>NC_060207.1:195560000-198555000 GCF_021130785.1 Homalodisca vitripennis
TTCTCAAAATATATACAAATTGAAACGTCTTTTACATACATTACATAACTATAAACAAATTGTATTCTTTAAAGTTGTCAATATCTCTTACGACTTAAAGATGGATGGATGTGAATAAATATACTAGTATGTTTTTATGGCAGGAGAATATTTATTTAATTAAATTTATTATAGAATGATAAATTATATCATACAATGATAAAACTATTCTTTATCAAACCAATTAAGTAATAAAGAAGCTTATTAGGCAGTAATAGATGTATTACTCTGTGTCAGGTAACGTCCCTAAATTGAAAATTTGTTAATCGTAGCAATCCTAAACAATTTTGTAAATTCGAATGTCATTTTGACTTAAAACTTATGTTTTTACTTAATGTTTAAACTACAAAGATTTGTATTACACGAAAAGATATAAATTGCTAGAACTAAATTACTTATAAAGTGAGCGAAACAAAATAATGAATACTAAGTGAACTTTTATCACATAAACGGCCAACTGTATTTTCTGGCCATGTAAAAAAGGAGCACTTAACCATGGACTGGTGGCTTTGTGGATAAAGTGCTGCAACAGCAACGCGATATAAAATGTCATTCAGGCCTCTACAAAGAGTAACAAAGGGCTGTAGGTTTTAATCCATACGCGTAGTTTTATAGCACCTTTTAAAAACGATATGTACACCTATAATGTGGGACAACATTCATTTCAAATTATTTTACTAATATTTATTTTCTTTTATATATAACATTTAGTGACACGTCCTAGCGCGTTCAAAGGGAGTTATTCGTTTAATCAGTTTAATTTCTAGTAAATTGCTGAAATTTAATTGAAACATCGGTTTTATGTAAAGAAAATTTGTAACAGTAGTGACACGTATTAATTGAATTTTCCTCGATTGAAAATTTGCTCAAAAGTAATAACTTTTTTTATAGAAGTACGAGTATTATAATTAAAAATGTATCTAAAAAATCTCCAAAAACAATCTAAAAAATAAATAAAAATAAAAATAACAAAAAATAAATCTATCTTTAAAATAAATTTGATCCATATTTTTTATTTATTTACTAAAACAAATTAAAATGATTTATATTCCAGTCAATGGCCATTCCCCCGTGTATTTATCAAACACAGCATCTATATTTATAAAAATTTGGATTTAGATTCTACTTGCTCTCTATTTCAAAGTATAAAACCCTGTACCGGGGTTTGCTTTTTTCCTGGAGGAAGATGCCACCCCTTGGGATTGAGCAATTTTTCATTGAAAATAAGTACGGAAATCGAGAAATTGACTAATTCTAAGATACTTTTGTCCCCTATTTTTGTCAAACTTTTATTTAATAATTATTAAGTTCCTAGCATTGAAAAAACCAAGTTATGTAGAGAATAATGTTGATTCCTATTTTTAAGTTGGAAAAAATAGTGAAAATCTCACCCTCTCCTCCACCCAATTAAAAAAAAACTGCTCTCTCACTTTGCAATTTACATTATTTATATGTTCTCATATTACATTCTGAGTGTTTGACCAGTTTAAAACACTTATTTTTGAAAACATTGAGCTTGCATTTGAGATAAACATTTTCTTAATTTAGTCAAAAATCGCCTTTTTCAAAATAACTAAAAAACTATAAATGCTACAAAACTTTTTTGCAGTAAAATATTGTAGGTGTTTTTTTTTCTGAAGATTTTTGTAGGATTAATGTTGAGTAAGATATGGCCGTTTAAAGTTTGTGTTCGCGAAAAGTACCTTTTTTGAACCCTTTTAACATGAACCTTTTTAAAAGGAAGATCTGAGAAAAAAAATTATTTAGAGCTTATAACTCTTAACAAACCTACAAAATGCGTTTTTGAAGGACTTGATTGCTTAAAAACTAAGCGATTTAAGGGGAAAAAATCGAAATCTCATTTTTTAGAACTTAGCACATGTATATTATTATATTGACGAATATTTATAGTGGCTGTATTATAGATTTAGTTGGACTGTCACTTATATATAAGGTGTCCCACGAGTAACCAGATAAAATTATCAGGTGGTTTACACAAAATAATAAAAAAATTCATATATACATATGTCCGGAAACATTTCGGAAAAGAACGAAAATAAAGCGAAACTGATGTTTTGATGTTGAAAAAATATTTATTAAATTTATTGGATTTTATGTAAAATGTACATACGTACATGACCTATAAGACTGCCCATATCTGAGATATCAGACAAAATATGCAAAATTCAATTTAGAAAAACCTGCTTTGTTTAGATTTGAAGTAAATTAACTTCATTAATTTACACATTAATTTTAATCACAGGTATATTGGTATATAAATCACAAAATTTATTGGCAGGTATGAAAACTATTTAAAAAATTATTTAATGACGTTTGCAATGCAATGTAAAATTGTAAAAATGCAATAAAATATGATTTGATTTGATTAAACACGCACAATTGTTAACCAAAAGTTGTAGATAATTTAATTCTTAAAAGAATTTACACATTAATTTAATCACAGGCTGACGCTTACGCAGCATTTGCCACAACAAGTTGGTGTCAGATTGATCAATACGCTCCCAGAAAGTATAAAGAACTCCAACAATAAAAACCAATTCAAAACTCGTATAAAACGCCTATAGGTGTCTAGAGCGTTCTACTCTGTCGATGAGTTCAAGATGAGCCGCTGGGATTTATGAGAGGCATAGGATCTGGAGTCAGTGAGAGTGTGCTTGAGTGACTGTGTGGAAGTGTAGGTTTGGGTGCATGTGTGAATGCTTTAACGTTGACAGGTATGAAAACTATTTAAAAAATGATTTACTGACGTTTGCAATGCAATGTAAAATTGTAAAAATGCAATAAAATATGATTTGATTTGATTAAACACGCAAAATTGTTAACCAAATGTTGTAGATAATTTTAATTCTTAAAAGAATTATGTACAATATACCAATAATTAACAAACAAAATGATTTTTAGGAGTCGAGAAACTGTGTAATAAGAAATTGTTTATCGACTATAATTTAAAAAGTTTGAATATGATTGCATGCTCGAAACTAGTATATTATGATTTTTTCGAACGGGGGAGTTTTCCTCCCTAATAAATAACAATCAATCGCCGGTACAGGGTCAAACTTGAAGTAAAGGGAAATAGAAACCTAAATAAAAATCTTTATGCAAAATCTATACTGTTTAATCAGTTTAATAACAGCTTAAGTAATAGGTTTATTATTATTTTTTAATGTTTCCTGTCATAAGGGATGGCTGTTTAAGGATTTTATTTTACAATAATTCTTTTCAAAAGTTCGGAGGAACAGTACGGGTCTCCAGTTTCCAAAATGAACAGAGACAACAAATAGCTATGGAACAACACATTTTAGGTTGGGAGATTTCATACAATGTACCAAATAAGTCACTCACTAATAGAAGTTGTCTTTTACCAAGAGTACCACAAGAGTCCCTGGACCAGGCGCATGAGATTAGAGGCAGACACAGAATTCCAGGGGGGTTCCAGAGATTGACAGGACGTTCGCTGGTGAACGTACACGCACAACCGGGACGAGTTTAAACTATTTTAGTATGTTGGAAAGGCACCAAATTGAATAGAAAACCTAATGAAAATTTTTAACGTTATTGGTACTAATTGTAATGTAAATCTCAAGCATGAGAACTAAATAACAAATCACTGAATTGTTCAAATATTTCTATTGATTCATAGTATTTATTTTAATATTGATCGTGAGTAAGTTATATTAATTCAGCAACAATTTTCTGTGGGCAAAAATTATACGTAGATCTTACTGTCTTAGTATCTTACGACTAATATAAAAGTTTTAAAAAATATCTGTAAGGAGAGGCCGATCACCTTTCAAGTCTTCTTACTCTACCCGTCCTCGCTGGCCACTGGCCTGTTTTTAAGCATATTATTAAACAGAATAAGGGGGAGAGTTGATGAAGTACAAGATATATGGTAATTGTAAAACGTGATCACAGATCGGTTTTAAACCTGTGCTATCTCGAACTCAGATTATAATTCCCAAGCCAGATCTTTGGGCCATAGCAACTGTCGCAATGAAATAGTGGCTTACTCTGTTTCAATACAAACAATGTTTAAATAATGTATTATTTAGTACACCTTATAATAATATAAAATACATTAAATTTATTGTTTTCTATAGTAAATGATAAACTACAATTGTTTTCTGTACAAGTATCTCGAACTCAGGTTATAATTCCCAAGTCAGATCTTTGGGCCATCGCAACTGTCGCAATAAAATAGTGGCTTACTCTGTTTCAATACAAACAATGTTTGAATAATATATTATTTAGTACACCTTATAATAATATAAAATACATTAAATTTATTGTTTTCTATAGTAAATGATAAACTACAATTGTTTAAACAAATGTTTGTATTTTAATTTAGAGTTAGACATAAAAGCTCAGTACTTAAGTATGAGTATGTTGAACTTTTTTTGACGAGCTTTCCCTCATCTCTAACGACACTGTGTGGAGGAGGATCCATCATTATTGCGGGCCTGACACTCGATATTCAGATGGGACGTTTACAAAATGATGGATGGCATATTTTCCTGTTCTTTTCTTCTCGTAGTCTAATATGTTTTCTCATATTTAAACATTCCCAATAAATCAAATTTATTCACATTTAAATTGGATTTGACGGTGCGCAGGATGTTGAAACCTGTACCAAATATCTGAATATGTCCCTAAAACACCTACCAATATTTCTGGTGTTAAATCATTTTTACTTCCGGCGAGAAGATTACAAAACGAATATAACTACGTGCAACAACTCATTCATAGTTCTTGTACAGATCGTTACAGATTGTAATGTAGGATATAGTTACAAACTTGTGACACTACCTTAGTAAAGTAGAAAGTAATATATAAAGCAAGGTGCTTGATGGATGTGGTATGAATATGTAATATTATTTATCTTTATTTCACTTTTAATATAAGATATCTGTTATTTATGAATTAATATAAGTGAGACAATATTGTACAGTAAACGACTTTTCCTGTTACAATTTGCACGATAATTAATTGGAGTAAAACATTTTAAAAATTTAAAAGTGTATTAATTTTTTAAAGGGAATAGAATTTGCCATTCAACTATTTCAACCGAATTGGCATACGTTTGAATGGACTTCCAATATTTATCCAGATATCTAAATAACTAGTTTATATGTATGTTATTTGTTATAATCAGAAAATAATACAGACTGGAATAAAAAATGATATTATTAATCCATAATTTTTTTATTACCATAACACCCGACTATTTATTATCGTTTCCATTAACCACTGCGTCTTTGAATTAGTATTATCAAGCCTTTACTATATTCCTATTAATACCTTCTTTAAACTTTATTTATTTTACTTTGAATTAGAGTTTCAAATTGGGTAATTTTATATTTGACTTCTAAAGATGTATCCTCCACATATTGAAGTAAAACCAAAATTTACAAATTTATAACACATACAAACTAAAAAGCTGAAGTTAATCTTGAAAAATCTAATTTAAATATTGGCTAGTTAAATTTAAAGTTCTTTTGCCTTATCACAATATTCAGACAGATTTCTGTTCCGTAAGATGTGACATTTAGAAACTTACAGACACTGAGCCAACTGGCATCTTTAAGCCTTTAGGGTGTACGCTATACCGTTTCTATAGGAACAAAATCTCTAAAAACTCCTTACTGGTTTATTAAGTTAACAAAGTATTGCTAATCCTTTATACTAGAAACATTTCGTATTTAGGGTTGCATTGCACATACACAAAAAGGATCTTGTATAACGTGCCATATTCAATATCATTTAGCTCATAAATAATTAGGTTTAAAATATTGTAGTAGATTTTAGCTACTTTGTAAAAGTAAAAATATTTCGCACAGTATTATGACGTATACAAGCTCTTGACCGTTTTATGAAATTATCGTCTCTAAATGAACTCTGATAATAAAGCAAAAATACCCGTTACATCCTTCAAACATTTTAAGATGTTTTAAACAAAGAATTTTGAGAATTTTTTTATAGTATATTTATTAAGTAAAGTACAATGTGTTTCGTCTGATTTGCTTAGGGACGTGAATCACACCGGAGTGAGAAATTTAATCTCTTGTATATTTCATTATAATTAAATTAAATTGAATTTTAATGAATATCTATCAGTATCCACTTTAGATATACCCATTGTTAACCTGGATTTCGAAACTTTCATGAGGGTGTATTAGGTACATGCAGGTACTAGTAGGTACATTATGGCCATGATTTAAAAGTATTATTAATGTAGTTTTTATACTTTACATGTTTATTAAATTAATTTTGAATTAAGTTGAATTCTATAGTTGGTACTATAATTTTAAGTAGTTCCCAAATCCACTTTATTATAAAGTGGATAAAATAATCTTAGTGGCATTACAAAAAAATTGATACTAGCTTAGAAATTTAGTAATGATTTCTTGATTGGGCTATATTAAATCAGTCTTTATTCAAGGCTGAGAGAACATACTTCTGCTTTCTGCATAGTTTCTAAATGATACATGTTTGATTTGTATTTTGTGACACATTGATTCCCAAACGGTTTTCAGTATTGATAATAATCTACTATGCGAATCTTCTTCAAATAAATATTAATATAAAACTACTTTTATGAATTTTAAAGCTAAGGCACTACATAAATATACATACATTCAGTAGAAGTTTTTTATTCTGAACACCCTGTATCCCGTTCGTAAATTCATTAAGTTTCGTACGTGCCGTAATTTATTAGTCTCATTTTTCCTTTAATCCCACAAGGCGTTACTTCGGAATAGTCCATACCTTCTAGTAAAATTTTTACTAGGTACAGCAAAAACCTATGTGTCCATTATGTCTAGGCAAACATGTGGATGTCCAAGAGCGGCACACTGCCAGCTGCAAATATCGTAGTAATATGAGTAGTATTTAAAAGTAATATGAATGAGATACAGCTTATTATCCTTCCTTATATGATCTTGATCACTCCTCCCACCTTAAATCCTGAATATTTTGTCACTCTGGAAGTAAGCTTTATTCTTAAAAGTACAATATTACTTTTTCTACCTCTGTGTTTAGAAATAAGCCACAGAAGACAATTTGTAAGGATCTCAAATCAAATTTCAGACCCAATTAAAATGAGTTATAGGGTCCCGCTAGGGTCTATTCACAGCCCGATTATTTTTCTGGTATAATAAAATTACATTGAATCATCACTTATAGACAGGACACTCACGTAATGTGCTCATTATACGACTCTCTGATGAAGTAGGAAATGAAATAAAGTTTTGAAATCAAAGGCTTTCGTTGACCTGAACAACCTAAATCCAATATTTTTACAGCCTCAACATCATAACGACCTCTTCAAAATCAAACGTGTTGAATTTCGCTTTTCGGCCAATGGATTCAGAATATGGGTCGTCCATCTGTGTGGTAGAACCCTTGCTAGAAGAAGTATATTCTTTATAATTCCTAGGAATACCAGCTTGATTGAGGATTGACTTGAAATGTTCACATTGATTCAGTTTGCACCAAGTTGGCATCAGGAATTTGTGTTTATTGGGATCTTTAACTAATCCTAATTTTGGTACTGATGATGGCGTATTATTGTCTAATGTTCCCAAATATTCCTTACAGAGAAGTTTTGTGGAGAACTTGAGGAAACATCTAATTTTGGAGAGTTTTAAAAGCTTCAAAAGAAAAATTGTTTAAATAATTGCTAAAATCAATATCAGATAGTCTTACCTAACAGCTTTCAAAACGTTCCAGTTGTTGACTCGTCCAAGCCTATACATTTAGTAGACAGTTTCATTTTACTTATCTACATGTGCCATAACAAAGATCCCCGAATACAGGCCTTCGTAGGCAGGTGTCCATTTTGTAAAAATGTCCAGATTTATTTTAAAACGCACTAACGACAAAATCGTTAAGGACTTGTTTCAACCTTTTTTTAGCGTCAAAAGCATTTTAAAGTCGGCGAATTTTTGCCATATAATTGGGAGACCATATCTGAATAACTGTCACTGGCATAGATAGTGAGGGAACATGGCAAAATCATGATATATAAATAAAGCAATGTACATGTAAATGTGGCAATGTAAAATGAATGTCGAAGTTATAATAGAAATCATGACTTTTCCATATGACCTACATTGTTAACGGCAATAAAGAGTTTGAATTTAAGTTCATTCCACTAGACTCCCCGATTATACTAAGTAAAAATAATACACTATTTCAGTTCTTAACACTGGACTCTTAAACTTGTTATTAACACCTATTAACCTGTTAAGATGAAATGAACATGAAGACAGATGTCCTAGAGTTCTTCATAGTAACGATGAAAAAATCTAAAACTAAATATCTAATCGAATGGCAAGCTGCAGTTACATCTGACACGTCATATTAACAGATCGTCAGTCATTTTGAAGGTTAAGTTTGTTGTTTTGATTTCTTTATAATTGGAATTTTCCATTGACTAGTTAAAAATAAATAAATAAATAAGGTGTATCTCTCAGTGTCGAAATAGCATGTTCAGATATTTTATTGATCCCTGCACTGAAAAGCATCTCTCATTGTGTCCAGCCAGTACTGGACAAATATGTAACTGCACTATGTGTGTAGCATTACAGTATTTACAGTATTACAGTATATAAGACTAACTTCAGTTGAGTGACATCATTGAATTACATATCGTAATTCGCCAAATATGTAACAATAGAAAAAAATAATGTTTAAGTTACATTATACTCTTTAAGTTATTAATGCATTTATACAATTTTATATATCATAAACAAATGATTTATTTAAACATTAAATCCGTACAAGCTTTATCCAAGTTCCCGATTTGTATCATTACTGAGTTTCAGCTTCTGGTGCTCTGGAATGAGAAGGTACTCCTGGAATCTGGACTAATATATGTCTGAAAATATCAAAAACAATTGGGGCGCAAAGAAGATCAATTGTGCACCCGATGAAACAATTAGAATACCGCTTCACTGTGATTAAGCTATATGTAATTGCCTTTATTTAGTGTTGTATATGTTTCTGATGTCCGAAACTGTTAAAACAGTTCATTTTGAATTTTTTGTCAACACCTTCTTTGGATCTTAGACGAACATGACTCCAGATTCCAGGAGTGAAGCCTGTGACAGCAGCGTCAGATTCCAGACCCTGCAATAAGAAGAAGGTAAACTAGAGCCAAGCTCAACATTGATATTAAATCAACCCTTCCATCCAGCGATTTTTCGTGACATCCTATATATTATGATCACTCGACCACCATTCATGTAAATCACCCTTAAAATTTTTATAGAAACAGCTTATATTCTATTTGATAATACTATAAAATATTCTGAAACTATCAATTTATGATTGAACTGTTAAACTAAGTGTACTGTTGTTGTTTTTTATATTCATTTTAAATTAGGATATTTCAGTACGATATGAAAAGTGTGACCATATTTCGATCTGGAATAAAAATAAAATGAAACTACCCAAAATCTAAGTCTATTACAGTTTCTTGTCTAAACCGCATCGCATGTATGAAAATGAATTATCAATTGCATATTTTATACGATGTTGTATTCAAAAAACCTTTTCTACATTATTTATTATATAATAATCCTCTTAAATAAGCATTCTGGGATAAAAACACTCTTGTAACGTTAATGCTGAACTGTTCTCGTATGTGGAACAGATACATCTGGCCGGTGTTTTAATGTATAACATTCGCCACGCTTTACAAATATCCTAATCTGGTTTAGAGAGCACAATAAAACAACAATAATAAACAGTTTCTCTCTAAACAATGTTGTTGTTGGGTGAATTAAAAGTATTTCAGTAATGCCTGTATTGTGCCACAAGCATTAAACATGTTTGTTGATAAACTGAGAGGATTGTAATTCATTCATAAATAATTGTTTGCAGAGGGATCTGGAAATATTTCAATACTTGTTTTATTTCCCGCATATTATTCCATACTTATAACATGGTTACATTTTACGTATGAAGTACTACTAGATGTAAAATATGCCATAAATACGATTAAAATTTCTGGGAATTACAATTGGCAACATTGTATTTTTTCTCTTAGTCAAAATTGTAAAATATATATATATATATATATATATATATATATATATATATATATATATATAAAGTGTATCTGCACAAGTATTATCAATATAATATTTTTTTACGTTACATGTTTGAAATGTATTGATCAAATTATGATACTGACTAATACACCTAATTTGTACAGCTTTTTACACTAAATTATTACTGTTAGTTTTGTTTTTAGTAAAATGACACTTTATTAGATCTAAAAAAACCTATTTGTTTCTATAGCCAAGTGTTCAGAGTATTTGTAGAAATATATTTTTAACTGATTCTTTTTTCTTTCTATATAAAAGTAATTATATTTTGACTACTTATATTGTTGATGAAACTTTTGAACTATGTGTGAAAAACCCAACACCAAGAAATTTATAAATAAATTACCATATTGAAATAATCTGCTTAGAAAATTACAATATGATTACAAGAATGATATCGAATTTCTTAAAGAATTCACGTCAAAGAATGAAAAACTCAGATTATTTTATATTTGTTAAAATATCGCTATAATATTTCAATAATATATTGTTTTTTTGGTATAAATAAGAATACGGTACCTGTATTTTTTATAAAAAGACATTACCTTTGATTTCAAAATATTTGGATATACAGTAGGAAAATAATTTTAAACCTAAATTATTTTATGATTTAATAGTAAATTTGGAGAAATAGAAATGATCTTTCTACTTAAAAAGTTTGGACTTGCCTTATTTAGTTCGATGTCATTAACAATTAGAGTTATTATCATTTCATCGTTGTGTACATTAAACACTTGAACTAATAATGCGTCTTCTCTTTGACATTTATAGATTACGGCCACATGTGTAATATATTGTTCTTCGACAGAGACGAAAGGAATATGGATAAAGGGAATTTGTTCGTAAAATTTTAAGAAATTATGTTCCGTACGTAATTTAAAAGACGATATCTATGTAATCCGTGTTTAATTCTACATAGGCATGTCACTACACTGGCGAACGACTTTGCGTCCTGAAACTGTCGTTTCTATTACCAAGCTTTCATGCTTTATTAGTTACGCTTGAATCACTTCTTAAACAAACACTATACATCGCCAGATATTGTAATTCCATATTGCACTATTTCTAGCTGGTCCTTCTTTTCGATTCCTGGATATTAATGCTATTGTCGTATACTTGTTTACTTGCCTTTATGAAGCTATTATTGTATACTACTCTATATCTGTCTCCCAGAAGCAATACAGTGTAGGCTTGTACCATCTCGACTGAACTTATTTATTAATTGTCATGTGGAACATGTAGGTGAATCATTCTTAGGTGAAATGATTATCTGAGGCTATTGTAGTTCCAGTGTAGGCTTGTACCATATCGACTGAACTTTTTAAATTGGAAAAAGTACCAGGTGAATCACTCTTGGGTGAAATGATTATCTGAGGCTATTTTACTTCCTGAAACTGAGGTATCTTCGAAATTCCATTATGATATTGCAGTTATTGACAAGAAAAGAAGAGAAACAGTAGAGAGAGAAGCAGCTGTTTACCAGTTATCTTGTAACGATGGTTCAACATATTATACTGATCCAATATCTATCCTCTTCGAGGGAACTTTCAAAACTGAAGATTTTATACTCTGGTGATGAAGGCCAAAACCTTTTTCTGTTAAAGCGTTCCAGATTTCCAATAGGAAATTCAAATTAATATTACAAAATCAGATAGGTAAGTGAGAAGTGTCTATCTAGCAATGAAAAGTTTTGATAAAAATACTACAGATACTATGAAATAGAGACAAAAGTCAGACACATCTCGACAACTGAAATATAAGTCATGGAACATCCTTAGTTCACGTGTTCAAGTGCAGTCTGCGTTATCTCGCTTAATATCCTTCAGTTCATAGGGTGGGATTTAGGAACGGATTTTAAAGTAGTTAAAAATATTTCCAAAATAGAATGTAAGGGAATGCGATGGATAAAATATTTCAAAATGCGGGGCAGTATCAAGTGACCAAGCTATAGACCAGAACCATAGAACCATTACAGTGGGCTCAGGATCTGGTGGATCCTAACATCAAAGGATACTATTTGACTTTTTAAGTTTTATACCTCCGCGATTCTGGAGTTTCTTTTAGGTGAAATGATTATCTGAGGCTATTCTAGTTCCAGAAACTGGGATATCTCCGAAATTCCATTAAAATGGTCTGCCGCTTTGTAAGATATATTCATGTCTTGATTAAATTTTTCTCAGTAAACCTGGGCTGTGAAGGGAATATTAAAGTTTGATGAACAAGATCGATAAACCAAAGTTACAACAGTTTTTTGTAAAGGAATTCAAATTAGCTTAGAGCATCGTTTAAGTCTGCCAGATTTACCTTTATTGTTCAGGCCAAGGATATTGGATCGTTTACAATTCTGATCACCTCTGTCTTTTAGAAAGTCAGACAGGTCTAGTTTGACATTAACGAAGCGACGTCTATTAGGGAGATATACACGTAAAATAAACCTTTATTTTGGGTAAATCCTCTAAACTTTTTGAATTGTACATTTTACTGCCTTAAAAATGAACTATAATTTTTACTGAAAAAGCCCTATGAGCTGTTAAATATTATTTAAAATAAAATTGCTACATATAATTTGTAGCATATGAGTTACGCAATAAAAGCATTGATCTTGCACGATTGAGTGAAAGTAAGATTTAATTTTAGGTTGTATTTTCAATACTTAAAAATTATGGTGTGTACATATCGAAATCAAATTATCGAATTTTTTTACTTATTGTTCAAAATTTTTAGTCCAATTTTAATTACTAAACGTAATGACTGCTTTATTTTATTGCTTATGAAACATTAAACATGTTTTTTAGAAATACTTCAATAAGTCAATAAGGGAAATAAGTCTATATCACCTATAACGTTTAGATCCTGATGTATAGGGTTTTTATTTGGCTCTCCCTTAAATACTGTTCGATACAGACAAAGAACCTTTGTTTAATTCAATAAAAAATATTTTATAGTTCCTTATTAGGTAGATTTCGTATAAATCTGCTTATTTCAATTGTCCTGATAACGGATTTTTTAGGAGTTCTTTTGGACTTTCTCCTATCATAACCCCCATAATGAAACACTACCATGATCCGAATGTGTTCATACACACATGCAAACATATATTTAATGAAATAAGTAATAATAACTACATATTAGAGTAATATATACTTCCCGTAAATTATATGAAGAATATTTGTCTGACTGAATAATGGATAACTAGCAGAATTACTAATTCTCAGTATATTTAGGTACAATTTATAGTTATATTTGCTGGAAAATGTAAATCCACAGCTTTAAGTCTTGTAGTTAGATGTCTATGAGAACTTACCAGAGTGTTTGCACGAAAAAGATACAATTTACTCGTTGCTTTGATATAATGTTTTGACCACGAAAACATCATCTGAATATTAACTCTTAAATCACTCGTACAATTAAGGCAGATGCAGTAGACATTTCATACAGTTCATCTGTGGGTTACACAGATACTTTACGACAGACCTTAATATAAACTTTATAACAGAAAATATAAAGTAGAAATGTCAAACTTTTATTATATACTTATAATAATAAACAAGTTTGTTTATCTGTTATAAAAATGTTATTATGAAGGGGCCTGTAAAGGATTAACTGAGAAATATATTAATACTATACTCTGCTTAAAAGTTATAAACATAGTTTGTACGCTGATATAAAAAACATATTATAGATAGTTTGAAAATGTGCACGATTGAAAATTTGTTTACGTGACGTACATGCCAATCTCTAATATTAACTGGAGTTACCTGGCATATAGTTTAACGACACGTTTTACATCGGTTCTCATGCCAAGTCGATTTGGCAAGAACATTGCTTTCTAAAAGAAATGTTTCTTACTTTATTTGCTAAATTTCAATAAATTTCCTGTGTTAGCTTAATCAGAATAGCATGACCGATTTTACGTTTTATAGTTCTATTTTTACAGTGATCAGAACCAAATCGTGCCGTACATCTAAGCTTATGCCCTTTTTACATTTTTATGTCTTATTCATTATTCAAAGTTGCAGTGAAGTGCAATCTTTCTATCGAATAATCCTTAAAAAAAATAATATACTTTTATGATATACAATAGAATCTACAGTTTTTCGTAGGATTCTAGTACGATGAAAGTTTCTAGGCCAAGCGTTAGTTTAACTAACGCTTTTAGTGTGTCAAATACGCTACAATTTCAAGTGTTATTTATACCTACTCCTCTCACATGTTTCATACGTTAGTTGCACTCACGCTTCAATAAAATGAGAATATTGATTGTGTTTGTTGTTGTTTATTCCTATTTCCAGATTTTTTCAGTAAAAAAAATATGTTTGAATACAATTTAAACCCCGTACAAAAAGCTTTGTATATACAAAATTTTCAAATAATTCAGTAAAAAAATCTACTAAAACGCCTCTACAAGCACTATAAAACTAGCAGCTGTAGAGGCTTGGCTTGGAAAAAGTAAGCCGTGGTCACTTAACTATTTCTTGAGAAGTTTGGCAACATATAACTCAACAATACCGTGAAAAGTTGCTTGAGTATATTTCATACAATAAAAGTATGTTACAATGATGATTTTGTATTAGAATTTGTACTATTTCCCTTTTTGTCTCAAGAATAATTTGTAAAAATTGAGTTGTTTTTCCACATATTTTAGATTGTTATTTGAGAGTAGATGTTCATTATTAAAATTTCACTAAAACGTATGAATTTGATAGAAATTGTATTTTCCCATTTTGGGCATAGGAAGCCTGTGTGTGTGTGTGTGTGTGTGTGTGTGTGTGTGTGTGTGTGTGTGTGTGTGTGTGTGTGTGTGTTGTGTGTGTGTGTGTGTGTGTGTGTGTGTGTGTGTGTGTGTGTGTGTGTGTGTGTGTGTGTGTGTGTGTGTGTGTGTGTGTGTGTGTGGTGTGTGTGTGTGTGTGTGTGTGTGTGTGTGTGTGTGTGTGTGTGTGTGTGTGTGTGTGTGTGTGTGTGTGTGTGTGTGTGTGTGAAAATATATATTTATTTATTTTCAATTTTAACTAATTTTTAGTTGCTAGATCTTATACATGAATCATGGATTATAAAGTTAGGATACTGAAATGAAGATTAAGCAAACCAATAATGCAATACAGTTTCTCCTAATTTTGATGCTTTGCTTGTGGCCGCAATTACCACATTGTAGTAGAAATTAATGATATAAGATACGTTCATAATTTTGTTACTAAGCTAAAGTCCTAGGTATCATTTTGTCTTGTCAGGAGACAGACAGGCCTCGATGACTACCGCGAGGCTGGATAAGATGGGCCGGGTAGTCATTGCATGGCGACCGGGACCTTCACATCCTGTCTGGATAAGTAGCCTAACAGAAATATATATAGCTGCCCGTGATAGCGAGGTGTCGTTTAGAACGATACTTACCGAGACAACATACGTCTCATACTCAAATATTATTGTTCATACTTGTGCAAAGCCTAAGTTTTTTCGAATTGGAGAACAATATTATCAATATATTCTGTAAACAACAAAAGTATAAAAAAATCAAGTAGTATTTGGTTATATGGACAATATTGAAAGCTGAAATAAGATAAATTATATTGATATACACACAATAAAGTACTAAAAATGTTATTGAGTCTAATTTGACACTATTTTTATACATTTTTATTAATTTAAAATCTTGATAAAATTTAACCTGTATAGAAATTATAATTGTTAGTAAAAATAAATTAAAATCTAACTGCCACAACCCCTAATTATTATTGTTATGTTGTACGATTCTCATACGAGTATTGACACTGATTATCTTTTCAATAAAGTGATATTGCTGGAACAGTTAACATTGTAGGGAAATGAAATATCAAATATTTGAATTGGCTCAGAAATGAGTATAATAAATTTCGCCTTGAATGATAATTTTTAAGAAATAAATTCGTTCATTTTATAATGAATATTGGGGACTTTTAGAAGAATGCACTAGAAAGAAGTGCATATTACATCAATTAAAGTTTTCCTTACAAATTGGAAAAAATAAGTGTACCATTGTGTAACGTACTGGTAACGATTAAACTATTGTAGTCTTTATCGTACTAAAAGAAAGATACTTTCGAAAATTTCTGGGTATTAGTTCAGTCTCTTCAGTGATTATTGTGTTAATGTGGACACGCATATAATTAGAACTTTACTAAAATTGTGTCGTGGGAAAAGATGTACTCCCATTCAGTCACTTGTTCTTCTTAAGTATTATATGTGTTTATAAAAACATATTACAATTGTTTAAAAAATGCGTGAGATTTAAAAGAAGTAAAATTTATAATAATACAATTAATTCTTAAAATGATAAATAACATAATTGCAGTTTACATTAAGTAAAACATAAATAGGAGTTCATTCATTCCAAAATGAGTAGGTTATGGATTTATAATCCCTCATATAATATACTAACTTTAATATTCTCTACTGATTCAACTAAAATACAAAGAAAACACAAAGCCAGCAAGAGAATGAGGAATTACTTAGTAAAGCTTTCTGTGTGACAAGCAATCTGAAAGGTATTCAACCACGCGAAAAGAGATAAGAGAAGTTTGGAAGTTTAAGAAGTTTGGAAAGTTCTGAGTCATTTAAATCTCTTCACGACTAGCCTAATCAATAAAGTTTTTTTCATCTTTAGCTGCCTATCCAATTGTTTAAATTTACTTTACTTAACTATATAATATATTAAATAACGAATATTGAGTAATTTGTATTATTATAGAAACTCGTCTACGATAAACACAACACCTTAATGAAAGTTCTCGTACTTTAATTTTAACTGTACACTCAGACTACATTAATAAATATTAAGTACGAAGCATGCACAAGGAAGGAATTTTTTTAGAGTTACTTAAAGAGTGTTTATTAACTATGACCACGTATTTCAATGAAACTGTAATGTATCTTGCCTAAAATAAAAATTAATTAAGCCAAACATATTGTATTGAAAGATGCCAATTATTCACTCCATTGTATTATATTTAATAGGATTAACTACTATATAGGTATGTTTACTATTTTAGATATTATTTTCGTAACAACAACTTTAAATATTTAATTTACTGACTACTTCTTATAAGACCCCAGACTAATAGTTAACTTAATGTTGATTCAAAACATGTATTATCACCTTTACTACGGCTCTATCTTGACTAGTGCACTAGGGCACTGCCGCAATCTAGCAATGTGTTCAACTGCCGTACAATACTGTGAATACTGTGTAGCTATAATATATGTAGTTAACACCTTCACTGAGGCCCTGTACTGAGTGATCTTGACTAGTGCACTAGGGCAATGCCGTAATCAAGCAATGTATTCAACTGCCGTACAATACTGTGTAGCTATAATATATGTTGTTAACACCTTCACTGAGGCCCTGTACTGAGTGATCTTGGCTAGTGCACTAGGGCACTGCCGCAATCAAGCAATGTGTTCAACTGCTGTACAATACTGTGTAGCTATAATATATGTAGTTAACACCTTCACTGAGGCCCTGTACTGAGTGATCTTGGCTAGTGCACTAGGGCACTGCCGTAATCAAGCAATGTATTCAACTGCCGTACAATACTGTGTAGCTATAGTATATGTAGTTAGCACCTTCACTGAGGCTCTGTACTGAGTGATCTTGACTAGTGCACTAGGGCACTGCCGTAATTAAGCAATATATTCAACTGCCCTAAAATACTGTGTAGCTATAGTATAATGTAGTTAACACCTTCACTGAGGCCCTGTACTGATTGATCTTGACTAGTGCACTAGGTCACTGCCGTAATCAAGCAATGTATTCAACTGCCGTACAATACTGTGTAGCTGTAGTATATGTAGTGTGTTCACTGTGGCCCTGTTCTGAGTGATCTTGACTAGTGCACTAGGGCACTGCCGTAATCAAGCAATGTATTCAACTGCCGTACAATACTGTGTAGCTATAGTATATGTAGTTAGCACCTTCACTGAGGCCCTGTACTGAGTGATCTTGACTAGTGCACTAGGGCACTGCCGTAATCAAGCAATGTATTCAACTGCCGTACAATACTGTGTAGCTATAGTATATGTAGTTAACACCTTCACTGAGGCCCTGTACTGATTGATCTTGACTAGTGCACTAGGGCACTGCCGTAATCAAGCAATGTATTCAACTGCCGTACAATACTGTGTAGCTATAGTATATGTAGTTAACACCTTCACTGAGGCCCTGTACTGAGTGATCTTGGCTAGTGCACTAAGGCACTGCCGCAATCAAGCAATGTGTTCAACTGCCGTACAATACTGTGTAGCTATAGTATATGTAGTTAACACCTTCACTGAGGCCCTGTACTGAGTGATCTTGACTAGTGCACTAGGGCAATGCCGTAATCAAGCAATGTATTCAACTGCCGTACAATACTGTGTAGCTATAATATATGTAGTTAACACCTTCACTGAGGCCCTGTACTGAGTGATCTTGGCTAGTGCACTAGGGCACTGCCGCAATCAAGCAATGTGTTCAACTGCTGTACAATACTGTGTAGCTATAATATATGTAGTTAACACCTTCACTGAGGCCCTGTACTGAGTGATCTTGGCTAGTGCACTAGGGCACTGCCGCAATCAAGCAATGTGTTCAACTGCCGTACAATACTGTGTAGCTATAATATATGTAGTTAAACACCTTTACTAAGGCCCTGTACTGAGTGATCTTGGCTAGTGCACTAGGCCACTGCCGCAATCAAGCAATGTGTTCAACTGCCGTGCAATAATGTGTAGCTATAATATATGTAGTTAACACCTTCACTGAGGCCCTGTACTGAGTGATCTTGACTAGTGCACTAGGGCACTGCCGTAATCAAGCAATGTATTCAACTGCCGTACAATACTGTGTAGCTATAGTATATGTAGTTAGCACCTTCACTGAGGCTCTGTACTGAGTGATCTTGACTAGTGCACTAGGGCACTGCCGTAATTAAGCAATATATTCAACTGTCCTAAAATACTGTGTAGCTATAGTATATGTAGTTAACACCTTCACTGAGGCCCTGTACTGATTGATCTTGACTAGTGCACTAGGTCACTGCCGTAATCAAGCAATGTATTCAACTGCCGTACAATACTGTGTAGCTATAGTATATGTAGTGTGTTCACTGAGGCCCTGTACTGAGTGATCTTGACTAGTGCACTAGGGCACTGCCGTAATCAAGCAATGTATTCAACTGCCGTACAATACTGTGTAGCTATAG
This sequence comes from Homalodisca vitripennis, assembly GCF_021130785.1. Taxonomy (NCBI): domain Eukaryota; kingdom Metazoa; phylum Arthropoda; class Insecta; order Hemiptera; family Cicadellidae; genus Homalodisca; species Homalodisca vitripennis. Next base: position 195,579,385 of record NC_060207.1, read on the forward strand.
TATATGTAGTTAGCACCTTCACTGAGGCCCTGTACTGAGTGATCTTGACTAGTGCACTAGGGCACTGCCGTAATCAAGCAATGTATTCAACTGCCGTACAATACTGTGTAGCTATAGTATATGTAGTTAACACCTTCACTGAGGCCCTGTACTGATTGATCTTGACTAGTGCACTAGGGCACTGCCGTAATCAAGCAATGTATTCAACTGCCGTACAATACTGTGTAGCTATAGTATATGTAGTTAACACCTTCACTGAGGCCCTGTACTGAGTGATCTTGGCTAGTGCACTAAGGCACTGCCGCAATCAAGCAATGTGTTCAACTGCCGTACAATACTGTGTAGCTATAGTATATGTAGTTAACACCTTCACTGAGGCCCTGTACTGAGTGATCTTGACTAGTGCACTAGGGCACTGCCGTAATCAAGCAGTGTATTCAACTGCCGTACAATACTGTGTAGCTATAGTATATGTAGTTAACACCTTCACTGAGGCCCTGTACTGAGTGATCTTGACTAGTGCACTTGGGCACAATAATTAATTTTTTATTTGGATTAAATTAACGTACTTTTTTGAATCATATTTTATCCGAATTTGTAGAATAAAAAAAACTACTGGATATTTAAATGTCCATTATGAAACCGCAATAACGTTTTAATTCCAATAAACCACCAATAGAGTAGAGAGTTTTTAATTAATAACACATTTTGGAGAATGCATACGTTTGTTCCTGTAAACGTTAATTAAAAGTACACACTGGGCTGTGTTTTGCAATCTCATCACTGTTTTCGAGAGGACCATCGTCTGTCTGTATCAACAGGTTGTTTGCTTTAATTTTACCCTCATTACTGTTCCCAGGGTTTTGTGTTATTTATGGCTTATTTTTAACAACCCTCTATTCTGTTTTTTGTAACCGTTACAGATTTAACGTAAACAAATTTTCATACTATACATGCTATTTGTATTTTGTAGTTAACGGTCTTTACAAAACTAAGTTTTAAAATACAACCGGATTTTTGCATGTGTAACATGTTTTTACATTGTTACAGAAACCATAATTTTAAAACATTTAGACATAACATTTATAAAGGAATACATAGAAAATACTATACACATTGCTTCAGTAAAAATAGATTGTCATAGAAGTCGGCTATGTAAAATACAGGAAATTCCGATAGTTAAATATTGTAAATTGAATAAAAACCATACTTCATACCATTTAGCTATAATTCGAAAGTACTAGTTTTGCCGTAAATTTTGCCACTTTGTCTGAATTAGATTTAAATTGTAGTTTCATCCTCGTCATAGTTAAAGAAAAAAACAACCAAGTGTTACTCTCCGATACCAATACACGTTTCAAAACTGTAACTAAGAAAATAACATTATTTATAAGAAAGCGGTCAAAGATAGAGGTGTAATTATTTTATCTTTTAAGAAAAAAAACACGACGTATACACTGATTTATTAAAAAATAATTTAAAAAATCCTAAAATGCTCATAATAATTTATTAAATGCGTACCTTAGTATGCATTAAGTTAGGCTTCATGCTATAATATGAACTTCCTATTATTGCTTTATTGTTATATTTTATGAACAGTAAGCCATATCTCTACGAAAATCTAAAGGTATACATTAAAACGATCAGTGTGATGATTGATTGATTAAAACGATAAAGCATTATGTTGCATATTGACCCAATATTGTCATTATTATGGTTATGGAAACAATAATACCCATTTCACAACTTCAATATTAAATATAAAATTGAGCATAATTTACAGTCTTTTATTAAATATGAATATGTACTAAATAGTACCAATGCCTTTTAGTTAATGTGTGTTGCATTGTTTAGTTTGTACACTCTTGTACAATACACAAATTTGTGCTTATGGTGAACCCATGTGTGGGTGGAAGAGTTATAATGCATAAGCATTTATTTTGAGTATGCTTGTTACTAAAGTAGTAGGTTTCTTCATTATTTAATTCAACAAGTGGTGAATATATGGGCATTGGAATGAAGCCAAATTCATTTTCTAGACAATGCAGTGTTTTTTAATGCCATGTAATACGTTGGGAGATTGCCAAACTTCGTTGGTTAACCGTTATTATTGGAAACCTTTTGAGAAAACAAAACTTCCAATGAAAAAATCATTTTTCGTCCGATTTAAATAGAATGTGCGGCACCTCATTGTGGAACAAGAGACATTTTCTGCGTTTAATTTAAGTATTAAAGTTCATATTTGTAAATATGTTTACCATGTTCCAAAGACAACAAATGGTTTAATAAAACACTTTTCTATTCTATTCTAAATAGAAAGTGAAATTGCAATAAATGCAATAATGTTTTTGTTATGGTTATTATTGGAGAACTAAGCCTCGAGCTCCCAATATCCGAAGGGCAATGGTTGGAAAATGCCAGCAATTCCCAAGAAAAAACCTATAGAAAAGTAAGTGCTTTCACACCTTGGAAATTGCTCTCCTTAGACTTAGTGTTTCATTGCATGACATATCCAAAGAAGGGAAGTGTTAATAGTTACTCTAGATCAAAATTTGACAAATAAAGCGTAAACTAGATAATGTGATAAGGATATCAAAGCAATCTCTCTTGATCTTTTGCTCTCTTGCTTTAAATAGGCCTTCCGTGGGCTTTAGCCGCACGTAACTCACTGACAGTATTCGGAAGGATTAATCCTAGATTGATTGCATTAGGCTGTCTGGTATTATGTCTCAAACATCAAAAGGGTGTCGTATTATAAAACTCACAACGTTTTGGTAACCGAAATACCCATTTTCCTATCATATTCAGCGACGAGAAATGTATTGTACAGGGAATGTCACCTGAGGTAACAGGCGGGAAGGATAGTAGTATTAATGAAGACAAAATGTGGGGACGTAGGCTGAGATCTATTCGTTAAATTTCTGATATTAATCTAATTATGTACTTTTTACTCTTTCGGGGGAAGGGGAAGGACAACTCTTAAGAGATAGTTATGAGAACATGATTTTAAAGATATAAGAGACTAGGAATTATAAATTTTAACAAGGCAACATTTTTAGGCATTAATTGCGTGTTGGTTAGTCATGTATGTACTGAAAAATGGTATCAAACATTTGTATTTGACATTTAATAATTCCATAATTAAAACTGGGATAAAAGTTACAGGAATAGTTAAAAGAGAGAATGAAATATTTAACCTTCTTTTTAAATTTAGTTTTAGGGTAAAAAAAATATCAATAAAGTTAGCCTGCATACATAGACTTTATCTGTAAGAAAATCTCAACATTGTCGGTACTCACAACCATACAGTTGGTTTATCAGTCAAACATCACTTAAAAATCTAAATGGCAGTCCATTACCGAAATTTTTAGTTTTAAAGTTTTTATGTGTTATGTTTTTTGGAATCTAAATAATACTCGTATGGTAGATTCAAAATCTAGAAACATGGGTTATACTATTTTTGACAGATAACGATGGCAAATATTCAAAATCCTGTGTCATTTTAATAATCCATTGTGAACAACACATTTTTATCATATAGATTGCTTTTATTGGTTATATTCGATTTTTTATCATGTGGATAAAGTATTTTATAATCACACTCAGTTAGTAAAATTCAACTATAGTGTCTGCGGCCATGGAACTTTGTTACCGTTCAAATACTTGCTACCTGACCTCTAGGTCATTATTTCACACATAACAGTCGAACGCTTAATTTTACCATGCCTCAATCTATAGCGCTGTATAATTATTTCTAGTGTTACCACTAGAATTAGGGATATAAAATTCCATATATGCTGTACACAATCTATCAAGTATTTTTATATTGACGTTTTCTTAACATTTGAAGTATAGTTATATACCAATAAATATACTTGCTTATTTTATTATACTTTATAAGGTTAAACGTGGCAATTGTTAACTTTAGAAAAAGACTTCACGAATAACCTATGCAAACTTAATGAAGCTTATGAAAACGTAAGATAGAAGATTATTGCTAAATATGACTTTTTCAACTTTACTAAATACAAACTGAGATATAACCATTCCCCTATCTATATAATCATCTCCCTTTTGGCTAAGTTGTAAGTATTTTTACAAGATTCAATTTTCTTGTACCCTTCTAAAACTTTTCAAGTTCCCCAAATCTTAAAATCTTAAAATTTCATCAAATATTTGTAAGAATAACAGTAGCTTTAAATTTTCTAAACATTTTGTGTCAATTGTAATTATGTTGTAAAATATTTCAGATCTAAATTTTACACAAATGTATGTGGCTGCCACTCTGAAACTTTTTATTTGTTGACACTAGCTAAAGAACTTATCCAAGCAATAGTAAGTTCATTTTCAATTGGCTATGTGTGTTGACCATTATTCCGCAGTAATACTGTATATTATTGAAAATTTTTTGGCACTGTTATCGGAAAAAAATGTATGAAAATTCGAAATACAAAATAGCTACGGCAGTTCATTTATAGTTACATAGATGATGATCTATACACAGTGCACAGAAATTACTGTACCAAACTTTAAATATGGAAATACATTTTTAACTGTCAGATAAAATTAGACAGAAATGTCATTTAAAGTAAATTATAGCATTGTTAGCTTAGTTTTCTGTATGTATGTCCTGCTTAGTTTTTTTAGAAGAATATACAATTTTTTCAATTTAATAAACATATGAAGTATAGCATTGATAATATTTGGTCTAACTAAAACCTTTTTTATAACTTGAGATTAATTAAAAATCCTAGAGTGAGTGATATATAGGTTACTTCCAAAAAAAAATATTTTTAAAGTTCAATATGACACATAATAACGGACTAGTAAATGTTTCACTGAGCGCTAATATACAGTTGAAATACAACCCTTTTAGTGCCAACGTCCTAAAATTAGGACGTTGGATAATTGTATGAAGATTGCCAGCGTCCTATTTTTAGGACGTCGGCAGTTTATGCATAGATTGCCAGCGTCCTATTTTTAGGACGTTTTTGTAAAAAAAAGATTAAAAATATATTTAGTAATTAAAATAAACATATCAGTAGTGGTTTGGAATCACAATAAAACAATCTTTCCAATTATTACTTTGTTTAATTTAATTTTTTAAAATTTACTTGAATTTTACTTTTTTTAATTTTTAAAAAAAGTAAAAAAAACAAGCAAAAAAACTGTTGTGTTTGTAGTGTTGAGAGCCCTAAAGGAGGAGGAAAAAGAAAAAATCCTTGTATATGTGTGTTAAGTGCAAGAGAGGGGTGCACACAAAGTGTTACCCTTCACACTTCTGCTGAGTTTTTTGTTTATGATTTTTCTATGTGTACATATATGTAAATAGTTACTTGTTATTTTTAGTGTTTATAAGTGAATAATTAATTTTTATTCTTTCAAAAACAAGATACGATAATGAAAAGTGAAAATATTTGCAAGGTTGACTAACTAATATTGTTATAGTAACCAGAAACATTAGTTGACATTTAATTCACAAAATGGAATGTTTTCCTGGTAAGTAAATTTTACATGTTTTTTTAAGTTAGCATTTTCAAATTTTTGAGATTTTGTTCAGAATTAAATGAGGAATTGAGTCATGTACCTAATGTTGTGCTAATGTGATTTTTTCTGTACTGTATTTCAAGTCAAACTCAAAAAATATATATTCTTTTTATTTTTTCTGAGTATTTTTACCTTAAAAAAATAAATAAACAAATTTGGTTGTATAATTAATTATATTTTTGAAAAATACAATTATCTAGGAGTAATATAAAAAAGAAATAGGAATTTATCTTAAAAAATGGTCCAGTTAGAGGTTTTTAAAGAAAATGAGTAATTTTTGGCCAAAAGTGGCTGGCAATCTTGGTACAGACAGGTGTGTGAAGGCCTGGCACTTTCAGTATAACTGTAACAAATTATGCTTGGCACTAAAAGGTTTGTGTGCTTGTTTGTGTGCTAATTAATATTATCATTTAGAATTACTTGCTCGTTGTAGAAATTAGGAGCACGTGCTATGAATTTTTTTTTGGTGTATTAAACTTGTTTTTTTGAATGCCTCATAATTTTGTTGTTTTATTCATTCGTTTGTAAGAAAAAAAATACCATTAACAAAAAAGGTGTAGGTACGATATGAATTTAAATAATTTAAACATTCTATTCATTATTAAATTAACTGAGTTTAGTATTATTAAAATTAAAATTAATGAGATAATAATTTTATGTTCACCAGAAAATGAAACTAATTGAGGTCTAATTTCATTGGTTTGTCCGTGTAGATATTGGTTTTTACAGTAAGATTAATGTTTGGTTTCCTATGCGATTCAGTGCACTATTTATATTCCATGTTCTAAACGCTATAAGTATTATTGTAAAAATGTCTAAAATGATAATATACATTTAGATTAGGGTTATATAGTTTTTTAAATTTGTTTGGAATTGTGTTGATTGTTTTATATTAACAAACTTACTATATACATTTAATATGTGCAATAGATAAAAGTTATTCATTAAAATGCACCTCCGTCAGCAGTTAAGGTAATTGCAACGAGCCTGAGCACAAAGAAGGAATCAAATTTACAGCTTCACTTAGTTTCTTGGCGCCGAGTCAGGATTCGTTTTGTTAGGAATGGTTCCAGAGGTAGAATAGCTTGAGCATGTCTTACTTTAGTTTAGAACGAGATTAGTCTTTGTTTCACTGTCTCAATCAACCACCTGTACCTATTTAACATACAATTGTCTTACAACTAAATCAGTCTAAGATTTAAGTATCAAATGGGTTTCACCCACTAATGTAAATAAAGGGCGCTTTACATTCAAAACTTTTAAGAGTATTAGTTTTTAGCATACATTTGTGGGTTGAGCGATAGAAAAGCCTATCATCTGAGAGGCTAGAAATTGTAATTTATCTATGTATGTTGACTGTCCGCACATTATCTTAAGAACGAACTTACATATAGACTAAGAAACGCCAAGTATGACAACGGTGCACTTTACCTCATAGAAGTTGTCTGAGCGTTAGCGAAAATTTTTACATTTAATTCATGAACATGATTAAATTTTTAGTATAAATAAATTTGTAAACAAACTGATTACGTTTATATGGCGTTTTCACATTGGACCGTCAATATGAAAGAAACAGCTACTGCCTTACTAAAAATGTGTGTATTGAAGATCAATTATGCAGCAGTACCTACATGCCACAACATACAATACAGTGCGGTAGCTATACGTACTGGCCTTGCATCACAATCCCGATGGTGTGATTGTCTATGGTGGCTGGACATAGTCACAAAACGGGAGGATGCAACCTCACTTGCATTTGCACACCAAAACGACACTAGTGAATAATTACAGTTGTCTATTTATTACTTGTATACTTGAGATATACTCTAAAATATTAATTAAACACTATATCTTAAAAAATAAGAATAATTATATGAAATTTTAACACGTGATATATTACCTCCTGTAGACTAGCTAACGTTATTCACACATCACTTGGGGATTTGGTGTATGGAATTTTATTTTATGACATATCCTGTGATACCCAAATTAATTAGAAACCTTTAAGTGTATCATATGCCAAGATTCCTGTAAAAATGTATTATGCAGAATGTAAACTTTTCTTGTTACACATTAAATATAGAGTTCTATGAATCTTGTACGTTTGTTTAGGGATTTGGCTGAGTGGCATTCTGGCTGGTACGATTTGCCTTACTCTGTCAAGAAGACGTAAACAATTCCTTTATGTATGATTGTGCCTATCTCTCTGTGAGCAAGAAATCTCAAGAATTAATTTAGCTGAAGACTTTTAATACCACCAAGCGAAGCTTGGTACGAAATGGTGGGGGTAATCCATGCAAATATTTGGTATAATGATCTACTTGTACCACGATAACATTTAACGTCTGCTTGTATTGTTTAGTGAAAGAATTTTACAATTACATTTCTCTGTGGTCGAGTCTTTTTCATTTCATACCTCTGATTATGGGGCACTTCACAACAATACCTTTATTTCTTATTGTTTATATATGTGTAGTTATTCTATACATTTATAAAACTAAGAAAACAATAATAGTCTGTAGTCTTTATTAAGTGTACTAGCCATGAAGCTAACTACAATTGTTTTTGTCATACATAAGCTACGCCTTCAGCAAAGAATCTTAGGACTTTGTCTTTTCCTGATTTAATACGAAATCCAACTTCTAAAATGTATCGTTTGACAGTTATGTGTGTGTATGTACAATAGAAAACTGCAATGTACTGGGATATTGATTTACTTGTACCGGAGCTGAAGTTAACTTCAACTGGCTTTGTCTCGTTCAAGATTTATAGCTGCGTCTTCCTACGGTCAAGAGTCTTGTGACTTGGTCTGCTCCTGATTTATATCTGTACTACACTTTACTACGTTACCACTGATTGTAGTTGTTTGTGATCCGTGGTTTAATAGTGATATAGTATCCTTAGGTGCGGTAGGTGGCTGTTACTGTGTTTATTTATACATATATTTATTAGTTTAGTTATTATAAAGAATTATGAGTACATTAGTATTATTAGTACATCTTTAGTTATTTAGGTTTTGTGCTTTATTTACGAATTTGGATATGTTAAAATTTAAATGTGCTTTGAAATATATACAAATAATATCACTTATTGACTTTCAGAATTTTGGTAACGTGACGACCTTAACAACTTGGCTTAAAATGAAAGGGAGGTTATAAAATAAAGTTCAACTAACAATGAACACAAGATTTCCATTGTCTTTACAGTGATAGAATTAAATATTTATGAGCTACCTAATGATAAAACCATTACACAAAATAAAAGTGATGCTGAAAAATGTATAATTTGTTATCATTAGTAGAACGGTTTTAAATTTGCACCATATATAAAGACTACTCAATGCCATATTACTTTAAATCAAATAAAACAAAACTGCTTTTTATTACAAGGCAGGATTTACGCCACATCCCTTGATGCGTAACAGACTTCGCTGAGGGTCACGTCTATAGCTTATGTTATTTATAATATTTCCAACCAAGCTATTTTACAGAAAAGGAATTCTTATTGTCCCAGCAGTATAAGAGAAACGGTGTCAGTATACTGAGAGAAAGGCTTCAGTAATGCTCAGAAAATTGCATGTTTGGATATGCACTATCATATAATACTTAGTATTGTATAAGTGGAAATAAAGTTATGTATACAATTTTAATTCTAGAATATAAATATTTCTGGAAAAATCTTTTCAGATCATGCACACAAATTTGATGTATGATAGGATATGTAATAAATCTAATATTTTTTACTGGGTCTATTTATTACATTTATTTATTCTGCTATTTTTTCATCGCAATCATATTTACTCATAATACCAATTTAAAAATATACGCTAAACCTCAGTCCAATCCCATGGAGTGACTTGCAACATCATGGAATTCAACGAAATGAAGTTCAATGTAAAACTTTAAGTCTATAGGTCAGCTTTTTGGGAAAATAAATCTATAAACAAACAGACAGAAGTGAAATTTTTTCATCCCTCGAGTGATAAACTTCGCTATCACTTGGCTAATAAAACTCGAAATTATAATAATTATTTGGTCATATGTGTTTCTAAAATGGCAAAGGATAAAAAATGATTAAGTGGAAACGTCTACATTTAAAACAAACCTCATTCTGGCATACAAGACAAATTAGATATTTGAAATATTTTGAAATCGATAAGATACTTTTATCAACCGAATGGATAAATAATAAACAAGAAATGAAAAAACATAATTTGTTTCAATATTAAAAAGATATTTTGAGCGTAAAAGTTCAAAGACATACACAAGAAACCCCATGCTTTAACAGTATTGAGCATATGTTGTTGTGTTTTGGAAATACTATCAATCCACTTTTTTGAGATAGTTTACTAAATGGATGGTCTGATGCCAAACTGAAACCAACTCCAATTTCAATGTTTTTCCGGTATTGTCATTTCTTACTTTATAAAATACAATACATTCACATGCCAGAGAGAACCATATTAAACAGCTGAGTTTGTGAGGGAAATTTTATTTTTCTGTTTTACCATACGGGGAATTTTGATTTTGTTTGTGTGGCAGACTGAACTAACTCCTGAAAAACATGGCTGACGCATTAGAGTTGGTTCATGGTGCATCCTCTTCTTTAATAAATAGTGAGTTAAACTCCAGTTTATCCGACTTATTTGAAGATTCTGGCGACGAGTACATCCCACCTCAACATGCTGAAGATAGTAGTGAAGGTAATATTTCACATTTACTAATTATCTAAGGTCATTTCAATTATATGCAATAGGTTAGTGTACATTAGCATTTCATCTTATGCCAAAGTGAACTAACTATTCCCTCCATAATATCAGCTGTTGTGGTTGTGTTTTTTGTAACATATTAATGTTGTAGCCTTTCAATAGTGTTGTTAACAGATATCTGCAATGCACGATATACTATCTGTTGTCATAACTGGGATTTTGGAGTTTAGTTCACTCTGGCATACAGTGTTCAGATATTTAAATGATGTTAGTTCATTCTGGCAGACGAGATTGTAAAAATGCTGATTGTTTGTTTGCCCCTGGATTTTTATAAAGCTTATAGACAATGATAATAGATTAATTAATTCATTTTTTTAATAAAACAAACCTTATTTTGTTTTTTGTGTGTGTATATATTGGTACATTATTACTACAGTAATCCTTTTACCACCATACTTTAATAAAATAGGACTATTTTATATTGTTGGCTTTGTACATGCTTTATATTGGCATTAATGTTGCAGATGATGTCCCATGTGGTTCTAAGCAAAAAAGGAAGAAGAAGAAGAAGAAGGATGGAAAAGATGTTGGGGCAGATGGATCAGAAATGAGACAGGAAACACTCGTAGCAACAGAAGAAAACCCACCCGAGAAGAAGAGAAGAAAGAGAAACTACGGAGATCCAGCTAAGTGGAAAAAAAATATTAGAAAGATAAATCGAAACTCAGGAAAAGCTTATGAGAGTACTAGTGGTAATCCTGTTGCAAGTAAAATATTTGAACCGTTTGACTGTAAATGTAGAATGAAATGCGCTGAAAAAGTTAATATTGATGAAAGGAAAAAGTTTTTTGATCTCTTTTGGAATTCAGGGTCATTTGATACACAGACTGCTATTATTGGTAGGTCTGTTTAAAGTTCGAAATGCTTTTGAAAAAAAGGGTTCTGATGATTCAAAGAGAGAATTCTCTCGTTACTATTATTTGCCATGTCAAAATATTGATGTCAGGATTTGTAAAAGTATGTTTATAAAAACACTTAAAATAGATAGCGCGAAGATTCATCGCTCACTGATGAAAGTTAGTCGTGGTGAGGTTGTAGACAAAAGAGGTAAACATACGCCTCATAACAAACTATCAGATGAACGAATTAACTCTGTTAAAAATCATATATCATCTTTTCCTGCCTACACTAGCCATTACAGTCGCAAAGATAATCCAAACAAAAAAGTATTTAGGGGCTGAATTAAATTTAAGTCTAATGTATAGGTTATATGCCCAAAAAATGGAAGCTGATAATGTTAAAGATCAGACTGTGTCTCAGTCAATGTATGAAAAAATCTTTTACAAAGACTTCAATTTAGGTTTTAAGACACCTCATAAGGACACCTGTAAAGTGTGCGATTCATATAATGTCCAGAAGAAAGCGATTGAGAGTGAACTAGACTCTGCAGAAAAAAAATTGAAACTCAATCAAGTGTTGGCCAATACTGAGCTTCACCATAGAAAAGTAAATGCAGCAAGAGATGAAATGAAGCGGGACATGCAATTTGCTAAAAACGGCGAATGCACCGTTTTAACTTTTGATTTACAGAAGACATTCTCATTGCCAAAGGTTCCTACAGGAATAGCATATTATAAGAGGCAATTGTCCGTTTATAATTTAGGCGTTCATGACTGTGCCTCGTCAAAAGGAACAATGCACCTTTGGAATGAATGTCAAGGAGGAAGGGGACCAGATGAAATTGGATCCTGCCTTTTTGAAATACATTTCTGACCATCCTACAAAAGAAAAGATTGTGTTGTGGTGCGACTCATGTGGTGGCCAGAATAGGAATTTCAAAATGGTATCCCTACTCATGCGACTAGTGCAAAACCCTTTAAACAACATTAAAGAAATTGAGCAAAAATTTCCCATACCAGGCCACAGTTTTTTGCCAAACGACACGGATTTTGGTCACATAGAAAAAAGCATGAGAAGACACGAATACATTTATGTCCCACAACAGCTTGCTGAAATAATAAAGGGATGTAGGTCAAAGAAGCAAGCATTTGAAGTCATTACTATAAAGGAAACAGATTTGATAACTACTGATCAAGTTTGCGCAGCTCTTACAAACAGAAAAGAGTGTGACGGAGAGAAAGTTGAATGGTTAAAGATCAGAAGTTTATGTGTAAGACAAAGTCATCCTTATGTCATGTATTATAAGTACACACACAATAGTGATGTTGAGTACCACTCAATCAGTCTCAGTAAACGGCTCCAAAAAAGAAATCAAAAACCCTTGAAACCAAGAGGTCTGAACCCAGTAAGACTCAAGTTCCTCTTCACCATCTTCCTTTAGTCACAAAGAATCCTAACGGCAAACCTCTTTCTTTCTGAAAAAAGGCTGACTTAAAATCTATGTTAGAACTTGTGCCACCGATTCACCATGGATTTTATGAAGACTTGTTCCAGAAACAGGAAATAACTACCAGTGAAATCAACGATGAAGAATTGGTTGATAATCTATAAGTTTTATTAAATTTGACCTGTTTTTAATTTTGTAATACTGTGTTTGTTTGGTCTTCTCACTTTTTAAATAATAAAATCAGAATGAAAAATCAGTAATGAACTTATTATTCCTCCCTAATTTAGAAGTAAAATCCACCTTAGAACATTTTAGATACAATTCAGTAATTTTAAAGATGAAAGAAAAATATTTTAAGTAACTTATTTTACATATAAATATTGGTTCACTGAAGCACCCAGGGTGCAATGGTAAGTTTCATGAACCAGACTGAAACCATGTCAGTACAAAAAAATTTTGAAAAAATATTTTCTGAGTTTTATATTAATTTTTTTCAGTAATTATGAAGATACAATTAGTGTAACTTTTCAGATTATCACAAAACAACAATATGTTTTTCAATTTCAAAGTGCTATTTAGCATCAAACATTGAAAATCTATTATTGTTCGTACTGAAAAATTAAAAATATGGAGTTGGTTCACTTTGGTATCAGACCATCCAAATATGAATCAGTCTGGATAATATGTGAAAATGACAGTTTCTTCTTTAATATACTTGGGAATTGCGAAATGTCATAAACATAATAACAATTCGAAAGTAAATTTGCGCTAAATCTTAGTTTAGGGTAGTGGCGAAGTAGGGTAAAGAAATATCATTTTTAAAAGCACATGACGAAGATATGTTTATGAAATTAAACCTAAAGATGAAAACAACCTATGTATAAAACGTTGGAGAATTATCAATGAGACAGAAGAAACATCAATATGATGGAAAGGTTAATTTATTGTGAACAGAAAAAAACATTTGGAGATCAAGAAAATTTGAAGACGGGAAGCGACCTTGAAAGCGGTTTCTTCTGGAAAAATAAATTGTCCAAAAATCTTAATCTAAAAATAATTTAACTTATTACATTTAAACACATAAAAACCAATATTTAATACATTTATTTTTGTGAGGCCTTTCGACAGCAAGGCTATCTTCGTCAGACACATCACGAAAGTAAATACAAAAAGTAAATTTGATTTTTAGTAATAGTTTAACATATGTGATTTAATATTAATTTGTCCTGTGTGGCGTACTATGTAAATACAATTACATTATTACTGGTATTATAATATATAAATAATATATCAAATATATTGAATTTTTTATTGGTCCATCTTTTTTATTTAATAAATCTTCTGTGTTTGTTTGATTAATGTAATATGACTCCAATGCATTTTAATATCTTGGAATGTTAACGTGTTTTAATAGTTTAGGTTTTCCTATGATATAGTGTGTCCAGTATTGATACAGTGGTGTGCGACGGCCGATTTTTCTTTTCTGCTGAATTTAATGTAGGAGTAATGTTCTTTATATCGTATATGAATTTTTCTTCTTGTCTGTTTCAATGAATTTTTTTGTTGCAGTCATCACATTTAATTTTGTATAATTATACCGAAAGGCCTCACAAAAATAAAAGTATTAAATATTGGTTTTATGTGTTTAAATGTTATAAACTAACTGTAGACAAAATTAGCTCCATCTTCAACATTTCTAAAAATAATTGATACCCAAAAAAGTATTTAAATAATATGTGAAAGTTTGTACACGTTTTATGGTTCTTTAGCGAAGCACCTTGGAAACGCTATAATCTCTTACCTCAGACCAACGCTAACTGGCCGTAAATATGTCAGTATCAACTATTGAAATCATAGAAACTAGCGTACTCAATAAATCGACATTGAAATTATATAGAAACCGATTTACATGGAGATATAACTTCAGATTACTTTAGTTTATCTAGAATACGCTTATTATATGAAGGGTGTTTCCTAAATTCCACCATAGTTATACTGTGGGAAATTATGCGATGCTCTAATCGCAATAGCACTATTGAGTTTTGAGACGAAAGGTTTGTTTGTATGTTGTTTTTTAGTATATTAAAATTCACGACTGTAAAATTATAACGTGTCGGTTGTTACAAAATCTACCTACTATTCCGACTGAGCCGGAAGATATATTTAGTATAATTTATCCAGACTCAAAGACACAATTGTTTACATTACTTTAGAAAAGGCTCAAATAAATATTTGTTGGCGTACAAAAATAATGTGCAAGAAGCGGGGGATTCAAACCGTGTATATTGGAATACATTTCAACTGCCTCTTTTAAGAAATATGAAGTTTTACGAGATAATGCTGTATAGGATTTCTTGGAAGTTTAATACAAACAGAGCATCTTTACAATTTCGCTTTACTATGTCTAGTGTAAATCTCAATGTAATTAAACATAAAATAACATTCCTGTTGGATGTTTTATGTTCACTCACCATTCAAAATACAGAGTGAATAATTCTGGTTTCAATGAACGAGGCTTAACGCGACCTGGTGGAAACATAAACGTTTATTTACCCCAATTTACTGAACACAGCTTTCCACTCTTCCCTGTCGTGGATTGAATCTAACTTTTGCTGTTGCTATCACTTTAATACAGTATTAGCTGCTTGAAAACATAAACATATCTAATTTTTACAGTAAAATACACACACTTTAAACAAATAGAAGGAGTTTAGAAGTATGCATTAAAGTGAAATTTATATTAAGGGTTTACAATTATTGGCTTCATTATTGTACAGCGTTTATATTTTAAGGTTGGAAATAGTGGCATTGTCATGTATTATAACTAGCAGATCGAACTGTGAGGGTGGATTGATACCAGGGTGTAGTTAAGTGGACCTAAACATCACATGATGTGTTAGGAATATTTCTGACGGATATTCATAAAATCCGTATTGTAAGAATTATAAAAACCCCTTACTCATAATAATGAATTCAATTGATAGGACCAAACGAAACCACGAATTTAAATAAAACAATGTTACATAATATGTTTAAATCATGTTACAATTTCCTGTACAACAATGACAAAAAACAATGATTTTTAATGGCTAGAACAAAATTATTAAAACCAACTGATAATATAATTATTTTAATAACGATAATACATTAAAGCATTTGAATTGTTGCAAGAAATGATTGTTAGTTATTGTTAAATGGGAGGTAGAGATAATTTAAACAGGGTATGTTAGGTTTCTCCATAATAACTAAAACTAAGTAACAGCTTCAACATTACTGAGTGTTTTATATGCCACAGTGTTGAATAAGAGTTTGGAGATATAATAATAAAAATTTAAATTGGTGTATGCTACATGGGATGATATCAGTAGGAAAATATTAGCAGAAAACTCTAAATTGTTGTTTAAACCCCAATGAAACGTTTGTAATATATCCTTAGACTCTGTTAATCTCGTTTCCAAAGTAGAGTTTAAACCTATTTTTTTTTATAAAATACATCATATACTGAACCCATTTGAATAAAAATGAAGGAGAAATAAAAATTGAAACACATGAACCAGAAAGTTGATTTCTCTAGAGGGGTTGACATTTTACATACGAGTACTGAAACGATGAAATTTAAGTAATCTCACCTGAACTTTGACTATCACTTAGTTTTCCCGTTCAACTTTAGACTAGCCATTTTATAACCTACTTTTTAACCATAAACGTATTTTAAATGGGTAATTATTAAACACGTTTAAATTAAAATCCTGTAAATTAAATATGAAGCTCATTGATGTATACCTGTAATTTCATGAGAGTACGACAGTAGTGCTTGCAATAAAAACTAACTGGGTAGTAATAACAGTGCTAGTGTATTTAACGGCGTTCAAAACATGTAGGAGCATAACGTGATTACCTATTGTGAGCGTGAATGAAAATTAATAAGTTTAGATATTTCTTAAAAAATAATTTTATTAATTAAAAAAATTAATATTAATGTTTTACACAGCTTGGTGAAGGATTAGTTTAAAAATGGGACAACAGCATTCCCTCCCCACCGGTACATTTAGCTACACATTACGCTTTGAAATGTTTAGGTGGTGCATTTGGTTTTGGAACACGGAAATCATTTTTTAGTAAATTAGTAGCCCTTTAATAAACTTTACTGAATTCATAAAATGTATAAGGTATATTACATTTTTAATCACTTGAACCTGAGGGAAATATTGTAAATTAATTTATGACTTTGAAAAGTTACATGTTTTCAGCACTTTTATTTAATAAATAAAACTCTTTTTAATATTAAACCATGTGACTTTTGAATCTATGTCTGATGTACATAATTTAATAATTTGACATGGTTTTTATTCAAAAGCTTTTGTTTGGGCATAATAATAAATATATTTTTTCTGCTACTGATGCGTATAAATTCAAGAGAAGCTTTTCGGTTTTCTGTATTCATTGGTAATCAGTCATATTAAATAACTAATAATTTAAGCATTTTTCCAAACCTAAAACCAGGGGATTTGATACGACTTTTACATGTAAAAACATCAAAATTACCAATGCAATGATGCTGATTGTTTAATTCGCGAATGTGCTGTACAAAGTATAGAGAGTTAGCTAAATAACTGGTACGTGGAAATACAGAAATAGTAGTAGAAGTGCAAAATAATTGAATTAATTAATTTCCCCTACTATATTATTCGAGGAAACCTGACGTAATTTCATTATATGAGAATTCTAATGTATTTGCATTTAATTGTGAAGTGGTGGAAATCCGCCCTCATACATCTGTCTCTTTATATTGTGTTGTTTTGAATGGATTTACGATTATATAATAAAGCTGCATTATATCTGTGTTTAATATTCTCTGGATAATTTAAAATCAATGTGGATCAGTAAATAACCTATAGGAAACATATACTATATATATATATGAAACATATAGCGTTTGGATGCTAGTCTATGACGTTAAACAAATTTATTAGCATAAGAACAAAACTTGTTTATTTTGAAAAACATAGAAGGGGCTTATTAAGAAGGGTTAGTTTTGGTAAGGGTGGATACAGGAGGGTTTCAGAAAGTTAAAAAAAAAACAGTAATAAGTTTTTTCTATGTTACCTTGACACACTTATAACCATCACTTGCTTTCTTACTCGTAAGTTAAGCCAGCGCCAGACAATAATATACAGATCCAAAGTTGGCTGAAAATAGCGTGCTCAATTTTTTTTATCTCGTACGATGATGGTGTTTCATGGATACGGGCGGTTTTGTTGTATGTCAAACATAAAAAGGCAGAATGAGCCAGAGAAGAATTAATTATTTTTAAAATTGTACTGTTAGATTTTGTTTAAGAATCATCTCCAGATAAAAATAAATAAGATATTGGAATTTATAATGTGTCCTGCGTGTCTACAGTTCTGACGTACATTACTACAACTGAGCCGTATGCATGGTGAGTATGCTGCTACACCTCACCTGTAGTAGTACAGTAATAAGTTCGCTTGCGAATTTTCACACTTCAATCAGTGAATAAATCTAATATCTACTGATCAGTGTAGAATTTGGCTACCCCAATGTACCCCTTCGTAATATAAAGAAGTTTACTTCAAGAATGGTTTTAACTTTAATATCCACTTAATAAGTGTTATTGTAATTGAAGTTTTATTTATGATAGGCTATAAGCAACTCAATTACTTATTACCTACAAATATATTTCATTGTAATATTTTATTTTAAAGCTGATATTATTATTTTTAAAGTTTCAAAGCTACTTTCTACATGTTTATTACGGAAAAGAATGTTTTATAAATTTAAACTTTGTTTTTACCATAATAACTTCTTCGTTCATCTGAGTGAAAGAGTATTAAAAATGTTTTGGTTAATACATTATTAATTACACACTGATTTATTTTATAGTAACCTCTCAAAATACCTAAAAATAATGTTTGTAGCAAATAGCACAATTAATTCAATATTCTTCCTTCAATAAATCTGCCCATCCTGCTTTATCCTGTGAAATCCCGATAGTCAAGATATCGTCTAAACATATGGGTTCAATTCTAGACTTTCGACGCTGCAACATTGAGAAGATCTTCAATGAACTTTACCATGCATTGGGTCCTGTTTCCTTCCATTTTCCGGATGTCATTGAGTCTTTCAACAACTTTGTCAATACCATTCATGGAATCGTAGTAAGGAATACACCTTTAAAGAAAACCGGTAAATCAAGATTCCCTTGCTGGTTCTCACCGGAGTTGAAGGACTTAGTAATTGGAAAGAAAATTTGTCACAAAAGGTTCAAGTCTACTTCCAGCCCTAATGACTACATCGAATTTAGTCGTCTTAGAGATCTTTGCAAAGAGTTAAGCTCTCAGTGTTTCAGTAAATATATCGATTATGTAAATGGTATGATCCCTCTTAACATCAGAGCTTTTTGGAGTTTCGTTGACAGTGTCAAGGGTTTCAACGGAATCTGCGGACAACTACTACCTGGATAACAGCTCGGCGTCGTCGCCAGAAGGCATCTGTAACCTTTTCGCCGAGCATTTTTCTTCCGTTTATAACTCGTCTCCAGGTCCCATTCCTCAATACCATTATCTTTCGGAGATTAATATTTCTTCTTGTGTTCTCACTGAGGGTGACGTAGAGCGTAAACTTGCTTCTCTTGACCCTTTTAAGGGAACCGGTCCTGATGAGATACCACCGATGGTTTTGAAGCATTGTAGTGCCCTACTTGCACCTCAACTTACTGTGCTTTTCAATAACCTTCTGGAGCAGGGAATCTTTCCTGATAGCCTGAAGTCCAGTTACGTGGTTCCTATCCACAAATGATCTACGCTGACTAATGTTCGTAACTATCGGCCCATTGTTATTCAGCCTGCCCTGGGCAAGATTTTTGAGTCTCTCGTACTTGATCGCATTAGTTTTGCCTTCAGGAGTACTCTTATTCATGAGCAGCACGGCTTCACACCTGGTAGGTCTACAGTCACCAATCTCGTTCTGTATCAAGACTACGTTTTATCTTCTTTTCAAAACCACAGTCAAGTCGACAGTGTTTATATCGACTTCTCGAAGGCTTTTGACACGGTCAGTCATCTACATCTCTTGGCTAAGATGGAGGCTTATGGTGTTTTGGGCAGCCTTCTTCAGTGGTTCCGTTCATATCTTTCAAATCGGTCCATGACTGTAAAATTTTCTGGTGCCACCTCCCGACCTTTTCTTGCTACCTCTGGCGTACCACAGGGTTCCCACTTGGGTCCCTTTTTATTCACTTTATTTATCAATGACATCATTGACTGTATTGATGTTGAATATTTACATCCGTTTCAACCCTGCAGGATTGCTTAAAACTTCAACGTTGCCTTCTTGGATTGGATGATTGGTGTGTGCAGAACAATCTTAAGTTGAACATTGCTAAATGCGCAGTCATCACCTTTCACCGTTCCTCCGCTCCTATACTGTTTGATTACATACTCAATAACTCTGCTCTCATTCGTAAAACTTCAATTAGAGATCTTGGAATCGTAATCTCCCACAGTCTTGGCCCTGAATCCCACATTGATGCCTTCACCACTAAAGCCTCTCGTAATCTGGGATTTCTGATCAGAACTTCAAGAAGCGGACTGAGTGTTGCAGCTATGAAGTTTATCTTTACTGCCCTGGTGAGGTCAGTGCTTGAATATGGCAGCGTTGTCTGGTCGCCCTATCAGGTTGGACATATCCAGCAGCTCCAAAGTGTCCAGGATCGCTTCTTGCGGATGGTTGGAGTCAAATGTGGATTTGAATGCAGAACTGTGCCATTGGAGGATTTGGGGATTTCCTTGGGTTTGAACTCGCTTGTGAAGCGTAGACAACTTTTAGATGTTGTTTTTCTCCATAAACTAATTAACGGAGACGTGGATTGTCCAGAACTGCTCAGGCGGATCGACTTCCGAGTGCCTCATCAGACCAGGTCCCTTCACATTTTCTGCCGTCGTGTCTACTCAACCAATTATGTACATCACAGCATTATCACGAGACTTCACAGACTTGGAAACCTCGTCTCCTCCCAGCATGACTTTTTCAGTGATAGTGTTATGCACCTGAAAAAACATTTTCTTTTGTTGTAGACATTGACACCTGGCTCATAGTAATATGTGTATATATTTATTTCTTTCTATTTTTTCCTCTACTCTTTTCTACATGCATACATTTGATTCTTTTTTTCCCCTTTTATTGTAATAAATTATTCCTATGTAGTATATGTGTAAGTGCAGATGGATGTATAATTGATTGTATAATTACTGTTACTATTTATTATTGTTGCTATGCTATTATTGTTATTTTCTATATAGTCTATTTTATATGTTATTGTTATGTTGTAGCAATTTATTTTGGCATTGTTAATAATTTATAATGTGGTTCATTTTCATTAGCTTATTGTTGGATATAAGAATATCTTATTGTTTTTTCCATGTACTAATGGTGTTACCGTAAATAAATAAATCTTAGTTGTAGGGCCCAAATTGTAAAAAGTATGGATTTTTAGTTGATGTTTTGAAATCTTGTTTTTGAAATTCGATGATGGTAACACTGTAAAAAGGATTTCGTTCTGAAACCGATATGTCGTCTAGAATAACGGGATATCATCATCAAGTAGTCATATGATTGATGTTGATAAGTTCAGAGCGTTTGCTCATGCAGTTCCCTAGTTCATATGTGGATATCCTTTTATAACCAATAAGTTACCCGTGTTGATTATCACCAACTATACATAAGTTCCTCATTCATAGGGAACTAACGAACTAATAACATTAACATTTTTATTTAAATTTATAATAATATAGTAAAGTAGAGTTATGTATACACATTTATTTTTCTCCTGGATATCTTTGTATTTTAAATAATAAAAAACAGATCTACAAGACAAACTAGCATGTAATAAACCACTAAAGTATTTATTTTCAGGATGCATAAAAGAATTTAAAAGTGAACATAACATTCAGCTGTATTATTTAAGAAATATATTATTACATTTGATGTGTTTTTTGCATAGTATTTTTATTCTTTTTGTGAAGCAAATAATTCACTATACATACAAAATACGTTGATTGATATAACAAACCAATGGTTGATTAATGGACCTATTTGAATTGTGACCTGTGAACATTATATTTTGAGTAGTTTGTTTAATTGTATTCAATTAATCTCGTTTTCATAAGTTTTGTTTGAATAAAAATTTCAACCTTGATTTATTCTAAATTGTATAGTATCTTGGCGCACTGAGGGTTGTTAACTAATACACGAAATACAATGTTGTGAAACTTTAAGAAATAACTAATATAATTTATTTGGTGATACTAATCGGTTAGTGTCTTCTGTGAGGAGAGGAACGGCTCTCGGGCGTCTTTGTCATACTCAAGCTCTTAGCAATAAGTGAAGCATGTAATATTCTAGGTCACACATAAAATAAAATCTTGCTGTGCTTCTAAAAGTATAACCGTAAAATATTTTACACTTTAGTAAGAAAGATTGAGACATAAAAAGTCGAATCATGACTATATACGTGTTCATCTCATCACTGAAGATATAAAACATATAGTGCTGCAAAACATAATATATTACTTAGGACAATCTTACTTTGAAATCATAAAGGATAATATAATCAATGAATTACCTCAAATAGGTTTATATTAACTGATAATTCATCATAGTTCATCACACTCTCCATATACAATTATTTAGTCAATAACAGGACACTATATGAACGAATGTAAGGAGTTCAGTCGAGTGGAAAACACTTGTATGGAACATTATAAGAGTATTGAAAACTTTTCTGTGTAAATATAAGTTATAACGCTTAAATATGCTTTAAAACGTGGGATTCGGCATATGTTGCTCCTAGCTACAAATTAAACTAATAATCTTTAAGTTATTTTGCGAGTTTATAACTTTATATATTTTCATTCCCTTAATATGTCGTCTTTCAACTTAAATGTTTTACAGAATTTAACTATCATTGCGAATTTTTACATTTCTGTTCTTTTGAATATATTCTTATATATTTCTCTTTGTTGTTTCTTGTATTGTCTTTTTTCCCTCTCACTTAGTGAACATTCACCCAAAAAGCAAGCGGTAAAGTTTAATGGTAATTTTGTCTCGCCTATGATTCCTTGTTGCAATCACATTTTATACTATAGGCATAGTTTTTGAAATCTAGGGTGCCATTTTTTGTTGTTTTTTTTACAATACCATCTGAATATTGTATGTTTTTAACGGGGTTATAATATTATACTTTTTACTACTTTTCTCATTTCCTTCGATAATTCCGGCACGAAAGGGATTGACATTAACGCAGATTAATGACTATTATCTGGTTTACAAACTCAGGAATGATTCTTCCTGTCCATTTACCGTCTTATTTCTGCCGTGAAGATTGCCTTTATTATTGGTCTTTGATCAGTTCTAGGTAATTATTCAGCCTATGCAAAACTGTTGTGATCTGTATTCTGTAGTTATTCACCTGAAGAAGAGATCATGCAGATCTTGAATCGTAGTGTTACTGATTTTATTTTATCACTGAAGCAAATGTCTGAAAAAATACTCTAAGTAAAAAGAATTTACCGATTCTTTCAGATATTTAATTTTTGACGTTTTGGAGCATGAAAACAAGTAACAACCTAAATAAGCGTATGAAACGTGCTTCTATGAATTGTTATTGTGACTTAAATGTTTTAGTAGTGAAGTTATAAACTTATTTAATAATTTTCAAACAGATGGGAATATTGAAGTGATCTATAAAAAAACAATGAGGCTTAAAGTTAGAGTAAAATCACGATGATTCACGAAGTTACATCCTCTCTAAACCGGGATGAGAGTGCTAATCCAAAATATGTGTACTTTTAATTAACGTTCACCACAAAATGCCGTGTGATTATTGGGAATTCGATTGGTTGCAAATATCTGTTCAGTTCATTGTTTAGTTAATTCTACTATTTAAGTAGAATATAAAACAAAACTTCTATGTGCTGTTCTACGTTGGGCAAGTTATAAAATACTCTTTTATTCTTTAATAAAATAGATTTTATGTGTGGTTGGCATGTATTACATCTAAGAAATTAATAGCTTAGAGGTAAATTATACACAGTTTTTGGAAGAACGTCTTAATATTGGTTTACATGTTAATATATTAAAAAGGGCATTTCGCAAAAGGCCTTTTAAAAATCTTATAGCTGTTCGTCTAAAAGTCCGTCTGTGAGATAACTCTCAATAGAAAAGTAGTAGAAACTTGAAACTAGGTATACAGCTCTTTCTCTTGTTCAAAGGAAGGGCTGTATAAATATAATAGAGTCAAAAAATTGAAAGGCATTCCGTCCGTCTGTGCCATAACTCTTGTAAGGACTGATATCTAAATAGTAACATGTATGTAAGTAATTAAATATAGACGAAATTGTTGTTTGTAAGAAATGTAACGCAATAATGTTTTCTATAAATAATGGGATTGTGAGCATTGGTAGTAGTTATAATATGTAAAAAAAAAAACTATACATTTATACAATATAATTTATGATATAATCATAGTTGTGTTAGATATCATTATAACGTTTGTTTGTATTTACTGGGAAATAACTAAAATACTTTCAAATAGACTTTTGCAGTTTATAATAATGATGGCCATCCTATTTAAACTTTTACTTGAATAGAGATGGCTTGGAAACGCGCTTATGGTATATTAAATATAATCGTGCCGCATTTGTTGATATTATTTAAGAGTTGCAGTAATTTCGCGGCCATTCTAATTGCTGCTGTGCTACGGTATTATGTTGTATGTTTGGAAAATTTGGCGTATAACAATGAACGTTGAATTATTAATGACCTTAATTTTAATTTATATTATATTTAATTAATATTAATTTTTAATATCTTAAAACGACTTAAATATTTTTATTGTGTTAGGAAAAATAATATTTGGTATTGAAGGTGAGAACTTCTCATTGAAAAACAAATTATTGGTGTTGAGGAAATTAACATTCGTTAAGTAATTTTAAGGCTCCTAAAGATGGCATCATTAATGTTGAAAGACCTCGTGAAATAAATAAAACATTATTGGAAAATACGAACTTTAAACAAATCGGTAGTCACAAAAATACAAACACACACACACACACATTCTATTCGGAATATGGTAGTTTTGGATTTTGGAAGTCATGATCAGAGAAAATTCAAAATGTCTCCTGGATATTCCGTCATAAGTACAAGAGGGTGTAGTCTACAAACAATTTTACAATCCTTAAAATTTTTAAAGGATGTAGTCTATTACTTAAAAAATGCAACTGAGTTGTGTCAAATTATTTTTACGAAACTAAGTGATACTGATATATAATGAGAAAATAGCAACGTATAAATTGAAAACGAGGTTTATTTTGTGTGCAATAAACATTAGGGTTGCAAACTTTAACAGAAACAGAACCAGTCCAAATAACGATGTAATCACAAAACAGGGAAATTACGACCGAGCTCAATAGACTGAATGATTTAGTTCGTTAAAACAGCCAAGAATTTAATTGCAACGTTTGTGGGTTCTTAAAGGACCACTAAAGTGTTATTTAATTTGATTTAGGACTCAACTTACTGAATCCTAATTATATGTTTTGAATTTTCTCTTAAACATTAAGAGTGTTGAGATTGCTTCATGAAGGCATCTTCAGCACTAAGTGGCTAATATATCAAATCAGGAAAAAGCCAGTGCAATTCATTTGAGACAAAAAGCAGTTTAAATTTTACCGAGAATCGGGTATGTTCTCTCTTCCTTTCATCTACAGGTTTTATCATGAACGCTCGATGTTATTTTGTAACAGTTTCAGTGATAAAAAGGACATAATAAAATGCAAGCACTGCAAAAAATAACATTACACTACTCTAATAGCATGACACCAAAATAAGTGTAAACTTTACCGAGAAACTGGTACTTTTTCTTCCTTTCAGCTACAAGGTTTTATTTTTTATACAAACACAGTAGTACAATACAAAACATTACAATACTCTAATAACACGACAATTTCATCGGTAAACCTGAAACATTTTAGGTTTTAAAAACTAACATTCAGTGATGATAGATTAGAAATTGGAATCCTAAATAGAGATGTTATAACCATGGAAATGGTTTTGGTGCGATAATTATGACTTAATTACTAATTAATTAATGTTATGAAGTGTAATAAATTCAGTATTGTATGGATAAAAATCCAGTCTAGTACAATAACTGCAATTGAGACAAATGTCTGTATAAC
Source organism: Homalodisca vitripennis (assembly GCF_021130785.1). Classification (NCBI taxonomy): domain Eukaryota; kingdom Metazoa; phylum Arthropoda; class Insecta; order Hemiptera; family Cicadellidae; genus Homalodisca; species Homalodisca vitripennis. Next base: position 195,605,243 of record NC_060207.1, read on the forward strand.
TTCACCTAACATATGACACCCAGAGCCCAAAACTACTTTAAACTTCTTTGTTTGAAGTTTGATATTGACGATGGAAGGATTGAAAGGATAACCGAATTTCAGGCATTTGCCATCGATACAGATTGTAAAACATATAACACAACGTGCGAGGGTTGGAAATCTATCCTCTTCGTCAGGTGGGAGAGGTATTAATAAATAAAAAATAACGAACAGAAAGAAGTAAAGAAGGGAAAGGGTTCAAACAAACCCACACTAAAACTTTCAAAGCCCCAGCTATTATACCATAGAAGGAAATTAGGAAAAGTTATATTTATTTCAAATTTCAACCAATTTGGTATTTCAGATTTGGAATTAACTGATGGGTGTGTTCGAAAGTTTTATAACTTTAACCGATTTAAATTTTATTCAGGACAAGAGTATACTTTATTAATTCCTTTAAGGTCATAAAACTCTTCCATTTTGTGTTTTTTTGTGTTCAGAAGCATGTTTTGCTAATGGCTTCTCATCGCTTTATGAAAATTATCAATTCTGTGCCCTGTTATTCTGATGTTTGTCCAATGCATTGTTTGTAATACAATTTACAGTTAATTTGATAATATACATTCTTGGAGTCATAATTTACTTTGCCAATGATGGGATTTGTTAAACTAGTTACGTTGCTTTTTAATTCTCTAGAGTTTTTGTATAATTTTGCAAGAACCGCAACGTGGTTTATTGCATGGTTCACATATATTAGTAATGAGCTGCTGTACTTTAGTTAATTTAGGTTGGACAAATTTTTTTCTTAAATTTGGAGCTTTGCGAAATATTACTCTTGGTGCTTTAGCTATAACATTTTGGGTATCTGGAAGGAAAGTAAAATGCTATGGGAAATGTTCATAATATTTTTGTGAGTCAAGAAAATAATTGTGTAATATATTATGGTTGTTTTTTTATAATTGAAGCTACTTGGTTGATATTTTATCTTTTTATTTGACTAAAACAATTGTCAGGGTAATTAAATGTTTTAAAATGTTGCTTCGTTTTGTAAAGTAATTAAAAAGTCTGTATCAATGCTGCATAGCTTCTTGGCTCGTATAGATGAACCTTGGGGAATATATGTTTTTTATATGCATTGGACGGCAAATCGAAATTACATTGTGTTTGCTACTAAAATCATGATTTTTATGTAGCTTAATTTTGAAAAGTTGTTACAATCTAAACTGAATCTAAATAATGAGTATTATATTATACAGTAACAGTATATTGAAAGCACTGAAGCTATTAAATTGCATAAGACTTTAAATCAGTATATATAATTCTCAGTAACAAAAGCTAAAGACCTTTAGACGATGGCAGGAGTTGGCTGTAATGAGTTGTTAATCAAAGCGTACATTTTACTTACAAATGAGGCAGTAAGCGTTGCTTTAACCAATTGCTTTTGTTTACTGGTGAGCACTTCAGTATTACTCATTTCATCGGAACCTATATGTATTGAACGGTATATACATGGCGTGGCAAAATAAAATAATAAAAGCTGTTTTTTGTGTATTTATAGAATATTTATAAACTAACAATAGCTTATTTATTATTTGAGCAGATTCGTATAGAAAAGAGAGCTATTCGAGGGAAGAGAATATTTTAAGACATTAGGGAGTTTTTTTAATTTTAATTCAGTTCACCTTCCTCTTATTGCAAGATTCTTCCACAACCCTTCCTATCAATAGAGAACCAACCCTTCCTACCATAGTTATTTCATGTGTAGAAAACTCCGTGCTCCCCCGTGCTTAGAGATCGTGTCTGTCACATCGTAGTGCACGATAAGGTACGATAAGCGGACCTGGTTTTTATATCGAAGAATGTAAGCATCGATACCTAATATTCGCATCTTTAATCAGAGACTATCAATCGATATAAAAGTATCTATAGTCCTATATGAATATTAATTTAATATTTAAAGTGTTCAAACAAATTATTATAACAAAAATTAGGAAAACTGAAGACGACCGTATTTGCTACTCTCACAGTTGCAGTTGTTTCTTTCCCACAAATTTCACATAATGGGGTTTTCGGTACGAATACAACATTTTGAAGCCACGAAAAACACATCTTTTTTCAAAGCAATGTAGTGTAGTTTTCTAAAATTGGATGCTATTTTAAATAATCAAATGTTTAATTACGTAAAATTGCAATATTACCTTACGTGTAATATTTGGAAGTGTTTACAGCTGTTTATATAGATTATTTAAGTTAATTATTCAAATAGTTAATCAGTATCGATTGACTATATCGATGGTTATGATTAAGTAATATCCTTTGCCAATTTCGATATAAAAAACCGGGTCCGTTTATCGTACCCTACCCAATTGTGTACCTGATGAGACAATGAAAATACCACTTCACCTATTTATAGGTGTCTCCTATGTCGAAATGCTGTAAGTGTTTTTTTTTAACTTCTTCGTCATAGACTTTCTTCGCGCATCTTCAGACGAATATGAAATCAGATTCCAGGAGTGAAGTCTGAGACAGCGTCAGATACCAGACCCTGCAATAAAAGGAAATAAAAGGATAGAAAGGCAGACAGAAGAGAAGTTTTGCCAGAACATTTAGTGATATCCACCCGGAATATACCAAATTTTAAATTTAAAGCTCAATTAAAATATCACCCTGAGCATATCAGTCAAGTCCTACGGAGGGATATGCACCATAATCAAAATATATATCGTCTATGTGGTAAACAAATATAACGGAATATTTAAGGTCCAGAGAAAGAAACAAAACTCTTACTGACCAATTTTGCAAATTATAAAAAAAAATATTTTTCAAATTCAAAACATTGCTTTTTATCTGTCGCCTAAATATTAGGCGAGTGAAAATTAATCTGAGAACCTTAAATGCTGTAATTATCCGTATCATTAATATGTTGCGAATTATAACTGAATATCTTTGGTTGCCAATAACACTGCACTATCCAAGTTCCAATATTTGATCGGTAATACACCCGACGAGAAGTACCTATTAGCCTGATGCTTTGAGGTGTAATAACACCGTGTCTTTGACCCAAAGACAAGCCAAGAGCACGAGTTATTGAATTTGCTTAGTTCAGCTGTTCTCCTGTCCATTAGCTTTCAATATCCCGTCATCACCTTGAATCTAGTTAACTAATCACATAATCGAGGACACAGTGTTAATGAAAATGACACGTGGTGTTCGAAACTTAATTAACATTGATCAGAGTATACCCTTTCGCCCACTTCACTTCAAAGATCGGTTTCGGCTTGCTGCAATTTACATTTTATTAGCATTCGCCATGAAAAAAAGTGTTTACTCACTCAAAGTTTGAATAAATGAGTGGATAATTTTAAAGAAAATTGCGAGAGATATTTTGGATTTTCTCCGATCATTACCCTTTCATGGAACTCTGCCCATTGCAATTGCCCTCATCACGGAAATTCCGGGTGATCTTTTTGGATTTTGACCTGTTCCAAAACCACCGTAATCAAAAAAACGTATATGAGAGTATGCAATATAACGCATGATTAAAAACACAATAATGCTGTAACATTTAAAATATTAAGACTTAATTTGATAAAAACAGTAAATGCACATAGCTTGAATGAGTTCATAAGTTTCAACCAATAAAAATTGTCATGATAGCAGTTATTCACCTTCGAGCTAATGTTTTTATTTAACTAATTCCCAACAAGATCCTAATTGATACTCCTATTACATACATTGCGTAATAAATTATGTAACAACTTTTATTCTTTAACTTTTTTCAATGTCTTTTAAGGTTTCAAGATGGCGACTATTCATAATTTAGAAAGGAGTGGTTATATACAAATTATAATGCATTATAGCGCGTAAAAAGTGTTTTATAGTTCTCAGGTAATTTATGATAATGTTTGATCCTATGTGTTTCTTATATTACGTATGGTTTCCAGATAGCGGCGTACATGGTTTAAAGTAGTATACAACATTGCGGGGGTGATCGTTAAAACAAAAAAATACGGTAGTTCTTAATAGGTACATACAAAATTCGTACAGATGCAGTATTTTGAAAATCTTGTTTTGTCGTGTGAAATTCTCGAAATACAAATTTTGCCCAAATGAGGTTGATCGCCATCTAAAAAAGATTTCTTTTTTGTGGGAAAGGTTTGTGAAAGAAACAGGATTTTCCGGACATTTTTCATCTTTCACTAACACAAAAAATAAATTTTGAAGGGAAAAAAGTAAATGGCAATCGTCATGGCAGAAACAAGATGGCGGAAAAAAAGGGGAACATGAGTAGGCCTTCATTATTATCGATTCAAGGTTCCCTTCTTTTGGTCCCTGGTCAGTCGTAGGGGTTGGTCGGCACATGCAGACCTATTGTGACCTGTATTCTGTAGTAAGTTCTAATAATTAGTGTTGTATTTTGTTTTTGTATTAACTGCATGTTTTAGAGTTAGTGAAATTGACACACAATATGGTGGCTGTGATTCCTGAGCCACGCATGTCACAGCGATTTGGTTGATTTTTTTTATTTTTTTAATTATGTGTTAGGTTAGATATTAACTGAAGAAGAGATCAGATTGCAGATCTTGAAACGTAGTACTGATTTTTTTTATCACTGAAAGATGGTAAATGTCTGGAAGAAATCCTGTGTCCATCCTTCCTTCATCCTGTTTTACCGTGTACCGTTTTACTGGCACATGAGGGGTTAGCTTTGAAATATAAATGTTTGTGAAGGTTTAAAAAAAAGGAAAACGAAAATCTTCTGAAATAAATAAAGTACAAACTAAAATAAAACTTCTTCCTGAAAATAATTACTGGATTTAAAATTAAAATAAAAACTTCTTGATAACTTTTAAATTCAAACTTGTAATATATTCGTCACTCAAAAAATGTACAAAGATCTTACAGCTTGTCTTTTATTCAATTTTCAAAATTCAAAACTTTCACACTCTAATCTGATTTGGCAATTCTTCACTTTAATTTATCTTAAAAATTCAATTTTATTTAGTTACTAATTTTCTTTACTTTACTTTAACTATTACTTCTTTTCAGTGTTAGAATTTATATATTGCTGAAAGCATCCGCAGCTTCGATGACGATTAGCAAAAAAAATTAACTCCAAGCACTTTCAAAGACTACTCGTTATTACTACTTCCGATCAACTGAGACGGGAGGTACGGCACGTCTACCTCTCCCTACCTTTCAATTTCGTTATCAAACACTGCCATCTGCGATGCGCACCTCGCTGACAGCAGCCTCTTTTGTACTGTCCATTCCTTATTATTCTTCTGGGCCTACTCCTTCCACCGATAATCCAGTTACCCCAGAATTACAATGTAATACAATCGTTACAATAAATATGCTTCAAATAAAGTATATGGTTTGGATAATTTCGTTAGTCAGACTCACAAAAAATCGTTTCAAGATGCGATCAACCACATTTGGGAAAAATGTTTCTCTCAGATATTTCACACGAAAAAAAATTCTGTTTTTTTTTGTAAAATTCTTAACTAATTCCAAATAACGTTTTTCCTATTAACTTTTTAGGTTCTCAGGTGATAGCCGATCAAAGTTATAGAATTTGACTGAAACTAATAAATATGTTTACAAACATAATTTCGGATTATTTATACAAAGAAAATCATATGTAATAATTTATGAGCAGCGAGGCTTCAAGAATATGATCTTTATACATGTTTGAACGTGAATGTTGAGTTTAGTTCCAGTTCGCCTTACTGGAATCTGATGCAGTCACTCACTTGACTTCTGACATTTAGAAAAAAAACGGGGACACGGGTTGAATCCTGGAATCTGGAATCGTGTTCATCAGAAGAGATAAAAACGTCTCCAATGAAGAAGCTAAGAATGAACTCTTACGTTTCTCGTCATCAGAGACACCTAAACTACACATTATAGTGCAATATGTGTGTCACATTGTCTCATCACATAATTATTTCATCAGGTATGACTTTAGAAGCTGCACTACAAAGAAGGTGAACTGGACCTAAACTCAACATTCACATTGAATCAACCCTTTCTAAAATAGATACGATATTAGGTTGAATGGCTACGATTATACTAACATGGAAAGATTTATGTTTTTTATACCATCAGTGTTGTGTGACACTTAAAACATCGAGATGAGAGACTCATGTAAAATCAACCTTTCTTCCGACTGAACCGAAAGGGATACTTATTTAATGAAATTTATTCCAGAATGATGATAAATCATAACACATAATAATAAAATTATTCTTCATAAAATCATTAATCATCACCAATAGATTATTACTTTGCGTCAGTAAACATTCAAAGCAGAAAAAAGTGTTAATTATGGCAGCCGTTAGCAATTTTGTAAATTGGAACGCTATCGTTTTGATTTACAACTTAGTTGGTTAAGGTTATTAAATCAATGTTTAAACTACAAAGATTTATTTTACTCGTAGTTATTTAAATTGCTAGCACCTATAAAGTGAGCGAAACAAAATAAAGAATCCTAAGTAAACTTTTATCACATAAACGCCCAAGTTTATTTTCTGGCCGTGTAACAAAGGAGCACTCAACCATGGACTGGTGGCTTTGTGGATAAAGTGCTGCAACAGCAAACGCGATAAAATGTCATTTAGCCACTACACAAGGGCGACAAAGTGCTATAGGTGTTGGTCTATACGCGTAGTTTTTTATCACATTATTTAGAAACGTAATGTACAAGTGTAATGTGGAACACATTTCGTTTCAAATTATTTGACTAGGATACATTTTTCTTCCTACATAACATTCAGTGACATGATTCAGCGCAATTAAGAGTGTTTTGCGTTTAGTTATCGTTTAATGTTTTTAATTTATAGTAATTTGCTGAAGTTTAATTATGTGTGTGTTTAACCTCCCCCACACAGTGTCGTTAGAGATGAGGGAAAACACGTCGCAAAATGTCAACACATTTATACTTAAATACTGAGCCTGTGTCTTAAGTTTATCCAAATATTACTAAGCCTATGTACTAAAACCACTTCGTATTTGGGGATGCATTATCCGGAAATAAAAATGTACAGTAAAACGTACAGGGCTTACGTGATCTCTTAAAGATGTGTTTAAGTTAATATAGTAGATTTTAACTATATTGTAGGAGTAAAAATTCTTTGCATGATATTATGATGTACATTATTGAAAAATAAAAGATTTAAAAATAAAAGAAAACTTACAAAAAAACCGATTGTAATAATGAGATAAACCAACTCGGATTCCAGAACAATCCGCCTAGCTCTTGGGCCTTTTATGGAATCCTCGTCTCTAATGTACTTTAATAATAAAGTTTAAAATACCCCGTAAATCTTTCGGACATTTTCAGATAATTTTAACAATAAATTAGGAGGGTTAGATTATTTTAATAGTAGATTTATTAGAAAATTAAATCTGTTACACCTGATTTGATATTTAAAGTGTTTCTTAATTTCTAATTTGTTGACAACTAAGACTCAACCTTAATTTTAATTTAATAAATAGGTGGAGTTCATATATTCAGCGTTGGCACTGTAGTTTGAGGAAGTTCAGCAATGCACTCTAATATAAAATCATATTACTGGTACCAAACAAAACTTGATACTAGTTTTGAGTATTTACTAATGATTTCCTGATTGCGCTATATTCAATCAGTCTATATTCAAGGTAGAGTGAACATATGATAAGTCGTATGAAACAGTTCAGATTTATACTTTTGTGTTGAAAGAAGTCAACATAAAACTGATTTTGCAGATTTTTATAACTAGTATTTCATATATACCAAGTGTTTAACGAGGCTTCTTAACCTTAACTTTGCCTTGTAAAATATGATTTATTTTTTATTTTTTACCACTATGATTGAAATTGCTGCTACTGCCAAACTTTTCACTCCCTTGTAAATTCAACTCCCTGTTCACCTTAACCTCCTAGTCAGCGCACAACACCTAATGAGATGTAACAACGCACTTGAATTATGTGAAAGACAATATACAAAAGCAATTAAAAAAAATAAACAGTGATTACATTCTCATCACATTCAAGTAAGAAAGTTTTATTTCTAGCGTGCTTAAACCCCTGGTTTTATTCCTAAAGCTCTCTCTTAATCCACTTATACTCTCGAAATAACCGTCTTAATTGCTAAGAGTGATGTTTACAGCCCAACATACGCCATATATGAGGTGTGCAACAATTGGTCTATGTTCTTAAATAGTTAATATTATTTCGGGATGATAATATTTAATTTATTAATTTTATTTACGAAATGAAAAGTATATTAGTAAATTCTTAATCTTAATTTATTATTTATTTTAAAAACATAAAATGTATTTCTTGGAAGAAATAACTTTTTGTTTGGATAAACAAGTTGAAATCTCGCCTGAAAGCATTCCGCTAAGAATGTGCTCACAAAAGAACAACACAGGAAGTAAAGTGAGCCATTGTTGCTCGCTTTATGTAAGGGATCAATGGAATTTTATCGCGACTTGTTACTGGGATGTTGTATACAAAGCCTGTTTACTCTTCTTTGTTTTACACACTTTGCAAATAAATATTTGAAGTTGTTTTCATTTAAATGATTCCAAAGATAACAATACATACATTATTTGTAATTACGCTTCATAAGTTGAAGGCCTATTTAAACTATATAAAATTTTACTCACTAGCTGGAGCTTATAGTGATTTTATTAAGGTTATTACAACATTGAAAAATCAAAATATCCAATATTAAAAAAATATTATTTTGTGAAGCTTTTTGATAGAAAGGGTATCCTCTTCCGAAACATCACAAACGTATGATTGGTTTAATTTTTGTATAATTGTAATTTATCATCCCCACTACTTCCGATAAATTATAATTACTTCAGGGAAGTTATTTTCTATTTTAAATTTTAGTTTTTCATTGGTAGATTTATACTAGAACTATGTGATTTAAAATTTAGCTTCCAATCTATGTTCTTGCTTTTAATTATCCATATAAGATCTATATTTACTTAAGTTAAAAAAATATAAGTATACTGTTATTGTTTGTTTACATAACAAGGGAAATATGTTTGACGAAATATGAAAATAAAATTTGGTACATAATGTAATTTACAGCGCTGGGTATTAAAAGTGGTTATACATAAACGGAATTGTACTTTAAATTATCGGGTAGCGAAAATTGATTTGAATTTGTCAGCGTTACCCTCAAACAAATCTCTTACGTCGAACCCAATGATCTGTTTAGATTTAACTTTATCTTGTCTTATCTCCTTGCCACAGATTGACGTTGGGTTCCATTAATCGGTGACGTTTTTTAAGGAAGTATACAAAGTAGCTGTATGGATAAAAGTCAGTGGATTACCACCAAAGCGTAATTTTATTTTACACAGAATGAAGTTCAGGTTCCATGTATCATACACAGGAATAGCACAGTCAAGTTACCAAATGATAATACCTATCTTCTTCTTCTATACCCTATTGTTAACTTTATTCTTTTAGTACTTCCCTACGAGCTGTATTTTACTTTTGGATAGCTTATATATTTCGGTAAAACCTACACTGGGTACAGCAAAACCCGATGTGGCCCTTATGTCTGAGCAGCAATAAGGATATCCAGGAGCGGCACATCGTCAACTGCGAATATCGTAGTAGTATGACAGAGATACAGCCTTCTATCCCTTCTTAAGGGATCTTGACCACCCGGCTTCACCTTGGCCATCCTGAATATCCTGTCACTCCTGAAGCAAGATCAAAGGTCCGTTTAAGACTAAGTTTAATGAAGGGGCTTTTAGCTTTGTGATCTAATTGGAAAAAATGATTTCCGTCCTGAAAATTTTCCATATATACCAGTAATTTTTTACAAACTTTGACACTAGCAGAAGTTTTAATATTAGACCACAGAAACCACATTTGGATATTTCACATGCATTATTACTTTTATAAGTCTGCTATATAGAATCTTTTTGGTGTAAGAAGTTTGAAATCTAAATTAAATAAAGCTTTAGTGACTCTCGATGAGCAAGTTAATATTTGTTATTGTTTCCTGCGAGTTAACACGCAGACAGGAGTCTTTCCATCTCTCCTAAACATTGCATAAGTAAATAAAAAAGTACAAATAAATACACATGGTATTCAAGGAGTGATTATACAGCTTATTTCTATGCCACATAAGAGTTATTCAAACAACAAATCAAATATCAAGCCCAATTGAAATGGGTTTATAGGATCCTCCAGCTTTCCTTCTTAGCCCGATTGTTTTCTTGTCTATTTATATTACGAATATGTACATGGGGAACTTGTGCAATGTGCTGATAATACGACTCTCTGAATGAAAGGATAAAGGAAAGTTTTGGCATAAAAGTCTTTTGTTGACCTTGACAACAGAATGCAATATTTCCACAGTTTTTAATCTCATAACGACCTCTTTAATATCAAACGTGTTGAATTTAGCTTTTAGGCCAATGATTTCAGCAAATGGGCCGGCCATCATTGTGACAAAATCTAGAAAATTTAGTCTAGAAAATTCGGTTGCTCCACCGCTGTCACTTGGGAAGATCTCACTCAGTGAGAAATTCCCACGATCACCTGGCATCTCTTCTGGCTGCCATCATATTGCTTTAAAAGACAAAGAAGGGGAAATTGATATTGATTCCTGTTTCAACACTCATATCTCAGTCAATAACAACAGTTAAATATGTATTCAGTTTATACAAACAGGAATCTAAAAAGTTAACACAGCCCTACAAATAACTATCGTTAATGTCACAGATAAATAACAATCATATACTTCAAATCTATTATCAAAATTTTTAATTAATATTGCATAACGGTGAAATGATGAAAATTTCGAAAGCTCAATATCGTTGTGGTCGATAAACAATGTTTCAGCAATTGTAGTTGTTGGAGTTTTCAATATGTGGTTTATTCGCATTTGTGGTTTCTCGTTTCTCGGTTAGGACTGATGATTTTGAGCAGTAGATGGATTTACTTCCTCAAATGTAATCGGTAACTCAGCTTAATAGGATTTGCAATACTTTTACGTACATAGGTGAGCTCTTATCTCAAGTATATTAATGAAGTATTAAAGACGACTCTGAAGCTGAGTTGGAATATGAATTTTATTTCATTCATTTACACCATGCTCTGAAGCTGAGTCAACTCTCTATAGATTGTAGAAAATAATCGCAGTATATTAAAATTGTATAATATTGGTAAGTATTATGAAATTTTGAAACATCAGGACACTTCAAAAATACCTGCATTGTTATCTAATATTTTAGCTTCTTGTACTAATTACTCGCCTTTAACCCATCTTTTACCCAAATTCAATATCCATAAATATACATAATTTAAAATAATTAATTCAAAAAGAACAAAATAATGAAATTATTTATTGCTAAAATTAAATAAAAAATTACGGATTACAAGACTTATCTGGTAGTTAATATTTCTTGGTGAACATATGCAAAATGTTGTAGAAAACCGTTTTATACATGTAGGTATGATTGCTTACAAATATATAATCATATAAACTTATTGAAAGATACTGGAGTTGAGTTGAAACTACTTACATTATAAAATATTAACAGGTAATGCAGTAGACTCATATATTCCAAATATGAGTCTATGAATTTGAAAGTTGAATATTTAGTGTGATCTGATATTTATATCAGGTGCAAAAAAATAAACATAACAATTGTAAATACGTATTTTAATTGGTAGATGTAGTTCTATAATTTCTCTTTGCATTGATAAAAAATACTTATAACTGGATAAAGAAGTAATTACTATCAAAGATGACGGCTATAACAGATGAAAAATTATTGATATTTAGTTTGTAAAATTGTAATTAAATATGGAATAAAGAATTTAGGTGAAATTATGAAACCATCAGATTCATCGATATAATATTTGATGACTATATTGCTCTTTTGGTATAAATAAATATTTATAATGAAATGATATTACCAATGATTTTTCATTATTTATTTGTAAAGTTTATGACTTTAAACCTACAATGTTCGATTTTATAATGCATTTAGAGAAAAGAAATGAACAAATATGTACTTAAAAAGTATGAATTGTAATTCTTTAGTTAGAATTTGTTAACATTGACAGTAATTGTTCGTTGAGTTGTTTAAATTAAAAACCTGAACTAATAATGCATCTTTTGTATGGCATTTAAACATGAGAGACACATGTGTTATATACACATTCCTTCTGTTTTGGCCTGAAGGGATACTTCAATTCGTAAAGGTTTACAGTAAGAACGAGTTTTATACTTAATTTCAACGACAATACCTATATCAGCCATGTGCTTAATTCTACACAGCAATGTCTCAAAGAGTTTCACTACGCTGGCAAACGACTTTGCGTCCTGAAACTGTCGTTTCTATTACCAAGCTATCCTGCTTTATTAGTTACGCTTGACTCACTTCTGAAACAAACACTAGACAACTCAGGATATTGTAATTCCGTTTTGCTCTATTTCTAGGTGGTCGTGCTCCTGATCCTTATATATTAGTGCTATTTTCGTGTACTTGTTTACTTGCTTTGTTAAACTAATTATTGCATATTGCTATTTGTCTGACTCCCAGAGGCAATATGGTATAGGCTTGTGTAATCTCGACTGTACTTACATATTGAGATAAAAAAGTGCTTTGGTTAAAGTATAGTTTTTAAAGTATTTACTACTTTACGATATTTTATGATGTTTACTTTACTTTTTAAGACAAAATTTCATACTAATTTAGACTGAATAAAAATAGCATAGAAATTACTGTACAGTACCAATTAGAAAATGTACCAAATTATCATATTGCAGTTATCGCAAAGGATAGAAGAAAAAACTGTAGAGATAGAAGGAGGCGTTTACGAGTTATTTTATAACGATGCCTCAATAGTCAATATATTATATGATCCAATATGGATCATATAATATCATGCTCATATCATGCTCTTCGAACCAATTTTGTCACTAACTATTCTTTAACGTCTTTGTGGTAACATAAACCACAGCTACAATATCCACTCAGAACTGTTAAAATATACATAAGGCATTTAAAATTAATAATACAATGCGATAGGTGAGAAGTGTATATCTAGCAGTAAACTATTGATAAAAATATGGAGACCAAGGAACTAGAGGAAAAAGTCAAACACATTTTAATAACTGGAATACTAGTCATGGATCATTCTTTGCTCACGTTTTATAGGGCAGCCTAATTATACCCTTGTGTTCATACGGTTGGCTTTAAGAACGCGTTTTAAAGTGATTCGTATGCCTTTTTCCAAACTCGAAGGTCTTCCTCTCAGACATCCGATGAAAAGAGGTAAAAAAGTATCTAAGCCTAAATTAGCTAACTGAATTATTACTATTTTGTCATATTAGAATAAGTAATTAGTACATTAAGAAAGATGACAAGAGCTGTTGATGACCCAAACACTGAAAATAGCAGAAGAAGCAATATACTGATGATAATGGTAAATCCATTCGAAGGCTATGGGTTTTCAGAGCTTAATTTCAGGAAAGGACATTTACAAAAGCCAATGTTTCATAAGCAAGTTCCAAAGTGCAAAATATTTCAAAATACGGGGCAGTATCAAGTGACTGGAAGGTTTTTAAAGCTAAAGAACCAAAATACGGGATTCATAGGATCTGGTGGAAGCTGGGCTTACAGGGTTTCAAAAGGTTTATTCTCCCCTGACTCTACAGATTCTTAGGTGAGAATAGTATCTGAAAATATTACTGTTCCAGTAACTGGGGTACTTCCAGAGTTTCATAAAATTTGTGTTATGTATTGAAATATAAAGCTGCCTTATTATTTTCCACGTACATTAGAGTAATTTTGTCTGAATATACCTTGGTTCTGAAGGAAATGTTAAAATCTAATGAGCAAGATCAATAAACTAAAGTTACAATGGATTTTGTAAAGCAATTCAAATTATCTGAGGGTAACGTTTCCGTCTGCCAAATTTACCTTTATTGCTCAAGCCAAGGATATTGGATCGTTTACAATTCTATTCATCTCTGTCTTTTAGGTAGTCAGACAGTTCTAGTTCGATATTAACGAAGGGACGAATAAGAAACTAAAGGTTTTACTTAGAAAGCCCGATTTAGCTTTAAATATTATTAAAAAAACGATTTCTACACGATTTTTATTGAATGAATTACGCAATAAATCATTCTTGTTTTAGAAAGATTTTCTCTGAGTCCGTAATGTAATGTTACAAAATCAGGTTTATCCAGCTATTTAACTAGCAACCAAAAAATGTAACGAAGTTTGGTTCTATAGATTGGGTCTTACATTTAATAAATTTCAGCTGCCCCCACAACATCCCATTTTGGGGAATGGCAAAGTTATAACAGTGACAACAGAAAGGTACCCAGAATTCTATCACTCCATCTTTATCCATAAAAAAATAAACAGAGTGTATCCATACTTTTAATTCACACTGTATGTCGATATTGAATTATCGAATTTGTTATTTTAATGATGTTAAGTAACGATAAAGCCATAAAAAACTGTAATTTATTAGAGCATTAAACGTGATATATATATATAAATACTGGAATAAGGAAAATATCTCTATAATGCAAGACAATAGTTAAGAAATATTATGTTATAATGGCAGATTACAATCAGTTCTGATTATCAGAGAGTAGTTTTGTAAACGCTAAATGTAATAAACAAAAAATATTAAAATTAAACCTTTTTTGAACTCCATATTTTAGTCATATCTGTCTTACAAGATTCAACCTGTTTCCAAACAAGTTCGGCATTGACATGGATCTATCTAATTATATAAATTAAGTTTTTCACAGTTAATCCTGCCTAATCTTATGTTTTTTCTAATTTGGAAGTATTTTAACGATGTGATGAAACATACTTTAATTTTGAAACGTTATAAACACGAGTTGAGATCATAAGACACGAAACGTCAAATATCTCCTAGAAATTCAAGTTCACCGAGCGTCGTCGCGTCCGGAAATTAAATCTTGGCTGAGTAGAGGACGCAATATTAAATAAAATCTAATTTGTTTTTTTTGCAATGTAAACATTTAATATTTGATCTCGTTTGGCGTATCTCAGAATTTCTCGTTATAAACTCTCATAAATCACGGTTCCAATTATACTTACAGTCATTTTATAACATTACATTATAGACGAATTTTACATTCTATTATATTAACACAGATATTTCTAATCTAATTGTGTACACAGGCACAAAAATTAAAAGTGACTGCATATATCTAATACTATATAACTTTTAATATAAATTTAAAAATTGTCATAAATTCATCTTAGTTGTGTTTTGACCGAAGCTTCTAATGTTTATTTCTGCTTATGTATATTTCTTCTTGATAAGTGCCGGAAAGCAAACTCAATTACCATTTTGTAAGTAAATTAAAATGAGCGAAATTAGGCGTTTTATAACAGAATTACACCTGATCGAATTACACCCGAATTAGACCTGATCGGGTTTTCTTGGTTGGGGTAAAAGTAAAAATATATGAAAACGAAAATATATGTTAAGCAATAAAATATTAAATACATTTCAAAGTGTACCAGAACAGCCGTTTTATAACAGAATTACACCTGATCGAAATACACCCGAATTAGACCTGATCGGGTTTTCTTGGTTGGGGTAAAAGTAAAAATATATGAAAACGAAAATATATGTTAAGCAATAAAATATTAAATACATTTCAAAGTGTACCAGAACAGCCGTTTTATAACAGAATTACACCTGATCGAAATACACCCGAATTAGACCTGATCGGGTTTTCTTGGTTGGGGTAAAAGTAAAAATATATGAAAACGAAAATATATGTTAAGCAATAAAATATTAAATACATTTCAAAGTGTACCAGAACAGCCGTTTTATAACAGAATTACACCTGATCGAAATACACCCGAATTAGACCTGATCGGGTTTTCTTGGTTGGGGTAAAAGTAAAAATATATGAAAACGAAAATATATGTTAAGCAAGAAAATATTAAATATATTTAAAAGTGTACCAGAACAGAATATACGATTTATAATTGAAAGTTAAATAACAAACAGATAATAAATGTAAATTAATAATAATACAATACTGTAAATCACACTGCTAAATATTTAAACTTTATCGATACATCATTGAATAAGTTACAGTTTATTCGTGAAATATCAAGTTTAGAATGGAATTAAAACGTTGTTTATCAGGATTTTCTACTAAATTCCACTGAACAAGGGTTATGAAGTTTAAATAACTGGGATTAAGTTATATAGTTTCCTGATATTGCCTACTCAATTTAAATAAAATTTTATTGTATTGCGTATATAAAACCCGTCTAAGTGAAAAAGCTACTTGCCGAAATTAATAAATATATTTTTCATTTCAATTAAATCAGAGCACAAAAAAAGAATAAGATTACCTATTTTTGTTTTTTTTCCGTCCAGCCAAATATACTGTATAAACTCATAACGATTGCAGTACTCCTTGTAATACGTATATAGCTTTCTTGATTAATGCTATCTTTACCTATGATATTAAATGAAAAATTACTTATAATAACTTTTCTTATAAGTACATTTATTACATATTTAATATTATAACTATATTCAGGCTTTTATGATTACTTACACGTCTTGGCATCACTTATATTTACTCAGGCTTACAGTTTCTTCGAATAATACTACTGATGTATCGATACTTTTCTTATAAATATTCTGCAGGTTGCACTTTATTTTAACTCGTCCAGCAGATTGCTAAAGGATGTATCTCTAAACATCTGCACCTGAGCCGTTAAAGATAAAGATGAATATTAATTCAAGCCTTTAGTTAGAAACTTACGCATACCTAACTTTACCGTCTTAACACTAAAGAAGGACATTATATTTTTTCCAGTGATATATAATAACTTCTAGAGATGAACAGGGCTTGCCCCAGTGAAGTGATATTTGCCACCAATCAAATTTCCAGTAAACACGCGCCCTTTTGTGGTGAACTTTAATTAAAAGTACACACGATGTTGGATTTGCACTCTCATCCGGGTTTAGAGATGACCTATAATGTATCATCATGATGTTTACTCTGATATTCAGCCGCATTGTTGTTTTATAAATCATTAAATTAGTTTATACAGTATATCTCCACTACTAAAACATTTGAATTACCATAGCAAACAGAGAAGCACGTTTTATTCGATTATTTTTGATCGAATTTCAATAATGAAATATCTGCAAGAATCTGTCTGTATTAACAAATCCTTGTTAATTAGGCTACAATTCACAGTTTATTCTTGCACCTCGTACCAAGTATTCGATCAATAGATACTCGTTTATATGTAAATAACTGCATCAGTCAGTTCGCTACATTCACTAGCTCGTTATCTTCTGTATTGTTGACAATAGCAAAGACAACCTCAATTTTGTTTAGGTTTCCGTGGAAAGTCACACAGTCGATTAGGATTCTTAAATTTGATAAACCAATAATCTTCGTAGCGCTTGTAATTATAAGTGAATGCGGTCCATGAATTAGTCTAAAACGTTAATTCCTGCTAGTTATCAGTCCTTTCAGAATAATATATATATATATATACACATTCTACATATTCTTGTAGATATTTCATTATTGAAATTCGATAAAAAATAATCGAAAAAAACGTGCTTCTACTATATAGGGTAAACCATACAGTCATTGGCACTAGTACAGTCATTGGCACTTTGTAATTATTTTGTTCATTACAAGATTTAGGTTGGCAGCATTGAATGCCAACATAGTTCATTAGATACTCTTAACAGTTCTCCCCAATTGGTATTGTGATGTTTGCAGATAGACTGCACGTGGTGTCTGGAAAAATTATTTTTAGTATAGGTAAGCTTTTTCTGTTGATCTTCTTGTGAATTCCTTTAGAGTTGCTTCTCTGTACTATGTTATTTTCCCTTTGATAAGATAAATCTTTGCAACTAAGACAATGATAGCTGTAATGTAGAAGGAGTTGAAACCATTTTTGATAGGTTTTAAGTTAAATAAAGTATATAATAATATGTTTTAATTGGCCTTGTTACCATAAAAATTTGACCCAAATTTTGTGGGATTAATTTATTCCTTTTTAGGATCTCATTTTTTATGTAAAACCACACGCAAAAACTAAAATAAATACAGAAGACCTATGTTTATGGGCGATATGAGTTTGTCTTAAACTGTGCAATAATGTGAATTACTTTAACCAGATATTTACGAGACACTCTGTATTACATATACAGCCTAATATCACAGTAATAATATATTATTCTCAAAATTATCTTCTGATTATTACCTATCTCATATGAAGATATTGAAAATACACTGAATAAGAATTCCATCAATATATTATATGCATGTTCAATAAAACGAGGGAACTTGAAAAAGTTTATTTATTTTGTTGTACTGACATGTTTCGGAACTAAGCCCATAATAACAGTAACATTTTTAACGATAGGAAAATTCCCAAAAGTAAATACTTCTCACTTAAAGATACTATAAGGTTTGTTATGAACACTCTAAAATTTTAAATTTCCATCACTTTTCTCTCTTTATTTAATATTTTCTGTCATTATACATTATGATCGGTTGAGTTTCCAATAATTATAATAACATTGTTTTATTTTACAGTACTGTAAATCACAATGATTACTCTGGCTTTATAACTCCCATTAAAAATATAGTTTTACATTTTAGACTCTTGACATTATTAATACTACTAGAAATAAAAAAAAGAGTGTATTTAAGAAAACTAGTTGAAGTATTTACGATATTAATGACCCAAAAAATCCAGTCTAACGAATCATCTTAATCAAACGTTGATTCCTTTTTTTACTTTTATAGCAATACCTAGAAAGTTTCTATGTCTTAGATGGTAACATCAAGTAATTTACGGGTATTAACTCAATATTAATTAATATTTAACAATAGTAACTCATCACGTGAAGTTTAGCCGTGATATTTATATTTACAATACATTGCGAGCATACTGATCTATATGAACAATTTGGTACTTTGGTATTATGTGGAGGCCACTATTCACGGAGGAGAATGCAGTGGCCTCCGTAGCCTTACGGATGGTTAGGGTCATTTCAAATCGGGACTCTCTCGACCTCAGATCACGACCCAGATCTTCCAAATTTTCCGACGCCACATCACGTTTGACAATCTTGCGAAAATAGATAAAAATCACTTGAGATGTACTTAATTTTAAGCTGTGAGTTTTTTAAGACTTTATGTTTATAATACATGCACACCTATGTACCTACTTATGTAGCCTAATAAAAAATAGTAACCAGATATAGGGTTGCCTCCTTCTTGCATTTATTTAAATTTAATTAATTTACGATTTACTTGATATTTAATTAAAACATTATTTATTTATTTATAAAAATCGTTGTGAATTTGCCCCCTTCTATTTATTATGAAAATAAATACAAAAAACAATTTTTCTAAAAGTATTTCAATGTAAAACCTTTTTAAACAAATGTGAAAGAATAAATTATTCAAAGTTGCATGTAACGCTATCTCTCATGTACAATTGGGTAACCTCACAGGCTAGGCTTTGAACTAACAGCAGCGTTAGGGTGTGAAGGATTCAATGGAGCCTAAGGTGACATATTCACCCCATTAGTCACAGTGTGGCATCCAATCCTCTTATCATAATGACGTAATTTTTCATGCTTACTTCGAGCAAACTTGCTAGCTTGATATTGCCTTATATAACATATAACTAGACAGCGTTGCAATTTGCCATCATAACTGTTTACTAATAAGGGTCTTATATATATTCTTGTATACAAATTAATAATATCTTCTAAATATTGCATATCAGTGTATTTGTGTAATATTATGGTACTTTGTTAAAATGGATAATAATAGGGTTATTTATTTAATAGCTGAGTGTTAGCGAAGCATATCACTCTTGGGGCTGAAAATATTTAATTTCTGTCTGTCTGTCTCTGCATGATACCTAAAAAACGATAAAACGACTTAAGGACTTTGAATTTTGAAAAACCTTCATTTGTATATAAACAACAACGAGATTGATGATGATGCATATAACGCCATGGGATTTGGCTGATCGTTCGGAAACATTTTTATATTGGTTTTAATGGTAACCATCATGGCAACAAGAAAATATGAGAATAAATACATTTGCTGAGAAGAAGAAGCTGAGTATAATCATATTATGAGATTAAAACATGACATATGGATATTCAAGTAATCAACGGAAAAAGATTAGAATGAAAAGTTAATTTAAATAGCTGATGACAAGATTTAATTTTACCACATTCTTAAAATGTACTAACCACACTACCTCACCAGAACTTTTATTATTTATATGTTTTGAAACCTAAGTGAATAAATACAGTGTGAATGTATGATGTGGTAAGATTTAGGTTATCTACAGACTTTAAATTGTGCATGAAAGCTCATTTATCCACAGACAAGAATGAATTCTACGGTGTTGCATGGATTGATCGCGGAGTTTGGCCAGCGTCGTTGAAGCCATCTTATTAGGTTGAAAACAATCTCTCTGTCTGCATCATGTAAAAATTTGTTTTTAGTCAGATAGCTGTCCGTGCGTCTTACTTGTGTGTCTACAGCATATTAAAATTTTGCATACGGTACTATTAGCTTGTACTACCTTGTAAAGAAAAATAAATTATTGATAAGCACTAAGTCTATATTGGTTTACGTTATATTGCCGACAGAACTAAAATTCTAGTTTTAAAAAGCTAATGAGTTAAAAATATAATATGTTTCATCGCGTTGAGTTAGTGAATGTTACTATTATTCTTTTTAAAACAAGTTTTCATTATTATTCATTGTCATGGCAGGAATCCAGCCAGGTACAAAAACACATGTAAGGAAGCTAGATCTTACCACTTTTTGAAAGCATCAAAGTTTAGATCCTGATTCAGTGTTATTTTATTTTCCCTTATCTATTGAAAATCATAGGATATTATGAGCTCTCTTAAATGTTGATAAGATGATGATCACGAATTGAAGATTTAACTCCGCCGACACTAGAATTTTTTAATAAACTTGTGGTTTTTAGACATCTCAAAGGTTTGTTTCATGTGCTATCATTATGTCAATAAAGGGATTTTTACTTTATATTTCTTTATGTATTTATAACAATAATAATCTCTCAGATACAAGCAAAATATGTATGTTAGTGTTTAATTTTTAAGGTTTTAATATGGTGGCTGTTAACATTTTGGAAAATAAATCGTTGTTATTCATCATTGACTAAAAAAATATATATTTTTAACGCTGAAATAATTTTAACCCTCCATCGGGCGCTAAACGGAGTTTTCCTCCGTGTATGTTTTATTATTAAAAATAGTACTACTTTTCTGATGTCGGCAGTCGTTTCCCGCAGTGTACTTCACGACCATCTTTCGGGGAAACGAAAAAATAGCCTCCCGCTTTTATTTATCAAAATGTGTCAGTATGAGGTCTACTTCCGTGCGTGACTGGACGATTCCTCCGTGAGCGCCCAATGGTGTGTTTGTAGTGCTTGGACGAAATCACCGTGAGCGCCTTATTGTGTTTAGTTTTTATGTTGTAATAATCCGTGTGCGCCTAAATGTGTGACCTGTGATGGTTTCTTTTTAAATTTTACTATATATTTTATTTGAATTTTGTGAAATGGAGAATGAAGACGAGAGACTTGTTAGTACAGTACCAGTGTGCTAGGGAACATTTCAGTAATGATTATGGAGTGAAAATTGTCGCTATAACAACCAGAAGGAAAATGTTTTGAAATTTTGTGCAGTGTGTAAAAAAATTTTTAGTAAAGAATAAATTTTTATTTCAGAGCAATAATTGACATTACAATTGTATAATATCTCAAGAATTGAAGTAAGTTGTTTTTGTAAGAAGTTAAAAACTAAGTTAATTTCCATACATATTTACAGAAGGTTAAACATTTTTACAATTAATTGCATTATTCCTTAAAATTAATCATGTTGTTATTATACAATAACATTTTTTAAGATTTTGAATTTCTTATTTGGAAAATTCATTACATAAGAGTGTAATTTTTATTAAATTTCTAAAAATGAATATATATTACATTGTAATTAAATCAGTATGAATATTTAAACAAATAAAAACAGTTTAAACGATTATGATATCCATTATTCGCCAACCTGGAGGAAACCTCCGTGAGCGCCTGATGGTGTTTCTAATTTTAAGCGCCCGATGGAGGGTTAATGGAAGTGTGTGTTTACGAAGTTATTGTTATTTTTAAAAAGTGTTAAGATAACGACTGTATAAACAATTCTTAAGCGAACTGTAACATTGAATCGTTTGCATATGTTTACAAATATAATTTCTGATTGATTGCAGCTAAATAAAATTAATGCTTAAGATATTTGGTGTTTTTTAATATTTGAATGTATTATGAGTACACTTACGTGAATTATCGTGACATCGTTGTTGTGTAAATTAATCATTAAACTAGTAATAAATCAATATTTTCACATTGGGATATCAAAGTCACATGTGAAACCTACTTTTCTTCCGACTAAGTCAGAAGGAGTATTTATGTTTGGTTTCAATAACTTATGTAAAAATAAATAAATAATAATTAATACTATTCTTTAAGAATACATAAATCATCTCAATATCCGGTTTGCTGCTGAGATATTAGAACGCAGTATACAAAGAAAGTTCCGACGAGCTGTGTGGACTTCTAGAACCTCTTACCGCTTGCTTCCGAATCAATTTATGTTAATTCGGTCTAATATAAATTTCCTTATGTTGATATACTATACAAATATTTGTATCAGTAATAGTTTATAATTACCGACTTGGTGAATATAAATAAAATATTTATTCACAAAGTAAACCATAACTATTTACGTATGTATCACCATCCAGCTACTACCATCATCCAGTAATGGAGGACCAACATTAAAACTATTCACTACTTTAATTTATTTTAGCTATCACTTAAGTAAGTTTTATGTTTTCAGAAGGCTTTGTCAAAACATTACGCATTTCATTATTAATAATTTGCGGTCCCATCTATTCATAGTAATTATCTTTCTAATTATAAACACGGACGGATAATGTAATTAACTAATAACGTACAACTTGCTCTAAAGGATTTGTCCAAAGTAAAGTCTCCAAGAGATATATTTACGAGATTACTTGTAAGTAGCTGTTTAATATAAAGGGATCTGACAACTTTGAGAAAGCAGAACGTTCCTTTACGCTTTGAAAGTTTGAAGCTTTGGAGAGACTTCATGTAAAATCATGTAAAATTAAATTTTAATACATTTTGATATTCAATATTTTACGAGGGATATTTACAATAATTTGCGTATTTGTGTGTATATGAGTCATTGAAAGAATTATTTACGTCAATGCTACAGAAGTAGTCTTTACTCCAATTAAATCACAGGCAAATTCTTCACAGCCACAACTTTGAAATTAGATTCATAGATTCTTTACCGTGACATTTGAAAAGGTGTCATATCCATATCGCTGATGACTAGCAGATCTTCCCACAATGACAATCTGTGATCACTAAAATAATGTCTGTTTGATTTAAATGTTGTCTTAAAACACATAGATGAAATCAAACGTAGTCTTAGTATGACGTTTATCTTACTATATGATAATGATGTATTTGTTTATTCCAACAGATTTTAAGACGGAACAATATTTTTTTGGTCACTGTAAAACTAGTAACAGTGTAGAGGTGGGATTGAAATGCAACCTACCATTGGACTATATTGGTACGGGCTGTACTAAAGTACAGCCTCTTTCAAGGCTCCACTATTATTATCTAATAGATCTTCATTTAAAGCCTTTTATAAATAACTTAAACATACATAAACACAAATAAGTCGATTATGACCATCCAAAATCGCCTAATAACAAAAACATTGAGACACTCTCTAATGTGACGCCTATGGTATCATGACTGCCGAGTACATCGAGTTGCTCCTAGGCATGCCTTGAATCAGTTATGTTGATGGACAATATCCAAATAGAGAGAAAATCAAGATGGTACCAGTTTTGCCTTGTGTCGGGTATTGATCATGAAATATCCCAAATGGAGATAAAATCCAGACGGTACCACCAGTCTTGCCTTTGGATAGTTATGAACATGGAAAATTCTCAAATAGAGATAAAATCGAGATGGTACTAATCTTGCCTTGGGTCAGTTATGATCTCAGAAAATTCCCGAAAGGAGAGAAATTCCAGATGATACCACCAGTATTTGCTGTAGATAGTTATGATCATGGAAAATCCTCGAATAGCGATAAAATCGAGATGGTAAAACTCTTAGCTTCGGTTAGTTATGATTATAGAAAATACTCGAATATAGATAAAATCGAGATGGTACTAATCTTGCCTTGGGTCAGTTAGGATCTGAGAAAATCACCGAAAGGAGAGAAAAGCTTGACGACTCGAATATAGATAAAATCGAGATGGTACTAATCTTGCCTTGGGATAGTTATGATAATGGAAAATCCAGATGGTATCATCAGTCTCGCATTGGGATAGTTATGATGATGGAAAATCCCCGAAAGGAGTGAAAATCCAGATGGTATCAGTCTTGCCTTGGGGTAATTATGATTATGGATAATCCCCATAAAGGGCGAAAATCTAGATGGCATCATCAGTCTTGCCTTAGGATAATTATGGTCATGGAAAATCCCTCAAAGGAGCGAAAATCCAGATGGTACCGTCGGTTTTGCCTTGAAACAGTTATGGTCATGAAAATTCCCAGAATAGAGAGAAAATCGAGATACTACCAGTCTTGCCTAGCGTCAGGTATGATCATAAAAATCTTCAGAGAGAATATTCAGATGATCCCAGGAATATTGAGTCAGGTCTGACAAACAAAAATATCTATTACTCAGAAAGAAAATGTGTATAATTTCTTAAGTTTTGCAATTATTTATGCATGAAATTAAAAGGTTCAATGGTATGACACTTTAAAGATTAAAACAGGAAAATGTCCTGTGAAATAAGGAACGTGTAAAGTAAAAACAATTACACACGTGCTGCTCAGCATTAGCTTAATACATTCTGTGGTGCTTAAGCATAACACACGTTTGAGTGTATAATGTTATTTTATGCAGTGGCAGATGTGCTAAAAAGCTACTTGTCCGTGTTATTCCGTATTGAGCTGTAGATGGTTATAAAAAAATATTACTCCCGTAAGCTTTTCATACATGTGACTCAGGTAATTTAAGAACAAACATTTCAGTTTACGTTTTCTTTTTTTTTTTTTTTACTATTTGAATTTTATAATATAATTGTACTTGTGAACCCGATACATAGAAAAGATTAAGAAACCTTAACAAATTATGAACAGTAAAACTGTTTCATTTACAACTTCCGTGTGCCTTTTCAGATATACTGAATATCAGCTATCTACGTTTAAAACTCTATATCTGACTAACTAAACATATAAAATGCTTTATAGTACCATATTAAATGCCAGTGCCGGTATTATTATTAATATCATTTTTAGGGATTTAGTTCAATAATCCTTCCAATGTTTCGCACGATACAATCAATATTTGTGAAATCTAGCTGTTGATCTCGTTAAGATTTGAATATCTCAATATGGACATTCATTCAGCTACAAAAATATGGATATGTGTACGATAAAAATGTATTTAATAACACAAAGTTCTCTATAAACACTGCATTACTCACACATTATTCAGGCCTAACCCTGTAGTTTTTACCTTGTATCTTTAAATAATACGAATATTATAACTAAATTACATATATTAAATAGAAAGAAGAATGTCAGTAAGATCTAGGAACTTGCATGGTTGCCATATATACTATATCACACATTTTGTAGGTTTTTAAGACGGGATGCAGATTCTTGTATTTTGAGAGTATTATATTTGTTTTTAGTTTGATTTTCTTAATCATTTGATAAATTTCAATTCATTAATCTCGATTTAAAAACATATCTTGCATTATATTATTCCTTATAATTATGTAATTAAGTAATTTATAATTTAAATTATGTTCTGTTAATACCTATTGCATTATTATTCTTTTTTTATTATTATTGTCTTGTTTATTAGATGAAATTAATTTCATGTTCTTTGTAAATTAGTAAAAAAATTAGTAAATTGTAAAAAAAGTTATAATTACAATTAAAAGATGTGTAGCCCTTTTATGTTAATATCCATGACTTAAATTTTTGGGTATGATTATATATAGATTGCTTAAAAAATTTAAAACTTCTTTTAAACTTCCTGCTTGACTTTAGAGTACAAATATTGATAATTTTGTTTTTGTTGAGCTTTTTCTACTATATTCTGTCTCTAAGTCTTTCCGGCCTTTGGCAGACCCTAGCCTTCGAGAGCTCTCAGCCTAAAATATGGCTTTCATATCCGGCATATGGAAGTCTCGATTTTCGACAGTCCTTGGCCTCACACTCGGCTTGGACACTGGATAGTCCTAGCGTTCTCTGAGGGTCTGCGGCCTTTGACAATACCTAACCTCTGGCGATTCTTAACCCAGCGGTTCCTCGCCTTTGGGAACTTCCAGTCTCTGGAATTTCCCGGCCTTCAAAACACCACGGAGTTATGCATGTAATAGCCTTGGGAGCTCTCATCCTCTAAAACTTCCGTCCTCTGGCAAGTCTCGGCCATTGGCAGACTCGAGCCCCTGACCGTCCCCTACATGTACCAACTCCAGACCTGTAGCATATTTGAGCTTCATAGAGGTAAAGCCAATTTAAAAATAGCAACAGTAATTCAATATTTTTAAACTCGTATAGTATATCAAATAACTTGTAGATAGATTATCTCATTCTTTATACATCACCACAAAATACCGAATAGAATTATTGCTCATTCCCTATTTGAAATGTAAATTTTAACCATTCTATCCAGTCTTAGTAGTCACCAGCTAAATAACCTTTTCAAAAGAAGTTTTTTAGGATTGTTTTCCATACCTGGTTTACCCGCTACATTATTACAATAAAAGTACACCAGATTTTCCACCAATACTGTCTTATAAGTTTCATATTACGGTTCATGCTATTTAATGGTTTTTCTGTTTAGAATTGCAAATTGAATAGATGATTTTAATGTTTTTTATATAAACCAAGTCTATAAAAAAATTCTACACAAGGCAAAAGAGTACACCAAACCACGAGTCGCGTAAGTCGCTAAAGTTGCATAAATAATTTAAAATATATACATAAATTCATTCTCTAGATGAGGTATTCTATAAGTTGGATATGTACAATCATAGGACCCATTCTTTTCTATGTCGAAATTGCAGTTTCATGCAAAATTAAAAAAAATCTACAGTTAGTACACTGGACTGAAATAAAACTTTGTTACCAATGTTCAACATTGACTTTCCACTCTATTATTTATTTTCTTTTTACTTCATTTATAAAAGTGTCACATGTTAAAATCTCATGTTAGTGTACTAAATTTACTTACAAATCGATTTATTCCGCTATTTCCTCTTTCTAATCATGGTCACCTATAAGAGAAACATAAAAACTATATTCTAAAACTCAGCCAAATCTTGTGAAATGACAAGCCCCATCATCGAACTAAGTGTTCCCATGTAGAAATGAATCTGTATACAAACTTTAAATTCTCTAGGTCAGTTCGTTTTCGACATATCGTCTAAGAAAGACAGAAAGAAATAAAAAAATTACATCCCAATCGAGTAATAGATTAAAAGATTAAGTATGGTAATTTTAATTTTATAATACATTAAAACGTTATTTTATAAGACCGTGAAAAAACGTAATTTCTGCTGCAATAAAGTTGCACTAATTAAGTTAAAATTTACAAAGAGGTGGTTTACTAAAACCCAACCGCTAGAGAATCGGTGCCAATGTAGGTCAACCGCGGAAACCACCTATCGCTGGAAGCACTGCCGCAAATTGGAACTGTTAACATGAATATAGAAACATTAATAGATACATAGATTGCCAATTATTGAATCATCAATTAATATGTTTCGAAGAAACAAGGTAGCCAATGGTATAACGTGGGCTCCGCAAAAATTATATATTTATAATGGTTTCAAAATTGTTTTAAAACTTTAATAAGTAACAAAATCAACATGTGAACTGTTAAATTTGGGGTTCCTTTGTTACATTGTTTCTGATTAGAAAAGGAAGACTCTAGTATTGTTACGTTGACCAAGGTCATATTATATCCCTTAGTGCAGCTGAACATTGTACGTGTATACCACACTGCTGTCACCTGAAACTCTTATATACTGAAAGTAGATATTGTCATAACATCCCGGTGGCTGAAACGTTACAAAGTAAACTTTATTTATTTATTTGTTGATATTTCTCAGTGATTTTATTGTACATTTAGCAGTACTGCAATGCTTAAAGTGTATAGTAAGTAAATAATAGAGTCCTGCCACCAGGATAAAAGTAATCTAGTTTAATTATTAGATAGCTAGCAAATCATAAATAAAATCATAAGTAGAATATATCCGAAATATAATGGTAAATTTTGAAAAACTTCACTATTAGCCTAGTTAAAAAATAAATTTTTCCTTGTATTTAAATTTAAACAGTAAATATTTATGGTAAAATCCACGGGTTAATAGAGCTAATAACATGCCGCCTTTTACCACACTAAACAGAAAACACAATCTTTATGCAAGATAGTCTGATTTGGCAAATACCTAAATTGTTTATTGTTGCGCAAAGTATTTTTTTCATGCAATTTAACAAAGTTTTAGTATAATATCAAAATAATAGAATATGGTGTAAGAGTAACGTATATTTCCTTAAGAACAGTAGCTCATTGATTGTTATATAGAATAATTAATGCAGGTATAATGTTAAATCAGGCTAAAACGCCAATTGAGTAGTTACAAACAAACTTAAAGCTGGATTTTGAGGGTTGTGGGAGGATAGATTACAACGAGGTAAAATATGTTTAAATAGGTTCATAAATTATGAATTTGAAATGAAGAACTGAAGCTGGTTGTTGAATTTACGGTAATTGATTCTTATCACATTGGACCACTGGTTTTGTACCACGATACAAAACCTGGTAGTCTTAAACAGCACAGTCAAAACCGTGTTTAAAGTATTTACAAAATTTCATTATCACTTTTTATTTCCATTACAGTTTTTTCAGTAATTCACGTTCTCAGGAGGAGGGAAAACACGAATATCAAACAAATATGGTACTAAAAAACAATACAAAAGTTCTTTTACGGCACAAACATTTTAAGTAAACGTGAACCACGCCGGATGCAAAGGGGACCAAAATCAAAAATCTCGAAAGATACCAGGCTAGTTAACCATCTTAAACCTAGCGACACCACTCGAGATAGAAGTTCTAGAAACAATGAAACAATATGGTCGAAAGGACGCTACCGGCCAAAAGTTTGCCTAGATGGATCACGGCTATTCCTTTAAAAATTTAGCGTGACCTCTGACCAATCAAAGACAAAAGGATGGACACCAGGTCTTTGCCAGACAAGAGAATCTGTTTGTATACAGCTAGCTGATATAGCTAATTGGAGTTATGTAAGAAAATTCATAGTAAACAAATGTTGTAAACACTGTATATTCCTGGTTTTAACTACATTTTCTTGTATCAACCAGTGTGGAACGACGTTCTCTGCTCTCTCTGCAGTAGAGAGAGACAGTTAAACTGTTGTTTAACTGGTACTCTCCGGTACTACTCTTAGTGGTACTCTCTGCAGTAGAGCTCCACTCTTAGACACTCACTGACTGACTGTAATGTTACAAGTCACTTAGTAGATAGTAGTTGTTTATCTGACGAGAGTTGACATGCAAACTTTAGGACACAAAGTCCCAGTGGATGGGCAGAAGATAAAAATCTTGTAGCGCAATTGTTGAAGCAGGAAAATGTACAATCGTGAAATACTCAAGCCTTAAAAACGTAAAAACTGCTCTGTTTAGCGTAACCAATCATGATAATGGACAATTTCTCATTTAATTCCCACATTTGGAATGTCAGAATGTAGTAACAATTACGCAATGTAATATACATTTTTCATCATATTATTTTTGACTCAGTATAAATCACGTTCTTAACAGATCTAGGGTTTTAAATTGAGATTTCGTTTTAAATAAATGCGCATGTTTTTGTGCGCAATAGTATAATGGTGTTTTTTTTTTTTAAAAAAAGCTCTTATATTTCAATCTAATTAGCTCTATAGTTTCGTCCTGAAACTTGTTCAAATCAACCGCAGTTAAATCGACGAATGTATCAGTAGTACTTTATACTATATAAATAAAAACGTTCTTTAGTAATGACTCGTAAAGCACTGAAACGGTAGATAAAATTCAAAAACACTATTTTAATCAAGAAAAAAACAAATTAATATAATGAATGAGTCAGCCCGTGTGTTGGTTTTGCTATTTACACCAGAGGCATCCTGCGAGTGTTGTTAGATAAAATGCCACTCCTGAAATTTTGTTATATTAACTATTGGTAACTATATTTCGTTATACTGCACTTCAGAGAAATAAATTAGTAAAATTAATGATGATAAAGAAGTACTTATTCCTTTCAATTAAAGTACACAATTCCAAACTAGCGATTTATAGAAAACAATAAAATCTTTGACCTTGAAGGTTTGAAAGTTGAAATAGGAATGGTAGTTTAAAAGAGAGATTTTGTAAGTTTGTGCTGCATAAAGGGCGAGGAAATACGCCAAATGTAGTTCCATAAACACAAACCTACATTTTACCGTTAGGGCATATTAACTCTGCGGAAGTCTGTGGTTAGGGAACCATAAAATATCGTATTTATTGCTACTGGTGTGAAAGTTCCGAGTCGTAACTTAGTTCAAGTGGGATATTATTGTTGAAATACATAAAGACCTTATAAAAAAAGTAGACGAAAGTACATTTTCGTGTGTCTCTAACAATGGCAAATTGGTGTTCATTTATAATCGTATGAGCTCTCTAAGTCAAATGACTTAATTCATGACCTTTATCAATACGTATCTAATTAATGTTAAAAGTTTAATAACGATATTTTCAGTAGCAGATTATAATTGGTATTCAATATTAAAATAGAAACTATTTTGTAGTATCCTATTTATTTTACACATTAAAATAAACTTCTGTAATGTGAACCTACATATTTACGTACACTTATAGTACTAGTCGTGTTTTTGTAATATTCTAGCTTTTTAGTAAAACTATGTTAAACTAAAAGAAACTCTTATAAAAAAACATTAAGGTTTATGTTGCGTTTATCGACCCGCGGCTTTTCACGTGATTTTCAGTCGAGTACCAGGTACGCCAAAGACATAAATTACATAATAATCACTCTCGAAGACAAACTGAAAGACACACAAATCTACTGATCAATTTTAGAATAATTGCAATTTAAATTTAAAAAGAAATACTTTGGGCTTCGATGTCGAACAGTTTTTATCAGTACTAATGAAATATGAAAATTTCGCAACATGCCATAGTATTTTAATGAATGGTTCCACAAAGTCTTGTAAGACGAACTATTTTTGCCCAGAGTGGAGGAATACTAGGTCCGTAGAAAGTTTAGTGGGAGCACTTATACAATGTGATAGAGCCCTGTGAATAAATGAACTTGAAAAAAATAGACATGAAATTGAAAATGTTTTATATATATACCTATATGTTTGTGTGTGTGCGAGTGCGTTTGGGTGTGTGTGTGTGTGTGTGTGTGTGTGTGTGTGTGTTTGTTTGAGATATTGATTACATTTAAATTCTAAGAAATCTTATATCACTAAGAACTGGAAATAGGAATGCTGAGACAGGATAAAACTTGTTAAAAAAACTAGTTCGTTAGCTAGCTTCGTAACTCATATTTTTTCATTATAAATGCTGTTAAAACAGTTTTTAAATTCACAAAGTCGTTATTTATATAACCAGGGAAAATATATAACTGTTCTGCAATGTATATAACATTTCCTAACTTTTTAAATTCAAATTTGTTTGTCTCTAAAAGTTTTATGATATTGAGTAGATTGAAATATTGAGTAAAGTCTACCTGTTTCTTCCAACTGAGCCGGATAGACTATTTAAATGGAAAATTTCGTTACTCACACCTACCGGTAAGCAAAAGAAGGTTAAATGATTATCACGAGAAAACCTGTTACTGAAAGAAATCTGTGATGACTATTGACATTCTGATTAGTATATTTCAGTTTGATACCGTAACTCTGCATTTAATAAGAACTTATTGTTTTCATCAATGATTCTTTGCGTGCTAAAGCGTAATAGTAAAAAATATTATATAAGAACCATTCTTCGAATTTGAGTGTAGGGCACACGATACATCCTCTGGATTACTCTAGTCGAAATTAAACCTTTCAGTTTACACACAGAACTAATAAATACTTAGTAGTATTTGAATACTAAAATACAGGTATATTAATAAAAAAGTCATGATTGATTACGTTTTAACTCATTTTATACTCTTCCTATAAAATTGGAATTTTCGGCACTATGCATTTTGACTGGAATTTTAGATATGATGCGATTGAGATAGTTAAGCCATATATTTTAGGGTAAATACATGTGTAAAGTTTTTTTTTTAATTAAGTCTGAGAAAAAATAGTTTTTATTTTTTATTTGACCTAAAAGAATTAAAGTAATTTTTTAACGTTCAATCACTTTTCAGAACAACACTATCAAGGGGATAGTAGTATGGTGATAGACTTGAAGCCATTAGGTACATTTACCAGTCAGTTAGTTTTAGAAAAAAATCAAGAAAGTATCTTAGCTATTTACGTAGCTATAGCCAAGAAGTTTATAACAGTCAAGAGTTTAGTAAATAAATAAAAACATGTTAATAATTAGAAATTTAAACGCTCAAATACCGTGTTTTATGTTATTAGAGTATTTTAATTATATCAAATATATGAATTATTTTATCAAATATATATATATATATATATATATATATATATATATATATATATATATACATGTATTAACACACACACATGTATTAATATATTAATACACATATATATATATGTATTAATTTCATTAGAATTAATCACAAAAAGATGAAGGAGATTAAAAATAATGTTTGATCAGGCTGACATAAAGGTTCTTTATTCAAGATACAAAACGTGCAAACTATTGGACGATATTTTTATCTAAAGCTGAAATAGTGAACTGTTTATATATATAAATGTCTTCTACCGTTATTTTACTAAATTTTCGAAGTAAAAAATCTATTTAATTGAATAAAATTTTGCAGCAGTACATATATACTTCTCAGTCACAAAAGCTAAACACCTCTAGACCATCGCAGGAGTTGGCTTTAATGAGTTGTTAATCAAGGCGTACATTTCACTTACAAATGAGGCAGTAAGCGGTACCTTAACCACTTGCTTATGTCTACTGGTGAGACACAATATCTCACTTTTTCTTCACGACTACTCATTTTAAAGGAACCCTTTATTTATTGGCCGGAATATAGAGGACACAGCTAATAAACTAATTAAAAATTATAAAAGCTGAATTTGTGTATTTATAAAATATTTCTAAGTATGAATAAATTATTTGAGCAGATTTTATTCGTATAGTTTACTCGTAAACAGAAGAAAGATATCTAAGATAAGGAAATATTTTGACCCTATGCATTTCTTATTTAAATTCTATGTTGGTAACGAAAAATATTAAACATAGTCTAAAAATATTAAAGTGATTATGACTTGGATACTATTTGATATTTGCCATTAAACATAACTATTATAAGAAAAAAACCATTGTTAGAGAGTAGCTACTTAGATTTTTAAAACTTTTTTAAGATTTTTAAATAACTGCTACAATTTCTTACTCGACATGGGAGCGCAGTTTGGCTTTTATATTATGTGATTAGGGGTTTGTCTCAATAACATGGCATCTGGGCTGAAATATACATTATTTATGATTTAGAGTTTATTGTATGTATTTAATAACTATATGGTATGAGTCTTTTGAATTATATTCATACTTACATCCTAAAATAAGTACACTTAACAAGATGTCATGTAACAGGTTTCGTTGAAGTACCATGCAAAATTTCAAGTATAAATAAATTTATACTTATTTATATACATGTTATTTTACAGACAGGCATACTATCAGACATAAAGGACATTTCTACATCATCCGAACAATTCTGCAAGAACTTAAAGTGATAGCAACCTAAAATATACAAAATTTGAAGTTTACAGGTCATTGAAATATTACCCTGAGTATATCTTTGCTAACGCTCAGCAATACCCCATGGAGGGATATGCAACATAATCAAACTCTATCTCGTCTATGGAATAGAAATAAACCGATATAACGGAGTATTTAAATGTCAGACAAAAAGTTACGAACATTTTACTGACCAGTTTTGCTGATTACTAATATATAAACCAAAAACGATTTTTCAATCCAATACATTACATGTCATACGTCATATAAATTTTAGAGCGAACATTTAAGCCAATATAATTAGTGTATGGCCAATTGGCAATGACGAAATTTGGTTGCCAATAACACCGTACTATGCAAGTTCCAATATTTGATTGGTAATACACCCGATGAAAGTACCTATCAGATGCTTTGAACACCGTGTCTTTGACCCAAATCCAATCTAAGATCACGAGTTATTGAATTTGCTTAGTTGAGCTGTTTCTCAGGTCATTAGCTTTCAATATCCCGTCATCACGGTGAATCCAGATAATGAATAAAATAATCGAAGAAGTGCTGATGAAATGAAACGTGATTTTTGAACTTGTTTAAACTTCATTAATCAGAGTATACTCAATCACCCACTTCGCGTCATAGATCAGTGTTAGTTTGCTATATTATACACTTCCTTCACTCCCGCCATTGAAAAAAGTGGTTACTTACTCACAGTTTACATAAATGAATCAATCATTTTAGTAATATATATATTTTTGATAAGATATATTAAGCCATTTACAAAATAAAAAATATAAGAAACTATAAAAAAATAAATGCAGTTCCACAACCATCATAATTAGAAAATATATATGAGCTTGCTCAATGAAACGCAAGATTGGAAACACGATAACTGCGGCAATTCTTTTTTAATATCTCGACTTAATTTGGTAAAAAACAATACATGCACATTGCTTGAATGAATTAATTAGTTATAACCAAAAAAAGTTTCAAAATAATGGTCATTAATCTTCTGGAAAGGGTTTAAGTCAACTAATTCTCAAAATATATACAAATTGAAACATCTTTTACATACATTACGTAATTATAAACAAATTTTATTCTTTAAAGTTTTCAATATCTCTTACGACTTAAATATGGATGGATGTGAATAAATATACTCGTATGTTTTTATGGCAGGAGAATATTTATTTAACTAAATTTATTCTAGAATGATAAATTATATCATAAAATGATAAAACTATTCTTTATCAAACCAGTTAGGTAATAAAGAAGCTTATTAGGCAGTAATAGATGTATTACTCTGTGTCAGGTAACGTCCCTAAATCGAAAATTTGTTAATCGTAGCAATCCTTAACAATTTTGTAAATTCGAATGTCATTTTGACTTAAAACTTATGTTTTTACTTAACGTTTAAACTACAAAGATTTGTATTACACGAAAAGATTTAAATTGCTAGAACTAAATTACTTATAAAGTGAGCGAAACAAAATAATGAATACTAAGTGAACTTTTATCACATAAACGGCCAACTGTATTTTCTGGCCATGTAACAAAGGAGCACTCAACCATGGACTGGTGGCTTTGTGGATAAAGTGCTGCAACAGCAACGCGATAAAATGTCATTCAGCCTCTACAAAGGGTGACAAAGGGCTGTAGGTTTTAATCCATACGCGTAGTTTTATAGCACCTTTTAAAAACGTTATGTACACCTATAATGTGGGACAACATTCATTTCAAATTATTTTACTAATATTTATTTTCTTTTATATATAACATTTAGTGACACGTCCTAGCGCGTTCAAAGGGAGTTATTCGTTTAATCAGTTTAATTTCTAGTAAATTGCTGAAATTTAATTGAAACATCGGTTTTATGTAAAGAAAATTTGTAACAGTAGTGACACGTATTAATGGAATTTTCCTCGATTGAAAATTTGCTCAAAAGTAATAACTTTTTTTATAGAAGTACGAGTATTATAACTAAAAATGTATCTAAAAAATCTCCAAAAACAATCTAAAAAATCTTTAAAAAATAAAAAAATCTTTAAAAAATAAAAAAATAAAAATAAATATAAATATAACAAAAAATAAATCTATCTTTAAAATAAATTTGATCCATATTTTTATTTATTTTGTAAAATAAATTAAAATTATTTATATTCCAGTCAATGGCCATTCCCCCGTGTATTTATGAAACACAGCATCTATATTTATAAAAATTTGGATTTAGATTCTACTTGCTCTCTATTTCAAAATATACCCTGTACCGGGGTTTGCTTTTTTCCTGGAGGAAGATGCCACCCCTTGGGATTGAGCAATTTTTCATTGAAAATAAGTACGGAAATCGAGAAATTGACTAATTCTAAGATACTTTTGTCCCCTATTTTTGTCAAACTTTTATTTTATAATTATTAAGCTCCTAGCATTGAAAAAAGCGAGTTATGTAGAGAATAATGTTGATTCCTATTTTTTAGTTGGAAAAAATAGTGAAAATCTCACCCTCTCCTCCACCCAATTAAAAAAAAACTGTTCTCACTTTGCAATTTACATTATTTATATGTTCTCATATTACGTTCTGAGTGTTTTACCAGTTTAAAGTATTTATTTTTGAAAACATTGAGCTTGCATTTGAGATAAACATTTTCTTAATTTAGTCAAAAATCGCCTTTTTTAAAATAACTAAAAAACTATTAATGCTACAACACGTTTTTACGTAAAATATTGTAGGTGTTTTTTTCTGAAAATTTTTGTAGGATTAATGTTGAGTAAGATATGGCCGTTAAAGTTTGTGTTCGCGCAAAGTACCTTTTTTGAACCCTTTTAACATGAACCTTTTTAAAAAGAAGATCTGAGAAAAAAATTATTTAGAGCTTATAACTCTTAAAAAACCTACAAAATGCGTTTTTGAAGGACTTGATTGCTTAAAAACTAAGCGATTTAAGGGAGAAAATCGAAATCTCATTTTTTAGAACTTAGCACATGTATATTATTATATTGATGAATACTTATAGTGGCTGTATTATGGACTTAGTTGGACTATCACTTATATAAAAGGTGTCCCACGAGTAACCATATAAACTTATCAGGTGGTTTACACAAAATAATAAAAAAAATTCATATATACATATGTCCGGAAACATTTCGGAAAAGAACGAAAATAAAGCGAAACTGATGTTTTGATGTTGAAAAAATATTTATTAAATTTATTGGATTTTATGTAAAATGTATATACGTACCTGACCTATAAGACTGCCCATATCTGAGATATCAGACAAAATATGCAAAATTCAATTTAGAAAAACCTGCTTTGTTTAGATTTGAAGTAAATTAACTTCATTAATTTACACATTAATTTAATCACAGGTATATTGGTAGCCTATATAAATCACCAATTTATTGGCAGGTATGAAAAATATTTAAAAAATTATTTAATGACGTTTGCAATGCAATGTAAAATTGTAAAAATGCAATAAAATATGATTTGATTTGATTAAACACGCAAAATTGTTAACCAAAAGTTGTAGATAATTTAATTCTTAAAAGAATTTACACATTAATTTAATCACAGGCTGACGCTTACGCAGCATCTGCCACAACAAGTTGGTGTCAGATTGATCAATACGCTCCCAGAAAGTATAAAGAACTCCAACAATAAAAACCAATTCAAAACTCGTATAAAACGCCTATAGGTGTCTAGAGCGTTCTACTCTGTCGATGAGTTCAAGATGAGCCGCTGGGATTTATGAGAGGCATAGGATCTGGAGTCAGTGAGAGTGTGCTTGAGTGACTGTGTGGAAGTGTAGGTTTGGGTGCATGTGTGAATGCTTTAACGTTGACAGGTATGAAAACTATTTAAAAAATGATTTACTGACGTTTGCAATGCAATGTAAAATTGTAAAAATGCAATAAAATATGATTTGATTTGATTAAACACGCAAAATTGTTAACCAAATGTTGTAGATAATTTTAATTCTTAAAAGAATTATGTAAAATATACCAATAATTAACAAACAAAATGATTTTTAGGAGTCGAGAAACTGTGTAATAAGAAATTGTTTATCGACTATAATTTAAAAAGTTTGAATATGATTGCATGCTCGAAACTAGTATATTATGATTTTTTCGAACGGGGGAGTTTTCCTCCCTAATAAATAACAATCAATCGCCGGTACAGGGTCAAATTTGAAGTAAAGGGAAATAGAACCTAAATAAAAATCTTTATGCAAAATCTATACTGTTTAATCAGTTTAATAACAGCTTAAGTAATAGGTTTATTATTATTTTTTAATGTTTCCTGTCATAAGGGATGGCTGTTTAAGGATTTTATTTTACAATAATTCTTTTCAAAAGTTCGGAGGAACAGTACGGGTCTCCAGTTTCCAAAATGAACAGAGACAACAAATAGCTATGGAACAACACATTTTAGGTTGGGAGATTTCATACAATGTACCAAATAAGTCACTCACTAATAGAAGTTGTCTTTTACCAAGAGTATCACAAGAGTCCCTGGACTAGGCGCATGAGATTAGAGGCAGACACAGAATTCCAGGGGGGTTCCAGAGATTGACAGGACGTTCGCTGGTGAACGTACACGCACAACCGGGACGAGTTTTAACTATTTTAGTATGTTGGAAAGGCACCAAATTGAATAGAAACCTAATGAAAATTTTTAACGTTATTGGTACTAATTGTAATGTAAATCTCAAGCATGAGAACTAAATAACAAATCACTGAATTGTTCAAATATTTCCATTGATTCATAGTATTTATTTAATATTGATCGTGAGTAAGTTATATTAATTCAGGAACAATTTTTGGTGGGAAAAAATTAAACGTACTATAAGATCTTATTCTCTTAGTGTCTTACGACTAATATCAAATTGACCTTTTTAAAATTATCTGTAAGGAGAAGCCGATTACCTTTATAGTCTTCCTACTCTACCCGTCCTCGCTGGCCACTGGCCTGTTTTTAAGCATATTATTAAACAAAATAAGGGGAAGAGTTGATAAAGTACAAGATATATGGTACTTGTAAAACGTGATCACAGATCGGTTTTAAACCTGTGCTATCTCGAACTCAGATTATAGTTCCCAAGTCAGATCTTTGGGCCATAGCAACTGTCGCAATAAAATAGTTGCTTACTCTATTTCAATATAAACAATGTTTAAAGAATATATTATTTAGTACACCTTATAGTAATATAAAATACATTAAATTTAGTGTTTTCTATAGTAAATGATAAACTAAAATTGTTTAAACTAATGTTTGTATTGTGTACAGAACACGAAAAGTTAGATATTATTTTAGAGTTAGATATAAAAGCTCAGTACTTAAGAATGAATATGTTGAACTTTTTTCGACGTGCATTCTTCCCTCATCTCTAACGACACTGTGTGGAGGAGGATCCATCATTATTGCGGGCCTGACACTCGATATTCAGATGGGGCGTTTACAAAATGATGGATGGCATATTTTCCTGTTCTTTTCTTCTCGTAGTCTAATATGTTTTCTCATATTTAAAAATTCCAAATAAATCAAATTAATTCACATTTAAATTGGATTTTATGTTGCGCAGGATGTTGCAACCTGTACCAAATATCTGGATATGTCCTAAAATACCTACCAATATTTCGGGTGTTTAATAATTTTTACTTCCGACGAGAAGATTACAAAACGAATATAATTACGCGCAACAACTCATTCATAGTTATCGTATAAATCGTTACAGATTGTAATGTAGGATACAGTTACAAACTTGTGACACTACCTTGGTAAAGTAGAAAGTACTATATAAAGCAGGGTGCTTGAATGATATGGTATGAATATGTAATATTGTTTCTCTTTCTTTCACTTTCAATATAAGATATCTGTTATTTATGAATTAATATAAGTGAGACAATATTGTACAGTTAACGACTTTTCCTGTTAAAATGTACACGAGAATTAATTGGAGTAAAACATTAATTTTTTAAATTTAAAAGTGTATTAATTTTTTTAAGGGAATAGAATTTGCCATTCAAATATTTCAACCGAATTGGCATACGTTTGAATGGACTTCCAATATTTATCCAGATATCTAAATAACTAATTTATATGTATGTAATTTGTTATAGTCAGAAAATAATACAAACTGGAATAAAAAAAATAATGTTTTTAATTAATTCATAATTGTTTATTACCATAAAACCCGACTATTTACTATCGTTTCCTTTAACCACTGCGTCTTTGAATTAGTATTTATCAAGCCTTTATTATATTCCTATTAATACCTTCTTTAAACTATATTTAATTTACTTCGAATTAGAGTTTCAAATTGGATAATTTTATATTTGACTTCTAAAGATGTATCCTCCACATATTGAAGTAAAACCAAAATTTACAAATTTATAACACATACAAACTAAAAAGCTGAAGTTAATCTTGAAAAAGCTAATTTAAATATTGGCTAATTAAATTTAAAGTTCTTTTGCCTTATAATAATATTCAGACAGATTTCCTTTCCATAATATGTGACATTTAGAAACTTACAGAAACTGAGCCAACTGGCATCTTTAAGCCTTTAGGGTGTACGCTATACCGTTTCTGTAGGAACCTAATCTCTAAAAACTCTTTACTAGTTTATTAAGTTATCACAGTATTGCTAATTCTGTATACTAGAAACATTTCGTATTTAGGGTTGCATTGCTCATACACAAAAAGGATCTAGTAAAATGTGCCATATACAATATCCTTTAGCTCATAAATAATTAAGTTTAAAATATTGTAGTAGATTTTAGCTGTTTCGTAAGAGTAAAAATATTTCGTACAGTATTATGACGTATACAAGAAATCTCACATTTTTCACTACAAAAATTTTAATAATTTATATAAAAAAAGATTGTAAAGTTTACCTTAGTATTAACGAGATAAACCAACTCGAATTTCAGAACAACCCGCCTAGCTCTTGACCGTTTTATGAAATTCTCGTCTCTAAATGAACTCTGATAATAAAGCAAAAATACCCATTACACCCTTCAAACATTTTAAGATGTTTTAAACGATGAATTTTGAGAATTGATTTAATTTTATAGTCTATTTATTACAAAGTAAAATTTGTTTACGTCTGATTTACTTAGGGACGTGAATGGAACAACGGAGGGACAAATTTAATCTCATGTATATTTCATTATAATTAAATTAAATTGAATTTTAATGAAGATCTATCAGTATCCACTTCATATAAACACTTCATTGGTTACCTGGATTTCGAAACTTTCATGAGGGTGTATTAGGTACATGCAGGTACTAGTAGGTACATTATGGCCATGCATTACAAAAATAACAGTAATGTAGTTTTTATACTTTACATTCTTTTTAGGATTGAGCCTTATTCTGCCCGTCCTCATGGGCCACTGGCCTGTGCGAGGATCTTATCAAAGAGAATAAGGGGGAGAGTCGATACAATACAAGATCGATGGTACTGATAAAAAGTGCAACGGTCACAGACAGGATTCGAACCTGCGTTATCTCTAACTCAAACTCAAAGTCCAACGTCTGAGACCCTCGGCCATCGGCACTCCCACATGTTTATTACATTAATTTGATTTCACAGCTAAGAGTTAATCATAAATTTAATTTAATGAATAAGTTGAATTCATTCGTTGGCATTGTAATTCTAAGTAGTTCAGCAAATGAACCGTGTTATAAAATAATCTTAATGGCATTACAAAAAATGTGATACTAGTTTTGAATATTTACTAATGATTTCCTGATCGTGCTATATTAAATCAGTCTATATTCAAGGCTGAGTGAACATACTTTAATTTCCGTATAAGTGCTAAATGATACAGGTTTATAGTTGTATTTTGTGACACATTGATTCCTAAACGGTTTTCAGTATGCATATATAATAATATACTATATGTATCTTGTTCAAACAAATATCAATATAAAAATACTTTTAGGAATTTTAAAGCTGAGGCACTACATAAATATATATACTTTCAGTGAAAGATTTTTCTTCTGAACACTCTGTATATCCCGTTCTTAAAATCATACTTTGTTAAGTTTCGTACGTGCCGTATTTTATTATTCTCACTTTTACTTTAATCCCCCAAGGCTTTACTTCTGAATAGTCCATACCTTCTAGTAACATCTGTACTAGGTACAGCAAAAACCTATGTGTCCATTATGTCTAGCCAACCATATGGATGTCCAAGAGCGGCACATTGCCAACTGCAAATATCGTAGTAATATAAGTAGTATTTAAAAGTAATATGATTGAGATACACCCATTATCCTTCCTTATATGATCTTGATCACTCCTACCAACCTTACATCCTGAATATTTTGTCACTCTGGAAGTAAGCTTTATTCTGAAAAATACTATATTACTTTTCTACATCTGAGCTTAGAAATAAGCCACAGAAGACAATTTGTAAAGATCTTAAATCAAATTTCAGACCTAAATGAAATGAGTTATAGAGTCCCTCTAGGGTCTATTCGCAGCCCGATTATTTTTCTGGTATAATAAAATTACATTGAATCATCGCTTATAGACGGGACACTCATGTAATGTGCTGATTATACGACACTCTGAAGAAGTAGGAAATCAAATAAAGTTTTGGAATCGAAGGCTTTCGTTGACCTTAACAACTAAATCCAATAGTTTCACAGACTCAGCCTCACAACGACCTCTTCAAAATCAAACGTGTTGAATTTCGCTTTTCAGCCAATGGATGGGCCGGCCATAATTGTGGTAGAATCCTTGCTAGAAGAACTCAAATTCTTTATAATTCCTCGGAATTCAGCTTGATCGAGAATTGACTTTAAATGTTCACATTGATTCAGTTTACAACAAGTTGGCATCAGGAATTTGTGTTTATTGGGATCTTTAACTAATCCTAATTCTAGTACTGATGATGGCGTATTATTGTCTAATGTTCCCAAATACT
Source organism: Homalodisca vitripennis (assembly GCF_021130785.1). NCBI lineage: Eukaryota > Metazoa > Arthropoda > Insecta > Hemiptera > Cicadellidae > Homalodisca > Homalodisca vitripennis. The sequence continues at coordinate 195,648,307 of NC_060207.1, forward strand.
CCTTACGGAGTATTTGTGGAGTGTAGAGCTTGAGGAAACATTTAATTTTGGACAGTTTTAATGCTTCAAAAGAAAGTTGTTTAAATAATTGTTAACATCAATATCATATAGTCTTGCCTAACAGCTTTCAAAAAGTTGCAATTGTTGACTCATCCATGCTCGTACATTTAGGAGACAGTTTAATTTTACTTATCTACATGTGCCATAACAAGGGGTTGAAACATACACGGGTGTAAGACAAGAGACAGAGGAGATACTGAACTTGGAAACAGAACGATAACATATGAATAATTGCCTTCGTAGGCAGGTCTCCATTTTGTAAAAAAATACCAGATTTATTTAAAAACGCACTAAACAAAAAAGCGTTAAGGACTTGTTTCAACCTTTTTAGCGTCAAAGGCATTTTGAAGTCGGCGAATTTTTGCCATATAATTGGAAGACCACATATCTGAATAACTGTCACTGGTATAGATAGTGTGGGAAAACGGCAAAATCACGATGTATAAATAAAACAATGTACATGTAAATGTGGCAATGTAAAATGAATGTCGAAGTATTAATAGAAATCATGACTTTTCCATATGACCTAAATTGTTAACGGCAATAAAGAGTTTGAATTTAAGTTCATTCAACTAGACTCCCCGATTATCCGAAGTAAAATAATACACTGTTTCAGTTCTTGACACTGGACTCTTAAACTTGTTATTAACACCTTTTAACCTGTTAAGATGAAATGAACATTAAGACAGATTATTATATTGGTCCTAGAGTTCTTCATAGTAACGATGACAAAATCTAAAGCTAAATATAAGATTGAATGGCAACCTGCAATTATATCTGATACGTCATATTAACAGATCGTCAGTCATTTTGAAGGTTAAGTTTGTTTTTTGATACGATTTTCTTTATAATTGGAATTTTCCATTGACTAGTTAAAAATAAATAAATAAATAAGGTGTATCTCTCAGTGTCGAAATAGCATGTTCAGATATTTTATTGATCCCTACACTGAACAGCATCTCTCATTACATATGTCCAGCAAGTACTGGACGAATATGTAACTGCACTATGTGTGTAGCATTACAGTATTCATCGAGACTAACTCCAGTTGAGTGACATCATTGAATTACACATCGTAATTCGCCAAATATGTAACAATAGAAAAAATAATGTTTAAGTTACATTATACTCTTTAAGTTATTAATGCATTTATACAATTTTATATATCATAAACAAATGATTTATTTAAACATTAAATTCGTACAAGCTTTATCCAAGTTCCCGATTTGTATCATTACTGAGTTCAGCTTCTGGTGCTCTGGAATGAGAAGGTACTCCTGGAATCTGGACTAATATATGTCTGAAAATATCAAAAACAATTGGGCGCAAAGAAAATCAATTGTGTACCCGATGAAACAATTAGAATACCGCTTCACCGTGATTAAGCTATATGTAATTGCCTTTATTTAGTGTTGTATATGTTTCTGATGTCGAAACTGTTAAAACAGTTCATTTTGAATTTTTTGTCAACACCTTTGGATCTTAGACGAACATGACTCCAGATTCCAGGAGTGAAGCCTGTGACAGCGTCAGATTCCAGACCCTGCAATAAGAAGAAGGTAAACTAGAGCCAAGCTCAACATTGATATTAAATCAACCCTTCCATCCAGCGATTTTTCGTGACATCCTATATATTATGATCACTCGACCACCAGTCATGTAAATCACCCTTAAAATTGTTATAGAAACAGCTTATATTCTATTTTATAATACTATAAAAATATATTTTAAAAATAACTATCAATTTATGATTGAACTGTTAGACCAAGTGTACTGTTGTTGTTTTATATATTCATTTTAAATTAGGATATTTCAGTACGATATGAAAAGTGTGACCACATTTCGATCTGGAATAAAATAAAATGAAACTACCCAAAATCAAAGTCTATTACAGTTTCTTGTCTAAACCGCATCGCATGTATGAAAATGAATTATCAATTGCATATTTTATACAATATTGTATTAAAAAAACCTTTTCTACATTATTTATTATATAATAATCCTCTTAAATAAGTATTCTGGGATAAAAACACTCTTGTAACGTTAATGCTAAACTGTTCTCGTATGTGTAACAGATACGTACATCTGGCCGGTGTTTTAATGTATAACATTCACCACGCTTTACAAATATCCTAATCTGGTTTAGAGAGCACAATTAAAACAACAATAATAAACAGTTTCTCTCTAAACAATGTTGTTGTTGGGTGAATTGAAAGTATTTCAGTAATGCCTGTATTGTGCCACAAGCATTAAACATTTTTGTTGATAAACTGAGAGAGGATTGTAATTTATTCATAAATAATTGTTTGTAGAGGGATCTGGAAATATTTCAATACTTGTTTTATTTGCCGCATATTATTCCATACTTATAACATTGTTCCATTTTACGTATAAAGTGCTACTAGATGTAAAATATACCTCTAAATACGTTTAAAATTTCTGGAAATTACAATTCGCAACTTCCTTTTTTCTCTGAACCAAAATTGTAAAAATATATATATAAATTGTTTCTGCACAAGTGTTATCAATATAGTATTTTGTTACGTTAAAAATGTTTTAAATATAATATGGATTAAATTATGAAACTGATTAATACACCTAATTTCTCCGAACAGTTTTTTACTCTAATTTATTACTGTTAGTTTTGTTTTTAGTAAAATTTAGACTTAATTAGGAAAATATTAGTAAATAAATTAGTAAAATTTAAACACTTTATTAGATCTAAAACCCAGTTGTTTCTATAGCAAAGTGTCCAGAATATTTGTAGGAATATACTTTAAACTTATTCTTTTTTATTTCTACATAAAAGTAATTATATTTTGACTACTTATATTGTTGATGGAACTTTTGAACTATGTGTGAAAAACCCAACACCAACAAATTTAGAAATAAACCATATAGAATTAATCTCCTTAGAAAATTACAATATGAACACAAGAATAATATAAAACATTTTAAAGAATTCACGTGAAAGAATGACAAAATTATATTATTTTATGGTGATAAAAAAAATATCGACATAATATTTGAATAATTTATTGATATTTAGGTATTTACCTGTATTTGTTATGAAAAGATATTACCTTTATTTTAAAATATTTGGATGTATAGTCGGAATATAATTTTAAGCCTAAATTATTCATGAATTAATAGTAAATTTGGAGAACATAAATGATCTTTCTACTAAAAACATTTTGGAATAGCTTTATTTAATTCGATGTCATTAACTTTGAGAGTTATTATCCTTCCATCGTTGTGAAAATTAAACACTTGAACTAATAATGCGACTTCCCTTAGGAATTTAGGTTGACGGCCACATTTATAATATATTGTTCTTCTGACAGAGCCGAAAGGAATATTTTATTCGTAAAATTTTAAGAAATTATGTTCCGTACTAAATTTCAACGACGATATCTATGTAATCCGTTTTTAATTCTACATAGGCATGTCACAAACAGTTTTACTACGCTGGCAAACGACTTTGCGTCCTGAAACTGTCGTTTCTATTACCAAGCTATCCTGCTTTATTAGTTACGCTTGACTCACTTCTGAAACAAACACTAGACATCTCAGGATATTGTAATTTCGTTTTGCACTATTCCAGGTGATCGTGTTTTTCGATCCCTGGATATTAATACAATTTTCGTATACTTGTTTACTTGCCTTTATGAAGCTATTATTTTATTTTGCTTTATATCTGTCCCCTCAGAGTCAATACAGTGTAGGCTTGTACCATCTCGACTGAACTTATTTATTAAGTGTCATTTGGAACATGTACCAGGTGAATCATTCTTAGGTGAAATAATTATCTGAGGCTATTGTAGTTCCAGTGTAGGCTTGTACCATCTCGACTGAACTTATTTATTAAGTGTCATTTGGAACATGTACCAGGTGAATCATTCTTAGGTGAAGTAATTATCTGAGGCTATTGTAGTTCCAGTGTAGGCTTGTACCATCTCGACTGAACTTATTTATTGATTGTCATTTGGAACATGTACCAGGTGAATCATTCTTAGGTGAAATGATGCTATTGTAGTTCCAGTGTAGGCTTGTACCATAACGACTAAATTTCTTTATTGATTGTCATTTGGAACATGTACCAGGTGAATCATTCTTAGGTGAAAAATTGATGCTATTGTAGTTCCAGTGTAGGCTTGTACCATAACGACTAAATTTCTTTATTGATTGTCATTTGGAACATGTACCAGGTGAATCATTCTTAGGTGAAATTATGCTATTGTAGTTCCAGTGTAGGCTTGTACCATAACGACTAAATTTCTTTATTGATTGTCATTTGGAACATGTACCAGGTGAATCATTCTTAGGTGAAATGATGCTATTGTAGTTCCAGTGTAGGCTTTTACCATATCGACTGAACTTATCTATTAAGTGTCATTTGGATCATGTACCAGGTGAATCATTCTTAGGTGAAATAATTATCTGAGGCTATTGTAGTTCCAGTGTAGGCTTGTACCATATCGACTGAACTTATATATTAAGTGTTAATAGGAAAAAGTACAAGGTGAATCTCTCTTGGGTGAAATGATTATCTGAGGTTATTTTACTTCCTGGAACTGAGGTGTCTTCGAAATTCCATTATGATATTGCATTTATTGACAAGGAAAGAAGAGGAACAGTAGAGAGAGAAGCAGCCGTTTAAAAGTTATTTTGTAACGATGATTCAACATACAATACTGATCCAATATCTGTGCTTTTCAAAGGAATTTTCTTATTAAAATTTCTTTAACGTCATCAAGATAATAACTACAGTTACAATATCCAATCAAAACTGAAGATTTTATACTCTGGTGATGAAGGCCGAGACCTTTTTCTGTTAAAGCGTTTCAGATGTCCAATAGGAAATTCAAATTAATAATAAAAAATTAGATAGGTCAGTGAGAAGTGTCTATCTAGCAATGAAAAAGTTGTGATAAAAATAATACAGATACTATGAAATAGAGGACAAAAGTGAGACACATCTCGACAACTGAAATATCAGTCATGGATCATCCTTAGTTCGCGTGTTCAAGTGCAGCCTGCGTTATCTCGCTTAATATCCTTGAGTTCATACTGTTGGATTTAAGAACGGATTTTAAAGTAGTTAAAAATATTTCCAAAATCGAATGTAAGGGAATACGATGGATAAAATATTTCAAAATACGGGGCAGTATCAAGTGACCAAGCAGTAGATCAGAGCCATAGAACCATTACAGAGGGCTCAGGATCTGGTGGATGCTAAGGTCAAAGGATACTATTGGACTTTTTAAGTTTTATACTTCCGATATTCTGGAGTGTTTGAGGTGAAATGATTATCTGAGGCTATTCTAGTTCCAGAAACTGGGATATCTCCGAAATTCCATTAAACTGGTCTGCCGTATTGCAAGATATATTCATGTCTTGATTAAACTTTTCTCAATAAACCTGGGCTGTGAAGGGAATATTAAAGTTTGATGAACAAGATCGATAAACCAAAGTTACAACAGTTTTTTTATAAAGGAATTCAAATTAGCTTAGAGCAACGTTTAAGTCTGCCAGATTTACCTTTATTGTTCAGGCCAAGGATATTGGATCGTTTACAATTCTAATCACCTCTGTCTTTTAGAAAGTCAGACAGGTCTAGTTTGACATTAACGAAACGACGTCTATTGGGGAGATTGTTTACAGTAAATAGCATAAGATATAAACTGCATTACATAATAGCATTACATATAAGCATTACATATAATTTGTGGTAAATGAATTACGCAATAAAAGCATTGCTCTTGCACGATTGAATGAAAGTAAGATTTAATTTTAGGTTGTATCTTCTCTACTTAAAAATTATGGTGTGTGTACCTATCGAAATTATCGAATTTTGCACATATTGTTCGAAATGTTTAGTCGAATTTTAAGTACTAAACATAATGACTGCTTTATTTTGTTGCTTATGAAACATAAAATTTTTTAAAGAAATACTTCAATAAGGGAAATAAGTCTATATCACCTGTAACTTTTAGATCCTGATGTATACGGTTTTTATTTGGCAACGCCTTAAACACTGTTCGATATAGACTCAGAAAAACCTTCGTTTTCTTTAATAAAAAATATTTTATAGTTCCTTATCAGGTAGATTTCGTATAAATACGCTTATTGCAATTGTCCTGATGGCGGATTTTCAGGAGTTCTTTTGGAATTTCTCCTATCATAACCCCCATAATCAAAAACTGCCATAATCTGAATGTGTTTTACACACACACACACACACACACACACACACACACACACACACACACACACACACACACACACACACACACACACACACACATTTAATGAAATAAATAATAATAACTACATATTAGAGTAATATATACTTCCCGTAACTTATATGAAGAATATATGTCTGACTGAATAATGATAACTAGCAGAATTACTAATTCTGAGGTACAATTTATAGTTACATTTGCTGGAAAATGTAAATCCACAGCTTTAAGTCTTGTAGTTAGATGTCTATGAGAACTTATCAGTGTGTTTGCACAAAAAAAAAAAAAAAAAAAAAAAAAACAGTAGCAGTTGTGGGACTGCCGATAGAAGTGAAAACGGAACTATTAAGTTGAGAGTAATTAAAACTATATGCAAAAATTATACAGATATACTGCTACTATAACGTATTGTTTACGTGACTCACAAAATTATACTTATCCAAAAAGCGTCCAACGCGCACATAATACAGTCAGAAATAGTCGATGTATTAGTGAAAGTTTTATAATAAACATCGGTGATTCTGAGACCAGCGATAGTGAAGAGGATAGTGACGCCAGTGATGTGGAGGAACTCGCCGCTCCATTGTAAAAAAGTACTGTAGGTATTAAAGAATATTATTTTAATGCAAAAAAGTTCAATGCAATCATTATACTTGTTGTAATTGCTCAATATTAATAGTTAGTTAAACATAGAATACAAGTGAGTTAACACCGTTGTAAATAATACAGTTATTGCTACGGATAAAGTATATAATTGCAATAACAATTAAACCCACAATATTTTTAAGACTAATAAATTAGTTAAATTAACTTGGTTCTTTCGTAAAGGTATTTTTATTGCACAATAAACTAATTTATTGAGTTAATACGGTATCAGTGAGCCAATGCGCCAACTACAGTTCCGGCAGAAACGTTCACTCATCACTTCATACGCTACTACAGGCTAAACTAAACTTCCAATAAAAAATGATAAATTACAAAAAAAATATTCATCTATTTTCACACAACTTGCTCGCTGACAAATTTTGTCTGACCAAAAAATAAAAAAAATCCTCGCTTACTACTTTTTTCTTGTCATTGTAAACGCTATGTAAAATGTAAACAATAATCAAAATTATTTCGAAATTTTTTTAATATTTAAAAATGTAACCAATAGATTGCCAATATTAAGAGCTTTAATTTGACGCATCTTACAGAATTGTACGACACTGGCTTCACTTTTAAATCGCGAGAGGAAGCCGTAGAGGTCACTGATTTTCGCAGTCTGTTTTCATACTCCGCCGGGACAGTTTTAACACAGCGAGACTGACTTTTTCATGCAGGTTAGTAGTCCACGGCCAAGTCTACGGTTAAAATTTTAAAGGCAAATTAGAAAAAACCAGTACAGTTATAAAAAACTTACTAGACACCAATTAAATGAAAAATTACATTACAATTCCAACGGTACTTGTTTCATTGAATTCCGTCAATCCAAGTAAACACAACCACGTTAAAGGTAGGCTTGCACAAGCCTGGAACAACAACCAGTTTGTCTTTTGATAGGGATCAGCTGTTTTACATAGAGTATTATCATTAGCATGTCGGTGACGCGAACCAAGGATTTTACCCTCTACCAAAACGCTCAACGCGCCTAAAGAAGTTTTCACTTCAAAAAAAAAAAAAAAAAAAAAAAAAAAAAAAAAAAAAAAAAAAAAAAAAAAAAAAAAAACAATATAGTCCTTGCTTTGAGATAATGTTTTGACCACGAACGAACAAAACATCATCTGACTATTAACTCTTAAATTATTGGTACTATTAAGGCAGATGCATTAGACGTTTCTATCAGTTCGTACCCGTCAGTTTATCTGTGGGTTACACAGATACTTTACGACAGACAATAATGTAAACTTTATATCATAAAATATAAAATAGAAATGACAAACTTTTATTATATACTTATAATAATAAACAAGTTTGTTTATCTGTTATAAAATTTTTATTATGAATGGGCCTGTAAAGGATCTAATTAATTAATAATGTACTCTGCATAAAAGTTATAAACATAGTTTGTACGCTTCTATAAAAAAAATATTATTGATAGTTTGAAAATTTGCAGGATTGATAATTTGTTTACGTGACGTACATGCCAGTCTCTAATATTAACTGGAGTTACCTGGCATGTAATTAACGACACGTTTTACATCGGTTCTCATGCCAAGTCGATTTGGCAAGAGAACATTCCTTTCTACAAGAAATGTTCCTTACTTTATTTGCTAAATTTCAATAAATTTTCTGTGTTAGCTTAATCAGTATTGTATGACCAATTTTACGTTTTATAGTTCTATTTTTAAAGTGATCAGAACTAAAACGTGCCGGCAACATATAGCTCAACAATACCCTGAAAAGTTGCTTGAGTATATTTCATACAATTTATCTTAAAAGTATGTTACAATGATGATTTTGTATTAGAATTTGTACTATTTCCCTTTTTGTTTCAAGAATAATTTGTTAAAATTGAGTTGTTTTTCCACATATTTTAAATTGTTATTTGAGAGTAGATGTTCATTATTAAAATTTCACTAAAACGTATGAATTTGATAGAAATTGTATTTTCCCATTTTGGGCAAAGGAAGCCTGTGTGTGTGTGTGTGTGTGTGTGTGTGTGTGTGTGTGTGCGTGGGATGTTATAGATATTTCATATTATTAAATATATTTTATATTGCATTGAATATGATTTGACTCTCTCGGAAAGCCTGACACCCATATATATATATATATATATATATATATATATATATATATATATATATATTACCACATTATAGTAGAAATTAAGGATATCAGATACGTTCATAATTTTTATTACTAAGCTAAAGTCCTAGGTATCATTTTGTCGTGTCAGGATACAGACAGGCCTCGATGACTACCGCGAGGCTGGATAAGATGGGCCGGGTAGTCGTTGCATGGTGACCGGGACCTTCACATCCTGTCTGGATAAGTAGCCTAACAGAAATATATATAGCTGCCCGTGATAGCGAGGTGTCGTTTAGAACGATACTTACCGAGACCCCATACGTCTCATACTCAAATATTATTGTTCATACTTGTGCAAAGCCTAAGTTTTTTCGAATTGGAGATCAATATTATCAATATATTCCGTAAACAACAAAAGTATAAAAAAATCAAGTAGTATTTGGTTATATGGACAATATTGAAAGCTGAAATAAGATAATTATATTGATATACACACAATAAAATACTAAAAATGTTATTGAGTCTAATTTGACACTATTTTTATACATTTTTATTAATTTAAAACCTTGATAAAATTTAAACTCTATAGAAATTATAGTTATCAGTAAAAATAAATTAAAATCTAACTGCCACAACCCCTAATTATTATTGTTATGTTGTTTTACGATTGTCATACGAGTATTGACACTGATTATCTTTTCAATAAAGTGATATTGCTGGAACAGTTAACATTGTAGGGAAAATAAATGTCAAATATTTGAATTGGCTCAGACATGAGTATAATAAATTCGCCTTGAATGATAATATTTAAGAAAGAAATTCGTTCACTTTATAATGAATATTGGGAACTTTTAGAAGAATGCACTAGAAAGAAGTGCATATTACATCAATTAAAGTTTTCCTTACAAAGTGAAAAAATAAGTGTACCATTGTGTAACGTAGTGGTAACGATTAAAACTATTGTAGCCTTTATCGTACTAAAAGAAAGATATTTTCGAAAATTTCTGGTTATTAGTTCAGTCTCTTCAGTGATTATTGTGTTAATGTGGACACGGATATAATTAGAACTTTACTAAAATTATTTCGTGGGAAAAGGTGTACTCACATTCAGTCACTTGTTCTTCTTAAGCATTATATGTGTTTATAAAAACATATTACAATAGTTTAAATAATGCGTGAGATTTAAAAGAAATAAATTTATAATAATACAATTAATTCTTAAAATGATAAATAACATAATTGCAGTTTACATTAAGTAAAACATAAATAGGAGTTCATTCATTCCAAAATGAGTACGTTATGGATTTATAATCCCCTATAATATACTAACTTTAATATTATCTACTGATTCAACTAAAATACAAAGAAAACACAAAGCCAGCAAGAGAATGAGGAATTACTTAGTAAAGCTTTCTGTGTGACAAGCAATCTGAAAGGTATTCAACCACGCGAAAAGAGATAAGAGAAGTTTGGAAGTTTAAGAAGTTTGGAAAGTTCTGAGTCATTTAAATCTCTTCACGACTAGCCTAATCAATAAAGTTTTTTCATCTTTAACTGTCTATCCAATTGTTTTAATTTACTTTACCTAACTATATAATATATTAAATAACGAATATTGAGTAATTTGTATTATTATAGAAACTCGTCTACGATAAACACAACACCTTAATGAAAGTTCTCGTACTTTAATTTTAACTGTACACTCAGACTACATTAATAAATATTAAGTACGAAGCATGCACAAGGAAGGAATTTTTTATGAGTTACTTAAAGAGTGTTTATTAACTATTACCAGGTATTTCAATGAAACTGTAATGTATCTTGCCTAAAATAAAAATTAATTAAGCCAAACATATTGTATTGAAAGATGCCAATTATTCACTCCATAGTATTATATTTAATAGGATTAACTACTATATAGGTATGTTTACTATTTTATATATTATTTTCGTAACAACAACTTTAAATAATACTTACTTACTGACTACTTCTTATAAAACCCCAGACTAATAGTTAACTTAATGTTAATTCAAAACATGTATTATCACCTTTACTACGGCTCTATCTTGACTAGTGCACTAGGGCACTGCCGCAATCAAGCAATGTGTTCAACTGCCGTACAATACTGTGTAGCTATAATATATGTAGTTAACACCTTCAATGAGGCCCTATACTGAGTGATCTTGACTAGTGCACTAGGGCACTGCCGTAATCAAGCAATGTATTCAACTGCCGTACAATACTGTGTAGCTGTAATATATGTAGTTAACACCTTCACTGAGGCCCTGTACTGAGTGATCTTGACCAGTGCACTAGGGCACTGCCGTAATCAAGCAATGTATTCAACTGCCGTACAATACTGTGTAGCTATAGTATATGTAGTTAGCACCTTCACTGAGGCCCTGTACTGAGTGATCTTGGCTAGTGCACTAGGGCACTGCCGCAATCAAGCAATGTGTTCAACTGCCGTACAATACTGTGTAGCTATAATATATGTAGTTAACACCTTCACTGAGGCCCTGAACTGAGTGATCTTGGCTAGTGCACTAGGGCACTGCCGCAGTCAAGCAATGTGTTCAACTGCCGTACAATATGGTGTAGCTATAGTATATGTAGTTAACACCTTCGCTGAGGCCCTGTACTGAGTGATCTTGGCTAGTGCACTAGGGCACTGTCGCAATCATGCAATGTGTTCAACTGCCGTACAATACTGTGTAGCTATAGTATATGTACTTAACACCTTCACTGAGGCCCTGTACTGAGTGATCTTGGCTAGTGCACTAGGGCACTGCCGCAATCAAGCAATGTGTTCAACTGCCGTACAATAATGTGTAGCTATAATATATGTAGTTAACACCTTCACTGAGGCCCTGCACTGAGTGATCTTGACTAGTGAACTAGGGCACTGCCGTAATCAAGCAATGTATTCAACTACCTTACAATACTGTGTAGCTATAGTATATGTAGTTAGCACCTTCACTGAGGCCCTGTACTGAGTGATCTTGACTAGTACTCTAGGGCACTGCCGCAATCAAGCAATGTGTTTAACTGCCGTACAATACTGTGTAGCTATAGTATATGTAGTTAACACCTTCACTGAGGCCCTGTACTGAGTGATCTTGACTAGTACACTAGGGCACTGCCGTAATCAAGCAACGTATTCAACTGCCGTAAAATACTGTGTAGCTATAGTATATGTAGTTAACACCTTCACTGAGGCCCTGTACTGAGTGATCTTGACTAGTGTACTAGGGCACTGCCGTTATCAAGCAAAGTATTCAACTGCCGTACAATACTCTGTAGATATAGTATATGTAGTTAACACCTTCACTGAAGCCCTGTACTGAGTGATCTTGACTAGTACACTAGGGCACTGCCGTAATCAAGCAATGTATTCAACTGCCGTACAATACTGTGTAGCTATAGTATATGTAGTTAACACCTTCACTGAGGCCCTGTACTGAGTGATCTTGACTAGTGCACTAAGGCACTGCCGCAATCAAGCAATGTTTGAAGGTTATTTTTTGACGATGGAAGGATTGTGAATGAAACAGGATGTGTCCGGACATTTGCCATCGTTGAGTGAAACAAGAAGTCAGTAAAACTAAGTTTGAAGATCTGAAATCTGATCTCGAAACAAGCAATGTGTTTAACTACCGTACAATACTGTGTAGCAATAATATATGTAGTTAGCATCTTTGCTGAGGCACTGTACTGAGTGATTTTGACTAGTGCACTAGGGCACTGCCGCAATCAAGCAATGTGTTCGACTGCCGTACAATACTGTGTAGCTATAGTATATGTAGTTAGCACCTTCACTGAGGCCCTGTACTGAGTGATCTTGACTAGTGCACTAAGGCACTGCCGCAATCAAGCAATGTTTGAAGGTTATTTTTTGACGATGGAAGGATTGTGAATGAAACAGGATGTGTCCGGACATTTGCCATCGTTGAGTGAAACAAGAAGTCAGTAAAACTAAGTTTCAAGATCTGAAATCTGATCTCGAAACAAGCAATGTGTTTAACTACCGTACAATACTGTGTAGCAATAATATATGTAGTTAGCATCTTTGCTGAGGCACTGTACTGAGTGATTTTGACTAGTGCACTAGGGCACTGCCGCAATCAAGCAATGTGTTCGACTGCCGTACAATACTGTGTAGCTATAGTATATGTAGTTAGCACCTTCACTGAGGCCCTGTACTGAGTGATCTTGACTAGTGCACTAGGGCACTGCCGCAATCAAGCAATGTGTTCGACTGCCGTACAATACTGTGTAGCTATAGTATATGTAGTTAGCACCTTCACTGAGGCCCTGTACTGAGTGATCTTGACTAGTGCACTAAGGCACTGCCGCAATCAAGCAATGTTTGAAGGTTATTTTTTGACGATGGAAGGATTGTGAATGAAACAGGATGTGTCCGGACATTTGCCATCGTTGAGTGAAACAAGAAGTCAGTAAAACTAAGTTTCAAGATCTGAAATCTGATCTCGAAACAAGCAATGTGTTTAACTACCGTACAATACTGTGTAGCAATAATATATGTAGTTAGCATCTTTGCTGAGGCACTGTACTGAGTGATTTTGACTAGTGCACTAGGGCACTGCCGCAATCAAGCAATGTGTTCGACTGCCGTACAATACTGTGTAGCTATAGTATATGTAGTTAGCACCTTCACTGAGGCCCTGTACTGAGTGATCTTGACTAGTACTCTAGGGCACTGCCTCAATCAAGCAATGTGTTTAACTGCCGTACAATACTGTGTAGCTATAGTATATGTAGTTAACACCTTTACTGAGGCCCTGTACTGAGTGATCTTGGCTAGTGCACTAGGGCACTGCCGCAATCAAGCAATGTGTTCAACTGCCGTACAATACTGTGTAGCTATAATATATGTAGTTAACACCTTCACTGAGGCCCTGTACTGAGTGATCTTGACTAGTACACTAGGGCACTGCTGTAATCAAACAACGTATTCAACTGCCGTAAAATACTGTGTAGCTATATTATATGTAGTTAACACCTTCACTGAGGCCCTGTACTGAGTGATCTTGACTAGTGTACTAGGGCACTGCCGTTATCAAGCAAAGTATTCAACTGCCGTACAATACTCTGTAGATATAGTATATGTAGTTAACACCTTCACTGAAGCCCTGTACTGAGTGATCTTGACTAGTACACTAGGGCACTGCCGTAATCAAGCAATGTATTCAACTGCCGTACAATACTGTGTAGCTATAGTATATGTAGTTAACACCTTCGCTGAGGCCCTGTACTGAGTGATCTTGGCTAGTGCACTAGGGCACTGCCGCAATCAAGCAATGTGTTCAACTGCCGTACAATATTGTGTAGCTATAATATATGTAGTTAGCACCTTTACTGAGGCCCTGTACTGAGTGATCTTGACTAGTACTCTAGGGCACTGCCTCAATCAAGCAATGTGTTTAACTGCCGTACAATACTGTGTAGCTATAGTATATGTAGTTAACACCTTCACTGAGGCCCTGTACTGAGTGATCTTGACTAGTACACTAGGGCACTGCTGTAATCAAGCAACGTATTCAACTGCCGTAAAATAATGTGTAGCTATATTATATGTAGTTAACACCTTCACTGAGGCCCTGTACTGAGTGATCTTGACTAGTGTACTAGGGCACTGCCGTTATCAAGCAAAGTATTCAACTGCCGTACAATACTCTGTAGATATAGTATATGTAGTTAACACCTTCACTGAAGCCCTGTACTGAGTGATCTTGACTAGTACACTAGGGCACTGCCGTAATCAAGCAATGTATTCAACTGCCGTACAATACTGTGTAGCTATAGTATATGTAGTTAACACCTTCACTGAGGCCCTGTACTGAGTGATCTTGACTAGTGCACTAAGGCACTGCCGCAATCAAGCAATGTTTGAAGGTTATTTTTTGACGATGGAAGGATTGTGAATGAAACAGGATGTGTCCGGACATTTGCCATCGTTGAGTGAAACAAGAAGTCAGTAAAACTAAGTTTCAAGATCTGAAATCTGATCTCGAAACAAGCAATGTGTTCAACTACCGTACAATACTGTGTAGCAATAGTATATGTAGTTAGCACCTTTTCTGAGGCCCTGTACTGAGTGATTTTGACTAGTGCACTTGGGCACAATAATTAATTTTTTATTTGGATTGAATTAACGTACTCTTTTGAATCATATTTTATCCGAATTTGTAGAATAAAAGAACTACTGGATATTTAAATGTCCATTATGAAACCGTAATAACGTTTTAATTCTAATAAACCACTAATAGAGTAGAGAGTTTTTAATTAATAACACATTTTGGAGAATGCATACGTTTGTTCCTGTAAACGTTAATTAAAAGTACACACTGGGCTGTGTTTGCAATCTCATCACTGTTTCGAGAGGACCATCGTCTGTCTGTATCAACAGTTTGTTTGCTTTAATTTTACCCTCATTACTGTTCCCAGGGTTTTGTGTTATTTATGGCTTATTTTTAACAACCCTCAATTCTGTTTTTGTAACCGTTACAGATTTAACGTAAACAAATTTTTATACTATACATGCTATTTGTATTTTGTAGTTACCGGTCTTTACAAAACTAAGTTTTAAAATACAACCGGATTTTTGCATGTGTAACATGTTTTTACATTGTTACAGAAACCATAATTTTAAAACATTTAGACATAACATTTATAAAGGAATACATAGAAAGTACTATACACATTGCTTCAGTAAAAATAGATCGTGGTAGAAGTCGGCTATGTAAAATACAGGAAATTCCAATAGTTAAATATTGTTAATTGAATAAAAACAATACGGCATATCATTTAGCTATAATTCGAAAGAACTAGTTTAATCGTAAGTTTTGCAACTTTGTCTGAATTAGATTTAAATTGTAGTTTCATCCTCGTCATAGTTAAAGAAAAAAAAACAACCAAGTGTTACTCTCCGATACCAATACACGTTTCAAAACTGTAACTAAGAAAATAACATTATTTCTAAGAAAGCGGTCAAAGATAGAGGTGTAATTATTTTATCTTTTAAGAAAAAAAAACACGACGTATACACTGATTTATAAAAAAATAATTTAAAAATCCTAAAAATGCTCATAATAATTTATTAAATGCGTACCTTAGTATGCATTAAGTTAGGCTTCATGCTATAATATGAACTTCCTATTATTGCTTTATTTTTATTTCTATGAACAGTAAGCCATATCTCTACGAAAATCTAAAGGTATACATTAAAACGATCAGTGTGATGATTGATTGATTAAAACGATAAAGCATTATGTTGCATATTGACCCAATATTGTCATTATTATGGTTATGGAAACAATGATACCCATTTCACAACTTCAATATTAAATATAAAATTGAGCATAATTTATAGTCTTTTATTAAATATGAATATGTACTAAATAGTACCAATGCCTTTAATTAATGTGTGTTGCATTGTTTAGTTTGTACACTCTTGTACAATACACAAATTTGTGCTTATGGTGAACCCATGTGTGGGTGGAAGAGTTATAATGCATAAGCATTTATTTTGAGTATGCTTGTTACTAAAGTTCATTATTTTAATTCAACAAGTGGTGAATATATGGGCATTGGAATGAAGCCAAATTCATTTTCTAGACAATGCAGTGTTTTTAATGCCATGTAATACGTTGGTAGATTGCCAGACTTCATTGGTTAACCGTTATTATTGGAAACCTTTTGAGAAAACAAAACTTCCAATGACAAAATCTTAAACATTTTTTGTCTGATTTAAATAGAAAGTGAAATTGCAATTAATGCAATAATGTTTTTGTTGTTGTTATTATTAGAGAACTAAGGCTCGAGCTCAAAATATCCCAGGACAATGGTTGGAAAATTCCAGCAATTCCCAAGAAAAACCCATAGAAAAGTAAGTGCTTCCACACTTTGGAAATTGCTCTCCGTAGACTTAGTGTTTCATTGCACGACATATCCAAAGAAGGGAAGTGTTAATAGTTATTCTAGATCATAATTTGACATATAATGCGTAACTACATAATATGATAAGGATATCAAAGCAATCTCTCTTGATCTTTTGCTCTCTTGGTTTAATAGGCCTTCCGCGGGTCTCAGCCGCACGTAACTCACTGACAGTATTCGGAAGGATCAATCTTAGATTGATTGCATTAGGCAATCTGGTATTGTGTCTCAAACATCAAAAGAGTGTCGTATTATAAACTCACAACGTTTTGGTAACCGAAATACCCATTTTTCTATGATATTCAGCGACCGGAAATGTATTGTACAGGGAATGTCATCTGAGGTAACGGGCGGGAAGGATAATAGTAGTAATGAAAACCAATGGAGGGGACGTAAGCTGAGATCTATTAGTTAAATTTCTGATATTAATCTAACTATGTAGTTTGTATTCTTTCGGGGGAAGGGGAAGAAAATCTCTAAAGAGATAGTTATGTGAACACGATTTTAAAGATTAAAGAGGCTAGGAATTATAAGTTTTAACAAGGCAACATTTTTAGGCATTACTTGCGTGTAGGCTAGTCATGTATTACTCAAAAATGGTATCAAACATTTGTATTTGACATTTAATAGTTCCACAATTAAAAATGGGAATTATAGTAAGACTTGGATATTAACACTTTGGAGGTTTTTTTGTTCTTAATTGGTTTTGTGGCATTTTGTCCATAACTTGTCATATTCACACGAAAAGGTCTTTTCCTGTTAATTCCGATAGATCGTAATGTATTTTCACGTTAATACCTCAGGGGTTCCCCACTGCAATCCCTTAGTGGTATAGCAGCAATTCTTTATGTTTAAAAAAATAACGAATGAAATATTTATATTTCTTTATTTATATATATATATTGTATTTATATATTTAACCTTTTTTTAAATTTAGTTTTAGGGTCAAAAGAATTTCAATAAAGTCAGCCTACATACATAGACTTTATCTGTATGTAAAATCAACATTGTCTGTACTCATAACCATGCAGTTGGTTTATCAGTCGGACATCACTTAAAACTTTGAGTGGCAGTCCATTAACGAAATTTTTAGTTTTTAAGTTTCTTTGTATTATGTTTTTTGCATCTGAATAATATGGTAGATTCAAATCCTAGAAACATGGGTTATGCTATTTTTGACAGATAACGATGGCAAATATTCAAAATCCTCTGTCATGTTAATAATCCATCGTGAACAACACATTTTTATCATATAGATTGCTTTTATTACTTAAATTCGATTTTTATCATTTGGATAAAGTATTTTATAATCACACTCAGTTAGTAAAACTCAACTATAGTGTCTGCGGCCATGTAACTTTGTTACCGTTCAAATATTTGCTACATGCCCTCTAAGTCATTATCTCATACATAAGTCGAACGCTCAATTTTACCATGCCTCAATCTATAGCACTGAATAAGTTATTTCTAGTGTTGCTACTAGAGTTAGGGATATAAAATTACATATATGCTATACTCAATCTATCAAGTATTTTATATTAACGTTTTCTTAACATTTTAAAAGTATTTATATACCAATAAATATACTTGCTTATTTTATTGCACATTAATGTTATGAGCTTAAACGTGGCAATTGTTAAGTTTTGAAATAAAAACTTGACTTATAACCTTTGCGAAACTTAAAAATGCTTATGTAAACATAAGATATAAAATTATTGCTAAATATGAATTTTTCAGCTTAAATCTTAAAATTTTATAAAAAAGTTAGGGAGATTAACAGTAGCTTTAAATTTTCTAAACATTTTGGGTCGATTCTGATTTACGTTGTACAATATTTCGAATAATTGTAAACACATGTGTGTGGCCGCCACTCCGAAACTTTTTATTTGTTGACACTAGCTAAAGAACTTATCCAAGCAATAGTAAGTTCATTTATAATTGGCTATGTGTGTTGACCATTATTCAGCAGTAATACTGTATAGGCCTATTATTGAAAAGTTTTTTCCACTGTTATCGGAAAAAATTTATGAAAATTCGAAATACAAAATAGCTACGGCAGTTCATTTATAGTTACATAGATGATGATCTATACACAGTGCACAGACATTACTGTACCAAACTTGAAATATGGAAATACATTTTGAGCTGTCAGATAAAATTAGACAGAAATGTCATTTAAAGTAAATTATAGCATTGTTAGCTTAGTTTTCTGTATGTATGTCTGCTTAGTTTTTTAGAAGAATATACAATTTTTTCAATTTAATAAACATATGAAGTATAGCATTGATAATATTTGGTCTAACTAAAACCTTTTTTATAACTTGAGATTAATTAAAAATCCTAGAGTGAGTGATATATGGGTTACTTCCAAAAAAAATATTTTTAAAGTTCAATATGACACATAATAACGGACTAGTAAATGTTTCACTGAGCGCTAATATACAGTTGAAATACAATAATCGAGTTTAATTGTTTGTGTGCTGATTAATATTATCATTTAGAATTACTTGCTCGTTGTAGAAATTAGGAGCACGTGCTATGAATTTTTTTTTGGTGTATAAACTTGTTTTTTTGAATGCCTCATAATTTTGTTGTTTTATTCATTCGTTTGTAAGAAAAAAAATATCATTGACAAAAAAGGTGTAGGTACAATATGAATTTAAATAATTTAAACATTGTATTCTTTATTAAATTAACTGAGTTTAGTATTATTAAAATTAAAATTAATAAGATAATAATTTTATGTTCACCAGAAAATGAAACTAATTGATGATATTTCATTGGTTTGTCCGTGTAGATATTGGTTTTTACAGTAAGATTAATGTTTGGTTTCCTATGCGATTCAGTGCACTATTTATATTCCATGTTCTAAACGCTATAAGTATTATTGTAACAATGTCTAAAATGATAATATACATTTAGATTAGGGTTATATAGTTTTTTAAATTTGTTTGGAATTGTGTTGATTGTTTTATATTAACAAACTTACTATATACATTTAATATGTGCAATAGATAGAAGTCATTCATTAAAATGCACCTCCGTCAGCAGTTAAGGTAATTGCAACGAGCCTGAGCACAAAGAAGGAATCAAATTTACAGCTTCACTTAGTTTCTTGGCGCCGAGTCAGGATTCGTTTTGTTAGGAATGGTTCCAGAGGTAGAATAGCTTGAGCATGTCTTACTTTAGTTTAGAACGAGATTAGTCTTTGTTTCACTGTCTCAATCAACCACCTGTACCTAATTAACATACAATTGTCTTACAACTAAATCAGTCTAAGATTTAAGCATCAAATGGGTTTCACCCACTAATGTAAATAAAGGGCGCTTTACATTCATAACTTTTAAGACTATTAGCTTTTAGCATACATTTGTGGGTTGAGCGATAGAAAAGCCTATCATCTGAGACGCTAGAAATTTTAATTTATCTATGTATGTTGACTGTCCGCACATTATCTTAAGAACGAACTTACATATAGACTAAGAAACGCCAAGTATGACAACGGTGCACTTTACCTCATAGAAGTTGTCTGAGCGTTAGCGAAAATTTTTACATTTAATTCATGAACATGATTAAATTTTTAGTATAAATGAATTTGTAAACAAACTGATTACGTTTATATGGCGTTTTAACATTGGACCGTCAATATGAAAGAAACAGCTACTGCCTTACTAAAAATGTGTGTATTGAAGATCAATTATGCAGCAGTACCTACATGCCACAACATACAATAAAGTGCGGTAGCTATAGGTACTGGCCTTGCATCACAATGATGTTGTGATTCTCTATGGTGGCTGGACATAGTCAGAAAATGGGAGGATGCAACCTCACTTGCATTTGCACACCAAAACGACAATAGTGAATAATATTACAGTTGTCTATTTATTACTTGTATACTTGAGATATACTCTCAAATATTAATTAAACACTATATCATAAAAACTAAGAATAATTATATGAAATTTTAACACGTGATATATTACCTCCTGTAGACTAACTAACGTTATTCACACATCACTTGGGGATTTGGTGTATGGAATTTTATTTTATGACATACCCTGTGATACCCAAATAAATTTAAAACCTTTAAGTGTATCATATGCCAAGATACCTTGAAAAAGATTGATTATACAGAATTTAAACTTTTCTTGTTACACAGTGAATATTGAGTTCTATGAATTTTGTACGTTTATTTAAGGGATTTGGCTGAGTGTCATTCTGGCTGGTACGATTTGCCTTACTCTGTCAAGAAGACGTAAACAATTCCTTTATGTATGATTGTGCCTATCTCTCTGTGAGCAAGACATCTCAAGAATTAATTTAGCTGAAGACTTTTAATACCACCAAAGCGAAGCTTGGTACGAGATGGTGGGGGTAATCCATTCAAATATTTGGTATAATGATCCAGTTGTACCACGATAACATTTAACGTCTGCTTGTATTGTTTAGTGAAAGAATTTTACAATTACATCTCTCTGTGGTCGAGTTTTTTCATTTCGTACCTCTGATTATGGGGCACTTCACAACAATACCTTTATTTCTTATTGTTTATATATATGTACTTATTCTAGACATTTATAAAACTAAGAAAAAACAATAATAGTCTGTAGTCTTTATTAAGTGTACTACCCATGAAGCTAACTACAATTGTTTTTGTCATACATAAGCTACGCCTTCAGCAAAGAATCTTAGAACTTTGTCTTTTCCTGATTTAATACGAAATCCAACTTCTAAAATGTATCGTTGACAGTTATTGTGTGTGTATGTACAATAGAAAACTGCAATGGACTGGGATATTGATTTACTTGTACCGGAGCTAAAGTTAACTTCAACTGGCTTTGTCTCGTTCAAGATTTATAGCTGCGTCTTCCTACGGTCAAGAGTCTTGTGACTTGGTCTGCTCCTGATTTATATCTGTACTTCACTTTACTACGTTACCACTGACTGTACTTGTTTGTTATTCGTGGTTTAATAGTGATATAGTATCCTTAGGTGCGGTAGGTGGCTGTTACTGTGTTTATTTATACATATGTTTTATTAGTTTAGTTATTATAAAGAATTATGAGTACATTAGTATTATTAGTACATCATTAGTTATTTAGGGTTTGTACTTTATTTACGAATTTGGATATGTTAGAATTTAAATGTGATTTTAAATATATACAAAGAATATCACTTATTGACTTTCAGAATTTTGGTAACGTGACGACCTTAACAACTTGGCTTAAAATGAAATGAGGTTATAAAATAAAGTTCAACTAACAATAAACACAAGATTTCCATTGTCTTTTACAGTGATAGAATTAAATATTTATGAGCTACCTAATGATAAAACCATTACACGAAATAAAAGTGATGCTGAAAAATGTATAATTTGTTATTACTAGTAGAACGGTTTTAAATTTGCACCATATATAAAGAGTACTCAATGCCATATTACTTTAAATCAAATAAAACAAAACTGCTTTTATTACAAGGCAGGATTTACGCCACATCCCTCGATGCGTAACAGACTTCGCTGAGGGTCAAGTCCATAGCTTATATTATTTATAATATTTCCAACCAAGCTATTTTACAGAAAAGGAATTCTTATTGTCCCAGCAGTATAAGAGAAACGGTGTCAGTATACTGAGAGAAAGGCTTCAATAATGCTCAGAAAATTGCATTTTTGGATATGCACTATCACATAATACTTAGTATTGTATAAGTGGAAATAAAGTTATGTATACAATTTTAATTCTAGAATATAAATATTTCTGGAAAAATCTTTTCAGATCATGCACACAAATTTGATGTATGATAGGATATGTAATAAATCTAATATTTTTTACTGGGTCTATTTATTACATTTATTTATTCTGCTATTTTTTCATCGCAATCATATTCACTCATAAGACCAATTTAAAAATATATGCTAAAGCTCAGTCCAATCCCATGGAGTGACTTGCACATCATGGAATTCAACGAAATGAAGTTCAATGTAAAACTTTAAGTCTATAGGTCAGCTTTTTGGGAAAATAAGTCGATAAACAAACAGACAGAAGTGAAATTTTTTCATCCCTCGAGTGATAAACTTCACTATCACTCGGCTAATAAAACTCGAAATTATAATAATTATTTGGTCATATGTGTATCTAAAATGGCAAAGGATAAAAAATGATTAAGTGGAAACGTCTACATTTAAAACAACTCTCCTTCTGGCATACAAGACAAATTAGATATTTGAAATATTTTGAAATCGATAAGATAATTTTATCAACCGAATGGAATAAATAATAAACAAGAAATGAAAAAACTTAATTTGTTTCAATATTAAAAAGATATTTTTAGCGTAAAAGTTCAAAGACATACACAAGAAAACCCATGCTTTAACAGTGTTGAGCATATGTTGTTGTGTTTTGGAAATACGAGTACTATCAAACCACTTTTTTGAGATACTTTACTAAATATGAATCAGTCTGGATAATATGTGAAAATGACAGTTTCTTCTTTAATATATTTGGGAATTGCGAAATGTCATAAACATAATAACATTTTGAAAGTAAATTTACGCTAAATCTTAGTTTAGGGTAGTGGCGAAGTAGGGTAAAGAAATATCATTTTTAAATGCACATGACGAAGATATGTTTATGAAATTAAACCTAAAGATGAAAACAACCTATGTATAAAACGTTGGAGAATTCTCAATGAGACAGAAGAAAGAAGATCAATATGATGGAAAGGTTAATTTATTGTGAACAGAAAAAACATTTGGAGATCAAGAAAATTTGAAGAAGGGAAGCGACATTGAAAGCGGTTTCTTCTAGAAAAATAAATTGTCCAAAAATCTTCATCTAAAAATAATTTAACTTATTACATTTAAACACATAAAACCAATATTTATTACATTTATTTTTGTGAGGCCTTTCGACAGCAAGGCTATCTTCGTCAGACACATCACGAAAGTAAATACAAAAAGTAAATTAAATTTTTAGTAATAGTTTAACATATGTGATTTAATATTAATTTGTCCTGTGTGGCGTACTATGTAAATACAATTGCATTATTACTGCTATTATACTATATAAATAATATATCAAATATATTGAATTTTGTATTGGTCCATCTTTTTGATTTAATAAATCTTCTGTGTTTTTTGATCAATGTAATATGACTCCCATGCATTTTAATATCTTGGAATGTTAACGTGTTTTAATAGTTTTAGGTTTTCCTATGATATAGTGTGTCCAGTATTGATACAGTGGTGTGCGACGGCCGATTTTTCTTTTCTGCTGAATTTAATGTAGGAGCAATGGTTTTTATATCGTATATTAATTTTTCTTCTTGTCTATCCAATGAATTTTTTGTTGCAGTCATCACATTAAATTTTGTATAATTATACCGAAAGGCCTCACAAAAATAAAATTATTAAATATTGGTTTCATGTGTTTAAATGTTATAAGCTAACTGTAGAAAATAGTAGCTCCATCTTCGACATTTCTAAAAATAATTGATACCCAAAAAAGTATTTAAATAATATGTGAAAGTTTGTACACGTTTATGGTTCTTTAGCGAAGCACCTTGGAAACGCTATAATCTCTTACCTCAGACCAACGCTAACTGGCCGTAAATATGTCAGTATCAACTATTGAAATCATAGAAACTAACGTACTCAATAAATCGACATTGAAATTATATAAAAACCGATTTACATGGAGATATAACTTCAGATTACTTTAGTTTATCTAGAATACGCTTATTATATGAAGGGTGTTTCCTAAATCCCACCATAGTTATACTGTGGGAAATTATGCGATGCTCTAATCGCAATAGCACTATTGAGTTTTGAGACGAAAGGTTTGCTTTTATGTTGTTTTTTAGTATATTAAAATTCACGATTGTAAAATTATAACGTGTCTGTTGTTACAAAATCTACGTACTTTTCCGACTGAGCCGGAAGATGTATTTAGTATAATTTATCTAGACTCAAAGCCACAATTGTTTACATTACTTTAGGAAAGGCTTAAAGAAATATTTGTTGGCGTACAAAAATAATGTGCAAGAAGCGGGGGATTCAAACCGTGTACTATTAATATTGGAATAAATTTCAACTGACTCTTTTAAGAAATATGAAGTATTACGAGATAATGCTGTATAGGATTTCTCGGAAGTTTAATACAAACAAAGCATCTTTACAATTTCGCTTTACTATGTCTGGTGTAAATCTCCATGTAATTAAACATAAAATAACATTCCTGTTGGATGTTTTATGTTCACTCACCATGCAAAATACAGAGTGAATAATTCTGGTTTCAATGAACGAGGCTTAACACGACCTAGTGGAAACATAAACGTTTATTTACCCCAATTTACTGAACACAGCTTTCCACTCTCTTCCCTCTCGTGGATTGAAACAACTTTTGTTGTTGCTATCAGTTTAATACAGTATTAGCCGCTTAGAAGCATAAATATATTTTGTTTATACAGTAAAATTTCTACAAATGGATGAAGTTTAGAAGGCCGCAGTAAATGGAAATTTTTACTAAGGGTCTGCACTTAGTTGGCTTCGGTATTGTGGACAATTTGTAGATAGGCTGGAAATAGTGGTGTTGTCATATTATAGCTAGGAGGTCGGACTGTAAGGTTGGTTTGAGACCAGGGCTTGTGGGCTCAGAAAACACCTAGCGTCTTAGGAATATTCCTGACGGATATTCATAAAATAAACCTCTAAAATAATCTGGTACTTAGGCAATAAACGAAGTTTGCTTCATTGCCCAAGACCAGTGGTGGGTAGCATGGTGGGATTTTTTATATCGGAATAGGTATATATGTTAACAAGAGACTCTTAGTATGACCATATAAAGTTCCATACAATTGCCATAAAATTCCGTCCAGGAATTTTAAAGCATAACACACAAAGAAACACACAGAATGCTGTGGCGTGGTGACAGACCGATTCAGATAGGTCAACACCAGCACCAACTCAACTAGTTTTGACTTTATATTGTTAGTAATAGTTTCATGAGAAGAAGAATACACCCCTTTATCATTCTCTGAAATGTGTAAATCAACAAAAGCCGTAATTGGTTATTCCCGTATATGCGTTATTTTAAACTTTCTCTAATAAAAATATTTTGTCTCCACATTTACACTCTAATCTATACGACGAACCCAAAATTTTCAATCTTCCAATATAAATAGTTAATATTAGTAATGTTAATAGAAATGTCAATCATAATACCATTATTAGCCAAAATATAACTTAGATTAGTTACGGAATCTGAGAGAAATAATCTCCCTCTCACCAAACTATTTTATGCTTATTTACTTGTACAGCATGTCAAAACGTGTTGATAAAGTTAATGGGCCAAGCTCTCCTTTCCGAAATGTTAGTTAGTTAATTTTGTTCCTGTAATTATTTTGTCGCATCAGCCATGAAAGCTCGTTGTTTTAGTAATTACGGTCGTCATGAACCCTCGCTTTAATTCCAAATTGTTTGAACTAACCCTTATAAAATAATTGTTACAGGGTTTAGAGAATCTTGGTATTTAATATTTTCTAAATTTAATAATTTAAAAATGCAATTTGTAATCGCAGAAATATGCATCGTATAAATTTCTATAGGTGGCATTTGTATTTAATGTAATAAAAATTGCTTTATATTTATCCTCCCCGTCTAAATGTCCTAAGCAAAACTCTAAAATCAAACATGGCCTACGCAACTATACAGTAAGAAAATCTCAAAATAGAGATTTTGTTGTATCTGAATTATGAAAATTCGTAAATTTTTTTACAAATTTAGTTTGCATTGGCCATAATCATTCAAAAATGATTAAAACTACTACATTTAAAGTATAACAAATATCTTCACCCATGTAATTAAAAATTTAAAGTATACTGAATTACATGTTTGTGAGGGCAAAGACAAAGGCATATTGTGAAATAATTCGATTTATTTAGATCAGAACAATAATTTTTAATCAATAAAACAATTATGAGATTATATGTGACACTTACCCAAAAAGCTTGATTTCTTTAATGGTTTGCTGTAAGCATTTACTGAATATGAAGGAAAATTTCCTTAAATATAAAATATGCGTACGGATCCATGATGGATAATAATTTAAAATTACGGTCCTAAAGATATTTGAATATCTATAAGGAATAAGCATAAAAATAGTTAAGTCTCAAACACACGCGGACCCATAATGGTAAATATAATGCTTGACCTGGTAGGAAACTTTTTATTGAGGGAAAGAAAGTAGAACCTATTAACACTAAGTAATTTTCATTTCCGTGTGTTTCATATATTCAATAAACATTTCCTGATTTAGCAGGAATGCTTACGAGAAATCCAGGACTAAATAATTGAATTAGTGGTACTGTAATTATACTTAAGCTACAATGGTAGAACCCATTCTCACGAATTTCGTTTCATTTGATGAGAAATATGCAGAACAGAACAATGTTAAAACATGTCAATTATGTTACAGGAGTTTTACAGTATTTTTAACGGCTTGGTTAACATTATTGCAATGAATTGATAATATTTACTTATTTAAATAATTATAATTCCTTAACACTTTAAAATTCCCGCAAGAAATGGTTTTTGGTTTTTAGTAAATTGGGTGGAATAGAAAACTTAAGCAGGGAATGTATAAGTTTGCTTTCTTTATAATAAATAAAACTAAAGACAAAATGAAGATTACTCAATATTTTACATGCCACCATATTTATTTATTAATGAGTAACACCACATTAAACCAACAGATCTGTTATGCGACTTTATAAGTGAAAATTTACAAATCGTCAATGTAATAATACATATTGTATAATCCATGAATTGTTGCCACGGCACGTACACGTTACAGAGAGAAAGCTATACTAGTGGTACGCGGAAATACATAAATAGTAGTTGAGTTACGAAATAATTAAATTCGTGAATTGCCCACGCCATTTCAATTATTACGAAACATGACATCATCTCATTATATGACAATTCCATTGTAATTCGGTTTATTTGCGAAGTGTTGGGAAACCGCTCATACATCTATTTCTCTTATTGTGTTTCGATTGTATGAATTTAATGTATATATATATATATATATATATATATATATATGTGTGTATGTATTTATTTATTTATTATAATAAGACACTAAGGTATTAATTTTATGATATATAGAAAAATAATATACATGTATATATATATATCAATTGTTTTAATTATTTTATTTTACTTTTGCATAAAGCAAGTAATTCGCTTTATGTACAAAATACATTATATTTTGAGTACTTTGGATAATGTTTTCTGTAAGGCGTGGCACGAATCTCTTTGTCGTACTCAAGCTCTTGATAATAAGTAAACCATGAATTATTCTAGGTCACACATAAAATAAAAGTTTGCGCTTCTTAAAGTATAACCGTAAAATATTTTACACTTTAGTAAGAAAGATTGTGACATAAAAAGTTGAATCATCACTATATACGTGTTTATCCCAGCACTGAAAATATAAAACATATAGTGCTGCTAAACATAATATGTTACTTAGGACAATCTTACTTTGAAAACGATAAAGTATAGCAAAATATATGATAACCTCATTTATATTAAATGAAAGTTCATCATAGTTCATATTAAAATTCACGTACAATTATTTACTCTAAAACAGAGTACTATATGAATGAGTCTATGAAATTCAGTTTCGACTGAACAATACCTTTGTGAAACATTATAAGAGTATTGAAAACTTTCCTGTCAAATTATAAGCTGCTTACGGTGAATGTAATTTTATAAACAGAGGCTTGTTATAACCCAGTTGAGGCCTGTAATCATCAAACTTCTTTGACATTCTCATTGAATGAATTAAGCTTGTTATTATAAAATAAACACGAAATATGGTATTTAATATTTATTGATGTATTAATAATTAATTATGTAATGTACTATAAAATAATGAATATAAGTGTAAAGATGATATTCTAAATAAAATATGTAGTCATCATTATTTGAAATTGCATGGCATATTCAAGCAATATGTAAATACCGTGCAGATTAGTTTAAAAATGCAACATATGAACACATTTATACATGAAAAATACAATCATATAGTTTTTACGACTGCCACGAGAGACTAAAAGTAAGAACGAAAGTAAGAAATGTATTTCTCAAACAAAACCTTACATACATACATACATTTAAGAAGTATATCATGAAAAGTATTTAATCCTCCAAGGCTTAGCCTGTTTGGAGGCTTTACTGCAATTTAAAATATCACCGTTCAAATGGCAACTAAATTATATAAACAAAAATAAAGTAATCATACTTAAATCTATAATACACATCCAAAGATACAATAAATACTACTCTTCCAAACTACTAAAATTTATAATATGAACACTTACTACATCATTAGACAAAACTACTTAAATACTTATTGAGAGAATTTATGATTTAATAACTATAATAATTATCATAACTATAATAATTATAATACAAGGCAATATACAGTAAGTAAAGCAAAGTACAATGGAATAAAGTAGGAGGAAAAGCTTTAATATTAATAAAAGACTGATAAATAGAGGGAATAAAGTTTGCATGGTGGATCACTCTGGACACTTTATCGCAAACACTTTATAACAACATTCCCCATGTGTACACAAAGTTGACTCTCTTGTTGTGTTAAAGGTCATGGAAAGTTCATAATAGAGAAAATCCATAATATGTCTTGTTTTTAATATAAGAATGAATGACGTACAATGTTACTGGTAGTGGTAGATAGAGGTAGTGTTAACCGCATCACATAAAGGAGGAGAGGCACACAAGATACTTTCTGAAACAAGAACTAAAATTATTTCATTTATACTAAAATTTATTTATAAATTCTAAAAGCATCAGGACTATGGACGCTTGCCCTCATTACAAGTCGAACAGATAAATTAAGACACAGAGTGGCTAAATTGTAAAAAAGCAAACAATAACAATGATTGTTTTCCAAAATCCGATTATGTAACTTGGTTGAAAATGAGTTATTAGGATTAATTAAGTACATTATACAAATCATTATCGTTTTATACCACTTTTACTTTATTTTAGTAAAATGGAGAATTTGAAAATTTTTGTGTAAATCCCAAATATTCTCTTTGTTACTTGGACTAACTTAATTTATAATACTGGGCGTTTAGTAAGCAGAAACAAATAAGTAAGACATTCAGATATGGTTCTGTTAGAATAATTTAGGGAAATTAGATAAATATTATTAAACGTCTTCACGTAAAGGAATAATACCAACATTAAAATTATAAATTTAAATAAATCTAAATGTTATTGATAATTTAATAAACATGTGACGTTGTTTATACATTTTAATGTTTGTTAAGAAAATTTAACTACAAAATATAATTAACTATCTCATAATGACGCAAAAAAGGGAGAGTTTAAAACCAGTGGGTCCATAAAGGTTTTCGATATATTAATTTGCCAATATGTTAAACAAAGGCCATAAAAAATGTACATGTAAAATTTCAATACAATCGGTCAAGTAGGTTTTACATGATTGAGTAATACATACGAATGCTCAGACAGATGCCATTGGTCGCAATTACAGGAACAGTGCCAGTGCAAGTTAGCGGGTTTTAGAAGCGTGCTGATGGGAAAGGTGACGTTACTATTTTTTAGTTGTCATATAAATGAAAATATTGATTATAAAGAAAAGAAAGGTCATTGCCACACTGTGCGATTTTCCAGGTAAACTAAACAAATTGAGCTTGTCTTTGTTATTATCAACAGGATACGAGGTAGCGAGCTGATTGATGAAGTCATTTACATAGAAACTAGTATCTATTGATTGAGTATTCCGTACGTTGTGCAAGAAGAAACGATGAATTTCAACCTAACAAAGATTTATTAATACAGATTCTTGCAGATATTTAATTTTTTTAATTGGACCCAAAATAATCGAATAAAACGCGTTTCTCTAATTGCTATAGTAACTGAAATGCTTTAGTAATGAAGATATACTCTATAATAAACAAATTTAATTATTTGTAAACATATGGAACCTTTGAAGTGATTTATCAAACAACAATGCGGCTGAAAATCAGAGTAAACATCATGATGATACATTATAGGTCCTCTCCAAACCGGGATGAGAGTGCAAATCCAACATCATGTGTACTTTTAATTAACGTTCACCACAAAAGGGTGTGTGTTTACTGGAAATTTGATTGGTTGAATATATTTATTCGATTTATTGTGTACGTTGAGGTATTGTAAGTAAAATATGAAACTTTAATTTCATATGTGCTCTTCTACGCTGGACAAGGAATTTTTATTAAACAGATTTTATGTGCGTCTGCCATCTTAATTTATGTTGATGTAAACGATTAATAGTTTGGAGGTAAATTATACACAGTTTTTAAATGACGAATGTTATTGGTTGACACGTTATTATATCATGAAGGACATCGTAAAAGGAATTTTTTTTAATCTTATAGTTGTCCGCCCAAAAATTCCTCGGTGGGATAGCTCTTAGAAGAAACGTCTTAGAAACTGAAAACTTAATATATGTATTTCTCTAGTTTAAAGGAAGAGCTATTGTAATGTAATGGGGTCAAAATGTCGAAGGGCAATCCGTCTGTTGGGGTCAAATGTCGAAAGGCAATCCGTCTGTACATCTGTTCATCTGTGTGACAACCATTGATATAACTATTCAGAAGACTGGTGGGAATAATGATAGAACCGTTATTATACGTAATTTTTTATTTAATATCATGAGTAGAAACATAGCGTTCATTGAAAATTCTTATGCTATATAATAATAGATGTACTACTATCGCTATGTGTTTATAATGTATGTTTGGCTTTATCTACAAAAAGGTTTAAATAAATTGATGATCTTATGCTTATGTAGGTGTTCTGAGAAAAGTGCCATGAAATGTCTGTTGATGAGACCTGCCAAAGTAGCTTTTATACTTAGTAGTGTTAAATGTACGCTATCAAACATAATTTAACTGAATCTAAGTCAACAGTATCAGAAACTAAATAGTTATTCAGTTATTCAAACTTCATAAACCTTGTTTAGTGGAATTCACTAGATAATCCTGATAAACAACGTTCATTCCATTGTAAACTTTGTATTGCACGAATCAACTCAATGATGTATCAATAAAGCTTAAATATTTAGCAGTTTTAGTAATAGTGAATTATCTGCTTATTATTTAACTTTCTGTAATAATTAGTATATTCTGTTCTTGTACAGTTATATATATATATATGTATATATATCTTTTATATATATATATCTTATATATATATATATCTTATATATATATATACATCTTTTATATATATACATATATATACATACATATATATATATATATATATATATATATATATATATATATATAAACACTTTATTGTATAACATAATCGTAACATTTTTATATATAAAGAAGTTATTGTTTGGATGCAATTGTGTGGTGATCTGGGTACTTATCGGTTATATATATATATATATATATATATATATATATATATATATATTATTAATTAGGGTAGAAGACAAAATGAACTATAGGTACCATAACAAATACCAAAAACGGACTTAATTACGATAACCAAAACTATTCCCATGGTGTCCATGTTTTACAATACATAATTAATGCAAAGAATAGCTGCTAATATATAAATATATAATGCTAATGTGTCTAATAATAAATTTAATAATCAGCGGGTTTTGAATCCTTTTTAGCTAATAACCCGTCAAGGAGAATATATAAATATTGAAGAATTAAAAATAATTAGTTATGTTACAAGTGATTACACAAATATAAGTTTGTTTTGGAATAACAGGCAATATTTTGCAACACACTCAACACAAGGACGTACCAATTCATAAAATTTGGTTAAATTAAGTAAAACACGTTTAGTAATTACCTGATTTTAAATATATTGCCTAATAATCAGACAGTATGAAGTTTCCGTACCGAAAAAGTAAAATTAATTATAATGTTATATACCTTGCTTTAATTACTTCACAGACAATTTATGTTTTATAGTTATATTTTAAGAAGTTGTTTGCAGACGTAAAAAGTTAAAAAACTTAAACAATTAAACTGTATTGATATTTTTATACTAAATCTAATATATTAAAAATTAAAAAAAGATTAAATGGTATTATTTTATATATTGCCCATGTTGTTGTATTTTATTTACCCCTTGTTTTAAATAATTTATCAATACGTTTACTTCTATGAATTACTTAGATACCGATTGTAATACTAATAGATATTATGGTTACTGCAAAAATCATCTAAATAATTTAAAATATATTGCATTCTTTTAAATTGCAGTACACAATCACCTTAGTTAATTAACGTGTGTGTTTAGTTAATAAATAAATAAAAAACAATATACATAATAATCTAGGTACAGATTTTTATCCTGGTACAAATTTATTTAGAAAAAATGAATCAGTTGATTCACCAAAAAT
Organism: Homalodisca vitripennis; assembly: GCF_021130785.1. Taxonomy (NCBI): domain Eukaryota; kingdom Metazoa; phylum Arthropoda; class Insecta; order Hemiptera; family Cicadellidae; genus Homalodisca; species Homalodisca vitripennis. The sequence continues at coordinate 195,681,776 of NC_060207.1, forward strand.
ATATTCCTTATCCTAGATTGATTTCTTTAATGGTGATAAAATATTAGGAAATAAAGTGAAGTAGTTTCTTTATTACTATGATCAGTGTGTTGCAACTTTATAATTTCCTTTCATTTCACTATACGTATAATACACATGAGTCACTTTAGATTTTGTGCTTGTCCATATCATAATATATTATTGATAATATACGTTTTATTAACCCTTCAACGCACTATTTTATTTGAACTGAACACCCCCCTAAGTGGTCCACTTAATTTCTTGGTTTTCACAGTTTTGTGACAACATTACCTATACATACATTAAATTATTTTCTGTTAAGCCTATACTTGTAAAAGTCATTGTATTGCTAAAATATAAGTATACCCATACAAACATGTACAAAGTACCATTACAACATTTTTTAAGACATGTTTACTCGAAGTTATTTGCTGTAATTACATTAGAAATTTGCAACTGTGTGATATGTCTTGAAGCAGTCCTCTAGGCATAGGCCAGCCTCGCATTGGGGACACCAGTAGATTGTGTCCCTTCTTCTGCTATGTTTGTAGCAAACCACACTATCTCCTTTGAGGCTTTGCTTTTTTCCCAGTTGGTGGAATCTTTTCAATAAAATGTTTTTCAGTTAGGCGCATTGGTGGAGTCTCAGTGGATGGTCTGCCTTGAACTGTTCTTGGTACCTCTTGTTGAAATCTTTCCAAAATTTCTTTTACTAGACCTAATCTAAATGTTAAGTGATCAATATTGTTGTCTTTTGACTTCCAAATGATGTATGAGTTCAGAATTGTAATGTTTAGCATTCATGTACCATTTAGTACCTCTTTTCCTTTCCAGTTGATAGTTCTCTAGCATTTGATCTCTAAGGTCCACACCCCCATATTCTTATTATATTCTACTACAATACCAATCATAACCAAACAAATAAACAGCTAAACACAAACAATAACATTGTCATGCCAGCAGACAAAGTCGTTTCACAGTCAATTGTGTAGTTAGAAACAGCTGACAGCAAGCGCCACCTTGATCGATGTTTTTCGTCTACTATAAACTACATGTTGAACGGATTCGATACATAGGTATCGACACACCGATAGTCCGTTTCATTTTCTTTCCAACGATGTATAACTCGAAAGTATTACACCGAAAATAACCGAAATATATTCGTTATAAGATCGGACTGCGCGATGCGTACAGCGTACGTCGCGGGCCGAGTTCAGCGGTAAACACTAGACGTACGGCGTACGTCGCGGTCCGTCGAAGGGTTAAAATGGTTTATAATTAATGTATCAAAATGTATGGAAGTATAATTTGAACCGTGAATTATGAGTGTTTCTATCAAGGAATCCTGAGATAATCCAAGCGGGATCAAATATTAAACTTTTACAATGCATAAAAATGAAATTAGATTTGATATAATATTGCGTTCTCTACTCAGCCAAGATTTAATTTCCGGACGCGACGCTCAGCGAACTTGAGTTTCTGGAGGATCTTTGACGTTTGGCGTCTTACCATCTAAAGTTGTATTTATGACATTTAAAAAAACTATATTACAATACATTAGTGCTTCTTTAATTACTCCAATAATTGGTGTAAACATAGAACTATGCAGTATTGACTGTGAAAAACTTGATCTACACAATTACAAGGATCCATGCCAATCCAAAGCCTATTTAAGAACTGATTAGATCTTGGAAGATAAATATAACTGAAATATCAAATTAGAAACAAAAATTAATTTTAAGCTATTCTATGGATTACATTGATTATCTTTAAAACTACTGTCTAACAACTAGTACTGGTAGTAAATAGCTTATACACCACTCTATATCCTATCTAGTGTATTGTATTTTATTTTTACTATCTATATGTTTAGATTTACTAATGTGGACAACTACGATTTTCTATGTTTTATTTGCAACGCGTCTATTAAATTATTCAATCTAATATTACGAGATTTTGTAAGTATGATACTTTAAATCTTGTCTATAAACTACATAGAAGAAATAACATTAAAAAATACATAAGTCTGTTATGTGATCAAAATGTTTTTACTATGGTAAGATTCTAAAAGTTCGAAAATGAAAACATGCCAGTTATTAAAGGGCCATCAAAACCATTATCTATGCATTAATATAAAAAACTGCTAATTTATACATATTACAATGCAAATTTTTAATAAAAATAAACTGACATAAAAACCTGTAAAAATATAGCTTTTTAAAGGTAAAAGATATAATTCGTTTTTACGGCAGTAAAACAAAAAAATAAAATATCAGAAAGGTTTTATTTCAAGTAAATATCATACTCAACTCGTAATCAATCTTCCAATATACGTACCTTCGTTAATATCGAACTAGAACTGTCTGACTACCTAAAAGACAGAGGTGATTAGAATTGTAAACGATCCAATATCCTTGGCTTGAGCAATAAAGGTAAATTTGGCAGACTTAAACGTTACCCTCAGCTAATTTGAATTCCTTTACAAAAACTGTTGTAACTTTGGTTTATTGATCTTGTTCATTAAACTTTAACATTTCCTTGACAATCAAGGTATTTAGACGAATTTAATCAAGATAGACAGTGTAATTTAATAATAAAAGGTCATGCACCTTATTATATGTAGAAAATAGTAACGCAGCTTTATATTAAAATACGTAAGACCATTTTATTAGAACTTTGGAGATAAACGGTTTCTGGATCTATAATAGTCGCAGACGATAATTTCACCTCAGAAGCTTTGAATCAGAAAGTAAAATCTTTTACAATAGGATTCTCTAACATCAGCTTCCATCAGATCCTACGGTGGTCCCCTGTTTTGGTTCTATTACTCTATAAACCTTCAGTGGCTTGATACCACCTCGTATTTTGAAACATTTTGTCATTCGGAACTTACTTCTGAAAGTTACTTCTCTGAATGTCCTGGCTTAGAAATGGATCTCTAAAAAACCAAAGTATCAGCGGAGATATAAAATTATCATCAGCATGTGGCTTCTTCTGCTAATTTCAATGCTCAGGTCATAAATACCTCTTGTCATCAACCTACAACTTAGTTAATAAACAAAATACTAGTCACGCAGGTAGCTATTTTAGCTACTTTAATAGTGTTTATCCCTTTCAATCGGATGTCTAAATGGAAGACCCTTACATTAGAGTTTGGAAAGGCTTTCAAATTACTTTGAAATACGTTGAACCAACTGTATGAAAATTAAATGAATTTAAGCAGGCTTTACTTTAAGACAGTTGAGGATGATGCAAGACTGATATTACAGTTATCGATATGTGTCTTACTCTTGTCCTCTACATCCTACTATCTGTCAAATTCTTCTGTATTGTTCCAATTTAACAAAACTTTTTCATAGTTAGATAGACAGTTATTACATTGTGTGATATTCATTTTAATTACCTTACAGACATCTGACGTTCAGAGTATTCAAATTTTCAACGTATTTCTAAATTTATTAGGGTTGGATTTTTCATAAATAATCAAATTAAAACGTTTAAAAACTACATAGTTTATCATTAAAATTTCATATGTTGGAACCGTTACAATATATGGAGATAATTACTTCTTAATCCATTTATTAATTTTTTTGTTACAACCCAAAATGAAACAAAAAAAGAATCAAATCAACAAATGAAGTTATTTAATCGAAATTTTATATTTATACAACTGAGTGAAATCTCAATTATTATATTTCATTATACGAATATTTAGGATTTTATTATTGTTACTGCAAAGATTATTTTAGAAGACAAACAGATTTTTCAATTTTCAAAGAATATATTTACAAATATTATATATAAGTAAGATATGTATAAATAAATGACTAACGAAATTATTCGTTGTAAACTTTATCGTAAAGATATGTCAAGGAAACGTCATGATAGACACATAACCCTAAAACACTTAGCAAATGAAAAAATAAAAGATAACGAATTTATTCACTTTAAACTTCGGAAAAATAAGTCAACTTTTTAATTATCACTTATTTATTTCAAGTATTACATTTTTTTATATAAATTATATGACTTTACTACATCACCTGTTAACATTATATAACATACTGGTGGTTTCCACAAACTAAAATTCATAATTGTACTCTACATTTTTAGGATTATCTACTTGTAGCCAATTATACTTATAAATCAATTTCCTGGAAATGTTTGCTAGTTTTCCCCATTAAACTTTAATTAAAAATTAAGTAATTTAATCAGAAATTTTTATATAATTTTTTCAACCAAATAATATTATTACTAGTAATTTTTGTTTATTAATCGTTTTTAATCTTATGCTTATTGTATATATGCTTATTGAATTTGGATATTGAATATGTGTTTAGTAATAATAATAGTAAATAATGAGATAAGAATACACAATTATTTTCACATTCTCCTGGAATTATCCAAGATTTCGTAATAGTTACCAAGGTTAAGGGTCTGCAGGGAGCAAACAATAAAAATGAACCTGGCCAGTAGATGAAAAGTAAAAAGGCTATGCTATCTCAGCTCCAGGGCATTGAATAAATAAATGGAATAAGTTCCATATTCCAACAAAGCTACATATTTTGTCTTTAATTCATAATGTTTTATCAATATACTTGGATAAAACACCACCTGATTAGGTAAAATTGTTTTAAAATTCGTGTAAGCTAAGAACGCGATTGAATTGGATATAAAAAATAATATGTAATCAACAATGAATCAACCAAAAAATATCTGATCACCCTTTCATTCTTAAAAAAGCTTTTAAAATATATTATTTATACAACACCTAGACACATCAACCTGCTTAAGAATGAAAAATTGAGTGCTTTTTAGTAGGGGTGACTAAAACCAAATTTAAATTTATGAATTTTTATTTTTCTTAGTAAACGTGCAAAAAAAGTTGCCTAAAACATGAAAAATAAAACGATCTTAACTTTTAAAATCAAATATTTCAATGAAATATATTTCTAGTTAAACAGCAATTGAGCTCCTTAAATTAAAAATAAAACTTTAATTACAATAAAACTTATTAAGTAGATATTAAAGTTCAAAAGACTCTTTAAGTAAACCCCTTTATATTATTGGGGCAGCTAAGTTCAACATTGATCAGTAGATAATAGACTAATTCACTGATTGAAGACTGGAAATTCGTAAGCGAACTTATTAGTGCACTATTACAAGTGAGGTGAAGCAGCGCGGTCCGTAGTCGAATTTCCGCCACACCATACATGCGGTTCAGTTACGACTGAACTGTAGACACGTTGGACACGTTATCAATTCCAATATTGTATTTATGTTTATCCATATATGATTCCAAAGTCTAGCAATATAGTATCAAAAATAATAAATTTGTTGATTAGCTAATGATGGAATATACTACTAAAATTTTATTTGAATTTTTATTAATGTCAGCCAACCACCACCAGCAAAGTTGCAATTCGTACTATAATACTACCTAGATTTTCACGAAGTTTATGATGGAATTAATTCTAAAATAAAAACTCGTCAGCCACACTGGTATTAGAGGTAATCGAAATCTGAGAGAAAAGAGATAAAATATATGGAATTATTATTCCTCCGAGTAATTTCTTTTTGACGCAGGATAAAAATATACCTTATCTATGACATTTATGGCACCGATAGCCAACGAATAGAGACACTGAAGTCACTATTTTCAGCTAACGGTGGATCTACATATTATTGGCTGGCGCTGGCACAATTTATTAGTCTGGAAGCAAGATAACAAATATAACCATAAAAATGTTAATTGATATTTGGTAACTTTTTAATTGCCTCATATGCCAACCCTCAACTAAACTAGCACTTCTGACGATTCCCATTATTGATTTCAAAACAAATTATAATTTATTTATGGTACTTCAATTTGCTTTCTGATCTCCTTCGTTATTCCTCTCCTCACTCGTGGAAAACCAGTGAACCGACTATTTAAGATTTCTCAATCAGAGAGTGGTATCCAGTAGTATATAATATTTTTTGGTTTTTTAGCATGGTACTGTACTTTGATCCATAGCGGTCTGGAAATCGTCTTAAGGAAATTAAACATGGTTACACGTAGCTCTATTATGTAAGCTTATATTACATTCATAGAATCGAAACACAATAAGAGAAATAGATGTATGAGCGGTTTCCCAGCACTTCGCAAATAAACCGAATTACAATGGAATTGTCATATAATGAGATGATTTCAGGTTTAGTAATAATTGAAATGGTGTTGGGAATTCACGAATTTAATTATTTCCTAACTCTACTACTATTTATGTATTTCTTCGTACCACTAGTATATATTTCTCTCTGTAACGTGTACTTGCCGTGGCAACAATTCACGGATTATTCAATACGTATTATTACATTGACGATTTGTAAGTTTTCTCTTATAAAGTCACATAACAGATCTGTTGGTTTCATGTGGTGTTATTCATTAATAAATAAATATGGTGGTATGTAAAATATTTAATAATCTCCATTTTGTCTTTAGTTTTATTTATTATGAAGAAACCTAACTTATACATTCCCTGTTTCTTCTCTACCACCCATTTAAAAATAACCAACAACCGTTTCTTGCAACACTGTAAAAGTGTTAAGGAATAATAATTATTTAAATAATCAAGCTATCAATTGATTAAACTAATTATTTTAACAAAGCCGTTAAAAAACACTGTGAGATTTCTGCAACATAATTGACAGTATTTAATATTGTTCTGTTAAAATGATATTTCTCATCATTTAAAAACGAAATTGGTGAAAATGTGTTCTACCATTAAATATTAAGTATAATTACAGCAACACAAATTCGATTATTTTGTCCTGGATTTCTCGGAAACATTTGTGCAAAATCAGGAAATGTTTGTTGAATATAAATCACACGGAAATGAAAATTAAATTAGTGTTAATAGTTCTACTTTGTTTCCCTCAATACAAAGTTTCCTATAAGGTCAAGCATTATGTTTACCATTATAAGCCCGCAAAGGTTAGTGTTTGGGACTTAACTATTTTTATATTCTTATGTTTATTCCTTATAGACATTTAAATATCTTTAGCAATATTATTTTTAATTATTATCCATCATGGGTCCGTACGCATATTTTATATTTAAGGAAATTTTTCTAAATATTAAGTGAATGCTTATAGCAAACCAATTTTAGAAAATCAACCTTTTTGACTAAGTGTCCTGTTTTGAAATGCAATCACATCTAATCTAATAATTTTATTATTGATTAAAAGTATTGTTCTGAGCCAAATAAAAATAGAGTTATTTCACAACATGTCTTAGTAATTGCTCTTACATACATGTCATTTATCATACTTAAATATTTTAACTACATGGGTGACGATATTTGTTATACTTTTAATGTAGTAGTTTAAATAATTTTTGCATGATTATTACCAGTGCAAACTAAATTTGTAACAAAATTTACGACTTTTCATAATTCAGATACAACACAATCTCAATTTTGAAACGTTCCTACTCTATAGTTGCGTAGGCCATGTTTAATTTTTAGAACTTTTTTAGAAATTGGATATAATAAATTCGTGTCGCGCTCCACATCAACAATCGTAACCGATAAATGAGAAACCACAACTGCGTACAGACCACATATTGAAAACTCCAACAACTGCAATTGCTGAAACATTGTTTAGTGACCACAACAATATTGAGCTGTCGAGCTTTTCATCATTTTCCAGCTGTAACAAACATTTAATGTAGCAGCTTTGAAATATGTGCTTGTTTTTTATTTGTGATATTAACAATAGTTAATAAGTCTGTGATACCTATGCTATCTTTTGGGATATGAGTGTTGAAATAAGAAACTACAACAGCCTCATCTTCATTGTGATGTAAACTTATTGTCGGTGCAATATCACGAGAAGCCATGGAAAATCTCTCACAGTGGTGAGAACTAATTGAGACTATGTCGTCGTATGGTAAGCGTTTTGATGACATATATATTAGATTCCTTGATCTTCCGGACATTGTGGAGTTAAACGTATTGTGGTCCGAGGATAGGAATTTTTATTACTGCTCATAAAGATTTACTAAACATTTATTTCACATAACTATTGTTGGAAGGGTTAAATCAAAGGTAATGATAAGTTTGACATTTCTCTTTCCACTTAGTCCAAAGTCTGAATAAGACACGGTAACAGACTTGCCTGACGAAATCTAGAGCCCAAGTTCTTCTGGAAAGATCCAAAACAAGCCGTTGACGACGCAGACGTTAAAAACGAACTCATGCATCATTTCGACATCACAGACATCTAAACTACAAAAGAGGACTGTTTGATTTATCGAGCATCCATTGTAATCTAGATGCGTTCCTATTCTCATCAGGTGCACTATTGGGTCCACTGTGATGTTTTAGCCATATCACGGTGGTGGAGCACCGAATTTTCCAGACATAACATATCTTTGATGGGAATGATTGATCCAACAAGAATTTTGAGTTTAACTCTATTTAATCTTCCAGCTTTGACTGAACTGTTTCTATCATAGCTACGTTATTTTTAGAAGTTTCTCACATCAGTTTTTCCCTAAACTGTATCACATGGACTCGTGTAACAATGAAGTATTGGCATTTACAGTAGCCTGATCAATTGTGTAAAGGTTTTTAATTGCATACTATTGTTGTTATTTTTTTGTTACTTTATTGTTACTGCTCTCAATTGCATACTTTCGTAAGTGCTATCCCAATCGCGTAAGTATGCCGGAAAATAAACCCTGTAACATTGTTCGCTGAAGTGTTTGTTCTCACAATTTTCAACAAATGAAGCCTCGCATTGTTCGGCGGTTCACAGTTTGAATTTCCCAACGCGTTACGATAATCCTAATCTGGTTTACTCAGTAGACTCACTGACAATGGCAATAAAAGTTTCATGAGCTGATTCTCTCTAAATATGTCTCTGAATAATGGTTTTGTTTGGGTGTCCTGAATTAATTTTGTATTGTACTAATGTTGAAGCGATGTGCAACAAGGATTGTAACTCATACAAAACGATTTATTCTAGAGACTAAAATGATTTAAAGTTTTGTCTTTTTACCAGTTTTGTTAAACTTCAAGTAAGTTGACTCGGTATTGATCAATTTTATTTAATTAGTAAACACCTTGTAGACACTTTCGTGAATCCCCGTTTCTCAACAATAATCCTAAAACTCTTAGTTTTACCTTAAGCTTTACTTAAATAAATTAATTCTAAAATATTTCGCTCCCAATATGAGCTTTTATAAGCTTAGGACTGTGAATACTGAACTGTACGAGCACATGTACTGATGAGCCAATGGGAACAGCTCTTCATTTAAATTGCACTTGCTTTTGTAGTCTAGATGAATCTGATTTTGAAACGATAAAAAAGTTAGTTGTATACACATTTTTGATGATATATTACTCTGATGTCTTAGCTGTTACTGCAAGTTGTTATTGGAGACAATATTTAGCTTTAGATTTTTTCGACGTTACTCTGAAAAACTGTGGGATGAATACAATAATCTGTTTTCATGGTCACTTGATCTTGACAGGATAATCAGTGTTAATAACAAGTTTAAATTCTCTATGTCAAGTACAGAATATACTACAGACTTTATCAAAATGATGGCTGGCCCAAATTCTGAAACCATTAGCCGTGAAGCAAAATTCGACATGTTTGATTTAGCAGAGGTCGTTGTTGGATTGATCCTGTGGAAATATTGGATTTAGTTGTTCAGGTTAACAAAACCCATTATTCCAAATTTCATTTGATTTTCCATTCACTCAGAGAGTCGTATCATCGGCACATTGCATAACTTGCACATGTATAAGCGATGATTCAATACCATTTAAATATAACAAAAAAAGAATCGGGCTGAGAATGTAACATAGAGGGATCGTATAAATCATTTTAAGTAGAATTATGATTTCAAAATCGATTTAAGTTTTAACAACTCTTCTATAGCTTAGCGATGAGCTAAGAAAACCTACTGCTTGTCAAACAGTGTATTATGGTCAACACCGGATATGTCAAAAAGACAATCAAAGTGATATTATGGCGCTAAAACTAACAAACATAATATCTAAAATACATATACCATCCATTTTTGCTTTCCGATACCAAATAGGTCCTCAGAGAGCTGTTTGTAATTGCTAAGAAGTTGAAAAAAGTTTGTAAAAAAAAGGAAAATTATCATGTTTTTAAACATGGGATGTATACATACAATTTTCAGGAGGGATGGAAAAACTCCTGTCTGCATTTTAACTCGTGGCTCAAAATAACCAGTACTAATTTGCTCAGCGGGACTCACTAACACTTTATTTAATTAGCTTTTAAATACCTGAAACAATTTGTGTGCAGGATCCAAATATGGTTTATGTGTCCTAATATTAAAATTTATTTTACTACCAAAGATTGGTAAAAATAGTTGGAGAAGTTTCAGAAAAGGAATATTTTCCCACTTAGTTCAAGAAGGTGAGAGACCTTTCATTACACTTAGTCCTACAAGAATCTTTGAGCTTGCTTCCGTAGTGAAAGGATGTTCAGGATTGAAGGGTTTTAGGAGGAGTCAAGATTTCATAATTGGGAATAGGAAGCTGTTTATTAGTCATATTATTTTAGAATATTATTCGTAATGCTACGATATTTGACAGTTGACGATGTGCTGTTCCTGGATTTCCATATTGTTGCCCAGGCATAAGAAATACATCGATTTCTTCTGTACTCATTAAAGGGTGTTACTGAAAGTACAAACTATTCAGAAATAAAAGCTGCTTGGATAGAAATAAAATATTATAAAAATTAAAAAATTGCGCTCGTAGGAAAATGATTAAACGAATAAATTCAAGGATACATCAGACTGTTATAGGAAGAACAGTGGGGTTATCATTTGTTAACTTGACTATACTATTCCTGTGTAGGAAATATGGGACTAGACTTCTGTGTAACGTCCTCTACTTTCGCGGTACTTCCATTGACTTTTATTCACGCAGCTACTTTGTATCGTTTTAATTGTTAGCCTCAAAACGTTACTAATGATATAACACAAAATAAGTATTTGTTAAGGGGATGAGGCAAGATAAAATTACATAAATAAGATTATTGATTTAGACTGTTTGAGGTTAACACGGATAAATCTACATAAAATTTCACTAACCAAACATTTCAAGTATTGTTTTATATATAACTAGTTTTATAACCTTGCGCTGAAAATTATACTATTTACCAAGTCTTATTTTTATATATCATAAAGCATACTTACCTTATTATAAAAACTACAAATAATAGTTATGTTTATATTTTTATGTGATAAACTGAAGTAAATATAGTTCCTATACAACTAGTTGAAAGCAGGTTGTAAAGAAGATCAAATCGATATTGCAAAGCCTCAATAAATAAAAAGTTTTACAACATCGGTTATTTCGATTGTTCAATGCAGCGATTAAACTAAGAAAAACGTATATAAAGCTTGATTTTCAATATTAAATATAAATTTCATATAGTAGTATGAATAGGGTTTAAGTTTGAGTCGTAAGTACAGATAATGTAGATGTTTTAATCGTTGGTAACGGTGATATGAAAATAACCAAGTATTTATTTTAAAATTGTGTAAAACAAAGAAAAGTAAACAGACTTTGTATACAACATCCCAGCAACAAGTCGCGATAAAATTCCATTGATCCCTTACATAAAGCGAGCAATAATGGCTCACTTTACTTCCTGTGTTGTTCTTTTGTGAGCACATTCTTAGCGGAATGCTTTCAGGCGATATTTCAACTTGTTTATCAAAACAAAAGTTATTTCTTCCACAGCAACACTTGATATATTAAAATAATAATATATCAAGATAAGAAAGCTCACAAAATATCTTTTCACTTTAAAAAACTATTAATAAATTAATTATTATCAATCCGGGATAATATCAACTGTTAAAGTTGAAATGCCAATGTTTTATACTTCATATTTCAGGTATTTAAGTCTGTGACCATCACTCTCAGCACTTTTTTTTGTCGCTTCCTATCGAGATCCATGAGGAAGAATTAGGGCACTACATCTCAAAGTCATGTCTTCCCGGAAGAAGGGGAGGCCAGCTCTGAACCAGCCTCCAGTTAGGGAACAAACCCCATCAACTCCAACAGTCATCTCCAACAGTAGACTACACCTATCTAATTACCCATGAACCCCAGAATATCGGCATTTGCAGTTAGTGATGTACCGCTTCTGGACATCCATAAGTTTGCCCAGATTGAAGTGATACATCGGTTTTTGCTGTGCACAGTGGTGGGTTCAACTGGAAGGTATAAACCAGCCAGAAGTGATCCCTGCTGGGTGAAAAAAAACTCTTAACATTTAAGAGGGTTATTTAGAGAGTATAAATTAGTTAAGATCTTACTTAAACCAGAAAAATAAGGGATTAAAAACGCCAGATATAAAATTGGCCGACTGGATCTTGAGAAAGTTTATCTCTTTTGTTTTCTTTTGTTGTTAAAATTGGTTTTAAATTATTGACTTACAACTTATGAAGTACGATGTTACACCTCTTTAGGGGTTCAGCGTTAACCAGGAGGTTAAGATAAGCAGTGAATTAAATTTATCAGAATTTAAAAAGTTGGATAGAAGAAACCATGTCAACTATAATGGTAAATTAAATTATTATTCGGCAAGGTAAAGTCAGGATTAATAAGCCTTGTCTAACACTTGGTATAAAGGAGCTGGTAGTTTAAATATTTTTAAAATAGTTTTATATTGAAATTAGTTTAAGCAAGATACAAATCATAAATTGTTATGTATAACATGTCTAAATGAATCCGTTTAAGAACCAATATCTCTGAATATACAAATCTGATCTATTCTATATAAAAAATATACAAAAAGCAAGTTTACATTTACTCTGCTTTAAATATAAACTGATTGAGTATAGCGCAATGAGGAAATCATTAGAAAATACTCAAAACTAAGTATAACGTTTTTTAACACGCTTTTATTTTTAATTGCAATAAGATGATTTTATAATACAGTGGCTTGGTAAACTACACCAAATTATAGTGCAAACGCTGATGTTATAAAATTCAACGTATTTATTAATTTGAGAATTATGTATAAGAATTGTGTTACTGATACTGTTTGAGGTATGTCATAATGTACCTATTAACTTGGTGAAAGCTTTGGAATCCATATCACTAAAGTATATATGCTGAACAGATACTCACGGTTAATCATGATCAGAGTGTAATATAAAAGAGATTTAATCGCTTTCTCAGATGTTCAATGTACGCCACAAACATAGTCAAACGTAACAGATTTTATTTTATAATGAATCGGTTATAAAAATCAAGTATTTATTGGGTAAATTATCTGAAAATGATCCGGGGTTTTTAAACTTTATTATTAGAGTTTATTTAGAGAAAAGAATTTCATACAAGGCCAAGAGCTATACGGAGTATTCTGGAATCTGAGTTTGTTTATCTCGTTAATATCACCGGAAACTTTTGAATTTTATTTTATTTAAGTTCTTAAAATTTTATATTTTTCCAAGTATACATCATAATATTGAGCAACATATTTTGACTGATAAAACATAGCTAAGATCTAAAACAATAGCTTAAAATTAATTATTTAAGAGATCGCGGAAGCCATGTACGTGTTACTAGGTCCTTATTATTTCCGGGAAATTCTGGCCTTAATACGAAATGTTTATCGTATAGAGGATTAGCAACTTTGGGATAAATTTAATAAATCAGTAAAAGGTATTTGGGAGATTAGGTCCTCCAGAAATGGTATAGTGTACACTCTAAAGGCTTTGAGAAGCAATTTGGTTCAGTGACTGTAAGTTTATAAAAGCCAGTTCTTACGGAACTTAAATTTGTCTGAATATTGTGGTTGTTGCGTCTAAAGAACATTTTGCTACCTATACAATAAACAATATTATTTTACATTTATTACTTGCTATAATAAATTATAATTAAAGGTAAACTTCAGGTTTTGAATTTTGTCATAGAAAATTTGGGTTTTATTTCAGTATATTCAGAATATACGCTTCGAAGTTAAATTTAAAATTATCCGATTTGAACTGAAATTCAAAATAAAATAATTAAAGTATATATTAGGTACTAATAATTATATCATAAAGATCAGATAATAACTAATTCAAATAAAATATATTTAAGAGTAGACCTTGCGCCCTTTGCGGACAGGGCTCTGATTGGTCGAGAGGGGGTCACGTGATCCAAGATGGCGGCTAAGCTCCGCCCCCTGCGGGAGAAATTCCCTCATGTGCGGGAGAAATTCCCTCATGCGCGGGAGAAATTCCCTCCTCACACTCTTATCCTAGTGTTTTGGGGTGATTTTGGGTGTCAAAATTGTTGTTTTTCGGTAAAATCGGTGATTTGTTGGGTCCGGTGAGGGAGAAACGAGGGACGGAGGGAATTCCAACATGGCTGCGCCCATGTATCACGTGATCAAAAAAAAAACCATTATGGCCGCGCCCACGTAAACATAACCTCACTTTCTTAGATGGCGGTGCCCGTGGCGCGCGCTGGCGGGAAAAATTCCCTAGGGTTCCCCTCACACTACAAAATAATTATTTATATATAATAATAATATAGATAAAAATTAAGTAAGACGTTATCTGAGTGTGGTTGCGGAACACTCGTACTGTGTATGGAACACAGTACCCAGGTTAAGCATTACCGAGGTATAGGAGTCTGTCCAGTCTGAAACTGGTTGTCAATCCACGACCCGATAATGCCCCGTCCCTTGGAAAGTGAATTTTTGAAACCAATTGAAGAATTTAAAATGGAAAGTGAATTTTGAAACCAATTGAAGTTAGAGCTGGAGTTACCTCGGGAGGTATATGTTGAACCTCCCCACGATTATCGCTCGGCACGTGGGACATGTGTGTACTCTGTCGGCACAGGCCCGACAGAGAGTATGACCGCACAGCCGAAGAGCAACCGTGGGAAGATTCACCATACACACAGGACACTCAACTTTACGCGGCTGTGACAGAGGTGTCTCCTCGGCGTCCGGGGGTGGAGGAGTGGTGTTATTACGCCTGGCATCCTCCATTCTTTCCCCAACGGATCGTAGGAAATTCTCCAAGTCCTCACGAAGCTCCCGCCAAGTTTGCGGGGCGAGTCTGATCTGTCGCCTATGGTCGGTATCTAGAAGGATGCGACTGGCCGTCCATTGCAGCTCCCGCATCAGTACTCGGATACTGTGGAGGGCCGCAATACATTCCCGCGCCTCCCAATCACTGACCCTGGGCTAAAACAGAAGAAGAAGAAGAAAGATTACATCACTTGTAAACAAGTCATAATGTACAATTCGAGTAATTCAATACCGCGTACCGTAGGTCGAATTTGTGGGAGCTCCGGTGACGGAGGTATTGAGGGGGCGTACTCTGACGACGATAGGAGCGTAGAGCCAGACTCCGTTGACGATCCGCCGGCCGGTGAGAGGTCTGAGAGGCCATCATGGGGTGGTACCGGGGAGGGCGGGCGAGTCGGAGGAGTGGTTGACGGTGCGACAGAGGGATTCGCCACTTCCACGACCCTGGGCTAAAACAGAAGAAGAAAGATTACATCACTTGTAAACAAGTCATAATGTACAATTCGAGTAATTCAATATCGCGTACCGTAGGCCGAATTTGTGGGAGCTCCGGTGACGGGGGTATTGAGGGGGCGTACTCTGGCGACGATAGGAACGTAGAGGCAGACTCCGTTGACGATCCGCCGGTCGGTGAGAGACCATCATGGGGTGGTACCGGGGAGGGCGGGCGAGTCGGAGGAGTGGGTGACGGTGCGACAGAGGCGTCTACGGAACGGCGCCTCTGAGAGGTGTCATAGCTGTTATCGTCACTGCCCGCAGGCAGTGACCATCCCCAAACGCCTGTCCTCTGAACAGCTGCAGACTGTGATTGAGACAGCAATGCAGGCTGCAGTGAGCTGATCTGTACATATACATACACCCTCAGATATGCTATTTATCACACATCCGTAAATTGTACTTTCAATTGATGGAACTAACCCTTTGATCCAGACTAGTTTCATCCCAGACCTCCTGCGGCTCGTTCTCCCTATCGTGCTCTTGACTCTCCGCCCGGTCAAGAGCCTCGACAAGGTCGGACTCTGCAAACATCTGTAAAACACGAGGAGAATCATCAGTGTACGCCGCTAACCGTTCAATATCGGTACATAGATGAGAGAATGGTTATTACCTGCCCAAGATCCTCGTCACAGAACTCCATGTAGTCCTCCACACGTCTCTTTTACAAACAAACAAACCCGTTAGTCATAAATTCCTTAAGGTAGTACATACGTAAAGTGTAACACGTAAAATATCACAGTAAAACTCACAATAGGCCTGAAACGGTGAGGAGCCAACGAAAAGACATCCTCTATCACGCAGATAGGTCGCGCCGTCTGCAAATAATACAGAGGATATAAAAATTGAAAAAAACCTGTCATATGACGAAAAAAAAAAACAACATTAGTACTATTTTACGTACCGTAGTGGGAATGGGTACCGGCTCACTGCGGGGTCTGACGGGGTCCTAAAACAATATTTATAAGTTATGCGATACATGTGCTAGACAACAACAACAACAACAACAACAGAAAACAAACACGAAACAAACACTCACTTCCTGACCTCTGCGAGACCACCCGCTCGCCGACCAACCTCCACGCGATGTCGATGGTCGAGTCTGCAAATAATTCTGTATCAGTAATAGATTTCATTAAAGTGTAGGGATAACGGTGTTGGATATAAACGTACCAAGTCTATGGCTCCATCATCGTCCCCTGTCCAACCGTTTGTAGACGCCGTCGAGGGTTGTTCCTAAACATTAATCGAACATTACTAAATACATCAGTAAAACAGTATAACATTTACATGAAATTATTACATGACTTACGTCTTCACTGCCGGCTGATACCACACTCAGGAGTGCGAGAATCAACAGCAACACTGTAGTGTTCCCGATCCTGGCTCTAGGGGCACAACACAGTACTCCCAGCATGACCACGAACATGGTGGTGGCCATGAGGAAGCAGACTATGGCTAAACGTTCACAGTCGGACATGATAGGAAAGTGCAGGATACACACGCGTCCTCTGCTTATATGCAGCCGGACCGCATCCTGTCACATGTGCTGGTACAAGGTGACCTTCGTTCCACACCACCCATGAGGTCAGGTCTTAGGCGCGTTCTTTTTGTTAACCGAGAGCATCCCCAGTAGGCCTAACCTCTCGGGTGATGAGCCCCAACCATCGCTCATCACAGGTGGTAGCCATTCCATGACAAATTTGCTACCTCCCAACATATTTTTTTTTGTACCTCACCAATGACAGGACTTCTCAACTCAATGCCGAAACCCTGTCTCTCGGTGAGATACGTTTTATTTTATACTTTATTTTTTATTTTTTTATCCTCGCGAGTGTAACAAGTAACTTTACTCGGAGAAGCCTTTCAATGTAACTCGTAAAACACTCGCAAAGACTTTTTTTATTTTTTTATTTTTATTTATTTTACAGCATCTAGAGCGAGGTACATACCCCTGGACTTACGGAGTTTAGGCCTGCCATAGAGGTATCTGTCACACACATACACACACACAACTGCTCCCGGTCTTACGGAGTTTAGGCCTGCCGTAAGAGCAGTTGAAAGCCCCAGGACTTACAGAGTTTAGGCCTGCCTTAGGAGCTTACCACTCACTCACCCCACCCCGCTCTAGAGCTTTTTTCAAAGCACAAGCATAAGTGAAGCCACTATTATGTTGAGGCGGAATACAGTGAGTATCGGAAACGATTGCTTCCTGACTTTCAACTACATTTCTATCAACTACGTTATTATGAAAGCTGGACAGAAAGTTGACCTTTTCAAGTCCTTTAGTATATACAGTAGCAAAGGGTTTACAAAGAGCGCGTATCAGCTCCTCATCGTACTCTATACCACCCTCCTCCCACTTGATGTTGTGAAAGTGGCGCTCCAGCCACCGAACGGTTCTGGCCATTTTAGAATTTAACTCCGCTTTATCGTATGGAGGCTTGAATACGATGTGTGCACGAAAGAGATGACTGATTATTACAAACTCTTTTACAATAAATCGATTGTCATTATCTTTAAAAGCGTGAAACTCAACTATCGCCTCCATTTGGCCACCGTTTGAAAAGTTCAATTTCGAGAGACAGCCTGTGAACTATGCGACTAGGGAGGAGGTCACTGTCACTGTTTTCAATTGCGGTTTTAACAGGCTCCTCAATCAAGAACAGATCTCTCAATACGATGTGCATCAGTGGGATGTTGGCAGTGAACTGATCCCACTCGTGCTTGTTAAGAGTTAAAGTATGCTCCCCGTCAAAGAGAAACACGTGCATACGGCCGAAAACATTTGTGACCTTGATATCCTCCTCCTCCGTGTCTGATTTAATATAAAATTTGGTTTTATTCTCCAGAGCCAGGGTTACGGAATTGAAGTGTTGTGAAAACTCGTTAAACACATCGAATGACCAATAAACGCAACCCTTCTTACCCTTAAACAGTATTCCGAGAGAGTCACCCCGGTTTTTAACAAAACCCACAATCACACACTTTGAAAGATCACAATCAATAAAATAAACAGACTTAAGAAAAATTCCCGTTAACGAGTTTATAGGCTCTTTGCGTCTTGGGATCCTCGTAGGCTCCAGGTCCATAGCCGTTGATGGGTCCTCCATGGTCTCGGTCTCGGTCTTGTATGACCGTACCTTCCACAGTACCCCTTATATACTTTAATCCTCCGAATTTAGACCAATCAGAGACGCGCTTATTTTGACCAATGAGATTTTTTAGCAGGTGGTTCTTCCCCCTCCACCTCCTCCTCCTCCCGTTCGTATGTGAGAGGATCTATCAAAAAAGAGACAGTAATTTTGTCACAGCCCCTCACATCCCAGGCGTCGCCATGGGATGTTAAATTATCACAGTCGATGTTTTTACACCCTTTAAATATCCCGTCCTTGTACAAGCAAGCGTGTACATACGCTTTGATACCCTTTTTATACCCTTTCAGCTTCACATCATCCTCTCTGCAAAATCTAACCCTAATTCTGTCAAAACCCGTCACATCATAAAACGCGCTATTAGGTGTGAAATTAGCACAGTCGAGGTATTTACATGTTTTCATCTTTCCGTCCTTCCACAAGGAAGTGTACACTCCAGCTTTTATACCCTCTCTATACCTATTTAGAGCCTGTTTAATAGGATTATTCTCCCCCTCCCCACCGTAGGCCTCGGGGTCATCGTCTACCTCAAAACGAATCTCAATTTTGTTAAAATCCTTAACATCGTAAAAGCTGGCATTGGATGTAAACGTAATGCAGTTGAAGTATCCCAATGATCTCATCTCTACTCCTTCCTTATGACCGCGAATGTATAGCCCCATCGTTGCGAGAGTGTTCAACACTGGGTAGGTAATGTACATCGGCGTAGGAGTCGCTCAATTTATACCTAACGACCCCCACCACCAACACCACCACCACCACCACCACTATTACATCATACGTTTTACGTTACCGGTAAGCAGGGTGTACGCCATGTGGGAGTCATGCAAGAGGAGACAGTATGCCGTCGTGTTTGCCGGAAAATTATTTTTCGCCTCAAATTCCAATCTCACGTCTACTGGTCCCGACTTGATCGAATCGTTCTGTTTAGAACAATCAATCACATAGAGTGGTGCGTGGGACTTGAATTTTTCAAAATCAACGGTAGGCGCTCCCGGTTTCTGATAGTACGAGCTTTGGAATCTTGTAAACATCTCGTAAAAAATGCACAAGTCACCGTGGACATTGTCGTAAGGATAATATTGCGAATTCAAATACAGTCTTACATTTGT
The DNA here is from genome assembly GCF_021130785.1 of Homalodisca vitripennis. Classification (NCBI taxonomy): domain Eukaryota; kingdom Metazoa; phylum Arthropoda; class Insecta; order Hemiptera; family Cicadellidae; genus Homalodisca; species Homalodisca vitripennis. Next base: position 195,701,613 of record NC_060207.1, read on the forward strand.
CAGGTCGCAACGGTCAAAAGAAGACGCATCCTTTTTCAGATCATTTTTTCTTCCTGTCTGAAATGCCAAAACAACGTAGCGGGGTTTCTCAATTTGAGAACTCGTTTTTATCGTCCAACTCTGACGAGTCGTTTGTGGTAAAGAGGGGTATTCGTGGATTTCCCAGGACCGAAACGGCAGGTGAATCAGAGTATCTTTCTCAATAACACGAAATAATTTCAATTTGTAACTGTCGGATACAGTAATGTGTGGAACACGCCAGTAGAGCGAGGTTATTTCAAAGTCGAGGTTAACCGCATCCGTGCTTTTGACCGCGTTAATGTCGGTAGCCGACCTCAAGATAATCAGTTCCTGTCTGACATTGACCACGATCTTTTTATAATCCTCGGCAAAACCCAGCAACAGTTTTAGAGGCACTGAATATGTAAATTCACTGGCCTGACCGGTTTCACCCGGACCTAGCCAACATGCATTCAAGAGACCAGCCTCCTCCTCCTTCCTGATGGAAATCAGTCCTTTTATTGTACTTGTAATACCTACATTTTTCACCCTGTCAACCTCTATACCGCCGATCTCGTACCTTATATCATCGAATAAAAATGCAATAGCGTTGTTTATTAATGTAACACTGGCCGCGGCCCCATCCGCCTTCTTGGCACGCACTTTTCCGCTGATGTGTAAACTGCTTTCGAACGGTGCTGTAATTATATCCTGTTGACTGATTGGAATCCTGATTTCGTCGTTATTCTTTAGAGTTGACGAGGCGTACGGTTTGTGAGAGTGAAACTCCCAACCGGTTATCGCCTCATCGTACTCGACGGCCGATTCTATCGATAGCAGAGCCATACTTAAAACCCAGCGATCTAATAAACTTGATGTTCTTAGGTGTTAACACCGCGGTCTTTTGTGATCGAATGAGGGGAACGGTGTACGGCACTTCTCTAAATACTAGGCCCATTGCCGTTTCCTTATGTGTATACGTAACGATAACGGTTCGTTTCTAAAGTTTATCAATTCACCGGTCTGGTCTTTGAGAGAGACAGCTATATTGTTCACCCTACGGACGTTCACAGGTAAATAGATGACTGTGCTCGGTTTCTCGACTATTTTATACCCTGGAGCGACTTCAGGGTAAAACTCATGCAGCACATGTCCTTCTACACCGTTTTGAAAGGATCCTCGGGCGATATTACACTCAACACGTATCGTGTTTACCGTCATAATACTGACGGGGAGGTCGGACATGTGGACTCTATTAGGCTCGAGCATTTTCGCGGTGAAACCTAGTACAGGAGCTAGGGATCCCGATATTTCGAAATGTATCGCTTCACTGCACGATACTTCGGACCTTAGAGTGTTATTGTTTGCCTTAAGACTGAACTTCACGCCTCCGTCAATGTGCGACTTGATATATTCTTCGATGTTTTCAATTTCGTACGACCCTTCATCTATTACTATCTCTTTACCGTTTCCGTAGTGAAACTTGTCATTTACACCCTTTTCAATGTTCGGAATTGTATAGTACGTGGACAGGTCAATTAGGCCGATTTCGTACTCCCCATCGCTCAAATCCATTGGTGGAAAGACCTCACAAGATACGTGCGGGGCCACACCGCTAAGTGAAAACATTATTTGCTAGAAACTTCAAACACAAGTGTCCGCAGACTACTGAGTCATCAGACTGTTTACGCTCATAGTTATACTGTACACTGACACCGGACCCAAAGTAAGATACGAGTTCTACCGGCGGTCTCAGATTACCAAAACTGTCAAAGTAGTACACTCTATTTCCTAGTTTCTTATAACAGACCCAGTGCGTTCCTTCACCTCGTGAACTGTCCAGATTTACTATGGCCGACTCGTACAGCCGCGGGGTCTTGGGCAGTGTGTCCCTCATGTATACACCTCGAAAGTTCGGAATATCGAGTAACCTCGCGTAACGGATCAATTCGTGGTTTGTTAGAGGTTTTATCGGTATCGAGATTGTTGTTTTTTTTTTTACAACACCTCTTCCTTTTCCTCACCCCACCACCACCTCCCCTCTTTGGGTAAGGTTTCAGGTAGAGACCTCGCCCTTTTGACTTACCCCTCCCTCGCTTTGTCTTTGTTTTTTTCTTTCTCCCACCCCCAAACGCTGTTTTAGCTTTCATGGCCGCAGTCACTGCTAAGGCCGCAGCCTTTTCTCCTACACTAGCGTCTCCTGATTTCACCCTTTGCCAAGCTCTTCTGGCCAATTCTTTGTCGGCCTCTCGCCGGTGTTCCAAATCCGTATATTTCGAGTACGCTATATCGTGGATTCTACAGAATTCGTCCAACTTATTAATACCCTTATCGCCACGTGCAAGTCTCTCAGACAACCTGGTGCCTGGCCCACAGTACCGAAAACCGCCGGGGAGGTGTAACTCAACTGGTAAAGCGTCAACAGCACGATTTATTATGGTGCCTACAGCGGGCAGTGCGTTTCTCAGCGCGCTGGTCACTATACCTCTGCCCCGCTTGACAGCTCGTTTCACTCTGTTTGATTTACGCTTGTGATTCGCCATTTATATACCGTATCACTTTATACAACTGTTTGAGTAGCGATTCACGCACACAAGTAATCTGCAGTACGTCGAAGATGTCCGCCTCGGATTTCGTGACAGTACCGGTAAACTCGTCAAACTCCAGCACGTAACTGTCTGTTATAAAGTAAATACGACCGTTTATATACCTGAATCCACCCTTTATAGATCCTGGAACACCTGGGAGTACGCTTGAGGTCATCCCTAACATGGTGCCTGTGAGGGTGCATTCGTTCAACTCTACGACAAACTTGTCATCGACAAAGAAGTAGGTCTTACCCATATTACTGTTTAACGCTGCATTGACTTTCTTAATTCTGTTATGTACGATTCTGCTAATGGGTCTTTGATTGGACAGTCTAAGTGACGGGTAATCTATAACGTATAAAGTCCTGTCCACAATCATGACTACGTCTCCGTCCGGTCTCTGGTACACGGCTGAGACATTATTAAAGTTCGACGGTAAGAACGTCAACCACTCTGTAATTATCAGAGGATTGGTAAACTCTTCACGCGTTCTATGGGCTTCGTTCAGGCTGAGTATCCAAACGTATTTACCGTAAAACGCGTACAGTCTGTTTCTCACTACTAAGAACGTGTTGAGTTTGTGCCGTAAATTACAAATGTCCAATTCTGTAGGTGTAGGCGTGGTAGGCCTAGTGGTAGTTGATGTTGTTGTTGTCGTAGTAGTAGTGGATGTTGTAGTGGATGTTGTAGTGGACGTGGAGGAGGAGGAGGAGGAGGGGACAGGCGGTCCGTACAAAACCTGAATTGCAAGCTGATCGTCTCTGTCCAAATCAAATTCGTACAAGTTGTTGATACCCGATGGCTGGTAATAGGACGGAAACATTACGGATCGTAACACAGACGAATGCTGAAGACCGAGAGCATGGCCTATTTCGTGGACCATCACTGTAAAGAACGAAGTCTTCTCCGGTGCGGGTATATTCATTGTAAAGTCCCAGTCCTCTTCGAAATCAAGGTGTATATCCGATTGGTTCAGCCACGGTCGAGGGAGAAAAGCGTGGCCGAGAACACCGCCCGGACCGTCAAAATCGTAACTGCAAGTGCTTTTAAGGTAGTACGCCACGTGTTTCTTAGGGGAAATCACTACCATTATAGTGGGATTACTGTAACTTCTACGGAATTCGAGAGCAGAGTGCTTGGAGTACAAGGAAAACGCTCTCTCAACGATGTTGGCATACTGGATGCCAGAGCCAATCATGTTCCACGTGACCCGAGTTGAGTTCCATTTAACTAATGGGTTCACGGAAAACGGGGCTATGCCTTCGTCCGAGTTACCGCATCTGGGTGTGTCCATCAGCTTCAGCGTCTCCTCGTTTTCATATCCGGTCACCTGTAGTCCGAACGTCTCCTGAAACCTCGTAATGGCGTCCTTAATATTGTTAGTCAGCGATGTTTCGTTGCTGTTGAGATAGCCGTATTTCTCCAAGTACAACAAAGTTTTATTAGCAGCTATCAGAGGAGCTACACACAGAATTAATACCGAGAACCGCATCTCGCCAGGTTCTAAAGTAAACTGACGGTAAAAATGTCAACAACCTACTTATATCTCGATCTCACCACCCTGCTCACCGGGTCCCTAAAGTATGGGTTGACAATGTTGAACCTGATCCACTCGTCTTTATCGGTTAAGTGTATAGCGTCCAGCGTCGGAGCCAGTAGTTTGTACATACCGTAATAGACTTCGCTCAGTACTCTCACTAGGTAATTCACGGTCACCGCGTCACTCATGTCGGTAGGATCTCTCAGATTAGTGATTTTACCGGTTTGCGCGTTCCAATCTTGCACCGCTCTGGTCATGGCGTGTTTTTGAAAGTATTTGAGATTAACAGCTTCACCCTCGTATAGAGGCTCTTCAATCTCGCTCAGACGCTTATGTCCAAAACTCCAATGCCCGTCTTTGCCCATTTGGGGTATACGACTATCTACATACCGTTTAGTCGTAGCGTCCTTAGGCTCGACTGGCCATCCAACGCTGCAGAGTCTGAAATTATTGAAAGTAACGGTAGAATCTCTAATACTCTTCATAGGTGTAAGAGTATGTAGTTGTGACAGAGTGACGGCATCGTTTAATCCTTCACCATCGCTCAGGTTGATTATTCTTCTCTTTTTAGCGTCTATTATCTCAGTATCGAACGTTAATGTTCTTTTATTTAGCGTTCGCAAATTGACGGCATCCGCTTCGTTCGTAGGGTTAGCTACGTTAGGTATTCTGTTATTTCTGGCATCGAGTTTGAGTGTCTTGAGCATAGACCGGGTCATATCTGTTTTAGTGCCATTTAATTTCTTGTCCAAGGTCTGCAGGTTTATAGCGTCTAGACTCTGCTGGGCGTCAGCCACGTTACATAACCGCTTGCCCTTGATATCGTAATCACCGTCTACCGTTATGCGAAACCCGACCCCAGGAGGGCCTCTTTTACCGGTCTCGCCACCGGTGCGACCAAACTTGTCCACGCTCATTTTGAAACTGTAATCTAAGAGAACATCCTTTACTTTTTATACCAATGCTCTATACCTGGAATTTCCTCTACCACGAATGAGTTTCAACTCCCTCAACTCTTCCACGATGTTTATAATTTCGTTTTTATGACCCGTATTACCCGCCTCAGCTGAACCTATTAAAACCTTTAATCTCTCACACAATTCATTCGGATCGTCGTAATACACGGGATCAGGGTTTGACATGTCCTTGAAGCCTTTGCCCGAGTAAGCTTTGGGAAATAGTTTTGAAATGACAAGTTCGTATTTTGTCGATTTGTTACGGTTTATGGTACTTTTATAATTGTAACCTCTTTTGTGAGCGTGTGTCCTGTTCAATATATCCTTGTAAGTGACCAAATCAGTTTCATCGTAATGTAACGGTGCGCGTTTAAAGACCAATTCGTACAGACCTTTCGTAGGTTTGTAGTACACATCATCTATGACTATACTGCCGTTACTATCGAAATTTAACACTTTGTTTCCAATCATTAGTGTGCCGTTATCATAGCGTGGTCCGTATATGGAATCAATCTTTCTTTGACTGGGAATGTCCTTCATCAGTGACTTCATGTACTTGACTGTAAGTGCATTTTGGAATGTGTTTTCCACCCATTGTGAAGCCTCTAGTTGTCCTTTAGCGGTGGAAAGGATATCGCTTGCTTCGGGTAAAGGTGGATCACTAGTCTCCAGCACTTCGTCGTCCTGTAAGTAAGCGGGTACTCTCGGAGATGATGTTACAGCGGGAGAGAAGAGTTCCTCTTTTATCTCCTGCTGCTCTTCCTCAGGTTCGATTTTTATATTTTCGGAATTCTTGGTTTTCTTTCGCAGTTCAGACAGGAGTGGTTTGTACTGGTTTTCCAGACGTATCTCGGTAGACAGAGTCCCTTGTTTAAACTCCTTATACTTTCGCCTGATGGCCGTTCTCAACTGTGATATCTCGGCTGTAAGCTGTTTCTCGTTCCGCTCCATTTTTATCAATGATGTCACCATCTGTCCGTTTAACATTTATATACGCTTTCCTCATTTGCTCAAAAACATGTGATACATCAATACCTCTGCACTCATCGTATCTTGGAACGAAATGAACCTTCACTCTGTCGTCAAATCTTACCTTCTTCTTGTTTGGCTCCATATTGCACACTGACCGAGTCCGTGTTGAGTTGACACTTTTAACTACGGTAGTTCGACTTGTCTGAAAAACATTGCGCGTTTCTTGTGTTTTCTAAGGTAGTGTATAATGTCACCAAGTGATGCTACCGTACCCAGTTTCCTGAAGTAGACTGATCTCGGTATTTGCACTTGCACTCGTGATCTAAATACAAACGTTCTCTTCCATCCGTCTCTCCACTGCGGGATCTCGGCCACCGTGTACTTGTCATTCTCTACCGTCTTATCCATGTACTCTTTTAACCGAGCGATAGGGTTCCTCACCCTACCGTGTATATGGATCAGGTATGAGTTGAGTAGCCAGAACTCACAAGGATTGGCTCCTGTAAATCTCCTCCACGCCTCAAACTGATCACGGTTTGTAATACTATACACTCCGTCCATCAGACTTATTCCGAACATTTCACAGTACATAGGGACAGTTGGTAAGGCCACCTTTAGAAATTCTGAAGTAAAGAGGCTCTGGCACAGATTATTTACAGCCGCAAACTCTTTGTTTCTCTCGCCTCTCGGTAGTCCACGTGGGGTCGGCCCGTACGCCACGTTATAGCTGATGTCGCTGTAGCATTTCGAGGCCAGTGCTTGTCTGTAGATTGTAACGGGTTTCCTAATAGGTATAGTTCGCTCCGTGAGAATGATGCAACGTGAGGTGTGTGGGACTTTACAAGCGTACTCCAACATCTTTATACAGACTTGGGCAAAGTATATACCGCCGTGTGCGTTTCTCAACGGTACAAGCTTACCGAATTGGTCTGGAAACGGTCTGAATCGGGACAAGAGGTTCTGCGATTCCCGCACAGTACACTTTAACATGTCTTCGTGGTATACAACGAGTTCAAACGGTACACCTTTCTCTTGGCTCTTTTTCAAAAATTCTATCCAGATATCGCGGTTATAAAACCGTTCGCTGGACGAAATCATTAACAGAATTACAGGAGGAATGGTTGCACTGTACTGTCCTTGGCGTTTGTGTCTCCAACACCTTCTATTGAAAAGGAAACCGTGTGGTGGTCGTCTGCTACAGTAATTACCGCAAAATTTTTTCTTGTCCGGGTAGTACCACGTACACAGATTTGAGTTGACTTTGTGAAGTCTCTGGTCCGAGAACCCTCTGATGTCGTTATAAGTGTAGATCCTCACCATTATAGATCTTGAACAAAACTGTCTATACCTACTCGGTACCTCCCTTTATCAATGTCATCGTCCTTGCTAATGACGATAAAACCGTGTTTGTCCTTCCACGCCATACTGCACAACTGTTTGAATTTTTCAAATCTCATATCGGTATTGACGTGATCACTGTAAGCGTGGTGTAGATTCATATCATCCTGTTTGAAGAGTATTATGAAATTTGCATTGTCTCTGACCAGCTGTTTCGGTACGTGACTGTAGGTTTGACCGAGATAGAACGTATCTACGTTCTTGTGCCTCCCCATAGCAAAGTAACTGCGGATATTGCCGTGCTTTTCGCAAGCTATATCGTCAAAAATCATCAAAGAGTTTTCCTTAGCCTCGTCCGGTTTAATGACCAGGGAGCTATCGTCGTACGCGAAATACCCTACTTCCTTCGGTATCATTTTAGCCAGTAATTGATACTTTGGTTGGTACAATGACTTTGAAAATACGTACACATTCTCGAATCGTAATCCGTTCGGATCGGTGATCAGATTGAATAACACGTTTGTTTTACCACAGTTTGAAGGACCTACAATTAAACCTCTTATCGAGTCTGGTAAAAGCGGACCGTTTTTGTTTTTGCGACTTAAACCGCTACCTATATACTCGTCCATGTTGTGGACGTTAAACGTCATGGCTTGCTTTACGAGCTTCATTTTGGTAATGACGGTTCCACGGTATTGCATCATGTTTTATAATTTACTTTCTTTTTTTTTAGGTTTAATAATATCTTTGGAGTTTACCCAGCTATTGTGAGTATCGTCAAAACCGCGCCACCGCACCAAGACCTTGGAGCCTTTCCGCCGGAGTACTTTATCAACGAGATAGGCATTTCCTGTTGCGGTTCTTATCAGTTCCTGTTCATAGAAACCGCCTTGCAAAATATCACCTCTTATGTCTTGTAATATATACGTTACAGGTTTTGTAGGTTTTATCGCAAATATTGTAAATATTTCATTTGACCAGTTGGGTAGATATCCTTTTTTAAATACACCTTTGTATTTGCTAATTCTAACCTGATCGCTTACACGGAATTTGGGATTTTTTGTTTTAACCACTTTATTATGTTTATTTATGCGGGCGAGAATCTGTTTTACGTGTTTTCGTCTAACATCTTTTGGTTTCATACCGATTGTCCTGTGCACACTACTGTTGTACTCCTTGACTATGTCTGGTAAAATACTTAGCCACTCGTAGCTACCGTGTGCCGTAAATCTCTCGTACATTTTTTCTTTCAGGGTTCTGTTTAGACGTTCCACAATAGAACTTTTCAAATGTGATTGGGTAGAGTAATGGTTAATGCTGTGTTTGTTTAAAAGTTTTTTAACGTGACTGTTGTACCATAGTGTATAGCCTCAAACTTCTCCTTGAGACTCACTTCCCTGATTGTATCTTTGAGAATGACGACACTGGAACGTCTGGTAATCACGAGGCAGGCTCACGGCCAAGAGCTTGTCGTGGTAGCTGGGCCATTGCCAGAAGGATTGTCACTCTCTCTAAAGCCAAATGGGCAATTTCTAAATTTGCCCCTTTCAAATCTGCAGGAGGGGATGGAATCTTTCCGGCCCTGCTTCAACAAGGGCCGGAGAATCTCCTTACCCTTCTATGTGAACTATTCAGGGCGAGCCTAGCCTATGGGTACATACCACAAGTCTGGCGTCTCAACAGGGTGGTCTTCATCCCTAAAAAAGGGAGAGCGGACTACTCTGTCCCTAAATCTTTTCGTCCCATCAGTTTATCTTCGTTTCTACTGAAAACATTAGAAAGACTGGTGGAGAGGCACCTGAGAAAGGGAGTTCTCTCAGACACTCCCCTTCATCGCAACCAACATGCATACCAGCAAGGCAAATCCTGTGAATCAGCACTGCACCAATTAGTCAGTAGGATTGAGGATAGCCTGTCCGCCAAGGAATTGGCATTGTGCACCTTCATAGACATTGAAGGAGCTTTCGACAATGCCAAATTCACTGCAATGGTAAGTGGAGCACAGCGACGTGGCCTCGAGCCAGCTCTGTGCCGGTGGCTTAGGGCCATGCTGTGCTCCAGACGGATCAGGGCCGATCTCAATTAAGTATCGCTTGTGATCGCACCCACAAGGGGATGTCCTCAAGGAGGCATCCTGTCACCTCTACTGTGGAATCTAGTAGTAGATGGTCTACTTGAGGACCTTACTAACAACGGAATCTATGTCCAAGGATATGCAGACGACATAGTCCTTATGGTACAGGGAAAATACACAAATGTTGTTGTTGATATCATGAATACCAACCTTCAACATGTACACAACTGGTGTCAGGGAGAGGGACTGAAAGTAAATCCCTCTAAGACAGTAGTTGTACCATTCACTAGAAAAAAGAACCTAGAGTCTCTTTCTAGGCTGAAACTCGCATCCACTCAGCTGGAGTGGTCAAAGACAGTCAAATATTTAGGACTGACTCTAGACCATAAGCTTACGTGGAATGATCATCTTAATAATATCCTGCACAAAGCAAAGTGGGCGCTCATGACGTCCAGGAGACTTGCAGGAATCTCATGGGGCGTAAAACCCCATATAGCACTATGGCTTTACAAAGCAGTTGTAAGGCCTCAAATCACTTATGGTTCATTAGTCTGGTGGACAAAGGTGAATCAGGTAACTGCCAAAGCCAAGCTTGAAAGCTTACAAAGGCTTGGCACAATCTTTGTAACCGGAGCATTCAGGAGCAGTCCCTCAGCGACCCTCGAGGTGGCTTTAGGACTTCTACCTCTTGATGTTCATATAAAAGCTGAAGCGCGTAAGTCAGCTTATCGGCTGATGGTTGCTGGCTTGTGGAGGAATGGCGCGTCTAACGCGAGCCATGGCGCCATCACTGAAGCTGTAAACCCAAGCGCTATTCTCGAAATGGTCTCCGACACAATGAGAACGGAGTTCGTATTCAATAAGCCATTCTCTGTTGACTTCTACTCCAGAGATGAGTGGAAATCGCAAGATAACATCCCAACAATAAGAAAGAGCTTTGTCTGGTACACGGATGGCTCGCTTATTAAGGGTAGAACTGGATATGGAGTGTTTAGTCAATCCCCTAGAACTGCCCTTAGCGGCAGTTTGGGTCGGAACTGCTCCATATTTCAAGCCGAAATCTATGGTATCCTAGCCTGTGCCAACCTAGGCCTCACCAGAAGGTACCAGGAAATGAACATCTGTATAATGTCAGACAGTCAGGCAGCTCTTAAAGCTCTTGACTCCAACAGCATTTCATCCAAGCTTGTGTGGGAGTGCTTTAACACTCTCTGCAAGCTTGGATCACGCAACTGTGTGCGTCTTGGTTGGGTACCGGGCCACACAGGCATAGGTGGCAACGAATGCGCCGACAGGCTTGCCAAAAGCGGAGCAAGCATGCCATACACCGGTCCAGAACCGAGTTGTGGTATAAGCAAGTCAGCCGCTTATCAAAGTATAAACAAATGGTCCAGGAAGACACACCGCTTGCGGTGGCAGAGTCACCAAGGACAAGCACTCGGCAAAAGACTGCTTGCCGATTCTAGCTCCGGATTCACCAGATGGCTGATGGGGCTGGGGAGGGATCGGGTTAAGCAAGTGATTGCCTTGATCACTGGACACGGACACTTCAGGAAACACCTAAACACTCTAGGTTTACGAAATGAGGACTCGGAGTGTAGACTCTGCAATAAGTCTGAAGAGACTGCAAAACACATAATACTGGACTGTGAGAGACTGGGAGCAAGGAGAAGGGCTCTTTTCGGTGATAAACAACCAGGCGACGAACCAGATGCTAGTATCGGGGAAAAGCTTCTTAGCCTAATTAAGGGCACGAAGATAGGCTTACCCCTCTAACATCAAAGGGGCACACAATAAGCTCAGGTTGACGTGTGAGGATCTAGGAATCCACCCCAATATCCCAAAGGAAAAAAAAAACCTCTGTTTACTCTCGAGTAAGGTATCATCTCTACAAGGTCGGCTGGATACAGGTCATTAATTCCTTTCAGCGTAACCCTGCGTCTGGGGTAATTACGCCTAGCCGGTTTGTGCAGTTCTTTCGCTATCGCGTCCATTTTGTAAATGAAGAAAAAATAATCTGTATACCGGTATTTATATTCGTCTAAGTGGTGTGGTTTGGAACACCCACATCGAACACTAGCATGCTCGATGCCCAGGTTAAACAGTATTTGATTTTGAGGACCAGTCCAGAAGTAACTGGTTGTCGCCCGGTGATCAAATACTGTCCCATCCCTTGTTGCTTAGACAATGGAATGATCGCACATGCAACGCCCGGTCGTATAGTAAAAGAGGTGAGTTTTACACAATGCGCACTCCCATAAACTACGCATTGTGTAAAATGTATCTTCCGTGAAGTAATACGTGGACGTCAATCCTTCTTGCCAAAGAACAGGTAAAAGGTCACGAGCACACATATGACAAAGTCTGCGTAGTCTGCGTCCGTCGTAAACTTCTTTGTATCTGACTATCAATTCAAAGCAGTATTCGCGATGTTTAGATTTAATTTCCCGACGGATGGATTCGGGGATCTGGATATGTCGTAAGAAGTCAATACGGTGTCGGGCAATTTGCCGTAGACAAAGATCATAGAGACTCTTTGGGTTCCACGCCATGATTGAGAATGAAGTGCTCTCCCACTACCACCACCACTGTCTCCACGATTACTCTCCCACCACCACCGACTCCCCCACTGAGACCTCACACTTTGCACAAATATAAGTGTTTACAAGAGTATTTACAATTTTACAGTGATATCAACACTATATACAACTTTATACATTTTTAATCTGTATATCACCGGTATTTATAGCCGTCTAAGCTGAGTGTGGTTGCGGAACACTCGTACTGTGTGTGAAACACAGTACCCAGGTTAAGCATTATTGGGGTATAGGAGTCTGTCCAGTCTGAACTGGTTGTCACTCCACGACCCCAATAATGCCCCGTCTCTTTGTACTTAGACGGCCTAACGAAGGCACTCACAATAACCCCCTGTAGACCTCCTGTAGAACTGTGTTGGGAGGTCTAAGAATTGCTTATGACACACTGGACAGCGGAAGCATCCACAAAAACCCCTCCACCCAGCACCGGCAAGGGTCCTATCGCAGACTATACAACGAAATGTTCTTTTTACATATAGGAAATCCTCTCTTGATAACTCATGGTAAACAACACGTTCCACACAGTACCAGATATCGGGTTCTATTCCAGGCTCTCTTTTCAAAAACAAGATGGTACAGTGGGGGGTTTCATATGTAATATATATTTCAACTTCGGGCTCTATATCCATATCACTTCTCAAACACGGGATGCCACAGTAGATGTTTTGCGAACCGAGTGGTACGTAGAGTGTACACATCACTTGAAAACAGTCGGTTTCAATGTGCTCTTCGATGAGAGCGTCCCTGACCGTCAGCGGTACTTCTAAACTCATAAGGGCACTCCCATTGTTAGAGAACTGTTTGACCACGGTTTTTTTAGCGAGGTCAAACAGGGAGTGTGGCTGGAATGCTCTAGACTCGGCCATGGTTTGAGTTAGAATGAAACACTCGCACCTCCCCGGTGACATTGACTTGAGGTCATGTGACCTCTCCCTTCCATAAAGCTCTCGCGTTCTGTAACGCAGTCAGTCAGTTACAATGTTGGCAACGGTGCTGGTGGTATTGTGGCAGTACCTCGCCAAGGAGCTACCGCCTCCACCGCCACCGCCTCCTCCGCCACCGCCTCCACCGCCACCGCCTCCACCGCCACCGCCTCCTCCGCCACCGCCTCCATCGCCGACCGCTAAAGGTACGTAATACTTGTTTCAAAAGTGTACTAATGATTTTCAATCAGATAGATACTCAGAGTATCGGATTTTTTTCAGCATCAGGGTCTCGTGTCCCTTTCGAGGGACCTATAGAAGACTACGACGTCGGGTGGTACTCCGACGAAGAGGAGGACAATGCAATGTTCTTGAAATACTTGGAGGCTGTAGGTAAGTCCTTAAGATAGTCTCTCTCTAGGTCAGGCCGTGCCAGTGGGGTACCTCCAGGGGTTCTGTCGTACGCACAACATTCAGGTCCCAGGGCTTACAGAGTTTAGGCCTGCCTTAGAGACCTTCATTCGTGACCCCAGGGCTTACGGGTTTTACGCCGGCCTTAGAGGTCTCATTCACACACAACATTCAGGTTTACGGGCTGTTAGGCCGCGCCAGTGACCTTCATTCGTGACCCCAGGGCTTACAGGTTTTACGCAGGCCTTAGAGGTCTCATTCACTCGCGCTTCCAGAACCCCTGAAGCTGTCCGGGGCATAGCCTTGTCATGTGCAAGTCTTTAAAAAATCAATATATGGAACAGGACTCACGCTTGCGATTGGTGACGGTGATAGTGGGGAGTATGAGGCTCGTGCGTCTTTATAAGTCAGTCAGTTAGTTAGTTAGTTAGTGTCAACATGTCAGATGAACAAAGAGTTATTACCTTGACTTTGAAAAAGTTCACTGATATGCGGAAGGCGGGTCTGTGAACTTACGGAGGATCGGAGGAGTGTACTTAGAATACCAGAAGAGATGCGAGCGAATCGACTAATGGGATCAGAGTGTAGTTACTTGTAAGTTTTTAGCCTTTTACTGTAACCGAATGGTAGAGTTTCATACTTACCTTCGTGTTTGCGTTTTGGTCCAGTCACTTTAAACATTTTAGTCTCTTCTACGGTAATTATGTTTCTGTCTTTAGTACGCCTAATGCGGTTCTCAGTGATCTCTAATGATTGCTTGCTTTCAGAAAGTACCATTTCTTTTAATTTAGAAAAATTTAGTTTTTCACTAGTTTTTAAATTTAGAGTAAGGCCTTTTATTTTACAAACTTCAACTAGTGCGTTTTTATTAGTGGACCAAACAAGATAGGCGTAAGTCTTGGGGCCTCCGGAAACAAATTCTACTATGTATGACCCTGGACCATAGTCGGCCAACTCGTCGGTCATTTCGCCCAAGTAGTCCCCTGTGGGGACACTGTACGAACCTTCCTTACGTATGTACAATACACTATCGGTATCATAGTAAAGTACTGTTTGCCTATTCGATCTAAGTAACTGTACAGCTTAAGTCTAGCGTGTGCGGTGGTGAAGGCCACGAGCACAACATTTACGGTTCGCAGGGATTCACCGACTTCGTCTATGTTCTGCCAGTTAACAAGGAGGACCTCTTCGTTAATTTCTTGAATGACGTTTACTTGTGTCCCGGGACTTGTTAGTAATTTAAAAAACTCGTCGGGTTCTCTAATGATGGAAGTTTTAGTTTGGTTCTCCCTCTGTCCAAATTTTCCCCAAAACGAATTTAGCATCAATTTTGCGAGAGAGCGAAGACCCCCGTTTTTTTCAATTTTGGAAGGGTCGAGTCTGACACCTTCGTGTTTATAATAATTTTGAATATACACGGCTTTATCCTCTTCTGTGAGGCACCAGGAGGGGTAGCCCGATGCCTCCTGTTTAATTTTTAGAAACTTATTTACAAAATCGGTAAAAAGGCCACCGTCTTCGTAAGTAATGATTTTATAATCCCAAAGCTCGTACATTTCTAAAATTTTGTATCCTTTTTCTACAGCCTTGCGTATTTCCTGCATTGTCCATGTCCCTGTCAATGCTATTTCTTCGGTGCTATGATTACAGTCCGTGTTTAGCATTTCTAGACCACATGTACGGCATAAAACAAACATTAATTTACCATTCATACGTGTAGGGAGGACGGGGTGGTACAAATTTAGCGGAGGCGATACTTTACATTTTAGGAGTCCTTCGGCCTCCATGCCTCTTTCTCTACACTCCTTGTCACCTACAAAGATTTTTGGATGGGATAAAACATAAGGCAAAAACTTATTGACAAACGGGTACAAGGAGCAAACGTCTACATACTGAATTGTTTCCCCGTCCTCGCACTTGTGGAAGGTTTTAGCATTACCTGTCCTTCCCCCGAAGAAGGCATCTCTGGGATTGAGTGGGAGTGTGTTTAGAATGGGGAGAGAATTTAGATAATCCAATTTTTGTTCTTTCTTTATTTTATTGAATTCACACTCCCACATTTCAATAACTTCGTATCCGGAATTTTGGAGTTTATCTATTTTGGATTTGGTTCTCTCGAACCTTAAGTGCAGGGAGTCTGAGGGATCATCGGGCAAGGATGCTTCCCTATCGTATCTGAAACATTTTGGGCACCCATGGAAATAACAGCCCTGAAATTCGTATACGCGCTCCCCGTCAAAACCGTCTACTTTTAATCCCTCGATTTTAACTTCTCTGTCCCTCCCCGCATGCTGAATGCGGACACTACGCTGTTCTTCCTCCCAGCTCAGCCATTGTAAAGCAATAGGCGATTGGTTATCAACCATACGGTATCCGTTCTTTGGGACTAGACCAATAGTGTTGGCTTTGAGAAAATTCCGTCTAAAAACCAAATTACAGGCGCTGGCTATGGTGACGGCTTCCATGAACGGGTCTACGTTACATTCTTTCAAAAACATGTTTCTAAACTTAATACACGCTTGCGCCAGTATCTCCACATCGGAGATACAGTACTCGACCAACTCTTTTTGAAAGTCAAAAACTACATTTTGTTTAAGTTGATCGTTGTGCCAATTTTCAAAATCTTTGTAAGACTTCTCAAACATTGATTCAGGGCAATAGTACTCCTTGGGTGGTATGGGGCCTACATAATTTTGGTTTGCCAAAGTGTTGAAAAGATGAGGGAAGTAACCCTTCTTCTTCTCCGGGGGGAGATCAAAGGCTTTGGGTAGTGCAGAGAGGGCCATGGGGAAATAATTTAGCGAATCGATAAATCTGACGTTATCTAATTCCATAAGAATGACTTTAGTGCCACGCATAATTAGCTCTGGAGTGAATTTTGATTGTTCGAGAACGTACTTTAACAGAAATTGAAAGTCGAAACCCTGACCGTTATGAGCCATTACACATACGTTTTTGAATTTTTTTCTCTCCTCCATTACGTAATCCATGAATCTTACTACAGGGTCTTGTCTAAACACACGAGTGCGGGAGGTACAATTTTGGCAATTTTCCCCACCAATGCATTTCCAACAAAATTGTTGAGAAACACAAAGGTTAACTTTATGAACTCTAGATTCTTCCGTTAAAATTTCATCTTGACGGGTCTCTAAATCAAAGAAAATGAAAAGAAAGTCTTTGGTTTTGGGTTTTCCTGTGTCGACCCGCATGTAGCACTGGTGGTTTGGGGCCATGAACTCGTTACAGATTTTACAAAACACTTCACCGCACACATGTTTTGACTTACGATTGTTCAAAAACACAAGTCTTTGGCACTGTAAGCATTTTTTTACCGACTTACAACGTTCACTCTTGTGGGCTGCGAAACAAATCTGATTTTTCATGGTCATGTTACAGTCAGGGCACAAAATTCCCCCATGCTCCTCTTTACAAGGCGGAGAAACGGATTGACATGCAGGACAGATATTTGAACACCTATGTACACCTTTGTGGTCGTAAGGGACATGGCATGCTTCACAATAGAAACGGCACGCAAAAGCTGCAGTTAGGCTAGTTATTACATTATAATGGTTTTCGTGATACAACAAGTTAATTTTGTACAAAGCACTTTCATTATTACCATTAAAATACACTTCTCGGCCTTTACGGTTGTAGTTATAAACTGTAATATTATATTTTTTGAGGTGGTCTTGGAATTTATTAAGTTCGGGGACCCCCGCTCCCTCTTTCGGTATTTGAACTCGGGCTTTTGCCATCAATTTTTTCGCCTTTGTTGTTTGTCTCTGACATCTGTCTTTTTTTATCGATTCATACTCGGGATCTTTTTTAGCATTGGCCTTTGCTACCACTATAGCTCGGGGCAGACACAGACTATCGCTATTCTTAATGACTACGATACCTCTACGTGCTTTACATTCTTCTTTAAAGTTATTATAAAAACCTGGTCTTACTCTAGCACTACCTACAGGAAGATTAATTCTAGTACACTCTACTCTAAACGTATCAGCTGACTTTACGGAATCGGCATTACTTTGAATTATGCCACCAAAAATTTCGAATAAAACATCACTTTTGACTTGATGAGCCGGCCGAAACGCTACATAACCTGGCTCTTTGGTTTTCAAATTTAAACTGTGAAGTGTAAATCCCAGGTAGTCTGAATCTGAACAGTTTGATTTCATTTCATCGACTAATTTGGAAAATCCGGTTTTTATCCAGTCTATTTCACTTACGTTATCTGGTACTGTATTAAATTTGAAGGTGGTCTTGGTACCGTAAACTCTGTATCTTTTTACATACGTCTTGTATTTTCCTAGTACTTTTACAGGATCCAGTTCCATACGAGACTCTGGACCCACTTCAATAGGTTGAGATTCCATTGCAACAGTAATATATTAAAAAATAATATCTGGGTAACTAGGTAGGTAAGCACTGTCTTATTTA
Organism: Homalodisca vitripennis; assembly: GCF_021130785.1. NCBI lineage: Eukaryota > Metazoa > Arthropoda > Insecta > Hemiptera > Cicadellidae > Homalodisca > Homalodisca vitripennis. Next base: position 195,719,455 of record NC_060207.1, read on the forward strand.
TTTTATATTAGTAATTAGCGAGGTTTACTTGTCTTGATAATTTTACACAATGTTGTGCAATATCAAGGAACAGAGCGACATAGGTCTTACCTCTTTGACGTTCACCTCCAGACTGGCGAGACAGGGAAATCTCTGCCGACTGTGTAGAACACCGACCAATCAGAGTGCTTGGCGGCTATTTTAGACCAATCAGAGACGCGTTTATTCCGACCAATAGGAAGTTTGCGGTTGCAGTCGTTACATGTCTGGTTTTTTTTTACAGGTAACCGCAAGGGACCCGGAGGCTGACCACGGTGACCACTGATTATGTAGCAATAAATAGCTTATCTTTACTGAGTCGTTTTATTTGAAATCCCCGCCGAGAAAAGTGAGGTTATGTTTACGTGGGCGCGGCCATAATGGTTTTTTTTTTTTTTTTTTGATCACGTGATACATGGGCGCAGCCATGTTGGAATTCCCTCCGTCCCTCGTTTCTCCCTCACCGGACCCAACAAATCACCGATTTTACCGAAAAACACCGATTTTGACACCCAAAATCACCGATTTTACCGAAAAACAACAATTTTGACACCCAAAATCACCCCAAAACACTAGGATAAGAGTGTGAGGAGGGAATTTCTCCCGCGCATGAGGGAATTTCTCCCGCACATGTGGGAATTTCTCCCGCAGGGGGCGGAGCTTAGCCGCCATCTTGGATCACGTGACCCCCTCTCGACCAATCAGAGCCCTGTCCGCAAAGGGCGCAAAGTCTACTTTTAAGGACAATCGTAATAACTAGTCAGGTACTTATTGTAGTAAAAGAATTGAATACATTAATAATACCATTAGAACATTTTTAATTAAATGTTAGGTTAGTAAGAAGTTTTCATTTTGTGTTCAATTTTACGTGATATGAACACATTACAAACATAGACTTAGAAATCAGTGATTTAGAAAACTAATAAAAACACATTAGACGTCCAATCCAACCTATGCAAATTCGGTTTTAATATTTTGATGACCATTCTGAGTCCCTTATAATATGAATAAATTCATCAATTTTTTAAAGCAGGAAGAAACATATTTTTGAAAAAGGTTAAGTTAAATTATATCTACTCATATCTTTTAATACATACAACTCGTTTACGACAAAATATCGTATAGCTTAACTTAAATCCGACGTGGCATATATATTGTATCTGAAACGAGAAAGAAAGGCAATATTATATACCCTTATATAATAAGAAAAATTATGAACTAATTTTATTTATTTCGAATTTTAAAATATGGGAAAACATATTAATCTACGAGAAAAACAGAACAGGAAAATATGTCATCCATCATTTTGCAAACGCCCCATCTGAATATCGAGTGTCAGGCCCGCAATAATGATGGATCCTCCTCCTCACATTGTCGTTAGAGATGAGGGAAAGCACGACGAAAAAGATCAACACTTTCATACTTAAATGCTGAGCTTGTTTTATATTCTAAAACAATTTCTAGGTTGCCTTAAACTTTTCAAAATCTGACTCTAATTTCCACGCATTTTGGAGATTTTCACCCTACTCAAGTACTTTAATATATTAATAATTATGTATATTGATGTATATATATATATATATATATATATATGTATAAACACATATATGTATATATAGTTTTATTTTATTTTACTAAATAGATAAAAAGTATGTATAAATAAACTAAATATAATTAGTTGTACAACAAAATCTTAGTACTTTTAAATAAATTACAAACGAGGAAAAAACTGTTATTACTTGCAACTAATTTTACAAATTTTATTATACTAAACAAACGCGTAAATTAAATGTCACCAAATTATTAGAAATGATCATTAAACGATAGTTAAATGAATAGCTCTCTTTGGACGAGCTGAAATATGTCACTAAATGTAGTATATGAAATAAAATAAATCTTAGTTAAATAATTTTAAAGGAATGTTATCCCATATTACAGTTGTAAATTAAGTTTTCAAAAGGTGATATAAAACTACGCGTATGGACAAACACCTATTGGCCTTTGTCGAAGGGATGAATGACATTTTATCGCGTTGCTGTTGCAGCACTTTATCCACAAAGCCAACAGTCCATGGTTGAGTGCTCCTTTGTTACACGGCCAGAAAATACAGTTGGGCGTTTATGTGATAAAAGTTCACTTAGGATTCTTTATTTTGTTGAGCTCACTTTATAAAGTCTTGCAATTTTAAAAAATTGGGTGTGAATCGAATTGTTGTGGATTAAACATTAAGAAAATAACACAAAGGTGCATGTTTAGGTAATAACGTTCGGATTTATAAAATCACTAGAATTGCTTCGAGTAACAAATTTTTTGATTTTTGTTTACTGAAACATCCCTAATACGCCTCTTTATTAGCAAATTTATGGTGATTTATGATTTTTTTAGAAAATTTTCAACATTACCAAGGGCTACTTTTAGGGAAGTTAATAAATTAAACTTTGTATTTTTCTTCCGTGGAGATTAATAAAAGTATAATCTGTTCTGTGGCATGTAGTGTGTTTTATTTGTCATAATATTTGAACATTTGAAACGAAAAACCCTCTTTATATTTATTGTTGTTAGAACTATTTTATAACACTTTATGTTATTAGATCACTTTATGTATCATTACCAGTAATATTTGTAGTATTTAAATAATAAAAAGTAACTAAAGTAATTTATTTAGTTTTATATTGTTTTTATTTCATCAATATTGTAGTAATTTATAAGAAATCTTATAATAAATATTGGAAGCTACAAGAAACAATCAGGGCAGCATTTGTAATGAGTAAAATTAGTTTTATAAGTTTATTACTATCCATTATATTAGGTATGCATATTATCTACTTGTATTTTTTATTAATTCTATGGTTTGCGTACAAAATTAACGGCATTTCGCACGCATATACAAACAATAATCCTTTAAGGTTAAAAATAGTAGTAGAAACATTACAAAAATATTTACATAATTTTAAAGCAGTGGGAGGATCTGAGTTACTATTTTTGTTTAAGAATCTTTAGCTACAGATTAATGATTCTGTAAATACATTAATATAGGGCATAAAATATAATAACTTTCAAAGTGTATGCCTCGAATATAATAACATATTATGGATATTTTTGAAAGGTATTAGGGTGATCATATAATGAGTTTTCATATAAATATTATTCTTATTTTTAATCCACTATTTGTGTTAGTGGGACATTATTTGATACTTTACGTAACACATATTTAAAACCGATATTTCTATCTTTAAAATGTTTAATATATTTCTGATTCAAAATAGAAGGACCACACTTGAAATTACTATATTTTTACTTGAAAATATTAAGGTAATGATATACGTAACTAATTTTAAACAATAGTGTTTTTTTCAGTATAAATAGAAAAACAAATATTAATTTGTAAACTTCATTTTTTGTATATTTAAAAAAGAAAAGTGTTATAGACAAATGGGTAAAATATCTCAAAATAATGTTATTAGTTAATATTATGTTGTTAGTTGATGCATAAGAGGGAATGTTACAATACAATTATACCAATGCTTGTCAAAGCGATATAATTTAAAATTCTGAAAAATCGTCATTAAATAGAAATATCTTTCAGTTTAGTCAGAAGAAAGGTAAATTTCACATTAGTCTGACTTTAGAAATCTAAAATTAAAGATGCATTATAAGTATAAATTGTTGATTCACTCAACAATGTTAAGGTAATGTAATATCAGCAACATATCAGCAGCACGGTATCAACATATCAACAATAACCATAAATGTTGATACGTTAATATCAAAAAACTATTCAAACAAATAATATAGCTATGGTAGGAGGGTTTGATTGAATATGAACGTTGAGTTTACCTACTTGTTACGTTCCTTGTAGTGCAGATAAACTCAGCATTCAATTTCAAAAATGTTTAAAGTAAATAATTATAAAATGTAACTTGAAAAAATGTTGCTACCATATCAGTTTCTTTACAAAAACATAGATTTTTTAAAATTACGATTAATTAGAACTAACATTGTAAACATATTTAGTTGTATTGGTTAAATTCTATACTTCCATAATATAACAAAGTTAAAATCTGTGAATCTGAAAAGTTAATAAAATGTTCATTGGAATTACTTGACAATTTTATGAAAAGTAACAATTTTCATCTGTCTTGTAAAATGCTAGACATAAACATTTTGTCTAAATGTGATTGATTGATATTTTGAAACGTTTTATTTATTAAGTCTGGATAATGAACTCATCAAAACTATTTTAAAATACTGCCTCTAAACGAACTTTGTTTCTATTAAGAACTACCGTAGTTATCGCGTTTACATTAATCCTGCAATGTTGTATACTACTTAAAACTGTGTACGCCCGCTATCTGGAAACCATATGTGATATAATCAACAAGTAAAAGCAAACGTCATTGTACATTACCTGAGAATTATTTTTGTTTTGCACTATAATGCATAATAATTGATATATGACCATTCCTTATCCACAAATCGAAGACCTTTTTCAAACCTCAAGAGACATTGAAAATGTTAGAGAATAAAAAGCTGCTTATAGTTACGTAATGAATATAAAATATGTATCAATTGTATCTTTGCTGGGAATTAGATAAGTTAAAACATTTTCTTGACGGTGAATAGCTTTTCTTTTGTTAAAACTAATGAACTCATTAAGGAATGTGCATGTACTGTATTTTACCAAATTCTAAAAAGAAACATTTTCTCTCTCATATATATTTTCTAACTATGGTGGTTTTGAATTCTTGGTGTCATGTTCGGGGAAATTCCAAAAAAACCTCCCGGAATTTCCTTAATGAAGGCGATTGCAATAGGCAGATTTATATTATATCCACACATATCTAATAAATATGTGACTAATTTTTTTCAGTCTTTGATAAGTATGCAAATTATATTGTGCATATAGCTGCAATCTTTAGAGCATTGATTTAAAATAAAACAAACACTTCATGCTTAATTATCATTAATTTCATGTACGAAAACCTTTTTGTTTGAGAACCCCTAGACTACTCACCTTCAAATATCTGAAAAATGTCTTATGGTATTTTATAATAAATATTGTACTGCAAGCAAAATAAAATAAAATAGTATTGATTTTACTTATATTTTTTATAGAGTTGTTTTCGTTTTTATAAATCTCATACATATCTGATTGAGAAATATAACTTAACAAAATTATTAATTCTTTTTTCAAACTTTGAGTAAGTAAACACTGCTTTCAATGGCTAACGCGAAGAAGGTGTCGATACAGGAAGCCGACACTATTCTATGAAGCGAATTGGGTGAATGGGGTATACTCTGATTAATATTAATCAAGTTTGGAACCCCAGGTGTCATTTTATTTACTCTGTGTCTTCGATTATATGATAAATTAACTAGATTCAAGGTGAAGACGTGATATTGAAAGCTAATGGACTGGGAAACAGCTCAACTAAGCAAATCCAATAACCCGTGCTCTTGGATTGGCTTTGGGTCAAAGAGACGGTGTTATTACACCTCAAAGCATCTGTCCGATAGGTACGTCTCATTGGGTGTATTAGCTATCAAATATTGGAACTTGGGTAGTGCGGTCTTATTGGCAATCAAAGATATTCTTTGGTAATTGAAAATATAATTATAATTACAGTGTTTTGAGATCCGTAGATGAAATGTATACTTGTATATGATTTAAACGATAGATAAAATGGAATGGATTGAATTGAAGAATCTATTTTGGTTTATATACTAATAATTTGCAAAAATGGTCGACAAGACTTTCGTTGCATTTTGTCTGGCCCATAAATAAATTCAAATTCAGAATGAAATTTTATTGCACACATATTTTTACATACACTACGTAATATTAAAAAATAAACTAGCTTTATTAACCTATAAAATATCATATTTTAAATAGTAAAAACAATAAATGTATTGCTGTAGCCTGATGTTATACACACTAAAAATATTTTAAAATAAATAAAAGGTTTCTTAATTTGAGCACAGATATTTACCAATTTTGAATTAATGGGAATATACTACACATTAATTAACTGAAAATAACTTGTTGCTTAATATATAATCAAACACTCCAATAAATGAAAGATTTTTATTTTGTGAGGCCTTTCGTGCTCAAAGAACACATCGTCAGACCCACATAACTGAAATAAAAGTAAATTAATAATAAAAACAATTTAGATTTAAATAAAAACATATGTCTTGAAAAATACAAAGAGATAAGATTTTAAAGGCCAGGAAGTATGTCTACTGTATATATAAAAATTAATATTTAATTAGATTAAAGTCAGTAACGGTGAATTTTGTAGAGGTCCAGGTTCATTATTTACTAAATAATTTTGGTTCTTCTGCATAAAAATAGTTTCGTAAGCATCGAGGAATTTGTTGTCATTGATTTCTTTTAATAATTTGACTTGTGAAAAGCAGTGTCCAGTATGGAGTGCATGTTTCGCCATGGCCGATCTTTCCTCTTGCTGATACTTCAGACATGCTTTATGTTCCTTTACTCTCTTTTTTATTTTCCTTTTTGTTTGGCCAATATATTTTAAATCACAGTTGTCACAATTCATTTGATAGATTCCAGATTTTTCTTCATCGTCTATTTTATTCTTTGGATTTCCTAATATGTTTTTTAGTTTTATTTTGGAATTTGAGGATACATTAATACTGGCATGTGTTTTAAAACTTTTAGCAATTTCTGTAGTTAAATTGTTGTAAGACACAGATATCCATTTTTCAGGTTCTTTGCATTTAGTTTGATAGAGAGTTGTTCTAGAATTTCTTTCAATAATTTTCTTTTTCTTTTTTATCATGTTGTCAATCATTTCAATTTTGTAACCATTAAATAATGCAATTTCTTTAATTTTCTTTACTTCCTTTTTATAATTTTCAATTGATAGAGGGGTATGTAAGAGCCTGTGGATTAAACTGTGAAAAGCTGCTCTTTTTTGTGAAGGGGGATGAAATGAATCAAATGGGATAAATCTGTCGTTTTGTGTTGATTTTCTATATATATCAAATTCAAAATGGCCAGTTGTATTTTTTGTAATTAATAAATCTAGAAATGGGAGTTGATTGTTATGTTCTATTTCACAAGTAAATTTTATCGAGGGGTAAAATGAGTTAAGCGAAATAATAAAATCTTGAAGATTTTGTTTCTTGTCAAAAACAGCAAATATATCATCTACATATCTCTTCCAGATTCTTGGAAAATAGTCCATTGTTTCTTTTGCATGAGTTTCAAATTTACTGAGAAATATGTTGGCGATAAAACATGAAAGGGGATTTCCCATGGCAGTACCATAACACTGTGTGTAATATTTGTCTCGAAATTGAAACACATTTTGTGACATGCTAAGATTGACTAAATTAATGTACTCTTTAACAATAGTTTTTTCTAAATTTATGGAAATCAGCCAGTCCTCGATGATTTGTATGCTATCTTTAATAGGTACATTATGATAAAGAGATTGAACATCAAATGATACAAGATATTCGTCTTGTTCGATCTTAATATCTTTTGTAGAATTTAAGAAATCATATCTATCTTTAATGGAAAAAGTTGGGGGGAATTCAAATTGTTGAAACTCTTGCACTAACCATTTTGATATAAAATAAGAAGGCGAATTTATACAAGAAACTATGGGCCTCATTAAGTTTCCTGGTTTATGTATTTTAGGAAGACAGTACAATCTTGGTATAATTGGATTTGATACTGTGAGTGATTTTGAAATTTCTTTCGATATTATTGTCTTGCAGTGTTTTAATGAAGCTGTTACCGACGCAATTTGTTGATTTAGAGGATTTTTGTTAATTTCTACATAAGGACCATCTTGAAGCATATTTTCCACTCTTGAATAATATTCACTTTTATCTAATACAGGGTGCGGCAGCATAACTTCCTTTTTTTAAATGCTCGCCATTCAGTTAGTTGATGTCATAGCGGAGCGCTAGTGGTCTCATTCAAGAGGGGGTACTCTAAAGTTTTGTCCCGACACGGTTCAGTCACCATCATGCGTTGGAATAGTGAGGAGCGTGCCTTTGCCGTTGAGGCCTACTTTTCAAGCGGATGTTCGGTTATTGCAACACAGCGTGCATTTCGGAATCGCTTTAATTTAGCCCCGTTGGCCCCCGTCCCAGACCGCAATCAATTGTTACATGGGTGACTACATTCAACAAGACGGCGCAACAGCACACACTGCGAGAGCATCGATGGCTGTTTTGAGGGAAAACTTTCCAGGGCGCCTTATCTCAATTAGAGGCGATTTGGAATGGCCGGCACGTTCTCCCGATCTGTCACCTTGTGATTTTTTTCTATGGGGTTTTGGAAATATACGCAACAACACCACCCACAGGGGTGTTGGAACCAAGTGTCCCCCAAATCCCAATCTTCTAGCCGTGGGGAAAAAAATTCTGTAGCATGTTTACATACCGGTCAGAAGTCACTGTCACTGTAACCTCATTTTCCTCAAAAAACCAGGGACCAATAATTCCAGCTGAGGAAATTGCACACCACACTGTGACTTCCGGTGAATGCAAAGGCCTTTGATGCAATTCTCGAGGGTTGGTGTCAGCCCAGAAGCGCATGTTTTGTTTTTTAACCGACCCACTCAAATAAAGATGGGCTTCTTCGCTAAAAAAAAAAAAAAAAAAAAAACAATAGCACCCTCGGAAACGACAACAAGAAGAAGCTCACACGCGTTCATCCGAGAATTGAAGTCACGTTCTGAAATTTTCTGCACTATCGCCATCTTGTATGGATGAAAATGAAGATCATCACGAAGAATTCTTCTCACAGAACGATCGGATAGTCCAAGGGCAGATGCGTGTTTGCGCGCAGAACGCCGTGGTGATCGCAACATTGACGCTCTCACTGCTTCAATGTTCTCAGGTGATCTAACGGGCCGAGGGACTCCAGTTCTTCGTTTTGTCGCACTTGCAGTTTGTCTGAATGTAGTGACCCATGTAACAATTGATTTGCGATCTGGAACCGGAGCCAACGGGGCTAAATTAAAGCGATTCCGAAATGCACGCTGTGTTGCAATAACCGAACATCCGCTTGAAAAGTATGCCTCAACGGCAAAGGCACGCTCCTCACTAATCCAACGCATGATGGTGACTGAACCGTGTCGGGACAAAACTTTAGAGTACCCCCTGTTGAATGAGACCACTAGCGCTCCGCTATGACATCAACTAACTGAATGGCGCGCATTTAAAAAAAGGAAGTTATGCTGCCGCACCCTGTATAACAATTGTGTTACTTTTGTCCGCTTTCAGGTAGAAAACATCTTTGCTTTTTAATGATTTTATTACATTATTGTTATTTCTAAAGACGTCTTGAGATGATTTTGAATTACTTTTTGTAGATTGCTTAGTTTTAACTTTAAGAAGAGCTGAATTTACATCACTTCTAATTGCATTTCTTTGATCATTATTTAAAAATTTTATGTTTGATTCAACATCAACAAATACATCTTCTTGTTCTTTACAAGATTTTATGCCGTAGTTTAAACCTTTATTCAATATTGATAACTCTGCAACCGTAAATGTGTTTGAAGACAAATTTTTAACCAATGTATCTTTGGAAGAACTATTTTCTGGTAGTATTTTTGTGCTAATATTTTTGCCGAGCAGTATATTGAACTTCTTTTCTAGTTTTTCTAGTTTATGTTTGTGTTTGTATTCAATACTTTCTAAGATCATTGTATATTTCATGTGAAAAATGGGAAATTCAACGCTATTCAAATTTATAGTGATCTCTAGATGGAGTTCAAATGCTTGAAGTTCAAAATTTGATTGTTTTGAATATAAAGACTTAATTTCTAGATTTAACCAGTTAATTTTATTATTATGAAGAACTTTTTCTGTAACAGAATTCTTTATAGGAATCGATATTTTAATAAATTTAGGAAATATTTTGTTTTTCTTACACTTTTTTAAAAACTGTATATCCTTAGATAGTAACCTTACTTTTTGTTTCAGTTGATGTAGTTTGTTGAGCTGAGAGGACTTGAGTGTCGATGAATACATTTTACCAGCTTTTTCTTATTGGAAACTAAATGCTTAATATATAATCAAACACTCCAATAAATGAAAGATTTTTATTTTGTGAGGCCTTTCGTGCTCAAAGAACACATCGTCAGACCCACATGTAATGAAAATGTACTTGTTATTTGATACAAAATAACCTCTGATATGCATAAAAAAAAGAAATAATAATCAGATAAAAGTGGTCTTTGTACTAATAAATGTACCCTATAAAATGAATAAGAATATCTTACGAAACAAATACTAAGTAGAAACAAAAACGATTTTTTTTTTTTTAATAAACTATTCACTTTACTTTACTTAAATAAAAATAAGCTCTTTTTGAAAACTTGCAAAGGTACCTTGTTGATTTCTTTTAAGAGAAATTTATTTAAAAACCGTGGTGGAGTTAAACTTTAAAAATGTTTAAAACATATAAAATTTGGTTTTGGAAATTGTAAAATTTTCTAAAAAAGTACGTTATATTATAAATGCGGTTTATTTGTACTACATAGACGAAATAGTCATTACATTCATGGAATTTGGCTGAGCGTTTGCGACGATATACTTGGGTTGATATTTGAATTGAGTTATAAACTTCAAATTTAGTATATTTTGGGGGACTATCACCAGATGTTTCCGCAAAATCCTCTTCTGTGTGTCTATCCTTTTCTAATGTCCCTGTTAGGGATATGTACAATGTCTTTCTTTCTGATAGTTTGTATGTTTGAAGAATAACATGTTCAATAGACTTTAAATTTTAGACTTAGACTTAAAACTTCAGCTGGTCAAGCGTACTCCGATCAGCATTTACCTTTGAATATAATTTACACTCTACATATACTCTAAATCGTAGAAAATATATATCTCTCAGTTCGGTTGACATCCTATTTGAAGCCAACTCCTATTCATAATATATAAAACCCAAACTGGGCGATATTCGTGTTGTGCAGGAAATTGGAACTGGATCAGATATTAATGTTTAAAAATCTGTCTAGCTATTTTAAAACACTGTTGGTTTTCTGTCTAAGTTTTATGTTTAATGGGTAAAGATATAATAGTATCCAAGTCAAAATCACTTGGGCTATATTAAATGCCAATATTTTTGTTACCAATATAACAAGTTCTTAAAATATTTTCCCCCTCAAATAGTTTTGTCTCTACACGAATAAATTCTGACCAAATAATAAATATTACCAGATATATCTGTAAATATTTAAGAAATACACAAAAACAGAATATATAATGTTTAATTTGATTATTAGCCGCATCTTCTGATTTGCGTTCAATGCATATCAGTTCCTTTGAAATGAGCAGTACTGAAGAAAGTGTGAAATATAGTGTCTCACCTGTAAACATAAGCAAGTGGTTAAGGTACTGCTTATTGCTTCATTTGTAAGTAAAATGTATGCCTTGATTAACAACTCATTAAAGCCAACTCTTACGATGGTCTAAAGAGGGTTTAGTTTATGTGACTGATAAGTATATATATTGATTCAGAGTCTTATGCAAGTCTTATTCAAAGTTGGAAAGCTTCTTTACTTTAAGGCTTTATTAAAATAGTTGTATAAGAAATTCAAATCTATAAAGAGTTCTATATTCGATCATTTTATAAAAATATCGTGTGCTACATTTTTGTATATTTTTTATCTTGAATAAAGAACCTTATGTCAGCCTATTTAACCATTTTAATTAATTCATTACACATTTTTGTGATAATAGATTCGTTATCAATCCATGAAAATAACTATAGTACAAATTTTCTTTTGTATAAATCTGTGGAAGTAAAAAACTTAAAAGTACTCAAATAGTTTAAAATATGTAATCCATGTTTTTTATCTTTAGAATAATACGTTTTTGTATATTGTATGTAGCTTTTGACAGTTATAACTTTCTTAGCTATAGCCACGTAAAAAGTTAAGATAATTTGTTGATTTTACTGATACTGATAAATGTACCTATAGGATATAAATCAGTCACCATACTTCTATCCATGTTGTTTTGAAAAATCATTAAATGTTAGAAATAATTAAATTCTAAATGTTTTTGAAATGTTTGAGGGCAAATTAAAAATTAATGTATTATAGTATTTCTTAGAGAGTTAAAAAAAATCATATTTTGTCAGTAATTTACGAAATTTGATAGAATTATTTCAATTGCATATTATCTCAAATTCCTCTAAACACGCATAGAGCCGAAAAACGAGTTTAGTATAAAAGTTGAATTTCAGAAATACATAATTAATCTTGGTCTTTTTTTATTCATATATATTTCAATAGTCAAATACAATTATTAGTTCTGTGAGAAAACTCAAAGGTTTAATTTCGACTATAGTATTCCAAATCCAAAATATGCATCGTTAACATATGTTCCAAGAAAGTTTTTGAATGTGATATTTTTGGACGATTTCACTATTTCGTTTTAACAGGTATTCAACAATAATATACTGTAAATTGTAGAGGTACGGTAAAAAACCGAAAACTAACGATGAAATCGTCAATAGTCATCACAAATCTTTTTCGCAACAGGATTTTTGTAATAGAAAAGAATGAACTAAACTAATAAAATAAAATAATTTCGAGGTAGGAAAAAATAACTTATTCATTTTGGGTGAAGTTAGATAGAAAGTTTCCTTACTGAAGTTCTTCAATAGGCTGCTGGTATGAAAAAATTCTGAATCTACATAAAATTGTAAATTTATTGTATTTAATAATATTATTTAATTAGTACCAATGTCATAAAATTTGTACCACATTCATTTCCATGGCTATAACATCCATATTTAGGAACACAATAGTTAACCCATTATCATTAAATATTAGTTTTTAAACTTAAAATAGTCCAGGTTCACCTATAAAATGTGTCATGCTATTAGAGTAGTGTAATTTTGTTTATATTATTGGTGTTTGTATTATATTATATCCCTTTTCTCATTAAAACTTCTACATAATTACATCGAGCGTTCATGATAAATCCTGTAGCTGAAAGGAAGAGAGAAAATACACGATTCTCAGTAAAATTGACTCTGCTTTTTGTCTCAAATGAATTACACTGGCTTTTTCCTGACTTGATAAATTGGCTCACTTAATGCTGAAGATGTCTCCTGAACACGAAGCAATTTCAATACTTTTACTGACTAACTCAACGTTCAAACAATATAATTATAATTCAGTAATTTGACTTATAAATCAAATTACATAACACTTTAGTGGTCCTTTAAGAACCCACAAACGTTGCAATTAAATTCTTGGTTATTTAACGAGCTAAATCATTCAGCCTATTGAGCTCGGCCGTAATTTCCTTGCTGTGATTAGGTCGTTATTTGGACTTGTTCAGCTATATTTTCAACCGTATTGTTTATTACAACAAAAATAAACCATGTTTCCAATATAAACAGTGCAATGTCCTCAGTATATATCAGTATCACTTAGTTTCGTAAAAATAATTTGACAAACTTCAGTTGCATAGTTTAATGTAAGAGATGTAGAGATGGTACAATTTTATATGTAGACTGCACCTGTCCTAACCTTTATGCCACTGGTATTACCTGATTACTATGTGCAAATAACATGTTTAGAATTGTAAATCCCTTCCAAAAGAATGGTTCCGTTACTCAGGTCTCTTTATATTCTATAATTTTTTTCAACCTCACTGTGGATCTGGTCTAGATGCAACGTTAACTGACAGGGTAGCATGAAGTGTTGGGAAGTAAGATTTTAACTAAGTAATAAAATTAAATAAAAAGAGTATTTAGATAAAATTACTGATATCGTTTATATTCCTATTGTAGTGATATTATATATATGAAATATATATATAATATATATATATATATATATATATATAACAAAATTAAAACGAATTTAAGGTACAAAACGATACCCAGATATTATTTGCAATCCAGAACTTTTCAACATTAGAATTATTCCCTAATTTCATTTATTTTCGCTACCTATCAATAAAGTATCTTCAGAAGAGTTTGTCAAAACCCTTTCGTCTGATATCGAAAATGTTTTAAATCAGTGATCCAGCCCACATTACTATGCACCTTTACTTTATAAATCTGGCCATGCAATATAGAGCTAAACAAAATTTGAACCCTGTATGCAAAAATAAAAAAAAAATATCCATACCTACAATTAAGATGGTCAAATTTATTAACGATAGAAAAACTCACCCCATATGCGATATCGCAGCAAGATATAAATCAGGAGGGTACGAGTGGTGCGTATATTATATTATGTAAAGCGTATTCAGTTACAAAGTAAACAGGAAATCTGAAAGTTGAGGGGTTTTAACTGAGAATTATTGCACAAAATAATATGTCAAAACTTATCTTCATTCAACAGACTATGCCGTCTCGTTTCTGACAACCATATATTTTACTCTGTAAGCTAATGTGCTCTTTTAACAGCTTTTCTTATATCTTGATGTATGTATTTTACGAAATTACTTTTAGAGTAACATTTTTAAAGCACTCTACTCTCGTGATGTAATAGGATTATTTACGTAAGAACTACCTACTTAACTTATTGTATAATATCAATACCTAAAAACATTTTTTATCATTCATCAATAAAAATCTCGTTCTCTTCTTTATTCTAGGCTGTCTCAAAATGGCTAATGTGTAATACATGATGTAGCTGCATTACAATATTCAAATAAATTCCATAGAATATAAGGTCTATAAAATATTATAGACCTGAATATTTTTTGTGTATTTACGAAATAAATTTTAGGAAATTGTGTGAAAATATTTAAGATAACGACTAGATAAAAAATTATTCACTGCACCGTTTGTATGTATTTACAAATATAATTTGTATCTGATTGCAGCTAAACCATATCCAAGCTTAAAAAAACAATTTATCTACTTATAAGCATATTTCAAGATGATGTTCCTTACTTTATGAATGTATTTCGAGTACACTAAGATGAGTTATTGTGACATCGTTGTACAAATTAAACATCTAAACTAATAATTATAATTCATCTTCATTTTTACATTTGGGTGGGCAGAATAAAGCTTAAAAGGGAATTGACTTCTCCTTCTTTTTTTAAAAAAGGAAAGAAAGTCGCACGTTAAATTTATCTTTGTTACGAGTAAGTCAGAATGAGTATTTATGTTGATATCAGTAGCTTCCATAGCACTATTGTTTACGAATATATTATCATCTCAATATCCGGTATTCAGATAATAGATGACATAACAGCGGGCACTATTCAGATAAAGTTACGCTGAGCCGGTTGGACCTTTGACCTCTTGTCGCATGCTTCGGAATCAATTCATGATGAAGGTGTCTAGTTTTTATTTTATTTTCTTGATGTATGATAGAGATATTTGTTTCTGGTAATAGCTCAGAATTACCGATTTATATTAATAAGTATTAATATTATTTATCATTATAACATATATTCTTACTGACGTATCTATCGTCGTTCAGCCACTATCATCATCCAAATATAGGGAACCAACATCAGAATGTTTTGCTAATTTTATTTATTTTAGCTACCTCTCAATAAAGCCTTATGTCTTCAGAAGGGTTTGTCAAAACATTCCGCATTTTATCACCTATAATTACAGCCCCAACGATTATTATTAATACATTTTCTAATTATTAAAACGACGGATAATGTAATTAACTAATAACGTACAACTTGCTGTAAAGGATTTGTCACAAGTAAAGTCTCAAAGAAATATATTTCCGAGTATCCTTGTAACTAGCTGTTTAATATAAACTGTCTTCCTTTTAATAAAGGGATCCGACAACTTTGGGAGAGCAGAGCGTTCCTTTACGCTTTGACAGTCTAAAGCTATGGGAAGCTTAAACTTAATATTAAGTTTACGTCTCTTTCCTGCTCATCATGTAAAACTAAATTTTAATACATTTTAAAATGTTATACTTTAAAAGACGTAGGCTTAATAATTTGTATATTTTTTAGTACGCAGGTGGTTAAAATAGTTATATTTGAAAATTCGACAGAAATTGCTTTTACTCCAATCAAATCTTACGAAAATTCTTCTAAAGGAAAACTTCCGAATTAGACAAGTAGATTTCTTTTTTCAGCGACATGTGTGGTGGTGTTGTCATATCCATATCGCTGATGACCACCAGATGTTCCGTAATGACGTGTCTGAGATCACTACAATAATGCCGGTTCAATTTGTTTGTTGTCTTAAAACTTATTAGTTATATTACATGTACGTAAGACATCCTAATAATAGTATAAAAGATTAAATACCTTTGTTTTTTGTTTTGCTTTCACGCCCACACTATTCAACCGATGCCACCAAAGTTTTATATGGACATTTTTGGGCCCCTGGAATGAATAGAGGCTTACTCTCATAAAAAAAAGATGTCCATTCTAAGTTTCAAAAAAACCATGGTTTGCCTCCTGAGTTCATATTTGACTATCAAATAAAATAAGGTTACGTGCCTTCAGTCGTCAATCCAACATGTTCTGTCAATAATGACTAGTTTCGGCAATGCTGCATTATTTTAAAATCATGCCGTGATGTAGTTAAAAAAGATAATATCGTCAAAACAAATGAAATTATAAATGAATATATAAAGGAACAAACACGCACGGAAACACTTATCACGAAGAAGAAATTCGTTTATTGATTGGGTTACACGAATGGTCGGCTATGTGTGTAGATTGGTTAGTTTCATATTTTTGTATAAAATATTCAAGGGATAATTACATCTAATGCTACTCGTCGTTATAATTGTTTTCTTAGTCATAATAATGTTTTAATTCTAAAATATTCTGTTCTATTAAATTGAGAGTGAACAATACAAATTAAATAACCGCTAATTTTAAACCTTAAGAGCATTCCAATATCTTATATATTAAGTATGTGAAAATAATAGATATATTAATTTTACTTAAATTCAAATCCTTTCTCATTGAGACATCTTAAATTGTTATTTAATGAGTCTCTCTAATGATTTGTTTTGAAAATTTGTCTACTATTTGCACAAAAACTTGTCTACTGAATTAATTGGAAATTAAACAATTACAGCAGTAAAAATTATTAAATTGGGTTTCTTTCGTATTAGAAAGATGGTGCAGATATGCAAACAGTTGAATACCGTTCATTCATTGCAATATCCGTTCATTTTATGAAAGTGGAAGATTACATCACACTGTTATGTGATTACTTATGTAAAAAGCAAGACAAAGTAACTCCAAGCTTGAGTAGATATTGTTGCTAGGGTATGATGGCAAGGTTAGCTCCAGTTCACCTCCCTCTTAGAGCAGCGCCTGGAATCTGACGCTGTCACAGATTCTCTGATGTTGAAACTATGTAAAGAGTTCATTTAAGCTTCTTCCTCGCCGACTTTGTTTTATCTCTTCAGCATGACGACGTCAGATTCGGTGGTTGCAGTACAGGAAGTTGAACTGGAGCTAAACTCAGCATTCATAATGGTAAGAGTATTTTATAGTATAGAATAATTAGTAGAGATGAAAAGGAAAACACGTTGCATGTATGGAGGGAAAATTATTTTTTTGTATGTAGGGATTGGGAACTTGTAATTTTATCTAAGGATCAGAGAATCTTTTGTTTTTAGTGGTTCATAATAAATTCCAGTTATGTAGTATTTATTTGTTTAGCTTAGCATTGTATATTTATATAAAAAAGTTTATTTAACACTGCCAATAAAATGAATATATTTAATGTATATGGAATTATGGGAAAATCATTAATTCGAACAAACGGATGAAATTTTTCTAATTAACCACCTAATAATTTTCATAAAACGTTAGTGCTCTAGGCCCTTACAAATATTTATGACTTCTATTAAGACAATGCAATTATACAACTTTTCAAACAATAGAGGTTTTCATATCTCTTTTCAGTAGAATGAACACGTTCCAGACTGATATTTCAAAGAGAACTAGATTGAGAATTCCCATATTTGTATTATTTTCTTTGTCCTTTTCCATGAAATGTAAATGTTGACGTCAAGGATACATACACAAATAGTATTATAATAAAAAATTATTAAGATATTTCTAAAATTTACCCCTCCTTTCATTAGATCACTACGTTGTTATATTTTTAAACTGTTACAAATATTTCTTAAAGTTGTGCAATTTGATTTAAACTTTTAATTATTAGAAATTATTAAAGATAACACCCAATATTTATGATTTTCATGGTACTTGAGTTATGAAAAAACTCATTCCCGATGGTGTACTTTTATTTATAGCTCTTGATTCACAGTTTTAGGTTATGGCGGGGGCATTGTAAGGTTGGCCTAATTTTTTTAATATACACTGAGTTCAGTCTACCAGTTGTACAGGTATTTTAATAAAAACACTCTATAAATTAATTATACAAACTTGCTTATAAAAATTACTATATATTTTACTTAAAGTATAACTTTGGAAACTAATAATACTTACTGTAAATTAAACTGATATATTACTATATCATCACGTGTTTATTGCGGGAAACACATTATAAACCATTTAGTGTAATGAAAAACCACTTGTATTACCTCTTTAAGATTGATATGGCAACTATAATTTGGATTTTGTAACTTAGATGAGTTCGAAACAATAACGAGTTCTGTAGTTACGAGTTTTGGAGTCACCAATCACCGAAATAACAGTAAAACTGTATAAATATATTATAAACATTAATATTTTATATTACAAGAGTTTGTTCCAAGTAAAACCTTTTTTCTTTTTTGAAAATGCTAGAATATTAAAGAACATCACTAGCACTCTAACTGTAAATTTTGATAAATAAGTTGTTCCTCATTATAGAAGTTTATTTGGAATATGTAAAAAATAAGTTACTAAAAAAAGATTCTATTTTAATATTGAATACTAATTTTAATATAATTATCACCACGTTTTAAAAGTTTAACGCTGCGTAATTACGCATCGATCAAGATCACGGCATACGTCATCTGACATGAAGAGCTCATGGCAAAAGGAATATAAATGAACACGAATTTCCCAAAATTAGAGACACACGAAAAGTATTTTTGTTCAAATTATAAGATCTTAAGGTCTTAACTATAATATCTTACTTGAACCAAGTTACACTTCAAAATTTTTACCCCAGCAACAATAAATACATAATTTTATGCCAAATAGCACAGAGATAATATGCCCTAACGGCAAAATATACTGTTGTATTTATGGAACTACAACTAGCGTATTTCCTCGTCATCTTTGCACCAAAAACTTAAAAAAATTCTATTTTATTTAGCATTCTTTCCTCAACTTTTAAAAGAGCTTTTTTTAACCAAACATTATTATACTATTGAGTATGAAGAACACTCGTTCCCTCGAAACCAAATCTCAAAATTCAAAAACCTACTGTAGATATGTTACTGACGTGATTCAGACTGAGTTTAAAATAACATGAAATGTATATTACTTTCTAAATTGTTATTATATTCTGCTATCCAAATTTGCACAGTAGAGAAATACGTCCATGATTATGATTGGTCACGCTAGCCAACGCAGTTGTTACGTTTTAAAAATGTAACACGGGTACCGAATGATTGAAAATTTTCCTGCTTCAACAATTGCACCTTCACGTTTTTCATCTTCTTTCAATTCACTGGGACTGTATAAAAAATTTGCATGTCAACTTCTAATGAGATACACAACTACTAAATAAGTGATTTGTAACAATACAATCAATCAGTGAGTATCTCAGAGTGGAGCTCAAGAACGGAAGTAGGACGATCTACACTATTACTAGCGATATTGCAGGTTTTTCAACAATTTGACGAAAGACCGCAGATTTCATCCAATATTTCGTTCCGCACTATATTTAAGAATTTAAATTAGTATTTAGTATTAGTTTTAATGTATTTAAAACTATGAATATATAGTGTTTAATATGAAGTTTTATACATAGCTCCAATTAGATACACTAACTGGCTATATACAGACCAGATTCTTTTGTCTAGCAAAGATAAGATGTCTCTCTTTTTGTTTCTCGTTTGTCAGGGGACACGCTATTTTTTCCTTTCAAGCAGAATAGCTGTGATCCCTGTAGACAAAATTGTGGCCGGTAGAGTCCTTTCGTCCACATTGTCTCATTGTCTCTAGAACTTATGTCTCGTGAAGAGTCTCTAACATTAAGATGGTTAACTAGACCAGTCTGTTTTGAGGCATGTGTGTTTTCCAACTCAAAACCCCTATTTTATTGTTTGATGGTGGAATATTTGTTTTATATTCGTTTTTTATGGGCATCTCTGTAACTATTGCCTTTCATCCTGTAGCTTTGAAGTACAGAGGAACTGTGATGGAGGTAAAAAGTGATATTGAGCATTTGAGAATACTCTGAACAGTGTTTTAACTGTGTTTTCGGCGCTATTTATGACACGGAGATAGATCTCTAAGATCAGGACCGTTATTTATAAAATATATTCTAAACCTAGTTTCTCCGTTTTTGCTCTTTCAGCTAGGGCAATTATGCCGTGCCACAATGTCTAAGGAAATAAAATTCAATTCCTTTCACGTACACATTTCCAATTTAGTTCATATAATTTAAATCCGGAATAAATTAATCGATTTGCCTTTTTACCAAGATGTTGAAATGAGAAGTGATGTTACTTTTGTCATGCTTTCCCTCTACTAATTGAAAATATTAATTAAGCAATTAATGATAATATTGGACAGTCATAACAAAATGTTTACACAAAACAGTTGATTACATTTAACTCGCTTTTAATTCATATTACACAATTTTAAAGACCAAACTGGGGGTTTTTACTGATTTCAAAACCAGTAGGGCGTATCCCGGAGGAATTTTTGAAATAAGAGTAAGCCTCTATTTATTTCAGGGACCCTAAAAATGTCCATGTAACATTTTTAGTGGCATCTGTGGAATTGTTTGGGCGTGAAAGCAAAACAAACAAACAAAGAAATTAAATAATTTATAATATTATTAGGACAAACTCTATACGTACATTTAATATAATTTATATGTTTTAAGACAACAAGCAGATTGAACAGGCACTATTGTAGTGATCACTACCAAGGAACGTACACGTCACGTATACGTCATTGCGGGAATATCTGGTGGTCATCAGCGATATGGATATGACAACACCACCGCAAATGTCACTGGAAAAAGAAATCTACTTGTCTATTTTTGAAGTTTTACAGTTAAAGAATTTTCTTAAGATTTGACTGGAATAAAAACTATTTCTGTCGCATTTTCATAAATAATCATTTTAAACACTCGCATATTTAAAAGTATACAAATTATTTATTATACCTTCATTTGGTAAAATATAAAATTTCAAATGTGTTAAAATTTAGTTTTACATGATGAGCAGGAAAGAGACGTAAACGTAATATTAAGTTTAAGCTTCCCATAGCCTTAGACTGTCAAAGCGTAAAGGATCGCTCTGCTCTTCCAAAGTTGTCGGATCCCTTTATTAAAAGGAAGACAGTTTATATTAAACTGCTATTTACAAGTATTCTAGGAAATATATTTCTTTGAGACTTTACTTTGGAAGAATCCTTTATAGCAAGTTGTACGTTATTAGTTAATTACTTTATCCGTCGTGTTTATATTTAGAAAACGTACTAATACTTATAGTTTGACAAACCATGCTTCAAAGGTAGTAAAATAAATGAAATTAGTAAATAATTCTGATGTTGGTCCTCTATAGTTGGATGGTGATAGTGGCTGAACGAAGATACGTAACTAAGTAGCTATGGTTTACTTTCAGAAATAATGTATATCAATATATTCGCTAAATGGTGATTCTGAGCTATTAATTGACCAAATATTTGTATCTTACATCAATATAAGGAAAAAACTACACATCACAACATAAATTGATACCGAAGCAAACGATAAAAACTCAAAAGTCCAACCGGCTTGGCGCAACTTTATCTGCTTATTGCGCGCTGTTATCTTATCTGAAAATCGGATATTGAGTTGATATATTCCTAAACAATATTGCTATGGAAGCTACTGATAACAACATAAATACTCTTTCTGACTTACTCGGAAGAAAGATAGATTTCACGTGCAACTTCTATCACCACATGTAAAAAATGAATTATTAGTTTAGTTTAGACATTTAATTTGTACAAATCGATGTCACAACGACTCGCATTAGTATACTCGTAACAAATAGCAAGTAAACATCATCTTGAATCATTTTTATAAGTAGATACACTTGTTTGTATAAAGTTTGATTTGGTTTATCTGCAATCAATTATAAATTATATTTACAAATATATACAAACGATGCAGTGCTGTTGTTTGCTAAAGAATCATCTATACGGTCGTCATATTAAGTAGGCTACTTTCATTTCCTTAAAATATATTTTTAAATACAAAAAATATTAAAGTCTAAAATAGTAAAGATTATATTTGAATATTGTAATATAACTACATTATTTATTACACATTATACATTTCGAGAGTTGAGATCTTTAGTGATGAATGGTACTATATTTCAATAGGTAATTATATCATATAACAAGTTAACTTGTTAGTTCATAAAAATAAGCCTCTTATATAACGAGAGCAGAGTACTTTAAAACTCAAAGTAATGTCGTGAAATACAACCACGAGATATAAGAAAAACCGTAAGAAGAGCGCATTATCTTACAGAGTAAAATATATGGTTGTAGGAAACGAGACGGCATAGTGTGTTGAATGAAGATAAGTTTTGACATATTATTTTGTGCAATAATTCTCGGTTAAAACTCCTCAACTGTCAGATTTTCCGTTTACTTTGGAACTGAATACGCTTTACATAATACAAGATACGCACCACTCCTACTCTCCTGATTTATATCTTGTTGTGATAGTGTATATGGGGTGAGTTTACCTATCGTTAATAAATTTGATCTTCTTGGTATTTTAATTATAGGTATGGAAAAAATAGTTGGTGGGTTTTAGAGTTTGCCTACATTATTTTATTCTCACCCATAAGTTTATCACAGAAAAATCGTGCAAATGTCAATAAAGACATACTTTTGTTTACATATAATATTAATTTAAAATCCTGGATTATGCAAAGGTTCACACGGTTGGTACCTGTATAAAACTTTTATTTCTCGTACATTCCTGTTACCATTTTGGTATGTCAATTTTATTGTAAATATGCTTTGTGGATGAAAATAAGTTAAAAACAAATACGGAATTATTTCATAAGTGAGCTATATTTTAATGAGGTTAAAAAGCTATAAATCCGGGAATTTGGCGATGACTGTCGAATGTCTGTTTCTGTTCAATTGAATGGGGTCTTCGTGAGAATATTTTAAAATAATCTGGAATCTACCTTAAAATTATACTGAATTGTTATTTACGTTTTAACTTAGTAATGGTTATTGAGATCAACGTCTGATGGATTAGAAAAATCATGTAGATGGTGGAAAGACAAAAATAGGGACAAAATATTTTGCGTCCCCATTATTTAGTATTCAACTTAATGAAAATAATTTATTTTAGGCTTTACTAAAAAAAATATGCGAGCACTCATGTTGACTGATTTTACTAATGTGGAATAATAAGTTTACTCGTATATATTAAAATTAAAGGGTTCGCTTATATATACAAGTTTTATATATATATATATATATATATATATATATATATATATATATATATATATAAAATAATTAAGGGGATTCAGGGTTATTCCAGATGTTTTTTTAATTGTAACCAATTTGACCTGAATTGCGAAATAATAAACGAAATAATTGTACTAAAATGTTTGTGCATTTCTCATACTCAAACGGTGACATACATATTTTGTTTACCACAGAGGGATTTTTCCCATTATAAATATAAAGAATAAAAACAACTTTATTGTCAGAACGATAGCAAATCTAGGTGATCAAAAGTGTAAACTTTTGTGACTTGTGTAGACCAAACGTTTATAAGCAATTCTAGTGTCATCTGAAGTAAAGCTTCAACTCGTGATCATCATATAATATTCTTATTAGGAGTTAAGAGGGCTTGTACGATCGTAAGTTTGAACTAGACCAGCAAAAATAAAATAACACTCATTTTGGCTCTGAAATGTGTTGCTTTCTAGAAATGGTAAGACATAGAACCCTCAAATATGCTATTTTACCAGGCTCGATACCTGAAAACATCCTCAAGATCCAATTTCGATCTTATAGAATAAAAAATGCTATACGTCTTTAACGGATAATTAGAATATCGAGTAACTTAGCCTGTTTATTACACTTGCATTCTTAATCTCATATTTCTTTAAAATTATGATGTTTTGTTTCACTGACAATATAAGGTAAACCAATATAGACTTATTTTGTAACCTATTTTGTAGGTTTATTGTCTCCAAGTTTAACTGACTATTACAGCACACAATTATACCAATACTATTTCCTGTATAACTGTAACATTACAAAAGCCATTGTGTACCTCTTATTGGTCCAATTAAAAAATCAGTTAAATAAAATATTTTGTTCCATGCCACACCACGTACCGCATACTGCTTGCATGCAAAATTTCAAGTCTACACAATTTCATTGTCCTGTGACATGAAACTAAGTATTATGAAAAAATTAAAGTCTGCAGATAATCTTACCACATCATTCATTCACATGCACAGACAGCCGCCATACCGAAAATTAATGTTTACAAGATTTAATGTTTACAAGACGTGAGTCACAAACAAAAATAATTTTGTCAGCCTAAAAAGTAAGCCTTCCATGACTCTCAGCCAAATTCCGTGGTTATTCATACAACATAATATAACTCATTCTTGTCTGTGTAGAAACGAAATTTCATGCACAATTTAAAGTCTCCGGATAATCTTCACACTCACATTGTTGTTCAATGGTTTAGGTTTTGTAATAGTTTTTAAATAATTTCCGGTGAGGTAGTGAAAATTACTACAATATTGCAAATGAAATCAATTAATGTTATTTACTTTTAATATTAGATTCTCAGCTTATACTTTTCAGTTTATTACTTGAATAAGCTACCATGTCTTAGCAAGTCACATGTTGATACATCAACTTTGATTATACTCTGCTTGTTTAGACATTTATTCCTTCTTATATTTTTGTTGCTTTTCCAGTTACCGATAAGGTAAATTTTAAAATATTTGCTAACACTCGAATCCCATGTAATGATATGCACCATCATAGAACTCAGTGTTGTTCATCTTGAAATGAAGCTTTATGCAAAATTTCAGTCTATAAGTCCGTTCGTTTTCTACATATTGTCAGACAAACAGAAATTGAACGTTTTTCAGCCCTGCTAGTAATACGCTTCACTAACGCGCAGCCATAAAATATAACAAGATTAACCCCATAATAAACCAGTTTAATATCATATTAAGCATTATATTACAAACTTATTTTTATACATTGTTTTAGTTTAGAAGTTAATTAATAGTATACGAGCGGAGACTTAAGAGTTTTATTAGTAAACATTTACAAATTCCAACATGGTGTACTTATACGTTAGATCAGGAAATATCAAGCTAGCATGTTTGCACGAAGTAAGCAAGAAAAATGACGTCATTATGATAAGAGGATTGGATGCCACACTGTGACTAATGGGGTGAATATGTCACGTTAGGCTCCATTGAATCCTTCACACCCTAACCCTGGTATTAGTTCAAAGCCGGGCCTGCAGAGTTGTCCAATGGTAACTGAAGGATAGTTTTACTTACACACTTAGTGAGTAAGCTATTTTGTAACGTTAGTTTAAAAATGGATTTACATTATAATACGTTTTCAAAGACTTTAATTTTAAATGATTGCAAACTTAGGAGATCATATTGTATATTACAATAAATATAAAATATACAGAGCAAAGATATGGACATTTAAGATCTGTGTGTGTGCTTATCATTTATAATAAACCACAAAATATCTTTCAGGATGAGATACTTACATTTGTGTGTTTTCCACAGGTAAATATATGTTACTGTGGTTATGGGCTTAGTCCCCAAATATGACAGTATAATATTAAACAAATTTTAAAATCCAAGCGTGCTTTATTTTATGAAACATTTTAAAAATATATTGATAGTATGCATATTTAGTTAATTTTATATAACTTCATATAAGATGGCTAACAATCAGAAGTTAAAATTTACAAATGTAAGTAGCTCATACGGAAATATATTTTGAGAACACACACACACACACACACACACACACACACACACACACACACACACACACACACACACACACACACACACACACACACACACACACACACACACACACACACTTATAAGTAGTTAGAACTAAAGAGAAGAAAACAGAAAAACCAGTGTAAAAGAGATAGCCTCCATTTATTTCAACATAACATAGCTGAGAAAAAAACTGACAAACTGGCCACAGCCTTAGCCACGTAAATATTTTTTCACTCCGGAAAGAAATTCTTTTTCAAACTAAGCGCAATAAGGTGCATCTTCATCTTCTTGTCCTCAGTAAACATTAAAAAACTGAGTTAGCAAAATCTAAATCCGAAGCTAAAAACAAATCAACTGAGAAAATTTGAGTAGATTGTAAAAAATAAACCATACATTTACCAAATATAAAACTGTTACGGACTGTAATTGTTCCAGCTCTTACACTTGATCTTTTCACAGATTTATGATAGAAACTCTGCCATGTAAGCTTCTCAGCGCGGTATGTCACAAGAAAGTCGACATCATCACTCATATACTCATAAGCTTACAGCAATATATTTCTATAACAGTTCTTCATGCACTCAGAAAAGATTCAAAGCTCTTTTAAGTGTTCCATCCATACATATTTTTATTAGATCGAAATATTTCTCAAACAGTTCTTCATGCACTCATAATAGATTCGAAGCTCTTTTAAGTGTTACATCCATACATATTTTTTGTTAGATCGATAGTCGTACGACAAGTGACGTTTGTTATTTTAGGATAAAAACAGTTCAGTTATGAAAACCATATTTATTTTAATATTATGCAATCTTTTAGATTTGTTATTACATAACTCTAATACCTTCGACTTAACGTGATCCAAATCAATCGGTGCTGTCATTGATAACTGTTATAATATTTTGTAAGTCACACTCCTTTTTTATATTTTGTTATATAGCTAATTAACAAAGGCGTACGTTTAATTTGGGGAATAGGAAAGGTTAAACATGCCAGAGATAAGGCCAATTTGTATAAAAAGGTTTCATGGTTGGTTTTCATTACAGGTTCAACTGGCAGCTCTGAAAATGAGTTCGGGTTATTAGATTAAGGCCACTGACAACAATAATTGCACGTCGCCACGCCACAGTGAAATTGCGTCTACCCCCATCCCCTCTTTGCCGACGTTCAGGTGATCAACTCGGACTGGTTTTCCAAAAATTCTTTTTAACATTAGTATTAGAATTATCTTTAGTTATTGTGGTAAAATTGAATATGTATATTTATTATTCACATGTTCTATACACTGTAATAAGCACAAATAACATAAACATAGAACTTTATAAAATGTACTTATAATGTATTTTTAGTTTCTTAAATGGCCACCTGAAACTTATTCTACCTCAATTATTTACATTTATTTGTAAATTTGATAAATTTCTAGTCTGTGGCTAAATACGTTCTTAAGATGTCTTACGAACATTATAAATACAGAAAGTGTTACAGAACATAAATATTTTCATCTCTCGTTGGGCAAAAGAGAAATTATGTCAGACTATTACGGATAGCCTTCATTGACGCTCAACCAAATTCCATGGTTATATATGCAAAATCATAAAACTCATTATTGTTGTTGTATAAATTAAGTTACACTATAAACTTTGCATTTTACGGCAAAATTATCTCGAGAGATTATATTATTGATAAATTGAATTTTTTCATTAAATTTGTTTCAAAACAGAGTTTAAATAATAAAGGATCACACACTAAATCACCAAAAGATACTTTTATGTTTGATCTGTTGTTAGGCTACATATATGTTGGCATCATGGTTACTCATAAGATGAATGCAAAGACATTCAGTAACGATCAGCTAAATTCCTTGGAATGACGTGCATTCTCAAATTTAGGCTTACCCAATGAATTATGTTTGATCTATTTAATGTTCTTAATACTTAATATTTGTTTCAACTAGTACAAAATATTTAAGTACTGATAGATACACTGATTTTATCACTGATAATGAATGCAATGTATACTGTTGTTTTATATTAAGTAATATTTTATTGTTATTTAACAATTTTTGTTTTTTTTATTTGTGTTATTAAATGGTCTTCAAAACTTATGCATCGAGTTAAAGTGAAGGACATGAATCCACGTTCAGGGGAAGTATGATTGAATAATCCTACAAATTACCTCGGCAATTTTATAATTATTTGTAACATTTTTATCAGCAAAGACAATTTTCTTGTGAAAGTTAATTTTTGTAAAACAAGTTACCACTAGAAACTGTACCTGTCTCAATTGGTCAAGTAAGAATATCGATAGTGCACAGTGTAACTGTACCTATCATTAATTTTGTCTGTGAGTAGTAGGTTCTGAGTAATAGTCCTGTGTATATGTCTAAAAAACATGTAATACGTATATTATTTATTCATTATAAATAAATTAAAATAGACTATTTTGTTATCCAATTAAAATAATCGAAATTTCGAGTTGACCGCACTTTATTATTGAGGTTGTATTCTATATAAAATATGGGGCCATTATTTTAGCTTTGCGCTGATATTTCCGAACATACATAGCTCACAAAAGTTGTTTAAAATAAAAATCAAGTAATTGTATTTGTATTACTTCACTAAAAAAAGTTTATACAAAAATTATACAACGCAATAATGAGGGACTTCACTTCACCTTAAGCGTATTTGTTGCGAAGAAATACTTTCTACATATTAAATTTGCACTTTGCAGCGTTGAAACTCGG
Source organism: Homalodisca vitripennis (assembly GCF_021130785.1). NCBI lineage: Eukaryota > Metazoa > Arthropoda > Insecta > Hemiptera > Cicadellidae > Homalodisca > Homalodisca vitripennis. Next base: position 195,748,369 of record NC_060207.1, read on the forward strand.
ACTGTCCCACAGATTAAACTCTGGTAGTTAGATGTCCATAAGATCTTGCCAGAGATTCTACGTGATGAAGATATAATCAAATGCTTTGAAATGATTACTTTGACCATGCACGAACAAACCATCGTTAGAGTTTGAAATTCTAAGCACAGGACGTGGAATCACACGTTAGGATTTTCCATTAGTCTATACCAGTTGATATGTGGGTTACACAGGTATTTTGGGACTGACCTTAATATAAATTCTGGCCAAACATAGTTTATACGCTTCTATAAAAACATGTTATTGCTGCTTTGAAGGTTACGGCATTGAAGATTTGTTTGCGTGATGCACAAGCCAATCCATAATGTTACCTGGAGTTATTTGGCATATTCTTAACAAAACGTATTACACCTGGTCTCATGCCAAGTTGATTTGGCAAAAGAACATACCTTTCTGCTAGAAATGTTCCTTACCTTTCTTACGAAATTACAATAAAAGTCCGGTGATACTTTTTATATAGCCGATTTAACGTTTAATGGTTCTATTTGTAAATTGATTAAAACTTAAACCTGACATACAGATCAGTTTATGTCATATTACAATCGCAGTGGTGCAGCATATTTCTATCAGCATATCTTTAGAGAAAGTACATACTTTTATGGTATACAAAAATAATGTATAATTTTTCGTTTTACTGTTCAAATATTACTACTAACAAAATATGGAGAAACTGAGACACTCAGTCGTTACTAAAAAGTTAGTTCATTCTCAAATACCTCAAAAATTTGCCAATGTTGTTTTAGACATGTGTTTGACATACCTGTTTGTATAGTTATCGGTAGTGATCTGTACAGATCTTACTCATATAGCAACTGATGAGCAGATATCTTATTGGGCAGGTATACCCTGGAACCAGTGACAGAAATATATTTTTTTCTGGGGAAATTACGTGTTAGATGTGATAGTTACATCTACCAATATTATATAAGTCCCAGGGATAATAACCGGAGGGTTTTATTCATATGCAATTATATACCCGTAAAATGCAGTAAAAATGGTTAGATTTCTAGGCAAATTTACGAAAAAATCTGGAAAAAAAACAGTTACAAAAATAGTAGAAATAATATTTTATAATAGAAATAAAATTAGATCCTAGTATGGACTGTAGTATGAAGTAAATTTGACGTGATTATTAAAATGCGGAGTGAAATGAGGTATTGCATTTATTAGTAACTTGGATAGTAAAGCATTAAAACGATTACGCGATATTCATGGAAAATTCCGCGGGTTTAGCTTATATCGAACTGTAAAACTGTATTTCTGGGAGTTATTTCCCAGAATAAACCGAGTAAAATTCTTGATTTTTATAAAATTCTATTTAAATAACACGAATTATAAACGCGTTTAATAAAATATTCTTATTATGGCTTAAATTTTTTCCCCAAGGAGTACATTATGGATTAAAAATCGAATCTGATTTACTAACTTAAATTGAAGTTTACGTAGTTTATTTGTTGCTTATGTAAAATCACAACATTAGAGTAATATTCAGTGATTCTAAAGAAATACAAAAGCAATAAAAGAAAGCACGAAGATGAGGAATTACTTAGTAGAGCTCTCTTTGTGACAAGTAATCTGAAAGGTATTCAACCAAGCGAAAAGAGATAAGAGAAGTTTGGAAGTTAAAGAAGTTTGGAAACTTCTGAGTCATTTAAATGTCTTCACAAATAATCAATAAAGTTTGTTTCATCTTTAACTGTTGTAAATTTTACTTCAATACGTATATATACACATAATATATATATATATACCTGTATATATATATATATATATATATATATATATATATATATATATATATATATATAAAACTAATATTAAGGTACTTGTATCCTTATTGGAACTTATCTTACATATACAACATCACCATCATCGTGTCGGTTCTCATATTTTGCAACCGACAATCCACTTATCAATACAATACTTTACAACTTACAATACTTACAACAACAACAACAATACTACAACACAACAACAACAACAACTACAACAAGTTAAAATACTTTGTTAACTTTAAAATGTGACTAAATTAATTAATAATGTTATGTACGAGTCAGGCCAAAATTTTGTGGGAATGTTTTATGGGTTACTTAAAAACAGTTTTTTTATTAACCATGACCACGTATTTCAACCGAGATGTAGCTTAACCAAAATAAACACTATCTATACTAAGCTAATTAATTGTATTGAGAATAATATGCACATTACATATTTCTTAATAGTACATTAAATATGTGTCCTATATTACATAAAATACGAAACATCAACATTTCATTTAACTTCGTATTTTCTTACTTTGAGACTACTTGTGAACTAATAACAACTTTAAATTAAACTTTCATCACCAACCACGTCTTATAAAGCCCAGGACTAATTATTTTCCTTACTTTATGTTGTAAACATGTGTTAATACTTTCACTGTAGCTCTATACTGAGTGATCTTGACTAGTGCACAAAACTAATGTGCACCAGGGCATCTACCGCAGTCAACCAATGTGTTAAACTACCGTACAATAACTGTCCAGCTATATTACATACCATTAAACTTAGTGCTGAGATTTTGAAAGCTATGGAGTTTGTTATAGTGGGTATTATGTGCTATAATCCCTAATAATGTGGTTATCCGTACAGCTCTAGACCCTCGAAGTTAATGTATACAAGTTACAAGTATGTTTACTGAGAAACATTATTTTGTATTACTTAAAATAATGCATATTTTGTTATTATTATTGAATATTTTTGCATTGTCAACAAGTTGTGTGATATTTAAAAAACTACTAATTTCCAGATCTTTACGATGTTACTTTAAAGCTTATTATAAACATACTTTTAACAAACAATAAAAGTATACTAGTAAAACGTTTTAATAATTATATATTACTTAATTTTTTAGTTTAAAGATGTATAATCCGGATACCAATACTATTACTTAGTAACTAAACCTCCAATGTTGATATTATGGTTATCTTTTTTTTTAATACTTTCAAAGCCTTTTAAAAATCACTGTAAGAAATTGGGGAATTTTTGTCTTATTTGTATGTTATTAAATGCTTTCCAAAGTATTATTTTAGATACATTATCTTCACTTCTCTGTGTAACAAATTCTTCGTCTCCGCCTTGACACTTTATTTCTGTTTGCTCCAGTCAATGCCGCTTGAATGAATAATAAAATCTCAAATTGTTGCTGAAGAGTAATAGTCTTATTCTTTCAAAGTAAGCAATTTCGAAGTAAATATTATTATTGGTTGACGCGTAACTTGTACTGCAGAACTGGGTTTATGATATCTTCAGGTAAAATGCAATTAAAGGTATTTTTTTATTTAAATACATAAATAACAACGATTTCTTAACAAACTTTTATAATAATATCAGCCTTTCTGTTAAATGTTCTTGGTATAATTGTGATTTAAATGTTTCAAAAGCTAGGAAAAAAATATTAAGATATTCAATTTTGAATTTTTATTTCATCAACGTAATTTTTCCAACCTACTCATATTGAGTTCAATATAGAAACATCCAACATTCCAATGTTGTGAAACGTCCATTAGGAAAACACATACATATTTTGATTATTATAAGGCACAAATGGAGTAAAAAGTTAAAATAACAACACACTTTAGAGATTACATACGTCCGTTCCTGTAAACGTTAATTAAAAGTACACACTGGGTTGTGTTTGCAATCTCATCACTGTTTTCGAGAGGACCATCGTCTGTCTGTATCAACAGGTTGTTTGCTTTAATTTTACCCTCATTATTGTGTTCCCAATGTTTTGTCTTATTTATAGCTAACTACCCTTTGTTTTCGTTACAAATTCACCGTAAAACCTTTTTTTATCTTATACAGGCACAACACACAGATGGTCTTTAAGGTACCAGAAAAACAACCTTAAACAAATATATCTCAATAGTATTTTTAAATCTGTAAAAATTGTTTCCATCGTAACAAAAACCAAATTTGTATTTATGATAAAAATGAAAGAAATGTTTAAACATAACAGTACATTATAAACAAGTATATTAAAGAAACATTAAAAACGTGGATAGTATAAGTAAATAATATATTAGAACTAACAAATTTGAAACAAATATGAATAGAAAAAAATCTTAGACAAATTTTAATTAAATTGTGTGTGTATCTTCAGGTCAATCCGAGAATGGATAACATTTACAAATTTAAGTAGAAAGAAATTAATTTAGATAATTAAATATAAAATTTTCCAAACCGCACATTTTACAATACTATTACGAGACATTTACATATATTAAATAGCCAAACTAATTAAAGGCGCTAAGTTATCATGTCTTTCAAATACAATTCTGCTTGAAATATAGCTTGAGTGTTAGACCACTTTATAATGTACTTTACTGTACATGTATGTTTAGCATGCGTCTATTCATAATTTTGTTATGGTTCGTAGGACACCTTAGCCTACTGAAAATTTAAAATCGTCCATAATTGAATTTATAAATATGGACAAAAACGACCATTATTAACTAATTTTCTTTATTAATTAAAAGTTACTTGAATTACAGTGTGTTTGTAACATTAACTTGATTTTTTCATACATAACATAGATAACTGTCGCAACACATGATTTTATTTTTGTTACAATTACTCAAAACTGTATCTACAGATCCTAATCCTAATTATATTATAAATGCGAAAGTGCCTTTTATGTTTTGCTTTTATGCATAAACTATTCAACCAATTGCGCTGAAATCAGACATAAACATTCTTAGTGTCTTTAGGATGAATACAGGCCTATTTTTATTTCAAATATCAATTCAGGGCAATTATAATGTATCTAACTGTTCTGTGTAAACAGTGTTTATATTTTCAATTCATATACTATTTATTTACAGGTACTTATCCATCTTAAAAAATTCCTAAAAATATAAGATATTCAGAATTTGACACCAAAGATTTCCTTTGAACCTTTGCTTCTTAACTAATGTATTAATTTCAGGTCTAATCGTTCAAATATATTAACAATATATTTATGTTTATAAATAAACAAACGCGTAGTGTCATTGTTAATGTTTAGTGTATTGTTGTTTAGCTATTAATGTTTATGAAATATTACGTATTTGATTTAAACGACAATGTTACTATCTAACAAATTATATTAGGATGATCATTTGTTCATAATCATAAATATAGACTCTTTGACGTATTTCCGTGGCCGTGGGAAGGCCAAACCCAACATTAGCAACAGAAATATAATTCACTCGAACGAGAAGTGCTCCAACAGGTGCAAAACCTATTAAATTGCGTGCGAAGCCGTGGGTAACTGCTAGTTATTTTATAAGTTATGCATAAATATTTTTGTTTATAAGTCTCTAAAGTTATCAATTGCATTGTGTTCTTAACATGGTTGGACAATTTATACGTATCGTTATACGTAAAGCAACTACAGCATTTTGTGGATGCTTCTATTTTCATTAACGTCTTCTTAATATAAATCAACGTACAAAATAACAAACAAAAATAAAATATACAGTATTAAATGGGTTCCAACTTTTAGATTTTTACGGAATACGTTACTGTTTACGTTGAAAATGGATTGTAATAGAAGCGGGATTGTGTAAAATATACCGAATTCATACAACAAAACATAGTGTAAATAGTATAAATACAATATGTTATTCCATTTAACAACAGTCTAAGACTATTAGTTTAATCGTAAATGTAACCACTTTGTTTTAAGTCCTCCTGGCGGAAAAAGACAATGTAGCATGCAAAACTTCTACCATTGAAATATGTTTCTATATAACTTAGTACTTGATACAGTTAGATGTTTATTTATTTGGCTTTCATAGCACTGTTTATGACTAATGATCTACACATAAAATCACCAAGTGAAGACGTTTTACGACAAAGGGTAGTTAAACTACATGATTTGCTACGCCACTTGTTGAAATTAGATATAGTTATATCCACCTTATAAATATAGTTTTTAATTTAGATTATTGAGTCCATCTCAATACAATTATCAAATAGACAATTGGGATTACTCACTATTTAGTGCACAAATGCAATGACGGGTTCCAAGCTCCTATTGTTTGACTATGTTCAGTACCATAGGGATTACAATGCAAAGCCTGTACATAAAGCTACCGCACTGCATTGTATGTTATGGCTTGTACTACTGTATAAATGTTCTTCAATACATCCATTTGTGATGTGGCAATAGTTGATCCACACCTTACACTATATCGGAGGCTCAATGTTAATATCTCGTATGATGGAAATAATTTTGTTTACAAATTGATTTATTCTACAATTTTCTCATTAATATCATCATTACCTACAAATATACTATATGTAAAAATTGTCACTAACGCTCAGCGAAATTCCATGAGATAATGTGCTCAGTTACCAAACTCTGTATTTCTTAGTCTATAGGTTAGTTTATTCTCGAGACAATATGTGGGCAATCAAAAAATGGAAATAAAATGTTTACTACCGCTCAACCCATAAAGAATTAAGTAGTATAAATCAATGTATGTTGAAAGTAAATAACCTTAAACGTTGTAGACCAACCACCATTTCTTTACTATAATGAATCACAACCATTAGACGCTTAACTCTTAGTCAGACTTCGTTGTAAGATAATTTTATGTTAGAGAGGCACAGGTGGTTGATTGAGACAGTGAAACTAATCTCGTTCTGAACAAGTTAGGAGATGTTAAAGCTATTCTACCTTTGGAACAATTCCTAACAAAACAAATTCTGACTCGGCGCCAAGAACATAGTGGAGCTGTAAATTTGACTCCTTCTTTGTGCTCAGACTCCTTGCAATTACCTTAACTGATGGAGGTGCATTTTAAAGAACACCTTCTACCTAATGCACATAATAGGTTTGATATTGTAAAAGTTACAATCAACATGTGAAAAGAAAACCAAAAGTATCAAACGGATTAGATATTTGTAATCAATCAATGCGGAGTCACAATATGGTTTTAAGAAGTTCATCTAGCATGAATTAATAATAATAATTAAAAAAGGGCCATTCCTTTCCTCCTTCCTTTTAATTTCCGCCATCTTTCTTTCTGCCGTGACGATTGCCATGCGCTATTGTCGCAGTTGGACCAGTCACTCGTAGGTGGTTGGTAGACGAATGCAGACGTACTGTGATCTGTATTCTGTAGTTCAGTTTTAATGATTAGTGTTGTGTATAGTTTGTTATTAAGTGCACGTTTTAGAGTTAGTAAAGTTGACAAACAACATGGTGGTTGTGATACCTGACTTAGGCGTGCCACAGCGCTTTTGTATGATTTGTTTATTTTAACCTACTTTGTAATTATGTATTAGGATAGTTATTTACCTGAAGAAGAGATCAGATTGCAGATCTCGAAACGTACTGTTATTGATTTTATGTTTCACTGAACGATAGCAAATGTCCGGAAAAATCTTGTTTCCTTCCATCGTCAAAAATAAACTTCAAACAAAGAACGGCACGCACAATCAAATGAAACGAATTAATATTACCTTTGCTGTAAGTTTTATTAGTGAATAAAATCTTTTAGAGTAATATCAAAATCAATACTAAAACTGAAAAAAATTTCATAATATGATATGTTTAGTAATGATAATAATTAGATAACAATTGGATACACAGTTAAACAAAAATTAAAACATAATACATCACACAACATGCAATGCATCCTAACAAATTTCATAGCACGTGTTCAAAATTCCAGTAATAGGCTGGTTATTTCATATGTTATTGTAAGTCAGCATTCAAGCAAAGTAACTCGATTAGTGTATTTAAAGTGAGAATGTGCGCTCAGGCAAACATTTTCCACTCCGTTATTATTTGGCATAGTAAATGATGTTGCACTAAAGTGTTTGTCTTCCAGTAACCGATATATCACTATTCATAAGTATTTTTATTTAATATATACTCCTTTTAGTTATAACTGTAATGAACTAGCAAATGTTTTAAGACGGTAATTATGGAACCTAAAATGATATATTATCTAAAAATATTTAAAAAAATGTTCTAATTAGAATAAATATTTTGCAATGTTTAAGTTTTATATCTTTATTTAATTTTAAACTTTTAGTATGTATCTAAAAAAGAAAACAAACATATGGAAACAAAATACCAATTTAGTATTACTTTAATGTACTTTATTAGTTTTTATGCTAAAGGCGTAGTCAATCAATCAATCAATCAATCATTTTTTATTGCAATAGACATGTATAACATGTATAGCAAACGTCACTATAATAACTAAAATTTTTTGTCCACTCTCCCCACATCAAGATCACACTCATACATACATGTAGTGTAACAAGTACTACGGTTATCGCAAGATAACCAGATCAAGCAACGTCGAGCGTGGCTGCTGCCTTGATTGGGTGACCGCTAAGCGATCCTATCCTTACAAGCTGCATGCTTGTCCGGCCTTTATTTTACTTTTTTTATTGGTATCCACCGATACAACTGCTGATAAATAAAGATTAATATTAGTTTTTTTAGTACTGTTTAATATAAACTGGGCTAAACTGTCAAAACATGAATACCAAGAATAGCGACAAGAAAGGTTATTATAAAAGGTTTAATATTATTACTACAAAAAATTTAACCCTTCCTATTAAATACCAGACTTGTTTGAAATTTAAAACAAAAATGGTTTAAGATTAGTCATTAATATCAAAGAAGTATGGAAAATACTCATAACTAACCCAGCTTAAGTTTTTCCAACGAATAAGAATATAAAATAACAATATTTTGTATATCATAACTTTAAAATAAGAAATACACATTTTATTTTCATAATTTGTTTGAATGTACTAATTTCAATTTCTAAAAATTTACCAAGTACAGTAAGATAATCCTTATTAGAAGGATTTTTTATATTAAGGTATATAAAACTATATATATATATATATATATATATATATATATATATATATATATATTTAGTTTAGTTTCTATATATTCTATTTTCAATTATTTAAATAATGTTTATCCTTGTTTGTAGAATCATATATTTAGTATCAGTAAATTATCTAGCAGTGGAATGTTCGGATAGAAAGCACTGCCGTAAACTTAAATGTCTCACATTTAAATAAGAGCCTGCTACTTTAAAATAGCGTAATCTATGTCAGAAGTGTCTTTGAAGTGTGCATGCTTTATTGCTTGACTCTCGCTTTCACGAACGGGATACGGGGCGGTTAGTTGGGATATAAATCTGCCTCAGAGACATTCACGTGACTCCCAAGTTCTTTGATAAATCTGCAGCACAATGCTTGGGAGGCTGATGAAGCACATTGTGCTTAAAGCCGTTAATTATAGTGACATTATCCCTGAAAACTCACAACTGGGTTTGTTATAATTTACGAGGAATTAGCAAGTGAGTTTGTTAGAAAAGATGAACATAACAATTGTCTTTATTGATCCAAGTTCTTATTAGATTTATGTGTAATTCAGTATGTATTCTTCGAATATGAAGTGTTAAAATTAAGGAAGGAAACATTTTTATAACAAATTAATTGGTTTTCTTGAGTTTTGGGAAAATAATGAGTTATGAAACTTACTTTAAGGGGATATTCATATAGTGGCTAAAATTGAACTAACAGTTATTGTGTTAATATTTTAATATGAAGAATGTTGTTCATATCATAAGACTATAAATTACGACAACCCTCGAAACAGCATTAGTAGAACACTTTAAATATACTATTGTGCTTGATAATTTTCGTAACTGAATTTTGACCATAGCATTGAAACTAAATATCAGAAGTAGTGATAAATAAGAATCACTTTAAAGTGCTAGCAGTATAAAAAAAGATTTTGACAAACAAGGTTTTAACGCGGTTTTATGTATGTATTTAGAAATGAGCATGTATAGGGAAGAATCGCAGCAAAAAATTAAAATTCACTTTATAAATTTTCCTTTTATTTAAAACAGCCATAGCGTATTTTTATTTAGACTGATAAAAATTTCGTATTTAAATGAGAACAAAAATAACTTCATTTAAAAGGGAAAGTGTGGACTATTAAGCTATCCCTACCAATTAATATAATACAATTTAAAAATCAATAACATTAGACCGAATATCTTATCAAATTTGTAATATTGCTAATTATGGTTCTCACCATAGCTATAAAATATGTGATATTTTAATAAGGGAATAGTTTTTAGATAGTTGGCGTACGAGTATGTGCTATTATTGAAGTAAAAACATTTGTATTTTCATTACCTTGACTATGATTTTCAGCCATCTTGGTACGCCATTTATGTCCTTGTTTAGCGTATACTTTACCGAAAGTTCTAAACCTGAATTATTTTAATTATTTCGGAATAAAACCAAATGAATATTTGTTTATATATAAAAAAAATTTTGCCAAAAGCGGGATTCGAACCCCGCCTTCGGGTTTTTGTTAACGTTGGAGATGGTATCGATCGGTATTGTAAGAAATTTCAATTGTAACTTTTATGATATAAGACCGTGAACTTCTAATAATGTATGTCTAGTACACATATGTCGAGTGTAACTTTCCTAGCAATAAAGCAAAAAATAATATTCCTGTTGGATGTTTTATGTTCGCTCACTATGGAAAATACAGAGTGAATAAATATTGTTTCAATGAATGAGGAGGCTTAACGCGACCTGGTGGAAACATAAACGTTTATTTACCCCAATTTTCTGCACACAGCTTTCCACTCTCATCTCTCTCGTGGATTGAATGTAACTTATGTCGGTATCAGTTTAATACAGTATTAACCGCTTAAAAGCATAAACATATCTTGTTTGTACAGTAAAAAACACACAGTTTGTACAAATGGAAGGCATTTAGAGGAATGCTTAATGCATTAGTGATGTGAAATTTGTTTTAAGGGTCTAAACATATTTCACTTTAGTATTGTAGGCAATGTTTAGATTTTAAGGCTAGAACAAGTGGGTTGTAATGTATTATAGCTAGGAGGTCGGGCTATGAGGCTGTTTTGAGACCTGGGTTTACCTTAGTGGACCCAGACCGCACACAATATCTTAATAAACGATATCCATAAAATAAACCCCTGAAATAACTCATGGATTTCCAGAAGATAATCTGTGCATGATAATCATTGCAATGGGTGCAGGATGTATACACTCAATATCGTAATTTCATGGAAATTAATATAGCTCTATTGTAGAATTTCATACAAAGTAGTGCAATTTAGACTTAGAATTAATCTGCAATTAAGAGAATGAATATTGTGATTTTAAGATATTTTGAGCATTGATTTATTACAAAGTGATTTTTTTAAATTGAATATTTTTTACCTGGCGTTTGAATTTAGTAATGTTTTACAATCATTTACTCTCCAGGTGATCCCAGATGTGATGATGGGATGAAACTCTTCATTGAATACTAGGATTTCATTAAGATCAGATATTCTTGGTTTTGAATCCACTTAAAACTGCAGGACTCCCTTTGTTGCCATTAATTATTGGTCAATGTCTTTGCAAAGAACAATTGATCCGTCACTCGAACAAGATTACCTGTCACTCAACCATTGTATTATTTCAGAAAAATATTTTTTTATATTATCTGTTTTTTAGTATTGTAATTTTATTTTTGTATGAAGTATATAATATACTATATGTACAGAATAAATTAGAGTAATTTCTTTTATTTTATTCGTCTAAACTCTTTTGATAAGTTTGGTGTATATAGAAAAGTCCATTCTTGATTTATTTAAACTTATATAGCATCTTAGCCCTTTGGCGTTGGGCTAAATACAGTTAATATAATGTTGTCAAAATGTATTCTGTGAGGCGGGGATGGTTTTGGTGCTTATGTTTCATACTCAAGCTCTTGGGGCAATCAGGGAAGCATGCAATATTCTAGGTTACACATAAAATAAAACCTTTTGCTTCTTAAAGTATAACCATAAAGTATTTTACGGTTCAGTAAGAAATATTGTGATATACAAAGTTGAACCAGCACTATATACTTATCCATCTCAGCAATAAAAATACAAAAAATATAGTGCTGATAAACATCATATGTTAATTACAGGCAATATAACTTTAAAACCTATAAAGGTTTATATAATCTATGAATGAACTAAAATAGGTTTAATTTGACTGATAATGATAGTGAATCCCTTTCTTTGCGTATAATTATTAAGGCAATAACAGGATATTGTGTGAATGAATTTATGAAGTTCAGTTTTGACTGAAAAACATCTGCATGAAACATTATAAGAGTATTTAAAACTTTCCTGTTCAATTATAAGCTGCTTACAGTGAATGCAATTTTCTGAAGACAAACTCGTTATAATCCAGTCGAGGCCTGTAATCATCAACCTTCTTTGTTATTCTCACTGAGTTAGTTAGGTTTGTTATTATGAAATAAAAACATATTTATAGGAAATAATTTATATTTTTTAAATTGTAATTGTAACCTATATAATGATATTATAAAATTATATATAACTGTGCAAAAATTATATTCCAAATAACATCTTTATCCACATATATTTAAATTGTATGGCAAACTCGAACAATATGTAAATATCGTGAAAAGTAATAAAAAATTCAATATAAGAATACATTTCTGAATGAAAAATATAATTATAAAGTTTTTAAGAATTTCAGATTGCCATGAGAGACTAATATTTTAGTTCATTTATTGAAAATCAATAAATGTATAACAAAAAAAATGTAAATGTAAATGTATGCGTGTGTTGTGTGTGTATATGTATGTATGTGTGTTTGTGATGTTTTTATTTAAATACTAATTAAATTATATTTGGCTACCTAGAGGCAAAAAATATAAAGTAATAATTACTTATACATTACACAATTACATTCAACATCTTATACTAAGAAAACTGTATGAGTAGCATTAAAGGCATCACGATATAAAGGGGAATACTTGCGTATTTAATGTACTACTCCTTTGTGTTACAGATCAGTTTCATTCGTTATCTAGGTCTGTAATATCACATGTTTGTTCTTAATCTTTGCTTTACTTTGAGGTCTCAATGTCTGGTGGAGTTAAAAGCTCAAGAACCAAGCAAACTGGTTGTTTCTTTAAGACATCTCTGTACTAAGAGATAACGGGAATCTAGCTGATCATTTAGTGTAGGTGGCATGTAAAACCACGGGTATAATTTTATGTAAGTTTTAGCAGTATCTAAGCAAATAGTTTCATTGAGAGTTTTATGGATTTTAAATGTAATATATTCTTCAAACCTAATTTTATATTCCTTGGGGAATCCTAATTTTATCTCAAAATAATCTTATTATCTTAAAATATGAAGTGTGATAGTTTATTGGCAGGTTAAGGTCAAAATAAAAAGTTTTGTTATTTTTAAGCTTACTCTATCCTTTTAGTACTACAATCGTCAAGAAATTTGAAATGGAACTGGTAATTTATGAAACGTATGATTTTTTTGTCATGTTAAAATGCTTGTAAAGAACTTTTGATTAAATAACCCAATTTACTAACGGTTAATTTAGCCATTTAGTCAAGAAGGGAGATTTTAAGACCAGTGGACCCAGAGGATTTAAAAAAAATAAGAATTGATCTATATGTTAATCAAACAACCTAAAAGTGTCTAAGTAAAATTTCAGTATAATCGGTCCAGCAGGTTTACATGATTGAGTAATACACACGAATGAACAGACAGACACGAATAGTCTCAGAAAAGGAGTCAGTAAAGGATTTACTCTTTGATTTAGTAAAAGAAACTATTGATTAAGTGCTTCCTACGCGGAGCAAGAAGCAAATATAAACTGCAACCTAAGTAAAAAGTATTTCCTAATAGAGATTCTTACGAATATTTCACTTTTAAAAGTGGTTAGCTTGAAATCGAATGGCATAATTTAGTACCAAAGTAATCGTATAAAACGTACTTTTCTAATTGCTCTAGTAACTCATTGTACTAATGCTACAATCTATAAACTAATGTATGATTTGTAAAGAGATGGAAATTTTGAAATGATTTATAAAACAACAATGCGGCTAAAAATCAAAGTAAATATCATGGTGATACATTATAGGTCCTCTCTAAACTAGGATGAGAGTGCAAATCCAACATCGTGTGTACTTTTAATTAACGTTCACCACAAAACGGCGTTTGTTTACTGGAAGTTTGATCGGTTACATGTATATTTCATTCATTGTGTAGTAAATGCTGTGGTATTTTAAGTAGAACATAAAACTGAACTTTCACATGTGCTGTGCTTCGTAGGTTAAGATATACATTATAATTTTATTTTTTTAGACAAATTTGTTTTATTTGTGTCTGCCATCTTGTAGTACTGAATGTAAAAAAAAATAGTTTGGATGTAAATTATACACAGTCTTTAAAATGAAGACTTTATTAGTTGATATGTTACGAAAAAAAGAAATAAAATGCGTTCATTTTGTAAAATTAATAACATATCTTTTTATTTTATTTTAATGTATCTAATAATAAATAAAATAATCAATTACTTAACTGTTTTAGTTACAAACATGTTTAACCTACTTACCATCAGTTATTTTCGTAATAGTGAGTATGAAAATATATTTATTTTATAAAAAGTGATATTTTGCAACACTCTTAACACAAGTATTTAACCATCCATAACATTCGATTAAATGAAGTAAAAAAGTTTAATAATATCCTGATACTCATTATCATACAAAAAAATCAAACAAATATGAAGATTCCGTACAGATAAAGTAAAATGTGTTATAATCATATACCTCGGTCTAATAACTTCAAAGACAATAACATTTTTAAATTATATTTTTAGAAAATGTCTGGAAATGTAGTTTGAACCGTTATTTATGAATGTTTATAACAAGAAATGGTACTTTGGGATTATACCGACCACACCAGTATGAAGAACACAAAAATATAAATTTATAGAAATAGACATGATAGAACGAAAAAACAACTCTTTAATTGCAAAATTACAAACTTACAAGCATTTCCAGGTATTGTGATCGGTATTTTTGTCGCTGTTATCTTATCTTTCTCGAGAATCCCGATTACGGCAGGCCGCGCGGCATCACATGATTTGCACTGTACATAATTGCCTTTCCATTACAATTCAATTTATATTTCTGATCAGCCCCTCCAGAATTTGATATTTTACTGATAGGTACTATCTAGAGGGATGTTTTTCTTTGATTGGCCGGAGGCACTCGCATTTTGGGTGGCGGAATGTGATCAAGAATAAAAACAAGTTTTGAGTGTTTTTTCAATACAGAGTTTAGTTTTAGTTTGGTAATGTTTGTTTTTGTTGAATTTTTGTGTTTGGACAAATGTAGAGGTAAAACACGGAAGTACAACAAAGCGACGAACCGGCTGAACGGGCGGCGAGACTCTGCAATCACGTGATCTACTAGACCGCTCGACTTTGACCTCTGTCTGAGGATGGGGAGGGGTTTGCGATAAGACAATTTCTGTTTTATATTGACGAAATATTGTTCTACGCTAATCTCGTAATCAGTAGAAGCAAAATGTCAAATAACGATTCATGTCTGGGTGTGGTCGGTATAATCCCAAAGTACCCAAGAAATCCTGAGATACTGCAAACGGGATCAAATATTAAAAGGTTAAAATGCAAAATTTAAATTAGATTTGATTTAATATTGTATCCTCTACTTAGCCAAGATTTAATTTTCGGACGCAACCTTCAGCGACCTCGAGTTTCTGGGAGATATTTGACGTTTGGTGTCATCATCCCAAGTTGTATTTATGACTTAAAAAAACTATATTTCATTACATTTGTTTTTTTTAATTACTCCATGATATGTTGTAAACTTAGAACTATGCAGTGTAAAAACTTGATCTACACATTGAAAACCGCTAATACTCAATATATTATCATTAAAATGTTTAATAAAAAATAAACCAACATCACAATCTGTAAAAATATTAGTAATAACATTAATAAACTGAAAAGTAAAAAAATAATACTTTGGAAAAACTGCGTCTTTTAAAGTTTATATAGTAAAACTTTGGAAGTTGATGCAAAATTAAAATCTATTCATTGTAAAGTGAATTAATCCTAAAGTTATATGTTATATAAAGGGCTTTCCTTATTGCAGTCTTTCTAAATATAATGTTCAATGTTCCGTGATCAATAAAATAAAAAAGTCACTACGTTTAGTACTTAGCAACTTAGAAATAAGAAATTGTACAGTTGGATATCGATATATAAACAGCATATTCTTTAAGTAATGAAAATACAGCCTGAAATGAAATCTACCTTTTAATAAACTGCGAAATACACAATGTGTTTATTACGTGATTCGTTTAAAGATGTAGTAATCGTCGTGATAACACGTAAAGGTACATAGGGCCTTTTTAGTAAAAAGTTATAGTTCGTTTTTAAGGCAGAAAATATACAATAAAACAATATTAAAGAGATTTTAAACACGTCAAAGCTTTATATGAAGTTTAAGTAAATTTTATATTCTACTAGCTATTAAAAAACAATCTTCCAATATACGTCGCTTCATTAATATCGAACTAGAACTGTCTGACTACCTAAAAGACAGGTGATTAGAATTGTAAACGATCTAATATCCTTGGCCTGAGCAATAAAGGTAAAATTGGTAGACTTAAACGTTGCCCTCAGGTAATTTGAATTCCTTTACAAAAACTGTTGTAACTTTGGTTTATTGATTTTTTCAATTAAATTTTAACATTTCCTTTACAACCAAGGTGTATTCAGACGAATTTAATCAATACAGGAAATTTTATGAAATAATAAAAGGTTATGGACTTTAGTATATGCAGAAAATACTAAGACAGCTTTATCTTGCGATACTTAATACCATTTTATTGAAACTGGAGATATCCTAGTTTCTGGAACCACAATATTCGCAGATAATCATTTCACCTCAGAAGGCTCCAGAATCAGGGGAATATTTAGAATAGGATCCTGGCCTCAGGTTCCACCAGATCCTACGAGTCCCCTGTTTTGGTTTTATTGCTCTATAAACCTTCCAGAGACTTGATCCTGCCACGTATTTTGTAATACTTTGTCACTCAAGGCTGACTTCTTAGAGTTACTTCTATGAGTGCCCTTACTCTGAACACATACTTTTTCATTAATAAATAGATACTTGTCACTTATCTCATTGTGTGATACTAATTTTAATTGCCATATGGACATCTGAAATTCTTCAAGAGAAAACTAAAGTGTCGGCGTTTATTACCAAGGTGTAAAGTCTTTAGTTTCAAGTGGATATTACCTGTGGTCATTATCTTAATGAGGTTAAAGAAGTGTTAGAAAATTTCTTCGAAGAGTATAGATATTAGATTAGTATTATGTTGAGCCATCTTTAGAAGGTAACGTGTAAACGCCTGCTTCTATCTCTACTGTTCCTATTCCTTCCTTGGCAATAATTTTAATATCATAATTTAGTACAAGTTCCAGATGAAACTGTATTAAAACTATACTTTAACCAAAGAAATTTTATTATATTATTACGTAAGTTCAGTCGAGATGATACAAACCTACACTGTATTGCCTCTGGAGGGTAAGTAAAGAGGAATATACAGTATATGGTTTAATAAGGCAAGTAAACACGGACACGAAAATAGCATTAATATCCAAGGATTGGATATTAAGCAGAACCACATACAAATAGTGCAAAACGGCATATCAAGTTTCCTGAGATGTTTAGTGTTTGTTTCAGAAGTGAGTCACACGTAACTAATAAAGCAGGAAAGTTTGGTAATAGAAACGACGGTTTTAGGACGCAAAGGCGTTCGCCAGCGTACTAAAACTGTGTGTGACATGCCTATGTAGAATTAAACACACGCTGATATAAATACTTATATGTCGTTGAAATGAAGTAGTGAACATGTATTCTTAAAAGTTACGAATTACAAGATTCCTTTGGGTTCAGTTGGAACAAAAATATATTTTATATGTGGTCCTTATCTCTAAATGTAAAAGAAAAGACGCATTATTATTTTAACAGTTTAATTTTTACAAAATGAAAGGAAAATATTTCTTTACTCAATGAATACGAATTATAAAAAGGACATCTACATTTCCTTTAGTAGAAAGTTAATTTTTTTATTTATATGTACTATGAAATCATAAAATATTTTACGTTTAAAATTATAACACTTACGGGGCAATAACAATGTTAATGAATTCGTATTAAAGAATGCAATCTAGAATCCTTGTAGTTCAATATTTTCTAAAAATATTATAAAATAATCAAATATTTAGGGTTTAACATTGTATTCAAACTGTACATGTAAATAATTAAAAATTAAGATGATATATTTTCATAATAAATATGGCTGTTTATTATAGTAAAAGCAATATCTTCTTCAAACATTATATCGATGTTTTCCAGATCACCTTGAAACAATCAAAATTTTACGTTCGTTGACCTGGATTCGTTAACTAATTCTATTTGATTCTTGTGGCCACATTGCAATTTTTAAAAAAATAAATCAATTTAATGTGTTAATTTATTTATACATTTATTGTGGTTGTGTTTTTCAATATTAATAATTTACTATTTTTACAAACTACATCAATTTATCATTAGCTTTAGTCTGTTTGAACTGTTATAGCACTTGGTGAATTACTTTTTTATCCATTTATAAATTATTTTTGTTACCAACGCAAAGGGAAATTATAAAATTAAATCTTCTAATGAAAATATTTGATCGAAATGTTTATTATACGTACAATTACTTTATTGCACAACTAATTGGGATATTATGTTTATTTTTATAAATCTTATTAAGGAAAACAAGGAGATTTTTTAATAGATAAAGAATATATAAAAAAATAAAAAAATAATTAATACATCACTAATTCATAACTATTTTTTCAGAAAAATGTTTCTAGGAAAGTGTATGATTTACATCATAACTCTAAAACTCGTAGAGAATAAAAGAAATAAAAGATAATAATTGTGAATAACGTTAAACAATGGGAAAGATAAAATGAAAATTTTAATTATCATACATTAGTTTAAAAGTATTCAATAATATTATATGTCTAATTATATAATGTACTTGTTAACATTTTATAATGCACTAGTGGTTTCCACAACTCAAATAAAATAGTTATTCTGTACATTTGTGTGATTATTTAATTGCAACCAATCGTCCTTAAAATTAGATTTCCTTCATTTTTGCATATATGCAATAGAATCCATATTCCAACTCAGCTTCAGAGTTCGTCTTTAATTCATAATATTCCATCAATACATTTGAGATAAGAGCTCATATATAAACGAAAAATTGTTTTAAAATCAGAATACGCTTAGATTACGAATAAATTGGACATAATAAAATTGTGTCCCGCTTCATATCAACAATCGTAACCGAGAAATGAGAAACCACAACTGCGCACAAACCACATATTGAAAACTCCAACAACTGCAATTGCTGAAACATTGTTTAGCGACCACAACAATATTGAGCTGCCGAGCTTTTCATCATTTCCCATGCACTGGCACCGAACGCTCTGAAATAAAAATATAATTCAACTCTGATGTATATGCTTTTTATTTTTCTGCGGTATTAATGGTAGTTGATAAGGTTGTGTTAATTTAACACATTCCTGCATTTGTACACTTCATACATATATATGTGACATTATTGCTTGAGATTTTAGTGTTGGAATAGGAAACAATAACAGCCTCCTCTTCTTTGTCTTTTAAATGAAATATGAATACAGCAAGAAGAGATGCCAGGTGATGGCAGGGATTTCTGACTTTGATCTGACTTCTTGAGCTTGTATCGCCGTCAGGTTAAAGTTGTAGACGACATCCATATTAGAGCCCTTAATCCTCCTACGTTGTGGAGTTAATCATAGTATGGTCCGAATTTATATAATTGCTTATATACGACTGATATATTTAGTATTTCATTTCATGTAGCTATGTTTGGAATGGTTTGTTCAATTCTAATGTTGAGTCTAATGCTCCATTTCATTTTCCACTTAGTGTAGCGTCTGAAATCTGACACTGACGCGACTTGACTGCTGAAATCTAGAGTCCTTCTGAAAAGACCCAAAGAAGTCGGTGATGATGAAGACACTCAAAATCATTTGATCATTTGGACATAAAAAACACCTTAACAACAAAAGAAGTGTGTATGCTTTACCCAGCAAAAACCAGTGCAATCTAGAGTTGTTCTTATTCACTGATAGGGTGCACAATTGAGTTTACTACGATCTTTTATACTCGATCCAAAATCAAGGTGGAGGAGCAAGCAAGTTTTTCAGAAATACCATAAATACGGTTGGAAGAATTCACCAGTGTGACTATTGAGTTTAGCTCCATTTCACCTTCAAACATTTAAATTGTAACAACTCTTCCTATCATAGATACGTTGTGTGTAAATAACTCAGTTGCTCCATACTATTTCCTTGTTAAACTGTATATCATGTACTCGTGTAACCAGTAAAATACTGGCATCTTTTAAATGGTTGCCTAATTATGTACAAATCTTTAACTGCATACAAGTATTGTTCCTAACAAATAAATGCACCGGGATATAATCATTTAACACTGTTTGTTGAAGTGGTTGTTGCCACAATTTTAAACAAATGCATAGTTCGGTGTTTTACTGTTTGAAATTCACCACGCGTTACAATAATCCTAATCTGGTGTACTCAGTAGACTCACTGAGTAAACCATAGTGACTTTTATGGTAATACAAGTTTCATGAAGTGTTTTTCCCTAAATATGACTGTAAATAATGGGGTTGTTTGAGTGCGCAGAATAAATGTAGTACTTTATTGTGAACATTTTAGCGATGTACAATAAGAAGTAATGCATACAATTATTTATGTTACAGACTCAAATAATAATTGTTTATATATATATATTTTTAATATATTATATATATTTATATATAATATATATATATATATATATATATATATATATATATATATATATATATATATATAAATAACTTGTATACACTGTGTGAATCCTCGGCTGGTGAGCGCATGTACTGAACCAGAGGTGGGACCTCGACCGTAAATGGATTTCTTACCTACTTCTTGGGGGGGTGGAAGGGTCACTGGGTTCACGGTCAAGTTCTAGGACCCACTCTCCGAATACGGGTTTCATTTGACGAGAAGTTGACAAGTTATTGTACTCACAATGCAGTACTTGAATGGTTCTAGATATAGACTTGTGAGATAAAATTATATTATCCAATTGCCTGCCATTCAGTACATTACTGTAAATCAATGGCATATAATAGACTAGAATATTAAACGTTTATACCTCAATAATTCATGTACAACCTCTTTCCACGTATCAAATCATAGTTTAGAATTTACATTGTTCAGCATACTACATCAGTATTAAATTAATTAATTATTAAGTTTTAGTAAGCCTGGAACATTGTTGGCTATTTTATATAATTTATTTAGTACTCATGGTTTAAAAAATAAAGTAACGATACATTGAAAATATGTGATATTGTTATGCATGGGTAATAATCATAAAAGGTCTTGGATATTATTAATATCGTACCGTTTATTCGTGTTTTATTCGTTCTAACTAGCAAAAGAAATAACATTCAAATTTTAAAATAAAAACCTCCATACTCTTAATATATCAATAGAAATATAGAATTTGTACCTCAACTGTGAATGGTCTAAACCAAGAGAATTCTTTGATTCAATGATTATATTTGTTATATAGAACAATTCATACTTTTTTGAAATTAGAAAGTATTGTTTTAAAATGTGATTATATTTCAATAATAATTAAATTAGAATTATAAAAATCAACTATATTTGGTTTACATAAAAATAGTGTTGGCGTCGTCAGTACAAAGTTGTTAGGTAAAATAAAAACATGATTTAATTGGTTAATGCACCTGCGTTTTAATTGAATCATTGATTAGGCGTAGATGATGTTTAATCCTATTACTATAGTAACTGTACTTTAAGCTGATTAAGTACGGGATTAATTAATAATGACATATCCTCTTCATTGACTCACAGTTCCTAATCTCGTATAAAACAGATTAGATACCCAAGTTTGAAAGCTAACCACACACTACACACTAACCAGTATAGCCATAATAATGAGAGTTACATCAAAATCTAGCTTGTTTATTTCTGCATTTTTGCATACAAATAAAATCATTTATAAGCAGTTAATTCCAAATTTTTATCGATAACAACGAAAGAGTTTACTATTTTTTTCGGCTTTACAAGCAACCTGCAACTTAACTCAAAGACTTTCGATCAGATTATGACCATTTTATACGAGAAGGTTACAAGTGTACTATTTTTGAATGCGAAATGTTAGATTTATCTGAAAATAAGTGGTTATTGACTTAGCATCTTAACGCTTATTCTTGATCGGGAGTTGAAAAATACTGCATTGATTATGGAAATTTTAAAGTCATTATCCTGGATCTATAATTTTCCAAGCCACTATTTAAAATTTTAATTTATAACTATTCACACGGATTTAATTAATTATTTAACATTTTACAGGTTATTTGAAGAGTTTTTTATTTAACGTAGCTAGCGGTCGTTCAAACTCAAAAACAGCCAGACTGCCGAGTTAAACTGCCTGTAAAACACCTGTTTTATTTATAATAGCTCTGCTTTCAATTCAACCGTACTGAGTAGTGAAAATATAATTATTTTTTTAAACAAAGAAAGAACAACGGTTAAAAGTACGTTTTTACAAATATTTTTAACACCGTCTTCAAAGAATAAATAATTTTTTAGATCTAGTATGCATACTTAAACAAATTTAACTTTAAACATATTATAGTGATAATACTTGCTCAAATAAAATTTATATATTCTTTTTTAAATTTTGATTCAGAAACAAAATAATGTTTTTAGTTGAAAGTTCCAGAAAATAGTAAAAGTATTTAGATGCATATTTAATATCTAGTAGTAATTTATTCGTAGAATGGGGCAACCTAACCTAACCTAACTGAACTATTTTTATAATATGCGGTAAATAAAACAATTATTTAAAATATTTCCAGATACCTTTACAATCACTTAATTACGATTGAATTGCATCCTCGCAATTTATAAAAAAATATATTTAATGGTTGTGGTATTATAATACAGGAGTTACTGTAAAATATACACAACATTATATAAAATACAAGGAACAAAATCATTGTTTAGAGAAAAACTGATTATTATTTTTTATAATACAATTGTACTCTGTAATCCTGATTAGGGTTTTTGTAACGCGTTATGAATTTTAAACAGTGAAACATCGGAGATGTACTGCGGTATGTATGTTTTTTAATACGAGAACAGTTGATTATATAACGTAAAAAGATTGTTTATATTCAAGCATGCTCAAGTAACAGAATGAGTATATCATAATGTATGTATGCTGTAGATGGAGCTTATATTGGTTACTGTTAACTTACATTAAAACATAAAACCAATATTTAATACTATTTATTATTAACACTTTTGTGATGTGTCTGAAGAAGATAGCCTCGCTATCGAAAGGCCTCACAAAAAAAATAAAAGTATTAAATATTGGTTTTATGTTTTAATGTAAGTTTAAATAATGTATGTAGTTAAAGCTTTTTGTATTGAGTTAAAAATGCTATAACATTATTAATTATCCATTGAGATAAATAAGATTTCTTTTGCCTGGAAAGTATAATACACTTAGATTTTTAGCAGTTTCAGAGCCTTTTTTATTCCATATCGGATTAATGTGGCCATATTATTTCATATTGTACTGATATACATATATATATATATATATATATATATATATATATATATATATATATATATATATATATATATGATTCAAATTGTACATTAAAAAACTACTAGTATTTGGTCCAACGAACTATCACACGAATCACAAATTGACAGTAAACTTCTGGTTTAAGGGTAGTGTAAACAATTGGTTTAAGGGCATTTTTATTATATTATAGGCTGTTACAATAACTAGTTTTTGGCTGGTGGTCGTATGGCCATACGTAGGATGTTATCGCTATTAAGGAATTATATGGCCTAAACTCTAAATAACGACTACTAGTATAGCCGGAAGGTTTGAATTAGTGTCAATGTTGAGCTATGCTCTACTTTACCTTCCCCTTAGTGCATAGTCTGGAATCTGACGCTGTCACTGACTGCACTCCTGGAATTTGGAGCCTTGTTGATTTGTCTAAATAGATCCACAAATGGCAGTTAGGAATAAACTTAAATTAACTATTTATACAGTTATGACGTTAGAGGCCTAGACTACAAAGTATAGCGTAATCTAAATGAAGAGGTATTCCAATTGTTTCATCAGCAGCACAATTGAGGTCCCTCGTCGAGAACTTTTTTGGACCTCTTAAGACGAATATGACTCCAGATTCCAGGTTATGACAGGGCCAGATTCCAGACTCTGGACCATGAAGAATGCCAATAATGCCAGTTAAAAATGGGGATGAACGTGGAGTCTAGTTGAATAAACTCAATTTCAAATTTTTAATTGCCATGTACAATGGCAAAAGTCATATTCATATGATCAACTTGACATTTATTCAACACATTAACACGTACACTTTTCCATTTCTTAAATCATACTTTCGCCTAAATGTTTTCACGGGTCAAAAACATTGGGTGTTCTCTCAATTATACGCCTAAAAATCCGCCGACATTATAGAGTACCTTTTGACGCTAAACAAGTTTGAAACGAGTCTTTAACTCCTTGGGCGCTGGGGCATTTTATTTAAATCTGGAAACTTGTTGACTCCTGCTTGCGAAGGCAAGTGTTCATATGCTGTCGTTCTTATTCAAAGTTTTATTAGCTGTCTATGCTTCTTGTATAATACCCGTCTACGTCTCAAACTATTTTACATAACGGTAGAAAGTAATGGAATAGAGGGAGAAGTTTGAGAAAAGAAACAATTTTCACTTAAGTCAATAATCTGAGAAACCATCCATTGCACATAGTCTTACAAGTACCTTTGAGCTTGTTGCCGGAGAGACAGGATATTCAGGATGGTAAAGTATGGTAGGAGGGACCAAGATTTCATTAAAAATGGTAGTGGGGTTATATCAGTCATATAACCTTAGAAAATTTATCATATTACTACGATATTTGGACTTGGCGACGTGCCCCTCCTGGAGTTCACATGGTTGACCTGACATAAGAAAGATATCGCTTTTTGTTGTGCCCAGTACGGTATTTGTTTTACTGGAAGGTATTCATACCTATTCAGACGTGAACCCTCCTGGGATAAATGGAAAAAACGGCTCGTAGAAAAATGACTAAAAGTATAAAGGTATAGATAGTATATACAGAAAGAACATTGGTATTATCATTTGATAACTTATATTTTTAAAAGTTCAAACTGAAGTAAATATAGTTTTGTATGGGTAATTGAAAGTAGTTTTTAAAATATAAATGTTTTGGCGAATAGAATAAGACCATAGATTGACAGCTAAATTAAAAATCGAATAGTTCTAGTATAATAATTCTAATGTTAAACTACCCACAAGTATTAAAAATCAAAATTAGTATTATTGGTCATAACAATCATAATTATAAGAAAATAAAATCAATCAATCATCAATCATCATTCAACTTTTGTGATGTGTCAGAAGAAGGTAAGATTGCTATCGAAAGGCCCCATAAAATAAAAGTTTTACAATATTGGTAATTGTGTTTTTTAATGTAGTGATTAAATTAAGAGGAACCAATATAAGATTCAATTTCAAAAATGATTATAAATTTTATATACTTTGAGTGTTTGTGTTTAAGTTTATGAAGCATAACTGCGTGTAATGTGCATATTTTAATCGTTGGTAACATTTAAATGAAAATAACTTCAAGTATTTATTTGCAATGTATAAGACAATGAAAAGTAAATAGGCTTTGTATACAACATCCCAGCAACAAGTCGCGATAAAATTCCATTGATCCCTTGCATAAAGCGAGCAACAATGGCTCACTTTACTTCCTGTGTTGTTCTTTTGTGAGCACATTCTTAGCGGAATGCTTTCAGGCGGTATTTCAACTTGTTTACCCAAACAAAGTGTTATTTCTTCCAAAGCAATACACTTTAATATGTTTAAAAGAAATGATAAATCGTTAAATAATGTTTTAAAAGTATCTTTTCACATCGCAAATCACAAAAGACACTATAATTTGGAGGATAATCTTAACCGTTACAGTACGCAGGCCAATGTTGTTTACCACATATGTTGCGTCTTCATGACATCACACTTAGCAATTAAGAGGGTAGTTTTGAGGATATAAATGGATTAATTTATAAATACTTATAAACATTTATAAAACATAAAGAGCCTACTTTAGCCAGAAAACATGAGAATTAAAGTCGCTAGATATAACATTTATCTACTAATATAGGTTTATAATTTCATTTATTGATATTTTTATTCTTAAAAATTAGTTGTGTATTATTGTATTACTCCTAATTAAGTGTGTTGTTACACTTAATTTTTGTTATGCGTTAACTAGGAGGTTACGGTTAGCAGGGAGTTGAATTTAACAGGGTAGTTTGTGTTTGCCAGAGCAACCATATAAATTATATGGTGAACTTGAAAAAGTAATCTTATTTTACAAGGGAAAGTTTGAGTTAAGAAGCATCGTCTAAAACTTAACAATATAAAATTTTAACATATGACACATTTATTTATAGAGTAAAATGAAATTAAATAATAGAGTGGAAATTCAATAGTGAAAGCCAGTAACAGGATTTGATTTCAGTACAGTCCTATATTGAACTACACTCTATTGGACGCAGAGACACTGATATATAACCTAACTTAAATGTGAATTTATCATGTGGTAAGATATATCAAGAGAGATGAGATATTATCTCCAGACTTTAAATCGGGCATGAAACTTAATTTCTATATAAAAAAGAATAAGTTCTATGATTGTGCATGACCAGCTGATGGTGTGACAGTAGACTGCCAGTTTTCTTTTGTCTGCCTGGGAGAAGTAAACAACTCTTTTCTGTATGATTGTCAGCCTGTCTATTTGCCAGTAGAGTGGAATGTCTCATCCACAGAATGAATTGGGGTATAAAGTTAAATTTTTTTAGGTCTATGCAACTTCAGTGAAGACTGTTACGAGACTCGCGGTTTTAGTGTACTCCTGCCTTATGTAGGATAAAATTCTTCTATAAAACATTAATCAACTTGGCTTACAAATAAGGTGTTGAAATTATAAAACAATCTAACGAATTTGCAAAACATTGAAACTGTCCCAAATATAATCAAGTATAAATTAACCCGATAATACAATGTCGGTAGAAATTTCGTTTTACTTTAACAAAACAATGAAACTGTTAAGCTACATATGGAAAACATTCCTAAAAAAAGTTATCATTACTCGGACCGGATGGAATGGTTAAAATTGTCATTATCAAATAGGGTATTGCCAACAATTCTTTCGATTAGTGAAAACTATAGCTGTACGAAAAGCTTACGGGAGTTAACATATTGTAACGGGTTTGTTAAAATGAAACACTCATCGAATATGCAATTCACCAAATATTTAAACTTAATAGTTGAAACCAAATATTAAAATTATGTAACACTGACACAATCAGTAATTATGAACACAATTCCATCTGCTATGATCACGAGTATTACCACTATTTCCGTCACTCCACAAGTTCACTTCTTAAACTCAAACTCGAATCGCTGCGTCGTGACAACTCCTTATAAGGGTATGAGTGCTTCCAGAATATTCAAGTTCCAGAACTTGCTAGACGAGTGGAGAAGGGTCCCAGTGCCAACCCACCGCTCATGGAGCTGTAATGGGTCAGATAAAGAAACTCCCCCAACCCACAGAAAGCTCTCTATTCCACAATTCTATTCATCTGTTATCCATTTTTTTATTTTCAGGGATCTCAAAATACGCAAACAATTGTATTTTAACCTAGTAAAATATTGAATAAAACAAAAATGTAATTTTACATTATTTGCACAAAAGAAACAAAAACGTAATATGAAGTTTAAAGCCTCCCAAAGATTCAGACTGCTAAAGCGTAAAGGAACTTTCTGCTCTCTCAGAGTTGTTGGATCCCTTTATTAAAAGAGAAACAGTTTATATTAAACAGCTACTTACAAGGAATCTCAGAAATATCTTTTACTTTACTTTTGACAGAGCCTTTACAGTAAGTTGTACGTTATTAGTTAGTTACATTATTTTTAGTGTTTATAATTATACAAATTATTAATATAAATGGTTGGGATCGTAAATATCGTTTATCAAATGGGTAATGTTCTGAAAACACCTTCTGAAGATAAAAATTACTAAAGAGGTAGCTAAAATAAATAAAACTAGGGAATATTTCTTGTGCTGGTACTGCATAGCTGGATAATGGTAGTAGATAGATGACATTAGTTACGTAAATAGCTATGTTTTACTTTGTTAATAAATATTTATCCTTATATTAGCCAAGTCGGGAATTCTGAGCTATTACCGAGACAAATATTTGTGTAGTTCAAGAAACAATAGACTCTTCCAACATGAATTTATTCCGCAACAAGCGATAAGAGGTCCTAATCTACAAGGCCCAGCGTTACTTTACCTGCAAATCGGATATTGAGACGATATACGTTAACAATAGTACTATATGAAAGTTACTAAGATCAAACGTAAGTACTTCTTCTGGCTTACACGGAAGAAAGGTAAATTTCACTTGAGCTTTCATCTACAAATGTGGAAATAAGGATGAATATAAGTTTAAATGGTTAATTTGTACAACACCGATGATTCATTTTGGTATAGATAAGTTTGTTAGTACAAACGTGGATTTGATTTAGCTGCAATTAATCAGAAATTAAGAAATCAAATACAAGCAATTCAATGTTACCATAACTATAGTTTGCAAATTTTGCATAAGGTAACTTTGTTTTTCATAACTTTGTGAAATAACAATAAATTGAACATGTCAGTTGCTGAAAATTACCAGAACGTTCTAAAAAATGTTTCTTTCGGTCAATAATGAATAACAAGCATTACGTTTCTAAAGTTTTAGCAGTTAACATATTAAACCTTAAAAATTATGAAACATTTTAAGAATAATTTTGGTACTTGAAATTTCATTTCGCCTCAAATAGTGTCAATTTTCATTTATTTTATGAAAGACCAGAGTTAAAACTGTGAAAAATGCAAATTGTTGCTACGATGAAACCTTTTATTTGTTGTGACTATCTAATAATTTTATCCAAGCAATGAGAAGGGCACGTATACAATATATGCACGCTTATGCAAGTAAACCGGTGACGCACGCTTCCGCAAGCTTGCCTATAGAAACACAATTTGAAGGAATCTATGAAAATAAGTGATAACGTGCAAATAAGTAGTGACACAGAAGAGTCCACGTTGTTTGTCTTTCGAAATAGATTTTTCGTAATTACTTTAAAATTGTTTGAGTTGCAAAGGGAAGTTGAACTATTTATTTATACAGTGCGAGAAATTATGCCTACATGTAACGCATCTTTGGAGTTATTTTTTCCAAGATGTGATAAAATGTGTCTGGTATATCCCTAAAATATTCATAAAATGTATCTGGTTGCTGAAGAAGCATACATATGAGCATACTCCCTGTCATCTCCTCGGCCCACACAATTCCATTGGCCCACTCTTCTCTAACTTTTTCTGCATCTAAGACAAAAAATTATAAACGCCATTTCAACCACAATTTCCTTCTTTTTTAACAGCTCCGACTAACTATTGTGAGAGATCACTTGCACTGGCTTGCTTGTAGTTTACCCAAAACACTGAATAGGCAATCTTGCACAATCGTGCGGCATCACTTTACTTGTCCAAGCTTCCTTCTAAAATATGCGCACTCAAGACAGTATTAACTAAGTGCCAAGTTTCCTAGGAACATTTATAAATTACGATAATTATATTTTAGTCTGTATCTATCAACATTTACGGCAGTTATCGTGTCAAAAACATGCGTTTTATTGCCTACGATTAAATACAACTGGGCTGGGCTTAACAGTCCATATATAATTGGACAAAATTTCTTATAAACTCACCAAATGTTCCTAAAATGTATTTCTTAAACACAGAAAAATTATAAACTTAAAAGTTCTATAAATGTTATTTGAACATTTTAGTATAAACAAATTATTTATTACACGTTACTCATTTTTTTAGATAGTCAAGTAAAGGAAGGGATTGAGACTTTAAGTGATAAATAATACTACATTATATTTGGTACTTACATGATAAGTTAGGTCTTACAGAGTACAATATATGGTTGTCAGGAATGAGACGGCATAGTGTGTTCAATGAAGATAAGTTCTGAAACATTATTTTGGGAAATAATTTTCAGTTAAAACCCTTCAACTGTCAGATTTTCTGTTTACTTTGGAACTGAATACGCTTTACATAATACAAGATACGCAACAATCGTACCCTCTTGATTTATATCTTGAAGTAATATCGTATATAGAGTGACTTTTCCTATAGTTAATAAACTTAAATGTAGGTATGGAGAATATTTATTTTATCTTTGCATAA
Source organism: Homalodisca vitripennis (assembly GCF_021130785.1). NCBI lineage: Eukaryota > Metazoa > Arthropoda > Insecta > Hemiptera > Cicadellidae > Homalodisca > Homalodisca vitripennis. The sequence goes on from NC_060207.1 coordinate 195,778,889, forward strand.
AAGATTCAAAGTTTAGTTTAGTTCTATATATTACATGTCTAGAATAATAAAGTAAAGGTGCATAGGAACTTGGAAGTAGTTAAAATTGCCGATTACATAGGAAGGGCTTTAGTAATAATAATAAATGGGTAATATATGTTCTAATCTCAGTACTGTACCTCTGTATACAGAAAGCAATGATGAATGAATTTCCTTACACTTGGCTATAATGTAATGTACGTGATTTTATCAACGCGATTATTTTTTCCTCAATACATTTTTGTTTCTATACAACTGTGTGAAGATTACGTTTTCTCTACTATAACGTTCAAATATATCATTGTTCACGGTTGGTAGTTGTTGTATTAAATCTTGTATTGATAGTACTTTCGTTTTGAACTTTTGTTTCTATAACTCAATTAAAAATTTGCTTTACTAAATTAAAACTTCTGTGAAACAAATATTTATTAGTAATTAAATTATCTTAGTATGTAGTTTAATAATTTTAAAAAAAACTGTAAATACAAGAATAAAGTTATTTGATTTATCCCAAGAATAGATTTAATATGTATAATATCTTTACTAAAATATATAATTGTAACGTAATATACATTTCTACCTCACAATTATACTCATTCGTATTTGACTATTACATTTTTAAATTTTTTTTATTGTTCAGACCATGATTTTAAGTCAGATGGATTTTAAAGTGGTAAAAACCATATGGTGGTAAAGGCCATATATTTTGTGTCCAAATTATTTACTATACTACGTAATGGTAGTAGTTTGTTTCAATGTTTACTACAATAAATATGCTACAATTTGTGTTGACTTTTATTAGTACTGTGAAATAGTAAGTATATATTTAAAAGTTAATAAATATGTACCGTATTAATCTTCTTATGTATAATCCTTCCCCAGATTCTCACGTCACTAGATTTATTCCAGACGTTTGTTTCATTTTCACAATTACGACCCTGTCTGCTGTCATAAAACTTTTGAAGGGTTCAAAATAATGTTTTTGTTGACCTTGACCACAAATACGGTTCAGTTAAAGCGGTGTTTCCGTTGTTGCACCGATCTAATCAGTGGCACAGGTCTAGCTCACCCAGTAGATTAGATCTGTTCAATATTTAATACACCATTAATTTAATTTGATCTAATCTTGTAGGTTTGTCATTAAATCACTCTGCCTCCTATAAAATGGTCTGATCTAAATTTACTTGGTGCATATTACCATTTTAGTTATCGCGTACAGTCATTGCTAGGTAGTATATATTAATATCATTTATCAGTAGAGCATTTAAATTACACTCCTTTTTATGTTTCGTTATAAAGCTAATTAATTAAGGCGTACGTTTAAATGTAGGAATGAAAAATGTAATACATGCAAGACATAAGGCAGCTATCAACAAAAAGGTTTTTATGCTTGGTTTTTATTCCAGGATCAACTGGCAGCTCTGAAAATGAGTTCCGGTTATTAGATTACGGCCATCAAGTGACAGCAATAATTGCACGTCGCCACGCCAGAGTCAAATTGCGTGGACCTCCCGCTCCCCCTCTGCCGACCAAGTATTTTTGCCATTCCAAATATTTTTATAATATTAATATTAGATTTACGTTTGGTTATGTTTGATCAAATTTTTCTGTTTATTTATGAATCACAGACTCATTGCACAGTATACCTCCTCAATAGGTACACATAACATCAAGATAAATGGATTTATGGACTTTTAGTTTTTTTTTTTTATTTCAATCCTCACCTAAAACACAATTTTTTTTATATAGATTAATTTTTAATTTTTAAAAAGCCGTAGAGAACAGATATAATGTCATCTCCCTTTAGGCAATAAATAAATTGTATCACCCTACTATGGATAGAATTCAATGACTCTCAACTAAATTCCATGACTGGATAAACAAAACGATTGAACTTATTGTTATTTATGTACAAATAATGTTTCATTCAATCTTTACAGTCTACGTAAGAATCCTTTCTCGAAAATCCTTGAGAGGTGATACAAGAATATTTTTGTACATTAAGAAGGTTTTCACAGCAGCGTTTAAATAATAAAATTCAACACACCAAGTCACGAAAATGGAGTATAGGCATTGGATATGTTTATCTACATGAGATAATATATCATTTGTTAAAACGACCATTATAATTTTCTTGACGTCACCGTGGTTGCTTATTAAAACAATGTATAGATATTTGATAATGATCTTCCAAATCCCTGGGAGTTAAGTGTATTAAGATTAGTTTTGCCCTATATAAGATGAAGCTTCATGATACATTGAACATCTTTATGTTTGTTAATTTTTAAGATAACGTGAAGACGAACAGCTCGATAAACCTACGGTAATACCAAAATAACATTTTACTGGTCCATTAAATAATAGTATCGTAGTATCCCTAATCGCTTACCAAAAGATTTATGTTTTATTTATTTAATGTTTACATTTGTAATATTTGTTTCTACTTTTGTCTTTTGTATCTACAGTTGTATTTTATTTTTATGTAGTAGTTTTATTTATTTATGTGTGCCATTAAATTGTTTAAAAAAATCATACATGTAGTCAGAGTGATAGGCATAAAACATCTACAATAATGATTGAATAATCCAAAAAATCCTTGACCCTGCACGCATCTTACGAGGTTCTTTGGCCATACTTGATATATAAAGAACATTTTGACTCATAAAGTTGATTGCAATTATCTTTATTATTTATTTACCACTGAGTCCAGTTTAAATGTCCATGAGATCTTGCTAGAATATCTGCGCGAAGGAGATATACGACTCGTTGCTTTGAGATCATTGTTCGGGTCATGAAAAAACAAAAAATAGTCAAAGTTACAAATTGTAAGGGGACTAAAAGTAACTCGTATTGTTCATACAGTTGAATTAGGACTTTCCATTAGTCATTACGTATCAGCTGTTATACAGGTATTTTCTGGAAGACCATAGTATAACTTTTATATTATATAATATTAAACGGAAATGGCTAAATTATTTTTATCTGTTATAAAACTTCAATATGGATAGGCCTGTGATTAAATTAATAATATGCAGTGCTTAATAAGAATCCCGAACATAGTTTGTTCGCTTCTATAAAGACACGTGCTACTATTGTTGGTCTATAACATTGAAAATGGGTTTAAGTGATGCAAAAGTGAATGCCTAACGATACCTGGAGTATATGACACAGCCTTAACGAAAAGTTTACATTTGGTCTCATATCAAGTCGATGTGAAAAATATCATTATTTTCTATATAAAATATCCGTTACAATAAAAATTCTGTATTATATTAAACAGTATTGCATGTCCAATTTAACGTTTAATATTTTGATTTAAGATCAAAACGTGTCGTACAGATTAGCCTATGTCTTATTTGTTATCTAGATCGTAGTGAATATCAGAATCTTTCCATCGGCCACTCCTTAGAAAAAATACTATACTTTTATAGTATACAATAGAATGCAAAATGTTCTAATCTTAATTTCAAAGTGTTGCGAACTTAAAACACTTTTCATTTGTATGTAGTTTATTTGTAGCCTAAATGCAGTCTAAACTATCTAATGTAGTTTCTCCATTGATTCAACTGAAATACAAAAGACTCAAAGACGCAAGAAAATGTGGAATTACTTAGTAGAGCTCTCATTGTGACAAGTAATCTGAGAGGTATTCAGCCAAGCGAAGAGAGATAAGAGAAGTTTGAAAGTTTGAGAAGTTTGGAAAGTTCTGAGTCATTTAAATCTTTTCACTACTAATCAATAAGTTCTTTCATCTTTAAATGTTTTTTCAACTGCTACGAATTAACTTCAATATACATTAAAATATTAATATAGAGAAACTTGTATCCTTATTCAATCTTATATTCCAAAAACACATCGCTTTGCTGTATGTTCTCTTACTTTGATTTAAACTTTACACTCAGAGTAAATTAATTAATATTGCTTATCCTGAAGTAGGTACAACAATTTGTAGATTTGTATGTACGAGTTATTTAAAACACTGTTATTAAATACGAACAGATATTTCTATGACACTGAGCTGTAGCTTGTCTACAATAAAATAAAGTAAAAGTAACTATATGTTATCGCGAGTAAGATATATGTTATTTACTTCACAATAACATAACAAATAAGTTTACTTTATTATTACCTATTCAGCAAAATTTTATTTGACTGCACATTTTCGTATATTGAGACTACTTATGAACTGATAACTTTAATTTTTTCATTTCTGACTACTTCTTTTCAAGCCCCAGGACTAATTATTTAACTTCTAATGAAAAACACCTTCACTGTGGCCGTTACTAATTAATCTTAACTAGTGCACGAGACTAATGTGCACTAGGACGTTTGCTGCTATCAACCAAGATGTTGAACTAGCATACATTAAGTGTCTAGCTATAATATATGTAGTTAACGCCTTCACTGTGACTCTATACTAAGTAATCTTGACTACTGCACTAGGCCAATGTGCGCTAAGGCCTCGGTCGCAGCCAAGCAATACTACATTGAACTACCATAAAGTAACTGTGTGGCTGTAGTATATGTAGTTAACACCTTCACTGCGGCTCTATACTCAGTGATCTTGAGTAGTGCACTAGGATAATAGGCTCTACGGTATCTGCCGCAGCCAACCAATATATTGAACTACATAAAGTATCTGATTTGCTTTAGTATATGTAGTTAACATCTTCACTGCGGCTCTATACTGAGTGATCTTGAATAGTGCACTAGGATAATGTGCACTACGGGATCTGCCGCAGTCAACTAATATATTGATCTACCAGTATAAGTAGAAAAAGGTTTTGATACCACGTCAATATATTACGAGGTGGATAATACTGATTCAATACAATGAAAAACTTTAAAATAATTAAAAAGATGTAAACTGAAACATTATCCATGCTGGTGATTTTTAACACACTGTTAGAACTGTGTAACAAATACGTACATTTATAAAAATACAGTTTATTAATATTGTTTAACCGAACGATGGAAAATGTCCGGAAAATCCTGTTTCCTTCACAATCCTTCCATCGTCAAAAATAACCTTCAAACAAAGGACAGTTTATTAAAAGCAATTATGTTTATACTTAGTAAAATAGTGACATATTTGAACGAACTGTGGGTTTTATTTTTGAAAAAAGTACAACTGCTGCTTGTAAGAGAGATTTGTGTATTTCCGATTGTGTTTTTAGTTCACTTTTAAATTAAAGGACGGCCTTAACGCTTACGTTAAATCACAGTAATTATGTTAGATAAAGTATACTACACTCATGCATAAATGACTTAAATGTGTACTTTTGTCATTTGTATTCGGTAATTTTTTACGGGTGTGAATTACATAATAAGGAGGATTCCTGTTATTCGTTATACACAATAATTATATTACTAATATCCAAATTTTTGAAAGATCAATTGTTCAGCCGATACCTCCTGTGTGTAGAGATTTTTCTTATGATGAAACTATTACAATTTACTTATCTTTATCAGATCAATTTACTGGACGTGTATTTATATATTAAATAACTATTTTACATACTAATTTTTATCCTTAATGAGTCATTAAGTTTTTTTTTAATGTTTAGTCAAGACGTCATTTGAAAAATAGTTGATGGTTCATAGGACGAATTCTCACTGTGGTTATACGACGTTAACAAGCAGACAGGTTTATCTGAGGTGCTATCACGAAGTCTAGAGTAGATGGCTTCCTGCTTGAAAATTCAGGTTCCATGGAGTTATATAAAGGAATTGTATTACAATTATTTTATAAAATTGAATGAATTGGTAAATGTTTCCTTTTCGGTAGTATATTGTATAAGCAACTTCCTTGCATGTAAGTTATCAATCATAAGGTGGAGTAGGAGATAAAAAAGTATATTATGTAAATTAATGTAATGATGTAATAGATCAACCACTATGTACCTTATACCTCTAATTACGCTGTTATTTGTTGATATACAGTCCTAAAAGACCTGTGGGTGGAAATGGATCTGTTTTAAATGCATTAATTATTCAAAATACTTATCCTCATGAAGGTAATGCATCTAACCAAATACAATATATCTCACTAATCATTTATGGAGAAGGACACAAGGAAGCGATAGACGATATGGTAAAAAGATCATGAACTGTTTTGATCTAAGCTGAGATATAAATAGCCTAGAGGGTGATTGCTGTAATCTTATCTTCCTTTAGGTTTTTTCCACTTCAAAGATTACACAACTCTGAATCTGCTGTAATTACTGACCTCTAGATTGCTCCAGGCGTTCATTTGTTGGTTCCCAATAATATTCTAATTGAAGTTCAAGACGTCTAATTAATGTTTACTAAAGCCTAGCAAATAATACATCTAATGAATAGGATTACTCATCTAAAATATGCTATGGTTATTGTAAGAGAAGTCACATATACCAATAGTATATAAAGCAGAGTTGAAGGTGGCTTAGGAAAAATAACTAGACAAACAACTTTCTATGAAATGCATAATTTAGAACAGAGGATTTATAGTCCTAACTTTGCCTGTAATAAACCCAAGGTTCATGTCAATTCATTTATATTAAAATTAATTTGACTAAACATGAAATACTAAATAGAATACATTTTATTTAGTTTAAATCCGTACCTATTACTATATCATCTTTGATTAAATTGCTATATTTTAAGTACTTCTCGACCACGTAATTTCTGCAGTTCAATTCTCTTATTATTATCTTTTATTTATTACTATTGTGTTTATACTACATGAATATTGAACCTGTTCTTATTATTACTCCATAGAGAGGCATATCATTTACTCTTATACGTGTATGCAATATTTTATATATTGAATTTGATAATAATACAGTACGTAATGCTACAGTATTAAATTTAAATAAAATGAAACTTAGTATTCTTGAATCATATTTCTTAATATATATATATATATATATATATATATATATATATATTAATTAATATATATTAATTTATATATATATATATATATATATATATATATATATATATATATATATATATAAAATCATGATCATTGCATCAGTGCCGAAAGGCTATCTCACGATTGTTTGGAAATATCATGTTTGATTTTATTGAAAAATGTTTTAAACATGTTGGTTTCTTCTATGTTTTGCATAAAACAATGTATAAATGAAAAATCCAATACTCCTTAAAAAATATGGTCTCCCCATTCTGCATGAGAATTAATACACGTTATTATTTCAACACACATACACACACACACACATTTATATATACATCAATTAAATTTGAATAAGTGGCAATAGCCTAATTTAAATTTAATAAACAATGAATCACAACAAGTACTTGCTCCGCCGGGACTCCAACCCGGATCTCTCACTTGCCGGATTAATGTGGAATGAAGGACAAGGGATAAATTCTAATTCTTTCTAAATGTGCGTCTAAGACTGTCTTGATAAGATAAAATCCACCCAAATCTCATGAAGTAAGATGCTCCATAATCGAACTCAGTGTTTCTCATAGCTAAATTAAATTCTATACAAAATTTCAAGAGTATAGTTACGTATGAAGGAGACATTTCTTATTATTAACCAGTCTATGGCAAGATATTTTAACCAATATTACTGTTGCTATATCTGTTTCTATTTGAAATGTTGGGAGATTACACCGAAGTATTACTCACGTCCATAGCAAAAATCCGTGTGTTATTATAAAACATTGCTGAGATTTTGGAAGAGGTGAAGTTCATTTTAGTGGTTATGGGAACTAAAATAACGAATAATTTGGGTCTCAGTATAATAAAATCATGCGACCCTCAAAGTTATTTTCCTATAGTACAGGAATTGTTTCGGGGAAAATGTTAGAGGATGGAAGCCATTTATTTATTCATACCCACGGCAATGACACTTTAACATAAAAATCTTTAAATTTTTATAATAAATATTATAAAAGTATACTTAACCTTATGATGAAACAACCATAAAATATTATAATAAATGACTTTTATAAGATACCTTTAATAGTACTATGTAATACAAAGATCTTAGTATCCACTAAATATATAATATAAATATAAAACAAATAGGAATAAAAATTATAATAGCAAAGAAATTAATAAAAAGGTAACGAAAATAACAAATAAAAATATTATAACAATTTATGAAGTTAGTAATTAATCAATAAAAGTGAGTGTGTGAGAGAGGGGAGTGTATGCTTCATAAGGATATAGTAATGACAATAATAATACAAATAATAATATTATTAAAATATACAGGAATAATAAAATCTTATAACTAAGATATTTGAGTCAAAGGTCTTGTATGAACGCGTAAGATGCGTAATTTATGTGGATATGCGTAGTAATTGTATAATATTGCAGACCTTTGTCAGTTCTGAAATATGTTTGAAATGTGATGTGCAATGTTCTTGACAAAATCACATTAAAAGGTATAAAAAATTTTACTTAATGCCTAAAAAAGCTATTATAGTATTTTTGCTTTGTAACTACCATATATGTTTCCAATTTCATCAGTAATCCTAATACACAATTTATAGTCAACAAATTGAGCACCTCTTGAGGTTTACATCCTCATAAATAAAATTTTCATCTTAATGAATTCTAAACTGTTATATGATTTATTTCTGATTTAATTTTGTACTTTGATTTAATTAATGTACATTTCACATCTTACTTAAATTGGGTTCAAAGCAGAATAACAAAGCTACCGGTTTTTAAATGTCCATTAGGTAAACACGTACATATTTTAATTATTATAAACCACAAATGGAGTAAAGAGATAAATAATTCAAACACTTTGAATAATGCATACGTTCTTTCCTGTAAACGTTAATTAAAAGCACACACTGGTTTGTGTTTGGAATCTCATCACTTTTTCATTAGGACCATCGTCTATCTGTATGAACAGGTTGTTTGCTTTAATTTTACCCTCATTACTGTGTTTCTAGTGTTTTGTGCTATTTATGACTAACTAGTCTTTATTGCGTTTTTATTATAATTACAAATGTAACGTATAACATTTTCATATCATACAGACTATTGTTGATTTGTAAGTTGCCAGAGAAATAAACTTAAAAAATAATGCCCCTATAGCATTTTATAATGTGTAAAGTGTTTTTCTGTTGTTACAAAAACCCGTTTTGTATTTATGCTACCTTTCATAAAAAGAATTTTAAATCAGATTTTATATTATGAACAAGTATACATATAATACCAATTAAACAGGTGTATATTATAATAAGATATAAATGTGTCATAACAAATTTGAAAAATTAAAAACAAATTGTCAATACACGTTAAATTGTATAACTTATGTATTAAGATTTAGGTTTACAAATGTATACATAATTCAGATGTTCGACTGATTGTATAAATCTTACGTTTTTACAACCTTGTGTGATTCCTTTTATACACACTAATTTATGCTTTAAATAATCAAGATAAGTTTCACATTAGTTCAAGAATTATAATTAAATATTTGGAGTTTGGCAGAATATATAACTGTTTAGGTTGAAAATGGATTGTCGCAGAAGTCTACTGTGTATAATACACTTAATTCTGACAATCATAAATAGTAAAGTTTATGAATACAAAACATTATACCATTTATAAATGATCAAAAAGTACTAATAACAAAAATAGCAAAGTGGTACTCTCTGATGCCTATAAACCTTTCAAAATTCTAACTTAGAAATTGACATGGTTTAAAAAAATTGTCAAAACAGTGATATAACTTATTATATATGAATAAACGACATATACACTTATTTGTTAAACAATCGTTACATTCTTTAAAACGCTCATAATTGTTTGTCAAGCGTATAGTATATGTATTGAACCTGCCTTAATACCCTATTAATATTACTATATTGTTATATAAATAAATATTAAGCTATAAATTTACTCAACTCTTAAATTAATATAAGCAATTAAAAGACCAGTGTTTTTGTTCGAATTAAAATACGAAGCATTAGGTAGGATATAGACGCGATGTTGTCATTATTATGGTTATCAGTGTAATACAATGTGATGACTAATGAATTTGTTTTCCTGAGATTTGGTAAAATAGTTTATTTATAGAGATTATTTCAAAGGTATAAGTATACGTGTCATTTAAGTGACTATAATAGAACTTACTGTAATTTATTATTTTTTAATATTGCGATAAAGCTTTGGTTCATTTGTTAATGTGAAGGGATATTATACAAATACAATCATACCCATGACAGCATTTGTCAATGTTTTAATAAACTATTGTACGTGGTATTTTCTGAAAGTGATTTTTGACCACAACTTCACAATAGCAATTGAATAAAAAATTGGCAATAGCAAGAGAACCAATTTAGAATACTAAATACTAATCTAACAAAATAGTCTAACAAAATCTTTTTGTAAATCAAAATTATTATTTATGGTTTTATAATTATATCCAAGTATCGTAATGCAAAAAGAAATGCACTTTTAATTTTCCCTACATTAAAAACAGCCATAGTGCATTTATATTTTAGATTCCATGATATATTCAATAAGAAGGAAATGCAATTTATTAACAAGACAGAGTGAAGCCGCCTCTACCATTTCATCTCAAAATCTCCTTACCGCGTAAAAATCAAAACTTTAAAATCGAATATTCTTATACCATTTTTAATTTTTCTACAACTATAAATAATTTATGCATGGTTTTTAAAATAGCTAATTTTAATACTGGATTCCTTTTAATGTTGAAGCGGCTTTTAACCAAGAAATGCTTATATACAACTGTAACTAAAGAGATTGTAACACTATTACGAAAGTATTTTTAAAATAAATTACGTCAGCCTACTGTAATAGCATTAAAATTTTTAATGGGTGAAGTGTTTGGAAAACTTATACGTAATATTTCTTATGTTTAATTATTTTAAAGACAGTTCTGTATTCAAAGAAACGGAGTTGGAAGTACTATACGGACTCTTTCATTGGTAAATCCATGTTCGATAATTAAAGTTGCAAATTTTAAACCTTAACAGAACTTTTACAAAGGATTCCTGCAAAATTCAGCTATTTGTATATACTTGGTATTCAGCAAATGAAAAGTATGTTAAATTAATAACAAAACGCTCACACAACATTATTCCTGATAATGTCTGCTAACCACAGGTATCCCACTAAACGATACAAGAGAGAGTTCAGGTAATCAACAAGTTATGTCGATAAGTGGATATATCATACGGGCAACTAAACGATTGTTCAGAATAAGGATGCCAAACCTGACCACAGTACGATACAAGAGAGAGTTCAGGTAATCAACAAGTTATGTCGATAAGTGGTTACATCATACGGGCAACTCCACCATTGCTCAGATTGGGGATGCCAAACCTGACCACTGAACGATACAAGAGAGAGTTCAGGTAATAACAAGTTATTCATAAAGGTGATGCAAAGTTAGGCCACTGATGACGGTCAAATTAAAAAAATCGAATTATCCTTCTTGTGTTCGGTAAATAGCAATATGATTTCACTATAATACAAAAAATTAATAAACTTTTATCTTCGTTAAGTAATTTTTTACAACAATTTTGATAACTTAATTTTTTTATAGGTACTGTGTTTATTTTTGTATATTAACGATACGCTATCAGTTCACTTTAAATCTTTTGAAATAATGAAAAGAGTTCAAACATATCTTTTGTGCAAACATATTAAGGAAGAAAAACAGTTAATTTTATAATTATAATACAATTTAAAATGGTGTTTTTTGATTTGTTTTGTTTCAATCTAGTACTAGTACTAGTAAAAAAATTCAAAATAACATTACTTTTAAAACTATGGTGTTTATTTCATATTGTTAAGCCAAATTCTAAGAAAGGTTATGTAAGTAGCAGTAATAAAAGAATTTGCTGTTAAAACGATTTACGAATTTGCTTTCCTAATTAAATGGAAAAGACATTTTTTTGTTTAGTAATAATCGAGTTCCACAAGTTATTGATAGATTGTTATTAGCTGAGCGTTAGTGAAATTTTGTATTCATCAAAAGATAGGCTGGACAATTTTCATTTCTGTCTATTTGTCTCTCCCACACGATATCTTGAGATCATACTGATCAAACAGTGCCACTGACTGAAATATTGCATGCAACTTCCATGAAGCCTGTTAATTGACATAGTGTTTCACTTAATTCTACTTTGCCTTCTAATGTATGATCAATAATAAACCGGAGCAGTTTTTATACCAAAGTAGGTATATTGTTTCTTCATCAGAGGAACATTGGAAATGCTACTACAATAGAGGTAATATCTTACACCGAAAATAGATTCCAATGGTCATAAGTAATCCCTTTTTAAAGGAAGGTCCTGATTTAGATAACAAGACAAACAATACTATGGTACCGGAAATACCTCAGGCAGGAAGTTTGACCGTATACATTTTGTCATACTGATATAGGAATATATTTTCTTGATTGGCGCACAAATGAAAACTCTACTACGGACCTAAATATAACCTTTAACAACACCTTTTATCTTCAGAAGTATTATATCATGAAATATAATTAATTCGAACAAGAAATGTTCTTACACGTGCATAACCTTAAATAATACCCAGTCACAATTATGTTAAATTCTTTAACCACTTGATCATTAACACTGAAATAGCACATACCTTAAATAATTAATATGCCTATATCAGATTCAAAATTACTGTAGGGCCTAATCATATTACATTACCGCATTGGGAGGAGATACTTCAGTTGTTAATGAAAATTGTAGGAACGATTCATTCAAATATTAGCGAATGTTGGAAGGGAATTTTGATATTTCAATGGTACTCGTACGCAGCCCTTCACTTATTTTCAGAAGTGTTTATCATCTCATTTTAAAATAATATGGCTATTACGTATCTGTTATTTAATATTAAATCTTTTGCAAAGCCACGGATAACTGCTAGTAATAGTTTAAATCGTTCATAAAAACTGTTCGTAAATGTTTCAATGGCAAGTGATATAGAGGATTTTGCAATTGTATGCCCGGTAACCTATCTATTCTGCCAACTCAATTTATCAGAGGAGCTGCATTTCCGTTTCTGATGAGGGTTGAGAACATCCTAATCTGATATCCTTCCCTTTATATCCACAACATTAAACAGTTACAATTTATCACTTTACTAATAAACTAAAATCATCTTTACGAAATAAAAATTGTAAACTATAAAAATTAAACATACACAGTAATGCGACTAGTAAACAAATTATATGTATTGATTTATTACTAGGGCATTTTTAATTAAAGCTACCTAAATATATTACGATGATAAAGAAATTATGAAAACCTTTTATCTCTATATATATAAAAGGCAAAGCCGTCAGTCACTCACCCATCACTAATTTTTACATTTCCTGATATCCCACCAAGGTGAAATCCGGCAAATGTTTTCCTCATGACTAAAGTAAAAAAATTAATAGTTTAATATTTATCAGACATATGTTTGGGTTGAAATGTGGTTTCATTCTTTAACAGCTATATTTTTGTTTTTCAAATATCCCAGATATTATATGTCCCAGAATTACTAAAATGATAATAAAAAAAATTAAAAGCATTTTCATGAAGACCAAATACAAAACGAGGCAGAAATGGGGTTAAAATCCCGAGAAGGACTATTATTTCTTTTAAACACCTACTTTGGTCTTTATTACTTTTTCAAAACAATTCAATCCATAGATTTACATTAAATATAAACGTACGAGTACGTTCTTTTGTTTACTATAAAGCATCCTTCATAACACTCAGAGACATGACAAGTGTTAAACTTAGAAGAAATCAAAGAAAATTTCACAATTTTTAGTTCGTGCATAATACTAACTAGTAATTCTTTGTATTGATATTAGAAAATTTCTTTATGAAATGAATTTAAAAACTCTATGATATGCAATTTTCAGTAACGAATGAGCTGCTATTTGAGCTACAGTAATTACGTAAAAGTCCAGTAATTGAAGACAACCCTGTTTATATAAATTAAGGGTAAATATGCATTGAACAGGAAGAGAAATTATGAAATACAAATATATTCATAGCTCCAACATAATTTCACATATGAAAATGGTATATTGTATTATCTTATTGGTCATGTATTAAAACCCTTACTGATATAATTAGGCATAGCACTCATGAAACAACACAAGAAGGCTTTTTCATTATGTTCAGCGGAAACTCTAACCAGGTTTATACACGTCTTCCATTACATACCGTATTGATATTAACTACCCAAAATTATTAGTTTTTTTAAAAGTTATGACTTATGTCTTTGGCTTCAAAATTGAGAATTGACGCCAACTTTAAGCTTTAGTTTTGTAATTGAGATTGATTATATATTATTATAGCTTATTCATAATATGATTTATATATTTTGTTGTAACTCGGATTCTTTAATTGGCACACGATTATGTTGTATATGCTTTAACTGAATTAAATACCTGAGAAAATAGCAAAATTGAATATTTAAAGTATTCGAAGTGTTATACAATGCATGTAAAATGCAATTCCCTATCTATATCTTAGTGCAAAAAGGATATACAGTTGAACAGTTTGCCTTTATAAGTAGACTTTCAGAAGTACTCAAAGAGAATATCCTAAAATATTAATAGCAATTCAAAATAACTATATTTGTAGTAATATTCATTATTTTTTCCCTTATGATCCTAATTGCACAGTTTCTTACTGACCTACAAAAAATAGATTTCATTATTTTGAAGTAAACCGAAACTTTAACACTTTTCTCATAATTCCGTAAATTGTTACAATATTGTATCCAAGAAATTAATGTAGAAAATAATTATAATTAAAATACACATATTCTAAATAAGTCACTAAATTACACGTCACAAACCTCCCATTATGAAAAACTAAAATTGTCACAGTAATCCACTCTTCTAAAGTAATGGGAAATCCGCTGTATGTAGAATGAAGGCATGCCTATGTACATTTTCTGGACATATACAAATTTAATCCAATATTTAAAAAAAAATGGATTTAAAATTGCCTCTTAACATCAGGTTTATTGACTAGTTTGAAAACTAATGTAATGCATCACCATAGTTTGGTTTGTAATGTATCACTATAGTTTGGTTTGTAATGTATCACCATTGGTTTGTAATATACTAGCAAAAGTAGAACACACAGCTAATGTTTTATGTATAACACCTGCTATTTATCATGTTTACATTACAAAGTAACATATCCGGAGACTAGTATGGTAACTCAAACAGTTTGCATTTGTATTTAATTAAAAAATAATTAATTTTATTAGTATTATTTAGCATCCTTAATTTATATAATCCATATTTAGAGGTTGTACTATACAAGAAAGATAAACCGGCAATTATAAATAAAAATATTGTACTTAATCTGAAAAGCCTAAACATTTTAAAGATAATTTAAATTATTTTAACAGACCTTATTCTATATTCCTGGTGTATGTATGTCCCCCGATATCTCCGAAATAAATAAACCAATTTATAGCATTCCTATCAAATTTGAGAGGGCTGCCCCAGGTTGGTCCAATTTAGATTTGTTATATACTGGACAAGTGTCTGACTAAAAAAGTCTAGGGAAGTTTTACATATTAAACCTTATGGAGAAGCCAGATAAAGCGAATTGCGGGAATTTGGGTTTTCACAATTACTACGACTTGCCTTAGAATTGCAGCGAGTATTACTTTTCGTATTTGCTTCGGAATTAGGTCTCTATTGATAGTCGTCTTGGAATAATAGAACATGATTGATTTCGAAGTTTGAATATTCCCAAATCACTATAAGTTACTTCACAGTTTCTACGTAATGATTCTTAATCTACATCAGGGTTCCACAAGACGCTCTTGCAGAATCCTGATTACTTTGAAACATGACATACAGCAACGAGACGGAATAAGATGGCTAGAGGTAGTTTCTGCCAATTCTAACATCTTACACCACATATGCTAGGGATCATACCATTGTGCATGGTATGACTTCGAGTGACATCCCCATTGGAGGCAATATGAAAAATCAATCCTTGATAAATGATTCAGGATTGTGAGAAATCACAGATGCTGTGGGAATTTTGTTTTTCTATATTAGAGTTCCAGATAATAATTTGCAAGAGCCCTTTAAAACATACTATGAAGTAACGTGACGAAATGAGATGATGAGATCTAGTTTTTTTTCTTATGGCCATAAATAACCTCACAGATGGTAGCGAACATATCGTTTGTTCATGCATAGGTCCGAATAACGTCATTGTTGAAGACATCGTTGAATCGCCCTTGATTGCAGATTGATATAGGGGTGAGTACTGATAATTGAAATTTTTAAATCACAATTTGATACCTCAGAGTTACTGTAGAAAGCTTCTTAGGTTACATCAGGATTCCCACTTTAGTTCCTGTAGGCATACTCAGGATCATGACGTCGAGCAGTGAGATGAAATATGTATTTGAGAAGTATATTACTTTTAAAGTCCATAATTTTATGCTTCTAACTGGCAATGCTAGATTGCAACGCCTTCCAAATAAACTTAATTTACCACAAATATACTTAGGATATATTTCTACTTCTTTCAGGATTCTTCAAATAGGCCTTCAAAACGTGACAAAGTACAAAGAGATGGAACACCTGAGGAATCATTTACCTCAGGTACGCCAAGAATATTTAAGCACAACAGTATGGAATAAGTCAAGTTTCTTAGCCTTAATGTTTCTTAAAAAATAAAATATCTACTAAATAAAGTAAAAAAATTTTACATTGCAGTCCCTGGACATAAGCATGTGCGTTCTAATCAGAGGAGAGATTATATAACATTAATCATTAAAAGTTAAAAAATATACCATTTTTGAAATAAAAATAATGGACTTCAATGCTAGTACAAATAAATTTTAGTTTTATGAAATGGAAGTTACTCAAAATCAAGTACTATACAGTTTTTGGAGGTGGCGTCAAATTTTAAATATACTTTTTTGGTACAAATGATTTAAAAATAGAACACTATATGTAAAAGTTTAAAAAATATAGTTTTTTATTAAATAAATTTGTGAATTATATGATTGATTTTTCTATAAAATGATGTCTATAATAGCAACGAGCAATAAAAGTTAAGTAATAAATTGGTATTAGTTTATTATTTATTATACTGCATTACAATATTATACTTAATAGTTAAACAATTTCGTGATGTACTTGTAATTTGTAGTAATGTTACAGTGTTATCCATGTGTCTGTAAAATAAAAAAATTATCATCTTCCAAATGGAAGTTTTTAGCTGGATTAGGTCTCTATCACCCAATAAAATTGTTTAATCCCAAGAGTTAAAAGAATTTGTTTGGTGGTATAAAAATAAATAGAAATAAAACATGTTAATCCTATAACTATTGGAAAACAATGTATCTTTATAAACTCTTTTGTTATTTGAATAAAGCCTGGAAGTGTAAAATTAAAAATGCTTTATTTCTTCTCTGACAATGACATAGCAGTGAATTGTCTTATCGAGATGCCGAACGAGTGTCAAAGACAAATGTACAACTGTTGACTCCCAGGCTGTTGATGGCTCCATCTATCCTATCTGAAAGGTAAAGCTTGTTCATTTGTTGCCACTGACCCGTCCTGACAGACCAATTTAAGACGTTATCGTTCATACCTCACAAGAGAATACAAGGACAGGAAACAGGTAACTGAGTATAGTAGACTAGGCAGGGATGAATTCGGAAAGATATGGACTAATTGTTAAAAGTAAAGTAAAGTAAAGAATGTATTATTTTACCAGGCGAAGTTTGGGCTAAGAAACCCTCTCTACTAACACTTAACCTGGGGACCAACGGCTTAAAGGTGAGCGGGCCGCTTGCAAGGACAGGATGGCTCAGCGGTCACCCATCCAAGCAGCAGCCACGCTCGACGTTGCTTGATCTATCTTGCGATAACCGCCGTACCCGCTACACAACGCCAATGGCTAATTTTTAGTAATATGGTGCTTTTTGGTGCCGTAATTTTTAAAACATCCAGACTTTAATTAGTATGAACAGCACTCCTTGCACATAGTTTGGGTAAGTCTCGTATGTAGCAAAATTGCGGCAATCCATTTTAGAGTCTGCATAAAGATGTTTATATCAGTCATTTCACAAAATAAATCCAAAGCGACTCTTTGAAAAAATGTTAAGCAGCATTTATTTCTTTTATAGTTTCAAGATTCTAGCCATTTGAATTTATAGTAGCAAAATGAACCAAATAAAAATAATATGTTTGTAATTTTAATTGCGGACTAGTTATTGCAAATAAATCAATTCCACCTTTATGCAAATGAATTTTTTTCGTTAAAATACATTTTGTGTTATAAGTTACGTGAGATAACTCCACATGTAACCTAATAGTGATCTCCAGTTTAGAATTCCGAGATTATGATCTCTTGTGAAGTTAAACTTTCTTCCGACTGAGCCGGAAGGGATTAAAAATTTTGGTTAGGTTATAAAAATAGAAAAAAATATATTTTTTAATGATAGTCTGCAAACTAGTGGATAGAACAGCAAGACAGTTCCTCAAGGGTGTATGCGGCAGATATTTTTACATGTTGTAATAAATGTAATTAAGTTCACAAAATAGGAAAATGTTTAGAAATTTGATCCATCATAAAATTGATTAATAGAAGCAAATTATTTTTTCAAAAGTAACTTACAACTCTCTAAACTAAATATGAGAACAAAATGCTTTATGTCAAAAACAATCATTAGCAAGAAACTTTATACAAAAAATATTGATACCTCCAGGCATTTTACAAAACATCAATGAGAATAAGCATGAAATAATAAACTTTACTTCAATCTAATTAATAGGTCAAAGCTAGTTCTCTATCAATGAAGATTCTCCACAAAAATCTAACGTTATTTTCATTTCACACATTAAATGTAGTTAATTATCGTTAAAGGTAACTCATATAAAACGTTACAACAATACCGCTTCCTGTAAATTTGAATACGTTCATAATGTTTGAGTGTTACCAACATACTGGTATGTTAAATTAATTGCAACACTATAACAATTAACCTCTGCTAGCATTGCTTGTGGAAGAAGTGTATAGTAGCATTTCTCTGTGGTCAGGTGTCTTTTTACTTTCATACCTCTGATTTATGTGTGTAATCTACAATAATACCACTTTTTCGTATTAAAAAAAAGTCTTATATATTTTAAAATGTTTTATAAAAATCGTATTTTTTTTTATAAATCAGCTGTAAATACGCCTTACAGTCAAGGATCTTATAATTTTGTCATTTCCTGGCTTAACCTGAAATTCAACTTATAAAATTTATCATTGATATTTATTGTGTGTGTACGTACAATATAAAACTACAATGGACTGGGATATTGATTTACTTGTACCGGAGCTGAAGTTAACTTCAACTGTATTTGTCTCGTTTAAGATTTATAGCTGCGTCTTCCTACGGTCAAGAGTCTTGTGACTTGGTCTGCTCCTGATTTATATCTGTACTTCACTTTACTACGTTACCACTGACTGTAGTTGTTTGTTAACCGTGGTTTAATAATGGTATAGTAAATCCTTAGGTGCGATATGTGACTTTTACTGTATATATTTTACATATATTTACAATAGATAAATTTTAAATGTTGTCTTTAGAGGTTTCTATATTAGTTACAAATTTGGATATGTTTTAAATTAATATGATTTTAAATATTTTAAAAGAATATCACTTATTACCTTGAGAAGGTTGATAACGTGATGACCTCAGCAACTTGGCTTAAAATTATAGGACCAATTGTAAAAAATGTAAATCAATGCAACTAACAATAAACACAAGTTTTCCATTGTTTTTTTTGTAATAAAATTACATATTTATTAGTTTACTGATAATAAAACCAGCAATTTACAAACCATTACACATAATAAAGGTAACTCTGGAGAATGTGTAGTAAATTTATTATTATTGTTTTAATTTTTCTGCATCTATAAAGTGACTTCAATGCTATATAATTGTTTTGAAAATTTTCATTTTCCCACTTGGTACGACATTTTGTTTTAAAATATGGCGGCCGTTTAAATTTTAAAATACATAATCGGTTATTTATGAATCAAGAGAAAAAAAATTGTCCTGGAATTCATATAATATTTACTAAACATTGATGATAAACAGTTTATTGGCGTGTTTAAAGGTTTTCGATTAACTGTACGCAAATGTGTATTAAGAACTTTTAAATGAACAAGAAATTGTGGGATCAAACTTGGTAAATATGATTATATTTAAAAATAATACCTCGACTAATTTTCTTGACGCAATGTTTTCCATTATGGTCTCCGTTTAAATTAATTAAAAATTTTCATTTCATTTATTTACAATCCTGTAAATAAATAACAGTAATTCTTATAAAATCTCTGAATCTTTTTGGTATGAGTCATTTTTGTGTATATTGAACGGTTTTTCAGATAATGAGTACATAAAAATCCACGAGATGAATTTAATAATGTTTCAGTTGTAACAAAATCTATCTACTTATTTTGACTGAACCGGAAAATGTATTTGGAATAACTGTCTCTTTTAATAAATATGACCATCAGCATGTCATTTTGTATAAGATTCCTTAGAAATCTGACACAAACAAAGTGTTTTTACACTAGCACTTCATTACCTTTACAATGGTCGATGCCTTTAATATGTTGAGTGTAACTTTTCATGCAATTAAACATAAAATAACACTCACGATGCAAAATACAGAGTAAATAATTCCGGTTTCATTGAACGAGGCTTAACGCGACCTGGTGGAAACATAAACGTTTATTTACCCCAATTTACTGAACACAGCTTTCCACTCTCTTCCCTCTCGTGAATTGAATATCAGTTTAATACAGTATTAGCTACTTGAAAACATAAATATATCTTGTTTGTACAGTAATATACACACAGTTTCTACAAATATACGGGGTTTAGAAGTATACATTGAAGTGAATCTATATTAAAGGTCTACTTAGTTGGTTTCGGTAGTATGGACAGTTTTCGGATTGGTTAGCAATGATGGTGTTTTTCATGTGGTGTTTTAAACGTATATTCAAAACTTCCTGGCACTTCTTCAGTTTATCAATCACGAAAAGAATGATTTTATCTTTATGTCCTTTACAGAAACACATTTTGTTTTACCATTGGCGATTGTTAGCGAAATTAATAAATAAACATCACAAATAAACACAAACACGTGACTTTAGACTGACGCCATGTTGTCCATTTGCCGAAGCGCTGCCGTCGCTTTCTGTCTCTCTTGCACTCCAAACTATCTCTCTCCAACCGCAAGTATCATACCGCAATACTGTTCATTAATTTTTTATTTATATTTAATACTTAACAATCGAATTAACGTCTGGAAAATTAATTTTAGATTATTTTATGTTTAAATGACATAATATAAAAATTCCAAACATTCAAAAATACTTTGAATTTTTTATTTAATAAAAATAAAATTTCGCGTATGGCACATAATTAACAACAGTAAAAATGTCTGGTAATAAAAAATTAATGTCTGGTAGATCTATCTAAAGGGAAAAAATTTTAAATTGCGCATAAAAAAATTCTTTTAAACTCCAGGATTTTTACCTGTGAAGATAAGATGCACATTAATAAACGCAACCACTACCGCCAGCCAGATAGCCCGGACTCCAACCGAAAGAGCAAGAAAGACAGCATATCAAAAAATCAGCTGACCTGAAATTCTTGTTTTAGAAACGTTGCTACCTCCCGTACTATTAGTTCCAGGCATGAAACTTCGTTGTTACTGTCATTATTAACCCTCATCTTTACTTACAGATTATCTTAACTAACCCTTAGAACAGAAATGTTACTGGGTTCAGAGAATCTTAATATTTTTTTAAATTAGCAAATTTTTAAAACACAATTTTTTTAACACTCCCCTATTTAAACTTTCTAAGCAGAGTGAATAAATCAAACATGGTCTACGCACCTATAGAGAATGATAAAGTTAAAATTGAGAATTTGTAGTGTCTAAATTACGAAAAATCGTAAATATTGTTATAAATTTAATGTGTAACTAAAACACCCATGAAAGTAATTAATGCCATGTATGTAAGAGCAAAGACTTTATAAATTAAGGTCTGACCTCAAGCACATAAATCAATAATTATAAGTACCAAAATTAACATTGTTTTCATCAGATGAAAAATGTCTCTTTAATAGAACAACGTTTCATATGTTCAAATCATATCAATTCTGTTACAGGAATATCACAATATATTTTAACGGCTTGGTTAAATTATTTAGAATTCATTGAAAGTTTAATTACAATAATTATTATTTCTTAAACTTTTCAATTGTTGGATATGGGTGGTATTTAATTAGTAATCGGGAAGTAGAAAAACTTTATAAAGGTAATGTATAGGTTAGGTTTCTTCATAATAAATAAAAGTACACCCCCCCCCCCCCCCACCCCCCCCCCCCCCCACCCCCCCCCCCCCCCACCCCCCCCCCCCCCCACCCCCCCCCCCCCCCACCCCCCCCCCCCCCCACCAATGTAGTCTAATGGATCATAAACTCTTCCGAGCACGTCTTTCGGATTGAAAGGAGCAGCCTGAATATTCTTGAGGGCTTCTTGTACGACACCAAGAAGATATGCATTAAATTTACTGGGAATAACCGAAACTGTCATTATATTTACACCTGACCGTTCACTGCACCTTCAATAAAAGCAAAATTAGTCATCAGTTTTACTTGTCTAATTTCATATTGATACACTTTTCTAGCAGCACAGTAGACTTGCTTAGCCTCCAAATTTCCTGTTATCTTGGCAATGCCCCGATAAGACCCCTTTCCCGTATATCTTTGAGATCAGGAGTGAAACATTTAGGTTGAGTAGGTCTATTTTTCCGAGCTCTAAAGATCACTACCGGAAAACAAATATACTTGTAATCCATTTATAAAAACTTGAAAGATGTCATTAAACGTTGTTTCAGCGTCCTTGGCAGAGTTTACCGCAAACTATCAGTCAGTCGTTTGGAACTGGTAAATAAAATTTAATTATTTATAGGATGTACTTAGTCTACCAATACTAACAGGTAGATTAGTCTCATTGACAAGCAGGGATCTATCATTCCGACATTGACACAAACTTAGCCATGGTCACTCAAACCTTAATTAATTAATTCAGAATGAAGCGATTCAGCCGCTAGGTCGATTGTTATACTATAAAAACACGACAGTCCTTCTCTTTGAATTTTATTGTACTTCATGAAATACATATTTTATGTTATAAATAATTTTTCAACCTAATTGTATTAGTATCACGCTTAGCAATATTTACATTAAAGTCTCCTCCTACAATAAAGTTACATTCATGTTTTTCCAAAGTCAAAATATTTTTTTCGACGTTAGACATAAAAAGATACAGGTCACCACTGGATGAAACGCCATGAATGATATATTTGCAAACTTTGGTTTCCATTAATGATTCTATATTTTATGTTAACAGTTCCAATTTTGAGGCAATGTTCCCTGTGGTAGGTGGTTTCCACGGTTCACCTATATTGGCGGCTTTTCTCTAGTGGTTAGTTCTAGTTAACTACCTCTTTATGAAATTTACCCTAATTAGTGCAACTTGATTGTAGCAGAGCTCACGTTTTACCTCTGCCTTATAAATTAAAATATCAATTTATTACTGAATGAAAATTATCCTACTTAACATTATAATTTTCTTAGCGTTAGCCGAATGTTTTTATCATTCGAGGGACTGAATAAATTTAATTTCTGTCTGTCTATATGTCTGGATGATCTCGATAAACTAACTAAACTAGAGTCTTTAAAGTTTGCATGCACTGAATTCGATTATTTTGTTTGTTATTTCACTGAATTTGGCTGAGCGGAAAAAATAAATGTGTAAACTAATTTAGTACAACAATATAAACATATAACACTTTATTTATAGAGTAAAATGAAATTAAATAATAGAGTGGTAATTCAATAGTGAAAGCCAGTAACAGGATTTGATTTCAGTACAGTCCTATATTGAACTACACTCTATTGGGCGCAGAGACTTTTAATATTTAAACACTGATATATAACCTAACTTAAATGTGAATTTATCATGTGGTAAGATATATCAAGAGAGATGAGATATTATCTCCAGACTTTAAATTGGGCATGAAACTTAATTTCTATATAAAAAAGAATAAGTTCTATGATTGTGCATGACCAGCTGATGGTGTGGACAGTAGACTGCCAGTTTTCTTTTGTCTGCCTGGGAGAAGTAAACAAACTCTTTTCTGTATGATTGTCAGCCTGTCTATTTGCCAGTAGAGTGGAATGTCTCATCCACGGAATGATTTGGGGTATAAAGTTAAATTTTTTTTAGGTCTATGCAACTTCAGTGAAGACTGTTACGAGACTCGCGGTTTTAGTGTACTCCTGCCTTATGTAGGATAAAATTCTTCTATAAAACATTAATCAACTTGGCTTACAAATAAGGTGTTGAAATTATAAAACAATCTAACGAATTTGCAAAACATTGAAACTGTCCCAAATATAATCAAGTATAAATTAACCCGATAATATAATGTCGGTGGAAATTTCGTTTTACTTTAACAAAACAATGAAACTGTTAAGCTACATATGGAAAACATTCCTAAAAAAAGTTATAATTACTCAGACCGGATGGAAATGGTTAAAATTGTCATTATCAAATAGGGTATTGCCAACAATTCTTTCGATTAGTGAAAACTATAGCTGTACGAAAAGCTTACGGGAGTTAACATATTGTAACGGGTTTGTTAAAATGAAACACTCATAGAATATGCAATTCACCAAATATTTAAACTTAATAGTTGAAACCAAATATTAAAATTATGTAACACTGACACAATCAGTAATTATGAACACAATTCCATCTGCTATGATCACGAGTATTACCACTATTTCCGTCACTCCACAAGTTCACTTCTTAAACTCAAACTCGAATCGCTGCGTCGTGACAACTCCTTATAAGGTTATGAGTGCTTCCAGAATATTCAAGTTCCAGAACTTGCTAGACGAGTGGAAAAGGGTCCCAGTGCCAACCCACCGCTCATGGAGCTGTAATGGGTCAGATAAAGAAACTACCCCAACCCACAGAAATTCTATTCTATTCCACAATTCTATTCATCTGTTATCCATTTTTTTATTTTCAGGGATCTCAAAATACGCAAACGATTGAATAACCTAGTAAAATATTGAATAAAACAAAAATGTAATTTTACATTATTTGCACAAAAGAAACAAAAACGTAATATGAAGTTTAAAGCCTCCCAAAGATTCAGACTGCTAAAGCGTAAAGGAACTTTCTGCTCTCTCAGAGTTGATGGATCCCTTTATTAAAAGAGAAACAGTTTATATTAAACAGCTACTTACAAGGAATCTCAGAAATATATTTTATTTTACTTTTGACAGATCCTTTACAATAAATTGTACGTTATTAGTTAGTAACACTATTTTTAGTGTTTATAATTATACAAATGATTAATATAAATGGTTGGGATCGTAAATATCGTTGATCAAATGCGTAATGTTCTGAAAACACCTTCTGAAGATAATACTTACTTAAGAGGTAGCTAAAAGAAATAAAACTAGGGAATATTTCTTGTGCTGGTACTTCATAGCTGGATAATGGTAGTAGATAGATGACATTAGTTACGTAAATAGCTATGTTTTACTTTGTTAATAAATATTTATCCTTATATTAGCCAAGTCGGGAATTCTGAGCTATTACCGAGACAAATATTTGTGTAGTTCAAGAAACAATAGACTCTTCCAACATGAATTTATTCCGCAACAAGCGATAAGAGGGCCTAATCTACAAGCCCCAGCGTTAATTTATCTGCAAATCGGATATTGAGACGATATACGTAAACAATAGTACTATATGAAAGTTACTAAGATCAAATGTAAATACTTCTTCTGACTTACACGGAAGAAAGGTAAATTTCACTTGAGACTTTCATCTACAAATGTGAAAATAAGGATGAATATAAGTTTAAATGGTTAATTTGTACAACACCGATGATTCATTTTGGTATAGATAAGTTTGTTAGTACAAACGTGGATTTGATTTAGCTGCAATTAATCAGAAATTAAGAAAACAAATACAAGCAATTCAATGTTACCATAACTATAGTTTGCGAATTTTGCATAAGGTAACTTTGTTTTTCATAACTTTGTGAAATAACAATAAGTTGAACATATCAGTTGCTGAAAATTACCAGAACGTTCTAAAAAATATTTCTTTTGGTCAATAATGAATAACAAGCATTACGTTTCTAAAGTTTTAGCAGTTAACATATTAAACCTTAAAAATTATGAAACATTTTAAGAATAATAGTTAGGTACTTGAAATTTCATTTCGCCTCAAATAGTGTCAATTTTCATTTATTTTATGAAAGATCAGAGTTAAAACTGTGAAAAATGCAAATTGTTGCTACGAAGAAACCTTTTATTTGTTGTGGCTATCTAATAATTTTATCCAAGCAATGAGAAGGGCACGTATACAATATAAGCACGCTTGTGCAAGTACATCGTTGACGCACGCTTCTACAAGCTTGTCTATAGAAACACAATTTGAAGGAATCGATGAAAATAAGTGATAACGTGCAAATGAATAGTGACACTGAACCGTCGACGTTGTTTTTCGTTCGAAATAGATTTTTCGTAATTACTTTAAATTTGTTTCGAGTTGCAAAGGGAAGTTGAACTGTTTATTGATACAGTGCGAGAAATTATGCCTGCATGTAACGCACCTTTGGAGTTATTTTTTCCAAGATGTGATACAATGTGTCTGGTATAATCCTAAAATATTCATAAAATGTATCTGGTTGCTGAAGAGGGTCTGGACAATACGACCATACTCCCTGTCATCTCTTCGGTCCACACAGTTCCATTGGCCCACTCTTCTTTAACTTTTTCTGCATCTAAGAAAAAAAAATTATAAACGCCACTTCAAGAAAGTGTTTTCTTTTTAACACGCTTTTATAATTGAACAGCTCCGACTGACTATTGTGACAGATCACTTGCACTGGCTTGCTTGTAGTTTACCCAATACACTGAATAGGCAATCTTGCACAATCGTGTGGCATCACTTTACTTGTCCAAACTTCCTTCTAAAACATAGACTTTCTAAGTCAGTATTAGCTTAGTGCCAAGTTTGCTAGGAACTTTTATAAATTACGATAATTATATTTTAGTCTGGATCTACCAAATTACTTAATTACGGCAGTCATCGTTTTAAAAAAAACTGGCGTTTTATTACCTACGATTAAATACAACTGGGCTGGGCTTAACAGTCCATATATAATCGGACATAACAGTCCATGTAAACAATTTGTTATAAACTCACCAAATGTTCCTAAAATGTATTTCTTAAAACACAACAAAATTATAAACAAATGCTATAAATTTTATTCGAATATTGTATTATAAACAAATTATTTATTACACCATAGTCATTTTTTAGATAGTCAAGAAAAGGAAGGGATTGAGACTTTAAGTGATAAATGATACTATAATTATTCTATTTGGTACTTATATGATAAGTTAGATCTTACAGAGTAAAATATATGGTTGTCAGGAATGAGACGGCATAGTGTGTTGGATGAAGATAAGTTCTGACATATTATTTTGGGAAATAATATTTAGTTAAAACCCCTCAACTGTCAGATTTTCTGTTTACTTTGGAATTGAATACGCTTTACATAATACAAGATACGCACCACTCGTACCCTCTTGATTTATATCTTGAAGTGATATCGTATATAGCGTGACTTTTCCTATAGTTAATAAACTTAATCATAGGCATGGAGAATATTTATTTTAACTTTGCACAAAAGGTTCAAAGTTTAGTTTAGTTCTATATTACATGTCCAGAATAATAAAGTAAAGGTGCATAGTAACGTGGAAGTAGTTAAAATTGCCGATTACAGAGGAAGGGCTTTATTAATAATAAGAAATGGGTAATATATGTTTTAATCTCAGTACTGTACCTCTGTATACAGAAGAAGTAATATATACATTTCCTTACATTTGACTAATAAAATGTACGCGATATCAACGCGATTATTTTTTCCTCAATACATTTTTGTCTTTGTACAACTGTGTGTGGATTTAATTTTCTCTATTATAACGTTCGAATATAAATTTGGAATTGTTGTAGGGTTTTAAGATTTTCCTCTATTCCATTGTACTCACCCATAAATTTATTACTAGCAAATCTTGCAAAACTTTGCTTTAGAGATGTACCTTTGCTTGCATTTAATATTTACTTAAAACCCTCGATAAATGAAGGATATAACGGTTAGTACTTGTATGAAATCTTGTATTTACAGTACTTTCGTTTTAAAATTGTGTTTCTATAACTCAATTTATAATATGCTTTACTAAAAGAAAACTTATGTGAAACAAATATTTATTAGTAATTAAATTATCTTAGTATATAATTTAATAATTTTAAACAAAAGTATACAAAAAATAATAAAGTTATTTGATTTATCCCAAGAATAGATTTAATATGTATAATATCTTTACTAAAATATATAATTGTAACGTAATATACATTTCTACCTAAAAATTACATTGGTTTCTATTTTACTTTTACATTTTTAAATTGTGAATAATTATTCAGACCATACTTTTAAGTCAGATGGATTTTAAAGTGATGCATATGTTTGTAAGGGCCATATATTTTGTGCCCAAATTATTTACTATACTATGTAATGGTAGTAGTTTGTTTTCAATGTTTACTACAATAAATATGCGAAAATGTATGCTGTGTGATATTAGTACTATGACATAATAAGTTTATATTTAAAGGTTAATAAATATGTATTAACCTTCTTATGTATAATGCTCCCACAGATTCTTACGTCACTAGGGTTATTCCAGACTTTTGCTTCATTTTCACAATTCTGACCCTGTCTGCTGTCATAAAACTTTTGAAGGGTTCAAAATAATGTTTTTGTAGACCTTGGCCACAAATACGGTTCAGTTAAAACGGCGTTTCCGTTGTTGTACCGCTCTAATCAGTGGCACAGGTATAGCTCACCCAGTAGATTAGATCTGTTCAATATTTAATACACCATTATCTAATCTGATCTAATCTTGTAGGTTTGTCATTAAATCACTCTGCCTCCTATAAAATGGTCTGATCTAAATTTTCTTGGTGCATATTACCACTTTAGCTATCGCGTGCAGTCATTCCTAGGTAGTATATATTATTACCATTTATCAGTAGAGCATTTAAATTACACCCCTTTTTATGTTTTGTTATAAAGCTAATTAACGAAGGCGTACGTTTAAATGTAGGAATGATAAATGTAATACATGCAAGACATAAGGCAGCTATGAACAAAAAGGTTTTATGCTTGGTTTTTATTACAGGATCAACTGGCAGCTCTGAAAATGAGTTCCGGTTATTAGATTACGGCCACCAAGTGACAGCAATAATTGCACGTCGCCACGCCAGAGTCAAATTGCATGGACCTCCCCCTCCCCCTCTGCCGACCAAGTATTTTTGCCATTCCAAATATTTTTATAATATTAATATTAGATTTTCGTTTGGTTATGTTTGATCAAAATTTTTCTGTTTATTTATGAATCACAGACTCAATGCACAGTATACCTCCTCAATAGGTACACACAACATCAAGATAAAGGGATTTATGGACTTTTAGTGTTATTTTTTTTATTTCAATCCTCACCTAAAATACAATTTTTGTTATATAGATTTATTTTTAATTTTTACAAAGCCGTAGAGAACAGATATAATGTCATCTCCCTTTAGGCAATAAATAAATTGTATCACCCTACTATGGATAGAATTCAATGACTCTCAACCAAATTCCATGACTGGATAACCAAAACGATTGAACTTATTGTTATTTATTTACAAATAATGTTTCATTCAATCTTTACGGTCTACGTAAAAATCCTTTCTCGAAAATCCTTGAGAGGTGATACAAGAATATTTTTGTACATTAAGAAGGTTTTCACAGCAGCGTTTAAATAATAAAATTCAACACATCACAAGTCACGAAAATGGGGTATAGGCATTGGATTTGTTTGTCTACATGAGATAATATATCATTTGTTAAAACGACCATTATAATTTTCTTTACGTCACCGTGGTTACTTATTAAAACAATGTATAGATATTTGATAATGATCTTCCAAATCCCTGGGAGTTAAGTGTATTAAGATTAGTTTTTGCCCTATATAAGATTAAGCTTCATGAAACATTGAACAGCTTTATGTTTGTTAATTTTTAAGATAACGTGAAGACGAACAGCTCGATAAACCTACGGTAATACCAAAATAAAATTTTACTGGTCCATTAAATAATAGTATCGTAGTATCCCTAATCGCTTACCAAAAGGTTTATGTTTTATTTATTTAATGTTTACATTTGTAATATTTGTTTTTACTTTTGTCTTTTGTATCTACAGTTGTATTTTATTTTTATGTAGTAGTTTTATTTATTTATGTGTGCCATTAAATTGTTTTCAAAAGTCATACATCTAGTCAGAGTGATAGACATAAAACATCTACAATAATGATTGAATAATCCAAAAATATCCTTGACCCTGCACACATCTTACAAGGTTCCTTAGCCGTATTTGATATATAAAGAACATTTTGACTCATAAAGTTGATTGCAATTATCTTTATTATTTATTTACCACTGAGTCCAGTAATTATTGTTACCACTTACATCGAGAGCATTATCGACTTCTCATGAATTATAAGAAGAATATTTGTCTGAACTGAAGAATTTCAACTTACAGAAATGCTGATTCCGAGGGATTATTTAAAGTAATTTTTGCTAGCAAATTTTCAATACACAGTTTCGAAGTCCGTTAGTTAAATGTCCATGAGATCTTGCTAGAGTATCTGCGCGAAGAAGATATATACGAGTCGTTGCTTTGAGATGATCGTTCGGGTCATGAACAAACAAAAAATAGTCAAAGTTACAAATTATAAGGGGACTAAAAGTAACTCGTATTGTTCAGACAGTTGAATGTTATACAGGTATTTTTTTATAAATGGCTAAATTATTTTTATCTGTTACAAGAATTTATTATGAATAGACCTATGATTTAATTAATAATATGCAGTGCTTAATAAGAATCCCGAACATAGTTTATACGCTTCTATGAAGAAACATCCTACTATTATTTAAAGGTCTAAAACATTGAAAATATGTTTAAGTGATGCAAAAGTGAATGCCTAACGATGTCTAGAGTATATGACACAGCCTTAACGAAAAGTTTACATTTGGTCTCATATCAAGTCGATGTGAAAAATATCATTATTTTCTATATAAAATATCCGTTACAATAAAAATTCTGTGTTATATTAAACAGTATTGCATGTCCAATTTAACGTTTAATATTTTGATTTAAGATCAAAACGTGTCGTTAGATTAGCCTATGTCTTATTCGTTATCTAGATCGTAGTGAATATCAGAATCTTTCCATCGGCCACTCCTTAGAAAAAATACTTTACTTTTATAGTATACAATAGAATGCAAAATGTTCTAATCTTAATTTCAAAGTGTTGCGAACTTAAAACACTTTTCATTTCTATGTAGTTTATTTGTAGACTAAATGCAGTCTAAACTATCTAATGTAGTATTCTCCATTGAGTCAACTGAAATACAAAAGACACAAAGACGCAAGAAAATGTGGAATTACTTAGTAGAGCTCTCATTGTGACAAGTAATCTGAAAGGTATTCAACCAAGCGTAGAGAGATAAGAGAAGTTTGAAAGTTTGAGAAGTTTGGAAAGTTCTGAGTCATTTAAATATTTTCACTACTAATCAATAAAGTTCTTTCATCTTTAAATGTTTTTTTCAACTGCTACGAATTAACTTCAATATACATTAAAATATTAATATAGAGACACTTGTATCCTTATTCAATCTTATATTCCAAAAAACACATCAATTTGCTGTATGTTCTCTTACTTTGATTCAAACTTTACACTCAGAGTAAATTAATTAATATTGCTTATCCTGAAGGAGGTACAACAATTTGTAGATTTGTATGTACGAGTTATTTAAAACACTGTTATTAAATACGAACAGATATTTCTGTGACACTGAGCTGTAGCTTGCCTACAATAAAATACACTAACTATATTTTATCGCGAGTAAGATAAATAAATGTTATTTACTTCACAATAACATAACAAATAAGTTTAATTTATTATTACCTATTCAGCAAAATTTTATTTGACTGCACATTTTCGTATATTGAGACTATTATTTATGAACTGATAACTTAAATTTTTAAATTCTGACTACTTCGTTTCAAGCCCCAGGACTAATTATTTAACTTATAATGAAACCCAACTTTACTGCGGCCGTTACTGGGTGATCTTAACTAGTGCACGAGGACTAATGTGCACTAGGGCATTTTCTGCTATCAACCAAGATGTTGAACTAGCATACATTAAGTGTCTAGCTATAATATTTTTAGTTAACGCCCTCACTGTGACTCTATACTGAGTGATCTTGAGTAGTGCACTAGGATAATGTGCATTACGGTATCTGCCGCAGTCAACTAATATATTGAACTACCATAAAGTAACTGTCTGGCTGTAGTATATGTAGTTAACACCTTCACTGCGGCTCTATACTGAGTGATCTTGAGTAGTGCACTAGGATAATGTGCATTACGGTATCTGCCGCAGTCAACTAATATATTGAACTACCATAAAGTAACTGTCTGGCTGTAGTATATGTAGTTAACACCTTCACTGCGGCTCTATACTGAGTGATCTTGAGCAGTGCACTAGAATAATGTGCACTACGGTATCTGCCGCAGTCAACTAATATATTGAATTACCAGTGTAAGTAGAAATATGTTTGATACCACGTCAATATATTACGAGGTGGTTTATACTGATTCAATACGATGAAAACTTTAAAAGATTAAGAAGAGTTTTATTGAAATATTACCCATGCTGCTATTAGAACTAATCTTGTGTAACAAATACGTATGTTTATAAAAATACAGTTTATAATAATCAATTACGTTTATACTTAGTAAAATAGTGGCATATTTAAATGAAACGGATAGATATTAAATAACTGTTTCACGTAATAATTTTTTATCCTTAATGTGTCATTAAGTTTTTTATAATGTTTAGTCAAGACGTCATTTGAAAAATTGTTGATGGTTCATAGGACGAATTCTCACTGTGGTTATACGACGATAGCAAGCAGAAAGGTTTATCTGAGGTGCTATCACGAAGTCTAGAGTAGATTGCTTTCCTGCTTAAAAATACAGGTTCCATGCAGTTATATAAAGGAATTGTATTACAATTATTTTATAAAATTGAATGAATTGGTAAATGTTTCCTTTTCGGTAGTATATTGTATAAGCAACTTCCTTGCATGTAAGTTATCAATCATAAGGTGGAGTAGGAGATAAAAAAGTATATTATGTAAATTAATGTAATGATGTAATAGATCAACCACTATGTACCTTATACCTCTAATTACGCTGTTATTTGTTGATATACAGTCCTAAAATACCTGTGGGTGGAAATGGATCTGTTTTAAATACATGAATTATTCAAAATACTTACCCTTATGAAACTAATGCATCTAAACAAATGCAATATATCTCACTAATCATTTATGGAGAAGGACACAAGGAAGCGATAGACGATATGGTAAAAAGATCATGAACTGTTTTGATCTAAGCTGAGATATAAATAGCCTAGAGGGTGATTGCTGTAATCTTATCTTCCTTTAGGTTTTTTCCACTTCAAAGATCAACAACTCTGAATCTGCTGTAATTACTGACCTCTAGATTGCTCCAGGCGTCCATTGGTTGGTTCCCAATAATATTCTAATTGAAGTTCAAAGACGTCTAATTAATGTTTACTAAAGCCTAGCAAATAATATATCTAATGAATAGGATTACTCATATAAAATATGCTGTGGTTATTGTAAGAGAAGTCACATATACCAATAGTATATAAAGCAGAGTTGAAGGTGGCTTAGGAAAAATAACTAGACAAACAACTTTTTAAGAAATGCATAATTTATAACAGAGGATTTATAGTCCTAACTTTGCCTCTAATAAACCCAAGGTTCATGTCAATTCATTTATATTAAAATTAATTTGACTAAACGTGAAATACTAAAATAAAACACATTTTATTTAGTTTAAATCCGTACTATATCATCGTTGATTAAATTACCATATTTGAAGTACTTCTCGACCAAGTAACTTCTGCAGATCAATTCTCTTATTATTATCTTTTATTTATTAGCATTCTGTTTCTATTACATGAATAGTGAACCTGTTCTTATTATTACTACATAGAGAGGCAGATCATTTACTCTTATACGTGTATACAATATTTTATGTATTGAATTTGATAATAATACAGTACGTAATGCTACAGTATTAAATTGAAATAAAATGAAAACTTAGTATTCTTGAATCATATCACACACACACACACACACACACACACACACACACACACACACACACACACACACACACACACACACACACACACACACACAACACACACACACACACACACACACACACACACACACACACATTTATATATACATAAATTAAATTTGTATAAGTGGCAATAGCCTAATTTAATTTTAATAAAACAATGAATCGCAAAAAGTACTTGCTCCGCCGGAACTCCAACCCGGATCTCTCACTTGCCGGATGAATGTGGAATGAAGGACAAAGGATAAATTCTAATTCTTTCTAAATGTGCGTCTAAGACTGTCTTGATAAGATAAAATCCACCCAAATCTCATGAAGTAAGATGCTCCATAATCGAACTCAGTGTTTCTCGTAGCTAAATTAAATTCTATACAAAATTTCAAGAGTATATTTACGTATGAAGGAGAAATTTCTTATTATCAATCAGTCTATGACAAGATATTTTACCCAATATTACAATCTGTTGCTATTTAAAATGTTGGGGGATTACACCGAAGTATTACTCACGTCCATAGCAAAAGTCCGTGTGTTATTATAAAACATTGCTGAGATTTTGGAAGAGGTGAAATTCATTTTAGTGGTTATGGGAACTAAAATAACGAATAATTTGGGTCTCAGTATAATAAAAGCATGCGACCCTCAAAGTTATTTTCCTAAAGTACAGGAATTGTTTAGGGGAAAATGTTAGAGGATGGATGCCATTTATTTATTCATACCCACGGCAATGACACTTTAACATTAAAATCTTTCAATTTGTATAATAAATATTATAATATATAAAGTATACTTAACTTTATGATGAAACAACCATAAAATATTACAATAAGGACTTTTATAATATACCTTTAATAGTACTATGTAATACAAAGATCTTAGTATCCACTAAATATATAATATAAATATAAAACAAATAGTAATAAAAATTAAAATAACAAAGAAATTAATAAAAAGGTAACGAAAATAACAAATAAAAATATTATAACAATTTATTAAGTTAGTAATTAATCAATCAAAGTGAGTGAGTGAGAGAGGGGAGTGTATGCTTCATAAGGATATAGTAATGACAATAATAATACAAATAATAATATTATTAAAATATACAGTAATAATAAAATCTTATAACTAACATATTTGAGTCAAAGATCTTGTATGAGCGCGTAAGATACGTAATTTATGTGGATATGCGTAGTAATTGTATAATATTGCAGACCTTTGTCAGTTCTGAAATATTTTTGAAATGTGATGTCCAATGTTCTTGACAAAATCACATTAACAGGTATACAAAATTTTACTTAATGGCTAAAAAAGCTATTATAGTATTTTTGCTTTGTAACTACCATATTATGTTTCCAATTTCATCGGTAATTCTAATACACAATTCATAGTAAACAAATTGAACAAATCTTGAGGTTTACATCCTCATAAATAAAATTTTCATCTTAACGAATTCTAAAACTGTTATATGATTTATTTCTGATTTAATTTTGTACTTTGATTTAATTAATGTACTTTTCACATCTTACCTAAATTTAGTTCAAAGCAGAATAACAAAGCTACCGGTTTTTAAATGTCCATTAGGTAAACACGTACATATTTTAATTATTATAAACCACAAATGGAGTAAAGAGATAAATAATTAAAACACTTTGAAGAATGCATACGTTCTTTCCTATAAACGTTAATTAAAAGTACACACTGGTTTGTGTTTTGGAATCTCATCACTTTTTGATGAGGACCATCGTCTATCTGTATGAACAGGTTGTTTGCTTTAATTTTACCCTCATTACTGTGTTTCTAGTGTTTTGTGCTATTTATGACTAACTAGTCTTTATTCTGTTTTTGTTAACATTACAATAATGTAGGTACCGTAAAACATTTTCGTATCATACAGACTATTGTTGAGTTTTTAAGTTGCCGGAGAAACAAACCATAAAAATTATGCCTCCATAGAAATTTTATAATTTGTAAAGTGTTTTCTGCTGTTAAAAAAAACCAGTTTTGTATTTATGCTACCTTTCATAAAAAATATTTTTAAATTAGATTTTATATTATGAACAAGTATATATATAAGACCAATTAAACAGGTGTATATTATAATAAGATATATATATATATATGTGTCATAAAAAATTTTGAAAAATTAAAAACAAATTGTTAATACACCTTGAATTGTATAACTTATGTATTAAGATTTAGGTTTACAAATGTATACATTTCTTAATTCAGATGTTCGATTGATGGTGTAAATCTTACGTTTTTTTAGCCTTGTGTGATTCTTTTTATACACATTAATCTATGCTTTAAATAATCAAGATAAGTTTCACATTAGTTCAAGAATTATAATTAAATATTTGGAGTTTGGCAGAATAGATAACTGTTTAGGTTGAAAATGGATTGTCGTAGAAGTCTACTGTGTAAAATACACATAATCCTGACAATCATAAATTGTAAATTTTATGAATACAATACATTATACCATTTGTAAATGACCCAAAAGTACTTGTTTAATCGTAAATTTAACCACTTTGTCATAAAAAGAATAAAACCATCTTTTAGTTCTGGTTATAAGTAAGAAATAACAAAGTGGTACTCTCCGATACCAACAAATCTTTCAAAATTGTAACTTAGAAATTGACATGGTTTTTAACAAAGATTTTCAAAACAGTGATCTAACTTATTATATATGAATAAACGACATATACACTTATTTGTTACGCGATCGTTACATTCTTTAAAACGCCCATAATTGTTTGTCAAGCGTATAGTATATGTATTGAACCTACCCTAATACTCTCTTAATATTGGTTTATTTTTATATTAATAAATAGTAAGCTATAAATTTTCTCAACTCTTAAATAAATATAAGCAGTTAAAAGACCAGTGTTTTTTATCGAATTAAAATACGAAGCATTAGGTTGGATATTGACGCGATGCTGTCATTATTATGGTTATCAATGTAATACAATGTGATGACTAATGAATTTGTTTTCTTGAGATTTGGTAAACTAGTTTATTTATAGAGATTATTTCAAAGGTATAAGTATACGTGTCATTTAAGTGACTATAATAGAACTTACTGTAATTTATTATTTTTTAATATTGCGATAAAGCTTCGGTTCATTTGCTAATGTGAAGGGATATTATACAAATACAATCATACCCATGACAGCATTTGTCAATGTTTTAATAAACTATTGTACGTGGTATTTTCTGAAAGTGATTTTTGACCACAACTTCACAACAGCAATTGAATAAAAATTTGGCAATAGCAAAGAACCAATTTAGAATACTAAATACTAATCTAACAAAATAGTCTAACAAAATCTTTTTGTAAATCAAAATTATTATTTATGGTTTGAAAGGGAATAATTATATCCAAGTATCGTAATGCAAAAAGAAATGCACTTTTAATTTCCCATACATTAAAAAACAGCCATAGTGCATTTATATTTTAGATTCAATGATATATTAAATAAGAAGGAAATGCAATTTATTAACAAGACAGAGTGAAGCCGCCTCTACCATTTCATCTCAAAATCTCCTTACCGCGTAAAAATCAAAACTTTAAAACCGAATATTCTTATACCATTTTTAATTTTTCTACAACTAGAAATAATTTATGCATGGTTTTTAAAATAGCTAATTTTAATACTGGATTCCTTTTAATGTTGAAGCGGCTTTTTAACCAAGAAATGCTTATATACAACTGCAACTAAAGAGATTATAACACTATAATTACGAAAGTATTTTTAAAATAAATTACGTCAGCCTACTGTAATAGCATTAAAATTTTTAATGGGTTAAGTGTTTGGAAAACTTTTACGTAATATTTCTTATGTTTAATTATTTTAAAGACAGTTCTGTATTCAAAGAAACGGAGTTGGAAGTACTATACGGACTCTTTCATTGGTAAATCCATGTTCGATAATTAAAGTTGCAAATTTTAAACCTTAACAGAACTTTTACAAAGGATTCCTGCAAAATTCAGCTATTTTGTATATACTTGGTATTCAACAAATGAAAAGTATGTTAAATTAATAACAAAACGCTCACACAACATTATTCCTGATAATGTCTGCTAACCATAGGTATACCACTAAACAATACAAGAGAAAGTTCAGGTAATCAACAAGTTATGTCGATAAGTGGATATATCATACGGGCAACTAAACCATTGTTCAGAATAAGGATGCCAAACCTGACCACAGTACGATACAAGGGAGAGTTCAGGTAATCAACAAGTTATGTCGATAAGTGGTTACATCATACGGGCAACTCCACCATTGTTCAGATTGGGGATGCCAAACCTGACCACTGAACGATACAAGAGAGAGTTCAGGTAATAACAAGTTATTCATAAAGGTGATGCAAAGTTAGGCCACTGATGACGGTCAAATTAAAAAATCGAATTATCCTTCTTGTGTTCGGTAAATAGCAATATGATTTCACTATAATACAAAAAATTAATAAACTTTTATCTTCGTTAAGTAATTTTTTACAACAATTTTGATAACTTCATTTTTTTATACTGTGTTTATTTTTTGTATATTAACGATACGCTATCAGTTCACTTTAAAATCTTTTGAAATAATGAAAAGAGTTCAAACATATCTTTTGTGCAAACCATATTAAGGAAGAAAAACAGTTAATTTTATAATTATAATACAATTTAAAATGGTGTTTTTTGATTTGTTTTGTTTCAATCTAGTACTAGTAAAAAAAATTCAAAATAACATTACTTTTAAAACTATGGTGTTTATTTCATATTGTTAAGCCAAATTCTACGAAAAATTATGTAAGTAGCAGTAATAAAAACATTTGCTGTTAAAACGATTTACGAATTTACTTTCCTAATGAAATGGAAATGAAATTTTTTTGTTTAGTAATAATCGAGTTACACAAGTTATTGATAAATTGTTATTAGCTGAGCGTTAGTGAAATTTTATATTCATCAAAAGAGAGGCTGGACAATTTTCATTTCTGTCCTATTTGTCTCTCCCACACGATATCTTGAGATCATACTGATTAAACAGAGCCACTGACTGAAATATTGCATGCAACTTCAATGAAGCCTGTTAATTAACATAGTGTTTCACTTACTTCTACTTTGCCTTCTAATGTATGATCAATAATAAACCGGAGCAGTTTTTATACCAAAGTAGGTATATTGTTTCTTGATCAGAGGAACATTGGAAATGCTACTACAATAGAGGTAATATCTTACACCAAAAATAGATTCCAATGGTCAGAAGTAGTCCCTTTTTAAAGGAAGGTCCTGATTTAGATAACAAGACAAACAATACTATGGTACCGGAAATACCTCAGGCAGGAAGTTTGACCGTATACATTTTGTCATACTGATATATTTTCTTGATTGGCGCACAAATGAAAACTCTACTACGGACCTAAATATAACCTTTAACAACACCTTTTATCTTCAGAAGTATTATATCATGAAATTACTTAATTCGAACAAGAAGTGTTCTTACACGTGCATAACCTTAAATAATACCCAGTCGCAATTGTGTTAAATTCTCTATCCATTAACACCGAAATAGCACTTAACTTAAATAAATTAATATACCTATATCAGATTCAAAATTACTATAGGGCTTAATCATATTACATTACCGCGTTGGGAGAAGATACTTCAGTTGTTAATGAAAATTGTAGGAACGATTCATTCAAATATTAGCGAATGTTGGAAGGGAATTTGGATATTTCAATGGAACTCATACGCAGCCCTTCACTTATTTTCAGAAGTGTTTATCATCTCATTTTTAAAATAATATGGCTATTACGTATCTGTTATTTAATATAAAATCTTTTGCAAAGCCACGGATAACTGCTAGTAATAGTTTGAATCGTTCATAAAAACTGTTCGTAAATGTTTCAATGACACGTGATACAGAGGATTTTACAATTATACGCCCGTTAACCTATGTATTATGCTGCCAACTCCATTTATCAGAGTAGCTGCATTTCCGTTTCCGATGACGGTTGAGAACAGCCTAGCTAGCCTAATCTGATATCCTTCTCTTTATATCCACAACATTAAACAGTTACAATTTATAATTTTACTAGTAAACTAAAATCTTTACGAAATAAAAACGGTAATAAATAAAAATTAAACATACACAGTAATGCGACTAGTAAACAATTTATATGTATTGATTTATTACTCGGGCATTTTAATTAAAGCTACCTAAATATATTAGGATGAAAAACGAAATTATGAAAACCTTTTATCTCTATACATATAAAAGGCAAAGCCGTCAGTCACTCACCCATCACTAATTTTTTACATTTCCTGATATCCCACCAAGGTGAAATCCGGCAAATGTTTTCCTCATGACTAAAGGAAAAAAAAATAAACAGTTTAATATTTATCAGACATATGTTTGGGTTGAAATGTGGTTTCATTCTTTAACAGCTATATTTTTGTTTTTCAAATATCCCGATGTCCCAGAATTACTAAAATGATAATTAAAAAATTAAAAGCATTTTCATGAAGACCAAATACAAAAACGAGGCAGAAATGGGGTTAAAACCCCGAGAAGGACTATTATTTCTTCTAAACACCTACTTTGGTCTTTTATTACTTTTTCAAAATAATTTAATCCATAGATTTACATTAAATATAAACGTACGAGTACGTTCTTTTATTTACTATAAAACACTCAGAGACATGACAAGTGTTAAACTTATAAGAAATCAAAGAAACTTTCACAATTTTTAGTTCGTGCATAATACTAACTAGTAATTCTTTGTATTGATATTAGAAAATTTCTTTATGAAATGAATTTAAAAAACTCTATGATATGCAATTTTTAGTATCGAATGAGCTACTATTTGAACTACAGTAATTAAAAGTCTAATAATTGAAGACAAACCTGTTTATATAAATTGTGGATAAATATGCATTGAACAGGAAGAGAAATGATGAAATACAAATATATTAATAGCTCCAACATAATTTCACATATGACAATGATATATTGTAATTATCTTATTGATCATGTATTAAAACCCTTACTAATATAATTAGGCATAGCACTCATGAAAAAACACAGGATGGCCTTTTCCATTATGTGCAGCGGAAACTCTAACAAGGTTTATGCACGTCTTATAAGAAAATAATTATAATTAAAATATACATTTTGTAAATAAATCACTAAATTACACGTCACAAACCTTCCATTATCAAAAACTAAAAATTGTGTTGTGTGTAATCCACTCTTGTAAAGTAATGGGATATCTGCTGTATGTACAATGAAGGCATGCCTATGTAAATTTTCTGGAAATATACAAATTTAATCCAATATTAGAAACAAATGGATTTAAAATTGCCTCTTAACATCAGGTTTATTAACTAGTTTGAAAACCAATGTAATGTATCACCATAGTTTGGTTTGTAATGTATCACCATAGTTTGGTTTGTAATGTATATCACCATTGGTTTGTAATATACTAGCAAAAGTAGAACATACAGCTAATGTTTTATGTATAACACCTGCTATTTATCATGTTTACATTACAAAGTAACATATCCGGAGACTAGTATGGTAACTCAAACAGTTTTGCATTGGTATTTAATTAAAGAATAATTAATTTTATTAGTATTATTTAGCATCCTTAATTTATATAATCCATATTTAGAGGTTGTACTATACAAGAAAGATAAACCGGCAATTATAAATAAAAATATTGTACTTAATCTGAAAAGCCTAAACGTTTTTAAAGATAATTTAAATTATTTTTAACAGACCTTATTCTAATATTCCTTGTGTATGTATTTCCTCCGATATATCCGAACCAAATAAATCAATTTATAGCATTCCTATTAAATGAGAGAGGGCTGCCCCAGGTTGGTCCAATTTAGATTTGTTATATACTGGACAAGTGTCTGACTAAAAAAGTCTAGGGAAGTTTTACATATTAAAACCTTATGGAGAAGCCAGATAAAGCAAATTGCGGGGGATTTGGGTTTTCACAATTACTACGACTTGCCTTAGAATTGCAGCGAGTATTACTTTTCGTGCCTGTAAATCAATGACATGTTACAAATGGAAGATTTTAGCTGGATTAGATCTCTATCACCTAATAAAATTGTTCAATCCCAAGAGTTAAAAGAATTTGTTTGGGTCGTATAAAAATAAATAGAAATAAAACATGTTAATCCTAAAACTATTGGTAAAAAATCGTATCCTTATAAACTCTTTTGTTATGTGTATAAAGCCTGGAAGTGTAAAATGAAAAATGCTTTATTTTTTCTCTGACAAAGACCATCGCAGTGAATTGTCTTATCGAAATGCCGAGCGAGTGTCAAAGACAAATGTACAAACCGTTGACTCCCAGGCTGTTGATGGCTCCATCTCTCCTGTCTGAAAGGTAAAGCTTGTTCATTTGTTGCCACTGACCCGTCCTGACATACCACTTTAAACACGTTATCGTTCATCATACCTCACAAGAGAATACAAGGACAGGAAATAGGTAACTGAGTATAGTAGACTAGGCAGGGATGAATTTCGGAAAGATATGGGACTAATTTGTTAAAAGTAAAGTAAAGTAAAGAATGTATTATTTTACCAGGCGAAGTTAGGGCTAAGAAACCCTCTCTACTAACACTTAACCTGGGGACCAACGGCTCAAAGGTGGAGCGGGCCGCTTGCAAGGACAGGATGGCTCAGCGGGTCACCCATCCAAGCAGGAGCCACGCTAGACGTTGCTTGATCTGGTTATCTTGCGATAACCGCCGTACCCGCTACACTACGCCATTGGCTAATTTTTTAGTAATATGGTGCTTTTTGGTTTTCAAACAATCCAGACTTTAATTAATTAGTACAACAGCAACTGCTTGCACATAGTTTTGGGTAAGTCTCGTATGTAGCAAAATTGCGGCAATTCATTTTAGAGTCTGCATAAAAGATGTTTTATATCAGTCATTTCACAAAGATAAATCCAAAGCGACTCTTGAAAAAAAAATTTTAAGCAGCATTTATTTCTTTTATAGTTTCAAGATTCTAGCCATTTGAATTTAATAATAGCAAAATGAATCATTAAAAATAATATGTTTGTAATTTTAATTGCGGACTAGTTATTGCAAATAAATCAATTCCACCTTTATGCAAATGAATTTGTTTCGTTAAAATACTTGTTGTGTTATAAGTTATGTGTGGAAACTACACATGTAAACTAATAGTGATCTCAGGTTTAGAATTCCGAGATGAATAATCTCTTGTGAAGTTAAACTTTCTTCCGACTGAGCCGGAAGGGATTAAATATTTTTGTTAGGTTATAAAAAATAGAAAAAAATATATTTTTAAAACGATAGTCTGCCAACTAGTGGATAGAACAGCAAGACAGTTCCTCAAGAGTGTATGCGGGCAGATATTTTTGCATGTTGTAATAAATGTAATTAAGTTCACAAAAATAGGAAAATGTTGTAGAAATTTTGATCCATTACAAAATTTATTAATACAAGCAAATTATTTTTTTCAAAAGTAACTTACAACTCTCTAAACTAAAATATGATAACATAATGCTTTATGTCAAAAAACAATCATTAGCAAGAAGCTTTATGCAAAAAAATATTGAATAGCTCCAGACATTTTACAAAAACATCAATGAGAATAAGCATAAAAATAATAAACTTTACTTCTAATTAAATAGGTCAAGAGCTAGGTTCTCTAACAATGAAGATTCTCCACAAAAATCTAACACTATTTTCATTTGACACATTTAAATGAAGTTAATTATCGTTAAAGGTAACTCATATAAAACTTTACAACAATACCGCTTCCTATAAATTTGAATACGTTCATAATGTTTGAGTGTTAACCAACAACATACTGGTATGTTAAAATAAATTGCAACACTATAAACAATTAACCTCTGCTAGCATTGCTTGTGGAAGAAGTGTATAGTAGCATTTCTCTGTGGTCAGGTGTCTTTTTACTTTCATACCTCTGATTTATGGTGTGTAATCTACAATAATACCACTTTTTTTCCGTATTAAAAAAAAGTCTTATATATTTTAAAATGTTTTAATAAAAATATTATTTTTTATAAATCAGCTGTAAATACGCCTTACAGTCAAGGAATTTTTATAATTTTTGTCATTTCCTGGCTTAACCTGAAATTCAACTTATAAAAATATCGTTTGACAGTTATTGTGTGTGTATGTACAATACAAAACTGCAATGGACTGGGATATTGATTTACTTGTACCGGAGCTGAAGTTAACTTCAACTGGCTTTGTCTCGTTCAAGATTTTATAGCTGCGTCTTCCTACGGTCAAGAGTCTTGTGACTTGGTCTGCTCCTGATTTATATCTGTACTTCACTTTACTACATTACCACTGACTTGTACTTGTTTGTTAACCGTGGTTTAATCATTATTAATTACTA
The DNA here is from genome assembly GCF_021130785.1 of Homalodisca vitripennis. Classification (NCBI taxonomy): domain Eukaryota; kingdom Metazoa; phylum Arthropoda; class Insecta; order Hemiptera; family Cicadellidae; genus Homalodisca; species Homalodisca vitripennis. Next base: position 195,823,798 of record NC_060207.1, read on the forward strand.
TACCCATTGTATAGTAAATCCTTAGGTGCGATATGTGCACCTTTTTACTGTATATATTTTACATATATTTACAGATAGATAGTTTTAAATGTTGTATTTAGAGGTTTATATATTAGTTACAAATTTGGATATGTTTTAAATTAATATGATTTTAAATATTTAAAAAGAATATCACTTATTACTTTTGAGAAGGTTGATAACGAGAATGACCTTAGCAACTTGGCTTAAAATTATAGGACCAATTGTTAAAAAATGTAATCAATGCAACTAACAATAAACACAGTTTTCCATTTTTTTTTTTTGTAATAAAATTACATTAATATTTATTAGTTTTACTGATAATAAAACCAGCAATTTACAAAACCATTACACATAATAAAGGTAACTCTGGAGAATGTGTAGTAAAATTTATTATTATTGTTTTAATTTTTCTGCATCTATAAAGTGACTTCAATGCTATATAATTGTTTTGAAAATTTTCATTTTCCCACTTGGTACGACATTTTGTTTAAATATGGCGGCCGTTAAATTTTAAAATACATAATCGGTTATTTATGAATCAAGAGAAAAAAAAATTGTCCTGGAATTCATATAATATTTACTAAACATTGATGATAAAACAGTTTATTGGCGTGTTTAAAGGTTTTTCGATTAACTGTACGCAAATGGTATAAAGAACTTTTAATGAACAAGAAAATTGTGGGATCAAACTTGGTAAATATGAATTATATATTAAAAATAATACCTCGACTAATTTTCTTGACGCAATGTTTTTCCATTATGGTCTACCGTTTAAAAATTAATTAAAAATTTTCATTTCATTTATTTACAATCCTGTAAATAAATAACAGTAATTCTTAATAAAATCTCTGAATCTTTTTGGTATGAGTCATTTTTTGTGTATAATTGAACGGTTTTTCAGATAATGAGTACATAAAAATCCACGAGATGAATTTAATAATGTTTCAGTTGTAACAAAATCTATCTACTTATTTTTGACTGAACCGGAAAATGTAATTTTTGGAATAACTGTCTCTTTTAATAAATATGACCATCAGCATGTCATTTTGTATAAGATTCCTTAGAAATCATGACACAAAACAAAGTGTTTTTTTACACTATCACTTCATTACCTTTACAATGGTCGATGCCTTTAATATGTTGAGTGTAACTTTTCATGCAATTAAACATAAAATAACACTCACGATGCAAAATACCAGAGTAAATAATTCCGGTTTCATTGAACGAGGCTTTAACGCGAACCTGGTGGAAACATAAACGTTTATTTACCCAATTTACTGAACACAGCTTTCCACTCTCTTCCCTCTCGTGAATTTGAATATCAGTTTAATACAGTATTAGCTACTGCGAAAACATACAATATATCTTGTTTGTACAGTAATATACACACAGTTTCTACAAATAATACGGGGTTTAGAAGTATACATTGAAGTGAATCTATATTAAAGGTCTACTTAGTTGGTTTCGGTAATTTTTTTTTTTGGGGGGGTTTTTTTTTTTTTTTAAATTTTTTAAAATTTAAAAATTTTTAAATTTTTAAAAAAAAATTAAAAATTTTTTTTTTCCTTTTTAAAAAAAATTTTTTTTAAAAAAAATTTTTTTTTTAAAAAAAAAAAAATTAAAAAACCAAAAATTTTTTCCCCCCCAAAAAGGGGGGTTTTTTTTTTGAATAAAACCCCTTTAAGGGAAAAAAAAAAATTTTTTTTTAAAAAATTTTTAAATTAACAAAATTTTCCGGGGGAAATTAAAAATTTTTTTTAGTTTTTAAAAAAAATTTTAAAAAAAAATTTTTTAAAAAAAACTTTTTTTTTTTAAAAAAAATTTTTTTTGGGGGAAATTTTTTAAAAAAAAAATTTTTTTTTTTTTAAAAAAATTTTTGGGAATTTTAAAAAAAAAAAAAAAAAAAAATTCCTTTTTTTTCCCTTTTTTTTTTTAATTAAAACCCAAATTTAAAAAAGGAAAAGGGCCAAGGAAAAACCCCCAAAAAAAAAAAAATCCTTTAAAAATTTTTTTAAAAAAAAACCCCCAAAAAATTTTTGGGGTTTAAAAATTTTTTTTTTTTTTTAAAAAAAAACCAAAATTTTAAATTTAAAAAAAATTTTTTTTTTTTTTAAAAAAAATTTTTTTTTAATTTTTTTAAAAACCCCTTTTTTTTAAAATTTTTTTTTTAAAAAAATTTTTTTTTCCCCGGCCCCCAAAAAAAAAGGGAAAATTTTAAAAATTTTTTAAATTTAAAAAAAAAATTAAAATTTTTTTTTTTTTTAAAAACCAAAATTTTTTAAAAAAAATTTGGGGGAATTTTTTTAAGGGGGCCCCCAAAAAAAATTTAAAAAAAAAATTATTAAATTTTTTTTAAAAAAAAATTTTTTTAAAAAAACCCTTTTTTTAAATTTTTTTTTTAAAAATTAAAAAAATTTAATTTGGGTTTTTTTATTTTAATTTTGGGTTTTAATTTAAAATTTTTAATTTTTTTTTTAAAAAATTTTTTAAAAAATTTTTTAAAAATTGGAATTTAAAAAAAAATTTTAAAAAAAAGGGGTTTTTTTTTTAAAAAAAAAAAAAACCTGGAAAAACCCCTTTTTTTTTTTTTTTAAAAAAAAAATTTTTTTTTTAAAAAAAAGGGGTTTTTTAAAAAATTTTTTTTTTTTTAAAATTGGTTTTTAAAAAAATTAAATTTTTTTTTTTAAAACCCTTTAAAAATTTTTTTTTGGGGTTTTCTTTTTAAAAAAATTTTTCCTTTAAAAAATTTTTTAAAGGGGGTTTTTTAAAAAAAAAAATTTTTTTTAAATTTTTTTTAACCCCCTTTTTCCCCCAAAAATTTTTTTAAATTTTTTTTTATAATTAAACCCAAAAAATTTTTTTTTCAAAAAAAAAAAAACCAAAAAAAAATTTTTTTTTTTTTTTAAAATTTTTTTTAAATTTAATTTTTTTTTTTTTAAAAAAATAAAAATTTTTAAAAAAAAAAAATTTTTTTTTAAAAATTTTTTTTTTTTTAAATTTTTTTAAAAAATTTTTTTTTTTCCCCCTCCTTTTTAAAAATTTTTTTTTTGGGTAAAAGGGGGGTTTAAATTTTTAATTAAATTTTTTTTAAAAAAAAGGTTTTTTTTTTTTTTTTAAAAAAAAATTTTTTTTTTTAAAAATTTCTTTAAAAGGGGGAAAAAAAAAAAAACCTTAAAAAAAAAAAATTTTTTTTTCCAAAAAAAAAAAAAATTTAAAAAAAATTTTTAAAAAATAAGGGGGTTTTTTTTTGGAAAATTTTAAAAATTTTTAAAAAAAAATTTTTTTTAAAAAAAAATTTTAAAAAATTAAAAATTTTTTTAAAAAAATTAATTTTTTTTTTTAAAAACCTTTTTAAACCCCCTTTTAAAAATTTTTTAAGGGTTTTTAAAAAAAAATTTTTTTTAAAAAAACCCTTTTTAAAAAAAAAAAATTTAAAAAATTTTTTATTTTTAAACCTTTTTTTTTTTTAAAAAATTTTTTAAAAAAAATTTTTTTTTAAAAATTTTTAAATTTTTTTTAAAATTTTAAAAATTTTTTTTAAAAAAAAATTTTTTTTTTAAATTAAATTTTTTAAATTTTTAAAAAAAAAAAAAATTTTTTTTTTTAAAAAAAATTTTAAAAAAATAAATTTAAAAAAAGAAAAATTTTTTTTTAAAAAAAAATTTAAATTTTAAAAACCAAAAAAATTTTTTTTTTTTTTTTTTTAAAAAAAATTTTTTTTTTTTTTTTTTAAAAAATTAAAAATTTTTTTTAAAAAAAAAAATTTTTTAAAAATTAAATTTAAAAAAAAAAAAAAAAATTTGGTTTTTTAAAAAAAAACCCCCTTTTTTAAAAAAAGGGTTTAAAATAAAAAAAAAAAAATTTTTTCCCCCCAAAAAAATTTTAAAAAAAAAATTTTTTCCCCTTTTTTTTTGGAAAAAATTTTTTTTTTTTTAAAAAAAAAAACAAAATTAAAATTTTTTTTTTAAGGGGTTTTTTGTTTTGGGGGGGGGGGGTTTTTAAAAAAAGGGGGGGGAAAAATTTTTTTAAAAATTTTTTTTTTTTTTTTCAAAAATTTTCCCAAAAATTTTAAAAAATTTTAAAAAACCCCCCCCGGGGGGGGAAAAAAAGGGGGGGAAAAAAAAAATTTTTTGGGGTTTTTTTTTTTTTGAAAAAAAGGGTTTTAAATTTTTAAATTTTAAAAAATTTTTGGGGGGAAAAAAAATAAATTTTGATTTTTTTTTTTAATTTTTTTGGTTTAAAAATTTTTTTCCCCCCCAAAAAAAAATTTTTTTTAAAATTTTAAGGGAAAAAAAAACCCCCTTTTTTTTTAAAAAAAAAAATTTTTTTTTTGGGGGTTTTTTTTTTTAAAAAAAATTTAAAAAATTTTAAAATTTTTTTTAATTTTTGACTTGTTTTTTATTCCGGGAAAAAAAGTTGGGGCCAAAAACTTTTTTTGGGGTTTTTTTTTTAAAAAAAAGGAAAAACAAATTTTTTATTATTTCTTAATTTAAAAATTTTTTTTTAAAAATTTTTTTCCCCGGGGGGTTTTTTTATTTTTAAAAAATTTTAAAAGGCCCCTTTTTTTTTTTATTTTAAATTTTTTTTAAAAAATTTTTTAATTTTTTTTTTCCCCCAAAAAAAAAAATTTTTGGGGGAAAAAAAAAAATTTTTTTAAAAAAAAGGTTTTGGGGGGAAAAATTTTTTTAAAAAAAATTTTTTCCCCCCCCAAAAAATTTTTTAAAAAAAAAAACCAAAAAAAATTTTAAAAGTTTTTGGGGGGGGTTTTTTTTTTGGAAAAAAAAAAAAAAAAATTTTTCCCCCTTTTTTTTTTTTCCCTTTTTTTTTTAAAAATTTAAAAAAAAAATTTTTTTTTTTAAAAAAAAAAATTTTTAAAATTTTTTAAAAAAAAGGTTTTAAAAAAAATGAAAAAATTTTTTAAAAAAATTTTTTTTTTAAAAAAAAAAAACCTTTTTTTAAAATTTTTTTTTTTTTGGGTTTTTTTTTTTTTTTTTAAAAAAAAAAAAAAAAAAAGGTTTTTTTTAAAAAAAATTTTTTTAAAATTTTTTTTGTAAATTTTTTTTTTTTAAAAATTTTTTTAAAAAAAAAAATTTTTTAAAAATTTTTTGGGGTTTTAAAAAATTTTTTTTAAAGGGAAAAAACCCCCAAATTTTAAAAAACTTTGGGGAAAATTTTTTTAAAAGGGTTTTTTTTTTTAAAATTTTTTTAAAAAATTTTTGGGGTTTTTTTAAAAAAATTTGGGGTTTTTGGGGGTTTTTTTTTTTCCCCAAAAAAAATTTTTTTTTAAAAAAATTTTTTGGTTTTTTTAAAAAAAAATTTTAAAAAAAAAAATTTTAAAATTTTTTTTTTTTTAAAAAAAAAAAAAAAAAAAAAAAAAAATTTTTCCCCCCCTTTTAAATTTTTTTAAAAAATTTTTTTTTTTAAAAAATTTTAAATTTTTTTTTTCCCCCCCCCCCCCCCCCCCCCCCCCCCCCCCCCCCCCCCCCCCCCCCCCCTTTTTTTTTTAAAAAAAATTTTTAAAAAAAAAAAGGGGGGGAAAAAAAATTTTTTTAATTTGTTTTTAAAAAATTTTTTTTTAAAAAAAAAAGGGGGATTTAAAAAAAATTTTAAAAAATTTTTTTTTTTTTTAAAAAAAAAATTTTTTTAAAAAAAACCCTTTTGGGTTTTTTTTTAAAATTTTTTTATTTTAAAAAATATTCAAAATTTTTTTTTAATTTTTTTTTTTAAAAAAAAGGGGTTTTAAAAAAATTTTTTTTTTTTTTAAAAAAAAATTTTTTTTTTTTAAAAAATTTTTTTAAAAAAAAAAAAGTTTTTTTTTAAAAAAAAAAAAAAAATTTTTTTTTTTTTTAAATTTTAAAAAAAATTTTTTCCCCCTAAAAATATTTTAATTTTAAAAAAAAAAATTTTTTTAAAAAAAAAAATTAAAAAAAAAAATTTTTTTTAAAAATTTTTTTTTTTTCCCCCCTTTTTTTAAAAAAAATTTTTTTTTTTTAAAAAAATTTTTTTTTTGGGAAAAAATTTTTTCCCCCAAAAAAAAAAAAAATTAAAAATTTTTTGGGGAAAAAAAAAACCCCTTTTTTAAAAAAAAATTTAAAATTTTCCCCCTTTTTAAAAAAAAAAAGGGTTTTTGGGGAAAATTTTTGGGGGTTTTTTCCCCCTTTTAAAAAAGCACCCAAAAAATTTTTTTTGGGGGAAAAAAATTTTTTAAAATTTTTCCCCCAAAAATTTCCCAAAAAAAAAATTTAAAAAAACCCCCCCTTTTTTTGGGGGAAAGGGGAAAAAAAACCTTTTAAAAATTTTCCCCTTTAAAAAATTTTTTTAAATTTTCCTTTTTAAAAACCCCCAAAAAAGTTTGGCCTTTTTTTTTCCCCCCCCCCCCCCTTTTTAAATTTTTTTAATTTTCCCTTTTTGGTTTTTCCCTTTTTTAAAAAAGGTTTTTAAAAAAATTTTTTTGGGGGGAATTTTAAAAAAAAATGTTTTTAAAAAAAAAATTAAAAAAATTTTTTTTTTTTTTTTTTTAAAAAATTTTTTTTTGCCCTTTTTTTTTAAAAAAAAAATTTTTTTTTTCCCCTTTTTTGGGGAAAAAAAATTTTAAAAAAGGTTTTTTTTTTTTTTGGGGGGGTTTTTTTAAATTTTTTTTAAAAAAATTTTTTTTTGAAATTTTTTTTTTTTTTTTTTAAAATTTTAAATTTTAAAAACCCCAAAAATTTTTTTTGGGAAAAAAAATTTTTTTTTTAAAAAAAAAAAATTTTTTCCCAAAAAAATTTTTTTTTTTTTCCCCCTTTTTTAAAATTTTGGGGAAATTTTAAAAAAGGGGAAAAAATTTTTTTTTTTTTTAATTTTTTAAAATTTTTTTAAAAAGGGGGAAAATTTTTTTTTACCAAAAAAATTTAAAAAAATTTTTTTTTTTTTGAAAAAAAAGGAAAATTTTAAAAGGGGAAAAAGGGTTTTTTTAAAAAATAAAATTTTTTGTTTTAAAAAAAAAAAATTTTTTTTTTTTTTTTAAAAAAAACATTTTTGGTTTCCCCAAAAAAAAACCCCTTTTTAAAAAAAAATTTTTTTGGGGGGTGAAATTTTAAAGGGAAAAGGGGGAAAAAAAAATTTAAAAATTTGGGGAAAAAAAAAAAAAAAAAAAAAAATTTTTTAAAATTTTTTTTTAAATTAAAAAATTTTTTTAAAAAAAAAACCCTTTGGAAAAAAACCCCCCTTTTTTTTTTTTTTAAATTTTTAAAAAACCCGGGGGTTGGGGGGGGGATTTTTTTTTTTTAAAAACAAACCCCAAAAAATTTTTCCCCTTTTTTAAAAATTTTTTAAAAACCCCAAAAAAAATTTTTTTTTTTTTTTTTCCTTTTTTTTTTTTGTTTGGGAAAAATTTTTGAAAAATTTTTAAAAATTTTTTTTTTTTTTTAGGGGAAAAAAAAAAATTTTTTTTTTTTTTAAAAAAAAAAAAAAAAGGGAAAAAATTTTTAAATTTTTTTAAAAAAAGTTAAAAAAAAAAAAATTTTTAAAAAAAAGGAAATTTAAAAATTTTTTTTTTTTTTTCCCCCCTTTTTTTTTTTGGGGCCCCAAAAAAAAAGGGAAAAAGGGTTTTTTATTTTTTTTTTTTGTTTTTAAAAAAAAATTTGTTTTTTTTTGGGAATTTTTTAAATTTTTTTTTTTTTTTTCGGGGTTAATTTTTAAAATTTTAAAAAAAAAAAAAAAGGGGGGGGTTTTTGAAAAGGGGGGAAAAAAAAAAATTTTTTTTTGGGGGGGTTTTTTTAAATTTTTTTCCCTTTTTTTTTAAAAAAAAAAAATTTTTTGAATTTTTTTTTTTTTAAGGGGTTTTTTACCCGGGGGGTTTGGGGAAAAAAATTTTTTTTTTATTTTTTAAAAAAAAATTTTTAATAATTTAAAATTTTTTTTGGGGTTTTTTGTTTTATTTTTGGGGTTTTGGGGGAAAAGAAAAAATTTTTTTTTGGAAAAATTTTTTTTTTGGGTTTTTAAAAAAAATTTTTTTTTAAAAATTGGTTTTTGGGGGGGGTTTTTTTTTTTTTAAAAAATTTTTTTAAAAAATTTTTCCTTTAAAAAATTTTTTTTTTTAAAATTTTAAAAAAAATTTTTAAAAATTTGGGGAAAATTTTTTTAAAATTTTAAAGGGGGGTTTTTCCCTTTAACCTTTTTGGGAAAAAACCTTTTTTTTTTAAAAAAATTTTTTTTTTAAATTTTTTTTTGAAAAAAAAATTTGGAAAAAATTTTAAAATTTAAAAACCCCCCCCCAAAAAAAAATTTTTTGGGGGGTTAAGGGAAAAAAAAATTTTTTTTAAAAAAAAAAAAAAAAAAAAAAAAAAAAAACCTTTTTTTAAAATTTAATTTTTTTAAATAAAAAATTTTTTTAAGGGGGAAAAAAATTTCCCCCCTTTTTTTTACCCGGGGGAAAAAAAAAAGGGGGGAAAAAAAAAAAAAAGGGGGGGGAAAGGGGGAAAAAATTTAAAAAAAAAATTTTTAGGGGGTTAAAAGGGGGAAAAAAAAAACCCTATTAACCCCCCCCTTTTTTTTTAAAAACCCAAAAAAATTTAAATTTTTTTTAAAATTTTTTTTTTTTTTTTTTGGGGGGGGAAAAATTTTAAAAATTTTTTTTTTTAAATTTTTTTTTGGGTTTTTAAAAAATTTTTGGAATTTTTTTAAAAAAAAATAAAATTTTTTTTTTTTAAAAAAAAAAAAATTTTTTTTTTTTTTTAAAAAATTTTTTTTTTTTTTTAAGATAAATTTTTTGGGAAAAAAAAAATTTTTTTTTTAAAAAAATTTAAAAATTTTTTTTAAACCAAATTTTTTAAAAAAAATTTTTTAAAAAAAAATTTAAAAAAACCCCCCCCAAAATTTTTTTAAAAAAAAAAAAAATTTTGGAAAATTTTTTTCCCCCAAAAAAAAAAAATTGATTTTTTTTTAAAAGGAAAAAATTTTTTTTTAAAGGGGTTTTTTTTCCCCAAAAAAAAAAAAGTTTAAAAAAAAAAATTTTTTAATTTTTTTTTTTTAATTTTTTAAAAAAATTTTTTAAAAAAAAATTTTTTTGGGGAATTTAATTTTTAAAAAATTTTTTTTTTAAAAAATTTTAAAAAAATTTTTTTGGGTTTTTTTTTAAAAAAAAAAAAAATTTTAAAATTCTTTTCCTTTTTTCCCCCTTTTTTTTTTTTTAAATTTTAAAAATTTTAAAATTTAAAAAAAATTTTTAAAAAAAAAAAAAAACAAGGGTTTTTAAAAATTTTCCCTTTTTTAAAAAATTTTTTTTTAAAAAAAAATTTAAACCTTTAAAAAATTTTTTTTTTCCTTTTTCCCAAAAATTTTTTTTCTTTAAAAAAAATTTTTTTTTAAAAAATTTTTTTAAATTTTAAATTTTTTTTTTTTTTTATTTTTTTTAAAAAAAAAACCCTCGGAAACCAAAAAAAATTTTTTTTAAATTTTCCCTTTTTTTAAAAAAAAAATTTTTTTTAAAATTTTTTAATTTTCCTTTTGGTTTTTTAAAAACCCCCCCAAAAAAAAAATTAAAATTTTTTTTTTTTTAAAAAAAATTTTTTTAAAAAAAAAATTTTTTTTTTTTTAAAATTTTTTTTTTAATTTTTAAAAATTTTCCCAAAAATTTTTTTTTTCGGGGTTTTTTTTAAAAAATTTTTAAAAAAAAAAATTTTTAAATTTTTAAAAAAATTTTAAAAAAAGGGAAAAATTTTTTAAAAAAAAAAAAAAGGGTTTTTAAAAAAAAAAATTTAATTTTGGGGGGGGGTTTTAAAAAGGGTTTTGGAAGAAAATTTTAAAAAAAATTTTTTTTGGGGAAAAAAAAAATTTTTTAAAATTTTTTTTTAAAAAAAAAATTTTAAAAAATTTTTAAAATATTTAAAAATTTTTTTAAAAATTTTTTTTTTTAATTTTTTTTAAAAAAAAAAATTTTTTTTTTTCCCCCCCCCTTTTTTTTCCCCCCCCCCCCCTTTTTTTTTTTTAAAAAGGAAGGAAAAAAAAAAAAAAATTTTTTAAAATTTAAAATTTTTTTTTGGTTTTGTTTTTTTTTAAAAAAAAAATTTTTTTTTCCCCCCAATTTTTAAAAAAAAAAAAAAATTAAAGGAAAACCCCCCTTTTTTTTTATTTTAAAAAAATTTAAAAAAAAAAAAAAATAAATTAAAATTTTTGGGGGAAAAAAAATTAAAAAAAAAAAAAAAAAAGGGGGAAAAAAAAAACTTTTAAAAATTTTTTTTTGGGAAAAAAAAATTTTTAAATTTTTTTAAAAAAGGGTTTTTCCCTTTTTAAAGGGTTTTTAAAAAATGGAAAAGGGGAAAAAAAAAAATTTTTTTTTTTTTTAAATTCCCCCCCTTTTTTAAAAAAACTTTTTTTAAAAAAATTTAAATTTTGGCCTTTTTTTTTTTTTTAATTGGGAAAAAAAAAAAATTTTAAAAAAAAAAAATTAAAGGGGGGTTTTTTTAAAAAAAAAAAAAAAAAAAGGGCCCTTTTTTTTTTGGAAAAAAAATTAAATTTTTTTTGGGGGTTTTTTTTTTGGAAACCCCTTTTTTTGGGTTTTTTTTTTTAAAAATTTTTAAAAATTTTTTTTTTTTAAATTTTTTTGGGGTTTTTTTTGGGGGCCCAAAAAAAAATTTTAAAAACCCTTTTGTTCCAAAATTTTTTTTTAAAAAAAAAAAGAAATTTAAACCAAAAAGGGGGTTTTTTTAAAAAAAAAATTTTTTTTTTTTAAAAAAAAAAAATTTTTTTTTTTCCCAAAAAAAAATTTTAAAAAAATTTTTTTTTTTTAAAAATTTTCCTTTTTAAATTTTTTTAAAAAAAATTTTTAAAATTTTTTTTAAAAAAATTTTTTTAAATGGGGGGGAAAAAAATTTAAAATTTTGAAAAATTTTTGAACTTTTTTTTTGGGCCTTTTTGGTTAAAATTTAAAAATTGGGAAAAATTTTTTTTTTTTTTTAAAAAAAAAAGAAAATTTTTAAAAAAAAAAAATGGGAAATTTTAAACCCCTTTTAAAATTTTCCCCCAAGGTTTTAATTTTTTGGGCCCCTTTTTTTTTTTTCCCCCCTTTTTTTTTTAAAAAATTTTTTATTTAAATTTTTTAAAAAATTTTTTAAAATTTTTTCCCCCCAATTTTTTTAAAAATTTTTTTTAAATTTTTTTTTTAAAAAATTTTTTTTTAATTTAAAAAAAAAAAACAATTTTCCCTTTTTTTTTTTTTTTTTTAAAAAATTTTTAATTTTTAAATTTTTTAATTTTAAAATTTTTTTTCCCCCAAAAAAAAAAAAATTTTTTTGGGGGGAAAAAATTTTTTTTTTTTAAAAAATTTTTAAAAAATTTTTTTTCAATAAAAATTTGGGGTTTTTTTTTGGGGAAAAAAAAAAAACAAAAGTTTTTTAAAATTTTTTTTTTCTTTTTAAAAAATTTTTTTTGGTTTTTTTTTTAAAAAAGGTTTTATTTTTTTTCCGGGGGTTTTTTTAAAAAAAAACCCCTTTTTTTTTAAATGGAATTTTTTAAATTTAAAAAAAAAAAAGGGGAAAATTTTTTTTTTTTTTTTTAAATTTTTTAATTTTGGGCCAAAAAATTTTTTAAAAAAAAAATTTTTTTTAAATTAAAAAGGGTTTATTTTCAAATTTTTTTTTTTAAAATAAAAAAAAAACCCAAAAAAAAAAATTTTTTTTTTGGGAAATTTTTTGGGGGGAAGGGGAAAAAAAAAAATTTTGCCCCAAAAAAAATTAAATTTTTTTTAAAAAAAAAAAAAAAAAAATTTTAAAAAAGAAAAATTTTCAAAATTTTTTTTTGGGTTTAAAAAAAATTTCCCCAAAAAAAAAAAGGAAAAAAATTTTCCTTTTAAAAAAAAAAAAAAAAGGGGGGGGGTTTTTAAAAAAAAAATTTTTAAAAATTTTTTTTTTTTTTGGTTTTAAAAAATTTTTTTAAAAAAACCCGGGGGGGAAAAAAATTTTTTTTTTTTAAATTTTTTTTTTTAAAAAATTTACTTAAAACTTTTTTTTTTAAAAAATTTTTAAAAATTAAATTAAACCAAAATTTCCTTTTAATTTTTTTATTAAAAAAAAAAATTAAAAATTTTCCCCCCAAAAAAAAACCAAAATTTAAATTTTTTTAAAAACCCCTTTTTTTAAAAAAATTTTTTTTTTTTTTAAAAAAAGGGCCCCCAAAAAACCCCCAAAAAAATTTTTTTTTGGTTTTTTAAAAAAAACATTTTTTTTAAAAAATTTTTAAAAAATTTTTTAAATTTTTTTTAATTTTTCCCCCCCCCCTTTTTTTTTTTAAAAACCCTTTTTTTTTTTTCCCAAAATTTTTTTTTTCCCCCCTTTTTTTTTTTAAAAAAAGGGGGAAAAAAAAAATTTTTTAAAATTTTTAAAAGGAAAATTTTAAAAAAATTTTAAAATTTTTTAAATTTTTTTCGGTTTTAATTTAATTTTTTTTTTAAAAAAAAAAAAAAAATTTTAAAAATTTTTTTAAAATTAAAAAAAAAATTTTTTTTTTAAATTTTTTTTTTTAAAAAAAAATTTTGGGGCAATTTTTAAAAATTTAAAAATTTTTTTTAAAAAAAATTTAAAAAAAAAAAAAAAAAATTTTTTAAATTAAAAATTTTTAAAACCCCCAAATTTTTTTAAAAAAAATTTAATTTTTTAAAATTTTTTTTTTTAAAATTTTTTTTTAAAAAAAAAATTTTTTTTTTTTTTTAAATTTTAAAAAAATTTAAAAATTTTAAAAAATTTTTTTTATTTTTTTTTTTTTTTTTATTTTTTAAATTTTTAAAAAAAAAAAAAAATTTTTGGTTTTTTTTTTTTTGCGGGGGGTTTTTTAAAAAAGGGTTTAAAATTTTTTTGGGGGGGGGGAAAAAAAAAGGGGTTTTTGGGTTTTCCCGGGTTTAAAAAAAAAAAAAGAAAATTTTAAAAAAAAAAATTAAAAATTTTTTTTAAATTTTCCCAAAAAAAAAAAAACCCCCCCAAAAATTTTTTTTTTTTCCTTTTAATTTTTTGGTTTTTTTTAAAAAAAAATTTTTTTTTTTTTTTTTTTTCCCCCCCCCCTTTTTTTTTTAAAAAAAAAACCCCAAAAAAAAACCCCCCAAAAATTTAAAATTTTTTTTTAAAAATTTTTAAAAAAAATTTTTCTTTAAAAAATTTTTCCCCCCCCCCAAAAAAAAACCCCTAAAATTTTTTTTAAAAAAATTTGGGGTTTTTTTTTTTTAAAAAAAAAAAACCCTTAATTTTTTTTTCAAATAACCCGGGAAAAAAACCCCCCCTTTTTTTAAAAAAATTTTTTTAAAAAAAAAAACCAAAAAAAAAAAAAAAAAAAAATTTTTTTTAAAAAAAAAATACTTAAAAAAAAAAAACCAAAAAAACCCCAACCCCCCCCCCCCCCCAAAACCCAAAAAAAACCAAAAAAAAAAAAAAAACCCCCCCCCCAAAAAAACCCCCTTTCCCCCCAAAAAAAAAAAAAATTTTTTTTTAAACCCCCAAAAACCCCCCCCCCAAAAAAAAAAAATTAAAACCCCAAAAAAAAAACCCCCTTAAAATTTTTTTTTTTCCCTTTAAAATTTTTCCCCCCCCCCTTCCCCCTTTTTTTTTTTCCCCCAAAAACCCCCCCCAAAAAAAAAAAACCCCCAAAAAAATTTTTTTTAAAAAACCCCCTTTTTAAAAAAAAAAAAAAAAAAATTTTCCCCCCCCCAAAAAAAAAAAAAACCCCCCCAAAAAAAAAAAAATTCCCCCCCCCCCCCCAAAAAAATTATTTTAAAACCCCCCCCCAAAAAAAAAAAAAAAAAATTTCCCCCTTTCCCCTTTCCCTTTTCCCCCCTTTTTTTTTAATTTTTTTAAAAAAAACCCCTTTTAAAAAAAATTTTTTAAAAAATTTTTTTTAAAAACCCCCCCCCCCCTTTTTTTCCCCCCAAGGGAAAATTTTTTTAAAGGTTTTTTTTTAAAAATTTTTTAATTGGGTTTTTTTTTTAAAATTTAAAAAATTTTTTTTTTTTTTTTGTTTAAAAATTTTTTGGGGGGTTTTTTTTTTTGGGGGGGGGGTTTTTTTTGGGTTTTTGGGGGGGAAAGGGGGGGCCCCCCCAAAAAAAAAAAATTTTTTTCTTGGTTTTTTCCCAAAATTTTTTTTAAAAAAAAAATTTTTTTATTTAAAAATTTTTATTTTCCCAATTTTTTTTTTTAAAAACCCCCTTTTTAAAAAACCAAAAACCCCCCCAAAAAAAAAAAAACCCCCCCCCCCCCCCCCCCTTAAAAAAATTTTTTTTTCCCCCCCCCCCCCCTTTTTTTTTTTAAAAAAAAATTTTTTTCCCAAAATTTTTTCCCCCCCCCAAAAAAAAAATCCCCAAAAAATTTTTAAAAAACCAAAAAAAAAACCCCCCCAAAAAAAAAAAAAAAAAAAATTTTTTAAAAAAAAAGGTTTTTTAAAAAAAAAAATTTTTTTTTTTTTTTTAAAAAAAAAAAAATTAATTAAAAAAAATTTTTTTTTAAAAAATTTTTAAAAGGGGGTTTTAAAAAATTTTTTTTTAAAAAAAAAAAAAAAAAAAAAAAAGGGTTTTTTTTAAACCCCCTTTTTTTTAAAAAAAAAACAATTTTTTTTTTAAAAAAAAAGGGAAAAAATTTTTTTTAAAAAAAAAAAAATTTTTGGGGGGGTTTTTCCAAAAAACTTTTTTAAAAAAAATTTTAAAAAAAAGATTTTTAAATTTTTTTTAAAATTTTTTAAAATAAAAATTTTAAAAAAATTAAATTTAAAAAAAAACCCGGGGGGTTTTAGGGAAAAAAAAAAAATTTTTTTTTTTAAAAAAAAAAAAAAGTTTTTTTTTTAAAAAAGGGAAAAAAAAAAAGGGGGGGAAAAGCTTTTTGGGGGGGGGGGTTTTTTTTTTTTTTTTTTCCTTTTTAAAAAAATTTTTTTTTTTTAAATTTTTAAAATTTTTTTTCTTTTTAAAAAAAGGAAAAAAAAAAAAAAAATTTTTTTTTTTTGGGGTTTTTTTTTTTAAAAATTTTTTAAAATTTTTTTTTTGGGGGTTTTTTAAAAAAAAAAAAAATTTTTTTTTAAAAAAAATTTTTTTTTTAAAAACCCCCTTTAAAAAATTTTTTTTAAAAAAATTTTTAAAAAAAAAATTTTTTTTTTTAAAAAAAATTTTTAAAAAATTTTTTTAAAAAATTTTTTTTTTTTTGGGGGTTTTTCCTTTAAAAAAAACCAAAATTTTTTTTTAAAAAAAAAATTTTTTTGGGGGTTTTTTTTAAAAAAACTTTTAAATTTAAATTTTTTTTTTTTTAAAAAAAATTTTTTTTTTTTTTAAAAAAGGGTTTTAAAAAATTTTTTAAAAATTTTAAAATTTTTTTAAAAAAATTTGGGGTTAAAAATTTTTTTTATTTTTAAAAAAAAAGGGAAAAAAAAAAAAAAAAAATTTTTTTTAAAAATTTTTTTAAAAAAAAAAACCCAAAAAAAAAAAACCAAAAATTTTTTTTTAAAAAAATTTTTAAAAATTTTTTTTTTAATTTTTTTTTTTTTTCCCCTTTTAAAAAAAATTTTTTTTTTTTAAAAAAAAAAAAATTTTTTTGTTAAATTTTTTAAAAAAATTTTTTTGGGAAAAAAGGAAAAAAAAAAAAAATTTTTTTTAAAAAAAAAAAAAAAGGGGGGGAAAAAAAAAAAAAAAAAATTTTTAAAAAAAAAAAAAATTTTGGTTTTTAAAAAAAAAGGTTTTTTGGGGTTTTTTGGTTTTAAAATTTTTTTTTTTTTTAAAAAAAAAAAAAATTTTTTTTTTTTTGGGGGAAAAAAATTTTTGGGGGGGGTTTTTTTTTTAAAAAAACCCCAAAAGGGGCCCCCAAAAAAAAAACCCCCAAAAAAAGGGAAAAGGGGGTTTTTTTCCCCCCGGGTTTTTTTTTTAAAAAAAAAAATTTTTTTTTTTTTTTTTTTTTTAAAATTTTTTAAAAATTTTAAAACCCTTTTTTAAAATTTTTTAAAAATTTTTTTAAAAAAAAAAATTTTTAAAAAATTTTTTTTTTTAAAAAATTTTTTTTTTTTTTAAAAAAAAAATTTTTTTTTTTTTTTAAAAAAATTTTTAAAAATTTAAAAAAAAAAATTTTTTTTAAAAATTTTTTTTTTTTTAAAAATTTTTTTTTAAAAAAACCTTTTTTTTTTTTTTGGTTTTTTTAAAAATTTAAAGGTTTTTTAAATTAAAAATTTTTTTTTTTTTTTTTAAAAAAAAAAAAATTTTTAAAAAAAATTTTAAAATTTTTTAAAAAATTTTTTTTTCCCTTTTTAAAAACCCCTTTTTTTAAAAAAATTTTTTAATTTAAAAGGGTTTTTTTTTTTTTAAAAAAATTTCCCCCTTTTTTTTTTTTTTGGCTTTAAAAAAAAATTTAAAAAAAATTTTTTTTTTTTAAAAAAAAAAATTTTTTTAAAAATTTTTTTTTTTTAAAAAAAAAAATTTTTTTTTTTCCCTAAAAATTTTTTTTTTAAAAATTAAAATTTTTTTTGTTTTGGGGTTTTTTTTTTTCCCAAAAAAAAAAAACCCCTTTTTTAACCCCCTTTTTTGGGGAATTTTTAAAAATTTTAAAAAAAAAAATTTTTTTTGGGGGCAAAAAAATTTTTTTTTTTTTGGCCTTTTTTTTTTTAAAAGGTTTTTTTTTTTTTTAAAAATTTTTTTTTAAAAAAAAATTTTTTTTTAAAAAAATTTTTTTTTTAAATTTTTGGGAAAATTTTTTTTTTCAAAAAAAAAAAAAAAAAAATTTTTGGGGAAAAAAAATTTTTTTGGGGAAAAAAAAATTTTTTTTTTTAAAAAAATTTTTAAAAAATTTTAAAAAAAAAATTTTTTTTGTGGGAAAAAAAAAAATTTTAAAAAAAAATCAAAAAGGAAAAAAAATTTTAAATTTTTTTAAAAAAAATTTTTTTTAAAAAATTTTAAATTTTAAAAAAATTTTTTTTTAAAAAAAATTTTAAAAAATTTTTTTTATTTTTTTTTTTTTTTTAAAAAAAAAAAAGGGGGGTTTTTTTCGGGGTTTTTGGGGGGGAAAAAAAATTTTCCAAAAAAAATTTTTTTTAAAAAAAATTTTTTTTAAAAAAATTAAAAAAATTTTTTTAAAATTTTGGTTTTGGGGGGTTTTTTTTTTTGGGGGTTTTTTTAAAAAAAAACCTTTTAAAAAAAAAAATTTTAAAAAATTTGGGTTTTTTGATTAAAAAAATTTTAAAAAATTTTGGGGGGAAAAAAAAAAGGGGTTTTTTTTTTTTTTTTTAAAAAAAAGGGTTTTTAAAAAAAATTTTTTTTTTTTTTAAAAAAATTAAAAAAAATTTTTTTTTAATTTAAAAAACTAAACCTTTTTTTTTTTAAAAAAATTTTTTTTAAATTTTTTTTTTTTTTTGGGGCCAAAAAAATTTTTTTTTTTTAAAAAAAAAATTTCCTTTTTTTTTTTTAAAAAAATTTTTTTTTTTTAAAAAAAAAAAAACAAAAATTTTTTTAATTTGGGGTTTTTTTTAAAAAAAAAAAAAAAATTTAAAATTTTTTAAAAATTTAAAAAAAAAAAATTTTTTAAAAATTTTTTTTAAAAAGGGTTTTTTTTAAAAACCCGGGGTTTTTGAAAAAAATTTTTTTTAAAACCCAAAAAAAAATTTTTTTTTTAAAAAAATTTTTAAAAAATTTCTTAAAAAATTTTTTTTAAAATTTTGGGGGGTTAAAAATTTTTTTTTAAAAAAATTTTAAAAAAAATTTTCCCCCAAAAAAAAAAAAGGGTTTTTTTCCCAAAAAATTTAAAAGGGGGGCCCCCCCAAAAAAAAAAAAGGGGGGGGGAAAAAAAAAATTTTTAAAAAAATTAAAAAAAATTTTTTAAAAAAAATTTTTTTTTTTAAAAAAAAAAAAAGTTTCCCCAAAAATTTTTTTAAAATTTTTTTTTCCCCCCCAAAAAACCCCCCCCCCCAAAAAAAAAAAAATTTTTTCCCCCTTTTTTTCCCCTTTTAAAATTTTTTTTTTTTTTAAAAATTTTTTAAAAAAATTTTTTTTTTTTTTTTTGGGGGGTAATTTTTAAAAAAAAAAATTTTTTTTTTTTGGGTTCCCAAAAATTTAATTTTTAAAAAAAAAAAACCAAAAAAAAAAATTTTTTTTTTAAATAGGGAGATTTCCCTATTTTAATATCTCAGGAAGTAGAAAAAATGTCATATCTGCATCTTAAGTCTTCACGAATATTAACAAAAACCATGTTCTCCGGCCTTAATAACGGTTTATTCGGTTTATTTTACACTGTTAACACCTTATAACAGCATGATTTGGAACTCTATTTGAAATAAGATTTGATTTATTACAGCAGAAATATAAAGTTAAATAATTTATGAACATTCCCAAATGGGGTATCTGTGACCTAACATTACAGTTTATGCTACTGCGAAAGATGGTTAAAAAATAGTGGAAGAGATCGAAAATCTTTGTAAAAGCAACACTATTTTCCCACTACGTTAGGAATGTGAGGACCCCCTTTATTTCACTTATGCTCTATAACAGCGGTTCCCAAACTGGGGGGCGCGCCCCCCTGAGGGGGCGTGGAGAAAATCCAGGGGGGGGCGTGACCCCCAAATGAAATAAATAAAAAAAAATTACAAAAATAATTTCCTCAAATATTACCCCCCTCCGCCATCCATGACCCCCACCACCCGTTACCCCCATTTGGCCCTTGGCGTGAGTGCGAGTGCCCCTCCACCCCTACCACGCCCGCCTACCATCACCCCCACCGCATCTTCAATCCAATGTCAATAACCTTGCACTTTGTTCAGTGCTTGCGTTGTAACTAGCCCGTTCGCCAGTCCGTTGTGCCAACAGTGCTTTCCGTAAATTTAAATCGTCAGGGTTTGCTGTATTGTGGGTGTTCTGTAATTGTTTGCGGACGTTTGAATTGGAGTAATTGTTTTTGTGTTGTGGGAGTTCTGTGTGAAGCGGGAATCAGAGAAGTGAACATGACAAAGAAAGCAAGTACATTGACGATTTACTCAATATGGGTTTGTTTCCTTGCTTAAATATAATGTTGATCACCCTCAGTGCGTTATTTGCTATGAGGTATTAAGCAATGACGCGATGAGGCCTAATCGTCTTCTGAGACATTTGTCAACCAAACATGCCTCTTTAAAGGAAAAACCCTAAAGAGTTTTTCGCTGCAAAATCTAAGAATTTAAAGCGCATGAAGTTAGATACCCACTGGATCTGCTGCTCAGCATCTCTAAAGTGCTTGAAGCTTCATATGAATTATCTCTTATTATTGCTAAGGAAAAGAAAAGTCACACTATTGGTGAAACGCTTGTTAAACCGTGCATTTTAAAAGCAGCCGATGTTGTCCTTGGATGATAGTAGGCAAAAGCTATCACAAATACCACTTTCAGAAAACCCCGTTAAAACGCCGCATTGATGATATGGCCAAGGATATTAAAAACCAGGTGGTTGATGCAATAAAAAAATCCCCCGTTTTTTTGCTACCCAGCTTGACGAGAGTACAGACATAGCAAAATGCTCTCATTTGCTTGTATATGTTCGTTAAATTGAAAATGAAAGAATGAAGGATGAACTGATGTTTTCTATGAGCTGTTGACCATTACTAAAGCTTAGATGTGATGGAAGCAGTATCAGACTTTTTTAAGAAACACGAACTTTCTTGGCAAAAACTTATTGTGTATGCACAGATGGTGCTCCTTCAATGCTGGGTTCTCGTTCAGGCTTTTGTGCAGTTGGTCAAAGAGAAGAATGCTGATGTGGTTGGGATTCATTGTTTTATTCACCGCCAAGCCTTGGCAGCAAAAAACTCTTCCTAACCAACTCAATGCTGTTTTTTAAAACTTTGTATTAAAGTTTGTCAACTACGTTAAGAACAGTGCATTAAATACTCGACTGTTTAAAATTCTGTGTGAAGATTTAGGAAGTGATCACAAAACGCTGCTATTTCATACAGAAGTACGATGGCTATCAAAAGGCAAATATGTTGGGAAGACTATTTGAACTCCCCTGATGAAGTGATAACGTTTTTGGCACAGCAGAAACAAAACGAGGCTTAGTGCAGATTTCAAAAAACCCTGGAACCAAGTGATTTTGGCCTATTTATCTGACTTTTTGACACGTTAAATAACCTAAACTTGAGACTGCAAGGTGCAGACTCAAATATGTAAAAACATCGGGATGCCTTTAAGATGTACGTTGAGAAACCTTAAAAACTTTGGATACGTAAAGTGTCAATGAACCCAGCAACTATTTTAAGTTTCAGCAAAGTAGTGTCAGTCTCAGAAGAAGTATGTTTTTAGGACGTTTTTGAAAGGGGCCGCTTTTGAAAAACTTGATAATTTGACCATTTGAAAAAAACCTCAAGGAGGAGTTCGCAGGAACTTTCCTAACTTGTCAGAGGAGTTGTTTCAAACTATCAACTGACCCGTTCAACATGGACATACAGTTGCTGCCAGAAGAGTTGCAAGAGGAGGGAATAGAAATAAAAAATGACTCTGCTGCAAGATACGATTTTTACAAAATGGACAAACCCTCATTTTGGTTAAAGTACTTAAAAGTTTACCCCCGTGTTTCAGGGGAAAACTTTTTCGGATGTACTTGCCTTTTTCAACAACATACATGTGCGAAAAAGCGTTTTCAACTCTTGGGCGCGATCAAAACCAAGTACCGCAATAAACATGATGTCGAAAGTGACCTACGTGTGCTTTGTCTGAAACCAATCAACCAGGATTTTGTCAGCTTATCCAGAACATGCAAGCGCACCCATCTCACTAAATTACATTTTTATGTTTTGTTTTTGTAAGTAGGTAGGCCCATTGTTTCACCTTCCTTAAATGAAAATGTATCTGTGTTACAATGTTAAATTTTGTATCAGTTATTATATTCGTTTTTCATGTAATACTTGTTTAAATTTTCACCATACGTACAATTATTGATATTGTAGGGGGGCGTGGGGGAGTCTCCAAATAACCAGAGGGGGCGTGGTACAAAAAAGTTTGGGAACCCTGCTCTATAAGGACCTTTGAGCTTACTTCCAGAGTGACGGATATTCAGGATGGGTAAGGTTAGAAAGATGGCCAAGATCTCTTAAGGAATGATAGTGAACTGTCTCAGTCATATTAATTTAGAATATTACTCATGTTACCACGATATTTTCAGTTAACGATGTGTCGCTCCTGGACATCCACACGGTTGCCCATTATATAAGGAATACATCGTTTATTTTGTACCTAGTACAGGTTTTAGTGGAAGGTATTACTATCCATAACTAAGCCCTTATGGAGTTAAAAAGAAACATTAAAAACTTAAATACGGCTCGTAGAAAAATGACTAAAACTATAAACTCAAGAG
The DNA here is from genome assembly GCF_021130785.1 of Homalodisca vitripennis. Lineage (NCBI taxonomy): Eukaryota > Metazoa > Arthropoda > Insecta > Hemiptera > Cicadellidae > Homalodisca > Homalodisca vitripennis. Next base: position 195,845,114 of record NC_060207.1, read on the forward strand.
TGGGTAATACTATAGGTATCAAGACATCATTTGGTAACTTGATTGTACTATTCCCATGTAGGATATATGGAACCTAAACTTATGAAAATAGCTTTAAGTACTTATTTGCAATGGGTGTATAACAAAGTAAAGAAAACAGGCTTTGTATACAACATCCCAGCAACAAGTCACGATAAAATTCCATTGATCCCTTACATAAAGCGAGCAACAACGGCTCACTTTACTTCCTGTGTTGTTTTTTGTGTTCTTAGCGGAATGCTTTCAGGAGATATTTCAACTTGTTTATCCAAACAAAAAGTTATTCTTACTGTTAGTAATACACTTTAATATGTTGAAAGTAAATAATAACATGTTTTAAAATATCTTTTTCATTTCGAAAATATGATCTAAAAAAAAATTATCGTTTCGGGAAAAATTTTGTCAATTACAGTAACAAGCCAATCTTATAAAACCTTTATGTATCGTATTTAGGGGTCAATTTCGAGGTTATAAATAGGTGAAGAGCTTACTTAACCAGTAAACCAGGGGATTACGTGGAGATAAAAAACCTACTGGAATATTTTGGGGAGGTAATCTCTTACGAAATTGGTTGTGAATTATTTTATTACACATTCTAAAGTGCGTTGTTACACCTTATTGGGTATCGCGCGTTGGTGAGGAGGTTAAGATAAGAAGGAGTTAAATTTATCAGGATGTAAAAAGTTAAGCTGGAGCAACCACGTAAATTATAATGGTAAATTAATAAAATGTTCTTATTTTACACGGCAAAGTTAGTTTTAGGAAAACTTGTCTAACACTTGGTATAGACAAAAACGGTGCAAATTCAAAGAGCATTTTAATATTGACATTTTTCAGAACAAAATTTCACAGGTAGATTATTTTGTATGTATAATAAAACCGTTTAGGAATCAATGGGTCACAAAATTTATGAATCTGAAACTGTTTCATGTGGGTGAACTATACAAAAAGCAGGATTTTCTTTCATTTATTAGTAAATACTCAAAACGAGTATCAAATTTTATTTAACGATGTAATGTAATTTTTATAATACAATGAATTGCTAAAGTTTTCCCAAATTTCAATGCCAACTATAATTAAATTAATACAACTTATTTCATAAATTAAATTTACGGTTGAGTCTAAAATGACAGCACATTTTATTAAAGGATAAGAATTTTATTAGTGATATTGGGTTTTAAATTGTGACATAGTTTCAATATTGTATTGGTAAAAATAGAAATCCAGGTCCCCAATTTGAATATATGACACAGTTATCACAAATACTCATAATTATTAGATAATATAAAAGAAAATACATTTCTCCCTCCGGTATAACTTTCACGTCCAAAACCACAAAAATTGGGCGTTAAAGATTTTATTTCCTAATGATTTGACTTTAAAAGATTAACAATAATAAAATAAATTGATAAAATCATTTGAAAAAGTTAAAAAAATATATGGGGGGATCTTAGACAATATTATATTAGAGTTGATTTAGTGACTAGAATTTCATAAAGGGGCCAAGAGTACGCGGAATGTTCTGGAATCCAAGATTGTTTCTCTCATTATTACCATCGAAAATTTTTGAATTGTATTGTATTAAATTCTGTTATTAAACATTTTAAATTAGTTTTTTGGAAGCTTTTTAAGAAAAATTTTCCCTAATATAAAAATTACATACATAGAATTATAAATCAATCATTTAGAAGTCTGGAAATAATTGTCCCAAAAATTTTATGCCAATTTATTGTATGTTCATATCAAAATTTTTAATGTATGTCCCCCCCCCCCCACCCCCCCCCCCCCCCACCCCCCCCCCCCCCCACCCCCCCCCCCCCCCACCCCCCCCCCCCCCCACCCCCCCCCCCCCCCACCCCCCAAAGAAAATATAGATTTACAAATGCAACAAAAGAATAAACATCACAAATTCTTAATCCCTTTTCCCTTTTTTTATCCTTTAAAGAAAAATTATAAATATAGTGAAAAGCTTCGTTGAGTTTAATTCACATAAAGCTCTGTTTGATAAACATTGGTGACAAACATGTGGTCTCAATGGTGGTGGTAAAGTTTACACACAGTCTATCAATAACCAATACTGTATCCTGTGTTTGATCCTTTTGGTCGACGGATCATTGGATTTACTTAGGTATATTACTTCATCGTGATCCATGAAATTAACACAGGATGCTTCATCGCATTATAGTTAGCTTTGCGTGGAAATTTTAAAGTCGCATTTTTGTGTGACAATTTTATTACATTTATCGTTTGAAAAATTTTATATTTTCTGAAGTTAGATGTGGTGAACGGTTTTCAACACTGTTAAAACTTAAGCTTTTAGGCTTGCAGTATTACTAAAAACCAATGCTTTATGAAAGATTAACATTTTGTAATCAGGTAAGTAATTAGTTTTGGAGGAATTTCCTGTATAATTATTTTAATACTGCCTTCTAGTTATTAGTCTTTGGTAATATGTACATAAATATATTTGTAATACAGAACACCAAAACCAAAACACACACACACACACACACACACACACACACACAGCTTATGTTAAATGTGAATTCGGCCAAATGTCATGATACAATAACAGTACCGTTCCGCACTTAAAACTGCCGCAATAGTATTACTGCATAAACACTCTTCTATTACACATACCGGTACTGTGATAATAATCCACTGTAATAAGAAAACAATATTACTTTATATAAATACACAAAAATTATTTTTTTTATATCAAACTATTTCTATTCACTTTCTTGTTCATATTTTTGTGTGAAATAAAACATTATAGTAAATAAGCCCCAGCGATCGTTTTAACTTAAATTGTTTTTAAAATTGGCTTTGAAAGTCTTGGTATAATCCTTGCACTCTCTAAGTTCATGTTAATCGTTGCCCTACAGTTTTACTCAAGAAAGCATGATTATATGAAAATTAAATTTTTATAAACCCCATAATTAATTTTTGCCGAGTAACACATAATCATACGTATACAAATTTAATATAACCAGCCGTCAAATTACGGTTTTGATTGTAAGAAATAACCTACACTTTAAATTTATTTAATTGCTTTTTGTTTATGGTTCAATTAAAACCATGATAAAATCTCGCTTACATTAAAATTGGTGAAGAATTTTATAAGTTATAACTTAAACCCTTATAGAACTATATACAAACAGATTCTTTAAATAGTTATTTTTAATTATTTTTGCATCAAAGAATAAAGCATTGTTCACAGGTAATGCTTTTATACATAATGTATTTAAATTTTTCTATTTTAGGCTGAAAGTTTTGTACCGTTTTTATAGTACATATATTGAATTTATGTGGAAGCTAATACTTTATAAATTAAAACAACTTTTCGGAAATACTTGATTTATTTCGAAATTTAAGTTCACCAAAAAGTTAACAAAGTTTACAAACTTTTGATTCAATTTTCTTCAAAATGTCACTCAATCGAACAAATCTAATTAAGAGTCTGATCAAAAGGTATTAAAATTAAACTAAAAATGTATACTTCTCCAAAAATGGTTTAAAATTAACAAAACAAAATAAAAAAGTTCTCTTCTCAAAATACTCAAAATTAATACAACACAAAACTTGATATTTACTTTATGACCAAAATTTAATTCACAATACTTCAAAAAATTGAATTAAATTTTCAGACTTCTGAAAGATGGGAAACTTTAGAAATTTTTAATTACAGTATTATAAAAATAAAAGATATTAACTATACGCTGGTACGGGACTTACTACTTTGAAGATTACGGAGGCAGAACGGAAAATAAAACGCACTAAAGAAAATTAAATACTTGAAATTTGAATTTACACGCGATAAATAATTACTCTAAATCCCAACTATAGGGTTAAGAGAAAAAAAACCAGCTTCGACCGGTACACCTTCTCGTGGAAACTCCAAGACTCGACTGACTCCCTCTCTCACTGCCGCGAGCCGGGTCGGAACGTATCACCTTAGACCGATCAGCTGATTGACCGGTCTAACTAAACAAACAATGTCCACGCACCGCGTCTAGTTAACAAGAGCCTACTTCCTACCGCGATTCAGCATAAATAAATTAGAACTATGGTACAGTTTTTAGTAGCCTCAATTAAAGAGTAAAAATAATTCAAACGAAAGTTAAAAAACTGCATTATAAAATCAATTCAATAAACTGTCATTCACAGTCATATTACTTCTGCCTCTCTTAAATCCTTGAAAGAAGGAAAAATACGAAAATTGGATATATGGTAGGTATTCATGTTAAGTATAACTTAAAATTAGGACTGGTTTTATTATTACATACTTACAATATGTTTAAAAAAAAGCATGATGTCATAATTTCTTAAATATTTATAATTAAAACCAATAGTTGGTATTTTAAAATATTCTTATATATAATATAAATATATATATATATATATATATATTCTTATAAATATAAATTATATTTATAACAAACATTTTGAAGTTATACTTTTTTAGTTATGTAAGTTATTATGATTTTAAGATACTACAATTTACGGTTAAGGACATGTCAAGACACTTACACAATAGTCGACATATACTTAAAAAGTCACAGGATCACACCAGAGAGAATTAGGCGAAATCAGAGACTTTCCCAAAGCAGACAGTTATACATAATGAACTAAACTCGTGTACCTTTTATCAGCGTGAGAACCAAGAACAAACTTTCTTTTAAAGCTCAGTAGATTAAACTAGCACACAATAACAAATTATAATAAATATTTGGTAAGACACATGAGGGTACAAGGTTAGAGCAAGCACCATCATGTCACATCACAGAACAAGAGCAGTGAACACCATATCCGTAAAATAAAGTCTGTAACCCACCAGAGTCAGTGTCACATTGTAGAAATTAAATACAGGCACTGCCTGTGCTAGCGCTGGAGGTCATGTGAAACTAAAACGTGGGACAAAATTGAGAGGAATGTATGTATATATATACATATATTATATATATATATATATATATATATATATATATATATTATATAAAGGGGTATATGTGTCGTTGAACATATAACATATGCGTTAAATGAGTTTATATTATCATTGCATCCAATTGCAAGTTCCAGGACTATGTTTCCCTACAATTAAGCAAAGATCTTATAAAAAATAAGGACAATCATGATGAGTAATAGAGAAGGATTTTAAAAATATAACAATAATTTTTTGTTTTATAATCTTTAAAAAATGACAACATTGTCTTTAGATCAATAACAGCGATCAGTGCGTCATGAATAAGATTTATTAATATAAATAATAATTTGTATTAGAATATTCTTTACACAGAAAGTTTTCAGGGTGGAAAAATGTCTCTCCGCCTTGAGAAAAGTAAACGCACTTTGTATAAAACATCCAAAAAACAAGTCGCGATAAAACTCCATTGATCGCTTACAAAAAGCGAGCATCAATGGTTCACTTTACTTTCTGTATTTTCTTTTATGGCAGATTTTTCTAGAAATGCTTTCAGGCGATATTTCACCTCTTGTTTTTTAAAACAAACAAGTTGTTTTTTCTAAAAACGGAAGACTTATAAAGTAAATATAAAATTCATTCAGGCAATATTTTATAAAGAAATGTAGACTTCCTATTTATAAGGAGCTGGTAAATAATTTTTAACATTAAACCAAAGAAAGGATTATACAACATCGTTGATAATAAACAGATAAGCCAGCTCACATTCCAGAACACCCCGACATTTCTCTTAAATCTTTCATGAAATTCTTCTCTCTAAATTACCCCTAATGATAAATACAAAAATTCAATATATCTGCCTTAATTTTCCAGATTATTTAAATACTATTTACTCTATTACTTTGTTGTTTCAATTAAATAACTAGAACGTACAATTCATTGTTCTGGTTTACTCTTCATTGTATGATTGTTAATCTTTGTTATAGTTATGAACCGTAATGCTTGTCGAATGGTTAATATAAATGCTGAACATTCAACGGCTGATGTATAAATGTCTTTCTATGAATGGCATTTCCTCGATGACACCGGGATTATGTATCATCATATACCTTACCATACTAAATATTTTTCTAATAATTTGCTTAGAGGTTATGAACATTCGTATTCATCTTCATTACTCCTCATCTAAATTTTTCATAACTCTAAAACTTGCGTGTGCATTAATATTTTGTCAAATTTCATATAACACAAGAGTTTCTACATTAATTTACTACATAAAAGTAACATTATTGACTGATTACAATACATTATTTCAAATCAACCTCCTACGAGAACAAAACTATGTTAATAATCATTCTGGAATAATGATGATTCACATGTTAAAAGCTGTTATGTTTAATGTGGAAAAAGCGTAAATAGGCAGATATGCATAATTTAAAACTTGTTTGGAAAAATCCTTAAAGCTGTTTATATTATTTAGAAGAAACCCTAAACTCTACTATTAAATATATCTTCAGAATCAATAGCGTTCGGGCTTTAAAATGATGGCAATCAAGATCGAATTATGAGCAGTGGAAATTTTAATTGCATAACTCTATCCGATTATTAAAAACAATGAAAGAAAACTCCGTAGCTTCCAGACCTTCGTGAATGGTGGAATTTCGTATAAGTACATTATTAACTGTATAAGTTTAAACTCAATTGTTAAAAATTTAATGAAGTTAACATTACTAATGATGTTAAAGTCTGTAACGATCAGCCTATAAATATAATTCAACAGTCAACTAATTTTTGTCTTACATTAGCGTAAAAAACAAAATGATTAAATCTTTATATAAGTAAAACTAACAAAAACTTCCTAATCATCTCATTTGATACTTTTAAGTTAATATTCTTCTCTAGTGAAATAAAAAAGTACATAATCTTTTATTAATGCTTAACTGTAGGAATTAAATTGGATTTTTATGTTACAAAATATTGGGAATATATGAGATAGAATGAGTTAAAGGATTAAAATGGCTCATTTAGTGATCATTTAACTTTTACATACGTAATAAAACATCCATGTGGGAAATGCGTGGGAAAAGAATACCCTCTGATTGATGTTATTCAATATTGCAACCATATATTTACCACTTTGTATCGAGTACTTTGATTAATTAATACAAGATTCAGAACGATAAGGGCTTATTAGAAATCTAATGGAGTAAGGAACAACTCAACTAAGCAGATTCAATAACTCGTGCTCTTTGATTGACTTTGGGTCAAAGAGACGGTGTTATTAAGCCTCAAAGCGTCTGCCTGATAGTTACGTCTCATCTCTAACTCGATGACCGCAAGGTGCATTACAGATTGAATATTGGAACACTGATCGTATGACTTTACCACAGTAACCTAAGACTAGCATTTAATTAACATCAATAGATTATTAATTTTTAACTGAAAGAAGTTTACATGTAATGATTTTAACTGGATAATTTATGTTGTACTAATAAGAACATTGGAAAATATTCTAAACATCATTGCAAAATAATTTAAACATAAACAGAAGAAGAAAAATTTAATCAAAAGAAAAAATTTCCATCATAAAAAATAATAGTTGAACCAAATTTTTTATTCCTACACGATATTTGGCAAATAAGGTAGGACTGTGTAACTACTAACTTGTACTGTGATATATAAAAATATATAATAATATATATATATATATATATATATATATATCCAGTACACATTTTTATGTCAATCTTGTAAAAAATGTCGTAATCCTTACCACCTATACTTCAATCCATATACCAAAATGTTTGCATAGATGTAGGTATACATCTACAAAATTTAAACTATTGTACCGATTGACGATAACACGGGGGGGTGGTGACTTCTGAGGTCGTAGTAATAAATACTCGAATTGCAAAGTTTACTTATAAGTTCAATTTAATCAGCGAAACTTACAAGCACCACTTTTAGTTGGTAAATTAAATGTATACCTTGCACGTTGCTGCCAATTACAGCACAAGAACTAAAACTGTATATCTGATAGGTGGGCCTAAAATATCTAATGTTCTATGGAATTATGCCTACGATGTTTTACTTTATAAAACATTAAGATTTCACTTCCCTTCACAAAGTGTAGACTCACAACCCGGGCGTCGGCGTCTTGGCACGAGACATTGAAGCTGTAGTCTAAGAAGGGTTATTTCTAGTCGGTAATTACTAGAAGAGGAGTAGAATTTGTGAAACTGGTAGCCATCTACGCAAATAATACGTGAGATACTTGATACTTGAGCTCGCCTAAAACAAATTCGCGACGGTATTAGCCATTTAATGAGACAAAAAACTTATTACAACAACGTGCTCGTCAGAAGGACGACGCCACAACTTGTATCTATTTCAATCAAGCAAATAAAAGATCTTCAAGGGTAAGTTACTTTACTATTTACAACTTACTTTACGTTACATTAATTTTTATATGTTTGGCTTCAAAGGGCTAATTTAATAATACGAAAATATAAATTTTACTTACGGACATAGCGCGCGAGGTAAAATCGGTCACGTAGATGGGCTGCTACAAAGGGTTAGAATAAAATATTCAAACGCGTGCCAATTAGGTAGTTACTACGTCGATAATTTAGTTCCGGAACATTGGATAAAAAAAATAATATAAAATTGAACTGGCTGACTAGGTTGTGAAATGTAACATTATATAAAATCTAACTAACTAACGGTACACTATTATGATGAGATCAGCATGATGTTACATTACCTATAACAACGCTTTTAGTAGTACGGTTCCTGATATTTGCAATGAATTTTCCTTTTTGTATATAATTCTTCACGTCTACATATAGAGTTACAGTCCTTATTAAATCGAGGAGAAATTTACAAATGGAAAAAATGGAAGGCATACAAATGTATTAGAATACAAATTCAACTCATAGCGCTTCTCCGTTCCATACACATATAATATATTTCCTCTATTATAGAAATAAAATCCAAATATTTTCATTAAGAATGTCTCATATGTAAGGTCTTAAGAAGCATTGCTACACTTTGAACAACTTACGGCTCACAATCTTTTATTCAGTGACAATAAATACGATATTTTATGACTCCCTAACCATATACTTTCACAGAGTTAATATGCCTTAACGATAAGGATAAAATGTAGGGTTTTATTCATGAAAGAACATTTTAAGTAACTTGTCTTCCCTTATCCAGAAAGGAATAACAAATGTAACGTGGGAAACTACAATTCCTGTATACTTTCAATACATTGAAGTAACTGTTTTCCATTTATTTATTATTATTGTTATAATTACTTTTAAAATCCGTAAAGCAAATTTACAAGAATATATCTAAGCTTTTAATTTACTTAATATAAGTTCCGTTACTACTTTAGGTAATTTGAGGTATACTTTATTCGTTGTTATCATTATTAATTTTTGAGCATTCTAGGTTTTTTCCGTCACCTAATTATTTTGTATAAGAAGTCTAATATAATAGAAAAAAATTAAATACCCTTTATCTTACTTGATTGTATTGAACCATTACAAAATTTTACATCAATATAAGTTTACGCCAATTTTATTTGGTGTTAAGCTACGAATGTACAACGATACAATTAGTATTAAATAAGAATATGATGACAACTAACAAGACTTTATAGGCTTAATTTCGGCACAACGGACAAGTTTTTAAACAGGAAAAAGACATAAACATTATATTAAGTTTAAAGTTTCGAAATGCTTCAGACTGTCAAAGCGTAAAGGAACGTTCTGCTCTCTCAAAGTTGTCGGATCCGTTTATTAAAAGAGAAACAGTTTATATTAAACAGCTACTTACAAGTAATCTCGAAAACACACTTCTGTAAGACTTTACTTTGAACAAATCCTTTGCAGCAAGTTAATAGTAGAATACATTATGCAACGAATTCGTAACTAAAAACATTATTAACATAAATTCTTTGAAACTTAATTAATAGTAATGGAATTTAGAATACATTAAACAATTTCTTTTAAACATAAGGCCTACTTTTAAAGTATTTTAAACTAAATTAAATTCATAAGTATAGTTGGTCCATATGTCAGATTTTATATTTATAGTTTTTACTTCGGCATTTCGTTATAGATATAATATATTCGGACGCAACACGTAATTCCGCAACCAATTGTTTTTTTAGTTTTTAAAAGTTATATCAGATGCCCCAAATTTTATTTCCCACGTGATACTTAATTTTTTTCCTTCTACAATAACAAACACTAAAGTATCTGGTCAAAGCTTGTCGTTTTATTAATTGAAACGATTATGAATTGAAGTAAAAAGTTTTTCAACGAAACCATTACTTTTAAGAAGGGCACATATGTACTTACACGTTCATTAGCTGTTATATGTAACATTTAAAATTGTATAAACAAATGTTTATCGGACTTCAACTAAATATCTTAAACTAAATCATTTGAAATTTTTACAAATGTTACTCTTAAAAGAATTATAAAATAAAAACTTCATGAAATGAGGAAGGCTCCAAATGGGAGCGTCATAATTTTCAAGGTAAAACTTATGATTATCATTAAGTATAGTGTTGAATGAAGATGCGTTTTGACATATTTCGTGAAGTAAAACCCAGTTAAAACAAATATAATGTTAGATATGTTGCTTACTTTCGAACTGAATAGTCTTAAAATCCATGATATTCGAATTAAATCTTATGATTTATATTTTAACATGCATTGTAATATAAGCTCATTCTCATAACATATAACATATTTTATCTCGTAAGGCTAATTCTTTACGGCAATCGAATTCCTTTGTAAAAGTTCTTCTCAGTTATGAATTTGTATAGTTTCACATACAAAATAAGTGTCCTTAGTTTGAATAAACCTTCACTATGAACTCTTAATATGCGGAAAATTAAAGCAAACTTCTCTGCTATATAATACAAGTCCTACGTGATGGATTCCCTTTTGCCCCAATTATATAGTAAAAACAACGTTGTCTTAATTTTGTTACAATTCTTAAGTATATAACATTTTATATATATTTGGGACTACGTTCCCAATCAATGGTATCGTAACTGTAAATTTTATAACGTTGCCCCCGATACCAGAACCTGATATAACTATGTAAAGATATTCCCTAGTTCTGAGTAAAATCTCTTGAAGTGACATGTTTTAGGGCAATTGCTCTTCAAGATTTTGCTGATAATCAGAGAGATAAGGAAATAGAAATACATTTTTCAGCCCATCGAGTAATACGCTTCGCTAAATTCTACCTAAAAGTTACATCATAAGTCTATTTATAAATAAGAAGTAATTATTACGAATAAATATTTTGGGATTTCAAAGTGCAAATTACTGGTATGAAACGTAATTTATTTTAAAGATTTTCCTATGTCTAAACCATTATTACTATCTGGAGGAGTTTTGATACACTCAAACCAGTTATCTGAAGGAAAATTAAGAGAAAAAACTGTCAAACAGTCAATAGAACTTAGATAATTAGTAACATATGTATTTATAGTTTTCAGAGAAAAATAAATCTTAGCCATGATGCTGAGGAGAGATTCAAAGAGGTTTCAGAAATGATGTATGAAGAACGCATGATTGTTATTGTCAACTGTAGTACGAAAAAAGGCGGAGATATTTTGCATTGATTTGTATAGCACACTGCACAACTCACACATCTGTTTTGTTAATAAACCAGTACAGCAAACAACCTTTATTTTAGTACAAACAAAATACGTAAATAAAACTTATCTGCATATAAATATTAAATGCATACACGTGATTTACGGGATTGTGTCTTTTATCAGTATAAATATGATTTACAATAATCTTCTAAATTTCCTTTTTGGTGGGTAAGGGGATTATGTTTGTGAAGGAGGCTTTTTAATTGATTACATTAAACGTCTTGAGTGACAGCAAACAAAAATATTTTCAAATTTTAATAAACCATTCGGGTGGGCATTGAACCTGCAATCTCATAGTAAGAGAGGCAAACCCTTACTTACAGTCAATGGCAAATAGTATTTCCTGTAATGAGACTTGCAGAAAGCCTTAAATATTATCTATAATATTGAGTATATATGGTCCATAGAAGGCGAAAACTTCCAATCTAAGCCATAATGAAAATAAAAACGCTATGGCATAAAACCTGACAGTGAACTGTAAATACTTTCGGGTTTTTGACATAGAAATTTTTACTGATTTAGGATGGAAACTGTGATGGATATAAGATTATGAATTCAATGGTCTTTAAGTGCTCTTTATGTATCTATTACGAATTAACGAAGGGGTCAGTTTTTTAAATGCGTGAAACAAGTCAAATACCCGGCGTAAGGCAGCTTAGGTTACATTACAGGTTTTATTCAAAAGCAATACTATAAGTTTTAACTGGCAACTCTGAAAAGGAGTTCCGGTTATTAAATTAAGGGCATCAAGTGACAGCAATAATAGCTTCGGCACGCTACAGTCAAATTGGGTCGATCTCCCCCCCCACTCCTTCCAACAAATGAAAAAATCTTGTGGTTTGCACCTTCTCATATAACACTAAGTATAACATGTAGTTAAAATTTGGTGGAAAGAGTAAATATTTATCAAGTATAATTCTAATATTTCTCTTCTTGGTGGTAATTTGAGAAATTTTTAGGAGAGAGAGAGAGAGAGAGAGAGAGAGAGAGAGAGAGAGAGAGAGAGAGAGAGAGAGAGAGAGAGAGAGTGAGAGAGAGACCATTCTTCCTTTTATACTATACTATGTATTTTTATACTACTACACCATTGTGAGAGTGTGGTAAGTTATTGTGAATACCCACTCTATCTGCTATAATACAAAAATTCCACCATAACGTACTATTATCACTTTTTGTATATCGATTAATTTTTTAATATTTTGTTACTTGATTATGTATGACCTGACATATGTTTATAATTCACCTAAATTACCAAAATAACAATAAAAATAAACTTATTATCTATATATTAACAACATTTAACGTTTACTCAACTTTTTAAATTTCTTAGCGTTTTAAAGTTTAAGCAAACTAAAAATTCACAAACATATGAATTTTGTTTAGATTATTCTTTATTTTTCTAGTATTAGTTATTTAGGTGTGTATTTAGGAATTTTAATAACAATAAATACAAAAATTTTTGTTTTTCTACGTTATCATGTTCTTTATTAGATATTGACTCGGCGTGCAGCTACTATTACAAGACATAAATAAAAAAGATATTACCGCTGGTGCAAAGACATTAAATTAATGTAGACCAACTCACTTCTTAAAATTTTATGAAGTCTGGACAACTGTTTAAAAAATGATAAAATTAAGCAGGCAATTTGAGGTGTCAGTTGCAACAATCAGCTGACTCGGATGCTGAGAAATAATCTAGTATCAATATGTGCATATGAATGGAACCCATTTTTTAATTTTTTTTAATTTTCGTTATATCTTGCTTTATGGAGTTGTTACAGTTTGCAAATTTAGTATAGCCACTATTCTGAAACCTAATATGATTTTTCTGAAACTTTTTAAAAAAACCAGTCTTATTTTGACTGAAAATTATGCAAATTTTGCACATTACACCATTATTAATAGAGTAATTTGTGAACACTCTTCATATTTAGTAGAATAATGTTTACAAGCCTTTAATAAGGGAATTATTTTATTATTTTTATTTAATAAATGAATTATTAGGAAATATGTAAATAGTTACCAATAGATGAAATATACTGGTTAAATTGGAGGTGACATACTTTCTTATATATACGTCTGCAATAAACTAACAACTACTATTTCAATTTCAGTATAGAATCTAATAAGAAATATTATATTTTGTGTTTATTCAAACTGAGATACCAAGAGGAGCACAAAGAAAGTAAGAAATTACTTAGTAAAGTTCTCTTTGTGACAAGTAATCTGAACGAATTCAACCAAGCGAAAAGAGATAAGAGAAGTTTGGAAAGTTCTGAGTCATTTAAATCTCTTCATAACTAATCAATAAGCGTTTTCATTTTTTAATTTCCACTTAACTGATATAAATTTTACTAATATACTGCTCTGTAAATTGAAATAAGTAACGTAACGTAATTTACAGTTTTGAGATTATAATGCATTATTTATTTGTTAATTTTTTGCGATGAACCAAAGCTTTTGTGTTGTTTAGATTAGCAGAATAACTGCCAAATATATTAAAGTAAACATTAAATGATAGACTGTTACCTATTTTCTGTAAATTAAAACAAATACATGTTAATTAAATTAAAGTCAACCCTCGTAAAAAATGTACAGTAAGTTTTTCTTAATAAGCTGATTACGAATTCTGATTTCTGTCTGCCCAGGCACCCGTTAACTTTAGAATGCTTTGACCTTGAAAGTTTAAGTTTAGGATGAACCTATACCTGTATGTAGGTAAACAATTAATAAAATGCTACTTCATATTTCAAGAACTTACTAGCTACAAATAGATAACTTAATACCGATTAGTGCAACGAAAGACACAGGAATACACTAGGAATGAAATACAAACAATAAAATATTCTAGAATTATAGATGCAAACTTTGGAGTCTTTTATCGATGCTACAAGTGAAAGAGACACTTTATGATTTTGTTTGCAATCAAAGTCCTACCGAACCAATTTTCTAATTTGAGATGACACTCTCAACAGATAATGTGATGATTTTTATAAAGATCAACCCAATAGCTGATGAAATATGGTTTAAATTCTTAGAAGACATATATTTTTTTATTCAACACAGTAGATTCGAATAGCTGGAAGTAGACGTTATTTGAACGAAGTATATTTTTATAACCAACGTCTAAGTCAATATATATATATATATATATATATATATATATATATATATCGACTTCGTTAAGTCGGGTGTCTGAAAAGTTCCACCGACGGTATTAAATTTCTTATGAAATTCCCAAGAAACCTATGCCAATTCTAGGCACCTGCGTCAAAAACGTTCTACTGTACTTTGTTATAAATTATTTACTTCATGAAACTATTTATAATAATAAAACTAATTAGGCCTATACAAGAATATTTTGTTTTTTTAGTTTGTTTAAATAAACATATTTTAATACAGTTTCTTGTAGATTTAATAGTTAAACATACTTTAATCAAAACTATTTTTAAATATCAATATTTTTTGAAAACAATCATTAAAATTTCAAACCATCCATTACTTATTTCTGGTTGAAACTATAAGAAATAAACTATAAAGAACTGCAAATGACTTTTATATTGCAGGCGCTTGACACACTACCAGCCTCAACAGCAGAGGTAGAAAAATCCTTCTCATACCTACAAGAGCACTACATGTTACCTGAGGAATTCTACGAGTAATGAACGATTAAATGGGATTGTTCTACTGTCAATTCACCATCCAGCTCCAATCCACAGTAACGAAGGAATCTATGAAATCTGTGGAAACAGGAGATTAGGGCTCTAACTGAAATATTTATTTTGTTGTTTATTTATTTTCATAATGTTTTAATGTTATTAATATATCTTAATTAATGCTCTAACTTGTGGTTTTCTATACTTACACATTTATTTGAAATTGTTCGACGATTCAGACAAAATACAACACTATACTTTAGTATATTTACATGAAGTACAATTACTTTGCTTCAACATTAAAGAAATAAAAATATTTATAAATCATGAGTTTAATAATAATTTTATTAGAAAATTATTTATTTTTTTTTTATGTAAAGTGATAAAATTAGTTGGTAAAAAACCCTCCATTTAGTACCCAGTTCTACTAAAAATTTTTAGGGGGGGGAGGTCGGAAACTTCCGTTTCCGGGTTTAAGACCCCGCCCCCGAACGAAATTCCTAACTACTCCATTCCATACCCCTGGAGTAAAAGTCAACGCCTTCAAAATTTGTATAGGACTCCATAAGTATTTTTACACCATAGGTGCTCTCACTATGATTTCTATGAATTTAGTGTTTCTCCACTCTAATTTAAAATATTTCAAGTGTAACTGAATTTACTGGAGCTATTATTCAATATTAATGATTGCCATAAACAATTTGTGTATTTCATTGATACTCGTAAGAAGTGTTTTACTCTCTGACTTCAGGACTTGAAAAAATTAAAAGTAACATAAAAGCATTAAACTTAACATCAAAAACATTAAACTTAAAGTAATTATTCTGAAATTGATGTGAAGATTGGTATACCTTCCAGCTTCATCATTTATTTCAGAAGGCCGTATTACGTCATTTGAATAAGATATAATTTGAACGTGCCTGTTATTCAATAGGCAATATCATGCCTATAGCCGCGGTTAACTACTCGCATTTGACAAACATGTTGCTAAAATTCACTTTACTCTTGCAGTCAGTTATAGTTCAATAAACTACTATCTTATAAACAATATCAGAAAGTTCCCTCACAGCCACAAAAGTCATCTTTTATTTTAAGTGAGGCAGTTTTACAAGACTATAGGAAGTTCTATAGGAAGATGAGGTCGGAGTAAATCATTTGAGACAATAAGTGACGACAATTTTTAGCCTGCAGTCACTGTTCTTCTTTCTACCTCATTCTTATATTAGGGCCAATCGCGCAAAACACTAAATTATCTAATTACTTGCAAGCATTTTGCACATGAATTCCAATATCCTTTAATACCAAAACATGTATCGTTGTAATTCACTCTAAATTATTACAACATAAACATTTATTGGATACAATTACAAATAATAGCCTAATCAGGCATAGTTTTTTCAATGTACTGTATAGCGTTGTTTTAAACATTATCAACGTAAATTTATTCTGTTTTTAAATACTGTTTAAATATCAAGATCGTGTTATACTGTGCTAAAAAGTAAAAACGTAATACAACTGTAGTAAAATTAACAAATGTTGTTAAGAACAAAAAAAACGGTTGATCATTTTTCTATGTAAAACCACGTCATATAATAAATAATTTAAATTTAGAGCTTTAAAATGATTTTTTATCAATAAACCTTGTTCTGTACGCTCTGCATTGCTCAAAAAGTCCACAAAGAATTGTATTTTCCAGAAATATTTGGTGTCATTAACCCACTTCAAAAGAGAATAGGTATTAAAATCTATATACCTATAGTTAAATTCTTCTAAAATATTAAATAAGGCATAAAGAATTTACTGTAAAAAGCATAAGTTTAGAACATTTTAACAGTCTTCATCTGTGAGAAATTTGCATTTGCAATAATTTTATGAAAAAAACGGACATGGACATTTTAACAGTCTTCATCTGTGAGAAATTTGCATTTGCAATAATTTTACGAAAAAAACGGACATGACCATAAAATAAACAACATTTTACATGGTACAAATTCAAATATGACGTAGTCGTGGTCCACGTACCTAACTTTCCACTGTTAATATTACAAATACTTTTATTCTAATTAATATTGATTTCATTGGATACCTTCCATCCGGAACATAAACACAGAGAACTTAATTGCAGGTTATATATCAAAGAATTGAGTGTGATAATCTACAATTTTTTCACCTTGTCATTACATTTTTGGATTTAATGTGCACTGCATTTATTTTTTTCAAATTTTTGTAAGAGTATTTACTACCAACAATTTATTTACTTCTTTAAATCTGTCATTATGTATAAATTCACCATAAGACGCTTATCTGCTTGGGTAGCGGCCCTACTGAGAGACCTAACCTCACTTGACACTGACAGGCCATTAGCTAGCTGTCCGTCTGTCCGCCGTGTCTGTCCATCTGTTTCAGTGTGACGTAACAATTATATGTGTTAGAGTTCCAGCGAGACAGTTTTTTTCTAATTGTATAAGTCAAAATTAAATTAAAAATAATTCACAAATTAATATGTTAGTAACTTGACGAAAAAATCAAACAATAATTCATTTATGTTCTAATAACCTGAAATATTTCGACACCTCCAGTGAAAACTATCATGTGTAGTTTATTGAACATAGTCTGTTACATGTACGCAGACAGTACTCAAGTTTGATCGATGAAGCACATACAATACTAAAAATAATGCACTTGATTTTAAAATCAGTTAAATATCTGAAAGTACCGTCTGAAACATGTTGTGATTTAATAAAAAACGCACAAGACGAAACTTACTACTCGTATATGTGGTGAAGTGTGTTATTCACTTAATGTATGCAATGCTATATTCATAAACGACCTAATTTGAGAGTATAATGGTTCCTTGAGATATAATAAAAGGTGTTTAATCGTATCAGATGTTATTTTTTAGTAGTACATCTTCTGTATATATATCACAGTTTTTATGTACAGATGTTTACCCAATTAAGAAATACAGTAATCAATCTCATGCTACACTATACATCTTTTAAAGATAGACATTGCTCTCATATATAAATACAGTGAAAGTTTCAGAGAGCATCTTTACTTCAACTTTTTATTAATAAGTTTTTACCTGGCAACACATTCTTTCCATTTTGAGCTCTAAGCTGGACGATTTTTTTTAGAGACTTTTACTATTTTAAAAATTTACAGTGTGCCATTTCTTGTCAAACATTAGTGGAGTAACCTTCCATAGATTTCAGGATCAAATCAAGTTTGGTCAAAGCTACGCCTCTCAATAATACGAACAAGCCACGACAAGCAAAATTTTACCGTTCAATGCCGGGCTTATTAACAATGTCGGAACTAATGAAAGTCACCTCACCACTCCACGTGGTTGATGCAGTATTATCCGAAGGTATGGTGTGGATATTCCGTCGAGTCAAAGACACGCTTATTTCTTTAAAACTTGTATAGTAAAAATAAAGTTTAGTTCGTAATTAACAGCCAGTTAGCAAGTACATTAACGTATTATTTGGCAAAAATAATTTTTTAAATGGGCAATTGAGACAAACTGAAAGAAACTTAAAAAGTATTTGCTTATTACATGTATTCTCTCCATCCCTCAATACAACTGACTTCAAATAATATTCAACTAAACCAATATTGCAAGTCCGTTTCTCCGTCTATCCGTCCGGCTTGCGGTAAAAATCGTTACAGGTCTTAGAGGTTTGCAATTTTATAGATTAGTTCCTCTTAGTTTAGGGAAGAACTCTGCTGATTTTACGTAAAAGGATTATTTTAAAATTCGACAAAAACATTTCAACAATTTTTTCTCGCCGGTTAACTAGTAAAATGCGCATTCAGGAGAAAACCAAAAGATATTGTGAATACTTGTTAGTTATGTCTTTGACAATAAGATATCTTCTATAATTTTGTTTCCAAAATAAAAGCTCAGAATTGTTTGTGCCTTAATATGGGAAATACTCAGATCGTTTCAATAACCTGATATTAAGTGAATTTCTGTTTGCGTAACCATTTCCGTTTTATTTGTACACAATTTTATATCGATATATAACATCTTCAATTAAATATCTCGATTCATCAAGGATTTTAGCCACTACTTGTAGTAGTGGCTTGATATAGTAACTTGATATAGTAACCCAAGCAGATATAGTAACTTGTTACTACATAAATAACTTAATTTATGATACCACGAGATCAAACTTGAAGAATAAAGTGTACGAAGCTTCGGTATCATGTTTACTATGGAAACAACAGAGTATCATATTGTTGGCTTTGTTTGTGAAAAATACCTCAACAGCTTCCTACGATAAAATTCCATCGGGCTCTTATATAAAATGCAGTAACAACCCTGCCAAACAAAGGCTGTCTTGACTTTCTTTGTTGCTCATTTTACCATTTAACTCGTAATATATTATTCTCATATCATGTGTACAAAATATCCATTTTAAAAAACACATAATTCAGCCTCTTTATTATATTACCTTAGTAGTTAACATATTTTTTAACCTTGTTAAAATGTTATACTTATATCGCACATAGTGTAGAATATTGTTATGTTCACCTATTGAATCCGAAAACAAAAATACTGAAATTATTATAAAAAAATTATAAAAAAACAATTATTCTTGGTAAAATTTATTGTAAAACTAGTTTTTTGGATCATGGTTTATAAAACATAGCGCTTAGATACTTTGAGCTATTTATCTATCTAGTACTCTGGTCTCGTACAGCATTATGCACATTGTCTGAGTCACGATAAATATCATAGATCTGTGTTACTTACTAGTTATTATAATCACCTAGTTAGCTCATAACCTTGTTTTAGAGTTCTAGTAATGAGTGTCTGTATTTCACTAGGTCTTTAAGTGGAAAATATAATAGGATTGCCTACATTCGTAGATTTCCTATCAAACGAAATCATTGGTTTCACTGTCCAACATTGTTTACAAAACTGCTATAAGTCGGATATCATCCTGTTCATTCTACAATGTGCCATTAAAATGGTATTAACTATTTTACTAATTAAAATCAGTCATTCAAAAACGGGTGTCCAGTTTTTCGGTAGGTGCACTATTTTGAGTAAGTTTATCAGTGAAATACTGATTGTTATTAGGAATCTGTTTGATTTTCTTGATGAATTTCTTCAACGGAAATTTAACCGGTACGCCTTTATATGTGCCATTTGAAGGCGTTTTTTGGTAGAGAATGTATTTTTAACCATAACACGTAGCCCCTGCCTGATTTGGAAACTTTGTTACTAATATTTAGGATGGAATTTATGATTGAATCAGTAATAATGTGGTGAACCTGTAATATGTGCTGTTCATTCATCTTGATACAATCTCAACTCCTTAAAATAAACTCCAAAAAGGTAAGATGAAATAGTATACAAGATAAAAAATTATACAATAAATGGCTAGAATAATTTACAACGTGCTTGTGGATTCGTAAATATTAAAATGGAAGTTACGAAATAAGTTAACTTTCAAACTTGGGAACAATATTCCAATGTGCATTGTGAGAGTCCTGTTATTGTTCGAGTTTGTGTTTTTATTGATAATAAGTATTGCATATGCTTGCAATATTAAATTTTCTTTTAGTTTTAGTCCCTTAACAGCCTCGTAGCTAGATATACAAACGATCAAGAGCAATTTGAACGGGTAGTTTCTTTGAAAGAAACAGTTTCTGCCAGACGATATGACATATCAATTTATTTTGCCTTTTTTATCACTCTATGTACAGCGTGCGACTCTTTCAGATACTTAAACCACATTTATTTATATTATATACCATTGTTAATCACCATGTTCATAATTTTAACCCCTGTTTCTACAACAAAGAGATAATGTTTTAATTTATCGTACATAATGAAAAGTTCGGAAAATAGTACACAAACACTTTAATTCTTAAGTTTGGTGTAACTTATTTGGTCCCGTAAAAACAATTTTTAACCCCACACATTTTAACAACCTTACTTGTAGGGCCGTTAAATATTATTATATATTATGAGAGAAGTCTAACCACAAATAAATATTTAATACGCATATCACCCTTTCTCGTTTTTGGACATTTTGCTGAGTGTTCAAAAAACAGTTTTATTTACTTTGGCTATTGATTATTCAAAGTGTACGAATAAAAAATAAAAAGTGGATGTATGCACAGTAATCATATCGTTAAAATGACATACCTTCCATGATGCTTACATAAAAATGATGGATATGAAAGTATTTGGAGTCTAAAATTATTCTTATGGGATAAAACTCAAAGGTTCACCACAGACAGCAAGTTCATAAGAACAAATCGAAGTTTTAGATTACCTACACCTTAGATATCTAAACACCATAAGCGCTAAAAACAATTATTCTTTAATCCGTATTACAAATTGTTCAGTTTCTCATTGGATATAGCCATGAAGGAACTAAATTTAACATATTTTTGAATACTATAGTTTACTAAACGTAAACATTATCTACATTCACAAAGAGTAACTGTTTTAAAGTTTTGAAAATGTTTGATATGTTATGAAATATACCAAACACCGTGTTGTAAGTACGTAAATAGTTACTGTTCAAGTAATAGCAATCAGGGGGTTGTTGTTTAGACTTCTGGTTTAGAAAATAAATAAATCTGAGAATTATTTTCTTCTTTCATTTCTATTCAACTACATTGCGAGAAAAAATATCTTAATAAATTAGATAAACATAAAACATCTTTAAAACATGTAGCCTATGGGAATTACTATATCGCAACGATCCTATTGACATTTAGGTGTTTATTAATACATTTGCTGGTTATTTTATTACATCCAAGGGAAATAAAAAAATATTATAATGCCGTTTAAATGATGTGTCCAAAAGAAGTCATGAATATTTAGTATGCTTAAATATTAACATAAAACATTAGTTTATTTTTCAAAAATTACAGCCGATTTTCTAATCGCCTTTTTTATTTTATTACCGAATAAGTCAACACATTGAAAATAAAATGTAAAATTATGTGGGTTGACTAGCTCTAGTTGTATAATGGTAAACATTTAAATGTCGAGGCAAGCTGGTTATTAATAGTTCCTTTAAAACACTGTATAAATGAATGCATTACAATGCAAATAAAAATTAAATCCAGGATAACTTCGTGAGTTGCTGTTTTACCTGACACTCCACTTTAGCAAAGTTTGTACAGCAAACACATCATACCCTAACATGAATGATGCTGAATTAGTCAGTTCAGGGCTCTAATTGGCAGCAGAGCTGTCCGACGTTTGAGCGCTGTTCATAAAAAATAAACTGTGATAACAGAGTTGCTGATATTCAATTCATGTTCGTGAAACACGTATAAACTTTAAAGGTATTCTGTGTTGCAATAAGCATTACATTGTGGCGTAAAACTTATATTCTTCTAGATGTACAAGTCGTTTCATTCAACACAAGCTATGAAGTTTTATTTACAAATATAATTTCTTTTTTAAATCAATATTTTTCTTTAACAATTGCTAAGAATGAAAGGAAATGATAATAGTAATAGAATAATTCAAATGTATACCTGTATGTTTAATGTAAAGCCGAATAGAAACAGATAAAAATTTATATTTTATTATTTATTTCTGCGCATCACATTTTAATTTTATGAAAAGAAATTACTTTTAAAAATGGTTTTTTATTTTTTAAAGCTTTAGGTAATTTAATTAAGTAAATAAAATCATAAATTTTTTTTTTTTTTTTTTTTTTTTTTTTTTTTTTGTTAAGCAGAGGGAACCTTCAAAAGGTACTGGCGTCCCAGTTATGTGGGATTTTTTACCCACTAAACCACTCTGCTGCCACGTCCTGTCGTGGCCGTACAGCACCTGGACCCTAGGTCCACTGACTGTAGAGAAGCTCTGAAACATAACTATTAATTTGGCCTAATTAAGATTGTTGTGTTCTGAAACAAAAAATTTGGTTAGTGTGATTTGCTGGTTACGTCCCAGGATTGGGATCGCGGCTTCATCCTTGGGATGAGTATTCTTTACGGAGGGTCGTCCAGAATTGTGGCCGGTCGTCGTCTGTAGTCGTCTGGTCCGGCGTACGGCTCTGCGATGGCTGCGATGTGGGGATGTTCCGATGCTGCAACTGCCTCGAAGAATTTTTCTGAAGTTATCCTCGCGAAGACGTCTAGAGTTGGGATCTGTAACGAATTCCTTATTGTTTCGTTGCGGACGAACCATGGTTGGCGAGTGATGGAGCGGAGGGCCTGGGCCTTGGATTGGATGGGTTTCCAGGGCTTTTCGGTTTGAGCGGCTTGCAGTTTGACCACCAAGCTGTGCAAGCATACATCATTAGTGATCTGACAACAGCTAGAAAAGATGGAGACTTTTGCACCCATTGGTAGGGGTGATCTACGGTTAATTAGAGGACCTATTGATCCTGCGATCCGCTTGGCCTCTACTGCTTTCCTTTTCGCGTGAGGACCGAAGTTTAATCTGGAATCAAGCGTAACACCAAGATATTTAGCTTGTTCCTTCCATGCAATCGGCTCGTCATCAAGTGTCACAGGCGGCGGGAGTCTTCGCGGCATTCCTACGTGCGCTTTCTGAAACAAACAGCTGTTGCTCTTGTCAGTGTTTATGCGGATACGCCATTTCTCTAGCCAGGGGGAGAGAAGATCCATTTTGCTGTTGCATGACGTCAGCGGCACGCATCGGTTGAAAGCTCCTGCACAGAAACATGGCATCATCGGCATACAGAGATAGCGTTACTCTGGGGACCAGTGGCATGTCATTAGTGTAAACGAGGTACAGCACTGGTCCCAGGACGCTGCCCTGGGGGACGCCTGCTTCGATCGCTCTCTCTGAGGACAGCTCTCCATCTACACAAATGCGGAATGAGCGGCCAGTCAGATAGGACCGGATGAGGTGTGTTATGCAGGGGGGCACCGGTGAGTTTGCCAGCTTGTAGAGCAGGCCCTCATGCCAGACCTTGTCAAATGCTTTGCTGACGTCCAGGAACACTGCAACAGAGCACAGATTAAAATTGGCGTTGTCCACCTAGCATGTTGAGACAACACGTACCAGCTGTTGGGTTGTCGAGTGGTCGCGCCTGAAGCCAAACTGTTTCAGGTCGGATAAAGCCGTCCAGGAAAGGAGCAATGCGGGATAGTAGGAGTCTCTCAAAAATTTTTGAGATGGACGAAAGGAGTGAGATGGGGCGGAAGTTTTGTGGGAATAGTCTGGATTTCCCGGGCTTGGGAATAAGGATGACTTTAGCGAACCTTCCAGCTGTGTGGGAAAGTGTTTGTTGTAGTCGAATAGCGTCGTTGAACACTGTAACCAAGCACATTAACAGGGCTATAGGAGCTGCAAGGAGTGCCCTGGATCCAACTCCATCTAGTCCGGGGGCTTTGCGCGGTTTCGATTTCTTGATGGTGGCTTGTAGCTCATCAAGAGTAATCGGCTCTATCTCGATGTCGGGAGCTGTAACAAAAAAATTGTTTAGTGTGCTCTCGACGTGTTCGCAGTGGTCGTCGTCATATATATCCGCATTCGGGCTGAATTGCTCCTCCATCGTATCTGCAAAAGCTTCGGCCTTGTCAGTAGCAGAGTAAACAAGTCCTTGTTGACCGTGCAGGGGCTGGTGCGTGGATTTCTCGCTCCTCAGGATTTTTGCAGTCTTCCAGGCACTGCCATCCTCTAGCTCAAGACTAGAAAAGGTATGAGTTCCAGGTCTTCTGTCCTGTAATCATACAACATCTGTTTGACAATGCTGCACTGCACGTTGAAGGCCCGTTTGGTAGCCGGATGTCGCGTTCTCTGCCATATTCGACGAAGACGCCTCCTTTTTGTCTACAGCCATCCTAATGATGGCAGGCAAGGCCGACCTGGTGTTTTTTTGGACGTCCAGGTCGTGAGGCCGCCGCCAGAGCATTCGTGACTGCTGAGTTCAAGTCTGAAACATATGAGTCTAGGGACATTTGGGATTAGTGGCTGTCGCTGGGGGCTGCAGTTGCTCGCTCAGGATACGGCTGTACACCTCCCAGTTAGTTCTGATTGAGGTGCCCATTGAAGGAATCCTTGAAGCTGGAGTCGTCGCTAGAACTGCTATGGCGGGTACATGGTCAGACGATAAGTCATCTGCCACTCGCACTTCCACATGATGCTGTAGTTCCTTAAACAGAAACACATCTATGACATCAGGAAGTGCGTTGAGCCTCGTCGGATAGTGCGTAGGGTCCACAGGCGCGGCTACAATCGTGTCACCTCTATCTAAAACATAGTTGTGTAGTCTTCGGCCCTTGGTGTTCGTCCGCCTGCTATGCCATGACTGGTGCTTGGCATTGAGGTCACCACCTATTATTACAGTGTTCCCGCTACCGAGCAAGATGTCAAGCTCGTCAGGGCGGAGGACAGCAGACGGCGCGGAGTAAGCTGCGAACACACATACCCTCGGAGCCACCAGCATTGACGGCAATGCCGGTGGACTCGAGGTCATTAGTAGCAGCGTGGACTTGGCGGTGCACAACTCTCCTGTGAACCAAGATAGCTGTTCCTCCCCCGGGATTCCTTTGGCCACGTGGCGGTCTATCGGTCCGGTAGGTTTTGGTATCCTGGAACATTGAATACAGTGGGGGGTTGCAGGTGTGTTTCCGTTAGATGTAATAAGTCGACGTCGTGTTCAGCTGCAAATAGATGGAGTTCGTTCCTCCGCGTCGCTACGCCGTTCGCGTTCCAGGTGACAATTTTTAGGCGTCTATCCATTGGAGAGGAGTTCCTGGAATGACATTAATATGGCAGCAAGCAACTCGCTAGGAGTTTTTTTTTGCTGTCGGATACTATTGAAATTAGGGAGGTTATCCACTTAAGGACAGCGTCGTGGGACAGGAAGCCCTTTGGCTGTGAGGTAGGCTCGCAGTTGGGATTCCTGTCCTTTGATTCCGCCGAGGTGTTGGTTGTGGTTGCCGCTGGGGTTTGTTCCTCCATTGGTTCCACCACTTTCTCTTTCTCCTGCGAGTGAACTGTAACAGAGACTTGCTTGTTAGTTATGCTACGGCGGTTTGAGGCGGGCCCTCGGCCTTCTCTGTTGAGTAGCGGTGGTTGAGGCTGAGGCAGCTGAGGCAGGTGGGGCTGCGGCTTCCGGCTCTGTGGCTGCTGCCTTTGCGGCTCTCTGC
This sequence comes from Homalodisca vitripennis, assembly GCF_021130785.1. Lineage (NCBI taxonomy): Eukaryota > Metazoa > Arthropoda > Insecta > Hemiptera > Cicadellidae > Homalodisca > Homalodisca vitripennis. Next base: position 195,871,512 of record NC_060207.1, read on the forward strand.
TTTCTGGGAGCAGGAGCAGGAGCAATTGTAGTGTTTGTGTGGGCCGGAGCTACGGGTGCTGCAGCTGATGTCTGTTGTGGAATGGGTTGGTCCGGACGGAGCCTGGGGGCGGCTAGTACATCGGCATATCTGCGGGCAGAAACATTACCAGGTGGTGGGGCACGTGCTTGCCCAGTGACCGGTCGCGCAGTGGCGGTGCCCGAGCGCCGCTGCGGCGCCTCGCGGCGGTGCAGCGCGCCCAGGGCCCGTTTATGCGCTCCGCAGCCCCTGTAGCTCGCGGTGGTGCTCTCATCCACAATTAGTGCATTTGCACCTGCTGTCTTTTGGCAAGGTGCAATTTGTTACATTGTGGTCTCCTCCACATCTGACACAGCGTGCTGGGAGGTGGCAGTTCCTCGAGCTGTGATTGAACTGCTGGCAGTTGTAGCACTGCGGCAGTCCTCTCCTCGGCGTGAACTGGTCCACCGATACTCTTACTCCCAGTAGTGCTGTGAGCTGCCATATTTTTCGCCCCAGCTACCTGTTTTCCTGAAACGCACATAGAAGCTGTTGGTTTGATGGCGACCAGCCTGGTCGCGGCGTTGGAGGGGTGTTGCGACATGTGTAGGAGTGTACCCCTGGTCGCGGAGATCCTCCGCTATGTCCTCAGGTGACGTCCATGCCGGAAGTCCCCTGATAACTGTCTTCAGCTCTTGTTCTTCCTTCAGACTGAAGGTGTGGAAGGCGAGCTTGGCGTCCAGAAGTTCGCGTTGTGCCGTTCTAAAACAGAGCTCGCTTTTGCATAAAAATGTGCAGTCGGGTGCCCACTATTTCGCCTCAAAATTGCAGCCTAGCACTTTTAAGGCGGCGTAAGAAGGGATGTCCAGGCAGTCACTCCTTGAATGATGAGCGGCGGTATGCGCGGCTGGCGGCGCTCTCCAACAGTATTTCCAGGAATGTTTTGAGCTGGGGACAAAATTTCTATTTGAAGACTCTGATGACGTAGAGGCGCGTCTCCCCCGTTTTCTTGGTTGGACGGACTGCCATGGTTCCTCTCCGTTGGACGGGTCATCGGTAGTTAGCTCGGGGGCGGCATGTGGGCACGGATTCCACTTCCATCCTGTAACATACACAAAGGGGCCCGACTGGCTGGGGAAGTCCCGCAGGTAGGGCGGCGGCGTTACAAAGGCTCTATTGAAAGCAGGGGTCGTAGGCGCGCTGGTTATTGATCGGTGTCGGGCGGGCCGGGAGTACCGTTAGGCCCGGACCGGTTAGTTTCCGGCCTCGCCGGAGCACGTGGTCGCCTAAGCACCTGGTCGCCTAAGCTATTTTGGATGCAAATACCTAGGAATCTTACTTAACTATTTTGTTTAGAGACAGGTACACAGTAAAATACCAAACATTATCAGTACATAGCAACAGTTGCAGTGCTTTGAAAAATTAAAATAAGTCAAAGAGTAATTAAAACTGACTTGTAAGGAACAAATCAAAATAAAACTAGTATATAAAGTATAATAAATGCAACTTGATGCACTAAAATACTACGATGTTTAGTTGATTATTTTTGTTAGAATTTGTTTTAAAAAAACTGCAGACTTACATCTGCAAATCACAAATTCCTAGTTACAAACACCTGAAATGTAGAGATAAAATAAAATCAAAAACTAGTATGCAAAAATATCAAAATGTAATTATTCTGCACTAGAAAATATTACAAATGTATTGTTGTGTTTTACTATGATTTTTTGTTTACTGCGGAGTTATTCCTGCATAAACACAAGTTTAATTTAATGTGGATTGACCTGTATTAAGCAAATCAAAACAAATGATCAGTACATGTGAAAGTGTTAATTGAAATTGAAATTATGCTACTATTAGATCTCACCACCCGAAGAACGGCAGCATGTGGTAATCCAATGTCCACTAGGGCACTTCACAACACAGAATAAAATAGTTTAATTAGTGTCACTAGAACAACTAGGCACGCACAAAACAACACAAAACAAATTGAGCAAAGCGACTAACGCACTAACACATGGTGTCGCTAAGAAATAGGCACAACACTGTGAGTAAATCACAAACAAAGCACAGACTGAGCGGAGCGACAGCGCGGCACTTATGACTATTCGATACCATTATAAAGAGGCAAATGATATTCTGTATAATGTTTATATTGATACATAGATGATTCAGTTGCTTAAATCGTCTGTTTAATAACTCTAGTGGTTTAAAAAACTATCCACTCTAATAATTTCAACCAGTCCTACCTAAATTAACAGACCAATTTGTAAGAAATTACTGTATAAACTGTTAACGGCATTAAACACTTCGTATATATTATTTATTATTGTGAAGGTCGCACATGTAAAATCAGTAACTTACATTATTGTAATATATATTTTTTTTTTAATTAATTAACATAGGCTATATGTTAAATTTATACATTCTGAGGACTACAACAATATTAAATACCGGCCTTGCGAATACCGGCTTTAACTCCATTTCGCCCACGGCTAAGTGCAACGTTAGAATGAAAGTGTTATAGACTTGACTCTTGGAATCTGGGGTCATTCCTGTGTGGAGAGATCTAGCTGGCATTATCTGTATACGCCACAATTTTAGTACTCAAAACGTACTCTCTACAATAAGATGAGTTATTTGTTTTCTTCGCGTTTCATGACATTGGCGACACCTAGGCAACAAAAGTGATCCGTCAGTGTTTCCGTGAGTTAGTTTAATGTTGGATATTTGCCGTTATTTACTCTAGCCGTGTTTACAACGATTCGGCAAGGCTAATTCTCTGCAACCTGATTAAAAGTTATGCATTATTCTTAAGCTAGTAGTCCGTTTTTGTTAACAATTCTCTTACTTATAAAAACAGTGCTTACTTTGCCTTATCTTGTTAGAAGGAGATAAGCCGCGCGGTGATCGGTTTGGGAACAAACGGGCCATTGCACATATTTTGTTGCAATGTTAACAGAAATTTAAAATTTCTCAAGTAATAATAAGCGTTATTAAAACACTGAGAAAATCCTTTATTTAATAAAACTTTTAGAAGCCAACATTTTTATTCAGTGTGATTTATACAGTTTTCCTAAGTCACAATGCAGGAAAAAATATTTAAATCAATAGAGGTAGTTGTACCGCTTGAGTCTACGTAGTCTATACCCGTCACTAATGTGATTTATAATATTAGGTTTTGATATATACAAACCACAAAGCATAATTACGTAACCTTTTACGATCTCATTGTAACTTTTAAGGTGACACAAGGCATTATTAATGGCACTAAACTACTTTTTAAAACTTTAGTCTTAAAATTGTGAATCATAAAGAATTCCTAATAAAAAATTCAGTGCTAATAAATTAAATTGATTTTTTAATGTATTAATAGTGTTAAATTACATGCTTTAATAGATTTATGACTGATTGTAACGTCCAATTAGTGCGCACTATTATGTATGTTCTGCGGTCATATAAACTGTTCTGGAGGGATTGGGAATCGGGTTTTCGCAATCATGGATTATTACTCTATAGTTAATTTTACCCCATACTAATGACACCCGTTGGGTTTTGTTCTCATGGTAAACTCGCTACATATATTCATTCTTTCTACTTTCAGTACCTCTATTACCAGTATTAATCTTAAAAAAATAAACATATTAGGAGTATGCTACAAAAGTGTCCCGTAACTTGCTTCGCTGAGGTTGCTGTCCAACGTTAAAATATACTGTTGATTTCATTTTATAATTATACTGTGGACAGGTACAGAAATACAGGTAATTTTATTAAATACGGAATATTATATTCCACCAAAGGGGCAAAAGAGAAATTGTGACAGAATCCTGAATAATAGCCTTCAATAACACTCACCGAAAGCCATTTTTAAATGATAAGGTAGTCTGGGTGAAGATGTAGAAACAAGCTCAGGTAGCTGAAAACTAATAACATAATAGGATTGCTGAAATTACCATCATTATAGGTTACGTAAAGTAATATTACATTTCGATGACTTATACAGGGTGATTCGGTTAGTGTTACCGGCACTTTCTGAGCTGATTGTACTATAAATATAAGAAAAAAGTTCATATAAACATGGGTCCGGAAATGCTTCCTTACTGGGTTATGGCCAATTGAATATTTCACCAAAAATTGTGTGCAGGAGGTCAAATGATGATTTGCCGCGTGTTTATGAAGAGATTATTTATAGGCGAATGCAACTTTTTCTAACGGATTTTTTAGATGAGAAATTGAATAAAGTTCATCTCATAGCTGTATCTCATTTAGTTTTTTTTGGTTTATACTACAAAAAACAGAAAGAAAATAATTTTGAAAACACTTTTTTAAGGTTTAACGGATAATTATTTTGTTAAAATAGGCATTGAAGACCGATATTTTTACAAAGAAACTTGCAGAAAATTTAATTCTGAATAAAATTATGTGCCACACGGCTATTAACAGCGAAGTATTAGTTTCTGGAATTTAATTTTACAACAAACATTCTACCAAGCAAGAAATTCCAAAGCAAAGGAAAACCGCATTTTAATGACATAGAGTAGCCTACACATAAGATTTATTAGGATGCAATTTAAATTAAGTTTTTAAATAAATTATTGCTTTTCATCTAAAGCTTATAATACTACGTACCACTTTCATAACAGGTGTTCAAAAATCAGTCCTTGTACTTCAATACACTTAGCAGCTCGCTCTTGATTGATCGAGTTATCCTCCGTAACCCTGCACGATTGTTTTTGATTTGTGCGGCGGCATCTTCAATTCGATTTATTAACTCTTCACGTGTATTTACTTTTTCCTGGTACACCAGGTTCTTCATCCAAGCCCATATACAGAAATCTAATGGAGTTAGATCTGGTGATCTTGGTGGCCAAGTGTGTGGTCCACCGCGACCAATCCATCGCCCGGGAAACTGCTCGTTTAAGTGCATTGTTACATTATGGGAAAAGTGGGCAGGGGCACCATCATGTTGATAAATAATATTGCACCTTGCTGCTAATGGAACATCTTCTAATAATATTGGTAGTTGTTCTGTAAGGAATTCTAGGTACATGCGGGAATTTAGATGTCCTCGGAGAATGAATGGTCCTATTAATCGATCATGAATGAGTCCACACCATACATTTACACTAAATCTGTGTTGAAAGTAGCGCACGATTGTACTATGTGGATTTCCCTCTGCCCAAGTGTGTTCATTGTGAAGGTTGTTGACGCCATCTCGGGTAAATTGAGCTTCATCAGTGAATAAAATGGTTCTATGATGTTGACGGTTTCTAATTAACCAGTTGCAAAATTCCAATCGAATGAGAAGGATCTGTTGGTTGAATACTTTGAACTTGTTGTTTATGGTAAGATAACATGCTATTTTTGCGCAAAGTTCTCCATACTTCAGACTGAGACACTGCGAATCGCCTAGAAAGACGCCGTGTACTGACACCAGGACTGCGTTCAGTAGCCATGATTATAGCCTCTTCCATATCTACATTATTCTGGGCAGGGCGATCTCGATAATTATTAATACTAGGAAGTTTACCTGTTACTCTTAGGGTACGAAATGATCCACTGATCGTTTTTTGGGTTTGGAACTCTGCGATTAGGAAATCGTCTTCGGTATTCTGCGGTAGCAGCGGTTGCATTTCCGTCACAAACGCCTAAGACAAATACCATGTCGGCATATTCTTCCGTTGTAAATAACAAAGGCATTGCAATTGTGATAGTAAGTTACTTTAAAATACACTTCACTAACAAAACGAGTAGTAAATTAATTGTATTATTAAATTGCACTCATTAAAACTAGTACAGAATTGGTAACAAATAATTTGGATTCCTCAATAAATTGCAGTGTATTGTTGAACAGCTGATTTGCGATACCAACTTATAAAAACATAATTTACCCTTCTGTAAAGCTAACGTGACAAAGATATGTAGGTACATGATGTAACCATTTGGATAGTCCTAAAAAGTAATAGTATTATTGTTTTTTAGTTGAGCATTAATCTATTAAAATCGTATTTACAATTGTATGCTAATCAATTATTTGTGTACCTTATATCATTACATTACGGTGTTTATTTACTAAATACGTATTCTTGCTTGGTAGAATGTTTGTTGTAAAATTAAATTCCAGAAACTAATACTTCGCTGTTAATAGCCGTGTGGCACATAATTTTATTCAGAATTAAATTTTCTGCAAGTTTCTTTGTAAAAATGTGGGTCTTCAATGCCTATTTAACAAAACAATTATCCGTTAAACCTTAAAAAGTGTTTTCAAAAATTATTTTATTTCTGTTTTTTGTAGTATAACAAAAAAAAACTAAATGAGATACAGCTATGGAGATGAACTTTATTCAATTTTCTCATCTAAAACTCCGTTAGAAAAAGTTGCATTCGCCTATAAATATCTCTTCATAAACACGCGGCAAATCATCATTTGACCTCCTGCACACAATTTTTGGTGAAATCTTCAATTGGCCATAACCCCGTAAGGAAGCATTTCAGGACCCATGTTTATATGAACTTTTTTCTTTATTTTTTATAGTACAATCAGCTCAGAAGGTGCCGGTAACACTAACCGAATCACCCGTATATACCTATTGTAAAAGACACCCTAATACACAACAAAACTTGAGCCTAAATATTGTGGCAATTGGCTGCCACACAAGACTTAACATGATACCTAACTGTTAGACAAACAGCATAAAGTTCTGAAAAAAATAAAATGGTCACTGCGCAGAAACCGAGACACAAAAAACTCATTTCATAACAGACCAGCGAATTTGGAACAGTGATGAAAGTATCAGTGGTATCTTTGTGGGTCCTCCGAATCAAAGAAAACAAGAAGGTTTGGTCTGAAGGTTATGTGTATGCATTTGCAAACAAGGTAAGGAGTTTACAAATGTTGGCTCTTTGACGTATTAGGGAGATTGATTAGTGAAGAAAAGAGCTTATTTGAGTCCTCAAAACTCAATGTTCACATTTTGCAACGTAATTATAATGATGGAACATGTACAAAATTCTATTATTCATCAAAACCATCTACAAATAGTAATAAAATAATAATATGGATAACAAAAAATTATGCGTTCAATCTTTTAATTCTTCTCTAAGGAATAATTAACAAACAGTGAGTATTACACGAAATTAAGAGGCTGCAGAGACTTACCTAAAGGAAAGAACGGTGAGCTGAGAGGACTAGAGATGGAATCCCTTTATTCCAGCTCACATTAGTAAAACTAATGAAATACTGTTACTGAAAAGAGCACATTTTAAATAAACCTGTTGTTATATTTATATCATAACACAGATTGAATTATTTCACGTGTTTTAGTAATAAATGTTCCTTTTAATTTGAATATTTATATTAGTGTAAAACAAATATTTTGGGTATAAACATTCAGTCTTTATTTTTTTTATTTTAGCGGAACGTGTAATTAAGTTTAAAACATAATTTTGAAATTGAATATTGTCATAGAAAACAATTTTTATGAGTTTTATTGTAGTATTAAATATCTGTATTCATCGGTTAAATTAAATAAAAGGTACCTTTGATTGGAAATCATAAATATATTGTTGTTATAAGATACTTGTATCTCAGATTAAAAAAATTCTAAAAGTAAAATATTCTCCGGTAGACACAATATCAACAAGAATTTACCGTCAAGAAGAACAGTATATCTTTTATAAAGTCTATTTTCCGCTACACTTCCGTTGAGCGAGTGAATCCTCTTTCTTCTTACAACCAACTTTGTACTTTATTTACCGTAAATATCGACAAAATACAAAGCGTTTGAAATATACCAAAACAAGTTTTTTATTTAGTTTACTTGCCAGAAATAGTTTTTCTTAGTGCCAAGCAGTAACAGTTCCAAAAAAATCATTCATTAACAAAATCTTTTTATGAACAAAGAATAATAGATAATTGTTTTAGTTTCTATTCTTAAAGACGGAATTATCCTAAGATAGGTTACTATATCTATAAACCCGTATAGTTTACAATTAGCATGTAATTGTTTATTTTAAATGTCAGCTTGTGGGCAAAAACATAATGTTTTTAACAGCAGCTAAAAACTTACGTATCTAAAGTTATTTCTGTTCCGTTGGTTCTGCATAATCTGTTTCTTTTCAAATTTCCTATAGCGCATGGTAAATACGATAAATGAAAAATCACTGTACACTTTAAAACAAATGTAGTTACTGATCCAGTTCATGAAAAAGATATGAAACGTTGTCGTGTGCTAAATATAAGTTTTAAACCAATAATTTTGAGTATTAAAAATTAACTTTCACCCCAGAATTCCTATTGAAAGAGGGTATACAACTTTTTCAGTTCTCTTTTAGGAATTTAGACTAATTTTATTATTTCATAAGAAATATAAATTGGCTTATTTTAAAGTTATGAAGGGCAATCTTGCTCAATGACATAACTTTTTGTAATGTAAATATTTGAAGAAAACTTCAAACTTTGATTATTACCAGCTGCTATGAACCGGCCTGCTATAAATTACTGTCAATACTCTTAAAGTTTTAAGTTGGTATTCAGATGTTATAGACTTATTTACCATTTATTATATGGTTGCAAGATAAGTTATACTGTATGAATAAAACAAGTGGTACACAATTGTAAAAAATAATATATTTAATGCTAATATATCAAGATTTCCAGTTTTAATTTTATCATATTATAGAATTATTTCATAATTTTCTAACTCGTTTAATCAATACGTCTTCCTGAACCACCTATAACGCGGTATGTTTGTTTGTGTGACATTTGTATATTGTTTTAGTAATAGAATTTGTTTTAAGAATACTAAACACAATATTCATAACCCAAAAATATTACAAGTCCATCTTAGAAGTATCATTCGTATTTAGTCTCCATACCTAACCAATTGAAAGGACAAGACAACGTAAAAATAAGCTACACGACTTTTTAAAGAAATGATCGATTGTAGAACAACAATATTATTACTAGCTGAGTGTTACTAATGCCTATCACTCGTGGGGTAGAAACAATGTCATTCTGTCTGTCTGTATGTGTGTCTGTGTAACTGTGTATCTGTCTGCCTGTGCACACGATATCACGTTGATCTATATACCGAAGCCATTGTTAAAACTAGGTGACAATATCTGGCCAGCACATTCTTACGTTGTAGTCCCTACTCTAGCTTACCTGTACATTTATATGAACACTGCTGTAAAACGTAACTTACAAAAAAATTTGATTATTTAATTTGCCTAGATATCTAGAAAAAGATTTCATCTGTGCACTTAGAATGTTGGATAAAACTTAATTTCTACATAGACAAGAAGGAGTTATGAGATTGTGTACATCCAACCATGGAATTTAGTTGAGCGTCATTGATTAGTGTTGCACACCAGACTAACACAATTTCTCTTTTGCTTACCGGGACGTTGTAAAAATGTATTTTCTGTAAGTTAGTATGTCCGCAGGGCATCTAGAGAATGAAGAGATCTAAAAAGATAAAAATTTTGCATACAACCTTAACGAAGCAGGTTACGTGACATGTGGTGTTGCGTACTTTTACCTTGTTTATATATGCATTAGGGTATCCATGCCACCTGTTACTTACTTGGTAGTAATTCATAGCTGATTAAACTAATGACTCTATGATAGCGTGGTCTATCCAATTGAGTATACTGGGGGTAACACCAGATTATACAGATGTAAAATATAAAGGAAGAATGCACACTATTTTTTTATTGTAATGATTAGGTACTTTAATTAGTATTGGAAAAATACCATGTGAGAATGCATATGTCTCCAGAACAGCTATTAGTATTAAAACACATATTATTTTATGTTCCAATATATTTACAAAATTGTACACCCTGTTTTCGTAACAGCTTAAAACCTTTAGTTATTTATATTTTTTTTACTCGTAGTGCAGTCATTGAAGCGAAAAATACGGTTCTTACCTCCGAATTTTTTTACTGTGAACCGATTTGCATGAAATTTTGGAATTAGGCTCATCTTACCCTTAACTTCAAAAGTGAAAATGATCTGAACTCCGCCTATTATTTTTAAGGGGTGTAAACAAACCCCTTAATGGAAAAAATCGACATTGAGCCATTTTATCGCTAGAAAAACATGTTTAATAGTATAAGTGGTTGAAATTTTAAAGTGTTTTATAACACAAATTACCTCATATTAAAATCATTTTCAACCCCTTGAACATCTTACAACCCTTGCAAAAAAACCCCTAAATTGAAAAAAATCACAAAAAATACTTTGGTATGATTATAAAAAAGATGTAAGTATAGAGTTAGTAATATATATTTTATATTTTCTATAATAATTATCAAATTTTTAACCCCCTTTCAACCCTTGAAAACTACCCCGTGATAAAAAAAATTGTTAAAATTTTTTTTTGATAAATGAAAAGGATTTAAATATTATTCCACACTCTCGAAAATGATTATCATATTCTTAAGCTTTTCTACCCTTAAAACTACCCCAAAAGTAAAACAGTAAATATATATGATTACATATTATTTAAAAATAATTTAATTTAGAGTAAAAAAATTGCCATTTATTGGATAAAATATTTAACAAATTATACAAAATTTACTCAAAATGTGTTATATACACATATAAGAAAGTTGGTATGTATTCATGCCTACGTTTCCAAAATATATGAGCCATATTATGTATATATATATATATATATATATATATATATATATATAGACATTACAATAGTTTTGGGTTCTCTATTATACTGCGTACTTTCACATTGCTCCAAATATTCACAGTCCGAAATTTTCAGTTACTAAGTAGAAAAAAGTATGATAAGTTTTTTGACCATAACTCCTTCAATTTTCATGCTATCACAATTTATAAAAAAACCATTGTAAAGTTAATTAAGAGAGCTACAACATCCTTTATTGCAATATATAGTAAAAAACCTTTTCTCTCAAACGGTGAAGGGTTAAAGGGCTTAAGAGAGGCTGTGATTGCGCTGCCACGCGCTCTTTAAAACCAATCATATTTCCGTCAATTTTTGTTTTACAGAAAAATCAAAAAATCAAAATTTTTTGTCAGAAATATACCTACATTTTTATACCTTACATTTTTATTCGTATGTGTCGTCATTTTCGAGATATTATGAAAAAAAGGTGGTTTTTTAAAAATTTGAAATTTTTTTTTAATCGTGACTTTTGAAAAATATGTGTCCTGAAGCAGCCAAACTGATTACAATATATTAAACTATTCATAATAAAGTTGATTCTAGGCGGAATACGATTAATTTTAATTTTTGGTGGAAAATGGCACTTATGAAACCCATTGATTTAAAAGAAAAAAACATTAGATGCTCCTCTTATTTGCAATACAGCTCACTTATTTTACGTGCAAAAGACTATTAATAGTGCTAATTTTAAAGCTTATTTCAAGCACTATAAAAATCTATTTATTAGAATGCCTAAAATGCATCTGCTCGCCGCTAGATGGCATTGAACACATCGATTAAATTTCAGACAAAATAAAAAACGGCTTTGATTTTTAATATCTAGCTTAATATTGCATTTAGAATACTTTATAAAAAACAAAATTGTTCATTGTTTTACCTGCTACAATTGTTGTTCCTTATAAAATTTTCGATATTTTAAAACGTATATTTTTGGAGATATTTGCAAAAAACCGATGAAAAACGTGTAACAATTGCGAATTTTCAATTGCCAATAACTTGAAAAGTATTGGATTTTTCGAAAAAACGTTATAGATGATCTTTTGCTTAAAATTAGGCCTTCTATCGATATCCGAGGTTATTTTGAAAAAAATAAATTCACTCCCGAGAAGGGGTGGCAACCACCCCCAGGGTAGTTGCGGAGTTCAAATAATTTTCACTTTTGAAGTTAAGGGTAAGATGAACCTAATTCCAAAATGTTATGCAATTCGGTTCACAGTAAAAAAATTCGGACCAACAATGCTTCAATGACTGCACTATCGTACAAGTTAAATGAAAATGCATTCACACACACACACACACACACACACAACACACACACACATACACACACACCACACACACACACACACACACACACACACACACACACACACACACACACACACACACACACACACACACACACACACACACACACACACACACACACACACTCGCACGCACGCACGCAGCACACGCACGCACGCACACACACACACACACACACACGTGGTGTGCTTATATATATAACTGCCCAAACTAGGCATTTCGTTAAAAATCACACAAATCTAATGTCTTTGTAGATAATTGCACATAATTTGCACAAAGAACTATTTTTGGTTAGATTTATATATTTTAAAACATATAATTGAGGTTTAGAATGAGCATTCTCGTATATAAACTAAATACGTTAGGAATGATTAATTGTATTTTATTGCGTACATATTACATGAGTGTATTTTTTAACTTTGATTTTTACTTAACATAATATAACTTTAAAATTATTATTTTAATCATAACTTCCAAGTTCTAATATATTTTCTAAACATTAAAGTCTTTTTGAGTATGCTGTATGTGTTTATAAATGATCAGGTATCTTGGTTAATATGCGATAAATAGAATATCAATATTCCAAATAATTTCGAAATGGACTAATTAATGTTAGATTGAAACTTCATCTCTTTTTATATTATTTATTTCATGAAATAAAATTTCTTGCCACTTAACCACCGGGTGAAATAATCGATCTTATCTTAAGGTATCCCTATGAAGCTTGTTTCAAATCTTAAATTTGATTACATCCAGAACTCGTGCACTAAAGTATGTTGGAACTGATATTGAAATAATTGTTTTTATTTTATTACGATTTATTTATTATTTTCTTTTGTTCTCTTAGGAAAAACAGTTATTAATTTCCACTTAGTCCTTTAAGAACCTTAGCGCTGCTTCCGGAGTGATAGGATATTCAGGAAGGTTAAGGTTAGAAGGTAGGGGCCCGCCTCCTATTGAGATCGATGAGGAAGAATTAGGGTAACTAATCTCAAAGTCATGTCCCCCTGGAAGAAGGGAAAGGCCAGCTCTGAACAGACTCTCCAGTCAAAGTAGGCCAGGGGGGTGGCAAAGTATGCTGCAAGAACCTCGGATAGTTAGGGGATGAAACCCACCAAACTCCAACAGCCATATCCCCGCAGTAGAACTAGACCTATCGAATTGCCCTTGCACCCCAGAATGTCGACATTTGCGGTTCGTGATATGCCGCTCCTGGACGTCCATAGGGTTGCCCAGATTTAAGTGACACATCGGTTTTTGCTGTGTCTAGTGGTAGGTTCAACTGGAAGGTATAATCAGCAATAAGTTGATCCCTGCTGAGTAATTTATTTTATTACCAATGCTCCAAGAATGACTAAACTAAGAAACAAAATTATTGACCATAATGATTTTATAGTTAATTTGCATTGATGAAATCTTACGTAGTTAACTATCACTTTTTGGGTTTATTATTCGTTACATACATCTCGTTTATAATTGCGCAAAAGAAATTTTGAAGCGATATGACTATTATTAATGTCTCAATACAAGTAATACATATATAAAATGATTACTATTGACTATTGAAGTTTTAGTGCACAAAAGCGATGTTGGAGTTCCAGGCTTCATTATGTGACCATGTTCAACCAATTGGATTGCAAAGTGAATCACACCATTAGGATTGCAATGCGAATACAGGAAGCTACCATATTGTACTGTATGTTGTGGCGTGTACGGTTGTGTAATTGTTCTTCAATACACACATTTGTGGTGTGCTGTTAGCTGTTCACCACTTTACACTTCTTAATCTTTGGCCAAGTGTAACCTGCTTTCCACGAAAAGGGAGCTTAACTGAGAGTAAACGCCTTTATGAACAAGATGTTTTGCATACACCTCTCATAAAATACATTATACTGTCTCTTTATGTAGTTTTGAAATTCAGATTGATTGCTGCAAATACTTTTTTACCTTATTAATAGACTCTTAGGAATATATTATTTTTAATAAAAATTGGATGGCAGCTGGTGAATTGCTAATATTGCATTTTGTTGCTGTCTTTGATACGATGTTTCGTTTTCTAATTATGATTTCAATAAACACATCAAGATCCAAGAATATTATGAGATAGACTACGTAAATTTTAAAATAATATATTTATTAGGATTGAAATGAAAGTTAAGTTTTTTTATACCATGCTGCCAAATTATAAAAATATCATCTAGATACCTGAACCAAACGTGAGGTTTATAATTTTGACTAGTTAAAAAATTCTTTTCCCTATTAGATTATATTGTATATTTCCCTAAAAATATTGGCATAATAAGGACCCATCCGTGTGCCTATAAAAGTCCTTTACTTTTAAGGTAATTTTAGTCTTGAAATTTAAAATTATTTAAGGTTCAAATTATGGTCATTAGTACTATGTTTGGTATCGTTTGGGCGTGAATTAAGGTAATTTTTGGCAGTGCTGAGACCATCATATGTAGGAATATTTGTATAGAGACATAATATTTGGATAAGCCTTAATAATTTCAATATTTTTTACAATAAATTTCAAGAACATTACCATCATATACATAAAACTCGCCTTCGGCTCGCTGGGGGCTACGCCCCCAGACCCCATGATGTACGCTTTCAAATTCGGGGATGAGCGGTTAAATTTACAATTGAAAATTCGGGGATAAGGGAGATTTGGTGATTGTTAAAATTCGGACATGAGGTCATGCCAGGAAATTCCCTGGGGGGGGGGTTTAATGTTACTTGGAGTTAAGACATCAGGGGGTTATCTGGTTATACCAGGAACTTCCCAAGGGGGTTAAGAGATTTGGTGATTGGTAAAATTCGGGACATGAGGTCATGCCAGAAAATTCCCAGTGGCGATTCACATTACCGGGGGATAAGACACCAGGGGGTTATCTGGTCATACCAGGAACTTCCCAGGGGGGTTATGAGATTTGGTAATTGGTAAAATTCGGACATGAGGTCATGCCAGTAAATTCCCAGGGAGGGGTTAATTTCACTAAAGGGTGGTAACACATCATGGGTTTTATTTTACTCAGAAGGTTATCTGGTCATACCAGGAACTTCCCAAGGGGGGGTTTAGAGATTTGGTGAGTGGTAAAAATTCGGACATGAGATCATGCCAGGAAATTCCCTAGGGGGGTTTTAAAGTTACCAGGGGGGTTAACACATCAGGGCGTTTTAATTTACTCAGGAGGTTATCTAGTCATACCAGGAACCCGGGGGGGGGGGTTAATGTTATCGGGGGTTAATGAAAACACCCTTAGGCCCCCTTTCGGGTGTTGGCCAGATTCGGGGATAAGCGGAATTCGGAATTAAATTGGACCCATTTTATTGAATATTTCAGTTTTAATCAAAGTTTTGACTTTAATGGCATTTTACGGGTTAACCGTTAGAGATACGACAAAAAGTAACTGGACCTTTCGATATTGTCGTCAGATTTTAGCTACGACCTTTGGTTTAGCCAGGAATGAGCTCGGAAGAAAAAGTCTGCACTGGTCATTTTATCGTGAATTGTTTATTATAAACATAATAAAACAGACCCTTAAAGGCAGTATTTTAAGTTGAACAGTTGGTTTAATATCATCAGGAGATTATCTAGTCAAGCCAGGAAATTCCCTGGGGGGGGGGTTAATGTTACCGGGGGGTTAACACATTCAGGGGATTTAATTTACTCAGGAGGTTATCTGATCATACCAGGAAATTCCAGGGGGGGTTTAATGTTACCTTCTATAACGCTCAGTCAATTCAAGATGTGGGGTTGTAGTCACTCGTTAAATTAGTAACACAAGTTAAATCCAGAACAAGAACGGATTGCACAAATTTACAGTCGCATCATATTTACAAAACTCCTCCTGAAATTGCTAAATACGACCAAGATTTTGCCATTAAGAGAGGTTTTAGGGCTTACGTAAGGATTATACGACAAAAAGCTACCTAACCTTTTTTATATCTCTAGATTGTCTAGTTATTGAACACTTAGGATTTAAGTTATGATCAATGGTTCGGCTGCTACCGCCTCCAGAAACAAAATTGTCACCTAAAAATTATAAAATATTTCCTTTTAAACAGGTTTTTCGGCCAGACCATTTAGGATAGGGTTAAAAAAAGTTACTGGACTTTTTTTGTAGAACACTTCATATACTAAAACTTATTAAAATACGTGTTTTGGGCTACGACCAACTGTTTAGCGCTATCAAGCGTAAAAGGTAAAGTTTTAGGCGAAAATTTCCAAATATTTTCACTTAATCGCGTTTTGCGGCCAAAACCAATGGAGATAGAGTAAAAGGTTACTGGACCTTTTATGTAAATCACTTCATTTCATAAATCCAGCTTTGTTTTAAGTTGACTTCCGACCAATGGTTTCCCCGCTATTAACCCAAAAATCTAAATTTCCACGTAAAAATTACCAAAATATTGCACATAATCACGTTTTTTCGGCCAAACCAATGGAGATAGGGCAAAAAGTCACTGGACCTTTTCTGTAGATCGCGCAATTTGCTAATTTGATTGGTCAATCAGATTTTGAGCTACAACCAACTGTTCGGCCGCTATTTGGCTCGAAACATTATTTTTTTTAGCGAAAAAATCTCTGGAATGTCAAATATTCGAGCGTTTTGCCGCTTAACCATGGAAGATAGAGCAAAAAGTCACTGGACCTTCTTTATAGATCACTTCATTTCTGACTAACGATTTTTCGTCAGATCCGAGCTAGCTCCAACGGTTTTGCCCGTTATCGGGCTTACAAAAAATGCCTGCAAGGGTAAAAAATGCGCGTTTTTTTGTCGAATTTTTTTTGAGGGGTTTAAAATGAAAAATTCCCGGTTTTCAGACTTTTCCTGTTGGTTTATACGGCAAAAGGTACCTGCGTGCAAAATTTCAAGTTTCTAGCACTTCTAGAGGTAGGTTAGAAGTTGTCTATACATATATCATCAGTCAGTCAGTTTCACATGCGGCTGTATAGTATATTAGATATACAAAATACTTTACTAGAATAACCAAAAAAGAAGGTTTATACTAATCTATTGTACGTTTATTCTAATTGATTAATGACATTACATAAACAAAGCACTTCGGACAACAAAGACACAGAAAACAAAACAATGGAAAATGCCGAGGAATCCATATTTAGCTGCTCAACGTAGTTAATTAAAGCCTAATATTTACTGTTCAACTCAGTTGGTTATACCCCAGGCTTAAAGGTTCGGATATATGTGATGATTCCGAGTGTGAACACAGATATACACGTATCGAGGATTATTCGGTGTTAATTATAGCTTCAGGAGGGGATAATCTGGGATTTGCTGTAAGTGAAAGTAATACTCGGAAGTTTTTGATCAAGTTTAAATTTAAACTGAAGCTTCATTAATACTCAGTGTAATTGTTCATTTATTATTATTTATTGATAGGTAATACGATTGATTTAAGTAATTAAAGTTTAAAACAAAATTTTACTTTAGGGCTCTTAGAGTTTTATGATATTGGCTCTTAAAATTTTCGATTACCTTCGTAACTTTCGATCACAAATTAATAAGAAGTAATTTTTTGTATACAAAATTACTATGTGAGAATCCATTTAAATTTAAGTTGTAATTATTTTCACCTTATGAGGTCTTCTTGGTGTCAAAACATAAAACTAGTTTAAAAATGATGACTTAATATACCGAGGGTAAACATGTTCTGCTTCATATTAAGATCAATAACCTAGTTTGACTATTCAGTGTTTTCATTTTAAGGGTTTAGTTATATTTTATTTAAACCTAAGCTTTCTGAAATATAAGGCTACCTGAGTTGTAAGCGGCCCCTTTCTCTCGGGGTTATTGGTGGTTAAGGCCAAGTATGTTAACCACTAGGAGCCCACAGACTCTCTCAACTTTCTGGTTTTATATACTACGAGAATGCATATAACGTCTAGAAGGTCTTAGCCTCTTGTTTTCTGCTTTAAGAAGCTACCGGAATGTACGCGGTCCCTTTCTCTTGGAGTTCTTGATGGTTTTGGCCGAGTAAATTAAAAATTAGCATCCCTTAGCCTTTCTAAGCTTTCTTGTTTTAGAAGCCTATTACATAAGTTAAAGGCTAGGATTACATCCAGAAAAAATTACAATGAGAAATATGAGCATTTCTCGCTTCCATACATGAAATCATAATCCATGAGCCAATGTACACAATCCGGTTTCTCTTGAGATTAATAGAGATATTTTTCTCAAGAAAGAATATATCGTCAACATACGAGATTTCGTACAAGTAAAAATACTAAAATAAGTAAAATAACTTTATATAAACGTATGTTTGGAAACGCCTTGTTAGCGAACTACGGCTAGCGAAAGATTTCGCCCGATTTCTGGGATAAAACAGAAATAAATTAGAACTGATGTTTTTATAGCGTAAAGTTAGCTGTCAATCTATCGGATTATATGTAAAAGTAACGGTAAAATTGAATAAAATAAGTCCCAGACCTGTAAGACCATCCCATATCTGAGTTATCAGACCAAATATTAAATATTTGGTCTCGACAAACATGTTTTTGTTATTTTGATTTTAAGTAAATTAGCTTCATTAAATGTGAATTAAACACGCAATAGTTTTAACTAAGATTTCAGGAAGCACCATTTTGAAAAAAGCTTAAAAAATATACTTTTTTAAATAATTAGACTTCTATGTTTTGAAGGTTTATATTAAATTTCCTCTTATAACATCAAGCCGTTCTCAAATTAAAAACAGTCAATTAGATTTTTATAAAGGGGTAATATGATATCATAATTTGCTTTTGGTCCAGGATCTTAAAATATTTGTGTATAATTGTGGCACACTCTGTATATAGAAATAATTATGTAAAATGTGTAACTACTTTTTAAGACGTTTTAAGCAATTAATTAGTTTAAGGTCAAAGTGAAGTAAAATCACGAAAAAACATTTATTGAGAAATATTTACATATGAAAGTGGTCATTTTATCGCATGAAACAAACATGAAAAGTTGGATTTTATACTGTATAGCAATAAGTGAATACTGGGAACTGGACTAGATTGAAATAACATTGGCGGTCAAAGTTTTATACAATGTGATCTAATTAGACAGAAAGCGAAGTGGCTGCTGAGACAGGATTAGATTGGTCACTTAGAAATTGATCTCGTATGATCTATGAGCTTTGGCAGAAACTAGATCAAATACCAATACTTGAGTGAGTTTTAATGTAAAATAAAGCCATACCTAATCTGAAAAACTATGTATTAATATTACATAACAAATTTGCAATTGAAAAATAAGAGTTAAAATGTTTTATTTAAAACAGAAATATTTAAATACTATTTATACACAAGTACCACAAAAATTGCGATATTAATACAAATGTTGTAACATCAGAAAGTAATCGTACCTGTGGGGGGAAATAAATATATCAATAAATTATACTTATATTTATAAACTTTGGGTAATAAACAGTGGTTAAGCTTGGTATCCCTATCCTGAACAATGGTGGAGGGGACCGTGTGATACAACCACTTATCGAATAACTGGTTGATTACCTGAACTCTCTCTTGTATCGATTAGTGGTCAAGTTTGGCATCCTTATTCTGAACAATGGTGAAGTTGCCTGTATGATGTAACCACTTTTCGACAGAACTTGATTCCCTGAACTCTCCCTTACAGTGGGATACCTGCGGTTTGTGAAAATTATCAGGAATTATGTTGTGTGAGCCTTCTGTTATTCATTTTCGGTGTAGTCTATTCCTGATGATTTTAGGTTGGTGTATTTGATAATAATGGAATATTTCAAATATTTTTATGTAAATCTGGATAATACTAACATGTTTTGTTTCGAAGGTAAAAAACTAATTGTCTTAAATACACTTTCCGACTACACAAGGCTTTAAAAGATTTGACGTAAGAGGTTTATTATATGAAGAACTCTACCCAAGCCGAGTTAAAACATTTAAATGGTTCTATTCTTTAAAATGTGTTAAAAAAATTAAGACTTCATATTTCTTACAGTTATTATTTGCAGTTTTATAGTCTGTTTTCTTCACGTATTTGTCAGAAAGTAAAAGCGAATGAAGAATACCCAAATAGTTAGCATTATATGTCTTAAGGATTAAAATAATATCCTGTACATCACGTTCCGATGTTTTACGTTTCCCTAATTTGATGATTTATTATTTAAGAATGTTTATCTTTATACAATTTCTAATGTTCCATGTGATCCAAACAGTTATAAGTGACATGTAACTGGAATGAAAATGTCATATATATAATAATAATTGCAGTTATAACTCAATTGCACTTATAACTTAAAGCTCCGTCCATTTCGATACTTCCGGTTAATTAAATAATATTTAGATGCAATAATATGTAAATAAAAATTAATTTTATCAATCAGTGTGTAAGAACTGCATTTATTTATTTCAAATCAACATTAAATTACACAAATTTATTTAACTTTGTTTTTATTGCTTAACCATGTAGTATTAAACACTTTGCAATGTAAATAAATTTACACGTGGTTGTGTGAGGCTTATAAACAGTTTTCATTTTATTGATAAAGACATAAATTTGTATTTTACAAATTTGTGACTAGCTTAAAATGCATGTAAAAATAAGCTATTTAGTAATGATTCCTTATAAAAAACTTCCATTAGTTTTAGTAAATCAAAACATTTTAATCAAGAAAAACATTATTTAAAGGAACAAAATAATGAAGTTTTCAAACTAAAACTAATTTGGTAAAAATAAAAAAATTCAGTCAAAAGTGCTTAGTCTGAATAAGACATCTAATATTTTCGTATTATCCAAGTTTAAATACTTGTTTTCTTAAAATTTATAACAAACCCGTATGTGAAGTTTCAGGGATAATGTCACTATAATTAACGGCTTTAGGCACAATGTGCTCCATCAGCCTCCCAAGCATTGTGTTGCAGATTTATCAAAGAACTTGGGAGTCACGTGAATGTCTCTGAGGCAGATTTATATCCCAACTAACCGCACCGTATCCCGTTCGTGAAAGCGAGAGTCAAGCAATAAATCATGCACACTTATAAGACTTTTTAAGGAAGATAGTACGATGAAAACTTAAGATCATACATGAGTTGTAAAAATATTTTAACTCAGAGAAATGCTTACTTACTGTATGGACACATTCCGTCTGCCGGTCTGTACGGTAATTATTAATTAAATAAACGTTCTTGAGATTTGAAAATTGAACTGTGTGGCAATGCTTTATATATATATGCTATAGACTGAAAAATTGGCACGCAATTTCCTATTCTTCCGAAAAGGAACTTTTATTCATTTTATGATCAACAAATGAAAGAAAGTCCACGCACTTATCTGACATATTTTGTTATATTCTGCAGGTTTTTAAATATCCCAATATATCGGCTTGTATCTCACCGTAATTAATTTGTGTTTTTTCTTCAATACTCACATAAAGTATCACGTACCGAACTGATAAAAATAAACTCATTATTCCTGTAACTCGATAAGTGGACTGTTGACCGCTGAAAACTGCAATAGAGTATAGAGTATAGAGTAGAGTATAGAGTAAACCCACTATACGATCATACAACTTCTACTACACAATTATTTACTCTACATGTTATTTAGGTAGAAGAATATATGTATAATTTTATAGTTGAGGAGGTTACTCAAAGAAACAAAGGATGATGTCCATGCTTTAAATTGTATTGAGGGCCATCATAATTTTAACCCAATAAACACAGCATCCAACTTTAAACACGTTTCCTTTTTTAACGTTGCTCATAGTGGAGACATATGTTTAACTTCATGCGTAAGAATATTTCCCATTATTTAGATCGAATACTTCAAATTTTGTTACTTTCCCTTTTAGTAATAAAAAAGTAAGGAATTAATGATTAAAACTAAAAATGCTGTTGGATGCTTGATAGCCTTTTCTTTAACACAATATTTGTCATAATTTTGCGACCCAAATAAGAGCTCATAAAAGTTTGAGATATTATTATTTTTATGGGGCAACATTCAGATCGTATCACTTACTTCCTCTTTAGTAATATTTTGTTAACGTAACGATTTCTGTCATATATATATAAATAAATATATATATATATATATATATATATATATATATATATATATATATATGTACAATATTATATATCCTAAATTAACAGGTTCGCTTAAATCTCTTGATTCCATTAATAATTGTAGTCAGTCTAAATATTACAGAAACAAATATAATTTATGGTACCACGAAACCAAAAATTCTGAATAAAGTATACAAACTCCGGTATTATGTTTACTATGGAAGTAGCTGAGTGAGTATCATATTGTTGACTTTGTTTGATAAAAATGCCACAACAGCTTTCCTCGATAAAATACCATCAGACTTTGATCTAAAATGCAGTAACAACCTCGACAGCAAAGGCTCACTTGACTTTCTTCGTTGCTTATTTAAAAATTTAACTCAATCAATTGTTCTCAAATCAATTGTACATAATATCAGTTTTAACACATACCAAATTTAGCCCTGTTATTACATTACCTTAGTAGTTGATACACTTTTACATGTATTAAAATGTGATCAATATTTCACAAATGTCGTTGAAAACATTTTTACGTTGAATAATTACTATCAAGAACTAAAAATACTGAAATTATTACAGATGAGATTTTAAATAACTACAAATCTTGGTTAAAATAAGTGAAAAGCACGATCTTTGGACTCACAGTTAATAAAACATAGCATTTAGATAGTTTGAGCCTTGTATTTACCTGGTACTCTGATCTCTTACTGTACAATAAACCATTTCAGAGTGAACTTAACTCTAAAAGGTTTATATTACTGATTAAGCCCCACTTACTGGTTTATATCACCCAGTTAGCCCAGTTTGCTTCAAAATTCCGGATTCTAGTACTGAATATACTTAACGAAAAATATAATAGGATAGTCTACATTGGTTTCCACATCGAATGAAATCATTCGTTTCACTGTCACTGAATAGACAAAACACATGGGGTTGGAGATATCTGAAGTAGTAGTAATAAATACGCTATATTGCAAAGTATACTTATATTTTAATCGAGGAAACACAAATTATACAAGAACTACTTTCAAATATTAAAATAAAAATATAACTTGCCTAGTTGCTGCCAACATGGAGTAATAATGAAAATAAAATTTTATATTTTATTGGGCTGGTAGTTCCAATGTTCTTTGGAATGTTACCTTTAAACGTAATTGCTTACTACAATTTTAAAATGACTTCCCTCAACGTTGAAGTAGACTCACACAACGCAACGTCATCTCCTTCGCTTGGCATTATAGTCACTAAAAGGAAGAATAGACCAAAGCAGTAGTACTCAAAGATGAAATATTCTAGGAATCAAGAACTCACCAATAACACAACCATTTATCCAGAGAACTAATAATCACGACAACTTGGTCTTGTCAGAAGGACGTCACAC
This sequence comes from Homalodisca vitripennis, assembly GCF_021130785.1. Lineage (NCBI taxonomy): Eukaryota > Metazoa > Arthropoda > Insecta > Hemiptera > Cicadellidae > Homalodisca > Homalodisca vitripennis. Next base: position 195,894,958 of record NC_060207.1, read on the forward strand.
ATCTTAATAATCTACCATATAAAACATCATCATAGGTAAGATACTTTACTATTTTTCAAATTTACAATACAATACATTCTAAAGATGTATCGCACGAGAGAGCTAATTGATAATATTTACTTATAGACAAGGCGTGTAAGTTGGTAACCGGTGAGCTGTTGGACGGCTACAAAGTGTAAGAAAAAGAATACTACGCGTGCTAATTATTTTATTATTTCCACCAAAAATTCACTCACACTTAGGATTCATGACTGTTACTTGAAATTTTAAGGACTTTTGGTTTTTATTTATATTTTTTAAGAATGTAAAACTTTCCAACATAAAACGTACCCTCTTACCGATTTGGAAACTCGTTAATAATATGTTTTAGTATGGCATTTATGATTTAATAAGAAGCAACATGGTGAGCCCTGAATATAGGCTATACAAGTACAATCTAGCTACAATTTCAACCAAAGCGTGTAACAAAGGCCTTAGTTTTAATCATATAAGTACGAGAGAAATTTCAGAAGAAACACAATTTCATTATTAAAAATATGTTTATAAAAACTAAAAAATGGATGGATGCACATTAATCGTATCATAAATAATACATGTCCCTTAATTACGCGACATAAATATGTTTAAAAATGTTTGTAGTTTAATAATATTTTTGTACGGTGGACCTTAAGTCTTTTTGCCACAACTGGTTATTAAGAAGCGGTCAAAGATATTATCTATGCTTTAGATATTTAGGCATTATAAACGGTACTTACACTAATGTATATTTAAACGTTTTATTTTTTCTACATCACTTAGTCCGTTAAAATTATATGTAGCTGTGTAGGATATTATGACGAACTTGTGTGTTAAGTAAAACTATTTTTTTTTTAAATATAGTTATTTACTAACGTGAAATATTTATATAAATTTACAAAGAGGAATTCTTTAAGCTTTAAGTTTTCACACATAAAATATGTTAAAACGTATATCATATATTGTAATTAAGTAGGAGATATTAGAGTAATTATTGTAGTCAGATCATGACTTCTTGTTTAAAACATACACATAATTTAAAACTACTTTATATTGTAGTTTGTATTTCATCATTGCTAGAGAAATCCCTAAACAATTATAAAACCTCAAAAAGTAATTAAAATGAGAATCCTACTGTCTCGTGTTGGTCCCATTGTCATATCAGTAGTTATCAATAAATTTATTGTTTATTTTATTAAACCAAACCAAATATAATCATTCTATTATGCTGCTATTGAAATATTAAGTGATATTAATTATTTGTGTAAAATTAAGTTGTTAATTTTTACCATGATTACAATTATTGACATAAATTATTAATTTTCCTTTAGTACTCAAAGACCAATTTCCAACCACTCTTATGGTTTAATTACCGAAAAAGTCAAAACATTAGAAATCACATGTAATCGAGGCTGGTTGGACTAATTTTAGTTGTTTAATGGTAAATACTGAAATGTCGAGGCATGCTGGTTATTAATACTTCTTATACGAGATTGCATAAATGAAAATGTCATTAAATGCAAATTAAAATTGAGATTAGGATAGCTTCGTGAGTTGCCGTTTCACCTTACACTCCATTTAAGCAAAGTTTGTACAGCAAACACATCAGACCCTAACATGAATGATACTGAGTTAGTCAGTTCAGGGCTCTAATTGGCAGCAAAACTGTCCGGCGTTTGAGCGCCGTTGAACAAACAACTGTGAAGTCAGAATTCCTGTCCGCGAAATACGTATAAACTTTAAACACATTCTGTGTTGCAATATGCGTTATATCATGACGTAAAATTTTAATTATTATTCTTGTAGATGTGCAACTCGTTTAACATACGAAATGTCGTGTCTTAAAAGAAATATTTTTTTCTCTTGAAAATATATTTACGAATACAAGAAAATGACAGTGGTAATTACATTCTGATTTGGATCACTGATTTTAATATAACACCGAAATAAAAGCCTATAAAAATATTTATTTTAATTATTTTTGTAATCACAGACTACATTTTATTTTCAAAAACTAACTCTAATAGTTTTTTCAAAACATTTTCAGTTAAGTGAACGTAATTGAATAAAATTATACAATCGTATTGTCATTCAAAAATATGTATTTAAAATAAGTTCCATTGCGCATACATGAGTTTCCTCTAACATATAATATAAATCCGGTGCTACGCAGTATTCTTAATAAAATTCTATGAGTATTCCATACCATTGTAAAAAGCCAAATCATCCGCATTGCAAAGTATATGTCGATGCATTGTTTTCTTAATTGATTGTTTAATTAATTATTTTTAACCTCGGGGCTTATAACAATATTATTCACTATTCTAACCATAATAAGCCATCATTATAACCTGAATAGAGGAGTTTTTAGCTTGAGACCTTATAACGAAAATGGCTGAGGCAAATTTTGGAGCAAACGTAATCGATATGAACATTCCATTTAAAATCTTGGTCAAGGTAAATGCCAGGAAATTTCGAGGAACATACCTCTTCTAGTAAGGCCTTATTTAACACGATAGCCAGGCCATAGTCCGCAGTCTGTCGAACGAGAAGAAAAATTTATAACGCTGGATTATGAAGAATTTGTTTTAGATTGATGGTGAGAAAATGCTTGACACAACTGTTTACTTAACAAAGCGTTTTGTTCTAAAATTCATTTTGTAGTTTCATTAAAACAAAGAGTCGTATCATTTACATACTGCACGATTCTTCCGTGTGTGAGTAATGATTCTATATAATTGACATATGTCATCACTTAATTTTTTACATTGCTTAATTAGCACTTTTATTTTAAATGTATATATTCTAGGGAACTACTGCAATATTAAATATTCTACACTGTGAATATTGAGTTTAACTTCTTGACTAAGTCTTGACTCCAGGAAGTTAGAGTCCACTTCCGTCTGGAGAGATCTGGCAATGCGGAAATAGTGGAGTACCTTGGCAATACTATCTGTACATAATGCAATTTAAGTATTCAAAACGTACTCTCTGTAACACGATGAGTTCTTAGTTGTTTTCGCGTATCACTGTTTTCTCATTAGAAACATATAAGTCACAAAGGAATCCAGTTAAAGTAAACTATAGAAGGATATAAATTTACTGCTGATTGAAACGTACAATTAGTGCGTATTAATGCATGTTGTGCGGTCATGTAAACTGTTCTAAAGGGATTGGAAGTCGGGTTTTCGCAATCATGGATTACTATTCAATAGTTCATTGTAACACAGGCATATCCCACACTAACGGCACGCATTTGGTTTAGTACACGTGCTAAATACAGAATATCAAGTCGTACGTTTCATTTTAATTTATTGCCATAAAAATTAATTTACTTGTAATGATCTTAGTAATAAAATGATAAGAGTACGCTATACTACGTGTCACGCAACAGGCTATGCTGCTGTTGCTTTCAAACTTTTTAATACACTGTTGATTAAAATTTCAAGATATAGGTAATTTTACTAAATAGGAAATATTGGATTTCACCGAGAGACCAAAGAGAAACTATGACAACTTCCTGGTTGATAGCCTTTAGTAACAATCACCGAAATGCAATATTTACATATGCACCATGATCGAGCTCATTCTTGTAGAAAAGAAATTTCATCTCAAATGTTCTGATCTTTATTTTAACACTCCTTGTTTACTGAATCTTCTTTAGTGTTCTTATGAGGTTCATCGTTGTCAGGCGGACATATATAAATATCCGCTGCCTAGTAGTCCTCGACAGGATCTTATATGGCTTTTAAGATTTATGCTAAAGTAACTGAATTGCAAGACGAATAAAACGGTTTTAAATTTAGTAAAACAATTCCAGTCATAATGCCAAATAAACACCACTGTAACAATTGTCATAATAGTGGTTAATAATTGTAAATTATGTACATTATACTGCTTTTTAAGACTTCTAAAAGCTATTTAAAATAAATAATCGAACAAAGATTGTACTAATGGCTTGATCCCAACTGGTAATTTGAGACCCAATAATTTTGTTCTATGCTGTACAAAAATACGATAGTACTCGTATTATTATGTTTTGCACGCCTTAGAGCTAAATATGCTTATAACCTTATACGTCAAATTGAGAAATTAAACCCTTTTCGTACATGAAACCTTAGAATATGTGTGAAATTATCCTTCTAGTAGAGGCAGACATTGTGTTGTTGGTTTGTGTGCATGTGGCGGAATGTCACTTGTAGATTATTGGGGGCTGGGGTTTCAAACCTGTTCTCAATGTCAGTACTACTGTACACTCTCAGACAAAAGTATTACTTTGAACCAAATCACTTATACCATAACTTGGGTAAAATATTTTCAGATGGGACGTATAGGACCCGGTGGACTTTAAAGGATTACTGCTAACTAATAATCTTGCTCAAGTAAATTTGTAGTGTTGAATATGTACATATTTCCAATGTATATCTCAATATAAGGCCTAAAAATGGTTTATTATTTTTAATGAAAGCATTTACGGATGATATGCATCAACGGGAATGAAACAAATAATATAATGAATAGCACACTCCGAGTATGATTATTGTTTGACTAATATGTTTCTACAATATTATCCAAGGCAATAAAATAGCTAAAGCTTGCCAATATATTTATGTAGGAATTTGAGAAAAACCTTTCCTTGAGCTCAGTTCAAACCACTCCTACCAAGCGTGCTAAATCAATGACCTTGCGTAGCTGTGTCATATAAGATAATTATTGATTAAGTCAAGTCAAAGAAAACTGTTAGGTTGTTGAGTTATGACGCTTTGAGGAATTCTTTAGTAGGGAATAAAGATAGATGGTGCGAATATGGCCACCATTATGTAAAGTGGGGAATTTAATAAAATGGCGAGAAATGGAGCCGCCGCGATAGAGACTTGTCTTCAGCTACTTACTTATACTACCCTTTCTTTGTTTGAAGGTTATTTTTGACGATGGAAGGATTGTGAGGAGAACAGGATTTTCCGGACATTTGCCATCGTTCAGTGAAACAAGAAATCAGTACTGAACGATATACTATCTACTACCATTTTACTTAACTTAACCTTAAATATCGTGAAGCTAGAACGAAGAACATCTCAAACAACTTTTATTTCGAAATGTAATGAAACATTACTATTTAGATACATCAGAATACAACTAACAAGGTGGTGGACTCGTATGTATTTGACATGCATAAACTAAATTGTATTAAATTAAATATATTTATATTATATAAATATAAGTGTGAACTGCCTAATAAAATATTGCCTTATTCCTAAACCCATTAACGCTTTCATAATGTGGTGTTTTAATAGTCATATTAACATTAATACTAATGAAAGACTGTTACTGGAATGAGCACATTATTTTTAAATACACTTGTTGTTCCATTCATACCGTCACACAGAAGATATACTTTATCATATTGCAGATATAATAATTATTCTTTTTAATTTGTATCCGGATATTAGTGTAAAAGAGGACTGTGGACATAAATATTCAAAGCCCAAATTCAATTATGTTTTAGTGTAGTTAAGTAAAAAGTACTTCATGTAAAAAAGCGTATTTATATGATTCTTCTCCAACTTTAATTCAAATATTCCTTGTTGCGACTACAGCTGCATTGTCGAGCCAAGATGTTGACGTCGTGGTGTATGACTTGACATCAACGTGAAGCGAAATCAATTTTAAAGTTTCATTAAATTATTAATTTCGTAGGAAAAATTCGAAAGAACATAGGAACCAAATGACTATCCCACCACGTTTTATTTAACTTCATTATTATTCATTTTTGTAGCAACGTAGCAAAGTATAATTTTGTATTCAACATCTGTTGGTAAGTTTTATTTGGCATTATTAAACATAAAAGTCAACTTTGCAATACAGAGTACAGATTACTACGACTTCAGAGATCTCCAACTTTATTTGTTTCGTCTATTCAGTATACCATACATCTGTATTCATAAGTTAAATTCAATAAAACGTTACTTTGATTTTAGTATTTTATTGGAAATCTCAAGTATTATTATAATGTTTTAAGCCACATGTGCCCCAGATTTCAAAAATTCTTACTAAAATGTTCTCTGTTAGACAGAATATCAACAAAAGAATTTACTGTCAAGAAGTAAAGTATATCTTGTATAAAGTCTATTTTCCGCTACACTTCCGTTCAGCGAGGGAATCCTCTTTTTTTATTCAATCAACGTTGTACTTTATTTACCGTAAATATCGAAAAATACAAAGAGTTTGAAATATAACGAAACTAGGTTTATATTAAATTTCGTTTACTTGCCAGACATTGTTTTTTATACATATTAACAGTAAAAGCTTCAGAAACATTATTGATGTAAAAAAAATTAAAATAGCAAGGGATAAATTTTTAAGTTCGTATTTTCAAAAATTAAATTATAAGGTATGTCTTTATACTCATAAACCTGTATAGGTTAAAATTTAAAGAGAATAACCAGATAAGAGAATTCACCAGCAGTTAAAAACTTACGTATCTAAAGTTATTTTTATTTGCAGGTTTTGTATAATCTATCCTTTTTCAAATGGCTTATTGTACATGGTAAACGCGATACACGAAAAATCACTATAAAGTTTAGAAAATACATATTGACAATTTAGCTCTGTGTCTTGTTCGAAATATAAGAGTAAATCTATAACTTTTAATATTTTAAATTAACTATTATCCCACAATTTCGATTGAAAGAAAGTATGCAACGTTTTCATTTCTACTATAATGAATTTAGACTTGTAATTTTATAAGAAGTATAAATTTTTCTCATTTTATATTTACGCAGGGCAATCTTGCTCAATGATATAGCTTCTTTAAGTAAATATTTGAGGAAAACTTTAATTATTACAGATGCAATAAACCGGCCTCCTATAAATTACTTTAAATACTGTAAGAATTTTAAGTTGGTATTCAGAGATGATAAACTTATTTATAATTCATTATATGTGGGTAGGAAGTCATGTACAAACAAAACAAGATGTACCCAAGTATGAAAAATCCAATTTACCATTTTTATTGCCATAAATAAATTTTTACAGTTTTAAATAAATAATATTATAGGTTATCTCCTTGATATTCTAAGTTATGTAATTAATATGGCAACATATAACACATCATTATTGTTTTTGTGACATTCGTATATTATTTTCCTTACAATTTAACTTTTTCTCTTTTTTATAGAATACCATACAAAATTTGAAACTGTCAGATATAACGAGTCTATCTTAAATGTAATATTAGTATTTATTCCAGAAACCTGGCGTAGTTAGACTTTGGAATGGAGAAAAACACAACCAATTGGAAGGACAAGACCACTTTAAAAATACTGTGACGACGGGGCCCTTTTCCCGCCGTCTGATGTGGAGAGGGAGAGGTCAACACGGAACACCTGATGTTGTTTCAGTCGAGGAGGTGTCGTCTATGGGTAGAGGACATTGCGTGTGGTGAGAGCAGACCGGGGACGTGCGGTGGCGCGGCACGAGCGGCGGCGATGCTTACGGACGGTTAGATAGGTTTAGGTGGTAGAATGTGATGAATAAATGATGTTGTTTTAAGAAGAGTGAGTAGTTATTTGTTACGTACCTCGTCACGGCCAAGCAGAGTGTATGGAGCAGCCCCAAGGACTAACAGGGTGAGTTATAGTAGAAATAACTTGATCACACAGTACGTGACAAATTTTGGTGGAGGCGCCGGGTAGTCCTGAGGCGTGATAGCCTGAGACGGACTTGCCTTTTAGTCTGAAAAATTGTAGTAAGATTTTAAGTGAAAAAAAAAAAAAAAAATATATAATAATAATTAATTTGAGTCCTTTTGTTGAGTATTCTGGAAATTAGTATAATAGCAAGTGGTAACCCGTAAGTGATGCTAATTTAAGTATGTTTTAGTTATTATTTAATACCTAGTTCAGTACTTGTTATTTTATAAAAAGCATTCAATTGATATTTCTGTCTGTCGTAAGCCGCGGTTTAATTTTTCCATATTTGAAGCTAAACAATTTGGAGAAGAAATGTTGGATTGTTGGTCTGATGTAATGTTGGTGAAAGAAGATCTAAGGGACGTGTGAAGTGTGAAGTGAATATATTATAGTAATGAAGTGATTATTTAAATAGATTGCTGCAATAATCAGTGATTGTATACTAATTATTTGTACGTGATTAATGTGACGGGATTATAGTTTAGTATGAATTTGGATGTTATTGTAAAAATTTATTAGTGTTTTAGCAAGGTTCTAATTGTTTTTAGATAATGTGATCAGTGAACTGTGAGAAAAAATAATGTTTGTGGATTATTATTATTGTGTCTTATTAGTTATAAGTGTGACAGTGAACGGTAATAGTTGTAGCTAGTGAGAGATATACTTTACTTACTGCTTTATGAACGGGGACCCCAGTTCACTTTAGTGTAGTGACGAGGAGTAGAAGCAGGCAGGATTCACAGTCGCAGAGTAGTTCCCCAGTTTCTGAGTTTGAAAACTTAGCTCAGAAGACTGAATTAAGCCCTCTTCTTGAGGAATCTTTAGACGACAGCTTCGAAGAGTTGAGGGTAAACGAGCAAGAGTATCGGTCGGTGCAAGAGAGAGTAGTGAAGAAATAGAGCCATTAAGAAATAGAGTACTAGCCATGGCTGAAGCTAGAGGACCTATTATTACTCCCCAAAGTTTCGTGGTAGCCCAGAAGAGAATGTAGAGGAGTATTTGCAAGCCTATGAGAGAGTAGCGAGAGCTAACGGTTGGGACGAAGCAAAGAAGTTAGTGGTTATCCCTTGTTATCTGGAGGGGGCAGCCCTAAAGTGGTATGAAAATTTAGAACAGGCAGAAGAAAATAACTTGACTTGGGATATTGTAAAGCGAAAGATGAAAGAAGCATTCCAGTCAATTGCTTGGGAGGAGCAATTGGAATTTAAACTAAGACTTAGGATGCAAGGAGAGGACGAGCAGGTTGAGGCCTATATCCAGGATGTACTAAATCTGTTGTAACAAAATTAGACCCCAATATGGCTGAAAGAAGCAAAATCAAGCATGTTCTAAGGGGCTTGAAACCATCATTACTTGAAAAAGTGATGATGATGAACAACGAAACTTTGGAAAATGTTTTAGCCAACGTAAGAAAAGTACAAACTGCAAGATTTATAGCGGGCCAAAGGGTTCGACCAACTCTTGACAGAAACCCCATAACCAGAGGAGCGGGACCGATAACCGTACCCCATGCGTCACAACCAAGTAGTAGCTCGTTAGAGAACAAAATTGAAAACCTAATGAGTGAATTCGCTAAGTTTAGTATGAGTCTTATGGAACAAAGGAAAAATGAGGAGAAACACACTACTCAACGGAGGGATGTAGGCTACTATGGAGGTCAAAACCAAAGGGGTCGTGGTTCATTTCGGGGTTCAAATCGTGGACGAACAGCAGATGGTAGAGTGATTTGTTACAAATGTAACCGTGTGGGACACTTTGCTATAAACTGCAGATCAAATCTAGGTAGAGGACAGGGGGAAACGACAGAGGGGGGGGACGCTAGAGGAGGGAGTTAGCGTTCCTACTAATAGAAACTCCCCAAATGAAAGTGAAATCCCAAGTAGCAGGATAGCCACATTATGTGAAACTCATGAACAGGAAGAGTGGGAGAGACACATGGAGACAATATAGCGGATCCCCGAGGAGTAGATGGATTCAGGGTGGTTTTCATCAGCGTTATCAGACAGAAGAACGGAAGAAACCCGCTACGTGGCATCAAGCGGTTGTCAAGCAATCCAGGATCGTATTAGAACTCTAGGGGTTCTTGAAGTTCACGCCCTCGTCGATCAACACGAAAGACCAGTTATATTTGACACCGGCGCATGTGTCAGTTGTATGGACGAAAATCTTGTGAGTCACCGTGCTAGAGTTCCAACCAGTAGAGGGAGTAAATATGAAGACGGCCACAGATGAACCTGTATGTATCACTGGAAAGAACGGACATAACTATAGAAATCGGCAGATGCGTCTTTAGATTTTCTGTATTTGTAGCCAGAGGACTAGGAGGTTGCTGCATTCTAGGAAATGATTTTCATCTTAAGTTTAAAACAACCATAAGCTATGCCGAAAGAATGGTGAGGTTAACCAACGTAAGTGGAAGAACTATATCTGCTCCATTTTCCTGTCGAGAAAAGGATGCGTAGTATCAGAGACCACCCCCAGATGCAACTGGCTAAACCAGATCCAGTTTGAGGATCTTGAAGAATGTAGCGTAAAAGTTGTGAGTGCCGACACTACTGAAATTCCCGCAAGAGGCCGAAAGCTGCTGAAAATCAAATTTGAAGGTGCTTTACCATACACAGGCATTATGGAACCAAACTACCGGCTGTATAAGGAGACTTCCATTTTTGTACCACCCTGCCTCACCACATCATTGCCACTAGAAGCCGTCATGGTATCAAATGTTTCAGAAGAAGTGAAAAGAATAAACAAGGGTGAATTATTGGCAGAAGTGTATGAAGCTGAAGAAATTCCAATTGAAAATAAATCTATTGCAATGAATATTGTGAGTGGAGGTGATGAGGGTTGTATTGAAGAAAAAGAAGTTGAATCTTAACCCTCAGATGACATCCGAAGAAAGGAAAACTATGCTAGATCTGTTGGCGGACTACAGTGACAGATTCTCCTGGGATCCCTCTCAAATTGGAAAGAACAACCGTAAGCGAGCACAAGATAGAGCTTACTACAGAACTCCAGTGCATCAACCACCCTACCGAGTCTCCCATAGAGAAAGGGAGATACTGAGAGATCAAGTTGAGGAGATGCTGAGCAAGAAACATAATACGTCCTAGTACAAGCGCTTTTGCATCACCTGTTGTCTTGGTAAAAAAGAAAAATGGAGAGTGGAGATTTTGTGTTGACTATCGTCGAGTGTGAACGACCAGCTGAATCCTATACAACACCCTCTTCCACTGATAGATGATATTCTACATACTTAAAATGGTTGTCAATGGTTTGTAACGCTAGACTTAACGTCTGGGTTTTGGCAGCTGCCCATAAGAGAAAAGGACAGGCACATAACAGCTTTTGTTACCCCAGATGGTTTATGGGAGTACGAAAGTTACTCCATTTGGGCTCAAAACGAGTCCCGCAGCCTTTCAAAAACTGCATGGACAAGGTTGTTGGCAGGATTTAAAATGGGGTACATGCCTTTTATATCTAGACGATATATTAGTTATGGCTCCAACATTCAAGGAGTTGATTAGAAAATTTGAGAAAGTTTCTCCAAAGGCTTAGGGAAGCCTCTATGACACTAAATCCTTCTAAGTGTACCTTTGGGTATCAGGAAGTTAAGGTACTAGGACATACAGGTCAGTGGTTAAAGGAGTAAGTCCCGATGCTGGAAAAATAAAAGACATACTGAATTTTGAACCACCTAGAAGACTGAGGGCTCTCAGGTCATTTCTGGGGCTTGCCAACTACTACCGTAAATTTGTACCTGACTACTCAAAGATAGCCAGACCTTTAATTGAATTGACCAAGAAGAATAAGTCATTCATATGGGGTACAGAGCAACAAGAAGCATTCCAAACCTAAAGGAGAAGCTAACAACAGCTCCGATCTTACGACACTTCGATCCCAAACTGCCTGTTGAGTTACACACTGACGCTAGCGACATTGGAGAGTAGGTGCTGTGATCATTGCAAAAGGAAAAGGGGGATGCGTTACCTGTAGCATACGCATCTAGGAGGCTATCAGAAGCAGAGAAAAAAATATACGGTCACTGAAAAAGAGTGTATTGGTGTTGTGTGGGCAACACAACATTTTTAGGCAGTTTCTATGGGGGCGCAATTTTTACAATAGTAGTAGATCACCATGCTTTGTGTGGTTACACAAGAACCGGGACTCATCAGGAAGACTGGCAAGATGGGCCCTGAAGCTCATGGAGTTTGACTATGAAATAAGGCACAAACAAGGACGCCTACATGTAGTTCCTGACACACTTTCAAGGAATGCTTGTGAGGACTGTAAGCCAGAAGACGAAGACAAGACCAATGAAATACCCATGTTAGCGCTGAATTGGACAGATCTACCCAAATTACAGGATGAGGACGAGGAGTACAGAAGAATCAAGGACACAATGTTAAAACCGGAAGAGTCTACAGCGACAGAAAGAAGAATGGCAAGGAGTTTTATGCTGGAAGATGGAGTGCTATACAGACGTAATGTTGCTCATATTGGAGAAAAGAAACTGCTAGTAGTACCTGAAAGCATCAGAAGTGAAATTTTGTATGAATGTCATGACAGCCCTTTGGCAGGTGGACATCTGGGTTTCACCAAGACGTTTCATAAATTGAAGTGCCGGTTCTATTGGCCGAACATGATAAAGGATACTGAGAAGTACGTCAAAACGTGCTTACACTGTCAAACTCGAAAGACACCAAAATTATCTCCAGCAGGGATGTTACAACCATTCGGTGGGGTATCCTTTTGAAAGAATTGGGATAGATGTATTGGGTCCGTTTACAAAGACAGACAACGGAAATAAGTACATCATAGTAGCGATGGATTATGCGACAAAGTGGGCTGAAGCAAAAGCGACCCCCTCAGCTACTGCAGAAGAGACCGCGAAATTTGTGATCAACAGAATCATTTGTAGGTTTGGATGTCCGAACGAGATCCTTACTGACAGAGGAAAGAATTTTTAGGTCGAACTTAGTGTTGTGAAATTTTAAACGGACTGGGAATTCCGCACGTTATTCCAACAGCTTATCATCCAGCGTGCAATGGCTTAGTAGAACATTTCAACGGCACACTGGCTCAGATGTTATCTTATTATACAGGGTCTAATCAGAGAGACTGGGATCTTTACGTAAATCTCACATGTTTCAGCTACAACACAAGTCGTCAGGAAACCATAAAACATAGTCCTTACTATATGCTTTTTGGAATGGAAGCTCGACTACTGTTGATGTAGCTCTACGCAAAAATGTAAGTAGTGACGTGAAGGCGGAGGAAGTTCTGCAAAGAGTTCACCAGTGTCGCAGAGATGTAATAAAAATAGTGGAAAGAAGTCAACAGAAAACAGAAGGATCGGTTACGACCAGAAGCACCGTTTCGTAGAGTATGAACCGATGATCTAGTCATGATATGGACACCAGCTCGCAAGAAGGGAAGGACTACCAAGTTACTACATTGGTGGAACGGCCCGTATAAGGTGATATCCAGGCTTTCGAAGTGAACTATGAAATAGAAATCAAGAAAGGGAACCGGTGTTATTTTGACACAGTTCACGTGAGTCGACTACTAAAACGTTTTTATCCAAGAAACTAGAGATAAAATGAAAGGATGATGCATGTTCTTTTATGAATGTAATTAGTGTATAAATTAGTGTTTAAAACAAATTTAGGATAGGGTAGCGTGTAACTTATATAATCTATCCTGTGCAAGACAATAACTTTAGACCGTCTGTATATTCATTATAAAAAAAAAAAAAAAGAAAAAAAAGAGGACTATTTTGTGCTTGCCAGTGTAATATTTGTGTTTGGCTACGAGTTAAAAACTGCCCAGCTAAGCGATAATGTGATCATTGCACTGTGAGACAATGCAAGATAGGCAGGGCAAGGTCCAAAAATCGGACACTAGTGTGCTAGACAGTGAGCTCACGACGCTCGAGCGGTTTTTTAAAAACTAACTGGTGTCCTGTATACGTAATATTTCTTGAAATTTTAGTTAACCAGCGTTATATTTATAAGTTTGATAATTTAGGTGTGCTAATATTAGATAAATGTGTTAAAACTTGATTGTTAGTTTAATTTGTTGTGACTACAGTAACAGTGTGCACGCGTGACAGAGAAAACTATGGATACGCTACCGAAGGTAATGACACTTGTTAGTATGATCATTGTAATTTTTGGTAATGTTTTATTTGTAGAGGCGAGTCAGGATGGCCAAACTCCAATATCAGTTGTTACAGGTGTTACTGGAAAGAGATAAAAGTCGGCAGAGATATATGAAGCGTCCGTCCCGTTTGGTTTACAAGACAGCGTGGCCAGGAGTAGACATAGCTTATTTAAGTCGTCCCAAAGGAGTAGGATTTTGTAATGGTGTTATGAATGATCCAGAAATGTATGTTATTTTCTTGGGCCGCAGTGGTTAATAAGGAGATTGGAGCACGAGTCACATGGCTGAACAGAAGTTTGAGTGAGACAGCTGATAATTTTGAATTATTTTCAGGGTCGAAACGTGATAAGCGCAGTCTTCATTTTATAGGTAATTTTGCTCATTGGTGTTGTGGAGTTATAACCAAGAAGCAGCTACGACCTTTGTATGCTAATCAAGAGAGAATGAATGTATTTGAGCAGGAAACTTCACAATGAACTTCAAGAGGCGTATGCAGAAATGGATAATCTAACAATTAATATGAATTCTTACAGTCAGGAAGTCAGTCGCACATTTTTCTCAAGTAATAGGTGTGGGGAGTTAACATAACAAAGATGATTGATCGATTTAGAACCAAGGTGTATGTCGCTGATCAAAAAGAATAATCATAAAACATACAGTCTGTTACAGCTCAACGCATTACACTCTATTCGGCAGTTGCAAGTGTTAACAACTAGTTACCAGATTGGAAAATTTTAAGTCAATGCAGAGAACAAAAGATTCCGAACTCGATTATTTCTTTGTCAAAATTTCAAGGAGATCTTCTGAAATTAGCGGCCTCAATCAAGGACGACAATTACGAGTTAGTAATTGCTCCGGAGGAAGTGACAAAAATATTTAAAATTAGAAATAGCTGACTGTATGATTTCAGGCTTTCAACAATAATTGTAAATGTAAAGGTGGCCCATTAAAAAGCGGGGGAGCGCGCTGGAAACTGTTTGAATTAATGGCTGTACCTTTTGCATGGAAAAATTCTACTTGTAATATTCATCATGATGTGACTATCTGGCAGCCGACAACGAGCGTCTGATGTCGATACAAGGCTCAGCAACTCATGATTGTCAGCCGTACATTAAAATTCTCTATGTTTTATTCCTAGGAATGCGGAGATGCTGTCTCGGGTTCGCTATGTCCCAGAGCTATGTTTAGAGGAGCGACGGATACAGGAACTCAGTAAAGTTTGTGCCTTTTCGTGTGCGCAGGGCAGAGCGCCGATAGTGAACAGATTAGGAGAGGAGATGTTTGTACTTACACACGTTTCAGGGCAGTTAAAGTTGGAATGTCGTCATGGGTCGAATTTAACCTTAAATATTCCGGAAGATAGACGACCCGGTGTCTCTCCAAATTAAGGTCGCTTGTGATTGTAAATTAATGTTAAATGAAGAAGTAATTGTTTTTGAAAACTACCCTTGTTATAAGAAAATATCTGTTTCAGAAATAGTCCCATATAGTTCCTGCTCTTTGGTCCAAATTGAAAACTTTGAAGGTTTCTTCCAGAAACACGTATTCCTCCAGTACTTTTACCACCCTGGACGAGTGTTTGGACGAGAGTTGGACGACTGAGGTGCCCCATTGGAACATGACGTACGCTAGGACACAGGTGGAAACCAAGCCACCGCTGATAGTAACAGGCCACAAACGAAGGGATTTGGCCAATTGTGTATACTGTAATTCATGCTGTATATTTTTCATGGTAAACGATTATTGTTGTGAGAAATCCACACTTTGTGGGTTTGTATAATTTAAATATAGTTAGAGGAGAAACTATAGAGATATTTGTTACAGAGAAAACCTATAGGGAAGCTGTATACATTACTTTGTTTAAATTCTTGTTTTTATTTTGTGCTGGGTACTTGTGAGATGGTGCTGTCGATGGAGGAATAAGCAGAGCAAAGAGGAAGTGTCTATGAAGGGGACATCGGGAGATCCAGGACAATGATGGCTTACCCCGAAGCATGCCGCTAGCCGAGATAGATGGGCGAGAGCTGCGAATTACCTTGGAATGGTGGGATATGAACAGTCCGAGTGATAAGTAACCACCATGTTTAATTGGATACATAATGGAGGAAACTATGGAAAGTTTATGTTACAAAGTGATTGATTGTTGATGAATTTCTTATAATAAACAAAAGGGAGTTTCATTTCTCTGTAATGATCATCCAGAGTAAAAACATTTAATATGATATAAGGTTTTGTTTGCATAATTAGATTATACTACAGCGATTGTACTAATATAATTAGGTACAGTGAATGACGTTTTGTACTTCAGACGTAATATAATATTTTAATGTTTTGTGAAAATCATGTAATGATAAGTGTGAGATAAATCTATGCCAATTATAAACCGTGAAGTTGCCTAGGATAAGGTGTGTCTAATAAGATTAGTTACAGGGACACGAGACGGGCGGTGCCCGGACCGGGGTGCGCAGCAGCTGATCTGGTGCAGGGTCACGGTCAGGTCACTGAGATGACATTGAACCTGTGTCGTATGACTGCGGTATGAATGATGATGAATGAGTGGTGGCCACCAAATGAGCAAATGAGTGAAAGAATGATATGTTATAAAATATGAATGTTATCAAGAATTAATAGGTAGAATGATTAATGTTAGTATAATGTTACAAGTGAAATAATGTTGGTGTTTATGTAACAATACAATATGAAAATGTTAGAGTAGGGGTATATCAATAGTGTTATACTTATTTAAACTAAAAGTAAGGGCTGAGTAAGAGTTTTAAAAGTGTATTTCACATTCGCTAAGAAATGGGGCCCCTTGAAACCGTGTTTAATGATAAATAGAATAATGGACCATTATAAAATGATGTACCGTAGTAACTAACACAGTTGGTATTTTATATAATAACATGTAACAACTATTAAGATGTAAAGAATGTTTAGTTTAGATAATGATTATTAAATGTTGTAATATACCACTTCATTTTCTGATTTGCATAAATGTCAGGTTGTTATGTTTCATGTTTTAAATGTTAACCTTTAACTATATCGAGGTATTTTAGATAAGGTACGGTATCCCTGACTAAATCAATTGTGTATATAAAAAGATAATTAGTTTATTTGTAGAATTGATAAATGTAGTTTTAAGTAATAAGGTGCCATGGGCTTACTTTGATTAAAATGTATGTTAAAATATTAGTGGGTAATACATGATTTGGGTAATAAATATTTGTATAATTGTCATATATTTGTTTATAGAATTAGTGATAAAAAAAAAAAATGAGAACAAATGTGAATGCTTTATTTGTTGATGATGATTTGTCTAGTTAGGTAGGGATAATTTCGTCTTAAACAAGTAACATAAGATTAGAAGAGCTCTAGTAGTTGGAACACGCTTGCAACAAGGTCGCAGGCCGCTGACCCCGAGGGTTCAGGCCACTGGCCCGGAAGGCCTCTGCTGACCACAGCTACTTATATCACGTAGCCATCTGGAGGTGCACTGTTCCAGCTCAAAAACTTTGTACTCCATTGCATGGAGATTACTTAAGTAGGTATAAAACGATCCAAATGGTATCAAAATCCCGGACACATATGTAATTAAATTATTTGGGGAAAAATAGAGAGTGTTAGTGTTAGTAATAAATTGAGATTCCCTTAGTTTTAGTAGTTGTAATTTTCTAATTTGAAGTAAATATGTAATAAGCATTTTATATTTTAGAAGTAATAAAAAAAAAAAAAAAAAAGGTGTTGTACTCCGCAAACTTGTATATTTATATGGCAAATAATGATATGTAAGGGATGTTTTATTGGTAACTTTTACATTTTTAGTTAGGTTAGCGTAGGCTCTATAACAGATTCCCCACGGCTATTATTTCAATTTTTGGATGTTTTAAATTTGAGCGATATTCATATTTGTGTGTGTCTTAACTCCTTTTAAATTTAGGTAATAATATCCAGGTGAAACAAATTAGAAGGGGAAAACAAAATATTGTAAGTCCTTTTGATGTACTTAGATAGGGAAATCGTTCGTGGCATTCGTCTCTCCCGTTCGTTCGCGTCCCATACTGAACTGGGAAGCTTAGAACTGTGAACATTCCAGTGTGAAGAATGTGCGTTAGAAATTAAAGAAGAGGACTAATACTTTTGGGTCACACGCCAAAGGAGGACGTGTCATGGACATAATGCTGTGCCCAGCAGTGAAGCTACGGTTACCATCAACTGAACATTAAACACTAGACCTTAGAGGTGAGAAAACAGTGACGAGCTCATAAGAGGAATGTGAGGAACGGAAGGAGGCGCAGTCACGTCAAGGCCGACTCCAGGATGGGCGTTCCTGGTGCAGCTACTCCGAGACCCGATGGGGATGCCTAAGCAGAGATTCATAACCGTAGCTTCCCTTTAAGAAGGGGGAGTGTGACGACGGGGCCCTTTTCCCGCCGTCTGATGTGGAGAGGGAGAGGTCAACACGGAACACCTGATGTTGTTCAGTCGAGGAGGTGTCGTCTATGGGTAGAGACATTGCGTGCGTGTGGTGAGAGCAGACCGGGGGACGTGCGGTGGCGCGGCACGAGCGGCGGCGATGCTACGGACGGTTAGATAGGTTTAGGTGGTAGAATGTGATGAATAAATGATGTTGTTTTAAGAAGAGTGAGTAGTTATTTGTTACGTACCTCGTCACGGCCAAGCAGAGTGTATGGAGCAGCCCCAAGGACTAACAGGTGTGAGTTATAGTAGAAATAACTTGATCACACAGTACGTGACAATACCTACACAAAGTTTTAAGAAAATAATCAATTACAGAGGAACAATATAGGGTTATTAAATGGATCTTATTAGAGTATATCTTAGGGCTGGAAAAATTTTAATCATGTCTGTCCACGTGACATCACAACTAGAGCTATTGTTTAAACTAGGTGAACGCGTAGGTTTAACAACTAGGTGAATGACAAATATATATATAATTTATTGGTCAATCACAGTGGTGTTGATCTTGTGCATATTAATTTATATCTTTTTTAAAGAAGTTATCACGGAAAATAGCGCTTGACAAAATTATTGGTTAACAGATCGAACATCGATTAAGTTTTATAGAGAACAAAAGAAACAACAAGAGGTTAAACCCTAATACATAACCTTATTAATGTTCGGTCGATATAATAAACTGAATAGATCCTGTACGAATCAGCTGTATTAAGGTGTAAGGGATTTTAGTATATGAAATCTCCATTACAATATAGGAACATAAAAACTACTTTTTAGCCTAAATAGTGAAAGAAATACTGCAATAAGCCTGACACTTCAAGCACATACAAATCGGCCATTCTGTGAGCTCATAGGTCGAATTATACTTTTCAATGACAAAATATATAAAATAGTTAGACAATTTCAAAGTAACCTTTCACTGTGGCTTAATAATCATAAACATGGAAAAAAACAAAACAATATGCCAATGATTGTGGTAATGTATGCAGTGAAATCCATTATTAATTATAAGTGAATTTCGGCATCGTCTGGATATCTACTGTATTTTTAACTTTAATATAAATAAACCAACGTATTTAAAATTATAGTCCATAATAATTTAAAATTATTTTATAAAATCCTTACGGATTTAACAAATACTCTTTGGGTTACTATTAACGAAATACATCGTTTTTGTTATTAATTCGGAGAGGTTCTGCCGCTATATAACTACTTAAATTGTCTAATTTCCTGTAATGCACCTATGACAGGATTACTATTCACTATTGACGTATTGCTGCTCAAACGCGATGAGTTCCAGGCTCCATTATGCGGCCATGTTCAGTCAATGGCATTGTAAAGTCAATCACAGCAACAGGATTTCAATAAGAAGCCAATTCATAACACTGGCACACTGTATTGTATGTTGTGGCTGGTACTGATGTTGAAATGTTCTTCAATACAAAGATTTGAGCTGAGCTGTTAGATGTTCCACACTTTACATTTCCTTTTGGGTGGTCCAATGTAAACTCCCTTGTACCACTTTTTAGATTAACTTAGATTAAAGCCTTAGTACAGACAAATATGCTATACATTTTTCATAATCTAAGGGAATTACATTTTATTAATAGTTAATGATTCAGAATATTCCAAAATATTACAAAATAACACAACATAATGTTTACTACATGAAAGCAAAACATTTTGTTCGTAGTTTTGAAATTATACTTTCACGTGTACTTTTTACATCAAATGAGAGCAAACATAGGTCATAGAAAAGAAACTGAACAATTCTTATCCTGCAATTGAAACTACAGGAGACACCAAACATTTTATTGGCCCATTTAAAATACAGGGAGGTTTGATTTAATATGACTGTTGAGTTTAGTTCAAGTTCATCTTCCTCTTATTGCAGCGACTGGATACTGATGCTGTTACAGACTTAACCCCTAGAATCTAGGACCATGGTCTTCTGAAAAGTTTGCAAAGATTTGACGACGCAGAAAGCTCAAACAAACAATTTCCATGATTACAAAGCCATCTAGATTACAAAATCAAAAATCTAGTGCAATCCTGTAAATTTGCATTCTCATTGTCTCATCAGCTACACAATTGAATGCACTTGTATGTTAATAACCCAATCATCAAGCACGGTGGAGCAGCCGAGTTTTCTACACACACAACTTAGCTACACGCAAGGGTTGATTTAATATGAATGCTGAGTTTTGAGTTTTTTTTCAGACCAGCTTCTTGTTAACGCACCGTCTAAAATCTGATGATGTTTAAGTATGTAATAGTATTAGGGTCTAGACGCTTAATTAAGAGGAAGGTGAACTATCAACATTCACAGTCACTGTATCCTGTCAAGTAAAGATTTAATGACAATTACAATCTACGAGTGTAATATATACTTGTGTATCTATCACAGCTTGAATATCAGTAAGGTGCTAATTTGGTCGCTAGTATAGTAAATATAAATAATTATAGGATAAGCCTTTATTGTAATAATTTCTACAATATATTCAAGAAAATTACTATAATATATGACAAATTATATCAAATATTTAATTAGAAAGTCTTAAAAAGAAGGTATAAACATATTTCTTATATTTATATTCTAATTTATTCCTGACCTTATTTAAACAAAGCACATGTGTATATTTAACGGATAAAATAAATCCAACCAATTTGTGAATATATTTATACAGATTTATAGGAATGATCTTTCGTGGTAATTTCGAATTAGAAAGTCTTTTTATGTATTTTTACTCGGAAAAACAAAACAGTAGAAAATGTAGAGGAATCTATATTTAGCTGTAAACGAACCTAATTAAAGCCCAATATTTACTGTACAGCTCAGTCGGTGGTACCCCAGTGCTTAGAGGTTCGGATATATGGGATGTTTGCGAGTGTGAATATAGATAAACACGTAACTACAAATATTTGGCGTTAATTATTGTTTCAGAGAGGCCTAATCTAGGACTTGTTATAGGTAGAAGTACTGCTTGTGATTTAGTTATAAGAATATCTATTCAAATATAAATTTGAAATACAGGTTTATTAATACTCAGTGTGAGTGTTTATAAATTATTGTTGATTAAAAGATATTTATACTAATCTAAGTACATAAGATTGCAAAATATTTAAAAGTATATAAAGTATTCAGTGATGAAAATATACCTTACTCTTGATCTATGATACAACGCTTCCGTATCAATAAATATTGGCTTTCAGATTGATTTGACTGGCTTAGTAACTATCGATCACAGTCAATTAAAATTAAGTTCTTATATTAGAACAAACTATGCGTAAGTAATAGGTGTAGAACCATTCAAGAATTTGTTGATATAATAGCGGTTTAATTTTTATAATTTAAGATGGAAGACACGATTTTAAAAATAAATTATCTAGAAATTTTAAATTTTTACAATAATTAAAAGTATATACCAAATTTAAACTTAATACAACAAGGCATTTTATAATTAAAAACAAATGTGAAAAACCCGAAATTGCTTCTATTCCGGTAATTATTAGGTTTTTACAACATTTTAATACGATATTATGTTTTCCTTTTGGCCCAAGACCTGAAAATTATGTAGAACATTCTGGGGCACTCTGTATAAAGATTTTATTTATATAAATGTTGTAAATATAAGTTTTAATGACATTTTAGGTAATTAATTAGATAAAGGTAATAGCGAAACGTAGGTAAAATAACAAACAAAGATACAAACATAGATAGAAGAATACTTCTGAATAAAAGTGGTAATATTATCATATGATGAATGGCAAGTTGAATTGCGTACTTTTATATAGTAAATGTAAAATTAAGTGAACAATGACAAGTTGTTCAGATTGAGTTAAGATTGGCCATTAATTTTTTCTACCGTTAGATCTGACAGACGGAGAGCCAATGGGTGGTGTGACAGGAACAGATTGGTCACTAATGTATCTAGCCTAATCTACGATCAGATTTATGAGCTTTGGCAGAAATTTTAAAAAGTGCTATTTATTGAGTAAGTTTTAAAGTAAAATAAAACTATATTTTATATAAGAAAACAAGGTAGTAAGAAACACTTCAAATATTATTGCTCAAAATATTTTTCATATATGTTTGGGTGTGTGTGTGTAATATATACGTATGTAATATATATATATATATATATATATATATATATATATATTACATATATTATTATATATATTACATTTGTGTAAATGGCAATAGCCGAATTTAATTTATTTCAATATATATATATATATATATATATATATATATATATATATATATATATATATATATATATATATTAATCTTCAATAAGAATTCTTCAGTTGTATTAAACATTTTCTATATTTCGGCTTAAGCCGTCTTCAGGAAATTACAAAAATATAAATAGGGCTATAAGAACAGAATAAACATAAAACATCAACACAGAAAATACATATAAAATATATAACATAAATTACGATGTTTATACAAATTGTTTTATATAGAAAACTAACCTCACCTCTAGGTAGATCAATAAACTATAATTAGATCTATAAATTTGACCTTAATAAGCAGTCAGGCTTGGCAACCCTATTCTGAACAATGTTGGACCGAACTGTTCTCTAAGTTATGCATTTGAGCAAATGTTAAATTACATAGATCGTTTAGATTTATGTACATAATAATAAATGATTTTTGCTCAACAACCGAGAATCAGGACCAGGTGGTTGATTAAGATCCGTTAGAGAATAAAATAGTTCTAATCTATTGTAAGACATGTTCAAGCTATTCTACCTTTGGAAACATCTCTAACAAAACGAATCCTGACTCGGCGCCAAGAAACTAAGTGAAGCTGTAAATTTGACTCTTTCTTTGTACTCAGGCTCCTTGCAATTACCTTAACTGCTAACGAAGGTACATTCCAATGGTAACAACTTGTTTTATTGTAATAGTTAAATGTGTGTAGCATCTTTTTCAATATTACATATATTAATATAACCACAAACTTCTGTTTTGTGACAATGTATTATAACATTGAAATGCAGTTGCATGTGTCTTGCGACATTATAATAAGTGCTGGAATAACATGCGAAGCTTTTATAATTCCAATAATTTGTTTGGGACTCTATTGAAATTACACAGACAATCCGCACTTGCATGAACTCATACGTATTTATATCTAGGTTGTTTCTTATAACGGGTTTGAAATCGTTTGTGAGAATACGGATTATGATAAGACATGTTACTTTATAAAGTGACTTGTTTTGTGAATTTTCAGTAAAGAGTGTTTCAAAATCCGTCTGTGGTTATATTTTCGAGTTTTTATAGGTGAAACATCCGCAATGTTGTAAAAAATTAAACAAATATTTGCAAACCAGTTTTTATGGATCTAATTTTCAACATCTAGTTTTTAATAGTGGTTAAAAACTACAAATATTACGAATTTCTATATATTAAACAGTAATAAATGAAATGTGAATTGACCAAAACTTTCTTTTTATATTTAATTTCGATATTACTCTTGGCCATTTTGGTATATAAACATAATAACTCACAAAGAGATTTCCTGGACTAAGTTAGTAACCATTTATTTGATTTGAGATAATGCCCATAACAGCGAGTAAGAATTGTTTTTACTTAAAATAATTTGCAACTTATATATGAACTTGTTTCTCATACCGTAATTTTTGTCACACATTTCTTTGAAGTGGACACTCTTTATTTCTTAAATCTCGCTTTCTCCAAAGGTATAACAGCAGTTAGTTGCAGTATAAATCTGCCTCAGAGAAATTCACGTGACAACTAAGTTCTTTGATAAATCTACAGTACAATGCTTGGTGGGCTGATGAGGCACATTGTACCTAATACAGTTAATTGTAGTGAAGACTCACAGACGGGTTGGTTATAATTTGTGAGCAATCAACAATTGACTTTGTGGGGTAAAAGGAAGCATGCCTCATTCAGACTAGGCGCATTTTATTGTAATAGTTATCTATTCAAAATATAACTTTTATATTTTAATCTTCATTATTAATCCTGTCAAAATATTATATTTTTTCCTGTTTAAGTTTTTCATTTTTAAAACTCATGGGCTTTATTTTTCTTAAGAAATTGAAAATAATATTTTATTGCGTGCATTTAAAACTAGATCTACATTTATGAAACAAAATTCTTTAGCAATATAATTATAAACTACGTATTGGCCCTGAAACCACGTTTAAACGTGTAACCGAATGTAAAATTACCAAGTTTTCACTATTAAATGATTATACAATACATAGATTTTTGAAAAGTTATATAATATAATGCTAATTTGAAATAAATAACTTCAGTTCCTTGAACACTCTTTGTTCTTGAGAAAATTAATGCTCAATTAAACTTTAAATGAATCTCTTATAGTCTTATAAAAATGGATAGAACCTTTCCATGGTACTGGATATTTTATGAGTGACTATTTTACAAACTTTATTCAAATAATTTCTAGAATGCTGCAAGCTTTTATCTTCATATGACTATTTCATTCCAGTTGTGAAAACATATTTATATAGAGAAAATTAAACAATTTTATATTTTATGATATGGCAAATCTGTCAACATTGCAATGTTGTTTCATGTGTTTGTCAAACGTCATGAGAACTAATTGGATAACATGAATCCTGGTCCATTTTACGAGGAAAAGCTCACTTTAGAAACTATAAAAATTGATATTCAACAAATATTAAACAATAAATCTTCAAGTTAAGTTAACCTAAAATGCAAGTTTCATTTCACCGTTAAAAAAAGGGTACTATGTATAAAATAACTCCCTGAGACATCCAATGCAAAATATTTGAGTTATCTTCATTCGTCATTACTTTTCAATAAATAAAACAAAATAACTTGTTCTCTGCCTCATAAATTTACTACAAAACTGCAAGTGATTGCGTTATAAATATAAATTCCTAAATCCTTAGATAAATTTCTGAAGAATAGAAACAATAACCAATTTAATCATTAAGTGTGGGTAGTTATAATTACAATAAACCTCTTACACCAAATCTTGTACAGCCTTGTGTAGTCAGGAAAGTGATTGCAGTCAGGTATATTCGTTTGATTTATATTAAAAAAATTAGAAGGTTTCCAGAATTAACAAGAAGGTATTTGAAATATTCCAATATTATCAAACATTCCAAACGAAATTCTACACGAACAAACCACACTAAAGTTAGCAACAGAAGACTCCTTCAATATTATTCCTAATCATTTCCATAGAACCGCAGGTATTCCATTGAAAGATGCAAGAGATAATTCAAGAGAACAGTTCGGTCCAACATTATTAAAAATAGGGTTGCCAAGCCTGACTGCTTATGAAGGTCAAATTTATAGATCTAATTATAGTTTATTGATATGCATAGGGGTGAGGTTAGTTTTCTATATAAAACAATTTGTATTAACATCGTAATTTATGTATATATATATATATATATATATATATATATATATATATATACATTAAATTGTATAAGTGGCAATAGTAAAAGTAAGCGCTCTGTGGTGTAATGGTAGCACATTCACCCGGCAAGTGAGAGATCCGGGTTCGACTCCCGGCGGAGCAAGTACTTTTTGTGATTCAATGTTTATTGAAATTAAATAAGGCTATTGCCACTTATACAATTTAATGTAAATAAAAGTCGTTTGACAGGTATTTGGTCTTCCGATCATATGTTAGTTTGCTTATTTAAACCCATATGTGACAGATACGGCCAAATACAAAATAATTGAATCGGAAAAAGTAAGCGCTCTGTGGTGTAATGGTAGCACATTCACCCGGCAAGTGAGAGATCCGGGTTCGACTCCCGGCGGAGCAAGTACTTTTTGTGATTCAATGTTTATTTAAATTAAATAAGGCTATTGCCACTTATACAATTTAATGTAAATAAAAGTCGTTTGACAGGTATTTGGTCTTCCGATCATATGTTAGTTTGCTTATTTAAACCCATATGTGACAGATACGGCCAAATACAAAATAATTGAATCGGAAAAAGTAAGCGCTCTGTGGTGTAATGGTAGCACATTCACCCGGCAAGTGAGAGATCCGGGTTCGACTCCCGGCGGAGCAAGTACTTTTTGTGATTCAATATATTTTATATATATATATATATATATATATATATATATATATATATATATATATATACCAAAGTACGAACTACCCTCTTAAAAATTAAGAAGTAACGATAAAATATAACAAGAATGTCTTGAGTTTTTGAGACAGACAGGGAAAGACAGAAAATTTTTTCTAATTCCACGAGTGAAAGGCTTTGCTAAGCTCTGCCAATAACTTAAAATTAGCAAGTTATTAAAGTATCAAGTCCAGAAACTGAGAATCAGTTTTGTATTTTATAAGCAACAAGTTAGTTTTCTCTCAAAATAATTGAAAAACTTTACACGAAAATGGATTATCGCTCACTCTAGCTCTTATTGAAGTGTAATGGAATACTTATATTTAGTAGTTTATTATTTATTATCTTAGCCCTACACGCTTTGGCTCATTGTTTCTGCACTAATCAGAATTAAAAATAATTAGAGCAATAGAATGTCTTTAAGACAAAATACCATACATTACATGGTTAAAACTCAGTTAGTGTATTTTAGATATTTGCCCTCTACAACAATCCATCTCCTCGCAGCATACATCAATGTCAGTGGCACCTTTCTGTTCCTGAGAATATCTAAACAGTTTTTGTTTCCTTCGATGCAGCCAGCGCAATTAGCTTTTGTTTGAAAAGAAAATATTTGATTTAATACTGTTTACTAGTTATTGTCTTGAATGTTTTATTAACGGTCTGAGATATAAATATGGCAATTTATTTGTAATTCGTTCTAAAGTAAAATCCACATTGATAAACATTGAGACATCAATTAATTAATATAATTAAACGGTAATTATTATTAACTGCACTTACATGCAATTTTATTTATTTACTTAATTAAATTCTTAAGTGTTTATAATTATTATAATGAAGATTCTTGTAGAATACATGCTAAGGATAAACATTTTTTGTCAGTGTTATTTCAAAATATAATTTTTTAATTTTGACTTTTGAAGAATCAACTAATACATATAGGAAATTTAAAAGTAACGGATCTTTTCAGAAATAGTAACATATAGTATAATCAGCTAATAAATCCTATAAATATAAGTTTTCGTCTTAGAGTCAGGCATAATATAAAAAAAAACATATTGCCTCAATTTATTAGATTTTAGTAAACGTATTCATCAGACAAGAACTGATGAAGGATTTAAAAATACAATTTGAAGTGTTTGCTTGAAACTGCTGTTCAGATTTTGAACGCAATTTTTCACTACTTTTCAATGTTTCGTATTGTTTTAAGAACAGCAGAAAATTGCATATACAAAATCTCTGACGATTTAAATCCACCAATATATAAGTCATCATTTGTTACCTTTCAATTTTATTTGTACTGAGTGCCAGTGAATTTTTATATATTTATGGATGAGAAAACTTTCAAGCATATCAACAAAATTGAAGAAACATGATCCGAACCTTCATGAGTTTGAACTTCACAATGCAATATAAGTTAGAACTGTCATAAAAAAAAAACAAAATAAATTACAGCACTTAAAGCAACCAGTCCAGATTACATTTGATTCGTGATAGAAGATGCAGTGGTAGATCTTTCTATCATAAAGTAAATGTTACTAGGTGATGTTTTCTGCTAATTTGCATTGTATCAGCATACAATCCAGCATTTCGTGAAATCAATAGAGAAATTTTGCATAAACAAAAAATTATCGTCAGCCACCATTGTTTAGTTGAGGGTCAAAACTTGAGGATATAAAAAGACAAAATACAGGAAACCTGTAGTTTTTAGGGACTGTACTCTTTGTATATTAATCTTTTTTGAGACATTTTTTTCTATTTACACAATTTTAATAGATTTTAAACATTACGTTTTAGATGATTTATTAAAATAAACGTGAGGCGAAATAAAGGCAAATATAAAATAATAAATATATAAAAGCTTATTTTCAAGTTTCCTCCTAACGAAACATTAAAATCCACATGTTTAGTACACCAATCAACATCTTGTGGCAATGATTGGACTTGGTATGGTACATTGTACAAACACAAGTAGACCGACTACTACTGAATCGATATTTTGGTCATTGACATACTTTATATTGTGATGCACTCAAGTAGACGCACTTCAACAACGCACTTCGGAGGAGATGTATCTTTGTCCCATGGATAATGATTTGATTGGATACGCCGTGTGCAATTCATCTTTCAGTTCATACTGTAAGGATAAAGAATGTATGGTTTGTTCTTTTTATGTATCTGGCATTCACATAATTGTTTTCAAGCAAATGAAGTAGATCAGTTTGCTGGGACGGATGTCGGAGCATTTAACGTACAGCAGCTGTTCTTTGAGAGCTTAACGAACCGAGAGCGAACACTTAATGTTGTTTACTCCTCCGTTGTTTGCTCCTCCACTATCATCAACGTGTTTGGCCAAACTGAAAACTTGCAAGTTGTGTATCAGTCTAGTTTAGTCTGTATAGTCTTTTCGAATAAACTTTGACTGCTACTCTTTGGAAGGGATATCTACTTCAAGAGAAAGTGGAATATTTATATATTGTTAGTTTATAACACTGATTATCTAACAACCAAAGGACACTTGACTGTAAGATATGACAAAATAAATTATTTCCTCGAGCTAAATTATCTAGCATTATAAATAAAACAAGCTGGATAACTATTTCCACTCACTCTTGTAGATAATTCATTTCTCACAAGTAAAGTTTATTTTAGATAGTATTATCAGTTCCAACACAAATTAAACTAAAATTATATAAATATTAGCGGTAATGCAGGCTATACAGGCTTTTTATATAACATGTACAAGACTACATGAGGGTGAACGTACAGTGACTCGAAACCTAATTCCTTAATTTGCTTGTAGGTGGTCTGAAAGCGTACAGACCATCACTACTCTACATCCCCGATTGCCCCATGTGTAATCTCGCTCCTGTTGCAGAATTATTGAACAATCTCTAATATATAAGGGAAAAAATACTTTAAACACCAACACAATACTGACCTCATTTAATATCAACAATACTCACAAGATGAACAGATTAACTTGGAATGTCGTATTAAATGTCATAAATGTAAAATAAAAAAATTTTTTTTTTCAATGAAAAGTACAATTACCGCATTGTGATTACGGGGAATGGTAGTATATTTTTTATAGCACGTAAAATGAAGAACACTAATAAAAAAGTAATCCAGCAGTAAATTCTTTGATTAATTCTAAATATAGTATGAAACACTGGAAATTATCTTTTAAAATTTTTAAAAAACTAGAATTTATACGGCGCATAACCTAAAATAAACTCCTACCCCTTTTATCAATCTGTAAAAGTAAATAAGCGAACTTTTTAGACATTTATTCTCAAAATATCTTACAACCAGACGGATTTACCCAACTGCAGGATTCTCCACTGCATAATACGGTAGCCAATAGCTTGGCGCAAGATAAATTACCTCGTAGGAAATTTAATTTGTAGCGATAATTAAAAAAAATAAATAATCTTTAGAAATAAAACTGCACATGACCTTTTTAGATATCGTAGAAAGACACCTAAAACATAAACTAGTACAGAAACAGTTCCAGAGTTCTTTATTTAAGTAGGCCTCAGTTCGAGAAATTTTAAATAAAAATTATATATTCAATCTAACAGAACTAACCTGCAAGCAGAGTATTCCATATATGAAATATATATATATATATATATATATATATATATATATATATATATACGTATTGTCATTAAATACTGAAATAATGCTATTGATTAAAATTGATAAACTCCTATGTTTAGATACGCTCAACGTATTGAATTCTTTAGCCTACAGGTTTCCATCAAAATGTTTATAAGGACACCTTGAACACAGCTCATATATGTATCAGTGGCAATAAAGAACAAAATTCTCAGGTATAATTTAGAATAAACGTCCAAATATTTGATGACATAGTACTCCCTATTTAGATTTAACTCCCTTTCTATATTTGTACAGTGCTAACTTAAGTGATATTTTAACCTATTTTTCATACCTGAATATCATACATGATCACCTGTGCATATTATCTTGAAACATTATATGAGAAAAATGCTTCCGGTTAATGAAAGTTGTATAGACGGCTTAAGACTTTAAAGATATATTCATTCGTTTGAATAGAATCAACAGCATTGATAAAAGGGAATACAGGATTCCAAACTTTGTAATAAAATTCAACCTGTCGTTTAAAATGAAATATTCACGTTACGGTAATTTTTTTCCTATTAAGACACAAAATTTTCTAAACTAATTGACGTATTTGACAAAGAGTTGAATGAAATTAAGAATAGGGTAACGCCTGTTCATCTGAATAATTTTTTATACCACTATCATGATAGCAGTTAACCTTATCGTAGCTTGTAAGGATTATAGTAATGCTTTCCAGTTATTACTGGAATGGAACTATATGAAAGGTAAACCTATCATTAAGAGGATACAATTTTTTTGCTGGAATTTCAGTATAAACATCAAATATATTAATATGTGCTAAACTATATATTTCTTGTAAATTAAATAAAAACATGTTGGTGGATGAAATTCGATATAGATGTTTACGGGAAAAACTATCAATACAGTTTAAGTAAGATTTATACGTTATTTTCTGTATGTAAATAAGAATATTGATTTTTAAATAAGGTTAGTATGATGTATATGCTTCCATTAAATAAAAAAAAAAACAGTAATCCTGGAAATTTGTTATTTATATTTTAATATGGAAAACATATCTAATTAAATATTACTCCATATAAATCAAAGTTTACTAGAGGAAGTAAATTTCATTGGCACTGATCGTTATCATTTGACCATATACTCGTTGAAAAAAGGTGCTTTTTAATTCATTGTTCCCAAAATCTCATTAAAAACCAGTTCTATGTTCTAAAATGTTCTTATAATTGAAATTTTCCTACCTTAGTAACTGCTATACATAATATTATTTTTTTAACCATTTGAAAAAAGTGTTAAAATTGGTGGCGAAATAGTGTGCTCCGAAAATGATTATTCTATTTATTACCTCGAATGAACAATGCAGCATACGTCACTAAACAAAATAACGAGTGCATAAATTTACTTCCCATTTTGTTTTCAGCTGTAAGACCTTGGGATTATTAGTCTTATTTCATATATACGTACTTATTTGGTTTTGCTAACAAATAACTTCATACAATAGCACAAGTTCTGAGTTAAACATTGTCAAATAGGTAAAAGAAGTTTTAAACCAATAATATAACTAGTATTTTTAATTAGGTTTTTAGTACGGTAGTTAATAATTCAGTACATGTCAAATATCATGTCAGTTGATATAATGGTTTTATGTAGGTTATCCTTTTTTAAATATAAAAGCATATACTGTAATCTTTTCAAAGTATATCATGTAATAAAGTAAAATCCCAAACAATTATTTTTTTAGTACACAATGGTATCGTTAGTAATCTGTACAGTACTATAAACATTTTTTGAATTGACTTAAATTGTTAAAGTTATTTTATAAATTATTGATATTTTGGAACATAATTTCCTAAATTGACTGATCGTTTGCAAAGCATAACGCTAGTTGGGATAGAAATGTTTAATTTATATCTCTCTGTCTGATTTAGTTCCGGTTTATTTATATAAAAGAGGGGTTTGAATACTCATGAGGCCCCGAGAGGTGCACTGTCATGTGGTTGCTTCTATTGAAATATTGTTATATTTGGTAAGATTTATGTGACATTCAACACAACACGTAACATTTTGAAAAGGTATGATTTATGGTTTGCACATATGACTGACCTATAAACCGAACGAGTTGACTTCAAATTTTGAACAAATCATCATGAATAAACAGGCAGCACTGAATTCTTTGCATATCAGTCCATGGGATTTTGCTAACTGTTAGAAAATATATTAGATAACCATGATGGAAAAAGAAATTTGCAGAACAAGTAAATTTGTAAACAAGCTGATTATGATTATATAAGTCGTAACGTTTTAACAAGTGTACTGTAGATTACTCATATGGTAGAAACAAAAAATAATACTATGGACATTAAACCATAACAACAAGTGATGATTTCATTCCAACGTACTTTTGCGTTTGACTACCCTCCCTACCTCATTAGAAAATTTATTTCGTAAAACCTGCTATAAAACCTAACTCTATAAAAATGTGAATGCATCATGGAGGAAAGTATTTCTAAAAAGGTTTAATCTGTATACATATTATTCATAGCTCGAAGCATAAAGATAGTTTGAAGTAAAAAAGCAACTAAGTATAATATGTAAATGTTTGTGATGACTTTCGATAAAATTTTGTATTTTAATTATTAGATTTAATATACCTTTAAGCCTTAATACAAGTGTATTAAACATATGAAATAAAATAATCGAATTTTACCTTCAACTAGTTCAATTACCAATTGAATGAAGGGGCACAAATTCAATGAATGAGAATTTACGTTTTTGTTTTCAAGCAATGTGGAAAAATACTACTTGGAAAAATACCTTTAATCTATTGGGTCCAGATTAAAGGAATTTTCTCATTAATTTCACTGATTTCAGTGATAATATGGGTTATCTTAACAAATTACACGTAGTTCTCCATGTGTACATACCTTTGGAGAGTACATAAGTTATTAGTCTTACCAATTACATGAATAATAGTAGTTTGATGTTATTTATATTGTAATATTGGCTTTTGATGTCTTGGCGCTATTCATTGATCCCTAATGTACATCTTTCCGTTTTATTTTTCAAGTTAGTTGAAGAATACTTGGATATCTGAGATAAACTAAATAATTATGAAATTTATTCCTCATTAAATGATGATTAATAAACGATTAGCTTAAGTGATTATTACAGTAAACGATGTTCTCTGTTGCGCTTATTTAGGGATCACAAACCTTTACCCCTAATTCCAAAGTTAAAGGCAATACATTTTAAACCTCTACCCCAATACATACAAGTGAATGTAAGCATAATATAAATTCAAAACTGTTTAAACTTAATTTTTTTTAGTTGTATTAGACCTTATGAGTATAAGGAGATAGGGATATTATAATAACAATCATACAGGATATCCTATTTATAATGAAGTGATTTCTATAAAAAATGTATTCATAGTGTAAATTTTCTCAGGTTGAGGCGAATAGAATTAAAAATGCATGCATTTGTATGAAAATATTCTAATGAATCAATCTTATTACCGGCATTGAATTATGCTATATATATAACCCATATAAACAGTAGAAGCACGGTGTCCGTACAAAAGAGTTAAATGGTGTCCCATTCTGAAGCCATTATATTATTACACATCAATGGAATCCAATTCAGGTAGGTACATAACTATAACTAGGCTATATTCACATTATCCTACAGAACAGTGAAAGCAAAATGGTAGCTACTAGGAAATGAAACGAATAAATTAGACTGTGCATGTATATAACTAGGCTATATTTACATTATACTACAGAACAGTGAAAGCAAAATGGTAGCTACTAGGAAACAAAACGAATAAATTGGACTGTACATAAAAAGTACCCCCCATTACGAAAACATAATATTACACCTGTAAAAAATGCTTTTAAAAGGTCACACGTTGTTGCACATATATTAAGGTATTCGTAAATAAATAAGTCTATGTTTATAGTAAAATTAGAGGTTACACTCGTTATAGGTTCAATGTATGCTTAATCAACTCGCACACTCCTTATCAATTTTCTCTCTAATAATTTCTCATGAATTAAACTTGAAACATTAAATTAAAACCACATATACTCCTTTATTTGGCTGAATAAACGTTTACATAGGAAATAACTATTATAAAACTTTTAACATAGAAAGTAACACTTGGGCGCTCGGCCTTAGTGTAACGTAAACGCCAGAAAGTAAGCTAACAGTGTTTACAAGAGCATAAACGAGCTCCGCCCAGTCAAAGATGATAAGACACGGCTTCTTGTTGAGTTTACATTATATCAAACGTTGTTAATGTTGACACCGTCCATAAATATTATCTGCCAACCTAATCACTTATAAAGTAGCTGAGTACACTTATACACTGCAGTGTTGCCCACAGAAAGTAAGCTAACAGTAATTTAAAGTGCATAACGAGCTCCGGCCAGCCAGAAATTATAAGAAAAGTCTTCTTGTTGATTTTACAAATTAATCAAACGTTCTTAATGAAATCTTTAGGGAAATCCCTCCTGGAAAAATCGCTCACAGCACTGACAGTTGTAGAAAAAACCAATTTGGGAGGGTATAGCAAGATTTAGAATTATAAAAAGATATTATTTTCACTACATATTGTTTCTATTTTTTTACATGTTTAAATTTACATGCTTCATTCCAAGTAAATATAATTTAAATCAGCTAGTAATATAAATATTAATTATTTCGCAGTAAGTTATACCTTTCAGCCTCTTTATATCGTTAGCGATTCTGTGGAATACTACTCTCATAATACTATTCATTAAACGATTATCAATAATAGTTATATAATTCATAGCAATTTCTCTATCGTATTCAAGAATAACTAGGTTGTATTCCTACATCCTATCTGGTTTTAAACATGAGGGACCTTGCAAAGCTAAACACATTTCTTCCCTCAGGTACAGTATCAGGCACTTGTACAATCCTTAATGTATTTTTGTGAATTGGGCCATGACTGAAAGTAGCAGTAAGTAGATTTTATTGAGTAAAATAAAAGTATAATATCGACCGTTTCACAGTCTGTGTATGCCTTGTAGTCCCTAATTGTATTCTGGATAGATCCTAAGGATACAAGGATATTCAATAATTCAATAAAAATAAATTTTTATTAACAATCTAATTCACATAGAGAAAAAATATAACATGTGAATCATAAAAGTTTTGCTTGAAATATATCGCCTTCAATTTTTAAAGGCATATTTATTCTAGAAGTGTTTAACAGATATCTAAAGATTATATATTGCTTAAACATTTTCTACGATAGATTGATTTTCACTTCGTAGAATACATCAAGATTACAAAATTGTGTTTGTTATGTGGAATACATTAATGAAAAAGAGCGTAACAGATATATTGTTTATACCAGCTACGTCTGCCAAAAGCCAGGTAAATAAAATGTTGGCAAGCTGGTTTGCATGTTTGAATGCCGGGGTTCTAGTCCAAGTAAATAAATTACAATACTTTTCAAAATTTCATATAACTCATTACATTTATTGATATCTCCGTTAATACGGACAACTGGGACAGAAATATATATTTCTAGAAAATTTTTAAAGTGTTTAATGATGATTTATAAACAATTCTCAAATCGTTGGATATTTCTTAGAACTTTCTCTTATCTCAGTAAATACAGGCTATTATAATCCACTTGCACTGTTTTACCCGTTTTAGTTGAGAAATTGATTTTAATCTTTCAGAATTAATTTCAGTTCAGATGTTAAACCGACGCTGCCAATAAAATATATCCACCTGTAGAGTGCAGTTACAACGGTGGAGTTTTATTCTTATTCGTTAAAACCTAAACGATAAATTACCAACATGATAACAGTTATCACAGTTATACAGTAATATGGCTTATTCATCACAAGCAGCCAGATTTTTTGCAATTTGACACATTCCTCTTTGTGAATGTTGTAAAGTTCAGCCAATCATGAATGTATCCTCCTCCCCGTCAGCAACATCACATGTACAGGTGGACGTATTACTGGCAGTTTCGTGCTCAACTTGGCGAGGACAAAATTTTTTAATAATTGAATTTCGTAAATAATGTTTCTACGTGGTGTGAACCCGTATGCTTAGGAGGAAGCTATGACAATGTACGCCTTATAACAATGGAATATTTGTCATAACGAGTTATTAAATTGTGTAGTAAACAGTATATTTTATAAATATTGACTACAAGTTTAAGTATAGTGCACAAAACAAATTTAAAACTTTAGTTTTATCAAATATGTGTTTCATGAATAAATTCTCGTTGTATAGTTTCTTTTATTTACCTGATAATTTCATTAATGTATATGTATATACACATACAAATGAATTTTTATCTGAATGTCCTCTATAGAATCGTAAACTGTTTGACCGATCATTATGAAAATGTTTATGTAAATGTATTTTTTTTTCGTCGGCGAAGCTTTAAAGGCTATGCAGCCACTAGATGGCACTACAAAATATAAACATTTTCAAAGCGCCTTCACGTGACAAACTGAAATTACGAGACAGTTAAGCATATTAAATAGCCAATCGCTGTTGAAAGCGCTAAGTTATGATGTATATTTTTCTGATAAATTATTTAAGTAATATTTTTATGATTGAGCACTACATACAACACAAAACCGGAATTTTCTCAGTTCCATGCGTTTGAACCCCAGGTGCAATAGAAGCACTTCAGACACTGTAAATGTATGCATTTGTGCAGTTTAGATGTTTAATTGGATTATGTTGCAGAGTTGACATAGCACAACTAGGTTATACAATTATTCCAACACTAATCCTTTAGAATATCAACACTTTGTTTAATGCATTTTCAGTCGCTTGGTTACGTATGCGACTAAAATTTTCCTGTGTTTATAGACAATCGAAAAAGTTCTCATTATGATGAGTTCTCGAGATATATATATATATATATATATATATATATATATATCAAGTTGTTTCAGTATGTATAGTATAAAAGAAAAAATATAACATAAATTTTATATTATTGGATTGTTATGAAACATCTTAATGTTATATACACATAATTTTAAACCAATGTAGATTAGTTTCAAGCTACGAATGTACAACACTACAATTATTATTAAATAAGAAGCAGATGACAACTGACAAGATAATAATGGGCTTCATTTTGGCACAACGGATCAGATATACACAGGAAACAGACATAAACATTATATTAAGTTTGAAGTTTCTAAATGCTTCAGACTGTCAAAGAGTAAAGGAATGTTCTGCTCTCTCAAAGTTGTCGGATCCTTTATTAAAAGAGAAACAGTTTATATTAAACAGCTACTTACAAGGAATCTCGGAAACATATTTCTTTAAGACGTACTTTGGAGAAATCCGTTGCATTAAGAAGTACGCTAATAGAAGTAAATAATAGTTTAAGACATTTATTTTTCTAAGGATTTATTAAAGATACGTAGAGAAAGATTTTAAGGCAGATTTTGCATATTTTTTTGTACAATGCAAAGTTGAAGTATTCCACGAGGCTTTGCTGAATTTCCGTGCAAAATTTCATGTCAATACTTTAGCACTATGCTTCTTTGTTTATATGCCACATTAAAAATATTGTATGGTTATACTCACTTTGTTTACACATTTATGTATCCACCGACTTTTCGTTGTTATCATGTTTATGAATAACGCCGATGTAAAAAAGTTTTCTAGTGATGGTTCAGATCCCATGGAGTAATATGAACTATAATCCTTAACGATACGGAGTAACATGATACATATCTAGCTACAATATACGTTGTTTACTCTTTAAATGCGACTCAATACATATACCGACTGTAGGACAGTCGGGGTGGTTGTAAGGTGTGTCCTCTACAGTAAATGTCTTAAACTATTAGTTACCCTCAAAAAAAGTCGTTAAAACCAGCAGCTTACGGGTACTACTGTATCATGACGGTCCCATTTAAATATGTAGGTGATAAATAAATTAACTAGTTATTCTATTGCTATCAAAATAAATATAATAATATATGCACCCATTTTTAATGATGCGTGTATAGATAAGTAAATTGTTTTCACTACTTAAACATTGACACACAACATTATTTTAGTTTTGAATAAATAGAGTTAGTATTACAATCGAGTTTTGATTTTATTACTGAACAAGCCAAAACGTAAAAAACATGTAATCAAGCTTGTTGGACTAATTTTAGTTGTATAATGTTAAACATTGAAAAGTTGAGGCATGCTGGTTATTAACAGTTATTATCAATGGTTACAAAACTAAATTTGTCATTAAAAACCAAACGAAAACGGAATTCTGGACAGCTTAATTACTAGCCCTTTCACTGACACTCCACTTCAGGAAAGTTTGTACAGCACACACATCAGACCCTAACATGAATGATGCTGAGTTAGTCAGTTCAGGGCTCTAATTGGCAGCAGAAATGTCCAACGTTTGAGCGTTGTTGAACAAACATCAACTGCGAAACCAGTGTGACTGATATTAAATTCATCTTCGTGAAATACACACAAACTTTAAACATATTCTGAGTTCCAAAATCATTTATATCATGGTGAAAATTTTACATTATTCATACTAGATGTACGGTCTTGTTTTATTTATCATAAATAAAGTTCCCTTTACAAATTTATGTACTTTAAAAAGATATGATTTTCCATTAATTTAAATTGCTATTAAAGAAATAAAGTTGTCATGGAAATACAATTCTAATAGAAATCGGTGGTTTTACGAGCCAGTTAATGCCAAAATATAAGTTTTGGTGATTAAATAGAAAGTATAAATCTAATTGACATCAAGAAATTTATTTAAATAAATCTTATGATGTATAGATGTATAAATAAAAAAAAAAATATGAAATTTAATTTTGTGCCACGCAAAATCGTTAAAAGTTAAATGAGTATTTTATATCATTTTAAGGAGCCAAAAGATATGCATGGTAAAGTGTATACTAAGACAGTTTTATTGATTTACTGTTTAAGTCATCTGTTTAATAACGCTATTAGTTAAAAACAATTATTCAATAATATCAATCTTTCCTAGCTAAATAAATCAACCAATTGGTTTGAACCCACCCCCCCCCCCCCCCACCCCCCCCCCCCCCCACCCCCCCCCCCCCCCACCCCCCCCCCCCCCCACCCCCCCCCCCCCCCACCCCCCCCCCCCCCCAAGGCGCCGCGAGCTATTGCTAGGGGTGCGCCGCCGTTGTCTACCAAAGAGTCTAATCGTCATCATACTACAATACATGTGCGGTACCAGTCTGTGCGCGCGGCTTTGGAGTTACTACCACCCTTTTCTTCCCCCTGCCGAACGTTATTTACTGGCCCAGCCCGGCGGGTTGCACATACAAAACAAACTAGGCCCAAGGTCAGACAACAGAGCTTTTGATTCTCGGTACGTCAATTTGTTCTTGGAAATCGTTGCTAGATGATGCAACGGAAAACTACCTTCGTGGATTTTTGGAAATCGTTGTCGTACGTTCCCCGGCAAAACAGTCTGGCTAATACTATCTTGCAGTCTAGCTTGCGTTGAGGTTTCGTTTTAGAGTTAAGTTGCGGAGTTTATGTTTACTCAGTGTTGACAGTCGCACAAGTGAAGTTAAATAATCAATGTAAGTGAAGTTGTAGTTTTTGTTCAGTTTATTTAGTGTTGGTTATTTATATTGTTCTTTAAAATGAAAAGATTCTTTATCTTCAAATAAACACTGAACAAAGGAAGTAAACAAAGTAGTGATTACCGCGTCAACGTCTGCAAAGAAGCTATGCCGGAAGGCAGCTGAGGGGAAGCCGTAAACCAAAATACAGAAAATATGACGGATAAGATATTTAGATTTTGGTTTTTTCTTGTATTGAATGTTAATAATGAAGTAGGCGCCGCAAATGTGTTGTTTGCATGAAGGTTTTATCAGTTCGAATCTATGCTGCCTAGTAAACTAAAACGGCATTTAGAAACTGTTCCACTCAAAACTTGATTGGGAAACAAGATAGTTCTTTAAAAAGGAAAGGATAACTGACGGCAGTTAAAAACAAAAGGCTTCTTTTTCTAAACATTCACAAACCTAACAGCGAATGCACTTTTAGCTTCATTTCAAAGTAGCATATCACATTGAAAAATGCAAAAAAGCCCTCACACAATTGCGGAAAGAGCTTATTTTACCAGCTGCCGTTGACATGGCTAAGATAATGATTGGTGAGGATGCAAAGGAGAGCAAACTTCTTAAAATTCCTCCTGTCAAACAATACAATAAGCAGGAGGATTGATGGACTATTATCGTGAGGACATTAATCATCCAGCTTTATAAAATAGTTTTGAGAGGGTAAAGAGTTCGGAATTCAATTATTGATGAGGCTACTGACTCAGTCACAAAAGGGACGCTAATTTAATTTGCTACGTTAGGTATGTGAATGAAAAACCAGTTGATAGGAAGAATTTGTTGTTATTGTAAGGAAATTGAAGGAGGGCACCCTCTGGTTAAAGAAGTTGTTTGATTATTGTTAATAAATTTTAACTTTATGGCGGAGAATGATTATTAACTTGGGAAAGAAAAGGACTGTGTTGGGGGTGAGTGTATGATGGAGGCCGGTCAATGTCAGGACACTACCAAGGGACTGACAATCTCGGCATTCGCGGAAAAGGCCCCCAAAAACGCTGTTTGGGACCACACTGTATTATACACCGAGAAGCACTGGCAGCAGCAAAGTTCAGTTCAGAGATAAGTGCAGTTATAAAAACCGTGATCCACATGTAATAAAATTTTATCAAAACATGACCAATGAAGCCCGGGTTTTTTTCTAAACTATGTGGATGGACACAGGCGCTCAACACTCGTCGCTATTTGTACTATAGCAGTGGCTCGATGGCTTATTCTCTGGGGCAATTCTCTGCTAAGATTATTTGAGCTGAGGACAGAAGATTCCACATTTTTCTGAGTTGACGACAATAATGCTATTGCTGATAATGTTTAATTGATGAATAAGTTTTCTCCCTTAAACTGGGCGTATTCCTGGGACAGATATTTTTTCAACGTTGCTTGAACATTCTTAAACCAAGTCTTTGCAGGGGAACAATACGGAGATATTTTTCAATTGACCAGTAAAGTTGAAGCATTCAAGAACCAAACTTGTGCTTTGGGAAAAAAAAGTTTGAAAAATGGAGATTGTTCGATATGTTTTTTCAACCTTTGAAATCAGTTTCTTAAAGAAAACGATCTTACTCTGAAAGAAGGAAATTATTAGGAGGTACAAAGTTATTTTGAAAGACTACCTGCCCAAAGACGATGAAATCAAAGCGCGAGCAGTCAGTGGGGGTAAACGACCCTTTTCCAACACTGAAATGCCTGAAAACTTCAGCAACGAAGGAAGCAGAACAGCTAATTGTGACATTTCAAACGGAACTTGTCATTGATAGAATCAAAATTTCAGTCCCCAACTCCCTGTTTGAGTTTTGGAATGGTATTGAAAAAACGAATTTCCACATGGTTTGAGCAAAAAGTCTTTGCGTGCAGTTATTCCATTTGCAAGTTCTTACCTTTGCAAGTGTGGTTTTTCCGCTGTTTAGAGGCAAAGCTTTACATTGAAAAGGAAATTCGGATTGCTATATCAAAATTTACATCCAGGTACAATGACAAACACAGCTTATAAAAGACAAACAAGCGCATCCGTCCCATTGAAACAGAAAACTTATGGACTTTGTTATTTATGTATAATATTTTTCAAGTTAGCATTTCATTTCTATTATAGAATTTTCTTATAAAGGGAGTCGTGTTTTTCTTATGGTTGTTTTAAGTTATTATTATTACATTTTTTGCAATAAATCAAGTACAATCCAACTTTTGTGTGTTTAATGATGTTTCTTACCGTTGTAAGAACAAGGTAAAATGGTGTTGTTGTTAAAAAAGTAATAAAAATTTATTAACAATGTTACGTAAAGTATAATAACAAATAAACTATTAAATTTTTTAAACTAAAAATTTAATTATTGTAATGAAAGTGCAATGGAAAACGGATAAATTATACTTAGGTGCGCCGCAAAGCCATGTCTGTACTCAAAGGGAGCCGTGGGCCAAAAAAGTTTGGGAACCTCTGCTCTAAGGATATGGATTATTAATATGAATTTTGTCTTGTC
Organism: Homalodisca vitripennis; assembly: GCF_021130785.1. Classification (NCBI taxonomy): domain Eukaryota; kingdom Metazoa; phylum Arthropoda; class Insecta; order Hemiptera; family Cicadellidae; genus Homalodisca; species Homalodisca vitripennis. The sequence goes on from NC_060207.1 coordinate 195,937,183, forward strand.
ATATTAAAAAATCATAATTAATAAAAATAGTATGTGATGGATATAAAAAAGAATTAAATACTATACCACATAATTTGTTATTTGGTTTAATTTATTTCTAGTACCTGTTGAAATTAACGAAAAGTCTCTATTGCTGGGTTTTCCGAATCATATAATCCCCAAGATATGTTAGGTCTCCAAAATGTTGGAGATACAGTTTTCATAAAAACAACAGGACTTCAAATGAGAACCCAGTTTTATCGATAAGCCAAGCATCCATCATCAAGCATTCTCCAGAATAGAACATAAAGAAGATGACTCAATCATCTACTGTCGGGATCATAGTGTGTCTGCCAGATTTCTCAGTTGAAGTCAAATAGAGATATTCTGCCATCCATAAATACAGCATCACTTCTGAAGTTTGGACAATTTCTGCATTGTAGTTGGAGCTGTAAATCCATATTTCTGACTATCAAGTTTAACCTTGATATTTACGAAATTAAGCCAAAGTCTAAAGAATGCGCTAGGGATGCTATATCTACTGTATATTGTTGAAGGGTTGGCCGTACAAATCTTGTCTTTAACAATATATTCAACGAGATTTAGTTTTTTTTATTTATTATTTGAGTTAAAATGTTTATAGAGAGTTCAATCTTGCAGATTCTAGGAGACAAGTGGATCAGTATCTTAAGATATAAATGAGATGTAAATAATCATTGAGGACAGTGATGCAAAGTTTTGTTTCAAAATATGCTTATTACAAATTATGTTTAGTACAATATTAAATCATTAAGTTCAGAGTTTAATTATTACAGACTAAGATAAGTATGTCGTTGTTTAATGTATAAATTTACAAGAGGAAGGTAAGGCACAAGGTAGTCGAATGCTGAAATACATTAAATATAATCCAATTCCAAATTACAGATTGCTATAAACATTATTATTAATAAATTAATTATTTACAATTTAACAAACAATCTAAAATTAAATTTTCAAAACAGTACATTATATGATTTATTCTTCAAAATTAAACCTAGAGCCATTATAGAAACGAACACGACATTTTACAAATATTGCATACTGCTGTAAATTACTAAAAGACCGTATTTTAAAAACTCTATTAAATTATTGTTCTCATATTTAAATTAACTGTTAAAATGTTATATGTTTTTTATATTTATTTCTATAAGTATTTAAAATTATTAATTACTATGAGGCAGTTTTTAATTCAGAATCAGTGATATTTTTATGAAGTTATTTGTGGGGAAACCAAAAAGTTAGTGTAAATATCAAATAAAAACATTCCTAAGCTGTCAATTTTTAAATAAATTTCTAAGTAAATATACGCAGACTTTCCTTCCTTCAATGACATTGATATCAAGTTAACACATTCAGCGCCAGGGCATATGACACAATCCATTTAGCACGGGCCATTAGGTTTTTTTCCATATATTAACGGTCAGGGCCATGTGTATCTCAAAAATGTTATACGCCCCATGTTACCAAGTGGGCCGCGTGTATCATTTTTGATACATACGTCAGTTTCTAGTTTGAGCCCATATGTAATCAAAACTGAGCTATTCTACAATGCTTTTTAAATTGTGTAGAGTACACATATTCTATACCCGTTCAAAATACTACATCAAATATTTTAAAAAACTGAAGATAAAGTAAGTATAGTCCAAGAAGGAGAAGAAAAAGTTTTAGATTGACTTTTGCAATCTTGAGTAAATGTGCCACGCTAAAAAACAACAATTTACATCGAATTATCCGACCAAAGTTATAGGGATCACCCCCAATGATACTTCCATTCTGTAGTATAATTTACTTGATATATGGGGCTATATATGTGATTAGATAATGTTTACTTATTCTATATCGACATTAACTATTTCTAGAATTGGTGCTTTGTTTATTAATTAAAAATACATGTAATTATCACCGCATTCCTATAAATTCACATCAAGTTCTAGTAATTACATACTGTAAAATAACGTATATAATTTATACACCAGCATGTTTTTTTTTTTTTTTTTTTTTTTTTTATTTTAAATGAATTATTATAATTTTTATAATATAAATTATTATATTTTTCAGTTATTCCTAATTACTAGTAGCTTATATTGAAATACCGGTGGGGTTTATTTATTGTATGAAAATGCAAACAGAATCTTAAATGCTGGGTGACGTTATTACTCAGTATAATTCCTGGGACGAAAATCCTTTTTATCATAAATTAGTACTTTTGTTTCAGTACTAATTAGAAGGCCTCAGTTTAGTCCTTTTCAAACTACGATAAGTTATTCAACCTTTATTTATGGTGTTATAAAGAAATAATCAGGTAGACAGATGTTATCCTTATTCTGAGAATATGAAATAGGCCCATTAGTTTAAAGAGATTTCCCGTCTTTTAAGAAAATTATTTTACATAATGTGATTATTTCATGTAAACAGTAAACCTTTTAACAAGTTGTTCCACTTTATAAAATAGTTAGGTATTTTATAGTTTTTAATTATCAATGCTGCTACTGGTTCTAACATATTAGTGACATTGTTATAATTAGCCAAAATTTATCTATGTGGAATGTATCCTAACACCTTAAATAAATAGCATGAATTGGATTATGTTGCAAAGGATAATATTGTATGGTTTTTGAATATAATGGAGTTACTGATGAATATAAAAGGTATTTAGTCCGGCCAATTTAGCCAAAAAATAGGGGTAACTTTGCATTAATTCCCAGAAAGCTGAAAATTTGCATAGATGTTAGGGATACCATTTTTATGAAATTGTGAAAAGTCCCCATCGATCCCATGTCTGCAAAAAAGTTTTATTCCAAGGTCAAATTTCACAAAAATAGGTTTTTTGAATATTTCAGCGAAACTGTTAGTTTTATGAAAAAACATTACAAACAAAATTTGTAGATCATGCAATTATCTATAAAAAATGCTTCTTATGCTTTTTATCTTAACACTAAACCATTTTTGAGAAAAAACAGTTACAAACTTTCTTACGCTGTATTGTCCATAATAAGCACGAATAAGCTGCCTATGATATCATTTAGCGTGTAATATAAGTAAAACTAAAAGTCTGCGTGAACTAATACATTCATATTGACCGATAATTCTGAGAATATGATATTAAAAAAACGGAGTCCTAATTTTAAGGGACCATGTGCCCTTTGAACAACATCTTCCTGTCATTCCAATGTTCGAGTGACCATTTCGTCCACTTGCTTTTCTTGAGGTCGCACCTAAATCACCGTTAGTCTTGAAAATTCCTTCATAGTGAAAACCCGTAGATATTTAAAATATTCTCTGTTAAAGTTTGTGCTGTATTCACTCAAATTTGTCGCAAGAGTTGTTTTATTTGCACTAAACTTTTATCTTCAAGCGAATGTGTTATTGTTGATCGCGGCATGAAGACGTTACTTAACGTGAGTATTCAAGAGGGGAATCAATTTACTGATTACTTGAAGAATGTAAATTCAGCGACAAATCATGTGCAGTGTCGCAAACAATACAATAGAAAGAGTACAATTTCAGCAGCAAAACGGCAACATGAAGAGGAATCAGCTAGTACCTCTCAAAAAGTCCTCCTCGTACGTAGAGCACATGTAAATGAGTCATATTTTCCTTTTAAAAATTTTTCTTTATTTTGCGGCGACGAGTTGAGTGAGGAATACAAAAAGAAACAAGCACAGATCTCTCGTCGTAAAATTTTTAACGTTAGAACTCTTTCATTTAAAGACTCAGTTATGAAAGCAGCTCAGTCTCGTTCTGTTGACATAGCAAAAACTATTGCTGCTCGCATCAAGTTTGAACACGATTTAGTTAATGCTGAAGCTAAGTACCATAATAATTGTTTTGTATCATTTTTAAAGACGACCACTGGAGGCTAAGTCGGCCGTCCTCAAGATGAAGCATTGTATCTCGCCATGGGGTAAAATATTTTCATATTTATTGAAAGTAGTGATGACTGCCAGTTTACGTTAGAAGAATTAGAAAATATTTTGTAAAAACGTAAGTGTTGATAACAGAAAAATTAATTTGCGGTTTGAAGTTAAAATTATAGTAATAGAGTCATTATTACCCAGAAACTAGGACAATTACATTGTATGTTTTCTTGTTAATTATCATGATATTATCAATCAAGCTTAGATTGAAAAAAACCTAAAGGCAAAGAAGATTAATGAAGGCCCTATCAACTGCGGCAGCAATCATTCGGGAAGATAATCAATCGGTTTAAATCATATACAGTTTTTAACATGCTATGACTGGCTGTGATAAAACATCGGCAATGTTTACGAAGGGGTAAACCAAAAATTTTTTTATTAATTGTGCACAAGCTTTCCAAGATATCAACTCTTCACCAGAAATTCGCTTTCTTCTGTCTGTATATGGAGCTCCAAAAAGTTACTTTGATAGACAAATTACGTTACTTATCTTTTTGCAAAACAAACACGTATTAAAAAACGTGTGCAATTATTTTGCCTTCCTCCAATCGCAGCTTCCGCTCACCAACAATTTTATCCTGTATATTACTAGGTTCAGGTGTGGCTTGGTAATCAACTAGACCCAGAACCATGGGGTTGGAAGGATGTCAATAATGCATTGGAACCAACCCACACACTTCTTTAACCTGCAACCAGAAAACCTCCTTAATTCTGTTTTTTGAAATTGCAAAAAGGGGTGTAACTTTAGGATGCGGCTGCAAAAAAGTAGAAATTATTTTGTTCACTAGCGTGCACCACTTGTCAAGGCCAATCGTGTTTCAAATGTTGAATCTCCAACAGAAGAAGATTTTTACATGAACGACAAAACAACTGATGTATCGCTGTTAGTAAAATTTACGTCTACTCAAGAAGATGAGGAAGAAGAAGAAAATAGAGAGAGAGAAGAAAGATGAAGGGGAAAGAAGAAGGAAATAATTAGTGACAATAATGATGAATAAAATATGTTTACAACCAAGTATAACGGGACTTGTCACTCGAGCTATACCTAATCGACAACTACCACACTAGCATGAGTGCAACGACTGAAAAGAAGAAGAATAACCAAAAATTCATTAAATTTTACTGGAATAGACTGTGGAATATGCCTACCGGGGAAACCACATTAAAAAAATCGCGCTAGGTACACTACCTCATAGGTGGCATGGAAACGTGTCCATATTATAGACAATACAGCTTAAGAGAATTTTGTAATGGTTTTTTCTCAAAAATGGTTAGTGTTTATGAAAAAAAAAAGCATAAAAAGCATTTCTGTAGATAATTGCATGATCTACAATTTTTGTTTGAAATATTTTTTTCATGAAACTAACCGTTTAGCTGAAAAATTCAAAAAAACCTATTTTTGTGAAATTTGACCTTGAATATAAAATTTTGCAGACATTGGGATCGATGGGGCATTTTCACAATTTCATAACAATGGTGTCCCCAACATCTATACAAAATTTCAGATTTTCTGGGAATTTTTGCAAGGTTCAATGTCTAAATTGACCGGACTAATTCTGGTCTGTAAAATAAGTAAATAGTGTGATTTAAGGTGGCAGCACTGTACAAATATTATGCTTTTTACCTGTCGTACATGGCATAAAATTTCTATAAAATACTCGTACCAAGTCTCTGTTTTTTAAGTATGTGGCTTGGAATGTACATAATTTCCAACAATATTCAATTAATTTTGTTTTAATTTTTAGTGCCACTGTTTATGTTATGTAAAATAAACTATACAAGTGAGCAATGGCAGTGGAAATAATTATCTACCTAGCTTAATTTTTTGTAATTGCTTGATATTTCGACTTGAGGCTATATTTCGTTTCTTATTTCTTATTATTTATTCCTGGTCTAGAGTCATTGGGCTGTTATAAAAATCAGTGTTATTATATTAAAATCTATACATATTAAATTTTCTCTTAAACTAGAAACAACTTCCAAAGGTTTAAGAGTTAAAGTTTATTTAAAAGGTCTATACAAACTAGATTGATATACAACTTGCCAAGTTTTCAGTCTGGCCAAACACGTTGATCGTAGAGGAGCAAACAACGGAGGAGTAAACAACATTAAGTGTTCGCTCTCGGTTCGTTAAGCGTTCAAAGAACAGCTGCTGTACGTTAAGTGTTCCGACATCCGTCCGGGCGAGCTGCTTCATTTGTTTGAAAAACAACTCGGTGATTGCTAAACAAATAAAAAGAACAAACTCTACATTTTATGCTTTTTTATTATGTAATGAAAGAAAAATTACACAAGGCGCGACCACTCAAAGTTACAACGTTCAAGGGGACAAATGTGTGTTTTCTTTAAAGTGCCTAGTTAAATATTTGTTTAAAGGTTTTGGTAAGATTTTACGAATGAAATCATTATTGCACATGTTGGTTTTTGAGTCACCTATCAGTGACAGCTGACGGCATTGATATTCGTTAATAGAAAAATAAAATTATTGAAATTTATACAGTATAATTCAACCTGGAATAAACATGTGTAAAAAAGTTTTTTATTAAATTGTTATAATTTATATTTTGTAATGACATAGCGTATTACTTTCACCGTATTATTAGATCTCCCAAAATAAAGTTGCCAATGATCTAAAGTATCGATTCAGTAGTAATTTTTTGTACTTATGTTTGACGCCGGTTGTCGCTATCTGATAGTCAGCCTGAAGACCTGAGGATACAGATCACAGATTGCTCATCATTGGGGCTGTACGAAGACTTATATTAGGCCTACCAATACTTTGTAACTTAAAAAGAAAAAAAACGGCCAAACGTATATTCAAAGAATATATGTATGAGAAGGAAATTTTAATGATTGGAGTGGTGTTGAATTATGATCCTTTTTGTAAATTCTAATTATTTAAAAAATCTATCTACGATTTTAAAAATATACCTGGAATGGAATGAAATATTATTGATTTAAAACATCAATTTAATACGACTATTCTTTTAAAACCTAAAAAAGTTTAAAACTTAAAAATGGTTAAAATTTGTAAAATAATGAGCTGCTTAAGATTTGAATTATTTATTTTTATGTTTTAAGTAGTTATTATAGAGTTTCTGAAAGTTTTGAAGTATACCAAGTATGTTTTACGCTGGAATAGTGAATTCCCCATGATTTACAGCTCATTTATAGTAAATAAGAAGAATTCTAAGTAGAAAATTATATTTACATTATACTATGACAAATTTATGTATACCTAAATATATCTTCGTTTATAATTTGTGAATAATGTTTATACAATCACTTGATAAATATACTTCTAGGATTGAGTACACCTGCAATTTGAATAACATTACGGATAATAATATTACTATAAGTTATTTTGTCATATAATTCATTGTAAACAGGTCGTAAATAAAGAAATTACAGATACTTATATCTATGGGAAACGATAAATTAAAAACCTACTTAATAACTCCCATTAAAACTAATATTCTTATAATTCTCTAATAGTACGTATGTTTATTAGTATATTATAATATCGTAATATTAAATTTTTAATATTATAAATACGAGAGTAAAAACTTTTTTATTTATTTCTAAGCCAACTGCAAAAAGTACTTATTCCTGTTTCTCCATTTTTTATGTCTTCTAAAACGGAATTAAAATATGTAGAGTTATTTATAAAAGTATAGGTGGTAAATCTGATGTAATATTTTATGTACAAAAGCTAAAATATATTGTTTTCTTTGTTGTTTACTAAGTCTTGAAAGTTCATTTTTTTAAAAACCTTCGAAATTCCGATATTTCTGAATGGGTTGATTTTTAACCATTACATATTTATATAAGCTATTCAAGAATCTATCGATTTTCACGAATAGCTGGATTGTGTCGATACAATGCAAATTTTATCTTGGCTCCTAGACCATAGAATGGATTCTTCTAATGATGACGATATACAGTAATCGTCACATATCAACATGTGCAGGGAGTAGAAATATCTCAGTCAATAACTGTGCACCTTCCACATCTAGGCAATTTTATTTAGACTGGTTGTTTTAATTGCTAAATCATTTATTCAGTTTTTTTTATTTTAACAGTGGTAACACAGCACTATGAAGTTCAAACTCGTAAAAGGTCCGATATTGTTTCTTAAATTGATTTGTAAATATTAAAGGCGTTCTTATCCCTAATAAGATATGATGGTTTACTGGCACTCAGCACAAACCAACAGTGAAAGGTAAACAAATAATAAGTTAAATCTTAGATATTGTTGATATAACTCATAAGAGATTTAAGTGCTATAAGATATTCTGCGATACTTTAAAAACAATATAAAAAAAAATGGAAAAAATAGTAAAAAAATGCGTTAAAAAAATCTGAATATACGAATGTATCTTGCTACAAACGCAACGGATAAATGTTTGTAAACCCTTCATGTGTCTGAAGCATACTTTATCCTAAATACTACTTTTAAACATTCTGGAGAAGCAAATCTCACCATAAAGCAATCTTAGGAGTGGTCATAGCCGCAGGAAAGGGTAAGCCTATAAAAGCCAAGCTTGAATAGATCAAATAGTGGATTCTTCAGGGGTTTTAAGAATTGCAGAATATTACTGTTTAGTCCTTTACAGAAAAGGGTAATGAAATATAATATTTTTCTGTACACAGCAGTTCTTTAATGATTAATTATTATAAGGGTCACTCCAGTTTCTACACTGGCATTATAATACTTCCCAATAAATTTAGGGATAAATTAGTAGTAGAGATTAGTATCCTACACTATTTGGAAGGTACGGTAAGAAGTGAGAAGTGCACCAATCTTTAACTGAGTACGCTGTAATTTTCGAGCTACTGACGAGAGACATCTCGATACGCTATCAATAATCCTACAACCGTCTTAACTGGGATTTCCTCAACCTAGCAACAAGAGAGAGCAGCGAGCCGTGCCAACAAATGTCAAACAATATAGATATGACATGCAGATTTCCCTAGAGAATTTGTTTGAGTACATGTTAAATCATTTACATTTAATAAAATGTTGTACACAATAATGTATGTTATGAAATGAGGAAACCTAAACTTTTTGATAAATTCGTGTGCTTAACATCAAAAGTTAAAGCTCACTTAGCCAGTTTTCGACGTAACCGTGCATGAGGGACAGGTGGTGGATTACGATAGTCTAACAAACAAAAGTAAATTAAGTTGTTCTACATTTGGAAACGATCCCAACTAAACGAATTCTGATTCAGCGCCAAGAAACTAAGCGAAGCTGTAAATTTTACTCCTTCTTTGTACTTAAGCTCCTTGCAATTACCTTTACTGGATACCAAGGAACATTCCAAAGGGTTACAACTGGATCTTTTTTAAATATTCACACTTTGAATATAGTGTTTTTTTTTTCAATACTACAAGTATAGTATTTTTTTCAATATTAAAAGTATAGTATATAAATAATTACAAATAAATGTATTTTTTTATGCATTACATCTTGAAATACACGTGAATGAGTGAATGTATTATTTGACATTATAATAATAATTCTAGAATTTCTAGTAAGCTAGAATATCATATACAGGTTTTTTATACTCCTAACAGTTTTGGAAGAACGCCACATGAAATTACACATACATACACGCACTCGTCCAAACTCATATTACATACCATATTTGTATCCAGGGTGTTTCAAATAGATATGATACAAATATATCTATTAATTCATAGAATATGAATTTAACTTTTTCAAATTTTTTTAAGTAAGGCAATCCAATAACCGTAGGCAAGGAGTTCGCTTATCACGTTTTTTCAGAGGTAAACATACGTAACGTTTGTACAACATTTTAAAGGTCTTTGTAAACCAATAATTTTTGTGAAAACGAGTTCTCATTACATCGTACTATTTAATTGGTTATTTTTTTTATAAATTAAACAACAATGAATGAGAATTTGAATATAGCACATGGTAATTTTGGTACGCAAACGTAATGATTTTGCCCAAATAGATTTCCTGGATAACGTATAGTGTCCGTAATATTTATTTACAAATAATAATTCACCTATGGGAAATACACATCACTCTGAATTAAAATATTTTCATACCTAATGTATGATCTTGCTTCTCATAATGTAATGTAATTTTTAAGTTTCTTTTGTGCATGCTTTATTGCATGACTCTCGCTTTCACGAACGGGATACGGGGCGGTTAGTTGGGATATAAATCTGCCTCAGAGACATTCACGTGACACCCAAGTTCTTTGATAAATCTGCAGCACAATGCTTGGGAGGCTGATGAAGCACATTGTGCCTAAAGCCGTTAATTATACTAACATTATCCTTGAAATCTTACTACTGAGTTCGATAAAAAATATGTGAGCTATCAAAAATTGAGTTTGTTAGATGAGATGTGTCTTATTTGGTAGGATCTTATCTTTCTTTATGTATGAAAAGGTTTATGACTTGAATAGTGTAACTATTTATTATTAAGCGTATTAGTTATTCATTTTACTGAAATTGTTATGTTTGCAACAATTTGATTTTAGTTTCTAATATCATTAGCTTAGAAATTTAAAATCTAATTTTTCTTGATTAAATATGGTAGGATATACCAAAACTCATAGTCTTTCTTTTTCTTTAAGGACTTAAAAAATAGTTTATATCGAATATATGCATTTAAAATTTTATATAAACTGTGAGTTAACACATTTAAATTCGTTGTTAATATAATTAAATAGATTGTACTAGTCTAACTCAACCACGTGTAAACCATGTAAACATAATGAGAAAGTAACAAGAGCTTTTTACAAATTTTTATACAATAAATACAAGGTTTACAAAAAAGTAGAATAGAATGTTGATTTAGAATGAATAATTACTAGACTGGTCTTAAGAAAGTTAATGTTCAACTACACGTATTAAATATAAATATTATAAAAATAACTGGATTTATCGAAAGCAAGGAGCTTTAAAAATATAGTAACTTAAAAATCTGCAAAAACATGAACATATATGATTAATTATACTGGTTATGTTATGAATTAAATTTTTTTGTGAAATTACAAGATTTATTTACATAATATAGCTATTCCATTTCAGTTGGGAAACGTACTTATCCTGAGCAAAACTAATTATACGAAACTGTAAAAAAAATATATCTAATAAGATAGGAAGCCTATCGAGAGTGCAAGATTGTTTCATTAGTTTTTAACCTTTCATGCTAACTTCTTGGTCAGTTTGTGAGGGAGTCACCTTAGAAATTCCATAAAAATGTTTATTGGTTAATAATTAATATCCATATTAGGTGAACATGAAATATATATTTCATCCGATTGTGACGAAAAGGATATTATATCTAAAAATAAGTCCCTCAAACACGTAACACTAGAATTTTTTCCATTAGTCATTACTTTCCTACAAATACATAAAGAGAACGTTTTATTTTACTTACGGTATAAATTACTATACAATTTCAAACGATTGCTTTCAGAAATATGAGGACGATATTTGTCGCTCTGATTTTAAAGAATACAATTAAATACAAATGGTTAACTCGGCGTCAGTAATTTTTCTAAAATAAACGTCTTATGTAAAATCTTGTAGAGCCTTGTACTACAGAGAAACCGTATTTTGGACAGGACTTTAATTTGTCTTGAAAAACAATGTAGAGGTTATCTGGAATTTAAAATAAGGTATTTGAAATATTCCATTATTATCAATTACTCCAACAGGAACTAACCACAATAAAATTAGAAACAGAACGGTCACACAACATTATTAACGATAATTTTCAAAGGTATCTCACTGTACAATATAACAGAGAGTTCGGGAAATGAACAAAGTGGATCAATAAGTGGTTAAGTCACACAGTCCACTCCACCATTGTTCAGAACGGTGATGCCAAATCTGACCGCTGACGTTCAGGTTTATAGATCTAATTCTATTGTATTACTCCACCTAGATTCGAAGATAATTTTTAATAATAATATATTTGTATCAGTGTCGTAGTTTTTTTGGTTTAAGGTGGACAAATAACAGTTAAATATTCTATGTTTTAAATAATAAATTTAAAAAACTATATTTCTAATAATAATTTTCTTATATAATAAATATTGTTTTATTTTAAATTAAAATTGACTCAAGTAACAGTATTTTTTCTAATTTCTTCCAAAGCTCTTATCTGATCGTAGATTACACGAGATCCATCTCTAAGATTAGGTTTTTATAAATTAAATATTTTATATAATCTTTGGTATATATTAGTAACGTCCTTGGAATGAGTTGTTGAAACTATTTTAATTAAGCTTCATACTATACATTTCAAATTTATTATACCAGCGACCAATTTCGCCTCTTAGCACTTATTCAGCTTGAGATATATTTTATATTACGTTAGAAGATTGTCAATTTCTTAAATATTTACTTGCCTGTGTACAGTGAATATGTCAGGCAGCTAAGTCAGGATAACGTATATAAATAGATAAAAGAGTTATTTTACTTGCTAGTTTAATTAAGGCGCATTATTTAAATCTTACAAAAACAAACATCGCCTAGTTGACCAATGATCACTAAAGGATAAATGAAAACGGGATTTAAGACTAAGCGTATTTAAGTACACCCTAATAAACATAAATAAGTTATATACTACCTTTACAAATAATTGTGCTTGTGTGATGATATAGAGGGCTATTGAAATAGTTGTTACCAGCCGTTTCATATATTTAAAGATTAAATAGACTCTTCCCTGGATATTCTATTATGAACACTTTGTTAGTTTCGAGACTTTGTCATATCATTTATTTCCCAAAAGGGTGGCAAACTCAAAAACTTTAATTACAAACACAGTTTGAATATGCATTTTGGGTGTAAACATTTTGGATTGCATCATAAGACTTTTTCAATCTCATTTTCTTTGTTACTAAGCTAATTGTTACATATATATTAAAGGTTTAAGTGGAAATCCTTCTTATCATGCATTTAATGTGTTTTATTCTTTTATACTACTCAGAAATTCACTTTGTACAGTCTACATATTCAATAGTTACCTAAAAAGTCAGCGTTTTTTGTATAGAAACAAGATCGACTCTCATTTAAACTCAAGGAAATGTTAAGTTTGTAGTGCTAGGACAAAGTAAAATGATATAAAATCATAAGAATAATTAAAAAATCTAAGTACATTTTTTAATTAACAACCTAATTGTTAATGTTGGTTAAAGAACCTAAAATTGCGTTTTGTCCGTAACTTTAACAGCACATAGCACCAGAAATACGGTTTCAATATCAATCCTGCATCACTAATCTGAAAGAAAGCTTTAGACATGTATGGATCCCCCTGCAAAGTGAATTCAAATTATCATTAAAAATCCAAGACTCCACTGCCCGTCAACCATACTCACTTACATTTAAGTAACAATGTGACGAGAAAGACAGTGATTGTTTCTTGTTATTGGCCGAAGTACATACTAATGTTAAAAAAGTAAATTAAGCTAGTAGAAGATTGGAATAACGAAGATCTATCAAGTACAAGGACAGGACACTATCCAAGATTATCCCATCCCCTTGAGTGTTTGGTCTATATTGATAACGTGTCCATCATGTTACAGGAGTAGGGATGTACCCTGATCACACACAGTTAGGCAAGCTCCTGTCCTGTACCTCTTGTTGTTGATGTATTACACTTCGAGTGTACAACAATATATTTTACAACAATAACAAACCTTAAAAATGATGCTGGACAAACATCATTATATTACAATTTAATTAAACCTCCAATAAACAATGGCATATTTTAGAAAAAATATATTTAAATTTATATTTTTATTTCAATTTAAAGCAAATATTTAAAATATATTTAATGTAATTACCACTTTATTCTCAATAGTTCAACTCATCTTGTGTGCTACGTCAGATATTCCTAAGTAACATCACCCTTTCAGATTAAAATGTTTCATTCATCAAAAGATGTTTTGTGAAAGAAGCGTTGAATGAATGAACAGTTATTTTATTCAAGCATTATTTTAAATAATAACTAAGCACAATATTAAAATACCAAAGAAAGAAGCGTTGAATGAATGAACAGTTATTTTATTCAAGCATTATTTTAAATAATAACTAAGCACAATATTAAAATACCAAAATCAACTCTGATGGAAAAATTTATTTGGACTAAGATCAAAACATTATTTGTACTTGAATTTTCAAATATCGTCTAAATTAAACTAAATTCTTTCTGGAAGTAATTCTCTAAAAACGTAATTGAAAACTATAAGACGTTTAGCGTAATAAAAAGTCAGATTGAGATTTTAAACCATTTTTATACAACTTAATATCGCAATAGACGCTTGCCAAATTGCAACATCTCACTTTAATCCGAGAAAGCATAAATACATAAAACTAAACAAAAGATATCATACTTTATTTCTACCCTGTTGGTTTTAAGTAAAACTTTATTTTAACATTATTATTGTTTTCCACGCTAACCCATATAACTCGGGATTCAAATATTAAGTAACATATTACCTTTAGACTATAGACCAGAAAATAGAAATAAAAATAATTTTTACTGCAACGGTTTTAATTATATAGTCTACTCAAAAATCTTCCATAACTCCGTTTTTGGATCCATATTCTGTTTGTAAATATATATCATGCATTATTTAGTCCTCCTTTGCTTTTGAATCACAAAAATAAAAAATTTGTATAATTTTCTTCAATCATAAATTTTGGTTTGACAGTTAATTATAAATTAACTACATTGTAGGTTAAAATCTTGTACCTCAAACAAAGCAGAGTTTCGTGTCTCTCAGAAGAGCTACATTTGTAACTATGCATTTTATAAACTACAAATGATTTTTATATATCTTATTTACTATGCACAATAAGCCACCTTAATGGGATTAAGTTATAAGGAACAAACTAAACACAAAAAATAAATATGTAAAAAAGACAAATATTTTTCCTACAAGAAAACATGTAAATTATTCTATGGAACCTGTAAAAAATAAGGATTTATTTAGTTATCGACAATATAATACTTTATATTATTAAATACATACTCAATAATAACTAAAATTTCATCTCTTGTTTTTAGTTCAGGAAAAGTATTCTTGTAGACAGGTACTGTTTCCTGAACTTGTAATGTTCGGCTTTATGGGAAACCATTTCTGGAAAGAAAAAAAAGAAAAAGTTTCTGTACATTTAAGCTCTTTGTATTTTGCCGATATTTACGGTAAATAAAGTACACATTTCATTGAATGAAAAGAGAGGATTCCATCGCTGAACAGAAGTGTAGCGGAAAATAGACTTTATACAAGATAGATAGATATTAGATATTTTATACAAGTTCTTCTTGACGGTAAATTCGTTGTTGATATTGTTTCTAACAAAGAATATTTTAGTTCATAATTTTTAAATCTGGAACACATGGAACTTATAACCTCATCAACATATTTGTGATTGACAACAAAATATTCAAATGTAAAGTGAAAAAAATAAAAGGAAGAATGAGAATTAAACATATGTTATTCTTATATTTATTCTTAAATAATAC
Source organism: Homalodisca vitripennis (assembly GCF_021130785.1). Classification (NCBI taxonomy): domain Eukaryota; kingdom Metazoa; phylum Arthropoda; class Insecta; order Hemiptera; family Cicadellidae; genus Homalodisca; species Homalodisca vitripennis. Next base: position 195,952,642 of record NC_060207.1, read on the forward strand.
CACTTTCAAATTCATATATTTTTTTCTTAATTTAATAAAAATGCCAATTTTTTAAACTTAGCTACACATAGCGCTATCAACATAACTAAAGTAGGAGGTACAATATAGTTACAATACAACGATCATTCTTATATCTGGGACCCCAATTATTTTAACAAGTTACCTACTGAAATTAAAGAAATGCAAAATATAAACCATTTTTGTAAAAAACTGAAAATATGGCTTTCAGGTAAAAAAGAACTTATCTGTTTACACGGAAAAATTTTTTAAAATTGAACGAATGATTAATTAATTACCATTACATCTTTTTGCCGTTGTATTTGTATTACATATTAAACTGTGTACTTTTATATTTGAAATCAAATAACTTTGTAATTGTGGGTTTACACGGTGTTTCCATTGAAAAGAAGCTAAGTCTACGTTCATTGTAAAACTTATAGCTGTCTTATCTTATCTTATATTAGTTTATAGCTTATAGCTATTATAGCTATTAGTTAAAACTTATATTATATAGTTCGCCTTCCCCCACATCAAGACACGCCACTAACACTGAAAAGCTGCAAGACAACCTTAAATATATACTGAAATACTGAACCCAATTCAAATTATTATATTTAATATGTATTGTACATTTGTCAACTAGCCACAATTACTGGCAACAGTGGTTAGTAATATCCCATTATTTCCATGTCTTGTAAAACTGTATTACTGTGGAATAACTTCATTTATTCACATTTATGTACACATACCTCGTTTACACTAATATCCAAAAACACATTAAAAGGATACTACAAAATGACAAATAATTTAATCTGTGATAAGATATGAAGAACCAAATTTTATTTAAAAAGGATGTACTCTTTTTAATTGCGAGAAAAATGTTCGGCACCTAATTATTGTTAAAGTTAATACAACTAGTTAAACACTAGGTAATGGGCTTATCTACCACAAAACAACATTTTTAGGCTGTCTGTACTTATTATAAAAATTCAATTTGTATCGGTGTAGTACATTCATGTCAATGTACAAACTGACATGAATGAGTAAAAGAAACACATGTTGTTAAAACATGTTGTTACTCGATATTGTAAAGATTACTTGTTAGTTTTATCATGCTAAGTAAAAACTTACAAGAACCACTTTTAAATGTAAAATGAAAATATTACTTGCCAAGTTACTGGAGTAATATATAAATAATAGATTAACATTATAACTGAGGGTGCTTACGAATTTAATCACTAAATAAAAGTTTAAAACATTTTTTCCCTTGAAGTTCATGTGTGCTTATACGTGTGGTGTCAGCATCTAGGCTTCACATTATTGCTGCAGTTCCAAAAAGGAAATTTGAAACAAAATAGTCCCTCAAAGAGGAATCATTGTAGGAATCAAGAACTTACACACAAACATTTCGACGGGATTAGCTACGAATTATTACGCTTGAAACTTAGGTTATTGTTCCACCAAGAATTTAGTTTTATGAACATTGTAGGGACAAGAATTGTTATTATTTATCATAGCATGATGAAAATGCATTGACATCCTCACCACTTCAATAAAATTTTATATTACAATAGCTATTTATCTATACAAAATATAATCACGTTAATAGTCTCTTTAGAAAGACATCACCACGATATCTATATTAACCTGAAACATCATCGTAGGTAAGTTATTCCACTATTAACAAATTTAATTTATCATACATTAAAATATATGCCTCGCATGAAAGGGCTATATTATAATACGATAAATTTTAATTTTAATCACGGACAAGACGTGTGAGGAGGTAGCCGGTACATTGTCGAACGGTTGTAAATACAAGAGAGAAAAAATTATTACGCTTGCCAATTAGGTTATTGCTCCACAAAGAATTTAGTTAAGAACATTAGAGAATCAAGAATTTTTTATTCATTATAGCATTATAAAAATGCATTAACATCCTCACCACTTCAATAAAATTTTCGATTACAATATAATGTTAATCCAAGTGAAAAAACCTGGTTGGCCAGTTGAATAGTAGCTTAAGTTTAATTAAGCATGGGCCATCAACAATAAATACAAATATTAACAGATTCAACAGGAAGTAAATTAATAAAGTGATTTATCAGAGAATAAATTGATAAAATATTCAATATTAAATAAATAAATAGTATAATACCATATACTTATAACTGTTGAACATTAATATAGGTTACAATAGAGATAGGATTTAAAGTAAAACGAAACACCTATTACAGAAAGAGCCAGATATTCATCTTTACTATAGAAAGTCTAGTTAACAGCCATCTAAACATCACTGATTTGAATTTTACTAAGACTAATGTTTATGACTAGTAAGATGTAGTTCATTAAACAAACAAATGGATATTAATAAAATAATATATTGATTTCGATTTGCTTAATCTGTTGTATTGCTGATATAAAAAATAAGCAGTCTCTAGTAGGATATTGATGAATTTTATTTCTAAGAGAAAAGTTTACCAAGATTATATTTCAATTTAGCCAGACATGAATAAATATAAAGTTTAATAACTGTAAGAATACCTTCCTCCACAAAAATAGGATTAGACGTAGTTAAGAAGGAGATACCATACAAAATTCTAATAACGTTTTTTCTATAAAAGTAATACTTTTGTAATATCATGACTGTTACCTCATATGGCGATTCTTTCTAATAGAGTGCTATGAAAAAATGCATACTATGCTGATTTGTAATAAAATTTGGGAACAAGTTTCTTTAGGCAGCGCAGAAAAAATATTAATTTTGACAAGACTAAAACAGACACTTTGAACATGGGGTTTCCAAGTCAACTTTGAGTATAAATTTATACTCAACAGTCTTACAGAAGACTGCAAATTTAAATTATACTTCGTTAGTAATATTTACAAAAGAGAAAATAAAATATGTTATGATTTATTATTATCTAGTGACAAACCTCTGCCAAAAAAACGTATTTATATACCCTTTACTTGTACAGTAAAAACATGGAGTCAATGATTACTAAACTGCAATCCACATTAGTAGGCAAATCATGTATAAGTACTAAGAATAAGAATGGGCACAGGACCAATCCCTGCGGTTCACCACATTTAGTTAAAGCTAACTTAGAGAGTCTACTGTTAAAGTAGTGCGATTAGTCAGGTGAGTCCCAAAAAGAATTTGAGCTCAACACCATTTAAATCATAATCTTGTAATCTTATATAAAAAAAAAACAAAAAAACAGTAAAAATCCTAATCAAACAAAGTTGGCAAGTGTGTTAGAGGAATGTTCGAAAACCAACTGTCACTCCAGAGAAAAATATCAATAATATGCAATGAGTAGGCTAATAATACAACAATATTTATTTATTATATTTAATACAACTAAATAACGGTACAGTACAATTTGTCTACTATATTTATAATAATATTCTCAGGTATTGCAATAATTATATTTTATTGCATTTATAAATTGTTTAAGATATTCTTAGGTTGAGGTTTCACGATACAAGGCAATTTAAGTTCAAGTCACGCACAACGTTAGGGAAGTGTATAAGTAAGTAGCTGAAGACAAGTCTCTATAGCGGCGGCTCCATTTCTCGCCATTTTATTAAATTCCCCACTTTACATAATGGTGGCAATATGCGAGCCATCTATCTTTATTTCCTGCTGAAGAATTTCCAAAAGCACCATCACTCAACCTAACACTCTACTTTGATCCAAAAGCATTAATAATTATGTTATATTACACAGCTACGCAAGGTAATTAATTCAAGGTATGTGTTGATAAAAGGCTTCGGTTAGGTTGCATAAAGAACTTAATGTGTACAATGAATTTTACTGCGATCAATTGGCTAAAAGTGTTACATGTTTAAATGTTATGCGAGCATTCAAAGTTTGGTTACAAAAATATTTATTCTCATTTTTATCGTTTCCTTCCTGGTTATTCATCAGATCAATGTTAAATGTTGCTTTCACGCTTCAGTGGAGTTCCATGCTCCTCATCGATGAGACCTATATAAAAATGAAGCTATGCAAAATTTTAAGTGTATTGGCCACCTGGTTTTTAAGATATCTTGTGAACAAGCGGACTGAAATAAACAAACTGCCAGTAATGGTTAACGTAAAGCTTCAATAAAATTGCTCAAAATTTAAAAAGAAATTTAAAAATTGCATTACATTTATTATTATGATTGACCATTCTATAGCGCTCAAAATTTGGGGTTGCGGACATTATGACCACGACAGTGACCATAGCATTCCTGCTCTTAAATACTCATTGTTTTACCATTCAAATCCCTTATCCCTTCCTAGCTTTAATGAGCTCATAATTTTGATTGTGAATTATACATAATCTGCAAAAGTTTGTATCAACACAGTTTACAAATGCTGTCCGCAAAAATTGGGGTGGGATACAGGGTTTGTAACCTTTATTCTCTAAACTAACTACCCCTTTCCCTTAGGTAAGTCTTTGCACCCTTTCAAATTCGTGTAGTAATTACACTGAATGATAATTTTTCCTTAGAGCGGAATAACAAAATATCATTGCATATTTTACTGATCCTCCATAATATATTACTGTATCATTTTTTGTTTTGAAGTGTGTTATTAACGATGATAATTTGAAAGAAAAATATAATTTTAGATATATGCCATCTTTATAACAATTTAACAAAAGGTATATAACACTAAGTTTCGAGTATTGAAATAGACATAAACACGTTTACTTCACGAAAGTACATACATTACGTGCATCTCAATCATAAATGAATGATAAACTAAATGTTTACTATTGTTTCGGGATGGAAGTCCTATCGTCAAATTAATAAACATGCCGGGGGTATGAAAAACATTTCTGTTAAATAAGATTCTCTCTACTTTATACAATATCCGCAAGATATGTCAAAATTGAAATGAGGTATAAATTTGAAATTTTCTAAGCATCCTTAATGAAGCTTGTTATGGGACACGTGGTGCAGCGTACTTCTACATAGTTTTTTTACAATGATAAATCGAATTATTCTTATTTAGATACCAATAAATGAATTATAACGTGTTTAAAATGTATTGAGCAAGTGAACTAAACCTAGTTCATATTGTTATGTAGAATTCACCACTGCTGAACAAACTATAGAGTAATCAACCATGATTGCGAAAACACGATTCCCAATCTCTCCAGAATAGTTTAATTCGCCGCAGAACATACATTAGTACGGAGTAATTAGAGTCAGTAGTAAGTTTATTAACTCCTCTAACTACAAGTCAGTACCGAATGCGTTTATCTAAACAAGTTACTTCATTAACACTGAATGTGTAATAGGCAATTCGTGACTATCTAAATTTTAATTGTCTTTTTTAAACTTAGACCACAGTTTAAACTCAGTATTTTTGTGTTAATAATTCACGTTTACTGTTGTCTCACAGAAATTTATTAAACTTAATGTGGCAATCTGTTAAGTAATTTTCCTTAATTATATGTTTATATGAAAAAGTTTATGTGATAAATCAGATTATCAAGATATGTAAGGCATAAGGCTACATTTCTAATGTAATTCTCACTTTATTAACGTAGTGCAGCAAGTATTGTATCTACTACGCTACATATGGGCCTGAAGAATAGAATTAATATACATTGAACTTTTCAAGTTTTACACAAGGTCCAAACCCTAATACTACTTTATATTGTTATTATTGGCCATTTAATAGGAAAGAGGTCTCTCTGTTTCCAGCTCAAGCAGTTAAAGCTAGAGACTAATTACCATAATTGATTTAAATATATTGTAAGACTTATATACCAACACAGTTCATAAGAGCTGTCCACAAACATTGAGGTTGGGTACAGATATTGTAACCCTGATACTCCCCCTCCCTTAGGCTTTGCACCATTTCAAATTCACGTAATAATTTCAGTAATTATTTATAATAAGAGTAAAAAAATATATTTACATTACAACAATGAAATGAAATTTGCATTGTTTTGCACCGATATAGTTGTTGGTTTTCAAAAATTGCAATTAACAAACGTACATTGCTGTCACTATTACGACAAGCTATGAATACCTGGTCGTGTGTTTCTAAACTGATCACGGCGCAGTATATCGTGTTATAATAAAATAAAGCACCTACGAACCGTATCATTACTTGTATGAATTGCAAAATCCGAATACTAGCTAAAGTATATTGCGAATACTTAACATCGGGATGTAATTCTGGAAAATTAGCCGAATCGTTTAAAAATACGGTTTGTGTGAATTAACGGGAAAATCCTAACATACAGCAAATACATGGGACAACTGACACAGCTGTTTTGTAGCCAGGGTGTGTTAGATATCAAACTATACAACGCGAAAACCACTAAGAATTTATGGTATTGCCAAGGTAGTCTACTGCTTCCGACTTGCTAGATCTCTCCAGGCGGAAATGGACTCTAGATTCCAGGAGTCAATTCTTTGACTGCCTCAATGTGACATTGCACTTAGCAGAAGGTTAAATGGAGTTAAACTCAATATTCACAAAGTACTTGATACTTTATATTTCGGTACTACTCATAATATATATATTTAACATACAAGTTTTCGTTATTATTAAAACAACGCTAGAATAACGTGTGTTATAACTCTTCTTATGTGCAAAATTGCCAATAAAAAATTATATAAATGTAGTTTTTTATATTACCAACATGCCTTTCTTAAAACTGATATACATTACTTTCAAACTTTTATAACTAGCTTTATTAAACAGATGATTTGACTTATCAATCATTATATATCAATATATATATATATATTCACTTCGGGTGTTTAAAAGCAGAATTGCTCTATTATATCAATAGTAGACTTCTTGGTATAAAGTTCCTTTAATATTTTGGCTTTTACCGTTTTCAAAAAGGGATAATAAAAATTATCCGATTTCAAAAGTACCCGAAGATGGAAACAAAATTGACTTAGAAAATTTAGAACAGGCACATCAGTTAATATTAAAATCAAAGTACCCTTTGGTCTGAATAAAAGATGAAATGATAAATAGTTTTTATTATGTATTATTTTTTCTAAATAATTTTTCTAAATTCTTTCTCTGTTCATGATATTATTTATTTCTCTTTGTGTTAATCACATGTTCAAAAATTCCTGTTTATTTATTTATGTTAATTTTTATTTATTAACTTTTGTAAATTTTGTTGCTATGTTGTTATTTTTTATTATCCCTTTTTGAAAACAGTAAAAGCCGAAATATTAAAGGAACTTTATATCAAGAAGTCTACTATTGATATATATATATATATATATATATATATATATATATATATATATAAATATATATATATATATATGCAGGGTGATTCATGAAGTTCTCCCCCCACTTCTACAGCACATTGTAATAGTAAAAATAATGAAAAAATGTTATATAAACATAAGTCCGAAAACGCTTCGTTAGCGAGTTACAGCTAGCGAAAGATTTTGCCTGAATTCCTGGGTAAAGAGTAAAATAAAGCCGTACTGAACTTTTGGAAAGGTTAAGTAAGTAAGAAATATGGTGGATTCTTATGTATTTTTACCTGATAAAGCTAATAAAATAGGTTTCAGAACTGTACCTATAGTAGTTTTTGAGGGATTCAGGGTTTAAATTCAAAAATTGGGGCACGAAGCAATGTTTTTTAAGTTTGATGTACAATAACTTTGTTAAATTGGTAATAAATACATAAAATCAACAAACATTAATTGTTGAGAATTTATTTCTGAGAAAATTGATATAATCAAATTCTAAAATAAAACAGAAATTTTATTCAGTATAATACATTACTAGTTTTTAAAGCAAAATTAATCAGGTTGGGGCCAACCGTACGCACCTTTTTTATAATAGATGTTCGAAAATGAGGCCATCATTATCAATACATTTTGCAGCATGTTTGTGTATTGCTTTTGTTGCGTTTCTTAATTTTTCAGCACTTCCCTGTATCTGCACAGCCGAATCCATAATACGGGCAATTAATTCATCAAGAGAATTCACTTTTGTCTTGTATACAATGTCTTTCATCCATCCTCAGATGCAATAATCCAATGGAGATAGATCTGGTGATCTTGGTGTGGCCAAGGGTGAGCCCTCCACGACCAATCCAGTGTCCAGGAAATTGATGATTTAAGTAAGCAGAAACGGCACGTGAAAAGTGGGGAGGTGCTCCGTCATGCTGGAAGTACAAATTTTGTCTGAGATGTAAAAGGAATATTCTCTAAACAGCTGCGGCAACTCTTCTTGAAGGAAATGCAAATAGAACTCAGCATTTAGGCGTCCAGGTAATATGAAAGGTCCAATCAGCCGATTGTGCAAAAGGCCACACCAGACATTGACGCTAAATCGGTGTTGAAAGTACTGTTCCACTACCTCATGTGGATTTTCTTCTGCCCATGAGTGTTCATTGTACATTGACACACCATCCCGAGTGAATTGTGACTCATCCGTAAACAAAATACGCTTGTAGAGTTGATTATTAATATTCAAAAAGTTGCAAAACTCCAAGCGAAGCGGACCATCCCCTAGCTGTAGATGTTGAACCTTTTATTTATGAAACGGATAAAATTTGTTTCGACCACACGACCACACCGTTGACTGCGAAACTCCTATCCGCCTAGAAATACGTCGTGTACTTACACCTGGACTGCGATGAACAGCATTAATAACAATATCATCATCAAGTTGGACAGCTCGTTCATAATTGGTTCTAGTACTTGGTAGTGATCCTGTTTCCCGAAGACTACGAAAAGTTCCTGAAATTGTTTTGGTATCTGGAATCCTCCTATTAGGGTAACGTAGTTCATATTCTTCTACAGCAGCTCTAGCATTACCATTACAATAACCCAAAATAAAAACCATATCAGCGTATTCCTCTGATGTAAATAAGTAAGGCATTTTTTCGCTGAATAAACAATCGAATTATAACTCATAAAAAAATTGCATTTAATAACACGATTCACAAAAGCCGATCTCCTGCTGTAGCTTGCAAACACCACTAATTCACAGTTCTAACGTAACAGTACAGAATACCATTGTTGATCACTGTTATTCGTGCGTTACCAACTTAGAAATTAATAAAACAAAAAACTGCATTTCGATGATTAGTAAACAATAATGGGAAAATGTTTGCTTCATTTATTTTCGAACATTTGATGTAAATTTTTATAAAAAAAAAAATTATAGTTGCCTGTAAAGTCGGTTTTACGGGCGAAGATTGTACGTGACAACGTCTTTTTTCTCGGTAGAATATTTATTGATATGAATATTATTAAATTGCACAATAGGAACAAGGAATTGAATGAAAATAAGAATTGCACAAATTTTAACTATAGAAATATATTTTGTTTACTAAAACATTGTACATAATTTGAAATTAATTAAAATTTGTTATTGTAAATGGTAAAGTTGAATAAAACATTTACTAAAATTGGAATTTGAAATTCTTGCTAAACACAGTTAAATTCTAACTCCGCGCGTGGTGATTGGTCGGTTTAGTTGTTTGTTTGGTCGCACTGTTATGACAGGTTAGAGGGTATAATTTGTTATTTTAAATGTTTGACTAGCAATACGCGCTGTTTCTTCTCAATCGACTGAATTACGATTGATTGCAGAGTGATTTAAACTAATAATTTACTTAACACTATCAACATTTGTCAATAGTATGACATAACCTATAAACTCAGTTTTCTCAACTTTTGTGTCAATCTAACAATTAATCAATCAATCATAGTTTACGATAATGAAATATCAGTGTACAATTATTTACCTTTATTGTTGTAGTTGTTGTAAATGACGAATCTAAGCACTCCACATTTTCACGAATAAACATAGTTATCTGCTTTATCCCGTGCGGCGGACCCACAGTTATCTGCTTTATCCCGTGCGGATCCCGTGCGGCGGCCCCAAGGGACGGGCATCGTAACGTTACCGGGCGTTACACTTTTTCATGAGTGACTCCGAGCCGCAACCTAATTTAAGACGTTGTCACGTCAAAAATACAACGTAATAAAACATGATATTTTTATTTACAAACAAATTTATTTAATAGTTAATCTTGTTTTCTCAATTTATCTCATCATTAAGGAACAAACATTTTGTTTTTGTTTTATTTTAATTAAATACAGTACGGTATTTCTTTACAGCTAGTAATGTATTATACTGAATAAAATCGATTTTTTGGTACTTATTTCTGTTTTATTTTAGACTTTGATTATATCAATTTTCTCAGAATTAAATTCTCTACAATTAATGTTTGTTGATTTTATGTATTTATTACCAATTTAACAAAGTTATTGTACATCAAACTTAAAAAAACATTGTTTCGTGCCCCAATTTTTGCATTTAACCCTGAATCCCTCAAAAACTACTATAGGTACAGTTCTGAAACCTATTTTATTAGTTTTATCAGGTAAAAATACATTAGAATCCACGATATTTCTTACTTAATTAACCTTTCCAAAAGTTCAGTATGGCTTTATTTTACTCTTTACCCAGGAATTCAGGCGAAATCTTTCGCTAGCTGTAACTCGCTAACGAAGCGTTTTCGGACCTATGTTTATATAAAATTTTTTCATTATTTTTACTAGTACAATGTGCTGTAGAAGTGGGGGGAGAACTTCATGAATCGCCCTGTAAATATATATATATATATATATATATATATATATATATATATATATATATTAAACAATAATTGGAGTTTATTTATTAAAATTAAGCCTAGATAACAGAAATATATAACAAACAATAAACATTTCTCGGATTCTATTTAGGCTTTACCTTAGAACCACTGGTATCCATTACAGTTTATTTTCCATGACTATTTTAGGTTTATTAATATAATAAAAAAAGAAAGAAAATAATTACTTCTTAAATCACAATACTTTTATGCAGGAAATTTTATAGCGTATCTTAAACGAAACGAACCGTACAACAAGATTTAATAATGTAACTTTTATGCCATGATATAAACAATTTTGCAATATAGAATATGTTCAAAAATTATACGTATTTCTAGTACATGAATTGAATATCTGTAACACTCGTTTCACATTTGATATTTGTTCAATAGCGCTCAAACGTTGGACAGTTATACTGCCAATTAGAGCCCTGAACTGACTAACTCAGCATCATTCATGTTAGGTCTGATGTGTTTAATTTACAAACTTTGATGAAGTGGAGTGTCAGGTGAAACGGTTGTTCACGCAGCTATCTTAAACTCCTTTGTTATTTGCATTTTAATGAAACGTCACATATTAAACCTTTTATAACAACTTTTAATAACATTGACTGCTGTGGAAAACACCTTACAACTAGGCCGCTGTCCTAAAGTCCGTATATAAGTAGAGTCGCAGAGAATGAGTTAACAACGTATTTTGTAATAGTGATGTATTATAGTTGAACATATTGACTGCTGTGGGCAAAACTTACTACTAATTCGGCTGTCCTGAAATAAGTATATAACTAGTCGCTTTGTAAGAGTTAAAGAACTTGCCTGAAACCAAGATTAGATTTGTTTGGACAAAGATCAAACGATATTTCCTGACTTTCCTGCTTCGATGAACTGGTTAATTAGAGATATCATATGGAAATATTGATCTCAGTAAATCCACGTTTCATCCCGCTTACAAGAAAGTTTTCATTTGTTTTGAAAGGAAGGAAGCAACTGCGCATTATGGCAACATAGATAGTCTACCGAGTCCTAGAATTCTCTGAACTATCTCATATGTTCTTCTGAAGTTTTAAGACTTTTGACTGCATGATTTTAGGCAAAACATTTTCATTGGTAGACGATAAAAGTTTTCAAACCAGTCCTTTTAAAGACTATAGTGCCAAATGTTTGACGCATGAAGAAGGCAATACCATGACAAATCGACCAAAACATAAGAACGAGGCCGAACATACTTATGATGGCATAGGAGATATAAAATTTGGATTTGGGGGGGATGGGGTGATTTTCAGCTGTAGCCAACTTATTAGCTTAATATAAAGAACTTTAATTTGTCAAATTAATTACCATACAACATCTGTAACACGCATCCTTCTTATCGAACATTTGAAAACAGTTCGATAAGGTATCAGTGAGAGAGGTATCACATAATCGAAAAAATGTATTTTAAGGGTACACTACGCTAAAAAATATATCCAAACAGTGATGACTAGTGTAAAAAGTGTACATATCCATTTAAATTCAAGATATAGCTATGAAAACTCTAGTAAACGCTGTATTGAGAGACATTTCAACTGAGAAAAGTAACACAGGTACAGTCATATAATCTCTAGAGAACAGCCTAATTCTACCTTATCTAGTATTTAGAAATCCCGGGAAGCTCCAAACAAAAAACTAAATATAACAAAAATACACTCTTTATACAATAATAAAAACAAGTACCGGGAATATTTTAGTTAAAGTAGCTGAAACTAACAATCTTAGGCAGTGAAGATTTTTAAATTACCTATAAATCATGGACTGAAACTGAAATCAGACGCCACATTGCATCCACAGTTGAGGGAGCAGAGGTAAAATCCCTGATAGAGAGGAAAACGTTTGTGGGGCCCTTACCTAAATGTGTGTCCTCCCAATAAAGTATTATTAATGACCAAGCACGAGTTCAGTAAGGGCAGACAAAGTGACAGATGGCCAGATTTTTAGACTAAATCCAGTCAGACAGACACACCTTTGCCTACCGCAAATGGTCCACCCATTCCGGTATTTGAACATATGTTGTATGGAACACAATGAGATCTCCACATATATTATATCGGTCTTATATTTTATATACGTAACTAATTTTAAAAGCGTTACCATAAAAGCTGTACGTGCTTTACCTTTAAGTTCTATAACGCCTATTTAGGAGTGACGCACATTATTGAATACACGTTCATGTCAGTTTTCATGTAAGCCGAATTAATATTTCATCAGAAGACTAATTAACTGTTTAAATAGTTTATGAAACAAATACGATTGTAATTTATTAGTCTATTTGACACTTTGATCTGTATAATAAGTGACTATTCACTTGCTGAAGGTCTAAACACATATAATTGTCACACTGAAACAGATGGACATACACGGCGGACAGACGGACAGCTAGCTAATGGCCTGTCAGTGTCAAGTGAGGTTAGGTCTCTCAGTAGGGCCGCTTCCCAAGCAGATAAGCGTCTTATGGTGAATTTGCACGTAATGTTAGATTTAAATAAGTAAGTGAATTGTTGTAGTAAATAAACTAGAAACGACAGTAAAATATATGCAATTCACAATATATTAAAAAATAAACGATAAAGTGGATCAGATAGATTCTAGCATCCGAGTATTTGATACATAATCCGAAATTATTTCTCTGTGTTTTATGTTTCAGTAGGAAAGTACCAATGAAGAACATAAATAAATATATAGTACATAAATTACTCATGATGGGGTCGCCGTGTGTGTATCAACTCAGTCTATTTAAACCATCGCCGTTTTGTATTTTTTACCAACCCAAACTAAAATACAGAGAAGTTCAAAGTATACATGGGCCACACTCAACGTTAACTTTGAATTTGTAAAGTTTAACATATTTTTTGTTTTATGATCTATTTCGTTGATTCCAATACAACTGTTGGAAAGAAAATTTCTTATACCTGCAGAATCATTAAAGGTCCCATACGTACGCTTTTCACACATCCATTTTGTATGACTAGTTCAATATTTTGGAAGGTTTAAATTCGAGGATATAGAGTTTAATATCCATTTTATTTTGAAGTGAGTTCATGACAACCAATAATTTATGCAGATAAGGAGGGAATTTTACTTTTGGAGTTATGCGGTGGGAACAGAACAAGGTTCTTTTTTGATACAATTTCCTTTTTAGGGCTATAAATTTAAGAGTGTATTTAATGTAAGAAATTGAATAAACTTTTCTGATCTATTGCTGACGTTATGTGTTAATTTAGCTATTATGTAATTGCCTATTTCCTTCTCATCACAATATAACATAATCTTGATTATAAACAATTGTGGATACATTCACTTTAAAAAATTGTGAGTACATTAATATTTTTTACATTCTTCTTAGTTCTAGTTAAGCTTTTATTTGTACATTTGTATTAGTTGTTAGTATTATAGTACATAATATTATAATTTATAATAATAACTGTATTTTTTCATTAATAGATATTAGGAATAATGTTCAAAATGCTTGTAAACTATTATGTAATTTACTTTTTGCGAAATAATATAAGAATGTGTGAGGAAGAGGTACAGCGACTGGAGGCTAAAGGTAGTCGGACGCTTTTTGTCTCAAATGATTTACTCTGACCTCATCTTCCTATAGAACTTCCTGCTTTGAAAAATTGCCTCACTTAGAACAGAACATGCCTTTTGTGGGCTTTGAGTGGACTTCTTCATATTGGTGATAGAACAGTAGTTATATTGAAAGATAGTGGACTGTAAAAGTAATGAGTTTTTAATTACATTAAATTAACGTCAGTTTTCACGATTTCCTAGTGAGTGATAAAAGATGAATGTAGGAATGTTTTATATAAATAGGAAAATAAAAACTCATGTAAATATGTAATGTGTGCTGAAAGATATATCAATCTTCGGATCAAATTTAGAATAATTGGAATTTGAGTGTTTAGGGCATTTTTGAGGCCCTATAGAGTAAAAATAGTTTTTAAGAGTACCAATTAAAGACACAAATTTCTCTGTATGATTTAATAATATTCAATGGATAGGTCTGAACATGTCAGTAACAGGAACTATTTTCGGCTAGAGTTAAGAAATACTATGTCCGAAAAGTCCAAAAGTTTAGAAAAGTTGGTACTGACTCTTATGTCACGTTTAGCTCGTAAATAAGTATTTCTGGTAGCAATAAATTAACTCTCTTAACCGATTGCATGCAGCACGTTTAATAATATTTTTAACTGACTTCTCCATTATAATAAATATTTATTTACAATAAATAATTAATTGTGAAGATGTAAATGCGTTTACATATAATATTTTTTTCTCCACATGTTATCCAGTTTATACCCATCCTTTCATATATCAAATCTTTTTTAAGTAAGTTTGATACGGTTGAAATATTTGTGCCCAGCTGACTAGAAAGTCATCAGTAGAAACCTTAGAACTAAATCCTATATGAGATCCACGCTCCGTCTATCTCATTTTCATCAAGTAAAATTGATAGGTATATTAAAACCCATCACTATTTAAAAATACATTGCAGGTTAGTATAAAATTATCAAGCATTGTACGAAACCAGCAATATAGCAAAAACCTTAGAAGTTAATATATTATTGTAAATTTCATATAACTAGCATGTACAGTGTACTCTGTTTACTAATTTGTTTAGTCTGTGTGTTTCTCGCTGCCAATAATGTTACCCATTAGGCCAATGTAACAAGAGTTACTTTTAGACAGGCAAAATTGAGACTCCCAAGGAAATAATATGAACAATTGCCAATAGTGATGTAGAGGTAAAGTTTCATAAAATATTCAACCTTTGCGTTAATTTAGGTGGAAAGCTATAACAAGATATTTCTCTTTCTCTTTTAGCAACGGTAAAAAGCTCCATTATAATTTCAGGCTAAACTTTAGTTAAAATGTTTGTGAAAGTGTGTTTCTCCATCTTAAGTTGTATCAATCATTATTATATTTTATAGTTAATAAGTTCTTGAAGTTTAGTGAGCTGTTGTAATTATTACTTTCTAATTTACGGATAAAACTTCACACCAATTTTAAACTTTTTTTTGCGTTGGTGTATTGGGGTGGATTCACATGATCCTCACACGTCAACCTGAGCTTATTGTGTGCCCCTTTGATGTTAGAGGGGTAAGCCTATCTTTGTGCCCTTAATTAGGCTAAGAAGCTTTTTCCCCGATACTAGCATCTGGTTCGTCGCCTGGTTGTTTATCACCGAAAAAGAGCCCTTCTCCTTGCTTACACAGTCTCTCACAGTCCAGTATTATGTGTTTTGCAGTCTCTTCAGACTTATTGCAGAGTCTACACTCCGAGTCCTCATTTCGTAAACCTAGAGTGTTTAGGTGCTTCCTGAAGTGGCCGTGTCCAGTGATCAAGGCAATAACTTGCTTAACCTGATCCCTGCCCAGCCCTCTGCATCAGCCATCTGGTGAAGCCGGAGCTAGAGTCAGTAAGCAGTCTTTTACCGAGTGCTTGTCCTTGTTGACTCTGCCACCGCAAGCGGCGTGCCTTCCTGGACCATTTGTTTATACTGTGGTAAGCAGCTGACTTGCTTATACCACAACTCGGTTCTGGACCAGTGTATGGCATGCTTGCTCCGCTTTTGGCAAGCCTGTCGGCGCATTCGTTGCCACCTATGCCTGTATGGCCCGGTACCCAACCAAGACGTACAAAGTTGCGTGATCCAAGGCTTGCAGAGAGTGTTGAAGCACTCCCACACAAGCTTGGATGAAATGCCGTTGGAGTCAAGAGCTTTAAGAGCTGCCTGATCGTCTGAAATTATGCAGAGGTTCTTTCCTTGGTACCTTCTGGTGAGGCCTAGGTTGGCACAGGCCAGGATACCATAGATTTCGGTTTGAAATATGGAGCAGTTCCGTCCCAAACTGCCGCAAAGGGCAGTTCTAGGGGATTGACTAAAAACTCCATATCCGGTTCTGCCCTTAATAAGCGAGCCATCCGTGTACCAGACAAAGCTCTTTCTTATTGTTGGGATGTTATCTTGCGATTTCCACTCATCTCTGGAGTAGAGGTCAACAGAGAATGGCTTATTGAATACGAACTCCGTTCTCATTATGTCTGAGACCATTTCGAGAATAGCGTTTGGGTTTACAGCTTCGGTGATGGTGCCGTGGCCCGTTTTAGACGTGCCATTCCTCCACAAGTCAGCAACCATCAGCCGATAAGCTGACTTGCGCGCTTCAGCTTTTATGTAGACATCAAGAGGCGGAAGTCCTAAAGCCACCTCGAGGGTCGCTGAGGGACTGCTCCTAAATGCTCCGGTTGCAAAGATTGTGCCAAGCCTTTGTAAGCTTTAAAAGCTTGGCTTTAGTAGTTACCTGATTCACCTTTGTCCACCAGACTAATGAACCATAATTTTGAAAAGCCATAGTGCTATATGAGGTTTTATGCCCCATGAGATACCTGCAAGTCTCCTGGACGTCATGAGCGCCCACTTTGCTTTGTGCAGGATATTGTTTAAGATGATCATTCCACGTAAGCTTATGGTCTAGAGAGTCCTAAATATTTGACTGTCTTTGACCACTCAAGCTGTGTGGATGCGACTTTCAGCCTGGAAAGAGACTCTAGGTTCTTTTTCCTAGTGAATGGTACAACTACTGTCTTAGAGGGATTTACTTTCAGTCCCTCTCCATGACACCAGTTGTGTACATGTTGAAGGTTGGTATTCATGATATCAGCAACAACATTTGTATGTTTTTCCCCTGTACCATAAGGACTATGTCGTCTGCATATCCTTGGACATAGATTCCATTGTTAGTAAGGTCCTCAAGTAGACCATCTACTACTAGATTCCACAGTAGAGGTGACATCCTCCTAGATTCCTCCTTGAGGGCATCCCCTTGTGGGTGCGATCACAAGCGATTCTTCATTGAGATCGGCCCTGATCCGTTTGGAGCACAGCATGGCCCTAAGCCACCGGCACAGAGCTGGCTCGAGGCCACGTCGCTGTGCTCCACTTACCATCGCAGTGAATTTAGCATTGTCAAAAGCTCCTTCAATGTCTATGAAGGTGCACAATGCCAATTCCTTGGCGGACAGGCTATCCTCAATCCTACTGACTAGTTGGTGCGGTGCTGATTCACATGATTTGCCTTGCTGGTACGCATGTTGGTTGCGATGAAGGGGAGTGTCTGACAGAACTCCCTTTCTAAGGTGCCCTCTCCACCAGTCTTTCTAATGTTTTCAGTAGAAACGAAGATAAACTGATGGGACGAAAAGATTTAGGGACAAAATAGTCCGCTCTCCCTGTTTTAGGGATAAATACCACCCTGTTGAGACGTCAGACTTGTGGTATGTACCCATAATCTAGGCTCGCCCTGAATAGTTCACATAGAAGAGTGAGGAGATTCTCCGGCCCTTGCTGAAGCAGGGCCGGAAAGATTCCATCCCCTCCTGCAGCTTTGAAAGGGGCAAATTTAGAAATTGCCCATTTGGCTTTATAGAGAGTGACAATCCTTCTGGCAATGGCCCAGCTACCACGATCAGCTCTTGGCCAAGAGCCTGCCTCATGGTTACCAGACGTTCCAGTGTCGTCCATCTCAAAGATGCAATCAGGGAAGTGAGTCTCAAGGAGAAGTTTGAGGCTGTCACTAGACCTGGAAGTGTATTGACCTCCCTGGGATCTGAAAGATCCCAAGTGACCGGTTTGGACCTGAGGCTAGTAAACGTTGCAGTCTAGCTGCCGCGCCATATTCATTTACCTCCTGTGTAAACTGCCTCCAGGAACTTTGTTTTGCCTTTTTGATTGCTAGGCTGTATTCTGTTAGAGCTCTATGATAGGGCTCCCAGATACGGCTCCTTTTTCATTGATTGTGAAGCTTCCTAACATTAGCCCTTTTGCGAGCGAGGTCCGCAGTCCACCACTTAGTATTGGTTCGACTCTTCCCCCGTCACAGTGGACAATTGTCGTGGAAGCTATTGATTATAGCATTCTGCAGGTCAGAAGCTATCTGATCTATGTCTGTGAAGCATCGCACCCTTCCCCCTACCGATCCCAACTGTGACTGAAGTCAGACTTATATCCCAACCAGTCAGTCAGTCCTCCTGGGATTGCGATTGAGGACCTCTGCAGCTTCATCTTGCAAGTTAAAGCGGATATACCTGTGATCCGATAATGCGGCCTCTTCGCTTACGTGCCAATTATCAACCATTCCAAGTATACCTTGTGTGCAGATTGTTATATCAATAACTTCCTGTCTAATTCGTGTTACGAACGTAGGGCGGTTACCATTATTACATATAAATAGATCCCTATTTAGAAGAAATTGTAAAAGTACCTCACCTCTGGGGTTAGTGTTGGTGCTGCCCCATCCAGCAGAGTGATGGGCATTGGCGTCACAACCTAAAAGTAGTTGTTGATGTCTAGCTTGTGCTTCTTCCACCAGAAGCTCTAGGTCTCTTGATGGAGGGAGTTCCCTGGCATCATATGGCAAGTATACGGAGCCTACATTTGTGCTCTGTACTATGCCTCCATTCTTCCAGGTCAGTGTGCCCACAGTGAGATCTCTGGAGCAGAATTCGTTGAGGGTTAGAAAATCCAGGCCTCTCTTCAACAGGATGCAGGTCCTTACATTCCTTAGAGAGGTACAGTAAATTAACTTACCTTTGGTTTCATTTAGGCCCGCCACTCTCCCTTGGTGAAGCCATGGTTCTTGAATTAATGCCAGATCAAATCCCTCCTGGAGGAAGAACTGGCAGAAGGCTGCCGAAGCAGCTCTACTGTGCTGTAGGTTGATTTGTAGGACTCGTGGCATTGTCCTTGACTGTCGAGGAGACAATTGAGACCTGCCAGAGTCCTAGGTTGGCTCTACATTTGGAAATCTTCACAGCCTTGTAGCAGACCTTGTCCAGGAAACAAACGAATCCGTAACCTTTCGGATCTGGCTTGGATGGAAGGATTTTCCACTCGTTTTCGTTTAGGTTGGGATTCTGCTTTTTAAACATTTCAAGTACCTTTTCAGGTGTCTTCTTCAGAAGCTTCGGGTGAGCTCTGAAAAACACCCTAGTGGACCTCAATATGTCCTTACGCAGACCCACTCTCAGAGAGATGTCGTCTCCCAGAGGTTTTGTTCTTTGAATTACTTCTTCCAGCCAACGTTTGGTGTGCTCGTTGATGCAGGAAGCAATTAAAACACCTTTCTCTAGGTAAGTGCCCGCAAACGATGGAACGGAACCATCCTCCAGGGGTTGGATTTCCTGCATAATTGCGTCCTCGATGGCTTCTCCTTGCTCTTCACTAAGCTTCGCATCAGGGTAGCCATCGAGGGCTATGGCCATTTTGATCGCCGCGACCTCTCTGTAGGTAGCCTTGGATGTGCTACCAGAGGCCTCGGGATCGTGGGCTTCCGGCTTTTGGGTTTCCCTCCTAGCCTTCTTTGCGGGCCCCTCAGCGGAGGGTAGGGTGGCCAAGGTGCCTCTGGGGCGTTTGTCCGACCCCTCCCTCGCCTTGGTACCCGCATTTGGGCCCGGAGTTGAGACCTCCTGCCGTTCTTTATTCATTTTCTTCTTTTTCCCCCTCCTCCACTTGGAAGGGTCGAAAGCTTCACCCTTTTCAAGAAGTTTAGCTTTTAGTGCTTCTCTCCTTTGAGCTGTGGTGAGATTAGGCCTCTTCATTCTGAGGTTGCCAAGTAGCTCTGTGGCATCATCCAGCGTACCTGTAGACATGGGAGTGCTTGGGCTGTTGAGGAGCTGATCTTCTATGTCTTGAAAGGCTTTTGCTTCCTCAGCGCTTGTACTACCTTCCTCAGATAAAGCCTTGCCATGTATGGGAGCTTCAGTGTGCATTGGAACCTCCTGTGTTCCTGAGGCACTTTGTTGAGGAGAAGGTAGGGATGTTGGCATAACAACCTCTTGAGTTGTGTTACCAGGTGATAGTGTATGCGTGGTAGCTTCAGGAGCTACCTCAGCAGGAAGAGGTAGGTTAGACACAGCTTCAGGAACCGTTTCAAGGGTTGGTTGGTTTTGGTTTTTTGGTTTTTGTTTTTTTTTTGTTTTTCATCATGATGTTCCCACGAGTAGCTAGGGAATGGAAGGTCGACCCAGACAGAGCCCCGCATGCCTGGGTAAGCTGCTTTAAACTGGAGGGTCGCCGGTATCCAGAGTCCGCATAGTACGACTGGTTTGCCACCAGCCATTAAGCCCTGGCCTATGCTGTTCCACCGTGGCTTGGCCCCTAGTGGGAGAAATGAAAGGAAAACTAAATCGAAGGGTTGAGGAAGTTTACCTCAGATAGAAGAGAGTGAAGAAGAAAGATAGGCTGACACATAGAAAAGTGTGCCAGCCATAGGCCTCCAGAACAAGAAGAGAAGGGATCTGGAGCATTACCTATGATACCTCGGGGTCGTCACTACCCGTACAGCCTCGAAAGTAAGACCGCCCCTGAGGGCAATTTTAAAACTTTGGTCAATTCATTATTCAAAAGTAAACAGGTGGTCAGGCAGAAATCAAATTTTGCTATCAGAGTCAAGACAAATTATTATACATTTTTACGAGGTGTATATTGGATCTAATGGTTAACATATATTTTTCTTCTATTTCGAGAAAATATGTGACAACCTGTCATCGAATTGTCGCTTTTAAACAATTTGGGACACATCCTGATTTCTGGCAATTGAACCAATACAAAATATTTTGCAGAAAATAACATTGAGTACGCATAATATAATCTTAAGACACTGAATTATGATAGTTATTTAAGTTAATCGAAAAAATTTTGAATCAGTTTTTATACAAAGTTACAAATGAAATCCCTTATTGAAGTGAATAGATTTAAAGTAACTCAGAACGTCCTAAACTTCTCTTATCTATTTTCGCTTGCTTGAATACCTTTCAGATTATTTGTCACAAAGAGAACTAATTCCTTATTTTGTCTCACTCTCTTTGAGTTTTTTCACGTTATATCGGTTTGAATAAATATAAAATATAACATTTGTTGTTTAATTTTATATTGCAAATTTACTTGTGGTTTTGTATAAGTACACTTATATACAAGTAACTACAGTATGTAATCGATTTAACTCAGCATACTAATTTGATTGGCATTTATTTACATTCTTATATAAATATATGAATTTTTTCTTATTTGAAAGAAAATTATATTAAATGTACATAGTACATACTCTATTAAAATTAACCATTTGATTTTTTAGGTTTAACTAAGTAAGAAATGTCTCAAGAATAATTGTTTTACCATCTATTTGGATCTTATTGGAAAACACTATATATGTAAGTTAAATAATGTTAACAAAAATAAAAAAATATCGAATTAGTTTTCAGAAATACAGATATACCAAATGTTAGAACTGTAACAACTTAATAAAGAAAAATCTAAATGAAAATTTTGAAAAACATTAAAATATGTGTTTCTTTTTTGTGCATATTATTTACTCTGATTATTTATTTTTTTATAATAACAGGGTATTAAAGGTTTTACTGGGTGTCATTCCCCATTTAAAATACTATGTTGACTTTATATATTGACTTCCTCTCACATACATAATTGAATAACTACTATTTAAATATTGGTACTTAAAGATTTTTATTGTCTTACGTTTTTAAGAATGGCAATCGTTTAAAAGTTTAAATTTAATCTTATTTATACAATTAACCATCGGGATGGTAGGGAAACAATCGAATATAACAACTCCGGAGATACCAGATTTTGTTTGCTCTTCTTCTGACAGTCTTCCTTGTGCCGTGGTTCTCTGAGGGGAACTCTTTGATTGTCAGCCCTAATGACTCAATGCCTGAACTGCTTAATTGTCACTGCGGAAAATGAGAGCTTGAAGCAGGAACTGCATGTTCTTAGAAACAGCTATTCTCTGAATGGAGGAATCTGTCGAAGACAAGTACGCTGAGAAGATAGCCTCGCTCAATCTTCTGGTGAGCGAGTTGAGGGCTGGTAACGAAAACCCTTTTAAAATTGGTGGACGATCTTAAGCTCTCAAGAACTACTTCAGACTTCCAACGGCTTGAACTCGAGGATGAGCTTAGGGTCCTGAACGATCAGGTTGCCTGCCTAAAATCGGATGCCACTAAACTTTTTGAAGGAAAAACAAGTTTTGAGAAGTCAACTTGATGATTTCCTCTCTTCAAGAGTCGGCTCTTCTGTCTCAAACCCAGACCATTGACAACGAGATTCAGCAGGTCAGCCCTAATTCGAGGAACCATAACCCCCCTCAACCCAAGGACTTATGGATTGGTGATTCGATCATTGATGGGTACCTCAACTCCTTTGGGAATGATCCTGCTGCTCCAGAACTTGGTGCTTTTTTCTCGGACCAGCCATAACTCAATTCATCAAGCAGGGAGTCCAGAAAGATGTGGACCATGAACTTGAATTTATTAAGTTCTCTAGTTTTTAGATTTGCTTTCTGTTGTATTAGCGATAGCCTGGATGCTAGCAAGGAGGACTACCGGATCGCATTGGAGCCTTTTAGTTCTTGATAGGCTCAGCCAATATGCTCTCCATTTTGATTCTTTTACTGGTATGAATTTTGAGAAGTGCAGAAATATTTTTGTCAAGAGCTAAAATTGGGTACAATCTGATTGATATGCCATGTTTTAAGCAACTGAATAGCTTTTGAATGTGGTATTGATGTCCTAACAAACGTTAAACTCATTGTTGAGGGCTATTGTAAAACCCGTTTTGTATGATGGCTTGTCACTCAGAGATTGGTTTGTTGGCTTGCTATCTCCTAAGCCCATCAGTGACCCACCCTCTATTTGTAAAACCATCCAGCAACCCAAAAAATCCAGTGCTGAGTCTCAAACATGTAGAACTGTTTTCCAAGCCAGACGGACCTGACTGAGGTGGACCATAATATGGTGCCGTTGTGGACTGTGGTGCAGGGTAAAGGGAAACGTCATAAGACATCTAGTAATGCACTCTCTGTAACTAAGCCTACTGTAAACATTAGTAATGGATTTGATGTATTGGCTGAGCTTAAGGACTCTGATCTGAACTCTGCACATGCTTTCAAAAACCATTCTGGTAAATGGATTAAACACTCGAACCAAAGTCAGAAAAGCATGTCTAAGGCTGGTACTAGTAACCACAAAAGTGTTAACAGCCACAGGTACTCTCGACCCAGTCCAAGGGTAAGTCTTTTTCCTTACATACTGATGCTGGGGCTAAGCCTCTTCTTACTAAAACTAAACCTAAGTCATCCACTGAAAGGCCTATCTCTAATAAATCTTTTCTCTCTGTACCAGCTGGCCTCAAGTTGACATCTAATCTTAATGTGATACGAAAAATCAGGGTCCTCCTCAGACAGCCATGGTCCGCTCTTTGAGTGGCTTGTTACACGACAGATTGTATGATGTTTGTTGATTTGTTATGCTATGTTAAGCCCAGTGGTAGGATGTGTGATGTTATTGAGGAGATAGACAGGGTGTCCTGATGATATGAATTTTAATGACTTCCTGATATTATTTGCAGGAACAAATGATGTAGAGACAAATAATCGTTGGGCTCCTTGACTGTGTCAAATCTATGTTAAAGGTGCTGAAAAGACTAACATTGTCTTAGTGGGTTTAACCATATAGACATGATAAGCCTTCTTTGAAATGATCTAATTTCATCTCTGAACACCCAGATTCAGAACCTTGTCTCCTCCCTGAAAAACTATAACTTTCTTATTCCCTCACTCTTATCAGAGGACCATCTTATTACTCTAGAATGGGCCTACACTTCAATTTGACTGGTAAAAGAGTGTTCGTCCAGCTTCTTTTCAAATCTATCCAAGAGGTCCTTGAGCTGGGGCTTCTCTACTTCCTCTGTTGCCACACATGTGGGTACTCAAGATGCTTTTTACATTCAACTCAATGTCAGGTTGGTATCCCAGCCTCTCCCTACTCCGGTATCAATTAGTGGCCAGAACTCTTGTCTCCCCTCGCCAACTCCCCCCAGCTGGCTTCCCATGACCTCGGATACCTTGCCTCTCCCTCGCATCCCATCCAGAACCGACAAGCCTTTTTTTAGAGAGAAGAGTGCTGCAAACGAAAATGGTGACCTAAGTAATCCTTCTATATGCTTCAGAATCATTCACCAGAACGTTCAGGGATTGAAGAGCAAGCTGTGCCAGATTGAAGTATTGCTGGAACTCTACTCTCCGGAGATTCTATGCTTATCTGAGCACTTCCTAAAAAAAATCGGAACTTGATTCATTTTGTCTCCCTGGATATAGTGTCTCTGGTGGATTTTTGTAGAGCCCAATATGGAGAGGGGAGGTGTTTGTATCTTAACACGTGATTTGTTGCAAGGTATCACCGCTTGATGTTGTTGGGTTTTGCTGTTGAGGGTGTGTGCGAGTTGTCTGCAGTGAGGATTGGGATCGGTCGTCATGCCTCGGTGGTGATCTGTCTGTACAGACCTCCCGGTGGAGGCTCTGCTGATTATGATTCTTTTCTGCTGTCATTGCAGCGTTGTTTGGAGCATGTAAATCGGCGCGGTGAGTGGATGGTTCTGACCGGAGATTTCAATGTGGATTTTTTCAGTTGTCGGCGGGAGTGCTGGAAAGGTTGTGGAACTTGTCTCATCTTTTGGCCTTTATAGTGAAATTACTTCATTCACTAGAGAATACGGCGGTTCATGCTCTCTTATCGACAACATATTTACAAATATCCCTAGACAGCAGGCTTCATCCACTGTCCTTGTCACTGGGATTTCTGATCATCACGCACAGTTGGAGAGCATCTCTTTATCGGTTTCATCTCAGCACACTAATTTAAAGTTTAAAAACCTGTAGATTCTTTTCCAGTAATAACATCAGCATCTTCACAAATCTTCTTCGAAGAGAATCCTGGAAAGAAATGGTGGCTGGAAGGGATGTGAGCGAGAAGTTTGGATGGTTTTCCTATCTGCTGTGGAGTTCAGCTTCAGCATTGCCTTCCCAGAAGAAACATCCAAAGTTAGGACAAGGAAAATATTGTGGCAGGATAAAACTTGATGAGGATCTTAAGAACCTCCGTGATAGAATGTTATTCCTCTACTCATTGTCTAGGGATTTAGACTCAACTCAATCCCCTCAAGAGATCTTTCATTGATCTTAGAAAGGAATTTAGAAGACGTGTCCACTCTGCCAAGGCTGCTGCAAATTTACTAGCCATTTACAAAAAGCCACCAACAAACAAAAAGCATCTTGGAATATTGTTAATGACATGATTCCTGGAAAAAGAGTAAAGGCTTTCAAAGAACTTTTTGTTAAAGACGAGCAGGGTAAACTGTTTGAGGGACCCAGTGGCTGTGTCAGACAGATTCAACACGTTCTTCGTTGAGGTGGGTCAAAAGAGTTAAAAGTCATGCTGACTCATCTGGGTATATGTCTTATCGTTATTCCCCAGCTGAAAGAGTGTGTTCGTCGATGGTTCTTTTTCCTGCAAATCAAGGAGAAGTCCTTAAAGTAATCAAATCGCTGAAGCCTGGTAGCTCTGCGGGGATTTGATGGAATATCATCTAATCTCTTGAAGAATTGTGCTGATCTTCTTGTTGGGCCACTGACATATTTGATTAATTGCTCTTTTGAGGAGGGAATATTCCCTACAGCTCTTAAATTATCTATCGTAAAACCCCTCTATAAAAAGAATGGCAGTGATCATGACATAAATAATTTTCGTCCTATAGCTATTTTATCCACGTTTTCAAAGGTATTCGAGAAGCTCTTTCTTGCAAGGTTATCTTCTTTTCTGATTTCAAACAATATTCTTTATGCACATCAGTAAATGGCTTTAGAGAGGGTCTGTCTACAACAAACGCAATGTTTAGTCTTATATCAGACGTAACAAAGGCTCTAGATAACAAGGAAACATGTGCATGGGCTCTTTTTAGAGACCTATCTAAAGCCTTCGATGTGGGTAGATCATACTTTGCTTTTAAGGAAACTGGAGTATCTTGGGCTGAGAGGCAATGTGTTTTGAATGGATACATTCTTATGTGACTGGTCGAAAACAGATGGTTGAGATTCCCTATATGGATGCTGACGGACTGCTAAAAAAAAAAAAACTTTCTCAAGAACTAATTGTCAGAACCGGGGTGCCCCAGGGATCGGTCCTTGGTCCTGTATTTTTTCTCCTCTTTGTAAATGACATAGCCGGGTGTATTTCGGACTCTCACTTGTACTTATTTGCTGATGACACATCCTCGTAGTCTCCAGTAAGAGTAAACCACAGCTGGAGAATCAAATTTTTGTAGACGGGAGCTCATTATTTCAGTGGCTGGAGGAAAACTCTTTATGTATTAATACAGCAAAGACCAAGCTAGTTGATTTTGCAATCAGAAACCAGTTGGATTAATGAATGTTTGAATATTATCATAGGGGATACCGAGTTTAGTCCGTCAGCCACTGTTAATTATCTTGGTGTTGTTTTTGACCGTAATCTGAACTTCTCAAACCATATTGAGAAAGTTACAGGTAAGCTAAGTAGCAGTATTTTTTTATTGTCTCGACTTGCCTGTTCAAAAGTGCTGACATCCTCTTGTTGGCTTATCATGGTTGTTTTTACCCTTATTTATCTTATGCAGTACCAATTTGGGGCCATGAAAGCACCAAGACGCAGTAATGTTTTCAGGTTGCAGAAGAGAGCTGTTCGGATAGTTTTTCACTTGGCCGGAAATCAGTCATGCAGATCGCTATTTCGAGAGAAAGGCATACTCACTTTTCCATCAATATACATCCTCAACAGCCTGACATTTCTAATCAAGAATTTTGGTTTATTTACTTCTCATATTACACATACTCATAGATACCAACTCCGTCACAACAATAACATAACCCTACCCTCGCCATAGCACCACTTTTTTCAGAAATAAAACATATTCCTCCTGCATATCATTGTTTAATTCTCTACCACAGTATCTAAAGAATGTTAAGGAGCCCAACAAATTCAAAAGCCAATTGAAAGAATTTTAATTCAAAAGGAATATTACAGTGTCCAGGATTACTTACTTGAGAAGAAAGACTAGTTTTAGTATGTTATGTTTTGGTTCTGTATGTAATGTTAAATTTAGTAATTTAGATAATTTTTACTTTAATTTGACCTCTGCCTGTGCAATCCTTGTATTGTTTGTGGCAATAAATGATTTGGCTTTGACTTTGACTTTGAAACACCTAAAAACTTTAAAAGTTACCGTTCATTTGTATAAAACTATTTTATTTACATTAATTTAGATATATGCTATATTTTGTTTGAGTGATGTAAACGCTTATTTATATCTTATTTTAAGATATTTGAAGAATTTTTAAAAGTAGTAATTTAATATTAAAATGTATCCCTTATAGTCTCCACTACCTCCCTCTAATATCTCTACTTTTTAGTTAAAATCGGGTAAATCGCTTTAAATATAATATTATAAAACTTATTATGCAGTCCTTGTTCAGGTAAATCTGAATCTCTACCGTGGTTTAACAAAGTAAAGTGGAAGGTAAAAGCGTTTCTTGTAGGAAGGAATGTTCTTTTGCCAAATCGACTTGGCACGAGACCAGATGTAAAACGTTTCGTTAAGGATATGCTAAGTAACTGCAGGTAACTTCAGCATTGGCTTGTACAACATGCTAACCAATATTTTAAACAACAAACAACCTTCATGCAACAATGATTAAGTTTTATAACTCAAATATATCAAATACATCTCAAATTTAAATTAAATTGGCATAACATTAAAAGGAATATAAAATCCCATTACAGATTTATTAAAAATTCGACTAAACACGTATGATATGGAAAACTATTGTAAATCTCCTGCTAAACTGAAACAAGTGATCAATTCTTCCTAATACCAAATGCTAGTTACAATCTTTTAAATCGCTTTTCTATCGAATTAATCTTTTAAGTGTTTTTTCTAAAGCTTTTACTGGCTA
The DNA here is from genome assembly GCF_021130785.1 of Homalodisca vitripennis. Classification (NCBI taxonomy): domain Eukaryota; kingdom Metazoa; phylum Arthropoda; class Insecta; order Hemiptera; family Cicadellidae; genus Homalodisca; species Homalodisca vitripennis. Next base: position 195,981,191 of record NC_060207.1, read on the forward strand.
TTGAATAGTTTAAAAGGATAAGTGGACTTTTGATGTTTTATGTCGTACTGACAAAGTACTTTTTGTGATCTCACAACAATGTACAAGATTTATCCTTATCACTAGTTTATAGTACAATTACCCAAAGAAATAACGTAACATCAGAATATTAATAAGTCTAGATAAAAATTACTATTTCAAAAGGTCAATTCAATGTAAATTATTACGGTCTCTCTTACTATCATTGAGATCCACTATAATAAAAACATTTCAATAAAAAAACAACATTGCTCATTATTTTCTGTACCTTAAAAGAATATATACATAACTGATAGATCAGCCATCAAAAATCTCTCTTAAACATAAAAATTAGCAACTGTTTTGTGCGCATGGTGATTGAAAATATAACTAAAATAAGATTTCATTGTATTCATAAGGTACATATTTTAACATTTTTAGTGAGTACAAGTTTGAATCCAAGTGAATAGGTTGCATGCAATGCTTGAAGGAGTAATATATTTAAATAAAATAAATATGTAAACCTAATAAAATAATATAAAAAATAGTAAATCATTAAAACCAGCAAGGTAAATAATCAAGTAACAAGACAGAAATTGAGAAAAGCAAACTAAGGAATATAATAAATATTAACCTATTTTTAGTTTTCGGTAAAATTTTTTATCATGAAATCTCTCTCTCTCTCTCCCCTCACTCTTCTGTAAACGACACTAAAATAATTTTAATAATACAAAAATGAAAAAAAACATTTGATCACTTATTACCACGTTGTAAATATAATAAACTCTATTAAGACAAAATTAATATATGATGATAAATAGGTTATTATATGAGCAGGTACAATTTCAAGAGTTGATCATTTGTTAGAAGGAGTGGGAGGAGGTCGACGCAATTTGACTGTAGCGTGGTGACGTGCAATTATTGCTGTCACTTGGTGGCCGTAATCTAATAACCAAAACTCATTTTAAGAGCTGCCAGTTGAACCTATAATAAAACCCACAATGGAAATTAAGCTGCCTACGTGGTTGGATTACAGTGTTTCACTTATGTAATAAAACGCATCCTTTTGTTAATTGGCAATGCACATAAAAATAGTTAAGTTGCAACGGAAACGGTTAAAATATTGATCAAAATTTAATAGTACTTAACAGACATTTTAAACACAATATGTTACACAAACAATAATAGGTAGATTTAATTACCTCGTATAAAACTTGTGTCATGTCTGTTGGTTGTGTTAGCTTGTTTGTATTTAAAAAAATATAACAGTTATCGTATTTAATATTTAGAACTAATCCAAAACTAATTTTCATTGTAATAAATATTAGCTCTATATAAGTTGTATATACTGATTATGTAATTGAAAAACAGTTGTATATGTTACATTTAATAAAAGAATTAATCATACAGATGCATATGTTTGTTTAATTTAGACTTAACGTCATTTTTATTCATGTAGCTAATAAAAATAAAAATTTACAGTAAAACGCCCTGTGTGTAGGGAAGAGTGTTGAACACCATCCCTTTATAATATTAAAACATGTTTGAAACAATATAGTTTAGATCAATATACGCTGTGCAAATGTGTGTTGTCATTCTGCATTATTAAAAGGGGTAATACATATTTTGTCTTCTCTTAATATTCCCTTATATCCGCTCACGGAGAAAATTGTACGCACAAAAAACATTCTGACACTTAAAGAACATTGAATACATTCTAAGTGTGAAATGTATGGTTCGAGAGTTATAAGTGATGATGTCGACTCTCATGTGACTTATACCGCTCTCAGAAGCTTACATGACAGAGTTTCCATCATAAATCAGTAAAAGGGTTCGTGTACAAGACCTGGAACTATTTACAGTTCGCTGGCAGTATATATTCTGTTGAATCCCGTCGTATTTTCTTAGTAGTTTTCATATTGGCTTCGTTTTAAGCTTTGTAAGCCTTCTGAGGACCATTTTATTAAATATTGTAGATATAATTTAAGGCCTTTTGTAAACCTCATTACTAATATAACAGGCCTAAACAGGCATAAACTAAGAGGCTTAATATTTCTCATTGACCAATATTAAAATTATAAAGTTATTATAAGGACAAATATAGGTTAATTCATATATGAGAATATTTTTTGCAACAGTTTTTTTTTAAAAAAACACTAGTGATTTAAATTAAAATTCCAATTTTGATAAAAGAATCATCCACTATCAAAAAAGAAATGTATATGTTGTTTAAAAATATTGCTAAATGAAATAAATAAATGTATTAGTTATAATAAGATTAGTTTTATTTACGATCCTCATTCATCAGTTCTGAGCAATCTATTTCAACATATCTTAAGTGACACCGATTTATTTGTCCTTTTATCACTCTGAATACAATGTGGATTCAGCTAGTTATAATATCTTTGTGGCCATGTCAAGTTAGGTTCCATGTCAATAGTTTTCAGTTTAAAACTTGCATAAACAAACACAACTATTAACAATTACTATTTTATAATTCTAAATATACCTAAATTATAAACATTATTGCATTTTGTCTGTACATTTTAGGCAATGTATCATTTTGTCCGTAATTTAAATTTCGAAAAATATTTTTTTAGGACAATCATGACGACGATTACAAGGATAAACTTTTTAGGTGGGAAGTTTGAAGGAAATATTCATCTATATAAGAAGGTGCATGAGAACAACTGTCAGTAGAAATACATTTAAAAAATTCTTATTAGGTACCTTTTTTTTAAGTATACTATCATGGCGACATACCTCAGATTAACTGTAGAACATATACTTATTTAACACAAGTAGATTGGTTACTTGACTAATCAGAAAGCACAATGATACGGGTCCGGGTCCGGTGTGGTCGTTGGGAGAGAAAACTACATCCTTCCCATCCCGGAACCGGGTCTGATCCTACTCCGATTTCGCTCTTGTGTGTGAAAACGCCCTTATTATTCAAACACTGCTATAAAACCTAACTAATTGAATAGAAATTCCAGTTTATCATATGTAAAGAATATAAAGAAATGTGTTTTTTGCAGAAACCCTTGTGTAAAGTAATGAAAATAGGTAATTGTATTTAAAAAAAAACACGTAACGATCCCTCGCCCTCCTGTTGCATGACCTTGGTCTTGAACATTCTCCTTCATCCTGTTTTACTGTACAATAAAACGACTACAAGTAAACTGCATAAAATATTGCAAAGACACCACAGGATGTGATAAGCTGAAAGGAAAACAAGACTTTGGAAATTTGCTATTTAAAAACTTTGCAAGAATAGATAACTTTGCTTATACAATTGGTATCAATATTCTACTGAAGTGTCAAAAATATTTCTTCAATTATTATTTTGAAGTGTTAATGGTTTTAATTCTTCACCGAGCTATGACATTTTTACGTACACTTGTTACTGTTATAATTTGGTTACTTTTCGGAGTTTATCAAAGTGTATTTAATTTTATTTTACCATTTATATTACGTTTTATTGAGACCTGAAGAACATGATAGATTCCAATCCATGAAACTTAGTGTTCTATCGTTGAAACATTTGTATCGATAGCAAATATTCGAAATCCAATCATACTTTCCTAATATTAGATTTTAATACTAGATCGGAAGCGTATAAATTTGAATATACATATGTAAGGATTTTGATTTAATAATGTAGAATGCTATAGATATCATATATTTAAGCACTTTAAGAAGCTTATCACAATATTGTTCTTCTACAAAATTAGGCCGAATTATAATGCATCACGTAGTACTCATGTGCTTTCAGCAAAAGTTTTCATTCACTTTCATTATATTTGCAGTTCAGAGGGAATTTTTTATGTAACTATGGACTCTTATTGTATATATGAGGCTATAAAAATTAAAAGCTACGTATAAAACGGTCAAGTACCCTATATAAGTATCATTGCAAGGTAGAATAATTTATATAGTATTGCATAGCGAGATACGCATCTTAAGATATAATTTACGGGTGACATACGAGTATATCACGCGTTATGTAAAGACTATTCAGTTCCAAAGTAGCAAATCTGACACCAGAAGAGTTTTTAAAGGAGAACTGTTGTGCAAAATAATATGTCAAAACTTATCCTCATTCACCACAATGTGCTGCCCAACAACTATATATTTAACTCTTTAGGCTAACGTGTTCTTGTATGAGCTTTTCTTATTTTTTATATATATATATATATATATATATATATATATATATATATATCCTGCATACAGGTATTTTAATATTTTAAGTTCTAACGAGATTAAAACATTTAATTTAAAACTCTTAGTTAAGTCTGTTATACATTATTTTTAAAGGTCAATTGCCGTATGTTAACTATACATACAATAAAGTTATATGTAGATAATGTTCTCTACTTGCAGATAATGGTCCATTAAAAATCTCAAAGCATAATCAAACGAAAGGATGAGGAATTTTAAATTTGTCTACGATGACGTAGTATGTGTTTTAATAGTAGGGTAACTAGTAAACATGTAGACAGGTAAATTTCAATGAATGTATTTGTTTTTTACTGTACAAAAGTTCAAGTCTTATACTGTACTAGATATATCGGATTTTCTCAAAGTACCTCTTAAAAAATATGTTTCCTCTATTTCTTGTAAGTAGCTGTTTAATGTAAACTGTTTGAATTTTAATAAAGAGATCTGAAGATCTTTGATGGAGCAGAACTTTCTGTAACGATTTGACAGTCAGAATATTATTGAATCTTTAAACTTAATATAATCCTCATAATTGTATCACGTGTAATATTTTTAGATTTTAAATTTAGTAAGTGAATATGCTTTTCGTCATTAGTGTACTTGACTCAATTTGCAGATAACATAATCTGTTGCGGTCTGAATATTAAAACTGATTCTCCAATCTTAATATTGTCCGCAGATACTTTTTGTTGAGTTGTAATAAAGAAAAAACCAACTAATATCGGCTTGAACCTAAATTGAAGCTAAATTTTGAAATCTTTCAGTCCAATAAGATAAAACATTAGTGTTTGTATTTCTATAAGTATGTATTTATTTTTTATAAATAAATGAAGAAAAACCTGGAATGCTTCAGTTAAAGTCGATAATAAAAACCACTTTATTACTTTACCTGGACTACAATAAAATTATAGACCTGTGGTAAGTCAATTGAATGAAAAGTAAGGAGAAATCATCTTAGTTATTCTTATACGCAATTCAAAAATAAATATGAAAATAGAACATAAATATCTTTTTCAAATTTAAAGTTAGCAGTAACTGCAGTTTCACGGGGAACATTTGGAAGTTTTTACACTGCATTAAGGACGAGGGAATACACCAAATATAGTTCCATGAACACAACCCTACATCTTACCGTTAGGGCATATTAACTCCGTGGAAATCTATGGCTAGGGAACGATAAAGTATCGTATTTATTATCGCTGAAATGAAAATTGCGAGCCGTATCTTTTTTCAAGTGGAACATTATTGCTGAAGTCTTTTGGGCGTTATATATAAAACATTATTAATGAAAAAGTACTTTGAGAAGTACTGTTTTTTGTATTTCATGTCTGTAACTGTAGAAAGTAAATGTTATACATCGGCCGGTACCCATGGTTTCCTATTGTTATACAATATTATAAATATTTTTTATATTTGTCACATATGCAAATAAGTGACAAAAATGCGTTAAAAACATTAATAATGTATTAAAATAAAGTATAAGAGATTGTAAAGCCTAATTGGACTATGTCGTATGTATTTTATTTTGAAATTAAACGTCTAAAATTCAAAACAGCAAACTTTTAAAGTGTATGCAAATTTTCTTTTACACATATGGTTCATATGTAACAGGAAGAATCCAGGTATATATTATATCTAATACTGATCGATCGGCAGTACAATGTTATCTCGTTTATCTTTGACAAACGTACAGTAATTAATTGTGTGTTAGGATTATGTGGTTTTTATTTGTTTTTAAACAATACAGTACATAATTCGAAGGGCTAAGCCTTTGTAGATATATTAGATCTTTCTCTCAGTTTCTTTAAATGCATCAATGAATTTATTTTATAAAGGACAGAAATTGTATTGTAGACTAATTATAGAACGCGTCTAAAATAAAACTACAGTGTGTAAATTTTATAAAATGAAAAAATCTATACTGATAGTCACTACTTTTATATAAATGTACTATTTAATATAACCATGAAACTTCTCTTTTTACAGGTACGCGTACAAGACATTTCTATGTTGTAAGGTGTACGCGGCTTGTATCATAGCTTTCAACTAAGCATTCTGGTGCGCATCAAAAGAAACAATTTGTACGAAATTAAACTCTTCAAATATTTCGTCCTAGCTAGGGAAAGCACGAAACTTTCCTATACTATTAGACACCCACCTATACAAGAGGAGGAAGGGGCGGAGTTTTTACCATGATTAGGTGAATTTGCTAAGTTCCTTAAAGAAGATACCGTCAAATTGTTAAAAACCTGGAATTCTGTTATACTTAAACCATATTGATTACTGTTGGGAATATTTGTGATTCATGGTTTAGCCAATAAAGATAAGCTATCACATGTTGATTTAAACTGTGAGATGGATATATTTTATTAGTGGATTTGGTTTAGAATCTTCAATTTTATAATTGCTCTGAAAGATGAAACTATGTACTCGACTCAACAGGGTAAACAGTGTAGGTGGAAGGTATGTATTTTCAGTGGTATATTGGCCTGTACTCTTCATGAGGTAAATAAGATTTCTATGGAATACCTATCCACCTAAAATATTTTAATAAGTTTATACATTTTACCTGACATTTTCATTAAATAACTTTCAAAAACCATAACTAATTTCTTGTACATTCTACTTTTGTCTTAGTTGTCATTCGGAGCATACTGTTGGGATGGGTGGGAGCTCCCTTATTGTTTTATTTTATGCATTTGCAACCCTAAATATAGGTGGAGTGCTGTTCCCTTATTAGTTTGGCTGGACTCTTATTGCACTCTAGTACTTATTACACTTCCTCTAAGGTGACATTACTGAGATATAATACACATCATCCGGACTCTTATTGCACTCTAGTACTTATTACACTTCCTCTAAGGTGACATTACTGAGATATAATACACATCATCCCTCCTCATATGATCTCGACATGAGACATTCAAGTAAGAAGGTCATTTCTAATAGCAGACCTACCCATTCTGAATATTCTGTCACTCCGAATACAAATGCAAAGGTGCGTTTAAAACTATGTGAACGCTACTTGCAACGCAAAGTTCAATGGAATGTTTCTTAGCTTCTTGTTTTGTAATAACAAAGAAGCCCGTTTTTAAGAAGGTACTCCAGACTTTAGCCTCATTACTAATTAGGATACTTTACTATTCAAGAGCTCTATTGATTGAGAATGTTAACAATAGTATTGGACATCAATTGAAATGCAAGATTATAAATAAAATAAAAATGAATAAGTGTCTAAGTTTTAACGTGGGAACAACGTATTCACTTGTAGGAACTTGGAAGAAATAGCATCTTAGAAATTAAATTTATCTGTTGTGCAATAATCACTTCTGTGCAACGGTATGGACATCTAACCGGGTACAAGTTCAAATACCGATTTAATAACATCAGAGAAATTACGAGCGAATTAAATCGGCTGATTGATTTAGCTCGTTAATACAACCAAGATTTCTACAACAAAAACTAATTGAACAGGTTTGTGGAGTATTTAAGGAATGAAAAACTACTGTGTTTAAATTTAATTTATAACTGGACCTACTGAATCCGAGTTATATTTCAGAGTATAAATGTAATTTTATACTCTGGCAGTGAAATTATATACATGTTTACACATTAGAAAGATATCTTTACCACAAAATGAGCCAATTTATCAATCCAGGAAGATCAATTTAAGTAAATTATACGTTTCAACGCACCACACTTTATCTGTCACGTCTTCAGTTTACACAGTCTATAGTTCATCTAAGATGTTAATTAAATGCTAATAACCAATCCACGGTTGCTACGGTGGAATCATACTATCCGTGTTCCAATATTTGATCTACAATGTCTTCCAAGGTCAGAGAGGTTGCAGATGACGCGCACCTATCAGCGTCTGGCTTTGAAATGTGGTAACACTATGTCTTTGACCCAAAGCCAATCATAGAGCAGGAGTTATAGAATCTGCTTACTTAAGCTGTTCCTTAGTACATTAACTTTCCAATATGTGCCTATCATCATGAATCCTCTATTATTGTATTCATACAATAAATACTTAATAGTAAATAGATTACAAATTTATTCAATGTTGAATAACCTTAATGATAAGATACCCTCTCACGGATAAAAGCCGTGTTTGTTAGGCTAATCATCACTTAATGAGGCATTAAAAATAATTTATTATCTCTTATGTTTCCATTATTCTATAACAGTATTTATCAAATAACACTTTTACTGTTAAAAATAATACAATAATATGTATTTTGTTTAATAGACAACAAAATTAATTTTAAAGTATTGTATGATGCGTCGAAAAAGTTTAACTTCTCTCCTTGATAACTTAAGGTGTGATAATTGTAATGTTATACTTGAGAGACCATAAATACTTGAATGTTCAAATGTATTTGTTAGTGAACTCAGGTGTTAGTGAACCTTATCATTCGTTATGTTAAATCTTATTGCAGTTGTTATAATCGTGTTGCAATGAATAAGTTAATGGTACTCGTATAGAAGTCCATTTTTTAAGAAGTTGTGGTCTGTGAAATAGGTGTAAGTTGAACTGTGGGTCTGTTTCTAAAGAACTAGAGAGACATATTCAGAAAATAAAATAAAAAGATTTTAGGTAGTTAATTGTGGATTATATAACTTATGAATATCATCAAAATTATTGTACATTTTTCAAGACGTAAACATGTACTTACACATAGTCTACATGACTCTGGCAATTATTTAATGGGCAGTTACCTATGGTATATCTGTTAATGAACATCAATTGAATTACTGGGCTGTTTTTAGTCGCTTGTATGGTAACAATCGTAATTATACGGTATCGGACATATGGCACGCCAAACGCACCTATTCTCCTTGCCTCTCTTTACTGCCATAAGAACCAGTGCCTCTCAACATTCTAATTGATATGGATTAGGTAGTCGAATGTGACTGTTCTGTGAGCACACTCTCAGGCAAGCAAATATAATCATGCCTCTTTGTGTTACAGACAATCACTACCGTACAAATCAACTGTAATTAATATGTGTGTAATACATCTCTGAACCACGTACGTATGATTATAAGAAGTGCCACTGTATCCTGCAGTACAAGCAAATGTACTGATCCCTCTTTTTGTTACAGACAACCACTATCGTACAAATCAACTGTAATTAACATGTGTGGAATACATCTCTGAACCACGTACGTATGATTATAAGAAGTGCCACTGTATCCTGCAGTACAAGCAAATGTACTGATCCCTCTTTTTGTTACAGACAACCACTATCGTACAAATCAACTGTAATTAACATGTGTGGAATACATCTCTGAACCACGCACGTATGATTATAAGAAGTGCCACTGTATCCTGCAGTACAAGCAAATGTACTGATGACTCTTTGTGTTACAGACAACCACTATCGTACAAATTAACTGTAATTAACATGTGTGGAATACATCTCTGAAACATGTACGTGTATGATTATAAGAAGTGCCACTGTATCCTCCAATACAAGCAAATGTACTGATGACTCTTTGTGTTACAGACAACCACTATCGTACAAATCAATTGTAATTAACATGTGTGGAATACATCTCTGAAACATGTACGTGTATGATTATAAGAAGTGCCACTGTATCCTCCAGTACAAGCAAATGTACTGATGACTCTTTGTGTTACAGACAACCACTATCGTACAAATCAACTGTAATTAACATGTGTGGAATACATCTCTGAACCATGTACGTATGATTATAACAAGTGCCACTGTATCCTGCAGTACAAGCTACTATTACTTAGCTATTTAATGGAGACATCCCTCTGTACGGTACGTCAAACGAGCTGCTAGACCAATTCACGATAAATCGTCACAAGTGGAGCGTAGCGTATATAACAATTACTTGTATGGTATTCAATGTGCATTAATAATTTTGTTTTACTTTTAAAAATCTTAAAAATAAATGTTTTTTATCTAGACTTTAATTTAGGAGAATTAATTAATAAATCTGAATTTTTTAACGGTTTTACATTAAGGACTTTGTATTATAAAATGTATATTTAAATTAGCAAATAGCATCTACATGCATCTGTATTATATCTACATAATATCTTTATTTTGAATTGCTTTATTTGATAACGCTTGACTGCTTGTAATACTACTTGTCGTATTTAAGATTTGAAGGTATTTTTATTCTCAGGTTTAAACTAATCCAATACTTGTAATCATTAAAAACTTTCCAGTTAAATAAGGAATGCTGCAATATGTAGCTATATAAATATCAAATGTATTTTCTATACACAATACGTTTTTTATTGATAAATTATTTGCGTAACTGAGGTTTGCAAGGTACAGGAGACAAATATTACATACATTTTGTATTACTGATTACTACGTGATATTAAGTCTCTCCAAACTTAATAGATTTATTATATCGATGCAATTTGACTCTGTTTTGACCACATTTTGGCGCAAATATTGCTTTTACTTGGTAAAATGTAATCTAATAACCCGAAACTTATTATCATAGTTGTCAGTAGAACCTGCAATAACCCCCCCCCATGTAACCTAAGCTGTCTCAGATCAAGCATGTTTCAGATTTTTACTGATGTAGTAAAATGCAACCCTCAGTAAATTGTTAATGGAAACAGAAATGTGTGTTACAACCACACACTATAAATTATGGATTTAAATAGTTATTCAAAACGGACTTTTTTATCTATAAGCTAAGCATTCCTATGTAATGGCACGAGACAACGGCTAAACTCCATTGAATGTCATGTCCGAGTTCTGAAACGTCGTAGATTAATTGTGTTAGCTTTGTATAGTTAAAACACTGTTATATAAAACTATAAAAATAGTAGACAGCATCAGTATTTAAAGCTGTTAAATATATAAGTTAAGTTTAAATAAAAATTATCAATAGCATAAAACGTATTTTATATATATTAAAATTATTATTTAAAATAAATTCCAATAAAAAGAAAACTTTTCAAAATGATTTTTAGATATATATATATATATATATATATATATATATATATATATATAATATATATATATATATATTTTATTTGTAATTGTAAATGTATATTTATTGCTAGTAAATTAATCACACTTTTGGAGCAGAGTTTTGATGAACGTAACCTTATCTTTACAGATTTTTTTGTATTTAAAGAATATAGTATTAAAGCACTGTAACAGCATAAAAATCAGAATAAAAAACAATTTATTCAAATATATGTTACCATTCTGCATAGAAAACGAAATAGGTCAATTACATATTTTTCATTTTATCAATTATTAAAATACCGATCCAGTAGTAGAATGTATTTAATTTTGCTAAATTTTCTCACCCTGAAAGAATGTTGAATTGATGGTAATCGTAAGAAAGAAGGTTTGTAGAAATGTATGGTTTGGGAGTTATAAGTGATGATGTCGACTCTCATGTGACTTATACCGGTCTCGGAAGCTTACATGGCAGAGTTTCCACCATAAATCAGTAAAAGGTTCGTGTACAAGACTTGAACTATTTACAGCCAGTGGGTCGTGGATACCTATTGTATTTTATTTGTGTAGTGTTACTGTCGTTTAATGTTTGATAGTGTTCGTCTATTGAGAGCTACCAGTATTCAATATTCTGGATATGATATAAGTTCTCCTGTAAGCCTGATTGCACGGAATCCTATTCAGATAGATTTAATATTTAATATACATAGTACCAGTAATAGTTACCTCTCTAACTATGAAACCTTGGGTTCAATTCCCAGGTGGTTATTTAATATTTTGAAACGATTTCAAAACGCTTAGTGCAGTGAAAATTAATTGACAGTATACATGTCAATTTACTATACAAGCCAATTCCAAACATCCTCTCCCTTTGCATGTAGATAAAAGTGGCAATGATGCGTTCTTCATCCGTCAGATCTGAGCAATCTCTTTGTATTTTTCTTCACCGTTATTTCCCAATTTTGTTTTTTCTTTAAACTAATAATTCTGTATACGACGTCAATTCCCCGAGGTCTATTGTCTGTGTGACCTTCTTTTAGGTAACCATTATTCACGAAATTTAGTTGTAGTTTTTTAAAATTCTTTTTTTTGCCTACCTTTAAAAAATGGGGAAAATAGTAAACTTAAAATTATAGTGTTATTTTAATAATTTTCACTATAAAATTGCTATTTAATAACTATTTCAGAATTATAAATATACATTTAAGAATACATTTTAAGAAATATTTTCTTCTACTTTTTTTGGCTGAGTGTTACCGAAGCCCAAACATTTTATTTGTAAAATTTTTACTATATCACTTTCAGTTGTAGTATAGGGAATACATTTATGAAGAAATTCACACTAAGTTTTCTCATATAAATGTTACAGCCCTGTACTTGATGATTGGGATTGCACTTTAGCTGTTTCTAAACCTACTGGTAGACAAGGCAAATGCTGTCTTCTTTCATGTTCATCCGACTGTCCGAAGACAGTAGTGACGGACAGAAAGCCTTTTTTTCAGTATTTTTAAGTGGCTAATTCTTAATCAAACTGTTAAAATGGAGATTTACAAGTTTGTGAGAGTGACAAAGTAAAGATTACAAGGATAATGTTCCTTAACATAAGGTTTTACTTACCACTTGTTGTTTCTGCAATATTTTTTACTTTGTCAAATTTATCATTGTGTAATTCTCTGTTTTCTTAATACATTTTATAGATTTAGTTGACACCTGAAGAAGGGAATAGATTGCAATCCTCGAAACGTAGTGTTCTATCCTTGTAAAACGTAACGCTAACCAAAGTTCAAAATTGTCCATCTTTCCTTGAGAATGTGCAGTAAGCTTATCTAATTGAATATAACTTGGGAGTCAAGATTTATCAATATCTATTGGCATACATATATAAGTGTAATAATGTTTGGGAACTTTAAAAATGATGTAAAAATTGATAACTGAAGTGTACTGTTACACAAAGATCAAACACCCTACAGAACAACGTTGACGATATAGAATAGTAGCAAGTAACGATATATAACGAAGCATAGTGAAATATATCTTAATATTTAATTTACGAGTAGCATATGTATTCTGAAATTCTTCAGTTCAAAGATAAACAGTAAAGTCGACAATATAAGGGTTTGTAAATGAAAACTATTGCACGAAAATAATGTGTCTTTGACATATAATTAATTCACCAGCCTATTTTTCTAAAAACTATATATTTTACTCTGAAATCTAAGAATCTCTTTTTGGAAAATATTCTTATTTTATGAGGTTTATGCTGTAAAAAGGTACTTTCAAGAGTTATGTTTCTACGAAGTAAAATAATTGAGTTTTAAAACACTTAGTATTAAATCCATTGAACACAAGGTTTGAAAAGTTGTATTGGACAATGAAATCCGTATTGTATATTCTAATTGTTTTGCGTATACAATATGAAATTGTAAACATTTACAATACCTGACATGTTTTTTTTTACTGGGTTTGAAAGCATTATTTAATTTTTCTTAATGGTTTGTATTTAGTTATTGTCTTAAGTAATTCATCTTTGAAAAACATAGTAATTTTAATGTACAATAATTTAACTTTGATGTAGGTATAAACAGTAAATTAATAAAGATCTAAGCATTTTAGAGATATTTTTGTTTGTCGTACTTGTTTTTAGGGATAAATGAATTAATTGGGGAAATAACTGTTATGTACAAAACTGATTCATGTAAGAAACGCATTTGTGATAGAACTGCAGTTTGTCACTTTTAGTTGTATGTAAGTTACTATTGTCATCATTTTGGTGGTTACTCACAACATTATACCTCACTTTTTATACTTATAGAATATATCCATGTTGTGAGGCACACAGCCGGTCATATAGCGGTGTTATCCTAAGTGTTTGCCGGTAGAAATCGCGTGCAAACATTCTTTACAGGATTAAAGTCTTGAAATATTTTTTCCTCTATCAGGATAGCAAGGTACTACCAATAATATCCATCAACCTTCACATGAGAGGGAAATGTTGGCAGAGCTGTTCCACGATTCGCTGAAGCTCGACAAAAAGCGCCATATTGTTTAAAAAGCTGGAAGCAGGATTTAATGGGTTAGGTTTTAGCCAATAATGATAAAAGTTCACACTCTTAAATCCATTGTACATATAGATATATTTTATTGGTTATTTTTGTTAAACACATTGACTAATAAAAAATAAACTTGGAAATATGAATATTAATTACGCCACTTAACAGGTATAAAACTGTAAGTGTATTTACTCTTTTATAGTGGTAAGTAGAACGGGCGCCACTTTGGCGCTAACATGGGCTCTTATGGAGTTATTCTGGACCAATGAGAAAGCAGCAATGGCGGCTAGGCCACGCCCCCTGCCCCCCTCCCCTCCCCCCTCCCACACCCCCCGCCCCCTCCTAGACCCCCTGCGACGACCCCCCAGCCAATGGGAGAGCAGCAAGCCCCCCACCTTACGAGAGCGATGGCGGACGAGCGATGGCGGACGGTGGTCATGGGCGGATGAACAAAAATTTGTGTCTCCGGCGGCCGGTATTCCGAACCCGGGCCCCTACGAATGCGAGACTGTCGCGCTGACCACTGGACCACGGAGACGAGTTGTGCGTGGCGGCGCGATATGGCTGTACGTGCGGCGCGGGGCGCCCGGCGTTATCGGCGATCAGCTGTAGTTTCTTAGCTTTGCGACTGCGGTGCTGCTATCTGGTAGAGACGGCTCACAACAGGCCTCCGCTCTCTAGCAAAGTTAATGCTTAACTCGTTCTGGGGTAAGTTTGGGCAGAGAGAAAACCAGACAAAAACGCTCATCACCAGAGACCCTGAGGAACTGTTTAAGCTGTGTATGGATTCTAGCGTTGCCGTAAACAGAATACAGGAAATCAACGATGACGTTGTCCTGGTAAGCTGGCAACATTTAGAAGAAGTGGGCGAGTCATTAGCCACTGTAAACGTTTGTCCTAGCTGCCTACACTACAAGTCAAGCCCGTTTAAAGCTTTATGATCATCTGGAGGCACTGGGTAAACAAGTATTGTACTACGATACAGACAGTGTTGTGTACGTATACAAAAATGGCTTGTACAGAGTAAATACCGGCGACTACCTAGGGCAGATGACAGACGAGCTGGCTAAAGACTACGGTCCCGGATCTCATATTGTAGAATTTGTTTCCGGTGGTCCAAAGACGTATGCTTATCGCGTTTTTTCCACAAACAAAAACGATTTTGTATCTGTCTGCAAAATCAAGGGTCTCACTCTTAACCTAAAAACTTCAAAAAATCTAAATTTTGAAAAACTTAAAGAAATGGTTCTTAGTGAAACCTGGGTAACACTCGATATTGAAGAAAACAGAATTAGGAGAACAAAGTCCCAGGCAAATAGTTTACTGTCCAAAGAGACAAAGGTTTTTCAAAATTACAGGTCCAAAACGCAGACGCGAAGGTGAGTATGGAACCCTGCCTTATGGTTATTGTAAAATGTCAAAAACCAGTTAGATGGTACCTTATGCTGACAATACAGAATTATGTTAACAAGTAATGAGTCTATTGTCACAGTCGAATTGAGTTTGGAGCGAAAATGAGGAAAATAAATGAATAAATTTACCTCTGTACTGTATTCCCTTTAGTCGTACTCCATCCACCATCACCACGACACCGGAAATATTCTGGTTCTTCATCTTCCTCACCCGAATATCCTGATTGCGAATTCCGCAAAAAACTACTAATCACTAGCACTGGAGACCACGGATGACGCAGAGGATGATCGTGATAGTGGTATTATTAAAAACGTATCAACGAGAAACGAGTATAGGTGATACGCACCAAGAATAATTGGTAGCACTCTGCACGGAGCCGAACTCAGTACTGAGAGCGGGATACGTGGTAGAACGGCGCCTCTACTAGCACATGTGGTCAACACATGTTGTGTGACGCACTTCCTGCGCTGTTGTATTCGCGGTTCCAGAGCCGGGGTGACGAGGAGGTTGGTCTAAACACCGTAGAAACAAACTTTTCCTTCGGTCGTTACGAGGTGTGACCATGTAAGGTGCGAGGACTCACGCATGTAGATGGGTGAAACCTTCACTGGACGGGCACCTCTAGCGTCCACCACCCTGTAAAAGCGCTCGGAAAACCCGTGTTTACGTCAGCAGGTGGTATAATGATATGAAGTATGCAATAAGGCTAATTTCAGCCACTAATCCGATTTATGCCTCTGCAGACTCTAGATTATATAAACTCTTTCCACAATCCTACTACCACTACTAAAGGGAATATAGTATCATACTCTCGGTCTTTAATCGCTGCTCGAGAGAATACCCTTGTTCAACGGACAAGGAAGGGAGGTGGGAACTCGTTTGTCCCATCACAGCATACAGCGTTGGTTGGGGCTGTATGGGTATTCCCGGTCGGCGTGTTGACAGTCGATCAGAGTGTTGACAACCATCGGTAATGCCAGGGGGATAACGGAGGCATGAACTAGCGTCTTTTGGAGCATGCCACGGTCTACAGCGGTGGAGGGGCTGTAGAATTTAGGGGGTTAAATATAAAAGATTACTTAGATATTCATCATTTGCGTAATGGACAAGCGTCAAGCAATAGCTAACGAGCTACACAGACCGGCTCGTCGCAAATTTCAAGAGGCGTGGCGTCACCTTGAAAGGTTAAAGACGATTTGTACCAAGCGGATCTTGTAGAGATGCTACCGTACGCTGGTGAAAACAAAGGTATGAAATACATACTTACGATGATAAATTGCTTAACAAAGTTTGCTTTTGCTGTACCGCTAAAGAGTAAAACCGGATTAGAGGTAGCGAGAGCGTTAGAAACCAATTTTGAAGAAGCATAAGATGAAGAACTTTCAGACCGATCAGGGTAAAGAATGGTTTCAACATTCATGTTAACAAACTGATGACGGCGTACGAAATAAATCACTATAACACTTACTCAGAGCTTAAAGCAAGTATAGTAGAACGGCTCAATCGGACGCTAAAAGAAAAAATGTGGAAACTGTTTACTGCTAGAGGTAATTACGAGTGGCTCTCCATGTTACCGAGAATAGTTAAGGAGTACAACGCATCCGTTCACAGGAGCATCGGTATGAAACCGAAGGATGTGAGGGAAAAACACGTAAAGCTTATTCTGACGCGTATCGAAAAATCGAGAAGAAATAAAGGGAAAAAAACAGATCGAGTCAAAGTTCAACGTGAACGATAAAGTAAGAATTAGCAAGTACAAGCGTGTTTTTAAAAAAGGTTACATGCCGAACTGGACGAATGAAATATTCACAGTGTTCGCCGTGAAACCGAGCAATCCAAAGACATACATTCTGATGGACTCTAGCGGACTGTGTTAAAAGGTGGTTTTTACAAAGAGGAACTAGCCAAAGCAAAAACTGGTGACGTTTATCTAATTGAAAAAGTATTAAAAAGAAAAAAAGATAAAGTACTTGTTAGATGGACAGGTTTCGATAAAACAAGTGATACGTGGATAGACAAGAAGCATATTATCTGAGGACTTAATGTTCCGTCCAAGAGAGAGAGAGAGAGAGAGAGCGACTGCTGGTGCAAGCTTATATTTTAAACATAGATATTTACGATGCGCAGTCAGTAACAGCTGGAATGCGTGTCGTGAAGCAGTCTCTGGAGCTACCCGTGTCTAATTTTGACCGGTATGTGGGTGGAGGGGGAGATTTGGAAAAAAGCAAGCACGGTCTTCTCCTACCAAACTCTATACGCTGTATTATTGCAGGGCCTTCTAATTGCGGTAAAACCAACGTGCTGTTCAACCTCTTGTTTGATCCAAACGGCCTTGTTTACGAGAACGTGTACGTTTTTTCTAAATCACTTTATCAACCCAAATACCAATTTCTTGCAAAGGTATTGCCTAAAGAGATTGGTTTACTTTCCTTCAGATGACAATAACACCGTTATAAGTCCTAGCGAAGCCAAACCGCATTCCATTATGGTTTTCGACGACATAGCGTGTGAAAAGCATGACAACATCCGCGCTTATTTCACTATGGGCCGTCACAACAATATCGATGTTTTCTATCTTGGCCAAACGTACAGCAGGATCCCCAAAACAACTGATACGAGACAATGCAAATTTTTTAATACTCTTTAAACAGGATGACATGAATCTTAAACACGTGTACGCTGATCACATCAATACAGACATGCCGTATGACTCTTTGAAAAAACTATGCACTCTAGCGTGGAATGACAAGCATGGATTTCTTGTCATAGACAAGGATCGCGACCTTTATAAGGGCAGATACCGCGTTGGGGTTGACACTTTCCTTGAGTCACTATGAGTACGCGGATCTATTACTACAACGACGTTAGAAGTATGCAGATGCCGGTTGCGGTTGGTATCAAGAGACCTACAAAGGTAAGCTCTAATCTTTGCACGTGGTATTACGCAGATAAGAAAAGGTTTTTGCGGTAACTATTGCAGTAGACGTGGTGCACACGGTCATGCGTATAATAGACTTTGTTGGCGTCATAGAAGACCAGGTTGCTACAGCAGGAGCTTACCGCCAATAGTGCTGTTGATGATTTCATCTAGCCAGCGTATATACAACAGAGATAGGTGGATAGCGTTTATAGCCGAGTGTCAGGAGAAGAATGTACCTATTGAATTGGTAATTTACCATGAGGACATGCTAAACGGTACGGTGCGTGAACCCATGAACCTACTGTCTCGGTTTAGACCGTTCCCCGACCTCTTTGGCAAGCCGATATTGAAACTCAGTAACAGTCACGGTAGTTTGAAACTTTACTCAGATATACTTAAGGATGTTGAAGTATGCTTGTGATATACCTTATGCCACTAAGTGTATAGTGTTGACTGAGCGCAGTATACCAGTTAGATCCCCCGTTACACTCTATAGACGTGCACTGCGGTCGCGGTGTTACTTAAACATAAGTTACAATGTAAGTTACGGCCCAATGCCTAGTAGTGTAATGGAAGGCGGGGTAAACCGTTTGCTGCAGTGAACAACATATGTCAAGGACTGTACACAGCAGATTTCTTGAAACTTGCATTACCCACAGTACCACTGCAGTGCGAAAAATTTGGCATCTCTTTGGTAACGAAAACCGGTGAGTATAAAATAACACAACCAAACCTGTTTAGAAGCTGGCATGAATTTACCGGCGCAAACTCGGATGAGTTTCTTCTTCTAAACTCATATCTGTTGCACAACACTAACGTTGATCGACCTATTCAACGTTTGAAGGAATATATGGACAGAACAGTGTCAAACGATCAGTATACGGTCGCTGAGATCCCTCAGTGGCGGCACGGTATTAAAAGAACATTATTTTTTAGAGATATGACGCTACGAGAACGCATACCCAGATTCAATCCTGAGACAGACAGATATTACTACGGCCTACCATTGACCTCTGGTGTTTCACTTAAAGAAGTGATTCGTTACATTAGAAAACACAAGAAGCGGGCATTGTTTTTTAGACAAGTAGAACTGCCATGAAGAGGGTAAGGTTTGACGATAGAGTGGAGGTAAGGCTAGTTTCGCGGTATGACGAGTGCAGATTATTCGATACTTCATCATTTTTCGAACAGATGAGGAAATCCTATATAAATAAACAGATAGCAGGCTGTGGGTTCAGTGTCAATCATGGCGCGAAACAAGAAGCAGCTTATGACGGAGATATCAAAATTAAAGAAAGCTATAAAACAAAAGTATAATCGGTTTAAGCGGGGTGAATTGGAGTCCGAGGAGATGTTTGAAAAGCAATACCAGCCGTTGATCAAGGAATTGCGTGACACCAAGGAGACCCGCACTTTACACACCGATGTCAAGAAGGAAATCAAGAAAGAGGAAGATGATGCAGATGATGACGATGATGAAAACTCAGAGTTTCTACCAAATGTATTTTCTTCGCCTAATCTTCCCCATTTAAAACCATCGGTCTCCACTAGACTTGATTCTGGAGCAGAAGAAGTGTTTGAGACAGACGACCAAGGTGATGGTGGAAACAACGAAATTACAAAAATGCTCTCAACACCTACGGGTCTACAGACGGCGTCCCAATATATCGCCGACAGCTTTGCACATCCGTTGACCAGAAAGTACATGCAAGAGCTTATGAAGGATTTGGGTGGGCGTTCATCTAAAATTGACCATCTTTACGGTCCTCGTTACGAAAAAAAATACTTTAATGGTTGGCAATAAAGAATTGCAGTTTGATGAGGACGGTAGTATTCGAATAGATGATGTGGCGTATAAGCCACAAGAGGGTCTGTACGAGTTGATTTTCAAGCGAATACCAGATGATGAAATCTACAATGACGAAGACAAAATCGCTTACAAAGATATACTGAAGAAAACTAGCGCTCATAAAAGAAACTATAACCCAAATGGAGTTATCAATCGCAAACACGTCGCTCAAGTATAAGTATGTAATTTCAGACTTATTTCCAAAAGTAGTTAAGGGTTCTGGAGCTGACAGGAAAGCTCATAGTGTGACTAAATCACTATCAGATCCCGATACGGTTTACTGGAACGATCCAAATGAGTTGTGCGACCGTCTTAGGCTGTTGGTGGCATCCGCTGAAGCTGGAAAACACGAACCACAAGAACGAGATTATAAATATCATTGAAGAATTGAAAGAATCAAAGACTATATCAGGTGATGGTAACGCGAGATTCAGATCATTGATGAGATGACCGTCAATAAGTTTGGTCAGAGGCCCACAATCTCTGAAGAAGCAAGACATCCAGAGAGTTATGAATACTGTAAACAAAAAGCTAAAGAAAGATGTAAGAAGATTGTACTCTCAAATTGCAATCCTTCAGAATCAAGCGCTTATTCAGCAGGATCAAATAAAACAGCTTACAAAATACAAATGAAGAAGCTATAAGACGTCTAGCAGTTCAACTATTTCACTGGATCAACAAGATACACACTACCGTACCTCCAGCTCGCTTCCACGCCGTCTTAGATGCTGATGAAAACTCATATATTGACTGGGATAAGATATTTAATAAAGAGCAATGTACAGGAGGAGTCTTCATCACTTGTAAAATGAGTGTGGACAAGTTTGGACGACGCTTCAAGCGTACAAAGGCTAAACAAGGTCCGAAAGGCGAGGGATTCAATGTGACTGCCGAAGGTGACTATGACGTGCAGAGAAAACGTCTGAGAAATCTAGGGAACCCTGAAGATGAACTAGACGCTGTTAATCTACAGACGTTGATCAGTAAGTTAGGAGATCTGCAGACCGAAATGATTACTTTAACCGACAAGTTAAACAGCTTGAAAGATTCGCAAGAAAATTCTATGAAGCTTTTAGCGGTTCAATTGTTCCATTGGATCAATAGAGTACACAGTACCGTAGCTGTTGGTAGGTTTCAAGCACACTTTAACGTTGATGCACATACATATATCGACTGGGATAAGATATTATAAAGAGTAAAGTTCGTGACTCGCCATCACTTGCACAATGAGTGTTGACAAGTTTGGACGGCGATCCAGGCAGTTTGGAAAAGGCGGGTTAAGGGGACCGAAAGGAGATGGATTCAAGCTGACGGCCGAAGGTGACTACGACATTAACGGGAAGCGTCTAAGACATGTAAAAAGTCCAGAAGATGATCTCGACGCCGTAAATCTACAAACGCTGACCAGTAAATCGGTGATAATCGGGAAAGATGGAATTGACTGTCGGAAACAGAGATTGAGCAATATAAGTAAAGCTACAAGACCATACGATGCTCTACCACTCGCTCAACTGGCCGAACACATACCGTCAAAAGATTTAAAGGATAAATCTTACAAGTTCCAGCGCTTTAGATTACATCAAATTGGGGAGCCTAAACAAAACGATGACGCGTTAACACTCGGTTACTTCAAAAATAACACTATCAAAAAAAGGCAGGATGGTTGGGAGCTTGGAAACAAAAGGCCTAAAGCTAGTGGCCGATCCTGTCGAGCTTCGTGACGCTGTGACGCTCAACTATTTCAACGCAAACACAGTTACAAAGAAGCAAGACGGTTGGGAGTTTGCAAACAAAAAGTTAGGGTTAGTTGCAGACCCTACCGAAAATGCAGGATGCTGTGACAATGAACTATCTCGTTTCGTGTCTTAAGTGAAGTGTTTTACAGTTTCTATATACGTCTCGCTCCTCCTGGTGATAGTGTTAGATCGGTCGCTAAAGACCAGTGGATTCGTTCAAACGTTGTTGATCCGTTTTTCTTAAACGCCAAAACGAAAATAATGAGAATCGGAAGACTAATTATATAAAACTGTGATTGCAAGCCATACACTGCAGTCTGGTTTTGGCCACGGCGCGGATAAAATGGCAAAGCGCAAAGGGTCGTCCGTCAGACGAAAGCGAACCATCGGAGGAGCAGGAGGTATTATCTCTAGTGTTATTAACAAGGCGATTGACCTTCTACCTTTTGAAGCACACATCCCCGGCTATTCTTTCTGCGGACCTGGCACATTTTTGAAAAAAAGAATCGCTAGGGGTGAGAAGGGGGTGAATTTATTGGATGAAGCCTGCCGTATTCACGATATAGCTTACGATAAATACAGTGACTCGGAGCATCGCAATCAAGCAGACAAAGAGTTGGCAAAGCGGGCTTGGGATAGAGTAAAAGCGTCAGACGCGACTTTAGGTGAAAGAGCAGCTGCTTTAGCGGTAACTGGTGCGATGAAAGCTAAAACGGCTTTTCGGTGGTGGTGGTGGTGGGAAGAGACGAAGGAAAGTTGTTAAGAAGAAGAGCGGAAAGACGAAAGGTAGGGGCCTTTACCTAAAACCTTATCCAAAGAGGGGAGCTGGTGTTAGAAAGAAGAAGAGGAGTTGTTTGTAAAAAAAAATCTCGATCCCGATAAGACCGTTGACAAATTTCGAGTTGATCCACTACGCTAAACAACTAAGCATTCCCAATTTTAGAGGGGTGTTTATGCGTGACACGTTACCTCAAACAGGGCCCAGAAAATACGAGTCAGCTATAGTTAATCTGGACTCAAGTTACGGTGACGGTACTCATTGGGTTTGCTACAGAAAACGCCGGCATAATGTGAGCTATTTTGACAGTTTCGGAAATCTTCGCCCTCCTTGGGAACTCATATACTATTTCGGACCCACCGCTGACATACAGTATAATTATCAAAGTCGTCAGGGGTTTGATTCAGTTGTATGTGGACATCTGTGCTTAGAGTTTCTCAGCGGAAAGAATGTTTTGCCTGAGCGGGAAAGGTTCAAGAATAACTTGTGACGTATTTCCTCCATACGACACCAGTGATGGCGATTACGTAATTGGATTGATAGATCTGAGCACGTTCAATTCTATTCCCAATATTGAAAAGAATGTAAACGATAAATTTTATTACGGAAACCATGATGAAGTGATAACGTTTGAGGAAGGTTCTTACGAAGTAGAAGATATTGCGAATTATATACAGGGGAGACTACCGGAGGGGATCACAGTCCGCTTGAATGCAAAATAACAATACTCTTAAGACCGAGATTAAAAGCAACGTGCAGATTGATTTCAGCAAGAAAGGCACAATTGCATCGATATTGGGCTTCAGCAAAAAAGGTGCTGCAAGCTAATAAAGTACACACTTCAGACCTGCCTGTGAATATTCTCAAGGTGAACAGCATAAGAGTTGAGTGCAACGTTGTTCGCGGCTCGTTTGATAACGGTGTAGAGAGTCACGTTATTCACGAGTTCTTTCCACAAGTAGAGCCGGGGTATAAAATAGTCGAGACACCTGGTACAGTGATTTATTTACCGCTCAACGTTCAGAAGGTGCACACCATAACTGTCGAGCTTAAAGATCAAGACAACAATCCTGTGAATCTCAGAGGTGAAACGTTATCTTTGAGGTTGCATATAAAGAAAGTGGGTGCTCATGGGTCTAGTATTTAAGGAGGGTGTGAACATAATTCAGGTCATTAGACCGTCGCGCCTGATAGTGGTAACTTCTGCTAACGCAAATTTCTTGCGCTCTCTTGGCTTTAAAGTTAACACCGGCGCAATTCGTGAAAATGCTCGATATAGAGAGTCCCGCTGAGTACAATGAAATCATTACCGGACTGGAATATCACACACATAATCCGTATGCTTCAACCACGTTTTAATAATAACGATGAAATACGGATACCAATCAGTTATCAGGATTTAATAACAGCTCCTTTTGAAAGCACACTACACGTTGTGGGTACAGTAAGCGGTAAGAAAGCTGACGGTACAACAGATGCTAAAGTGTCTCTGGTTAACAACGCGATCGCTTTTTCTCTTTGATGATATCCGATACGAGATTGGCGGTGTGGAAATTGATCGCACAAAGAATGTAGGTATAGCCAGTTCGTTAAAAAATATATTATCAGCTCGTGCGGAAGACGAAAATAATCTGGAAAATGCATGCTGGTTCGGCCCGGTGGAAAGAAAGAAATGAACAAATTCTCATTTTCTGTGCCTTTAAGGTTGTTGTTGGGATTCGCAGAGGATTACAAGCGAATAATTGTGAATGTAAAACAAGAGTTGATACTGCTGCGGTCGGCGACAGATGCCAACGCTATTATTAGCGATGACGCAGCGACCCACACGTTGAAGATCACCAATCTGTACTGGCGGGTGCCTCACATCTCTGTATCCGACTTGTTTCGTGCTAAAATCCTACGTCTAGTTGAAAAAGATACTCCAATACATATACCGTTTAGATCGTGGGAGTTGCACGAATACCCTGTACTGCCGCAAACTGAACGTCAATCATGGACTATAAAAACTGCTTCTCAATTGGAGAAACCACGATACGTGATTGTAGCTTTCCAGACAGAAAGGAAAAACAACTTAAAGAAAGACATGTCATGTTTTTGACAGTTGTAAGTTATCGAACATCCGCCTGTATTTAAATACACAATATTTCCCTTATGACAACATTCACGGAGACACCGCTATATTCTACGAAATGTTTGTAAGATTTCAAAACTCCTATTATGGCGATTTAGGCGGTCGTCGGTGGCCTGACGTCAGTCTGGACACGTTTAAAAATAAAACACCTCTGTATGTGATTGATTGTTCACGCCAAAAATGATTCGGTCAAGTCTGGACCTGTCGATGTACGGCTAGAATTTGAGGCTACGGAAGCGTTCAAGGCCAACACCACAGCCTACTGTCTACTGCTTCATGACTCGTATTTCGTTTACACAATGCTCAAGGGCACGGTAAAGAAGATGATGTAACGTGAATAAAACACGATGCAAATGACAGAATCTTTCAGTTTCAAATTGGACGCCACGATGGAAGGTTCACGGAAGATAAATATTGTCCTTGATTTGGTCGGTGAAATCCGTAGACTAATCCGCAATCACCAGTTAACAACAATGAAACGGACGAGTGATGGCTACATGCATTATTGCGAATGTGCGTATACCGCACCGGATTGTCAAGATGTACCAGACACTTGTGTATGTGTAATGATTGACAGGCGGAAAGATGAAAATATTCAGACTGTTAAATGAAATTTACGATAACACTGTGCAAAACGACGACGACGATGTCATAGAAGATGATAGTGACTATACGATATCCTCTATGGAAGAAGGGGAGGAGGAGGAGGAGGAGGAGGAGGTATGTAATTGTATAAGCCAGTGACTAATACGTCAGGTACTTAATGGTTTGCTCAAGGTGTACAGAGTCATTCGTGATCATGGAGCGAAAGAGTGAAGACATACTGGCTACTGTCGCTGATGCTGTGTTCAAGGAGGAGGAGGAGGAGGACCAGCTGGTGAGTCATCCAATGGAAATAGACAAGGTTAAATCAGTCCGTAAAAGCTCAAAACGAAATCTCCCGAATCTAGTTACCGGTGTGTTTCTAAAGTCTCTTTACTTTTTGAATCCTGATTGTTCCAAATACTTGATTGTAGGATTGTTTGTTGATCACGACAACGGTGTCGGTATCTTGATGAAAGGTAAAAGGGGAACGTTTGCGTTTTGGAAACCTGAAATGTTCAACATTCTATTAGGGTGCGCGAACCAAATCACCGGACTCTTGGAATCGACAGGCGTGCATAGATTCAGTAGTTCTAAAAAGCGAAAGTGGAGAGAATATGGTGGTACGTAGAGTATTTGGTCAGCAGTACGTTGTACTGTACGACGGAAAGAATACATTAACTCTGTCCGTAGACGAGTGGACTCAGTTCACCAACTGTCTGCCCTGCGTAACACGTCAAATCAACGAGTTGTTTTTAACGGGAGGATCTATTGAGATCTTACGTCGGTGATGTGTTAGCATTGCCTAACAACGGAAGTCCGGACGAGGGTTACGTTTGATCCGCCTGAGGCTTTACCACGTCACCTTTGCGACAGACTTTTTGATGACGTCCAGTGCTACAAACGTTGGCCACATTCCAGCGGCGATGAATGTGGCAGTAGTTGAATTTCAAGCTTTTCAAGGTAACAAAAAACCGTTTATAATCAAAGAGTTTTGCCATTGTGGCTAATTCATTTCAATGTCAAATTGTTTTCAAACCTCCGTTTCCTAGGGAGAGATTAAACAAGAAAATGCGTACAACAGCTCTGTGGTTAGAGAAGAAACTACCACAAGATCTTATGGGAAGAAGGCGATTTCCCTTACAGTGGAAGTGTCATTCGCAACCTGTGCAAGCCGTTTACCATAATTTATACACGTGGTCATGAGAAAGCGAAATTTTTAAGACGGTTTCACTCTAACGTTTGTGAGCTGGGACAACCTGGCATGTTATGACAGTAGTACATTATGCAGTTGTAAAGGATCGCATCGGTTTTCCTGCTCCCTACCGCAACACAGCGGCCGTGATGAAGATGTACGGTGTGCAATGCACGCTGCTAGATGTCGTTTTGAAATCCTGAATAAACAGACTCACCAGTCCACTTAGTAGTCATTCTGTTCACGGTCACTGTTGAGATTACATCGTGTCAGCATGGCGAGTACAGCTGCTGCTGCTACCGCTGCTGTATGGGACCTCATTTCTCGAGAGCCCAAAGTGCCTGTCGGTGTGCTCACTGATGCGTTCATTTTGAAATTTAGTCGCTTTCTGAATTGGAAGCTTTTATCGGCAAATTATACTTTTTCGTTTGACATGTTGAGAATATTTCAGCATAAAGTAATTTGGACCACGATTTTGGAAAATTCTCGCCTTCCTGAATTCATTTTACGTGAAATGATGCCGAACTTTGACACTTACTGTTGGATAGTAATAAGTCGTCACCAGGGTTCTATCGGAGCAGGTTTATACACGATTTTGCTGAACAGCTGGACTGGGATTACATACTATTGTACCAAAACCTTAGTGGAAAGTTTCTTCAGGACCATTGTAATTATTATAGTGATGAAGCGTAATGTGTTCCGTAGAAAAACTCCAGTTTTACGATAGACCACATTGAAAGGCTTCACCGAGTAAAGTGGTCAACAACCGATTCTCTGCTTGTGTTTTCACGAGTCACATTGAAAGGCCTCTCTGAGTAAAGTGACTTGTAGGAATCTTGCTGAGAATCGGATCTCGCTCATCCTCTGTAAGTTACAACGAGTCACATTGAAAGGCTTCTCCAAGTAAAGTGGCTTGTATGAAACCGACTGAGAGATGCTTCAGCTTCACCTGGATGAGACAAGTCATATTGAAAGGCTTCACCAAGTAAAGTGACTTGTCGCGTCCGCCTAGTAGTATAATATAGATTAGTACAAAAATGTCCTTCTCGGAAGGAGGAGGAGGAGTTCGGCATTGAGTTGAGAACTACTCCTGGAAAAAATGTCTTTGCGAGAGCTAAGGAGTTTGGCATTAAGTTGAAAACTTCAAAGCTCACGTGGGGCAGAAAAAACACTTGCAAAATATAAAAGTTTTTGCGAGTACTTGACAGTGAGACGGAAAGGTTCGGCATTTAGTTGAGAACTTTAACGGACTCGCTAAACGGTCTCGCAAGGACACCAAAAAAAAAGTTTACTTTTTTCGGAGGTGGCAAATTTGTTATGGAGTGGCCCATCACGACAGAGTGGGCGATGGTTGGGGCCCACTCGCAAAGAGAGGTGACACGGAGAGGTTCGGCATTGAGTTGAGAACTTGAACGTGTTCAGTGTTCTTTGTTAAGTGAGATTAGGCCTCCTGGGGAAACTCACTATAATAAAAAACGCGCCGAGACCCCTACGGCCTGGCTCAAAGCCTACCGTGGTGATGGAAACGTGGGTCAACTACGCTGCATTCCTGTCTATATTCAGCTTGGCAGTTTGCCACGACCACAGCTGCGACTACCTCCAAGGTATATATATACTACCTGTGGCAAGGTGATCGTCACAGTCACTCTTCGTCTACGTGTCAACGCTCTCGTTACAGGTAAGTGACTACACTACACATTTAACTGTTTTCTTTAAGATATTCGACTGCGCTCTCTATTTGCGGTGTGTTGCTCACGCATAGTTATTCTCAATCCGCTAACCAAGTTAATAGATTTACAATGAACTCGTTGTTAAGATTATTCGCTATACAGATTGTCGGTTTTCCTTTACAGATTGAAAAAATGGAACTTTCTACAAAGCTTTCGTCCCTGGAGAAGCATGGTGAACCCACACCAAAGATGGCGATAAAAGAGTTGACACGGAAAGCTGGCTACAGGATCCTGGAGGCAAAGAAGGTGGACACTAAATTTGACCGGAAGGCAGTGATGTTACTCGTAGAAGTGGACAGCACCAAAACAGCCGTCACATTTCTACCGGTGAGATTTGAAAAGACTTTAGATGACAATGATCTACAAGAAATGACGTCGTCTAAAAGGTATAAAGTTAGATGTACGGGTGTGTTAACGGACTTTTGGTAGATGTTAAGATTTGGAAATGTATGTAATCAGAACGCTTTTAATAAACGTAGTACGGACGTAAACACGTGTGTTATTTCTGCAACGACCCCGGCTCCCTGCTATTTTTAGATAGTGCATCTATGCAGGAGATGTTACCGTCACATGTGGTGACCACATGCAGTTGCTGGTGTTCATAATTGTGGGTCTTCTCACTCAGTACTGTGTTCGCGCCGACTCGGTTAAGATGATATCAGTAATTATTGCTGCTTATTCTTTGTATTTACGTGTTATTGACCTGTTTGTCGTCTCCATCACCACCACCGTGTCCCCTTTCGAGATCTTCCTCATTCACCTCTTCAACAGTCTCCTGGGGTAGTGTTAGTAGCGGTTGGGAGTTTTTTTGGGACTCAGAATCAGAATCCGAGAGTGGATATTCAACACAAGAAGAAGAAGAAGAAGACGATTTGCGTGGTGGTGGCTGGAACGGCTG
Organism: Homalodisca vitripennis; assembly: GCF_021130785.1. Lineage (NCBI taxonomy): Eukaryota > Metazoa > Arthropoda > Insecta > Hemiptera > Cicadellidae > Homalodisca > Homalodisca vitripennis. Next base: position 196,010,668 of record NC_060207.1, read on the forward strand.
GAGAGAGTACTAGGCTACTAGACTTCCAAAAAGGGTGAGTTATTTTTATTGTTGTCTCCGGTTATCATTAACAGATCACTACATTTCACTGTGATAATGTTTCCGTCTCTAGTTCACCAAATACCAATAGCTGAAGATTCCGACTCTAGCTGGTTTTAGATTTTTTTTTTACAATAAACCGTACGGTAAAGTACCATATTCACCTTCACGCTTGCGTTTTGGGTCAGTAATTGACAGAGTAAGGCGTACAGATGGCCTGGTACACACATGTGCAGTTGTAGTCATTGGAATGCACAGCTGTATCCGCTCTGTCACCATGTGCTGTAATGAGATTATGCTCGCCTACACGAGAGAGAGCAGTCATCGCTCTTAAAGGTATGCCAACCGAGTGGTCTAAGCGCTCGTCTTACGTTCCGCGGGACCAGGGTTCAATTCCTGGGCGGCTTGGTATACTTTTTGCGTCCTCACTTGTCGCTACCAGAATGTTGTAAGCCGTCTCTACCAGATAGCAGCACCGCAGTCGCACACGTACGCTAAGAAAAATAGTGTTACAGTAGGCATACTTTTTGCGTCCTCACTTGCCGCTACCAGCATGTTGTAAGCCGTCTCTACCAGATAGCAGCACCGCAGTCGCAAAGCTAAGAAACTACAGCTGATATGGAAAAAATCCGTTGATCGCCGGGCGCCCCGCGCCGCACGTACAGCCATATCGCGCCGCCACGCACAACTCGTCTCCGTGGTCCAGTGGTCAGCGCGACAGTCTCGCATTCGTAGGGGCCCGGGTTCGGATACCGGCCGCCGGAGACACAAATTTTTGTTCATCCGCCATGACACCGTCCGCCATCGCTCGTCCGCCATCGCTCTCGTAAGGTGGGGGGCTTGCTGCTCTCCCATTGGCTGGGGGGTCGTCGCAGGGGGTCTAGGAGGGGGCGGGGGGTGTGGGAGGGGGGAGGGGAGGGGGGCAGGGCAGGGGCGTGGCCTAGCCGCCATTGCTGCTTTCTCATTGGTCCAGAATAACTCCATAAGAGCCCATGTTAGCGCCAAAGTGGCGCCCGTTCTACTGTGGTATAATAAGCTGAATAAAACCCGAGTTAAATTAAAGTTCTAAATGATTTCCATCCAATTGAGAATGTTTAATCAGTTGATAGATTTCACCCGAAAGCTTCATGGAATCGCTATTGAAAACCTAATTTATAGTAAATTCTAATTCTATCCCAGTTATTCTATTGTAATCTGCTAATCTGAAGTGCACTTGTGCTAAAAACGTTGGATTTGAAAAAAACAAAGCAGCTTGCAAACATTGTACTAAGAGGGTTTTAGATTACAACGCTGTCGCAATAAATATATACTACGCATTTTAATACATTTTTATTACAAACCCATTTAAAATCTTGATATAATCCACGATATTCAATTCATTTTTCTTCAAAACACGATTCAGATTTAGATGATTGTATCAGATTCCTGAAATAAATATAGCGTTACACATCGATAGCGATATATTTAAAGCTTCAATTTGAGATAATGGTGTTTTTATGCTGTTCAAAAAGAAGCATGAAACAATTTTCTCATTACTTATATTAATAAATAACTTCGTATCCGTTGGATCTGTCCAGAATGCAATGAAGGACTAAAAGTCATAGTTGTAGAGGGTTCGGTATTGTACATTTCCGCTAATAGTTTTTTTATTATTAACTTTAGTATTTAAACGGAATGCCTACAGCGTTATTCTAGCTAAAGGCAAAATTTCTGTTTTCTTATTGTATAAAACTATCGCACTTCTGCGTATATATTTTACCATAACAAAACATATAATGTCCTACACAGACAAAACCACTGCTTCTTTTACTGCTATTTAGCATTGTTCTTTAGTGATGGATCGATTCCCACAAAGAGGTAAGGGATTGTACCAATGGGAAATACTATAGTTGAGGGATGGGGTCTGTTTACTTTGGCTAACTCCTTCATAGTTTGAAACCCAAAAGCAATTTGTATATAATAAATAATGAATTTCTTAATGCCATAGAAGACTTTTGAAGAGAATGATATAACTGCTACATAATATAATTATATAAAAAGATAGTAGTTTAAGAATAATAGATAAGAATAATAATAATAACATATATACATCGAGTTATAGTCATCACATTCTGAAAAATAATTGGTCGATATCATTATAAAACTGATTTGCCTTGTAATTACGGTTAAGAGCCCTGCGGCTAGTAGGAAGCATGTCAACCAAAGAAAAAAGGACAATTAGAACGGAGGATCTGGTCACAACTGATAATAATTGTAAAGAGCAACAAAAGAGCAAAAAACAATGGAGATTACCAACTGATGCTATGTAGAAAAAAACTAAAACTATCTTGATTTATTATCCTGTTTTGTAGAGAACAGATTAGGTGGATGTTCCACTCAAGGTCATGATGAGACAGGTCATTTCTTGAAGAATCTTTAAGTTTTTAGACCTGGTTGAAGTTTAAACATAATATCGATTTGTATTGAGTTGCATAATTATTTACATAGTATTTAAAGGTAAATACTTAAAGTCTCATATTAATTTAAATCGACGATCACACGGGATGGTTTGATTCTGTTTATTTTAAAATTCCAGTTAAACATACAATGGATAGGCTACTTGAAAAAACTAATATAATATTTACATTGGTGGAACCTAACGGATGTCCCAGGAGGGCACACATCAGTAATCGCAAATATTGAAATATTGGGAAAAGTGTGGATCATGAGGTTTATGTTACAACGAAGGATGGCTGTTGGGAAAGGTAGGAGCTTTTTTAGTGGTAATGGGAATTGCTAACCTGGACGTAAGCGAACCTTTATTCTACTAAGTATGACTTTAGAAGAACTGGCCTAAATTCAACGTGACTGTGATAAAGCGTCCATCATTCTTTCTCGTGGGATCTCATGAGGAGTCGTATCACTGAGAAATACGAAGCGTATCTCCAGCCTTATCCTTCCTGAATATCCTGACTCTGTGAAATCATGCCTAAAGGTCTATTTAGGAATATGTGCAATGAGAGGATTTTCAGCTTCTTGTCTTACGTAATCAAAAACCTATTTTAAGAAACACCCCAGGTATGAGTCTCAGTATATTAAGGATTCTTCAACATTCAAGAGCTAATTATTAGAAACTTCAACATTAAGTCAATAGAAATAAACATAAAGTAAATTGTGAAAAGATTATAAATAAAATTCTAAAATAGTATAAATTAGTGTGTTGGAACTTATGTATGCGTATCCATGGGAAGTAATCATGAGGAGTTTCCTTATAGGTTAAACTACTTGTAAGTACGTGAAATAAAAAGCAAAGATTGAAATTAAATTTATTTCTTGTGCAATAATCACTTCGCCTATAAATTTTTAACCGACTACAAGTCCAAGTAATTATCTTGTTACATTACAGAAATTACGAGCGAATTCAATTGGCTGATTGATTTAGCTCGTTAACACAACCGAGATCTGTTCATCAAGAACTAATTGGAACAGTTTGAGGAGTATTAAAAGAACACAACTAAGTTTATAATTTGATTTATAACTTAACTCGCTGAATAGGAGCTAATATATTTAAACATCAACTCAGGCTGTGAAGTTTTTGAAATTGTTCAATATTATAAAGACATGATTAGCTGTAAGTGAGTCAATTTATCAATCCAAGAAGAGTTAAAAGTAATTAATTTTGAGAAAAAAAGCTACGCCATTTTAACGTTGTGTTGGTGAAAAATTACTGTTAGATAAAACAAGAATGAGTTTTAGAACTTATGACTAGCCATATTTTAATATTGTTGGTAAGTTCGAAAATGGTACGTATTAAATTATAAACTAATTTGTATTTAGAATAACTTTTTAACCAAAATGTTTCATGTGAAGAAGTATTAACTTGAAGTATTATTGGTAATGTAAGGTCATGCAGAACATTGTTATTATATGAAAAAACCTGTTAAATATATTCAGCTGTCAGGTGTCAAACGTAGTTTTTATAATAACAAACATTGGGTTTAAAAATTTTATGAAACCAAAGTTTAGCACTGAGGAAACAATCTAGATAAGATACTTCTTAATTAAAATTAAAGTCAAATTGAGATGTCAAAATACTTTTGTAGATAAAAAACAAATAAGCAATTTCACTCTCCTAACCTTATTGTTTAACGTTTTACTATAATAAATACATTACCCCCTCAATATATGTATCAATACAAATTATTTGCTAATAAACCAATGTTTGATTGCTGTGCTGACGTCATAATACCCGTGTTCAAATATTTGATCTGTAATGTGCCCCGTGGTCAGAGAGGTTGGAGATGAACCGTAACTACCAACCCGACGCTTTGAGATGTGATAACACCGTAGCTTTGACACAAAGTCAATCAAATAGCAGGAGTTATAGAATTGGCTTAATTAAGGAAAAACCTCAAACAATAGCTTTCAAATATGTCATTTTTATCATGAACCTTATTTTATTTGATCCAATAACAAATAGTAGTAGTAAACAGATGAAATATCGTGTTGCATTATTCAATAACATCAATCAGAGGATACCTCTCCTACATCGGGTTAACTACTTCATGCTAAGGAGTTTTTTGTAAATAATTTTAACAGTTGGATTTAGAGGGCATTTACAATTTCCACTGAGTATGATTCGATCCTGATTGCCATCGTTTCAGAGTTTCGCACCGTGGGGACTCTAAGAAACATTGCTTTGCAAGCATGGATAAGGATTTCTGTTAAATACTGTAAAACGACCGCAGGGATTTTAGTTTTTTAATCAAGCTTTTGAATTAATTTTATCTGCCTGGTTAAAAGTTTTTAAAAAAGAACATGAGATTCTTTTATTATAAAAAATTATATTCTTAATTCAAAAGACATTCATTTTTTCTTTTTCTCAATTTTTTTGTTTAAAAGAGTTTACGTCGACAATCATGTACCTTATCTAGCGTAAAGCAAACTGACAAGTATTATATTATACGAATTTTGGTCATCTGTTTATTCACTTAGTTTAAAGTTATGAACAATTTTAAATTATGAATTAATATTGTGCATAAGAATTTCGATATCTGCTAAATAAACAATTAGATAGATATTTACTTTGTTAATTTATAAGATATTATGTCATCTCAGTGGAATTGTGGGATATATAGATAAAAAAATCATAAATCTCAATACAAAATTTACAACTTGATAAAACAATATAGGCGAAAACTTATACAATAGTTCCATGAACTACAATAACTCTGCCACATGTCAAACTTTTAATTTCTTAATCTTTATGGACAGACATATCATGTTCTGCATTATTTACTTTAAACTTTTAGGATGTTTTTAAAATTGAAGTAACATTTTCGATTGTTGCAAACCACCCACGCAGTAAGTATATCGGGAGAACGTTTTTTATATATTGACATAAAACAAAGTGTTTTCCTTATAAATCTCCAATGAGCAGTCCATTGAAAAAATTTTCTTCAAAATCTAAGTAAAGAGTGTTCAAAAATGTAGAGTCAAAGTGTTTGAATATAAAAACTGTTAAACATAAGCTTAAGTCAAATCATGCAAAATTTTTAAATTATTGTTAACAAGAATTCATTTGCTAAAATAGAGTTGACTGAATCTGTTTCAAAATCGAGACCAATAATTTGAAATATTTTAAAAAATTCCAAAATACCCTGTATTCTTGTGTGTTTTTTTTTTTTTTTTTTTTTTTTTTTTTTTTTTTTTTTTTTTTTTTTTTTTTTTTTACTTCTGATTTCCGATTAGCTCAGAAAAAATTAACCTAATTCTAATATTTTTATATGACTATTTTTTGAGTATTTTGTTGTTGACCCCCCACTGATATTTTGAAAATTCTGAATTCAGTTAACTTAAAAACTTTAAATAGCATTATGCATCGTGTTGTTACGTCGTTTTTCGATTTCTTGTAAACAGGAAGAAAGTGGTTTTTAAAATTTTTCGTATTTCCGATGGTATATGAGAAATAAGCAAAAAATCAGATTTTCACGTAATGTTTTCCGATGTTTTATAGGGATATTTTAGCCATTCATAATATTTAGTACATGCAAAATTTTATTATTATATAAAAATAACTTTATCATTCCAGCATTTTAATGGTGATTATACTATTAAAATAATCGTAATATGAAGTCTGAGCTATCAGTAAAACAAAGTAATTTTGTAAAGGTCTAAAACTCATGTTTATTTTAACGGTAAAGTATTACGGTAAGTAATACAGTTTGAAATTTATGAATAAATATTGCAACTCACTCTGCCGAATGTTTTAGCAACAATTTAAAGAAGTAAAAAGAATTTGAAAAATAAACGATTGCTTGATTAGTATTATTATACTTATAACGTACGTTTTCAGCATTGCTACCGTTAAACCAAAACTTGCGCTGGCCTTTGTATTAAATTCGAATACATCATTTACACAGTACCTAATTTACAAGGACGAGGTCTACTGAGGTCCGAGGTGTAAGTTCTGAATGTCAACGCTAGGGGTAGTGCCGATCACTGCGTGCGCATGTAAAAATGTGTTTTTTAACGCTATTCGTATTTAATAAAATCTACATCCTTAATGTTAATATTTAATGAATTAACATGCTTCATAACTGGCGCTAGGGTTACGATCATTCCTCTACCATTGTTAACAGCGCTTGTACTGTGTAAGAGAACGATACTGTAGCTGTTACTAGAGTGAGCCAATTAGAACCGGAGGCATCAAATGATCACTCGCAGCCCACAGGAACGAGATACAGAAACGATCTGTTTAGTTCATGGCAGTCGGGGAGCGTCACAGTACCATCTGTTACAACCGTAGTAAGCGTACGTGTCTCTATACCATTGGATGTGTTATATATCGTCTAATTAGTACAATGAAAGATATTACCACAAATGCTACATGACCTTTAAAGTGATAATAAAGTATGAAACTGAAATATTTACTAAAATCTTACAACATTAGTATGGCTGATATAAAAACTGCGCCTTAATATAATGATTAGCATGCTTGCTTGGGTTGTTAAATGTTCTTAGAGATTCGAGTCCTGGTCAAATGAATAACGATTTAGCTTCACTTTTTCTGTGATAACACCAAGGACCTTAGCAATTTCTGGCTAATAATTGTCGGAGAATATATGAGAAATATACACTTTTGTATATATCTTACTTCTGTATTATTTAATATTAACTACTATTTAGAATCCAATATTTTCACTAACACCATTTATACTTTTCAAAACCTTAACCTCTGCTCATGCCAATTAATTATTTAAAATAGTTTTAAGGGGAAATATAAATACTAGGAAAATATCATATAAAATTAAATTAAAATACATTTGTCTGGTTTAGTCTTTATGACTTAGAGTGCATATATATTCCTTGAGTATTGATATGTAACTCTAAAGGGACAAAGTAGGTTATTATAATATGTAGTACTCGTAATAATACACATTGTTGTATCCCAGTCAGTATGAATCCCATTTTGATTTTGAATAATTTTTTATGGCACAATTTCAACTTTAAACTCCAATAATAATATGGTTATACTGAATCGCTTCCGACTGCTTTTGCTGTGGACTATACGATTAACTGTTATTACTTTTATACTTTATTTTTATGTATTTTACTATGTTGTTATTTCCCATATAGGTTAACTTGATACCAAAATAAAAATTTTAGTTTGTTGATGCTGTGGTGTTAACTAATTTCCTATAAACCCCCAACCCGTCTCATCCTGAATATCCTGCCATTACGGAAGAATTGAAAAACGTGACATTAGCAAATTATTAGGACTAAGTGCAGTGTCCTCAGCTGCTAGTCCTCGTGAAAATACTTTTTTAACCAGGCGTTAGCTAGGATTAATCTTTGTTGTCGTTAAATGGGTCTGTTTCTGCAGAAGTAGAGAGAATGTTCAGAAAAGCAACGCAATCCCAACCAATATTATTGAGTAGCCAGTTAAATGCGGGTTATATAAGTAGTGAACATAAGAGACTAAATTTTTTGTTTGTTTCACAAAAAAGAGATATGTCATTACACATACCTGTAGTCTACACGATTCTAGTGTTTATTGTCGTTAACTGCAATTTATCTCTGTGATGAGCATCAATTGAACCACTGGCCTGTTTTCTATTGTGCTTCAATCCTACCTCTATGGTGCCAAACGTCATTATACTGTATCTGGCATATGGTACGTCAAGCACACCTATTGTCTTTGCTTCTGTTAACTGCCATAAGTTTCTAGTGACTATCAACGTTCCAATCCATAATGCTTTTGTATTCGACTGTAAACTGTTCTGTATGCAGACCATCAGGCAATCAAGTGTACTGTGCCTCTCCGAGTTCCAAACTACTATTATTATTTACTGTTATTATTGTTTACGAAATATGTCGGAGAATCACTTATATAATTTTTATTACGTATAACAATTGTTACTGTATCCTACAGCTCAATCTTAGCCATTTGATTGAGCCTGGGCCTCTGAACGTTACGTCTGGCAAGCCACCGTACCGTTTCATTATAAATCGTCACAAATAAGGCAGTGGCTTTTATGGGAATTAATGTAGATTAGTAAGTTCTTTTTTAGTTTAAAAATGCATTAAATAAAATATTTCAAAGTTATTTTTTATAACTTGGAATTCCAGAGATTTCTTAAAAATTAATCAAGTAACCTTTACTTGAACTATGTTTCGTTTATATCGAGAACTTTAGTGTTTAAAACTGTAATTTAAATCACAATAATATTTTATATCAATAGAATATTTTTAATTTGAAGTGCTTCACATGATAACGCTTGACCGCTTGTAATACTAGTTGTTGTATTACAGATTTGAAAAAATTTGTATTTTAAGGTGGTAATTAACCCAATATTTCTATCAGAAACAGTTTTTTGGTTAAAATATTGATAATAAATGTGTTTAAAAGATTATAACACCGGAAAAAATTAAATACTATACAGTTTAATTTAGTACATTTCATGTAAAAGCGACTGTTATTGTTTTTAATTTTTTATAAGAAAGTTCCCTGATTGTATTAAGAAATTATATATTTTTTACTAATTTTAAATCATTAGGCATAGCTCTGTGTTTTACTTTTACCTAACTGTAACATCTAGAAATAAAAACGAAATTTCGTAATACATATGTAACAAAGTTATACCTTAAAGTAAATGAATATATAAGATATTACATTATAAACAAAATTTTATGAGAGTAAATATGTTTATATTTATCGCTTCAATATTTAATTAGGTTAAGGGATATTTTTAACAACATAGACCATTTTTCTTCTTATATATCGAAATTGTTTTTACGAATGTTATTACTATTTAAAACAGAGCTACATTTTAAAATTTAAAAATAATTATGTACTTACTGTACATTAACTTGTACATAATGATATAAGTTGTATATTTGTTCTCTTTTACTTGCCTCCGGAGTGATAATATTTTCGGGATAGGTATGGTTCATGGTCCTCCTGTCCAGAAGGAGGGATATTGTTTTATATATGTCACTATTGAAGAAGGGTTGGTAAGTTATGTTTCAACATATTTCTTTCAAATAAGGTTAGGGCAACGTATTCTATCATGTTTGGGATAACAACAACCTTTTAAACAAGAGAGGTCACGCCTAATTACAACATTTTTATAATCTTCAGTAGACTAAACATATCGATCTAGCCGTTTAACCAAGTATCTCGACATTTATGCCTGATCATCCATAGGCTTGCTGAGATACAAATGACCCACAGATTTTCGCTATAGTCAGTGTAAGTTCATCTGGAAGGCATAGACTAGTCAGAAATTAACCCGGATACAGATGTCAACCCATTTACCTCTACTTTAATCTGACATAAAACATAATTTCCCACTTAGTTTCTTACTTAGTATTCATCCCAGAGTTAAAGAAACAGACACCTCGCTTAGGAACAATTACGAGAAAGACTTAATGGTATTTTATTCATAGTTTTAATAAAATAATCTAGGTTAATTATTTAGCTTTGTTTGACTATTCAAATAAATATTTCTCACATTCAGTAAATAATGAAAAATATTAGTTTTTAACTGTAGTGTTCATTAAATGAACTAAAGTGTAATGTGACTAAAATCAGATTGGATCCGTATATATGTACCGAGTAACATATCAAGTTTTTTTGCTCTGAATTTAACAAATTTACTATCTTTTAGCTTGTGCCGTTATTCCATTCTAATTATTTTCATTAGTTTGGTTCAATGTATTAGAGTAATATCCAATACAAATATTTTAATTCATACTTAAAAAATAATTAAATGACCATTTACGACCGGTAATGAAACATCAATACGAATAATTAAATTTTATTTATTCTAATTTCTATTTAAACGCTTCATTTTATTCATACTTAGTACATTTATTTAAGAGAAAGTACATTTACGTAACTGAATCCTGTAAATCACAAGTGAAAAATTTGCTAAATTTATTTATAGTTTACTACATGGTAAATACTATAAAATTTCTTAAAACCAAACAGAAATTTCAAGCCCTGGCAAGGAGAAGTGGTAATCGTAATTTAACTGTGGCGATGTGCAATAATTGCGCTCACTTGATGGTCATAACGTATTAATTCGAACTCATTTTCACAGCTGCCAATTTACCCCGTAACAAAACCACCATGTAACATAAGCTGCCTTAGGCCGAGTATGTTTCCCCCTGTTTCACTCTTGCAATAAAACGCACCCTTGTCTTAATTGGCAATATAAACATAAAATAGAGTCGAAACGTTTAATAAGTAGAATGTTGAAAAGAACTATTGATGATACCTTTTATATATATATATATATGTGCATTTTTTATTTGCATCTTAAATTTCCACCTACGACATTGGAATCAATGTAGTTAATAAATATTAAAAGTGGCAGTCAAACCAATATTATATAGGCCAGAACTATGAATAAAAGCTCATGTCTTCAGAAAACATTTAAAAGGTTTTAAAACACAATATTAAAACACTGTTGAGTCAAGAAAATTAGGATAATACACTCCGTGGAAATGTGTGTTTTGGTTTTTGAATCTTGTGATTAATCACTAAATGCCGATCCAGTAGAAAAATGCTGGAAAGACAAATATTCTCACACTGAAAGAGTGTTGAACTTATTCCAAGTGTATGAAGGTTTGTATAAAATGTATAGTTCGAGAGTTATAAGTGATGATGTCGACTCTCGTGTGACTTATACCGCTCTCAGAAGCTTACATGGTAGAGTTTCCATCATAAATCAGTAAAAAGGTTCGTGTACAAGACCTGGAACTACTTACCGTCCGCTGGCAATATATATTCGAAGTCGCGGTGGTTTGTTGATTCCCGTCTTATATTCTTAGCAAAGTTTTGAGCTTTGCTCGCCTAACTAGAGTAGTTGATATCATATAAGACTTTCTGTAAGTCTAATTACGGTAAATCCTATTATGATATGCTAATTAATTCAATATTCACCATAGAGTAGGAGCACGGCTCTTCCTCCATAATTTGAGATTAAGGTTTTAATTCCTGGGTAAGTAAGTTTAAAATTTTAAATGGTTTAGGGCTGTTTCACCATTAAAAGGTTTTAATTAGAATACCATTTCTGTAGCAAGAGTCCATCCCCTTAAAAAAATTAAAATAAGTACAGTTATCCTAAACATAATGTCTGATAGGAGAAAATTATACTACAAAATATATACGTATATTATTAATATACAAAGAGATTAATGAATATTTGTTGTCAAAACTGTAGCCTACAAAATAAGGATTCTTACCTAAACTGAATTATTAACAAAACACACATGTGAGTCATGAAGTAAGTCAATGGAAACTACTCTCTCTATTGGTATACTGAGGTTATAAATGTCAAAACTGTGTTCCTCATTTTTCACAAACTAATCAGCTTTGAAATATTTCTCAGCGCCATGTCACTGATTCTTTTTTCTTTACACTAAGCACTCTGGATAAAATTTAAGTTCTCAAGCTATAATGTCTGTGGGACCGTATTTTATTTTAATCTCAATGTACATCGATTTACAATCATTCCCCTTGTACCCTTTAAAAACAAGGTGTGGGCGTTTATCTCTAGTTACCCCCCTTAGATTTTGGTGACTTCGTTTGGACCCGGACGGATGTAAATTCCTTTGCCAAAACTAGTCTCCCCAACGCCAGTGACTCTAGGTATGCATTTTTTATATATTCTCTGTGATTTCGCCTGCAAGTATATATACAGCCGCGTTCTGACAATGCGAGCCCCTTCAAAGCATGCAAAATCGTGCAACACTCCTGCCCTGTGACAGCTACGTAGGTGAGTGGCATCGTTCTATATAATCCTATTATTTTATCTCTTCTGTTTACCTTCCCAACCATCCCTGTTTGTGTCCTTTCAGCGAAAATAATACAACTATTTGTTGTTTTTTTTTCTACTCACACAATATCCATTGTATTTTTATTTCGTTGTTAACTTTGAGCTTTTACACAATTCATCACTAGTTTTATGTTTAAAATTACTTAAACATTTATTAGTAAGAATTATTTCCGATTTATGAGGGATTTTAAATGCTAAAGAGTCTTAGCAAAGCTTTAGAGCAGTCTATCATTTGACTGGCTAAAATATTCTTTTATGTCTGTTTGTCTATCTGTCTGCAATCCAAAAGAACTGGCTCATATACATGTGTTTTAGTGAGTCAGTGAATAATGATACATAGCCGGATCAAGTTCCACTTTCGGGAGCAATATTATTCAATGTAGATTTTCACACTAAGTCCGGTTCCGCAAATTTGGTGGCCTGGTATCTGGCGATTGAGAATGTCCAATGGTGTCCAATCCTACTGGGAGCCTAGAACAATGTTTTCTCTTGTGCTTTGTCATATAAGCTCAGATTCACGGGAATCGGTTTTTTATTTTATTCCAATGTATTACATTTCTTGAGCCCCGAAGGAGATGATCACTTCCAATCCTTAAAACATAGTGTTCTCTCCTTATAACATTTAACGTTTGCAAATTTTCCGAAAACTAGTCAAACTGTCATTCCTTCTGAAGAGTCTAATAGTCCTTATTGGATCAGTAAGAATATTGAGGTGATAATAAGATTACAATGAGGATTATACATATGAGAAGAATCAATTTTACAAATTATTGATTTTGTCTATAGAATTAGAGCTATGATTATCTATCGCATATTATTCATGTATATTTGCTAATCACTCTTACAGTGTAATTCTGAACATAAATTATTACACTAGGATACATTTTACACAAAGATCGTGCGCCTCTCTAAAAAGAACTTAAGGAGTTAGAAAGACTTACACAATTCGCAGCTAGATATAAATATTAAGATTTAATTTGCGAGTGGAACTTATTAAATATTCTGTAAATTTCATTACAAATCCGGTAGTAATAGTTTTTAAGCTGAGAATTGTTTCAAGAAATATTGTGTCCAAAACTGTTCTTTATTCCCACCACTTAGCTAACTGACAACCATAATATATTTTTATACCATGTAAGCTAAAGCGTTCTCCATAGAGCTAACTCACTTTAACACTCTTAGAGTTTCAAATCCGTTGAACGTTAATTTTGCATATTCCTATAGTCGTATATCACCCATAACGGCTAATAAGTTTATATATGTCCCCAACTTAAAATTTCTAACTTAAGCGGATGATTTCAAAAGAGGAATGAAACATTTAAATTAGTCTACGATAGTATAGTACACATTTGTTAAAATATCATATAAAGGAGAATAAGTACCACATAGGAAAGTAAAACTTATGGAAACTGACTTACTCAATCATCCTAATGAATTAACCTAGCTTATTGCTTAATTATTTGTTAAATCGGAATATGATAAATTAGGAGGTAACGAAGTAATAACTATAAATAAAAAACTAACACAGCGACCAACAATAAAAATATTTACTAGTAAAAATTAACATTGAATGGTTTGTGAAGTAGCATTGTTATTTTAAACAGATTTTAAAATATATTCCGCATTTAATTTACCAGTAATTTAATTCTGAGAAATGTATACAAGTAACGTTTTTTGTTATGAATGCGTTACATAATTTAATCGACTAATGACACTTGCTGCAAAGGATTCGTCGAAAAGTAATGTTCTGAAGGAAATATATTTCCGAGATTCCTTGTAAGCATCTGTTTAAGTATGTGGCTTCGAATTTTACATCATTTCCAACAATCTTTCAATTAAATTTGTTTTAATCTTTAATGCCACTGTTATGTTATGTTAAATAAAACGATACAAATGAGCAATGACAGTGCAATTAATTATACGAACTTATACCTAGCTTAATTTTTTATGATTGCTTGATATTTCGGCTTGAGGCTATATTTGGTTCTTATTTCTTTGTTATTTATTCTGTTCTAGCGTCATTGGGCTGTTAGAAAATCAGTGTTATGTACGTATTAAAATCTATACGTATTACATTTTCTCTTAAAGTAGAAACTACTTCCAAAGGTTGTTTATTCGAAAGGTCTATACAAACCAGATTGATGTACTCGTACAACTTGCAAGTTTTCAGTGTGGCCAAACACGTTGATAGTGGAGGAGCAAACAACAGAGGAGTAAACAACATTAAGTGTTTCGCTCTCGGTTCGTTAAGCGTTCAAAGAGCAGCTGCTGTACGTTTAAGTGTTCCGACATCCGTCCGGGCGAGCTGCTTCACTTGTCTGAAAATAACTCGGTGATTGCTGAACACATAAAAAGAACAAACTCTACATTTTATGCTGTTATATTATGTAATGAAAGAAAAATTACACAAGGCGCAACCACTCAAAGTTACAACGTTCAAGGGACAAAGATGTGTATTTTCTAAAGTGCTTAGTTAAATATTTGTTTTAAGGTTTTGGAGAATTTTACGAATGAAATTATTAATGCACATATTGGTTTTTGAGTCACCTATCAGTATCAGCTGACTGGATTACTCTCCGTTAATAGATAAATAAAATTTTTGAAATTCATACTGTATAATCAAACCTAGAATAAACGTATGTAAAAAAATTGTTATTAAATTATTATTATTTATATTTTGTAATGACATAGCGTATTACTTTCACCGTATTATGAGGACTCCCAAAATAAAGTTGCCAATGATCAAAGTATCGATTCAGTAATAATTGTTGTACTTATGATTGACGCTGATTGTCGCTATCCGATAGTCAGCCTGAAGACTAGAGGATACAGATCACAGATTGCTCATCATTGGGGCTGTACGAAGACTTATATTAGGCCTACCAATACTTTGTAACTTAAAAAGAAAAAACTGCTAAACGTATATTCAAAGAATACATGTATGGAAAGGAAATTTAATGGTTGGAGTGGTGTGAATAATGATCCTTTTTGTAAATTATAATTATTAAAAAAATTATCTACGATTTAAAAATATACCTGGAATGGAATGAAATATTATTGATTTAAAACTCAGTTTAATACGACTATCCTTTTAAAACCTAAAAAGGTTAAAACTTAAAAAAGGTTTATAATTTGTAAAATAATGAGCTGCTTAAGATATGAATTAGTTTTTTATGTTTTAAGTAGTTATTATAGAGTTTCTGAAAGTTTGAAGTATACAAAATATGTGTTTCGCTGGAATTTCCCCGTGATATACTGCTTATTTATAGTAAATAAGGAGAATTTATAAGTACAAAATGCTATATAAATCTGTACCTCAGAACCAGACTAGCGCAACTCACATGTCACTAATTTTACAGGAGAGCACAAAACTTGTAAGAAACATATGTTTCTTTACTGTAACAATTCTATGGCTTGGACTTTTTTATGAATTATTATGTTTTTTATGTTTTTAGAGGTGAATTATTCATGACTTTGGTTTAATAATTTTTTTGAAATTTTTTAATAGCTTGGTAAGGGACTTACGCTGTTATGGTTCAAAATAAAAAACACATATATTTAAGATACGCTTTTATTTTTATATACATCTAAATTAATAATACTTATTTATTAATGTGTTTACATAAGTAAGGTTAAGTCAAAAATTAAAACATGAAAATTCATTGGTAGATGATAAATATTTTTTTAAAATAACTCAACTGACGTTGAATCTTCATCTGGAAAGTCTCCCGCATCCTCTCCATGGGGCAGGAGTTGAAAGTAAGCTTTATACTCATTAGGTACCCATTGTAAAATTGTCATGAGATCTCTGTATTTCTGTGAGCTGATTGGCTTTTTGCTCTGTCTTAGCTGAGGGATGGTTGTAGGCATTGTAACTTCTTGATTTCTCAGAGATCGTCTGGTTAGGTCAACTTCTTTGAACGTGTCATTTTTAAAATTAGTTTTGTAAAAAAAGAACACCCACTTTGTCAGATCTAAGTTGCAACCACACAGTTGCAGATATCAAAAAGGGTTCACCATCAGTGTTTTTCTTTCTTGCTACGAAAGCAGATTTTTCTGCCTTTCACAATGGCCATGAAATCTAGAAAATCTTCTAAATTCATTCTCTTAACTTCAAAGGGGTCTTTCTTCTTACAGGAAGCAATATAAAAATTTGCCCAATCATTACATGTATATATTGTGTTGCCAGAAATATGTTTCTTGGCTCTTTCAATTATACTGTGTTGGCCATCTACTTCCATATGTGTGTGACCTGGAAGCAAAAATTTGTGATTTATCTCTCTCAAGTTTGGACTAGTTTTCAATAACCATATATACATTAAAATCATGTTCATGTTACGGTTTTGTCCGCTACAGTTGTCTGTCCAGACGGTTAATTTCTCAATTCCGCTTTCAATAATATCTCTACTTGCCCAAGCATAAAAAACAAGAGGCCATTTCACTTTCCACCTCTACCCCCTGTTACTTCATCCCATAGCATGCACCAGGTCTTATTGTTTGCAGGATCATGAATCGTGTAATTTAGTGTCCAAAGTTTCCTTAGGTAAAAGCTTTTGTGAATTTGTAAGATTAGGTGTAGGGAGACATTTTTGAAGGTCAGCCATTACTACTTTGCTTTTGTGATCTTCTTTTCCATGAAGTTTGTCTTCCCTTTTCAAACGATATCTGGACGCAGCCTCATCTAAATGCTCTTGGTGTCTCCTGCTAATCTCTTCCAATTCTTCTGAATTTTGTTTATTCTTCAATCTACATTCAAATTCATCACACACATCGCATGTGTCATTGTCTGGTAACTTGAATGCCATGTTAAAGTCCTCATTAAACACTTTGCTAAACAACCACTTCTTTGCAGGATTAACTTGTTTTTCTCTACACTCTTCAACATACAGTCCATACATTTTGTTAATGTTGAGGTGATTGCCCAAATATTTCCTGCTTGTACGTTCTCTGCTGTAATGGCTTTGATACGCTGGATATTTTGAAATATGAGATTTAATTCCATCTATTATTTCATTCTTAATTTTTGTTCCAGGTACATGTTTACCTCTTTGGTCAGGCTCAACCATTCCTGTCTTGCTTGTTTTCTGTTGTGATATTCGCATAAACATCTCAGAGATAGCCAGAGTGTTTAGGAAAAATGTTTTGCAGACTATTTCTTCACAACTATTTATTTGAAAAACTAAATTTATTACTTTGAGCCCGGTTTCCCTTTGAGCCATCTTTCTTCCTGGACCTAGCGACAGGCTTGCTGCTTATACAGGAAACAACAAACTAACGTTTAGAATCCCAGTCTCTGTCTTCTCTCCAAAAAATCTGAAAATATACCTTCTCTCTGATCTTTGGTAAAGCGCTGATAGCACTTGAGACGGCAAGTAGATTTGCAAGGAGATTTCAGAGATCTTGCTTTAATCTCTGCTCCCTTAGCACTAAGATAGTTTTTTCCACTAACTCTTAGCTGTTTCCTCACACATTTTTTCCATTTGTTTTCATTCCTCACCCTCTTCTTTCCTTTTTTTACATTAGGATTGGTTTTGTTTGCTTCTTCCTCCGTGTCCGAATCAGTGTAAGGAACCAGTAGAATTTTGTCTTGAGCTATCTTTTGGCTCCTCCTCACATAAGAAGTACTGTCACTTGAAACCTTTGAAGCAACTCTAGGAATACTCACTATAGACTCATCAGTAGATAGTTCTGACTCTGAGTTGAAACGAGGACAGTATGTGCTATCAATATCAGTGTCATCTACGTTAGATGACAAAACAGAAGTTCCTGGTGATGGGATATCTGCATTACCAGAGACAGCCAATTCTTGAAGACTATCCTCTTCTTCAGCAACTAGGCCTGAAAAATATGAAATTGTGAATTATCGGTTATAAATGTGGTATTATAAATTTAAAACTTGATTAACACAACCGCTGAAGATCATAATTAAAGTATATATAATTAGAAGTGTTTAAGCATCACATTTTTAGGTCCAGTATGAACTAATGTATGAAAAGCCTTGGTAGAATCATTTGTAAATTAGTATGACAAAACATTTGTTTTATTGAAATTTTATTCACATTTTGTACAACATAAAAATTTGTCTCTACAAAAAGAAGGCCGAATGTCAAACTTGAGATTAAAATTGCAATATCAAGCATGGTAAAACTACATATTTTTAGCAGTTTGCAATCATCAAAGCAGCTTTAAAATTATGAATTAGTTGTATATGGCACCAAAAATTAAGATAAATATATACGTATGAATGTACTTGTAACACACTTAATCTGTAAGAACGAAAAAAAACACTCACTTCATGGGTAAGCTTAAGTATACAAATAGCTATTATTTGTGTAGTATGACAAAAAACAAGTCTACTATAATTTACAAAACTTTCCCATCATGGTGAATGGTTTTATAGGGCTGCAATATAATAAATGACCATCAGTCGATTAACAGTATATCGACTATTCATATAATCGTAGTATCGATATTCGTGATTATCTACCACAACCAAAATATCCTACCGGTAATTACATCATAGTTATTTCAATTCACAGTCTAATTCAGCTGTAATATCTAAAATAATAACAGATGACAATGTTATTAATTTTAAATATTTATAATTCGAATGTTTATGTACTCAATAGTTTCGATATTGACTATCGATATACTGGTATTCGACGGGTGGTCGCTTATTATACTGCAGTCTTTTATAGTAGTGAGTTTAAAACATTCTTGATGAACACTTACCTTGCGATGAAAAGGAGATATCATATGACTGAAAATCCTGGTTGGTAATACCATCATTCCAAACAATATTTTCATCAGTAGCGAATTCTTTATTACTTTCTGATTCGACTTCCATTATATATTCATTTTCATTGTTGAGAAGAACAAACGGATCAACTGCCTGCAAAATATAAATTTATTGTATTTTTTACGACCTTCAGTGAAAATAGGCTAATAGTATAATTATTGTTGTGGTATGCTTATAATTTAATTTTGTACGGATAGGCTCAGCCACTTGAAAGTAACTCACACCAGTATTGTAAACAGATTTATCAATCTATACCAATTTGATTACCAATAAGTGTTTTAACCCTATAAGTGGTAGGGATGAAGTTGCTGGAGAGTTTTTAACAAGTTTTGGGACCCAGAGGTTTAACAAAAGAATAATACCAGTTGTTTAGAAAAAAAATGAGGGCTAAGAGTTATAACAGTAAAAAAATTGGTTTGCAACACAAGTAATTGTATAAGTATATTTTAACCAGGCTTACCTGTAATGATGTCAATGAGGGTGCAGGATTTGTGTCCATCGAAGACAAGCTTAAGACGTTTGTTTCATTGTTTTCTTTAGTAGTTTGTTCTGGTAATAATAGTAATTGCTGAGAATTATTTACATTGTCCTCCAAAGCTAATTGTAAAAATAAGTTTCGCTCTGCTGCTCATGTTGATGAAACTATAAGTTTAGGTTAGGGCATCAATTCATGTAAATTTCACATTCGACCAATCAGCTGAGACATGCACAACTACTCTAGAAAATAAAACAGCTGTTTGTATCAACCATTCTAGCAACAATAAAGTTGAGCCAGAGTAGCGTAACTCCCCAGCTGGAGTTACGCTCTGTACTTTTTAAATTTTTGTGAGGACCATAACATATTAAGTGACCTTACGCTGTTCTGGTTCTTACATCCCTTTGGAATTAAGCTATTTCAAACACTCCTATTTCCTGCTAGGTTTTTTTTTAAGGAGTTACATTGTTATGGCTTTATAAAGCAGAAAAAAATATATACAGAATGCTCAAAACCAGAATATCGAAAAAATTTGGAGTTACGCTAGTGTGGTTCTGACGTACAGAAATTATGCTGTGACAAATTTATGTATGACTAAATATATCTTCGTTTATAATTTGTGAATAATATTTATAAAATCACTTGATAAATATACTTCTAGGATTGAGTACACCTGCAATTTGAATAACATTACTGAGAATAATATTACTATAAGATATCCTGTCTTATAATTCATTGTAAACAGGTCGTAAATAAAGAAACTACAGATATTTATATCTATAGGAAACGTTAAAAAAAATCTACTTAATAACTAAACCCAATTAAAACTAATATTCTTATAATACTATAATAGCGCATATGCTTATTACTATATTTTAATATTAAAAGAAATATTTTATTTATAAAAGTAACGTATATTCTTTTCTTTGTTGTTACTAAGTCTTGGAAGTTCATATTAAAAATAAAACTGTGATATTCTGATATATCGGAATGGGTTGAGTTTTTACCATTACACATATATATATATATATATATATATATATATATATATATATATATATATATATATATACAGGGTGTACATAAAGTCCTGCACGGGTATAATATTTTTTGAACGTTAACAGATAAATAAACAAGATTTGGTACATTAACACTACACCTAAAAATCTACTTTTTGAAGGAACTATCGGTTTTCTGTAATATCATGGGGGACGTCCCGCAAGGAGTCGGAAGGAAATCTTAAATAGGAGCATAGGTCAATATGCACATCATTTTAAAGGGCTTATCTAGCAGAGTTTAATGCCGCAAACCGCACTCAAAAAGATTGATTCAGTACAAAATGGCGGCTGTTCAAAGGTTTTACTTGGTTACATTTATTAGTAGCCATAACCCCAGTAAAGCAAAAACTGCAACCAAACGAATACTGCAGCTAAATACTACATTATGCTTGTCAGTTGTGCAGAAGTGAATTGTGACGTTAGTTATCCTCAAGGGTTACAAATTTGGTCCTAATATATTGATAACGGGGAAAACCTAATAACAGTAACAATTAGAAAGCTCTTATCTTTGGGTCGCATTTTGGACTTTCCTATTAGCCAGTCTATTCATAGTAGGCTATTCTAGTTTTCTTGTTTTAGTAGTGCTGTCCAACCTTTCTATCAGTGCGCTTTAATACAAAATAATTGGTCGTATTGCTTGTGTATTCTTCAACTACACTATGTCGCTTGACGAACGTGAACGTATAACACTTCTTATGATGGTTGGTTGGGGAAACAACAGACGATCACACGAGGAAGTATGCCATTTCTTTAATGACTACTTTCACGAGAGGCAGCCAATTTCTAGAACAACTGTAGGGAGAACTGTTCAATGCTTTATGGAAACAGGAAGTGTTTCCGATAGTCATAGGTCAGGAAGGCCCGCTACTGCGACAACCGAAGACAACTCTTTTGATGTATTGCAGTCATTTATTGAGAACCCGCAAGAGTCCTCCCGCAGCACAAACTCACGACATCACTGTTACGTATGTTAAAAAAATTTTGAAAGGGTCTAATTTTAAGCCTTACTGGGGTTATGGCTACTAATAAAATGTAACCAAGTAAAACCTTTGAACAGCCGCCATTTTGTACTGAATCAATCTTTTTGAGTGCGGTTTGCGGCATAAAACTCTGCTAGATAAGCCCTTTTAAAATGATGTGCATATTGACCTATGCTCCTATTTAAGATTTCCTTCTGACTCCTTGCGGGACGTCCCCATGATATTACAGAAAACTGATAATTCCTTCAAAAAGTAGATTTTTAGGTGTAGTGTTGGTGTACCAAATCTTGTTGATTTATCTGTTAACGTTCAGAAAATATTATACCCGTGCAGGACTTTATGTACACCCTGTATATATATATATACAGGGTGATTCATGAAGTTCTCCCCCCACTTCTACAGCACATTTTACTAGTAAAAATAATGAAAAAATGTTATATAAACATAGGTCCGAAAACGCTTCGTTAGCGAGTTACAGCTAGCGATAGATTTCGCCTGAATTCCTGGGTAAAGAGTAAAATAAACCCATACGGAACTTTTGGAAAGGTTAATTAAGTAATAAATATCGTGGATTCTTATGTATTGTTACCTGATAAAGCTAATAAAATAGGTTTCAGAACTGTACCTGTAGTAGTTTTTGAGGGATTCAGGTTAAATGCAAAGAATTGGGACACGAAACAATGTTTTTTTTAAGTTTGATGTACAATAACTTTGTTAAATTGGTAATAAATACTTAAAATCAACATACATTATTGTAGAGAATTTAATTCTGAGAAAATTGATATAATCAAAGTCTAAAATAAAACAGAAATAAGTACCAAAAAAATAGAATTTAATTCAGTATAATACATTACTAGCTGTAAAGAAATACCGTACGGTATTTAGTTAAAATAAAACAAAAAACAAAATGTTTGTTCCTTAATGATGAGATAAATTGAGAAAACAAGATTAACTGTTAAATAAATTTGTTTGTAATTAAAAAAATGATGTTTTATTACGTTGTATTTTTTTAATAAAAATTTACATCAAATGATCGAAAATAAATGAAGCAAACACTTTCCCATTATTGTTTACTAATCATCGAAATGCAGTTTTTTGTTTTATTAATTTCTAAGTTGGTAACGCACGAATAACAGCTGATCAACAATGGTATTCTGTACTGTTACGTTAGAACTGTGTATTAGTGGTGTTTTGCAAGCTACAGCAGGAGATCGGGTTCTGTGAATCGTGTTATTAAATGCAATTTTTCTGTGAGTTATAATTCGATTGTTTATTCAGCGAAAAAATGCCTTACTTATTTACATCAGAGGAATAAGCTGATATGGTTTTTATTTTGGGTTACTGTAATGGTAATGCTAGAGCTGCTGTAGAAGAATATGAACTACGTTACCCTAATAGGAGGATTCCAGATACCAAAACAATTTCAGGAACTTTTCGTACTCTTCGGGAAACAGGATCACTACCAAGTACTAGAACCAATTATGAACGAGCTGTCCAACTTGATGATGATATTGTTATTTGTTATTAATGCTGTTCATCGCAGTCCAGGTGTAAGTACACGACGTATTTCTAGGCGGATAGGAGTTTCGCAGTCAACGGTGTGGAGGTCACTTAATCGAAACAAATTTTATCCGTTTCATAAACAAAAGGTTCAACATCTACAGCTAGGGGATGGTCCGCTTCGCTTGGAGTTTTGCAACTTTTTGAATATTAATAATCAACTTTACAAGCGTATTTTGTTTACGGATGAGGCACAATTCACTCATGATGGTGTCAATAACTTGCACAATGAACACTCATGGGCAGAAGAAAATCCACATGAGGTAGTGGAACAGAACTTTCAACACCGATTTAGCGTCAATGTCTGATGTGGCCTTTTGCACAATCGGCTGATTTGGACCTTTCATATTACCTGGACGCCTAAATGCTGAGTTCTATTTGCATTTCCTTCAAGAAGAGTTGCCGCAGCTGTTACAGAATGTTCCTTTACATCTCAGACAAAATTTGTACTTCCAGCAAGTACCTCCCCACTTTTCACGTGCCGTTTCTGCTTACTTAAATCATCAATTTCCTGGACACTGCATTGGTCGTGGAGGGCCTCACCCTTGGCCACCAAGATCACCAGATCTATCTCCATTGGATTATTACATCTGGGGATGGATGAAAGACATTATATACAAGACAAAAGTGAATTCTCGTGATGAATTAATTGCCCGTATTATGGATTCGGCTGTGCAGATACAGGGAAGTCCTGAAAAATTAAGAAACGCAACAAAAGTAATACACAAACGTGCTGCAAAATGTATTGATAATGATGGCCTCATTTTCGAACATCTATTATAAAAAGGTGCGTACGGTTTGCCCAACCTGATTAAATTTGCTTATAACTAGTAATGTATTATACTGAATAAAATCGATTTTTTTGTACTTATTTCTGTTTTATTTTAGACTTTGATTATATTAATTTTCTCAGAATTAAGTTCTCTACCATTAATGTTTGTTGATTTTATGTATTTATTACCAATTTAACAAAGTTATTGTACATCAAACTTAAAAAAAACATTGTTTCGTGTCCCAATTTTTTGCATTTAACCCTGAATCCCTCAAAAACTACTACAGGTACAGTTCTGAAACCTATTTTATTAGCTTTATCAGGTAACATTACATAAGAATCCACGATATTTATTACTTAATTAACCTTTCCAAAAGTTCAGTATGGCTTTATTTTACTCTTTACCCAGGAATTCAGGCGAAATCTTTCGCTAGCTGTAACTCGCTAACGAAGCGTTTTCGGACCTATGTTTATATAACATTTTTTCATTATTTTTACTATTATAATGTGCTGTAGAAGTGGGGGGAGAACTTCATGAATCACCCTGTATATATATATATATATATATATATATATATATATATATATATATATATATATGCTATTCAAGAATCTATCGATTTCACGATTAGCTGGATTGTGTGCCGATACAATGCAAATTGTATCTAGTCTCCTAGACCATAGCATGGATTCGTATAATGATGACAACATACAGAAAATTTCACAAACCAACATGTGGAAAGAGTAGAAGGTCAATAACTGTGCACTTTCCACTACTAAGCAGTTCTATTTGGACTGGTTGTTTTAAGTGCTAAATCATTTATTCAGTATTTTTAACTGTGGTAACACAGCACTATGAAGTTCAAACTCGTAAAGGTCCGATATTGTTTCTTAAATTTTGTTTGTAAGTATTCAAGGTATTCTTTATCCCTAATAAGATATGATTGTTTAATGGCACAAATCAGCATTGAAAGGTAAAACAAATGATACCTTAAATCTTAGATATTGTTTATATAACTCATCAGAGATTTAAGTGCTATAATATATTCTACAATATTTTGAAACAATAGAAAAAAGTGGAAAAAATAGTAAAAAGGGCGTTTTGAAAGTCTGAATATATGAATGAAATTGCTACAAACGCAACGGATAAATGTTTTTAAACCCTTCATGTTTCTGAAGCATACTTTATCCTAAATACTGCTTTTAAACATTCTAGCAAAACAAATCTCACCATAAAGCAATCTTAGGAGTGGTCATAGCCACAGGAAAGGGTAAGCCTATCAAAGCCAAGCTTGAATAGACCAAATATTGGATTCTTCAGGGATTTATGAATTGCGGAATATTATTATTTAGTCCTTTACAGAAAAGGGTAATGAATGTAATATTTTTTCTGTACATAGCAATTCTTTAATAATTAATTATTATAAGGTCAGTCCAGTTTCTACACTGGCATTATAATACTTCCCAATAAATTTTAGGGATAAATTAGTATTAGAGATTAGTATCCTGCACTATTTGGAAGGTACGGTAAGAGTGAGAAGTGCACAATCTTTAACTGAGTACGCTGTAATTTTCGAGCTACTGACGAGAGGCATCTCGAAACGCTATCAATAATCCTACAAGCGTTCTAACTGGGATTTCCTCAACCTAGCAACAAGAGAGAGCAGCCAGCCGTGCGAACAAATGTCGAACGATATAGATACGACATGCAGATTTCCCTACAGAATATGTTTGAGTACATGTTAAATCATTTACATTTAATGAAATGTTGTACACAATAATGTATGTTTTGAAATGAGGAACCTAAACTTTTGAATAAAGTCGTGTGCTTAACATCAAAAGTTAAAGCTCACTTAGCCGGTTTCGACGTAAGTGCATGAGGGATAGGTGGTGGATTACGATAGTCTAACAAACAAAAGTAAATTAAGTTGTTCTACATTTGGAAACGATCCCAACTAAACGAATTCTGACTCAGCGCCAAGAAACTAAGCGAAGCTGTACTTGGTACTTTGTACTTTGTAGTATAATATCTAATAAGATGGCAAGCCATTTTTTTTAACATTTCATGCTAACTTCTTGGTCAGTTTGTGAGCGAGTCACCTTAGAAACTCCATAAAAACGATTATTGATTAATAATTAATAGCCATATTAGATGAAAATGAAATATTTATTTCTTCCGATTGTGAAGAAAAGGATATTATATCTAAAAGTAAGTCCATCAAACACGTAACACTAGAATTTTTTCCATTAGTCATTACTTTCCTACAAATACATAAAGAGAACGTTTTCTTTTACTTACCATATAAATTACTATACAATTTCAAACGATTGCTTTCAGAAATATGAGGACGTTATTTGTCGCTCTGATTTTAAAGAATAATTGAATACAAAAGGTTATCTCGGCGTGAGTTATTTTTCTTAAAATAAACGTATTATGTCAAATCTTGTAGAGCCTTGTACTATAGAAAACCCGTATTTTAGACATGACTTTAATTTGTCTTGAAAAAATGTAGAGGTTATCGAGAATTTAAAATAAGGCATTTGAAATATTCCATTATAATCAATTACCCCAACAGGAACTAACCACAATAAAATTAGTAACAGAACGATCACACAAAATTATTAACTATAATTTTCAAAGGTCTCCCACTGTACAATATACCGCTGACGTTCAGGTTTATAGATCTAATTATATTGTATTACTCCACCTAGATTCGAAGATAATTTTTAATAATAATATATTTGTATCAATATCGTAGTTTTTTGGTTTGAGGTGGATAAACAACACTTAAAAATTCTATGTTTGAAATTATTAATTTTAAATAATTATTTTTTATTTTTTCAATGTAAAATTATTTTTATAATATTATCACGTATTTTTAAATAATAAATATTAATTTATTTTAAATTAAAATTGACTCAAGTAACAGTATTTGTTTCTAATTTCTTCCAACGCTCTTATCTGATCATAGATTACACCAAATCCATTTTTAAGTGACCAATCTGTTCCTGTCACACCAGCCATGGCCTCTCCATCTATCTGAAAAAAACGTTATAAACATTGGCGTCCAATTTTACTTAAATTTAGAAAGATTATTGGTCTTTACTTATTTTTATATTTAATTTTCAAAAAATTTACAAATCAACTTGCTATGTATAATACAAGAAACTGACCACTCTCATTTATAATATTTAATATTATTTAATATTTTACAATAAATCTTTTTTTGTGTTTTTACATTTAACTTAGTTTTATCTTAACAAAATTAATATCATAAAAAAATTCACAACAAAATTTTAATTAGAAATTGTATACCTTAAATAATCTCTAAATATATATAGCCTACCCCATCACTCCTTATTAATTTTCTTCCCCTTATCTCAGAAGATTAAAATTGGCAATGTGTTTCACGAGTTAGGTAGATAACCTATAGCAATTTCATAAATATCGAACAACCTTAGGGCATGAAATAGAATTACAACCCCTACTACAACTATATTTAGTTGAACTTCTAGATTGCAAAGGCATATTAAAATTAATTTGACAGGTGTTAAATGCTATCTACAGACGAATAAAGCATTTGTGCATGATTATAAACCACCCAAAAGGGTTGAATTGTGGTTTAAACCATAGAGGAACCAAACCTTTGATTATGGAAATTCCCAGTAGGTATATTAAAATGATGAAACTTTACACACGTGTGCCCAATGTTCTCAGCAAAAGAAAAACTTTTAACGCATGCCGACCATCCATGAAGTACATAAATGTAAACCATTGATTTTATATTTTGTTTTCAACTTTCTAGGTGCCTGGAGAGATTAATCTTGAAATAGACGTGTCTTATCCTCTTAACAGACAGATAAAAAGATTTTCATGAACATCAATAATCCATGGTATTTGAATTAGGATTGCAAACCCCTACAGTGACTATAATGTTTGTTTATTTAACTACTTAATATTTTAGAAAGCTAAAATGCCATAGACACGTACCTCACAACTTTTAAAGGAGGATAAAAGTGGTCATCCATTTTTTATCACCCATACAGTTTTAATTGAGTTTGCAACCCTTAGAAGAACTACGTATATTTGCTTCAATTTTTCGACGATTAAAAATATGAAATTTGACACGTACGTATCTTATCCCACCTGTAGACAAATTAAACATTTGCCAAAATGATCAACCACACATTAGGGTTGGCATGCTTTAAACGGCTGGAATATTTAGATTTTAGATTTCTTAACTACCCGATATTGTACAAATATGAAACTTGACAAACATGTTTATGTCAGATTACTGTACTGGAAATAACTTATACCAGAAGTATATTTCATTGCTTGAAGTTGTCAGTTTCTAACAATAAATATACTTCCCAGCCCAACGTGTTTATACATTCCATGTCGGGACAACAAGAGAAACGGAACTACGGAACAGGAAATATCTTAGACCTGAAGTGGATGGTTTTTGTACTGAAAAAATTGAGTATATCTTTCTTACTCATAAAAACTCTTCTTTCATTCTCCTACTTCAAGGCCTAAAAATACTGCTATAACTTTCAGACTAATTATTCTTATATGGATTATAAGATAAGAGCAGCTCCTAGTGATGGTAACTTATTTTTAGGGAATGCTTATTCTTCCACAAAAAAGTATCCGCTTATGACATAAATTATATGCATTAAGAAATCGCGTGCAAAGCCGCGAGTGATGGCTGTTGTGTAATGCAAGTTATTTATGAGCACATAGGTATTTAATCATATTTAATTTTTTTACCCCATGAAATTAAGGCACACTTTAAAATTTTAAGGAACGTAGAAAATATGTCTCTGATTCGTCGTTAACGCATCATGGATCAACCCAGCTCGACCAAGCTTAGTGAGCAATCTGTCCCTGACATGCCATCCATTCAGAAGATGGAGTAGAATAAATAGCTAACTGCTGACGTTCATTTACATGGACCTAGTTGAAAGTTACTATTTTTTTACAAATTTAAAAAGGCTTAAATTTAACTTATACTGTTTTATTCGCTCATGCACTCATTTTTTATACTATATTACTATAATATACTAAATTATTTGGCCTAGGATCAAAACGTGGAGCCGGAAGCGGCTTGCCTTTACCCCTTTCCCCCTCCTGACCATCGCCGTCCTGTCCAATTGGTTCAGATGCCACTACGCTGTGCGGATGAAAGAACAGACATCGCCATTCTTCTTAGTATCCCAATGTAGCCTGTGTTAGTGGGATGTGTGATTGGTATCCCATAACTTGTGATTTTGTTTAAGACTTTCATTATTTTTACATATTTATTATTACCTCCCCCTCCTGAAGAAGAGGATGGATTCCAATCCTCGAAGCGTTGTGTAATAAGTTTTGTTTTAACTGTTTAGTAAACAGCTCTAAGACAATAATCATATCATTGTTATAACATTTTTATACCCTCACATTTCGACTTTTTCTGAAACTTCTTTGTTCATTTCTTAAGAGAAATATCTCTGTCAATTACAAAACAAACCGAATTGCGCATATGGATTTCTGGATTATGATTTGAAGTTTCGAAGCGATATTTATTATTGTTATATTGCTTCCGGGTGTAAATCTAGCATTTAACCCGATGTAATAACGTTCATAAAAATCATATTGAACAATTTAGTGACCAAAGGAAACAGCGAAAAACTTTTAGCTTCATGAAATAAACTGAAATTTCCTGAATTGGCGTTACGTTGGGAATCAAGAAACTGAAACAATTACGATAAAGTGACTTAATTATTCATTTATTGATAGGGATACAGGATTGATTTCACTCAGTTATTGTTGTCTATCAGTAACAGTGACTAATATGACTCATGGATCTATAACCATCACGAATTCCGAAAGAAAGGGACCACGTACATTCCTTAGTTTCTAAACCACAAAGCTTATGTTTCAATCAAATAAAATTAAATCCCTGGAATGGAAGAAGTGAATGGGAAACTTATTTGTGGATATTATTACCAAACAGAACAAATCCTAAAGATAGTAAATATATTACGTAATTTTCAACAGGGATGAATAGTAAATATATTTTGACAGAAAGAAGACAGTCGTGAGATAAAAACAACTTCAAAGACATAATCGTGAATGTATCTTCCATGGTAATTCTATATAGGTTACTATAATATAATAATTTAAATTTAAATTACTGATCGAATGTTGTGAAGTCAATCAACAATTCCAAGAGCTTAATACAATTAACAAAACTGGTATGAATCTGGATTAAGAGGAAAGTATAATTATGAACACTGAATTTTAACATTGTTGGAATATTTAATTACTTATATCAATAGAATTTCTCATTAATCAGTTATATTTAATAAAAGATCGCAATAACTCTTCCTCAAGCGTAAGTTTCATTTATATTTTATTACAAGTTTTAAATGCAATAAATAATTCAACTCATCACGGAATTTTTTATCTATAAATCCCGAGCAGTACTTTTACTTATAACAAATCCCAGATTAACCCTCCTGAAACAATAATTAACAACGAATAGGTATAGGTATTATACTCCGCGATAGGTGTTTATCTGTGTTAACACTCACAAACATCACGTATATCAGTACCTCTAAGCCCTGGGGTACCACAAACTGAGCTGTACAGTAAAATATTGGGTTTTAATTACGTATGTTTACAGCCAAATTTAGATTCCTCTGCATATTCCACTGTTTTTGTTTTCCCAGTCAAAACAAATAAAAGCTGTATTCTATATGAAAATACCACGAATATGTCAGGCAGCTAAGTCAGGATAACGTATATAAATAGATAAAAGAGTTAACCAGTAATTGTACTAGCTAGTTTAATTAAGTCGCATTATTTAAATCTTACAAAAACAAACACCGCCTGGTTGACGAATGATCACTAAAGGATAAATGAAAACGGGATTTAAGACTAAGCGTATTTAAGTACACCTTAATAAACATATAAATAAATAAGTTATATACTACCTTTACAAATAATTGTGCTTGTGTGATGATATAGAGGGTTATTGAAATAGTTGTACCAGCCGTTTTGCTTTAAAACTACCAGAATATTTAAAGATTAAATAAACTCTTCCCTGGATATTCCATTATTAACACTTTGTTAGTTTCGAGACTTTGTCATATAATTTATTTCCCAAAAGGGTGGCAAACTCAAAAACTTTAATTACAAACACAGTTTGAATATGCATTTTGGGTGTAAACATTTTGGATTGCATCATAAGACATTTTCAATCTCATTTTCTTTGTTACTAAGCTAATTGTTACATATATATTAAAGGCTTAAGTGGAAATCCTTCTTATCATGCATTTAATGTGTTTTATTCTTTTATACTACTCAGAAATTCACTTTTTACAGTCTACATATTCAATAGTTACCTAAAATGTCAGCGTTTTTTGTATAGAAACAAGATCGACTCTCATTTACACTCAAGCAAATGTTAAGTTTGTAGTGCTAGGACAAAGTAAAATGATATAAAATGATAAGAATGATAAAAAAATCTAAGTACATTTTTTAACTAACAACCTAATTGTTAATTTTGGTTAAAGAACCTAAAATTGCGTTTTGTCCGTAACTTTAACAGCACATAGCACCAGAAATACGGTTTCAATATCAATCCTGCATCACTAATCTGAAAGAAGCTTTAGACATGTATGGATCCTCCTGCAAAGTGAATTAAAATTATCATTAAAAATCCAAGACTCCACTGCCCGTCAACTATAATCACTTACATTTAAGTAACAATGTGACAAGACAGACAGTGATTGTTCCTTGTTATTGGCCGAAGTACATACTAATGTTAAAAAAGTAAATTAAGCTAGTAGAAGTTTGGAATAACGAAGATCTATCAAGTACAAGGACAGGACACTATCCAAGATTATCCCATCCCCTTGAGTGTTTGGTCTATATTGATAACATGTCCATCATGTTACAGGAGTAGGGATGTACCCTGATCACACACAGTTAGGCAAGCTCCTGTCCTGTACCTCTTGTTGTTGATGTATTACAGTTGGAGTGTACAACAATAACAAACCTAAAAATGATGCTCAACAACATCATTATATTACAATTTAAATAAACCTCCAATAAACAATTGCATATTTTATAAAAATATATTTACGTTCATATTTTCATCTCAGTTTGAAGCAAATATTTAAAATAGATTCTAATGTAATTACCACTTTATTCTCAATATTTCAAATGATCCAGTGTGCTACGTCAGATATTCTTAAGTAACAACACCCTTTCAGATTAAAATGTTTCATTCATCAAAAGATGTTTTGTGAAAGAAGCGTTGAATGAATGCTCAGGATTTTATTCAAGCATTATTTTAAATAATAACTAAGCGCAATATTAAAATACCAAAATAAACTCTGATGAAAATAATTTAATTGGACTGAGATCCAAACACTATTTGTACATTTATTTTTCAAATATCATCTAAATTAAACTAAACTCTTTCTGGAGTTAATTATCTAAAAACTAAATTGAACACTGTAAGACGTTTAGCGTAATAAAAAGTCAGATTGAGATTTTAAAACATTTTTATACAACTTAATACCGCAATAGACGCTTGCCAAATTGCAACATCTCACTTTAATCCGAGAAAGCAATAAAGACATAAAACAAAACAAAAGATACCATACTTTATATCTACCTTGTTGGTTTTAAATAAAGTTTTATTTTAACATTATTATTGTTTTCCACGCTAACCCATATAACTCGGGATTCAAATATTAAGTAACATATTACCGTGAGAGTATAGACCCGAAAATAGAAATAAAAATATTTTTTACTGCAACGGTTTTAATTATATAGTCTACTCAAAAATCTTCCATAACTCTGTTTTTGGATCCATATTCTGTTTGGAAATATATATCATGCATTATTTAGTCCTACTTTGCTTTTGAATCACAGAAATAAAAAATTTGTATAATTTTCTTCAATCGAAAATTTTTGTTTGACAGTTAATTATAAACGAACTAAATTGTAGGTTAAAAACTTGTACTACAAACAAAGCAGAGTTTCGTGTCTCTTAGAAGAGCTACTTTTGTAACAGTTAAAAGTGTAGCCGATTTTGTCTATTCTTCGTACGTTATTTATTTAATTAAAAATTGATTTTCTTAACGTTTACGTACAATTTTTACTGGCTTATTTTACATCATTATCTTAAGAAATTAATTTTTTACAAGTTTTTTATAGAATTTTACGTGTTTTTTACACATTTAACAAAGTTAATCTACTTGAAACCTTAATGAAACTTGTTTTTGGACACAGAACTTTGCGTATTTCTTCAGATATCTTAAAAATTACTGCAGCTAGAGGTCTGGAACCAATTTTATTCAATTTTTCAGTTCAATTTGCATAATATACATTAAATTGTACGTCCTGGGTAACGCCCAAAATAATTTAATAGGGCTCCCTTTTAACGGAAATCTTTCACCCTGTATAGCTCGCTAACTAAGCGTTTCTGGACCTATGAGTATATGAACATTTTTCGTTATTTTCACCGTAAGAACAAGTCCTGACAGTTTCTCCGTTTCTTCATGGGACACCCTGTATCTTATTTACTATGCACAATAAGCCACCTTAATGGGATTTCATAAGGAACAAACTAAACACAAAAAATAAATATTTAAAAAGACAAATATTTTTCCTACAAGAAAACATGTAAATTATTCTATGGAAACTGTAAAAAATAAGGATTTATTAAAATAATTATCGACAGTATAATACTTTACATTATTAAATACATACTAAATAATAACTAAAATTTCATCTCTTATTTTTTAGTTCAGGAAAAGTATTCTTGTAGACAGGTACTGTTTCCTAAACTTGTAATGTTTGGCTTTATGGGAAACCATTTCTGGAAAGAAAAAAAAGAAAAAGTTTTTGTACATTTCAAACTCTTTGTATTTTGCCGATATTTACGGTAAATAAAGTACAAATTTCATTGAATGAAAAGAGAGGATTCCATCGCTGAACGGAAATTTAGCGGAAAATAGACTTTATACAAGATATACTGTTCTTCTTGACGGTAAATTCGTTGTTGATATTGTGTCTAACAGAGAATATTTTAGTTCATAATTTTGCAATCTGGGACATATGGATCTTATAACCTCATCAACATATTTGTGATTGACAGCAAAATATTCAAATCTAGCCTAAGTGAAAAAAAATAAAAGGAAGAATGAGAATTAAACATATGTTAATAATACCACTTTCAAATTTATATATTTTTTTCTTAATTTAATACAAAGGCTAATTTTTTAAACTTAGCTACACATAGCGCTATCAACATAACTGAAGTAGGAGGTACAATATAGTACAATATAATACAACGATCATTCTTATATCTGGGACCCAATTATTTTTAACAAGTTACCTACTGAAATTAAAGAAATGCAAAATATAAACCATTTTTGTAAAAAACTGAAAATATGGCTTTCAGGTAAAAAGAACTTATCTGTTCACACGAACAAATTTGTTAAAATTTAACGAATGATTAATTAATTACCATTACATCTGTTTGCCTTTGTATTTGTATTACATATTAAACTGTGTACTTTTATATTTGAAATCAAATAACTTTGTAATTGTGGGTTTACACGGTGTTTCCATTGAAAAGAAGCTAAGTCTAGGTTCATTGTAAAAATTATAGCTGTCTTATCTTATCTTATATTAGTTATAGTTTATAGCTATTATAGCTATTAGTTATAACTTATATTATATAGTTCGCCTTCCCCCACATCAAGACACGCCACTAACACTGCAAAGCTGCACGACAACCTTAATGATATACTGAAATACTGAACTGAACTCAAATTATTATATTTAATATGTATTGTACATTTGTCAACTAGCCACAATTACTGGCAACAGTGGTTAGTAATATTCCATTATTGCCATGTCTTGTAAAACTGTATTACTGTGGAATAACTTCATTTATTCACATTTATGTACACATACCTCGTTTACACTAATATCCAAAAACACATTAAAAGGATACTACAAAATGACAAAATAATTTAATCTGTGATATTATATGAAGAACAAAATTGTATTTAAAAAGGATGTACTCTTTTTAATTGCGAGAAAAATGTTCGGCACCTAATAATTATTGTTCAAGGAAATATAACTAGTTAAACACTACGTAATGGGCTTATCTACCACAAAACAAAATTTTTAGGCTATCTGTACTTATTATAAAAATTAAATTTGTATCATTGTAGTACTGAATATACAAGCTACTATGAATGAGTAAAAGAAACACATGTTGCAACATGTTGTTACTCGATATTGTAAAGATTACTTATAAGTTTTATCATGCTAAGTAAAACTTACAAGAACCACTTTTAAATGTAAAATGAAAATATTACTTGCCAAGTTACTGGAGTAATATATCAATAATGGATTAACATTATAACTGAGGGTGCTTACGAATTTAATCACTAAATAAAAGTTTAAACATTTTTCCTTGAAGTTTGTGTGTGCTTATACGTGTGGTGTCAGCATCTAGGCTTCACATTGTTGCTGTAGTTCCAAAAAGGAAATTTGAAACAAAATAGTCCTCAAAGAGGAATCATTTTAGGAATCAAGAACTTACACACAAAAATTTCGACGGGATTAGCTATTTATCCATACAAAATATAATCACGTTAATAGTCTCTTTAGAAGGACATCACCACGATATCTGTATTAACCTGAAACATAATCATAGGTAAGTTATTTCACTATTAACAAATTTAATTTATCATACATTAAAAATATATGCCTCGCATGAAAGGGCTATATTATAATACGATAAATTTTAATTTTAATCACGGACAAGACGTGTGAGGAGGTAGCCGGTACATTGTAGAACGGTTATAAATACAAGAGAGAAAAAATTATTACGCTTGCCAATTAGGTTATTGTTCCACAAAGAATTTAGTTAAGAACATTAGAGAATCAAGAATTTTTTATTCATTATAGCATTATAAAAATGCATTAACATCCTCACCACTTCAATAAAATTTTCAATTACAATATAATGTTAATCCAAGTGAAAAACCTGGTTGGCCAGTTGAATAGTAACTTAAGTTTAATTAAGCATGGACCATCAACAATACATACAAATATTAACAGATTCAACAAGAAGTAAATTAATAACTGATTTATCAGAGAATAAATTGATAAAATATTCAATATTAAATAAATAAATATTATAATACCAGATACTTATAACTGTTGAACATTAATGTAGGTTACAATAGAGATAGGATTTAAAGTAAAACGAAACACCTATTACAGAAAGAGCCAGATATTCATCTTTACCATAGAAAGTCTAGTTAACAGCCATCTACACATCACTGATTTGAATTTACTAAGACTAATGTTATGACTAGTAAGATGTAGTTCATTAAACAAACAAATGGATATTAATAAAATAATATATTGATTTCGATTTGCTTAATCTGTTGTATTGGTGATATACGAGTAAATATAAGCAGTCTCTAGTAGGATATTGATGAATTTTATTTCTAAGAGAAAAGTTACCAAGATTCTATTTTAATTTAGTCAGACATGAATAAATATAAAGGTTAATAACTGTAAGAATACCTTCCTCCACAAAAATAGGATTACACGTAGTTAAGAAGGAGATACCATACAAAATTCTAATAACGTTTTTTCTATAAAAGTAATACTTTTGTAATATCGTGACTGTTACCTCATATGGCGATTCTTTCTAATAGAGTGCTATGAAAAAATGCATACTATGCTGATTTGTAATAAAATTTGGGAACAAGTTTCTTTAGGCAGCGCAGAAAAATATTAATTTTGACAGACTAAAACAGACACTTGGAACGTGGGGTTTCCAAGTCAACTTTGAGTATAAAGTTATACTCAACAGTCTTACAGAAGACTGCAAATTTAAATTATACTTCGTTAGCGATATTTGCAAAGAGAAAATAAAATATGATGTGATTTATTATTATCTAGTGACAAACCTCTACAAACAACGTATCTATACCCTTTACTTGTACAGTAAAACATGGAGTCAATGATTACTGAACTGCAATCCACATTAGTAGGCAAACCATTTATAAGTACTAAGAATAATAATGGGCACATTACCAATCTCTGCGGTTCACCACATTCACTGTAACTTAGAGAGTCTACTGTTAGTAGACGATCCAAGTAGTGCGATCAGTCAGGTGAGTCCCAAAAAGAAGTTGAGCTCAACACCATTTAGGTCTCATAATCTTGTAATTTATAAAAAAAAAAAACAGTAAAAATCCTTTGTCAAATCAAAAAAAGTTGGCAAGTGTGTTAGAGGAGTGTTCGAAAACCAACTATCACTCCAGAGAAAAATATCAATAATATGCAATGAGTAATAATACAACAATATTTATTTATTATATTTAATACAACTAAATAACGGTACAATACAATGTATCTAATATATTTATAATAATATTCTTATGCATCACAATAATTATATTTTATTACATTTATAAATTGTTTAAGATATTCTTAGGTTGAGGTTCACGATACAAGACAATTTAAGTTCAAGTCACGCACAACGTTAGGGAAGTGTATAAGTAAGTAGCTGAAGACAAGTCTCTATAGCGGCGGCTCCATTTCTCGCCATTTTATTAAATTCCCCACTTTACATAATGGTGGCAATATGCGAGCCATCTATCTTTATATCCTGCTGAAGAATTTCCAAAAGCACCATCACTCAACCTAACACTCTACTTTGATCCAAAAGCATTAATAATTATCTTATATTACACAGCTACGCAAGGTAATTAATTCAAGGTATGTGTTGATAAAAGGCTTCGGTTAGGTTGCATAAAGAACTTAATGTGTACAATGAATTTTACTGCGATCAATTGGCTAAAAGTGTTACATGTTAAATGTTATGCGAGCATTCCAAGTTTGGTTACAAAAATATTTATTCTCATTTTTATCGTTTCCTTCCTGGTTATTCATCAGATCAATGTTAAATGTTGCTTTCACGCTTCAGTGGAGTTCCATGCTCCTCATCGATGAGACCTATATAAAAATGAAGCTATGCAAAATTTTAAGTGTATTGGCTACCTGGTTTTTAAGATATCTTGTGAACAAGCGGACAGAAATAAACAAACTGCCAGTAATGGTTACCGTAAAGCTTCAATAACATTGCTCAAAATTTTGAAAAAAATTTAAAAATTGCATTACATTTATTATTATGATTGACCATTCTATAGCACTCGAAATTTGGGGTTGTGGACATTATGACCACGACAGTGACCATAGCATTCCTGCTCTTAAATAATCATTGTTTTACCATTAAAATCCCTTATCCCTTCCTAGCTTTAATGAGCTCATAATTTGGATTGTGAATTACATATAATCTGCAAAAGTTTGTATCAACACAGTTTACAAATGCTGTCCGCAAAAATTAAGGTGGGATACACAGGTTGTAACCCTGATTCTTTAAACTAACTACCCCTTAGCTTAGGTAAGTCTTTGCACCCTTTCAAATTCGTGTAATAATTACAATGAATGATAATTTTTCCTTAGAGCGGAATAACAAATATCATTGCATATTTTACTGATCCTCCATAGTATATTACTTTATCCTTTTTTGTTTTGAAGTGTGTTATTAACGATGATAATTTGAAAGAAAAATAGAATTTTAGATATATGCCATCTTTATAATAATTACACAAAAGGTATAACACTAAGTTTCGAGTATTGAAATAGACATAAACACATGTTTACTTCACGAAAGTACATACATAGCGTGCATCTCAATCGTAAATGAATTATAAACTAAATGTTACTATTGTTTCGGAATGGAAGTCCTATCGTCAAATTAAAAACCATGCCGGGGTATGAAAACATTTCTGTTAAATAAGATTCTCTACTTTATACAATATCCGCAAGATATGTCAAAAATGAAATGAGGTATAAATTTGAAATTTTCTAAGCATTCTTAGTGAAGCTTGTTATGGGACACGTGGTGCAGCGTACTTCTACATAGTTTTTTTACAATGATAAATACATTAATTCTTATTTAGATACCATTAAATTAATTATAACGTGTTAAAATGTATTGAGAAAGTGAACTAAATCTAATTCATATTGTTATGTGGAATATACCACTGTTGAACAAACTATAGAGTAATCAACCATGATTGCGAAAACACGATTCCCAATCCCTCCAGAATAGTTTAATTCACCGCAGAACATACATTAGTACGGAGTAATTAGAGTCAGTAGTAAGTTTATTAACTCCTATAACTACAAGTGAGTACAGAATGCGTTATTTAAACAAGTTATTTCATTAACACTGAATGTGTAATACGGAATTCGTGACTATCTAAATTTTAATTGTCTTTTTTAAACTTAGACCACAGTTTTAAATCAGTATTTTGGTGTTAATAATTCACGTCTACTGTTGTCTCACAGAAATGTATTAAACTCTATGTGGCAAACTGT
This sequence comes from Homalodisca vitripennis, assembly GCF_021130785.1. NCBI lineage: Eukaryota > Metazoa > Arthropoda > Insecta > Hemiptera > Cicadellidae > Homalodisca > Homalodisca vitripennis. The sequence continues at coordinate 196,050,161 of NC_060207.1, forward strand.
TAAGTAATTTTCTTTAATTATGTTTATATGAAAAACTTATGTGATAAATCAGATTATCAAGATATGTAAGGCATAAGGCCACATTTCTACTATAATTTTCACTTCGTTAACGTAGAGCAACAAGTATTGTATCTAAGACGCTACATATAGGCCTGAAGAATAGAATTAATATACATTGACCTTTTCAAGTTTTACACAAGGTAAAGAATATTGGCCATTTAGTGGAAAAGAGGTCTCTCTCTGTTTCAGCGCAAGCAGTTAAAGTGAAGGACTAATTACCATAATTGATTTAAATATATTGTAAGACATTTATACCGACACAGTTCATAAGAGCTGTCCACAAACATTGAGGTTGGGTACAGAGATTGTAACCCTGATCCTCCCCCTCCCTTAGGCTTTGCACCATTTCAAATTCACGTAATAATTACAGTAATTATTTATAATAAGAGTAAAAAATATATTTCCATTACAACAATGAAATGAAATTTGCATTGTTTGCACCGATATAGTTGTTGGTTTTCAAAAATTGCAATTAAAAAACGTACATTGCCGTCGCTATTATGACAAGCTATGAATAACTGGTCGTGTGTTTCTAAAGTGATCACGGCGCAGTATATCGTGTTATAATAAAATAAGGCACCTACGAACCGTATTGTATTACGAACCATTACTTGTATGAATTGCAAAATCCGAATACTAGCTGAAGTATATTGCGAATACTTAACATCGCGATGTAATTCTGGAAAATTAGCCAAATCGTTAAAAATACGGTTTGTGTGAATTAACGGGAAAATCCTAACATACAGCAAATACATGAGAAAACTGACACAGCTGTTTTGTAGCCAGGGTGTGTTAGATATCAAACGATACAAACGCGAAAACCACTAAGAATTTATGGTATTGCCAAGGTAGTCTACTGCTTCCGGCTTGCTAGATCTCTCCAGGCGGAAGTGGACTCTAGATTCCAGGAGTCAATTCTTTGACTGTCTCAATGTGACATTGCACTTAGCAGAAGGTTAAATGGAGTTAATCTCAATATTCACAAAGTAGAATACTTTATATTTCGGTACTACACATAATATATAAATTTAACATACAAGTTTACGTTATTATTAAAACAACGCTAGAATAACGTGTGTTATAACTCTTCTTATGTGCAAAATTTCCAATAACAAAATTATATAAATGGAGTTTTTTATATTACCAACATGCCTTTCTTAAAACTTATATACATTACTTTCAACTTTTATAAGTATCTTTATTAAATAGATGATTTTATTTATCAATCATTAAGATTGTGTGACACAATTTCTTTTAATAGGAAGACCTTTTATATATATATATATATATATATATATATATATATATATATATATATATATATATATATATTACAATAATTGGAGTTGATTTTTAAAAATTAAGCCTAGATAACAGAAATATATAACAAACAATAACCATTTCTCGGATTCTATTTAGGCTTTACCTTAGAACCACTGATATCCATTACAGTTTATTTTCCATGACCATTTAATGTTTAATAATCCTTAACTGGTCTACCGGGGTCAGATCTGACCCCAGGCATTTTATTTTTACCATTAATTCCCTTTCCGGGGCAGCCTGACGGCTGTCACTCTAGGTATTCTCAGTGCTCACTAGGCAGTACTAGAGGGCAGTAGTGTTGTGCTTTACTGGCTTTCTGTTTTCCGCTACGAACACATTGGGGTCAGTTTTTGAACCCCACCAGACTCTTTACGTATGTAATAGTTTTCTTAATGTGTTTTTTATTTGTAGAGTTGAACAGTGCTTTTTATCAAGAACATTTTTGTTTAAAATGTTCTTAAATAGTGGTTGTTTAAGTGTTTTTGTCATAATGGCTACTAGTAAGAATTTACTCTTAGAAGATGAAATACGCGACATGTTACATGCAAACCTGTCAGATGACGATGTAGGTTCTAACTCTTCAGATGGGCCCACCAATTGAAGACTCAGATGATGGAAATGGCTCAGAGTTTGTTTGGGGATGACACCGACGAAGATCCCCGACTATGTTCCGGTACCTGGTGTTGAAGATCATGAGTTGAATTCTTCTTCTAGTAACGACAGTGATCAGCAAAGTCAAGGTCAGAACATCGTACCTTCTACACCCTCTAATCGCGTTGCTGTTAGATGCATCTTGGTCGTAGGAACAAAAGAATGATAAAAAAAAATATTTCACCATTTAAATGGTGTTTGGACCCTCCCCCGTCTTGTCGGACAAGAGCTCACAACATTCTCACCCCACATTCCAGGCGTGAAAGGCAATGCTAGGGCCAAAAAACCCAACACCCCCATTATGTGCCTGGCGTTTTCTTGTTGATGATAGTATATTAGAAACTATTTTAGAATGTACAAATAAAAAAATCACGAAAAATGTCTGCCAATTATGGACAAAAAAGCTCTGAATTGTCACCATTTTGATCATCTTGATAAAGTTGAGTTAGAGGCATTTTTGGGATTAGTGTATCTTGCGGGGTTTTTCAAGTCCAACCACGAGATGTCTCTGGACTATTTGCAACTGATGGAACGGGCCGTGATATTTTTCGAGCAGTCATGGCTAAGCAGAGATTTTTATTTTTGCTAAATGCACTAAGATTTGATTTAATCCAAACAAGAGAAGAGAGGAAAGTGAATGATCCTTTAGCAGCTATCTCATACATTTTTGAGAGAGTTATTGAAAACTCAAAATCCAACTATTCTTGCGGACAATATCTGACAATAGACGAGATGCTGCTCCCCTTTAGAGGAGAAATTCAAAGTTTAAGGTTTATATGAAATCTAAAGCCAGCCAAGTATGGGGCTTAAGATATATGTCCTGCTGATTCGAGGACATCCTACTGTTTGAATGCATCAGTTTATTGCTGCCGACAAATTCCAAATCCTAGTAATCCTTCTCAAACCAACCCTTGAAAGTATTGTCACTGGTAGAGCCTATCAAAAATACTAATAGAAAACATCACAGGTGACAATTATTTCTCTTCAGTTGAGCTGAGCACACAGTTGAAAAAATAAAGGCCTAACCTATGTCGAAACAATGAGGCGTAATAAACTTGAAATACCTGAAAGCTTCTTACCCCACAAAAACAGGCCTGTGATGTCAACAAAATTTGCTTTTACAAATGACAAGACTCTGGTTTCGTACGTTCCTAAGTACAATAGATCAGTAGTACTACTTTCAACGATGCATCATGAAAAAAAGCATCCTCAATGAACATCATGCAAAGATTCCTGAAATCATTGATTTCTACAACACGACAAAAGTTGGCGTAGATGTTCTTGACCAAAAGTGTGCTCAATTTTCAGTTGGGAACGCCGTACCAGAAGATGGCCAATGGCAATTTGGTATGCATTGATGGACATAGCAGGTGTCAATGCCCGCATCATATACCAATCAGTGGAACCGGATTCTTGCGAAGCACGTCGACTTTTTCTTGTGGCTTTAGGGAAAAGCCTTATTCACAACCAACTTGTTAGACGCTCACAAATGACTAACATTCCCCGGGAGCTAAAAGAAACAGTGCAACGAGGCTGTTCACGTTGAAGGTCGGCAAGCACGTATCCAGCAGCATCAACCTGCCTAACGAAGACCATCGTCCTCCACCACCTAAAAGGCAAAGATGTCACATATACCCTAGAGTTGTGGACTAAAAACATCCGACCTGTTGCTCACAGTGTGGGAAGGGAGTGTGCAAAGCTCATAGCGAACAGGAGATTGTTTTGCGAGTCCTGCGCCGATTGATTGAACTTCAGGTAATTTTTTAAGTTTAACATTTATAAGTAACAATAACCTAATTATAATAATTATTTATGACTTAATTTTAACAGGCAATATACCCTAAACTGTTTTTATAAAAATTCCCTTTGATTTAAATACCTCAGTATTAACAGTAAAAACATAACGTAATATAAACAGCAAGCACAATATTTGTTCTTGAAAAACTTAGGTTAAATTCAAAGCCATAGTTTCAGCAAATATGTTACCTAAGATGAGTGATTTGTTTTCAGGTAGCATGTAGCAGCTGTCTAGTAAAAAAATATGCAAGAGATTGATGTAAAAAAGTTAAATTTTTAACTTTGTGGGACATTTTAGTACACATAATTAAAAAAAAACATTATTTTATAAGAACTATTATATATGTGTAATTATAATTTTATATACTAGTAAATTTTAGTTTCAACGCAAACTAACATTGTTTTATAAGTAATAAACTACCTACAAATAAAATATGAGTGTTTCTAAATCAAAGTGTTTCAATACAAACCTAAAAAAAAATTGGGGTCAGAATTGACCCCAGCAGAGTAGTTACGTTATTATTTATCGCCAGACTAGTTAAGGGTTAATATAATTGTTTAAAGAAAGAAAATAATTACTTCATAAATCACAATACTTTTGTGCAGGAAATTTTATAGCGTATCTTAAACGAAACGAACCGTACAACAAGATTTAATAATGTAAATTTTATGCCATGATATAAAACATTTTGCAATATAGAATATGTTTTAAAATTGTACGTATTTCAAGTACATGGATTTAATATCAGTAACACTGGTTTCACATTTGATATTTGTTCAACAGCGCTCAAACGTTGGACAGTTCTGTTGCCAATTAGAGCCCTGAACTGACTAACTCAGCATCATTCATGTTAGGGCCTCATCAGGCCCTAACATGTGTTTGCTGTACACATTTTGCTGAAGTGGATTGTCAGGTGAAACTTTAGTTCACGCAGCTATCCTAAACTCCATTGTTAATTGCAATTTAATTAAACCTCACCTATTAAACATTTTATAACAACTGTTAATAACATTGACTGCTGTGGACATACCTTACAACTATTCCGGCTGTCCTAATTTCGGTATATAAATAGAGTCACAGAGAATGAGTTAACAACGTATTCTGTAACTAGTGATGTATCACAGCTTAACACTTTGACAACAGTGGACACTCCTTACAACTCATCCGGCTGTCTGTAATTAATTTGGTATATAAATAGAGCCGCAGTGAATGAGTTAACAACGTATTTTGTAACTGGTGATGTATCAATAATTAACACATTGACTACAGTGTTTTTTATACTTCTCTGTATTGTCTTAAATCTGAGAAAATTGTATTTTATGTTTGGAGAGTTCTCATGTGATTTTGAATGTTATTCAGGTATCTAATTTATTTACTCTTGGTTCAAGTTGTAGTGCGATTATTTTGCAATAAGCAGTTTCTCGACTATAATTACTAAATATTATCAACACGAAATACAGTAATAAAGATTAGGCTATGAATAAAAATGAATTTTTAATATGACGAACAATACTTTTGTGTTTGAAACTCGAGAGATTATACTTTGTTCCAATTTAGTTCTAAACAATAGGTTGGACTGTAAATAAACACAGTATAGAACACCTAATGTACATAATATATACGTATTAACATCAAATTTTACTCAACATATGGCAATTCTGAAATGTATCATTACTAATAAAGTTAAATTTTGTTTCAGCAAAACTTTAAAATTATAGCGTTAAATTCGGCTTTTTGAACATTACGCACATGATACAAATGAAGTAATTTGATTGAATGCTTGAAATACATATTTTAAATTCTGAATTATCTTGGTATATTATGTTGCTATAACTATTTTAATTAAAATTTATTAGGTATTTAGTATATTGAATGTACTCACTTCCCTGAAACAAAGATAGCATTTTTTTGGACAAAGATCAAACGTTATTTCCCGACCTTTCTGGTTCGATGAACTGGTTCATTAGAGATAACTTATGGAAATATTGAGCTGAGTAAATCCACGTTTCATCCCGCTTACAAGAAAGTTTTCATTTGTTTCTCAATCAAGGAAGAAACTGCGCATTATGGTAACATAGACAGTTCACCGAGTCCTCGAATTCTCTGAACTATCTCATATGTTCTTCTGAAACTTTAAGACTTTTGACTGCATGATTTTAGGCAAAACATTTTCATTGGTAGACGATAAAAGTTTTCAAACCAGTCCTTTTAAAGATTATAGTGCCAAATATTTGACGTATGATGAAGGCAATACTATGACAAATCGACAAAACATAAAAACGAGGCCGAACATACTTATGATGGCATAGGAGATATTACATTTGGATTTGGGGGATGGGGTGATTTTCAGCTGTAGCCAAGTTATTAGCTTAATATAAAGAACTTTAATTTATTAAATTAATTACCATACAAAAGCCGTAACACGCATCCTTCTTATCGAACATTTTGAAACACCTGAGTCCAGTGATAGAGGTATCACATAATCGAAAAAATGTATTTTAAGGGTAAACTACGCTAAACAATATATCGAAACAGTGATGACTGTTGGTAAAAAGTGTAGTACATATCCATTTAAATTCAAGATATAGCTATGAAAACTCTAGTAAACGCTGTATTGAGAGACATTTCAACTGAGAAAAGTAACACAGATACAGTCATATAACTCTAGAGAACAGCCTAATTCTACCTTATCTAGTATTTAGCAATCCCGGGAAGCTCTAAATAAAAAACTAAATATAACAAAAAATACACTCTTTATACAATAATAAAAACAAGTACCGGGCATATGTTAGTTAAAGTAGCTGAAACTAACAATCTTAGGCAGTGAAGATTTTTAAATTATCATGTTCTGAATTAAAACTGTTCCAAAAGATATATTTAATGTTACCAAATCATTGACTGAAATCAGATGCCACATTTGCCTTCACAGTTGAGGAAGAGGAGGTAAAATCCCTGATAGAGAGCAAAACGTTTGTGGGCCCTACCATAATGTGTGTCCTCCCAATAATGTATTATTAATGATCAAGCACGAGTTCAGTAAGGGCAGACCTAGTGACAGATGGCCAGATTTTTAGACTAAATCCAGTCAAACAGACACACCTTTGCCTACCACAAATGGTCACCCATTCCGGTATTTGAACTCTGCAGGTGAAACAACTTAAAGCCGTCGAGTATCCAATAAGAAGAACAAAAGAAATATATTACGAAAGAGTGTCAAACACGGTCATAGTTTAATTAGGCACGTTTAGACTCAGAGATAAACTATCAAATATATAGCACTGTCAACAGAACGCAATCTTTCAAGAGAAAAAATGACCGGGACTCTTACGAGTCCACACAGTAAATAAGAGGCAATGGTTAACAATAATGACTCACTAATGAAATAGGTCTCACACATGAGTCAGAAGGAATTCGTCCTTCAAAGGGCATGAAGAGGTAAACAGTATGCCGACTGCATTCAGTTTATTATCCTCCTAAGTGAAATGTAACAATTCAAAATATAAATCTTTATGTGGCATAGTGGTTTTTAGGTTGACAGTTATTGCTATATAACAAATTCTTCCTCAGGCACAAATATATATATATAGTAATATATAACAACCATATTACTCTAACACAATTACAAATATCAAAACTACGAATCTTCGCGTGGGGCTGAGAGTGTTGGCATAGTGGTTTTAAGATTGAGAATTATTGATATATACAAATTTCTTCCTCAGGCACAAATATGTAACAAAATAGCAATATATAACAAATATATTACGCTACCACAATTATAAATATCCTAACTACGAATCTTCACTTGTTGCTAAAAGTGTTGGCATAGTGGTTTTAAGATTGAGAATTATTGCTATATACCAATTTCTTCCTCAGGCACAAATATGTAACAATATAGCAATATATAATAAATATATTACGCTACCACAATTACAAATATCCTAACTACGAATCTTCACGTGTTGCTGAAAGTGTTGGTATAGTGGTTTTAAGGTTGAGAATTATTGCTGCTCATTCTAACACCTTCTGACTGAGGCGTATATTTTACTCAAACACAATTATTATAAACATCCAAATTACAAATCTTATCGTGAATGAGTATTATTCACTGAGAATATCAAGACATGATAACATTTAGAATTAATAAACACCGATTATTATCGCTAAAGTAATTTCTATCCTCTCATATTAAGTAAATTATTAATATTTCACTGAACATATGTTGTATGGAACACAATGAGATATCCACATATATTATATCGGTCTTATATTTTATATACTTAACTAATTTTAAAAGCGTTACCATAAAAGGTGTACGTGCTTTACCTTTAAAAGTTGTATAGTGCCTATTTAGGAGTGACGCACATTATTGAATCAACTTTACATGTCAGTTTTCATGTAAGCCGAATTAATATTTCATCAGAAGACTAATTAACTGTTTAAATAGTTTATGAGACAAATACGATTGTAATTTATTAGTCTATTTGACACTTTGATCTGTATAATAAGTGACTATTCACTTGCTGAAGGTCTAAACGCATATAATTGTCACACTGAAACAGATGGACAGACACGGCGGACAGACGGACAGCTAGCTAATGGCCTGTCAGTGTCATGTGAGGTTAGGTCTCTCAGTAGGGCCGCTTCCCAAGCAGATAAGCGTCTTATGGTGAATTTGCACGTAATGTTAGATTTAAATAAGTAAGTGAATTGTTGTAGTAAATAATCTAGAAACGACAGTAAAATATATGCAATTCACAATATATAAAAAAATAAACGATAAAGTGGATCAGATAGATTCTAGCATCCGAGTATTTGATACATAATCCGAAATTATTTCTCTGTGTTTTATGTTTCAGTAGGAAAGTACCAATGAAGACCATAAATAAATATATAGTACATAAAGTACTCATTATGGGGTCGCCGTGTCTGTATCAACTCAGTCTATTTAAACCATCGCCGTTTTGTATACTATACCAACCCAAACTAAAATACAGAGAAGTTCAAAGTATACATGGACCACACTCAACGTTAACTTTGAATTTGTACAGTTTAAAATATTTTTTTGTTTTATGGTCTATTTCGTTGATTCCAATACAACTGTTGGAAAGAAAATTTCTTATACCTGCAGAATCATTAAAGGTCCCATACGTACGCTTTTCACACATCCATTTTGTATGACTAGTTCAATATTTTGGAAGATTTGAATTCGAGGATATAGAGTTTAATATCCATTTTATTTTGAAGTGAGTTCATGACAACCAATAATTTATGCAGATAAGGAGGAAATTTTACTTTTGGAGTTATGCGGTGGGAACAGAACAAGGTTCTTTTTTGATACAATTTCCTTTTTAGGGCTATAAATTTAAGAGTGTATTTAATGTAAGAAATTGAATAAACTTTTCTGATCTATTGCTGACGTTATGTGTTAATTTAGCTATTACATAATTGCCTATTTCCTTCTCATCACAATATAACATAATCTTGATTATAAACAATCGTGGATACATTCACTTTAAAAATTGTGAGTACATTAATATTTTTTACATTCTTCTTAGTTCTAGTTTAGCTTTTATTTGTACATTTGTATGGTTGTTAGTATTATAGTACATAATATTATAATTTATAATAATAACTGTATTTTGCATTAATAGATATTAGGAATAATGTTCAAAATGCTTGTAAACTATTATGTCATTTACTTTTTGCGAAATAATATAAGAATGTGCGAGGAAGAGGTACAGCGACTGGAGGCTTAAGGTAGTCGGACGCTTTTTGTCTCAAATGATTTACTCCGACCTCATCTTCCTATAGAACTTCCTGCTTTGACAAATTGCCTCACTTAGAACAGAACATGCCTTTTGTGGCTTTGAGTGGACTTCTTCATATTGGTGATAGAACAGTAGTTATATTGAAAGATAGTGGACTGTAAAAGTAATGAGGTTTTTAATTACATTAAATTAACGTCAGTTTTCACGATTTCCTAGTGAGTGATAAAAGATGAATGTAGGAATGTTTTATATAAATAGGAAAATAAAAACTCATGTAAATATGTAATGTGTGCTGAAAGATATATCAATCTTCGGATCAAATTTAGAATAAATGGAATTTGAGTGTTTAGGGCATTTTTGAGGCCCTATAGTGTAAAATAGTTTTTAAGAGTACCAATGAAAGACACAAATTTCTCTGTATGATTTAATAATATTCAATGGATAGGTCTGAACATGTCAGTAACAGGAACTATTTTCGGCTAGAGTTAAGAAATACTATGTCCGAAAAGTCCAAAAGTTTAGAAAAGTTGGTACTGACTCTTATCTCACGTTTAGCTCGTAAATAAGTATTTCTGGTAGCAATAAATTATCTCTCTTAACCGATTGCATGCAGCACCTTTAATAGTATTTTTAACTGACTTCTCCTTTATAATAAATATTTATTTACAATAAATAAATAATTGTGAAGATATAAATACATTTACATATAATATTTTTTCTCCACATTTTCTCCAGTTTATACCCATCATTTCATATATCAAATCTTTGTTAAGTAAGTTTTATACGGTTGAAATACTTGTGCCTAGCTGACTAGAAAGTCATTAGTAGAAACATTAAAACTAAATCCTATATGAGATCCACGCTCCGTCTATCTCATTTTCATCAAAACTATCAATAAAATTGATAGATATACTAAAACCCATCACTATTCAGCATGATATAAAAATACATTGCAAGTTAATATGGAATTATCAAGCATTGTACGAAACCAGCAATACAGCAGAAGCCTTAAAAGTATATGTTAATATATTACTGGATGTTTCATATAACTCGCAAGTACAGTGTACTCTGTTTACTAATTTGTTTATTCTGTGTGTTTCTCGTTGCCAATAATGTTACCCATTAGGCCAATGTAACAAGAGTTACTTTTAGACAGACAAAATTGCGACTCCCAAGGAAATAATATGAACAATTAATTGCCAATAGTGATGTAGAGCTAAAGTTTCATAAAATATTCAACCTTTGCGTTAATTTAGGTGGAAAGCTATAACAAGATATATATCTTTCTCTTTTAGCAGCGGTAAAAAGCTCCTTTATAATTTCAGGCTAAACTTTAGTTAAAATGTTTGTGAAAGTGTGTTTCTCCATCTTAAGTTGTATCAATCATTATTATATTTTATAGTTAATAAGTTCTTGAAGTTTAGTGAGCTGTTGTAATTATTACTTTCTAATTTACGGATAAAACTTCACACCAATTTTAAACTTTGGTCAATTCATTATTCAAAAGTAAAAAGGTGGTCAGGCAGAAATCAAATTTTGCTATCAGAGTCAAGACAGATTATTATACATTTTCACGAGGTGTATATTGGATCTAATGGTTAACATATATTTTTCTTCTATTTCGAGAAAATATGTGACAACCTGTCATTGAATTGTCGCTTTTAAACAATTTGGGACACATCCTGAAACTCTGGCAATTGAACCAATACAAAATATTTTTTTAATGCAGAAAATAACATTGAGTACGCATAATATAATCTTAAGACACTGAATTATGATAGTTATTTAAGATAGTCGAAAAAATTTTGAATCAGTTTTATACAAAGTTTCACTTGAAATCCCTTATTGAAGTGAATAGATTTAAGTAACTCAGAACGTCCTAAACTTCTCTTATCTATTTTCGCTTGCTTGAATACCTTTCAGATTATTTTTCACAAAGAGAACTAATTTCTTATTTTGTCTCACTCTCTTTGAGTTTTTTCACGGTATATCGGTTTGAATAAATATAAAATATCAAATTTGTTGTTTAATTTTATATTGTAAATTTACTTGTGGTTTGGTATAAGTATATTTATATACAAGTAACTATGTAATCGATTTAACTCAGTATACTAATTTGATTGGCATTTCTTTACATTCTTATATAAATATATGATTTTTTTCTTATCTGACTTTGAAAGAAAATTATATTAAATATACAGAGTACATACTCTATTAAAATTAACCACTTGATTTTTTAGGTTTAATTAAGTAAGAAATATCTCAAGAATAATTGTTTACTATCTATTTGGATCTTATAGGAAAACACTATATATTTAAGTTAAATAATGTTTAAAAAATATTAAAATGTTAAAGTTAAAAAAATATCTATTTACTTTTCAGAAATACAGATGTACCAAATTTTAGAACTGTAACAACTTAATAAGGAAAAATCTAAACGAAAAAAAAAATTAAAAGAAAAATAAAATATGTGTTCCTTTTTTGTGCATATTATTTACTCTGATTATTATTTTTTATACTATGTATCAAAGTATTATTATTTTATAATAACAGAGTATTAAAGGTTGTACTGTGCACCATTCCCCATTTAAAATACTATGTTGACTTTATATTTTGACTTCCTCTCACATACATAATTGAATAACTACTATTTAATATTTGTAGATTTTTATTATCTTACGTTTTTAAGAATGGCAATCGTTTAAAGGTTTAAATTTAATCTTATTTGTGCAATTAACCATCTGGATCGTAGGAAAACGCGTAATAACTTTAAAAGTAACATTTCATTTATATGAAACTATTTTATTTACATTAGTCAGATATATGTTATATTTTATTTGAATGAAATAAACGCTTATTTATATAATAGTCTTAGATATTTTAAGAATGTTTAAAAGTAATAATGTAATATTAAAAGGTATACCTTAAATTCCCCACTACCCCCCTGTAGTAACTCTACTTATTAGTTACAATCGGGTAAATCACTTTAACGATAATATTCTAAAACTTATTATTCAGTCTTAGTTCACGCAAATCTGAATCTCTACCGTGGTTTAACAAAGGAAAGTGGAAGGTAAAAGCGCTTCTTGTAGTAAGGAATGTTCTTTTGCCAAATCGACTTGGCATGAGACCAGATGTAAAACGTTTCGTTAAGGATATGCTAAGTAACTGCAGGTAACATTTAGGATTGGCTTGTACAACACGCAAACCAATATTTCAAACAACAAACAACCTTCATGCAACAATTATTAAATGTTATAATTAAAATATATCAAATACATCTCAAATTTAAATTAGATTGGCATAAAATTTAAAAGAAACATAAATCCCATTATATATTTATGTCAAATTCGTCAAAACACCTATGATATGGAAAACTATTGTGAATCTCCCCTGCTAAACTGAAACAAGTAATCAATTCTTCCTAATACTAAATGCTAGTTACAATCTTTTAAATCGCTTTTCTATCGAATTAATCTTTTAAGTGTTTTTTCTAAAGCTTTCACTGGCTATTGAATAGTTTAAAGGATAAGTGGACTTTTGATGTTTTATGCCGTACTGACAAAGTCCTTTTTGTGATCTCACAACAATGTACAACATTTATCCTTATCACTAGTTTATACAATTACCCAAAGAAATAATCTAACATCAGATTATTAATTAGTCAATAGAAAAATTACTATTTCAAAAGGTCAATTCAATGTAAATTATTACTGTCTCTCTTACTATCTACTATAATAAAAACTATCTATCTCTTGAGATCTACTATAATAAAAACAGCAATAAACAAAACCAACATCGCTCATTGTTTCTGTCCTCTAATAGAATATATACATAACTGATAGATCAGCCATCAAAAATATAGATAACCACAAAATTTAGCAACTGTTTCGTACGCATTGGCTTGTGTATTTGATTGAAAATATAACTAAAATAATATTTCATTGTATTCATAAGGTAGATATTTTAACATTTTTAGTGAGTACAAGTTTGAATCCAAGTGAATAGGTTGCAAGCTATGCTTGAGGGTGTAATATATTTAAATAAAATACATATGTAAAACTAATAAAATAATATAAGAAATAGTAAATCATTGAAACCAGCAAGGAGTCAAGAAGGTTATAGTGTGTATTGCAAAAATAAGCTTAGTTTGACGCAGAATGAAAACTAATAAAATAAAAAGACAGAAATTGAGGAAAGCAAAATGACCTAAGGAATATAATACATATTAACCTATTTTTAGTTTTGGTGAAATGTTTTATCATGAAATCTCTCCCCCCTCACTCTTCTGTAAACGACACTAAAATAATTGTAATAAGAAAATAAAAAAAACATTTAATCACTAATTACCACATCGTAAATATAATAAACCCGATTAAGACAAAATTGATATATGATGATTAATAGGTTATTATATGAGCAGGTACAAATTTGAAGAGTTGATCATTTGTTAGAAGGAATGGGAGGAGGTCGACGCAATTTGACTGTGACGTGGCGGCGTGCAATTATTGCTGTCACTTGGTGGCCGTAATCCAATAACCCAAACTCATTTTAAGAGCTGCCAGTTGAACTTGTAATAAAGCCCGTTATGAAAACCATGCTGCCTACGTGGAGGGATTACATTGTTTCACTTATGTAATAAAACGCATCCTTTTTTTAATTGGCAATGCACATAAAAAAAGTTAAGTTGCAACAAAAACGGTTAAAATATTGATCTAAATTTAATAATACTTAACAGACATTTTAAACACAATATGTTACACAAACAATAATAGGTAGATTTAATTACTTCGTATAAAACTTGTGTCATGTCTGTTGGTTGTGTTAGCTTGTTTGTATTTAAAAAAATATAACAGTTATCGAATTTAATATTTAGAACTAATCCAAAAACTAATTTCATTGAAATAAATATTAGCTATATATAAGTTGTATATACTGATTATGTAATTGAAAAACAGTTGTATAAGGTACTACATTAAATAAAAGAATTAATCTTACAGATGCATATGTTTGTTTAATTTAGACTTAACGTCATTTTTATTCATGTAGGTAATAAAAATTATAATTTACAGTAAAACGACCTGTATGTAGGGAAGAGTGTTGAACACAATCCCTTTATAATATTAAAACATGTTTGAACAATATAGTTTAGATCAATATACGCTGTGCAAATGTGTGTTGTCATTCTGCATTATTAAAAGGGGTAGTACATATTTTTTCTTCTCATAATATTCCCTTATATCCGCTCACAGAGGAAATTGTACGCACAAAAACAGTCTGACACTTAAAGAACATTGAATACATTCTAAGTGTGAAGGTTTGTAGAAATGTGTGGTTCGAGAGTTATAAGTGATGATGTCGACTCTCGTGTGACTTATACCGGTCTCAGAAGCTTACATGGCAGAGTTTCCATCATAAATCAGTAAAAGGGTTCGTGTACAAGACCTGGAACTATTTACAGTTCGCTGGCAGTATACATTCTGTTTAATCCCGTCGTGTTTTATTAGTATTTTCATATTGGCTTCATTTTGAGCTTTGTAAGCCTTCTGAGGACCATTTTATTAAATATTGGAGATATAATTTAAGGCCTTCTGTAAAACTCATTACTAATATAACAGGCCTAAACAGGCATAAACTAAGAGGCTTAATATTTATCATTGACCAAGATTAAAATTATAAAGTTATTATAAGCACACGTAGAGGTTAATTCAAATATGAGAATATTTTTGCACAGTTTTTTTTTTAAAACGCTAGTAATTTAAATTAAAATTCCACTTTTGATAAAAGAATCATCCACTCTCAAAAAAGAAATGTATATGTTGTTTAAAAATATTGCAGTAAATGAAATAAATAAATGTATTAGTTATAATAAGATTAGTTTTATTTACGATCCTCATCCATCAGTTCTGACCAATCTGTTTCAACATATCTTCTGTGACATCGGTTTCTTTTTCCTTTTATCTCATCACTCTGAATACAATGTATATTCAGCTAGTTATAATATCTGTGTGGCCATGTCAAATTAGGTTCCATGTAAATAATTTTCAGTTTAAACTTGCCTAAACACTACTATTAACAATCACGGTTTTATAATTCTAAATATAACTAAATTATAAACATTATTCAACTTTTTCTGTACATTTTAGGCAGTGTATAATTTTGTCCGTAATTGAAATTGCGAAAAATATTTTTTTTAGGACAATCATGACGATGATCACAAGGATATAGTTTTTAGGTGGGAAGTTTGAAGGAAATATTCATCTATATAAGAAGGTGCATGAGAATAACTGTTAGAAAAAATACATTAACAAATTCTTATTAGGTATCTTTTTTTAAGTATGGTATCATGGGACATACCTCAGATTAACTGTAGAACATAAGTAGATTGATTACTTGACTAATCAGAAAGCACAATGATACGGGTCCGGGTCCAGTTTGGTCGTTGAGAGAGAAAACCCTTCCCGTCCCGGAACCTGGTCTGATCCTACTCTGATTTCGCTACTGAGTGTGAAAACGCCCTTATTATTTAAACACTGCCATAAAACCAAACTAATTGAATAGAAATACCAGTTTATCATATGTAAAGAATATAAAAAATGTGTTTTTGTAGAAACCCTTGTGTAAGTAATGAAAATAGGTAAGTGTATTAAAAAAAATAACACAAATGATCCCTCGACCTCCTGTTGCATGACCTTGGTCTTGAATATTCTCCTTAATCCTGTTTTACTGTATAATAAAACGACTACAAGTAAAATGCATAAAATATTGCAAACATATATAACAGGATGTGATGCTGAACGGAAAACAAGAATTTGGATATTTGCTATTGAAAAACTGTGCAAGAATAGATAACTGTGCTTATAGATTTGGTATCAATATTCTACTGAAGAGTCAAAAATATTTCTTCAAATATTATTTTGAAGTGTGAATGGTTGTAATTCTTCACACAGCTATGGCATTTTTACGTACACTTGTTACTGTTATAACTTCGTTACTTTTAGGAGTTTAACTACGTGTATTGGATTTTATTTTCCACTTCATATTACGTTTTATTGAGACCTGAAGAACATGATAGATTCCAATCTTTTAACCTTAGTGTTCTATCGTTAAAACATTTGTATTCATAGCAAATGTTCAAAATCTAATCAGACTTTCCTAACATTAGATTTGAATACTAGATCAGAAAGCATATCAATTTGAATAAACATATGTAAGGATTTTGATTTAAGAATTTAGAATTCTATAGAAATCATATATTAAGGCACTTTAAGAAGCATCTCACAATATTGTTCTTCTATAGAATTAGGCCGAAATATAATGTATCGCGTAGTACCCATGTGCTTTCAGAAAATTTTCCATTCACTTTCAACATATTTGCAGTTCAGAGGGACTGGTTATGTAACTATGGACTCTTATTGTATATGTGAGCCTATAAAAATTAAAAGCTAAGTATAAAAAAGTCAAGTACCCTATATAAGTATCATTGCAAGGTAGAATAATTATATAGTAAGTATTGCATAGCGGGATACGAATCTTAAGATATAATTTACAGGTGACATATATCACGTATTATGTAAAGACTATTAAGTTGTAAGGTAGCAAATATGACACCAGAAGGGTTTTAAAGGAGAACTGTTTTGCAAAATAATATGTCAAAACTTATCTTCATTCACCACAATGTGCTGACTGACAACTATATCTTTTACTCTTTAGGCTAATATGCTCTTGTATGAGCTTTTCTTATTTTATATATATATATATATATATATATATATATATATATATATATATATATCCTGTATAAAGTTATTTTAATATTTTAAGTTGTAACTAGATTAAAAATATAATTTAAAACTCTCAGTTAAGTCTGTTATACATTATTTTTAAAGGTCAATTGCCGTATGTTAACTACACATACAATAAAGTTATATACAGATATGTTCTCTATTTGCTGATAAAGGTCCATTAAAAATCTCAAAGCATAATCAAACGAAAGAATGAGGAGCTTTTAAATTTGTCTACGATGACGTAGTACGTGTATTTGTAGTAGGGTAACTTGTAAACATTTAGACAGGTAAATATCAACGAATTTATTTGTTTTTTACTGTACAAAAGTGCAAGTTTTATACTGTACTTGATATAACGTATTTTCTCAAAGTACATCTTAAACAAATGTGTTTCCTACATTCCTTGTAAGTAGCTGTTTAAAATAAACTGTTTGAATATTAATAAAGATATATGAAAATCTTTGATGAAGCAGAACTTTCGGTAACGATTTGATGGTCAGAATATTTTTGAATCTTTAAACTTAATATAATCCTCATAATTGTACCTCGTGTAATACTTCTCGATTTTAAATTTAGTAAGTGAATATGCTTTTTAGTTATTAGTGTACTTGACTCAATTTGTAGATTACATAATCCATTGTGGTCTGAATATTATAACTGACTCTCCAATCTTAATATTGTCCGGAGATACTTTTTGTTGGGTTGTAATAAATAAAAACCAAACTAATATCGGCTTGAACCTAAATTGAAGTTAAATTTTGAAATCTTTTAGTCCAATAAGATAAAACATGAGTTTTCTTTCTATAGTATATATTTATTTTTCCATAAATAAATGAAGAAAAACATGGGATGCTTCAGTTAAAGTCGATAATAAAAACCCCTTTAATACTTTACCTGGACTACAATAAAATTATAGACCTGTGGTAAGTCAATTGAATGAAAAGTAAGAAGAAATAATCTTAGTTATTCTTATACGCAATTCAAAAATAAATATGAAAATAGAACATAAATATCTTTTTCAAATTTAAAGTTAGCAGTAACTGCAGTTTCACAGGGAACATTTGGAAGTTTTTGCACTGCATTAAGGACGAGGGAATACACCAAATGTAGTTCCATGAACACAACCCTACATCTTACCGTTAGGGCATATTAACTCCGTGGAAGTCTGTGGCTAGGGAACGATAAAGTATCGTATTTATTATCGCTGAAATGAAAATTGCGAGCCGTATCTTTGTTCAAGTGGAACATTATTGCTGAAGTCTTTTGGGCGTTATATATAAAACATTCTTAATGAAAAAGTACTTTGAGAAGTACTGTTTTTTTATTTCATGTCTGTAACTGTAGAAAGTAAATGTTATACATCGGCCGGTACCCATGGTTTCCTATTGTTATACAATATTATACATATTTTTTATCTTTGTCACATATGCAAATAAGTGAAAAAAATGCGTTAAAAACATTAATAATGTATTAAAATAAATATTGGAGATAAAATTGTAAAGCCTAATTTGACTATGTCGTATGTATTTCATATTGAAATTAAACGTCTAAAATTCAAAACAGCAAAATTTTAGAGTGTATGCAAATTTTCTTTTACACATATGGTTCATATGCATGTAACAGGAAGAATCCAGGTATATATTATATCTAATACTGATCGATCGGCAGTACAATGTTATCTCGTTTATCTTTGACAAACGTACAATAATTAATTGTGTGTTAGGATTATGTGGTTTTTATTTTGTTTTTAAACAATACAGTACATAATTCGAAGGGCTAAGCCTTTGTAGATATATTAGATCTTTCTCTCAGTTTTTTAAATGCATCAATGAATTTATTTTATAAAGGACAGAAATTGTATTGTAGACTAATTATAGAACGCGTCTAAAATAAAACTACAGTGTGTACATTTTATCAAATGAAAAATCTATACTGATAGTCACTACTTTTATATAAATGTACTATTTAATATAACCATGAAACTTCTCTTTTTACAGGTACGTGTACAAGACTTTTCTATGTTGTAAGGTGTACGCGGCTTGTATCATAGCTTTCAACTAAGTATTCCGGTTTACATAAAAAATAAACTCTTCAAATATTTTGTCCTAGCTCGGCAAAGTACATTTTATTAGTGGATTTGGTTTAGAATCTTCAATTTTATAATTGCTCTGAAAGATGAAACTATGTACTCGACTCAACAGGGTAAACAGTGTAGGTGGAAGGTATGTATTTTCAGTGGTATATTGGCCTGTACTCTTTATGAGGTAAATAAGATTTCTATGGAATACCTATCCACCTAAAATATTTTAATACGTTTATACATTTTACCTGACATTTTCATTAAATAACTTTCAAAAACCATAACTAATTTCTTGTACATTCTACTTTTGTCTTAGTTGTCATTCGGAGCATACTGTTGGGATGGGTGGGAGCTCCCTTATTATTTTATGCATTTGCAACCCTAAATTAATATAGGTGGAGTGCTGTTCCCTTATTAGTTTTGGACTCTTATTGCACTCTAGTACTTATTACACTTCCTCTAAGGTGACATTACTGAGATATAATACACATCATCCGGACTCTAATTGCACTCTAGTACTTATTACACTTCCTCTAAGGTGACATTACTGAGATATAATACACATCATCCCTCCTCATATGATCTCGACATGAGACATTCAAGTAAGAAGGTCATTTCTAATAGCAGACCTACCCATTCTGAATATTCTGTCACTCCGAATACAAATGCAAAGGTGCGTTTAAAACTATGTGAACGCTACTTGCAACGCAAAGTTCAATGGAATGTTTCTTAGCTTCTTGTTTTGTAATAACAAAGAAGCCCGTTTTTAAGAAGGTACTCCAGACTTTAGCCTCATTACTAATTAGGATACTTTACTATTCAAGAGCTCTATTGATTGAGAATGTTAACAATAGTATTGGACATCAATTGAAATGCAAGATTATAAATAAAATAAAAATGAATAAGTGTCTAAGTTTTAAAACGTGGGAACAACGTATTCACTTGTAGGAACTTGGAAGAAATAGCATCTTAGAAATTAAATTTATCTGTTGTGCAATAATCACTTTTGTGCAACGGTATGGACATCTAACCGGGTACAAGTTCAAATACCGATTTAATAACATCAGAGAAATTACGAGCGAATTAAATCGGCTGATTGATTTAGCTCGTTAATACAATGCCAACCAAGATTAATGCTCTTGGTTGCAACCAAGATTTCTACAACAAAAACTAATTGAACAGGTTTGTGGAGTATTTAAGGAATGAAAAACTACTGTGTTTAAATTTCATTTATAACTGGACCTACTGAATCCGAGTTATATTTCAGAGTATAAATGTAATTTTATACTCTGGCAGTGAAATTATATACATGTTTACACATTAGAAAGATATCTTTACCACAAAATGAGCCAATTTATCAATCCAGGAAGATCAATTTAAGTAAATTATACGTTTCAACGCACCACACTTTATCTGTCACGTCTTCAGTTTACACAGTCTATAGTTCATCTAAGATGTTAATTAAATGCTAATAACCAATCCACGGTTGCTACGGTGGAATCATACTATCCGTGTTCCAATATTTGATCTGCAATGTCTTCCAAGGTCAGAGAGGTTGCAGATGACGCGCACCTATCAGCGTCTGGCTTTGAAATGTGGTAACACTATGTCTTTGACCCAAAGCCAATCATAGAGCATTAGTTATAGAATCTGCTTACTTAAGCTGTTCCTTAGTACATTAACTTTCCAATATGTGCCTATCATCATGAATCCTCTATTATTGTATTCATACAATAAATACTTAATAGTAAATAGATTACAAATTTATTCAATGTTGAATAACCTTAATGATAAGATACCCTCTCACGGTTAAAAGCCGTGTTTGTTAGGCTAATCATCACTTAATGAGGCATTAAAAATAATTTATTATCTCTTATGTTTCCATTATTCTATAACAGTATTTATCAAATAACACTTTTACTGTTTAAAAATAATACAATAATATGTATTTTGTTTAATAGGCAACAAAATTAATTTTAAAGTATTGTATGATGCGTCGAAAAAGTTCAACTTCTCTCCTTGATAACTTAAGGTGTGATAATTGTAATGTTATACACATGTGAGAGACCATAAATACTTGAATGTTTAAATGTATTTGTTAGTGAACTCAGGTGTTAGTGAACCTTATCATTCGTTATGTTAAATCTTATTGCAGTTGTTATAATCGTGTTTGCAATGAATAAGTTAATGGTACTCGTATAGAAGTCCATTTTTTAAGAAGTTGTGGTCTGTGAAATAGGTGTAAGTTGAACTGTGGGTCTGTTTCTAAAGAACTAGAGAGACATATTCAGAAAATAAAATAAAAAGATTTTAGGTAGTTAATTGTGGATTATATAACTTATGAATATCATCAAAATTATTGTACATTTTTCAAGACGTAAACATGTACTTACACATAGTCTACATGACTCTGGCAATTATTTAATGGGCAGTTACCTATGGTATATCTGTTAATGAACATCAATTGAATTACTGGGCTGTTTTTAGTCGCTTGTATGGTAACAATCGTAATTATACGGTATCGGACATATGGCACACCAAGCGCACCTATTCACTTTGCCTCTCATTACTGCCATAAGATCCAGTGCCTCTCAACATTCTAATTGATATGGATTAGGTAGTCGAATGTGACTGTTCTGTGAGCACACTATCAGGCAAGCAAATGTAATCATGCCTCTTTGGGTTACAGACAACCACTACCGTACAAATCAACTGTAATTAATATCTGTGTGATACATCTCTGAACCACGTACGTATGATTATAACAAGTGCCACTGTATCCTGCAGTACAAGCAAATGTAATCATGCCTCTTTGTGTTACAGACAACCACTACCGTACAAATCAACTGTATTTAATATGTGTGTAATACATCTCTGAACCACGTACGTATGATTATAACAAGTGCCACTGTATCCTGCAGTACAAGCAAATGTAATCATGCCTCTTTGTGTTACAGACAACCACTATCGTACAAATCAACTGTAATTAACATGTGTGGAATACATCTCTGAACCACGTACGTATGATTATAAGAAGTGCCACTGTATCCTGCAGTACAAGCAAATGTACTGGTCCCTCTTTTTGTTACAGACAACCACTATCGTACAAATCAACTGTAATTAACATGTGTGGAATACATCTCTGAACCACGTACGTATGATTATAACAAGTGCCACTGTATCCTGCAGTACAAGCAAATGTAATCATGCCTCTTTGTGTTACAGACAACCACTATCGTACAAATCAACTGTAATTAACATGTGTGGAATACATCTCTGAACCACGTACGTATGATTATAACAAGTGCCACTGTATCCTGCAGTACAAGCAAATGTAATCATGCCTCTTTGTGTTACAGACAACCACTACCGTACAAATCAACTGTAATTAATATGTGTGTAATACATCTCTGAACCACGTACGTATGATTATAAGAAGTGCCACTGTATCCTGCAGTACAAGCAAATGTAATCATGCCTCTTTGTGTTACAGACAAACACTACCGTACAAATCAACTGTAATTAACATGTGTGGAATACATCTCTGAACCACGTACGTATGATTATAAGAAGTGCCACTGTATCCTGCAGTACAAGCAAATGTAATCATGCCTCTTTGTGTTACAGACAACCACTACCGTACAAATCAACTGTAATTAATATGTGTGTAATACATCTCTGAACCACGTACGTATGATTATAAGAAGTGCCACTGTATCCTGCAGTACAAGCAAATGTAATCATGCCTCTTTGTGTTACAGACAACCACTACCGTTCAAATCAACTGTAATTAATATGTGTGTAATACATCTCTGAACCACGTACGTATGATTATAACAAGTAAGTGTCACTGTATCCTGCAGTACAAGCTACTATTACTTAGCTATTTAATGGAGACAGCCGTCTGTACGGTACGTCAAACGTGCCAGTAGACCAATTCCCGATAAATCGTCACAAGTGGAGCGTAGCTTATATAAAAATTGCTTGTATGGTATTTAATGTGCATTAACTATTTTGTTTTACTTTTACAAATATTAAAAATAATTTTTTTTTTATCTAGACTTGAATTTAGGAGAATAAATTAATAAATCTGAATCTTTTTAACGGTTTTACATTAAGGACTTTGTATTATAAAATGTATATTTAAATTAGCAATAGCATCTACATGCATCTGTATTATATCTACATAATATCTTTATTTTGAATTGCTTTACTTGATAACGCTTGACTGCTTGTAGTACTACTTGTCGTATATAAGATTTGAAGGTATTTTTATTCTCAGGTTTAAACTAATCCAATACTTGTAATCATTAAAAACTTTCCAGTTCAATAAGGAATGCTGCAATATGTAGCTGTATAAATATCAAATGTATTTTCTATACACAGCACGTTTTTTATTGATAAATTCTTGCCGTAACTGAAATTTGCAAGGTACAGGAGACAAATATTACATACATTTTTTATTACTGATTACTACGTGATATTAAAAGTCTCTCCAAACTTAATAGATTTATTACATCGATACAATTTGACTGTGTTTTGACCACGTTTTTGCGCAAATATTGCTTTTACTTGGTGAATGTAATCTAATAACCCGAACTTATAATCATAGCTGTCAGTAGAACCAGCAATAAACCCCCCCCACCATGTAACCTAAGATGCCTTAGATCAAGCATGTTACAATCACACAATATCAATATGGATTTAAATAGTAATTCATTACGGACATTTTTATAATCCATGAGCTGAAAATTCCTATATAATGGCACGAGAAAATGGCTAACCTCCATTCAATGTCATGTCCAAGTTCTGACTCGTCGTAGATTAATTGTGTTAGCTTAATATTTAACACTGTTAAATAAACTATAAAAATAGTAGACACACTGAATATTTAAGCTGTTAAATATATAAGTTTAAGTAAAAATAATCATTAGCATAAAACGTATTTTATATACCTGAAGAAGGGAATAGATTTCAATCCTCGAAACGTAGTATTCTATCCCTGTAAAATGTAACGCTGGCCAAAGTTCAAAATTGTCCATCTTTCCTTGAGAATGTGCAGTAAGCTTATCTAATTGAATATAATTACGTGGGAGTCAAGATTTATCAATATCTAATGGCATACATATATAAGTGTAATATGTTTGAGAACTTTAAAATTATGTAAAAATTTATAACTGAAGTGTACTGTTATTTATTGCTGTAGCAAGTGACGATATATAACGAAGCATAGTGAAATATCAATCTTAATATTTAATTTAAGAGTAACATATGTATTCTGAAAAAACTTCAGTTCAAATATAAACACTAAAGTCGACACTATAAGGGTTTTAACTGAAAACTATTGCACGAAATAATGTGTCACAACATACATTAATTCGCCAGCCTATTTTTACTAAAAACTATATATTTTATTCTGAAATCTAAGAATCTCTTTTTGGAAATATCCTTATTTTATGAGGTTTACACTGTACAAGGTTCTCTCAAATGTTATGTTTCAACGGAGTAAAACAATGGAGTATAAAACACTTAGTATTAAATCCATTGAGCACAAGGTTTGAAAAGCTCTATTGGAAAAAGTAATCCGTATTACATAGTCTTTGTTACATAATTGTTTTACGTATAAAATATGAAATTGTACACATTTACAATACATGACATATTTTTGTACTGGGTTTGAAAGTGTTAATGTAATTTTTCTTAATGGATTATATTTTCTTAACTAATTCATCTTTGAGAAACATAGTAATTTTAATGTGCAATATTTAACTTTGATGTAAGTATAAACAGTAAATTAATAAAGGCCTAAGCATTTTAGAGATATTTTTGTTTGTCGTTTTTGTTTTTAGGCATAAATGAAAAAATTGGGGAAATAACTGTTATATACAAAACCGATTTATGTAAGAAACGCATTTGTGATAGAACTGCAGCTTGTCACTTTTAGTTTTATGTAAGTTACTATTGTCATCATTATGTAGGTTAATCACATCATGATACCTCACTTTTTATACGTATAGAATATATCCATGTTGTGAGGCACACAGCCGGTCATATAGCGGTCCTATCCTATAAGTGTTGCCGGTAAAAATCGCGTGAAAACATTCTTTACAGGATTAAAGTCTTGAAATATTTTGTCCTCTATCAGGATAGCAAGGTACTGCCAGTAATATCCATCAACCTTCACATGAGAGGGAAATGGTGGCAGAGCTGTTCCACAATTCGCTGAAGCTCGACAAAAAGCGCCATATTGTTAAAAAGCTGGAAACAGGAATTAATGGGTTAGGTTTTAGCCAATAAGGATAAAATTTCACGCTCCTAAATCCACCGTACATATAGATATATTTTATTGGTTATTTTGGTTAAACACATTGACTATTAAAAAATTAACTTGGAAATATGAATATTAATTATCCCACTTAACAGGTATAAACTGTAAGTGTATTTACTACTTTATAGTGGTAAAATAAGCTGAATTAAACCCTAGTTAAATTAAAGTTCTAAATAATTTCCATCCAATTGAGAATGTTTAATCAGTTGATAGATTTCACCCGAAACCTTCATTGAATCGCTATTGAAAACCTAATTTATAGTAAATTCTACTTCTATCCCAGTTGTTATATTGTAATCTGCTAATCTGAAGTGCACTTGTGCTAAAACCTTGGATTTCAAACAAACAAAGCGGCTTGCAAACATCGTACTAAGAGGGTTTTAGATTACAAAGCTGGCGCAATAAATATATGCTACGCATTTTAATACATTTGTATTACAAACACATTTGAAATTTTCATATAATACACGCTATTCAAATACATTTTTTGCCAAAATACGCTTAAGTGCTATATCAGTTTTAGATGACTGTATCAGATTCCTGGAATAAATATAGCGTTACACATCGATAGCGATATATGTAACGAATTGAATCTGGACACACAATCTCTAATAAAAATTTACGATTATTAAAAGAAGTTACAAACACAACACACTTAAATGCTTGGGAAACATTTTACATTACCATAAATCAAGAAAAAATTATCAATAATGAAGACGGACCAATTCAAAATTCAGTTTTACTCTCATCTCAATTTATAAAAAAATTAAAATTAAATTCTGATTAAATATTTGATACTGGCTAACCATACATCCAAATTGTTTACCATATGTTATTATAAAATTAATTATTATTACAAAAATGTAAACATTTGATAATTTGTGAAGTGCCTGATGATGGAATCTTTGATTCAGAAAGGCCTTGCACACAAAATAAAACAATTATATATATTGGAAAACGTCGTATTTCTTTATCTAGTGATACTACAATAACTAGTTTTTCCAATGTTCCAAGATTCTACAATTAGATAGATGTTTACTTTGTTAATGTATAAGATATTATGTAATCTCAGTGAAATTGTGGGATATATAGTGGGATATATATAAAAAAATCATAACTCTCAAACCAAAATTTACAACATGATAGAATAATATGGGCCGAAACTTATACTATAGTTCCATGAACCACAACAACTCTGCCCAAAAACATGTCAAACTTTTAATGTGTCTCATGCTTTATGGACAGACCTATCATGTTCTGCATAATTTACTTTAAACTTTTAGGAAGTTTTTAAAATAGCAATAATATTATCGATTGGGGCAAACCACCCATGCAGTAAGTATATCAGAAGAACGTTTTCATGTATTGAAATAAAACAAAGTGCTTTTCCCTATAAATCGCCAATGAGCAGTCCATTGAAAATACGTTCTTCAAAATCTAAGTACACAGTGTACAGAATCTAGAGTCAAGTGTTTGAATATAAAACTAGTAAATATAAGCTTAGGTCAAATCATGCAACATTTTAAAGATATTGTTAACAAGAATTCATTTGCTAAAATAGAGTTGACTGAATCTGTTTAAAAATCGGGACCAATTATTTGAAATATTTTAAGAATCCAAAATACCCTGTATTCTTTTGGTTATGTTTTATTATTCTGATTCAAATTAACTTAGAAAAAATTAGCTTCATTCTGATATGCTGTATGACTACTTTTAAAAGTATTTTGTTGTTGACCCCCACTGGTATTTTGAAAATTCTAAATTAAGTTAACTACAATTTTAAATAGCTTCATGCATCGTGTTGTACGTCGTTTTCGAGGTCTCGTTAACAGAAACAAAGTGGTTTTCAAACTTTTACTTATTTCCGATGGTATATGAAAAATAAACAAAAATCAGATTTTCACGTGATGTTTCCAATGATTTATAGGGATAATTTAGCCATTCATAATACCTAATACGTGAAAAATGTTTTTATAATAGAAAAACAAAATCTTTATCATTCAAGCATTTTAATGGTAATTGTATTATAAAATAATCGCAATATTAAGACTAACGTATCAATAAAACAAAATAACTTTGTAAATTTCTAACAATCATGTTTATTTTAACGCTTTGAAACATTTTTAAAGTAATACAGATTTGAATTTATGAATAAACATTGCAGCTCACTTTACCAAACGTCTTAGCAACCAATTGAAAAAAGTTAATTTGCAAAACAATGATTGCTCGTTTAGTATAATTATACTTAAACCGTACGTTTTCAGTATGGCTACCGTTAAACCAAAACTGATGTATGCTTACGTATTACGTTCGATTATATCATTTAAATAGGACCTACCTTATACGGACGAGTTCTGTTGAGGTCCAAGGTGTAAGTTCTGATACTTTTGAATGTCAAAGCTAGGGGTAGTGTCGACCACTCCGTGCACATATACGATGTTCCTTTCAAGTTATTCGTAATTAAAGAAATCCTCGATGTTTAATAGAATTGTCATGCTTCGTAACTGGGCTGGAGTTCCGATGATGCCTCCACCATTGTTAACAGCGCTGTACTGTGTAAGGTGCTATATTATAGTAAGCCAATTTGAACCGGAAGTATATAATAATCACATTCAGCTAACAAGAAATACATGCGGAAACTATTTGTTCAGTTCATGGTAGTGAGGGAGCGCCACAGTACCACTTGTTACACCATGGTAAGCGCACGTGTCTATATCTATAGCTTTGGATGGGTTATACCTAATGTAAGTAGTATAATGTAAGTAGTATGGTAGTATTGCATATGCTAGATGACCTTTAAAGTGATAATAAAATATGAAACTGAAATATTACACTCACCTTACAACCTTAGTATAAGTGAAGTATAAAAAACTGCGCCTTAGGATAATGAATAGTATACTTATTTAGCTTATTAAATGTACAGATTCGAGTCCTGGTCAAATAAATACCATTTTAGCTTTACTTTTTCTGTGATAAAACCAAGGACTTTAGCAATTTGTGGCTAATAATTTTGAAGAATATATGAGAAATATACAGTTTTGTATATATCTTACTTCAGTACTTACTATTAACTACTATTTTGAATACAATATTTTCACTAACACCTTTTGTACTATTAACTACTATTTTGAATACAATATTTTCACTAACACATTTTGTACTTTTCAAAAGCTTTACCCCTGCTCATGCTAGTTAATAATTTAAAATAATTTAAGGGAAATTATAAATACTAGGAAAATATCATATTAAATTAAATTAAAATACATTTTCCTGGTTGAGTCTATGACTTAGAGTTGATTTCTCGTTTTTAAAACAAAAGATTATATGATTTTTATAATTTCCTTGAGTATTGATATGTGACTCTGAAGGGACAAAGTAGGTTTATACTAATATGTAGTAATAATACACAACGTTGTATCCCAGTCGGTACGAACCCCATTTACATTTTGAATAAGTTTGTATGACACAATATGAACTTTGAACTCCAATAATAATATGGTTATACTGAATCGCTTCCGAGGGCTTTTGCTGTGGACAATACGATTTAACTGTTATTACTTTTATACTTTATTCTTATTTATTTTATTATGTTGTTATTTTCCCATATAGGTTAACTTGATACCAAAATATTTTAGTTGGTTGATACTGGAGTGAATGTTAACTAATTTTCTAAAAACCGCCAACCCGACTCATCCTGAATAGCCTGCCATTATGGAAGAAGTGAAAAGTTGAAATTAGCAATTATTAGAACTAAGTGCAGTTTCTCAGCTGCTAGTCCTAGTGAACATTTTTGGTTTACTAGGCCGTTAACTAGGATTAATCTTTGTTTTCGTTAAATGGATCTGTTTCTGTCTGAAGAAGTAGAGAGAAATTATCAGAAAAGCAACGCAATTCCAACCAATATTATTAAGTATCCTGTTAAATGCGGGGTATCAAGTAGTAAACATAAGAGACTCCATTTTTTGTTTTACAAAAAAGAGATATGTACTTCCACATATTCTACACGATTCTAGTGTATATTTTTGTTAAATGCAATTTATCTGTGTGATGAAGATCAATTGAACCACTGTCCTGTTTTCTATTGTGCTTCAATCCTGCTTCTATGGTGCCAAACGTCTTCATACGGTATCGGATGTATGGTACGTCAAGCACACCTATTGTCTTTGCTTCTGTTAACTGCCATAAGTTCTAGTGACTATCAACGTTCCAATCCATATTGTTTGGGTATTCGACTGTGACTGTTCTGTATGCAGACCATCAGGCAATCAAGTGTACCGTGCCTCTCTGAGTTCCAAACTACTATTATTATTTACTGTTATTATTGTGTGCGCAATATGTCGGAGAATCACTTATATAATTTTTATTACGTATGACAATTGTTACTGTATCCTACAGCTCAATCTTAGCCATTTGATTGAGCCTGGCCTCTGAACGTTACGTCTGGCAAGCCACCGTACCGTTTCATTATAAATCGTCACAAATAAGGCAGTGGCTTGTATGGGAATTAATGTAGATTAGTAAGTTCTTTTTTAGTTTAAAAATGCATTAAATAAAATATTTCAAAGTTCTTTTTTATAACTTGGAATTCGAGAGATTTCTTACAAATTAATCAAGTAACCTTTACTTGAACTATGTTAGTTTATATTGAGAACTTTAGTGTTTAAAACTGTAATTTAAATCACAATAATATTTTATATCTATAGAATATTTTTAATTTGAAGTGCTTCACATGATAACGCTTGACCGCTTGTAATACTAGTTGTTGTATTACAGATTTGAAAAAAATTTGTATTCTAAGGTGGTAATTAACCCAATATTTCTATCAGAAACAGTTTTCTGGTTAAAATATTGATAATAAATGTGTTTAAAAGATTATAACACTGTAAAACACTGGAAAAAAATTAAATACTATACAGTTTAATTTAGTACATTTTAATGTAAAAAGCGACTGTTATTGTTTTTAATTTTTTTATAAGAAAGTTCCCTGATTGTATTAAGAAATTATATATTTTTTACTAATTTTAAATCATTAGGCATAGCTCTGTGTTTTACTTTTACCTAACCGTAACATCTAGAAATAAAAACGAAATTTCGTAATACATATGTAACAAAGTTATACCTTAAAGTAAATGAATATATAAGATATTACATTATAAACAAAATTTTATGAGAGTAAATATGTTTCTATTTATCACTTCAATATTTAATTAGGTTAAGGGATATTTTTAACAACATAGACCATTTTTCTTCTTATATATCGAAATTGTTTTTACGAATGTTATTACTATTTAAAACAGAGCTACATTTTAAAATTTAAAAATAATTATGTACTTACTGTACATTAACTTGTACATAATGATATAAGTTGTATATTTGTTCTCTTTTACTTGCCTCCGGAGTGATAATATTTTCGGGATAGATAAGGTTCATGGTCCTCCTGTCCAGAAGGAGGGATATTGTTTTATATATGTCACTATTGAAGAAGGGTTGGTAAGTTATGTTTCAACATATTTCTTTCAAATAAGGTAGGGCAACGTACTCTATCATGTTTGGGATAACAACAACCTTTAAAAAGAGAGGTCACACTAATTACAAAATTTTTATAATCTTCAGTAGACTAAACATATCGATCTAGCCATTTAACCAAGTATCTCATTTGAGTAATATTTATGCCTGATCATCCATAGGCTTGCTGAGATACAAATGACCCATAGATTTTCGCTATAGTCAGTGTAAGTTCATCTGGAAGGCATAGACTAGTCAGAAATTAACCCGTGTACAGATGTCAACCCATTTACCTCTACTTTAATCTGACATAAAACATAATTTCCCACTTGGTTTCTTACTTAGTATTCATCCCAGAGTAAACAAACAGACACCTCGCTAAGGAACAATTACGAGAAAAACTTAATAAGTTTTCATGCATGGTTTTAATAAAATAATCTAGTCAATTGTTAATCTTTGTAAAAATACAAAGTCTTCAAAAACAGATTTCGCACTCTCAGTAAATAATTAAAATATTAGTTTTTAGGTTTAGTGTTCATTAAAGGAATTAAAGTGTATGTAACTAAAAGCATATTGGATCCGTATGTATGTACTGAATAACATATCAAGTTTTTTGCACTGAAATTAACAAATTTACTATCGTTTGGCATGTGCCGTTATTTCATTGTAATTATTTTTCTTTTTTTGGTTCAATCCATTTGAGTAATATCTAGTACAAATGTTTCCATTTGTACTCAAAACATAATAATGAAATGACCATTTAAAACCGGTAATGAAACATCAATACTTAAATAAAATTAATTAAATTGTATTTATTCTAATTTGTATTTAAACGCTTCATTTATTTATACTTGGTAAAATTAAATAAGAGAAAGTGCAAGCGGTAGCTAAATAACAGCATACTTTGCACATATTATACGTTAACTGAATGAATAATGTCGTGACTGAATCCTGTAAATCACAAGTAAATAATTAACAAAATACATTTATAGTTTACCACGTGGTAAATATGAAATTTTTTTTAACCAAACAGAAATATGATATTAAATTGCATATTAAAAGATTTGCTTCTGGAGGTAGGCAAGGGGAGGAGGTAATCGCAATTTAACTGTGGTGTATTGATGTGCAATAATTCCGCTCACTTGGTCATAACGTATTAATTCGAACTCATTTTTACAGCTGCCCGTTTACCCCGTAATAGAACCACCATTTAATATAAGCATCCTTATACCGAGCATGTTTCCTCTGTTTCACTCTTGCAATAAAAATGGCCCCTTTCCTTAATTGGCAATAGAAACATAAAATGTGGGAGTCAATACGTTTAAATACATAGAATGTTGTAAATAACTAAGTGTTGATGATACCTCAAATATATATATATATATATATATATATATATATATATATATATATATACACACACACACATGCATTTTTATTAGCATTTTTAATTTCCACCTACAACATTGAAATCAATGTAGTTAATAAATATTAAAAGTGCCAGTAAAACCAATATAATATAGGCCATAACTATGAATAGGCCAACTCATGTCTTCAGAAATATTTAAAAGGTTTTAAAACACAATATTAAAACACTGTTGAGTAAAGAAACTTAGGATAAATACATTCCTTGGAAACGTGTGTTTTGATTTTTGAATCCTGTGATTAATCATCTAAATACCGATCCAGTAGAAAAATGTATGGGAAGACAAATATTCTAACACTGAAAGAGTGTTGAACTTATTCCAAGTGTATGAAGGTTTGCAGAAATTTATGGCGTGGGAGTTATAAGTGATGATGTCGACTCTCATGTGACTTATACCGCTCTCAGAAGCTTACATGGCAGAGTTTCCATCATAAATCAGTAAAAAGGTTCGTGTACAAGACCTAGAACTATTTACAGTCCGCTGATAATATATATTCGATGTCGCGGTGGTTTGTTGATTCCCGTCTTATATTCTTAGTAGTTTCATTTTTAGCAAAGTTTTGAGCTTTGTTCGCCTACTTAGAATAGTTGATATCATATAAGACTTTCTGTAAGTCTAATTACAGTAAATCCTATTATGATATGCTAATAAAATCAATATTCACCATAGAGTAGGAGTAAGGCTCTTCCTCCATAATTTGAGATTAAGGGTTTAATTCCTAGGTAGGTAAGTTTAAATTTTAAATTTTTTTGGGTTGTTCACCATTAAAAGGTTTAATGTACTCAATTAGAATACCATTTCTGTAGCAAGAGTCCATCTCCCTTGAAAAAAATTAAATTAGTACAGTTATCGTAAACTATAATGTCTGATAGGAGAAAATATACTAAACAATATATACGTATATTATTCATTTACAAAGAGATTAATGAATACTTGTTGTCAATACTGTAGCCTACAAAATAAGGGTTCTTACCTAAACTGAATTCTTAAAAAAATACACATATGAGCCATGGAGTAAGTTAATGCAAACTGTTCTCTCTATTTGCATAATAAATTTATTAATGTCAATACTGCGTTCCTCATTTTTCAGTTATAATCAGCTTTGAAATATTTCTCAGCGCCATGTCACTGATTTAAATTTTTTTTTTTTCACTAAGCACTCTGGATAAAATTTAAGTTCTCAAGCTATAATGTCTGTGGGACCGTATTTATTTTAATCGCAATGTACAGTGATTACAATCACTCCCCTTGTACCCTTTATTAAAAAAAAAGGTGTGGGCGTTATCTCTAGTTGTCCCCCTTAGATTTTGGTGACTTCGTTTGGACCCGGACGGATGTAAATTCCTTTACAAAAACTAGTCTCCCCAACGCCAGTGACTCTAGGTATGCATTTTTTATATATTCTCTGTGATTTCGCCTGCAAGTATATATACAGCCGCGTTCCGACAATGCGAGCCCCCTTACAGCATGCAACTTCAGCCGAATCGAGCAACACCCCTGCCCTGTGACAGCTACGTAGGTGAGTGGCATCGTTCCATATAACCCTATTATTTTATCTCTTCTGTTACCCTTCCCAACCATCCCTGTTTGTGTCCTTTCAGCGAAAATAATACAACTATTTGTTGTTATTTTTCTAGTCACACAATATCCATTGTATTTTTTTTTCTTTGTTAACTTTGAGCTTTTACACAATTCATCACTAGTTTTATGTTTAAAATTACTTAAACATTTATTAGTAAGAATTATTTCCGATTTATGAAGGATTTTAAATACTAAAGAGTCTTAGCAAAGTTTTAGAGCAGCCTATCATTTGACTGGCTAAAATATTCTTTTATGTCTGTCTGTCTATCTGTCTGCATACCTTCCAAATGAACTGGCTCATATACATGTGTTTTGGTGATTCAGTGAATAATAATACATAGCCGGATCAAGTTCCAGTTTCGGGAGCAATATTATTCAATGTAGATTTTCACACTAAGTCCGGTTCCGCAAATTTGGTGGCCTGGCATCCGGCGATTGAGAATGTCCAATGGTGTCTAATCCTACTGGGAGCCGAGAACAATGTTTTCTCTTGTGCTTTCTCTGAATATAAGCTCAGATTCACGGGAATCGGTTTTTGATTTTATTCCTATGTATTACATTTCTTGAGCCCCGAAGGAGATGATCATTTCCAATCCTCGAAAAATAGTGTTCTCTCCTTGTAAAATTTAACGTTTGCAAATTTCCGAAAACTAGTCAAACTGTCTTTCCTTGAGAAGAGCCTAGTAGTCTTTATTGGATCAGTAAGAATATTGAGGTGATAATATGATTATATTGAGGATTATACATATGAGAAGAATGATTTTTACAAATTATTACAAACTTTCTTTCCTTGAGAAGAGTCTAATAGTCTATATTGGATAAATAAGAATATTGAGGTAATAAAATGATTATATTGAGGATTATACATATGACAAGAACGATTTTTACAAATTATTGATTTGTCTATAGAATTAGAGCAATGATTATCTATCGCATATTATTCATGTGCTATTTGCTAATCACACTTACAGTGTAATTCTGACCATAAATTATTACACTAGGATACATTTTACACAAAGATCGTGCGTCTCTCTAAAAAGAACTTAAGGAGTTAGAGAGACTTATATAGCAATACGCAGCTAGATATGAATATTAAGATGTAATTTGCGAGTGGAACTTATTAAATATTCTGTAAATTTCATTACAAATCCGGTAGTAATAGTTTTAAGCTGAGAATTATTTCAAGAAATATTGTGTCCAAACTGTTCTTTATTCCCACCACTAAGCAACTGACAACCATAATACATTTTATACCATGTAAGCTAAAGCGCTCTCCTTGGAGCTTATCTCATTTCATTAGGATTGTATTATATAACATTCTTTTTAGAGTTTTGTGTGTAATGAAGTAAATTAACTCAGTTTAACACTCTTAGTGTTCAAATTCATTGAACGTTAATTTTGCAAATTCCTATCGTCGTATGTCTCCCATAACGGCTAATAAATTTATGTACGTCCCCAACTTAAAATTCTAACTTAAACGGATGATTTTCAAGAGGAATGAAACATTTAAATTAGTCTACGATAATATAGTACACATTTTTTAAGGTGGAAGTATCACATAAAGGAGAATAAGTACCACATAGGAAAGTAAACTTATGGGAACTGACTTACTCAATCATCCTAATGAATTAATCTAGCTTATTGCTTAATAATTTGTTAAATCGGAATATGATAGATTAGGAGGTAACGAAGTGATAACTATAAATAAAAAACTAACATAGCGACCAACAATAAAAATATTTACTAGTAAAATTAACATTGAATGATTTGTGAAGTAGCATTATTATTTTAAACAGATTTTAAAATATATTCCGCATTAATTTACCAGTAATTTAATTCCGAGAAACGTATACAAGTAACGTTTTTTGTTATGAATGCGTTGCATAATTTAATCGACTAATGACACTTGCTGCAAAGGATTTGTCGAAAGTAATGTCTTAATGAAATATATTTCCGAGATTCCTTGTAAGCATCTGTTTAATATAAACTGTTTCGCTTTTGATAAAGGGATCTGACAACTTTGCGAGATCACAACGATCCTTTACGCTTTGACAGTCTGAAGGTATGAGAAGCCTTAAACTTAATATTATGTCCTATTAAAGTCCTATGTAAATCCTGACCTTAGGCCAAAATGAAGCCCATTATAATATTTTCAGTTATAGTCTGCTTTTTAGGAAACTCAAATTAATTGGACTATTGTACATTCGTAGTTTACCACCAACTAACATTGGTTTAAACATATTTTGATGTAAAATAGTATGATTCTAATTTAGTTTCTTATTGCTGTGTTATATTATATTATATTGATTATAAAAAAGTAGATGACAGAAAACCTACACTACTAGAACACAATTGATGATGACAACCACTAAATTACGTAACTCTAGCTACATACAAAATGAGACAATGAAGTAAGTAAATTAAATGAAAATAAAGAAGAAATAATCTTGCTCATTATAACTCACTACACAATATTAAAACTAATAAATATTGATAACTTCAATAAAGTGTATATTTTATAGACCAAAAAATGTAAGAAGGCACATTTGTGAATTCATTGGGGAAGAGAAAATATGGTAAATTAAGTTAAAAGAATGGAATTCTATAACTTACCATTAAAACATAACTGCGTGGTTGGGGAACTATGACATATTTTATTTGTTGTTGATGTGAAAATTGTTAGTTCAAGTTGAAACATATTACTGAACACCTTATGACCTAATATATAAACACATTCGTACATTCGTAATGCAATATTACTCTAATGTGCCTTAATATTAGAGAAGTTGCAGATAAAACGTACAAATCGGACAAATGTTTTGAGACGTTACTATATTATGTAATAAATAGTATGTGTAAATAGATTACACATAGTGTTGCAATATTGAATAACATAATTTAGAGGATACCCCATCCCCAAAGCTTGGTTTATTCCCTCACGTGTTCCGTGGATGTTTATTAATCTTCTAAAGCCTAAACGATAAATACATTACCCTTTTAAAATATTAAACTAGTTTAATCATAAGTATTTTAAATAATAAATAATATTAAAACTTTTAAAATTTACACATTGGTTGAGTTTCAACGAATTAGTATAAAATTTTCTTAAAATTAAAATTTAAAAAAAATAAAATTAAAAATGCTTTATTTCTAAAAATAACTAATACTTTCTAAAGAAACATTAAAACTAGTATTTTACAAATTAAAATATTAACATTATCATTCTTTTTTTAGTAAAGACCTGATTGAAAGTTTGAGTGACTAAGGGAAAATTTCCGATAACTTTCCTTATTAAAGAAAAATTTATGCCTATAGAATTAAATATAAAGCAACGTAAAGTTATTTAACGATTATATATACATCAGCGGTTTCCCATTCCCTCTACAGATTATCGCTGGACTGTACAAGTGTTAATTTGCGTATATTTTTACGCAACCATCATGAAACCATAGTTTTATGCCACGTAGAATGCTTTTTATATGAAAAACTAAATAATTTCAAACTTGTGTGGCAACAGGCAATATAGTATAATACTGGAAAGATATGTCACCAAAGGATGTACCTTACTCTTCCTGGGTATCACTTTATATAACTTTTAAATTTAATATCTGATAGATGCGAATTTCTAGGATAAATATATATTAGTTTATTCGGCTGCATATTATAATTTTTTTTCAATTTTTAACTATGTTATTAATGTGAACAATGCTGATTTTATTACTGTTACTTTCAAACTGGTGTATATACAAAGTTGTGATGGCACAAAGATAGCTATTATACATTCTAACGACCGAAAAGGGGTACTTACAACTTCACAAGATAATATTCCTATCTAGCTATATCCAGTTAGAGTCTAGTTATATAGTTTATACGCCAATTCATGTGTTAATAAACAAATTAATATATAAAATTTGGTTGGCCTTCCGAGTGTTAGAACCTTAGCTAATTGACCAGCCTATCAATACAAGACACATTTTATTGCTCTTCCCTTGTTTACTCTTTCTACGTGTAGTATGAATAACTGTTAATGCAAATTTGAAACCAACATAAATAAATATGTTCTTAAAATAAAAATAAACAAATCCCCTTAATCAGTAAATTTAGAGAAACTTCTAAATGTTTTTCAAAAACATACACAGGAATTACCGTGTACTGCATGCACTTTTTAGTCATTAAATAAGTAAGTAAATAATTGTGCGTGGAAAATAACATTTAATTGTATAATAATGATGATTTGGTAGATTGCAATCCAACGAATTGTTTTTGTTGTTGTTAAAGACAGGTGTGAAAAGAATCCATTTTATGCCTGGAAACACCTTATATATCGGTTTGTTTCACTGTCTGCGTTGTATTGGTTGAATCCTGTGTATTGGAAAAGCGGATTTTAAATTAAAATCCTTACCTGAGTTCTACAGATTAATTGTAACGATTTTGTAGTTTCAGTATGTATTGAATGGGAAAATAATTGAATGTATTTATCTATAATAGATGTAAAAGGAAAAATAAAACACTTTCTGTTACAATTAAAATGATTTTTTTATAAATTATATTTTCAAAATACATGGCATTGTAATTTGTTTTATATAATCGTGTGTAAAACTTCATTTAAATTAAACTTTCAGACAAATCCAGTCTAAAAGTACATATTGTTCCTAAGTAAATATTTGTTTCAATCCATTATAATGTTTGCTAATACCACTTTAAAATACTGAAGCATGTTGAAAATTCAATCGCTCTCTGTTGCACATAATGTAAGTAAGACAACCATTATTTCAACTTATTTTTATTTTGAACTGTATTGCTTAGTTTTGTAACATAGAGATTCGTTTGATGTTTTACGTTGGTTTTTTTTAACTCTAGTCTATTCCTAACTGAATATAAATAGTGATTTCACAAGGAATATACAGGTAAATACCTGTATTAATTGTAGCTTTACCACTATTTACAGTGTCGTAAACAATTTTCCAACATCTGATTGAGTGATGAAGTCTCAATCTCTCTTTCCGCAAGAGTGATTAAACTAAAAATATATATTGTTGTATATAAGGACAATCGTTGTACAAATATATTTAAGGACTTTTGAACCTTAACGAAATCAATAATTATTGATTTAGGTGACAGTAAAAGTAATTTGGTAATTGTGCATTCCAGTTTATGAGAAGCGTTTATGCAAGAGAAGATGCCTATCTTGAAATCTACGTGAGACGCAACACTACTGGAACATATCCTGCTAGTAACAAACAGGTTCCATATAAGCTTTCATCTGAAAATTTAATATTCACAATATTTAATAATTTAAATCAAATGTATTTAAATTAGTCTCAGGGATACTTTATAATCTCGTAGAACTACTAGTATTCATAGTGTAACTTAGTTAAAGTTCATCTATTATATTTAATTACTGTATAATAATTTAGCAATAATTATTTCAGTGACTTAATTTGTAAACAAGATAGTTTTAAAAATTTACTACGTGACGGTTAAATTTTAATGTGAAATAAGAATGATATTATAAGATCCAGAATTCAATTTGTACATGCAAATTCAACATCAGTATCTCTGGCCGTGGTGCACTTGAGGTTTGTGAAACAGGTTTGAAACATCAGACAGTTCTGTCCCAATTAGAGTTTTGGCAGTGGTACAACACAGACTCCTCACTAAATCAGCATCATTCATGTTAAGGCCTGATGTAATTATTCAATAAACTTTGCTGAATTGGTGTGTCAGGTATAATTCACATTGATAAAGCAAGCTTGAGTCCTGTACTTTGTTTATAGATTTTTGATGCAGAATGAATAATTTGCAACGTAACGTCTCTTTGTGCACATATTGTAACAACTGCTTGAGTCCAGTATTTAAATATATTAATTCATAAAACTCACTGCATATTGCATTAATTGCCACAGTTTAGTAAAGGTTTCTCTATGTTAAAACCTGTAACAGTAAATTTTATGCAGCCGTATAGGAAAAATTGTACGCCCATTACGTAGAGCATGGTCATTTTAACTTGCAATACGGGCTGTGATGGGTTAAAACTTTATACCTTGTGAACAATAAATAAAATTGAAGTATCAGAAATTTATTGCAAACTGATAGTAAACGTTTCCAAAGG
Source organism: Homalodisca vitripennis (assembly GCF_021130785.1). Classification (NCBI taxonomy): domain Eukaryota; kingdom Metazoa; phylum Arthropoda; class Insecta; order Hemiptera; family Cicadellidae; genus Homalodisca; species Homalodisca vitripennis. The sequence continues at coordinate 196,090,581 of NC_060207.1, forward strand.
AGAGTTATCTCTATAACAGGAATAAATTTTAATATAAATATATATTTATTACGTATCTTAACGATCTCTCCCAACTGTAATTACAAGAATAAGTTTAAGACTGTTTGCATCTTTCCATATGTATACACTTCTTAGAGGTGCAACTGATTTTTAGTTTTCAAAATTATTGTGTGTTATACGATAATTATACGATATTCATAGATAACTTCCCTCAATAGAAAATATTTTATCATATACATGAAGTTCATAACTGTATTATAAAGGGATGTAAATAAAATGTATTACCTTCAAACTGCTTTTCTGGTAGTATACCAAAACATAATAAGTTTTGTTGACTACAGTGACAAAGGACAAACTTAAAAAAAATTAAATTAAAATTAAATTTTCTCAGTTTACTGTAAGACATAATATGTAATTATTAGTAAAATAAAATTCTTAGAATCTATTTACAGATAGTTGCTGGAAAGGAAATCTTGTATTACAATTCGAGACAAACATCCTCCGGATGTAAGTGGATACGCACATCCGCCCAGACACCGATGGTGAACAAACAGGAAATGCTTGCTTAAGCAGCGGAAATGATTATATATAAAAAAACTGTGCGACGATGTAAGGGGCATCCATGCTGATATGAAAAATTGGTACTCACCTATTATGATGGAGATATTTGGCAGATGCGTGGTCATGAGCTGGCGGAAGAATAACATCAAAACTGAAGAACAAGGAGGAGGAGAGGAGGAAGTCGAGGACGGGAATTCGAAAAGCGACGTTCGGGAGTGCTAGTGCTTGTGTTCGTGTGCGGAAAAATATCTCTAGGCGTAATAAGTGTGAAGTTGAATAAAATGTAAGTAATTTTAGGAACTTAGTATATATCAGGGTTTATTATTAATCATTTACAATTCCATATCTATTTAAATGTTCACAATTTCGAAAATGTAAATTCATGTAAATGTTTAGCCATTTTAAAACAAAGTTTCTCACGTTAGTCCATGAACTCATAATTATTGCAACACTACAAAATTACTAGTAAATGTTATAATGAATTAAATTAAAAATGAATTGTAATGAATAATTTAATATTAAATATGTCTTCAAATTATTAAGATATTAAAATTTGTGCGTAATATGTCGGTTGACGCAATCAATTGTTAATTAAAATTTTTAATCAATTTAATGAGATATTGTCACAAATAAAATATGTGTTGGTTCATTTGAGGGTATTGTACTGCCAATCTAACCTATTATGAAATCCTCTCACAGCAACCCTTGCTCATAATATGTCACAACCTTAATCTTAAACTAAACCAAACTTACAAACCTTACATTACAAAACGTTTAGAAGATTTTTTGCTATACAATTTATACATTTACCTTTAAAATAAAAACAAGCAGTGGCCTTGTTTCTAATATCTATTATGTAAGTTACTGTAGTAAATTATGTATGAATAATTGTTTCAATACGATTTTACTTAATGAATAATCCTGGAATCCAGCAATTCAATAGCTTTTAATCACTAATAAAATATTTACACATATTACAAGATTTTATATTAAATTTTTACGTGAATAATGAGGATACATAATATTTTTTATATCGTTCCACAGTCAAATTTTACTATATTTTGTCATTGTATACAAACATGTTAATGGTATCTTTATCGTTAATGGTATAATTCAAAATATTTATTTAAATTAGGCCGAAGCTATGCTTGTATTCTATCATAAGTTTTAAACTCATATATTTAAACGTGTGCATATGAGTGAATAATAACTCTATAATCTAAACAATATATATAATTATATATTATAATTATATAAGTTTATTAAAGGACGTATTTGCTATATTATACCACCAAAAACACTTAAAAAATACATTGGAGGCAAATACGCGACCATAAATTATTTAAAGTTAACCATAATCCAATAATTCACTCGGTTTTAATTTGATGGACAACGATGGCGTAATATACTCAAGTAAATCAAATGATCCCGGAGACCAAAAGGATCAAACACAGGATACAGTATTGGTTATTGATAGACTGTGTGTAAACTTTACCACTCCAGCGAGACCACATGTTTGTCACCGCTACTTATTAAACAGAAATTTATTTTCATTTATGTCAGGGAAGCTTTTTTACTTGAGGTATATAATTCTCAGAGAGAAATTCATTAAGCCACCTTCGTTGTATGATGTCATTTGTCAATCTATCCTCAGTACATTTCGAGAATGAAATGACCTATAGATTTAAATGTTTATAAGCAATCTTAGTAAAGCCTATTATAACATGTGTTGTGGCGTACTTATACATTGTATAGATATATTGAGATCTAAAACGCAATTATGCTCAAAAATAAATAAATACAGTCACTGTGAAGCTAGTTGTGAAGAAAGTTCTATTTAATATTTTCTCAACAAAACAGAATACTTGCCTAGCTACTCTAAGAGTTATTTTTTGAGTTATTCCTATTAAAAAACTAACAATATTTAATCTATACTCCTTTGTACCTATAAATAATTATAATAATATTGTTTAAAAAAACGTTTACAAGTATGAAACAGATATGCACCATAATTTGTAGTAAATATATATAATCCTAGATTATGTTGACTTTGAGTAATATTTAACAAATTACATATTAAAAAATTATAAAAGTACATATAGTAACGGAATTATAAGATTTTAGTAATGGAAGCTAAACGACTATCACGTTTGGTATTCACATATCTCAATGAATTCAACAATGGGTAGGAATGAAATAAAGAATTCTCTTACAGTCTGCCTATGAAACAAGATTATTATTACTCTATAAATCTATATATATATATATCTATGTATATTATATATATATATATATATATATATATATATATATATATATATATATATATTGAAATGATATAGCTTTTAAATTAATTAAGCGTTAAATTTATTTAAATTTCAACGAGAAAATGAATGTTTTAAACACAGAACAATTTTATAGTTAAATTTTATTTAAAAAAATATTTTGCATTACATTTGTATTAAATATGTTTTAACTAAAAGCATTATATGCATGAATTGTTTAAATATACTATCTAATTATTTAAATATACATTTTTTTTAGCTATTTTTGATTGAAATCTTGAGAGGAACAACATACAAATAGACATTTTGTAACATCAAACTTTCTTGTAGGTGGTTCACTATTTCGCAGTCATATTTTACTATTATTTTTTCATATCTGTATTATTTTTTCAACACCTCTGACTCGCACATATTTTCCGATACATAATTAAACGTTTACAAATTAATAATATTTTGTATCCGTCTATATTTATTTAAAGCTATATAATAGAATATCAATAAATGATACCTAAATAGGATGATGGATAAACTGTAAAATTTTATATTTGAAATTAAACATTTACTATTAAATTAGAATACTTTTTAATAATATATAAATTAACAAACATTTAATCAAATAAAGTTAGCATTGACATTTTTCTTGTTGTGTATAATTCATATCTTAACAAGGAAAGTATACGAATTTATCTCCTATGAAATACTCTTATATAGAGTCTTCTTCAAAAGGATAATCGTGTAAAGTACCTCGCATTGCCGGATATAGCTTTTGTCTGCTCCCAAAGTCGTCTCCGACACCAATTAACTACATGACTCCAATAAAATAAATGTAGACACCAGTTCTATGTTTCATTGGTTGCACAAATTGCATCTTACTGTCAGTCCAACCACATCCTTTTTGTATTTATCAAACAAATGGTATTACGCAGTATATAGTTAATCCACAGCGGATTACAAAAATTACTTTATAAAACATATGACCCTCAAAATCTCTTCAGTGAGAAAGTCACTTTACACAAGAAAATCACTTCCTCTATGCGGAGATGTGCAGATATACAAAAAGACCTAGTAGGTTATGGCATGGCTAACAGTTGCGCGGACTTCTCATACCAGATCTAATTAGGGATTTTCTAATTTCTAGATCTAATTTCTTCACTCTTTAACGCTCTTTCTCAAAATTCTTTCCGTGACTCTCTAATATTCCATCATTGGTTATCTTAAACTCCTCCCTCTGACGTCATAAAGGTGAAATCCACATTCCAGACATTATAATTCTAAAAGTCGAGACTACTGATTATTTTGTTTCCGTAGCTTTCATGAATTATATAAACGTGAGACCGATTCTGGTTTCCGGCCTTAGTGTAAATATTTAAAACATCTTATCAGTTATAGATTTATTTAAACTTAAACTTTATAAAAAAACAATTAAGTATATAATATATCGTATTTTAATAGAATAGATAAATAAATTTGTTACTTATTAATAATTTGTAAAATTATTTAAATAACCAATACTAGTACATACATTTAGTATTTATTTTACTGCTTTATGCATAAAAAGAATTTGTTTATATAACAAACGTTTTATATAAAAATTATGTTAATGCTTACAGACACGTTCACTGTTAGAGAACGAGTATATTACGTGCTTTTCAACCACAGGAGTGTCACAAGCAGTTTTACCCCCCACAGATGAATGACTTAGTGCTTCTGACACCATCATTTGGGTTATGCTTCTCTCCGAAACGTCCCGTTTTGTTTGCATCTAACACAATACACAGGAGTTCCTGTATTAAAATCAACTTAGTAAATATTTGCAGTAAGTATAAAAGTATTTTATTCAATTTAACGTATAACGCCTTTAAATTTCTCTTCAGGGTAAAACGACATATGCGCCACCCTGTATAACACAGATTTATGTATTATTAAACCTGCGTACATCCCCCAGATATAGCGGACCTCTGTCCAGTACTGTTTATGTGTATGCTTTGGTCAATAGTACTATAATCGTTAATTTATATATAACAGCCGTATGTATAATACAACCTGCGTACATCCCCCAGATATAGCGGACCTCTGTCCAGTACAGTTTATGAGTATGCTTTGGTCAATAGTACTATAATCGTTATTTATATAACAGCCGTATGTATAATACAACCTGTGTACATCCCCCAGATATAGCGGACCTCTGTCCAGTACTGTTTATGTGTATGCTTTGGTCAATAGTACTATAATCGTTAATTTATATAACAGCCGTATGTATAATACAACCTGTGTACATCCTCCAGGTCACGAAGTTATTTTTCCTCCAGTACAAACCATAGGACTGCTTTGTTTGTAAGTAAGTAATCCCAACTTTATATAATACGAACGTATCTATAATACACTTGTGTACAACCACCAGCTCCTGCCAATTGACCTCTGTCCTCTTAGTGCAGCGTCTTGAGTGTGACGGTGTTACAGAATTAAGTCCAAGGACTCTAGATAGGTTCGTATGAAGAGATAAAAAAAATCCAGAGACAAAAAAAAGCTCAAAAACTAACACTTTAGATCGTTTTCAACATCAGAGAGAAACATACTCAACAAAATATAGTGTGGCCTAATTTAAGTAAAGTGGTACTGTCATTGTCTCATCAGGTGTACTATTGATTGCAATAATTTTTAAGCACATCTATAAGCACGGTAGAGCCACCGAGTATTGTACACAAAATACGTGGCTATAGTAGGAAAAGTTGTTTCAAATGACAATGTTGAGCTCAGCAAAAGTTCAACTTCCTCTTAGTGAAGCGTCAGGTATATCTGAATCTGTTTACAAACTTGAGTCCAGGAATCACTGCTGCGTGAGCATGATTTAGTCTTCTACCATAATAATCACAAGGTTTTAATGAAAAAAGATCGCTCTCTCTTTTAATATTTAATGATATCATTCCGAGGGACAGCGCTATCGTCGAGATCTAGGACACTACACTGTTCTTTCACTGTCATGTCAGTGTCGCTGGAAAGCAGATTATACTTGTCACTCTAGTGCGACGACCCGAATAAACGCATTAGCTCATCCCTTGCTACCCACCCCGTCAAAGGCAAGAGTGAGAGAGAATATAAGTTCACGGCAGTCAGGCCACGCCACAGTACTGTGCAAATATTTGATGACGTAGCGTAGAAAGTGTTCGAGCGTACCTCAATCTAAAGTAATGGATGGTTTATCTCTTCTGTAGTAGCACAATTAAAAATATATACATACATGTTCTTTAAAAGAAATACCAATAATTGAAATAAACATATATTATTTATCTCTCAACTTACAAATTTGTACGACAAAAATTCTATGCATAATGTCATAAATCTATTGTGATATTATGTTTTTGTTCCAAAAAAATAACATGTTTTTGATTTGGTTGTTTAAAAACGTGTGACAAAAAAGAGCCAAGAACAAGATTTAACTGGTCAATACAGTAGTATATTGATTAGTATTTATGTCTTAAGTTTATTACCATTATCAGTATCAACTGCCTTTTTAAAACATTTTTGTAGCATTCTCTGCTATTATTAAAATTAAATTATTAAAATCAAATTATTATTATACGATTATTAAAATCATTTAATTATTAAAATCAATGAAACCACATGGCATTTTTGTTCAAAAAGTTGTCAAAAATATGCATACAATATAAGCAATTGAAACCATCATTTACTATGCAGTAACTTTACATAACGTATTCTATACTATTGTAAATATTATGTACTAGAAAGTTAGTTACAGTTAACTGGTGTAATGAATCTCAAGTTAACCATAGTAATTTTCTCAGGAAGTATAAGGATATGTGCAGGTAGTCTACATGATTATTGACTTGGCAGATAACTGCGTTGATGAACACCAATTGAACCACTGGATTGTTTCCAGTCCCTCCTCTTGTTTCAAACATCACTGCACTGTTACGGTCACATGGTATATCAAACATACCTATTGTCTTTGTCTCTGCTAACTGTCATAAGTTCTAGTGACTCTCAAACTCTCAACGTTCCAATCGATATAGTCGACTGTGACTATTCTTTGTCTACCATCAAATAATCAAGCATGTCTGACCATATTACAATTGTCGCTTAAATCATTTGTAATTTTTTGTCTATTGGTGAGTCACTTGCACATTCTGTATCAATATTCCGGTCAATTTAGACATTGACCCTTGCAAAAATTCCCAGAAAGCTGAAAATTTTCATAAATGCTAGGGAAAACCATTCTTTTGAAATTGTAAAAAGTCCCCATCGATCCTATGTCTCCAAAAATGTTTATTCAATGTAAAATTTCGTAAAAATGGGTTATTTGAATTTTTCACCGAAACGGTTAATTTTGTGTCAAATATTTCACTATATCCTGCAGTTGTAGCTCCTACTGTCTACACATTCGACTCAGACTCTCATCTGTACGATACGTCAAACCAAACGAGCCACTAGACCTTTTCATCGTAAATTTCTAACAAGTGTAGCGTGGCGTATATCACACCTGCTTATTGAGTATTCAATGTTCCTTGGTAGGTTCGCTTTAGGTTTAACTATTCATTACAATGTTTTTAAGAGTTTGTTGAAAGAATTAGATGTAACCTTGAAATTAGGAGATTGTTTAACAGTTACCTAAACTGTGTTGTGGGTATATTGAGAAGGTTGATGTTTAAAGCTGTAGGCTTAAATTAGCAATGAAATTTTGTATGTATAGCATATCTTTATTTCAAAGTGATTTATTCTGTACCGCTACAAAATTATAATATGTATAATATAAGTATTCTTGCAACCCTGTTAATAATTACTGTTTAGTATTAGTATAATCTCTGATGTTCTTGAAGCTGAATTCCAGGCAGATTAATAACATAAATTTCATGAATAATAATCTTTTTTCTCTTTAACATTATAGCCGAATACCGAACTACCTATGATCAGCTATGTCCGTAAGATCAATGAACATTTTTGTATTATAAACATTATCTTTCATACGAGACATTTATCTCAATGTAGTGTAAAGTAAATTTGTAAATAGACGAGTAAATTGGCTGTGATGATGATTTATTTCCCAGATTGAAATGGATAAAAGTAGTAGTGATGTTTTTGGAACGAGATCAAGTTGTCTTTCTAGATAAATAGCAAAATCCCATCGCGATTTTGTTTAAGGCGAGTCTGAGTCCTTTCTCGTTTCTTCTTCAAGGTCCTTTTATACTAGAATAATTCTTCGTCTACTTTGATTCTGTTTTCCTTTTTGCGAATACAGGCAATGCCGGGTAAGAAATGCTCACAACGTGGCATGTGAATTGACGCCTAACAAGTCGATAATAAAGTTTTTATTACACCACTAGGTTCCATCGGCTTCATTCCAAAGAATATTAGAAGAATTAGGTCCACAAAAAGGTAATCATTTTGTTTAATTATTGCTACATTTTTGCAGTAAAGTGAAAAAATCTAATGTTTATGTAACATATAGAAGTAATACTAGCAATTTTTATTTTGTACAGTTAAATTTGCATGTATACTTTTTAATATTTAGTATGTACTACTAAAGATCTCCACCCCATGTTTTACGTCTATTCGGTACAATATTTTACCGCGTGACTGCTTGTAGTAGTAGTTCTCGTATTAGAGATTTTATGGTATTTAATAATGTCACGAGATTTCACTATGATTATTCATGTCTAAGGTTCAAATTCGTCTAATACAGACATAAAGACAAATATCTTCCAAGAACTAATAAAAATATCATAATTTATCAGTTTGATATGGAACGCGTATACAGGATACATTGAAACAATAATTATTTTACAAGCAAAAAGATATTAACAATAACAAATAAATAGAAAACAGTGATCCAAATTTTAGGAAATATAATATTTTATCTGTAATATAAAAATTGCATTAAAGAGATAACATAATTTATAAATTTTAAAATATCGGGCAAATTCTCTACAAGTTGTAATTTTTGTTAAGTAAAGTTTAAAATAATGTAATTCTTAATTTGTACTAAACTAGTAAGACTGTAGAAAAAATTAAGTTTCTTGTAACCAAGGTAAATGTCTTTTTTATTAGAATATAACAGATTTTATAATGACCACATTTTTAGGAGTTGAAATATTTTTATAGTCATAAGCTGTATAATGAAACAAACGTTTATCTATTAATTCTATTACAATAAATTTCAATATTTTAAAGCCTAATATCTTGGAGTATCTACGAATTTGTAGCGTATTAAAGTACTATTCATTAAATGGGGAAGTTAAAAATATATTCATTGACCTGCAAACCTGCATCGAAAAGAGCAGTTTACGTAATGCCTCGCTCATAAAACCGCTGTACAAGTATTACATATCGTGGTTTGTTCTGCAGAAACACTGGTCACTGTACTGCACATATTGTGGTTTATTCTGCAGAAACACCGACCACTGTACTGTACATGTTTTTAATTAGTTTTAGCTCAGTTTGATAACAATCAATATTTGCAATTTTTACTTAAATGATGCTAAAACAAATTTTTTTTGTTTCGAGTACTTCAGTTACCCAGCCTCAGTTAAAAACAAATAAAATTGTTATATTATGTAAAAATAAGCATTATAATATAAAGACGACTGACTAATACAATTCGATATAAAACTCTGAATGATGGTAAAATGGTAATGTAAAAAGTAAGGGCTCTGTGGTGTAATGGTAGCACGTTCCACCGGCAAGTGAGAGATCCGGGTTCAAGTCCCGGCGGAGCAAGCACTTTTTTTATAAAATTTTTATTGAAATTAAGTTAGGCTATTGCAACTTATACAAATTTAAAGAATGTAAATCAAAGTCATTTAACTGTTATTTGGTCTTCGATCATATGTTAGATTGGTTATTTAAACACATATATGATAGAAACGGCAAAATAAAAAAATATTTAATCGCAAAAAGTAAGGGCTCTGTGGTGTATTAGTAGCAAATTCATCCGGCAAGTGTGAGATCCGGGTTTGAGTCTCGGCGGAGCAAGTACTTTTTGTGAATCATTGTTTATTGAAATGATATATATTCACATTGTTTTGTTTTTCTTAAGGAAATGTTTGAGATACAGTGTCCATGGAGTTAAGAGACAGCTTGATTATTGTGGTAATGAATTGTGTGTTTACAACGCTCTGGTATAGTTTGGTTATTTAAACTTATACGTGGTTATGTTATACATCTAAGGAAGACCTCATATTGCAGATCTCGAAACGCAGTGTTAAAATTTTCTTGTATCACCGAACGCTAACAAATTTCCGGAAAAACGTCCTGTTTCGTTCACCAAATTATAAATGTAAACAGCTTGATTTATATTAACGGACTGATAGTGCCATATAATAATTAAATCATGTGATATAATGCAATAAATTAAATGCAGTGATGATAAATTCTGACGAACGGAACAGAAATTAGCATAATACGGCACAAATCCAAGCATGCATAAAAACACTTATAATCCAATAAAATTCTATCACACTTGAACCTAATACTTGTTAATTGCCCTCATTTACTAAATAGCAAATAAAAACATACCTATATTCAGTAGCTATTTATATTGAGGGTATGTCTACAGACAGAACAGGCTACTAGTAGACCACGCTAATGGGAGACCTCTGTAGTACAGCCTCCGGTGTACAGAGAGCGCATTGTTCCTGCTACAAGCTATATGTCGGATACTGTATTCACTAATAGACCAAAACAGAGATATTTCCAGGAACTTGCTGTATGGGAATGTGTTGTCTACGTAATGCTGTACGATTATCTAATAATTATTCTTTAAAATACATAATCTCTCCCTATTATTACTTTTAATTGTAAAATAAATAATATAAACTCTAGGTAAAACTGTTAGGTCTTAATCACTATGTGTAAAGACCAAGTACTCTAATTAGGTGAATTCTGTGAAAAAACATAAATAACTTATTTTGTATTTTCATATTCAAGCAATCTACAGTTAAGTAATTAAATAATTACTAAAACAAATCTATGAAACATTAATCACAAAATACATCTTGAAAATTAGCCTTACAACCCCACGTGATATAAATATCTTTGTTCTACGGTTTATCATCATTCATAGACGAAATTGGTAAACAACCAAACTTAAATTAAATGCAACATGTTTCGTTTAGTCAACAGGTCTAAAACCTTATCTGAAAAATTCGTGTTATTGAGTTTTACAATCGGTTATACAGATGCCAATATTTAAAGTTTATGCCTAATTGTACTATTCGTATTCGTTTCTTTTCAGTTCTGAAGATTTATAGGAAGAAAATAGAGACATTTTCTTAAAAAATTATTTAAACTCAGGAAAATAGACTTATACAACTATTTCTATACACACTGTTCGAAGGTTAATATAAACTTTGTCTCATACCAAAAATGTAAAATTTAAGAAAATTAATCTCAGTTTGCCTTTAAATGAATTATTTACGTGCAATATAGGTAGTTAGTCTAGCAAATGTTCTTAGTTTTACAGAACAAAATATAAATTAATCACGTATTCATTAAAAAAATAAAAAAATCACAAATATGAGCATTGGTTTTCTGGCCTTATTTCAACGTCTTAACATTTCTTTAATAATAAGTTACAAGTATTATTGTATATATATATATATATATATATATAAATCTTGGTAATGCTTGGTTTTTAGTTGGAATAGAAATTACTTGCAGTTACCATCGGCTTTGGCATGCAATTCGCCATTGAATAATTTTTACGTCAATCACTGGCATATCCTTAGAAAGGCAACAGTCCTAAAAATAAATTATATGGCTAGTGTATTCCATTATCCTGGTTCACTTCATAATAATTGAACATAAAATCAGAAAGTGAAAAGGTCTTTTGGACACCAACGATATACACACCTTTATCTGTAACACTCCATGCTATTTGAATGAATAGCTCCAACAATAGTAACACATGAAAATATAAAATAACATTTATACTTATATTTTACATGAAATGCACATGTGAGTAAATTTATACTTTATGTGCAATTTACTTAGCAGGCAGCAAGAAGTCAACAAAATCATTATATTTCTTCTAAAAATTGCAGCCCCTTTTAATCAATATAGGTTATTATCTTTATGAATATACTTTGATTTCTTTATGTAGGCGATGAACCAAAATTTACTTTTTCTGGACGAGTCAAAGCACGAAAATTAATAAGTGAGTAGGGACTTTAGTTTATACATATACAAAACTAGTTTAAAACAACTTTTAACTTATTGAATTATATTAGTTTGTCGCATTAGAAATTAAATATTCAATATATAAACTAAACAAATTGTTTTGTTTATGGTAATATATAAAAATATTTTCTAAATATTATCACTAATTATTAATATTATTAAATAAAATAAATCTATTTTAAATTTAATATCAGACACTTTTTGTGTGTTTTAACTGTAATTTTCAGGCATCAATCTACAGACAGCTGAATTCCGACTAAGAATAGATAAATTCTTACATATTCCCATCCCAGCTTTCAAGTAAATTCTATAAATTTGAACATCTTATGACATAAAGCACACTCTTATAACAATAACTTAGCATTGTACAGTCAAAATTCCACTCAAATTTAATATAGGACTTCTAAATTTGTGTTTATGCTGAATTTAATGGTAAATATGACCCTACCGTACATGACATATATATTATAATGCTACGATTGAGGATAGCTTATGGATATATTACCCAAAGAGCAGTTCAATCTTACCGCATAATATAGATAAGATAGCATGAATTTGCACGTTGCAATCTTTAATATATTTTATTCATTAATAGAGTTTTTTTAATATTACTGACTCCATGATAAATTATTCAAACAAATTATTTTTGTAGGATCCTTTATGAACTATTTCAATGCCAGCCATCTCACCACCTTATTTCACAACAACAAAAGACTATTATAGTGTGTTGTGATTACAGTATATAGTTCACAATTCGTAGTTATAGGCGTATTATTAATAATGAATACGTGAAGCATTTAAATATAGACGAATAGGATTACGATATTCAAGTCAAAAAACATAAAATACGGATGTTTATAAAAGTCTTTAGTTTGTGTGTCAGTTCTATAGTTCTTGTTGCTTTCCGTTCTCTTTTACGTTCTGAAAAATCTCAGCCAACGTTGTCCTACAAAAGTCTATATTTTCAATGGCATATGTAATGTTTTTCTGAAATATGTTAAGTCTCATACAAGCACACATACATAACTTTTAACTTCAAGCGTAGTTACTTTTCTAGATTGCTATTCGACGGAAGACATAAAAGTATTTGTGATATCTATAACATTCTAAGAGCACCAACTAATTTGTACTCACACGGTACAAATTTTCTTTCTAAATAAAAAAAATATGTTCAAAGCACGGTTTCAACTAAAGATTCTATTTTATTTCTAAATTTGCTTAACATAACGACAAGAGAATGGCTAAGAAGAGAAGACACTTGGCTATATTTATGAAGAATATAGTGAAAAATCCGTTAGCCAGTTCTAGTTCATGTCGGTGTTGTTCATTGTAAAATAATTCTTTAACTATTTAGTTCTATAAAAAAGCATTATTAACCATTGAAATATAAGTGATGGCGTATTGAGTAATTTTTCAGCAGGAATAAATATAGATGTCTCTAATATTGCTGCGATTATAAAGTGGGGAATTTAATAAAACGACAAAAAGGGAAGATAAAGGCTTTGCTATAGAGACTTGCCTTCGGCTACCTTCTTATACACATCTCTGATGTAGTACTTGACGTTCCAAACAATTATGTTACTCTTATAAGCTCAAACAAGTAGCAATGTAATACTGATAAGCGCCACTCTGTTTGTTATTTGATTATTTATCCCTATATTAGTATTAACTATGCATTTTATTACTTATAAAATATACTAAAACTGACGCATTAATAAACCACAAAATAAATACCGTTGGGTAGCTAAACCAATCACTGACAACTTTATTACGCCTTGCAGTCGATAATATCCAAGTTTTTGTTTGTATTTTCTGTTTCATAAATTATAGTTTTATACGTATAGATTGTATATAAACTCCTCGGTATACTTGAATGTTACACCCTCTCATTGTCATGAGATTGTGTTACAAATATAACGATATTATATTGAATAATATATTTAAATCTTGCTGCGTATTAAATGCGTATTAATCTACACTGGTTTTCTTTTAATACACTGTATTGGCTTCACCTGCTAATTTTTTAATTGAATTGAAAGTTATTTAGCTTTAGAGTAAGTGTAATTTATAATGAAATAATATTTTACTGACAGAAAATCTTTAAATGCAAAAGTAGTGTAGATGATGTTAAATTTTATATCTGCAAAAATTAAATTTAGTATATCTATCAGATATAACTTGAATGTATGTAGAAAAGAATGATTATGTGTGGGCTACGTAATTTCAAAAGGTAATCCAGCAACAATAAGCAACGGCACTAGTTCTTTCCACATGTTGCTGAGTGAGCTCATGGTGCTTAAGTTGAATAGGTCTAAGCAATGAAAACTCTTTCCCGTCACTAACAGACCCTGAACATGTTTTAGATGCCATTAGACCCATACTGACCTACCAAAATGTTAATTCATCTCAAAATACTTCATAAACAGATTTTCCGAGCCAGTAAACCCATCAACCTCCTGTCACGAACACATGGTAAATTTAAATAGTACAACTAAAATATATCAACTAACAAATAGCTTATTTTAGTAGGTGTTAAATAATTTTCGTCGTTTTAGATTTTAACACCCTCCTCTCATAGAGAAGGACAAGTGCTCTGCGAAACTCTGCATGTGTTTTTACAAAATTCACAAGGGATTGCATACCTTAGTAATTCAGTTCTTATATTAACCGTAGTGAAATGTCAGTATTACAACTGGGACTCAGTATTGCAACAAAAAGAACTCAAAATAACATTCCAGTGCCACAAGCAGTTACCGTGCTCAGTGAAACGCGCAATAGTTGTAACCAATCCGCCTCACAAACCGTCCACTACCTTTTGTAATTAACTGGAACATGTATGGTACGCGAGTGATGGATGAACTCCTGTCAATTACTTTAGGTAACTTCAAAAGTGTGCCAGAGTATTTGTTATTGTTTTACTCTCCCCACCTTTGCATGAACTCAGTATTGTACCTTCAATTTCTTAACTATATTGACAAAATTAAAATTTCTGAACAAAACAAGCTATTCTGATTATTGCCGTTTGGTTTTATTCCATAAATAATAGTGCTATATGGCATTGGATATCATTATTACTATTATGTTCACATAGCTATTTCTATTTGTGTTAACCACTGCGTTAGAGGCCAGGGATTGGCAATCATGTTGCACTCACAATTTTCTGCCTTTAAAATTGGAGGATTATCTAGAGCTGTGCTGCCATACTTCCATAGAACGTTTATAGACAAAAATATTTGCATGCGAGCTCATCGTTCATGATTGTTTTCCCTATTCAACGGCAAGGAGCGAAATACTAATTCAACAGCAGTACAGCGTGTACAGCTGAAGATCGAGTGACATTTTCAGCCAGTACAGGAGACTAAACACAAATAATCAACAGTATATTTATGTTTGATTCGTTTAAAATGTAATAGTGAACAATTTTACACTTTGATATTAGCTTAACCTTTATGTTAGTCTAAAATTTTAAATTTCCACACACATTGAGACAACTTACATAATTTAAAACTGTTAAATAAAACATTATTTATTTGTATATTATCTAGTGATATTGTTATGCGCCATTAAAAGCATACATAATTAAACTAAAAACGCTGTTTTACACAAGCGTTTCGTTAGTTTGGATGAAATGAGTTGGAACATTTGTAAGTCAATACTGCATGAGACCAACGATTCAACTTAGTTTTAGGGTGCCATAGGCAAAATTATACCATCAAAATTATTTTTTTAAATATTTAATATATGCTACAAAATGCCAGAAAAGACCATATGTTCAGTTTATGGTTTACGGTTTACGCGTAGGTGTTACTTACTATATCCTCTCCTAAATGTTGAATAATAGGCATACTTTTAGAGCAGTCTCTTGACGAAATATTTGCAGCAGTCAAACCCTCTCGCCTCTCTTGCAAAGCAATTTAACTTCCTCTTTTATCACTTCCGTATTTTAAATATTAGCACAAAGAAAAAAAACAATCAAACACGAAGTGCATTCTCAACTGTGTAGCTCTTTTGAACTGATTTTATGATTATTTTTAAAGTGATCGTAATTCAAACAAACATATGTTGTTGCAGTGTTTACTTATTTTTACCAAAATAACAGTTATAATACCTTGACGGTTTTAGAATATTGGGACAAATAAATTCATTATGTTACAAAATACGGTAAAATGTGTCATACCGAACCAACTATTTTAAAGGTTATTCATATTGAAAAAAATCTCCCAGATCACAATATAAAAAATTGCATATTATGTTTATTGTTATTAATTTTGTCCTCTAACTATTATTAATTACTAGAAAGTTTCAAGAGTATACACATGTATGTTCGTTTGGAATAATTATTCAGTTTTGCATCGATAACATCCGAACAAATATATCTTAGAAACTTCATTTAGAAAATGCTTAACCTCAAAGTGTATTGTAATGGGTTCATGAATACTCTTTAATACAATTATAATTTGATTAATAATGCAAAAAAATGGATGAAACATTTCTTTTCTAACAAGTGAATTTGGTTGCAATACGTTCTCGTTAACCTAACAGAATATTTCAGGGATCAACATTAATATTATTTACCATTTTGGCTCTCGGAAAATAAGTGAATTATGTTGAGCAGTAAAATAAACTCGTGTACAATATATGGAGCCGGTGTGTGCGACTATTTTAAGAAGATAATGCTTTTCCATAATAGTGCTATACAATTATTAATTAGTTTTATTGACCTGAATTGAATGTTATATTGAAATATTCAATACTGCAACTAATGGAGGTTATTATAACAGTCTCATTTTATTTAAATTACTTATTTATAATTGAAAGAATTACTTCATTATGTAGTTAAAGATTTTATATATTCGTGTTTTAACATATTAAGTATTTATGTGTAATGTGTAGATTCAAATGTCTTTTAAATATCATATTAAAAATTTTAAATGTTAAAAATAACTTGAAAAGAAAAATATTAATTCATAGATAAATTGAATATACATGCACATATTTTATTTTATTTTCTCATGGAAGAGTCTCTATTTTAATTTGCAGGCATATACTAATTGTATGTATATGTTTCATATGAAAATCACTATTTGTCGATCTCTGAATAACGGCTAGTAACTATAATTTACCAGAAGACATCGCTAATAACTAACAACCAATTATTCAACAGTGATGTGTATATATACTGTTAATGGGCGTTCTTGTGTAACAATCAACAATTAGTGAGTACAAATATTACAAGTTTAACATTGGTTGCTTTGTAGGTGATAGGAAAACCTTTGTTGTAAGTAATTAGACCAGTGAAAGATCCATGCCTGGATTGGATAATGATAATTACTAAAACAATATAGGAGAACACCGCACCATGTGTCGCATAATATATTTCGCTGATGTTGTAAAATTTCAAGTTAGTTGTGTTGCTGTGTTGCATATTATAATTTAACCCATTGTACTCAGTTTTTAAGACATTTATTAAGGCTACTCTACAATATTCTCGCATATAGATATAGCTCGATTTCAAGATACATAGTCAGATATAAAAAATATATTTTTTGCCAGCCTACGCCTCCACACAAGCAGGCAGACAGAAAGCCCACAGTCAACACAACAATATGAACATTTTCAGACTCTCAAACGATAGACTATTGTCACGCTCCATTCAATTTTAATATAATAATTAATGAGATAGTAAAAACTTGGTTCACAATTATCGACACAACCTTAATTTAACTTTACTTTTAAAATATTTCATAGAAAAGTGTTACTACTTGTTTAAATGTACTCTCAACAATGGTTAAGATAAATCGTTGGATTATACTGGACTCTAGGGTCTAATGAGATCCAAGTATTGTTCAGCTTAAGATCTGCTGAAGCACGATTAATTTAAAAAGAGTATGTACCGTATTCATTAAGTTTAAAGATGATTTAAATAAAGAGAAAGGCATATAACTTTTAAAAAATGAGGAGGAACTCGTATTATGGAAATATTAATAAAAGAAGGAAGAGGAAAATGTGTAAAATCATAGATTTTAAGGAGTGGAAAAATATGAAAAATGTTCAAAAATTTAAACATATATCCTGAGGATGCACTATACAACAAGGCTTGTTTTGTGACTAAGTATATAGATAATAAAACTAGCCATATTAGCGTTGACAGGTTAAATTTGTTTTTTTTTGTTTTGACAGTTGAACGAAATTTTAATGTTTTGACTGAAAGAATAAAAATCATTGCATATATATATATATATATATATATATATATATATATATATATATATATATATATATAAAAAATCCGGCTCTTTAAATTATATCCCCGTCCAATTTTCTTACAGTTTCACAATTGAGTTTACGTTGTTTCCCCAATCAAGAACTCATATTATAATTATGCAGGTCTCGAAAACCACCTTGGATTAAAAAGCGTGTTCCTTTAATCAGAATTAAAATTTTTAAATATAATGCGTTACATAGTTTAAATGTGTCAATTGTGCAATCACTTGTAAAATTGTATATTAATTGTGTCTTTACGAGTACAATCCGCATTGCACAACTGAACAAGAACCGTATATTTAATATTTTTTTTATTAAGTGTACACAATATCTTTATGCCTCTTTGGTGACATCTGCCGAACGTGTAAACAGCTATTTAGTGTAAGTTAACTTTGAATTACGTGTCGTAAGTATTGTAATAATTGTTCCCAACTCTTAAATATTTCGAGAAGATTTCCTACTTTTATCTTCATATAAAGGTTTCTCAGACTTAACTGATATATTATAAACGAACTAGCCTAATTGGTCTAGCCTCTTTTGAGTTAGCAACATATTTTTTTATTCATTTTTATTTACAAGAAAATATCATATAGTGATCTTCCTTACTTTTGAAGACAATTATCTTACTCATGATTTCATCCCCTCGAGTGTATGGTCTGTATTGATAACGTGTCTACAATCATAGAACATGACAGGAGCAGTGTCGTGATCTCACACCCAGGCGTAGGATGCCAAGATCTATTCCCCCGTGTTCCTTACTGGTAGCTGTACTATCAACTATTGCACAAGCTATTGTGATAAAATAGTCACATGCCAAAATAATTTACCAATGTCATCATAAATTCCGCTTGGTTTTATCGTAACAGTTCTACTATAATAAAAGCTTATGTTTTTTCCTTCTGCACTGATAATCAAAGAAATACCAAATAAGCCCTAGGAATAAATGCCAAGAATAGGAACCATTCTACTATCAACACTGGAGCAAACCCTCCGTAATGTTAACGAGAGTTATGTTCTAATTTGTTTTCTTTTACTAAATAACGTTATATTACATTTGTCGATGTATGCTACTTAAAATTTATGTCAAAAGTTATATCATTTTGAAATAATAAAATATATTTTTGCTCTGTATATCTGTTTGCCGGTTCCACAAGTTTATTGTAATATGGCCTAATTCGATTTTATATATCCATTTACTATGACAAATATCATCGAAATTAAATATAAGGGGTTTTTAAAGCCTTGAATTTTGCATTTGGCTTGTGAATAAATCATATGCTATTTACTTTATCATTACTACCATTAAAACTTCAGTGGTCATTACAAAAAATTCATTAGAAATATTTCGTATATTAATACATTCTATCTTTTTGCAAAATATATCAAACCATTCATCTTACCTCTTTCATAATGCCCAAAAAATATATAACTTATACTATTGGACTATTCCTTAAAATTTTTGTTAAATTTTCATGTGCCTTATTGTGATAAATAGGAATAGGAAACCTAGCAACTCAAAATTCGGTATAATGTTAATACCGATTTGATACCTCATAACGTTATGTAGTATTACTTATTTAGCCAAAATTACCTTTGGAACCTGTAGGAAAATAAAAAAGTAACTAATAAATACCCATAAGTATTCTACACTTTTAACAAAAGAGTCAATGAATAAGAGCTAATAGTGCAATGATCCAGAGTAATAGCTAACAATATATTGTTATAGAATAAGTGCCAATAGTACATTGATAGGGAGTTAGAGCTAGTATTGCATTTATAAAAAAATTATTGTTTCTCGCAAGTAAAAAAATCTTATTACACACATTAAACGCTGTATTAAATGCAGTCTCTAACCATATTAAGGTTGATGGAAGTGTTGTTAATCTCACAATAGAAAAATATTTCAGTTCAACACATAAATGGAATTATTGAGTCAGTTGTTATAAACGAACCATAAAATTGTACTGTCATTTGTACTGAGTTCCAAACGTGTACATTGTAATCCAACAAACTGTTCTGTGGTAAAGAAAGGTGTGAAAAGAAACAACTTTCTGCCTCAAAACACTTTAAGTCGCTCGGTGTGTTTCGCTGTCTGCGTTTTATTGGTTAGACGCAGTGTACTGGCGAAAATTTGTTTTCTTTAAAATTACATGCTATTATGTTTGAATGTTTTTCAAATTCCTCGTACAAGTATCACTTCCTAGAATAACAAACGTAAATCTGCTTTACACAATACGTAAAATGCTAAATATTAGTATTTTTGGAAATAAAGCAAAACAATAATAAATTTCTGTTTTGTGTCATAATTATGTGCATATTTAAGGTCCTAGAAGCCCACTTTGGCCAAGACGTGTATATGAAATTGTTGTTACTTTTTTAAATTTGGTGCTATAGTTATATTTCGTTTACCTTGTTTCCTATATATAAATCTGAAAATAATTGAAGAATTTAGGATGTTAAATACTTAGTCACAGAAAACCCAGAAAGATTATGCATTTTGTGTACATTACTTAGATACCGCAATCAAACATATGTATACTTTTATTGAAAAATACAACCCAAAGTCTTTCCTAAAAGCAATTAAAAAAATAATTATCCCTGCGAAGATAGATAGTACTTATGACAATTGATCAAGCCACATAACGTAACATGTTCCATGGACAGTATTTTTTATTTCAATTAATAAACATCAGTTGCCATAGTGATTAATAAATATTAATTACAAGTAGTATTATATTATTTTTATTATATATGGCAGCAACAACAAATTTGGTCTAATTAGTTTACTCTGGACCATTCTCTACACTTACTTCACGAACAAAGGTTTTAATGCCTGCATGCAAATCGATATCCTTTGACATTTTGGGGCGGCATATTTATTGCAGCTGAAGGAAAAACAACAGAGAAAACGTGCTCTAACATTATTTTAAGAAACATAAAGCTCTTTAACTAATATGAGGAAATGAGCGAACGCAATGCGTCCGGGAATATAGCAAGTGGAACCACAAAACAATGCACGGGAAAAATAATTCTGAAAATAATCGAGGCCACATTACATTTTTTTTAATACCGAGGGATACATATTAGACATTTAAGTTTTACCATAATACCTAGAAAAAATCAAGCAAGTAGGATGTATCCAGATTGGAAAGCAAGATCACGTACTGTACTGTGTCAAGTTTACAGATACTCTCAGCTTAGCAAAACGAACATTGAGGTAGGTATGGACAAAGCCGGGTGGCATGCTTGGAGGAACACATTTACTTTCAAGAAAAATCGGGGCAAATTTAATATTTAATCTCTTGTGGGTATGTCCGCGTAGGTTTGTCTGTACACTATGGTGTACCTGACGAGACAATGAGACTACTACTTGACCTATTTATAGTTGTCTCGTATGTTGAAATGATGTAAACTTCTCGTTTTAAGCTTCTTCGTCGTTTACTTTCTTTGGATCTCTTAGGATGAACATGGCTACAGATTCCAGGAATGAAGTGTGAGACGACGTCAGATAACAGACGCTGCAAAAAAGAAAGTTGAACTGGAGCTAAACTCAAAGTTCAGTTGAATTAACCCTTCCTGTATATCTACTTTAATGATTATATAAATATTGAACTTTCATTTTAAATTGAAAAATACAGCAATTTTAACTATTTTTTCAAAAGAATAAAATACTTAAAATAGAAATATAAATTTTTATATAACTGAAATTTTAGGTATATTGTACGTAATAATAAACTTTCAGCCCTAAGTATATAGTACTAATAAACTTTAGCCCATAAAAAGTACTAATATTAAAATCAAACAAAGATGTTTACCACTGTAATTAGATTTTGGGCAGAAATTTATGAAGTGGAATGTTAATTGCTTAAACCCAATGAAAGTTTCAAATATATAATTCCTGAACGTTCATACGTTTAATGTCTTAGTATGTTATATAAGAAAGAAACTATAAAATAATGTCTTTAATAATACAAATGTACTAGTTTTAATACATTTTGTAATTAAATTTAATTTTTTTATTAATTAATGAATTTTACATTCATTACAATCTATTAAGGTTTTTAGCCTGAAGACACGTTTCTTTAAAAAAATATATAAATAAATATCAAGTTCCTTTGCTATGTATTTGGAATGGACGTTCTTATACGAGGAAAAGAAACGATACGAATAAATCAACGTGAAGTGTAACAAACGCCGATACGGTTCTGTTCTGATTGATAACTCGTACGAATACGGACATAGATCCCCCAGACATGTGAGGAGGCTTGAATACTACAACATGACTAATAAGGCGACTGTCACGTGACTCGTCTGGGTACCTGCTTCTGGTTTGTCTATTATACATCTTCAGTTGTGTCATAACTCTATCATGCTAAGAACATATTCGCCATTGAGTTTTATTTTATTTCGAGTTCATATGCATGAACTGTGCTTTTCCCTGGGTTATTCGTAACATAACTTATTTTTATTGGTTTTTATCTATAGTAAATATGTTAAAATTTAACTTATTAAAGAAAAAGTTTAAAAAAATTGAGTACAATTTATTAAATACATCTATTACGATTATTTTATTTTATTGACAATGGTCCAACTATATGATTTAAAATAAACCACAAAACCAATTAATAATAGGTTATTTATTATTGTTTAATAAAGAACTATTTATCCAGAAATTTTCTTTTTTAATTGATAAAATATGTAAGAGAAATTTATAATATTTAATTGAATGGAACTTTTCTGTATAATTCCACTACATTAGTATTGAATCTTAGTAATGAGATTCGACTATTTTAGAACTATATTATTCAATTTTTAAAATAAATCATTTACACGATAAAATAATGGTGTATACTTGAATACTTTAATGGTGCAAGGTGGAAGTGCAGCACAATACATGTCTAAAACGGATTCACTTAGTTTGCATGCTAAATGTCAAAGTTATAGCTCATTTCAATCTCCAGATATTCTGCAGAAGAACGGAAATTATACAAAAAGCCGCTGCTAGACAAATGAGATATTATAAAATTGATACTTGTACAAATAATTTTGTATGCAAAATTTAAAGTCGACACTAGATACCTTTCTCGACATATCATGCCAAATGATATATTAATACAGATCTTTGTTTATAAAATTGGGTTTCATATCGATGTTTAAATAATAATAGTCAACATACAAAGTCAATATAAAATATTGTTTCATATGTTTGGATGGTTAAGGTATATGTGTTAATATGTTACATATTTGACAAAAATAAAAATATTATCAAACCTTTATCTAAATCTCGTGGGTAGATATGCACCATCATTAACTCAGTGTTGTTCATATTGAAATAAAGCATCATCCATAATTTCATGTCTATATGTCAATAGATTTTTTTTAAATATTGTGCTGAAACAAATGACAGACATCGCTAAAGCTCAGAAAATAACATTTTAAACCTCACTATAGCCAATAGAAACAATGTTGTCACCTTAACAAAGTTAAATATAGTAATGTCGAATGACGTAATCAAGTAAACAATTTTAATGCACACTGTTGAGCCGTCAGCATATTCAAGGGTCTTTACTAAAGGTATGGATGAACATTATATTTGTGTAATGATCGATGTCATGAGACGAGGCGATTGCAGATCAAATAGTTTCCAGAACAGCCTCAGACCACTGAGAGTAACCACCGGCCTGAAAGTTACAAAGCTATATCTTGCTTGTAACTAGAGATGCAACTGATGGACCCAGTGAAGGCTAACTGTGTTTGTCTCTGCAGTGAACCTTCGACGTAACTGACTGACCTAACTACATAATCAACTCTGAATGCAAACTGGACATCACGCACAATTACATTTATAAATCACGATACTAGGTGAATTTCTTTAGTTAATTAAATGAGTCTATAACTTATGCTATTTCTTATATACATCCAGTGATTTTTATTTGTGCTTTCACTGACTGTGTTTTAATTTTTCCATTCAAATTATTCCACTTTTCTATGTGAATTCATTTTATATTGCTTTCAGTTTAGACTTAATTATTACGTGATTAAACAATCATTCACTGACAGATGGCAAATGTTAAAAATCCTGTTTCCTTCACAATCTTTTCATCCTAAAAAAGTAAACTTCAAGCAGAGTAGGAAACGTAACATTTCAAACAGAAATTCTACCTGAAACCAGTAAGTCACCGCAACAGGAAGGGATACTATCAGAGTAAATAAAGAGAAAAAATAAATTAGCATTAGGTGGATTTACCGTAGCTGGGTAGACATAAATTTATCCGAAAAATTCTTTTTACAGTAGGCACCTATAACAGGAAGGCCATTTTATTTTTTTCTGTTTACTTATTATAGTAATTAATCTGTGCTTCAGTATAAAAAACATTTTCTACACAATTATGGTACTCCCTTGAAAAAATCTTATAATTAATAAAATACTTTTTTAATGCATTTCTTAGATTAATTATAATTATTCTATGTGTTCATAGACCATACAAAAATGAATAAAAATAATTTATAATACAAGTTTATTATGTATAAAATTAAGAATGGAATTAAAATAAAACCCTAAATAAACTGAAAACAACTGACACCACCGCTAATGTCAGCCTACACCGCTGTTGTGCAGGTTAACAAAGATATAGAGCATATACTTTATTCTAGTACAAACAAAACACTAACTGTGTTGCCAGCATTGTTCTCTCCATAGATTTCCCTAATTAAATCAAGAAAACTATTCAATAGCACAATATTGACTGAGGGTAAATATAAGCAAGACAAAGCATATGGCCCTGTCCCTGCCTACCCGGTACCTAGTTGGTTTAGAGCTGAAGATGCACAGCGGGAAATGAGGTGTTCGTCAGATCCTTTGTAAGAGCCGTATTATCCAACCAGTTTATCTTTTCAAATATCCAGGGAATACTGTTTGATGTTAATATTATGTTGGCAGCCTATGTTAGATCTACCAATTCAAATTACGGTAATTTATTTAAAAGTCCATAACATTATCACGTGTTCCTAACATAGGCTATATCAAAACAGTTTTACGTGTTTTAAAACCGTAAATTGGGCCTTTAAGTTTGTCATCGACCTGTCATAATTTTCATCCCTGATCATAACTATCAGGTTCTTTTTATCACTTATTAGAGCAAGGAGACAAATTTTAAGGTTCTCCCTAAAAATCGATAGGTCCATATGGGAAATATAAACAAATTTAAGCCTTAATAGGGCATCAGTATAGGACTGACATTACGAGCTGTGAGAACCATTGAAAAGCCTTTTTTTACAGGAAAGTGTTTGTATCGTAATTCCTATATATGTGTGTGTGTGTGTGTGTGTGTATATGTGTGTGTGTGTGTGTGTGTGTGTGTGTGTGTGTGTGTGTGTGTGTGTGTGTGTGTGTGTGTGTGTGTGTGTCTCAGAATGAATGCAATATAATATAAACTCATGCACAGTGTATTATCGGCAATAGCAATGCTTTTTTTAGTTTGTTTTTGACAATGGAAGGATTTTGGAGGAAACAAGATTTTTGGACGTTTGTGATCATTCAGTGATAATCAAAATCAGCAAATGATTATTTGATCTTGCGTG
The DNA here is from genome assembly GCF_021130785.1 of Homalodisca vitripennis. NCBI lineage: Eukaryota > Metazoa > Arthropoda > Insecta > Hemiptera > Cicadellidae > Homalodisca > Homalodisca vitripennis. The sequence goes on from NC_060207.1 coordinate 196,116,464, forward strand.
GAAACATTTTTTTTCTATTTAGAATGTTATAAATAATTTTCCAGTAAAATATACAAAATGGAAGTAACGTGAAATTTGGAAAAACTAATATCTAATTTTATATCTAATCAAGACAGACAGAATTTCATTTAATAAATGGTATATATTGAGTCATAAAGAAATCGGGAATTTCGTAGAGTAATTTTTAACTAAATATAAAGTTTAGTTATTAAAATATAAATATAATATATTTTTTTGTATGTCGGATATTTATATTTTTTTAATCAATAGTAATTATAGTATATTGAATGTGTTATGAAATTATTAAGAGTGTGCGTGTCCAAATTTTGTGAACACGATGATACGCTGTATGGGGGTCTTAACAAAGAAAGGTGTCAATTTATTTTACGACGCTATTTTCCGCTTCACAGCTCTAGTAAAGCTTTCCTCCAGCTAAGTAATAGCGCTAGGTCGTGAGTCGCACATTCTATGGGAACAATACTCGTACATATGCTGTAATTTCCCATTCTGTTTGATGTGGTTCTATCTTGTATATGAGAGTTTATGAAGTTACTCGTTAATATAATTTACCAACAAATTTTTAACAAATTCTTGGCATTAACTTATTAACTCGAAAACGTAGATTACTGTTAAAAACAATACTCGGTGTGTGTGTGTGTGTGTGTGTGTGTGTGTGTGTGTGTGTGTGTGTGTGTGTGTGTGTGTGTGTGTGAGAGAGAGAGAGAGTCTGCATTGTTTTCTTATTTTTATTATGTTTAGATTTAATTACATTAGTTTTTAATCTATATTTTTCTTACTTTGTGTTTGTTTACGGTTGGCCTATTTTACACCATTCTCTTCAGGATTACTTTTCTACAAGTTTTGGACATAAAGTTTGCGTGTTTATTATCCATTTAATCAAGTTAATGTACTTCAAATATAAACAAAGGATGTTTATCGGGACAGATTTTTCCATATTGTGTCTGATATTTCAGAAATGGGTGGTCTTACACTTCTGGTTCGTATGTTATTCAATTTTTAATTTCACATTACCAAAAAACCAATAAATTTAACAACTATCTTTACGCTATAAAAACAACTATAAAAACAGATTCGCTTTATTTTTGCCATTTCCTTGAAAATCGGGTACAATCTTTCGCAAGCTGTAGCTCGCTAACAAATCGTTTCCTGAAATATGTTAATGTGAATTCTTTTAATGTTTTTATGAGAGAAAACCACCTGATTTATCACCGAAGTTTTTAGGGTTACTCGTGCCACAACCTGTATACAGGGCGTTCACAAAAAGTTGTTACAAACTTCTGTGGCAGACACTATTCATAATTGCAACATAATTGCAAATAAAAAATATAATTTAACCATTAGTCGAGACATGTCTCGTTTATAGGCCGCCATTATTTTTATTAAAAAGTTAATATATCTAGAAATAGTAATGCTACAGTTAGCAAAGTTCGCCCACATGTAAAAATACATAAATTATCAAAACCTAATTACTTGATTATATATATATATATATATATATATATATATATATATATATAATTTTGATATAGTCATGTTATATTTTAAAATTTATTGAACGATAAAATACATGAATGTTTGTAAATATTTTTTTATCATAATGAGGTTATTAAAAAATGTATACAACAACAAACTGTGTAGCTGAAGTGGTAAAAAGCTTTCACTGGACACTGAGATAAAGGGGCATTTGTTTGATGGTATTGTATTCCGTGTTTTATAAAACAACACTTTACTGCACGTAACAGTTTTATCCCGCAATATACTACCCTTTTAGATTCAAATCAAATGGGCATCACGCATACGTAATTAAATGCAACTCTTCGGCAAACTTGTGCAACTAGTAAATATTTCACCCGACGTTGTCTCCGTTATATTATGCATAAACAGCGAAAACCGGAACTGTAAAATTGGTCCTTTATTTCGATGGTGATGTTTAGTTTTTTTAGAATATTTTTCCATATGCGTATTCCCCTCTGCAATATTTGTTCATTACACTGTGGTTGGTATATGTTTAACTCACGTGAGTTTCAAATTTAAACATAACGGTTAGAGGAAAAAGTAAATATGCCTTTATATTAACACGACTCGAAACAATACGATAAATGAAATTTGGGTCATTGGAATAAAAAAATGCATAGTTCTTCCGATCATACCTCGCCCATTAGCACAACTAATAAAAACAATGATAACACAGATAAAATATGGAGATATTTTCGTCCTCAACTGGAAGAAAATTTTAAAGGCAATTGCATACACACTAATTAACAGGATCAATTATAAGGTTGAAGTAGCGATGTCCGTGATTGTTTTAAACTACACTGATTAAAATGACAAAAATATGAGAAGATTATATATCCTATATATACTATTAAATATACAAGATATATAATAAGTTTATACCACTCCAAAAACCACAGATTGGCTGGATTGATGATTAGTTAATTTTTAACAAATACGCATGGTCCCTGATAAGAGATTTTCCAGTAGGATGATTGAGAACCGGATGGTTTTAGTTTTCATAGGAAGTGTTATTGCCTAATAAACATCTATAAAATCATAACAAAGAGCAAAAGCTCATAAGGCAAATTAAAGCGGATGTCACTTTTGAGACAAATTCATCCTCCTGAGACTAATATAAAATTGAAAAGAATGCCACTTTCCTTCTGATTTCGTAGACTGCCTCAGATGAAGGAAAAAAGGGGGAACATGATATTTATTTCCCTATCAATGGCTACAGTTATTTAACATACCTGTTTGAAGTGCATTTGGCCTGGTCCAACGGTATTTAATGCATTATTTAATCATTACACAGGGTTTTTGGACCAATGGTTTTTTCTTACCTTTTCTTGATGAAGATACAAGAGTGTGTTCGTGATACCGTGATCAAGTGTGTTTAATGGTTTATTGAAGCTTTTATCAAAATGTTATAATTTCGAAGTATTTTCCGTAGTTTGTTTTATTGATAGCATCTGTTAGTTATACATGCAAACATTTCCTTAGTCCAATGTATAAAAATTAAAACAATTTGGTATTATGGTAATGTTTACTGAAAAATCGATATGGCAAAAATAAAAAAAATTATTGTTATAAAGATAAGATAACAAACTGAATGTTTATTAAACCTACACAACTATATTCAAAAAAATGTATACAATTTGAACAATGATAAATTAAGGTACATATTAATTTTTATTTAAAAGTAGTGTTGGTGTATACTTCACATACAATATTACCTTTTGCTTATAACATTCAGTACGTATTTATCCTTATCTTTACTGAATTTGCAATACTCTATACTCTATAGCGAATTATCACACACAACACAGAACACACACACACAAAAATAAACTAAATCCCTTTACATGTTTAATTAATTATTGGTTGAGAATTATTTAATTATGTTAATAAATTCTTGCTCATTATAGGAGGTCTACAGGGCGGATAACCTATTGCATTCGCTACGGTAATGACTAGTTTTTGTTTTTTTTTTTTTTTTTTTTTTTTTTTTTTTTTTTTTTTTTTATTTTTTTTTTTTTTTATTTTTTTTTTTTTTTTTTTTTTTTTTTTTTTTTTTTTTTTTTTTTTTTTTTTTTTTTTTTTTTTTTTTTTTTTTGTTTTTTTTTTGTTTTTTTTTTTTTTTTGTATTTTTTTATTTTTTTTTTTTTTTTTTTTTTATTTTTTTTTTTTTTTTTTTTTTTTTTTTTTTTTTTTTTTTTTTGTTTTTTTTTTTTTTTTTTTTTTTTTATTTTTTTTTTTTTTTTTTTTTTTTTTTTATTTTTTTTTTTTTCTTTGGGGTATATCTCGCCATGGTCTATACTATTGCTGCTTATGTACAACATCTTTCTGGTGCTATTATTGGGGAACTGGACATGGTTCCCAATACATGTTAAGTATTCTGTTTGGTTCTTAATTGAAACATCGAACGTAGTTCTGCGTATCTCAAATTGTGTTATACCATTGCTGCTTATGTACAACACGTCCCTGTGCTATAATTGGTGGGAACTGGACTTTTCTTTTTTTGGGTTCAATACCATTAAGTATACTGTTGCTCTTAATTAAACATCGAACCTGGAAGTCTCAGCGTATCTCAAATTGTGTATAACATTGCTGGCTTATGTACAAGCACTCCTGTGGCTATAATTGGAAACAGGACATTGACCAATACCATTAAGTAACTGTTTGGCTCTTAATTGAAACAACGGACTGGTAAGTTTCAGCGTATCTAAAATTGTGTTACCACATTGCTGCTTATGTCAAGCACGTCCTCTGCTATAATTGGGACACTGTACATGACCAATACATTTAAGTATACTGTTTGTTTCATAATTTAAACACCGAACTGGTGTTCTGCGTACTAAATTGTGTATACCATTGCTGCTTAAGTACGAAGCACGTCCTGTGCAATAATTGGGAACTGTACATTGACCAATACCATTTAAGTTATACTGTTTGCTCTTAATTGAAACAACGGACTGGTAGTCTGCGTATCTAAAATTTTGTATACCAAATGCTGCTTATGTACAAGCACCTCTTCTGATATAATTGGGAACTGTAACAATGACGAATAGGCATTTCAGTATACTGTTTGTTTCTTATTAAACACCGAACTGGTAGTTTTCTGCTATCTCAAATTGTGTATACCATTGCTGCTTATGCACAAGCACGTCCTCTGCTATAATTGGGAACTGGACATGACCAATACCATTTAAGTATACTGTTCGCTCTTAATTGAAACTTCGAACTGGTAGTTCTGTGTATCTCACATTGTGTATAATACTGCTAAGAACACAAAAGTAAAAGAATCTTTAGTTACGCTTTGACAAATCACATGGTGTCCATGTATTAACATGGAATGCAGTTTTTCTTTTAACGAAGTTAAATATGAGTTACTATATATTATTTAAAAATATTATTCATATTCTCAAAGTTGAAAGGAATATAATTACTTGGTTCTTTGTGATTTGTATTATTTAATGTAACAATTAAGGATCTATTGAGCCGTTACTATTGGTCAAATCGTTATTTTACGGACTCTGTCCTGTGTAGTAACTTCAAGTTCAAAGGATACCAGTGAAATGTCTCTTTGCACATATAATATTAGAGAAGAAGTCACATCAAAAATACCTATTGTAGCAGTACATTACTTGTGTAATTGTTGGAATGCTTTAATGCTTTTGCCCTTCTGGAATGGACTGAAGATGTTAAAAGTTTTGAAATTTTAACTTCTATCTCAGATATACTAAACCTAACATGTATTATTGGGGTTTATACGAGTATACAAGAGTGTTAGTGTGGTTACAAGACCTAACCCTCAAAATTCCAATCAAGGTAGCTGTATAGATAACATCTTTACTCTCCTTCACCTGGACAGGTGGACTGCGACGATTGCCTATTTGGGTGTGTCTCATCACAATGCTATATTATCTCACTACGGACAAACCTCTACTACGTAAATATATTCATTAATGCTCAGTGAAATCATATGCAGTGACATGCACTACCATCAAAATAGAAATTAATTATGTTCAAATGAAGCTTAATGCAAAATTTTAAGTCTTTTTCGGTGTGGACGTACCGTACTGGCAGAGTTGCAGATATACAGACACACCAATAGAAAAAAAACGACATTAAATTGCTTTAGTCCCCGGAGAAATAGGCTTTGTTAACCCTCAGTGGATTATGAGAAAGAAATCTGCTGACGAGTCTCTTAGAATTATTAAGTCTAAATATTTATACGAGGAATTAGTTTTAGTCTTGCAATTAAAATACGGACATCAGTTAGGTTTTAAGCTTAGTATTTACTTAAAGAGAAACTTTATATATATGTATTTAAGATAATACGTCTAATAAGCATTCATCATACCAAGGCATGTTGTTAAGTTGATCAACCTCGATTGTTATTGAAAAAGATTATGAGAGAAAAGAGAAATTTGCCCAGAAAGGCAGGCAGTGAGTTTGACAAATGCAGCCGTAAATCGGTGTGGCAGGTGAGGAGACAAGAGACTAATGTCCTGTAAGATCCCCTGCGTCTGACCCATGTGTAATGTCAGTAACCAATGTGTATCTGACCTTCATTTACCATGAAGGATTGATAAAAATCCTAACTATTTAGTTTTAAAGGTTATATTTCCCAAGATTTCATACTAATATTTTTAGGACGAAGATATGAAGGGTAAACCTTTTTACATAATAAAATATTTTAATTTGTAAATTATAAAAAAAAAATCTTTACCTATAGCATCAAAACGTGTAAGATAGTTTACTTAAAATATTTTTTTACTAGAAACTGTATGAAAACACTAAGCCTATATTGAACTGAAAAGCATGAAGTATTACATATAAAATCATTTGGTTGGTTTCTCTTCATAATATTTATGTATATTTATATGGATTACCTTATATGCAATTATATAGAAATGTACAAAGTAATAGCTCGTGGTATCCTCAGTTTGTAAATGTTATACAGTCCATTGTCTTCATAAGAACAGTTTTATATTCATTGGTTTAAACATTTCCATTAAACCAACAATGGGTATATCAAAACTGAAGGTTGGCTTACGACTATATCTGAGTAATCCATTAAATATCCAAGAGAATCGCATCACTTCAGTTTGAATTTCTAAAGAATATCTCTGATAGAGCCGGGGCCCAGCGACCTCTCTTATACGCTGAACGCGTTACTTCAAACGTCTACGATTTTAAAATACACGCCTATTTTACAACAACAAAACAAATTTTTTACTACTTGGATATTATGGGTAGTATTCATGTATTTGAGTACAAGGGAAATATATTGTGTAGTATGTTGTATTGGTTGTACCAAGTAAATGTAGAAAAACAAGACTTTCTGTTTAAAGATAAAGCATTCTCCTTTTAACTCATAATTATAAAAAAAATTTACATTCAACAAAATTACAATACAGCGTTGGTTTTATTTATCTTGAAAAACGACACTAACAATTGATAGTTTCAAGTAAGAAGTAAAGGAATAGTTAGTTCACTGGATAAGCCTCACACATTATTATTAGCCATTTGTAATATTGGATATATTAAACATTTTAAGTAACATACCATGTCAATTAAACCATTATTATTTCGATTAAGAAGTAAAATATTTTGTTAGTTTATTTACGTTTTACACGCACCTTAAAATGCAGGTTTTGTGGTATTGACATCTTGTTTATATGACTATAATAACTAAACCCCTGATTTGTTGAAATATTTTATATAAAATATAGTAATTCATCTTTTTACATAATTATCAATCAAGATAACATTACGCTTAATTGTGGACGATCACGTACGAATCATAAAGTCTGTCTAAAGTAGTAACGTTCAAACCCAAGTCTCAATATAAAATAGGCACTTGGCATGAGGGTTGTACTCGGTTTATTTACAGGCCTAGATAGTTCAGCACGCAAGCCGTCCATTGACTCTAAAACGTTTCCTCTTTATTCCTTTGTCATGTTTCACTTACTTACTCCTTATTGATATATCATCACTGAACACATATTGAGTCATTTGGTCTAAATAGTGTAAAACCTTGCCGATATGTTTATGCATTAAGTAATAAGGAAGAATAAGGTCTTTCAGATTAGTTCCCTTCTATTATGGAGCCCTACACAATAATCGTTATATGTATAATTTTAATGTCATTTTTTGTTTAAGAAAAATAATTCGTTACCAAAAGGCAGCCCTCTTTTAATAAAATGCAACTTACTACCGATTAGCAACTATTTTTTACAAGATTTTAAGTGATAAAAATATACCATATTGTTTAATGTTATACCACAGGAGTAATTTTCTTGTTTACTGTATCAAATGTAACATGATCTACAAATAAACATCTTATACATCAGTCTCAATTAAATTAAATTCGATAATGATAAATATTACTTGCAGTTTGATTATATGCAATAATATGAAGATAATACTTCCATTGAGAAATATATCAATTAAATAGTAATTTTAAATGTTCCAATTTAATTTTTACTTCAATTTCTTAAAATAAATATAAATTTAAGTTCCTTTCGCTAGCTGTAATTGCTTCTTAAAGGTCAATAAACTCTATTTGATCTGAAAAAGTTAATTGCTTCGCATTTGAGCAGTCAAGGTACAATTAGTAATGTCTTAACATGTATGTTTTTTTAAATTTGGTTTTATATTAATTATTTGGAGTGGGGAACCGCCTCAATTCATATTTTTTGTAGAGAATGAGGTATTTCAAAATTATGTGCAACATATTTCCTTTCCTAACTGAAAAACTCTACATAAACTAACTGACTAAAATTGTATTTATACAGATATCTAAGAATTTGTTTGGTAATGCTCTTATACATATAACATTTTGTTACATGATACAAGTTCCTAAAATAGTTAATACTTTATGTAATTTTTTATTTAAGCGGAAACGCAGAAAATAGCCAGCACTGTCTCCTTGTAATATCTACGGAAATAGTAATAACACATTTTGCTTGGTTATAATGTTCGTATATCATTTGTTATGGATTTGTTATAGCATGATTCTTTTTCTATTAAGGAAAACAGGAATTGAACAAATACCAATGTTATGGTTCTCGTCTAAGGAAAGCAGCTGATAAATCCAGTGACGATCCAGGATAAATTAACAAGAAAGGACATGTATGCCGACAGTGGTTTCCTAGTATGATAATTAGAGATAAGGGGAACACGCAGGTCATACATTAGATCCTGGTGACATGGTTCTCCACACTGCCTTAATGAACAATGTGTCCAGTGAGGATATTAGGATAATTTAAGTGATGCAACATTGTTATTAACAATTTTAGGATATGTAAAAGAATACATAAAGTGTAATGCCTCATCATTGTACTACGTAAACATTTAAGTTATAGTGATGTGATAAAGCAGAAAGTAAATAAAAATATTAAATTAAGTAAATTTTACCTTGTAGACCTTGTTATGACAAGGTAGTAGTATGCTACACCACTCAGAATTTCAGATCTTCAGCTTTTTTAGTATGGTGTTACTACTTCACATATCAAATTTCACTAGATTATACTAAATTTGATTACAATGTTTTATTTATTATCACAGTAACTTATACTGCAATTTTTTCGTTGCTATAGTAGTACCCCATAAGACCGATGTAAAATATGTTCCATGACGCTCAGCCGAATTCCTTGGGATAACATATCGTCATCAAAGTAGATGTTTCTCATATATAAATGAAGCTTCATCCAAACTTTCATGTCTATATATAATATTACTTCTCAAGATATCGTACGAACAAGTAGAAAGATGCATAAAATGGCCCCCAAGTGACAGGTTTTACTTTCTCTAATCTAATAATAACTAGTTTTCCTTCCCTGAGTATAATTTTTAACTACGTATCTAATATTTTTGTGACAGTTATTATGTCTTAATATGTTTTAATCTAAATGATGTGTTAATCGTTAGAGGATGGAAAATAATAAACTCGTATAATGATGAATTATCAACGGATTGTAAACATTTCTAAATTGATTACTACAATTCATATGGCTCGCTTAATTAAGTTTATCACAACCTAATATCGTAGACGGGTTTATTTTTTAAATGTTCCCTACATTTTAGATATTGATTATAGCTTATTTATTCGGTAGTAAGTTTTCAGAGATTTTCCATCGTTACCTTTTACAAAACGTATAACACTACGATTTGAGGATAGACATTTTTTAGAATGATGTAAAATACACTAATAGAACTAAATTAAAACTTAAAAGTGTGGCAATAGAGTAAAAGTTAAAATTAAACTTATATCTAAGTGATAAATCAACAGAAGAAAGTCCAGACTGGTGGCGAATGAAGCGAAGCGGTGTCTCTATACAGGCGCTATGAGCACAAACAATACGACACACACGCACTAGATTAAGTGGAACACTGAGGCCTACTTCCACACAGAAATAGGCTATATTTAAATTCTTCAAACATATTTTAATAAAAGCATATTTTAAAATTAAAGTATGGTAAATGTTCAAAACCCTATTAAAATATGGAAATTCAATAGGGTTTAATTATATAATATATTTTATATAGTACTAGCATATACAATAGTCTCTTTGAGGAGAAGTTTAAAGCTTTATAAAATTTGATCTAAAAAATTCATACATTTAGTTATTAATGTATCTTGAAGTATTTTATTTATTTTCTTAAAACCAGGAAACATTCACCTATTTTTTCAAAGCGGATTAATAATTGAAAGCTTAGTTAAAAAGCAAAACCAGAAGGCCTATGTTACCCATATATAAATAAAACTATATGGTATCCGTTTTTGTTGTCAGTGCTGTTTGGTTTCAATATAAAACAAATACAAATAGTCAAGTTTGGTTAATGATAAATACTGTGTTATTTTATTTTTTCGTGATACGCAAATAAAATACCTTTCAAAGAAGGTACCAATAAAATATAATACATGCAAAAATCCTTATACTCCTTTAATAACGATATTACATAATATTGTAACTAGCGCTGCTAAAGGAAACACATTAAAGCCAACCATACCTGTTAATAGTACTCTAGAACACATTGTAGCCGAAAACCAATTAGCTAAGTAATCTTCTGGTGATGTTATGACAGGGTTAGCGCTGGGAGACGAATGACTTGAAACACTTACATTTACATAAACACATAAACATTGTTAATATGTTAACGGCTTGCGTGAAATTACTTAAGTGAATTCTGCTTACATATACGGCATAGTTAAATTTGATAAAGCTTTCACAATAAAGCTCACGCATAGAAGTACATTCAAGACTCTCTATATATTAATGTATTCTTGTGTTAGATAACTGTTATCTAAAAGTGAATATTTATAAAATACCTACATAATAAAATATATTCAGTATTTAAGTAAAACACACTTTCTTTGTTTTGATATAAATATAAACAAAAATTTCAATCGCATTATATTTAACTTAATTAGATTATAACATCGTAATCACTGAATATTTTTATAATTTGATTTTCTAGAAACATATTTGGATTATCAATAAAATTTGTATACAGTTAAACAATAATAATAAAATTAATACCGTAAAGAACGAGCTGAATTTCTGTAAGTTATGGTTATAAATTTAATTTCTTTAAACAAATATAGCTTAAAAAGCAGAAAAGGATCTCCTTAAAATAAAAACGTCTGGTCGCTAGGATTTTAAAAGAAGCAGATATTTACTAAAAAAAGAGCCTTAAAAAGAACAAAAGGGCCATCTTATATTCAACACGCTGGTTTTTTAATATTTAAAAATAGAAGCAGCACGATATATGCACCTCATTCTTATAACCAGAAAACCACCAGGGTAACGTAAATAACATTTGAAAAATACATGTGAATCCTGCCCGACCTGCAAGCATTGTTATTTTAAGAACAGTTTTAGTATTTTTTTCTTTAGCAATATTGACCTCGTAGGACATGAAGACACAAGAGGCTTTCAGACACAATAACACAGATTTTAAAATACTTAAGTATTGTTTAAATAGAAAATGTAGCAGATGTTTTCATAATTTATTTTTGCATATCCGTGTTTTTTCCTTAACATACAACATCACAATATTAATTTAGGAACTCGGATTTAGGAACAAATAGTACAGACAGTTTCTCTGAACATAACGACCTCTATTAATACATGAAATCGACAGTGACTCGTTGGTATCACAGTGTATTGCAATGGTGTGCGAGGAGATAAAGAGAAGACGATTAAGGCAAAATTAATGACCTGCGTGTTTGCTAATCCCTAATTATCTTACACACAGTACCCGTTGTCTTGTACAAACACTCCCACTTCGTTCCGCTCAACATCGCGTGGTCTAGGTTAATTAGTTTACTAGTTTATAAAATAATCTCCTACCTATATTATCTGTTCTAGAATCACTTGTAGGTACTCTGTTATACCTATGTTCATTATGTTTAATAAAGTTCTAATATTGTCTTGCAACTAAATATGATAAAACCTACTTATTGTGCAGCAATGTTGGGAAGGGTTAATTCAATGTGAATGTTGAGTTGTGAAAGTCTGTGACAGCGTCAGATTGTAGACGCTGCACTAATAGGAATGATTAGTGGGGCTTAACTCAACATACATTGGACTTAATGGTTGAGTCACAGTTAAAATATTTTTGCAAATAACCTAGCTAACTGTAAATGAAGCCAGGAGAAGGTCCTAATTTAGCAACAATTATGGTCTTCCCTCTCCACATGTAAGGCGCCTATGGTGTTAATTATAAAAGGTAACCAAATATTGGAATAGAATAGAAACACGTTTTTATTGAGGCGTAATTAGGACAGCATGGTTCTTTATTACACTTAACATAACACTAAAAAATAGTCTTAAAGGTAAAATAAGGCTTATGTAACTAAAATTTACGAATACAATACTCCATTCACTCTTCCATTCACACAGCTACGATTCAAAGAGTAGCCCCGCCCCAATGATCGGTCCAGGTATATTTTTGTCAGCTTCCACCACAAAGCGTTCGCGTGTCTCAATTTGTTTAACATAATCAGCTGTTAAGGAGTTCCATAATCTACATCCAGTGGTGGTGAAGGATCGGTTGTAGGTTTTGGTTCTGTGTAATGCGATTCTGAGACTTAGTGCACCAGGCAGATGTTTCCTTGCGTCACTCCCTGCCAAAACCTTGAAATTTTGAGATAAATAATCTTGTGACTCTGTATTAATAACAAAGAACAAAAATGACAAAATAATAACACATCTTGAATCGGCTTATTTTACAATTCATGACTGAATAAAATATAACATGATCCCATCGACGTGAAATAAATATAAGCGAATACAGTAATTTTGTGCTCTTTGCAGTTTAGTGCCAAGGGCTACGGCTGCAGTCATGTCATTGATTACAGAATTGCAGTAGTTAAATTGAGGAAAGACAAGACAAGTGATGTGATCTACACAAGTTTAATGTGAAATGGTAGAAGTCCTTTCAGTAGTTTCAGTGTGTGGACGGCAGCGAACACCCTGTTAGAGATGTTCACCTATGTATCGGCATCATAAGTGTGCATTTTTATGATTAGTCCTAGACTTTTCACCCTTTCTATTTATGGTAAGAGTCTTTCTTCTACACTTATTTTCTGTGTATTTTTCAGGTTAATTGAATTGGAAATTCGTTGATTATCGACAATCATAGTTTGGGTTTTGTCTGGGTTAAGTTTAAGTTCATTCTTGAAGTACATTGAACAAGTCGTTATGTGTCTTCATTCATCCACTTCACAATGTGGTCTATGTCGATAACGTTAAAGTGTAAGTAGAATTTTAGTCCAGCATAAAAGTAAAATTTTCAGTGTCACAATATCGTGTTAATGTCGTGTATGTACACAATTAAAAATAGCGGGCCAATAATAAGAGAGAAAAATACGAGGGTACTACTCGTATGTTAGGGTACTAAGGTTAATACGAAACTTGACTATACATGTTTGAATTGCTGACATTGTATAACATCATATATTGACGTAGTGCAAAGTAATAATCAATATTTATTCGTTATTTGTATTATATTTAGTTTTATAAATTAAATTGTGTAGAGTTTACACATTACTTTAGCGTTTCGTCATTCAATAACGCGACGACATTAAAAAATGCTCCAAGCGTTATATTGCTTCACAGAACAACTGATATAATATTTTGGATATTATCGGTCTAAGTATTAGAGAAAAAGGTACGTTTCTGCTTGATTAAGCAAAAATGAAATGTTTGTATAAGTAGATTTCTGTAACAACTATAGCTACCAGCTTCGTTTCCATTTTGCTAATGTTCGGTCAGTATTTGAAATGTCGTTTCAAATAGTTAACATCTTAAAAAACTATAAAACCTGATCGGCATATATTTCATGAATACGTATCAGACGATATATAAATATGATAGGCACCTGCTCCACATGCAGAATAATATAAATAGATATACACAAAACTGGAACATTTTTGAAATGAAGGAAACAGGATTTTTCCGGACATTTGCCATCGTTCAGTGAAACAATGAATCAGTAACACTACGTTTCGAGATCTGCAATCTGATCTCTTCTTCACGTAAAGAACTAACCTAATACATAATATTACAAACTAGGTTAAAATAAACAAATCTTACCGAAGTATTGCAAAATATAAACAAATCGTGCCACAACGCTTTGGTAAGAGTTTATGATGTGGTAATGCCTAACCAAAACTTTTGTTTCTATAAAAATTTCACTTCAGGCCCAAATATCGGTACGAAAAAAATATTTTAACGCATCGGTGATATTTTTGTTCGTTACAGATATTATATTTAAGACTGGTCACAAAAATTCAGAACTGAAAGTTGAAAAACAGTTTCACAAAAAAATACTTTTAAGTAGTGTTGATTATAGAAAAAAATTACTCTAACTAGAATAAATTTTAAAGTAGAAAATACGTTTGTTCATACTTACATAGTATTAAAATGAGAGCATCTTCTCACTATAATAAGTCCATAGATTATCATAGATTTTTTAAAAAAAGTAAGAAAAATCTTTGTAAAAAAATAAAAATAATTATTTATAAATATATATATATATATATATATATATATATATATATATATATATATATATACATTTGTCCCCGTCATTTATAACATGTGTGTTTAGGGAAACACAATGGATGGACACTTTTTTTACAATTTGTGCAAAAATATCTTGTTTTTCTTCTTTTTCCACCTTGAACTGTACTTAGTCTACTGCACACAGAACAATTTCGTTCCTTCTAATTGGGTAATTTGTCAAGCGGTTCATCACCCGCGCGCTGCACTTGAACTGGCGCTTGGTCACCAAGCCACTCGGCTGCAAGTCCTTCAACCAGTGCAATTTTAAAATCGAACCTTGATACAGGATTGTCCTTGTTGTTTTTATATAAGATATATAAGTTTAAAATCATCCGTCCAAAAATGTGAAATGTCACCTTTAGCCAATATTTGAGTGTACAACGATCGTTGAAATAACAATATAGCATCTGGTATGAAGTGTCTACACCGCCCCTAAATGAATTATATTCACGTATGATAGATGGTTTACTAGTAATAATAAACACTTTATTTCCTTTTTTCTTAGATTTCAATTCATTTTTGGCCTCAGCATGTGTTGACAAGAGAAAGGCAGGTACACGTCAGAATGATAACGATTGATACTAGCGCATTTCTCGGACGAAACAGAGTACTATAAACAAATAGCTGTGTCAAGGTCATTAGTACTACCAACATTAAAATTGACTACAGATAGTCTTATTTACTTCTAAAATAGTCCTAAACCGTTTAAACAGACTTTTTAAGTTAAAAAACTAACTTTTAAAAGATGTTATCTCGAACGGCTAATCAATCGGACGTTGGCCTTTTTCGACTAGACTTCGACGGTCCGATCAACCGATCGTTGGCGTCCAAAGGGTTAATACAAAAGAGACAAATCGCAAGAAAATAATTGTGTTATTTTATTTTACATTTAAAAAATTGCGTATGTTTTTATCAACATTTTTTAAACCTCAGATATCACAAAAACAAGCATAGTTACTATAATATATTATAATAAGAAATAATATTATAATTTTGAATACTATCATCCACAGAAGTTTGTGATACCCTATGTGATATATAATGAAATATTATACTATTTTTTAAAATACAAAAAATAGACCAAAAGTTATCAAATACAAAGAATATTAGGGCGAAAAACAGGAAGGAGATTTGTATACAATTTTAATTTGTTTATTTCAAGTTATATAATTAAATATGAATAAAATATTATTTAAAATAGTGAAAGAAACCGGTTTTTGTATTTATGAAAATACATGGTAACCTAATATGATAATATGGTTGGTGAAAAGTGTCATATTATTCAGAGAGCGATCAGCTGCAACAATTCAGGTTATCGCGTTTTTCTCGCCTCGTGTCGCAGAGGGATAATTCATCCCCCGGGCCATATTATCGTGTGATATACTGGTCAGCGGTCCCTCGCCTTTTATACTGTGTGGAAAATCGCATAAATCTCTTCGTTGGTAAAACTTTTGTAACTAAATATACTTTTACTTCCACAAACACACTTAAAATTAATATTACAGCATACTTGATCCTACGATGTAAGAGTTCAATTCTATTCCCCATAGTTCATTAAAATAAAGTTGTAAAATCTTTTACGATATTGCTTAAAGTTAAACTTTCATACATCTCCCTTATTCATTTTCTGTTTCTTTAAATTTTTACACTCTAATGAGATTAACATCCAGTAATAATCTTCTTTATCTCTAAGATAAAAGGAACTCATCAACCTCATAAAAACAAAAATATGAATATGAATAATTAAAGTATATTACTGCTTACTTATATAAATGCTTATTAGCCATAGAGCTATATATTTTGAAAGTTACCTTAGAATTGATTATGTTATCTATTAGAAAATATATCACATGTTCCTTCAATTATTTGAACGAGAGTTTCCGTATAAATTAACAAGTGGAGTACATCACATAATCGGTAGCGTTAAATATATTTCTAAAAATATTTACTGTTCCGGTTAAGACTTAAAAAATTCCAATGATATTTCGTGCCATTCATAGACCAGTCCTCTCAAAGTTTACTTTCCTGCTTGTAGCGTAATTTGGATTTCAATTTAATTTTAAGTTATAAAAATAAAAAGAGCGTTTCTAACACTTTCACTTCACCAATTCTTTCCCAAGCCAGTGACAACATAGCAGTAGATCATCTAAAATTATTTAATATTTATTAGATGTTCTAACAATTTCTGGCCCAAGCATATAATAAATGAGAAGTTAAGGTGTTAAATAGAGTAGCACAGTCCCTGAAGGTGAGATAGGGCAGAGAGTTCATTGACATGGACGCTGATGTTATTCAATCTGAGGTGACGATTAGTAGTAAGACCGTTGGTGTTGTAAATGTATTAGTAGATGCACAGAACAAGCCCAAGGTTAATGAGACATTACTTATTGTTATTCGTGAGTGGTAAATAGAGCTGTACACTCCCTAAAGGTGAGATACGTCAGAGATTCGTGGAATTAATAGGGTTTCTGTTATTACACCTACGGAGGTGATAATTATTGTCATACATTTACCACTCAATTACTGTAATAAATTGAATATACCCGAGATCAACAATAAAATAGCTTTTTTTGTAAGGAATTGTGAAATATAGCAATAGTCCCTGCAGGAAAAATACGACAGAAAGCTCATAGGGTAGCAATGTCTTCCACTCAGACCGTAATTACTAGCAATCATTCATTAAACCCAGGGATGGCTTTCTCCGATTAAGGAAATATCTTTTCACACAATTAAGATTTTTCAACTATGAAACATTTGTATGTAAATATTTGCTTTTTAATCTGATTAAATTAATTTTAATTACTACTTCGTACTATAAAAGTAATGATTGTTAGACGTATTAGTCAAGGAGCAGAGAGCCATATTGTAATGTGTTAAGTACAAACTCGCATGTGTTGAAATCAATATATACATTTTTCGTTAGAAATAACAAGGTAATAAACCTCGATAGTTTTAGTGGATGTTGAAAAATGAGGGTATCAAAAGGGTTTGAAAATATGAAACAATAAATATTTCCTCACATTTTATTTTCCATAGACATTATTAAATCCAACTGTTTGACACACAGGTCCTGAGAACATCAGATGCTGTGCTCTGTAAAAAATTAAAGACAAAAAATAGTTAAACAATATTGGCTAAAATAGACACTAATGCCATGTGTAGGAACATAGACCACAACCGTCCAGTGGTTCATATGTTACGAGGCACAAAGAACGATATGGTCCGCTTCCTGTTCAGTAGTGGTTGGACTCGAAACTGTGACAGGCTGGATGTACCACACTTGTATTACTGAGTATTTGTGGAATCGTACTATTTTGTCCTGTTGAGTGTCTATTTATGTAAATTAAGTCATCCTTGCTACACTAAATTACCTCATCAACCTGTAAAACCTGTTGCATACGAGGATGGTAGATCTGTAGGCTATGTGAAATTTTGGTTGGTTATTAATACATATACATACAGGGTGGCGCATATGTCAGTTTCTCCATAAATTGGGATTATTTTTTTCAATAGATTGGTAACAATGTTAAGTTGGCAGCGACATAAGTAAGTGTAAGTTCATTCTTGTCTGTTCCAGTGGCTAGTGTAAAGTGACCCTCTTTCATTTGTTATTTGTTTGCGTGTGTTTGTAAAATGTTTAAAACCCAACAACGAGTTTGCGTCCGAGACAATAATTATCCACACAGAGGCTGATACAAATTTCATGCGATCAATTTTGAGGTGTGATGATGCATTTTTCAAACTAAATGGGCGCGTTAATCGGCATAACTGCGTGTACTGGTTGGATGTAAACCCTCATAACGTAATCCAAGCAGATATAAATGTGCTTCATGTTATGGTATAGGGATATATTTCGAATACTACCCTGATTTGGTCCTTATTTTCTTCAAGAAAATGTTAATTGAGAAAGTTACTTCCGGTTGCTGCAAGAAGTAGTAGTTCCCGAACTCAGAAACAATATTGTTTTCAATTTTAATTCGCTCATCTGGTAACAAGATGGTGCTCCAGCACATTTCGGTATCCAAGTTCGAGATTTTTTAAACAACACAATCATTAATGAATGGGTTGGTCGCCGTGGTACAATCGATTGGCCTGTGCGCCCGCCAGACCTGACCCCATGTGAGTTTTCTCTGTGGGGTATTATAAATGGCCCTGTATATCACCTAGGTAAAAAAAACACTCTTGCTTATATTATTAATAATGATTGGGTGATTTTATTATGTACTTTTATTATGAGAAGTAAGGTACACTGATGGAAACTACTATTAGTTTGCAAACAGTTTAAAACTGACTGCATAGTAAAGTGTCTTTAATATTTAACGACTTCTATACAAAATCTCATCGTCGAGAACAGGGATTCAAAGTCTTTAAGCATAATAGCTGTAGCGTTTCCCATTAACGTTTATCAATGAATCCTAAACTATTTTGTAAATACAAGTTGTATAGCGTTAAATATATTAATTTTAAATATTTAAAACTAAATTTTAGTGAGTTCGCTGTAACAATATAAACAAAAAGCAATCCACACAAAATAATAGGTAAGGCTATAGCTCTTATTCTCTTCTGTTTACTTATCTATTTGTGTTCCACAGGATATCTCAAGAACAAATGGTGGTAAAGATTAAAATTTTTACATGAAAATGTAATTAAACGTTTTATGTAGTACGTGTGCTGACATACTGTTTAAACCTTCTTACCAATAAAATACAAATTTTTGTAGAAGAAAAGTACTAAAGAAGTGGGTAAACATTTTGATTGAGAAAAGTACGATAGAATAATTATTGTAAATGAGTTTATTTTCTTATTACCTAGTCCTGGAAGCACTGGAACACAGTACAATTTAAATTACTATTACACGGCTAAACATTCATGTATGTAGGAAGTCAAATATAAATATTTATTAGTATCTATAGCCTTATATAAGGTTTTCTTATTTATTAATCTAGTTATATATATACTAGCAGACCCTGACAGACGTTGTCCTGTACACACGTGTTTAATTCTAAAATTTTAAACTTTGATTACTCTGTAAAAATCTGGGCTGTTTTGATAAAATTTTCTATTAAAAAGCTATTACAATATCTCACTTCATTTCTTGAACATTTAATCACATTTCGACCAACCGATAGTGTGTGAGTATAACATGAGTGAAGTGAAATGTAGAGGATGTTTTAAATGAAAACTTTTTAAATTTAAATTTAAACTGAAGGTAAAAAAGTTGAAACAAACTATTTTATAACAGGGTATATTTTTTCAATTTCCGTCGAGTGTTCTTGATCTGTTCTATTCAATCGACGATCATGGGCCAATTGTGCGCGTCGAGTACGTCGACCAATATTTCGTCCTCTTCCACGAAGACGTGGCACTTTTTCTGTAAAAATAAAATTCTGTATAATAGTACACAATGAATATGAATAAACAACGTAAACTATCTAAATACTAAATAAGAACCTATTTCCTATAGGGCTAAAGTATTATAAGTGGCCTCCATCACAATCGAATTATTGATATTTCTGAATAGCCTATGTAAACTACAAAAATGACGATGCGAATTAGATTATAGTTATTTAAAGGCTGAAGTATAATTAGCGGCCACCATCACAATCAAATTATTGATATTTCTCATTAGTATATCTAAACCACAGAATTACATTATAGTTATTGAAAATTACAGTATAGTACCGGAACTGGCTAACAGAATTTTAATTAAAACCAATTCCTATACTATTAACAATAGTTATTCAAACATGTGATTTGTATGCTACTTAATTTGAAATTTTGAATTTTGACTGCAGATTAAAAATGTAAATTACAAAAGAAAATTTTAAATCCAATTAGTTTAAAACTTGATTATCTAAACTGTTACCAACAGTTATTCACACATAGAAACAACCTTTTGATTTGTATGCTTCTTAGGTTATTTGAGGTTATGCGACCAATATACTCACTTCAATAAATTTGCAAAATGAGTTCAGTAACTTCAATAAATAACTATAGTTTTTTATGCACTTCAAACATCTTCAATCTCTATTAATGTATTATTACAATTAGCACTCACACAATAATTACACAATGTTACAAAACAACACACAAATTTGATAGCAGCACAAACTGACGAGAAACCTGGAATTAAAATAGAAAAACATTATGGCTGTGTTGTAATATTATAATGTTACATAGAACAATTGGTGAAATTTCATCTTTGCAATCTGCATTACACTACTGATCAAGCACTTTATAATAACGTAATATTTTCTACAATTTAAATGTAAGCAAACTTTTCTGGCTCTTTGTTGAACTAAGCTGAAAGTGTTTTGGACCGAATTGTGAATCTAAACCATTCTCGGATCCACCTGAAGGCACACAAGGAGTTCAGCCCCATACACACGCACACGAAATATATATATATATATATATATATATATATATATATATATATATATATGTAAAGGCAAAACCAAATTTGGGATCAGAAATATATTTCATTCGTTCAAACAAAACATGATCAAACACTAACAGTTGCAATTTTACCTAACACATTTAAGAGTACTAACCATGAACAGGAATTCAATTTATTTCCTAAATTCTCATAGAAAATATTCTACACTCCGAATATTGGGCTCCAAAACTTAGCTCTTATATTTAGTCCCAGTTATCTAAAACATATCAGAAAACTTTCACATTTTTCTGTAATCATCACTTACGTCAAGAATTATCGGTATGCCATTACATAAATGCCAAAATTGTTTCTTTTTCTGTACTATATTGCGTACAAAGACGTGGATAACTGCGATTACTGTATAGTAAAAAAAGTTGCTTCTATGCAATCAGGACAAAGAAAGTTAGAGATATCAGCGTGATGAAGATTATAAACATAAAGTTAATCTCGTTTAGTTTTGTTTCCGTTAATACTTACATGGAACAATCTATATTGTGTAAAACTATTTTTAAATGAACTGTGTACTGAAACCTGTCAGTGGAATAATGTAACAAGCAAATCGAAAAAAAAACTAACAAACATAATAGCACGTAATTTTAAAGAAAACAACTTTCCATCAATAAACAGCGTCTTACGAATAGAACGCAGACAGCGAAACACACCGAGCGAGGTAAAGTGTTTTGAGGCAGAAAATTGTTTCTTTTCACACCTTTCTTTACCACAGAACAGTTTGTTGGATTACAACGTACACGTTTGGAACTCCCTGCAAATGGCAATACGATTTTATGGTTCGTTTATAACAGTTGACTTAACAATGTTCTTTCATGGGCTGAACGGAAATATACTTGTATTGTGTTTACAAAATCTCCATCAACCTAAAATGTTGTCAGAGACTGGTATTAATACAACGCTTAATGCATGTAGTAAGAATGTTTACTTGTAAAATAATAGAAGTTTTGTATCAATGTAATATTAGCTCTTACTGATTCAATTTTAGGTCTTAGTCTGTAACAATGTACTATAAACACTTACTCTGTATAAGTGTGTTATTGCTATTATTCTTTTTCAATGTACTATTAGTTCCTACTCTATATCAAAGTATACCCTGTACCACAGGTGGTTTATTCTTTGGGGGAGAATAGATCCCTTCTCGGTGGGGGGGTAAGTAATGTTTCATTGAAAATGAGTGCGGAAATCAATAAATTGACTAATTATAAGCAGCTTTTGTTCTATGAAGTGTTCTGTAGAAGCTAATACTTTTTTACTTATTCATGAGTAAAATTGTTGGTTTTCAGGCAAATAACTCACATTTCCAGACATTTCCGTGACTGGAAAAAGAAAAGCATTTAATTAAAAAATCTGTAGAAAACCAAATTATAGCTTATAAAATACAAAATATCATGTATTTGTGATAAATGCTGACCCTATATAAACGGAATTATTGCTTTATGAAATTTGTTTTGTATTTTCAAATATTAAAAAGGAAAGTTTCCACCTTAAATTATCAAATACCCATGCATTTTTCGGAGAAAGCTCATAGAACCTTTTTTAAGTCCTTTAAGAACTTTTATATTCAATTTTTCATTTAAGTACCTAGCATTAAAATTGAGTAATTTATGAAAAGAATATTGTTTAGTCGAATTTTTTCGTAAAAAGAAAAAAAAATAGTGAGAATCTCACCTTCTCTTCACCCTCTTGTGAAGAGTAAAAAATGTTTCTACTTTACAATATACTTTATTTATGTTCTTATAATACGTTCTGAGTGTTTGATCTGTTAAAAGTACTTATTTTTGAAAAAGATGAGCTTGAATTGAGAAAATCATTTCGTAATTAGGTGTGAGTGCGTTCGCCCAATGTACCATTTTTGAACCCTTTTAGCATGAAATTATTATTTCATAAGATCTAAGAAAACATTTTTGTGTCCTTAAATCCTACAAACTGCTTTTGTGAAGGACTTGATTGTTTAAAAACTAAGTGAGTAGTTTGTAAAAAACCGACATTACATTTGTATAGAAATTAGTACATGAATATTAGTATAATGATGAATACACATATTAGCTATACTTTAGGCTTAGTTATCACATATAAAGTGTTGGGAGTAACCAGACAAACGTACATATTGTCTGGAAATATTTCGTAAAATTTTCTGGAAAAGAACGGAATTAAATCTAAACTGATGTTTTTATGGTACAAAGATAGTCCAAATTTAGATGAGTTTAATACAAAATTTAATAAAATAAATACCAGATCTGTAAAACCACCCATATCTGAAATATGAGATAAAACATTCAAAATTACGTTTAAAAAAACATGATTTTTTCAGATTTGAAGTACATTAAGTTCGATAAAAAGTAATAAACACGTACAATTTAAAAAAAAGTTGTACATAATTTAATTCTAAGGAGATTTATAAAATATAGGCTATAATAAACAAATACTGTACAATAATGTTAAAAATGGTCTATCTATCACAGGCTCGAAATAAATTTTATGAATATTTCAAATGGAGATAGTTTTCACCTCTAATAAATAAAAATGTTTTCCCTGGCAATAGGTCAACTTTGAAGTAAAGGGTAATTAGAATCTAAATCCAAATTTTTTGGCAAAGTGATAACAAAACAACTGCATAAAAACATATTTATTACTATTTTATATTGATTTCTATCATAAGGGGTAGCTGTTAAGGGCCGAAACTGAATAATAAATCTTAAATTGTAATATAAATTGACAAAATTGATGCTCATTTAATTAATACAAATAGATTGCAATTGATTACATCCCCCAATATTTTGTTTTTTAATTAGAGAGTAAATAGAACATAAATCCAAATTTTCACACAAATCGGTGTTTGTATGGCATAAATACATACTTAACATTTTATTTACCGCCATTGACTGTAGTAAATGTTGACGAACATTTTAAAGTTGGTCTTATAATATAGGCCATAATAAACAAACACAATGATTTTTAGCGTTTGATACTGTTTAATATCCTTGGTGGCAACGAGAACTTTGCAGAAATTATATATTTATTAAAAACTAAGTACAATTGTATGAAATTATAATATGCATCATAAGAACTGAAGTGACTTGAAATTTTACATTAGCGAAACGTATTATGCGACACGTGATGCGGTGTACTCCTGTATTGTTTTAGTAATTAGCATTATCCAATCCAGGCATGGATCTTTCAATGACCCAATATTAATAACAACAATGGTTTTCCTATCACCTACAAAGCAACCAACGTCACACGTGTGTTATTTGTACTCACTAATTATTGACTGTTACACAAGAACGACCAATAACAGTATACATACACATCACTGATGAATATCTTGTTGTTACTTATTACCATTGGCTACTGATTGATTATAGTTCCTCATCACTTTTCAGAGACCGAGTAACAGTGATATTAGTGTACGCAATGTACGTATTAAAATAGTGTTCATTTGCACATGAGAATATAGTTCTATGATAAAAATATCTCAATTACGTAAGTGTATATTCAACTTAACTAGAGAGTTAATTTTTACTTTTGTTAATATTTATTTTAAATTTAGAATAAAGATTCTAGATTCACTGACCATACACAAATAATGTAATATAAACACATATATAGAAAGTTGAACCAATTTCTGTTAATTTGAAATAATTGCATTCCATAAATTAAACTGAATTAATAGCTCTGGTCAGTTACAATATTCTGTGTTTACACTCTATAATTATGTACATTATTTTACTGAGGTAAAACTAATTGAATAATGTTATTCCATAATTATAGAAAACTATCATCTCAAAACAGACGCATATACCAGCTCTATGAATTGTGCACTAGGTTATTTTAAATATCAACATAATTAAATTATTTTCCATGAGGCACAATGGTTAATTACCCCTTAATTTACTCTGGTACGATAACGAGAAAATACAGAAAAAAAATGCATTTTTTATACAAGAGACAATTATAGGTCATATGTAATTATTATTCATAAGGTAACTATATCAAAGAGTATTTAATGAATCCAATACAATACATTAGCTAAAAACGTTTACCTAAAGAGATTTTTATAACATAATTTTTTAATGTTCTCGATATAAAACTAAATACTTCTTTTAATGCGCATTAATTTGTGATAATCATGTAAGTCAACTGTTACTCAATAACGCGATTAATAGTATACATCATTGTTGAATATCTTGTTGTTACTTATTAGCAATATCTGATTAGTTCTTTCAAACTGCACATTAAACTGTGATTATTCGTGAAAGTTTCTAGCGGTACGAGTTTAAGGACAATATTACAACAGTGTAAATATATTATGTAAAATTTTTTATACATCTATTGAGAGGTATGTCAATATAAAGAGGTTTTAATATAATTGATTCGGTATGAAAGTTATTGTTACGTGTTTCGTAACCTAATGTATTTGTTTATTCTAATATACTAAAACCGTCGATATAACAAATATTTTTCTAAAAATAAGTAAAGTGTGCCGTGAAATATTTTCGTATGAATCACTTTAAAACTCTAAATATAGTCGTTTTTACAAGTGTTTCGCAGTTGAGAATGCATTTCGTGTTTGATTGATATTTGTTTTGTCTGCGTGCCGATATTTAAAATACAGAAGTGACAAAAGAGCTGGCTAAATTGCTTTCCAAGAGAGGCTGGAATGTTTGACTGCTGCAAATATTTCGTCAAGAGACTGCTCTGAAAGTATGCCCATTATTCAACGCGTTGAAATGGAAACTGAAAGTTACACCTACAGTTAAATCGGAAAATTCGATTTCTGGCTGTTACAAGGTTTTTTTGTAACATTTAATAACTTTTTTTATCAGTCTTGATGATAGAAGTTGCTAGAGGTACTCTAAAACTAAGTTGAATTGTTAGTTTTAGGGATTTTGGCAAACACATGTTATAACTCTATTCATAATAATTACTGAAACATTCGTGTAAACGAGTTAAGTCATGTACATTTAATTTAATGGTGCATAATATTATTAATAAATAATAAGAATGAGAAGAGTAAAAGAATAACCTATACTCTGGCACACTTTTGAAGTTACCTGAAGGAAATAAGTTTCTCAACATATATCAGTTATTTATTAAAGGTTAGTATGTAGAAGATTTTTTTGTAGGACTATAGTGCGTTTAACACATGGTAAGTAGTTGTAGCACTGGAATATTACGTTAACTTCTTTTAGTGGCATTACCTAATCCTAGTTAAAGTGCTACTGACCATTTCTAACGGTTGATATAATAATTGATTTACTAAATTATAAAAATGTTTCAATACTGTTGTACAAAATTGTACAGAGTGTCACAGACCACCGGTGAATTGTTTATGTAAAGAGAGCGTTAAAAGAAAAAAGTCTAATATATTTTAAATTCATTTAAGTAAGCTATGTTATAACTTGTAGTTGGAACTACTTTAATGGATGTTCCTTAGATGAGGAACTTCACCAGTATATGTTATGTAACTTAAAAAATCGTTTTAAGGTATCTTTCGGAGATAACAATGTTAACACTTTAATAAGAATTACAGTATATGTTTAGTAATGTAAGTGATTGCCATAAAATATTTTTTTTTTTGGTCAATATGTATGAATCTTCAACATGTTCAGGGAGATCTTGTTAGTGATGGGAAAGGGTTTTTAGTAAACTTGATCATCATGAGCTTACTTTAGGTATACGTGACTAGTGACGATTCTTATTGACGTTGCATTACGTTGACAACATGATTTTCACGCGACATCACGCGTTTTTGTATATTTTATAGTTATATATCTTGTAGCCAAATCAAAATTAATTTTTGCAAAAAAGATTTCTGTAATAAATAAGTAATTTTTTACGTTTTCTGTCACAAATTTCGTTTTTTTATCCTATGCTTCCTCTAAAGCAAAAGTAATTATAAATGATATGAAAAAATAAACGGATGGAACTCGTAAAGTTTAAAGCAATACTAGAGTAACGAATTATCAATAAATTTCAATACAATTTTCTAAATTACACAATAACTTCGTAGTGTTTATAACACAAGTTTATTTCAGCGTGGTGTTGTAACTATATATATATATATATATATATATATATATATATATATATATATATATATATAAACGTTAACAGAATTTATAACAGAATGCAAAACAAACAACAACAAAAATGATCGAATCTATAGTGTGAGAAAGTATAATTGATTAGTTTTACCCCCCCTTTTTTACAACATTTTATATTGTATATATTGTGAATGTCAGTGTTGTGACCATTTTAGTATATTTTATTAATATTCAAGTATACATTTTCAACATGTAGTGTTTATAAACATTATATTGCTCTGATCGTCATTGTTTAACTCTAGCAAGGCAAAACAATAGTTTGGGACGTGCACATACTATATTATGGAAGTGTATAAGTAAGTAGCTGAAGACAAGTCTCTATTGCGAGGACTTTATCTTCACTTTTTGCCATTTTATTAAATTCCCCACTTTACATAATGGCGGCAATATGGAAGACATCCATCTTCATTCTCGCTGAAGAATTACTCAATACGCCATCACTCATCTTTCAGTGGTTAATAATGCATTTTTATCTAACTCCATCTTTAAATAATTGTCACTGACTGACGCCTTTCTCGCTCGTTATGGAAATAATTATTCACGGCCCTATCGAAACGTTAACGATACCTAACAATAAAACTCCGTCTTTACTACGATAATATTTCTTGGATGTCAGAGGATAAATTTACAAAAAAATATGCAGGGTCCTCTTATGGTGTGAGTACAAGTTAGTCAGTGCTCATTGACCTTTACTGTTATCAAACGTGTTGTCAAGACTTTGTTCGATAGTAATATAGACAGTTATCTACTTTAGAGGTTGGAAGATATGTAGGCCTAAGTGATGTGTTTGAGTAAGACCTCGTAATTATAAAAAAGCACACACATGTGTATAAATATATAAATTTTTAAAGAAAAGTGTTTTTAATGTTTTATGGAACTATTAGTTTGAAACTGACACACAAATTAACAAATTGTATAAGAAATCCTTATCTGTGACGTGTTTGAGCCTGTGGCAAAAGTTTGATCTAATACATCTAATTTAGTTGCTATAATATTATTAAATATGAATACTACGTATGCAATGTATCAATTTTAAATACTATACTACATCGATTACATCAGTTATTTACTATTGTGAAATAACGTAAAGATTTCAGTAGCCTCTGTGAGGATGATACGAGGCTAACACAGACTATAGATATTTCTATACAGACAGATGGATATTAGTTTCAGCGATCGCCGTATAGCGCGCTAGGTGTACTATCTGTGAGACTTTGGTAACTGCAACGAGTTACCTTTTCCCACTGTTGCCAATTTGACGTCGTGGCGAGTCCGAACCTCTCCACACACGGTCAATCAGAAAACAAATAAATTTTTTAAAATGCTATGTGCATAATGCTTACAAATACATCATACGGTATTACATTTTAGTAGAAAAGCATGTAATTAATATTATTAGTTTTATAAATTCTCATTTAGTTTTATTTGAATTTAATACTACAATTGACTTCATATACTTAAGTATAAGATGAAGCATGTGAGTTTGTGTTTGAGATAAGCTGGAAGAGCAAGGCGATGCTGACGGCTTTACAAACAAAGTGTTTTCTAAATAAGATTGTACAGAAAGCATTTCCATGTTTCTTGAATAACAAACTCACGGGCGTATTTATTTTGTATGGGTACTACTTTTACTGTTAATGCAATATAATAGTAATGCAAAATGTTGCTTACTAAAAAAGTAAAGCAAATTTATGTGATTATTGATAGACTTTGGTTTAATCATAGCAAGGGAAATGCTGGAATTTTTATGTATATTGTATTATTATTAATGTTATTTATATCTGAGATTTTTTAACAATTCTTCACCTTTGTATTATTTTGTTTTATTTTCAAACCTTTCAGTTCTTTTTGTAAACAGAAGAATAGCTGTTATTTTTATTGCAATTAATATAAATTTGGCACGATGGTTATCTAGCATTATTAAGTTAAACGAAGGTACAACATTTTGTTCTTAGTGTACATTGCTAAGATTTTAAGTTTTAGAATTTTGCTTTTACTGTTATCTGTTATATCCTAATTAAATTTGTTTACATTATCATTAATTGGAAGTGTTTGCCTGGATTTATGACATTTCATATTTAACCATGAGAATAAGTAGATTGTTTATGAACATTGTTTAACTTTGTAATTAGCATAAAAATACAGTTCCTGGTTAAAAAGTAAATACCTTAACTCGTATATAAAATCTCTTTTTTATAATTATAATATTAGTTATTTATAGATTTAAAACGTTTTTGTTTACGCGAACTGTAATAGATATTTTTATACTATTCCTACCCACCGTTATATTCATTCAGGTTTGTAAAAAAAAACACATAAATAGTTAGCCTCCATGGTTTAATTTACTTGTTCATATTCTTGAAAATATTATTTAAAAGTAAAACTATCTTTAAAGCATAAAACGCTTTTTTATAGTAAATTTTGTGTTAAAGAATATTGCTTCAATTTATGAAATAAGTAGTTTGCGATAAGATATTGCAACAGAAATAGCTTAGAAAATGTAATTAAGAATAAAAATATTCCTGGTTTTTGGGACGAATATTGTATGGGCCTTATACACGGCTTGACATCAGGATGATTTAAGGAAAAAATATTGTATTTACTGTATTTATTTATTCACTCAACACTTCAAATATATTGGTCATTTAATTATTGAGATGGCCTGAGATAGAAGTCTTAGAGTACAAACAAAGATTAACCCAAAGGTAAAACAACTTCACCAAGCATTCCAAAATTACATATACAGTAGTTATTCCTGTAATCACGCAATACTATCTATAGTCTATACATGAAATCTTTCTTGACATATATTGCCACATTATACATTCAGATGATTTTTATTAATTTGGGTTTTATATCAGTTCTAGAATTATTACACACTAAGTCAGTACAATACTATGTTGTGTGTGTGGGGATGGTTAGACTACATTCTTAAAACGTCACATGTTAAATCTCTTATGAGTTTAGTAATTTTCTTTACAAACATATTCATTCTGCTGTTTTCTCGTTGTTATTATAGGTAACACATAATAACAAATATAAAAATATTCACATTGCTGATGATATTAACCAACATTAAACACAATGTTTCTCGTTTAGAGGTAAGTCATCATGCACAGTTTCTGTATAAAGGCCTAATCATTGTACATTCGGCAAATAGACAGTTATCCAGACAGACAGATAATCAGACAGCTAAAGCTCACCTTATCAGCAAATAATGACAAAACGTCATTGTTTTTGTTTGTTTTCTAGGAAAAATTAATAATTTAGACAAAGATTTATATATTTTTCAACTTCAGAATGGTTTTTATTTCCCTTGCACTGTTGAGACACTCTTTCACTGTGATGTTATATCAGACACGTCTTAGGTTTAATACTAAATAATAAGTTTTGTGCAATTTCATAAAATAAATTCAGATATACGTTAACCTTATTTTTGGAAATTATAATTCCCCTAAAGCACTCCATAAATAATTATTTCTAATACTCAATTAATGGTAAGCTCGTATTTGAGACAATATAGTTGAACGCTTATTTAAGTTACATTCGAATAAAGTTCTGTTTAACGAATAGCGGTGACAAACATGTGGTCTCAGTGGTGGTGGTAAAGTTTACACACAGTCTATCTATAACCAATACTGTATCCGGTGTGTTTGATCCTTTTGGTCGCCAAATCATTGGATTTACTTGGTTATTACGTCATCGTGGTCCGTAAAATAATTACAGGTTTAATTATTGGATTATTGTTAGCTTTAAAACTTGTACTCCTTCAGAAGAATGAAATAATTGTAAAGAATAAAGAATTTTAAATGTTTTTGGAAGAACATGATATAATATTTGAATACAAAAATTTAGAACATTACGTAATTGATAGACGTATTGTTAACTATATTACACAACTTATTTAAACATAGAAGCTTTAAGCCATTTATTCGTATAACTACATAAAACGTATCGTATAAACCGCAAATGGAACTAATAGGATCTTAATAGACTAAAAAAGTACTGAGATGAACATTTCCCATTGTAATTGCTTTAAATTATATTTTAAATAACTTAAATTACGTAAGGTTTGTTTAGTTACATTTATAAATACAAAATCTAAATTAATTTACTTTTAGTTGTAAGTGCAATAACAAAATAAAATAAATTCTATCGTATGTACTCCTTATGTTACTTATTTTATATTTGTTGCATAATTTTATTGATTTGTTTTAAAATGCATTTTTATACATTAATAAAGGGCTTAGTAAAAGACTACTTCTTGCACTATCTTCTACAATAGAAGCTATAAATCTGTCCCACCGCAGTCACAAGAATCTTGACTCTGGGTAGATAGAGCAATAAATCCAAGAGGACAAAGATAGCAAAACTTCACCTCTACCGGATTATACCAGTTAAACAATAGATAGAACTATTTTCATCAATTTAAAGAACTATTAGATACTTTATAATGTTTTAATGAATGGAAATAATAAATTTTGAGCTAATATTTTCATGTCAGATTTTTTATAACGAGTCATCCAAATCTTCGCTTACTGTCATATTGTATTATATTACTGGATAGTTTTTAGTACTAGATAGTTTTTATACCTGTACAAATGTACACATTACTTTGATATCAAAACAATTTTAAATGCAAGATAAATCAAAAGGTCAAATGTATAACTCTAACTATAGAATTAGGTGACTATGTATTCTCTTGAGTGATTTTCCTTTCATTCAGCTGGTTTTCACTAATTGTACAAACATCCATCTGGTTATGACTTGTAATTGAGAAATATATGAATCCATAACAATATATTTGAATATTTTAAGAATTACAACACCATCCTATCTAATTAAAATACTAAATCTTACAACGGCTATCTATTAATATCTTTTTAGTGGACATTTCTTCATTTATTTTGTGAATAATTAAATGTGAACATTTAGTGAGTATCTCTGGTTTAAATTAAATATTACCTCTCGATTAAAAACTTTATTTTAAGAAATACTATTACCTGTGTATTAATATAATTCCCAAGCGGCTCTCAACACATTGACTATTAGTGAGTATCTCTGGTTTAACTTAAATATTACTTCTCGATTATAAACTTGTACATTATTTTATAGTAATATCTCGCCGATCTTATCTGACGTTAAGCACCGGAATAAGTCATACGGGTATAATTAAATTGTTTATATACACTATTTTAAATTTAACATGGAATACGTTTAGAATTTTATACACACCATTACAATCTATAAATCCATTAAAGAACTGAAATAATAATAAAAATCAGGAATAAAATGTGATTTACATCAACTACTGCTGCTGATCGGTCATCGTTTACAGTCTGTTCAAAATATACAAAAAATAGCTGTTTATTGAAATTAAATCCCTCTATATGTGGTATAAAAACAACAATGAAAATGATGTATGTATCGCAGTGTTAGAACATGCAATAAGATTTATGACTAGACTTATTTATTAAAATCCAATACTGTATCAATGTACCCTATATTGCAATCACTTTCTGTAAAGTGTAGAACAGTGTTCCCCTTATCAGTCATCATATTACATAACATGTTTTAGCTGGGATAATCTTAACATCTGTATTGTTTTATGATCTATTATGTACTATTTTATAATTTAGTGAACAGGACAACTGTCCAATTAGCGAATATAATCGCAACTGAAAACATGTATGGTTTATGATACTTAGTGGTTATGGGTTATTCTAAAAAAACTGAATGAAATTTTGTAGAATAATAGTAGCTGGATTGTGAGATAATGCCTATTGTAACAATTTAGGTGGCAACAGACCTGTGTGACAGTCCAGCCTGCTTCCTTTCACTACCACTTTGTAGTACATTTGCAATATCCGCCATACATTGGAATTGTATCATATCTTATATCCTTTTCATGCATATATGCAAGACCTTATTAATGTAAGTTTGTTTTTGTAAGTTAGATTATCATTGTGATACTATAGGTTAGTTCTGAATTAAAGAGATACCTAAAATTGTAACGCGTATGGCGAATATATGTATATTTCCCCCACTACAATGCGATTAATATTCATTTGGCAAAATATACATTTCAGGCAGAGCGCATAAATACGAGCCCCCAAAAAATTTGCAAATACATAAGTATATTAATTAGCATTATTGAATATTTCACATAAAATCAATGGTTTTCGTACGAAATCTTTCGGAAAATTAGATAAAATTTAGAACACACATATTTCCATTTCCATATTCTAGCTTTTACAAGGTGTCTTCGGCACAACTAATATAATAATAATTTACTTAACATAGTTTATACTAAGGTAGTTTGCCAATATAGGGTAAAGGTATGAAGCACAGCAGAAATAACAGGGGCAAAGTTTTCTCGTAACATATTTTATGATTTAATAAGAAGAGTTGTTGCT
The DNA here is from genome assembly GCF_021130785.1 of Homalodisca vitripennis. Lineage (NCBI taxonomy): Eukaryota > Metazoa > Arthropoda > Insecta > Hemiptera > Cicadellidae > Homalodisca > Homalodisca vitripennis. The sequence continues at coordinate 196,150,038 of NC_060207.1, forward strand.
CGTAAATGTGAATCAGACTTGTATAACAGAACGTTCGAAAATGATTAACAAAGCAGTATTTTGTGAGCACGACGTTGTTTTAGAGGACAATAAAAGTGTTCTTTCGGGTGTTTTTGAAGTGAAAACTTCTTTAGGCGCGTTGAGCGTTTTGGTAGAGGGTAAAATCCTCGGTTCGCGTCACCGACATGCTAATGATACTAACCTGCATGAAAAAGTCAGTCTCGCTGTGTTTTTTAACCGTAGACTTGGCCGCGGACTACTAACCTGCATGAAAAAGTCAGTCTCGCTGTGTTAAAACTGTCCCGGCGGAGTATGAAAACAGACTTTACGGCTTCCTCTCGCGATTTAAAAGTGAAGCCAATGTCGTACAATTCTGTAAGATACGTCAAATTAAAGCTCTTAATATTGGCAATCTATTGGTTACATTTTTAAATATTAAAAAAATTTCGAAATAATTTTTATTATTGTTTACATTTTACATAGCGTTTACAATGACAAGAAAAAAGTAGTAAGCGAGGATTTTTTTTATTTTTTGGTCAGACAAAATTTGTTAGCGAGAAAGTTGTGTGAAAATAGATGAATACTTTTTTTTGTAATTTATCATTTTTTTTATTGGAAGTTTAGTTTAGCCTGTAGTAGCGTATGAAGTGATGAGTGAACGTTTCTGCCGGTGAAGTTGGCGCATTGGCTCACTGATACCGTATTAACTCAATAAATTAGTTTATTGTGCAATAAAAATACCTTTACGAAATAACCAAGTTAATTTAACTAATTTATTAGTTTTAAAAATATTGTGGGTTTAATTGTTATTGCAATTATATACTTTATCCGTAGCAATAACTGTATTATTTACAACGGTGTTCAACTCACTGTTGTTCACTCGGTGTTTACTCACTTGTATTCTATGTTTATTAATATTTAACCTCTTCATCATGAAATGAGTATTATTACGGTATAAGATTTATCTTACTAGCGTGGTAAAATAGATTTCTAGTTATTTGATAATATTTTTTCGTGGATTTTAAAATTGGAAAATTAAAAAAATGTTATAATAATTTTAGATTTTATGAAATATGTTCATTTATTGTTTTTATTAAGATATTGTTAAGATAATTGTATATTAATTATTTTTTCAACCACTTTGTATTTATATTTTGTTCATGATTTGTTTACCCCATCATATGTAACTAATAAATAAAACATAAAAAATTTCATATAATTTTTGCATATAGTTTTAATTACTCTCAACTTAATAGTTCCGTTTTCACTTCTATCGGAAGTCCCACGACTGCAATTTTTTTATTTTTTTTTTGGGTAATTTCCATGATAAAATATATCTACAGCTTTTGAATGACGCATTAAACCTTAGCCTGAACTGGCAGTGTTAAATGCCAATATTTACTGGCTATTATGTTTCCACGTCGTATCTAATTTGTGTACGGATAAGTTGTTTATTTTGTAATAGGTATGCCAATTTTAGAACTAATACTTGAATGTTTAAATAAAAAAAATTATCCACTTTTTAGTTTTCTAGGGTTTTATAAATATCTCAGACTATCTTAACAAATATGATGTTTAGTAATAGTTATTAAGATGATATAATTTATTTCATATAAAAATATGTTGTAAAAAAATGTGTCTAGGTTTTATTTAAATTGTTAAATTTCTATGCGAAAAAGGTCTTTTCTGCAATAAAACTACCATATTGTCAATCTCTTTTGAAATGAAATAAAACGTAATACATGACATAGACTGAACAACAAATTTGTTTTCTATTACCTGCAAATATACAATACACATGGGGCATAAATAGTTCTAATCCTGGATTAAACCATTTACAAAACTATAAACACTAAATATTAAATAATGTTAATGATCCATAGATAATTACATCAATGTGCATAAGTAGAACCATAATAACATAGATTAGTTGTATTTTAAGAGTTTAAAACATTATATTGTATTTAAATAAAAATAAAGTCATATTTCTTATGTATCCAGAAGCGTAATTGATACTATTTAATATAAACCTATATGCATGAAATAAGTAGTCAATAAAATATGGAGCAAAACTTTAGTAATTTACCATTGAATGAGCTAACAATTAGTTTAATCGAAATGATTAAATATGATAAGCTCGGTGATGAGCTGCGAGAAGTTCTTGTTACTTATGTAAGAAAATTTATGATGGATTGTTTCATGCTTTAAAATATATAAGAAATTAGTAGCGGCTTGTCAACAAAATATTTTACCCATACTTTCGAAGAAATAATCAATCCGTCATCCACAACTGAATGTATTATAAATTACTAATAGGAATTATAATTAAAGTATAAAATATTTATAAAATGTAATTATATTCATTTTAATTTGAGAAATTCTAATTATTCTAATATCGAATCAATGTTACTATAGTGTATTACAAATAACATTAAAGAAATAATTGTGTGAGATCGTTATAAATAAAGGTCAATGGATACTTCAAGCAATAATTAAACCAGACGTTTATTTCAGCACAGATATCCGTGAGCCATTCCACAATTCTAAATGAACATCAACAATATCAATAAGGGAAGATCTACTATTGTTATCTATATTTATAATACGAGGCTGATACAGATAAAACATGACATCATTCAATACTGTGTTAAAAAAATTAGTTCTTAGCTGGCTAATTTCGGATTAGATAATTTTGAGGTGATGGAGACTTGACTCCAGTCTCCATTGTGGTATGCACTCAAATAAGTTTTGCCCTTTATGTCTGAGTACTCCTTACATTATTACAGATTCTTTAAAAAGTAATCTGTTAATTAAGGTTTTAATTTAACTTTGTTTGAATTTTTCTACATATTAAGCTGATAAATTTTATTTTTAATTATTAAATAGTATGTATATATTTTGGTTAATTTTTAAGCATTTATTTTAATTTAAAATTTGTTATTAGTTAAGATCATTCACTGTACATATATCTGTATATTATGTGAGGTTGAGTGGTAGAGAGGGCTAAATAGCCCTAACTCCGCCTCTTAAATAAAGGCATATTTCATTTCATTTCATTTATTTCATTTATTTCATTTCATTTCATTTCTCCTTAGTGACTTATACCTAAAATATTGCATAATCCGGGAACAGTGTTTAGTGGCTTGACTTTTTAATGGTGTGTAGACCACATTGTATTAATGCTCTTTTTCATTCCTTATTTGTTACCCTAGAAATGGCAGTCAAGACTGTAATCTGCTTGGAGAACATAAATATATTATAAAAGGGGGAATAGTATGTTACCTATGTACGTCCACTCTTGAAAGAATTAGAGGTTACAGAACTAACCTTAAAGTATTGGATAAGGCTAATAGAGTGACAGAATTTTAGACAATTTTATTGAACTATTTCGTTAAATACGTGGTTAAAATAGTGGTTACATTATGCATGAGTATTATAATACAAAATAATGTTGATATAGACAGAATATTACATTCAAAAAACTCTTTCAATGAAGAATATTAGTGTAACATAATTCAAGTTTACAGAAGAAGGAATTTTTGGCAAAGAGACCAGTGGGACGTAGCCTGGAAGGGTTTTCGAAATAATAGGACTATATATTAACTATGGACCCAAAGCATCTCCATGTACGATATTAATAATTCTAAGAAGTAGTCTTTACGTGATTAAGTACCACACAGGCGTACACACACACACACACACGTACCTTTTTTAATGGTAGAGATATAGATTACTTAGTATATCTGTATTAAGAGTCATGCTGTAACTTAGATATAACTTTTAATTGCCCAAATGGCAACCCTCAGCAATCGAGTCCGTTGGAAAATCATTTTGCCTCATATAAAATTTCTGTAATTATTTGTAAAACGTGGTTTAAATGTGAATTGAATAATTGGCTTCTAAAATTAAAAGGACTATAATTACTTTTGGAAGAGTATTTAAAAGGTTTTAAACCAATTTAAACCAATGATTACAAAATAAATATAACAAAATATAGACTATTGTTAATTCAATTTTCTTGCATTTTTGTGTAATAGTATATAAGTTCCATAATGATAAAATGTTTTATAACATATACATATATAAAACACTTTCCTCGCTATCCACCCAAAACTGGTAAAAAAATAGTGGTGGAAATACCTAATGCAGATAACAGCATTAAATAGCATGTTTCAGGTTTTTTTTAAGAAGTAAATTTAACCAAAGCAACTTGGTTATTATTGACCGAAATAATTAATTTTTTTCTAAGTGTAGACAAGTCGTGTAGACAAAAGAGAGAGAGAGAGAGAGAGAATTCTCCCAGAAATTCCTCCATGAGGCCAGTTGAAATGGGCAGCTTGTTGTTAAATCCACCTATAATTACACTTTTCATTATGTATTACGATGTTACATACAGTACCTACAGTATACAAGACTGTTTATACCATTTTCGTTGCAAACCATAAGACTAGTACAATGAAAATTACGTCACTAAGCTTTCTGGTTGCAAGAATGTACGAAATCTAAAACATTCTAAAGCCCTGTCTTCTGTGAGCTTTTGCCATTTGTCAGAAACCTGATTTTTAGACTTCATACATTCCGACAGTTTCCAGCCACAATGTCCAGGTGTCTGGCCCTCTCGAGCTTCTTAACCTTTTTGTCGCTGGGAGTTGTATTAAAAGTATTATAATTTTATGTAATAAAAATCTTAATCACTAATATTTTAATATTTGAAAGCATATTGTTATTATTGAAAATTGTGTTGGAAGTTTTATTGTCGATACATTGTTATTGATAATTATATATGTTTTAAAATAAAGAATTGTCTAATACTTTTTAATGTATGTTAATATATCTTATTATTTGTTAGTTAACCATTAATAAATACAGGATGATAAAATTAAAATGTAAATGTATCAACTATAACGTTTATAAGTATGAGAAAATATAAATATTTCGCTTTTCTCACGTTCATTTCTATTTTTGTTTTAAATTATAGTATTTATAATGTTTACTTATACACAAATAAAGTAATGCTTTGGAGTAATCTTGTTCAAAGCAATGGTATGTTGATAAACGTACTTTATTTCAGTCACTGAGTGGATTCAAAGACATACTTCAATCCATTCTCTCAAAGGAAATTCCTAGCATCCTTCCAAACTTAATTAAACTCTTTCAAGTATGCATAGTTTCTCTGATATTGCTCATAATTGATCAAAATTAATTACCGAAATGAGGTTTTCAGTAATTGTATAGTATAAATGTTTCTGGAGTTTTAGAACACAAGTTTTATGTTAAGCTACATGTTGAAGTAGACAAGAATTACTTCTTATGTGTAAGTTTCCATTGTTAATACAAAATCTCAGCATTGTATTTCATTTATTATAAAAGCCCATTACTAGTATGAATATTGTACCATTAACTGCTCTGTTAATGGCTCATACAATCTCAGCTAAAATTAAATATAGCCTAAAACCGGCTAGACGCCTCGAAAAACACTCCAATAAAGTATTTGTATTTGGTAATGTATATAAAAACGTATATAAATTACCCATAATATATAGTATTTGTTATATTTTTACAGCATTACACTTACAACGAATTCTGAACAGAAGTAACGTTTTTGAAGTAACGCACTGATCAAGTAACGTTTTTGAAGTAGTGCTGATCAGAGTTGTCTATTATTTTTAACTATGCAATCGATATAGTAAATGTTTTCTACAAAATACCTTTCTAATGTACCTTTTTATTCTTGCCTAAAGTCCATCTTAAGTATCGTAAGGTCAAGTTGTTCCTATAGTTATGGCGGCGATAACAGTGAAACGGCTACTGATGTATTAACACATAGTCGATTCTCATAGAAAATAAGCACGGATTTTCTCTTCAATTAGCCCAACGAGATCCGATCTCATGTGATAAGACTTATCATCAGCTGTTATAGTAGATTTAAAATTTTACCGCCCTTCTGAACTATGACTCAGCTTCTGCGTATTTAGTAGGCCTAACACACGAAATGCTTGTTCGCGTAGGGTATCAGCTACGTAATCGGTTATATACATAACTGATGCTGTGCAGCATCTGTGGGCCGTAATAAAAAACTTATAGCTATCCAAAAATCCTTCTCAAATAATGGTTTGATCCTCCTTCAATGGTTTTGATTAATTACTATGCAACTTATATTTAATTAAACTAACAATAATTGAATGGGTTTTCATACTTCTGAATAGCACTCTACATTTCAACTCTGGTGTTGAAATTGTGTATTCCGCTTTCAATTCAGGTGTGTAGCGTGATTTTATGACTGAGTATATTAGTTTTATTGTAAGAGTGTATTTTAATAGGTAAACAAACAACACATTTAAAAAAATATATTTGAACTTAATATTAATTTATTTCTTATTTTACATTAAAGTTATTGTTATGTAACACTCTTAGTGGAGTAATAATACGAAACTGAGACACTTGTCTTTAAAATCGTAAACCTGATACAGCGAAACATTTGCATCGATATTTATACAATCAAACTAAAGCGTACTTAAAAAAAAATTTAAACTTCTTTTCATCGACCAAATTTTTTATAATATCAATAAAACAAATAAGTAATAAATAGGTAGAGTCTCAGTAAAGCTTATTACTCCTTAGCTGAACAAATTTAATTTTTTAAATCTTACATACAATTTACATATTGTATAATATAGTTAAAAAATGTTATGTAAATTAAATTTATAAAAAAGCAAAATTAAATAATATCTTAACATGTAAGATATTATTTAAATAATAATAACTTTGCATTCAAATATAAAAAAACCTAATAGAGTAAAGACAAAATGTTTAAAACTGATTACAGCACACTCATGACTTGAAGTATCCTTCCAAGCTCAACAGTACTTTAATAGTTTAAACCCCGCTACAAAAGCTAACTTAATGAACAAAAATTTATTGCATCATATGAGAAAATATGTGTACTTTAAGTGATTTAATGATGGAGAAAATAAAAAATAAGATATATGTATAGAGGACAGGGTTCTTATATGGGATAGGAATTATGTAATCTTATGGTGACGATCATAATTTAAATTTTGAATATCCTTAACGCACCCTGTTGGTGCATACAATACAACTGTTAATTGTATTTAAGAAACAAACATTATTATTTTTACTTGGTAGACTGGTTTAATGTTTTTATATTGTTTAGTTTTTGTAGAAAATACATATATTAATTACTGATGTAAAAAAACTTCCTTAAATGGAGGTCTAGACAAGATGATATATATTCATATGTGATTCGCTGCAAACCGGCATCTTCCGCTAACAAAGCGCTAATTTAAGACCGTCACAACTGCGAAAGTTTTCTAATTACCTGTCTCAAGCTTTATCCTCAAGATATTTATACTCTAAAGGCACAAAGAGCGGGCCTTTGTCACTGTGGTGTGATGAACGTGAGCATGGGACGCAAGTTGAATAAGGAGAAGAAAGAAATTCTTAGTAATAGCATTAGTTATGATAGTCAATCTAAATGTATATGCATAACTAATGCATAATGAGCAACTGCATTAGGAATAAGTAATTAAATAGTTTCAATAGACCACTTAAGAACTATAAGAAAGATAACATTAATATCCATAATTTTTATTTGTTATCAGTTATCGCTGTAATATCCGAAACCAACTTTGTTTTCTTTGAAGTAGTGTGCAGATTCGCATTTTACGAAAAATACATATGTAAGAAGACACAATTTTATGGTTGCTATTTTATTTGTGTATAAGAAATATTCTTTCATATAGTCATCAGGATTTCTATTTGCGATTCAGTTATGAAAATGTATACCACATTTCCAACGTATTTTTAATTTGGTGGCTTAATATTATTGTTTAGGCTACATGAAATTTTGGATATAAGTTCAACGTAAAGCGTCAAATTGGTTTTATTTTACGGAGTCACAACGATTTTTAAATCTCTACATGTTCTGTAAAAACATTTTATAAACGAGACAGTTAGTCCTATAGGCTGTGTTTGAATGGCTAAGAACTTGTTACGTAATATAAATAACACCATAAAAAAGCTTGTTATTGGCTACAAGGGTACCAGTATTAAGGATTTCTGATAGGCTCCGTATCACACGTAAAAGGTAATAACTCAATTAACATGTTCATTTTATATAATTATTATACTTCATGTTTTATAGGGCTTTTGGGCTTTTACGCTCTAAGGCACCTGTTACATTTGGCACATTATGTTTGGCAGTGTTACAATTTTACATAATTTTCTCATTGTTATGATTCAATAAAATCGCTCACTGTTTTAGGTACAAACAGCTGTGAGTATCCCAATTTCAAAATGCACAGCACTTTGCTAATTTTCTTTTTTTTATTTGCCTTCTATTTTAGTTAGTCTCTACTAACCCTAACAAAATTGCCAATTATATAACTGACATATCTGTGTTACCCCCCCCCCCCCCCACCCCCCCCCCCCCCCACCCCCCCCCCCCCCCACCCCCCCCCCCCCCCACCCCCCCCCCCCCCCACCCCCCCCCCCCCCCACCATAGATGAAGAGGAATTCTTAATGTATCATTAGGTGCACAGTTTGATCTTCATATTTTTTAACATTTTTTGGATCTCTTCACACAAAACACGAGTACAAAATTCCAGGATAGTCCGTTCCAAATTCCCTAAAAGTGTGCAATTAGTATTATTTTAGTTTTTGAAATTCATTTCACAAAATCCGCATTCGTTACGTAAATTTTTTGCAGTCATGCATAATACTTTCTTCCAATTCAATTACTACCTGTGACAGTGTTTTTTTAGTATGAGTGGGCGGTGACATTATAAAATGTACTATACAGCTAAAAAAAACTTTGAAAGCAAGTGTTTAAATGCCTTTTGCTTGGTTGGTTGTATTTTTAATTAAATCCTGGTCAACTTATGGTTAAAATCTTCGCAATGGATTACCTGCCTACAAAATTTGTTCCTACAATGGTTCATATGCTATACGTTCTGTATTTCCAAGTTTCAGTAGCTGTCACTCTGCTGTTTGTCTCATAACAGTGTACTTCTTAGTCCCCTTTGTTAGTGCATAATTTATATTAACCAAAAAATGAAAATGTCTCCAAAATAATTGGTTCCATGTGTTTTGCCATGGTTGACATGCAAAAGTCCAGGAGTTGCAACCGTTTCCGAAAAGTTTGGTTAGAAAAGTCCATTCTGAAAACCCATGATGTTAGGAATTATTTGAATCGCCTTTTTTCTTGGCGCGTTAAAATCTATCAAAAAAATGTATTGTTTGAACAAAGACTCTCTACAAAACCACTCCGTATGTAACGTGTGGGAATATTATTTATTCCATTAATATCGCAATCCATTCAATACCAGAGAAATATAAATATCTCACAATACATGAATTTCTGAAGCTATCCTGTCCGCCAAAAACTAAATTAATGTGAACATTGGAAGTCAACCCTCTAAATTAAGGTAGTATTTACCCACAAAACTTTTGCATCGATAGGTATTTTTCGTAGTTTATGACTTCTATCATAATTTCTGGAATCTATTAGGCCGAAAAGCCGAAATTCAACACGTTTTGATTTTTGATAAGAGTTTCTATTGGCGAGTATATGACTACTGTTGTAAAATGGTGGATAGAGTTCTTCAGGATCAATGGAAGCCTATTCTTACAAAACCCCTCCTTATGATTTCATAATTCATCTGAAAGTTCATATCAAAGGGTGCATATTTTCAACAAGTTTCCTGTGTATATAGCGAATGATTATACTGAACACAAGGAAAAAGGGGAATTAGTTTGGGAATGGAACCTTGAGGATACGCCATAAATAATTTCAAACTCGTGATTTAATTTTGATCCTAAGAATTCTTTGTCTATACTTCTCTCCTGTGTGCTTTTACGCATATAAAGTAAAGCCACTGTTAGCTGTAACTATTTAAATAACAGGGGATTTCTAGTATGTGTAGCAGTGTATTATAGTCACCACAGTCAAATTCCTTGGATGGTTCAAGAAGCATACTTAAATTCGGAATACGGCAATCATTGAGACAAGAATCACTACTGCATATTTTGTTTTTTTTCTTCCCGAAGCGAACTCACTCCTGGGATAAGGGAATATGGTTGTCCTAAAACCAAATCATTCTTGCCAATAATGTGTTTGAAACATTTCGCTGAAGATTTGAAAGATTGAAGCAGGCCGATAGTTATAAATGAACAATTAATTATGCTTTTTAAATACGAGATTTACCTATTTAATATCTCAGGAAGTAGGCAAATGTCATATCTGCATCTTAAGTCTTCACGAATATTAACAAAAAACCATGTTTCTCGGGCCTTAACAACGGTTTATTCGGTTTATTTAACACTGTTAACACCTTATAACAGCATGATTTGGAATTATATTTGAAATAAGATTTGAATTTATTATAGCAGAAATAGAAAAGTTGAATAATTACCATTACCAAATGGGGTTTCTGTGACCTAACATTACAGTTTATACTAATGCGAAAGATGGTTAAAAAACTAGTGGATCGAAAATCTTTGTAAAAGCAACACTATTTTCCCACTACGTTAGGAATGTGAGGACCCCTTTATGTCACTTATGCTCTATAAGGACCTTTGAGCTTACTTCCAGAGTGACAGGATATTCAGGATGGGTAAGGTTAGAAAGATGGTCAAGATCTCTTAAGGAATGATGTGTCGCTCCTGGACATACACACGGTTGCCCATATATAAGGAATACATCGTTTATTTTGCACCTAGTACAGGTTTTAGTGGAAAGTATTTACTATCCATAGCTAAGCCCTCCTGGAGTAAAATGAAACATTAAAAACTTAAATACGGCTCGTAGGAAAAATGACTAAAACTATAAACTGAAAAGTGGGATATACTATAGGTATCAAGACATCATTTGGTAACTTGATTGTACTATTCCTATGTAGGATATATGGAACCTAAACTTATGAAAATAGCTTCAAGTACTTATTTGCAATGGGTGTAAAACAAAATAAAGAAAACACGCTTTGTATACAACATCCCAGCAACAAGTCACGATAAAATTCCATTGATCCCTTACATAAAGCGAGCAACAACGGCTCACTTTACTTCCTGTGTTGTTTTTTTGTGTTCTTAGCGGAATGCTTTTCAGCGATATTTCAACTTGTTTATCCAAACAAAAAGTTATTCCTTACTGTAGTAATACACTTTAATATGATAAAAGTAAATAATAACATGTTTTAAAATATCTTTTCATTTCAAAAATATGATCTAAACAAAATATTATCGTTTCGGGATAATTTTGTCAATTACAGTACACAAGCCAATGTTATATACCTCTTATGTATCATATTTAGGGCTCAATTTTCGAGGTTATAAATAGGTGAAGAGCTTTACTTTAACCAGTAAACCAGGGGATTACGCTGGAGATAAATGACCTACTGGAATATTTTGGGGAGGTAATCTCTTACGAAATTGGTTGTGAAATTATTTTATTACACCTTCTAAAGTGCGCTGTTACACCTTATTGGGTATCGCGTGTTGGTGAGGAAGGTTAAGATAAGAACGGAGTTAAATTTATCAGAATGTAAAAGTTAAGCAGGAGCAACACGTCAATTATGATGGTAAACTTAAAAAAAGTGATCTTATTTTACACGGCAAAGTTAATTTTAGGAAAGCTTGTCTAACACTTGGTGTAGACAAGACGGTAGCAAATTCAAAGAGCATTTTAATATTGACATTTTTCAGACAAGATGCACATCGTAGAATTATTTTGTATGTATAATAAAACAATTTAGGAATCAATGGGTTATAAAAGTATGAATCTGAAACTGTTTCATGTGGCTGAACTATACAAAAAGCAGGATTACTTTTATCATTAGTAAATACTCAAAACGAGTACAAAGTTTTTATTTAAGGATAGTAATTTAATTTTATAATACAACGCATTGCTAAAGTATATCAAATTACAATGCCAACGATGATTAAATTAATTCAACTTTTTTAATAAATTAAATTTACGGTTGAGTCTAAGATGACAATACATTTTTATTAAAGGATAAGAATTTTATTAATGAATACTGGTTTGTTTTTAAGTTGCTGACATAAGTTTCAATATTGAGTATTGGTTAATAAAAAATAGAAATCCAGGTCCTCAATTTGAATATATTGACACCAGGTGATCACACAACATACTCATAATTTAATTAGATAATGTTAAAATAGAAAAATACAATTTCACTCTTCTTCCCTCCGAGTATAAATTTTTCCACGTCCATACCACAAACAAAACGGGCCTGCCGTAACAGATTTTAATATCCTAATGATATGAATTTGAAAAAAAAGCATAATAATAATAAAATTACATTGATTAAGTCCATTCGAAAAAGGTTTTTTATTATTTAAAAAAAATATATGGGGGTATCTTAGACAATATTATATTAGAGTTAGATTTAGTGACCTAGAATTTCATAAAAGGGCCAAGAGTTTACGCGGAATGTTTCTGGAAATCCAAGATTGTATTCTCTCATTATTACCATCGGAAATTTTCTTGAATTGTGATTGGCGTTTTACAAATTCTGTTTATTGTAAACATTTTAAAAATTAGTTTTGAAGCATATTAAGAAATTTCCAATAGTAATAATAATATTACATACATCAGAAATTATAAATCAAACGATCATTTAGAAAGTTTTGAAAAATAATATTAAGTCCCTTAAAAATTTTATGCCAATTTAGTTTGATATGTTAGAATCCAAACAATTTTTAATATGTTGTTAAAATTTGTTCATAAAATTAACAATAAACAATTTTAAAATTCTTTTTAGTGTAGTTTACGTTTTTCACACATATAGCTTATAACAAGAAACAACTCGTTTACAATAAAAGATATTGTAGAAATGTATATTTAATTTCCAATATAATATAATATAATATATATTGTTTTGAAGGGTGGGAGGAATAAACAGCCACCCCCTTATTGTAATATTTATTTTCCATATACTATCAAGCTCTTTGCTGAATGTGCGCCTGAAAGGATGTTTCATGCCTGACTTTCTACATTTGAATATGGTTTAGTTGTTGCAGATTTATAATTATAATCCTACCTTGCAATTTTGTAAACGGTATTTAAATAGCAAACGTTAACGTATTTATTTTCATTTTGTAAAAAAAAAAAAAAAAAAAAAAAAAAAAAAAAAAAAAAAAATCCGCGTTTTAAGAAAAACACGAATAATATAACCATCAGAAAGTATTTCTTAAATATTTTAGAACTTGTATTTGACGATTTTTTAGTAACAAGATTACAAACGGGGGGAAAACCATTTTAAAATCTGAAAATAATTTTTATTTTATTTTTAAGAATTTTTAAGAATATGAGAAAACATAGTTAATCTACAAGAAGAACAAGAACAGGAAAAATGTGTTCATCCATCATTTTTGTAAACGCCCCATCTGAATATCGAGTTGTCCAGGCCGCAAAATAATGAATGGATCCCCTTCCTCCACACAGTGTCGTATAGAGATGAGGGAATGCACGTTGCGAAAATTTTCCAACATTTTCTTATTTTAAATACAGAGCTTGTTATATCAAACTTTTTAAATTATGTTTAAAATAATTGGTTCATTATTCTGTAACACAACACAAAAACTTGTTATAAACGATTTAGAATTATCATGTACTCTGAGAACATAATAATTGAAGCATGCTACTTGTCTTTAGCGATATAACTTTACTCAACGTATTGCGATTTACTATTTATAACAATAAAAGATGTAATAAAATATGCATATATTCATTTATATTGAATAAACGTTTTTAAGAAACTAGTTAATATTTGGGAAGTGCTCAGTTACCTAAGAGGTACCAAGTATTTTTGAAACTAAAGATTAAGGTCTAAAGGTTTCAAATCCTATAGTTTGATCCAATGCCACCTTTTTTACGAGTACCATAGACATTTGTGCTATAGCGGAAATCTCTCTCTAATTCCTTGTTTGATCTTATAATCTTCGAATAGGCCAGTGGAACATGAGTGCGGGCTTGAGAAGAAAGACTTAAAAGGTGGATCGGCCTCTCCCTTAAAACACAATTTTGATATCAGTTATAAAGACATTATGGAAATTTTTTTGTCTCTAAATGTTTATGTATATATAATATAGTATATAGTTCAGATAATATAATTTTATGAATAACACTACACAATACACTAAAAGTTTGTTTGACTACCACCGGGATTCGAACCCGGATCCTCTCAACTTTGCCGGGTGAATATGTGCTACCATTATACCACAGATCCTTTAATTTTTTTGTATTTGGTTTCGAATACCCGGTGGAGAGCAAGTAGCTCTTTTATGATTTAAATGTTTATTGTGAATTAAAATTTTGGCTTATTGCCCATTTATACAAATTGAATGTATATATATATACTATCATATATATATTATATATATATATATATATATGCATATATAGTTGTCAATATAATATATATATGCATTTATAGAACGCAACTATAATGCATATAAAGTTTTGCGTTTCTTTTGGCAGTAATAGAATCAATAAATATGAGAAAAAAAAAACATTCTCAATTGAATTTTTGCTTATCTTATAAACTATGGCTTATTCTATCGTTAATTTCTTGTAGAATAAAATTAGTTCTATAAAAATGGTAAATCCTTTTATTTATACAATTGCTGCTTATAAGATTACTAACATTTAAACAATATCTGAAAGATTGCTTATGATATTTTAAAATACACTATTGCACTGAAAGTAAAATAAAAATTATATATTACTTTACTTTTTTACATAACGTGGTTTTTTCTATTTTTATAATGTCTTTGATTAAGTATACCAACCGGTTTTCAATCAATGGCGAACGCGAAGAAAGTGTGGAATACCAGCAGCCTACAACCGATCGTATGCAGCGACAAGCTCGGGCCGAAGGGGTATACTCTCATTAATTGATTAATGTAAACTTCATTGAACACTATGTCCTCGATTATTTGATTAATTAAACTGTATTCCAGGGTAATGAGGGACTATTAAGAAAGCTAATGGTCTGTGATGATCATCTCAACCATAGCCACATTCCAATAAACTCGTGATCTTGGATTTGGCTTTAGGTCAAAGGCACGGTGTTATTACCACCTCAAAGGAATCTCGCTGTGATTACGGCAATGTCTCATTGGTTGTAATATTAGGAACTTGGGATAGTGCGATGAATATTTGCAACCAAAGGATAGTCCTATTGAGGTGATTGGTATAAATTTGAAAATTTTACCTCTCCCAGATTGAATAGTTTTTATGGCAGGATAGCATCTAGAGTAGTATTTCGTAAAAAAACCTCCAAAGTATAAAAAACAAACTTACATTCGAAACTGTAATTTAACTTAATACGCACACAACCAACAACCCGTACACTAATAAGATGTGAACTCGAACCTAATAAAGGATTTAAAACGAAAATAACAAAGACTTTGTAAAATGTACAAGTCAAGACAAAAAATGTAATTTACGTAAATAAATTGTAAATTTTTTTGAAAACGAAAACCATACATTAGACAAACACACCCTTAAATCTTAGAGTCAGAATAACAGATCGCACAGGTTAGATATTTTTTCTTAAAAAAGGAGGAAGATATTGGCCAAAACATGCTGCCGAAGCATAAGAAAAGAACACCAAAAAGTTTATCTTCAAAATTTTTAGAAGAATTATAAATGTTTCAATCTTTGTTCTAAATAAAATTTAAAATAGTTTAAGATTGAAAATCTAAATACAATGTCCATTAGTTAACACATAAAATGGAAATCACTTCAGTTTGTTTTTGACTTTAAAAAATAAAATTTAACTTTATCTAAAATTTTTCATGTAGGTACTAGTGATCTTAAATTAGCTTGGGGCTTTTGAAAAGGTTTTTGTTTATCTGTTCATATTATATTCTTATGTTACCACTTTTTCGAACATGGATTAGTTACACAATATACTTAATAAAAATATAGAAAATTGTTAATTGTCAGTTGATACGAATAAGCTGATTCCAGGGGGCCACTTTTGGGCGCAAATATTAAACCAAAATTTTAAAATCATATTTTAAGTATCCATAAATAATACAAAAAAAAATGTTCCTTCTACGTCCTCAATTTTTTTTTATAATTCTTAATTCCATTTTAATGGTGAATTATAAAAAAGAGAAGTAAGTATCTTTACTGTCCTTCTCATATCTATTATATTTTATATACAAATTACTGATACGCTCCGAACTGTATGATACTTTTCCCATCTAAATAAATTTAATTTTTGCATCTATTCGCTTGAAATAGGTAGAATTTATGAAGAACAAACTGGAATATTTAAAGATAATTTTCATGGGATTTCAGTTTTGCTTAATATAATGAAAAACCGTTTAGAGATAAAAAAACATTTTTTATCACTACACCGAACCCCCCGATAAAAAGTTGTAGTAATTGTAATTTTATATAAACGGATTAGTTTTATTTTCTGAGTTATATAAATAAACTAAAGTTGAAGATTTTAAAAAGTTTTAAGCAAGCTGTCATAATACAAAGCAAATCGCTTACATAAGCTGGCCAACGAGCCTAATCCCCTAAGACACGATAAATCAATGTTCCTTTTAACCAAGTTTTCAACTTGTTTCATGCATTCCCAGTTCTTAGTTATATATAAACGTTTCTTATGGATATTACATTGTTAATAATAGTTGTCTCGCAACACAGTTTGAGGTAAGGAAAAACTAACTTATAAAGAACTTTTTTGTAAATATTAATAATGGCATTCCATAACTGTTTTTTTTTTCTTTGGGTCTTAAAATAAAAAAGGGGGGAAACTTTCAATTTATTTCGTACAAATAGCCCTTATTGAAACTCGAACTTTACGTACCATGTTAGGGCTACATTACTAAAATTAATTGTTTTTTACAAACCAAGTTTCACTATGATTGGGTTTTTTGTGCGGGACAATTATTAGTTTTCGGTTAGGCCGTGGTTATATAGCCACTGTTTCGTTTATATATCCAACAATATGTGTGTGGTGTGTGTGGGGGTCGAAAATATTTTGTAAGAGTGTTTTTTTTCGAGGGGCTACTGGGGGGTTATGTTGGACCGCAAGTTAAAGATAAACGTATCTGCAAGTTTATTGTAATAGACTCTTTTTGTTATACAAAGTCTACAGACATATAATGATTGGATTTATTGCATTTGTTAATATATATTTTAATTTGTTGATATAATTAATGAAGTGTGTACCACATCCTCATTTCCATGGTTTATAACATCCATAATTATAAATATATATTCCATCTATAAAAAAATGTTTTAGTTTTTTTCCACTCTTAAATGCCTCCACGTATATACCGCTAGTGAGATATGTTTCCCGTGCTATTCAGAGTAAGTATAATGTTATTTTACCTCCTTACAAAAAATATAAAATACCATCTCAGTTGAAAAGAAAGGAGAGAAAAGAGCCGAATTCTGAGTAAAATTGAACCTCTGCATTTTTTGTCTCAAATGAATTTACACTGGCCTTTATTCCCTGACTTGATAAATTGGCTCACTTAAGTGCTGAAGATGTCCTCCTGAAACATGAAAGCGAAATCAATACTTTTACTGAATTTAGATGAAAAGGTTCAAATCATATAATTAGGAATCAAGTGAAGTACGTAATTTACGATATATAAATCAAATTACACAGGTAAAATCAGTGAGTCCTTTAAAAAACCCACAAACGTTGGCTATTAAATTCTTGGGCTGTTGTTTAATACACCGAGCTAAATCAATTCAGCTCGATTGAGCTCGGGGTCCGTAATTTTCCCTGCTCTCGTGATTAGATCGTTATTTTCCACTTGTTCTGGAAAAGTTTACATCCAATATTCAGTTTAGGTACAACCCCCAATGTTTAAAATACCGTTTAAAAAATACAATGCTAAGTTTTTGGTATATCTTAGCATTTAAAGCAATTGCCAAAAATCAGGTAACATTATTTGAAAGTAAATGATGTAGAGGTGGTACAATTTTATGTATAAACACACAACCTCCAATCCTCTCACGCTCCATCTCCTTGGTATAGAATCTTTGACGACCTCTGGGTGGCTTTGCAAGCTGTTTTTGTGTTTTAGATCATCTCCAAAAAGAAATGCTTCCGGTAATTAGGTCTTGAGGTACTCACTTTTGTATTAAAAAACTATTTCCCGTGTTCAGTCTGTCATAGGCTTGGAGCGTTAACCAATAGGGTGCCGTGTAATTGTAAAAAAATTCGTTTTGAACAAATTAATCAAATGTAGGTATACAATTATTTAGATACAAAACACACAAAAAAACTCATCAATCACAGATTTTTTTACCTTCATAATTTAGTGCTTGGGAAGGAATGTGACAAAATTATATTGAGAAACAAAATGTGTTAAAAAATTTTCAATTAATGAAGTAACAAAATGATACGCAGAGAGAGAGAGAAGAGAGAGAGAGAGAGAGAGAGAGAGAGAGAGAGAGAGAGAGAGAGAGAGATATTAAATGAAAAAATGTCTTTATTTACAGAGGCGAAGTTGGGACTTAAAAGTCTTCTCTGCCACTTAACCTCCAAACAAAACAAACAAATTCCTAAATTTTATTAAAGAATATATTAGGAAATCCCAAGAATAAAATTAATGAAGAAGAAAAATCTGGAATTTATCTAATTCATTGTGACAATTGCGATTTTAAAAAATACATTGGGCCAAAACAAAAAGAAAGTTTAAACAGAGACCTAAGGAACATAGACCATGTTTAAAATACCAACAGGAAGAAAGATTCAGCCATGCCAAAACATGCACTTCAAAATGGACACTCTTTTTCAAATGCAAAAATTACTAAAAGAAGTACAAAATAAAAAATTCCTTGATGCATATGAAAACAATTTTTATCAAAAAGAACCAAAATAATCTAGTAAACAACGAACCTGGACCTTTTCAAAATTCACCGTTACTTTTATTTGATTTTACTAAATATATATATATATATATATATAAATATATATATATACCCTGTATATATATAAACATACTGTGCTGTTATAGAATATTACCTCTTTGTATTTTTAATGACATATGTTTTTATTTAGTACAAAATTTTTTATGTTACTATTGTTATTATTACTTTTATTCAGTTGTGTGAGTCCGAAGATATACTCATTGAGTACGAAAGGCCTCACAAAAATGAAAAAAAACTTTATGTTATTGGAGAGTTTGTTTGAATTAATATATCATTTCCAATAAGACAAAGAGCTTCAAGAATGTTAAAACAAACAAAGTAAAATATTCATACCTATTACAACATTGTAACTGACACGTAAACTAAATCACATTAATAATTTATTACATATTTTATTTAACATCATAATGTATATATACCAATTATAATTAAAATAAACCATTTCGATACTTAGTACATGAAGATCTCTAAGTTCTTTGGATTTTAATAGGGATAATTGCTCAAAATAAGGAGATACGTGATCATCACGTCGTAAGTTGTAAATGAACCGTATACAATAATTCGGTGCACGCTGAATTTTATTAGAAATGTCAACAGTCATGTCATTGATCACCACGTCACAGTAATTGAAGTGAGGTAAAACTAGAGTTTTTCACCAACATCACTCTAACATCCAACGGCAAGTACTGTGCAAATCGCTTGAGGCCATGTATACAGGCAAAAAACCTATTACACATTAGTGATACCTGATCAGCCTATCCCAGGTTTTTGTTGATAGTTATTCCCAGGTTTTTTAATTTTCCATTGTAAACTATTTCTTTGTTGTTCAGTATCATTCTTGGAGCCAGTATTAAAGTCGATTTTAGTAATAAACCTTTGATAGCCTATTAAAATACAGTTAGTCTTGGCTTCATTAAGTTTCAGTCCCATGTCTGCAAGTCCAGTAAGCTATTGAATCCAATATCAGAGTTCATTACTTGTACAAAAGTGTCCATCTCATTAGGTGAAATGTGGCGGTAAATTTGTAAATTCGTCAGCGTACAGATGGAACTTTGAGTGTCGGATACTAGTAGTTATGTCATTAATGTAGAGTGTATAAAGAAGTGGTCCAAGTACAGAACCCTGAGGCACCCCTCGGGTGACAGGTTTCCACTCGGAGCACCCATTGTCAGTCTTGACACGCTGCTGTCGCTCGGAGAGAATATGACCCCACCCACCTGACACAACCATCAGAGAAAACCATACCTCTTAAATTTGACCAGTAAAAGAGGGTGAAAACACGCAGTCGAAGGCCTTGGAAAAATCGAATAGAGTCAAAAATTGTAGCTTGTCGCTTGTCCCATAGCAAGTCTTATATCTTCAGTGATTTTTAAAAGGGCTGTGGCAGTACTGGGGTGAAGGCGAAACCCAAATTGAAATAATACCGACAAAATATTTCCACTGTCAATAAAACGGGGAGGAGAATTGTTGGTGGACTATTCTTTCTAAACACTTGGATAGTGCCGGCAGTATACTAATAGGTCTTAAATAAGATGGGGCTTTAGGGGAAGAACACTTATTTAAGGGACGGATTTGAGCACGCTTCCATATACCTGGAAAAGTTGGGGATATTAAAAGATCTATTAAATATTGCAGTAATAACTGGGAGGGTGACTGGCAGAGTGCTCCTAATGAACTTGATTGGAATGTTGTCGGCCCCGACTGCATTGCTAGACATCCTCATGACCGCCCTGAACACCTAAGCCTCAGTCACATGGAGTGAAAGAAAACTGATGAACAGGTCTGTCAAGCGGAGAAGCCTCAAGCTCTATGACATAATCACGAGCACGGGACAGATCAATGGGGACGTTAGCAAAAAAGTTATTGATTATATTTGGATTTAAATGGGTTTGTTGGTCACCATCAGATTTGCCCACTCCCAGCTCTTTCAGTTTCGTCCACAGGGTTTTAGTTGATTGTTTCTGAGAAAGAGAATTGTAGTAAAATCCTAATTTTAGAATTTTCTAATTTGCTGCTGTGTCTGATTTCTTAGTCATTTATATAAGCTCCAATCGTGCTGATTCTTTGTTCGCTTAGCCTTGCGGAAAGCGGTGTCTCTGTCTTTGCAGATGGCGAATAAAGTCAGTAATCCAGGGAGCAGGCTATTGGTGCATGTTCATCAAACAATTGAAGAATTAGGGAATTAAATTGAAAAATCATATCGTTCACGTCATCAGAAAATAGTATTTCATGCCAATAAATATTGGAGGTATCTAAAATCAGAAGGTCAAGATCTATGTTTTTGTAGGTTCTGTATTTAATAAACTTTTGGATTGGGGTTGGGGAGAAGAAGTTTGTAGAATGCAAAATATCAAATCATGTTTTGAAAGTCTAGGGGCAGGCAGTTGTCCGTGGTGCGCAATGAGGGTCGGGTCATCGACAGCAATTATGTCCAGCTAGGTGTCGGCAGCGGCAGTATGGTGAGTGGCATGAAGTGGTAGTATAGTCATGTTACAAGAAAAAAACATGTCTGATAAAAAGGTTTGATCGTAGGTAACTGGTCCAAGTAAATCAGTGTTAAAGTCCCCCATCACAATAACATGACTGCAGCGAGCCAAGAGGTTAAGAAATTCATTGTTCGAATTCAGCAAGATAGCCAAGGTTAGGAGCTCTGTAACAGACGGCAACTAAGATGTGTGATCTGTTAACACTGACATCTAGAAAACATATATTCTGGGCGTCCAGCACTGGATGTGTCGGATGATAGAAGGATAGAAGAAGGAAGGTGAGACTTGACATAAACGGCGACACCTCCGCCACCCTTATGTAGACGGTCATTCCTGAACAAGGAGTATCCCGTCAACTCAACAGCCCTGTCACTCAAAGAAGGTTTGAGCCAAGTCTCAGAAACTAGAATTAAATCAAACTGTGAAGAGCGAAATATAGTTCTGAAATCGTCAATATGACAAAAAAGCGATTGAGCATTAACGTGAGCTGCCTTTAGAAAATTATCGTAGGGAGAAAAGTGTTCGGCAGATAATTTGTTTGAGAGGGAGAGCGCTATCGCCCGGGGCGGGACTATTAGCCGGGGACCCCAGCCCGACAGCGCGGGCAGCGAGCGGCAGGCGACACCGACAGACACGAAATTGTGGGTAACCCTAGCACACAACATACATTCTCACATACATTCGTAAAAACATTATAAATTTACACAAGATGCACACTTAAACTTACGGCTAATCATGACACTGACAATGTATCGGCAAGATACTTACTTGAATAACATATTAAATTTTTGAAACAAATATGCAATATGTAAACATAAAAATTTATTTCTACTTATACTAAAAAAAAAACTAAATAATAATAATCAGAACTGTAAAATATTTGAAGAAGAATATACACATACCTACTCACATATACATACATACACATATATACACATATACATAAACACACATACGTACATGTGCACCTAAAACTACTGATTGATATATTGATTACATATGGAACTTTTTACAATATGTAGTAAAAAGGAATTATGGAAACACTTGTTTTCAAAAAGAAACATGAAATGTACAATTATTTGCTAAGAAACTAATAATAATAATAATTGTTATACAGCATTATGCTGTTGTTTTTATATGAAACTAAATATATATATATATCTGAGCTTACAACAAAATAAATTAAATCAATTGCTAAAATTAGTAATTGCAATAATATAAACTGCATATTTAAGTAAATGAACATAAAATAACATATATTTATATATTATAAGAGTGTAAATGAACTTGACAACAAATAGGTGTTATTACCTATACTGGTAGCTGGAATAAAATACTTTGGAGTGTGGAAGGAATTTGGTTTTAGTAAGATTAAAATTCAGGAAACGGGGGGGGGGGGGGGGCGTGTGGGAGGGGAGGATGGGGGGGTGGGGTTAAGATTTTAAATTGTAGCGCAAGCATTTATTAGTGAAAAAATTTATATTCACAATCAAAGAACCTGAATTTAAGGCATTTAACATTAAAAAAATAAAGATATATTGTAAAATATTTATATGTATTTATCTTTATGCTTTGTGAAAAATAATAAACTGGAAAAAGGAACTAGTAATTTAGTATCAATTAAGTAAACCTAAACTAAAAAACTTTAATTGCCAAAATTATAAATAAAAAGCGGAAAAAAGAAATAAAAACTTACAACTAGTTAAATCGTTTGTGTTGAGGACGCTGCGGCCGAGGTCAGGTCTGCCAATCTTGGTCGCCGCACCCTCTTTGTTGCCCGTGTCCGGTCGACCCACAGAACTCTCTCCTCCCGTCAGCAGGGTTCCCAAGTACATCCAAGTCAGGTCTTCCTCGTGGATGGAGATAACGGACCCTTTAAGGTTCTTCCTTGGGCCGAGAATGCTCGTTGACGCTGACGATAGCTGGTTAACCGGGAGTTGCTTGACCGAACGCGGTGGCCTTTCTACTGGATGGACGTCCGGTGGGCAGCTCAACCACCCAACTTGTCTCGACACACACTCCTCCAAGCCAACTTGTCCCGTGTGTCCTCACCAAACAGTCCTCTCCTCAGATTTCCGAAAAATCCGCAGGTTGTCCGGAGAGAGAGAATGAAGTGAGAGAGAAGAGAGAGAGAGAGAGAGAGAGAGAGAGAGAGAGAGAGAAAATCTTATAACATAAACTAGGATTACCATTATTCAGAGAAACACCAACGAGATAATAACATTCTAGTTACTTTGGAAGGTTTCAGCCACTGGGGTGGTTAGGGTAATATCGACTTTCAGTGTATACGTGTTTCAGGTGACAGCAGTGTGGTATATTCGCACAATGGTTTCATCTGAACTACGGGATATAATATGACAATATTAGAATACAATACTAACCTATTGACATCTTAAACCAATATAAAGTCCATCATAAAAACACATAGTTTTTTTGAAGCCCTCCGTTGGCTACCTTGTTTCTCCGACATTATTTATTTTATGATTCATTTACTTGAAAACTATGCATATTTATTAATGTTAAATAGTGCCAATTTGCGGCAATTGCGTCCAGCGGTAGGTAGTTTCCGCGGTTGACCTATATTGGTAGCGATTCTATAGCGAGGTGGGTTCTAGTTAACCACCTCTTCGTGAAATCTACCCCTAATTATTGTAACTTGATATCTAGCAGAAGCTCACGTTGTTTTTACGGGTTTATAAATATTAATTTTAATTGATTACGGAAATTAAAATTACCCTACTTAATCTTCAGATTTGCTGAGCGTTTGCGAAGTCTCTCCGGTCGATAAGTCGTTGAAGCGATATTCGGATCCGGTTCCCTGTAGTAATAAACTGAGGACGTTAAGAAACTCAGCCACTCGGAGGTTAGTAGCTGTATCGAAGAATAAAGAAACAAAGTAGAAAACTTGGTCTTTTAAAACATATTACAACATATTCTATATTTATACTTTACATTTCCTTTTATTATTACTCTTGCGTTTTCTCGCACATAAAAATTTCAAAATAATAAACCTTTTATTATTAGAATTCTATTTAAAGGCATTTATGAATGTAACATGATGGAGTCTTGTGACCTTGGTTCATGGTTAGAGGTTAAGCAAAATTGCGAATGGACTCTTACATCGGACTTTGTGCGTGTAGAAGTGTATTTGAATGGAATAGTCCACAAGTGTATTTATATTTATGTTAAAACAGCTAAGTATGCGTTGTTTCTCCCACCAATGATACATTAGTATAAATTACGTAGGTCTCGGAAACATACTTCGGAAAAAAATAGTGCTGAAATACCTAGCATGGCCAAAATTGCCATTTTGGCCTTTTAAATTCACTTCCGGTGTAATGTTTTATTTATTATACCACAGTTACTTCCAAATTATACGAAAAAATTGTTCAGGCAATTGTTATTTATTAAATTATAAGTTGTTCGATTAATAACTTTACAAAAAGTTTAACGGGAGTAATTTATTTTCATAATAGGAGCAAAACGGAATAACACGGACAAGTGGCTTTTAGAACATCTGCCACTACGTAAAACAACATTATACACTCTAATGTGTTATGGTTAAGCCCAGCAGAATGTAATAAGCTTATGCTGAGCAGCACGTGTATAATTGTTTTTACTTGAGCAAACACATCCTCTACCTCAAAACATATTTTTCTTTATCTTAACAATTAAAAAGTCCTATACTTAAACCTTATAATTTCGTGCATACTTATTTGCGATCAATTTCTTCGCGAGAAATAGATTTTTGTTGGTTCGTTGATCATATCAGACTCAATGCGTCCCTGGGGATCATATTAATGTTCTCTCTATTTGGGGATCTCCCATTATCATACCTGACCCATGGCAAGGCTGCTACCATCTGGATTTTATCTCTATTTAGGGATTTTCAATTATCATATCTGCCCCAAAACAAGAATGGTTGTATCTCGATTTTATCCCTGTTTGAGGCTTTTCCATTATCATATCTGTCCCAAAACAAGTCATGGACCATCTTAATTTTATCTCATCCAGGGGCTTTTATTGACCATAACTGACTTAATGCATGCCTAGGAACAACGTGATGTTCTCCCAATGTCGGGAGTCTCAACAGACATGATACCACAAGGTGTAGCATCTCAATGTTCTTGTCATTTGGGGATTTTCAATGGCCGACATAATTATGTTTTATACGTGTTTAAGTTATTTAATGAATTCTTTACATGGAGATCTTTAAGATAGAATGTGGAGCCTTGAAAGTAGGTCATTATTTAGTGCAGCTCGCACTCAAATAGTACGATGGTGGTTGTTACATCTCACTCCCACCTAAACGCTGTTACCAGTGTTTTCTTATATGAAAGATTACTGAACCCTCTCACAATATATTAAAATAAACAAACATCATTATAATATGCTACCATAAACATCAAACGTTTGATTTTAATACAATTTTTTAAGACGAACATACAAATTAAACAGGCAATTATTGTTAGTGACCATAGCTACGTCATTGGGGGGTAATCTGGTCATCAGAGATATAAATATGGCGATACGACCTAAAATTTCACCGAAAATATAAATTTATTGCTCTAATTTGAAAGTCATTGCGGCGAAGACTTTTCATGTGGTTTTTTTGGAAAACATAACTCATCTTTTAATCACTCTCATACACAAATACATGCAAATTGTTGAGAAATCCCTTATTAAAATATTAAATATAAAAATGTAATTTTAACAATATTTACACTAAAAAGAGACATAAAACGTAATATTTAATTTTATTCTTCTCAAAGCTTTAGACTCTTAAAGTGTAAAGAAAACGTTCTGCAGTCTCAAAGTTGTCGGATCCCTTTATTAAAAGCGAAACAGTTTATATTAAACAGCTACTTACAAGGAATCTCGGAAATATATTTCTTTAAGAATTTTCTTGGAAAATCCTTTACAGCAAGTTGTACGTTATTAGTTTATTACGTTATCCGTCGTGTTTATAATTAGAAACATGATTAAAATGAATGGTTGGGAACGTAATAATATTATGAGAGTGTGTAATGCGGAGTGTTGTGACTAACCCTTAGACTCTTTGAAGACATAATGCTTACTTGAAAGGATGCCTAAATAAATGAAAGTGGTGAATAATGTCGGTCCTTCTTTATTAAATGATGGTAGAGCTTGGATGACTATAGTTACGTAAATAGCTATGGTTTACTATGTAGAACAATACTTATCAGTTTATTTGTTAGGGCGGTAATTCTGAACAAAACGCAACAGAATCGCTTATTGGAACACATACTTCTATATTAATTCAAAATAAGGAAATTAAAAATTAGACTCCTCAAACATGAATGGATTACTCAGCAAGCGATAAGAGGTACAAAGTCCAACCTGTTCTGCGCAACTTTATCTGCATACTTGCGTGCTGTTGTATCTGAAAACAGAATAATGAGCCGTTATATTTGTAAACAACAGCACTATATGAAAGCTAGTGAGACTAAATTCTTACTTCTGACTTAGTTGGAAGAAAGGTAGAGTTCATGTGTGACTTTCATCTACAAATGTGAAAATAAAGATGTAGTATTATTTTAAATGGTAAATTTTTACAAACCAAATATTGATTGCTGCAGTTAGAGAAAGGAGGCATGTATATAATGTATATTTTGAGTTATTCTTTGCAAGATGTAATAGATGTAATTTGTCCTGGTATCATCCTGCAATATTCATAAAATGTTATCTGGTTGATTTAGTAGGTCTGGAAAAATACGAGCAGCACATTTAATTTCCTGTTTACATTCTCGGTCCACGAGATTTCATTCGCCCACTCTTCTATAGCTCCATTTCGACTGACTGTCGAAATTGATCACTTGGACAGAAATGTACGTGTCAAACATTTCTTATACATTAACAAAACTGTCCTAAAATGTATTTCTTAAAATAAAAACACAATAGTATTTTAGTCAGAACGATTGAAAATTATATATATTTTAATCGAATATTGTAATGCAAACACACATTATTCATAACACGTTAGTAATATCTAGAGAGTCATGAAAACGAAGCAATTAATATTATTTAGTCATAAAAGATACTATATTTTATTTGGTATTTATATTTTTATTTGTACGTTAAGTTGGTAGTCCATACGAAAAATACCCTTCTTATATTACTACAGTAGAGTACTTTACAAGTTGGACTCACAAAGTCATTTCGTGAAATACAATCCACGAGATATAAGAAAAAATCTGTAAGAAGAGCGCATTTGGTTTACAGAGTAAAATATATGGTTGTCAGAAACGTGACGGCATAGTGTGTTGAATGAAGATAAGTTTTGACACATTATTTTGTGAAATAATTCTCACTTTTAAGCCCTTCTTCAACTGTCACATTTTCTGTTTACTTTGGAACAGAATACGCTTTACATAATGCAAGATACACAACACTCGTACTTTCCTGATTTATATATTGCTGTCATAGCGTATTTTTTTGAAATTTTTTTATCTTTGCATTACACTTTCAAGGCTTTTTAAACTGTATGTTGCATGGCTAGAACTATAAAGTAAAGGTGCATAGTAATGTGGGCTGTACTACTGAGTTACAAATTTCCGATTAAAGATGGAAGGCTTCAGTAATAAAACTATTACGGGTAATGTACGTTGGCTTCTCAGTACTGTTCCTCTGTGTAATAAAGTAATGGTGCATAGTAATGTGGGCTGTACTACTGAGTTACAAATTTTCCGATTACAGATGTTAGGCTTCAGTTAATAAAACTATACGGGTAATGTACGTTGGCTTCTCAGCTACTGTTCCTCTGTGTAATAAAAGTAAGTAATGGTGCATAGTAATGTGGGCTGTACTACTGAGTTACAAATTTCCGATTACAGATGTTAGGCTTCAGTAATAAAACTATACGGGTAATGTACGTTGGCTTCTCAGTACTGTTCCTCCTCTGTGTAATAAAGTAATGGTGCATAGTAATGTGGGCTGTACTACTGAGTTACAAATTTCCGATTACCAGATGTAAGGCTTCAGTAATAAAACTATACGGGTAATGTAACGTTGGCTTCTCAGTACTGTTCCTCTGTGTTAATAAAGTAATGGTGCATAGTAAATGTGGGCTGTACTACTGAGTTACAAATTTCCGATTACAGATGGAAAGTCTTCAGTAATAAAACTATACGGGTAATGTAATGTTGGCTTCTCAGTACTGTTCCTCTGTGTAATAAAGTAATGGTGCATAGTAATGTGGGCTGTACTACTGAGTTTACAAATTTCCGATTACAGATGGAAGTCTTCAGTAATAAAACAATAAAGTAATGGTGCATAGTAATGTGGGCTGTACTACTGAGTTACAAATTTCCGATTACAGATGTTTAGGCTTCAGTAATAAAACTATACGGGTAATGTAACGTTGGCTTCTCAGTACTGTTCCTCTGTGTAATGAAGTAATGGTGCATTAATTGCTTTAAATTTTACTTTCTATGTTTAATATACGTGATTTCCTAAAAGTTATTTTGTGTTCAGTTACTAATTGATGTTTCTGTACAACACGGTTTGGATTTTGTTTTCCTTTACTGTCACGTTCAAATGTAATTTCATAATTTTTGTCGGGGTTTAAAAGTTTTGCCCTATGCTATTGTTTCTCCCCCATAAGTTTATCCGCAAACAAATCGTCTAAATGTTTGTAAAAACATATCTTTGCTTACATTTCATATTTAGTTTAACTCCTCAGTAACGTAAGGCTTTACACGGTTGGTACTTGGGATAAGACTTCAAATTTCTAGCACTTCCCAGTTATCATTTTTGGTATGATAACTAAAATTTCAAATACGCTTTTTTGATGAAAAGCTTGTAAGAAACGAATTTGGAAATAGTAAATAAATTAACTTAAACAAAAGCAACATATATCGCAATATTTTTGATCCAAATATCTGTTCTTTAAGTTATTATATTTTGGCGAGAATATTTTTTAAGTAATCTGCATATCTACTTCAAAAATTATATTCATTTGTATTTTCAATTCAATTTTCTTCAATTGTTAATTATTATTCGGAAGAACGATTTTAAGTCAGATGGATTTGTAAAACCATACAGGTTTGGTAGAAAGTCAGAAATAAGGACAAGATAGTTTGCTCCCACTATATATAATAAACTACTTTAATAACATAGTTTATTACTGCAAGAATTGCGCGAGTATTCATGTTTGACTGATATTCCTACTTTGAAATAATAAGTGTTTAAATCTGAATGAACAATTATGTATCAAACTTCTTTATCCTTCTCAGATCCTAACACCACTAGGATTTATTCAGTCGTTTGTTTAATTTTCACGAGTTGTCCCGGTTTGCTAATTCACAAAGGAAAACAGTAGAGTACTCCAGTGTGCGTACCTAACTTGTAATATACATGTTGTGCTTATCACAGATGGATTATTGTATTAACGTTTAACATTTATAATTATATACAATAAAATCACCTTTATTTGCAGAATAACAGCACGTAAAAAAAATCCGGTAGTTTGACTAAAGGACTACATGTTTATTAACAAAAATCCTCATAAATAAAGCTTAATTTCGTGATCATTCATAGAAGTTATTTTTAAGGAGTTAAAAGAGCTTACAATATCCTATACATTTATAGTAGACAAGGGAAATTTAATAACACTTATTCAGGCTTCCAACTTTGTTGTCTCCACAAGATGTTAAATCCTAGCACCCTTACATGTGTTTTCTTAGCTTTTAACTATTACATTTTGTTCCCGTTGACAATATAAAGTAAACCAATATAACCTATTGTTTGGTAATAAGTTTATTTTCTCTCGAGTTAAATTATTATTAGAGCAAACAAACAAACACACACACACACACACACACACACACACACACACACACACACACACACACACACACACACACACATATATATATATATATATATATATATATATATATATAATATATATATATATATATAACATATATTTGTATAACAGCGATCATACTTGAATTACACTTTTATATGAGATAGAGAAATGGGATTGTTTCAACATAATTAGTATGCTTCAGCCAAATTCCGTGGTTAGTAGTGCGACATAAAAAATTCACTTTTGCTTGTGTAGAATCGAAATTTCGTGCACATTTAAAGTCTGTCGATGATCAATTATCTTATTATGTCTAACATTTACATATTTGTTATTGTGTTAGATTTTACAGTGGTTTTTAAATAACAAAAGTTCCAGTGAGGTATTGATATTACTACAACTTGAAGGATCAGTGAAATAAAACCTTGTCATCTACTACAGTCTATTATTTTACTGTTTATTACTTAAATAAGTTTACGTGTCCTAACAAGTAACTTGCTAAAATCTCATATGATTGTACTCAGATTGTTTACACATTTAGTTATCCTTATTGATATCATGGTTAAAAAAATAAGGAGAATGTAAAAATATTTGCTAACACTCAGCCAAATACCGTGAAGTAATACGCAAACATCATAGAACTCAGTATCGCCTATATAGAAATAACTTCGTAAAAAATTTGAAATCTACAAAATAAAGACTCGTTTTCGATATGTCATGCGGAAATTCAAACAGAAATTAAATGTTTTCCCAGCTCTGCTAGTGATAGGATGCACTAACGCTCAGACATTATGATTACCCAGTTTAATACGACCTAGCATTATATTACAAACATATTGTTGTACACTGTCATATTATTTTAGAAGTTATTAATTAGTATACGAGCAGACATATAAGAGCTGTATTAGTAAACATTTGCGACAAACAATTCCCAAAACTATATAGATATACGTTAAATAGGGCAATATCAAGGTAGGAAGTGTGGACACAAAAAGTAAAATAAAAAGACAGCAAGAAAATGAAGAATTACTTAGTAGAGCACTCTTTGTGACAAGTATTCTGAAAGGTGTTCAACCAAGCGAAGAGAGATAAGAGAAGTTTGGAAGTTTGAGAAGTTTGGAAAGTTCTGAGTCATTTAAATCTCTTCACAACTAATCAATAAAGTTTTTCCATCTTGAACTGTCTATTTAACTGTTTGAAAATTTTACTTTAATATATATTACATTACTAATATTAAGGAACTTGTTTTCCTTGTTGAAACCTATCTTCCATATATAAACCACCCTGATGAAGGTTCTCGTACTCTGCTTAAACTTTACACTCAACTTAAATTAATTAATAATTCATTACGAGTAAGGTACATGAATCTGTAGGAAACTGTTTATGAGTAAATAAAAAAACAGTTTTTATTAAAAAAATACCAGGTAGTTCACTGACACCGAGATGTAGCTTGCCTAAAATCAAAATAATTAAATTAACCATATGTCCATTCTTTACTTAATATTAAAATATTAAATAGGTGTTATGTATTATTATCTAAACATAACATTTTCGTTTGACTTGGTATTTTCCTATATTGAGGCTATAATTATGAACTAACACCTTATACCTTATACCTACTGTACCTTATAAGGCAGAAGTTTGTATTTCTGATTGTGTTTCTACTTAAGTTATTGTATAAACCGTCATTGTTGCTTATTTTGAAACACAGTAATTATTATGGATAAAGTACACTCTTTTGCATATACTTCAGAAGCTTAGGAAATGTTTAATACCTCCATATGTGTATAGTAGGCTTGGAGAAGTGTGAATTAAGTTGTCAGTAGAAACCTTGAAATTGGTTGTCCACAATCAATATATTAAACATATACATTTTTGGAATACCTCTACAATTTTTCTTGATCTGTCAATTCCTCCTGTGTTAGATGTTGTCTACAGAATTTGATTTAATAAAATAAATTCGCTAGAGGATCAAGTTTACGCGTATTTCGAGACTGTATACCTACCACACTTATCTATCTTTCATATAAATCATAACGTCTTTTTATGTTTATACTAAATTTGACAGAGAAATAATAGTAATAGGACGAACTCACTGTGACCACATGACGATGGCCAACATATAATTATTATATATCAGGTCGTGTCATGAAATCTAGATTAATTGCCTCGAGCAGGAAGTCTTGAATATTCAGAGTCAATGAACTTATACAGATATTAAAGTAAATGCATCGCAAAAAATTAGTCGGCAAAAGTATTACTTTACAGAGAGATACGTTTAAATTACTTCTTTGTGTATTTGGTAATGAATTTAGTTTTATAAGTCATTTGTAAAAAACATTTTTCAAATGTTACCTTGTTAGTAGTATATTGTATAAGGCACTTATTTGCATCTGCCAATTAAAGTGCCAATTAATAGCTCCCATTATGTACCTTACAATTCCAATTACGCTTCTATTTTCAGACACATACAACTGCAAAAGCTTTAGGTGGAAACATCTCAAAAGCAAGGATTCCTGAAAATACTTATCCCTTATGAAGCTAAAGCACCTCACCAAATAAAAGATCTCTCAACAATAATTTATTTTGGTGCACAAGACAGCGATAAACGAAATGGTGGAAAGATAATCACTTGTTATTTTCTAAGCTGAGATATAAATAACTTAGTGGATGATTGCTATAATCTTGCCTTCCAGGAAAGTTTTTTAGTGAGAGTGAGGGGTTATACAACTCTGAGGCTGCTGCAACGGTAATGGAACATGCCGTCACTGCAGGTGTCACTGACGCCTGTTGGGGCATCCATTTGTTGGTTCCCGAAAATGTTCTAATTGAGGTTCAAGGCATCTAGTTTATATTTCCTTAATGAGCATAGCAAATAGTGAATATAATTTATGAGATTACTCATCCAATGATATCTTAGGGGCACTGTTAGCAAAGCCTCATATAACAGTAGTTTATAAAGTTGAGCTGAAGGTAGATAGAAAATTTACGAAATAAACACTTTTTATAACACGCATAATTTAGAAGAGGGGTATTTATAGTTATAAAGTCGCCTCCAATAAATCAGAGTTCCTTTCACTTCAATGATATCACAATTTGACTAAACATGAAAAAACTATTTTAAATATTAAATTATTTATTTTAAATCGCCACCCACTACTGTATCACCGTTCATTAAATGATTTTATTTTAAGCGTATTTAGACTTATTATCTTCACCGCTTCTCCTATTATAATCTTTCATAGCATTATGTTTCTGCTATTTTAACAATGTTCCTGCTTTAACCAGTACAAAACACTGTATGTGTCATACAATCACATTACAATGCACTATTACGGGCGCGCGCTCACTCACACACACACACCACACACACACACACACACACACACACACACACACACACACACAGATATATATATTTAAATATATATTAATTTACTACGTAGGACTTATATAATATTTAAATTAAAATAAAAAAACACATTAAGTTTTCTTTAAATTTTGATAATATTTATTGCAAAACATTTATTATTTTATACTAATATTACCATAACCATGGCACAATTGCTAAATGACTAGATCACGTTTTTTTAGAAATGTAATGTTAATATAGAAAAATATTATAACCGTACCTACGTTGGTTTTTAATGTGTTATATTAACAAATGCATAGAAGAGAAATCCAGAACTCCTCACAAAATATCACCCTATTCTTCATATACGTTTTAATGCATGTGACTTCTTCAGTTCGTATAATGTTTGTTATACCTGTACATTTGAAAACTAAAGGTGTTAAATTTAATCAATAATATGATGTCAGAGAAATGAGTTTAAATTGAATACTATCACTAAAAATATACTAAAAATAGTTAAGCCAACACACAGGATAGGGGATGAATTCCAATTATTTCTAAAGAACGTCTAAAAACTCCCTTGATATGATAAAATCCCAGCCAAACCTTTTGAAATGAAATGCACCATAATCAAACTCAGTATTCCTCATATAGAAATGAGGCTTAATGTACAATTTCAAGTCTAAAAATCAGCTCGGGTTAGAGATATCGTGTGGATAATAGGTTGGAAAGTTTAGGTAAGAACGTTTTTTTCATTCCTTAACTGATAGGTTTCACTAACGCTCAGCCAATCATTGAAGGAGGCATCTTTGGTTATTGAATATCCAATGACAAGATATTGCACATAATACTCTTATATGTTGCTCACTGAAATGTTGGGAATTCACATCGAAGGAAAAACCACGTCCATAGCAAATACCCGTGGTTTAATTATAAAACTTAGTGCTGAGATTTTGAAAGAGGTGAAGTTCGTTATAGTGGTTATTATGAGCCAAAATATCTAATAATGTGGTTCTCCGTACAGTATAAGCTCGAGACCCCTTGAAATAATATTGTAATATGTTTTCTGCGAAACTTTTTGAGGATGGATGATATTTATTTATACCACGGCAATGGCATAGTAACATTGAAATATTTTTAAATATACCTAATATGTAATAAAAAGACTTTAGAATTCACTGAATATAAAATATAAATATAAAAGTAATACTAATAATATAGTTATAAAAATAACAATAACAATATAAACAAATAAATGTATTATTAATACAGTAAAATGAATAGATAGTATGATATCTTTAATAGTAATAAATATGATTATATCAAAAAATTAAAATATTAAACAACGTATTAAGCTTCATACTACTAAGTAAAACAGTATCATTAGTGAAGCATGGCAATTTATGCGGCGTGTGCGTATATTTGCTTCATAAGGTTTAAATAAAGACTGCAATAACGCAAATAAAAAATATCAATATTAAGGTATATAGTAATAATACAAGTGTATAATTACAATATTCAAAGCATAAGTTATGAGAGTGCGCCCGCTTGTGTGTATTTTATTATATGTGCAGTAATAGTGTATTATTGTATTTATTTTACAGTTTATATTTTAAATGTAAAGTCTCAAGTTCTTTTAAAAGTGAGTTTAAAATAGAATAAAATTATTCTCAATGACCAAGAAAGTAATTTAAAAAAATCATTCGCTATGAAACTACCGTACATGGGATAAATGGTCCGATTATTCTATTTTCAACAGTAATCCCTATTAACTAAGGCCGTTTAGCTTACATTAAGGGGAAACTTTTAAAGTTAAATTTCAAATGATGAGACATTTATGAGCACCGCCAATCCAACAAGTAACCTCATGACATTTGTTATTAACTCAGTGTAAATTGTCATATCATTGATTTACTTTCACATTATACTTGGTTTGCTTTCAAGTTTATTTATGGAATGTTTTTATCACGTCATGGTGGATAACCTTAAGGTCAAGATTAAAAAATTGTATTTGGTCTTACTAAAAATAAGCATATCTTATTATTATTAGGTGTCTTATTAGGTGTATTGCATGGTCAACAAGTTTTGTGCTATTTCCAAAATTACTAATCTCCAGGTCTTCACGAAGTTACTTTAAAGCCGGTTATAAAATGTGTATTGAACAGACATACAAGAAAATTCAACTAATAAAGTTAAATAATTATATATTGATTAATATTTTAGTTTAAAGTTGTGTAGTCCGGATACCCATACTATTACCTAGTAAATAAACCTCAATTATAGATGTTATGGTTATTCGTTCTTAAAATAGTCCCAATAAATCTGAAAATCATTATAAGAAATCGGGAAATTTATGGATAACATTTATGTTATTAGAAATTTTTTAAAGTATTAATACAGTTACACGAACTTTACTTCTTTGTCTAAGAAGTTCTACGACTCTACACTGACAATATATTTCTGTTTGCTTCAGTCTATGTTGCCTAGATTAGTAATAAATCTCAAATTGTTGCTAAAGATAGAAAGTTGTAGTCTTTCAAAGTCAGTAACTTTGAAGTAAATATTATTAGAGCCGAGGCATATCTTGTACAAAGTGGCTGGATTAATATTACTCTGGTTTTATGATATGTTCAGGTAAATGTATATAACATGTATTTTTACTTAAAATTTATTTTAGTAATTATAACAACTATTTCTTAACACATAAAATCAGCCTCCCTTAGACAAAATTAGATAACCTTGGTATACGTGTGATATCAGGGTTTTTTAAAGATATCGTAGCTAGGCGGAAATATATTGATGTTTAATTTTGTATTTTAATTTAATCAAAGTACTTTTTCCTTTGTACATCGCATTCAATACAGAATAAGAAAACTACTTGTTCTTAAATTTTCATTAGGAAAACACATACATATTTTAATTATTATAAATCACAAATTGGCGTAAAGAGTTAAATTAATAACACACTTTGGAGAATGCATACTCCGTTCCTGTAAACGTTAATTAAAAGTACACACCGTGTTGTGTTTG
Source organism: Homalodisca vitripennis (assembly GCF_021130785.1). Taxonomy (NCBI): domain Eukaryota; kingdom Metazoa; phylum Arthropoda; class Insecta; order Hemiptera; family Cicadellidae; genus Homalodisca; species Homalodisca vitripennis. The sequence goes on from NC_060207.1 coordinate 196,186,692, forward strand.
CAATCCCATCACTGTTTTCAAGAGGACCAACGTCTGTCTGTATTAACAAGTTGTTTGCTTTAATTTTTCCCTCATTACTGTGGTTCCAGTGTTTTGTGTTATTTGTGGTTAACTACCCATTATTGTGTTTTTGTTATCGTAAAAAATTTACAGTATGCATATTTTTATTTATAGAGGCTAGTGTAAATTATTTATGTTAATAGAAAAACAAACATTAAAAAACTATGTCTTATTCGAATTTTTAAATCTGTTATGTGCTTATCTATTTTTACAACAACCAGTTTTGTATTTATGCTAGCCCAATTAAAATATTTCTAAACAAAAGTATATATTATAAACAATGACTTAAAACAGTGTATATTATAAAATAAAACACAAACACACATTAAATTTAACAAACTTGAAAAATTATGAAAAAATTAAAATTTTAAAATACACATTGAATTGTATATTATGATGTAAGTTGTGCATCAACATTTGTTTTATCACTATATTGAAAAACACTATAACAATATTTGTAATTTTTTTTTTGCGTGCCCTTTCTTTAGCAAAGGTATGTTCTTCAAACACCATTTTACACACTACGCCGCGCAGGACAAATTAACTTTTAAATCACATATGTTTAACTACAATTAACAACAAATTTGATTTTTGTACTCAATTTTGTGATTTTTCAGTGAAAGATAGCATTGCAATCGAAAGGCCTCACAAAATAAAATGTTATAACTGTTGGTTCTCGTGTTTTTCAATGTGATTGAAATTAAGAATAATCAATAGCTTTCTCCGTCTTAAACGTAAAGATTTATGGTTATAAATCTTATACGTGTTTACAACATTTTGTGGTTGCTTTATATAAAGCAAAGTCCGTATAAAGAAAAACAAGAAATTGTTGTCTTTGTTGTTAAATTGTTGTCCCACTAGTATATAAATTGTAAGAAACAAAATAAGAAAGTAAAGTATTAAATATTAAATGGGTCAAAAATTTTGGATTTGGGTCGAATAGGAAACTATTCAAGTTGAAAATGGATTGTAGTAGGAGACTATATAAAGTACACATAGTTCAGATGAAAAACTTATTATAAATTATATGAATATAATACGTTATTACATTTAAATAAATAGTCCAAAAGTACTAGTTTTATCCTTCAAACTATCCTCTAAATTTAGGTTTATCCTCGTAATCGTTAAGAAATAATAACGTGTTACTCTTCCACTTGTTACTACCTTTACAAATTGAAACTAAGAAATTAATATGGTTCTTACAATATCGGTCAAAACAACGGTCCAACTTATTTCGCCTGAAAGGAATAAGCCAGAACACACACATATACATATATATATATATATATATATATATATATATATATATATATATATGTTCTGGCTTATATATATATATATATATATATACACTTATTTGTCTAACAATCATTTAATTCTTAAAAAACTCATAACTATTTATGAAATGCGTACTATATTACGAGCAAAGTCGGCCTTCATATAATAATCCACTAACACTACTTTAATTTTATATGAACCATAAGTTATATTTGTATCGAAATGTAAAAGCGTGCATGTAAAAGACGAGTGTGATTGATTGAATTAAAACGATAAATCGGTTGTATATTGAAAAAAATATTGCTGTTATTACGGTTATGGTAGAAATAATACCCATTTCACCAACAAATTTTTAAATATAAATTTGGGAGCCAAATTTAATCATTATTAAATATGTTTATATTCTGAATAATATTTATACAATGAGTTGGTTTTTTTTCTTAAGAACTGTTTTAATCCACCCACTAATTGTAAAATACTATTTAAATTTTGCTTATCGTAGACCGCACGTATGGTTTAATTATTACAATATATTACCATATATTATGAGTATGCGTTTAACTAAAGTAGTATGTCACTTCATTATATGTTTCAACAAGTGGTAAATATTAGGGCATTGGAAGGAAGCCAAATTCACTTTCTACACAATGCAGTGTTTTTAATGCTTTGTAATATGTTGGATGATTGCCAGACCTTATAGGTTAACCATTATTATGGGAAAGCTTTTAGGAAATTAAACTTCCAGTCACCAACTCATACACATATGTCTGATTTAAATTGTAAGTAAAATTGGACTTACTATTAATATTATTGTGTTACTGTTGTTATTATTATTGTTAGAAAGCTAATAACAGTTCCAAGTCCATAAATTCGAAGTTGGAAAATTCTAGCAGTTCCCACGAGACGAGTGCTATAAATGTCCTATAGAGGAAAGTATGTGCTTCCACAGGCATCAGTCTTACATTACAGAAAGTAAACAAATATTGGAGTTTTTAATGGTTAGAGGCTTCTAGAATTTGAAGTTTATATTGACTTGCTGTTATGTGAGGCTGTCAGAAGCCAGAAGACTGAAAGCGTCCAAAGACAGGGATCCCATGAGGAATGACCTTGAATGGGATGCTTGAATGACAATGAGCTTGAAAGGATGGAATTTGTCATAACCTGAAATCTCCATCACACTAGGAGCTCTCATTGTCTGGACCTCACGGATTACCCACTTTAATACTTTAGGTTCTCTCAGAAATGAGAAGCTCCTACAGTTCATGTTGGGAGCTCTCAGGGATTAATGGCTCGTACTGAAAGTACGCTAAGAATATGATGGTCCAGCAGCTATAATAAATGAAAAACCAACTATAATCTTCAGAACATGATACCAGAGGTACGCTCACAATCAATACAAAAACAAAAATCATAGAATCTATAGTCCTAAAGAGCCTTGGAAATTGTTCTCCTTATGCAATGAAATTTAAATAACCAAAAACATACAAAATGTTTTAAATGCTTTCAATTAGATGTTTTAGTCAATCGTAAATTGTGTGGCATATTCAATGAAGGAAAATGTTGGAGTGTAAATCTAGATTAAAATTTAACATAAAATGCTTAGCTACATACTATGATCAGGAGAGCAAAATAATAACTCTTGATCTTTGGCCATTCTTTTGGGCCTCCCGAGGTCCAAAGCCCACACACCAGTCACTGATTGTTTTCGTAAAATATCAGACTTAAATTGAATTAAGAGATTTAGAATGTAGCGCAAGCATCAAAAGAGAGTGTATTGGAATAAACTCCCAAATCTATAGTGGCCACAATACCCATTTCCCTATTGTATTAGGAGATAAAGATTATATTTTTCTAAGGCAAATCACGTACTGGGACTTTGCACATGCGCAGTAATAGATTGGGCATTTACTAAGATAACTAACAGAGAAGGAAAGTGATATTGGTGACCTAGGTAGGCTATAGTGTACTCTAATAATAAAGACCTTTAGTCTGATATACTACTCGACCTAAGCTCTCATTTAAGATTTCAATAAACAGAAATTAAACCTTCCGGCCAGTCAGGTGATAGTCTTGCTAATGCTCAGCTCATAAAGCATTAATTTGTATACATTAATATATGCTCAAAATTATAATTCCTACAAGTTTTAGATAAAACACCCTTTTATCATATTATTAGGTGAAAACCATTACATGTTAACCCTTAGAGAGATTTCGCTGTAAGATAATTTTATGTTATAGAGGCAAAGGTGGTTGATTGATACAATGCAACACGGAATAATTTCGTTCTAAACTAAGGTAAGAAATGTTTAAGCTGTTCTACATTTGGAACCATTCCTAACAAAACGAATCTTTACTCGACGCCAAGAAACTAAGTGAAGCTGTAAATTTAACTCCTTCTTTGTACTCAGGTTCTTGCAATTACCCTAACAACTGATGTTGGTGCATTTCAAAGAGTACCTCCTAACTCTTGCGCGTAAGAAATTAAATGTTAAATTTTATAACATAAACATAATCCTAAGTACTTTTATATACTAAACGATATAACACTAATATAAATATATGTTAAAATTTAAATATTAATCATTGTTACATAATATTAAAAGCATTTTATAATAGGAAAAATAATGATCCTCTAAGAATAACTATGTAAAAAATATTTACAATACAATAAAAACCAATTACAGGCCACACAAACGAATGAATGTTTACTTTCATTATTTTCAGTTTCTGCTTATTATTGTATTTATACTTTAAATTATTGTTATTAATTTTACTGTTAATTTTATAAATAAATAAAATAATTTAAATTAAAAAAGATAGTAAAATTGGCATAATAGTTAATAGTAATATTTAGTATTTATATTCAATTAGTGGTGGTATGTATTATGTAATTATGTTAAGTAATGATATTAATTGAATAAAATAAACATTTAAACAAAATTAAAAATGTAAATTTCTTAAAAAAAAAACATATTATTATACATGCAAATAATTCATATTACGTCCTCATAATTTTAATAATTAGTACGTAAGTAATTTCAGATTATTGGAAAATTTAATAAAATAGATATACTTTTAAGAGAACTCCATCTAAAAGAATTGTATTATTATTACATACGCTTGTTTTAAAATAAATCATTTCTACTGTAATAGTATTAGATTTTTAATAGGAACAAATATTCTAAAACCTGGACTTGTATTGTTGTCTTTCACTATTTTAAGGAAATTTCTATATTATGGCAGTTTTATAAAACAATGAACAAGTTAGTTTGATAAATGGTTAAATTGCACGGTCCAGTAAAAAAATGTTCATAGTAGGAATAAAAAGCCTGCCCATTGAACGATACAAGAGAGAGTTTAGGCAATGATCAAGTTAGGTCGATAAATGATTACATCACACGGTCCACTCCACCATTGTTCAGAGTAGGAATACAACGCCTGACCACTTTATGATACAAGAGAGAGTTCAGGTAATGAACAAGTTAGGTCAGTAAGTGGTTACATCACACAGTCCACTACACCATTGTTCACAGTAGGAATACAACGCCTGACCATTTTATGATAAAAGAGAGTTCAGGTAATGAACAAATTAGGTCAGTAAGTGGTTATATCACACAGTCCACTACACCATTGTTCACAGTAGGAATACAACGCCTGACCACTTTATGATACAAGAGAAAGTTCAGGTAATGAACAAGTTAGGTTAGTAAGTGGTTACATCACACGGTCCACTCCACCATTGTTCAGAGTAGGAATACAACGCCTGACCACTTTATGATACAAGAGAGAGTTCAGGTAATGAACAAGTTAGGTCAGTAATTGGTTACATCACACGGTCCACTACACCATTGTTCAGAGTAGGAATACCAATTTCTGACCAATACTACGGTCAAGTTTTATAAATCTAATTATCCTTCTAGTATGCAGGAAATAGCACCATGATTTCCTCATATCTAGTTGTTGGTCTACCTAGAAATGTGGTCGTTTTATCATGTTACAAGTTTGGTATTAATATATGTATATATTTTTATACACGAATCTTTAGTAATTACATTAAGAAAGGGCTTAAAGTAATATATTATAAATAATATTTTGCTATGGAAACCCATCAAAACAACTATAATATATATTTGGATCAAGTATTAGTTATTTTACCGGTGAAAACCACTGAAGTAAATTTTTGTAATAGATACCTCTTATCTTGTCATGAATCAGTAAAAAGTCCTTATTTTTTTAGCCATTCGCTTTCCTTCGCTCAGACCAAACAGTAGAAAAATGTTAACGGTAAATGTTTATTTACACTGACAATGATTGTGCCGAAATAGAAAACACATTATATTTCATACGAAATGCTATATATGTTATTTCAGAAATATTTTAAAAATCTTTCCATAATTATACCATTTCCGTTTCAAGTTTATTCTTCTTCTATGACCAGTTCACCTGAAAGTCATAAAAATAGGTTTCTATAAATAATTTAATGGAATAAAAAAGTACAAAATTATAACCACATTACATTTTGAACTGGCATTGTTGCTTCAAACTAACTTACCGCTAAAATGTTTTAAACTCACAGCATTTTTAAAACAGTGGCATTTTTATATTTTCAAGTCAAATTCTATGCAAAATTATCTAAGAATAATAAGAAAAGCATATATAGCTTTTAATACTGTGAAATTTTTCGCATTTCTAACTAAATAAAAATAATAAAAATAAATAAAACTGTTAGTATTAATTATTTTCTCCTGTTGAGTTATTGTTCATGTATTTTGGGCTGAGCTTTAGGAAAGTTCCCTATTCACCAGCGTAACTTGAGAGGCTGAAATATTTTTATTTCTGTCTGTTTGTCTGTCTCATATGATATAAGGTACTCTTCTGGTTATAAGAAGAAACAACGATTTGTTTTACCCAGACTTTATAATTTTATGCTATACATTGAACCATGTTATGTTTTCAGAAATATTGTATAAATAAAACATGCATGTTCATACTAAGCGTGAAAATACTTAAAAATGTGTAGGGAAATTATTTGGAATGTTGTAACAATTTTATATGATAAAAATGCATTAGAGAATAATTTTAATTATGATAATAACTGGACATTTTAGTAGTCCAATGAAAACAATACATATGTTAGGTTTTAAAGGTCTAATATAAACTGTAAAAATACAATGATTTCGTTGTAGTAAATGTTTTTTGCATACCGATGTGTGTATACGTGTTTATACATATATGTGCTATATGTTATGTACTATCAGATACATGTAATTTCAAAAATATAAAAAGTAATTGTATATCAATAAGAGTTTATCCTCTAGAAAAACTATATTTGGATTTTTAACTTCCCGATGCAAAATAAATATCAGATTTTACGTTCACGTGCCTTATACTCTCAAAAGACAAATTAAAGTTTTTGAAAAATCAACAAAATGTTCATGTTAATTTTCTAAAACGTTTCAAGTACTAGAGGATCAATTTAGTTGTTTTTCAACTTGCCAATTGCCTAGAAATTCAAAATTGAAATAAACGCGTCTTATGCTATAAAATGACAAAGTATGGATTTATCATGAAAATCTGCGACCCAAAGGGGCTGAAATAGGTTTACAACTCCTACAATTACTCACTGAGCCTTATGCTCTCAACAACTCAATGGTAACATTAATATCTTGGACTAGAAGTAGATAAAAATGCATGTTAGTACATGCTTTTTGACGAAGCCGGTTTTTACACCCATATATATATATATATATATATATATATATATATATATTTCTTTTCTTGAACTGAGCAACATAAATGATTTTTTATCGTGAAATATAACTTACTCGAACCAGAAGTTTTTGTTACACGTTTAAAACATAAAATAACAGCCAGTCGCAATTCTGCTTAGTTTCGAAAATTTTATTCCGACCATTGAAATTACATAGACCTTAAATATACTTCCTTCCAATTTAAAATAATTATAGATCTTAATAATTTAAATCACCATAGTAGCTTAAAATAATAAAGTTGGTATTGAAAAACTTTGGGTATTTTATTGGTACTAGTATAGATGATTAACTGTGACTTCGTGACACTAATACACTTCCCTTCACTTATTTTCAATAGTGTTTATATTGCCATTTAAATAAGATATATCTGTTAGTTACTTGTCATTTAATATGAAATAGCTTGTAAAGACTCTGTTAACAGCCAGTATAAAACTGTTCGTAAAAACTGAAATTTTTAAATGGTCCAGTGGAAGTTGATGAATAGGATTTTACAATTATATGGCCGTTAATTTATCTATTATGTTGCGCATCCCGTTTATCAGAGTAGCTGCACTTCCGTTTCCGATGAGGGTGAAGCGAACATCCTACCTAGCCCAATCTGATATCCTTCCCTTTATGTCAACAAACACATATTATTGATCATTTTACTGTTCGTTTTTAAATAAACTTTATCATATTTTATCGGTGTCTCACTAGTGTAATAAATCAAATACTGTATAAAATAAATTTCTAATATATTAAAATTAAATTTAAACCAAAGTAATTTTTAACTAAATGTTATGATTTATTATTCGGGCAATTTAAATAGAAACTACACAAACATGCACACATATATATATGGAGTTATATATACTTTTTTAATTATAACGAAATGTAATCATTATCTCATATATATAAAAGGACAATCCCCCAATCACTTACTCACTCATCACTAATTATTCAAATTCCGATTTCGCAGAAAGTAGAAATTAGGCAAACATTTATCTCATGACCAAATTACGAAAACTAAATTATTTCAATAAAGATCAGACATGTATAACTAATGAAATGGGGTTTCAATTTTAACCACAAACTTTTTTCAAACATCCAGGCATCCCAGAAAGTTGGAATTTTGGCACACCCCTGCTTCATGACTATAATAATATGTAGAAAATTTAATTAATTTTTATGAAGATTAACTGTACATAGGGATTAAAATGGAATTGAAATTACTAGAAGAAACATTTGTTCTTGTAACCATTTGTGTTTATCTTTTCCACAACAATTCAAACAATAAAATAAATCTGAAATAAATATAAACCTATGTTTACGTATATTATGAGCGCTTATATTGAGAACAAACCTGCTTATTGAATAGGAAGAACAACTATGATATAAAAATGTAGTAGCAGCTCCAACATGATTACTGTATTCATCGGAGAATTATACAGAGTGAGTTTTATGTCCTAGCACACCTGGATATAATTTAAACGGGCCAAGGTATCTATGTGAAACCTTGACCCTACCTATTATAACATATTTTTGTAATTTTTAAAGTTGTTGAAAAATTTTCCCCACTTTTCTAAAGGGCGGTATAAAGCGGGCAACTAAAAATTTTCAAATACAAACCCCTATCATGTGACCCTTCATTTTAAAGGGAATAAAAAAAAAGAAATCCAATAATGCAAACTAGAGGTCTCTACGTTTATTTTAACAGATTCTTATGACAAATTTACAATTGAGTAAAGGGGGGGTAAAGGGAGGCAACTAAAAAATTTTCAAATCAAACCCCTATCATGTGGCCCCTCATTTTAAATGGAATAAAAAAATAAATCAAATAATCCAAACTAGAGGTCTCTACGTTTATTTTAACAGATTGTATGACAAATTTACAATAATAAAATCAGTAACTGTCTCATCGTAACATGAGTCAACACTAACGCAAATTCTAAAACCAGTTACCTGTTTTAATGTAGCAGGTGTTCAAAACTGTTCACCTTCGGCTGTTTGACAGTGTGCTAGACGTGAGTAAAAACTTCAGATATGATAGGGGTTTGTATTTGAAAAATGTTTAGTTACCCCGCTTTACTCAATTGTACAACAACTTGAAAAATAAAAAAAAAATATGTTATACTAGGTAGGGTCAAGGTTTAACATAGATATCTCGGGCCGTTTAAATTATATCCAGGTGTGCCAGGATATAAAACTCACTCTGTACATTGTATTTTCATAATATCATGTGATAAAGACATTGCTAATGTAATTAGTCATAGCAGTCATGAAACAACACAGGATGGCCTCTCCATTATGTGCAGCGGAAGCTATAACAAGGTTTATGTACTTCGTCCACCACATTACACACCGTATTGATCTTTGTTATCCAAAACTATTAGTTTTACATATATTAGAACTAGTGTACTTACTTCAAAAACCAAAACTGAGAATTGACACATGCTTTAAGTTTATTTTTTTAGTTGAATTTAACTATTTATTATAAATCAGCTTAGTTTTGTATTTTGTTTGACCGGGATATTTCACCTATATCAGAATGGATAGTATTTATATTTATTTTTACCATAGTTTCAAATTATTATAAATATTGTTTTTACTTTTAGTTAAATGTTATTTTAATAATATTAAGTGAAACGCACATATTAGACTTAAACGTTGCATTTGCAATTAATACTGCATAACAGACATTATAAAAACAAAAACGAACAAACAAATAATCGTTTAATAGATGTGTATTTAGTTTTTTTACCACTAGAAAACCCCTATATAGTATCCCACGAAACCACTTACTATATATATTTGGTTAAAGCTGAGGAAGAAAAACCATGTTAAGTAGTAGGGTTTGAATATATTATACTTGATGTATACCTGTGAATCCTAATCAGAATATTAATTCTGTGAAAGATATTAACAATAGTTTAACTTATGCTCTTTAATTTCAAAATTTGGCTGAAACATTCATATGCAAATGTGGGATTACCGCAAGAGACAAATGTACTCACTCACTCTGAGTTTCTCAATCTACTGAAGTCTCTATCTTTTGAACAAACGAGGCCCATTTGTTTTCTTGGTGCTCTTGTAAAACACGCGAAGAGTAGCTCAATCCTTTTTCTATTTAAATTCAAAGATTCACCTTACAGTTTGACAATTTTACTACAGCAGAATATGATTACTAAAATTTGCAATAAATAACCAAATACCCCAAATTAATAGACCTTTAAAATGTCCAAATTAACTTGCATGTTTAAAATGATCTTGGAATGATTCACAAATTACTGTTACGGTTTTGGAAGCCGATGTATTTAGTTAACATTGAATCGTAAAAACAATAATTTATATCAAGAAAATATTTAAAAAATTACCTCAATATTTATTGTTTAATTTTAATTGACAATGAATATGAATTCGACCTAAAACTGACGTCTATCTCTACTGCTACAAAATCTGCTGGCAACATTGCTAAATATCAAATTGTACACATTTCACAAGTAGCAAAAAAAGATGCCTATTAAAATGTTTATCAATAGCTTATCAACTGAAAGTCTAATCACATTATTTATCAATCGATTTGTACGTGCTTTCCAAAAGAACACGATTGTTAGACCTCAAATTTTATCCACATAGGAATAAATAATCACTGGTTTTCATCCAATATAATAAATTGATATCTCAACACACATTGGCCATAACAATGATCAAAAGACTATTGTGCTTTAAAAAGAAATTTGTCGCCAAGTTTACGGTTCCTCCAAAACGTACCTAGATCATTAAAGAAGGCTCATCAGTTCATGTGTAACCAAAATTTTTACTGAAATTGCATTAAACTGACTTTTTGAAAATGTTGAATAATTTTTTTTTTCCACGGTAATTAATAAGAATTCTGAATTGTATGCAGTTACATGCTTATTTTTGTATTTGTAATCGATTAATATATTTATAAACAAGTTATGAAATATGTACTTCTTATAAACATAATGTCGCATATTTTGATTCATGTAATATATTATTTATTTTTAAATGCTCTTCTTAAATGGTTTAGAGTTGGTATTTTTATCTTTTTCAAAGTTTGAACGTAGTCCTTACAGTAAATTTTAAGTCTTGAGTAATCTTGAAATAATAAAATGTACATATTAATTACAAATGTTGTTAGCTGCTGATAGCAATTCTTTAATTTTAAAAGATTACCAAAAAAAATTTATTATAATATCCACAGCTTAGACGTTACTGAGACTGCCTATTTCACTTATTTAATTCTTAACATAGCCTGGACTCGAATACCTGAGCTAAAAAAATTACATCTCTATAGCACATATTGTTTTTATTTAAATAAGTAAGTCCCCATAGGTAGGTAGTGGTTAATTAATTTAATATTTTTCTTTATATTTCTTATGACTTTTTTTAGGTTTATTGACTCCATTAAAGTAACCATGGTTTAAGAAGTATGGCTTGTGTAACCTAACATTTATTTTAGCATTTTAATTGACTTACAAAACCCATCTGTTATTATTTAAAAAAAGTGCTAATACTTTAAGTGTAGGTTAAAATTATACTATATCTATTCATTGAGGAAATTTAAATATATTCAAGATGTTATTTTAAAACAGATTTTTATAACTTTAAATTGCTATGAGAAATACAGAAATCTATTCAGTATTGTATTCTCGTGTTACAATGTCGTACTGCATTATTTAAATATTTATAATGTGTTTCCTACCAAATATTTTTTGACGTGACAACGTCTTAAATTAGGTTGCGGCTCGGAGTCACTCACGAAAAAGTGTAACGCCCGGTAACGTTACGATGCCCGTCCAGTGGGTCCGCCGCACGGGATCCGCACGGGATAAAGCAGATAACTGTGGGTCTGCCGCACGGGATAAAGCAGATAACTATGTTTAATCGTGAAAATGTGGAGTGCTTAGATTCGTCATTTACAACAACTACAACAATAAAGGTAAATAATTGTACACTGATATTTCATTATCGTAAACTATGATTGATTGATTAATTGTTAGATTGACACAAAAGTTGAGAAACTGAGTTTATAGGTTATGTCATACTATTGACAAATGTTGATAGTGTTAAGTAAATTATTAGTTTAAATCACTCTGCAATCAATCGTAATTCAGTCGATTGAGAAGAAACAGCGCGTATTGCTAGTCAAACATTTAAAATAACAAATTATAACCTCTAACCTGTCATAACAGTGCGACCAAACAAACGAACTAAACCGACCAATCACCACGCGCGGAGTTAGAATTTAACTGTGTTTAGCAAGAATTTCAAATTCCAATTTTAGTAAATGTTTTATTCAACTTTACCATTTACAATAACAAATTTTAATTAATTTCAAATTATGTACACTGTTTTAGTAAACAAAATATATTTCTATAGTTAAAATTTGTGCAATTCTTATTTTCATTCAATTCCTTGTTCCTATTGTGCAATTTAATAATATTCATATCAATAAATATTCTACCGAGAAAAAGACGTTGTCACGTAAAATCTTCGCCCGTAAAACCGACTTTACAGGCAACCATAATTTTTTATTTTTCATTATTACAGTGAACGTTTTCATTGCATTTTTTTACTAAAAATCATTATCAAGGAAAACCGTATATATAAATATCTCATACGAAACTTTTTTTACTTTGAGGAATCGACAGAGGGCATAGACCGGCGGTGATTTGTCACCACGTTAGTCAACCGAAGACACATTTCCGCTCTCCCTCATGTCAGTTGGATTTATTTCCATGAATCACGTGATGTATATGTTTATGTGCCCAACTGAAGATATACGAGGTGTATAATAGTAAAAATATCTTTTATTTTATATATCCGTGTATTTTATGCAATTAGATAAAAATATACTATTGCCATTGGTTCTTAGCGCAAATAATAATAGGCGTATTAGTTTAATAATTTTTTACAGTGTCAATGTTAGTACCAATCACTAATAAGGGAGTTTGAAATAAATGGTCTTGTTTTAAAAGTAAATGGATCGTTATTTTAAGTCGACGACTGAAAAGGATAAAGATTTTTTCAAGTTTATAATACATATATCAATCCATATTCTAGGGATCAGATTATGTACGTCTACAAAGAAAGCTAAAAGAGTATTTCTAATAGAGTAAAAAGCATAGCTCAATTTAAATTCGGAAAGTTTTTAGTAAATAATTATTAATTAAAATATTTATTTCTTTGATTAAAAATTAATACAATATCTTTTGAAGTTTGGAGGAAGTAAAGCATTAGAAAACGTTATTAAACGCGGTTAAATATATCAGTCTCATTCCCATAATAATTTCAGAGTCTGTAAGTAATTAATTCAACATTTTTTAAATTTATATTGCGATATGTTACCTATTATTGAGTAACGTTATGTACAAATTTCTCAGAATAATTAATTAGTTTTTGTTATTTAAATGTGTTTTTTCTTCAGAACACCTTTGATTCTAGGCCTTTAATTACATTTATTCAATCGTAAATTTACAATAATGCCCACATATCTCTATTTCTCTATATACTTTTTCGGCAAGAAAAACCTTCTCATTTGGTTGCGACAAGTTCTCTTTATTGATAGGGTATATTCTTTACTTCCCTTGGGGTTCTTCAGAAAGCGCCATTTTAAATTCTTACCAGGGGCGCCACTTACTTAAGGTACATCACTGACTGTCGCAAATTTATTTTTTATTAGATATATTTAAAAGTACACCGTCCACAATGAGCCGAGTAATTTCCACTCGGCATCCGATAAGAAGCGAACAGCTATTGCCACACCTCAGATGTGTGTATTGAAGAACAATTCTACAGCAGTACCTAAATGCCACAACATACAATACACTGCACGAGCTTTATATGCTGGCTTTGCATCGCAATCCCGATGGTGTGATTGACTATGGTGGCTGAACAAACAATAGGAACTTGCTACTCCATTTTGTATACGCGCATTAAATAGTGAATAATACAAATAGTATATTTATTACTTTTATTTGGGTAAACTCAATATTCTAAATGAAACACTATATCCCTACAAAAATATGAGTAATATATGTAAATATTAATTGAGAACAATATGGAATATTGTATTTCATTATTCAATAATGAAATGTAGTTAATTATTAGCAGAGCACTAGTGAAGAGTTTATAACTCGAGATGATGGAGAATTTTTATTTCTGTTTGTATTTTTATACATTTATCTGTGCGACAGTCCGCTCGATATCTCAAGAACAAACTAATCTTGACTTTAAATTGTGCATCAATCTTCGCTTCCATATAAGAAACATCAAGTTCTTTGATGACCCATGTTAGTCCATGGGATTTTGATATGCGTTAGCAATTATATTAACATTGGTTTTACGTTTCATCAAGACGGCAATGACATAATGCAAACTGAGTATGGTCATATGACGTTTTTAGTACGAGACATAGTGATAGTTGCTGTATAATAAAATGAGATATGGATTTGAAATTTTGCATGAAACCTAAGCGAAGCCTATTATACAACACGTAGTGTTACTTACGCCTGCATTGTTTATATTAAGAACGGAAATTTAATGAACCTGCTTGCAGGATAGCGTAGATGTATTTATAACATTACTCAATTCATGCGTTGAACACACACACACACACACACACACACACACACCGCACACACTCATACACGCTAGCGCACAAGTACAACGCATTTTTACTACGGTAGGTCGAAAGTTAAGTTTATAATTGTTTTTTATCTATAGATTGATTTTATAATTTCTTCAGTTCTGTCCCTTCCAACCTCCAAAAACCATGTATTAACTTTTAATATGTCGTGCTTGTATAAAAGTTGTTGTGCTGTAAGTATTGTTAAAAAAATGGTATATTTCTGTATAAATAGTGGGCTATAATGAACGGATTAGTGGACGAGTAAGTCCTTAAAAGTCTTGGTACACGTATTCCAACATTTTCCGCATTTCTAGTGTTTTAGTCGTGAGATATTTCGTCAAATCGCTTGCGTATATGCATCAACAATTTCCTAACAAATAACTGTCGTATGTCAAAAACTTATAAGTTGTCATAAACGGCATCTGTAGGGTATCGCCTATTTACTCCTAGAGCTGCTTTAACTATTGACTTTTCTGTGTATATATATATATATATATATATATATATATATATATATATATATATATATATATATATATACACTAAAAATTTTAATTTGAAATCAAACTACTAATTGTTATGAGACTTCATTAAGAATATTTAAACTTAAATTAAAATTTAGTAGATTATTGAAGGGAGCGGTAAATTTTAGCCATGTAAATAAAATGTTGGTTATATCTGGTTGATTTGGTTAATACATTTTTTATGCCCTTCACGTCACTTCACTTAAAAAAATACATTGCGTTTGATAACAGAGACAAAAAGCAATAACAATTGAGGAATTTCTAAGACAAGTTCTCCTTGTAACGAGCAATCTCGAACGTACTCATTCTACCGAGAAGAGATAAGAGAGTTTACATTGTTTGAAATGTTTTATAACTTTGAAGAATTAGAACAATTGATAACAGTTTTGTGACGGTCTAGAATGTAAAAGTTTTTCAAAAGTAATGTTCACTAAAATTATTTTTAACCAAGATACAAAAATTTTATAGCTTATGGAAAATAAATGTATTTAGATAAATATACTATAACTAAATGCTGTAACTAAATTATTGCATACTACTTGGTAACTGCCAGTTATTATGGTACCAATAACATCAAGCAGCACTCCCCCTTAGCATGTTCTCTCTCCCTGCTTACAATAACCAAGTTTCCCTCCCTATATAAAATAGGGAAATCCCTCTTTCCTACATACAGTAAGCGAGTCTCCTATAAATGCAACAAGCACATTCCTCTCAAAAAAAACAATAACAGGTTTTTCCCTCCCTAAATACAACATTGCTTCTATTTCTCCTCCTAATTTTTATGTAACCCTACAAAATATTTTGAGAAGATACGAGTATTAACCACTAAAAGTGTTAGGAATTAAACTTCTCATAAGCACCAAAGCACCAAAGCAACAATACATCACTTGTGTTGTAAGATGCTGATTCAATGCGAATTTTGAGATTAACTCCAGTTCCCTTTCCACTTACGTTAAGCATCTGAATTATGATGCTGTTGCAGACGTGATTTCTGAAATCTCGATTCATGTTCGTCTGAAGGCATCTTAAAATAGTTGGCGACGAAGATCGAAGTCGCTCAAAAGGGACTCCTCATATTATTTAGACATCAAAGACACCCAGGTTAAATAAGTAGTACAATCTAGGTTAAGATGTATTATCATAGTATCATTAGGTATACCATTGAGTGCACTACGATGTTGACTGACACGATCCCAAAGCACAGTTGAACAACCTAGTCTTCTACATATAATGCAGCTATGGCGGAAAAGTTGATTCTATTCGAATGTTGTGTTTAGCTCCAGTTAACCATCCTCTTATGTGCAGCATCTAAAATCTGATACTGTTGTAGACTTGACTCCTGAAATCGAGAGTAATTTTCGTCCGAAGTAATCTAAAAATAGTCGGCGACGAAGAACAAAGAAGCTTAAATCGAACGCCCCTCCTCCCCTAATACATCTTTACATAGGTTACACTACTGTTTGTAGTCTATTGTCTCCTGATTGCATACGAAATTATGCAGGGTAATCGTTGTGAGCTTCTTATTTCTCGTATTTTTGGGTACCTTTAGTCAAATATGACTCCAAATTACAAGAGTCAAGTCTGCAACAGCATCAGATTTTTGATGTTGCACGTAAGAGGAAGAAAACTGGTGGTAAACCTAACATTCACATTCAATTATGGTTTTAAATATATCGGCTTTTAATTCGTTTTCCGTATCAACTACCCGAAAAACAACGCATTAGCAATCTGAATATAGGACGCATTTGGTAAAAGACCTATCGTACCTCACATGGGTCCAGATGGAATTAGAAATATTAGATTCACCAC
Organism: Homalodisca vitripennis; assembly: GCF_021130785.1. Taxonomy (NCBI): domain Eukaryota; kingdom Metazoa; phylum Arthropoda; class Insecta; order Hemiptera; family Cicadellidae; genus Homalodisca; species Homalodisca vitripennis. The sequence continues at coordinate 196,203,767 of NC_060207.1, forward strand.
CAACTATAACTTGCCAAAATCCAGGTGGTACCTATATTGTCTGCTGTTCTAATCCAAAAGGCCTCATCAGGTGATGTTAGAAGTACTAGTTTCACCAGTACGTAGATCCTAGACGATCTAAAAACAACTATTAAAAATGAAATGATTAAATGTAAAATATACTGTTATTTATTATATTATAATAAAACTATCAGATGGTTTTAACAAACTTAAAATCACATTAGACAAATATTGTCAGACCTCTCGTAACTTAATGTATGCATGAACGTAACTGCCCTGAAAAGAGGAATAATAAACATGGAGTAACTTCTAAAATACAGTTATATAACAAATTTTACAAATTTTAGAGCCTCATACCAATCCTCATACAGAAGTGTGAAAATAAAAAAAGTTTATGTACTACAGCATGAAAACCCCTTAATAAATACTTATGATTAAAGAGTGGTGCAGTTAGTACTAAACTTTCTAACTAACAGAGCATCCTGTCTTTACCAGTCTTGAAACTGTAATAAAGAAGGGAAGAGAACAAGAAGCTCAACATTTTTACACTTGTGAGATTACATATTAGGATTTGTTAGGAAATAGTCAAAATAATGGAGGAGTACAGAATCTACCTTATTATACTTGCCTAAGGGATATAGAGTATACTGTTTATTCTCGTCTGTTTAGGATCCCGATTATAGCCGAAAAGTGAGATTATTTTACTAGTTTTATATTTAACACCCCATTGTGATAGTTTATAAGTATATTATGTAAGTTTAAAATGCTAGATATTTTCACTGCTTTTACTTCACACTATAAGCATACTATTAACAGTTATCATAGGAAATATAACCTGCATTATTGTTAAGCAACAGCTATAATATGCTTGTAACTCAGTACTTACCCTCCGAGTGTTGTTTTCCACAACTAAAACACAGCGCTTCAGTGTTTTAATATTGTTTACGTGATGGAAAATGTTTTAAACCACTTTTAATCATATTAAATTTTTTTTCATTTTACACGTTTCACTGACCAATTAAACTGTAACTTTACCGCAGAATTTAACAGCATACATATTTTTTACTTGTTAGAATTCAGTTATCATTTTGGTAATCGTTCCAGATAGTGCTGGAACAATTGTTCAATGTGGTCCCTGTTTATTAGGAACTGACGGCCTTCTTCAACAAGTTGAAGCATCAACATTCATATTAACTATGCAGTAATAATAACTTTCAATATTACTTATAATAAAAATTTCGATCACTAACACTCTAACCTATACAAATACGTTTAATTACTGCGTATTGACAAAAGAGCCCCCAAGTTATACTACATTATTTATCTTAAATATGAATAGTCGTTATTAATGTGTTATAATCTCTTATCTGCTACTTTATTCCATATAAACTAGGTAGGAAATCGCCAGATCATATGTCATGTAAACGGCTTCACTGCACTTGTCTACAACATTAAAGGTCTATAGTTCGTTTATTCTTGAGATATCCTGTGGACAGAGAGACAGTTAGAGAAAAATAAATTATTAAGCTTCTACGCACACAAAAGATCTATTTGGTTAGCTTAATGAGTAAAAAGCACCAGAGACATTTAACTAAATCATAAAGATATTTATGTAACATTTTCATGATGTGTAGAAGTTGCAAGCCTAATATTTAATCGATTTCGAAATATAATGCGCATAATAACTCAGCATAAACTCTTAGCCAAATCCATTACATAGACGGCGTCATCGAACAAAACAAATGTCAAGCTTATATCTCAATTCGTTATTGTGCTAACCAGCAAAAAGATGCACACAGGCAAATTTACAGTCAGTGCTAATGTTGCAATAATAAAATATGAAATGCCCGTACTCAGTTAATTTACAAACTGATTTATATTGCAAAACTAATTGCATAATCACTCTTTATGTTGCCTATATAAAAATGAAGCATCACGTTTGTATATGAGTTCGTTCTTGACTTATCGTTTGGTTAGGCACACACAAACAGGCAGAACAGACATTTGTGCAGCCATTTGAGTGACGTAAAACAGCTCGCGCACGGAATGGGAGAGGATTTTGTGGAAGTATGGGAATACTTATTTCCAATGTCAGTACATCCATCATTTTCAACTATAGCTTCTTGCGTGGCTGTCGACATACTTTCTTCAGCACAAGATTATACAGCTTTCTGCAGTGAAGTGGTGTATTTGCTATATTTTTTGGAGGCTTAGGCAAGTCTAACAACACACGAAGTTCATTGCCTGCAGTCGGACCCTTATTGATCGTTCGTATTTCCTATACGAATTTTAGGTTTATATCTTAGAGCTTCCCATCAGCGGAAAGTTTTAAGTTTTTTTAATTTATGGACTCTAAACAGTATGTACACTTCAATTTATACGTTATAACTAATCCACTGTTGTCATGATGATCTTTGCACAATTAAAGTTTAATAGAGTCTGAAAGATTACAGAATTTATATTGTACAAACTGCTTGATTGCATCAGATAGTAAGGTCATGTAAAAAATATAAAATTACCACAGTCAGAAGCCTAAATTTATCAGAAGAACCTTTACTACATCCACCTTTACCTTGGTTTTTTGGGGGTTTTAGGCTCCCTTGCGTTGGCCTAGTCCTAGGCTCTGACCTTTATTCCAATGTTGTAGTAGGCTTAGAATACTGATTGCCTGAATGGTCTAACCTTTGCTCTAGGCATTTTGAAAAACTACACTAAGCTAATAATAAAAAAAACATACACACTATAATGTGTAACAACTTTACGAAATCACTAATTGAAAACGAAAGTAAACCCAAATATATTAGCAGAAGTAAACACAGCTGGAAACAATACTGATTGCCATCTGTCATTTCACACATAGAGAGTATGGACAACTCAAAGTATCCAAAAAGACCAAAAACACCAATTTTATAAATGAGGAAGTACTGTATGAACTATATAAGAAATCAACCACTCCTATCAGCATTTTTTTCCCCAAAAAAACTCCTGACATGACCTTTTGTTTCATTTATTTTAGTCTCTTAGTAATAAGATACAACAATGAGAGTAACATTTTCGAAAAGTACCTTTTAAATAAGAATAAAAAAAAATACCAAAAACTCGATTTTGAGAAAAAACAATTTACAATTCCGGTTCCCATTAAATACCAAGTAGTCATTTCAGATCGATTAATTTTATATTTTCTTAACAATTAAAACATTTAAACGCTACTACTGCAGCTAAAGTAGATTACAATGGCCGAAAGTATACTCTTTTTGACTGAAGCAGACCGTTCATACAAACGTATGAGTACGTCTCGTAAATATTTTATTTAGGGGTAGCAATGCAAACGCTACTAAGGCACCGGAAATTAAAGAAGATTACAAGCGCCTTAAGTAGACAAATTTTCACAGAAGTAGACTTCTCATACCCAGTATTTAAACCTTTATGTAACCATAGAAACAAGACAAACTCTAGTATTATTCCACCGTCACACATTTTCAGGTGTGTTTATTAGGCTTATAACATTGATCAATAACAAGTAGAAACCAATTAGTAACATATAAAAAGGACACACATATTACGTACCTGTTATTTAATAGCAAATCGCGTGAAACACCATGTAAACATGGTATTCATATATTACTTGCTAATAGTTTGTTTTAAAATGTGTAGTAAAATGATACGAAATAAATATTATAAAATGTTATCTATTTTAATAAACTGATTAAATAAGTTGTTTAACCAATTTAGGGTATATACAGTATTCTTATTTTAGTAGTATGTACATTTATATTTTTTTTGCCAAATCAATCTTGTCTGAAGCAATATTTGTATGATAGGCCCTATTCAAAAAGATTATTATTGTTTTTGTATTTAAATATTTTCATTGTCTAAATACTTATATATACTTTCGACGAAGGTGCTAAAATGTCAGTAATAAACTATTTAATTAATTGATATCACCAGAGGTGGGAAACTACTATTCTGTACACTTTAATTATCGTATAAGAAAATTTAATTTTGTATATGTTAATTTACATAAATCCTCTGCTGTATCCCAAGGCTATCGTACAAATAATACTTAACTAAAACGTTAAAATCTATCGAGAACAAACTCTGGTAAAGTTCCTGATATGACCTAAGGGTGTAATCAAACTAACACACAATAAATAACAGCAGCACTATATAGAACTATATTAATACTATTAATTTATTGGTAGGGTTGTGCGTGTGAAACCCTTTCTTGCCTATATACGTCTGACACCTGAACCGCGTAATCTGACCTTTACCTGAAGACACGATTACTCATCTCCTAATTAGTTCAATGTCACAGACCGTGCATAGCTACTGACCCTGTTACCGGATCCGGCAAACCGTAATAAAATGTAAACCTCTCAACATGTTCAAACTCAACAATTGATTTCAATGGATCAAAGGAGCTAAGTTCAAAAGGTATTTGTTTCAATAATCTCATTATATTGTACTTGTATTTAAAGCAAAAATTTTCATATGGAATGGTCAAAAATAGCTCAACATTTATTATACTAAACAAGATAAAAGAAGCCAAAAATGTTAAGGGTAAACGATTTTAAGTTTTAGTAATTACAATTCTTAACAAAGTAAAATGGTATGTTAAAATTTATGTAATGCACGGTAATTATGATCGATAATATAATTAAGCGCTGCCGGTTCTAACCTGAGCATGGTCTTCTGGTACAGCCTATTTTTACGGAACATTTTTATTAGAAAAAAGATATCATTAAAAGGTATATAAATGGTAAGAGGAAATCCAAGTAAGGATAAAAAAATGTACTAAGCTGTTCTAAAGCAATAGAGATGCACAGTGTAATCATAAGATGGTTGTAAAAGTAAAAGGTTAGAAATTCATACATATTACTCTTGATAGATCTGAACTTCCGTAGGGACATATATCCTTATACTATGAAAGTGAACTAGCCATAAAAAATGTATAACTGAAAAAAAACATTAACTTCGTTAATCACCCCCGCATTAAGGCTTTTCAGTTGTACGATGTAAAACACAATGTTAAGGGAAGAGATCATAACCTCATCTCTAATAATGTACAGTATGACGCAGAAAAGGGGCTTAAACACATTTACCATCACGTGTAACAACATACAAACAGTGAAACACTATGTTATAGTCGTCGAGAACAACGCTCAGAGGGCCATTACTGACTTGTGCCAGTGTATTATTTCTGTTACTCAACAAACATGTAAGTTGTGTTTTCTGCAATTAATGTTTATATTTTACGCTTATAGGTCTTCCATTTCAAGAGCTTACTACTTAGTTTTACTAAATAATTAAAAAGTTAATTAACGAATTAAATCATATTTGTGTTTTTGAATCTGTATCATTATTGCGTGCAAAAAATGACGAAAAAATATGATATAGAAACAAAACAGTTTAATTTTATATTTCTTACCTTTTTTCATATCCTAAAATTTTTAAACCCACCTAAGAAAGTTCAGCTGATGATCTTAAGATAAAATTTTCTAACGTTTTCAAGAAAAGTTTCTTTTAGCCTATACAATGCAAATTGGGTTCTCCATTTCTAGACTATGTAACTACACCAAGTAAGGGTGCCTTTTGGCAGCTCTCTTCGCTATCAAATATAGTTTTCTTAGTCCATAGTAATTCCCAACGTATATCTTTAGGAAAATTCTTTCCAGCCATGTAAAATTTTAATCGGATATAATAAAGTGGCTTTTGAATTTAAATGGTCTAAAATAAATGTTTATGTATTTCTTGATCTCCACAGGAATCTAACATGTCCTCTAGGTTAAAGAGCCGCGTTCTTACACCTAATTTAAGTAAAGGTGAGAATTTTATTGCTTTTAACATTTGTCGATTTTAACAGTTTGCAATAATTTGTATTTACAAAATACTATTATGGTTCCATTAATACAAATCTGAGTGGTTGTATTACGTTATAAGGTTTATTTTGGAATAACTATTCACTGAAACCAATGCCTTAAAACCGTCATTCAGTATTTAAATATAATTTAAATAGTACTGCAATCTCAGTCCGTTTTTCAACAGTGTACTAATATATACATATCTGTAAATGTATTCAACCTTATATGAAATATTAAAGACTTATCCAATTTCATGATATAGTCGGTTTGAGGCTTTATGTTTTTGGAACTCACTAATATTTATTTTTAACGCAATAAAGTATATTTTGATTAATGCAACTGTTGGGAACTGTAAAAAAGTTTTTGTTATTGCGCAATGGTGTGAATATTCAACCGCAACCGCTACTGTAGTAGACTGCGTCTATAAGTTCTCGGTTCTACGGTACTTGCACACACATTTATCCACTGCGGTTGTAGTTTAGTAGAATCTAAAACTCTACAAGGCCAACCAGTCAGACACCTGACTGATTGGCCTTGTAGAGTTTTAGATACTGTTCCAAGCATATATCTGATTCCTTTCATAGAGTTTAGAGCCTTTTGTATGTATCATATATTTAAAAAATATAATAGTGCTCTTAAATGTAGTCATAATTTGAAAAAATTTTAAAACACGTAAAGACATTAAATAATTTTGTCAATCTCATGTTACTGAAATATTAAAGATTTAAATCATATTGTAGTCCAAATGGAGAGCCATCTAAAGTTAACCACTTTTAAAATATTCTACATTAAAGGGTAACCATCTAACTAAGAAACAAATAAAATTGGTAAATAGATATTGTATTTTGTAGTTAACGTAATATACTTGTTCACTTTAGTGATTTTCTGGTATGTCTTATGTTTAAATATCATATGACTGCATATTTGGATATGCTCTCGTTTCCATCATAGTTACCCATAAAACCAATTTCAACGGATTTTAAAAGTTAAAGACGTGAAAATCATTTCATCATAATGTTAGAATTTAAAACAGAATATCATAGCCTGTGAAAGAGCTAAATAGTACAGTAAGAAAATTAAGCTATGACAAGTCTCGTAAATACTCTTCTATTGAGTAATAGCCATTACGGCACAAAGAAGTTTTAAAATTAGTTTAAATGAAGTTGCAATTTTAAAATCTCATATTTTATGGTTGTTGAACAAGGTTAGGACTGTCCGGTCCGACGTATTAAATAGATTTTTAAAAATATTTTAATCCGAAAATATGGGTATGACAAGATTCCTCTCGTGCCTAGTTTCAAATTTGTGGCTATGAACGAAATTGGAGAGATTATTAAAAGTGAACTAACAGACTGAGTAAATGTAAATAGAAAGTAGAGTTATCAGACCCTCGGCAGGGAAATCATCTAGACAGCTGTCACGACATCCATTGAATCAAATAGCCCGATATGTAATTTAAACACTCTCTCAAGTGAAGACTTACCAGGGGCTCCCTAGAACATAATTCCGTAGTTTAAAAGAGAGTAAAAATAGCTTAAATATACAACCAGCAAAACGATTTAGTCAAGGAACGTGAATTGTTTTCTAACGCTCAGCTAAGTTCCAAGGGTTAAAATGCACAATCATCGAACTTAGAACGGTTTGGTCATGCACAATTTAAAGCCTATAGATTCGTTTTTCCTCGAGATGTCATAAGGATGGATAGACAGATAACCATAAAAAAATGGCCCACAACTAAGAACATTGGGTTTCGTTAAAGCTTAGCCAATTAGCGTTAAGTATTTTTAGTAAAGCAGGCGAAAGACATTTAAACATAGTTAATTAGAGTATTATTTTGAGATTTTATCTAGAATACACATAAACAGAAACATGATTGGGTAAAGAGATTTCCTATCTCAAGAATTGACATGAAAAGTTACTGAAACAAATCAATGCAAGTTAACTAATGCTCTAGGATTAAAGAGTAGGGGAAATTAATCATGAAAAGTTTTCATCATAGCTCAATATGTTGAGTAAGTATGACATTCCTAAAATAGATATTTGTATATAGGAAAATCAACTACATACTTGGTTGTAGAGTATGAGAACTCTCACTTTGAGTGTCCCAGAAACAGGGTGCCACACCTGATATCTGAAGAGAGTATAGAACAGTTGAAACTGACACTTCTGTATAGTAGAAACTTTTGCAGATACTTGAAGTGTACCAGATACCGGAACCTTCACAGAATTAATTTTTTAGGGATTTAAAATTCTGATAATTCCAAAAGGATTAGACTTCACAGACAATTTGCAAATATCTGAACTAACATAATCATTGTAAATGTTTAAAGTTAAAAAATTTATTTTATTTTTTGTACTTATTATAAATGTGAAAGTTCTTTTGTGTATTTGTTTTGTTTTACTCATAAATATAAGGTATTAAAGTTTTGAACATATATTATTTTAATTAAAAATTTTTTTTTTTTTTAACTTCCTGCATTAAGTGTCTAATGCTGCTTTCGATTTAAATTTTAAACACGTGCTAAGAGTACACAAATTTCACCTTATCTCGTTTTATATGATTTTTATATTTATTAGATACAAAAAGCAACAAAAATGTAAGATATCTCACTAAAATATTTCAAAATATCATTTTACAAATGTTGTAGAACTTCCTAAATTTCATTTTTGTAACTTAATTAATTATTTATTATTATTATTAATTTATTTTGAGCTTTACTTGCACATTAACTCCATATTTAGTGTCACTAAACAAAGTGAATTTATCGTACATGAATTTATATTATATTGTTACTTACAACGAATTAAAAAGAGGTTCCATACAGGTTAGCAAACGATAAATACAAAATGGAATTAAGAAAGCGGTGATATACGCCAAGTGCGGGTCCATAAATGCAACCCTATGTCTTGCCTTTAGGGCATATTAACTCTGTGAAACTCTGCGGTTAGGGAACCGTAAAATGTGATATTTATCGCCTCTGAGCTGAACATTGCCAACCGTAACTTGGTCCAAGCGGGAATTGCGTACTTGAGAAACTTAGTATTTCGATTTGGAGAAACGAACATGTTCTGTTCCTTGTAATAGAGTGGGTTTATATACAAATGTAATTTATACATGTAACACCGAGCGGCAAAGGTCTGCAACAAAAATTTTATTTGGCAAAATAAAAATTTGGAAGTATTTCGTGACACATTCTTGGAAATTAGTTTATTGATAAATGTGTTAGTTTATATTATGTTTTAATACTTTTACGCACATACACACAAACTAATATTGATATTTTAGTATATATTGTTAGACCATTGCTTTATGTTAAAAACTGCAAATTAGTTCATCTTAAATGGACTCTTATACGGACATACTTATCTGTCTATTACTAATGTATTTATTTTTAAATGTGTAAATTACACATACCATTCCCAAATACCACAAACATTTGTAACAGATGTAAAATAGGATAGCTAAATGTATAAAAATTAACTCGAAATATAAATTTGTGCTTCTCTTTTTATAAAATAAGTACCAAGTAGCTCTTATTTTCTTTCCAGTACTCGCCTCTCGTAAATTAAAAATTTCTTTTTATTATACAAACCAACTAACCGGAGAGTAATATCCTCCTGTTACAAATCATATTAGCAAAATTGCAATGTAAAATATTGGGACACTTAATTTACCTTAAACTAAACGTATTGATTGAATAGGTCTATTGTCTATCTCAACATTAAGTTAGGAGTGCAAATATTAAAATGAAAGGTTTAGGCCACCATGAGTCAGACCGGCTGTTGTGGAAAGTTTTAAAATAAAAATACTATTGATCATTATCTGTATTGGCATTAGGTATACGAGTATTCATGTTAGTCAGGAAATCACTATCCAACTGGTACATTATGATTTTTGTCAATAATCCTCTACAATTTCTTTCGCCAGTCAGTACTGTCCTTTTTTCAAGTTGTATTATATCATACAGTTTAAATGTTACATAACCAGATTTGAATGTTTAGACCATTACAATCTTAACATATTTGAAACTTTGTAAAGTATATATTATACTGATCACTATTATAAGTTTTCCTAAATACATGTCGTACTTTTCTCAAAGCAAAAATATACATGGACACAATAATACAAAAATATTTGGTAACAATGTTTCAGAATTTCCAGAATAAAATGAACATAAATAGAATTTATACTACAGTATTATACGAGCTATAATTATTATGAGGGTTTAAAATAAAACCAAATGGTAACGTTTATTTTTAAAAAATTATGTAACAGGTTCACAGAACTTTTGTTTCCTAAATAAGAGATTTATATTTTCATCTACTAATTCTAATGAAGGTATGTAATGCTATTATAGAAATAAAATAGTTTCTTTTGCAATATAAGGGTGTAAATATAAATATCTGGGTTTATTAAATTTTGTAAACAATATAATTGCCACTATGAACATTATTATCTAGTTTTATAAAATAGTATATTTGGTGATTACAAAATAATATCATATAGAGGATTACCTTCAATTTAAAAAATGTTTAAACGATTTTAAAACCTAAGGATTAAACTGATCCTTGTAGTATAATATTCATACTTGACATTTTAAAGTGGAAGGTTGGTAAAGCACGAAGTAACTGGATGCGTAATAATATTTTAAAGTTTAATGATGAAACTTATACTTCGTAGATGGTGCAATTAATTTGCTTAAATGTGATGTGTTGCTTTTCAACTTGATAACTTTGGATTCTTTTCCATTTCTGTAACACCTATAGTATAAAAAAATAATATAACCTCGTTCTACTAAATAAATAGTTTAAATCAGAACAGGTATTATTGGATGTAAAACTTATTTCGTAATAATGATTTTTATTATTATATATTTATTTTATTATCGTTTACATGCTGGTAAAATGTAACAAATATCTGGAAATTATGAAGGGCGTTATCCACAACACGTTTTGTTTAAAAATACTCTTGTATGGTAATAATACTTGTTCACCTACAATATGTTGTATATGTTGGAATATTTCACGGTGCATTTTTCCCTATATTAAAAACATTTTAAAGCAGTATCAGTTTTTAAGGAACATGTTTTACTAGAGTTTCAGACACTAAAACTGTTAGTATACTGGAAATTTTAGCAAGTGAGATCCACCCCAGTCGGAATTGTTCATCATTGAAGATTTAGTCGAAACACGAGCAATTTTCACGTTTATTATACTCCACGCTCCCAAGCTTTAATGACCAATACATAATGAAGTAAAGATTACTATACTACGTTTATAACTTATTGAAGTGGCACACCACTATAAGCTATATAACAATAACAGCAATAGATAAACAGGATATTCTTACAACAGATATATTTTATAATACTACTCTTATTACGAAAACATTCACAATCAACTGGTAAAGGAGAGACGTTTTGTAGGCGTCAAAGTTTTAACATTTTTACACCAATCAAAAGAAGCTGCGGCTTTATTTGCTCTGAAACAGTTAAAACTTTACAACTCTTTTCATTATGCAACTTTATCGAAGACAATGAAATCCAAGGGAACTTTCCTTTTGAATGAATTTAGAAAACTCTCTTTATTTATTTTTAACAATATGATTTGATGATTAAGAAAGACACAAGGTTCTACTTATAACCTAAATTCAATTAAAAACCTACATTTTGAGACTTTCATGTATCAATAGATTCTAATAATAAGAATAAGCGAGTGCAAGTCAGTTATTCATATCCATGGGGAACAACTCTTCCTGTTGTTTTAGCTCGTACGATCAAGATACTCACGATGATTATTTAAGGCCCCAAAAGATGCATGAGAGGGACTTTTCAAGCCCGTTCAAATTAGGCTTCTACTATGTGACCGTAATGTGGGCCATTGTGGTGGAAATCATATTTTTTATGTTCTCTCTATTTAAGCACGTAAGATTTTCAATTTTTAAGGTTTAAATGAGCCAACTTGCACTGACAAGCACACAACGTGTTTGTCTTGTAATCGCCATTTGAATGTTTCCTAAAATATAATATATACAAATAAATAATATTAATATGTAAACATCAGAAAATTATATAAAGCTATTTAAAACCATCACATTAAGGGTCTGTATATGGTGATATGACGCTGATTTCATATTTATTTACGTTCATGATATTTATTTTCTAGTGTTGCAAGCTAAGACTTTTGAAACTGCAGCATTTGCTGTTTTTTAATAAATTTAACAAATAAATGTGTATGGAAGTACATATATGACAAAATATTTTAGGATACAGAATTTATAATTGAATAATTCAATATTATACGGAAAAAGGGTTGTTAAAGCATAAGTAAATTAAAAATATTAGGCGTGTCTGTGATGAAGTAATGTACATTTGAAAGGGGCTGTATACAAGGTTTCGGAACGCGATTTTGCCACATTGTCAGTCTATAGTCTATAATTTAGTTGTTTCATTTTATTGTATCCAAAACCCGTTTTGCTTGGGATTTTAGAGAAACTAGTATTTTTTAAATACAGTTAGTATAACGAAGCTTTGGAACTCAACGAAATTATTTTAGAAAGATTACAAGATATTAAAAGTTTAAGCAAGATTTTGTTCGTGTAAGGTTTTAAATTTTACAATTGTTTAAAGTATTTTTTAAACATAAATTTAATATTCAACAGTCAGTTTAATTAATAAATCAAGATTTCAAGGTTTGAATGACATAATGTTTTGAACAGTATAGTACAATTATAGTTTTCCACTTTGAACAATGCCAACTGTAAGAGGAAGTTGAACACGTTTAACAAGAAGTAACTAACAAAGTGTTAATTTAAGTTTTATTTTACTTCATTTATAATAGAAAATTCGTCGATTTAATTTGAATTACATTTAGAAAGATTTTATTCTATTTCAGTTTTATAAGAAAGTTTAATTTTAGTTCGATTATTCATTTGTGACTCAAGGAGTATAGAATTTAAGAATTTATTTTAAGAAATTACTTTCGAAAACTGTTGGAAGACAAGTGATTCTATAACCAATTATTTTTATATTAAATATTATATGAAATAATGGTACTTTGGGATTATACCGACCACACTAGTATGAAGAACACAAAAATAGAAATTTATAGAAACAAACATGATAGAACGAAAAAAACAACACTTCAATTACAAAATTACAAACTTACAAGCATTTCCAGGTATTGTGATCGTTATTGTTGTCGCTGTTATCTTATCTTTCTCGAGAATCCTGATTACGGCAGACCGCGCGGCATCACGTGATTTGCACGGTACATAATTGCCTTTCCATTACAATTCAATTTATATTTCTGATTAGCCCCTCTAGAATTTGATATTTTACTGATAGGTACTATCTCGAGGGATGTTTTTCTTTCGTCGACATCAGCGCGGGGCAGCACCGAAGGTGCTGCCAAAGCCCGCGCTGATGGCCGGAGGCACTCGCATTTTGGGTGGCGGAATGTGATCAAGAATAAAAACAAGTTTTTAGTGTTTTTTTAATAAAGAGTTTAGTTTGGTAAATGTTTGTTTTTGTTGAATTTTTGTGTTTGGAGAAATGTAGAGGTAAAACACGGAAGTACAACAAAGCGATGCACCAGCTGAACGGGCGGCGAGACTCTGCAATCACGTTATCTACTAGACGCTCGACTTTGACCTCTGTCTGAGGATGGGGAGGGGTTTGCGATAAGACAATTCCTGTTTTATATTGACGAAATATTGTTCTACGCTAATCTAGTAATCAGTAGAAACGAAATGTGAAATAACGATTCATGTCTGGGTGTGGTCGGTATAATCCCAAAGTACCGAAATAATTGTCATATTGGATAAGCATTATTTTATTGAATGCCAATTTTATATTTTAAAAATGAGCTGACATTTCAATGAGCTGCGGTTTAGTGAACAATATTTAAAATATATTAAGAACGCAAAGGACAATCTTGATTTAACATCTATAAGTGGTGCTTGTAGGGTTTTATTACGTTTATTAAAGTTATAATCGAAATTTAAAATATTGAATAGCTATTACTATGACTTCAAAGATCTCCAACCCCAAGTGTTTAGTTCATTCAGTACAAATTTGTGACTGAACTACCAGTGTCAAAATTACCTATTAGAAATTCCTGTTCTACAGTTAAATTACTTAATTATACATAGTAAGATATAGTTATTTAAAATATTTGTACTATGTCCGTTTGAAATCACTTTTTCAAATATATTATTATTTCCAATCGGTCTTCAGAAAAAAATGTATTTAATCTGTGAATTTTCTGGTTTCTGACACGTAAATTCCTTACATCTTCTTATTAAACATGAGATGTCAAGCGCAATATTTATTGTATTGTAAAATCGTTGTAAAAATAAGTCTACGGAACAAATGTAAAAATTATGAGCTATTTAAAAGTGAATGATAACACTATATCAATAAATGATAAATTATAGAAAAACTACATTAACATTAACATTAAGAGAAAGGAGCAACAATCTATTAAGTTAAATTCACCACTTCTATTATTAAATTATTCTTAATAGATTGGAAACTAATGTTTTTGCATACTCGTACACAAGTTTGCATAGTAAGCTTTGGAAATTAAAAAGTTAAGCATCTTTAAGTAACACGAATGGAAAGTTTAAATTTTCGGGAAGTGCTGTGTTGTTGAACTGTACCAATTTAGAAAAAGCGGCAAATATCTGACAGCTTTGTCTGCTTCAGCTCACTGTCCCATTTATTCCTCTTTAACAGAGAACTCACGTTGTAAAATAATATACGGGATTATATCAATCTAAATATAATTTTGGGGAATAATGTATAAAAAATTTTGCTTTTCGAATAATATACACGTAAAAGTCTCTTCTTGTACAAATTGTATCAAACTGAAAAAAATCAATAGGTTGTCTTATATGTATTATGGAATACCATATGTGTACTTAAAATATTATAGACTACGACATTTGTATTAAATATAACTAAATCCTAGAAAGAAGTACAAGCATAAATTCTTAAGACGTTTACCAATATATAAAATACGTTTCATCCAATTTGGTATAGTAACCATTCCATTAACTTTTGTTGTTATTATTGTTTTTTTTTTTACTATCAATATGTTTCACCACTTTAATTTATTTTAAGAATTAATGTTTACTGTTAAGTATTTTATTTTGTAAACAGTAACAAAGTATACATAACGTCATACGATACTAATTACAATGCAAATATTTACATTTTAATCATGTTGGAATTAAAATGAAAAGATAATTTAAAACCTTAAAAGGCCATGAACTTTATTCAAATTTTTACATAAAAGTTAATTTATCAATAAAATAGAAACGGTTGTTCATCAGTAACATATTGTGATGCAGAAGGTCAAAGTTTAGTTTAAGTTACACTAACACCACGTTTACTGTTCAATTATATTTTCGCTATAGTAAATATTTGATTCTTTTTTTATAGAAATTTACTTATATACTGCACTGAGAAACAAATAGTTTACACACAGTTAAAACTATTAGGTTTTAAATAAGATTATTTTTTTTATAATCTTTCAATTTAGCAGTTAGACACAATAAGTTGATTCCTATAATATTTTAGTTAATAAAAAAATGATAAATGTTACTTTAAGGCACAAAAAATTATGATGACTATAATAATTGTCAAACAATCGATACATACTATAAACTCCAGTCCAAAGTAGCATAAAAGTGAATGTCCTGTTGTTATATTTACCATTACATGTTATAGCCAGAGAACATAGCGCATGGTTTCAATATAACCTAAGTAGCGACTATAATACAACCAGTTTTCTTACTATCTTTGAGTAGATAAACAAAGTACAATGTTACACACATAAAACAATAAATGTTTTACGTTTAGGTTACTTAATTTCTGGAATATATTAACAAGTTAAAATTGTGCTTTATATCGAAATATTATTTATATCAACCAAATTTATATAATTCTTTGTCTTTCATTTTTTGTAACTATGGTTAGTGTAATTTGTTAAAACTTTAAAATGTTTATTTTTACCGTTTGTTTTATTTTTAAAACCATATAAACTTAATTTAAAACACATCAGTATTTGAAAATTCCAGGGCTTCCACAGAAAAGTACAAGTATGTTTCATTTTATGCTCGGTTCTTAAATGATTTATTGACTAATATGGCAATATAAGTAAACGTTTCAGCGAGTATAGCAGTAGAAGTTTTAGTCTTGTTATGTTTTAAATTTAAATTTTATTAATTATGGAATGTTTTTAAACTAAAAAGGATTAATATATTATTATTGTAGCTGATGAAATGCAATGGAAAACATTTTGTAATTTCTACTCTAAGACGAAAATGTAATAAAATTATACTAGTTTCCAATGAGCAAAGCCAAGAGAGTTATAAATCAGAAAGGAAAATCTAATTTACCCAATTGTCCAATTGTGTGCAATAATTGGTAGAATTACCAGGACTTGTTTAACAAGATCGTGTAATTGAGACCAAGCAGTCCGATACAAAGAAGTGCAGCGTCGTCCGGGAAATTGGATTACGCAGAAAGAAGACGGGGAATGGTTAGCGGACAATGCAGCAATTAGGGGGGTTTCGCGCTAAGCTGCTTCGAGCCTGCAAATGCTTTGTACTTTATGCTTGAAAAATAAACCACATATGGCTTAAGTATCCGTTTATTTAATTTACTGCCATGTTATTTGTACAATACTCGGTTTAAGGAAGTTTAAGGAACTCCTAACAATATATTTTTAATTCAGATCTAGCATGATTAAAGTGGATAAGGAATTTAGAATAGTTTAAAATATTATGTTGATTGCATGAAGCATACGTGACAGTGAAAACGAATTTATGTTGACTTCTAAACATTTTTATAAACTTGATTTGGAAATCTAAATGTGACGTAGTTGCAGATTATTTTCTAACATATATAACTTATTGACTGATAAGTAAAAATAAAATTAATGCCGTATATGGTAGTCGAATAGTTAGTATTTCAGTTTATCACTGACAGTATTCCACCTTCCTTGGTACGTGTGGAATGTATTGTGGAGTGCTCTTGATTGTGCATAGTGACATGCTCAGATTCATGTTCACCAGTGTGGATTTATAGTGTTGTTGAACCAGTAAGCTGTTAGTTCGTTTATTGATGAACATCAAGTTTTGTCATCAAATTTGAATGTTGTCATCAAAAGTGAATAGCAAGTTAACAAAAATTTTTCGTTGTTAGGCTTTTTGTGCATGTTTAGCTTTATATAACAGCATTTGTTACACTTGTGGAATAAGGTAGATTTAATTTTTCGAAACGTAGAATTATATTTTGAATGATAAATATAAATATAATAATTCATAGGATGCATTTTCATATACTTTGATTTCATAAGTAATATTATTATGTAACGTTGACGAATTTAAGTATCTCACTTCGATTTGTTTCACAAACTTTATTATATTACAATTTGGGTTGGAAAAACGTAAGGTAATACAGTCCTTATTTCGGTTTCCCATGATAATTATATGTTAAAGGACAGAGTTACGTGGGGTTTATATCTCGTCATCTATTCAAGCTCCTCTTGTTAAATGAGATTGCCTCTTAAGGTCTCTATACTGCTCATATATTTTAGAAGTATATTAAACGATTTAATGAAGTTTGAAAGGATAGAGTAAACTGCCTTCAAATCATGAATATTACAAATTATAATAATTAATATTGTTTTATAACTAAACTAAATTAACTCAGTATTAGAGGAGAGATTTATTACTTTTAAAATATGTGAATATTAAATATTTGTTTATGTTTGGAACAAAAAGTATATTTAAAAGAATTAAATAATATTGCACGTGTTTGATATTATTAAACAGAGTATTCTAGATTTTTTAATGTTGGTTATATCCTTGAAAACTCTTAACTTTAGATACTCCTTAAAGTAGATTAAGTAACTTAATTATTTCTTAATATGTTCATGAATGCGAGAAGTTGTTGTGAAGGTGCATAATTAAGTCTGTAAACTTCCTTAGAATTATATATTTCGGTGAATGATAACCTAAACTGGTAAATATGACTCTTTTGAGAAATTTATAGTTTCTATTTGTCTCGGTCTTTCCGTCGACGCATAAAAACTGCTAGATATTACTCGCCTGTTTCACCATTACTGTGATGTAGTACATAGGCGTCACCTCCTATTAATAAATTTTACATCATAATTGTGTGGTAAAGTAGAGTTAATGTAACCTTAATTAACCCAAAAGATTAAAAAAAGTATCGTATTTAGTTTTCATAAAAACTCATATTCAGATATGACAGGGTTACTAAACATTTTAGGTTTAACCCCATCCCAGAGTAATCACTTCTTATTATGTATATACGATACACGTTAAATTATACGATCATACTACATCATCTGCCTGTCACTAACAAAATATAACGAGTTTATAATTTAAAAGTTTTTTATATACTATATACAAAGCATAATTATGCCTTACAACTAAGCTATTCACACTGTTTTTACTTCAATCTGATAATTTAAAAGCTCACCTAGAAGTAAGCGTTATTTATTTATATTATTAAAACACTAAAAACGAAATGTTATAGAAACTATCCTTAGCAGACTACATTGACCTAAATTACACTCTCCCCCGTATTTATCACATCGTATTGTATTTAAAGCAAACAACCAAAGAGAGATAATTACATAACTCATAAGAAGATTTTACATTAAATATTTTATCTAGCAGCTGTAAAAATCAACATGTAATAGTTCTGTATTAATGCAACTAAAAAACCAAAATCAAAAATATTATTAATATTATTGTTTTTATAGATTTTTTGATTCTGAAAAATTTGTTCCTGTCTCAAAGTATCATCACGTAATATCAAGTTTTCTGCAAATAATATACCTATAGTGATGAAGGTGTATTATCTAAGCGGAATGTGAAATAGAGCTAAATTAAATACTCGTATTAAAGTTATGATATAGTGTTACGTATATTTACTCAGTGGTATGTATATTGTCCACACAGATTAACTTTTTTCTCAACCTGAAGGATGATTCACCCTAGTAATACAAAATGTAGAGATAAGGTATAATATAATAATGTAAAACTATAATCTTATTTCTTATTACTGAAGGTTTAGCATACAATGTTAGTACACATTAAATGCAATATTCATAAAGCGACATGGTCCTTCTTATATGTAACCTCAAAAAATCAAAGTACTAAACCAATAAATCAACTACGTGCACATATGTGCAGCATGTACGTATATAAATCAATCAACGTAATTTAGACCTGAGTGGGTTAAAAACAACAATAAATTGACGAGAAAAATTGTATAATGAGATAATGGTTTAATTATGTTTCTTAAGATTCTATATTTTTAGCAGAATATTGTTTGTGGAATTATAAAGGAAACACAGAGGCGTTTCATAACTCATGTGTGAAAAGTGGAAATCCACATTCGTTGTCTTTTATTATCTCCTTCTGTATGTTCGAAAATAAGAAAACTTAAAACTATTCTACTTGGATTATATTTAATTTAGATCAGAATTATAGTCAATATGTTCTTTTTTGTCAATTCTAACTTGGGGCAGAACCTGTAGCTTGTAAGTTAGTTCTGTGTAAATTATTTTTATATAATGTAAGTTTTATAACTGTCGTCATAATGAAGTTTATATTTAAAAACAATTGAACTACGAACAACAAGTTATTGTTACATTGCATAAAAATGAAGATCTCATTTTACACTGAGGTGGTTGAGAACGTCAGTTTAACAAGCAGACAACGTTCACTGTCACTTTTCACTGCCGACAATTTGGAATTTTTTCAACAACGCAACAATAACCTTCTTAAGTTTAACTTTCTTGTCATGTCCACTGTAATGATGCTAACGTCAACTCCAGTACTTGACAACATAACTTTTAATGGGAGTTTATGTATATTAATTTTATTCCAGTTTTATGTGAGTAAATATATAATTAGGATGTAGTTTGACAAACATTATTTGAACATTTAAGCGTCTATTCTGTAGTACATTTAAGTAATATTATGATTATTACTTATAGTAAATGTGTGGGAATGTTTCTAAAACGAAACATTGACATTTAAAATGAGCAGACCCCTTATTTATCAAACTGTCAAAGTATGCCTAATTGTAATTGTCAAGACATAGAAATTGTGAGGTCCTTTAAATACCTGGGGTTTATAATAGACTTGATCAAAAGCTTTTAAAAATACTGTATTTTGTGATCATAAACACTAAATTACTATGTGGAATTCATTGTTGAGAAGTGACTTTCAAATATGTTTATAAAAAGAAGAAAAGTTCAGAATCAATATATTAGGATTATATGAAATTAAACAAAATTGGAATCTTTAGGAAAGTTTAAGGAAATTAGGATATTTCAGTTTTTCAAGCGTTATAACACTTCTGGTTCGAGTGATATTTCAAACGCTATAGCAGCCTTTGTCTTTTGCAATGATAAAGAAAATATAAATAAGTAGATATGAAAACCCCAAATGAGTCAAAGACCGTCTACTAATCCAAGTTATTTTTGTGCCTAGGTAGACTTTTCATTTTGACTAATCTATAAAACATCATACATAGGTCAAACAAGTTTTCTAAAGTAAAAAAGTGTTAACTTCCAATCATAACAATATACATCTAGTCTAATGTATTTCTGATGGTATAGAGGTGTTTCCCTGTCCTAAACAGGGATGGATCACGTATATTGTGTACCTCGTCTGAAAGAAATTACTAGCAAATATTACAAATTTGAAATGGTTATTTCCAATAACTTAAGGTACCATGTGCCGTACTGTAGTAAGTAGCTGAGATTAAATTGGTCCCAATAAATTTATAACAATTAAAACCTAAGAATTAATGTCACGAAACCTTTGTTATAATTTCAACTGCAGCGTGTTTTTTAATTTCTCTTTAAGGAAACCCTGGCTTATCAAAAAATATCTAATCGTGTAGTTTTAAAATGTAATTTATCTCAATTATAAAATATAATGTTTAATTTCATAAAAATGCTGTTATTCTTTCAAACTCATGCAATTAACTTTCTTACATCTCCTTGAATTAAAAAAATTGAAAATGTTAACTAACAACAATTTTGTGTATACAAGTATCATTTATTACTGTTAATACTTCTCTTATGTATATCAAATTTTATTGTTAAGTTTTTTAACACAAAGTTTAGAAATAAATTGTTCATATTAATAAACACTATTGTTCTTCAGTCGTAGAGAAATACTTATATTGTACTTACTAATAAATATTCTGCAGTAAAAAGAACTTAACGCTATAAATAAATATTCAGAGTAAAAACTAAAAACTATTAAGATACTAGAAGCTTATAAAATATTTCTAAAATACCCATTTGTAATTGTAATTACCCAAGAGACAACGCAATTTAACCAATTGCTCAACGACTGCCTAATCAAAAGTGAGTAACGACCTGCCTTGTATTATCTGAATTGTAATTTGAACAAAAAATAGAAATATGTACTGAACTGAAAACAGCCGTGCAATAATAACGACAAGACTTCAAGGCAGGTACTGACGCAGTTAACTTACAATTGCTCCTGCTGCTGTAATATCTCTGTCTGCAGTTTATATCCTTTCTGAAACGGTTGCTATAAATACATTTCGAGTTAAATTGTTTAAGTAATAATACATTTAAAAATAAGAAATTCCACAAACTATCATTACGGTAAACGTCACGCCAACTGAATAAATATTTACCGTGTTTGATAAGAAACATTACATAAAATATATTTTAAGATTTACTGCAACAAAAGATAAGCAATATTTGTCCTAAAGAGAAACTTCTAGACAAGTAGAATTTGGAATGACAGGAGGAACTTTATTGCTCGTGTTTTATACGACAAATGTGTAATACATAAAAAACTATTCCATCGAACATTGGAGTATTTATGTAGCTATGGCAGTTTATAAAGTAAGAAATCTGAAATATTGCACATATAATTTTACACATAAAATTATGCTTTATGTATTTTCTATCAAAAACGCATTACTAGCAATCACTCTAAACTATGATATAAAGATTTGTTCCATGGTATTTTTACTAGCTAGCAGTTGTCTAGTTATCGTTAGCGCTTTGCAACACATTTAGCGATTTATTTTATTTATAAGAAAGATATCAGATATTGAACTACAAAAACTTGCAAACAACCAAAACTGTTGTGGCAGTTAATGTTTATATACAGCACTCATATCCTCTCTTTATATAAACGGAGTAGTATTTTGGCTCTTATGTTCCATATACAGTAATAAAGGGAATTTGATTTAATTTAAGCTAAAGTGCCTTTAATTTAAAGGCCTGTAAACATTGTTTGTTGATATTGCCGGCCATAGAAACACTACCAAGGGGCTAATTATGTGAAACAACATTACGTTTCAATACAGCAGTGAAAGTAATAACAGATTTACTGGTTTGTAATTGATACACTAATTATTGATCCTATTAGTAATTCTACTGAGGCCAAATTGAAAGGGGGTTTAATGAGGTATCTGGAATTTTATTTGTTTAAGTTCATAAAACAATGTTTGGCAAGTATAATAATTTGAGAACTTACCAATATTTCATTCCTTAACAAGAAAAATGAAATTTTGTTTAGGCGCTAAATATAGAGATTACTACTTAAAACTTTAGGAAATTAATATTTTATATTTTACAAATACTATTTAATATGATTGTTACATCGAGGTATGCAGTTAGACTCATCATATTGTTCCTTTAGTTATTTTTGAGTATTTATAAAATTCAAACATGCACTTTCAATGTTCCTACTATCGTATCTTAAGTTTTCTTGGAGTATTCATAGTATTCTAACAAGCTATTGCAGATTTTGTGTAGGCTCAGAAAGTTTGTATTTGTCTATTTAAGAAATTATTTGCAATTATTACCCGCCGCCATATTATTTCTAAGGTTGATGGAAAATTTAAAGCTATAATGCCATGGTTTTATCAAATGAATCAATTAATTGTTGTCAATCAGATTTTAGACCCAAGGAATTTTTCGTGCTCTCCTACATTTTTTATAAAAGGAAAATATTAACGTAATGAGATTCACGTATGTATGGATTTATGCAAACTAATTCGAGTTGTCCAACACAATAACTACCGTAATGTTTAAAGACTTAACTTCGTATAAAACTGTACTTGCACATAACGTGGATGAGTTCGTTAGATAACGGAGATTCACAGTCGAGCAAAATGATTATTTCCTAACATAGACACAAAAAGTTCTTGAATTGCATATATTCCGTAAGTATAAACATCAGCTGGTCTGGTACTTACAAGGTTTCGAGATGGCTTTCAGTTAGAGCTTTGACTAGGAATGGTTTTATATAAGTTAATATGCACTATATAGCAAAACATAAAATATTTTATATTTTCAGGTAATTTACAATAATTTCTGCATTTTTATAAAGAATTAAATAAAAAATATATTATATGCATTAATCGTTGTTAGTGCAAAAACTACCAAAGGTAATATGAAAAAATAGCAGTCGTGGGACTGCCGATAGAAGTGAAAACGGAACTATTAAGTTGAGAGTAATTAAAACTATATGCAAAAATTATATGAAATTTTTTATGTTTTATTTATTAGTTACATATGATGCGTTAAACAAATCATGAACAAAATATAAATACAAAGTGGTTGAAAAAAAATTATATGAAATTTTTTATGTTTTATTTATTAGTTACATATGATGGGTTAAACAAATCATGAACTTTATAAATACAAAGTGGATGAAAAAATAATTAACACACAATTATCTTAATTATACATAGTATTTATATTTACACGAATTTCAATGAATTCAAGTTTCAACATTATTTTCATTATTTACATCATTGTCATCATTAATTTCGACAATACTTAGATTATCTGTTCGTTCAATCATTTCATTGTATTCTAAAAAAGATACAATAGGTTTATGGTAACTGAAATAAGAAATAAAAATGTTTGATTGAAATTTATCTAAATATCGTATAAAAACAGCATCGATAGTCGTTTTATACTTTGTTGTACTGACTTTTCGATCACTAGACATAGTCAAACCTAATGTTTCATTCAAAAATTCAATTAATGATAAATTTTTGTCATCTGCGAAGTTAATATTAAAGTCTCCGCTTAATATCAATGTTTAAAAATATATTCGTTGTTTTCATTATTCATTTATCTGTATAAAAATATTAATATGTTTCATACTCACTTTTATACTGAAGTCAATGAATTTAAATTCAATAAATAAACAGTAATCCTTCAATTAAATAATTACAATAATAGTAAAATTAAAAATTCACTTAAATAAACAAAAATCCAGTACACACAAGTTGAACTTCCCACGTGGTCAATTTAACTTTGCTTATGTATTCTACACTCTAATACTTAATGTACAACGCGTCACATTTACAATTACAGATGTACTGCTACTATAACGTATTGTTGACGTGACTCAAAAAATTATACTTATCCAAAAAGCGTCCAACGCGCACATAATACAGTCAGAAATAGTCGATGTATTAGTGTATACGTGTACACAGGCTACTGCGCGTGCGCTAGTCTGGCTCTCCATAGCTATAGATATACTATTATCATTAGCATATTACATTGCGTAGATTTAGTATTAGGCGTTTAATATATCATAAATAGCACAAAGTGACTAAAATAGAATAAACAAATTTTCCAAAGATTATTAACGTTTCCATGGAAACCACTTTAGCATTTCGGTGACGCGAACCGAGGATTTTACCCTCTACCAAAACGCTCAACGCGCCTAAAGAAGTTTTTACTTCAAAAATGTTTAGAAAAAAATTTCAATTTGATATGATTCAGTATCATACTTTTTGCATTAATTGTAACGGTAATATTATTAAATTAAATAGTAAAATAAAACGTGAGTAGTAAAAATCTTTTCGTTTTTAGGTATACATTTATATGTTAACAATATTCTATATCGTGCTAGTAAAAAAACTTTATATTTTCGTAGTAATGTTTGGATTTTAATATTCATTATTAGTGTCCATATAGGAATCCAATTAGGTTTAAGTACATGAAATGGCTGCCAAGTAAAAAAACTTTATATTTTCGTAGTACATGTTTGGATTTTAATATTCAATATTAGTCTCCATATCGGAATCAAATTAAGTTTAAGTTCATGAAATGGCTGCTAGTTTTAAGGATCAAACCAAAACCCAATCGTAAGAATAATATAAGTAAAATTAACTACAAAGTAGGATTAGCTGTTAAATTGAACGACATATAATAAATGTACGAGAGAACTTAATTTTTTGTGGTTTAGAAAGCAACCCCTAAATTTTGTAGATCATTATTATTCCATTAGGCGAGGTAAGAGAGGTAAACAAACGTACGAGTTATTATAGATGTAAAATGCTCATATTGACAGAAGACTCTGGAGCGCCCTTTGAATCCACAATTATTTAATAATCACTTATCATTCAATCTTGAAAACAAACAAGAATCACGCAATTTCAAATCAGTAGATATGCTTGGCCCTGCCTACAAGTGCTAGCAAAGCAAACTCGCTGTTTGTTTAAGTTTTCCCGATTCAAATACGGGATTATTCATTCTGGCAACTTGGTGTTTACTGTAGTGCACTCTTATAATGACTCTTATAATAAGTAGGCATGACTTAAATTGAATTTTTTTTCAACATCACTCTAAGCTAATTCAGTTTTAAAATAAACATATATCTTGGAATTAACAAAATTAAAAATTTGAAACAGAAATACTTAGTTGCAGTCGACTGAATCCAATGTTATCTTTCAATGCTGTTAAATGTTGGATTATTTTCCAAGTAAATTTATTTCAGAAATGGATAATACTTTTTAAAGAATTTAATATTGTTTATTGCGTTTACTATGACAGAGATGAAGTATGATGATCATATTGCATCGGTTTTGATCGTGATGGAATAGTTCAGTTGTTAAAAGTAATTTGTGATCTACTCATAATACTAGCGCATACTTCGGGTGCCATATATTTTTTGAATATGTTGTTCTTTCCTTTTATGATAGTCTTAAAGTACGGGACATTACTGTCTTGGAGGAAGTCACGCACTGATTAAGTCAAGGGCAAGTCATTGACTTACGCGACAGAAGCGGATACACTCAATTTGTTTGGAGGCTCTTATGGTACGCTCTATCCTGTGGTATATGTAAGATCTCAAACATTCGTCATCAGATCCTATGCAATTTCTGTGATTAAGAATGATGTTTTTTCGTTTTTCAAAATCATCAATGCAGGGTGCTGCTGCAGCCGGGTGTATTATTGTCAGCATTTTCCAGTACTATTTATTTTACCAGGTGTTATTTAACTTTTGGGCATTCCAAAGATTAAAAAATTAGCAGCGTGCTGTATATTGGTAGTTTTATTTTAATAAGAAAGTACAAATAAAGAATGGTTTAAATGAATGGATGTACCCAATGACCTATTCTGTAACTAAAATTTTGATTATTTAAGTTAAAATTATAAAATTAAGATTTTCCAAAAATATTATAGTGGTATAAATAAATAGCGCCTAAGAAAGTAAATTTAATTTCGATCCTTTTTCTGTGACTGTTGTATGTATTTACACACATATATTAAAGCAATAAATATACTTTAATGTTTTTAAAGTACAGTTTTTAAATATAAGTACACAGTATGAGACAAGAATAGTTTATTTTCGATAAGCTGATATCAAGGTAAGATATTATCCAAGATGGCCACGTCCCCTTGAGTGTTTGGTCTATATTGATAACGTCCATCATGTTACAGGAGTAGGGCTGTACCCTGATCACACACAGTTAGGCAAGCTCCTGTCCTGTACCTCTTGTTGTTGATCTATTACACTTGGAGCGTACCACATGGTATCTGCATCAATAATAAAAACCACTAATAAAAATAAAGTGTATTGTAATACAACTTAAGTGCAATAGTTTCGTGTGAATATCTTTTGGCATAAAAAATAAATAATATGAAAAAAATACTATATTTTTTAAAAACCTACAATGGTATTTTCTTTCTTTCTACATTTTATGAAAGTTAGATGTAATTCCTTGTTGTGTGTAAATATTTAAATTTTTAGTATGCGTCTTAACGAATGCTCTTCATTATAAAGTTAACTGTAGAAAACAGTAAACGATAAATAATTAGTTTATTCCTGTATACTAATAATTAATAATCATTTGATACATTAATATTTTTATCTCTAACTATCTAAGGTAATACAGTTATAAAACAGACGTATCTTGGAATGACAAATTTGAAACGGTAATACTTAGTTGGTTTCGACTGAATCCAATGTTATCATTTACTATTGTTAGTAGTTATATTATTCTCAAAGTCTATTTATTTCAGAAATAGTAACATCCCATAAAGTAGCTTGTACAGTAAATAAACACAGTGTTCCTAATATTTCAATAAAGCTTAATGCAAAATTTAAAATCTCTAGATCAGTATTCAAAATATCGTGCAGACAGACAGACATAAAAAAAAATATTTTTTTATTCCCATGAGTAATGGGCTTTACTAAAGCTCAGCTAGTAAATATGACTGTAGTGCTTGGTGATAATACAGCAAAAGTTTTGACATAATTTTATATTACTACACTCATAATCAATATTAAGTCAGATTATTTTAAAGGTTTTATATTCATTGTGAAACTAATAAGATACTACCTTATAAATAATTTAATAATATATTACAATTTAAATAAAGGTAGCGCAACACGTTTTATGGAAAACAAGGTATATTTTAAATAAAACTATGAACCTTTTATGTAGATACATATATATATCTGGGCAATATCTTTTGTTAAACTGTACAGTTGATTACCTTTTTCATTATAACACAAACTGGATATGTGATTCACTACTACAAAGTGTTAGGCTACACCTTATCCTAAAGGGTCTACAACGTAAGTTTACAATTTTTTCATGGGAAATATCAACTGATATTTTATAAATGGATTTTCGTATACAAAGGGATTCTCTGTGTCTTTGCTGTACACACTAAGCCATTAAGAAGAGAATGATTTCTAAAGCAGCCTAATAATACACATTTTGTTAACACTTCTATAATATTGAAGATTAGTGTTATTAAACAAAAATTACTATATCTTTGACCGAAGAGTTTGCGTGAAAAGTTTAATATAAATATTAAAACGTAAAACTTGATAGCCAAGATTAGCTATATTTCGTTATTTGTGATATTGCCTAATAGAAACAAAGATCATAATAAAATTTTTCCTACAAATATTTAGTAATACAAGCGATGTTTTTGGAACATATTTAGTTTTGGCAAGAAAGAACACTATATACCTATAAGTAAGCGGCACTATACATATCCATGTACCTCATCTTTTTATATCCCTTATATTATACTTCCATTAACATTCAATAAAGTACAACGTTGGTTGAATTATAGGAGAGGATTCTCTTGCAGAACGGAAGTGCAGCGGAAAATGGACTTGATACAAGATATACTGTTCGTATAGATTTTATATTCTTTATAAATATTGCTTATAACAAAGAATGTTTTTAAACTTTTAAGTTATGATTTTATAAAGTCGCTGTTACCATAGTAAAGTAAGTAATTTTTTCCAAAATAAAAATTGAATTAACATACCTCTCTGACCAACTTGTTACTTTGTACACTGTTTTATTGTGCAACACTGTTTTATAAACAACTATGCAATTTGAAATTATTACTTATTTACACCTTATTACTAAGCCTAAGCTGTACAGTAAATCCACCTACAAAAGGTTTCAAGAATACTAATAAACTGCCTACAATACCCATTTATTGTTTTTCCAATAACATTTTTAACTTTAAATATGAAAAATTACTTTTCATTACATATAAATTGAAATTTTATTATATTTTCTAATAAGAGTTTCTAAAGGAAACAGGACTTTTCCGGACATTGGCCATCGTTCAGTAAAACAAGAAATTAGTAAAACTAAGTTTCGAGATCTGCAATCTGATCTCTTCTTCAGGTAAAGAACTAACCTAATACATAATTACAAACTAGGTTAAAGTAAACAAATCTTACCAAAGCGTTGTGGTATACGCCTAAGTCAGGAATCATATCCACCATGCTGTTTGTCAACTACACTAACTCTATAAACATGCACTTAATAAAAAAATATACACAACACTAATCATTAAAACTGAACTACGGAATACAGGTCACAATTCGTCTTCATTCGTGTACTAACCACCTACGACTGACCAAAGGGCACTAGCCAATGGTAGTCGTCACGGCTGACAAAAACAGAAGAGTTTCTATTTAGTTTAGTAATTAATAGCCAATTAATAGGTGTTTAGCCAAATTTAAGTGAAACCCTGTAGCCAAAAATTCACA
Organism: Homalodisca vitripennis; assembly: GCF_021130785.1. Lineage (NCBI taxonomy): Eukaryota > Metazoa > Arthropoda > Insecta > Hemiptera > Cicadellidae > Homalodisca > Homalodisca vitripennis. Next base: position 196,233,017 of record NC_060207.1, read on the forward strand.
CATTGTTGTTGGAGTCGACAGCAAGGCACTTAGTTCAGACGTGATATGGAGTAATACAAATATGCTACTTGCTTTTACATACAAACGTAAATAAATAAATATCCGAATATTTACTTACGTAGGAGGATATGTAGTTTAGGGTCAAGTCACACCCACATTAGGAAATCGGGAAAAGGTAAGTAGTTGATAAGAAGACTCTTATGCGGAGGCACCATCTTCACTTCTCGCAATTTTATAAAACTCCCCACTTTACATGGCGAGCCATCTATCTTTATTTACTGCTGAAGAATTACTCAAAGCGCCACCACTCATCTGTGTCTGCCCTTACCTCACCACATTATTAACAAATTATTTATATTTTGCATATGCACAAGATCATTGATATATTTTGCGGCAATTCATACATTGCAAGTCTGACCCAATAATAGCAATAACATGTGAAGATTTATTTCATTTTACTTATAAATATATTTTATGGGGTCGTTTACACTAAGACAATAATTATTAGCGTCATTAAGCATGTATGTCACTAGGAAGTTTCAAAAATGCTGCAATAAGTAAAACAATAAATGCTAGTAATAGAATCTGGATTCGGTGGCAATGTATACAATAATGAATGAATGAATGAATGTTTATTCCATCAACTGTACATGAAATACACTTTAAAATGACAATAGTAAAGCACCAAACAGAATTGTTTTGAAAAAAATAGTTTACTAGTTATCTAGTTAAGATATTACCTAAATAATTAATGAGGAATAAAGCCTGCATGGGCATTTAGCCTGTGCTCAGACTTCAGCTGATCATCCGCCACGATAACTTAACATGAAGAACTTGATATCTTTAATAGCATTTAATAAATAGAATGTGCTATCATTTCGAACATAAAATTTATAATTTAAAATAAGAGAAAGAAAACACGATTTAATATGAAAACTGGTTTGTTGCGTTTAGCAAAAAAAAATAATTCAGTCTTAGTTTATCTATAATAATGCAACGGCATCACATCATTGTGTTGGCCCGGGGGAGATCAAGTCAGCATGCTTCTATATAATAATAGTGTAGTAGTGTAGTGTGTACTAATGTAGCGTCTAGTATGAGTTGTAGTGTAGTGTAGTGTAGTAGCAGTAGTAGTATGGTTTAGTAGTAGTATAGTGGTCTAGTGGTCGGGTGTAATATTATAATGCTTGGGAATCCCTATTTATAATGGATATCTGAATTTACAGGATTCATAAGTGCAACACATTTTATTACTATATTAACTGAGTATCAGCTGCGATTTAACTCAGATTACTGGCCAGTATCATTTGTAATGTATTATTACATTGTTAATTAGATATAGGTTACAGAATATGCCTCTATAATGCTTAGTTCATGACAGTAGCTTACAAGTGATTACCAGAGCAGCTAGAAGCTAGTTGGTTTATCCATTGATATAGATAGAGACAATTTAAAAAAATTTTGAACAAAATCCGTTTTATTACATTTGTTTATAATTTAGACATCAACAGTCCTAAATAATTATTTATAACAAATAAAAACATCCTAAAACTGATTTTACATGTATCTTTATTCCTGAGAATAGAGGCATTATACATAATTTGCACGCGACCCGCTTGCTATACCAAAAATATTACCCAAATCAAAGATGGCGAACTTATAGTGGGTGCGTTTAGTTTGACATAGCTCCTAGAAGTTGTGTCCCCACCTATAGACACGCCATAACACGATCTGTTATTATTCCTCACACCGTTCAACACTTAAATTGGCGTATTCCTTTGGCCTTAACCTGCCAGTTAGACTCTGTAAGTCATAACGACCAAACAGATTAATATATCTTTAAACATACTTCACATTTGCGTTACTAAGAAAACTATATGCCCCATCACCACTTCCTATTTGAAGAATTCTGCGAAATCCAAAATAGTGCTACTTTAAGATTGCCGCTGTTATCCTCACAGGTTTGATACACCACATAGACACCAAATACTGCCTTAATACTGTCATAATACTGCCTTTATCGCAAGGCTTTCATATCCTGACTTTCTCCTCACCACTTAGTATTCCTGTATCTCCCTGATTTGTACTTATCTGCTTCATTGTCTTCTAATAGTACAGTATTTAATTTAACTTAGTGTGCAAGAAATTAATCAAGAAACAATCTTGCCAATCTGAAATTAACGATGTATAAAGAAACAAAAATTAAAAATATATCCATTCTAGAAAAATATTAAAAAAGAATTTACCGTACAATAAACTCCCACCTTATAAAATTTATGCTAAAGTAGACTAATTATTTACCTTCAAGTGAATACAATGAATATAAATTTAATAACAGAGAACAACAATGTTTAAACCGTTTCTAAGCAATTGCCTACGTTTCAACTTTTTTACAATTTGTAGTTGACTGAACACTGTTAAAAATGTGAATTCCTACAAACCTTGACTCCAGCACAAATTGCAGGGGGTGTGCTGGTGGGCGGGCCTCATCCTTGGAGGTATGGTCTACGTCCACAGAAGGTACGAAAGAACCTTTTGAGAAGAAGAAGTTAGAACGTTTAGGGTCTTTCCCGCACTCATCATTATTATTTCTTTACTTCAGTGGGATAAAAATGTTAAGACTAGATATAATTAATAAACTTTGAACAATAAAGGCAATGATTAATATTTTGCTATATGATTTTCAGATACAGCAGACGTGGACCATCAGTCGACAAGGGTGGGACCGAGCCAGCCTCCTCCGTCGTATACTTTAATGAACAGTACCAATCAGAAACACCCTCTTCATCCGACTCAGAAATCGAAGCGCTCCCTGCCGTAGAACATATTGGAGACGCCGAAGGAAGATTGGAAGGAGAAGATAACACAGAGGCCTCAATGACGGCAATGGCAGGCAGCAACGAACGATTGTGTAGAGACGATGCAGGTAAGAATGAATAATCCTCTCAGAAGTTAGCAAATGAATCGTTTCCCGTACTTTATCACTTACTCATCCTGAACACTTAAATAAACTTCCTTTCTATCAAAATATCTGTTGTACGTTTTGATGTGGTTGTTGCTCATATATTACCGTTGTAAAAAAAGTATTTCAAAATTTTTAAATCCCACCAATCATTGTAAAATATAGCACATTAATATTATCTCATTTTTTCAGCAAAATAAAATAAAAGCAGAAGATTGACTCGAAGATTGACTCCCCTTCTACCCTGATTGAAAAATCATTAACCGGACTCGACCCTTACACTGCCCAACGATGACAAGCTGACAACGACTTTGACCTTACAATTGATATAAGAACATGGCGATGTTCTTAAAAAAAAAACTAAATGTAATACTAGCTGTAACAAATTAACAGCAAGTGTGTAATAATATGCATTAATATGTCATAAAATTAGACGATTTCTAAATATAATTTATTCTAATGAATAAGGCTAACCATGAATATTTTCTTAAAAACATTAAACTCCATGCAAAGCTAACAACTTCGCTACGATATAACCAAATATAGTGTCAACATATAGTTGGTAAAATAATGAGTGGAAAATATCATGTATTTTAAAATTTATGCTATTTAAAAGCCAAAATGTAAACAGTAGAATAAAAAGAATACTCTATACCATATGTGATTTTAAATATAAAACAAACATACAAGTAGTATACTTTGGCCGTTGCTGGGACAGAGCACCCGAGACCGGATCTGGGACAAACCGTGTAAGACCGAATCTGGGACAGAATTTTTTAGAGAGCGACTAAGATTGTGAGTACGGGTAGTCAGAACCGCGCCGCGCGAATCACCACGCGTTTTTATTTACCACAATTGTGAGTATGTATGTGTTTGTGATTTACTGATCAGATCTAAATAGACGATTTTGTTTACATGGTTGTTCTGGAGCAGTTGGTTGTTTTGGTCTACAAGTGTGATTGTGATCTGTTGAATCTTTCGTAAACCGCTCCGAAGAGGTATGTAGTGTTTTTCTTGAGGTGATTGAGATATTTTGTAGCCGTGTGGTACATTAGGGGAAAAGGAGAGTAGAGGATTGCTGTCTCCAAATGTTTGTGAGAGTGAACATCATGATTGACAACAAAACTGTTGTTGACAATATTGCAGTGTATCTCGATGACATCAACGGCTCTGAGATTCGGTGGATTCGATGCAATTACGTTTTCATTTGAGTTGAAGTAAGACGATTCTTTTTGTAAGTTTGTTGCATCAGATTTTTCAAAACCCAAGAGATCACTAACGGTTTTATCCAAGTAGAATTTAATTGGAGAATTAATTGATATTTTGTCACCATCTTTAAAGATCTTGAAATCGTCAGAATTTATACTAAGATTCAACGATTGTGTGTAATCTCTGAAACTCTTTTCAAGTTTTTCAATGGTCCAGTAACCACATTGAAGTATCAGTGGTTTCGGAATGAAATGTATTTCCAAGTCCCAAAAATAGACTTTTGCATGTTGCAACAAGTTGTATATGTTGTTCTCAGAGTAAAATCCAAAAAGAGCCATATAATACTCTGCGTTTGGATCCAAGTGGATGGGGTGTGTTCTAGATGGAGAGTCAGTACAGACTCAGTTCCAGTTAGTTTGAGTAATGGCATGGTTGCAGTTTTTTATATACTTATAATTCTATACAAGTTTTAGATGAAGTTGCTACCATCATGGAAGTCTTCAAAACCTCTTTCCATATATTTTTTATTTCGTTGTTGAATTTTTTCTGCATGATGTATATCTTGCCTTCTAATTATCATATGTTTCCACTTTAGTCCTTGACTTGATTTGGGACGACCACTTTTGGGATTGTTTCTTTGGAAAAGCGAGTTTGTCCTCACCAACATGTCCTTGTAAGAGTTCCAGTCTTCATCGGTGTACAGATCCTTCTCTCTACTATATTGTTTTTCGTCAACAATCTCCAAAGACCCTCAGTCCCTTTGTATTTCTTTTGAGAGCTGACTAATATAATGTCATCATAATCAAATGTAATCGGTTCGGAACCGATCATCGGCTGCTCTAGATTTTCATCGTACCAAATACCAAACTGTTTGTCGTTGGATTTTGGAAGGTATTGGGCTCCTAGAGAACCAAGTGTTACTACTTTAGAATCCATCAACTGTTTCATCGATTGCTCTTGAGGTTGTACTTCTGGCTCATCATCGTAATCTACATCCTCAAACGTTCGACGATCTGATGCTTGAGGTTGAAATCTTACCAACTGTTTCATACGGTTTTGACTACGTATCTTTTGTGTTTCCAATTCTCTATGTTGTTGTTCCCTAATGGCTCTGGTGATTGGTTCGTACTTTTTCTCATTTTCACGAACATCTTCTAACTCTTTGAAATGGGTCTGAGAGTAACATCTTCTAACTCACTTTGTAATTTCCGGTTTAACTCATCCAACTTTCTAGCTTTAGAAACAGTGAGCGGTCGATCATGTGTTATTGATATGTTACGATTGGCAGACGTCTCATTAGCATTTGATGATATAGTATTTTTGTTTGAGAAGTTTTTTAATTCATCCTGTTCAGCACGTTTGAACTTTGCAGCCAAGACACTCTGAATTTTTTCAAGTCGCCTTGCTTCTTTTGCGTCTAGTTTATTCGCCATGTTGTATACTTATAGTAATAGACACAGAGTTATTCTTCAAATCTTTCAAGTCACGTTTATGAACGTCAAATTACGTTTATACTTAAACGTCAAATTACGTTTATACTTAAACGTCAAATTACGTTTATACTTAAACGTCAAATTACGTTTCTGAACGTTAAATTAAGATTATACTTAAACGTCAAATTACGTTTATGAACGTTAAATTACGTTTATACTTAAACGTCAAATTACGTTTATGAACGTTAAATTACGTTTATACTTAAACGTCAAATTACGTTTATACTTGAACGTCAAATTACGTTTATACTTGAACGTCAAATTACGTTTATACTTAAACGTCAAATTACGTTTATGAACGTCAAATTACGTTTATGAACGTTTAAAATTACGTTTATACTTGAACGTCAAATTACGTTTATACTTAAACGTCAAATTACGTTTATACTTAAACGTCAAATTACGTTTATGAACGTCAAATTACGTTTATACTTAAACGTCAAATTACGTTTATGAACGTTAAATTACGTTTATACTTGAACGTCAAATTACGTTTATACTTAAACGTCAAATTACGTTTATACTTAAACGTCAAATTACGTTTATGAACGTCAAATTACGTTCATACTTAAACGTCAAATTACGTTTATGAACGTTAAATTACGTTTATGAACGTTAAATTACGTTTATACTTAAACGTCAAATTACGTTTATGAACGTCAAATTACGTTTATGAACGTCAAATTACGTTTATACTGGTACGTTTTACAACGAAGTATTATTCAACACTTAGTTTCCTTTTTAAATTGCACATGTATTTCCTTTTTTGTGGTTTAGCTGTTGTATTAATAGATATGAACCCATGAGGTGTTTTCCAGCACTCAAAAAAGAGAGCCTCAAATTGGTTGAAAGTCATGTCAGAACCTACAAAGTCCTGGAACACTCCTCTTTTGTATACTACTTGTTCATTGTAAACAGACACAACAGATTAACATTGTTTCGTATGACCTGCATATCAACTCGACCATACTTCTGACTCAGGTAGACACAAGAAATCCCTTTATGACGTCCTCTAATGAAATAGTCTTTGATTTTAGTTTGCTCTTCTAGGAGGCAGTCATCAAATACCACAAGTGAGTTTGGTTTGCAGTCATCGATAGAAATGAGATCTTGACAGGACGAATAGAAAAACGCTATTTGTCTTCTAAGGTTCTTTTTCTAATCTACTGTATTGTTCACGCAGATCTACATATGCAGGTTGTTCTATTGAACGACTGAACACGTATAGATTCTTGAACGGAACTCCATCTTTGTTGTAAATGAAATTCAATAACAAGTTCGTTTTACCACTCCCAGACGGTCCTACAATAAGACACCGTAACGGTCTAGGTAAAAATTGGTCTTCGAATTTATCTTTGCAATACACTTGAATTTCCATAGTATGTTCTCTTACATACATTTACAATTTAACAGTTTTCGCATATTCTATAATGACCCCATGCTAGGGTTCGGTTATTGTCTTCGAGTACGAAACGCTTGTCGTCCTTTGATGAAAGTACCACTTTATGGTGTTCTACGCTGTAGAGATTGTGTGCTTGACTCCGAATTGTATTCATCGTTTTGTAGTGCTCGATGTTACTAAACAAACAGTCTTTATAGTTGCTAAAGGTAATTTCATTTTCAACTACAGCTTTTTTTCACACCCTTAGACCTCTTTATGAAATGGTTGTCTTCTATATTGCTCGCATACATCTTGGATCGTAGTCCTACAAACTCTCGCATGATTCGACCATTAAGTTCATCTTTCATTTTACCCAGAACTTTTTTGTTTACGTGGGGAAGCCCATATTGGTTGGGGTTGGGGTAGTCACTTGTATCAAATAATCCAATTAAATGTTTCATGTCTTCATAGAAGTTTTTCGTTTTGATGTCATATATCAGGGAATCGGTATCAGTGTACACCATTTTTATGTTAGATCCATACTTCTCTTTCATTACATTGTAGTGGAAATCATACATCAGTGTCTTTGATATGTCTAGAATACTCATACCTACGTAAATAGGTTTATTTAACAAAAGTTTTTTCTTACTAAAATGTACAGCAACTAGGTTTTCTGTAAAGATGGTTCGACTCTTAAAGTTCGGTTTGCTAACCCATCTTTCCACTAATTTGGATTTAGTACCCAAACGAATGTCCACACGATTTCTCATATTTTCCATAGTTTTTCCAAAAACTGAGTTGTTCATTAATTTGAAAAAGTCTTTCTCAAAATCATTTTTCGCCTTTGTACGCTCCATGGTATTCAGATTAATGTACGGTTGCAACCAATTGCTTTGACTGAAACTAAGAACTCTATGAACATGTTTTAGTTTCATACCCAGACTCAAATAAAGCTTTAAATTTTTGTAGTGTACGACATACTTTTCTTTGCTGTTGAGAGTTGTATGAAGCTTTGCCATTTTCGATCCTGGTGGGACTCTACGTTCTGGAGCGAGAGGTAGATCAGAGTGTACGTCGTGTAGTTCTTCAGGATATTCCAAATCAACTTCTAATATGTAGCCTGTGGGTGAATCGTCACTAACTTTCATTACATCGATGTCTGTACTGCTCCACTGAAAGTTTGCATATGGCAGTTTTACAGACATTGCCCACCCATACAGGTTGTTTGCATCCAAGTACATGAGGTAGTTATTTGGTTTCGATTTGTCGTAGTCTTTCATGTAGGGATTGTTTGCCTTCGCATATCGATGAGAACACTGTGAAATACCACCACGAATACCCTTTTCAACCATGAGTACCATATCGATGTCAGTCAATAGAGACAGTTCGACTTTTGTAATTTTTAGCATTGCGTTCCAAGCCAACCCAGGTGCTGTGAAATACCATGCAGGATCTAATTTGTATGTATTGAGACATACATCCCTGAAGTTTTCCATAACATCTGCAAGCAGCAAGACATCGGTTTCGTTATATAGCATTGTATATTCTTTCATGTTCTGAATGTTAAAGGCGGTCCATACATCGCACGCATGTTTGTAATCTTCATTTGTTATGTGTTGTTTACTCAGTCTATTGTAAAATTCTTCTTGACTAGGTAGTGATGTTTCACTATATTTTTCTATACTGTCCATGTAGTCGTAAGGGTACACTCCTTTTCGTAGCAATAAATTGAGGTCCTTACCATTGTAATATGTTGAGATGTGTTTGAATTGAGATCTAGTCAGATTCTTTGCCAACCTATCGAGACTTTGTGACATGAACTTGAATGAATCGATGAATCGTAGTTCAATTCCACCTTCCACACTGACCGTAAAGGAAATGTACCGCTCCTCGTTGTTGGGTATCAATGATATGCGATTTTCGAACTTACCAAACTCTTTAATGAATAGGTGAGTGTCGTAACCTGCTAAATTATGAATGAAAACAGGAATGAACCTAGGTTTTTTGAAATTGATGTTACACTTGTTGTGAGCTGCTCCTCTAAACAAACCCGTCAAATGGTTATGGTCTCTAACACGATCATCACCAAGATAATTTCCACAGATATGACACGTAGTTGTAGATTCAAACATTTCCTGTTGCTCTATTGTCATCAACTGCATGGGGACTATTGCTTCACTCTTGTAAAGTTCATTAATCCTTATCGACTCCTCAATCAATGATTTTACAAATACATGTGCAGCATCGTCTCCAAAGTATTTAATCGGTGGTTTGGAAAAGCCGTCCTCTGACACCCCATACATACAGAAGGAAATGGCATTATGTTTCTGATATTTGATAGTGAACGACTGATGATTACCATTACAATCCACTTTACACGGTTGACATGTTGAAATAGGTGCTAGACAGCATTCAAAGTCTGCGTAATACACAAAGGGCACTCTCATTGAGCAATTGAAATCTTTAAATCTAATTACAGTTCCTGGCTCTGGTAATTCCAATTTCACAGCATCGTGTGTGTTACAGTCTTCTCTATGCTTGATGAGTAAATCCTCTCTCGTAAAGTGTTGCAAACACCTATTACATATCCACATCTTATGTCCATTTCGTGAGATCTGTGAACTAACCAAACGGGACATATCTTTGATCCAGCAGTAGTGAGTGTTTGTTTTTTTCTCTGATAAACAGTAGATTAACATGTTTTTCCATCTCGTTATCAGTTATTCTCAGCGGGAATATATCGAACTTGTCATCATAAGCATAGACATTAACAGAAATGCCACTAAGTCTTTCAAACTTTGCTATATCATCAAGTTTCATGGGGCATTCGCAAGTTGCTAGTGCATGAAGCAGCTCTCGTTTGAAAGGTTCGTAATTGCTGATTCTTTCTGGATGAACCTTAACTGGATGTAAAGCTGCCAGAATAGACCACATAAAACATTTCTGATCTTCGTTTTTTACATTAATAACAGCCTTTTTGGATTGAATCTGTTTTAGTAGAACCACATAGCTGGATCCGTGAAAAGGAACGTATCGGTTGACTCTGATCTCCAAGTCTTTCACACTTTTTAGTGACCATTGAGAACCGTTTGCCTCAAACTCCTCCATCTCAACCAACATCTTAAGTTTTGCTGAGTTATAATAGTCAGACAGAGACGTTGTCGAGTACAGAATTTCATTTTTCGTTTTAAAGTTCATGACTTGAGTCACCTCCACATCGTTTATTATTTTCTTGAATTCAGCATGATAAACCATGTTTACCTTAAGATTCTTTTCTTTTACAGCTTCCTGAAGTTTGTCAACAACGAGTGGTTTGCATATCTCAAGAAACATTTTTTGGATCTTTGATCCCACGTTTGTTCATAATCACATACGTTTTCAATCTTCCCGTGAATGCCGACTGGACTTCTGATATTTCATCAAGTATTGTCTGTGACTCCTCTGGAGTACGTACCGGAACCAGATGAGGTGTTGAAGGTGATTCTGTTTCAGACAGAAGCTGTCTCTCTTCCATGGTAGGACTAATCGAATTCTCACTATTATTTGTACTAGTCGGTGTCTCACTAATAATCTTTTTCACACCTGTAGTAATCTTTTGCGGTCTAGTCGGTTTTCGGATCATCGCTTCAAGAGCTATATCGTTTGTATTGACCTTCGGTACTTGTTTGACTTCCCTTGGTCGTTTTGGGTATTTCTTTACCAGCATGTTGATGTCTGGAGTAGGTGCCGGCAGTCTTGGTGTCAGTCTCGTAATGGGTAATATTTTCACTCCTGTGTCGAGGACCTTCATGAAGTGCTGACAAAACGGATATGACGTTTCGATTGTTTGTGACGGTTCCAGTTGGATGACTCTATTGGTGTTTCACAAATCCAACACATTTTACTTTTAGGAGCTGGTTTGATTTCCATCTTTTTCAGACGTTCGTTATATGTCATACCATGCTGGTTTTTGGCACATTTCTGAGATTTTTGGTGCCGAGCCATGTTGAAACCGTTATTTCCTTACTGCATTTTGGACACGGTTTCTTCTGGGGTTTTATTTGAGCACGTACATCGGTCGGACTAAGCACGTTGTATGTTGGACTCTCTGGGATATGTAGTGGTGAATGGTATACAGGACTATATGGTATATGCAGTGAATAGTCTGACTTATCCGGAACTTCAAAATGGTGGTGGACCAAGTATTGATTTAATTTTCGATGAATCGGGGTGTATCCTTTTTACTGGTGGTTCAAACTTTGGAGCGTCAGCTGTAGATGGACCAATTATAGCTCTAATTTTGGAATAGAAATCTGGAGTGTGTAACATAGACAAATCAAAATCAGCAATCGCGTCTTGTTCTTCAGGTCTGAGATTTGAATAGGACTCTGGCAACATAGACATATCAAAATCAGCAATCACGTTCTGGAATTGATTGTCACTCACAGCATCAGCGTAGTTTTCCAACATAGACATATCAAAATCCGGAGTTTGTCTGTCTAACGTGGACATGCATTTCTTTGTTTTTTTTATGGCGGGACATGGAGGAGTTCCTGACTTCAACACCACACCTTGAACATACTTGTTTCATCGAAGGAGGTTTTTCATTGAATCCGTTGGAAGAAGCATAAGCTGGTGGATTTGACGCTGACATACACTTCTTTGTTTTTTGGTGGCGGGATAGGTTAGAAAGCAGTAACCTCAGCTCCACAATTTGGACATTTCTTGACTGATGATCTTCGAAGACCGTCCGTAGCATTGAGAAATGCTGTTTGCTTGCTAGCAGGAGAAAACGCCATTATTATAGAGCTGGCTACTCTCTTACTGTATGGGTGATTGACGATGGAAAAGGATGAGGTATGGATGCACTTCTTTGTTTTTTTGGTGGCGGGATAGGTTAGATGCCGTAACCTCTTCTCCACAATTCGAACATTTCTTGACTGATGATCTTCGAAGACCATCCGTAGCATTGAGAAATGCTGTTTGCTTGCTAGCAGGAGAAAACACCATTATTATAGAGCTGGCTACTCTCTTATTGTATGGGCGATTGACGATGGAAAAGGATGAGGTATGGATGGATGAGAATAGGAAGAGGAGTAGGAAGAGGGTGGGTGTGTGGGATGAGTGGAAGGAAGGATGAGAGCATTATTAATACATTTGACTCTGAACTAGAACATAGTTTTTTGTAACTCTTTTTCATAAAACGATCCTATTATTTCCTCACCAGACTGGTCTGCGATTTTGTAGGTAACAGGGCAAGTTTTGTTGACAGCCACAATCCGAAAAAATTTCTCTTGTCCAATTTCTGCGGTATTTATTTCCAAATACATCTTTCTTTATAGTAATTTCTTACACGGTCTCCAACCGAAAGTCTGGGTCTGAATACTAGACATCGTCCAGTGTTTGCGTACATGTTTCTTAAAGTTTGTTCATTGCTTGAATTCACTTCTGATGGGCTCATCTTTATAGTGCTATGAAATTTACTGTTATATTGACGTAGAAGCTTCTGTAAATGTGACACCCATCTAAAAGAGTTTTGAATTTCAAAGTGCACTTTCATTTTTTCATTGAGAGTTCTATGGAAACGCTCTATAATAGCACTTTTTTTTTCCTCATTTTCAGTATGGTATAACTTTATTTGATTTTTGTGTAAAAACTCTCTAAATTCCTTATTAACAAATTCTCGTCCTTTATCCGTGTGAAGAAGGTTCGGGGGTTTGTGACCAACCAATTTCGCTCTTCTTAATATTTTACCAAACAATTTAGTAACCTCTTGTGAGCTTTTAGTTTTTAATGGTTCTGACCACGCATATTTTGAAAACGTATCAATTACATTAAGTATGTATCTGAATCCATCATTTTCCTTTTGAAAACCTAATCATTACAACAAGGTCTGCAGCCCACAAATCATCAATACCCAAAGTTACAATTTTTCTCTTAGGGAATCGCTTAACCACAGGTTTATGAACCTCTAAAGCTCGAAGCAGGATTTCTTTCCGACTTTTCTGCTTCATTAATACTATCCACAATACACTTACATTATACCAAACTAGTAATTTATAAGGTGCGGTGTCTCGCACGGCGCAGCGGTGACTGGACAGTGACGAGGCGCGTACCGATTGTTTGTATACTTATAGAAAACAACACGCGGTGTCTCACACGACGCGGGTTGGTGGTGACGGTTCAGCAGTCGCTCGGCGCGGTGATGACGAGGCGCGTGCCAATTGCTTGGCGGTGACGGTTCAGCAGTCGCGCGGCGCGGTGCTGACGAGGCGCGTGCCGATTGCTTGCATACTTACAGTAACAACGCGTGGTGTCGGTGGCGGGACAGCGATGACATGCGTGGTGATTCGCGCGGCGCGGTTCTGACTACCCGTACTCACACTCTTAGTCGCTCTCTAACAATTTTCTGTCCCAGATTCGGTCTCACACGGTTTGTCCCAGAACCGGTCTCGGGTGCGTTGTCCCAGGAACGGCCAAAGTATACTACTCATACAGTTTACAATGTGATTGTTTGGTTTGGCCGCAGTATCAGAAAAATCCAGGCTTACTAGTTTTAATAGCTTTCTGACGTAAAAGCTATTTATAAACTTCATATGACAATTTTGTAAATTATAGAATTTTAAGTAGTGATTTACGATCACACTACTTGCAAAATCACTATGGTGAATATTGTTAAGATTGAGGCAGTATACTATCCCTTGGCAGTTTATATACTATCCTTCATACACTTAATATGCCAGTTATATTGATCTATCCCTTATCTGCAATAGGGTTAAATAAAGAACTTACGTTATGAATGAAAAAGGGGATAAGTAGTACTAGATATGAAAAATTTCAACCATAACTGTTTTATAGTATAGTATTTAGACAGATATAAGTTGAAAATGCACTGCTAGTAGAATTTTGGCTTCGCTATCTATTTTAAGCGAATTAATTCTTGGTCACCCAAAACTACTTTTTTCTAGTACTCAGTTTCTTTATCTCATTAGTTGATGGTGATATACAATTACTAATTTTGTACAATCATAGGACTATTAAGTGGTTTTACCAAAAACATATGATCTTAAAAATTATTTGATGTCTTGAAATTTCTCATTTAAAATCCAATCCCACCCCCCCCCCCCCCCACCCCCCCCCCCCCCCACCCCCCCCCCCCCCCACCCCCCCCCCCCCCCACCCCCCCCCCCCCCCACCCCCCCCCCCCCCCACATCAGTTGAAAGAACATTCGAACACTGGAAAAAACTGTGTTTATAGTCGTCCAGAACAACACTCAGAGGGCCATTACTGACTTGTGCAAGTTTTATTATTTCTGTTGCACAACAAACATTATACTTTCAAACTGCACAATCGTATCACCCCTGAACAAACACGGTCTTTCTTCGTGGACGATCTTCGGCCACCAACCTATTGGTTTTTCAGGAGTTTGTGATGGTAGCGTTCAGGGACTCTTCACAGGTGGACAGTATTTATCTAGAATTCAGCAAAGCCTTCGATAGCGTTAACCATCGTTTGCTGATTGCAAAGCTTGAGGGTCATGGTCATGGTGTTTGTGGATCGCTGCTTCAGTGGCTTCAAAGCTGCTTGAGTTTTCCTTCTCTTTGCGGACGATATCAAACTGTTTACCAGAGTCACTTCTTCATTTGATCAATATGAACTTCAGCGTTCCATTGATAGTATATGCAATTTGAGTCAGGTGAATGCTATAGAGCTGAATCCTAAAAGTGCGGTTTGATGCATTTCAAGCTGAAGACGGTTGATGAGGTGAGGGATTTGTGTGTCATCACTGCTCCTTCCTTATCTCCTTTTCCTCATCTCCAACAAATTTCATCAAAAGCTTCTTCCTTTCTTGGTTTTGTCCTCCGCTCTACTAAAGAATTCAGATCTCCCCATACCCTTGTTTATTATTTATAAAACCATAGTTCGTCCTTTGCTGGAGTACTGCTCTCTTAATTTGGTCACCTCATCAAGCCTTTCACATTGAAATGCTTCAACGGAAGTGCAAGTCCGCTTCATCAGAGCTCTCGGGAATAAGGCTTGGGTTTCAGTTACATAGAGACCGCCAATCCATACCGTGGAGGAAGTGTTCGACATCCAATCACTCTTGTTGCGGCAGGCTTATCAAAACCTCAACTTTCTGCGAGGGCTGGTGAACGACGATTAGACTGTCCTGACCTGCTGGGAGCTGTGAATTTCACTGTGCCGAGAGGGGACTCGATCGAAGTCAGTTTTCAGTAGGCGTTTTTCAGCCTACTAATTATACTCAAAACCACGGCATATCCAGACTCCTGAGGACTGGCGAAGCAGCTTCTTCCTCCGTCAAATTCTTCGGGAATTTCTTCTTTCAGGACGGATGCTATTAGTTTCCTGAGAGACTGGAGGTGATGCGTGGTGCATGAGCTACGTAGTCTCTGTTTTTAAATTTAATTCCTATCTGTTTAAATACCTTGATATTGTTTTGTTTGATTCTATACTTATTATCTATTGTTAGTTTCATTAGAATCTACCTGTAATAATTATTGTAAAATTGGTTTTGTACCGCTGAAATAAATAAATAAACATGTAAGTTTATATTTTCTGCAGTTACTGTTTATATTTTATGCTTACAAGTTCATTTCAAGAAATTACTACTCTTTATTACATTTTAAAGGTTTGTTTACTAAATAAATCACATTTGTGTTTAATTGTAAATGTTAACGTGCAAGAACTGGAGAGATGTTCAGGGAGTAAAAAGTTAGACCATCCACTAGAAGTGGTCTAGAATAGCCGGTAAGAAGTATTAAACGTTACCACTATCTGCATCTCGGGTGACCTGCAACTACTAGAATTTTAAGGTTTATTAACCTTAAAAATTCTAGTAGTTGGATTTGTTAAGAATTTGGAAAAATTGGATACGAGATTTTATTTCCATACAATTCTAAATTTGTGTAAGCAATATGTTCACAGATTTCTCACGTATGTATTAGTAGGTACGTTTAGTGATCTAAAATATGTTTCTCTAGAATAAAGTGTTTTTTCAAATAGTGTCAACATCTACACCCTACGCATAAAAAAATCAGGATTCTGCACATTTCGTACTCGATACGAGATAATAGTGTCGATATAGAAATTTATGTGCGATTAATTTAAACTGACCATTAGTCATATAAACAACTAGACATGCAATTTTTAAGATAAAGAGAATGGAATTTGTCTCTTCATGGTCTGTATATGATGGTTTATTTAACATTTAGAACCGTGTCTGAAGAAAAATGTTTTTTAATTGTGTTGGGCTGGAAAAATATGATATAAGAACAAAGTGCTT
The DNA here is from genome assembly GCF_021130785.1 of Homalodisca vitripennis. Classification (NCBI taxonomy): domain Eukaryota; kingdom Metazoa; phylum Arthropoda; class Insecta; order Hemiptera; family Cicadellidae; genus Homalodisca; species Homalodisca vitripennis. The sequence goes on from NC_060207.1 coordinate 196,249,346, forward strand.
TTTATATTGTATTTTAAATGTTATCATTGTGTACAGAAGAGATGAAATGTCTCTCAGGGACATTTTTTCACTGATTAAGCACATTATTTACACGATTTAGCGTGATTATCTGCAAATATACAAAAAACTTATAACTATATCTGCCATTAAATAGATTTTTCATATTATTGGCTTTATTTTTAAAATATTCGTAAAGAAACTGCAAAGGCGATGTTTTACATTTTTAATAACAATTGCTAATGTATTAGTAGAATTTCATACATTCCTAGTGAAGCAAATGTTAATAGAGTAGATAGAACTTTCATTTTGTACAACATACAGCAAATAAAGTTCTAAGCACGTTAGCAAGCCATAAACACATGAAATTAAGAAAGCTGTGAAATACGCCAAGTGCGGGTCCATAAATGCAACCCTATGTCTTGCCTTTAGGGCATATTAACTCTGTGAAACTCTGCGGTTAGGGAACCGTAAAATATAATATTTATCGCCTCTGAGCTGAACATTGCCAACCGTAACTTGGTCCAAGTGGGAATTGCGTACTTGAGGAAAACTTAGTATTTCGATTTGGAGAAGAACGAATATGTTTCAGTTTTAGAGCAATAGACTGCGTAAATTACTTATATATACACAATTGAATAGGTATATTACGAAGAGATAAATGTAAACATAATTTAATGGTAACCGCCCCAAAGAAAATAATTAACAAATGAATGATTATACTTGGGTTATTTTAGCAAGTAACATATTTCTGAACATATATGTCTCTATCGATATACATTTAATAAATACTCTGTATTTATGTGGTACAATACAATATATAGCCCTAGAGTAATCCAATTGTCTGATATCAGTTTTGTCGGTGGACGTAAAACTTGATAACTGACTTCAATCAACAACTTGAAAGGCAATTTTTCAAGTAACTGATGATCCTATTATTCTTGGAGTGAATTTTAACTCAAATTAGCCACGAATATTCTATGTCTAATGCGCAATGGCTCATTATAATTAAAAGTTAAAAAATATTTCTACATGTATATCACTGTTTTGTATGTGATTCTGAGAAGTTTAAGCAAATGTTGTCATGAGAAATATTTGAATAAAATTTATACGGAATTACATGTCAAATATTTTAAAACACAATTTGTCTCATTAATCTAATAATCCTGGTTCTGCGATGCATAATAAATGAGAAGTAACCATTCATTTTTGAAGAGACCAATGGCTGATATTTAGAAAGCTTAATAGATAACAACCCCCATAAATTATATATATATATATATATTATATATATATATATATATATATATATATATATTTAGTAGTTAACATATTATGGAACGAACACATTACAAAACATTGGGACTCAAAAATATATACACATGCTCACACACAAAGAATACATTTTATTATTTATGGTCTAATAAATGGATAAAAATGGTTTACCCTAAATATGCATAAATATTTGGTTTTCTTTTATTTAAATTATGACTTGGGATTAAACGAAGCCTATTTATAGAGGAGCTGTATAATGTTAATGTCTGTTTTTTTTTATCAGTATATCAACATGTAAGATATTTTGAATATGAACAGACTTCGGCTGAGCATAAGGGGACAATTTCACATTGGCCGTAAGGGCAGCCATTATTGCAACAAGAGAATTATAGAATAAACACGTTTGGAAATGGATCAATAAAAATGACATTTAAATATGGGTTGGTTGGTGGAAAGCTTTCGTTAAGATCTATTTATACTAGTTTATTTATATATACGCAAGTTTAGAGTTCGATAATGTTACATGTCACTACATGGGATTTTGCTAAGCGTTAGTAAAGCATATAACTTGGTTGAATATATTAAGAATAAAATTGAGCAAATAAACTCGAATATTTTCAAAAGTATGACTTTGGGCTATAACAAAATAACTTTTTTTCTCTGTCTGTTTCTTGATGTACGAGTTTTCTGGTGCATGTCTCAAGAAAGGCTTGAGGTAAGGATTTAAAATTTTGTACGCAACGTCATTGTTACATAGGAACAGTCATGTAGCACAGGAAGTTGTACATGTGTTGTGCTTGATAAGGGACAGGTGACTTTACGTAGTGAAATAAATGTAGGATATAACAAGAAAAGTTTTTTCCCTAATTTGTATTATTGCATTTTGAATGGACTATCATTTCTTACAGATACAATAACTACTTCAATGAAACAGCACAACAATTCATTAAAGAGCATAATACTATCCATTGGAATTGACAAAGCGTAATATAAGTTTCTTTGGAAGATTTTAACTTTAACCTATCTGAAGACTGTGAAAACTTTTTATTCTGCCTGATTGCGTGTTTGCCTGCTCTTCCGCAGAACAACTCGAGAATGAAATGAGTGACATTTTTCTGTGAAGTCTGTTTCGCGACACGTACGGTGAGGAGTACTTGTAAATTGTAATGTAACTTACTCTTATGATTAAATCGTAAAATTACAAAAGCGTATGGAAGTTTAATTTATTAACTCACAAGTAAAAATAAAAGTGTTTAATACGCAATAAAGTGACTTTTAGTTACTTTTCATTATATCATTTTACATGACATTGCGACTGGTACCACAATATAAAAAAACAATAGCAAAATATTATATGAACTCACATATATCCAAGTCTCATTTAAAAATGTAGTTTTAACCTTTATAAATCAAAAAACTCTTTTTAGTAGAAAATTTTGGTTTTACTTAATAACTTGAAGTAAACCTTGTGTCTATGTTTTAAATGTAAAATATTTTCGACTCTCAAAAAAAATTACCCATAACAAAGTAGTGGAGGAACACTCATCGTTCAATAATACAATTTATACACAATTCCACCGTCAAGACGAAGACGTATTAATGGATTCTCCTTGGTTTTAAATCATTTTAAAACAAAGATTTCATTAAGGTATGTGCATGCCAACTATGTTTTTTACCCCATAAATACAGACACTAAATTTAATTACTTTTTAATTGTATTAATAGTATTTCTCCTTTCATACACATTGCAATGGAAGAGAAAGGAATTTAATGTGTGTGTAGTAAGAGATAGGGTAATCCTTATCATTACGGGGTATTAAAACTATCAGCTAAACTATCACAAATTTGTCAAAGACTTTTTTTATCTCGATACATGATAGAGTTTATTCTCAGATAAAAATGAATTAAGAGGGCAACTTAAAAATTTTGAAATTGATTTTTTTTTATACGCAATGGACAGCTACAACCTGTAATAACCAATGTAATAACGAACTAAAAGAGACATTCCGGGGTCATTCAATAAGAATGGTGATGATATTGCGTTTTATTTCAGTACCTTTTGTGACTAAATTATCGGAGAAAAATATAAGAGTAGGCAGAAAATGCAACATTACAACAGCGGTCAAAACACACAATAATCTTAGACAAAGTCTCGTACAATTAATAGCAAAACAAAATTGCACTCAGAATTCCGAAAAATGTGTTTACAGTCTAACATTTCGTTGAAATAGAAAATACTTAAACGATATAAAAATACCATTACACGTAGGGTTAAAAGAAAAAAAACACGAGAAGAGCCTAAATTAAAAAAAAACAAAAATTGCAGACTAGTGTAGCAATTTTTAAAGAATTTCACTAGATTGGGTACATCTACAAAATTATGGTATATTACTTAAAACTTATCAGTCCCATATAAATTTATCATTATTATATGCTATTAAAATTTTAAATTTATAAATTTAGATCATAATTTACTTAACGTTTTTTATTGTAGTTGAGTGCCAATTGAGTAAGTTAATACTTAATAATGTTAATGTTTGTAATATATTAGCTATTGGTGTGTTTTGTGCGTAACTATACATTTTATTTATATTATTTTATAAGCTTGTTGTGAAATTCATTCAATTTAAATTATAAATACTGCTTAGGTATAAAAGTTTGCCGTCAGTAACAATAAATTAATTTTATATAAATTAAATCCTTTTCTATAATTTTATTTTTTAAATAATTAATTTTATTTATGGATTATGAAAAGTAATAAAAATTTTAATTTTTCTCATTTACCATAAACCCAATATAAAAATGTAATGTATATTTTATAGTTTTTACCTAAATAAATGATTGTCTAACAAACAATACAAGCTATAAGCACCAGTCCATAGTAACATAAAAGTGAATGTCCTGTTGTTATATGTACCATTCTCTGTTACAGCCGGAGAACATAGCGCATGGTTGCTATATAAGTTAAGTAGCGACTATAATACAACCAGCTTTGTTACTGTCTGAAAAATTTAAATTGCTGAAACAAATTACAGACATTAATATACAGGAACGTTCAAATATTTGTACTTCCTATTAGAAATACATTTAAAAATTAATTGATTTGTTTTAACCAATTTGAGTAGGAGCAGGTTATAAAATTGGACTTGTTTCTATGTTTCACTTTTATGTATTTTCACTGATATTTACGAAAATACACAACCCTTTTTGTGTTAAAGTATTGAAACGAAAAGGGCTGCCCAAAATTAGTTCCACTTTGACAAAAAAATACTAAGAGCGGAATAAATAACAATGGCTGTAAATGTATTTCAAACCTGAAATTCCCTCTGTAGGTAAGGGAGAAATTCTGGAACACGCATATTTTGGAATTATCCTTGGTCAAGAAATAAAGGCACAATAGACTTTAGAAAAAATATTGAGAGCCAAATACGCACAATGGCCCGTAAAAATACAGACTTTTTACATAATGTTCTATGGTACGCGAACACAAAGTAAACTCTACATTGGCTTCGGGAATATAACTAATCCATACCTTAAGGGCGTATCGAAATTGTGTGCAGAGACAATTTATTTATTGTTAAGGTAGGCCATATGTTTCACAGCCGTAACAAAATGAAACGTGACATGTATGTACTTTTATGAATATAATCAGCTGTCATTGTGTGATCTATAAATAGTGACATATAGTATAATGACTGAATTTCGAAAAGGACATTCCGTCGAGTTAAGGGGAGCGGGTCGTTCCTATCCCGCGCATGTTAAATTTACAAACTTTAGGTACATGTATTGTCAAAACTAAGTAAGTTACAACCTTCAAATTTTTTTAGGCAAAGAGTACTCCTTTATAAACATCTCTTGCAACTTTAGTAAAATAATATTTAAAAAAAATTTTTTTTAGGAATTTTTAAATATTGTGTGTAAAAAAATTATTTTTTTATACCAAAAAATCTTTTTTTCTCATTTGTTTTTTTAGATAGAATGATAAAAGATGCAACACCATTTGGAATTGCACTGTTCTGTATGCATACCAAATTTCAATTCTCTAGCATTTATAGTTTTTGAGATACATGTACCTTTATATGAAAAAAACCAAGTTTCCGGGAAATGTCCGGTAAAGGCAAAAATGACTGCTAAACTAACCTTTTGCTGCTAAAACATTCCCAGCTCCGTACTCAGGGTCATCTGGGTCTTCATTTTCCTCTTCTAATGCAAGTTTTCTTTTTCTCCTAGCAACTCTAGCCTCCTTGGTCATGTCTAAAGCAGATTTTTTTTTCTGCCTTTTTCAATCGTATTGTATCAAAATTTCGCAATGCGGCAACAGACTTCTCGCTCAGTTTGATTCCTAGCTTGTTATACACATCCAATTTGCTGGTGAATCCATTATTAAAAGTTAAAACTGCATCATATATGCCAAGTTTTAGAGTGTTTAGCCTTACAAAAACATTTTTAGGCACCTTAGACCAGACGGCATTGTTGAAACTTTCGTTCTGGTTTTGAGTCTTTTGGTCAAGGCATTTTTTTTAGAAGATCCGGATTGGCTAAATCTCTATAAATTTGTTTGATCTGTACCATCACTTCATATGGCAAATTGTGTAACTTATGGCTGAAAGTCTGATGTAGGGCTTCGGCTTTATTATAACCGCACCACGACTCCGGCCCCTTTGGACATAGGCCATGTTGCGGAGTGTCATCATTCGATATTTTGTGGAAATAAGTTGCCCACACATTTTTAACCATTTGTTGAAGATCTGATCCACCTCTTTTTATAGCTAGGCCATAATATTCTTGCAGCTTGTCTATGTCATTATTTGTTAGCCTATTCTTGCCCCCTATTGCTCTATTATCTTTTAGTTTTGTTTTTCCCAACCGTTTCTTCAATTCCCTTAGTCTACTCCCCATTCTCTTCTTGACATGATTGACGCATTCCAGTTTTCTTACTTCTACTTCATCTCCATATGGCTTATCGTCAACCACCTTTTTAAAACCATTGCTGTCACCATCTCCTAAGTATCGTACATACCGTACATTTCGATCTCTGGACTTTCGGAAAACATCTAGGGCACCCGCAACTTCCATGCCGCCACTTGACCCTTCGTAGTTTTTGGAACATATATGATCAGGTACTATTTTTTTTTTATTTTCATGTACAGTGCAGATTTGACAGTATTTGGACATTATGGAAACATCCAACACCTTGCCAGTATCTAATGATGTTACGCTGACAACCCCATTCAGTGACTTGTGTCCCCTCCTTTGCCAAGACCCATCTAAACAAACCGTCAAATCTCTTTTTGACGTTTCTTCACACTCATTTACAGACACAGCTTCCTCAATTGCCTGCTTCATACTTTCACTAGCACAATTTTCAACAGCCTGATATATTATGTTACTACAAGGTCCTATTTTTTGAGGTGGTAAAGGTAAGTCTAATAATGAACACAGAATGTTACCTGCACTGATACCTTTTCCGATCGTTCTCATGCCGTAAATAAATTTCAAGTTTACCTCATATTTTCCATTCTCATTTTTTTTAGAGTTGTAAAGATTAGTTGATTCCAAACAAACACAACATTTCAGTTCAATATTCACAGCCAATACAAATCTTTTCTTATCCGTAGCACAAAGTTCTATGCAGTCTTCGCTATCGCAGAATTTACATTTTACAAATTTTTTTAATTGCTCACTAAATAAACTAAGATCCAAAATAACACTAACCATTCCAGTTCCTTCATAATTGTCATATTTATCAAAGGACAGTTTTTTAGAAGCAGAGCTAATGTTTGCATTAGTAGTAGGCCTAGGGCTAGGGCTAGCAGAATCTGTTTGGGTAGGCCTAGATTTAGAGTCCAACTTACGGTACTTGTTTCCTCTAAACTCACGTTTAGATTTAGTTTTGTAACTAACCTTTGCTCTTGGCATGGTTATAAGAAGTTGTAAAACACTTCAAGAAACAATACACACTCCTAATCTACCACTAACTATGAATAAAGTGCAACACTTTTAGTAAAACACAATTATCCGACACAAACACATATAACATAAACCTCCTAAGCATATCAAAACAAATAAAGCCAATATTCTTTCTGTCATCTGTATTCCCAGTTGTCAGTACCAGGTTGACCAACAGAGCAAAGCCATAACATACTTATAACTAACACACATGATATATATGATTGTGTCAGCCAACATCTTACGAACTGCTGCAAAAAACTAGTGAACATCATTTGTTTGTGAATTTTTTTTGGTAATTTATAAATTTATTTGAGCATTAATACTTACATATTTTTAAAATACACACTTTAAACTATTAAAAAATGCAATAAAAAATTTTTCTAATTTTTTTAATTTTCATCGACCTGCTCCCCTTAAGGCATACGATACTGATTAGATATATAAACATTGCTATCGCTTCTAGACAAAACAAAAGAAAAGAGGTTAATATGGCGGGTAGGAATCTAGAAGACAAAGCATATGCAATACTGTATCAAAATTTACAAATATTTAAAAGTAGAGCTTACCTTACTAAAAAGGCAAAGAGCTGTGTAGCTCGCAAAGTAGGCGGCGTGCATTAAGTACTTTTGGGGAATAAATTAAAAATTGTATTATAAATTAAGGTACTTGCGTTCATGTCATAAATTATGAACGGTATGAATTGAATCTTAATATCAATTATTAACATTAAATATTTTAAAAGTGTTATTAGTTGACGTTTTTTCAATAATAGACCTAAACAACAATAATTTCAGCAAAAAAATAACACTTTTTCAACAGTAATATACCTAATTATTACTAAATGGTAATGGAAACACTATTTTTCCAAAAGTAATATACGATAGATAAAAAGAAACGCTACCATTTCATGAATTGTATTATTCGTAAGGAAAAATTGCAATAACATCTTACTAAATGAGCAGATTTTTGTTTAAAATTATAACTCAAAATGAACCGAAATAATTGGATTAGTTAAATGGATTCATAATATATAGGTTATAACACTATTTCCGAACATGAGATAAATATATATGTTTTTAAATATATTTTTGTGTAGATACATAGACCATAGCATATATTATCTTTAAATTGGTTATTCAGTTAAACATAATTTCTATTTCCTTCAAAAACTATATTTTTAAATAAACTGATCACAAACATACGCTATTTTCTCATAAGGCATTATAAGAGACGTTATCATATTATTTTTCTGGATTGGTTTATGCGACTAGTGTTCCAATCTGTGGTTCATTAGATCAACTCTTATATTGATTTTCTATTAGATAGAATTATAATTGGTATTGGTGTGTATGCCGGTACATCTCTATATTTATTATCCTTGCCTAGTTTTGTGTTAAAAATATATTAATTATTATTAGGTTAATTAACAGAATACTTTGCAAGGCAGTTTGATCTTTACGTTAACAAATTGGCTGCAATTCTAAAATGTTGTGGATTCCAATTTTTATTGGAAAACCTAATTTATTAACAGGGACGAAGATGTAATTTATGATAATAAAATCATACTAGTAATGACGAAAGCGAAACAACTATTAATTCAGATAAGTAAAATTGAATCTTCAAATTAATGTACAATAAGTGGTAAAATTACCAGGATCTGTTTAACAAGATATAGTAATTGAGACTAAGCAGTCAGACACAAAGAAGTGTCGCGTTCGTCCGGGAAATTGGATTACACTGAAAGAAGACGGGGAATGGTTACCGGACAATGCAGCAATTAGGGGGTTTTCACGCGAAGCTGCTTCGAGCCAGCCAATGCTTTGTACTTTATGTCTGAAAAGTGAGCCACAACTGACTTAAGTATATATGCTTTCAATGCTTATATTGATTACGCTCTAGAATGTCAACTGGCTGACAGTTTAGTGAAGACTCTCTCGTCTGCTGCTGATAAACAGGAACTGATCTGAGGTTTTATCTCAATGTACGCACGGTTTGAATTAGTTTTAACTATGTGTTACACAAGAACAACAAAGAATAAACAAGCTACTACACATAGTACAGTGAAAGTAGTGACTGCGGTGTCTGGCGTCAGTGGGGGTCTGGTCTAAACCGGGTGTCTACTACGTGTTCTTGTACGCCCGGGTGTCGCGTAGTATTAACTCGTAATATCGTCCAGTCCTATAAACAACTAATAAACACGGTTAATGAATGTACTCTAATTTGTTGTTTTTGGACGTTGGGGGTTTAAATTTGGTTTGATATTCTACATCTGCAGCCTCTGTATGGAATTTGAAAATTTTGAAATTTGTTTCCTTGGGAGACCGGACAAAGTTCTCCACGCTGACTCGAAGTCTGGCTTTAATTTATTCTCATTTTCTTTAAAGGCCACTAAACTTAACGTTTAAAAATAATATACTACGTAATCAATATAGGAGGAGGTGTTAACACGTTGTTATTTGCTAATAAAACTTTGTAATAAATCTACTCTTAGAATTAAATAATTAGTATTACTCGATCTAATGTTAATAAAGCGTACAGATGTTCACAGGTTGAATTGGATTAAAATAAAGCAGAAATAGTTTAAGATATACTTAAATACTGTATCCCTTAATCGAATGATTTTTTTAACTAAAGTGGTAGACCCTAAGACACAACGCAACTAGGAGCTAACTGTGTGTTTATTATTTTTCTTCCAGACTTTAAATGTGTACAGAAATGTATAGGCAAAAGCCAGAAAGGTCTTTGTTATAATTAATTTATTTTGATGCGTAAATTAAAACTTGTATTCCGTATTCCGAAATCCGTATTTATGAAAAAGTGTAAACTCGAGTCACAGGAATAATCTACATCAGATGACAGACTGGCATAAGCTTTGTGTTTTGTTACGGTGTCCAATCGTTTATATCGGATCCAATAGCCTCCTAAAATATAATATACTTATGATCACTACGATAGAACTATGATCACCATGATAAAAGTAACTACAAACAAATTCGTACGTTTAGGTGATTTTCATACACAATACGTAGGTTCTCCCGCTCTCTATTTATATGGAGGAAAGATATTTGTAAAACTGTTTTAATACTGTATGAAATGAAGTTTATATATTATGTATGGTTTTAAAATACCGGGTGAGGCAGACCTTGCGTGCAGTACGTACAGCGGGAGAATGGTTGTGAGTATTGTCATAAAACAGTGTTAACATAATCTAATACCACTAGCAAATTATAACACATATAAGTAATTAAACTTTTCGATGCTTTTTAGAATCAAGGATTCTATCGTACCAAACAGCAACGTCGTGCCCTATAAGTATAGGAGTGGCTTTAAAAAGTAAGGCCAAAAACTATATTATTTATATAAATGATAAATAATACAGGTCCAAGAATATTTTTCTGGGCCTCTCCAAGTTTAGTTTTTTACCCTCTGATAACGAGTCTCCGACACCTCCAAATACTGCTGACGATTCGATAAATACGACATGAACAATGACATATATATATATTCCCTTCACGACACAACCTTCCAACTCGTTGCAAAGAATATCATGATCCACTCTGTCAAATATATTCAATAAGTCACAAAATCTTGAAGAGTATGTTCTCAATTTTCCAAAAGTTTCAGCAATTCTTCAACAAAACTGTGTAAGCCTGCGTTGTAGATCAATTGAGTCTAAATAATTTAAAACTTCAACGGAAGACTAAAATGAATATTTAAATCAACGCCCATCAAAAGTTATTTGTCAAGCACTGGAGTTGACTTTAGCATCATTATAGTGACATGACAAGAAAGTTTAAGTTAAGAGGGTTATTGCTGCGTTGTTGAAAAATTCCAACTTTTCGGCAGTGAAAAGTGACAGTGAACGTCGCGTCGTCTGCTTGTTAAAGTGACATTCTTAACCACCTCAGTGTAAAACGAGTTTGTAATTTTTTTTTTTATTTCGTAGTAATGTGTTCTAAGTGTAAAATTAATTGTTGTCTTAGATTAAGTTAGTCTAAGAACACATATAAATGTGTATGACGTTTTAGTCACTCTGACAAGTTTCAATGATAGCATTGAATGTCATACATACAATCATTAATATATTTGTACTACTTCGTAATATTGTATTGGTTAATATCATTACAATATTACGAAGCAGTGCAGTTGGTAGTGGTATATGACTAGAGATTCGTTTGCTATACAGGTATATCACTAAGTTATTGATTGTTGTGTATTACACAATGTGTAAAGACATAAATGTCCTACTGGAAATCCGATGTTTTTAGTCCCAGTGATTAGTATCTATATATTTTAGTCCCACACCGAAAATTTAGACTAATCAGTCATACATTACCCGTACTATTAACGGCACTATTACTGGACTTTCTACACAGAATCAACCTACAATTTTAAAATTAATCAGACAGTTTTGATTTGACATTTCATCTGGTACCATTCGAACTACATGTTGTCTTATTCTTTGTTCAACAAGGATACATCAGAACCACATTTATGTGTTATTTGCGTGTTAAGATCACTCAGAAAGCATCCTTGATGGTGGATTAGTCAACAAGTATACACAATTGACTAGGGTGTTTTTTTGTATCGGAGTTATTAATTTCTTTGAAAGGAGTTCGTTATAAAACATGAAAAATATTCAGCAAATCTCCTCCAGTTGTAATATTATAATATTGATTATATGAAATCAAATTAGCTTGCATATAAAGTGCATTGAATATAGCAGTTCTTTTTAATTCGAATTGCGAAACAAAATTCAAGCATGTTAATATCCAATCTTTACAGATAATACAATAAATTAAAATCGTGTTACTGTGATTATAACGTTACGTGCAATAAGGGTTTTGGGATATTGAGACAATTATTTGGTAGGATTATTTAAAATTACCATCGTTTTAGAGTTTTCAAAGATTTGCGTATTTTTACTATAAACTATTAATTTAAGACTTTTAAATAGTTTTTTGCCAAAATTATTCATTGCCCTCAGTTTTGCATCACCTAATTTTGTCTACTTGGATGGCCACGGGTTCATTATAGGATAATAAGTGCAACTGATCGTAGGTTCAATAGTTCATAAAACCTTTATTCACTTTCAATTAACTATAATTATAACAATGTTTTATTAACCATCCTTAGAAGAATTTACAATATTTACATTTTTAAACCTAAACATTGTTTTATGTAACTACCCAAGCAATATATAATTTTATTATTCGTCATTCTTTATTAACTGAATATATTATTTACACTCACACTAAGCACTTTAAGAGTTAATAATTTGTAAATATTCAAGAAAATGTAAATATAGTTAGTTTTAAAATAGTGCAATTATTTTTAAATTTGTAAAGCAAAGACTCCTACATTTTAATTCACTGTACTGCAAAAATAAAAGTTATTCATATATCATTCATTAAGTTCGCCTAAATAATAACTTAAGTTTTTCAGGAATAACAACTTGTTTATAAGAGAATTGATTTGTACTCCAAAACGTGAAAAACACCTCAGCAAAACAACGTTCTTTATTATGAATTTCAACCATATTTTAGTCTAACCACCACAGACGCGTAAATCATCTCATTTAACAATATTGTTATCTTAAACATGTCTGTAATTGCATATGTTCGCTATGTTCCATACAAACACGTAGAAATAAGTACTTAACTGAAAATAGCTGTGCAATAATGACGCTAACTGCAAGACTTCATAGCAGATATTGACGCAGTTAACATACAATTGCTCCTGCTGCTGCAATATCTCCGCCTGTCGTTTTATGTCCTCTCTAAAATGGTTGCGACAAAATACATTTTGTGCCATGTTCCTGTGACTTTTTACTTTGAGCAATATGTTATATATATATAGTATTGCCTATTGTACTTCTAAATATATGTTCATTAAGTGGAAATGTTCATTACAAATCATTATAGTTAAGAGTCATTCACGAAAAAGAAATGTATAAGAAACAGTCAAAATAAATTTTGTCAGTGGGAATTACAATCTGTATAGATAATAACTTGAATGAATGTTGCGGTTTAGAGCTATTGGGCATTTACTAGATTAGTAGATAATATATAATTCCTAGTATTATATAACTAGATAAGATAATATAATCTACACTGCTTTAGTGTAAAGGGATAACTTTCTACACTTAAGCATGGGGCTGACTTGTTTGAAAACAATCATCGTATAGTCATACAAGCACGTCAATGGCAAGCACTATGCTATATAACAGAAATAAGGTTGTGGCAACAAATACCATCCCTTTGTTAAGGATTTTCTTGCTAGAATATTCTTATAATTTATTTTATAAGACTGTATACAAAAACAACAAATGTTTGTTCCACTTTTTCTAAAGTATGTACATGTTTTATTTTAAAATTGAATAAGTATACTGCGTTGCAATGTTGTAAATAGTGGATTAATTCCGTTTAAAAAGTCATTTGTAGCCGATTAGGCCTAGTAAATTGGAAATGTTACAATGAATTTTTTTTTATTAATCAGGCTTGTATTATTAAAGTAACACGCTTCGTCTCTACAAATTTGTTTAAATGAACGATGTTGTTTCATCCAGTGGCAAAAAAAGTGCTATAAGGCACTTGCATGTGATGTAACACGTTTGGGAGGGTTCCATATTCGTTTATGAGCGTACATTGCCTACTAAAAGTTACATTACTCACAAATTAAAAAAGCTATAAATATAAACTTTTAGATCTATTTTCTTGATCGTTGCAAAAAATCAAACAAATTGTCGTCGGTAATTACCTATGATAGATATAACTGTAACATAAATGATGGATAATTTTAACTAAAGTATTTACCTCAATTCCTAGATATATTGTGTCATAATCAAACAAACTCTACTAAATTTCTATTTACGTAAACAACATTACATTTCAACACAGCAATGAATGGATGATAGAGTTTATAGGTTGGTAGTGTAACATTAATTATTGAATCTATTGTAATTTGGCTTGGGCTAAATTAATATGTGGATTATTAATTGTTTGATGAATGATTGAATTGATGAATTGAGTGGTCAATGAATTGATTGAAATTTCATTCGTTCCCGTGTACAAGCAATGTTTTTACTAGGTTATTAACCTGAAGATTTCATAAGCGTTTCGGTGATATAATAATTTGAAAATCAATATCCATTGTAGTTATTAGCTTGATAGTAATTCATTATAGCTATAAATACATCTTATTAATAGCCTAACTATTATATTGTTGTTCCCCTCCAATTTTACTATAATAGTACTTAAATATAGTAAATATCAGGATATATGAATTTAATTATTTATAAACATTCCACTAAATCATATAAGACCGATAAATGTATATGAATTACGTATGCCAGAGCTAGTGATTAAGCTGATTTAAGATTAGAATGTAACTGGTTATTGCCTATCTACATATTTTGCAGGATCAAAAAATTTTAACCAACTTAGTGACATATAGGAACGTTCTCGTGCAAATTTGAAAATATTAGTGATCTGTGACATAAATATTTTACAGGACGCTGTACCGTAAAACAGACAGATTACGTTTGTAACTGCTAATATTTTTCTTAGTTTGACCACTCCGTTCTTTCTAGTCGTACGTCCATAGGTCTCAAAAAACGATTCCGAGTATAGTTTCAGGGATGGACCAAAGGGAGTTTTAAGAAGTTCTGTTGAAGTGGCACAGGAACGTTGAAAAGTATTTTAAATTACCATTCTATGTAATATATTCCGTACCTTTTATATTAGTAACACACGTAATTTTGATATTTTATATAAATTTTACAACACAATACTAGTCAATACAAACAAAATCTTGTTATTAATAAATTCAGACTATTCCAATTACATTTGTTTTACTTTGGTCCATATTGATTTAATTATATTTTTCAGTCCATTACAAATCAGAATAGTTTTAAATCATTTAAAGTTCATTTAAATAACCACGAAGCTTTAAATAGTCTAAAATAGACCATAGGAGAGATCCTGTTGTGACACAGCATGTCAAATTGTATTGTTAGGTTGCTAGTTTTTATTTTAAATCTTTAATTACTGTTTTCTGAACGTTTTATATTATTTGTGTGAATATGTTATTTTAAATAACTTTAAGTATCTTAAGTTAGTTATTACTATTGTTAATTCATTGATTGACATCTATATTGACGTGCAAAAAAAACTTACTGTTCAGTTGTGTAAATAAAAACTCAATTGAATACTATAATGTATCAAGGCCATATATGCTAAAATTTAAAGCTTAACCCTTCATGCCCAAATTATGAAAAAGTAAGAAAAAAAAATTATTTTCTGTAAAAATGTTTTTATTTATACTTTGAATAAACACTTTTCATTAATTATTTTGAAAATCTATTACAATTTAAACATTTAGGAAACTGTGTCCATATGGATTCTATAGGAACACAAGTATCCAATATCAATTACTTTGTCACTACACTATTATTTGCCCATAGGTGCCATATGGCACTAATTTACAAAAAAAAAAACTGGTAGATATATAGGAGAATAATAACCATAACATTTTGTATTTTCATGAACAATGTATTATTTACAATACTAGTAAAAAACTATTACAGATTGCAATATACACAGTTACACACTACTCACAGGTAAATCAAATTGAATCCATATGGCAACTACAGGTACAGCAGGAACCATGACGTTTGAACAAAATAACTGAATCCATATGGCACTTACAGGCATAGGAAGAACTTTACTACCATAAAACAATGAACTTGTCATGCCTATAGAATCCATATGGATTCAATTATACTTTGGGTGTTTTACAATAGATTATATCACTTATCTTAATTTTATGTAAGTAAATACATTTGTGAAAAACCTAGGCAACATCATTATAATTTTTCCCAGTTTCCATAACAATAGTAAATAATACTAACTTATCTCTGAAAATTATGAATCCAGCAGTTGATGTAGTAGCTGTGAGTTCAGCTGAACAAAACCATTTCTTTTGAGAATTTACAGGTCTGCCAACATGAAAAAAATCATATTCCCACCCAAACATCAAATTTACTCGTCCCCAGAGTTTAAAATCTGTAAGATTTCAGATGTTAGCTCTAGAAAATCAGAAAGAAACTGAAATCCATACGGAGCCTATGGGCAGGAAAGGGTTAAGAAAGTAGGCAAGGGATCTAATCCTTTTCTAAGAAATGCCTTCACAATTCTTTTAAATGTCCTTATGTTCTATTTTTGCCAAAGATTACAACAGTAAAATTTGAAATTACGAAATTGGCATTATTGAAATCAGTCAAATAAGTAATATAAATAACTGGTAATTATTTGAATCTTAACACCAACACCATACAAATTTATATAATTAGAATAATTTTTACTATGTAATAAGTATTAATTTTTTTCCGCTACGATTATGATGACTAAGGTTCATGTTGCTTGTTGACAGGAATAAATGCTTATTAAGGATATATATGTAACACAATTGCACGGCCAAATTATATGATTGATATAGCAAAAATTGACGCATTTTGGAGCTATTACACTCAAAAGTTTTTTTTTAAAATACGTGTGTAAATCTATAGAAACTTTTAATAACAAACTTACAATCTCAGGCACTAAATTAAAAAAAAAAAATTGAATAAGATAGTAGTGTTTATCCAAGTATTTCACATGTAACTTTTGGTTAATATAAATTAAACTTATTGAGTAATAGTACAATATAACAGTGCAGTAGTAGTACAATTACTGCATTCAAAACAAAAAGAATTATTTATAGCTCTGAAGTAATTTATTTATATTTATATAATTGTTATTCCTATTTCAACAGATTATTCAATTAATATTAATTTATTTTAGGAATGAATTAATCTATACAATGTCATAATCATAAATGGTTAGAAGTTTAGAATCTATCCTAATGGATTGTTACTGGTGAAAACACAGAAATGTCGTTAAACCATCCAAAGCCTATGGGACGAACACGGTCAGTACTATCCGGAATTACATTGTTTTAAGATCCCTCCCATACTGGATCAATACTTCTAATCTAGCTTACTTTGTGCTTATTGACACTAGCGTTTTCAGCCTTTCAAGTGTTTCTCTCTATAAATTATTTTGTAAAAATTTTCTTTGAAAGTTTCAAGTATATTTGAAGGATGCTTGAAGGATGCAAGGATGCTTTTAGCTCTTTGTGTAATTTATTTGGCATTACTCGTAACGTGTACTATTACAGTATTCACAAGATATTTTATTGTTATTCTCCATAACTCAAGTAACAGTATTCGTAACAGTACCTAAGTTTCAAAGTGCCCACAGTTACCAATATCTTATTACTTTAAAATAGCAGATTTTCTGTGCTAATAATGCCCATAGTAAGCAGCCTTAGAGTGGGAAGATAATGCTTTATATTTTTAACTTTCCTATTATGAGTAAAAAATTTATCTAAAGTGTAACGAAACTTTTTTCCGTAGTTTATTTATACCTCCACAGTTAAAAAATTAATAAAGCCAACATAACGATACTATTGAAAAATGAAATTGTGAATAAATCTATGTTTAATAGGTGGCAACTAATATTATTAGGCAGTATTAATATTAACAATTTTTAATATAATGTAAACTCAAGGAAAAGCAGTGTCTAATCATATCTGGCTCACCGAAGCTCGTTATGCTCTTGTAAACACTGTTAGGTAACTTTCTGTTGTTTACATTATACCACTACTTAACAACCCGGTGTTACTTTATAAGTTGGCAGATAATATTTATGGGCGCTGTCAACATTAAAAACGTTTGATATAATATAAACTCAACGAGAACCCGTGTCTAATCATCTCTGGCTCTCCGGAGCTCGTTATGCTCTTGTAAACACTGTTAGGTTACTTTCTGTTCTTTACATTACACCACTACTTAACACCCCTGTGTTAATTTAGAACTGAATATGTTTGAGATAATATTTATGGGCGATGTCAACATTAATAACGTTTCATATAATGTAAACTCTACAAGAACCCCTGTCTTATCACCTCTGGCTGTCCGGAGCTCGTTATGCTCTTGTAAACACTGTTAGGTTACTTTCTGTTGTTTACATCACACCTCTACTTAACAACCCGGTGTTACTTCATAAGTTGGCAGATAATATTTATGGGCGCTGTCAACATTAAGAACGTTTGATATGATGTAAACTCAACGAGAACCCGTATCTTATCATCTCTGGCTCGCCGGAGCTCGTTATGCTCTAGTAAACATTGTTAGATTACTTTCTGTTGTTTACATTACACCTCTACTTAACAACCCGGTGTTACTTCATAAGTTGGCAGATAATATTTATGGGCGCTTTCAACATTAAGAACGTTTGATATAATGTTATCTCAACGAGAACCCGTGTCTTATCATCTCTGGCTCGCCGGAGCTCGTTATGCTCTTGTAAACACTGTTAGGTTACTTTCTGTTGTTTACATTACACCTCTACTTAACAACCGGGTGTTACTTCATAAGTTGGCAGATAATATTTATGGGCGCTGTCAACATTAAGAACGTTTGATATAATGTAAACTCAACGAGAACCCGTGTCTTATCATCTCTGGCTCGCTGGAGCTCGTTATGCTCTTGTAAACACTGTTAGGTTACTTTCTGTTGTTTCATTACACCTCTACTTAACAACCCCGTGTTACTTCATAAGTTGGCAGATAATATTTATGGGCGCTATCAACATTAAGAACGTTTGATATAATGTAAACTCAACGAGAACCCGTGTCTTATCATCTCTGGCTCGCCGGAGCTCGTTATGCTCTTGTAAAAACTGTTAGGTTACTTTCTGTTGTTTACATTACACCTCTACTTAACAACCCGGTGTTACTTCATAAGTTGGCAGATAATATGTATGGGCGCTGTCAACATTAAGCACGTTTGATATAATGTAAACTCAACGAGAACCCGTGTCTTATCACCTCTGGCTGTCCGGAGCTCGTTATGCCATTGTAAACACTGTTAGGTTACTTTCTGTTGTTTACATTACACCTCTACTTAACAACCCGGTGTTACTTTATAAGTTGGCAGATAATATTTATGGGCGCTGTCAACATTAAAAACGTTTTGATATAATATAAACTCAACGAGAACCCGTGTCTTATCATCTCTGGCTCGCCGGAGGTCGTTATGCTCTTGTAAACACTGTTAGGTAACTTTCTGTTGTTTACATTACACCTCTACTTAACAACCCGGTGTTACTTTATAAGTTGGCAGATAATATTTATGGGCGCTGTCAACATTAAAAACGTTTGATATAATGTAAACTCAACGAGAACCCGTGTCTTATCATCTCTGGCTCGCCGGAGCTCGTTATGCTCTTGTAAACACTGTTAGGTTACTTTCTGTTGTTTACATTATACTACTACTTAACAACCCGGTGTTACTTTATAAGTTGGCAGATAATATTTATGGGCGCTGTCAACATTAAAAAACGTTTGATATAATATAAACTCAACGAGAACCCGTGTCTTATCATCTCTGGCTCTTTGGAGCTCGTTATGCTGTTGTAAACACTGTAAGGTTACTTTTCCGTTGTTTACATTACACCTCTACTTAACAACCCGGTGTTACTTTATAAGTTGGCAGAAAATTTTTTAGGGCGCTGTCAACATTAAAAACGTTTGATATAATATAAACTCAACGAGAACCTGTGTCTTATCATCTCTGGCTCTCCGGAGCTGGTTATGCTCTTGTAAACACTGTTAGGTTACTTTCTGTTGTTTACATTACACCACTACTTAACAACCCGGTGTTACTTTATAAGTTGGCAGATAATATTTATGGGTGCTATCAACATTAAGAACGTTTGATATAATATAAACTCAACGAGAACCCGTGTCTTATCATCTCTGGCTCTACGGAGCTCGTTATGCTCTTGTAAACACTGTTAGGTTACTTTCTGTCCTTTACATTACACCACTACTTAACACCCCTGTGTTAATTTAGAACTGAATATGTTTGAGATAATATTTATGGGCGATGTCAACATTAATAACGTTTCATATAATGTAAACTCTACAAGAACCCCTGTCTTATCACCTCTGGCTGTCCGGAGCTCGTTATGCTCTTGTAAACACTGTTAGGTTACTTTCTGTTGTTTACATTACACCTCTACTTAACAACCCGGTGTTACTTCATAAGTTGGCAGATAATATTTATGGGCGCTGTCGACATTAAGAACGTTTGATATAATGTAAACTCAACGAGAACCCGTGTCTTATCACCTCTGGCTGTCCGGAGCTCGTTATGCCATTGTAAACACTGTTAGGTTACTTTCTGTTGTTTACCATTTACACATCTACTTAACAACCCGGTGTTACTTCATAAGTTGGCAGATAATATTTATGGGCGCTGTCAACATTAAGAACGTTTGATATAATGTAAACTCAACGAGAACCCGCGTCTTATCATCTCTGGCTCGCCGGAGCTCGTTATGCTCTTGTAAACACTGTTAGGTTACTTTCTGTTGTTTACATTACACCTCTACTTAACAACCGGGTGTTACTTCATAAGTTGGCAGATAATATTTATGGGCGCTGTCAACATTAAGAACGTTTGATATAATGTAAACTCAACGAGAACCCGGTGTCTTATCATCTCTGGCTCGCTGGAGCTCGTTATGCTCTTGTAAACACTGTTAGGTTACTTTCTGTTGTTTCATTACACCTCTAATTAACAACCCCGTGTTACTTCATAAGTTGGCAGATAATATTTATGGGCGCTATCAACATTAAGAACGTTTGATATATAATGTAAACTCAACGAGAACCCGTGTCTTATCATCTCTGGCTCGCCGGAGCTCGTTATGCTCTTGTAAACACTGTTAGGTTACTTTCTGTTGTTTACATTACACCTCTACTTAACAACCCGGTGTTACTTCATAAGTTGGCAGATAATATTTATGGGTGCTGTCAACATTAAGAAACGTTTGATATAATATAAACTCAACGAGAACCCGTGTCTTATCATCTCTGGCTCGCCGGAGCTCGTTATGCTCTTGTAAACACTGTTTAGGTTACTTTCTGTTGTTTACATTACACCTCTACTTAACAACCCGGTGTTACTTTATAAGTTGGCAGATAATATTTATGGGCGCTGTCAACATTAAAAACGTTTGATATAATATAAACTCAACGAGAACCCGTGTCTTATCATCTCTGGCTCGCCGGAGCTCGTTATGCTCTTGTAAACACTGTTAGGTTACTTTCTGTTGTTTACATTATACCACTACTTAACAACCCGGTGTTACTTTATAAGTTGGCAGATAATATTTTATGGGCGCTGTCAACATTAAAAACGTTTGATATAATATAAACTCAACGAGAACCCGTGTCTTATCATCTCTGGCTCGCCGGAGCTCGTTATGCTCTTGTAAACACTGTTAGGTTTACTTTCTGTTGTTTACATTATACCACTACTTAACAACCCGGTGTGTTACTTTATAAGTTGGCAGATAATATTTATGGGCGCTGTCAACATTAAAAACGTTTGATATAATATAAACTCAAACGAGAACCCGTGTCTTATCATCTCTGGCTCGCCGGAGCTCGTTATGCTCTTGTAAACACTGTAAGGTTTACTTTCCGTTGTTTACATTACACCTCTACTTAACAACCCGGTGTTACTTTATAAGTTGGCAGATAATATTTTAGGGCGCTGTCAACATTAAAAAACGTTTGATATAATATAAACTCAACGAGAACCTGTGTCTTATCATCTCTGGCTCGCCGGAGCTCATTATGCTCTTGTAAACACTGTTAGGTTACTTTCTGTTGTTTACATTATACCACTACTTAACAACCCGGTGTTACTTCCTAAGTTGGCAGATAATATTTATGGGCGCTGTCAACATTAAGAACGTTTGATATAATGTAAACTCAACGAGAACCCGTGTCTTATCACCTCTGGCTGTCCGGAGCTCGTTATGCCATTGTAAACACTTTTAGGTTACTTTCTGTTGTTTACATTACACATCTACTTAACAACCCGGTGTTACTTCATAAGTTGGCAGATAATATTTATGGGCGCTGTCAACATTAAGAACGTTTGATATAATGTAAACTCAACGAGAACCCGTGTCTTATCACCTCTGGCTGTCCGGAGCTCGTTATGCCATTGTAAACACTGTTAGGTTACTTTCTGTTGTTTACATTACACATCTACTTAACAACCCGGTGTTACTTTATAAGTTGGCAGATAATATTTTAGGGCGCTGTCAACATTAAAAACGTTTGATATAATATAAACTCAACGAGAACCTGTGTCTTATCATCTCTGGCTCGCCGGAGCTCATTATGCTCTTGTAAACACTGTTAGGTTACTTTCTGTTGTTTACATTATACCACTACTTAACAACCCGGTGTTACTTTATAAGTTGGCAGATAATATTTATGGGGCGCTGTCGACATTAAGAACGTTTGATATAATGTAAACTCAACGAGAAACCCGTGTCTTATCACCTCTGGCTGTCCGGAGCTCGTTATGCCATTGTAAACACTGTTAGGTTACTTTCTGTTGTTTACATTACACATCTACTTAACAACCCGGTGTTACTTCATAAGTTGGCAGATAATATTTATGGGCGCTGTCAACATTAAGAACGTTTGATATAATGTAAACTCAACGAGAACCCGCGTCTTATCATCTCTGGCTCGCCGGAGCTCGTTATGCTCTTGTAAACACTGTTAGGTTACTTTCTGTTGTTTACATTACACCTCTACTTAACAACCGGGTGTTACTTCATAAGTTGGCAGATAATATTTATGGGCGCTGTCAACATTAAGAACGTTTGATATAATGTAAACTCAACGAGAACCCGTGTCTGTCTTATCATCTCTGGCTCGCTGGAGCTCGTTATGCTCTTGTAAACACTGTTTAGGTTACTTTCTGTTGTTTCATTACACCTCTAATTAACAACCCCGTGTTACTTCATAAGTTGGCAGATAATATTTATGGGCGCTGTCAACATTAAGAAACGTTTGATATAATGTAAACTCAACGAAAAACCCGTGTCTTATCATCTCTGGCTCGCCGGAGCTCGTTATGCTCTTGTAAACACTGTTAGGTTACTTTCTGTTGTTTACATTACACCTCTACTTAACAACCCGGTGTTACTTCATAAGTTGGCAGATAATATTTATGGGTGCTGTCAACATTAAGAACGTTTGATATAATATAAACTCAACGAGAACCCGTGTCTTATCATCTCTGGCTCGCCGGAGCTCGTTATGCTCTTGTAAACACTGTTAGGTTACTTTCTGTTGTTTACATTACACCTCTACTTAACAACCCGGTGTTACTTTATAAGTTGGCAGATAATATTTATGGGCGCTGTCAACATTAAAAACGTTTGATATAATATAAACTCAACGAGAAACCCGTGTCTTATCATCTCTGGCTCGCCGGAGCTCGTTATGCTCTTGTAAACACTGTTAGGTTACTTTCTGTTGTTTACATTATACCACTACTTAACAACCCGGTGTTACTTTATAAGTTGGCAGATAATATTTATGGGCGCTGTCAACATTAAAAACGTTTGATATAATATAAACTCAACGAGAACCCGTGTCTTATCATCTCTGGCTCGCCGGAGCTCGTTATGCTCTTGTAAACACTGTAAGGTTACTTTCCGTTGTTTACATTACACCTCTACTTAACAACCCGGTGTTAATTTATAAGTTGGCAGATAATATTTTAGGGCGCTGTCAACATTAAAAACGTTTGATATAATATAAACTCAACGAGAACCTGTGTCTTATCATCTCTGGCTCTCCGGAGCTGGTTATGCTCTTGTAAACACTGTTAGGTTACTTTCTGTTGTTTACATTACACCTCTACTTAACAACCCGGTGTTACTTTATAAGTTGGCAGATAATGTTTATGGGCGCTGTCAACATTAAAAACGTTTGATATAATATAAACTCAACGAGAAGCCGTGTCTTATCATCTCTGGCTCGCCGGAGCTCGTTATGCTCTTGTAAACACTGTTAGGTTACTTTCTGTTGTTTACATTATACCACTACTTAACAACCCGGTGTTACTTTATAAGTTGGCAGATAATATTTATGGGCGCTGTCAACATTAAAAACGTTTGATATAATATAAACTCAACGAGAACCCGTGTCTTATCATCTCTGGCTCGCCGGAGCTCGTTATGCTCTTGTAAACACTGTAAGGTTACTTTCCGTTGTTTACATTACACCTCTACTTAACAAACCCGGTGTTACTTTATAAGTTGGCAGATAATATTTTTAGGGCGCTGTCAACATTAAAAATCGTTTGATATAATATAAACTCAACGAGAACCTGTGTCTTATCATCTCTGGCTCGCCGGAGCTCATTATGCTCTTGTAAACACTGTTAGGTTACTTTCTGTTGTTTACATTATACCACTACTTAACAACCCGGTGTTACTTCCTAAGTTGGCAGATAATATTTATGGGCGCTGTCAACATTAAAAACGTTAGATATAATATAAACTCAACGAGAACCCGTGTCTTATCATCTCTGGCTCTCCGGAGCTCGTTATGCTCTTGTAAACACTGTTAGGTTACTTTCTGTTGTTTACATTACACCACTACTTAACAACCCGGTGTTACTTTATAAGTTGGCAGATAATATTTATGGGCGCTGTCAACATTAAAAACGTTTGATATAATATAAACTCAACGAGAACCCGTGTCTTATCATCTCTGGCTCGCCGGAGCTCGTCGTTATGCTCTTGTAAATACTGTTAGGTTACTTTCTGTTGTTTACATTACACCACTACTTAACAACCCGTTGTTACTTTATAATAAAGTTTAATTAGTTGTAATCTAGCTTCAACTTCTCCTTAAGTTTAGAGATTAAATAATTTGGATAGAAATTATGTAAACATGGTAGTGCATAAAATATGTAAAATATAACATAAAGTATTAAAAGTTCCAGTGAGGTACGGAGGGTGCTACAACGCAAGACTGCGTTGGAATCAAATGTTGTCACTGACTGTTATGATTTACTTTCCTCTCAATTTATTTTTTAACTGTACTCATCATGCCATCGTGTATACCCTGGTTGAATGTAAAATTATTCGCTGTAAATTATCCAAATTCTATGGAGTGATGTACATGAAAATCCGTTTTGCCTGTATATAAATTTAGTTTCCCGCCAAACAGTTAGTTAATACGTTGATTTATAGGTAAAATCATATAAATATATATCAAAAATAAAGCAAGTTGTATAGAATGTCTCAAAGATTTACCAATTCCAACTATATTTCCATAGAAATAACCAAATGGTAGTGCTCATGGGGTCTTCATAAAGTCATCAATGCTCTCAAACAGAATTTAGATCTGGTATTAAAATTAGCTTTTAAATAAGTTATATCCAATCGTAAATAGAGTTTCAAATTAGTTAATATTTGACAGTTTTTAACTCATCACATTTTCTATCCTTAGGAAATTATTTGTAGTTAAATCAAAGCTGTATAAATATCAAATCATAAAAAGCTTAAGCAAATACAGTTTTTTGTCAAATTTTAAGTAAATATAAGCAAGCATTAATTTCTTCAATGATATGTGCTTTTTTGTCACTTTAAGTAATAAATAAAAGTCCCATTGTGCGGAACACGTAATTTATTTACCCATGTAAATACTTCATAACTTTCAAATGTTTTTAAAACATAAGACTAAGTATAGCGTTTACGAAGGTAGAATTCTGTTTTTGTTACATCATTTATTAATCTTAAATAGTATTGTTGTAGTCTATTCTTATGAATGAATTTGTCATATTAAAAACATATTTTTCCAAAGGATTATCAGGTAAAATTACAGCGAAGAGTACCAATGAAACTTACATTCATTAAAATAATTTACTTATTATATGGAGCAGTATCTGATTACATATTTTTAATCATTATATGTAGACATAAACAATTTCCATAATTTTTGCTTTGTTTAATAATGGGTAAACATATATCATAATCAACCACTTTCTAAACTGAAAAACAGTAAGTAACGTAACAATTTATGGTGTTGATGGGTTTTGCTTGCAAATGTCTGGTTCCAGTTTTATTTACCAGCAAGTTTTTATGATAATAATGATATTATTCTCTCCATCATAATTACTAGATACTTATATTGAAATGGACATGTTATTATATGAAATGCAACATTGTCTTAATGATGGATGATGTTATAATTCAGGATCATTCCTGGAAGTAAAATAATTTTTACTATGGATATATTTTTGTTTTAGAAATAATCAGGAAGTTTTCAGTCTCATCCTTACAAACTTCGTTAAGGTCTACTACGTTCTTGATGGTGTTTTAAAAAATGAATGAGGTCAAAAGGTGTTATCCTTCCCCTGACAACCTATCAAATAAGTCCATTACTTAAGAGGATTTCCTGTATTTTAAGAAAGTCATTTACCATAACGTGATTATTTCAGGTAAATGATAAAACCTTTAAACAACTCATTCTTTTTATAATAAAGTTGGGAATATTGTATTTATTTTAATAATGGTGATATTGGTTCTTTTATATTAGTGAAATTTTCATTAATTAGTACAATTAATCTAGAAGAAATGTATCCCAAATGTTTTAAGTTGATAAATTAGCTTGGATTAAAGCGGAACCGACAACTTACATAATGTTTAAATATAATAGATTTAGTGATGAATATATAGGGTATTATGGTCTAGAAAATATATGAGTAACATTTAAGGTACTAGAATTTTTAAGATGTTGTGCTTGTACCTGTCAAGCATGGTAAACAGTTTCTATGAAATACTGATTTACAAGTCTCTGGAAGTATGTCACTTGGAATGGGTGGTATTTCCATCAATCTGTAATTACTTTTGTTTCAATTTAAGATCGCAATGTTAATGTGAAATAAACTTTAGAAGCGAACAAGGAAAGTGGAATTAATTATCCACCCATCTTGCATTTTCTATAAAATGCTAAATATTTTATGCCTGAGGCTATATTGTGATTTTAATTTTTTTATTGTTTATTCTAGTTCAGAGCCATTGGCTGCGTGTTACATAATCAGTGTTTCGAAATAGCAATATAAACATTTTCACAGCCTCTTGAAGAAAAAAAAACTTCCAAAAGTTAACAATAAATTTTCATTCAAAAATTCTATACAAACCAGACTGGTGTACAAACTTGGAAGTTTTCAGTCTGGCCAAACACGTTGATCGTAGAGGAACAAAACAACGGAGGAGTAAACAACATTAAGTGTTTCGCTCTCGGTTCGTTAAGCGCTCAAAGAACAGCTGATGTACGTTAAGTGTTCCGACATCCGTCCCGGAGAGCTGCTCCATTTGTTTGAAAACAATTCTATATAATTATAGTATGCACTGAAAGATAAATTGCACATGATACGTCCACTCAAAATTACATCATTCAAGGGATAAAAAAGTATATCTTCTCCGAAGTGCTTAATTAAATAATATATCATAACAGGTTGTAAAATTTTACAAATAAAACTATTAATGCACAAGTTGACAGCTAACTGAATTAATTTCACTTTAATGGATACATATAGCTATTGAAATTAATATACTATATTCTACCTGTAAATAAACATATTTATAAAAGTTATCTTAAATTATTACAAATTACTACTTAGTTAAACATAGTATACTCTTGGTTTATTATTACATTATTAAACGTCATCATAAAAATATCGATTCATTCAGACCTTTTTTTTTCTCTCTTGGAATACGGATGAATTCTGCAAACTTTATACCTGTAGCATTATTATCAACGAAAAGTTAAGACAATAAACATTCCCATTGTACAATAAAACAAATATTAATATTTTCATAAAGTGTTCACATAGGTGTAGTATTAGGGAATATTTGTAATTTTAAACCACTATTTCAAATTTGTAAATCGACAAATCTATTATATTTAAGCTATCAGTAGACGTACATATTAATTCAAATACTGAGATTCACTCTATTTTATCTCCTGCTCAGTGCAGCGTCTGAAATCTTACAATCTCAGAACTGACTACTAGAATCTTGATTTCATGTAAAGTTTTAAGAGATAAAAAAGAAAGTTTGCGACGAAAACGAAATTCTTTTCATATTTTCGACATTAAAGGACTCCTACACTATAAATTAATTTTTACCCTGCAGCTATCCGGTGTCCTTAATTGAATGAGGAGTAATTATCATTGCCTTATTAGGTGCATTAAAATTTTACTACGTTGGATCAAGATATAATAAATTTCTTTTGGAGAACATTTTTTTATGGAATTGCTGTGAAAATTAATTAAGGAAAAATTGAAAATAAATAAATATCATAAGATTAAATATGTGTAGTGGAGGCTTTCTATACTCAATTTTATTGTAGGGATACAGGAAGCTCTTAGAGACCAGATTAGACCAGGCTTCAGATCCTACAAGCTCAAAATCCTTAGAATGTGTAATCATACATTCTGGTTGGTTTCAAGCACAAAAGGCCATGGTATCGGAAAATGGAATACGGAACAGTATTAAGATTTGCTGTTTACGGTTTTCCTACTAGGAGTATGTAATTTTGCGAAGGTGATAAAAGATTTGTTAAAAAAAATCTCATCAGATGAGCTTAATATACCACAATCTTAGTACCTACACATCTTTATTACAAATGAATTCCACGAAGGATTACGTGACCGTACATGAAGCTGTGATAGTGGTTTAGTTTGACCTATCGAAGCCTATAGAGCTTAAGCGGGATTCTCAGAAACTTTAAAACAAACTTCCGGGAAGAGAGGATACAAAATTTCATCTGTGTCCATCTCTTCAATAGCAAGATGCCATAGAGTTAGATGCACATTCATCCTGCAGAAAACCAACAGCCTTATTAACAATATTATTGTAATGTGTAAATATTTATATTATATATTTGGAAACGTATGCAAGCCCTTACATGCTTTCATCACATAACCACCTAAACCTCAGATTATGATTACAGGTACATACATAAGCACAATTTGAGCTAGAGTAACAAGTAGAAGAAGTCGGATTTTGACTTTGTAGATCAAATC
The DNA here is from genome assembly GCF_021130785.1 of Homalodisca vitripennis. Classification (NCBI taxonomy): domain Eukaryota; kingdom Metazoa; phylum Arthropoda; class Insecta; order Hemiptera; family Cicadellidae; genus Homalodisca; species Homalodisca vitripennis. The sequence goes on from NC_060207.1 coordinate 196,278,600, forward strand.
GTATGAGGGTTTTCTCATTGTAAATTCGAATATTCCCTCAGTGTCAGAGATAGTCATTGACCATTTGAGAAATTATTCAGTATAAATTGTGATGAGGAGTTTAAACAACAGCACTGATATAGGTTAATCTAATTTACGTGTACGAATTACTATTGACACTACACGTAGCCTACACTAGTTCCATCATCTACATCTTACAAAGTTAAGTAACGATAAAGTTATTCTACCTCTTGGACTATTCCTAACAAGATTAATATTGACTAAGAGCCAAGAAACTAAGCGAAGCTGTAAATTTGACTTCTTTTTAGTTAATCCCCTTGCAATTACATTAACTGGTAACGAAGGAACATTCTAAAGATTAACAACTTGATGATTTTGTAATAGTTTTCTATATATATATATATATATATATATATATATATATATATATGTGTGTGTGTGTATTGAAATATATATATATATATATATATATATATATATATATATATATATATATATAGTATTTTTGTCAATATTGTAAGTATGGCATGATAATTACAAACATATGTATTTTGAAGCAAAGCATTACAATATTAAAATACACGTGCATATGTTTTACGACATTATAATCAGAGCTAAAATATCATATATAGGTTTTATACTCCTAAACGTTTTGGTGGAATGTCACATGAAAATACACGCGCACCCGTTTGAACTCATATTACATACATATTTATATCCAAGATGTATATCATGTTGTGTCTGATATCGGTATAAGATTATCCGTTATCTTATAGTATGAAGTAAATATTTCATTACTAAAAAAAGAGTAATCCAAAAACCGTACACTTGGAGTTTGATAATATTAAACATATTTTATATTAGTCTTTTAAAAATAAACTTACGTAATGTTTTACGTATATTTTTTGTAAACTAATCATGGACACGAATTTTCGTTACCTCGAACTGTTTTAAATGGTAATGGAATAACTGATACATTAAAAAAATCGATGAATGGCAATTTGTGACAAGTCCTTTATAAAGCAAGGTTATTTTTGTATGGAAACATAATACTAAGACCAATTTTAGTGTTCTTATACTTTATAAATCATATTTTACATATGGCAAGTAAGCATTACTACGAATTACAATGTTTTCACAACTTTTGGATAATCTTGCATTTCATAACCTAATCTTTGTCAGAAGTTTCCTGAAAGTGTGAACGCTTTATTGCCTGACTTTTGGTTTCACAAACGGGATACGGGGTGGTTAGTTATGATATAAATCTGCCCCAGAGACATTCACGTGACACCCATGTTCTTTGATAAATCTGCCGCACAATGCTTGGGAGGCTGATGAAGCACATTGTGCCTACAGCTGTTAATTATAGTGACACTAACTTATGCCTGAAAACTCACTTTTGGATATGATAAAATTTGTAACCAATCAACAGCTGAGTTTATTTTGTTAAGATAAAATAAGTTTTGTCTTATTTTGTAAGATGTATAATTTGCTTGGTAAAAACATTTATACCTAAATAGTTTCTTTATTTATTACTAGGTATATTAGATTTGCCTTTTACTGCAACTATTATAATTTTCTTCGTTTAGCCTCATAAATTCTAATTTTTGTTTATTATAATATGGCAGGCTGTTAAAACCTCAGATGAATATTTTTATATAAATTCTATGAATTTGACATTAGACATAACACAAATTCAACAGGAACAAACCAAACTAAAATTTATAAAAAAACGCTTAAAACATGATTGCTGGTAATTATCACAGGACGCAGGTATCCCAGTGTACTATACAAGTGAATACACTATTTTCAGAATGGAGATGCCAGGCCTGAACACAGTACGTTACAAGACAGAGTTGAGGTAATGAACAAATTAGGTCGATAAGCGGTTATATCATACGGTCCACTCCACCGTTGTTCAGAATTGGGATGCCAAGCCAGACCACAATACAATACAAGAGAGAGAGTTTAGGTAATGGACAAATTAAGTTGATAAGTGGTTATATCATACGGTCCACTCCACCATTGTTTCAGAATTGGGATGCCAGCCAGACCACAATACAGTGCAAGAGAGAGAGTTTAGGTAATGAACAAATTAAGTTGATAAGCGGTTATATCATACGGTCCACTCCACCATTGTTCAGAAATGGGATGCCAAGCCAGACCACAATACGATACAAGACAGAGTTCAAGTAATGAACAAATTAGGTCGATAAGCGGTTATATCATACGGTCAACTCCACCATTGTTCAGAATTGTGATGCCAGCCAGACCACAATACAATACAAGAGAGAGAGTTTAGGTAATGAACAAATTAAGTTGATAAGCGGTTATATCATACGGTCAACTCCACCATTGTTTAGAATTGGGATGCCAGCCAGACCACAATACAATACAAGAGAGAGAGTTTAGGTAATGAACAAATTAGGACGATAAGCGGTTATATCATACGGTCCACTCCACCATTGTTCAGAAATGGGATGCCAAGCCAGACCACAATACAATACAAGAGAGAGAGTTTAGGTAATGAACAAATTAAGTTGATAAGCGGTTATATCATACGGTCAACTCCACCATTGTTTAGAATTGGGATGCCTGCCAGACCACAATGCAATACAAGAGAGAGAGTTTAGGTAATGAACAAATTAAGTTGATAAGCGGTTATATCATACGGTCCACTCCACCATTTTTCAGGATAGAGATTCCATGCCTGGCCACAGAACGATACATGACAGAGTTCAGGTAATGAACAAATTAGGTAGATAAGCGGTTATATCATACGGTCCACTCTACCTTTGTCCAGAATAGAGATTCCATGCCTGGCCACAGTACGATACAAGACAGAGTTCAGGTAATGAACAAATTAGATCGATAAGCGGTTATATCATACGGTCCACTCCACCATTGTTCAGAAATGGGATGCCAAGCCAGACCACAATACGATACAAGACAGAGTTCAAGTAATGAACAAACTAGGTCGATAAGCGGTTATATCATACGGTCAACTACACCATTGTTTAGAATTGGGATGCCAAGCCAGACTACAATACATTACAAGAGAGAGAGTTTAGGTAATGAACAAATTAAGTTGATAAGCGGTTATATCATACGGCTCACTCTACCTTTGTTTAGAATAGAGATTCCATGCCTGGCCACAGAACGATACAAGAGAGTGTTCTGGTAATGAACATGTTAGGTCGATAAGTGGTTGTATCATACGGTCCACTGCACCGTTGTTCAGAATAGGGCTGCCAACCCGGACACTGATAAAGGTCAACTGTAACAATATAATTATACTTTGATGATCTATAGATGCGTGATTAATTTTATTCGTTACAATATTTGTATCTATTTCATAATTTCTGTTGGTGAATGTGAATAATGAATAATACTTAAAATATTTTTTAAATAATATATTTTACTTTTTTAAAGCAAAATTGTTTTATAATAATTTTGCATTAAAATTCACTCACGTTACAGTATTTTTTTCTAGTTTCTTACAAAGTTCTGATCTGATCGTAGATTACACGAGATCCATCTCTAAGTGACCAATCTGTTTCCTGTCACACCACCCATTAGCTTGACATACAGTATGGTAAAAAAGTCCCGGAACGGTTTAATATATTTTTTTACCAATATAGATAAAGTAATGAGACTTGGTATATTAATAATAGTTATAAATGTCTAGTTTTTTAAGGTATTAAAACTGTTTATCCCTTATGGGGGACGGCCCACGAGGAGTCAGACAAAATTCTTAAATAGCAGCATAGGTCGAGTTTATATATCATATATATATCAATATATCAAATTAAAGGTCTTAGTTATTAAAACACATTGCCACAAACCGGACCTCAAAAGGTTCACTCTAACTGAAATGGCGGCGTTTTAAATTTATTCGTCATTTATCTGTGATGCGATGAATTAGTTCTTCTGTGTTGGCAACATTCATTGCAACAATGGGATTTTCCGGGATAGTGTATTGGTCTTGAAAACTCATTAGTGTTTACATCCTTTCTATTCAGTGAAAGTTGTTTTTGACATTCCTGTTTAAAGTCCAACTGCAAGTTATTCTCTTACATTAAGGTCTACCACTTCTTGGACATTTATGGCTATTATTGATATACCAAGTCTCATTACTTTATCTATATTGGTAAAAAATATATTAAACCGTTCCGGGACTTTTTTACCACACTGTATATGTGTCATAACAAATTTGAAAAATTAAAAACAAATTGTTAATACACCTTAAATTGTATAACTTATGTATTAAGATTTAGGTTTACAAATGTATACATTTCTTAATTCAGATGTTCGATTGATTGTATAAATCTTACGTTTTTACAGCCTTGTGTGATTCCTTTTATACACACTAATTTATGCTTTAAATAATCAAGATAAGTTTTACATTAGTTCAAGAATTATAATTAAATATTTGGAGTTTGGCAGAATAGATAACTGTTTAGGTTGAAAATGGATTGTCGCAGAAGTCTACTGTGTATAATACACTTAATTCTGACAATCATAAATAGTAAATTTTATGAATACAATACATTATAACATTTATAAATAATCAAAAAGTACTAATAATAAAAAAGCAAAGTGGTACTCTCTGATCCCAATAAACCTTTCAAAATTCTAACATAGAAATTGACATGGTTTAAAAAAAAATTTCAAAACAGTGATATAACTTTTTATATATGAATAAACGACATATGCACTTATTTGTTAAACAATCGTTACATTCTTTAAAACGCTCATAATTGTTTGTCAAGCGTATAGTATATGTATTGAACCTGCATTAATACCCTCTTAATATTGCTTTATTGTTATATCAATAATTAGTAAGCTATAAATTTACTCAACTCTTAAATTAATATAAGCAATTAAAAGACCAGTGTTTTTGATCGAATTAAAATACGAAGCATTAGGTTTGATATTGACGCGATGCTGTCATTATTATGGTTATCAATGTAATACAATGTGATGACTAATGAATTTGTTTTCTTGAGATTTGATAAAATAGTTTATTTATAGAGATTATTTCAAAGGTCAAAGGTTCAATAAGTATACGTGTCATTTAAGTGACTATAATAGAACTCACTGTAATTTATTATTTTTTAATATTACGATAAAGCTTTGGTTCTTTTGTTAATGTGAAGGGATATTATACAACTACAATCATACCCATGACAGCATTTGTCAATGTTTTAATAAACTATTGTACGTGGTATTTTCCGGAAGTGATTTTTGACCACAACTTCACAGCAGCAATTGAATAAAAAATTGGCAATAACAAAGAACCAATTTAGAATACTAAAATACTAATCTAACAAAATAGTCTAACAAAATCTTTTTGTAAATCAAAATTATTATTTAAAGTTTGAAAGGGAATAATTATATCCAACTATCGTAATGCAAAAAGAAATGCACTTTTAATTTCCCCTACATTAAAAACAGCCATTGTGCATTTATATTTTAGATTCCATGATATATGCAATGAGAAGGAAATGCATTTATTAACAAGACAGAGTGAAGCCGCCTCTACCATTTAATTTCAAAATCCCCTTACCGCGTAAAAATCAAAACTTTAAAACCGAATATTCTTATAACATTTTTAATTTTTCTACAACTAGAAATAATTTATGCATAGTTTTTAAAATAGCTAATTTTAATACTGGATTCTTTTTTATGTTCAAACGGCTTTTAACCAAGAATTGTTTTTATATACAAATCTAATTAAAGCGATTGTAACACAATTACGAAAGTATTTTTAAAATAAATTACGTCAGCCTACTGTAATAGCATTAAGGTTTTTAATGGGTTGAGTGTTTGGAAAACTTTTACGTAATATTTATTGTGTTTAATTATTTTAAAGACAGTTTTGTATTCAAAGAAACGGAGTTGAAAGTACTATACGGTGGTCTTTAATTGCTAAATCGATGGTCGGTAATTAAAGTTGCAAAATTTAAATTTTAACAGAACTTTTCAAAGGATTCCTGCAAATTTTAAAATATGTTTTTATACTTGGTATTCAACAAATGGAAAATATGTTAAATTAATAACAAAACGCTCACACAACATTATTCCTGATAATTTCTGCTAACCACAGGTATCCCACTGTACGATACAAGAGAGAGTTCAGGGAATCAACAAGTTATGTCGATAAGTGGTTATATCATACGGGCAACTCCACCATTGTTCAGAATAGGGATGCCAAACCTGAGCACTGAACGATACAAGAGAGAGTTCAGGTAATCAACAAGTTTGTTCGATAATAGTGATGCAAACATCGAATTATCCTTCTTGTGTTTGGAAAATAGCAATATGATATCACTATAATTTGTGAGGTGTTGATGTACCTAGAGAAGTGGCAATTTTTCAGGTTTAAAGCTTTGTATTAGTATCTGTATATTTTTATACACGTTTCTTCATAAATAACCTTGAAAAATGGTCTAAAGTAATGTATTAACAAAATTATACGATGAAAAATTATTGTAATATTACTACATACTTTTTAGGATGAAATAATTCTTATTTTAACATGACAATCTCCAAAGAAACTGCCATTTTTTCTAATTCCTGTTAAAGTTCTTATCTGATCGTGGAATAATGATAGTGAGTGGCCAATCTGTTCTATCATTCCAGCCATTGGCTCTCTGTCGGTCAGATCAAACTGCAGAAACACATTAACGGCAAACGTTCATTTACACCGACTAGTTTTCAATGTCCTTCTATTTCTAAGGACTTCGCCACAAAATCAAGAAACTAATCTCATTCTCCATAAAAAACTTTTATCGTCATTCAGTAATCTTTTACAACTGTTTTGATAACTTCAGATTTTTATACTGTGTTTATTCTTGTATATAAACCATACGCTATCAGTTCACTTTAAAATCTTTTGAAATATTGAAAATAGTTCAAATATATCTTTTGTGCAAATATATTAAGGAAGAAAAACAGTTAATTTTATAATTATAATACAATTTAAAACGGTGTTTTTTAATTTGTTTTGTTTCAAACTAGTACTAGTACTAGTAAAACAATTCAAAATAACATTACTTTTAAAACTATGGTGTTTATTTTATATTGATAAGCCAAATTCTACGAAAAATTATGTAAGTAGCAGTAATAAAAAAATGTGCTGTTAAAACGATTTACGAATTTGCTTTCCTAATTTAATGGAAATGAAATTTTTTTTGTTTAGTAATAATCGAGTTCCACAAGTTATTGATGAATTGTTATTAGCTGAGCGTTAGTGAAATTTTGTATTCATCAAAAGAGAGGCTGGACAATTTTCATTTCTGTCTATTTGTCTCTCCCACACGATATCTTGAGATCATACTGATCAAACAGAGCCACTGACTGAAATATTGCATGCAACTTCAATGAAGCCTGTTCATTGACATAGTGTTTCACTTACTTCTACTTTGTCTCTCAAAGACCGGTATGGTTTGAATCTGTAATGTATGATCAATAATAAACCGGAGCAGTTTTTATACCAAAGTAGGTATATTGTTTCTTGATCAGAGCAACATTGGAATTGCTACTACAATAGAGGTAATATCTTACACCGAAAGTAGATTACAATGGTCAGAAGTAGTCCCTTTTTAACCAAAGGTCCTGATTAAGATAACAAAACAAACAATACTATGGTACCGGAAATACCTCAGGCAGGAAGTTTGACCGTATACATTTTGTCATACTGATATAGGAATATATTTTCTTGATTGGCGCACAAATGAAAACTCTACTACGGACCTAAATATAACCTTTAACAACACCTTTTATCTTCAGAAGTATTATATCATGAAATATAATTAATTCGAACAAGAAGTGTTCTTACACGTGCATAACCTTAAATAATACCCAGTCACAATTATGTTAAATTCTTTAACCACTTGATAATTAACACTGAAATAGCACACACCTTAAATAATTAATATGCCTATATCAGATTCAAAATTACTATAGGGCCTAATCATATTACATTACCGCGTTGGGAGAAGATACTTCAGTTGTTAATGAAAATTGTAGGAACGATTCATTCAAATATTAGCGAATGTTGGAAGGGAATTTGGATATTTCAATGGTACTCGTACGCAGCCCTTCACTTATTTTCAGAAGTGTTTATCATCTCATTTTAAAATAATATGGCTATTACGTATCTGTTATTTAATATGAAATCTTTTGCAAAGCCACGGATAACTGCTAGTAATAGTTTGAATCGTTCATAAAAACTGTTCGTAAATGTTTCAATGACACGTGATACAGAGGATTTTACAATTATACGCCCGTTAACCTATGTATTATGCTGCCAACTCCATTTATCAGAGTTGCTGCATTTCCGTTTCCGATGAGGGTTGAGAACAGCCTAGCTAGCCTAATCTGATATCCTTCTCTTTATATCCACAACATTAAACAGTTACAATTTATAATTTTACTAGTAAACTAAAATCTTTACGAAATAAAAACTGTAATAAATAAAAATTAAACATACACAGTAATGCGACTAGTAAACAATTTATATGTATTGATTTATTACTCGGGCATTTTTAATTAAAGCTACCTAAATATATTATGATGATAAAAGAAATTATGAAAACCTTTTATATATATATATATATATATATATATATATATATATATATATAAAGGGCAAAGCCGTCAGTCACTCACCCATCACTAATTTTTACATTTCCTGATATCCCACCAAGGTGAAATTCGGCAAATGTTTTCCTCATGACTAAAGTAGAAAAAATAAACAGTTTAATATTTATCAGACATATGTTTGGGTTGAAATGTGGTTTCATTCTTTAACAGCTATATTTTTGTTTTTCAAATATCCCGATGTCCCAGAATTACTAAAATGATAATTAAAAAATTAAAAGCATTTTCATGAAGACCAAATACAAAACGAGGCAGAAATGGGGTACAGACCCGAGAAGGACTATTATTTCTTTTAAACACCTACTTTGGTCTTTTATTACTTTTTCACACAATAATTTAATCCATACCTTGTTATATTTACATTAAATATAAACGTACGAGTACGTTCTTTTGTTTACTATAAAGCACACTCAGAGACATGACAAGTGTTAAACTTATAAGAAATCAAAGAAACTTTCACAATTTTTAGTTCGTGCATAATACTAACTAGTAATTCTTTGTATTGATATTAGAAAATTTCTTTATGAAATGAATTTAAAAACTCTATGATATGCAATTTTCAGTATCGAATGAGCTACTATTTGAACTACAGTAATTAAAAGTCTAATAATTGAAAACAAACCTGTTTATATAAATTAGGGATAAATATGCATTGAACAGGAAGAGAAATTATGAAATACAAATATATTAATAGCTCCAACATAATTTCACATATGAAAATGATATATTGTATTATCTTATTGATCATGTATTAAAACCCTTACTAATATAATTAGGCATAGCACTCATGAAAAAACACAGGATGGCCTTTCCATTATGTGCAGCGGAAACTCTTAACAAGGTTTATGCACGTCTTCCATTACATACCGTATTGTTATTTACTACCCAAAATTATTAAGTTGAATTTTATGTCCTTGGCTTAAAAATTTTGAATTGACGCAAATTTTAAGCTTTAGTTTTCTAGTTGAGATTAATTATATATTATTATAGCTTATTCATAATATTATTTATATATTTTGTTGTAACTCGGTTTCTTTACTTAGCAGGCAATTATGTTGTATAAGCTTTAACTGAAATAAATGTCCTGAGAAAATAGCACAATTGAATACTTAAACTATTCTAATTTTTATACAATGCATGTAAAATGCAATTCCCTATCTATCTCTTAGTGCAAAAAGCATATACGGTCAACAGTTTGACATTATAAGTAGGCTTTCACATGTACTGGAAGAGAATATCCTAAAATATTAATAGCAATTCAAAATAACTATATTTGTAGTAATATACATTATTTTCTCCATCATGATCCTAATTACACAGTTCCTTTCTGGCCTACAAAAAATAGCTTTCATTATTTTAAAGTAAACCGAAACTTTAAATTTATTTTCTTAGCCACCTAACACTTTTCTCATAATTTCGTAAATTGTTGCAATATTTTATCCAAGAACTTAATGTAGAAAAATAATTATAATTAAAATACACATTTTGTAAATAAATCACTAAATTACACGTCACAAACCTTCCATTATCAAAAACTAAAACTGTGTTTTAGTTTTTGTACAAATAATCCACTCTTGTAAAGTAATGGGATATCTGCTGTATGTACAATGAAGGCATGCCTATGTACATTTTCTGGAAATATACAAATTTAATCCAATATTAGAAACAAATGGATTTAAAATTGCCTCTTAACATCAGGTTTATTAACTAGTTTGAAAACCAATGTAATGTATCACCATAGTTTGGTTTGTAATGTATCACCATAGTTTGGTTTGTAATGTATATCACCATTGGTTTGTAATATACTAGCAAAAGTAGAACACACAGCTAATGTTTTATGTATAACACCTGCTATTTATCATGTTTACATTACAAAGTAACATATCCGGAGACTAGTATGGTAACTCAAACAGTTTGCATTTGTATTTAATTAAAGAATAATTAATTTTATTAGTATTATTTAGCATCCTTAATTTATATAATCCATATTTAGAGGTTGTACTATACAAGAAAGATAAACCGGCAATTATAAATAAAAATATTGTACTTAATCTGAAAAGCCTAAACATTTTAAAGATAATTTAAATTATTTTAACAGACCTTATTCTATATTCCTTGTGTATGTATGTCCCCCGATATATCCGAAACAAATAAACCAATTTATAGCATTCCTATTAAATGAGAGAGGCTTGCCCCAGGTTGGTCCCAATTTAGATTTGTTATATACTGGACAAGTGTCTGACTAAAAAAGTCTAGGGAAGTTTTACATATTAAACCTTATGGAGAAGCCAGATAAAGCAAATTGCGGGGATTTGGGTTTTCACAATTACTACGACTTGCCTTAGAATTGCAGCGAGTATTACTCTTCGTATTTGCTTCGGAATTAAGTCTCTATTGATAGTCGTCTTTTAATAATAGAACATGATTGATTTCGAAGTTTGAATATTCCCAAATCACTGTAAGTTACTTCACCATTGTGCATGGTATGACTTCGAGTGACATCCCTATTGGATTCAATATGAAAAATCCATCCTTGATTAATGATTCAGGATTGTGGGAAATCACAGTTGCTGTGGGAATTTTGTTTTTCTACATTAGAGTTACAGATAATAATTTTGCAAGATACCTTTAAAACATACAATGAAGTAACGTGACGAAATGAGATGATGAGATGTAGTTTTTTTTTCTTATGGCCATAAATAACCTCACAGATGCTAGCGAACATATCGTTGTTCATGCATAGGTCCGAATAACGTCATTGTTGAAGACATCGTTGAATCACCCTTGATTGCAGATTGATATAGGGGTGAATACTGATAATTGAAATTATTAAATCACAATTTGATACCTCAGAGTTACTGTAGAAAGCTTCTTAGGTTACATCAGGATTCCCACTTTAGTTCCTGTAGGCATACTCAGGATCATGACGTCGAGCAGTGAGATGGAATATGTATTTGAGAAGTATATTACTTTTAAAGTCCATAATTTTATGCTTCTAACTGGCAGATGCTAGATTGCAACGCCTTTCCAAATAAACTTAATTTACCACAAATACACTTAGGATATATTTCTACTTATTTCAGGATTCCTCAAATAGGCCTTCAAAACGTCACAAAGTACAAAGAGTTGGAACACCTGAGGAATCATTTACCTCAGGTACGCCAAGAATATTTAAGCACAACGGTATGGAATAAGTCAAGTTTCTTAGCCTTAATGTTTCTTAAAAATAAAATATCTACTAAATAAAGTAAAAAAATTTACATTCCAGTCCCTGGACATAAGCATGTGCGTTCTAATCAGAGGAGAGATTATATAACATTAATCATTAAAAGTTAAAAATATACCATTTTTGAAATAAAAATAATGGACAATGCTAGTACAAATAAATTTTAGTTTGATGAAATGGAAGTTACTCAAAATCAAGTGCTATACAGTTTTTGGAGGTGGCGTCAAATTTTAAATATACTTTTTTGGCACAAATGATGCAATTTAAAAATAGAACACTATATGTAAAAGTTTAAAAAATATAGTTTTTTAATGAAATAAATTTGTGAATTATATGATTGATTTTTCTATAAAATGATGTCTATAGCAACGAGCAATAAAAGTTAAGTAATAAATTGGTATTAGTTTATTATTTATTATACTGCAGTACAATATTATACTTAATGGTTAAACAAATTTTTTAAGGTCATTTTAATTTGCAGTAATTTTACAGTGTATTATCCATGTGCCTGTAAAATCAATACTATGTTCCAAATGGAAGATTTTAGCTGGATTAGATCTCTATCACCTAATAAAATTGTTCAATCCCAAGAGTTAAAAGAATTTGTTTGGTCGTATAAAAATAAATAGAAATAAAACATGTTAATCCTAAAACTATTGGAAAACAACGTATCCTTATAAACTCTTTTGTTATGTGTATAAAGCCTGGAAGTGTAAAATGAAAAATGCTTTATTTTTTCTCTGACAAAGACATCGCAGTGAATTGTCTTATCGAAATGCCGAGCGAGTGTCAAAGACAAATGTACAACCGTTGACTCCCAGGCTGTTGATGGCTCCATCTCTCCTGTCTGAAAGGTAAAGCTTGTTCATTTGTTGCCACTGACCCGTCCTGACATACCACTTTAACACGTTATCGTTCATACCTCACAAGAGAATACAAGGACAGGAAATAGGTAACTGAGTATAGTAGACTAGGCAGGGATGAATTCGGAAAGATATGGACTAATTGTTAAAAGTAAAGTAAAGTAAAGAATGTATTATTTTACCAGGCGAAGTTAGGGCTAAGAAACCCTCTCTACTAACACTTAACCTGGGGACCAACGGCTCAAAGGTGAGCGGGCCGCTTGCAAGGACAGGATGGCTCAGCGGTCACCCATCCAAGCAGGAGCCACGCTAGACGTTGCTTGATCTGGTTATCTTGCGATAACCGCCGTACCCGCTACACTACGCCATTGGCTAATTTTTTAGTAATATGGTGCTTTTTGGTGCCGTGATTTTTCAAACATCCAGACTTTAATTAGCATCAACAGCACTGCTTGCACATAGTTTGGGTAAGTCTCGTATGTAGCAAAATTGCGGCAATTCATTTTAGAGTCTGCATAAAGATGTTTATATCAGTCATTTCACAAGATAAATCCAAAGCGACTCTTTGAAAAAAAATTTTAAGCAGCATTTATTTCTTTTATAGTTTCAAGATTCTAGCCATTTGAATTTATAATAGCAAAATGAATCATTAAAAATAATATGTTTGTAATTTTAATTGCGGACTAGTTATTGCAAATAAATCAATTCCACCTTTATGCAAATGAATTTGTTTCGTTAAAATACTTGTTGTGTTATAAGTTATGTGTGATAACTACACATGTAAACTAATAGTGATCTCCAGTTTAGAATTCCGAGATGATAATCTCTTGTGAAGTTAAACTTTCTTCCGACTGAGCCGGAAGGGATTAAATATTTTGGTTAGGTTATAAAAATAGAAAAAATATATTTTTAAACGATAGTCTGCCAACTAGTGGATAGAACAGCAAGACAGTTCCTCAAGAGTGTATGCGGCAGATATTTTTGCATGTTGTAATAAATGTAATTAAGTTCACAAAATAGGAAAATGTTTAGAAATTTGATCCATTACAAAATTGATTAATACAAGCAAATTATTTTTTCAAAAGTAACTTACAACTCTCTAAACTAAATATGATAACATAATGCTTTATGTCAAAAACAATCATTAGCAAGAAGCTTTATGCAAAAAATATTGATAGCTCCAGACATTTTACAAAACATCAATGAGAATAAGCATAAAATAATAAACTTTACTTCAATCTAATTAATAGGTCAAAGCTAGTTCTCTAACAATGAAGATTCTCCACAAAAATCTAACGTTATTTTCATTTCACACATTAAATGTAGTTAATTATCGTTAAAGGTAACTCATATAAAACTTTACAACAATACCGCTTCCTGTAAATTTGAATACGTTCATAATGTTTGAGTGTTACCAACATACTGGTATGTTAAATTAATTGCAACACTATAACAATTAACCTCTGCTAGCATTGCTTGTGGAAGAAGTGTATAGTAGCATTTCTCTGTGGTCAGGTGTCTTTTTACTTTCATACCTCTGATTTATGTGTGTAATCTACAATAATACCACTTTTTCGTATTAAAAAAAAGTCTTATATATTTTAAAATGTTTTATAAAAATCGTATTTTTTTATAAATCAGCTGTAAATACGCCTTACAGTCAAGGATCTTATAATTTTGTCATTTCCTGGCTTAACCTGAAATTCAACTTATAAAATTTATCATTGATATTTATTGTGTGTGTATGTACAATACAAAACTGCAATGGACTGGGATATTGATTTACTTGTACCGGAGCTGAAGTTAACTTCAACTGGCTTTGTCTCGTTCAAGATTTATAGCTGCGTCTTCCTACGGTCAAGAGTCTTGTGACTTGGTCTGCTCCTGATTTATATCTGTACTTCACTTTACTACGTTACCACTGACTGTACTTGTTTGTTAACCGTGGTTTAATAATTATATAGTAAATCCTTAGGTGCGATATGTGACTTTTACTGTATATATTTTACATATATTTACAATAGATAGTTTTAAATGTTGTCTTTAGAGGTTTCTATATTAGTTACAAATTTGGATATGTTTTAAATTAATATGATTTTAAATATTTAAAAAGAATATCACTTATTACTTTGAGAAGGTTGATAACGAGATGACCTTAGCAACTTGGCTTAAAATTATAGGACCAATTGTAAAAAATGTAAATCAATGCAACTAACAATAAACACAAGTTTTCCATTGTTATTTTTTTTGTAATAAAATTACATATTTATTAGTTTACTGATAATAAAACCAGCAATTTACAAACCATTACACATAATAAAGGTAACTCTGGAGAATGTGTAGTAAATTTATTATTATTGTTTTAATTTTTCTGCATCTATAAAGTGACTTCAATGCTATATAATTGTTTTGAAAATTTTCATTTTCCCACTTGGTACGACATTTTGTTTAAATATGGCGGCCGTTTAAATTTTAAAATACATAATCGGTTATTTATGAATCAAGAGAAAAAAAAATTGTCCTGGAATTCATATAATATTTACTAAACATTGATGATAAACAGTTTATTGGCGTGTTTAAAGGTTTTCGATTAACTGTACGCAAATGGTATAAGAACTTTTAAATGAACAAGAAATTGTGGGATCAAACTTGGTAAATATGATTATATTTAAAAATAATACCTCGACTAATTTTCTTGACGCAATGTTTTCCATTATGGTCTCCGTTTAAATTAATTAAAAATTTTCATTTCATTTATTTACAATCCTGTAAATAAATAAATAAATAACAGTAATTCTTATAAAATCTCTGAATCTTTTTGGTATGAGTCATTTTTGTGTATATTGAACGGTTTTTCAGATAATGAGTACATAAAAATCCACGAGATGAAATTAATAATGTTTCAGTTGTAACAAAATCTATCTACTTATTTTGACTGAACCGGAAAATGTATTTGGAATAACTGTCTCTTTTAATAAATATGACCATCAGCATGTCATTTTGTATAAGATTCCTTAGAAATCTGACACAAACAAAGTGTTTTTACACTAGCACTTCATTACCTTTACAATGGTCGATGCCTTTAATATGTTGAGTGTAACTTTTCATGCAATTAAACATAAAATAACATTGATATTGGTTGTTTTGTGTTTGCTCACGATGCAAAATACAGAGTAAATAATTCCGGTTTCATTGAACGAGGCTTAACGCGACCTGGTGGAAACATAAACGTTTATTTACCCCAATTTACTGAACACAGCTTTCCACTCTCTTCCCTCTCGTGAATTGAATATCAGTTTAATACAGTATTAGCTACTTGAAAACATAAATATATCTTGTTTGTACAGTAATATACACACAGTTTCTACAAATATACGGGGTTTAGAAGTATACATTGAAGTGAATCTATATTAAAGGTCTACTTAGTTGGTTTCGGTAGTATGGACAGTTTTCGGATTGGTTAGCAATGATGGTGTTTTCATGTGGTGTTTTAAACGTATATTCAAAACTTCCTGGCACTTCTTCAGTTTATCAATCACGAAAAGAATGATTTTATCTTTATGTCCTTTACAGAAACACATTTTGTTTCACCATTGGCGATTGTAGCGAAATTAATAAATAAACATCACAAATAACACAAACACGTGACTTTAGACTGACGCCATGTTGTCCATTTGCCGAAGCGCTGCCGTCGCTTTCTGTCTCTCTTGCACTCCAAACTATCTCTCTCCAACCGCAAGTATCATACCGCAATACTGTTCATTAATTTTTTATTTATATTTAATACTTAACAATCGAATTAACGTCTGGAAAATTAATTTTAGATTATTTTATGTTTAAATAACATAATATAAAAATTACAGACATTCAAAAATACTTTGAATTTTTTATTTAATAAAAATAAAATTTCGCGTATGGCACATAATTAACAACAGTAAAAATGTCTGGTAATAAAAAATTAATGTCTGGTAGATCTATCTAAAGGGAAAAAATTTTAAATTACGCATAAAAAAATTCTTTTAAACTCCAGGATTTTTACCTGTGAAGATAAGATGCACATTAATAAACGCAACCACTACCGCCAGCCAGATAGCCCGGACTCCAACCGAAAGAGCAAGAAAGACAGCATATCAAAAAATCAGCTGACCTGAAATTCTTGTTTTAGAAACGTTGCTACCTCCCGTACTATTAGTTCCAGGCATGAAACTTCGTTGTTACTGTCATTATTAACCCTCATCTTTACTTACAGATTATCTTAACTAACCCTTAGAACAGAAATGTTACTGAGTTCAGAGAATCTTAATATTTTTTAAATTAGCAAATTTAAAAACGCAATTTTTTTAACACTCCCCTATTTAAATGTTCTAAGCAGAGTGAATAAATCAAACATGGTCTACGCACCTATAGAGAATGATAAAGTTAAAATTGAGAATTTGTAGTGTCTAAATTACGAAAAATCGTAAATATTGTTATAAATTTAATGTGTAACTAAAACACCCATGAAAGTAATTAATGCCATGTATGTAAGAGCAAAGACTTTATAAATTAAGGTCTGACCTCAAGCACATAAATCAATAATTATAAGTACCAAAATTAACATTGTTTTCATCAGATGAAAAATGTCTCTTTAATAGAACAACGTTTCATATGTTCAAATCATATCAATTCTGTTACAGGAATATCACAATATATTTTAACGGCTTGGTTAAATTATTAGAATTCATTGAAAGTTTAATTACAATAATTATTATTTCTTAAACTTTTCAATTGTTGGATATGGGTGGTATTTAATTAGTAATCGGGAAGTAGAAAAACTTTATAAAGGTAATGTATAGGTTAGGTTTCTTCATAATAAATAAAAGTAAGTAACAACATGAAGACTACTAAATATTTTATATACTAAAATCTTAAATAGAAGTTTGGAGGTATCATAGTAACAATACAGAGTGGTATTGTAACTAAGGGTTATGTTAAGTGGTGTTAAATAAGTTCGAAAATATTAGCAGAAAACCGTAAATTGTTGTTTGAAGCCCTAATGAAACATCTGTAATACATGTTTAGTCTGGGTTAATCTCGTTTCCAAAGTAGAGTTTTAACCTCAGTTAGCCCCCGAGATTAAACTGTGTGCCTGAGGTCAGCCTGTAAATTATAAACTTTACTCCTGTATTTGATTTCCATAACAAATAAGGTAGACACAGCTTCATTACGCCAATATGTAGTCAATAAGGGAGCAAGATATTGTGGGGCGTTATAATTGAATCCTTTCCAATACTTTTGGGCTGTTACAAAACAAGACAAAACTATTATAAAGAGTACTATATAATATACTGTATTTATTTTAATAAAAATCAACATCATATATTGAATTATTTGATTAAAATTTGAATAAAAATAAAGCATTGAAATACATGAATCTAGAACAAGTTTCTTTCCTGAAAAGAATTGTAATTTTACGTATAATTACCGTAAAGTTTCGATTTACTGATCTCATCTGAACTTTGACCATCACATGTTTTCCCGTTCATATTGAGACTAACCGTTTTAGGATCTAATACTTTTAACTAAAACTTTATTTTAAATGGCTAATTATAAAACTCGTTTAAATTAAAATCAGTTAAATTACATATAAAGCACATTTCTGTATAACTGTGCTTTAATAACAGCACGAAATTATTGCTTGCAATAAAACTTATATGGGTCTGTTAGTGCAGTAATAACAGAACTAGTGGATTAAAAGGCTTTCAGAATATATACAATTATTACCTGATTACATATTGTGGGTTCGATTTCAAATGAAATGTTTAGATATTTCTTAAAAATTATTTTTATTATACAAATTCAATAATTAATGTAATATTACACAGCTCGCAAAAGGAGTGGTTTGAATATGGGACAATAATTTCTCTCCCTCTCCCCAAGGCTCATTAGGCTTGGAGCTGTTAAAGTAGTGCAATTGGTTTTGGAAAAAAGAAACTATTTTTTAGTAAATTAGTAGCCATTTAATTTAGAGTAATTAATGAATACAGAAAAAGTAGAAGATACATTTTTAATACCTCTACTTGAGTGACCTTTTTTAATTTATTTATGGCTAGAAAAAAATTTAGTTGTAATTAATTACAATTAATTTAGAAACCTTACATAATTTCAAAAATTGTTTAGATAAAGATATATTTGATAATATAGTACCATGTTTAAGTAAGTGATAATTTAAATGTTTAAGTGATATACGTACTGTAAAAATTTCACATATTCTTCTTCAGAATTTTTTGATTAGGCATAAAATAAAAATCAAATTAAAAATTGAACTATCTAAAATTGAAAACCTGCTACAATTTCGTCTAATTTATATTTAAGTGATCAAAAACATTTTGTGTTTTTCGGTATTTATTGGTATTGAGTTAATATTCTAACACAAAACGTAGTTTCCAAACCCAAAATAGATTGCCACAACTAAACGCAGTAGATCTGTTATGTAACAATTGAAGTGAAATCGTACAATAATTAATGCAAGAATGAATATTGTATAATCAATCAATGTATTGCCACGGCCACTACACATTATGTAGAGTAAGCTAAATCAGTAGTACGCGGAAATACAGAAATAGTATTGCCTACGCATTTCAGTTATTCTAGGAAACTTGGCTTTATACGATAATTCTACTGTAATTTGGTTTATTTGTGAAGTGGTGGAAACATGCTTATTGTTTTTCAGATGGGTAATAAGGCCACATGATTAATTATGTTTAATTTTCTCAAGTGGATTTGCGAACCACTGTGGGTCAGGAACCACCAATAGGGATGTTATATACAACTGGACTGTACTCTCGGATTGAGAAATCTTTAATAGTCAGTTCACCGGTTTTCCATGAGTGTGAATGAGAATAGTGAAAGAGATCCGAGAGCAAAAACCTAGGCTCTCTAGCAAAAAAAGAGCCTAGCAAAGAGGCTCTAGCAAAAATGTAGTACTATAAGAACAACTCCTAAGTTTGAAATCTATAATGGCGTTTCGTAAGAATTACTAGATTTGTTGAGGGTTGTCAATGGAGGGAACCAAAAAGTTTAAAGTCATTAATTACCTATTTTCTCTGGTTATATTTTATACTTGCTTCCGGACTCTTACATTTAGTTACGCCAGCGCCAGAACATTATATACAGATCGAACTTTGACTGAAAATAGAGATTTCCATCTCTGTATCTCGTTGGCTATCAGTGCTATAAGTTTCATGGTAGGGCAGAATTTTATTCTGCACGAAACTAAAAGAATATTCTGAGGATTAACAATTTGATATTTTTAATTTCTTAGACTTCTTAGACTCAGATTTCGATGACCTATAAAATCAATGTGGCTGGCGATCGAGTTCTTTATTAGGAGCAATTCCATTATAAACTTCGTGAAAATCTAGGTAGTATTATAGTACAAATCCTACTAGAGTAGAGATTTAATTTTTCGAACTGCTACTTTGCTGCTGATGTTTGGATAATATCGATAAAAACGTGAAACATATTGTAATAGCACGCTCTTTCATTAGTAGTCAATTAACTTATTCATTTTTAAATTATATTTCTAGACTTTGTTTTAGAATCATCTCTCCATAAAAATAAATACGAAATTGGAATTGATAACGTGCTCGAGGTGTCTACAGTTCATTCACAACTGAGCCGCATGCATGGTGAGGCGGAAATTCTACTACAGACCGCGCTGCTTCACCTCACTTATAATAGTGCAGTTATAAAATAGCTTACAAACTTCCTAGTCATCAATTAGTGAATTAGTCTATTATCTTCTGGTCAGTGTTGAATTTTGCTGCCCTAATGTGCCCCTTCGTAATATGGAGAGGTTTACTTCAAGGTTCGTTTTATTTCTAATACCCACTTAATAAGTTTTCTTGTAAATAAAGTTTGATTTATGATAAAAGCAGCTCAATTATTTCTTACTAGAAATAAAATTTCTTGAAATATATGATTTAAAACCTAAGATTGTTAAACCAGGAAAAATGAAAAATTCATAAGTTTAAATTTTGTTTTCCTTATCCAATATTATCAATCCCAACAAATTTTTCCTTATTGATTATTCTTTTATAATGCGACACTAAAGTATTTATTTTCAGATATGCGTACAACATCTAAAAGTTAACATAAAACTCAGCTCTTTTGTTTCAGACAAATATTATTATATATTATGTTTTTAGTATTGTATTTTTATTTTTGTATGAAGCACATAATATACTTTCTGTAGAAAATAGATTTATTTAGAATACATTGTTTTGTTGTATTTATCTAAACTTGTTTTCACACGTTTAGTGTGTATAGGAAAGTCCATCCTTCATTTATTAAAACTTATATAGCTCTTAACCATTTGGAGTAATACAGGGAATATAATGTTGTTAATTATTTGGTAAAAGTAATTAGTTAGTGTTTTCTGTGCGTCATCTTTGTCAATACGTACTTTAGGGAGTCTTTTTCACATTCTATCTCTTGGAAATAAGTGAAGCATGTAATATTTCAGGTCACACATAAAATAAAACCCTGCGCATCTTAAAGTATAACCGTAAAACATTTTACGCTTCAGTAAGAAAGATTGTGGCATAAAACGTTGAATCAGCACTATATAAGTGTTCATCCTAGCTCTAAAAGTATAAAACATATAATGCTGCAAAACACAATATGTCACTTACAAACAATCATATTTTAAAACTCATAACGTTATTTTACTTAAGAATTATCTCACTTAGGTTTATGTTGAGAGACAATTGACCGTAATTATTCCCACTCTTCACGTAAAATAATTTTGGCAATAACAGGGCACTACACGAATGAGTCTTTGGAGTTCAGTTTTGACTGAAAAACACCAGTGTAAAACATTTTAAGAGTATTGAAAACTTTCTTGCCCAATTATACGCTACTTACAGTAAACGTAATTTTATTAAGAGAAACTTTGTATAATCAAGGCGAGGCTATTAATCATCAAACTTCTTTGACATTCCATTCTCACCAATTGAGTTAAGCTTATTATTATATAATAAAGACATATGTTTATATAATTATAATTAGTTATATATTTATATTATATATAAACATATATTCGAAATACAATTTATAGTTTAAATATATTTAATTGACACGCCAGATTTTAACAATATTTATATACCATACCGAGTAGTACAACAATATGAACACTTTTTAAATGAAAGATACAACCTTAAACTTTTAAGAACGCTATGAGAGACTAATAGTTTTGTTTATTTATAAACAATTAATACATGTATTATTATGCTTTATTTGATTATTAATTAAATTAAATTTGTTTACCTACCGGCCTAAAAGTATACTGTAATAAATAACCATACTGTACATTACACAATTACATTAAACATTATATACCTAAAGAGTTCTGTAAGTAATAACGAAACACGTTCATTATACTTAAAATCAGGCCATGTATAGTATTAACATATATATTTTAATATTCATAAAGGATTGCTAACTCGAGAGAAAACTTTAGCACAGTAGATAACACCAGACTTATAACCACATAACCCAACAATCGCCGTGTGGTTACAAAGTTGATTCTCTTGTTATGTCAAAGGTCACGTTCAGTAAATACATAATATATCCCATTGTTAAGATAATGTTGAATGAAGTACAATGTTACTGGTAGGGAAAATACGAGTGGTACTATCGGCACCACGAAATGGAAGAGAAGCACACCAGATATTTCCTGAAACAAGGACTAGAATTAATTAATTCAAAAGTGTAATTCACTTAAACAATTCTCAAAACAATATAATTACGAACATTTTCCATCGGCACAAGTCGAAAAGGTGAAATGGGAGAAAACGGCAAAAACCCATATTTTATGGTTCTAAACCCCTTTCACTTTTATCCAGTGAAATGGAGAATTTGACATGTTTTTATAACTCCCAAATATGTTTCTGGCCGTTTGGACTCATGCACCACCTAACTTATGATACTGGGCGTCTTGTAACCTGAAATCAGTAACAATTCAGGCATGGTACTGTAAGACACAGTTTGAGAATTCAGGTACAGATTATTGAATACCTTGAAGGTGAGAAACACCAAAAACATTAAATGTATGGATGAAAAATAAAACTAATTGTACATGCGTATTTAGTGTAACACTTTTCGTGTTACAGATTTTTTTATTCGATACCTGGGTCTGTAATATCACAGGTTATATCTTAATCTTAGCTTGACTATGACATCTCCATATCTGGTGGAGTTAAAAGTTCGAGAACCAAGAAAACTAGCTTTTTTCTTTGGGATGTTCCTTTATCTATAAATAACAGGAATCAAGCTGATTATTTGATGCGTGTGGAATTTAAAACCATTGTTATGGATTAATATAAATTTTAGCAGTTCCCATGCAACGAAATTCATTGATAGTCATTGATTTTAAATTTAACAGACCTGCTAATTAACTTTTATATTCCTGCAGGAATCTTAGAGCTATCCTCCAGCATTGTGCCCACTTTTTCTGAGACTGTGAGGTGTGAAAGTGTATTTGCAGGTAAGGGTTAAAATAAGAAGTGTTGTTCATTTATTAAATATATGATTGTGTTGTTACCTTATATTGTTTACAAAGAACATTTGATTACAAAATCAAATGTACTATTTAGTGCTTAATCTATTAAGCCAAAAAAGAAGATTTTAAGACCAGTGGGCCTAGAGGGCTTTTTAAAATGAGAATAGGCCTATATGATAACCAAAGAGCTCAAAAATGTATGCATAAAATTTCAGTAAAATCGGTTCAGTAGGTTTTACATGATTACGTAATACACACGAAAGCACAGACACTGTTAGTCGTAATTAAAGGAAAAGTGCCAGTGCAAGTGAGCAGGTTTTAGAAGCGGAAGACGTGTTAGAAGGGAAAGAGGATGTTACTATTTGCTAGTACAAACAAATCGTTTTATAAAGAAAAGTCATTAATTAAACGTTCTGATTAAAACTGTTATCTTTTTACTCCAGGTTTTCTCATTTTGCCTCACTGTGCAACGTTCCAGGAAAACCCCAAATCAGAAGAATTGAGTTTGCCTTTTTTATTATCAACAGTATAAGATATAACGAGTGAATGTATGTTAGCGAGCTGATCAGTGCAGTCTTTTACATAGATTTTATAAAAAAACAAGTATCTACTAAATAAGTACTTTGCACTTTGTGAATGAAAAATCGATACATTGTAACCTAATAAGCAAGGATTTATTAATAGAGATTGTTGTGGATATTTCACTTTTGAAACTGTATAATTTGAAAATGAATAGCACAATTCTTACCGCTTAAATAATCTAATAAAACGTGCCTCAGAGTACTGTATTAACTCAAATGTTTTAGTAGTGAAGCTATAGATTATAAACTAATTGAATGATTAGTAATCATATGGAATCTTTTTAAAACAACAATATGACTGAAAATATCGTGATATGTGGGGTGATTGTAGGAGCTCTTTAAAGCGGGATGAGAGTGTAAATTCACCATCGTGTGTACTTTTAATTAGCGTTCACCACAAAAGACGTTGTGTTTACTGTGAATTTGATTGGTTGCAAATATATACTGAATTCCTTGTTGTGGTATTTGAAGTAGAATTAAAATAAACATTCATATTTTGTGTTCCAATTTGGACATGGTATATAATACAATTTTATTCTTTATCAATATTGTTATTATGAACGGCTGTAATCTTTAAATACTTGAAGAAAAAATAATAGTTTAAGGATAAATTGTAAACCGTTTTTGAAATGACGACTCGTTAAAGGATGACATGTCAATATAATAAGGTCCTTTCGCAAAGGCCTTACAATCTTATAGTTGTCTGTCCCAAAAACATGCTCTTTAAATTAAAATATTGTTGATGTATTGCATTTCTTCTGGGATTTTCACAGTTATAAATACCAGTGGGGTGGTTCCAGGAGGATTTTTGAAATACTAATATAATCTATATGTTAACCAGGAGAATGTGCATATGAATTTTCAGTACAATCAATCTAGTATTTTTACGTTGTTGAGTAACAGTAACGTTCGATTTTTATGTATTGACGAAGTATTGATGAAGTATATTTGCTTTACAAGAGATAGTGAATCTGCATTATATAGAAAAAAATGGGTTAAAGAATATTATAGTTTATTTTCTAATTATAATAGGAGGATGTCAAAATGGATAGAAATATGAAACAATAGTTTTTCTCGGATTATATTTTTCCTAACTGGATACACTTCAAACAAACCACCAGACTCGTAAATAAATGTTAAATCGGCGTAAGCAAAATTATATACACACCTTAAAGCGGTGGTATTTATCATGTTGTAACTTGTTTTCCGACCAGAGGATATATTTAGTCCGCTTGTTATCACTGTTAATGGGATATTCACATTGTTGACGTAGTTATAAAAACTGTTCAATGTAAATTTAAAAAACGTCCTATTTAGAAGTGTAACAGAATGAAAACCAAACTAAATATATTATAAGCTCCAGATAAGATTCTAAACAACAGATATGGATCGAGCCGTAGAGAGTTAAATAGTATAAAGATGAATTTGAAAAGCAAACCAGGAAATTAAAAGATATATTACAGGAATATAAATAAAAAAGCCAATACAGATAGTATTACTAAGCCGATTCGTATATGGAATGCATTTATATTTAGTCGGGTTAAGATATTCCCTAGAGAGAACAAAGTACGGGACTTTTTGAGTGACCGCGACCGGACCATATATCCAGAAAGGCTCCGACGGTACAACTAAATGTTCGGGCGTTTAAGGGGCGTTCCTGGACGGCGGACAGACAGACAGGACCACGCGATGTGTCCACCAATGAGAGACGGCCGTTAAATAGGACGATAGGTACAACGGTCACGTGGATAATCTCACCATTACTGATTTAGGAATGCCCAACGCTAATTCCACAGCTATCAAAGAGTCTGTTACTAAATATTAAAAAAGTTAACCCAACTCAACTGGATTTGGGGTAGGGTGGCAAATATATACAATAGTAAAAAATTTTGTTTTTAACAAAATATTGTTTTTCACTGTTCTATAATATCGCCTGAATGTATTTGATAAAGAATCGTATACATTAAGGTTATTATTAAATTAAATGTTAAAGAATTGAATTTAACAAAATTGTAAATATTTATTTAAAAAGGAATTTAATTATTTTTTTAAGAAAATTATTTTGTAAGCAATGACATATTTTTTATTTTTTTCATGTACCTAAATCCAATATTGAATGGTTTTTTTATACATTCTTAGCTACTAATTTTAAATATTTTCAGGAGAATGTAAAGATATTAAAGCTTTAAAAATGATTATTTAATTTTCAAATAAATATGCAGATATTAGTTTATGTTTTGGAATAATAATAATTTGCAATATCCTCAAAATAAGCAATTATTTATCCATATTTTTTTTTTAATTGAGTCAAAAAGTTTTAGTAATTTTATAGTCCGATACTCGATATCAACCCAAAAAATTAAACAAGTAGTATTTTACGTACTGAAAAAGTAAAAATTTTTATAGTATTATATACTTGTTTAATTACCTCATGGACAGTTTGATTTATAGAAATATAATTTTATGTTTGGAGAAGTACAAAGTAATGAACTTTTAAGAATCTTCCAACATAAAAAATTAAGTTACATTGATACATACTACAAATCTATTATAAAAGTTTATATGCTGTTATGTTTATAATGACTACTTTGTTAAAAGTTCTTTATCACTTGATTAGCATCCTTTTCCATTAGGCTTACTTTTACCAATTACTTGGATACACATTACAATATTAATTGAAATCTGGGTTGCAAGAGAAATCTTTTGAGTAATTTAAAATGCAATACGACCTTTTAAATTACTATTCATATTGAACTTAGGTAATTTGCTTGTTAGTTAATATATAAATAAACACATTTTATTATCTAAGTAGAATTTCTTTTACTAAAACAAAAATTAATTAAAAATAATATAATTAATGATGTGCAAAATCTTTACTTTAACAAAAAATATTACTTAGCGTATGACAATGAAAAGTTAGTTGTAATGAAATAATTTAATTTAATTATAATTATATGTATAAAACATGAGCTGGACAGTCTGTAAACACACTTAAATTAGAATTATGTTAGTGACAATATACCAGAATATAAATATAATTTATAATTTATTGTTATAAAATGTCTGGAAGTATAATTTGAACCATGAATTATTATGTCTGTTTATAACAAAAAATCCTGAGATACTCCAAACGGGATCAAATATTAAATGTTTACAATGCAAAACAGAAATTAGATTTTATTTAATATCGCGTCCTCTACTCAGCCAAGATTTAATTTCCGGACGCGACGCTCAGCGAACTTAAGTTTCTGGGGGATATTTGACGTTTGGTGTCTAATAATCCTAAGTCGTTCTTATAACGTTTAAAAATCAAACTATTTTCTATCGCATTCAATTAAAAAAGAATTTCCTCCAACATTTGGTGTAAAAATATGATTATGCAGGTTTGGTTGTGAGAAATAGTTGATTTACATTATTAAAAAGATCCATGCTAATCCTCAACCTGTGTTGGAACAGTTTGGATCTTGTAAGATAAATGTCATTAAAACATGGAGTTCGTAAAAAAATTAAACAGAGATGTGGTTATTAAATTAATTTTCTTTAAAGCCACTGCTTGATCATTGGTACTGATATTGAAAAGCTATTGTACTTTTATATATCTAAAATGTTTTATTGTATTTTAATCTTTACTAAGTATATGCTGAAAGCAATAATTTTGTTTTGTTAATTTCTTAGTTCGCTATTAAATTGTTTATTCTAATATGTATGGATTTCATAAACATGAATATTTACACATAGACTATAAGCCATACAAATAAGAAATAACATATTTGTAAAACGATTTCAAGACATCTTTTATGTGATTGCAATGTTTTTAAAATGGCATGATAATAAAAGTTTAAAACATTATGCATGACAGTTATTAAAGTCACAAAAACAATTATGTACACATTAATATTGAAAACCCTCTGATTTTCAATATATTACAACAAAACATTTCAATGAAAAATACGACGAAATCATAAACTGTAAAAATAATGGTAATAAAATGAATGAAATACAAATTTAATGATATTATAATGAGAAAACAACGGTTCTTTGAAATTACTATCGCACAATTTGTGAAGGTGGTCCCATATGTTAAAGAAGAACTTTACAATCAAAAATTATTGAATCCCAAATTTATAGGTGATGTAGAGAACTTTTACTCTTTGCAGTATTTATAAATATAAAGTGCAATGTTCCATAAGTAACAAAAACATTCATGATTATTAGTACTTAATATCGTAGCAATAACAAATCTGATACTTGGATATCGATATATACACTATATAATCGATAAATGTAGTGAATTTTAGGCTGTCTTGATATTATAGATGTCCATAAGGCTATGAAATCAATATCACATAATGTGATAATTCAGAAAAATCTATCTAGCAAGGAAAAAGTGTTCTTAAAAAAATTAATAATAAAAGAGTCTTTTTTGGGGTTATTTCAGGCACTACGAAATAAATCTACTTTTCATTTAGCCATGCAATAACAATGGTATTATTGCCTGATTCAATCACTATGAATTAGATGTAGTAATCCGTTTTTTTATATATTACATAATGATACTAATGACTTTTTATGGTTACAGTTCGTTTGTAAGGCAGTACAATCTAGAATAAAACAAAATTTAAAATTTAATAAATTTCATATTCGACTCACTGTAAACAGTTTTATACTATACGATATCAAACTAGAACTGTCTGAATACCTAAAAGACAGAGGTGATTAGAATTGTAAACGATCCAATATCCTTGGCTTGTGCAATAAAGGTAAATTTGGCAGACTTAAACGTTACCCTCAGCTAATTTGAATTCCTTTACAAAAACTGTTGTAACTTTGGTTTATTGATCTTGTTCGTTAAACTTTAACATTTCCTTGACAACCAAGGTGTATTCGGACAAATTTATTGAAGAGAAAAAATGTAATTTTATAATGGAGAGGTAAGAGAATCTTAGTATATGTAGAAAAAATTAAAGCAGCTTTATCTTACAATACGTAAGACCATTTAGAACGTTGGACAGACTTTAAAAAATTGGACAGATTATTCAGTTTTTGGAATGAGAATATTTGCAAATAATCATTTCACCTCAAAAGATCCAGAATCAGGGAAGTATAATCCTTTTGGAATAGTATCCTTCAACTTCAGGTTCTTCCACATTCTCTGAGTTCCCTGTTTAGGTTCTATACCTCTATAAACCTTCCAGACACTTAATCATGTCCCGTATTTTGTAATATATTGTCATTCGGAACTGACTTCTGACAGATATTCTGAAAGGATGTCCTGCGTCTGTAATTGATCTCTGAAATCCTAACCATTTGAAGACAGTAACATATGAGTCTTCTTCTGCTATTTAAAATAATCAGTTCATCAATAGATCTCATTAGTACATATTTAGTTAATTAGTTACACTGTTGACATAATGTTAGTTATTCAGGTAGCTATTTTAGGTTTTAATACAGTTTTGTTTCTCGCAATCGGGTGTCTGAGTGGGAAACCTTACATTTGTGTTTGGAAAGGAATTAATATTTCTTTAAAACACGTTTTAAAGCCAATCGTATGAGTACAAAGAAATTAAGTAGGCTGTCCTTTAATACGTGTGCTAAGAATATGATCTATAACAGATCCCAGTTATTGAAAAGTATCTTATAGTTCTTAGTATATGTTACTTTCTTCCTTATTGTTACATTTTATTTGTACTTCCAGATACTGCTATATAGACACTTCACTTATCACATTGTGTGATATTAGTTTTTATTGCCTTATATAAATCCAAAAATGTTTATGAGAACACTAAAGTCCAGATCTTCATTTCAAAGGTGTAAAATATTAAATTTTGAGTGGATATTATAGTTTTGGTTATTGTCATAATTACCTTAAAAACTGTTAGTGAGAAAACATCTTCGAAGAGTATAGATAATGAATCAGTATAATATTTTGAAGCACTGTAATATCGTTGCAAGATAACCTTTAAACGTCTGCTTCTATTTCTACAGTTCCTCTTCTTTTCTTGGATGCCAATTATATGTTTAAAGGTTATTTTTGACGATGGAAGGATTGAGGAGGAAACAGGATTTTTCCGGACATTTGCCATCGTTCAGTGAAACAAGAAAACAGTAACACTACGTTTCGAGATCTGCAATCTGATCTCTTCTTCAGGTAAAGAACTAACCTAATACATAATTACAAACTAAGTTAAAATAAACAAATCTTACTAAAGCGTTGTGGCACGCCTAAATCAGGAATCACAACCTACATGTTGTTGTCAACTTCACTAACACTAAAGACATGCACTTAATACAAAACTATACAAAACACTAATCATTAAAAGTAAACTACGGAAACAGGTCACCATGCGTCTTCACTCGTCTACTGACCATCAGTCGTAGGTGGTCAGTAGACGAGTGAAGACGCATGGTGACCTGTTTCCGTAGTTTACTTTTAATGATTAGTGTTTTGTATAGTTTTGTATTAAGTGCATGTCTTTAGTGTTAGTGAAGTTGACAACAACATGTAGGTTGTGATTCCTGACTTAGGCGTGCCACAACGCTTTAGTAAGATTTGTTTATTTTAACTTAGTTTGTAATTATGTATTAGGTTAGTTCTTTACCTGAAGAAGAGATCAGATTGCAGATCTCGAAACGTAGTGTTACTGTTTTCTTGTTTCACTGAACGATGGCAAATGTCCGGAAAAATCCTGTTTCCTCGCCAATTATATCTTATATGGTGAAGTAAACAACATAAAAGTGTCATAAACTTTTAAATAGTTTAAAAGCTACATTTTAAGTAAAGGATTTTTATTGGCTTACGTAAATTAAGTCGAGATGATACAAGCCTACACTGTATTTTCTCTGAGGGATAGGCAAAAAGAAATATAATATAATAACTTCCCCAAGGCAAATAAACAAGTATACGAAAATAGCATTAATATTCAGAGATCAGAAAACACCACCACCTAGAAATAGTGCAAAATGGAATTACAATATCCTGAGATGTATAGTGTTTGTTTCAGAAATGAAGGGAGCGTAACTAATAAAGCAGGGTAGCTTGGTAATAGAAACGACAGTTTCAGGAAGCAAAGTAGTTTGTTTGCGTAGTAAAATGGTTTGTGACATGGCTGAGTAGAATTAAACACGCCGGTGATTTAGGAATTCTCGTTAATACAAGGTAATGAACATAGTACTTAAAATTTACTTTAAAACTTAGTTTATAAAATTCACATGAGACAGTTATATCTAAATTACAAACAGAAGATGCATTATTAATTTAGATGTTTAATCTGCACAAAACCGAAGGAACAGTAAGTACTAATGTTACTTAATACAAATTAAAGAATGCAAATATCGAATTTATTTAGTTCAAAGATCTTCCTTCGTTTCATTACTGCCGAATTTTTTTATATATTTTCAAACTTTACAACCAATAACGAAACATCACATGAAACATCTTTTAATAGACCTAATAAATATGCTCATTTATAAAAGGAAAGCAATATATTCTTCAAATATTATATAAATGTTTCCTAGAGCATCATAAAGCTATATACATTTTCCTTTCTTTGACATGAATTGTTTAATATACAATGTTTAATTTTTTCGTCCATATTGCAATTTTCTTAACAGATTTAAATGTTTAGTTATTTTGTATTGGAGTTGAGATTTTCAAAGCGTACATAGTCAAATTATACTTTTTACAAGCTATATTTATAATTTATTAGAATAATTATGACACATTTGATGATATTTACTTGTTTATGATTTGTCAATAATTACTTATTTTTAAATTGCTAAAGACTATATTTAAAAATTTTATAAACAAATATATTCTAAATAAAAGAATAACAAAAAATCGTTGTCTATTTTGATATCAAGATATTTGTAGGAAACATTACGATGGACAACTCTAAACCCACTTCGAGAATAAAACATTAATGACAATGAATTTAATCCATTTCAACAATGGACAAATGGAAATCAAATCAATAATGATCACACATTAATTTCAAAATATTCAATAATTTAACATGTATCAAATATGAGTTATGTCTTTAGCTTATAACCTTTATAATGCACTAATTATTTTCCCAAATCAAATTATTGTAAACATTTAATTTTAAGTTATCATATTTATAAAACAATTTCCTAGACATTTTGCATATTTTCGCCAATGAATTTTATGTAGACGATACCATACGGTACCATAGTTAGTAATTGTATTTTACTTTTGAATTTAAATAACTTAATGTCAAGTTATTTGTTTGTTCATATTTGTTAAAAATTTTTATTCGCTTGCGTATTGAATTTGGATCACACATGACTTTAACGGCAGTAGTTAGTACATGAACCTAAAGAATAAATAATTTCGAGTTCACTTGGAGTTTTGCAAGGTTTTATAATATTTACCAACGTTATTTCTAAAATAACAAATTAACTTGGCCAGAAGATAAAAATTAAATTAAACTATAGCGATTAGTTTCCATTGACAGTAGATAGTTGAAGAGCATGAAGTAAAATCCATACTTTAACACAGTCTCAGTGATCGTCTTTCATTCTTAATATTTCATTACACTTGAGATAAGATTTTTAATCCCAGTAAGATGAGATAACGATTAAATTTGTGAAAATAAATTCGTTTCCGCTCTATATTAACAATCGTAACCGGAAAACGAGAAACCAAATCTGCGAGCAAACCACATATTGAAAACTCCAACAACTGCAATTGCTGAAACATTGTTTAGAGACCACAAAATTATTGAGCTTTTCAACAGAAATTTCAAGCTTTTCATCATTTCCCTGCTGTACACTCTAGAATAAAACTATAAATCAAGATCTTTTATGCATACGTTTGTTATTTATTTGTCAAATTCAAATTCAAATGACTTTATTTGTTTCATATATAAAAAAAGGCGAATTTAGGGCCATAAGGCCCTGTCTTACGATTGACCCAAATATAATAGTATAGTACTTAAGTCAAATAAAACGACTACATTTAAAATAAAACAAAATTATATAATAAATGTCTCTTTAAGAATTTAGTACACATACATTCATACAATAAATTCATACACACATTCACTAGCATCCTATCCTTCATCCAAAACCTACCCCAACTAACCCATCGCTGACATCGTTTCTAGCAATTTAGCTTTCAGTAAGGCTGCAAACCGGTTTCGACTCCCTACTGACTTAATATGGTTAGGAAGGGAATTCCATGCTCGACAAGCAGTAACGACAAATTATTTGTTGCAAGTTGAGGTTCGATGGCGGGGAATAAGAAGAATTGATGAGGCCATTCTTGTCTCTCTTGCGCTTGTCAATTTGAATTTGTCAGCCAGATATATAGGCTCTCCAGAGTTAAGACTAGAATACACCATATTAAGAATTTTTAATAATCTTGTATCGGCCAATTTTAGAATGGAATTTTGAATATGAATATAGATATGCGTTATATGGTTGTCACGTCTTAGATCAAATACAAAACGTAAAAAAGTAATATTGGCATCGCTGCAGTTTGTTAGCCAGATCCACAGTCATATCATTGATTATAGAGTTACAATATGAAAAATGAGGAAAAATCTGTGTTTTTACCAGTAAACGTTTCACACGTTCAGGCAAGAAGTGCTGCATCCTCTTTAGTGAGTGTACTAAAGCAAACACCTTCTTACAGATGCCCACAACAGCATCACACCATCCAAGAGTTGTGTTCATAGTTAGACCCAAATGTTTCACTTTGTCGCAGTACGTAACAGAAACGTTGTTTACAGTAATTTTGGGCATATTATTTGTGCCTATATAGTTCTTTAGTCGTGAGTGAGAGATGATAATCGTTTGGGTTTTGTTTTCGTTAAGCTTCAGTCCGTGTTTCGTTGTCCATTCCACAAGTTTTTGAATGTCAATGTTTATGTTGCGTATTGTCGTGTGTATATCACGGACCCCACAGTGGGCGTAAATTTGTAAATCGTCAGCGTACATGTGATATCTAGTGAATGCAAGTGCAGTACAAATGTCAGTTACGTAAAGTAAGAATAAATAAAACTTATCACCTTGTCATTCTAACGTTAGTTGATAAGTGTTAATTTAACTGTTTCCTGCATGTATGAACTACACAAATATACTGATATAGGCAGAAATATGTTATTGTCTTAAGTATGAGTATTGAAATAGGAGAAAATAATTGCCCCCTCTTCTTTGTATTTTAAATGTAATAAAGGGGCAGCAAGAAGAGATGCTATGTGATGGCGGGAATTTCTCCAAGGGATCTGATTGTTTGAGCTTGTATCGACAAGGTAAGATTGTTGAAGACATCCATATAACAGCCCTTGATCCTTGCGTCATTGAGTAGTAAACTTAATGTATTCAGAAAATATAAATGTTTCATTGCTCATAAACAAAGGATATTAAAGATAATTGTTGTGCGAAATGGAATTAAAACAATTATTACATAAATAAAAGCAGTATGTCTGTGTAAGACAACTTGAAAAGTGGTAAAAAATGCCTTGGTAACTAACAAAGTTAAAGCTCAGCCAACTAAACAGGGAATAGTAAGTTTATGAAGGTGTTTTTCATTTTGTAAACTCCTATTGCGTGTTTTACATATAAAATTTATTCATGTTGTTATCTGTGAGATACAGTAAGCAATGAAGACAAATTGGTTTGCAGTCAAACTATCAAACTATCTAAAAATAAAAATCCAGTTTAGGGAATGTTTTTCCATATATAAACATATTATTTAAACACTTGCATGTACTACAACAACTAGTTGAAAACACTACATTTTATACAAGTATCGATAAACTCCAAATTTATCGAGAGGATCAGTAGTTTAAATTGTATTAGTGTAATACGTTGGGTGTGGAGTAGTTTGATAAAAATAGGATATCTTTAATGTATTTTTTGAAAAAACGGCATACTTATTAAAACCGCTATTGTGTTTCATATTTGGAGAACACTTACTAAGAATAAAAAGTAGTGGAGACTCATTAGCTACTCTGTAAAACTGTACTTGTGTTTAAGTGTCGTTATCTTTCAATAATTACTCTGTTAGAATAGACATTACTAATTACGTAGATTTACATCAAAAATATATTAGCTTTGTTGCGTTTCATCAATAAAAACTTGTTAAATAAAATTAAAAGATGATTTAATCGGTTAATGAATCTGGGTTTTAATTGCATCATTGATTGGGTGCAGATGATGTCTAATCCAATTACTATAGTAACTATACTTTAATCTGAATTAATACGTGCTAATTAATTAATAATGACATATCCTATTCACTGATTCACAGATCCTACTCTTATATCAAACAGATTAGATACCCAAGTTTTAAAGCTAAATTAATCATAAATGAATCAGCCATAAATTAATCAGTAAAGCTAACATAACAAATGTTTAATAAAAATATATTTTTTAAATTTACGCATTTATCATTTAAAGTATATCATTTAAAAGCAATACATTTTTAGTGATAGCAATGAGAAGGGGTACCGGTTTTTGGTCCTTTACAACCAAACTGCAACTTTGAAAGTTTAAGACTTGTGAATTGATTAAGAACACATTTAAGTGCTCATTTTTAAACAATAAGGAGCTTTCAAAATCATTGCCTTGAATTTGAAATGTTTCAAACCAGTATTAATAACGTTTAAGTTTTAAAATATATGTATATATATATATATATAATATATATATATATATATATATATATATATTCATATATAAACCAATATAAACATAGTTATAATTAAAATGGTTCGGAAAGATGAATTGTACTACTCAGTCTTATAAATTGATCTGTAAAAGAACACAGACATTTTTAAACTATTAAAAATATTACAATAATAATATTTGCATAGATAAAAATTATATAACATATTTTGCATATCGATTCAGAAATCAACTGATTTTTTCTAATTAAATTTCAAGGAAAATTTAATTGTATAAACTTATTAAGAAGCGTATTTCGTATATAGTAGTTAAAGAAACAAAAAAATAAATCAACAGCATAATTATTTCAAAATATGTGACGAATAAAACAAGTATTTGAAATATTTCCAGATCCCTCTATAAACATTTATTTATGAATGAATTACAATCCTCTCAGTTTATCAACAAAAATGTTTAATGCTTGTGGCACAATACTGGCATTATTGAAATACTTTCAATATACCCAACAAAACATTGTTTAGAGAGAAACCGTTTATTATTATTGTTTATATTTGTACTGTGTAAATTAGATAGGATTAATTGAATCGCTTGGTGAATTTTAAAAACAGTGAAACACCAGACATATGAGCCCACATGTACTTTTTAAATCATGAGAACAGTTCAACATAAAACGTTACAAGAGTGTTTATATTCTGTCATGCTCGTGTAAGAGGATTAGTATACTGTATAATAATTTATGTAATAAAGTTTTTTTTTCTAAAGTCAAATATGCTATAAAAGTATTAATGATTCATTTTCACATACAATGAGTTTCAGTAACTGTTTTATTCTAGATTAGAACGCAGTCTGACTATTTCATATCGTACTTTAATATCTTTATTTAAACTTTATGTTAAAAAATACGATTATTATTTGTTCTAACACTTCAATAACACATGGGCAGTAAACTTACGATTGGAGTCAAAATATGTTTTACGTGTAGTTTTATGGTATTATTAATTAGAATATAAGCTGTTTATATAACCTGTTTGTGGGTGCATTACGTAGCTATTTTAGGTAGGATTGATGTAATGTGAATATTGAACTTAACTCGAGTTTACCTTCCTTTTATTTCAGAGTCTGGAATCTGACAAAGTCACAGTCGTGACTGCCGGAATCTGGAACCATTTTCGTTTGAAGAAACCCATAATGAACTCCTGACATCATTTTGACATCAGATACCCCTAGACTACGAAGTATGGCGTGATATAGATGAAGAGGAATTCTTATTGTATCATTAGGTGCACAGTTGATCTTCTTATTTTTTAACTTTTTTGGATCTCTTCACACAAACACGAGTACAAATTCCAGGAGTCATCGTCCCAAATTCCAAAAGTGTGCAATTAGTATTATTAGTTTTGAAATTCATTTCACAAATCCGCATTCGTACGTAAATTTTTGCAGTCATGCATAATACTTTCTTCAATTCATTTACTACCTGTGACAGTGTTTTTTAGATGAGTGGGTGACATTATAAAATGTCTACAGCTAAAAAAACTTTGAAAGCAAGTGTTTAATGCCTTGCTTGTTGGTGTATTTTTAATTAAATCTGGCAACTTATGTTAAATCTTCGCAATGGATACCTGCCTACAAAATGTTCCTACAATGTTCATATGCTATCGTTCTGTTTCCAAGTTCAGTAGCTGTCTCTGCTGTTGTCTCATAACAGTGTACTTCTTAGTCCCTTGTTAGTGCATAATTATATTAACAAAATGAAAATGTCTCCAAAATGTCAGGTTTGCATGGTTGACATGCAAAAGTCAGAGTTGCAACGTTTCGAAAGTTGGTTGAAAAGTCATTCTGAACATGATGTTAGGAATTATTTGAATCGCTTTTTTTTGGCGCGTTAAAACTATCAAAAATGTATTGTTTGAACAAGCTCTCTACAAAACCACTCCGTATGTAACGTGTGGGAATATTATACCTTAATACGCAATCATCAATACCAGAGAATATAAATATCTCAATACATGAATTTCTGAAGCTATCCTGTCGCAAACTAAATTAATGTGAACATTTGAAGTCAACCCTCTATTAAGGTGTATTACCCAGAACTTTTGCACGATGGTATTTTTCTAGTATGATTCTATCATATTCTGAATCTATAGGCCGAAAAGCGAAATTCAACACGTTTGATTTTGAAGAGTTCTTTGCGAGATTGACTCTGTGTAAATGGTGGATAGAGTTCTTCAGGTCAATGGAAGCCTATTCTTACAAAACCTCCTTTGATTTCATAATTCATCTGAAAGTCATATCAAGTGCATATTTCACAAGTTTCCTGTGTATAAGCGATGATTTACGAACACAAGGAAAAGAATTAGTTTGGGAATGGAACCTTGAGGAACGCCATAAATAATTTCAATCGTGATTTAATTTGATCTAAGAATTTCTAACTTCTCTCCTGTGCTTTACGCATAAAGTAAGCCACTGTAGCTGTACTATTTAAATAACAGGGGATTCTAGTATGTGTAGCAGTGTATTATAGTCA
Source organism: Homalodisca vitripennis (assembly GCF_021130785.1). NCBI lineage: Eukaryota > Metazoa > Arthropoda > Insecta > Hemiptera > Cicadellidae > Homalodisca > Homalodisca vitripennis. The sequence goes on from NC_060207.1 coordinate 196,316,659, forward strand.
CCACAGTCAAATTCCTTGGATGGTTCAAGAAGCATACTTAAATTCGGAATACGGCAATCATTGAGACAAGAATCACTACTGCATATTTTGTTTTTTTTTCTTCCCGAAGCGAACTCACTCCTGGGATAAGGGAATATGGTTGTCCTAAAACCAAATCATTCTTGCCAATAATGTGTTTGAAACATTTCGCTGAAGATTTGAAAGATTGAAGCAGGCCGATAGTTATAAATGAACAATTAATTATGCTTTTTAAATACGAGATTTGCCTATTTAATATCTCAGGAAGTAGACAAATGTCATATCTGCATCTTAAGTCTTCACGAATATTAACAAAAACCATGTTCTCAGGCCTTAATAACGGTTTATTCGGTTTATTTTACACTGTTAACACCTTATAACAGCATGATTTGGAACTCTATTTGAAATAAGATTTGATTTATTATAGCAGAAATATAAAAGTTAAATAATTTATGCACATTACCAAATGGGGTATCTGTGACCTAACATTACAGTTTATGCTACTGCGAAAGATGGTTAAAAAATAGTGGAAGAGATCGAAAATCTTTGTAAAAGCAACACTATTTTCCCACTACGTTAGGAATGTGAGACCCCTTTATTTCACTTATGCTCTATAAGGACCTTTGAGCTTACTTCCAGAGTGACAGGATATTCAGGATGGGTAAGGTTAGAAAGATGGCCAAGATCTCTTAAGGAATGATAGTGAACTGTCTCAGTCATATTAATTTAGAATATTACTCATGTTACCACGATATTTTCAGTTAACGATGTGTCGCTCCTGGACATCCACACGGTTGCCCATATATAAGGAATACATCGTTTATTTTGTACCTAGTACAGGTTTTAGTGGAAGGTATTTACTATCCATAACTAAGCCCTTATGGAGTAAAAAGAAACATTAAAAACTTAAATACGGCTCGTAGAACAATGACTAAAACTATAAACTCAAGAGTGGGTAATACTATAGGTATCAAGACATCATTTGGTAACTTGATTGTACTATTCCCATGTAGGATATATGGAACCTAAACTTATGAAAATAGCTTTAAGTACTTATTTGCAATGGGTGTATAACAAAGTAAAGAAAACAGGCTTTGTATACAACATCCCAGCAACAAGTCACGATAAAATTCCATTGATCCCTTACATAAAGCGAGCAACAACGGCTCACTTTACTTCCTGTGTTGTTCTTTTGTGTTCTTAGCGGAATGCTTTCAGGAGATATTTCAACTTGTTTATCCAAACAAAAAGTTATTCTTACTGTAGTAATACACTTTAATATGTTGAAAGTAAATAATAACATGTTTTAAAATATCTTTTCATTTCGAAAATATGATCTAAAAAAAACATTATCGTTTCGGGATAATTTTGTCAATTACAGTACACAAGCCAATCTTATATACCTCTTATGTATCGTATTTAGGGGTCAATTTCGAGGTTATAAATAGGTGAAGAGCTTACTTTAACCAGTAAACCAGGGGATTACGCTGGAGATAAATGACCTACTGGAATATTTTGGGGAGGTAATCTCTTACGAAATTGGTTGTGAATTATTTTATTACACCTTCTAAAGTGCGTTGTTACACCTTATCGGGTATCGCGCGTTGGTGAGGAGGTTAAGATAAGAACGGAGTTAAATTTATCAGGATGTAAAAAGTTAAGCAGGAGCAACCACGTCAATTATGATGGTAAACTTTAAAAAAGTGATCTTATTTTACACGGCAAAGTTAGTTTTAGGAAAACTTGTCTAACACTTGGTATAGACAAGACGGTAGCAAATTCAAAGAGCATTTTAATATTGACATTTTTCAGACAAGATGCACATCGTAGATTATTTTGTATGTATAATAAAACCGTTTAGGAATCAATGAGTCACAAAAATATGAATCTGAAACTGTTTCATGTGGCTGAACTATACAAAAAGCAGGATTACTTTCATCATTAGTAAATACTCAAAACGAGTATCAAGTTTTATTTAACGATAGTAATGTAATTTTATAATACAGTGAATTGACAAAGTATATCAGATTACAATGCCAACGATGATTAAATTAATTCAACTTATTTAATAAATTAAATTTACGGTTGAGTCTAAGATGACAACACATTTTTATTAAGGGATAAGAATTTTATTAGTGATATAGGTTTAAGTTGTGACATAGTTTCAATATTGTATTGGTAAAAATATAAATCCAGGTCCTTAATTTGAATATATGACACAGGTAATCACAAATACTCATAATTATTAGATAATATGAAAGAAAATACATTTCTCCCTCCGGTATAAATTTCACGTCCATACCACAAAATCGGGCGTAACAGATTTTATTTCCTAATGATTTGACTTTAAAAGCATAATAATAATAAAATAAATTGATTAAATCATTCGAAAAAGTTCAACAAATATATGGGGTATCTTAGACAATATTATATTAGAGTTGATTTAGTGACTAGAATTTCATAAAAGGGCCAATAGTTACGTGGAATCTTCTGGAATCCAAGATTGTTTCTCTCATTATTACCATCGGAAAGTTTTGAATTGTATTGTATTTAAATTCTGTTATTAAAACTTTTAAATTAGTTTGAAGCATATTAAAAAAAATTCCATAGTATAATAAATTACATACATAAAATTATAAATCAATCATTTAGAAGTCTGGAAAATAATAGTCCATAAAATTGTATGCCAATTTAGTTGATATGTTCAGATCACAATTTTTAATATATGTTTTAAATTTGTTCAAAAATGAACAATAAAAATTTTTTTAAATCTTTTACTGTAGTTACGTTTCACACAATAGCTTATAACAAGAGACAACTCGTTTACAATATAATAAGGTAGAAATTATATTAATTACAAAATAATAGATATATTGTTTTGAAGGGTGGGAGAAAAACAGTATTTTATATGTATTTCATATACTTCAAGCTCTTTGCTGAATGTGCTGAAAGGATGTTCATGCTGACTTGCTACTTTGATATGGTTAGTGTTGCAGATTCATAATTATATCCTACATTGAAATTTGTAAAGGTATTTAAATAGCAAACGTACGTATTATTTTCTTTTTGTAAGAAGAAAAAACGACTAATTAACATCAGAAGTTTTGTTGAATATTTTAGAATTTATTGAGATTTTTAGTACAGATTACAATGGGGAACCATTTAAAATGTGAAATAATTTTATTTATTTAGAATTTTAAAGTATGAGAAAACATATTAATCTACAAGAATAACAGAACAGAAAAATGTGTCATCCATCATTTTGTAAACGCCCCATCTGAATATCGAGTGTCAGGACCGCAATAATGATGGATCCTCCTCCACACAGTGTCGTTAGAGATGAGGGAATGCACGTCGCGAAATTTTCAACATATTCTTATTTAAATACTGAGCTTGTATATCAAACTTTTGCTATGTTTAAAATAATTTTTCATATTCTGTACACAACACAAACTTGTTATAAACAATTTAGAATTATCATGTACTCTGAGACATAATAATTGAACATGCTGTCTTTAGCGATATCTTTACTCAACGCATTGCGATTACAATTTATAAAACAAAGAGTAATAAATAGTATATTATTATATTGAAAACGTTTGACAGGTATTTGGTCTTCCGATCATATGTTAGTTTGCTTATTTAAACGCATATGTGACAGATACGGCCAAATACAAAATAATTGAATCGGAAAAAGTAAGCGCTCTGTGGTGTAATGGTAGCACATTCACCCGGCAAGTGAGAGATCCGGGTTCGAGTCCCGGCGGAGCAAGTACTTTTTGCGATTCAATGTTTATTGAAATTATATATATATATATATAAGTGATAATAGTAATAGTTTTCTTGTGATTTATTAAAAAATGCCAATTCTATAAGTAAAGTAATGTACATGTTTTAAAAAATGAATAAAAAATAAGGAATATACACTTTTAAAACACTAAATATAATTATTTGCCAAAAAAACATGTTGTACTCTATAAAACAAATGTACTAACACCTGTTACCAATTTTACACTCTTTCATCACAAGGAACAATTGCCTAATTTAAATTTCATAAAATTATGCAAAATTAACATTCAACGACAACTAAACGAATAGTTTTAACATGCTACTAAAATTTGTATAGAAAGGAAATTAATCATATTCAAATATTTGAAATGAAAGTTTACCCAAATTACAGTTGTACATTAAGTTTTTTAAGGGAAAGGAAAACTACGAATATGGACTAACACCTATAGCCCTTTGTCGAGGGGATGAATGACATTTTATCGCGTTGCTGTTGCAGCACTTTATCCACAAAGCCAACAGTCCATGGTTGAGTGCTCCTTTGTTACACGGCCAGAAAATACAGTTAGGCGTTTATGTGATAAAAGTTCACTTAGGATTCTTTATTTTGTTTTGCTCACTTTACAAATGCACAAACTTCAGAACATTGAGTGTAAAACGAATCATTGTCATTTAAAATTTAAGTAAATAATACAAGGTGTAATAAAATGATAAAATTTGATTTAAAAAATTGTTAAGGATTGCTACGAAGACAATTTTTTTTGTTTAGGGATGTTTACAGATATAAATAAACAGATCAATTACTACCTAATTTGTCTCTTTATTAGCCAACTGATGGTGATTGATTTATGATTTTATAAAGAATATTTTTACCATTACCTAGTCATTCTTTTATGAAAGGTAATAAATTAAACTTTGTATCTTTCATTTGATGGAAATTAATAAAAGTATAATCTCATAACTGGCATGTAGAGTGTTTTACTTGTCATAGAATATTGAAATTTTTGACGACCAAGACTCTTTATAATTATTTTTTTGGTGTTAGATGTATTTAAATAGTAATAGAAATATCAGTTTGTAAACTTACAATTATGTATATTTTTATGAGTTTTTGGAAAAACTTGGCATAAAAATATTATTGAGAGTTGATACATGCAAAAACATGTGTTAAAACACAATAATAATACTTATCTTCGCAGTATAATTTATAATTCTGAAAAATTAATTAATTACAAAAAATCCCTTTCAGTTCAATCAGAAGAAAGGTAGGTACATTTCACATGAGCCTGTCATCTCGAAATGTCAAATTGTAGATACATGAGTTTAGATGTTTTACTCACTCAACACTGATGGTACCAATAACCATAATTAATGTTGTTATGATAATATAAACGTAATTATTCAAACAAATAACATAGCTATGGTGGAAGGGTTCGTTCAATGTGAATGTTGGTTTTTATCTCCATTTCACCTTCCTCTCATCGTCTGGATTCTGCCCTGATGATACCTATGATAGTTTGTGCACCCAATGAGACAATGAAAAAACCTCTTTACAAATATTGCACTATAGCTTGCATTTTATGGTCTCTGATGTTGTAATGATGTAAAGAACCTCTTCGTAGGAAACTTTTTTATGTCTTTAGACGAACATGATTCCGGATTCCAGGATTCAAGTCTGTGTTAGCATCAGATTCCATACACTGCTCTAATCGGAAGGTGAACCGGAGCTAAACTCAACATCCACTATCATATATTTATGAAGTCCATAATCTTAAAACCCAGATTGGCAAAATTGTTACTAATATATCAATTACATTGTAAAATTTAGTCTTTTAGTTTCAATTAATCTGAAACTATGTTTTGTAAAAATATTTACTTTTATCGTTTTAATTCTATACTTCCACTATGTTAAACGACCTCTATCTGGGAACCTAAAAAGTTAGTAGGTCAAATGTTGGTTAGAATTAATTGAGAATTTTATCAAAAAGCTCAATTTTGATCTGGTTTGTAAAATGCTAGAAATAAGAATTTTGCCCAAATGCGATTGATTGCTATCTTAAATATGTTTTTTTTTTTAGTTCGGCTAACGAACTCGTCCAAACTATATACAAATACTGCCTCTGTACGAATTTTGTCTGTTTCTATTAAGAACTACCGTAGTTATCATGTTCAGCATCTCCCGTTATATTCCATATACTCTTGGTGATTATTGTGGTTATGTATTCTTTGGGTGATCATTGGAGAATACAAAAAAATCCAGAATTTCCGTAACGAAGGCGATTGCAATAGGCAGATTTCTATGAAATCCACATAAATATGGAAAACCATTTTGTAAGTCTTCAATAAGTATACTTATATACTTATTTTTATATTATATTATGCATATAGTTGCGTTCTTGCAGTATTGAATCAAAAATGAAAAAAAAACATCTCAATTGATTTTGCTTTCTTATAAACATGCTTATTCTATCGTTAATTTCTTGTAGAAAAAATTAGTTCTAAAAATGGTAATCCTTTTATTTATACAATTGCTGCTTAGATTACTAACATTTAAATATCTGAAAGATTGCTTATGATATTTTAAAATACATACTGCACTGCAAGTAAAATAAAATTATATAATATTTACTTTTTACAACGTGTTTCTTTTTTATAAATCTTTGATTAAGTATACACGGTTTTCAATGGCGAACGCGAAGAAAGTGTGGAGTACAGCAGCCTACACCGATCTATGCAGCGAAGCGGCCGAAAGGGTATACTCTGATTAATGATTAATGTAACTTCATTAACACTATGTCCTCGATTATTTGATTAATTAACTGGATCCAGGGTGATGACGGACTATTGAAAGCTAATGGTCTGATGATCATCTCAACCAAGCACATTCAATAACTCGTGATCTTGGATTGGCTTTAGGTCAAAGGCACGGTGTTATTACACCTCAAAGGATCTCGCTGATAGGCATGTCTCATTGGTTTGTATATTGGGACTTGGATAGTGCGATGGGATTTGTAACCAAAGATAGTCATTGGTGATTGGTAAAATTGAAAATTTTACCTCTCCAGATTGAAAGTTTTATGGCAGAAGCATCTAGAGTAGTATTTCGTAAACCTCAAAGTTAAAAAACAAACTTATCGAACGTAATTTACTTAAAGCACAACCAACAACCCGTCACTAATAGATGTGAACCGAACTAATAAAAATTCACGAAATAACAAAGACTTCTAAACATTTAGAAGTACATGTACACTTGTACATACAAGTCAAGACAAAAATGTAATTTACCTAATAAATTGTAAATTTTTAAACAAACCATACATTAGACAAACACCTTATAATCTTAGAGTCAGAATAACAGAGCACAGGTTAGATATTTTTCATAAAAAAGGAGAAGATATTGGCCAAACATGCTGCCGACCGAGCATAGAAAAGAAATAAAAAGTATCTTCAAATTTTTAAAGAATTATAAAGTTTAATCTTGTCCTAAATAAAATTTAAATAGTTTAAAATTGAAAATCTCAAACAAGCCATTAGTTAACACTAAAATCGAAATACTCAGTTTGTTTGACTTTAAAATAAATTTAACTTTTCCAAATTTTTTCTGTGGTACTAGTGATTTAATAGCTGGGGCTTTGAAGGTTTTTTGTTTATTGTTCATATTATATTCTTATGTTACACTTTTCGAATATGTTAGTACAAAATCTAATAAATATAGAAATTGTTAATTGTTAGTTGATACGAATAAGCTGATTCTAGGGCACTTTTGGGCGCAATATTAAACAAATTTAAAATCATATTTAAAGTACCATAAATACAATCTCTACGTCTCAATTTTTTTTATTAATTCCATTTCATGGTGAATTATAAAAAGAAGGTAAGCACTGTACTGTCCTGTCATATCTATATATTTATACACAAATTACCGATACGTCCGACTGATGAACTTTTCCATCTAAATAATTCATTTGGCTTATTCGGTTGAAATAGGTAGATTTTGTGACAACTGGAATATTTAAAAATAATTTTCATGGGATTTCAGTTTGCTTAATATAATGAAAAACCGTTAGAGATAAAAACATTTTTATAACAAAAAGTTTAGTAATTGTATTTACTAAACGGATTAGTTTATTTTCTGAGTTTATAAATAACGAAGTTGAGATTTTAAAAAGTTTAAGCAGCTGTCATAATAGAAAGCAATCGCTTACTAAGCTGGCCAACGAGCTAATCCAAGACACGATAAGATCAATTTCTTTACCAAGTTTCAACTTGTTTCAGCATTCCCAGTTCTTAGTAATATAAACGTTCTTATGGATTTACATGTAATGAGTGTCTCGCAAACAGTTTGAGGTAAGAAAAACTAACTTATAAAGAACTTTTTGTAAATATTATAAGCATTCCATAACAGTTTTTTTCTTTGGGTCTTAAATAAAGAACTTGCAATTTATTTCGTACAAATAGCCTTATTGAAACGAACTTACGTACCATGTTAGGCTACATTACTAAAATTATTGTTTTTTAACAAGTTTCACCATGATTGGGTTTTTGTGGGACAATTATTATTTCGGTAGGCCGGGTTATATAGCCACTTTTCGTTATATATTCACATGTGTGTGTGTGTGTGTGTGTGTGTGTGTGTGTGTGTGTGTGTGTGTGTGTGTGTGTGTGGTGAAATATTTTAAAGTGTTTTTGGGCTCTGGGGGTTATGTTGGGCGAAGTTAAAGATAAACTTACTGCAGTTATTGTAATAGACTCGTTTTGTATACAAAGTCTACATATAATGATGGATTTATTGCATTTGATAATATTATTTAATTTGTTGATAAATTATGAAGTTTGTACCACATCCATTTCCATGGTTATAACATCCATATTATAAATAAATAAATATATATTATATATACATACATACATACATATATACAGGGTGTATATTATGTCTGGAAACACCCAAATATATCCTTTAATAATTTAAATATAAATTTGAAACCTCCTACAATCGTGATAGAGATTGGGCATCTAATTTTTGGAACAATGTTTTGTTATGTCACACCAACGGGGGACGTCCTGCCGAGGGTATCGTAAATATTCTTAATGGAAGCCTATACCTTGTGATACATAATTTTAAAGGTAATAGCTTACTGAATTGAATGCCACAAACCGCATCTCAAAGGAATTATTCTATCAGAAAATAGAGCATTTTTAGTATTGAAAATTTACTGATGTTCAACAATGTAATTTTAACATGGTTCTTGCCACAAAATGAGTTACACTAATTTTTTTAGCATTTTTTAAATGTTCAATTAAAATAAAATAAACAATTTATTTTTTAAGCTGGTTTCATTAGTACCTACAAATTTACCAGTTTTTATTACAATGAATAAAACTTATGAGTCACTTTCTCTGATTACTTATGAATCTGTACTTGGTGTTTTTCCAGTCAGCAGGAAGGTTTAAAGAGACAAAGGTCACTAGCCTATGAGAAACATTATTGTGTTATTAATCATCTGGTCTACAGGTTTCAGTTTGTTGAGCATGGAGCTTTCACTAGACAGGTCTAAGCTTGGGAATTACAAATGGACAAAGGTCATATCATTCCTGTCGAGTTAATCAGTGTCCTCTGAAGCATTGCTGTCAACAAGTTATCTAATTACAGTAGTTCAGTTTTTATTTGGCATTTTAATGGAATTGTCTGAAAGAGAACGAATTACTCTGTTGATGATGCGAGGATATGGCGATCGTCAAAGATCTTATCGGGAAGTTTGTAATATTTGTTTAATGACACTTTCCCAGAAAGGAATCCCATAAGTGTTTCAACAATATCAAAAACTATTGAGCGTTTTGAAATGACAGGGAGTGTACGTAATCGGCCAAAGTCGGGTAGGATACAATCTGCAACAGATGAAGAACATGCACTAGATGTTTTGCAAACATTTATTGAAGACCCACATACATCGCTCAGAAAAGCTGCACAGCAACATGATATGCACCCTATGTCTGTGAGTAAGATTTTTGAAAATTAATAAATACAAACCATTTAAAGTTCATTTAGTCCAACAGTTAAGTGAGGATGATTACGACAGAAGAGTTGAGTTTTGTGAACTTGTGATGCGCAAATGTGATGACAATAGAGATTTTTCTGACCAACATACTATTTTCTTGATGAGGGCAACTTTTTTCCTAAATGGCAATGTTAACAGGCACAATTGCCGTTACTGGGCTAGTGAAAACCCACATTGGATTACTGAGTCCCATTCACAGCAACCACAAAAAACTGAACGTATGGTGTGGAATTTTAGGTAACAAAATTGTTGGACCCTTTTTCATCAATGGAAATTTAAATGCCGAACTTTACTACAATATGCTCCAAAATGAAATAATCCCAGCTATTCAAATTGCATCAGGAGAATACTTTGATAATGTATGGTTTCAGCAGGATGGTGCTCCACCCCATTATGGGGAGACAGGTAAGAGAGTATTTGGATTTAAGGTTTCCTCATAAATGGATTGGCCGAAGAGGAGAAATCGAATGGCCTCCAAGATCTCCGGATTTGTCACCAATCGATTATTTCCTATGGGGTCATTTAAAATCCAATGTTTATAGAAGAAAGCCTCATAATTTGGAAGACCTAAGAAACAGGATTATAGAGGAGATTGCTTTGATAACTGAAGAAATGTTAGGCAACTCTGTCGAATCATTTTACACAAGATTGGCTCATTGTCAAACCGTAGAAGGAAACACAGTTCGAACAATTGCTTTGACACCAAATGCAGGTAAAACGTTTGTTGTAAGACTTTTCTAACAGCATACATTATTTTTTTATTTGTAATAAGAAATCAATAACATAAGTATTTCCATAATTGTACTGTAATAAAAACTGGCAAATTTGTGCTAATAGAACCAGCTTAAAATGAAATTTTTGTTTTATTTAATTGAAAATTTAAAAAAATGCTAAAAAATTAGTGTAACACATTTTGTGGCAAGAACCATGTTAAAATTACATTGTTGAACATCAGTAAATTTTCAATACTAAAAATGCTCTATTTTCTGATAGAATAATTCCCTTGAGATGCGGTTTGTGGCATTCAATTCAGTAAGCTATTACCTTTAAAATTAATGTATCACAAGGTATAGGCTTCCATTAAGAATATTCACGATACCCTCGGCAGGACGTCCCCCGTTGGTGTGACATAACAAAAACATTGTTCCAAAAATTAGATGCCCAATCTCTATCACGATTGTAAGAGGTTTCAAATTTATATTTAAATTATTAAAGGATATATTTGGGTGTTTCCAGACATAATATACACCCTGTATATATACATACATATATACATATATATATATATATATATAATATATAATATATATATATATATATATATTACCACTGAATTACTGTGTAATTTGATTAATAATCGTAATTCAACTTACTGAATCCTAATTATATGATTTGAACTTTCACTAATTCAGTAAAAGTATTGAAATTTCTTCACGGTCAGGAGGACATTTTCAGCACTAAGTGAGCCAATTTATCAAGTCAGAGAAAAGCCAGTGTAATTCATTTAGACAAAAAAGCAGAGTCAATTTTACTGAAAATCGGCTCTTTTCTCTCTTTCTTTTAACTGAGAGGTTTAATTTTTGTAATGAGGTAAATAACATTATACTACTCTAATCGCACGAAACATATCATCGGTATACGTCGAACATTTAAAGTGTAAAAACTAACATTTTTGTGATGGTATATATATATATATATATATATATATATATATATACACCATCAACCGTTGCTATTAAATTCTTGGCTGTTTTAACGAGCTAAATCAATCAGCCGATTGAGCTCGGCCGTAATTTCCCTGCTTCGTGATTAGATCGTTATTTTCACTTGTTCTGTTAAAGTTTACACCCATATTGTTTGGTACACCCAATGTAAATACCCTTTAAACGATGCAAATTTTTGGTATATCTTAGCATTATTAGCAATTTTCCTAAAATCAGTAACATTATTTGAAGTAAGTAAATGATGTAGGGGTGGTACAATTTTATGTATTAAACACACCTCCAATCCTCACCTCCATCTCCTTGGTATAACCTGATGACTCTGTGCTTGCAAGCTGTTTTGTGTTTTAGATCATCTCCACAAGAAATGTTCCGGTAATTAGGTCTTGAGGTACTCACTTTTGTTTAAAATTTGCCGTGTATCTGTTATAGTTGGAGCGTTACTGAATAGGGTGGCGTGGAATTGTACGAAATTCGTTTTGAACAAATTAATCAAATGTAGGTATACAATTATTTAGATACAAACACACAAAAACCTCATCAATCACAGATTTTTTACCCTCTTATTTTAGTGGTTAGGAGGATTGTGTGTGTGTGTGTGTGTGTGTGTGTGTGTGTGTGTGAGAGAGAGAGAGAGAGAGAGAGAGAGAGTGTGAGAGAGAGAGAGAGAGAGAGAGAGGAGAGAGAGAGAGAGAGAGAGAGAGGAGAGAGAGAGAGAGAGAGAGAGAGAGAGAGAGAGAGAAAATCTGATAACATAAACTAGGATTACCATTATTCTGAGAAACACCAACGAGATAATAAAATTATAGCAACTTTGAAAGGTTTCAGCCACTGGGGTGGTTAGGGTAATATCGACTTTCAGTGTATACGTGTTTCAGGTGACAGCAGTGTGGTATATTCGCACAATGTTCATCTGAACTACGGGATATAATATGACAATATTAGATCCAATACTAACCTATTGACATCTTAAACCAATATAAAATCCATCATAAAAACACATAGTTTTTGAAGCCCTCCGTTGGCTACCTTGTTTCTCCGACATTATTTATTTAATGATTCATTTACTGGCAAACTATGCTATTTATTAATGTTAAATAGTGCCAATTTGCGGCAATGCGTCCAGCGGTAGGTAGTTTCCGCGGTTGACCTATATTGGTAGCGATTCTATAGCGGGTGGGTTCTAGTTAACCACCACTTTGTGAAATCTACCCTAATTATTGTAACTTGATTCTAGCAGAGCTCACGTTTTTTACGGGTTTATAAATATAATTTTAATTGATTACGGAAATTAAAATTACCCTACTTAATCTTCAGATTTGCTGAGCGTTTGCGAAGTCTCTCCGGTCGATAACTCGTTGAAGCGGTATTCGGATCCGGTTCCCTGTAGTAATAAACTGAGACGTTAAGAACTCAGCCACTCGGAGGGTAGTAGCTGTATCGAAGAATAAAGAAACAAAGTAGAAACTTGGTCTTAAAACATATTACAACATATCTATATTTATACTTTACATTTCCTTTTATTATTACTCTTGCGTTTTTCTCGCGCAATTTCAAAATATAAACCTTAGAATTCTATTTAAAGGCATTTATGATGTAATATGATGGAGTCTTATGACCTTGGTTCATGGTTAGAGGTTAAGCAAAATTGCGATGGACTCTTACATCGGACTTTGTGCGTGTAGAAGTGTATTTGAATGGAATAGTCAAGTGTATTATATTTATGTTAAAACAGCTAAGTATGCGTTGTTTCTCCCACCAATGATATATTAGTATAAATTACGTAGGTCTCGGAAACATACTTCGGACAAAAAAAAATAGTGCTGAAATACCTAGCATGGCCAAAATTGCCATTTTGGCCTTTTAAATTCACTTCCGGTGTAATGTTTATTTATTATACCACAGTTACATCCAAATTATACGAAACAATAGTTCAGGCAATTGTATTTCTTAAATTATAAGTGTTCGATTAATAACTTTACAAAAAGTTTAACGGGAGTAATTTATTTTCATTAATAGGAGCAAAACGGAATAACACGGACAAGTGGCTTTTAGAACATCTGCCACTGCGTAAAAACAACATTATACACTCTAATGTGTTATGGTTAAGCGCAGCAGAATGTAATAAGCTTATGCTGAGCAGCACGTGTATAATTGTTTTTACTTGAGCAAACACATCCTCTACCTTAAAACATATTTTTCTATATCTTAACAATTAAAAAGTCCTATACTTAAACCTTATAATTTCGTGCATACTTATTTGCGATCAATTTCTTCGCGAGAAATAGATTTTCGTTGGTTCGTTTCTCATATCTGACTCAATGCGTCCCTGGGGATCATCTTAATGTTCTCTCTATTTGGGGATCTCCCATTATCATATGTAAGGTTTTGTAGTTTGGTTTAGTTTAAGATTAAGGTTGTGACATATTTTGAGCAAGGGTTGCTGTGAGAGGATTTAATAATAGGTTAGATTGGCAGTACAAATACCCTCAAATGAACCAACACATTTATTTGTGACAACATTTCATTAAATTGATTAATTGATTGCGTCAATCGACATATTAAGCGCAAACCTTAATACCTTAATACTTTGAAAACATGTTTGATATTAAATTATTCATTACAATTTATTTTAAATTTAATTCATTATAACATTTACTAGTAATTTTGTAGTGTTGCAATAATAATGAGTTCATGGACTAACATGAGAAACTTTCTTTAAAATAGCTAAACATTTACATAAATTTACATTTTAGAAATTGTGAACATTTAAATAGATATGAAATTGAAAATGATTAATGAACCCTAAAATATACTAAGTTCTTAAAATTACTTACATTTTATTTCACATCACACTTATTACGCCTAGAGATATTTTTCCGCACACGAACACCAACACTCCCGAACTTCACTTTTAGAATTCCCGGCCTCGACTTCCTCCTCTCCTCCTTCTTCTTCAGTTTTGATGTTCTTCTCCCGCCAGCTCATTGACCACGCCTCTGCCAAATCTCTCCATCATAATTGGTGAGTAACAATTTTTCATATCAGCATGGCTGTCCCTTACATTGTCGCACGGTTTTTACAAATAAGCATTTCCGCTGCTTAAGCAAGCATTTCCTGTTTGTTCACCATCGGCGTCTAGGCGGATGTGCGTATCCAGTTACATCCGGAGGATGTTTGTATCGAATTGTAATACAAGACTTCCTTTCCAGCAACTATCTGTACATTGATTCTATGAATTTTATATTACTAATAATTACATAAGTCTTACACATACCTGACCCATGGCAAGGCTGCTACCATCTGGATTTTATCTCTATTTAGGGATTTTCAATTATCATATCTGCCCCAAAACAAGAATGGTTTTATCTCGATTTTATCCCTGTTTGAGGCTTTTCCATTATCATATCTGTCCCAAAACAAGTCAGGTACCATCTTAATTTTATCTCATCCAGGGGCTTTTATTGACCATAACTGACTTAATGCATGCCTAGGAACAACGTGATGTTCTCCCAATGTCGGGAGTCTCAACAGACATGATACCACAAGGTAGCATCTCAATGTTCTTGTCATTTGGGGATTTTCAATGGCCGACATAATTATGTTTTATACGTGTTTAAGTTATTTAATGCATTCTTTACATGGAGATCTTTAAGATAGAATGGTGGAGCCTTGAAAGTAGGTCATTATTTAGTGCAGCTCGCACTCAAATAGTACGATGGTGGTTGTTACATCTCACTCCCACCTAAACGCTGTTACCAGTGTTTTCTTATATGAAAGATTACTGAACCCTCTCACAATATATTAAAATAAACAAACATCATTATAATATGCTACCATAAACATCAAACGTTTGATTTTAATAACATTTTTTAAGACGACATACAAATTAAACAGGCATTATTGTAGTGACCATAGCTACGTCATTGGGGGGTAATCTGGTCATCAGAGATATAAATATGGCAATACGACCTAAAATTTCACCGAAAATATAAATTTATTGCTCTAATTTGAAAGTCATTGCGGCGAAGACTTTTCATATGGTTTTTTTGGAAAACATAACTCATCTTTTAATCACTCTCATACACAAATACATGCAAATTGTTGAGAAATCCCTTATTAAAATATTAAATATAAAAATGTAATTTTACAATATTTACACTAAAAAGAGACATAAACGTAATATTTAATTTTATTCTTCTCAAGCTCAAGCTTTAGACTCTTAAAGTGTAAAGAAACGTTCTGCAGTCTCAAAGTTGTCGGATCCCTTTATTAAAAGCGAAACAGTTTATATTAAACAGCTACTTACAAGGAATCTCGGAAATATATTTCTTTAAGAATTTTCTTGGAAAATCCTTTACAGCAAGTTGTACGTTATTAGTTTATTACGTTATCCGTCGTGTTTATAATTAGAAACATGATTAATATGAATGGTTGGGAACGTAATAATATTATGAGAGTGTGTAATGCGGAGTGTTGTGACAAACCCTTAGACCCTTTGAAGACATAATGCTTACTTGAAAGGATGCCTACATAATGCCTAAATAAATGAAAGTGGTGAATAATGTCGGTCCTTCTTTATTAAATGATGGTAGAGCTTGGATGACTATAGTTACGTAAATAGCTATGGTTTACTATGTAGAACAATACTTATCAGTTTATTTGTTAGGGCGGTAATTCTGAACAAAACGCAACAGAATCGCTTATTGGAACACATACTTCTATATTAATTCAAAATAAGGAAATTAAAAATTAGACTCCTCAAACATGAATGGATTACTCAGCAAGCGATAAGAGGTACAAAGTCCAACCTGCTCTGCGCTACTTTATCTGCATACTTGCGTGCTGTTGTATCTGAAAACAGAATAATGAGCCGTTATATTTGTAAACAACAGCACTATATGAAAGCTAGTGAGACTAAATTCTACTTCTGACTTAGTTGGAAGAAAGGTACATTTCACGTGTGACTTTCATCTACAAATGTGAAAATAAAGATGTAGTGTTATTTTAAATGGTAAATGTTTACAACCAAATATTGATTGCTGCAGTTAGAGAAAGGAAGCATGTATATAATGTATATTTTGAGTTATTCTTTGCAAGATGTAATAGATTTAATTTGTCTGGTATCATCCTGCAATATTCATAAAATGTTATCTGGTTGATTTAGTAGGTCTGGAAAAATACGAGCACACTTCCTGTTACATTCTCGGTCCACAAGATTTCATTCGCCCACTCTTCTATAGCTCCATTTCGACTGACTGTCGAAATTGATCACTTGGACAGAAATGTACGTGTCAAACATTTCTTATACATTAACAAAACTGTCCTAAAATGTATTTCTTAAAAAACACAATAGTATTTTAGTCAGAACGATTGAAAATTATATATCTTTTAATCGAATATTGTAATGCAAACACATTATTCATAACACGTTAGTAATATCTAGAGAGTCATGAAAACGAAGGAATTAATATTTTTAGTCATAAGAGATACTATATTTTATTTGGTATTTATATTTTATTTGTACGTTAAGTTGGTAGTCCATACGAAAATACCCTTCTTATATTACTACAGTAGAGTACTTTACAAGTTGGACTCTCAAAGTCATTTCGTGAAATACAATCCACGAGATATAAGAAAATCTGTAAGAAGAGCGCATTTGGTTACAGAGTAAAATATATTGTTGTCAGAAACGTGACGGCATAGTGTGTTGAATGAAGATAAGTTTTGACACATTATTTTGTGAAATAATTCTCACTTTAAGCCCTTCAACTGTCAGATTTTCTGTTTACTTTGGAACAGAATACGCTTTACATAATGCAAGATACACACCACTCGTACTTCCTGATTTATATATTGCTGTCGTAGCGTATTTTTTGAAATTTTTGTATCTTTGCATTACACTTTCAAGGCTTTTTAACTCTATGTTGCATGGCTAGAACTATAAAGTAAAGGTGCATAGTAATGTGGGCTGTACTACTGAGTTACAAATTTCCGATTACAGATGTAAGGCTTCAGTAATAAAACTATACGGGTAATGTACGTTGGCTTCTCAGTACTGTTCCTCTGTGTAATAAAGTAATGGTGCATAGTAATGTGGGCTGTACTACTGAGTTACAAATTTCCGATTACAGATGTAAGGCTTCAGTAATAAAACTATACGGGTAATGTACGTTGGCTTCTCAGTACTGTTCCTCTGTGTAATAAAGTAATGGTGCATAGTAATGTGGGCTGTACTACTGAGTTACAAATTTCCGATTACAGATGTTAGGCTTCAGTAATAAAACTATACGGGTAATGTACGTTGGCTTCTCAGTACTGTTCCTCTGTGTAATAAAGTAATGATGCATAGTAATGTGGGCTGTACTACTGAGTTACAAATTTCCGATTACAGATGTTAGGCTTCAGTAATAAAACTATACGGGTAATGTACGTTGGCTTCTCAGTACTGTTCCTCTGTGTAATAAAGTAATGGTGCATAGTAATGTGGGCTGTAACTACTGAGTTACAAATTTCCGATTACAGATGTTAAGGCTTCAGTAATAAAACTATACGGGTAATGTACGTTGGCTTCTCAGTACTGTTCCTCTGTGTAATAAAGTAATGGTGCATAGTAATGTGGGCTGTACTACTGAGTTACAAATTTCCGATTACAGATGTAAGGCTTCAGTAATAAAACTATACGGGTAATGTACGTTGGCTTCTCAGTACTGTTCCTCTGTGTAATAAAGTAATGGTGCATAGTAATGTGGGCTGTACTACTGAGTTACAAATTTCCGATTACAGATGTAAGGCTTCAGTAATAAAACTATACGGGTAATGTACGTTGGCTTCTCAGTACTGTTCTCTGTGTAATAAAGTAATGATGCATAGTAATGTGGGCTGTACACTGAGTTACAAATTTCCGATTACAGATGTAAGGCTTCAGTAATAAAACTATACGGGTAATGTACGTTGGCTTCTCAGTACTGTTCCTCTGTGTAATAAAGTAATGGTTGGGCTGTACTACTGAGTTACAAATTTCCGATTACAATGTAGGCTTCAGTAATAAAACTATACGGGTAATGTACGTTGGCTTCTCAGTACTGTTCCTCTGTGTAATAAAGTAATGGTGGTAATGTGGGCTGTACTACTGAGTTACAAATTTCCGATTACAGATGTAAGGCTTCAGTAATAAAACTATACGTAATGTACGTTGCTTCTCAGTACTGTAATGTGGGCTGTATTACTGAGTTACAAATTTCCGATTACAGATGTTAGGCTTCAGTAATAAAACTATACGGGTAATGTACGTTGGCTTCTCAGTACTGTTCCTCTGTGTAATAAAGTAATGGTGCATTAATTGCTTTAAATTTTACTTCTATGTTTAATATACGTGATTTCCTAAACGTTATTTGTGTTCCGTTAATAATTGTATGTTTCTGTACAACACGGTTTGGATTTTGTTTTCCTTTACTGTCACGTTTAAATGTAATTTCATAATTTTTGTCGGGTTTAAAGTTTTGCCCTATGCCATTGTTTTCCCCCATAAGTTTAACGCAAACAAATCGTCTAAATGTTTGTAAAAACATACCTTTGCTTACATTTCATATTTAGTTTAACTCCTCAATAACGTAAGGCTTTACACGGTTGGTACTTGTATAAGACTCAAATTTCTAGCACTTCCCAGTTATCATTTTGGTATGATAAATGAAATTCAAATACGCTTTTTTGATGAAAAGCTTGTAAGAAACGAATTTGGAAATAGTAAATAAATTAACTTAAACAAAAACAACATATATCGGAATTTTTTGATCCAAATATCTGTTCTTTAAGTTATAATATTTTGGCGAGAATATTTTTAAAGTAATCTGCATATCTACTTCAAAATTATATTCATTTGTATTTTCAATTCAATTTCTTCAATTGTTAATTATTATTCGGAAGAACGATCTAAGTCAGATGGATTTGTAAAACCATACAGGTGGTAGAAAGGCAGAAATAGGGACAAGATAGTTTGCTCCCACATTATATAATAAACTACTTTAATAAAATAGTTTATTACTGCAAGAAATGGGCGAGTATTCATGTTGACTGATATTCCTACTTTGAAATAATAAGTGTTTAATTTTGAATGAATAATTAAGTATCAAACTTCTTTATCCTTCTCAGATCCTAACACCACTAGGATTTATTCAGTCGTTTGTTTAATTTTCACGAGTTTGTCCCGGTTTGCTAATTCACAAATAAAACAGTAGTACTCCTGATTTTGTGCGTACCTAACTTGTAATATACATTTTGTGCTTATCACAGATGGATTATTTATTGTATTACGTATAACATTTATAATTATATTAAATAAAATCACCTTTATTTGCAGAATGACAGCACATAAAAAAAATCCGGTAGTTGACTAAAGACTACATGTTTATTAACAAAATCCTCATAAATAGAGCTTCGATTCGTGATCATCATAGAAGTCCTTTTTAGGAGTTAAAAGAGCTCACAATATCCCATAATTTATACTAGACAAGTGAAATTTCATAACACTTATTCAGTCTCCACAAGATGGTAAAAACTAGCACCCTTACATGTGTTTTCTTGAATAATGCATAAAGTTTTAGACGAATAATTAAACAGTAGCTCAGCCTGATAAAAAATCTTATATTATTAAGCTCATTAGTTTTTTAACTATTACATTTTGTCCCGTCGACAATATAACGTAAACGAATATACACCTATTGTTTGGTGTATTTTTTTGTAATTTGTAACTTTAACTTCTCCGAGTGTAAATTATTATTAGAGTAAACACACACACACACACACACACACACACACACACACACACACACACACACACACACACACACACACACACACATATATATATATATATATATATATATATATATATATATATATATATATAAAACAGCCATCATACTTGAAATACACTTAACATGAGCCAGCCATATTCCATGGTTAATAATGCGACATCCAAAATTCACTTTTGCTTGTGTAAAATCGAAATTTCGTGCACATTTAAAGTCTGCCGATGATCAATATCTTATTACGTCATACATTTACATATTTTTATTGTGTTAGATTTTACAGTGGTTTTTAAATAACAAAAGTTCCAGTGAGGTAGTGATATTACTACAACTTGAGGGATCAGTGCAATCAAACCTTGTCATCTACTACAGTCTATTCTTTTACTGTTTATTACTTAAATAAGTTACATGTCCTAACAAGTAACTTGCTAAAATCTCATACTATGATTGTACTCAGATTGTTTACACATTTAGTTATCCTTATTGATATCATGGTTAAAAATAAGGAGAATGTAAAAATATTTGCTAACACTCAGCCAAATACCGTGAAGTAATATGCAACATCATAGAACTCAGTATTGCCTATATAGAAATAACTTCGTAAAAAATTTGAAATCTACAAATCAAACTCGTTTTCGATATGTCGTGCGGAAATTCAAACAGAAATTAAATGTTTTCCAGCTCTGCTAGTGATAGGATGCACTAACGCTCAGACATTATGATTACCCAGTTTAATACGACCTAGCATTATATTACAAACATATTGTTATACACTGTCATATTATTTTGAAAGTTATTAATTAGTATACGAGCAGACATATAAGAGCTATATTAGTAAACATTTGCGACAAACAATTCCAACCTATCTAGATATACGTTAAATAGGGCAATATCAAGGCAGGAAGTGTGCACAAAGTAAGCATGAAAAATTACGTCATTATGATAAGAGGATTGGATGCCACACTGTGACTAATGGGGCGAATATGTCACCTTAGGCTCCATTGAATCCTTCACACCTTTACGCTGGTGTTAGATCAAAGCCTGACCTATAGGGTCATCTAATTGTATATGAGGGATAGTTATATACCCACTTTAAATAGTCTATTCTGTGACATTAGTTTGAAAATGGATTTATATTGTAATATGTTTACGAAGATGATGTTCTGTTTCTTTTTGGAAGATTTATAAGGGTTGTTTAGTCACGATTTGTATAAATATATAAATAAGATTTTAATTAAACATCAAATAAATCGTAAAACAACTAAATTTTAGTTAATAAATGTAGTTGGAATAATATTAAAATTATATTTTGAAAAATATGTTTTAAAATAAAGTGTCTAACATGTTCTGAGCTTTTAGAAAGGTCATAGTTCAGTTTTAAAATATTGATGTAAATGTATTGAAAAGGTTTTATGTGTGCTTAAACAAGAAAATAGTTTTCCTAATTTTATATAAAAAAGAGTTTTTGTTTTTTTTTTCTTATGTTTAAAAGATAACGAAGAATTATTTTAAATGAAACTAAAGTCGATGTTTGATTTGAGCACAGTAGCGTTTTATTTCAACACAGTTTCTAAGGAAAGTAGAATTGAAAGTTACGATGTTGAAAGTATTAAAAAGAATAATACTTGTACTTTACACTGTTAAAAATACAAATTGTAGATATGAATATCTTTGTGTGAAGACTCATTAAAAGTAAGAATTCCGATTTATAAAAATATATGTATATTGTACACTTGTTTATGTCCAACTTTGTTTCAATAATGTCTTATATACATATGCTTCCTTAGCAATGTATTTTAAATGACTAAAGCACGATTGTTCTTCACTTGATGAGTTTAATATATTTCGAATTTTTTATTTTTATCATGAAAGACATGGTAACGTTTTGGGTATTGCTATAAAAGGAACAGAACATATCAAGAATTGACTTAGAGGGTTAGTCATTCATGTATTTGGGTTTATTTGGATAATTAATATCGAAAATACTTACACTAGTTGCAGTATTTCTTCAATTATATACCCGAACTTTCATTATTTCTATCAGGGTTAAAATCTTTCAGAGTTACAAAAAATAAATTTCAATTTGTAAAATGAGAAATTTAGCCAGAGTTACGTACTGTGACATGATTAAGATACTATAAAATAATTAAATTTTATAAGAATTATTTAAAACTCAGGAAACCACACCGTATAATTACGAAAAAGTACAAATGAAGGATACAGAGCAAAAAGCGACAAATCTTAAGTGTGTGTATCTGTTTTAAGTAAACCTCAAAATATCTTTGAAGATGAAGTACTTATATTTTTTAATTTTCCTCTGCTTAATATATGTTACTGCGATTGTGGGCTTGGTTCCAAAACATGTCAGTATAGCTCGTATTAACGATTTTCAAGGGTGCTGAAACAATATGAGAAATTACTTATAATGTGTTGATAGTATTCCTATTGAGTGGATTTCTAATAACCTTACATAAGATGGTAGAAAATTAGAAGATAGTTTATGAATGAAAGTACAACCCACTGGAATACATTTTGACATTAATGCACGGTTCCAGAAATTATATATATATATATATATATATTTATATATATATATATACAGGGTGTCCAAAAAGTCCCGGGTCGGTTAAATATTTTACAAAATATTCAAATAGAGCTACAAAACCTTACACAAAGTTACTGGACATAAAAATCTAATTTATCACATATTCAGTGATCCGCTACTTCCTCAGGGGGGCGGCCCGCTAGGAGTCAGAAGAAAATCTTAAATGTAAGCATAGGTTGATATGCATATCAAAATTAAAGGTCTATATTACTAGAGCACAGAGCCGCAAACCCGACCTCAAACGGATAAACCGAGTCAAAAAATGACAGCCGTTCAAAGACGGCTAGAGTTTGCAATCTAGAGTTTGCAACTTAGGTTAATGTAAAAAATACACTGATGAGCTTTTTGATTTATAACTTTACTAAACATTAAAAAAATGGACATGAGGTATTTCTCAAATTACTGATTCAATTGTAAACAGATTTGGGGTTAGTAAAGTTTTTTTTTACTCATCACATATTAAGGTAGCGGATCACTGAACTGATGTGATGATAAAATAGATTTTTATGTACAGTAACTTTGTGTAAGGTTTTTGTAGCTGTATTTTCAATATTTTGAAAAATACTTAACCGACCCGGGACTTTTTGGACACCCTGTATATATATATATATATATATATATATAAAATTAATAATTCATATATATATATATAACTAATAGTATATATATATATGTATATATGTGTATATATATATATATATATATATATATATATATATATTATATATATATATATATACATTGAATCGCAAAAATGTACTTGCACCGCCGGGACTCGAACCCGGATCTCTCTCACTTGCCGGGTGAATGTGCTACACATTACACCACAGAGCCCTCACTTTTTACGATTCAATTATTTTGTATTTGGCCGTATCTCTCACATATGCGTTTAAATAACCAAACTAACATATGATCGGAAGACCAATCAACCAAAGCAAGTTTTTTTGCGATTTAATGTTTATTGAAATTAAATAAGGCTATTGCCATTTATACAAATTTAATGTATATATATATATATATATATATATATATATAGGTTCATATATATATATATATATTTCTTTATACCCAGGTCAATGTCCCTGAACTATTTGCTTCATTTATAATTTTTTTTTTAATTTTCAGGTTTATGTTAAAACATGATTATTATAATTTTTAAATATTTAATAGTGCTATGAAAATGATGCATAATATTTACTTATAGTTACAATAAACTACTTTTATCCCTCCTAAATAATAACTTAAATGTTGTATATAAAATTCGCAGTGTTCAACATAATTAATTTTAAAATACTGTATGAGGTATTTGAAAGATAAATGAATGTAATTATGTATACTGTATTATCATTAGTAGACGATGGTTATAAATGTTCTTGCTGGCAAGTATTGTACTTAGCAGGGCCTCAGTATTGTATTATTTATGGAATCAAAGCAATTCAATTCAATGTATGTATATGCCAGTAGAACCTTCACTATGTACAGAAAACACGATGTGTCACTTATATCTGGGCAAATGTAATGGTTGTCCACATCACTAACCGTGAATCTTGAATTAATGGAGTAAAAAGAGGATAATTGTTGAAGTGGGTGGGGGTTCCTTAATATTTAAGGTTCTTAAAATCTAAATATAAGGGAGTATGGATTCCACTTTAATAAGAAGAGTTAGCAAACCTTACTGTCTAAGTGACATATCTGAGATACAGCTCTCTATTTCGAAAGGAGGCGACCCCTGCTCTCAACCAGACCCACTTGAATATCCAGTTCTTTTAGAAAGAATTCGTTATAGGACATAGTATTTGATGTGCAACTTAATTTTCTAGTCCTTAGTGAGCAACAAAAAAAACTGAGTTGATAAAATCCAAATTCAAAAATAAGCAAAATAATAATCAACTGAGTAAATTTGAGTGCTTAATTTGTGGTAAAGAATAAACCACAACTGTATCGACTATACATTGATTACGTAATTTAATACTTCCAACTCTCGTACTAGATAAATTTACAGATTTATGATGGAAACTCTGCCATGTGAGCTTCTTAGAGCGGTATAAGTCACATGAGAGTCGGCATCCATTACTCATACACTTACAAGCAATATATTTCCACAAACAGTTCTTCATGCACTCAGAAAAGGTTCAACGCTTTTTAAAATTTTCCATCCATATATATTTCTATTGGATTAATAGTTATATGATAAATGAAAAAACTTTTTACATTTAGCATTGTTTGTTTTTCAATCTACAAGGTGGACCAGACCCCTGGGATACAGATTGGAGAGGTATAATAATTGAAGACATAATTTTAGCGCAAGGTAAATTGAAAACATTTTCTTTCCAAATGACCTGAGTCACGAGACCTTTAAAATGTGATACCACACACCCCACTTTCACATTTAAAATTTACCGAAAATTAAGCCCCAAGTCCCCGAAAATACCTCTTACAGTATGCATGTACTATGTATATTGGATGTGTTCAATCACTCTGATGTCTGTCACATGACCGGATCCAAATTAAGTTGCTGCATATTTTATACTTTTAAAGGAACACTTTTACTATCCAGTACAGTCATAGTCAGCTTTTATAATATTATATCACTTATGAACAGAGTATTTCGATCACTCTGCCTTTTTATGTTTTTATATAGGTAATTAAAGAATGCGTGGGTATAATTTTAGGAATGAAAAAGGAAAAACATGCAAGATATAAGGCTGCTTTATACAAATAGATTTCATGGTGGATTTTTATTACAAGTTCAACTGGCAGCTCTGAAAATGAGTTTTGTTTATTAGGTTACGGCCACCAAGCAATAATTGCACGTCGCCTCTCCACAGTCCAATTGTGTCAATCTCCGTCCCTTGCCCACCATCAGGTGATCATTTCTCGCTGGTTTCAAAATATTCTTATAACATCCAAGTTAGTATTATATTTGTATATTGTACGGATTAAATCTTTCTCGAGATATCTTGATACGTGATGTATTATCTGCATTTTTGTTCTTTCAGCTGGGTTTCACAACAGTGTTTATATAATAAAAGTTTATACACCAAGCCTCCAAAATATAATGAATATGTTGGATTTAATACACATATGTGTTAATATGTCACATATCAAAATCTCATATGATTTTTCTCGTTTGCCATCATGGTTACTCATAAGGACAAAATGTAAAGATATTTGCCAACAAATAGCGAAAACCGTTGGATTGACTTGCTTAATTAGAATATCGGTCTTACCTATATAAAATGAAGTTTTACGAAAATTAAAAAAACTGTTCGACTGTAAGATATTGTGTATACGGACAGAAATCGGTCTGCCTATCAAGACCGACATAAATTAAATGTTCTGGCCCCTAAAATAGTTGCATTCACTAACGCTTACCCATTTATATGTATTTTATATATTTAATATTCTAAATACATAATATTTGTTTTAAATGCTGCCTATTTTTAAGTACAGATACACACCAATATATAATACATAGCTTTCATCACAGATAAATAAGTTATGTTGCTGTTTTGTATTTAGTTTTAAATTATAGTTATTTATCATTTAAGTTCTTCATCTGTCTTACTAAAAGTTCTTTGAATGATATGCATCCAGTAATAGCGAAGAACAAGAATCATCTATACAGATAATAATGATTGAATAATTTGAAATTTGACTTGTGAAAATTTATGTTTCTAAAACAAGTTACCACTTGAAACTTTACCTACTGTAATTGCTTAAGTAAGAATATAGATAGTTGACTGTGTAACTAAACCTATTTTTAAGGAGAACACTAATTTATTTTGTCCATGAGTAATAGGTTATAATTAATAGTCCTACGTATATTTAAAACAAATATATCATATATTTCATTTATTGAAAATAAATAGTTACAAATAAATCATAATAAACTCATTAGTTTTCTTGGCTATAAAGTAACTAATACTTGAAATTTGGAACTGTCGGCACTTCTATAAACGAGGTAGTATTGTTTACAAGGAGCATGTCTTATATACACAGCCTTCAACAATAAAGACAATAATTCATAATAAAGATAAAGTAATGAGATATGTATTACTTTACTGAAACAAGTTAATAACAAATAATATGCGATAAAGGGTAGCACTTCACCATACGAGTAAGTGAATTTTTTTTTTCAAAAAGTAATTTCTACAGATTGAAACTGCATCATGTAATATTAAAATTGGATCTGGCCCACAGCTTCAAATCTTATAGTTGGACGTCCAAAGATGTTGACTGAGAAAACGTCTTCGTAAAGAAAACATAACCGAGTCGTTGTTTTGAGTCGATTCTTTGACTATGAACGAAAAAAACATCGTCAGAGCTCGAAATTCTAAGGTGACTAAAAATCACTAGTGTTGTAGAGGCAGTTTCATTAGAATTTTTCATTACTCCATACCCACCAGTTAATCAGTGGGTTACAGAGGTATTTTGGGATAGATCTTAATATTACATTTATATAAGAAAATATCAAATAGAAAGGGCTTAAAGTGTGTTTATCTGTTATAAAAACGTCATTATGAAGGGGCATGTGAACTATTATTTGTTTAATAAATTAATAATGTTTACTACTTAAAAATTCCAAACATACTTTGTACGCTTATATAAAGAAAAATATTATTGTTGTTTTTTACATCTAGAACATTAGAAATTTGTTTACGTGATGATGAAGCCAATGCTAATGTTACCTGGAGCCACGTGGCATATCCTTAACGAAACGTTTTACATCTGGTCTCATGCCAAGTCAATTTGGCAAAAGAACATTCCTTTCGACAATAAATGGTCCTTAATATCTTTGCTAAATGACAATTAAAATTTTCTATTACCTAAACAATACTGTATAGCTTATTTTAACTTTTATAGTACTATTTGTAAAGTGATAAAGAATTAAAAGTGACGTTTAGATCATCTTGTGTCTTTTTCGTTATTTAGAAACGTAGGAAAGTGAAAAATCTTTTATTAGCCCTGTCCTTAAAAAAATACTGCGAATTTACAGAATGCTATAGAAGGAAAAATCTTTTTTCTTAAGTTCCAAATGGCTCTAATAAAATATGTGGAGAAATTGATAAACCCAGTACTTACAAAAAAGTTCTGTTAGACCCTGTTTATTTTTAAGAAACTTAAAAACGTACTAATATTGGTTTATAAATTCGTTTGAGATACCTGTTCATATAATACCTGAGCAAACTGTACAGCTCATACTATAATAGGAAAAAATTAACAGATTTATCATTAGAAATGTTACCTTGAAACTAGAATTTAGAAACCAGATAGGAATATTTTTCTAGGGAGATGAAATGTTAGAAGTGATAGTTATTGATATTAAAAATGTCTGGAGTGTATAGTGCTCAAAAAATTCTTTTTAATTTGATGTAACTATACCGGTTGAATGCAGGTTAATTTCTAAGCAAAACTACAATGAAAAACGGCTCGGATTTCAAAAGTTCTTTTAATAGAAAAAATGAATAGAAAAATGAAATAGAAGTCGTAAAGTGGACTTAGTAATGGAGTTAACATTTGATGTGATTGATTAAATTCTTAGTAAAATGAGGTAGTGAATTTGGGAATTAATTGAAGACCAAAGCTACAAAGTGAACGATTACGTGATATTCATGTAAAATTCTACGTTTATGATCGTTTCGGAACTGTTAAGTTTTTCTCTTCCTGGGATTGATTAGTATGCTTGTATTATTAAAAAAATGTACTGGGCTTTTACTTAACAATGCATATATGAGTTAAATATCTTATTTTGCAATACATACATATATATATATATATATATATATATATATATATATATATATGTATACATATGATTTTTTATAGATACTTTTTATTACTAAAAGAAGGTTCATATTGAATTGAATAGACAAAACTTTTTGACCCGGGAAGTCTGACACACCGATGCTCGTAATATTGTGCATGGCATACATGGTTGTTATTTGTAAACTAGTATTAGAACTGTGCAAATACAATTTTTAGAATATAATCTGTATGCTTGATTATCTTATAATTTCAAAATAATTTATAGTTCCTAAACGGTATACAAGAATCGGTGATTATACAGTAGAATACCCAAATCATGAATAAGCAAAGCAATAATAAATTAAAGTTTTTCAAAATTTCTATTTTTTTACTTGAGATAGCAGGTCTCGATGCATACCCCGAGGTTGCTATCTCCCCGAAACTGGCCATCCAAAGCTTCGCATCCTCTCTGGGTATGTAACCTACCTAGTATAGAACTTTTTCTCTTCTTGTTTAGTAAATGTTTTAATGGATTAATTCGTATTAGGTAGGAGCGGTTTAGGGTTGCGGCTTACTGTACCGCTCGGTGACCAATTTATTTGAACGTTATGAATTGATACATTTATTTCTAACAGGTCTTGCCAGGTGATGACGGTGACATTATCGATTTACTTAATATTCGTTTAACATATAACATCACAATCTCTGACGAGACACCCATACGTCTCATACTCAAATATTATTGTTTTCATTTACGCAAAGCAAAAGGTTTGGCAAACACAGGATCAATATTATCAGTTTATTGCGCAAACAAATAAAATCTTATATAAATGAAAATAATATTTGGTTATATGGAAATTATTGTAAGCTGAAATAAGATAATTATATTGATATAAAAAGAAGAAAATGCTACGATTATTAGTAAAACTTTTAAGTTAATGTCATTTAGAAACAATAATAATTAAATTAAAATCGTAATATAATTTAAATTCGATAGAAACTATAATCATTAGCAACAGAAATAAAAATATAACTTACACAACCCCTAATTATTTTGTAATAAAAGGTTTGTACTTTTACGATTCTCATGACAGTTTTGACACTGAATCGCTTTTTACTAAATTGTTATTTGCTGGCACAGTTAACATAATTAAGAAATATAATCTCTTGAACCAGTGGAATTGGTTTAAATATGTTTATGATACATTTGTTTTAGATTGGTAATATTCATGAATAAACTGACGGGGCAGCTACAAGATATTTATTTTGCTATCTTGTACGTTGGAAACGTTTAGAAGATTGCAGTAAAACTAATTCATTACACAATTTCAAGTTTATCTTAGAATTTCGAAAATACATACGGACCATTTTTTACCGTCATGACAAAGAGTGAATGTATGTATATATTAAAAAAAAAGATTTATTTTTAAAATTGCTACGTTTAATTCTGTTTATTAAGATGACGCAGATACGAACGAAGATGAATAGAACTTTACTAAATACTTACTCAGCAAAAGATTTTCTCATATTCATAAACAAATCTTCATTAAGTTATTCTGTTTTTGTGAAAACTTTTACAATTTATTAGGTGATGGGTGAGGTTTTTTTAAAGTTAAGTTAGTACAGTTCTTAAAATGATAAATTACATCATTGTAATTTAAATTAAGTAGAAAACGTGTTATAGTACATTCAATCTAATATCCTTATCAAGGATTTAATGTGTACCCACATTAGTAGACTCTGGAGTAACAATTGAATGTATTAAATTGAAGATTACATAGTTTATTTGTAGTTTATGTGCAATCATAACAACAAAATATAACTATTTTATTATTCTCCAATGATTAAAGTAAAATAAAAAGACAGCAAGAAAATGAGGAATTACTTAGTAGAGCACTCTTTGTGACAAGTATTCTGAAAGGTGTTCAACCAAGCGAAGAGAGATAAGAGAAGTTTGGAAGTTTGAAAAGTTTGGAAAGTTCTGAGTCATTTAAATCTCTTCACAACTAATCAATAAAGTTTTTCCATCTTGAACTGTCTATTTAACTGTTTTAAATTTTACTTTAATATATATTACATTACTAATATTAAGGAACTTGTTTCCTTGTTGAAACCTATCTTCCATATATAAACCACCCTGATGTAGGTTCTCGTACTCTGATTAAACTTTACACTCAGATTAAATTAATTAATAATTCAGTACGAGTGAGGCACATGAATTTGTAGGAACTGTTTATGAGTAAATAAAAACAGTTTTTATTAACAAATACCAGGTAATTCACTGACACCGAGATGTAGCTTGCCTAAAATCAAAATAATTAAATTAACCATATGCTATTGAAAATAAGATGTCCATTCTTTACTTCATATTAAAATATTAAATAGGTGTTATGTATTATTATCTAAACATCACATTTTCGTTTGACTTGGTATTTTCATATTTTGAGGATACTTATGAACTAACACCTTATACCTTATACCTACTGTACCTTATAAGGCAGATGTTTGTGTTTCTGATTGTGTTTCTACTTAAGTTATTGTCTAAAACCGTCATTGTTGCTTATTTTAAATCACGGTAATTATTATGGATAAAGTAGACTCTTTTGCATACACTTCAGAAGCTTAGGAAATGTGCAATACCTCCATATGTGTATTGTAGGCTTGGAGAAGTGTGAATTAAGTTGTCAGTAGAAACCTTCAAATTGGTTGTCCACAATCAATATATTAACATCTACATTTTTGGAATACCTCTACAATTTTTCTTGATCTGTCAATTCCTCCTGTGTTAGATGTTGTCTACAGAATTTGATTTAATAAAATAAATCATCGCTAGGGGATCAAGTTTACGCGTATTTCGAGACTGTATACCTATCACACTTATCTATCTTTCATATAAATCATAACGTCTTTTTATGTTTATACTAAATTTGACAGAGAAATAATATTAATAGGACGAACTCACTGTGACCACATGACGAGGGCCAACATATAATTATATATCAGGTCGTGTCATGAAATCTAGATTAATTGCCTCGAGCAGGAAGTCTTGAATATTCAGAGTCAATGAACTTATATAGATATTAAAGTAAATGCATCGCAAAAATTAGTCGGCAAAAGTATTTACTTTAAAGAGAGATGCGTTAAATTACTTCTTTGTGTAATTGGTAATGAATTTAGTTTTACAAGTCATTTGTAAAAACATTTTTCAAATGTTACCTTGCTAGTAGTATATTGTATAAGGAACTTATTTGCATATAAAAGTGCCAATTAATAGCTCCCATTATGTACCTTACAATTCCTATTACGCTCCTATTTTCAGACACATACAACTGCAAAAGCTTTAGGTGGAAACATCTCAAAAGCAAGTATTCCTGAAAATACTTATCCCTTATGAAGCTAAAGCACCTCACCCAATAAAAGATCTCTCAACAATCATCTATTGTGGTGCACAAGACAGCGATAAACGAAATGGTGGAAAGATAATCACTTGTTATTTTCTAAG
Organism: Homalodisca vitripennis; assembly: GCF_021130785.1. Taxonomy (NCBI): domain Eukaryota; kingdom Metazoa; phylum Arthropoda; class Insecta; order Hemiptera; family Cicadellidae; genus Homalodisca; species Homalodisca vitripennis. The sequence goes on from NC_060207.1 coordinate 196,348,908, forward strand.
CTGAGATATAAATAACTTAGTGGATGATTGCTATAATCTTGCCTTCCAGTAAATTTTTCAGTGAGGGGTTATACAACTCTGAGGCTGCTGCAACGGTAATGGAACATGCCGTCACTGCAGGTGTCACTGACGCCTGTAGGGGCATCCATTTGTTGGTTCCCGAAAATGCTCTAATTGAAGTTCAAGGCATCTAGTTAACATTTCCTTAATGAGGCCTAGCAGATAATTAATCTAATTTATGAGATTACTCATCCAATGATATCTTAGGGGCACTGTAAGCAAAGCCTCATATAACAGTAGTTTATAAAGTTGAGCTGAAGGTGGATAGAAAATTTACGAAATAAACACTTTTTATACCACGCATAATTTAGAAGAGGGGTATTTATAGTTATAAAGTCGCCTCCAATAAATCAGAGTTCCTTTCACTTCAATGATATCACAATTTGACTAAACATGAAAAACTATTTTAAATATTAAATTATTTATTTTAAATCGCCACCCACTACTGTATCACCGTTGATTAAATTATTTTATTTTAAGCGTATTTAGACCATATTATCTTCACCGCTTCTCCTATTATAATCTTTCATAGCATTCTGTTTATGCTATTTTAACAATGTTCCTGCTTTAACCAGTACAGAACACTGTATGTGTCATACAATCACATTACAATGCACTATTACGGGCGCGCGCTTCACACACACACACACACACACACACACACACACACACACACACACACACATATACATATTTAAATTTAATTTATATTAATTTACTACGTAGGACTTATATAATATTTAAATTAAAATTAAAAAACACATTAAGTTTTCTTTAAATTTTGATAATATTTATTGCAAAACATTTATTATTTTATACTAATATTACCATAATCATGGCACAATTGCTAAATGACTAGATCACGTTTTTTTAGAAATGTAATGTTAATATAGAAGAATATTATAACCGTACCTACGTTGGTTTTTAATGTGTTATATTAACAAATGCATAGAAGAGAAATCCAGAACTCCTCACAAAATATCACCCTATTCTTCATATACGTTTTAATGCATGTGACTTCTTCAGTTCATATAATGTTTGTTATACCTGTACATTTGAAAACTAAAGGTGTTAAATTATTAATAATATGATGTCAGAGAAATGGCTTTAAATTGAACACTATCACTAAAAATATACTACAAATAGTTAAGCCAACACACAGGATAGGGGATGAATTCCAATTATTTCTAAAGAACGTCTAAAACTCCCTTGATATGAAAAAATCCCAGCCAAATCTTTTGAAATGACGTGCACCATAATCAAACTCAGTATTCCTCATATAGAAATGAGGCTTAATGTACAATTTCAAGTCTAAAAATCAGCTCGGGTTAGAGATATCGTGTGGATAATAGGTTAGAAAGTTTAGGTAAGAAACATTTTTTTCATTCCTTAACTGATAGGTTTCACTAACGCTCAGCCAATCAATGAAGGAGGCTTCTTTGGTTATTAAATATCCAATGACAAGATATTGCACATAATACTCTAATATGTTGCTAACTGAAATGTTGGGAATTCACATCGAAGGAAAAACCACGTCCATAGCAAATACCCGTGGTTTATTATAAAACTTAGTGCTGAGATTTTGAAAGAGGTGAAGTTCGTTATAGTGGTTATTATGAGCCAAAATGTCTAATAATGTGGTTCTCCGTACAGTATAAGCTCGAGACCCCTTGAAATAATATTGTAATATGTTTTCTGCGAAACTTTTTGAGGATGGATGATATTTATTTATACCACGGCAATGGCATAGTAACATTGAAATATTTTTAAATATACCTAATATGTAATACAAAGACTTTAGAATTCACTGAATATAAAATATAAATATAAAAGTAATACTAATAATATAGTTATAAAAATAACAATAACAATATAAACAAATAAATGTATTATTAATACAGTAAAATGAATAGATAGTATGATATCTTTAATAGTAATAAATATGATTATATCAAAAAATTAAAATATTAAACAATGTATTAAGCTTCAAACTACTAAGTAAAACTGTATCATTAGTGAAGCATGGCAATTTATGCGGCGTGTGCGTGTAAGGTATTTGCTTCATAAGGTTTAAATAAAGACTGCAATAACGCAAATAAAAAATATTAATATTAAGGTATATAGTAATAATACAAGTGTATAATTACAATATTCAAAGCATAAGTTATGAGAGTGCGCCCGCTTGTGTGTATTTTATTATATGTGCAGTAATAGTGTATTATTGTATTTATTTTACAGTTTATATTTTAAATGTAAAGTCTCAAGTTCTTTTAAAAGTGAGTTTAAAATAGAATAAAATTATTCTCAATGAACAAAGAAAGTAATTTAAAAAAATCATTCGCTATGAAACTACCGTACATGGGATAAATGGTCCGATTATTCTATTTTCAACAGTAATCCCAATTAACTAAGGCCGTTTAGCTTACATTAAGGGGAAACTTTTAAAGTTAAATTTCAAATGATGAGACATTTATGAGCACCATCAATCCAACAAGTAACCTCATGACATTTGTTATTAACTCAGTGTAAATTGTCATATCATTGATTTACTTTCACATTATACTTGGTTTGCTTTCAAGTTTATTTATTTTTCACGTTCATTATTATTCAAGTTTTTATCACGTCATGGTGGGTAACCTTAAGGTCAAGATTAAAAATTTTATTTGGTCTTACTAAAAATAAGCATATCTTATTATTATTAGGTGTCTTATTAGGTGTATTGCATGGTCAACAAGTTTTGTGCTATTTCCAAAATTACTAATCTCCAGGTCTTCACGAAGTTACTTTAAAGCCGGTTATAAAATGTGTATTGAACGAACATACAAGAAAATTCAACTAATAAAGAATTTAAATAATTATATATTGATTAATATTTTAGTTTAAAGTTGTGTAGTCCGGATACCCATACTATTACCTAGTAAATAAACCTCAATTATAGATGTTATGGTTATTCGTTCTTAAAATAGTCCCAATAAATCTGAAAATCATTATAAGAAATCGGGAAATTTATGGATAACATTTATGTTATTAGAAATTTTTTAAAGTATTAATACAGTTACACGAACTTTACTTCTTTGTCTAAGAAATTCTACGACTCTACCTTGACAATATATTTCTGTTTGCTTCAGTCTATGTTGCCTAGATTAGTAATAAATCTCAAATTGTTGCTAAAGATAGAAAGTTTTAGTCTTTCAAAGTCAGTAACTTGGAAGTAAATATTATTAGAGCCGAGGCATATCTTGTACAAAGTGGCTGGATTAATATTACTCTGGTTTTATGATATGTTCAGGTAAATGTATATAACATGTATTTTTACTTAAAATTTATTTTAGTAATTATAACAACTATTTCTTAACACATAAAAACAGCCTCCCTTAGATAAAATTAGATAACCTTGGTATACGTGTGATATCAGGGTTTTTAAAGATATCGTAGCTAGGCGGAAATATATTGATGTTTAATTTTGTATTTTAATTTAATCAAAGTACTTTTTCCTTTGTACATCGCATTCAATGCAGAATAAGAAAACTACTTGTTCTTAAATTTTCATTAGGAAAACACATACATATTTTAATTATTATAAATCACAAATTGGCGTAAAGAGTTAAATTAATAACACACTTTGGAGAATGCATACTCCGTTCCTGTAAACGTTAATTAAAAGTACACACCGTGTTGTGTTTGCAATCCCATCACTGTTTTCAAGAGGACCAACGTCTGTCTGTATTAACAAGTTGTTTGCTTTAATTTTTCCCTCATTACTGTGGTTCCAGTGTTTTGTGTTATTTGTGGTTAACTACCCATTATTGTGTTTTTGTTATCGTAAAAAATTTACAGTATGCATATTTTTATTTATAGAGGCTAGTGTAAATTATTTATGTTAATAGAAAAACAAACATTAAAAAACTATGTCTTATTCGAATTTTTAAATCTGTTATGTGCTTATCTATTTTTACAACAACCAGTTTTGTATTTATGCTAGCCCAATTAAAATATTTCTAAACAAAAGTATATATTATAAACAATGACTTAAAACAGTGTATATTATAAAATAAAACACAAACACACATTAAATTTAACAAACTTGAAAAATTATGAAAAAATTAAAATTTCAAAATACACATTGAATTGTATATTATGATGTAAGTTGTGCATCAACATTTGTTTTATCACTATATTGAAAAACACTATAACAATATTTGTAATTTTTTTGCGTGCCCTTTCTTTAGCAAAGGTATGTTCTTCAAACACCATTTTACACACTACGCCACGCAGGACAAATTAACTTTTATAAATCACATATGTTTAACTACAATTAACAACAAATTTGATTTTTGTACTCAATTTTGTGATTTTTCCGTGAAAGATAGCATTGCAATCGAAAGGCCTCACAAAATAAAATGTTATAACTGTTGGTTCTCGTGTTTTTCAATGTGATTGAAATTAAGAATAACCAATAGCTTTCTCCGTCTTAAACGTAAAGGTTTATGGTTATAAATCTTATACGTTTTTACAACATTTTGTGGTTGCTTTATATAAAGCAAAGTCCGTATAAAGAAAAACAAGAAATTGTTGTCTTTGTTGTTAAATTGTTGTCCCACTAGTCTATAAATTGTAAGAAACAAAATAAGAAAGTAAAGTATTAAATATTAAATGGGTCAAAACTTTTGGATTTGGGTAGAATAGGAAACTGTTCAAGTTGAAAATGGATTGTAGTAGGAGACTATATAAAGTACACATAGTTCAGATGAAAAACTTATTATAAATTATATGAATATAATACGTTATTACATTTAAATAAATAGTCCAAAAGTACTAGTTTTATCCTCCAAACTATCCTCTAAATTTAGGTTTATCCTCGTAATCGTTAAGAAATAATAACGTGTTACTCTTTCCACTTGTTACTACCTTTACAAATTGCAACTAAGAAATTAATATGGTTCTTACAATATCGGTCAAAACAACGGTCCAACTTATTTCGCCTGAAAGGAATAAGCCAGAACGTATATATATATATATATATATATATACATATATATATATATATATATATATATATATATATTATATATATATATATACACTTATTTGTCTAACAATCATTTAATTCTTAAAAAACTAACTATTTATGAAATGCGTACTATATTACGAGCAAAGTCGGCCTTCATATAATAATCCACTAACACTACTTTAATTTTATATGAACCATAAGTTATATTTGTATCGAAATGTAAAAGCGTGCATGTAAAAGACGAGTGTGATTGATTGAATTAAAACGATAAATCGGTTGTATATTGAAAAAAATATTGCTGTTATTACGGTTATGGTAGAAATAATACCCATTTCACCAAAAAATTTTAAATATAAATTTGGGAGCCAAATTTAATCATTATTAAATATGTTTATATTCTGAATAATATTTATACAATGAGTTGGTTTTTCTTAAGAACTGTTTAATCCACCCACTAATTGTAAAATACTATTTAAATTTTGCTTATCGTAGACCGCACGTATGGTTTAATTATTACAATATATTACCATATATTATGAGTATGCGTTTAACTAAAGTAGTATGTCACTTCATTATATGTTTCAACAAGTGGTAAATATTAGGGCATTGGAAGGAAGCCAAATTCACTTTCTACACAATGCAGTGTTTTTAATGCTTTGTAATATGTTGGATGATTGCCAGACCTTATAGGTTAACCATTATTATGGGAAAGCTTTTAGGAAATTAAACTTCCAGTCACCAACTCATACACATATGTCTGATTTAAATTGTAAGTAAAATTGGACTTACTATTATTATTATTGTGTTACTGTTGTTATTATTATTGTTAGAAAGCTAATAACAGTTCCAGCTCCATAAATTCGAAGTTAAAAAATTCTAGCAGTTCCCAAGAGACGAATGCTATAACTGTCCCATAGAGGAAAGTATGTGCTTCCACAGGCATCAGTCTTATAGTACGGAAAGTAAACAATAATTGAGTTTTTAATGATTAGAGGCTTCTAGAATTTGAAGTTTATATTGACTTGCTGTTATGTGAGGCTGTCAGAAGCCAGAAGACTGAAGGCGTCCAAAGACAGGGATCCCATGAGGAATGACCTTGAATGGGATGCTTGAATGACAATGAGCTTGAAAGGATGGAATTTGTCATAAGCTGAAATCTCCATCACACTAGGAGCTCTCATTGTCTGGGATTACGCACTTTAATGCTGTAGGTTCTCTCAGAAATGAGAGGCTCCTACAGTTCATGTTGGGAGCTCTCAGGGATTAATGGCTCGTACTGAAAGTACGCATAGAATATGATGGTCCAGCAGCTATAATAAATGAAAAACCAACTATAATCTTCAGAACATGATACCAGAGGTACGCTCACAATCAATACCAAAACAAAAATCATAGAATCTATAGTCCTAAAGAGCCTTGGAAATTGTTCTCCTTATGCAATGAAATTTAAATAACCAAAAACATACAAAATGTTTTAAATGCTTTCAATTAGATCTTTTAGTCAATCGTACATTGTGTGGCATATTCAATGAAGGAAAATGTTGGAGTGTAACTCTAGATTAAAATTTAACATGAAATGCTTAGCTACATACTATGATCAGGAGAGCAAAATAATAACTCTTGATCTTTGGCCATTCTTTTGGGCATCCCGAGGTCCAAAGCCCACACACCAGTCACTGATTGTTTTCGTAAAATATCAGACTTAGATTGAATTAGGAGATTTAGAATGTAGCGCAAGCATCAAAAGAGAGTGTATTGGAGTAAACTCCCAAATCTATAGTGGCCACAATACCCATTTCCCTATTGTATTAAGAGATAAAGATTATATTTTTCTAAGGCAAATCACGTACTGGGACTTTGCACATGCGCAGTAATAGATTGGGCATTTACTAAGATAACTAACAGAGAAGGAAAGTGATATTGGCGACCTAGGTAGGGTATAGTGTACTCTAATAATAAAGACCTTTAATTTGATATACTACTCGACCTATGCTCTCATTTAAGATTTCAATAAACAGAAATTAAACCTTCCGGCCAGTCAGGTGATAGTCTTGCTAATGCTCAGCTCATAAAGCATTAATTTATATACATTAATATATGCTCAAAATTATAATTCTTACAAGTTTTAGATAAAACACCCTTTCATCATATTAGTAGGTGAAAACCATTAGATGTTAACCCTTAGACAGATTTCGCTGTAAGATAATTTTATGTTATAGAGGCAAAGGTGGTTGATTGATACAATGCAACACGGACTAATTTCGTTCTAAACTAAGGTAAGAAATGTTTAAGCTGTTCTACCTTTGGAACCATTCCTAACAAAACGAATCTTGACTCGACGCCAAGAAACTAAGTGAAGCTGTAAATTTAACTCCTTTGTACTCAGGCCCTTGCAATTACCGTAACAACTGATGGTAGTGCATTTCAAAGAGTACCTCCTAACTCTTGCGCGTAAAAAATTAAATGCTAAATTTGGTAACATAAACATAATTTCAAGTACCTACGTTTATATACTAAACGATATAACACTAATATAAATATACGTTAAAATAAATATATCAATCATTTTTACATAATATTAAAAGCATTTATAATAGGGAAAATAAATGATCCTCTAAGAATACCTATGTAAAAAATATTGCTTTTACAATAAAAACCAATTACAGGCCACACAAACGAATGAAGTTTTAATTTCATTATTTTCAGTTTCTGCTGATTATTGTATTTATACTTTAAATTATTATTATTAATTTTACTGTTAATTTTATAAATAAATAAAATAATTTAAATTAAAATTTAAAAAAAGATAGTAAAATTGTCATAATAGTTAATAGTAATATTTAGTATTTATATTCAATTAGTGGTGGTATGTATTATGTAATGATGTTAAGTAATGATATTAATTGAATAAAATAAACATTTAAACCAAATTAAAAAGTAAATTCTTCAAAAAAAACATATTATAATACATGCAAATAATTCATATTAGGCTACGTCTTCATAATTCCAATAATTAGTAAGTAATTTCAGATTATTGGAAAATTTAATAAAATAGATATACTTTTATAGAAAACTCCATCTAAAGAAATTGTATTATTATTATTACATACGATTGTTTTAAAATAAATCATTTCTACTGTAATAGTATTAGATTTTTAATAGGAACAAATATTCTAAAACCTGGACTTGTATTGTTGTCTTTCACTATTTTAAGGAAATTTCTATATTAAGGCAGTTTATAAAACAATGAACAAGTTAGTTTGATAAATGGTTAAATTGCACGGTCCAGTAAAAAATTGTTCATAGTAGGAATAAAAAGCCTGCCCATTGAACGATACAAGAGAGAGTTTAGGCAATGATCAAGTTAGGTCGATAAATGATTACATCACACGGTCCACTCCACCATTGTTCAGAGTAGGAATACAACGCCTGACCACTTTATGATACAAGAGAGAGTTCAGGTAATGAACAAGTTAGGTCAGTAAGGGGTTACATCACACGGTCCACTCCACCATTGTTCACAGTAGGAATACAACGCCTGACCACTTTATGATACAAGAGAGAGTTTCAGGTAATGAACAAGTTAGGTCAGTAAATGATTACATCACACGGTCCACTACACCATTGTTCACAGTAGGAATACAACGCCTGACCACTTTATGATACAAGAGAGAGTTCAGGTAATGAACAAGTTAGGTCAATAAGTGATTACATCACACGGTCCACTCCACCATTGTTCAGAGTAGGAATACAACGCCTGACCACTTTATGATACAAGAGAGAGTTCAGGTAATGAACAAGTTAGGTCAGTAAGTGATTACATCACACGGTCCACTACACCATTGTTCAGAGTAGGAATACAACGCCTGACCACTTTATGATACAAGAGAGAGTTCAGGTAATGAACAAGTTAGGTCAGTAAGTGATTACATCACACAGTCCACTCCACCATTGTTCAAAGTAGGAATACAACGCCTGACCACTTTATGATACAAGAGAGAGTTCAGGTAATGAACAAGTTAGGTCAGTAAGTGGTTACATCACACGGTCCACTCCACCATTGTTCAGAGTAGGAATACAACGCCTGACCACTTTATGATACAAGAGAGAGTTCAGGTAATGAACAAGTTAGGTCAGTAAGTGGTTACATCACACAGTCCACTACACCATTGTTCAAAGTCGGAATACCAAGTTCTGACCACTCCTACGGTCAAGTTTATAAATCTAATTATCCTTCTAGTATGCAGGAAATAGCACCATGATTTCCTCATATCTAGTTGTTGGTCTACCTAGAAATGTGGTCATTTTATCATGTTACAAGTTTGGTATTAATATATGTATATATTTTTATACACGAATCTTTAGTAATTACATTAAGAAAGCGCTTAAAGTCATATATTATAAATAATATTTTGCTATGGAAACCCATCATAAGAAGCATAATATATATTTGGATCAAGTATTAGTTATTTTACCGGTGAAAACCACTGAAGTAAATTTTTGTAATACCTCTTATCTTGTCGTGAATCAGTAAAAATGTCCTTATTTATTTTAGCCATTCGCTTTCCTTCGCTCAGACCAAACAGTAGAAAAAGATTAACGGTAAACGTTTATTTACACTGACAATGATTGTGCCGAAATAAAAAACACATTATATTTCATACGAAATGCTAAGGGGGTCCGTACCAAAAATTTCATTTTTTTGAGTTTTTTTGTTTTTTTTGGTTTTATATTCTTCAGAACCTCACCTTTTCAAAGATGTGCTTATTTTCTTTCTATCTTTATTAGAAGTTATTGAAAAGAAAGTTTTTTCGAAAGCATTGCAACCAATTTATGGTGAAAGAGGCAGCCCCGCTGGTGGCCCACCGCTTTAATCATATTCATACATACTACTACTATTCTTGTTTCCTTATTGTTATGTTATGTTCATTTGCCAAAAGCTGTTATGCTTGCTATCAAGCCAATATTTAGGGATTTGGCTGATCCTGAGCTTTTGCAAAAATGTGTGAAGGGCAAAACACAAAACCCAAACGAATCATTGAACAATGTGATTTGGTCTGTAATACCAAAAAGGGTTTTTGTTTAGCCTACCAGTGCTAAAATATGGGACTTATTTAGCTATAAGCACATTTAATAATGGCCTGATAAGTAGAGTACAAATAATGGATGAGCTTAAACTTTCTCCTGGTAAAAATTTGGTTGCTGCAATGAAAATCCTTGAGAATAGGCGACTCAAGAAAGCCGAATTAGCTGCAAATGAGCTTGAGAAGAAAATCAGGAAGGCTAAGGCATTGAAGAAAAGAAAGTTAGAGGACCAATTTGAGCAGGATGAAGCAGACAAACCAGCCTATAGCACTGGCAGCTACTGATGTTACCAAGTTCACTGTAGGTTAGTACAACGATTTTTTTCAATCGCGTTTTCCCAAAATTTGTATTTTCTAACTTTGATGTAAGTTTTCTCAGGACCTGTTAAAGATATCTTTATGAAATTTTCACTGTGTGTGTTTGGTTTTAGTATTTACTAGTCACTAACACAAGGATTTTGTAAAATTTTAATTTTTTTGGGCTTATAAAAATTAAATTTCTGAATTAAAAACTTGAAATTTAACACAAGTTTTTAAAAAATTTGTAGAAAAATTAAAATACAAAATAAACAAAAATCCTTGTGTCAGTGACTAGAGTATTACATGATTAATAAAATAAAATAAAACATTTCAGTGTAGGTTCAACACAACTCTATAAAAATTACATATAATTAACATTACGGAGATAGGCGAACAGACCCCCCTTCAGAAATATTTTAAAAATCTTACCATAATTATACCATTTTCGTTTCAAGTTTATTCTTCTTCTATGACCTGTTTACCTGGAAGTCATAAAAATATGTTTCTATAAATTATTTATGGAATAAAAAAGTATAAAATTATAACCACATTACATTTTGAACTGGCGTTGTTGCTTCAAACCAACTTACCGCTAAAATGTTTTAAAGTCACAGCATTTTTAAAACAGTGGTATTTTTATATTTTCAAGTCAAATTCTATGCAAAATTATCTAAGAATAATAAGAAAAGCATATAGCTGGTAATACTGTGAAATTTTTCGCATTTCTAACTAAATAAAAATAATAAAAATAAATAAAACTGTTAGTATTAATTATTTTATCCTGTTGAGTTATTGTTCATGTATTTTTGGCTGAGCTTTAGGAAAGTTCCCTATTCACCAGCGTAACTCGAGAGGCTGAAATATTTTTATTTCTGTCTGTTTGTTTGTCTCATATGATATAAGGTACTCTTCTGGTTATAAGAAGAAACAACGATTTGTTTTACCCAGGCTTTATAATTTTATGCTATACATTGAACCATGTTATGTTTTCAGAAATATTGTATAAATAAAACATGCATGTTCATACTAAGTGTGAAAATACTTAAAAATGTGTAGGGAAATTATTTAGAATGTTATAAAAATTTTATATGATAAAAATGCATTAGAGAATAATTTTAATTATGATAATAACTGGACACTTTAGTAGTCCAATGAAAACAATACATATGTTATGTTTTAAAGGTCTAATATAAACTGTAAAAATACAATGATTTCGTTGTAGTAAATGTTTTTTGCATACCGATGTGTGTATACGTGTTTATACATATATGTGCTATATGTTATGTACTATCAGATATATGTAATTTCATAAATATAAAAAAGTAATTGTATATCAATAAGAGTTTATCCTCTAGAAAAACTATATTTGGTTTTTTAACTTCCCGATGCAAAATAAATATCAGATTTTACGTTCACGTGCCTTATACTCTCAAAAGACAAATTAAAGTTTTCAACAAAATGTTCATGTTAATTTTCTAAAACGTTTCAAGTACTAGAGGATCAATTTAGTTGTTTTTCAACTTGCCAATTGCCTAGAAATTCAAAATTGAAATAAACGCGTCTTATGCTATAAAATGACAAAGTATGGATTTATCATGAAAATCTGCGACCCAAAGGGGCTGAAATAGGTTTACAACTCCTACAATTACTCACTGAGCCTTATGCTCTCAACAACTCAATGGTAACATTAATATCTTGGACTAGAAGTAGATAAAAATGCATGTTAGTACATGCTTTTTGACGAAGCCGGTTTTTACACCCATATATATATATATATATATATATATATATATATATATATATATATATATATATATATTATATATATATATATATATATATATATATATAGAAACTTTTTAATTCAATTGAAGAATTCTTATTGAAGATTAATATATATATATATATATATATATTTCTTTTCTTGAAACTGAGCAACATAAATGATTTTTTATCGTGAAATATAACTCACTCGAACCAGAAGTTTTGTTACACGTTTAAAACATAAAATAACAGCCAGTCGCAATTCTGCTTAGTTTCGAAAATGTGATTCCGACCATTGAAATTACATAGACCTTAAATATACTTCCTTCCAATTGAAAATAATTATAGATCTTAATAATTTAAATCACCATAGTAGCTTAAAATAATAAAGTTGGTATTGAAAAACTTTGGGTATTTTATTGGTACTAGTATAGATGATTAACTGTGACTTCGTGACACTAATACACTTCCCTCCACTTATTTTCAATAGTGTTTATATTGCCATTTAAATAAGATATATCTGTTAGTTACTTGTCATTTAATATGAAATAGCTTGTAAAGACTCTGTTAACAGCCAGTATAAAACTGTTCGTAAAAACTGAAATTTTTAAATGGTCCAGTGGAAGTTGATGAATAGGATTTTACAATTATATGGCCGTTAATCTATCTATTATGTTGCCCATCCCGTTTATCAGAGTAGCTGCACTTCCGTTTCCGATGAGGGTGAAGGGAACATCCTACCTAGCCCAATCTGATATCCTTCCCTTTATGTCAACAAACACATACTATTGATCATTTTACTGCTCGTTTTTAAATAAACTTTATCATATTTTATCGGTGTCTCACTAGTGTAATAAATCAAATACTGTATAAAATAAAATTCTAATATATTAAAATTAAATTTAAACCAAAGTAATTTTTAACTAAATGTTATGATTTATTATTCGGGCAATTTAAATAGAAACTACACATACACGCACACATATATATGGAGTTATATATACTTTTTAATTATAACGAAATGTAATCATTATCTCGTATATATAAAAGGACAATCCCTCAATCACTTACTCACTCATCACTAATTATTCAAATTCCGATTTCGCAGAAAGTAGAAATTAGGCAAACATTTACCTCATGACCAAATTAGGAAAACTAAATTATTTCAATAAAGATCAAACATTTATAACTAATGAAATGGGGTTTCAATTTTAACCACAAACTTTTTTCAAACATCCAGGCATCCCAGAAAGTTGGAATTTTGGCACACCCCTGCCTCATGACTACAGTAATATGTAGAAAATCTAATTAATTTTTATGAAGATTAACTGTACATAGGGATTAAAATGGAATTGAAATTACTAGAAGAAACATTTGTTCTTGTAACCATTTGTGTTTATCTTTTCCACAACAATTCAAACAATAAAATAAATCTGACATAAATATAAACCTATGTTTACGTATATTATGAGCGCTTATATTGAGGACAAACCTGCTTATTGAATAGGAAGAACAACTATGATATAAAAATGTAGTAACAGCTCCAACATGATTACTGTATTCATCGGAGAATTATATATTGTATTTTCATAATATCATGTGATAAAGACATTGCTAATGTAATTAGTCATAGCAGTCATGAAACAACACAGGATGGCCTTTCCATTATGTGCAGCGGAAGCTATAACAAGGTTTATGCACTTCGTCCACCACATTACACACCGTATTGATCTTTGTTATCCAAAACTATTAGTTTTACATATATTAGAACTAGTGTACTTACTCAAAAACCAAAACTGAGAATTGACACATGCTTTAAGTTTATTTTTTTAATTGAATTTAACTATTTATTATAAATCAGCTTAGTTTTGTATTTTGTTTGACCGGGATCTTTCACCTATATAAGAATGGATAGTATTTATATTTATTTTTACCATAGTTTCAAATTATTATAAATATTTTTTTTACTTTTAGTTAAATGTTATTTTAATTATGGTAAGTGAAACGCACATATTAGACTTAAAAGTTGCATCTGCAATTACTAGTACATAACAGACATTATAAAAACACAAACGAACACACAATTGATCGTTTAATAGATGTGTATTTTGTTTTTTTACCACTAGAAAACCCCTATAAAGTATCCCCACGAAACCACTTACTATATATTATATATATATTTGGTTAAAGCTGAGGAAGGAAAAACCATGTTCACTAGTAGGGTTTGAATATATTATACTTGATGTATACCTGTGAATCCTAATCAGAATATTTTTTCTGTGAAAGATATTAACAATAGTTTAACTTATGCTCTTTAATTTCAAAATTTGGCTGAAACATTCATATGCAAATGTGGGATTACCGCAAGAGACAAATGTACTCACTCACTCTGAGTTTCTCAATCTACTGAAGTCTCTATCTTTTGAACAAACGAGGCCCATTTGTTTTCTTGGTGCTCTTGTAAAACACGCGAAGAGTAGCTCAATCCTTTTTCTATTTAAATTCAAAGATTCACCTTACAGTTTGACAATTTTACTACAGCAGAATATGATTACCTAAAATTTGCAATAAATAACCAAATATCCCAAATTAATAGACCTTTAAAATGTCCAAATTAACTTGCATGTTTAAAATGATCTTGGAATGATTCACAAATTACTGTTACGGTTTGGAAGCCGATGTATTTAGTTAACATTGAATCGTAAAAACAATAATTTATATCAAGAAAATATTTAAAAAATTACCTCAATACTTATTGTTTAATTTTAATTGACAATGAATATGAATTCGACCTAAAACTGACGTCTATCTCTACTGCTACAAAATCTGCTGGCAAAATTGCTAAATATCAAATTGTACACATTTCACAAGTAGCAAACAAAGATGCCTATTAAAATGTTTATCAATAGCTTATCAACTGAAAGTCCAATCACATTATTTATCAATCGATTTGTACGTGCTTTCCAAAAGAACACGATTGTTAGACCTCAAAGTTTATCCACATAGGAATAAATAATAATCACTGGTTTTCATCCAATATAATAAATTGATATCTCAACACACATTGGCCATAACAATGATCAAAAGACTATTGTGCTTTAAAAAGAAATTTGTCGCCAAGTATACGGTTCCTCCAAAACGTACCTAGATCATTAAAGAAAGCTCATCAGTTCGTGTGTAACCAAAATTTTCACTGAAATTAAATTAAAGGAGACTTTTTGAAAATGTTGAATAATTTTTTTTTCTACGGTAATAAATAAGATTTCTAAATTTTATGCAGTTACATACATATTTTTGTATTTGTAATCAATTAATATATTTATGCACAATATGAAAGATGTACTTCTTATAAACATAATGTCGCATATTTTGATTCATGTAATATTTTTAAATGCTCTTCTTAAATGATTCAGAGTTGGTATTTTTATCTTTTTGAAAGTTTAAACGTAGTCCTTACAGTAAATTTTAAGTCTTGAGTAATCTTGAAATAATAAAATGTACATATTAATTACAAATTTTGTTAGCTGCTGATAGCAATTTTGTAATTTTAAAAGTTTACTATAATAATTTATTAAAATATCCACAGCTTAGACGTTACTGAGACTGCCTATTTCACTTATTTAATTCTTAACATAGCCTGTACTCGAATACCTCAGCTATAAAAATTACATCTCTATAGCACATATTGTTTTTATTTAAATAAGTAGGTCCCCATATATTAGTGGTTAATTAATTTAATATTTTTCTTTATATTTCTTATGACTTTTTTTAGGTTTATTGACTCCATTAAAGTAACCATGGTTTAAGAAATATGGCTTGTGTAACCTAACATTTATTTTAGCATTTTTAATTGACTTACAAAACCCATCTATTATTATTTCAAAAAAGTGCTAATACTTTAAGTGTAGGTTAAATTATACTATATCTATTCATTGAGGAAATTTAAATATATTCAAGATGTTATTTTAAAACAGATTTTTATAACTTTAAATTGCTATGAGAAATACAGAAATCTATTCAGTATTGTATTCTCGTGTTACAATGTTTAAATATTTTATGTCTTACTGCATTATTTAAATATTTATAATGTGTTTCCTACCAAATATTTTTGTAAAACCTTTCATTGTTGTATATGTTACAGTGAACGTATTCATTGCATTTTTTTACTAAAAATCATTATCAAGGAAACCGTATATAAATATCTCATACGAAACTTTTTTACTTTGAGGAATCGACAGAGGGCATAGACCGGCGGTGATTTGTCACCACGTTAGTCAACCGAAGACACATTTCCGCTCTCCCTCATGTCTGTTGGATTTATTTCCATGAATCACGTGATGTATATGTTTATGTGCCCAACTGAAGATATACGAGGTGTATAATAGTAAAAATATCTTTTATTTTATATATCCGTGTATTTTAGGCAATTAGATAAAAATATACTATTGCCATTGGTTCTTAGCGCAAATAATAATAGGCGTATTAGTTTAATAATTTTTTACAGTGTCAATGTTAGTACCAATCACTAATAAGGGAGTTTGAAATAAATGGTCTTGTTTTAAAAGTAAATGGATCATGATTTTAAGTCGACGACTGAAAAGGAAATAGATTTTTTCAAGTTTAGAATACATATATCAATCCATATTCTAGGGATCAGATTATGTACGTCTACTCAGAAAGCTAAAAGAGTATTTCTAATAGAGTAAAAAGAATAGCTCAATTTCAATTCGGAAAGTTTTTAGTAAATAATTATTAATTAAAATATTTATTTCTTTGATTAAAAATTAATACAATATCTTTTGAAGTTAGGAGGAAGTAAAGCATTAGAAAACGTTATTAAACGCGGTTCAATATATCAGTCTCATTCCCAGAGTCTGTAAGTAATTAATTCAAAATTTTTAAATTTATAATGCGATATGTTACTTATTATTGAGTAACATTATGTACAAATTTCTCAGAATAATTAATTAGTTTTTGTTATTTAAATGTGTTTTTCTTCAGAACACCTTTGATTGTAGGCCTTTAATTACATTTATTCAATCTTAAATTTCCGTAAATTTACAATAATGCCCACCTATCTCTATTTCTCTATATGTTTTTTCGCCAAGAAAAACCTTCTCATTTGGTTGCGACAAGTTCTCTTTATTGATAGGGTATATTCTTTACTTCCCATGGGGTTCTTCAGAAAGCGCCGTTTTAAATTCTTGCCAGGGGCGCCTCTTACTTAAGGTACATCACTGACTTTCAAAAATTTATTTTTTATTAGATATAATTAAAAGTACACCGTCCACAATGAGCCGAGTAATTTCCACTCGGCATCCGATAAGAAGCGAACAGCTATTGCCACACCTCAAATGTGTGTATTGAAGAACAATTCTACAGCAGTACCTACATGCCACAACATACAATACAGCGCAGTAGCTTTATATGCTGGCTTTGCATTGCAATCCCGATGGTGTGATTGACTATGGTGGCTGAACAAACAATAGGAGCTTGCAACTCCATTTTGTATACGCGCACTAAATAGTGAATAATACAAATAGTATATTTATTAATTTTATTTGAGTAGACTCAATATTCTAAATGAAACACTATATCCCTACAAAAATATGAGTAATATATGTAAATATTAATTGAGAATAATATGGAATATTGTATTTCATTATTCAATAATGAAATGTAGTTAATTATTAGCCGATGAAGAGTTTATAACTCTAGAGGATGGAGAATTTTTATTTCTGTTTGTATTTTTATACATTTATCTGTGCGACAGTCCGCTCGATATCTCAAGAACAAACTGATCTTGACTTGAAATTGTGCATGAATCTTCGCTTCCATATAAGAAACATCAAGTTCTTTGATGACCCATGTTAGTCCATGGGATTTTGATATGCGTTAGCAATTATATTAACATTGGTTTTACGTTTCATCAAGACGGCAATGACATAATGCAAACTGAGTATGGTCATATGACGTTTTTAGTACGAGACATAGTGATAGTTGCTGTCTAATAAAATGAGATATGGATTTGAAATTTTGCATGAAACCTAAGCGAAGCCTATTATACAACACGTAGTGTTACTTACTCCTACATTGTTTATATTAAGAACGGAAATTTAATGAACCTGCTTGCAGGATAGCGTAGATGTATTTATAACATTACTCAATTCATGCGTTGAACACACACACACACACACACACACACACACACACACACACACACACACACACACCGCACACACTCATACACGCTAGCGCACAAGGACAACACATTTTTACTACGGTAGGTCGAAAGTTAAGTTTATAATTGTTTTTTATCTATAGATTGATTTTATAATTTGTTCAGTTCTGTCCCTTCCAACCTCCAAAAACCATGTATTAACTTTTTTTATATGTCGTGCTTGTATAAAAGTTGTTGTGCTGTAGGTCTTCAGGTATATTTCTGTATAAATAGTGGGCTATAATGAACGGATTAGTGGTCGAGTAAGTCCTTAAAAGTCTTGGTACACGTATTCCAACATTTTCCGCATTTCTAGTGTTTTAGTCGTGAGTTATTTCGTCGTCAAATCGCTTGTGTATATGCATCAACAATTTCCTAACAAATAACTGTCGTATGTCAAAAACTTATAAGTTGTCATAAACGGCATCTGTAGGGTATCGCCTATTTACTCCTAGAGCTGCTTTAACTATTGACTTTTGTGTGTGTATATATACAGGGTGACAATTAAGTCTGGAACCCCCTTTTTAATTTTTTGAACCACAATAGAAAGAAATCCCAAAGTTCAAACGTACTTACTGGTGATAGTAACGCACACATCTGCCCAATTACCGACCAGATATTCCCTTTGGGGGGACGGTCCACAAGGAGTCAGACAAAATTCTTAAATAGCAGCATAGGTCAAGTTTGGTATCAAATTAAAGGTCTCACTTAGCAGAGTACAATGCCGCAAACCGGACTTCAAAAGGTGGATTCATTCAGTAGTTATAGCTATTTGAATTTTATAACAATTTAACAATGTAAATTATTAAGTATTACAAGTAAACACCAATTTTTTAAGTACCTGTGATCAAAGTAAGTGTTCAAAATGTTCCCCTCCCATCATTAGGAAATCAAATTATGGGCCCATTATTTATCAATGGTAATTTAAATGGTGACTCGTATCTAGCAATGCTCCAAAATGAGATAATTCCTGCACTACAAGCTGCTCTTGGTCGACAATTTCAAAGAATTTATTTCCAACAAGATGGCGCGCCACCACACTTTGCTCTCCTTGTTAGAGAATACTTGGATACAATATTCCATCACAGATGGATTGGAAGACGTGGTGCAGTAGAGTGGCCTGCTCGTTCCCCTGCTTTATCTCCGCTGGATTTTTTTCTTTGGGGATACCTCAAAGATAAAGTTTATCGTACTAAGCCTCGAGATTTGGCGCACCTAAGAAATCTCATAGTCCAAGAAGCTCAAGATATTCCTCGTGACTACCTTCAAAATGCAGTGGATGGTTTTTAAAAACCGCCTAGGACATTGCCAGACGATGGGAGGGGAACATTTTGAACACTTACTTTGATCACAGGTACTTAAAAATTGGTGTTTACTTGTAATACTTAATAATTTACATTGTTAAATTGTTATAAAATTCAAATAGCTATACCTACTGAATGAATCCACCTTTTGAAGTCCGGTTTGCGGCATTGTACTCTGCTAAGTGAGACCTTTAATTTGATACCAAACTTGACCTATGCTGCTATTTAAGAATTTTGTCTGACTCCTTGTGGACCGTCCCCCAAAGGGAATATCTGGTCGGTAATTGGGCAGATGTGTGCGTTACTATCACCAGTAAGCGCGTTTGAACTTTGGTATTTCTTTCTATTGTGGTTCAAAAATTAAAAAGGGGGTTTCAGACTTAATTGTCACCCTGTATATACTAAAAATTATAATTTGAAATCAAACTACTAATTGTTATGAGACCTCATTAAGAATATTTAAACTAAAATTAAAATTTAGTAGATTATTGAAGGGAGCGGTAAATTTTAGCCATGTTAATAAAATGTTGGTTATATCTGGTTGATTTGGTTAATACATTTTTTTATGCCCTTCACGTCACTTAACTTAAAAAAATACATTGCGTTTGATAACAGAGACAAAAAGCAATAACAATTGAGGAATTTCTAAGACAAGTTCTCCTTGTAACGAGCAATCTCGAACGTACTCATTCTACCGAGAAGAGATAAGAGAGTTTACATTGTTTGAAATGTTTTATAACTTTGATGAATTAGAACAATTGATAACAGTTTTGTGACGGTCTAGAATGTAAAAGTTTTTCAAAAGTAATGTTCACTAAAATTATTTTTAACCAAGATACAAAAATTTTATAGCTTATGGAAAAAACTGTATTTAGATAAATATACTATAACTAAATGCTGTAACTAAATTATTGCATACTACTTGGTAACTGCCAGTTATTATGGTACCAATAACATCAAGCAGCACTCCCCCTTAGCATGTTCTCTCTCCCTGCTTACAATAACCAAGTTTCCCTCCCTATATACAATAGGGAAATCCCTCTTTCCTACATACAGTAAGCGAGTCTCCTATAAATGCAACAAGCACATTCCTCTCATTAAAAACAATAACAGGTTTTTCCCTCCCTAAATACAACATTGTTTCTATTTCTCCTCCTAATTTTTATGTAACCCTACAAAATATTTTGAGAAGATACGAGTATTAACCACTAAAAGTGTTAGGAATTAAAATTCTCATAAGCACCAAAGCACCAAAGCAACAATACATCACTTCATTGTACATAACGCAGCTGAGGTTGTAAGAGGCTGATTCAATGCGAATTTTGAGATTAACTCCAGTTCCCTTTCCACTTACGTTAAGCATCTGAATTATGATGCTGTTGCAGACTTGATTTCCGAAATCTCGATTCATGTTCGTCTGAAGGCATCTTAAAATAGTTGGCGACGAAGATCGAAGTCGCTCAAAAGGGACTCCTCATATTATTTAGACATCAAAGACACCCAGGTTAAATAAGTAGTACAATCTAGGTTAAGAGGTATTATCATAGTCTCATTAGGTATACAATTGAGTGCACTACGATGTTGACTGACACGATCCCAAAGCACAGTGGAGCACACATAACGCAGCTATGGCGGAAAAGTTGATTCTATTCGAATGTTGTGTTTAGCTCCAGTTAACCATCCTCTTATGTGCAGCATCTAAAATCTGATACTGTTGTAGACTTGACTCCTGAAATCGAGAGTAATTTTCGTCCGAAGTAATCTAAAAATAGTCGGCGACGAAGAACAAAGAAGCTTAAATCGAACGCCCATCCTCTCCTAATACATCTTTACATAGGTTGCACTACTGTTTGTAGTCTAGTGTCTCCTGATTGCATACGAAATTATGCAGGGTAATCGTTGTGAGCTTCTTATTTCTCGTATTTTTGGATACCTTTAGTCAAATATGACTCCAAATTTCAAGATTCAAGTCTGCAACAGCATCAGATTTTTGATGTTGCACGTAAGAGGAAGAAAACTGGTGGTAAACTTAACATTCACATTCAATTATGGTTTTAAATATATCGGCTTTTAATTCGTTTTCCGTATCAACTACCCGAAAAACAACGCATTAGCAATCTGAATATAGGACGCATTTGGTAAAAGACCTATCGTACCTCACATGGGTCCAGATGGAATTAGAAATATTAGATTCACCAGCAACTATAACTTGCCAAAATCCAGGTGGTACCTATATTGTCTGCTGTTCTAATCCAAAAGGCCTCATCAGGTGATGTTAGAAGTACTAGTTTCACCAGTACGTAGATCCTAGACGATCTAAAAACAACAACTATTAAAAATGAAATGATTAAATGTAAAATATACAGTTATTTATTATATTATAATAAAACTATCAGATGATTTTAACAAACTTAAAATCACATTAGACAAATATTGTCAGACCTCTCGTAACTTAATGCATGCATGAACGTAACTGCCCTGAAAAGAGGAATAATAAACATGGAGAAACTTCTAAAATACAGTTATATAACAAATTTTACAAATTTTAGAGCCTCATACCAATCCTCATACAGAAGTGTGAAAATAAAAAAGATTTTATGTACTACATTTTCATGCTGTAGCATGAAAAATCCCTTAATAAATACTTATGATTGAAGAGTGGTGCAGTTAGTACTAAACTTTCTAACTAACAGAGCATCCTGTCTTTACCAGTCTTGAAACTGTAATAAAGAAGGGAAGAGAACAAGAAGCTCAACATTTTTACACTTGTGAGATTTCATATTAGGATTTGTTAGTAAATAGTCAAAATAATGGAGCATTACAGAATCTACCTTATTCTACTTATATGCCTAAGTGATATTACAGTATACTGTTTGTTCTCGTCTGTTTAGGATCCCGATTATAGCCGAAAAGTGCGATTATTTTACTAGTTTTATATTTAACACCCCATTGTGATAGTTTGTAAGTATATTATGTAAGTTTAAAATGCTAGATATTTTCACTGCTTTTACTTCATAATATAAGCATACTATTAACAGTTATTATAGGAAATATAACCTGCATTATTGTTAAGCAACAGCTATAATATGCTTGTAACTCAGTACTTACCCTCCGAGTGTTGTTTTCCACAACTATAACACAGCGCTTCAGTGTTTTAATATTGTTTACGTGATGGAAAATGTTTTAAACCACTTTTAATCATATTACATTTTTTCATTTTACACGTTTCACTGACCAATTAAACTGTAACTTTACCGTAGAATTTAACAGCATACATATTTTTACACTTATCAGTTATTTACATAATGATAATTTTTTACTTGTTAGAATTCAGTTATCATTTTGGTAATTGTTCCAGATAGTGCTGGAACAATTATTCAATGTGGTCCCTGTTCATTAGGAACTGACGGCCTTCTTCAACAAGTTGAAGCATCAACATTCATATTAAATAGGCAGTAATAATAACTTTCAATATTACTTATAATAAAAATTTCGATCACTATCACTCTAACCTATACAAACACGGTTAATTACTGCGTTATGACACAACAGCCCCCAAGTTATACTACATTATTTATCTTAAATATGAATAGTCGTTATTAATGTGTTATAACCTCTTATCTGCTACTTTATTCCATATAAACTAGGTAGGAAATCGCCAGATCATATGTCATGTAAACGGCTTCACTGCACTTGTCTACAACATTAAAAGTCTATAGTTCGTTTATTCTTGAGATATCCTGTGGACAGAGAGACAGTTAGAGAAAAATAAATTATTAAGCTTCTACGCACACAAAAGATCTATTTGGTTAGCTTAATGAGTAAAAAGCACCAGAGACACTCAACTAAATCATAAAGATATTTATGTAACATTTTCATGATGTGTAGAAGTTGCAAGCCTAATATTTAATCGATTTCGAAATATAATGCGCATAATAACTCAGCATAAACTCTTAGCCAAATCCATTACATAGACGGCGTCATCGAACAAAACAAATGTCAAGCTTATATCTCAATTCGTTATTGTGCTAACCAGCGAAAAGATGCACACAGGCAAATTTACAGTCAGTGCTAATGTTGCAATAATAAAATATGAAATGCCCGTACTCAGTTAATTTAAAAACTGATTTATATTGCAAAACTAATTGCATAATCACTCTTTATGTTGCCTATATAAAAATGAAGCATCACGTTTGTATGTGAGTTCGTTCTTGACTTATCGTTTGGGTAGGCACACAAACAGACAGAACAGACATTTGTGCAGGCCTTTGAGTGACGTAAAACAGCTCGCGCACGGAATGGGAGAGGATTTTGTGGAAGTATGGGAGTACTTATTTCCAATGTCAGTACATCCATCATTTTCAACTATAGCTTCTTGCGTGGATGTCTAAATACTTTCTTCAGCACAAGATTATACAGCTTTCTGCAGTGAAGTGGTGTATTTGCTATATTTTTTGGAGGCTTAGGCAAGTCTAACAACACACGAAGTTCATTGCCTGCAGTCGGACCCTTATTGATCGTTCGTATTGCCTATACGAATTTTAGGTTTATATCTTAGAGCTTCCCATCAGCGGAAAGTTTGGAGTTTTTAAATTTATGGACTCCAAACAGTATGTATACTTCAATTTATACGTTATAACTAATCCACTGTTTTCATGATGATCTTTGCACAATTAAAGTTTAATAGAGTCTGAACGATTACAGAATTTACATTGTACAAACTGCTTGATTGCGTCAGATAGTAAGGTTATGTCAAAAATAAAATTACCACAATCAGAAGCCTAAATTTATCAGAAGAACCGTTACTACATCCACCTTTACCTTTATTTTTAGGGGTTTTAGGCTCCCTTGCGTTGGCCTAGTCCTAGGCTCTAAACTTTATTCCAATGTTGTAGTAGGCTTAGAATACTGATTGCCTGAATGGTCTAACCTTTGCTCTAGGCATTTTGAAAACTACACTAAGCTAATAATAAAAAAAACACACACTATAAAGTGCAACAACTTTACGAAATCACTAATTGAAAACGAAAGTAAACCAAATATATTAGCAGAAGTAAACACAGCTGGAAAAAATACTGATTGCCATCTGTCATTTCACACATAGAGAGTATGGACAACTCAAAGTATCCAAAAAGACGAAAACACCAATTTTATAAATGAGGAAGTACTGTATGAACTATATAAGAAATCAACCACTCCTATCAGCATTTTTTCCCAAAAAACTCCTGACATGACCTTTTGTTTGCTTTATTTTAGTCTCTTAGTAATAAGATACAACAATGAGAGTAACATTTTCGAAAAGTACCTTTAAATAAGAATAAAAAAATACCAAAAACTCGATTTTGAGAAAAAACAATTTACAATTCCGGTTCCCCTTAAATACCAAGTAGTCATTTCAGATCGATTAATTGTATATTTTCTTAACAATTAAATCTTTTAAACGCTACTACTGCAGCTAAATTAGATTACAATGGCCGAAAGTATACTCTTTTTGACTGAAGCAGACCGTTCATACAAACCTATGAGTACGTCTCGTAAATATTTTCTTTAGGGGTAGCAATGCAAACGCTACTAAGGCACCGGAAATTAAAGAAGATTACAAGCGCCTTAAGTAGACAAATTTTCACAGAAGTAGACTTCTCATACCCAGTATTTATACCTTTATGTAACCATAGAAACAAGACAAACTCTAGTATTATTCCACCGTCACACATTTTCAGGTGTGTTTATTAGGCTTATAACATTGATCAATAACAAGTAGAAACCAATTAGTAACATATAAAAAGGACACACATATTACGTACGTACCTGTTATTTAATAGCAAATCGCGTGAAACACCACGTAAACATGGTATTCATATAATACTTGCTAATAGTTTGTTTTAAAATGTGTAGTAAATTGATACGAAATAAATATTATAAAATGTTATCTATTTTAATAAACTGATTAAATAAGTTGTTTAACCAATGTAGGGTATATACAATATTCTCATTTTAGTGGTATGTACATTTATATTTTTTTTGCCAGATCAATCTTGTCTGAAGCAATATTTGTATGATAGGCCCTATTCAAAAAGATTATTATTGTTTTTTTTATTTAAATATTTTCATTGTCTAAATACTTATATATACTTTCGACGAAGGTGCTAAAATGTCAGTAATAAACTATTTAATTAATTGATATCACCAGAGGTGGGAAACTACTATTCTGTACACTTTAATTATTGTATAAGAAAATTTAATTGTGTATATGTTAATTTACATAAATCCTCTGCTGTATCCCAAGGCTATCGTACAAATAATAATTAACTAAAACGTTAAAATCTATCGAGAACAAACTCTGGTAAAGTTCCTAATATGACCTAAGGGTGTAATCAAACTAACACACAATAAATAACAGCAGCACTATATAGAACTATATTAATACTATTAACTTATTGGTAGGGTTGTGCGTGTGAAACCCTGTCTTGCCTATATACGTCTGACACCTGAACCGCGTAATCTGACCTTTACCTGAAGACACGATTACTCATCTCCTAATTAGTTCAATGTCACAGACCGTGCATAGCTACTGACCCTGTTACCGAATCCGGCAAACCGTAATAAAATGTAAACCTCTCAACATGTGAAATGTCTTTCAAACTCAACAATTGATTTCAATGGATCAAAGGAGCTAAGTTCAAAAGGTATTTGTTTCAATAATCTCA
The DNA here is from genome assembly GCF_021130785.1 of Homalodisca vitripennis. NCBI lineage: Eukaryota > Metazoa > Arthropoda > Insecta > Hemiptera > Cicadellidae > Homalodisca > Homalodisca vitripennis. The sequence goes on from NC_060207.1 coordinate 196,375,358, forward strand.
TTATATTGTACTTGTATTTAAAGCAAACATTTTCATATGGAATGGTCAAAAATAGCTCAACATTTATTATACTAAACAAGATAAAAGAAGCCAAAAATCTTAAGGGTAAAAGATTTTAAGTTTTAGTAATTACAATTCTTATCAAAGTAAAATGGTATGTTAAAATTTATGTAATGCACGGTAATTATGATCGATAATTTAATTAAGCGCTGCCGGTTCTAACCTGAGCATGGTCTTCTGGTACAGCCTCTTTTTACGGAACATTTTTATTAGAAAAAAGATATCATTAAAAGGTATATAAAAAAAATGGTAAGAGGAAATCCAAGTAAGGATAAAAAATGTACTAAGCTGTTCCAAAGCAATAGAGATGCACAGTGTAATCATAAGATGGTTGTAAAAGTAAAAGGTTAGAAATTCATACATATTACTCTTGATAGATCTGAACTTCCGTAGGGACACAATATATCCTTATACTAAGAAAGTGAACTAGCCATAAAAAATGTATAACTGAAAAAAAAAAACATTAACTTCGTTAATCACCCCAGCAATAAGGCTTTTCAGTTGTACGATGTAAAACACAATGTTAAGGGAAGAGCTCATAACCTCATCTCTACTAATGTACAGTATGACGCAGAAAAGGGGCTTAAACACATTTACCATCACGTGTAACAACATACAAACAGTGAAACACTATGTTATAGTCGTCGAGAACAACGCTCAGAGGGCCATTACTGACTTGTGCCAGTGTATTATTTCTGTTACTCAACAAACATGTAAGTTGTGTTTGCTGCAATTACTGTTTATATTTTACGCTTATAGGTCTTCCATTTCAAGAGCTTACTACTTAGTTTTACTAAATAATTAAAAAGTTAATTAACGAATTAAATCATATTTGTGTTTTTGAATCTGTATCATTATTGCGTGCAAAAAATGACGAAAAAATATGATCTAGAAACAAAACAGTTTAATTTTATATTTCTTACCTTTTTTCATATCCTACCATTTTTAAACCCACCTAAGAAAGTTCGGCTGATGATCTTAGGATAAAATTTTGTAACGTTTTCAAGAAAAGTTTCTTTTAGCCTATACAATGCAAATTGGGCTCTCCATTTCTAGACTATGTAACTACACCAAGTAAGGGTGCCTTTTGGCAGCTCTCTTCGCTATCGAATATAGTTTTCTTAGTCCACAGTAATTCCCAACGTATATCTTTAGGAAAATTCTTTCCAGCCATGTAAAATTTTAATCGGATATAATAAAGTGACTTTTGAATTTAAATGGTCTAAAATAAATGTTTACGTATTTATTGATCTCCACAGGAATCTAACATGTCCTCTAGGTTAAAGAGCCGCGTTCTTACACCTAATTTAAGTAAAGGTGAGAATTTTATTGCTTTTAACATTTGTCGATTTTAACAGTTTGCAATAATTTGTATTTACAAAATACTATTATGGTTCCATTAATACAAATCTGAGTGGTTGTATTACGTTATAAGGTTTATTTTGGAATAACTATTCACTGAAACCAATGCCTTAAAACCGTCATTCAGTATTTAAATATCATTTAAATAGTACTGCAATCTCAGTCCGTTTTTCAACAGTGTACTAATATATACATATCTGAAAATGTATTCAACCTTATATGAAATATTAAAGACTTATCCAATTTGATGATATAGTCGGTTTGAGGCTTTATGTTTTTGGAACTCACTGATATTTATTTTTAACACAATAAAGTATATTTTGCTTAATGCAACTGTTGGGAACTGTAAAAAAGTTTTTGTTATTGCGCAATGGTGTGAATATTCAACCGCAACCGCTACTGTAGTAGACTGCGTCTATAAGTTCTCGGTTCTACGGTACTTGCACACACATTTATCCACTGCGGTGTAGTTTAGTAGAATCTAAAACTCTACAAGGCCAACCATAATGTACTGTTCCAAGCATATATCTGATTCCTTTCATAGAGTTTAGAGCCTTTTGTATGTATCATATATTTTAAAAATATAATAGTGCTCTTAAATGTAGTCATAATTTGAAAAGATTTTAAACACGTAAAGACATTAAATAATTTTGTCAATCTCATGTTACTGAAATATTAAAGATTTAAATCATATTGTAGTCCAAATGGAGAGCCATCTAAAGTTAACCACTTTTAAAATATTCTACATTAAAGGGTAACCATCTAACTAAGAAACAAATAACATTGGTAAATAGATATTGTATTTTGTAGTTAACGTAATATACTTGTTCACTTTAGTGATTTTCTAGTATGTCGTATGTTTAAATATCATATGACTGCATATTTGGATATGCTCTCGTTTCCATCATAGTTACCCATAAAACCAATTTCAACGTATTTTAAAAGTTAAAGACGTGAAAATCATTTCATCATAATGTTAGAATTTAAAACAGAATATCATAGCCTGTGAAAGAGCTAAATAGTACAGTAAGAAAATTAAGCTATGACAAGTCTCGTAAATACTCTTCTAATGAGTAATAGCCATTACGGCACAAAGAAGTTTTAAAATTAGTTTAAATGAAGTTGCAATTTTAAAATCTCATATTTTATGGTTGTTGAACAAGGTTAGGACTGTCCGGTCCGAGGTATTGAATAGATTTTTAAAAATATTTTAATCCGAAATATGGGTATGACAAGATTCCTCTCGTGCCTAGTTTCAAATTTGTGGCTATGAACGAAATTGGAGAGATTATTAAAAGTGAACTAACAGACTGAGTAAATGAAAATAGAAAGTAGAGTTATCAGACCCTCGGCAGGGAAATCATCTAGACAGCTGTCACGACATCCATTGAATCGAATAGCCCGATATGTAATTTAAACACTCTCTCAAGTGAAGACTTACCAGGGGCTCCCTAGAACATAATTCCGTAGTTTAAAAGAGAGTAAAAATAGCTTAAATATACAACCAGCAAAACGATTTAGTCAAGGAACGTGAATTGTTTTCTAACGCTCAGCTAAGTTCCAAGGGTTAAAATGCACAATCATCGAACTTAGAACGGTTTGGTCATGCACAATTTAAAGCCTATAGATTCGTTTTTCCTCGAGATGTCATAAGGATGGATAGACAGATAACCATAAAAAAATGGTCCACAACTAAGAATATTGGGTTTCGTTAAAGCTTAGCCAATTAGCGTTAAGTAATTTTAGTAAAGCAGGCGAAAGACATTTAAACATAGTTAATTAGAGTATTATTTTGAGATTTTATCTAGAATACACATAAACAGAACCATGATTGGGTAAAGAGATTCCTATCTCAAGAATTGACATGAAAAGTCACTGAAACAAATCAATGCACGTTAACTAATGCTCTAGGATTAAAGAGTAGGGGAAATTAATCATGAAAAGTTTTCATCATAGCTCAATATGTTGAGTAAGTATGACATTCCTAAAATAGATATTTGTATATAGGAAAATCAACTACATACTTGGTTGTAGAGTATAAGAGCTCTCACTTTAAGTGTTCCAGAAACAGGGTGCCACACCTGATATCTGAAGAGAGTATAGAACAGTTGAAACTGACACTTCTGTATAATAGAAACTTTTGCAGATACTTGAAGTGTACCAGATACCGGAACCTTCACAGAATTAAATTTTTAGGGATTTAAAATTCTGAGAATTCCAAAAGGATTAGACTTCACAGACAATTTGCAAATATCTGAACTAACATAATCATTGTAAATGTTTAAAATTACAAAATTTATTTTATTTTTTGTACTTATTATAAATGTGAAAGTTCTTTTGTGTATTTGTTTTGCTTTCACTCATAAACATAAGGTATTAAAGTTTTAAACATATATTATTTGAATTAATTTTTTTTTTTTTGAAAAAACTTCCTGCATTAAGTGTCTAATGCTGCTTTCGATTTAAATTTTTAACGCGTGCTAAGAGTACACAAATTTCACCTTATCTCGTTTTATATGATTTTTATATTTATTAGATACAAAGAGCAACAAAAATGTAAGATATCTCACTAAAATATTTCAAAATATCATTTTATAAATGTTGTAGAACTTCCTAAATTTAATTTGTGTAACTTAATTAAAATTATTTATTATTATTATTAATTTATTTTGAGCTTTACTTGCACATCAACTCCATATTTAGTGTCATAGAACAAAGTGAATTTATCGTACATGAATTTATGTTATATTGTTACTTACAACGAATTAAAAAGAGGTTCCATACAGGTTAGCAAACGATAAATACATGGAATTAAGAAAGCGGTGATATACGCCAAGTGCGGGTCCATAAATGCAATCCCTATGTCTTGCCTTTAGGGCATATTAACTCTGTGAAACTCTGCGGTTAGGGAACCGTAAAATATGATATTTATCGCCTCTGAGCTGAACATTGCCAACCGTAACTTGGTCCAAGCGGGAATTGCGTACTTGAGAAACTTAGTATTTCGATTTGGAGAAACGAACATGTTCTGTTCCTTGTAATAGAGTGGGTTTATATACAAATGTAATTTATACATGTAACACCGAGCGGCAAAGGTCTGCAACAAAAATTTTATTTGGCCAAATAAAAATTTGGAAGTATTTCGTGACACATTCTTGGAAATTAGTTTATTGATAAATGTGTTAGTTTATATTATGTTTTAATACTTTTACGCACATACACACAAACTAATATTGATATTTTAGTATATGTTTTGACTATATATATATATATATATATATATATATATATATATATATATATATATATTGTTAGACCATTGCTTTATGTTAAAAACTCCAAATTAGTTCATCTTAAATGACTCTTATACGGACATACTTATCTGTCTATTACTAATGTATTTATTTTTAAATTTGTAAATTACACATACCATTCCCAAATACCACAAACATTTGTAACAGATCTAAAATAGGATAGCTAAATGTATAAAACTTAACTCGAAATATAAATTTGTGCTTCTCTTTTTATAAAAAATAAGTACCAAGTAGGTCTTATTTTCTTTCCAGTACTCGCCTCTCGTAAATTAAAAATTTCTTTTTATTATACAAACCAACTAACCGGAGAGTAATAAATAGCCTCCTGTTAAAAAACATATTAGCAAAATTGCAATGTAAAATATCGGGACACTTAATTTACCTTAAACTAAACGTATTGATTGAATAGGTCTATCGTCTATCTCAACATTAAGTTAGGAGTGCAAATATTAAAATCAAAGGTTTAGGCCACCGTGAGTCAGACCGGCTGTTATGGAAAGTTTTAAAATAAAAATACTATTGATCATTATCTGTATTGGCATTAGGTGTACGAGTATTCATGTTAGTCAGGAAATCACTATCCAACTGGGTACATTATGATTTTTGTTAATAATCCTCTACAATTTCTTTCGCTAGTTAGTACTGTCCTTTTTTCAAGTTGTGTTATATCATACAGTTTTAATGTTACATAACCAGATTTGAATGTTTAGACCATTACAATCTTAAAATATTTGAAACTTTGTAAAGTATATATATTATACTGATCACTATTATAAGTTTTCCTAAATACATGTCGTACTTTTCTCAACAAAGCAAAAATATACATGGACACAACAATACAAAAATATTTGGTAACAATGTTTCAGAATTTCCAAGATATAATGGAAATAAATAGAATTGATACTACGGTATTATACGCTGTAATTATTATGAGGTTTTAAAATAAAACCCATTGAGAACGTTTTTCTTTGCAAACATTATATATCAGGTTCCTAGAACTTTTGTTTCCCAAATATGAGATTTATATTTTCAACTACTTTACTAATCAATAATTCTGTCGGATACTAAATCAAGGTATGTAAAGCTAGTATAGAAATAAAATAGTTTCTTTCACGATATAAGGGTATAAATACAAATATCTGGGTGTATTAGGTTTTGTAAACAATATAATGGCCACTATAAAGATTACTATATAGCTTTATAAAATAGTATATTTGTTGTTTACAAAATAATATCATATAGAGAATTACCTTTAATTTTACAAATATTTTAAACGATTTTAAAGCTAAGGATTAAACTGATCCTTGTAGTATAATACTCATACTTGACATTTTAAAGTGGAAGGTTGGTAAAGCACGAAGTAACTGTATGCATAATAATATTTGAAAGTTTAATGATGAAACTTATACTTCGTAGATGGTGCAATTAATTTGCTTAAATGTGATGTGTTGCTTTTCAACTTGATAACTTTGGATTCTTTTCCATTTCTGTAACACCTATAGCATAAAAAAATAATATAACCTCGTTCTACTAAATAAATAGTTTAAATCAGAACAGGTATTATTGGATGTAAAACTTATTTCATAATAATGATTTTTATTATTATATATTTATTTCATTATCGTTTACATGCTGGTTCAACTGTAACAAATATCTGGAAATTATGAGGGGCGTTATCCACAACACGTTTTGTTAAAAATACTCTTGGATGGTAATAATACTTGTTCACCTACAATATGTTGTATATTTTGTAATATCTCACGGTGCATTTTTCCCTATATTAAAAAAAACTTTAAAGCAGTATTAGTTTTTAAGGAACATGTTTTACTAGAGTTTCAGACAACTGTTAGTATACTGGAAATTTTAGCAAGTGAGATCCACCCCAGTCGGAATCGTTCATCATTGAAGATTTAGTCGAAACACGAGCAATTTTCACGTTTATTATACTCCACGCTCCCAAGCTTTCGACCAATACATAATGAAGTAAAGATTACTATACTACGTTTATAACTTATTGAAGTGGCACACCACTATAAGCTATATAATAATAACATCAATAGATAAACGGGATATTCTTACAACAGATATATTTTATAATAGTACTCTTATTACGAAAACATTCACAATCAACTGGTAAAGGAGAGACGTTTTGTAGGCGTCAAAGTTTTAACATTTTTACACCAATCAAAAGAAGCCGCGGCTTTATTTGCTCTGAAACAGTTAAAACTTTACAACTCTTTTCATTATGCAACTTTATCGAAGACAATGAAATCCAAGGGAACTTTCCTTTTGAATGAATTTAGAAAACTCTCTTTATTTATTTTTAACAATATGATTTGATGATTAAGAAAAAATACACAAGGTTCTACTTATTAATTAAATTCAAGTAAAACCTACATTTTGAGACTTTCATGTATCAATAGATTCTAATAATATCAATAAGCGAGTGCAAGTCAGTTATTCATTTCCATGGGGAACAACTCTTCCTGTTGTTTTAGCTCGTACGATCAAGATACTCACGATGATTATTTAAGGCCCCAAAAGATGCATGAGAGGGACTTTTCAAGCCGGTTCAAATTAGGCTTTTACTATGTGACCGTAATGTGGGCCATTGTGGTGGAAATCATATTTTTTATATTCTCTCTATTTAAGCACGTAAGTATTTTCAATTTTTAAGATTTAAATGAGCCAACTTGCACTGACAAGCACACAACGTGTTTGTCTTGTAATCGCCATAGGAATTTTTCCTAAAATATAATATATACAAATAAATAATATTAATATATAAACATCAGAAAATTATATAAAGCTATTTAAAACCATCACATTAAGGGTCTGTATATGGTGATCTGACGCTGATTTCATATTTATTTACGTTCATGATATTTAGTTTCTAGTGTTGCAAGCTAAGACAATTTACTCCAAGACTTTTGAAACTGCAGCATTTGCTGTTTTTTAATAAATTTAACAAATAAATATGTATGGAAGTACATATATGACAAAATATTTTAGGATACAGAATTTATAATTGAATAATTCACTATCATACGGAAATAGGGTTGTTAAAGCATAAGTAAATTAAAAATATTTAGGCGTGTCTGTGATGAAGTAATGTACATTTGAAAGGGGCTGTATATAAGGTTTCGGAACGCGATTTTTGCCACATTGTCAGTCTATAGTCTATAATTTAGTTGTTTCATTTTATTGTATCCAAAACCCGTTTTGCTTGGGATTTTAGAGAAACTTGTATTTTTTAAATACAGTTAGTATAACGAAGCTTTGGAACTCAACGAAATTATTTTAGAAAGATTACAAGATATTAAAAGTTTAAGCAAGATTTTGTTCGAGTAAGGTTTTAAATTTTACAATTGTTTAAAGTATTTTTTAAACATAAATTTAATATTCAACAGTCAGTTTAATTAATAAATCAAGATTTCAAGGTTTGAATGACATAATGTTTTGAACAGTATAGTACAATTATAGTTTTCACTTTGAACAACGCCAACTGTAAGAGGAAGTTGAACACGTGTAACAAGAAGTAACTAACAAAGTGTTAATTTAAGTTTTATTTTACTTCATTTATAATAGATAATTCGTCGATTTAATTTGAATTACATTTAGAAAGATTTTATTCTATTTCAGTTTTATAAGAAAGTTTAATTTTAATTCGATTATTCATTTGTGACTCAAGGAGTATAGAATTTAAGAATTTATTTTAAGAAATTACTTTCGAAAACTGTTGGAAGACAAGTGATTCTATAACCAATTATTTTTATATTAAATATTATATTAAATAATTGTCATATTGGATAAGCATTATTTTATTGAATGCCAATTTCATATTTTAAAAATGAGCTGACATTTCAATGAGCTGCGGTTTAGTGAACAATATTTAAAATATATTAAGAACGCAAAGTACAATCTTGATTTAACATCTATAAGTGGTGCTTGTAGGGTTTTATACGTTTATTAAAGTTATAATCAAAATTTAAAATATTGAATAGCTATTACTATGACTTCAAAGATCTCCAACCCCAAGTGTTTAGTTCATTCAGTACAAATTTGTGACTGAACTACCAGTGTCAAAATTACCTATTAGAAATTCCTGTTATACAGTTAAATTACTTAATTATACATAGCAATATACAGTTATTTAAAATCTTTCTAGTATGTCCGTTTGAAACAAATATTTCAAATATATTATTATTTCCAATCAGTCCTCAGCTAAAAATTTATTTAAACTGTGAATTTTCTGGTTCTGACATGTAAATTCCTCACATCGTCTTATTAAACATGAGATGTCAAGTGTAATATTTATTGTATAGTAAAATCGTTGCAAATATAAGTCTACGGAACAAATGTTAAAATTATGAGCTATTTAAAAGTTAATAATAACTCTATATCAATAAATGATAAAATATAGAGAAACGACATTAACATTAACATTAACATTAAGAGAAAAGAGCAACAGTCTATTAAGTTAAATTCACCACTTCTATTATTAAGTTAATCTTAATAGATTGGAAAGTAATGTTTGGAAACTTGTACACAAGTTTGCATAGTAAGCTTTGGAAATTAAATAGTTGAGTATCTGTAAGTAACACGAATGGAAAGTTTAAATTTTCTGGAAGTGCTGAGTTGTTGAACTGTACCAATTTAGCAAAAGCGGGAAATATCATATAGCTTTTTCTCCTTCTGCTCACTGTCCCATGTATTCCTCTTTAACAGAGAACTCACGTTGTAAAATAATATACAGGATTATATCATTCTAAATATAATTTTAGGGAATAATGTGTAAAAATATTGTTTTTCGAATAATATACACGTAAAAGTCTCTTCTTGTACAAATTGTATCAAACTGAAAAAACTCGAGTCAGTAGGTTGTCTTATATGTATTATGGACTACCATATGTGTACTTAAAATATTATAGACTACGACATTTGTATTAAATATAACTAAATCCTAGACAGAAGTCAAAGCATAAATTCGACGTTTACTAATATATAAATACGTTTCATCCAATTTGGTATAGTAATCATTCCATTCATTAACTTCTGTTGTTAGTATTATTTTTTCTACTATCAATATGTTTCACTACTTTAATTTATTTTAAGAATTAATGTTTACCGTTAAATATTTTATGTTGTATACATTACTCAGTAGCAAAGTATACATAACGTCATATGATACTAGTTAACAATGCAAATATTTACATTTTAATCATGTTGGAATGTAAATGAACAGATAATTTAAAACCTTAAAGAGGGCATTAACTTTATTCAAGATTTTACATAAAAGTTAATTTAGCAATAAAATAGAAAGGGTTGTTCATCAGTAAAATATTGTGATGCAAAGGTCAAATTTTAGTTTAAGTTACACTAACACCACGTTTACTGTTCAATTTTATTTTCGCTGTAATAAAGATTTGAGTCTTGTTTATTGATATTTACCTATATCCTGCACTGAAAAAACATACCAATTTTACACACAGTTAAAACTATTAGGTTTTAATTATTAATTAATTTTTGTTTATAGTCTGTCAATTTATTAGTTAGACACAATAAGTTGATTACTATAATATTTAGTTAATAAAAAATGATTAATGTTACTTTAAGGCACAAAAATTTATGATGACTATAATAATTATCAAACAATCAATACAGACTATAAACTCCAGTCCAAAGTAGCATAAAAGTGAATGTCCTGTTGTTATATGTACCATTCTCTGTTATAACCAGAGAACATAGCGCATGGTTTCAATATAACTTAAGTAGCGACTATAATACAACCAGTTTTCTTAATGTCTTTGAGTAGATAAACAAAGTACAATATTACACACACACACACACACACACACACACACACACACACACACACACACACACACACACACACACACAAAACAATAAATATTTTACATCTAGGTTACTTAATTTCTGGAATATATAAATAAGTTAAAATTGTGCTTTATATCGAAATTATATTCGTATCAACCAAATTGACAGAATTAGTTGTCTTTTATTCTTTGTAAATATGGTTATTGCAATTTTTTTAACTTCAAAATGTTTATTTTCACAGTTTTTTTATTTTTAAAACCATACAAACTTAATTTAAATCACATCAGTATTTTCAAAATTCCAGAGCTTCCACAGAAATGTAAAAGTATGTTTCATTTTATGCTTGGTTCATGATTTATGGACTAATATGGAAATATAAGCAAACGTTTAAGCGAGTATAGCAGTAGAACTTTTAGTCTTGTTATGTTTTCAATTTAAATTGTATTAATTATGGAATGTTTTTAAACTAAAAAGATAAATATATTATTATTGTAGCTGATGAAATGCAATGGAAAACATTTTGTAATTTCTACTCTAAGACGAAAATGTAATAAAATTATACTAGTTTCCAATGAGCAAAGCCAAGAGAGTTATAAATCAGAAAGGAAAATCTAATTTACCCAATTGTCCAATTGTGTGCAATAATTGGTAGAATTACCAGGATCTGTTTAACAAGATCGTGTAATTGAGACCAAGCAGTCAGACACAAAGAAGTGCCGCGTCGTCCGGGAAATTGGATTACGCAGAAAGAAGACGGGGAATGGTTAGCGGACAATGCAGCAATTAGGGGGTTTTCACGCTAAGCTGCTTGAAGCCTGACAATGCTTTGTACTTCATGCTTGAAAAATAAACCACAAATAGCTTAAGTATCCGTTTATTTAATTTACTGTCATCTTATCTGTACAATACTCGGAAAGTTTAAGGAACTTCCAACAATATACTTTTAATTCTGATCTACTACGATTAAAGTGCAATTCAGAATAGTGCAAAATTATGTTGATTGCATTCAGCATACGTGACAGTGTAAACGACTTTATTTTGCCTTCTGCAGATTTTCATAAATTTGATTTGGAAATCTAAATTTGACGTAGTTGCATATTATTTTCGAACATAAATAACTTATTGACTTATAAGTAAAAATACAATTCATGCCGTATATGGTAGTCGAATACTCAGTACATCAGTTTATCACTGAATGTCTTCCACCTTCCTTGGTACGTGTGAATTGTATTGTGGAGTGCTCTTGATTGTGCATAGTGACATGCTCAGATTCATGTTCACCAGTGTGGATTTATAGTGTTGTTGAACCAGTTAGCTGTTAGTTCGTTTATTGATGTACATCAAGTTTTGTCATCAAATTTACTTTAGTGAATGGCAAGTTAAATAAATTTTTCGTTGTTAGGATTTTTGTGCATGTTCAGCTTTATACAACAGCATTTGTTACACTTGTGGAATAAGGTAGATTTTATTTTTTAAACCGTAGTGTTATATTTTGTATGATAAATAAAAATATAATGATTCATAGAATGAATTTTCATATACTTTGATTTCATAAGTAATATTATTATGTAAGGTTGACGAATTTAAGTACCTACCTCATTTCGATTTGTTACATAAACTTTATTATATTATAATTTGGGTTGGAAAACGTACGGTAATACAGTCCTTATTCCGGTTTTTCCAGGATAATTATATGTTAAAGGACAGAGTGGCGTGGGGTTTATATTTCGTCATCTATTCAAGCTCCCCTTGTTAGATGAGATTGCCTCTTAAGGTCTCCATACTGTTCATATAGTTCAGATGTACATTTGAAGTTGAAACGATTTAATGAAGTTTGAAAGGATAGAGTAAACTGCCTTCAAATCTTGAATATTACAAATTATAATAATTAATATTGTTTTATAACTAAACTAAATTAACTCAGTATTAGAGGAGAGATTTATTACTTTTTAAAATATTATATGAATATTAAATATTTGTTTATGTTTGTAACAAAAAGTATATTTAAAAGAATTAAAAAATATTGCACGTGTTTGATATTATTAAACAGAGTACTCTAGATCCTAAAATGTTGGTTGAACCTTTCATCAAGGACCTGAGAAAATGGTTAACGTTTTTATATCCTTGAAAACTTTTAACTTTAGATACTCCTTAAAGTAGATTAAGTAACTTTTAATTATTTCTTAATATGTTCATGTATACGAGAAGTTGTTGTGAAGGTGCATAATTAAGTCTGTAAACTTCCTTAGAATTATATATTTCGGTGAATCATAACCTAAACTGGTAAATATGACTCTTTTGAAAAATTCATTGTTTCTATTTGTGTCTTTCTTTCCGTCGACGCATAAAAACTGCTAGATATTACTCGCCTGTTTCACCATTACTGTGATGTAGTACATAGGCGTCACCTCCTATTAATTTATTTTACATCATAATTTTGTGGTAAAGTAGAGTTAATGTAACCTTAATTAACCCAAAAGATTAAAAAAAGTATCGTATTTAGTTTTCATAAAAACTCATATTCAGATATGACAGGGTTACTAAACATTTTAGGTTTAACCCCATCCCAGATTAATCACTTCTTACTATGTATATACGATACACGTTAAATTATACGATCATACTACATCATCGGCCTGTCACTAACAAAATATAACGAGTTTATAATTTAAAAGTTTTTATATACTATATACAAAGCATAATTATGCCTTACAACTAAGCTATTCACACTGTTTTTACTTCAATCTGATAATTTAAAAGCTCACCTAGAAGTTAGCGTTATTTATTTATATTATTAAAACACTAAAAACGAAATGTTATAGTAACTGTCCTTAGCAGACTACATTGACCTAAATTATACTGTCCCCCGTATTTATCTCATCGTATTTTATTTAAAGCAAACAACCAAAGGGAGATAATTACATAACTCATAAGAAGATTTTACATTAAATATTTTATCTAGCAGCTGTAACAATCAATATGTAATAGTTCTGTATTAATGCAACTAAAAAAAAAAATCAAAAATATTATTAATATTATTGTTTTTATTGATTTTTTGATTCTGAAAAATTTGTTCCTGCCTCAAAGTATCATCACGTAATATCAATTTTTCTGCAAATAATATATACCTATAGTGATAAAGGTGTATTATCTAAGCGGAATGTGAAATACAGCTAAATTTAATACTCGTATTAAAGTTATCGTATAGTGTTAAGTATATTTACTCAGTGGTATGTGTATTGTCCACACAGATTAACTTTTTTTCTCAACCTGAAGGATGATTCACCCTAATAATACAACATGTAGAGATAAGGTATAATCTAATAATGTAAAACTATAATCTTATTTCTTATTACCGAAGGTTTAGCATACAATTTTAGTACACGTTAAATGCAATATTCATAAAGCGACATGGTCCTTTGTTACATTTAACCTCAAAAAATGAAACTACTAAATCAATAAATAACTCAAGTAAAGAATATTTATCAACTACGTGTACATATGTGCAGCATGTACGTGTATAAATCAATCGTCGTAATTTAGACCTGAGTGGGTTAAAAACATCAATAAATTGACGAGAAAAATGGTATAATCAGATAATGGTTTATTTATGTTTCTTAAGATTCTATATTTTTAGCAGAATATTGTTTGTGGAATTATAAAGGAAACACAGAGGCGTTTCATAACTCATGTGTGAAAAGTGGAAATCCACATTTGTTGTACTTTATTATGTCCTTCTGTATATTCGAAAATAAGAAAACTTAAAACTATTCTATTTAGATTATATTTAATTTAGATCAGAATTATAGTCAATATGTTCTTTTTTGTCAATTCTAACTTGGGACAGTACCTGTAGCTTGTAAGTTAGTTCTGTGCAAATTATTTTTATATAATGTAAGTTTTATAACTGTCGTCATAATGACGTTTATATTTTAAAACAATTGAACTACGAATAAAAAGTTATTGTTACATTGCACAAAAATGAGAATCTCATTTTACACTGAGGTGGTTGAGAACGTCAGTTTAACAAGCAGACAACGTTCACTGTCACTTTTCACTGCCGACAATTTGGAATTTTTTCAACAACGCAGCAATAACCATCTTAAGTTAAACTTTCTTGTCATGTCACTGTAATGATGCTAACGTCAACTCCAGTGCTTGACAACATAACTTTTAATGGGAGTTTATGTATATTAATTTTATTCAAGTTTTATGTGAGTAAATACATAATTAGGATGTACTTTGACAAACATTATTTGAACATTTAAGCGTCCATTTTGTAGTCGATTTTAGTAATATTATGATTATTCCTGATAGTAAATGTGTGGTAATGTTTCTAAAACAAAACATTGACATTTAAAATTGAGCAGACCCCTTATTTATCAAACTGTCAAAGTATGCCTAATTGTAATTGTAAAGACATAGAAAATGTGAGGTCCTTTAAATACCTGGGGTTTATAATAGGCTTGATCAAAAGCTTTTAAAAATACTGTATTTTGTGGTCATAAACACTAAATTACAATATGGAATTCATTGTTGAGAAGTGACTTTCAAAAATGTTATAAAAAGAAGAAAAGTTCAGAATCAATATATTAGGATTATATGAAATTAAACAAAATTGGAATCTTTAGGAAAGTTTAAGGAAATTAGGAAATTGCGAATGGATCTTTCAGTTTTTCAAGCGTTATAACACTTCTGGTTCGAGTGATATTTCAAACGCTATAGCAGCCTTTGTCTTTTTGCAATACTAAAGGAAATATACATAAGTAGATATGAAAAACCAAAATCAGTCAAAGACCGTCTACTAATCCAAGTTATTTTGGTGCCTAGGTAGACTTTTCATTTTGACTAATCTATAAAACATCATACATAGGTCAAACAAGTTTTCTACAGTAAAAAAGTGTTAACTTCCAATCATAACAATATACATCTAGTCTAATGTATTTCTGGTGGTATAGAGGTGTTTCCTTGTCCTGGTCAGGGATGGATGCACATATATTGTGTACCTCGTCTAAAAGAAATTACTAGCAAATATTATAAATATCAAAGTTTTAAATGGTTATTTAAACTAACTTAAGGTACCATGTGTCGTTCTGTAGTAAGGAGCTGAGATTAAATTTGTCCCAAGAAATTTATAACAATTAAAACCTAAGAATTAAATGTCACAAAACCTTTGTTATAATTTCAACTGCAGCGTGATTTTTAATTTTTTTTAAGGAAACCCTGGCTTATCAAAAAGTATCTAATCGTGTAGTTTAAAATGTAAATTTTCTAAATTATAAAATATAATGTTTAATTTCATAAAAATGCTGTTATTCTTTCAAACTCATGCAATTAACTTTCTTACATCTCCTTGGAATAAAAAAAATTAAAATGTAAACTAATAAAATTTGTGTTATACAAGTATCATTTATTACTGTTAATACTTCTCTTATGTATCTCAAATTTTATTGCTAAGTTTTTTTAACACAAAGTTTAGAAATAAATTGTTTAAAAAAATATTGAATAAACACTATTGTTCTTCAATCGTAGAGAAATACTTATATTTTACTTACTAATAAATATTCTGTAGTAAAAAGAACTTAACTCTATATAGGATGCTTCCTATATTATTTAATTATTTATAGGAATCTTTATATTTTTAATTAAGAGAATTGTAAACTTATATAATAATTGAATTGTAAGATTGTGATCCTTCCGGCAGTGCTGAATTTCTTGTCGATTCGGGTTCGAGGAATGCTAGAAGCTTCCTTTTGTATCTAGGTATTGAGCATAGGTTACAGGTCTGGGTTGGATAGGTACCATCCAATTCAGACATTGTGTTTGCTCAAATTTGATTGGCCAAAGTTAGGTTGATTAGATGGTGGGAAGGGACTTCTAGATCCTTCAGGTGGCTTCAACCATGTTTTCAGGGGATTTCTTTGCTGTGTGCTCAGAGATAGGAGTTCGTGTAAAGTGATAGAGTACTCTTGCCGTATTGATTTTTCAGTAAGAAGGTTGAGTATTAAGATTAAAATTCTTTTCAAAATGTAAAGTTTGTTTTTTTTAATTGATTAATCTATAATAGTTATTTTTGTTAGTTGGTGAAGTCTTCAGCAGATGTGTGAGGTACTGTGAAAGTTAGAATTTAGAAAACATTTAAATAGAAAATTACTTGATGATATTTTCCTTTTCAATTTGGTTAAATCAGGAATAGGCTAATGAAAAAAAAAATTTATTTTATGTTCTGAGATTCTATATATATTTTAAAAAGTTCCTAAATTTAACATTCAAAGCCAAGCGGATAATTTCCGGATAATTCAATAATTTGTAAATTGGAAATTTACAGAAAATAAGTACTTTGAAATTGGTACAAATTTGAGTTTAACTGGTTGGACATTGTCTTTGTTCATATATTAAATATTAATATTACCTTAATTTGTTTGATTTTTATTTTGTGAAGAAGTATTATTTTATTATTTGTTTCATTTTATATTTGAAGAAGATTATTTTATTTTGAAGTTTAATGAAGATTTTTATTTTGAGTTTGTGTTGAAAACATTAGCACTGAGAACTTGAAGGACACAATTATTGAATGATTGATTGATTGTTAATTTTAAGACTGGACTTGTGATGGGTTAAAAATAAGTAATAATTGAGAATAAATTCAAAGTAAAAAAGATAGCTTGGCGTTGCTGTGTTATTGATTTTAAATTTTATTAAAATTACTATTATTTTATACTGAGTTTAATTATTGAATTCCATTGGAACTTGTGCATTCTTAAAATAAAGGGTTATTAGTTCAGAACACAATTGATCGCTCTTATACTAAAACAAAATTAGTTGTAATTGGTTAATAGAAGATAACCTTACTATAGACACGTTACACTCTATAAATAACTATAAAGAGTAAAAATTAAAAACTATTAAGATACTAGATGCTTATAAAATATTTCTAAAATACCCATTTGTAATTGTAATTACCCAAGAGACAACGCAATTTAACCAATTGCTCAACGACTGCCTAATCAAAAGTGAGTAATGACCTGCCTTGTATTATCTGAATTATAATTTGAACAAAAAATAGAAATATGTCCTGAACTGAAAATAGCCGTGCAATAATAACGACAAGACTTCATGGCAGGTACTGACGCAGTTAACTTACAATTGCTCCTGCTGCTGTAATATCTCTGCCTGCTGTTTATATCCTTTCTGAAACGGTTGCTATAAATACATTTCCTGTTAAATTCGTATAAAGTATTTTATATTAGTAATAATACAAGTAAAAATATGAAATTCCAGAAACTATCACTACGGTAAACATTACGCCAACTGAATAAATAATTACCGTGTTTGATAAGAAACATTACATAAAATTTATTTTTAGATTTATTGCAACAAAAGATAAGCAATATTTGTCCTAAAGAGAAACTTCTAGACAAGTTGCACTTGGAATGACAGGAGGAACTTTATTGCTCGTGTTTTATACGACAAATTTGTAATACATAAAAAGAACTATTCCATCGAACATTGGAGTATTTATGTAGCTATGCAAGTTTATAAAGTAAGAAATCTGAAATATTGCACATATAATTTTACAAAGGTTTTTTGAGGCTTTATGTATTTTCTATCAAAAAATAATTACTAGCAATCACTCTAAACTATGATATAAAGATTTGTTCCATGGTATTTTTACTAGCTAGCAGTTGTCTAGTTATCGTTAGCGCTTTGCAACACATTTAGCGATTTATTTTATTTATAAGAAAGATATCAGATATTGAACTACAAAAACTTACAAACAACCAAAACTGTTGTGGCAGTTAATGTTAATATACAGCACTCATATCCTCCCTTTATATAAATGGAGTAGTATTTTGGCTCTTATGTTCCAAATACAATCATAAAGGGAATTTAATTTAGTTTCAGCTAAAGTGCCTTTAATTTAAACGCCTGTAAACATTGTTTGTTAATATTGCCGGGCCATAGAAACACTGCCAAGGGGCTAATTATGTGAAACAACATTACGGTTCAATACAGCAGTGAAACTAATAACAGATTTACTGGTTTGTAATTGATACACTAATTATTGATCCTATTAGTAATTCCACTGAGGCTAAATTGAAAGGGGGTTTAATGAGGTATCTGGAATTTTATTTGTTTAAGTTCATAAAACAATGTTTGGCAAGTATAATAATTTGAGAACTTACCATTATTTCATTCCTTAACAAGAAAAATGAAATTTTGTTTAGGCGCTAAATATAGAGATTACTACTTAAAACTTTAGGAAATTAATATTTTATATTTTACAAATACTATTTAATGTGATTGTTACATCGAGCTATGCAGTTAGACTCATCATATTGTTCCTTTAGTTATTTTTGAGTATTTATAATATTCAAACATGTACTTTCAATGTTCATAATTTCATATCTTAAGTAATCTTGCAGTATTCATAGTATTCTAACAAGCTATGCAGATTTTACATAAGACCTTGTGTAGGCTCAGAAAGTTTGTATTTGTCTATTTAAGAAATTATTGCAATTATTACCCGCCGCCATATTATTTCTAAGGTTGATGGATAAGTTAAAGCAATAATGCCATGGTTTTATCAAATGAATCAATTAATTTTTGTCAATCAGATTTTAGACCCAAGGAATTTTTCGTGCTCTCCTACATTTTTATAATAGGAAAATATTAACGTAATGAGATTCACGTATGTATGGCTTTATGCAAACTAATGCGAGTTGTACAACACAATAACTACCGTAATGTTTAAAGACTTAACTTGGTATAAAACTGTACTTGCACATAACGTGGATGAGTTCGTTAGATAACGGAGATTCACAGTCGAGCAAAATGATTATTTCCTAACATAGACCCAAAAAAGTTCTTGCATTGCATATATTCCGTAAGTATAAACATCAGCTGGTCTGGTACTTACAAGCTTTCGAGATGGCTTTCAGTTAGAGCTTTGAATAGGAAAGGTTTTATATAAGTTAATATGCACTATATAGCAAAACATAAAATATTTTATATTTTCAGTTAATTTACAATAATTTCTGCATTAGTTTCTGTAGTTACTGCAGAGTTATATTTTTTCAAGTCCCTTTACCGAATATTTTCTTAAATATTTCAGTTGTTAAAAGAATTAAATAAAAAATATATTATATGCATTAATGGTTGTTAGTGCAAAGACTACCAAAGGTAATATAAAACAATTTTTAGAATAAAGATTTCAATTTGATATGATTCAGTATCATACTTTTTACATTAATTGTAACAGTTTTATTATTAAATTAAATAGTAAAATAAAACGTGAGGTACTTTTAAAATATATCAGGCGCTTTTAAAAATCTTTTCGTTTTCCAGGTACACATTTATATGTTAAAAATATTCTATATCGTGCTAGTAAAAAAACTTTATATTTTCGTAGTAAATGTTTGGATTTTAATATTCAATATTAGTGTCCATATCGGAATCCAATTAAGTTTAAGTACATGAAATGGCTGCCACTTAGAATTAAAGAATATATTCTTGGTAATGAGCTCTAGTTATTCATTCCTAATACTGTGTCGAAATTTTAAGGATCAAACTAAAACCCAATCGTAAGAATAAAATAAGTTAAATTAACTGCAAAGTAGGATTAGCTGTTAAATTTTACGAAATATAATTCATTTACGAGGGAATTTAATTTTTGGTGGTTTAGAAAGCAACCCCTAAATTTTGGAGATAATTATTATTCCATTGGGCGAGGTAAGAGAGGTAAACAAACGTACGAGTTATTATAGATGTAAAATGCTCATATTGACAGAAGACTCTAGAGTGCACTTTGAATCCACAATTATTTAATAATCACTTATCATTCAATCTTGAAAACAAACAAGAATCACGAAATTTCAAATCAGTAGATATGCTTAGCCCTGCCTACAAGTGCTAGCAAAGCAAACTCGCTGTTTGTTTAAGTTTTCCCGATTCAAATACGGGATTATTCATTCTGGCAACTTGGTGTTTTCTGTAGTGCACTCTTATAATGACTCTTATAATAAGTAAGCATGACTTAAATTCATATTTTTTACCCCAACATCACTCTAAGATAATTCAGTTTCAAAATAAACATATATCTTGGAATGTACAAAATTAAAAATTTGAAACAGATATACTTAGTTGCAGTCGACTGAATCCAATGTTATCTTTCAATGTTGTTAAATGTTGGATTATTTTCCAAGTAAATTTATTTCAGAAATGGATAATACTTTTTAAAGAATTTAATATTGTTTATTGCGTTTACTATGACAGAGATGAAGTATGATGATCATATTGCATCGGTTTTGATCGTGATGGAATAGTTCAGTTGTTAAAAGTAATTTGTGATCTACTCATAATACTAGCCCATACTTCGGGTGCCATATATTTTTTGAATATGTTGTTCTTTCCTTTTATGATAGTCTTAAAGTACGGGACATTACTGTCTTGGAGGAAGTCACGCACTGATTAAGTCAAGGTCAAGTCATTGACTTACGCGACAGCAGCGGATACACTCAATTTGTTTGGAGGCTCTTATCGTACGCTCTATCCTGTGGTATTTGTAAGATCTCAAACATTCGTCATCAGATCCTATGCAATTTCTGTGATTAAGAATGATGTTTTTCGTTTTTCAAAATCATCAATGCAGGGTGCTGCTGCAGCCGGGTGTATTATTGTCAGCATTTTCCAGTACTATTTATTTTACCAGGTTTTATTTAACTTTTGGGCATTCCAAAAATTATAAAATTCGCAGCGTGCTGTATATTGGTAGTCTTCTTTTAATAAGAAAGTACAAATAAAGAAAGGTTTAAATGAATGGATGTACCCAATGACCTATTCTGTAACTAAACATTTGATTATTTAAGTCAAAAGCAGTGTAATAGTATAAAATTAAGATTTTCCAAAAATATT
Source organism: Homalodisca vitripennis (assembly GCF_021130785.1). NCBI lineage: Eukaryota > Metazoa > Arthropoda > Insecta > Hemiptera > Cicadellidae > Homalodisca > Homalodisca vitripennis. The sequence continues at coordinate 196,396,846 of NC_060207.1, forward strand.
ATAGTGGTATAAATAAATAGCGCCTAAGAAAGTAAATTTAATTTAGATCCTTTTTCTGTGACTGTTGTATGTATTTACACACATATATTAAAAAAATAAATATACTTTAATGTTTTTAAAGTACAGTTTTTAAATATAAGTACACAGTATGAGACAAGAATAGTTTATTTTCGATAAGCTGATATCAAGGTAAGATATTATCCAAGATGGCCACGTCCCCTTGAGTGTTTGGTCTATATTGATAACGTGTCCATCATGTTACAGGAGTAGGGATGTACCCAGATCACACACAGTTAGGCAAGCTCCTGTCCTGTACCTCTTGTTGTTGATCTATTACACTTGGAGCGTACAGCAGGGTATCTGCATCAATAATAAAAACCACTGTTAAAAATAAAGTGTATTGTAATACAACTTAAGTGCAATAGTTTCGTGTGAATTTCTTTTGGCATAAAAATAAATAATATGAAAAAACATACTATATTTTATTTAAATCTACAATGGTATTTTATTTCTTTCTACTTTTTATGAAAGTTAGATGTATAAAATTCCTTGTTGTGTATAAATATTTAAATTTTTAGTATGCGTCTTAACGAATGCTCTTCATTATAAAGTTACCTGTAGAAAACAGTAAACGATAAATAATTTGTTTATATACTAATAAGTAATAAGCATTTGATAAATTAATATTTTTCTCTTATTAATAAGTCTTCTCTAAGCTAATACAGTTTTAAAATAGACGTATATCTTCGAATGAAAAATTTTAGTTAATATTTTAGTTAGGTAATACTTAGTTGGTGTCGACTGAATCCAATGTTATCATTTACTATTGTTAGTTGTTAGATTATTCTCAAAGTCTATTTATTTCAGAAATAGTCACATCCCATAAAGTAGCTTGTACAGTAAATAAACACAGTGTTCCTAATATTTCAATAAAGCTTAATGCAAAATTTAAAATCTCTAGATCAGTATTCAAGATATCGTGCAGACAGACAGACATAAAAAATATATTTTTTTATTCCCATGAGTAATGGGCTTTACTAAAGCTCAGCTAGTAAATATGACTGTAGTGCTTGGTGATAATACAGCAAAAGTTTTGACATAATTTTATATTACTGCACTCATAATCAATATTAAGTCAGATTATTTTAAAGGTTTTATATTCATTGTGAAACTAATAAGATACTACCTTATAAATAATTTAATAATATATTACAATTTAAATAAAAGGTAGCGCAACACGTTTTATGGAAAACAAGGTATATTTTAAATAAAACTATGAACCTTTTATGTAGATACATATATATCTGGGCAATATCTTTTGTAAACTGTACAGTTGATTACCTTTTTCATTATAACACAAACTGGATATGTGATTCACTACTACAAAGTGTTAGGCTACACCTTATCCTAAAGGGTCTACAACGTAAGTTTACAATTTGTTCATGGGAAATAACAACTGATATTTTATAAATGGATTTTCGTATACAAAGGGATTCTCTGTGTCTTTGCTGTACACACTAAGCCATTAAGAAGAGAATGATTTCTAAAGCAGCCTAATAATTCACATTTTGTTAACATTTCTATAATATTGAAGATTAGTGTTATTAAACAAAAATTACTATATCTTTGACCGAAGAGTTGCGTGAAAAGTTTAATATAAATATTAAAACGTAAAACTTGATAGCCAAGATTAGCTATATTTCGTTATTTGTGATATTGCCTAATAGAAACAAAGATCATAATAAAATTTTTCCTACAAATATTTAGTAATACAAGCGATGTTTTTGGAACATATTTAGTTTTGGCAAGAAAGAACACTATATACCTATAAGTAAGCGGCACTATACATATCTATGTACCTTATCTTTTTATATCCCTTATATTATACTTCTATTTACAGTAAATAAAGTACAACGTTGGTTGAATTTTAGGAGAGGATTCTCTTGCAGAACGGAAGTGCAGCGGAAAATGGACTTGATACAAGATATACTGTTCGTATAGATTTTATATTCTTTATAAATATTGCTTATAACAAAGAATGTTTTTAAACTTTTAAGTTATGATTTTATAAAGTCGCTGTTACCATAGTAAAGTAAGTAATTTTTCCAAAATAAAAATTGAATTAACATACCTCTCTGACCAATTTGTTACTTTGTACACTGTTTATTGTGCAACACTGTTTTATAAACAACTATGCAATTTGAAATTATTACTTATTTACACGTTATTACTAAGCCTAAGCTGTACAGTAAATCCACCTACAAAAGGTTTCAGGAATACTAATAAACTGCCTACAATATCCATTTATTGTTTTTCCAATAAAATTTTAACTTTAAATATAAAAAATTACTTTACATTACATATAAATTGAAATTTTATTGTATTTTCTAATAGGAGTTTCTATTTTAGTAATTAATTTCAATACATGTGTTTAGCCAATTTTAAGTGAAACCCTGTAACCAAAAATTCACACATCGTTGTTGGAGTCGACAGCAAGGCACTTAGTTCAGACGTGATATTGACTAATACAAATATGCTACTTGCTTTTACATACAAACGTAAATAAATAAATATCCGAATATTTACTTACGTACGAGAATATGTAATTTAGGTTCAAGTCACGCTCACATTAGGGAATGGGGAAAAGGTAAGTAGTTGAATTATAGAAGTCTCTTCACTTCTCGCAATTTTATCAAATTCCCCACTTAATGGTAGCAATATGCGAGTCATCTATCGTTATTCTCTACTTACCCAAAGCGCCATCACTCATCTATGTCTGCCCTGATTTCACCGAATTATTAACCAATTATTTATATTTTGCATATGCACAAGATCATTGATATATTTTGCGGTAATTCATACATTGTAAGTCTGACCCAATAATAGTAACAAAATGTGAAGATTTATTTCATTTCGCTTATAAAAAATATTTTTATGTGGTCGTTTACACTAAGGCAATAATTTTTGTCGTCAATTATCATGTATGTCACTAGGAAGTTTCAATAATGCTGCAATAAGTAAATACCATAAATGCTAGTAATAGAATCTGGACTCGGTGGCAATGTATACAATAATGCTCGGTAATCCCTACTTATAACGGATATCTGAATTTACAGGATTCATAAGTCCAATACTCACACATTTTCTAACTATAATAACTGAGTATCAACTGCGATTTAACTTAGATTACTGGCCAGTATCATTTGTTATGTATTATTATTACATTGTCAATTAGATATAGGTTACAGAATATGCCTCTATAATGCTTAGTTCATGACTGGAGCTTGCAAGTGATTACCAGAGCAGCTAGAAGCTAGTTGGCTTATCCATTGATATCGATAAAGACAATTCTAAAAATGTTAGAACAAAATCCGTTTTATTACATTTGTTTATAATTTAGGCATCAACAGGCCTAAATAACATTTTATACAAAATAAAAATATCATAAAACTGATTTTACATGTATCTTTATTCCTGAGAATAAAGGCATTATACATAATTTGCACGCGACCCGCTTCCTATACCAAAAATATTACCCAAATCATAGATGGCGAACTTAAAGTGGGTGCGTTTAGTTTGACATAGCTCCTAGAAGTTGTGTCCCCACCTATAGACACGCCATCACACGGGCTGTTATTATTCCTCACACCGTTCAACATTTAAATGGGCGTATTCCTTTTGTCTTAACCTGCCAGTTAGACTCTGTAAGTCATAACGACTAATCAGATAAATATATCTTTAAACATACTTCACATTTGCGTTACTAAGAAAACTATATGCCCAATTACCCCTTCCTATTTGAAGAATTCTGCGAAATCCAAGATAGTGCTACTTTAAGATTGCCGTCGTTATCGTCACAGATTCGAGACACCACATATAGACACCAAACGTCATAATACTGCCTTTATCGCAAGGTTTTCATAGGGGAGTATCCTGACTTTCTCCTCACCACGTAGTATTCCTGTATCTCCCTGATTTGTACTTATCTGTTTCATTGGCTTCTAATAAAATTTATTCAGCTTTCACTTAGTCTCTTCCACGGCTTTATTTAGAATGTGATACCTGTCTTTAATTTAGTGACTGTTTTAATAGTTGTCTATACGTTCTTTAATAATAACTGGTTTAGTAGCTCATCTACAGGAAGTTCAACTACTTGCAATACTTCTAATTTACACATTTATTCTTAATATTCTTTTCTAAAATATGTTCAAGAGACATAGTTGTATATCTATTCCAGCAGTCGCTCATTGGTTAGAATTCATACATGTGAGTTTCCTATATAAATTTCAGTTCTCTTTTATATAGCTCCTTGACAACAACTTTCAACCACAAACCTGTCCTCCATACCCCAATTTCAGACGTTTTAAGCATTGTTAAAACATCGACAAAAGTTTTATTCGGCCTCAAAGGAAAAAAAATATACAGATAAATAAATAGTCTTAAAAACTAATAATTTAAATAAAATTTAAAGTACAAATGTAAATTAAAAAGTACATAGTTTTGTACTAATTACCTCTAAATCCATAAGTAAAACTTGATACTACAACAAAATTATATTTTCGTATATTCTATGCAATATATTTACATCAAGATAAAAAAGCCATCGGCACTTTCAACTACAACAATTCAATTTAGTTCTCAAAACTTGTTTCATGATTCTACTGAAAGTGACAAAGTGGTCTGAATGTGTCTTACACACTAACTGGTAAATGAGAAGAGATGACATGGCAATATCAGCTATTGGTATTCCCAGGACTTCCTAATGGACTTTGATGAGACAAAACTAACCTAATACGCGTATATACCATGTTAATCATGGTTGTTAATGTTTGTTGATTCTTGTAATAACTTGCTTCATGATATTGTGTCCTAAGTTCTCAAAATAACTAGTGAGTGAATGTTTAATCTGCCTTACAGTAACTTTAAATATGGGGGTCTTATACAAAATTCAAAAGTTAATTGGCTACCAAATTTGATAGGGTGACATTATAAACCTTCAGTTTGCACAATTTTTCTTGCTATTTTATAACAAATAGCTTTAAAATGATGTGATGTGTTAAAATTTCCCGGGTCTCTATTTAAAGTTTTGACTAACTCCCAAAATAACCCGAGATAAAATCTTTGGAAAAACGTACCACTTTCACAAGTAGCAGAATACGAATTAAATTTATTTCAACTGCAATATGAACAGTTATTATCAAGATACAATCTTTGGAAAAACTTACCAATTTTACATTGGATGTTTTACAATCTGTAGTGAAAGAATTTTATGTTCTATCTCTCAAACTGGGGGACAAGATAGACACGTCTAGTTTTCACCATTTATCTTCTTTTGAAAAGACCTTTCTAATGAGGTATCGCGTGATAGGGCGTGCCATATGAAATGTTGGGGTTACCCCACATAGGCCCCATTTTTGAAAACATTGAAAAAGGTCCCCAAGGTCATTAAAAAGCACATTTTGTTTAGTTGTTATAGTTTGCTGAATATGATGTTTGTAAGGAATGCCGTTCCAGGTATATAGGAGCGAATCCACACTTTCTTCACAACTCTGTATATATATATAATATATATATATATATATATATATATATATATCCTATATAATATACAACCGCATGTGTAACTGACTCAGTGACTGATATATAGATACAAATTCTAACGTAGTTCTGGGAAGTGCTGGAAACTTGAAATTAGGCACGAAGCACCTTTTGCAATGTTACCCACAGGAAAAGTCTGAAAACTGGACTTTTTTAATTTTACAAACCCCTCAAAAAAATTCGACAATACTCCCGCATTTTTACCTTTGCAGCCCTTTTTTGTAAGCGCGATAGTGGTAGATACCATTAGAGCTACCTCGGATCTGACGAGAAGATCTGTCAGGTAACGAAGTGAACTAAAAAAAGGTCCAGTGACTTTTTGTCCTATCTCCTATAGGAGATATGTGTTGTCCTAAAAGGCGGACAAAACGCTAAAATATTTTAACCATTCAAAGACATTTTTTTTCGTTAAAAATAATGTTTCGAACCCGATAGCGGCCGAACGGTTAGTCGTAACTCAAATCTGATTGAACCATCAAATTAGCAAATTAACAAGTCCTACAGAAAATATCAAGGGACATTTGGCGATACCTCCATCGGTTTAGGCCGAAAAACGTGGGTTAATGTGCAATTCCTTTGTAATTGTTTTCATGTGAGAATTTAGATTTTAGAGCCCGATAGCGACGAAACCATTAGTCGTAGTTCCAAAACAACTTATTACACAATATTTAGTGTATAATGTAGTTAAAAAAAAGGTTTTGTAATATTTTGCTGTACCCGCCCTTGGTTTATGCCGTAAAAACGCGATTATGTGCGAAATTCTTGTAATTTTTTACGTCAAAATGTAGTTTTGCTCCGGAGTTTTAATTTTGATGCGACTATAATTTGAGCATTTTTCATTCTGGTATCCGGATTTAACTTAATTTTGAAAACGATAAAGAGTGACTACAACCTCACATCATCAATTGGCTGAGCTTTAGCGAAGAATTTCCGGAAAATTCCGAAACTTTTCTTTCATGCTCTGTACTGGATAGCCAAGAGGTTGTAGCTCAAATCGGAGGACAAAATCCTCCTTTAAAATTAAACTTTGGACAAAAAAGGTCCAGTCACTTTCTATGTCGTAACTGCAACGGTTAACCCACAAAACGAACGCCCTCTAACTCAAAAGTTTGGTTAACATTAAACTCGACCCTCTCTACTTTCCACTTCCTGGCAAACCCTAATCTAGGATTTTAGTTATCACCCAATTCTTTTGTCTCATAAATTTATTAACACGTCACTTAATTTTTGAGACGAAATCCATTGATTATTTGTATATATCATAAATCATTTGGCTTAGCGTCAGCGAAGCATTACAACCCGCGAGGAAGGATACAGTAGGGAAGACGAAACTTGAAAAACCTCAAGTCCTAATTTAACCAATAACCAAATCCCTCTTATCCCCGAATTTAACGACACTTAATTTGGGGGCCTGGGCGAGGCCGATAGGCGAGTATATATATATAATGTTGTGGGATTGGATAGTCAAGATGAGCTCATGGAGTTGTCAGCCGTATTTCAGTACCTAGAGGCATGAAGGCATATATAAGTACTACGTACAACTCGGGGAGCGTATTGATATTATTCATAACTTTGTCTACGCCTTTTATTTCTTACTGAATAAAATTATAATTTAAATCTGCAGCATTCACTCCATCTTTTTTCGTTTACAGACACATCAACTTACTCCCATGTCTTACTAGTATTCTTCAAAAATAAAATATGTATATATTTGTGACACAATCGTCACTTTATTACGTGAATAGTCCCCCCAGAAAATACATATATTTAATAACTTATATTCTCAAATGAGCTAGACAAACTATGATGGAGACCTACCTGGATTAAAATAAGAATAATTCTGATTATTCAGTGAAATTGATGTCATCTTCATGTTATCAATAAAACCTGTTCTAAAATCAATGGCCGCAGACTATCACAACCAATGTTTTTTCTAATACGTATACATAAATGTACCTAGGATGTCTTGAGATAAATTTCGAAAAAGGGAAAAGGATAAGAAATGGAAATCATATTTACTACGATAGGAAAATTAATATGGACAACAATTTTGAGATTCCATTTCATGTACAAGGAGGATTTTAAAGAACACAGAAATAATTTAGAGATATCCAACTAGTAAAATAGTTCGGCAGATTCTGAAAAGTACAGCCCAATCTATATTAAAATATGATTGATAACTAAAGTCTAATAATAAAATAACAAATTAATATCTGAATGAGCTAATTATGAAAAAAAAAAACACATGGGAATTCATAAACAAGTTTTACATTACACAGGAAATTCTGTGTGATGTGACACACAAAACAAACAATATTTCAGTTTCATTGTCTGAAATTTCCTATAGATTAAAATTAGGCATGAAGGTACATTTGGAGACTAAGTGATGCCGTCATGAGAATTTTAAAGCCAGTAGGTAAGTTAATATTCGAGAATATATCGTGCGGGCAGAGACAAATAGACAGAAGTTATATTTTATAGGTATTTTGTGTACGCTCTGTGTATAAAACACTAATATAGTTAGATTTTTCGTAAAAAATTAAGGAAATAACGATTTTAACATTTGCTGTATTTAAGTTATTTTTACAATGCTAAAATGGTCTACTAAAACTGTTGGTTATAATCATTACTTTTTCTTTTAACTTAGTGTGCGAGAACTTAATCGGGAAATAGTCTTGCTAATCTGACATAACCGATGTATAAAGAAACAAAAATTAATAATAGATCCATTCTAGAAAAATATTAAAAAAGAATTTACTGCACAATAAAACTGCCACCTCATAAAATTTATGCAAAATTAGACTAATTAATACACACCTTCAAATGAATACAATGCAGTGATAAATGTAATAACAGAGAACAACAATGTAAACCGTTTCCAAGCAATTGCCCTACGTTTTCAACTTAACTTTTTTTACAATTTGTAGTTGACTGTGAATGAACACCGTTTAAAAATGTTCGAATTCCTACAAACCTTAATTCCAACACAAATTACAGGGGGTGTGCTGGCGGGCGGCCTCATCCTCTACGTCCACCGTAGAGGTATGGTCTACGTCCCACCGCAGGTACGAAAGAACCTTTTGAAAAGAAGAAGAAGTTAGAAGTTTAGGGTCTTTCCCGCACTCATTATTATTATATTTCTACTACTTCAATTGGATAAAAATGTTAGACTAGATATAATTAATAAACTTTGAACAATAAAGGCAATGATTAATATTTTGCTATATTAAATTTAAGATACAGCAGATGTGGATCATCAGTAAAACGAGGGTGGGGACCGAGCCAGCCACCTCCGTCGTATATTTTAATGAACAGTACCAATCAGGGAAACATCCTCTCATCCGACTCAGAAATCGAAGGAACTGCCTGCCTTAGAACATATTGAAGACGCCGTAGGAAGATTGGAAGGAAAAGATAACCCAGAGGCCTCAATGACGGCCAATGGCAGGCAGCATCGAACGATTATGAAGAGAGAGACGATGCAGGTAAGAATGAATAATTCTCGCAGTTAGAAAGTTAGAAAATGAATCATTTCCCGTATTTTTATAACTTACTCATCCTGAACACTTAAATAAACTTCCTTTCTATTAAAAATATATGTTGTACGTTTTCGTGTGGTTGCTGCTCATGATTACCGTTGTAAAAAAGTATTTAAAAAATTCAACATGGCGATGTTCTAAAAAAACTAAATGTAATACTAGCTGTAACAAATTAAACACATGGTAACAGCACTGGTGTAAATAATATGCATTATTATGTCATAAAATTAGACGATTTCTAAATATAAGTTATCCTAAGTGAATAAAGCTAACCACGAAATAATTTTCTCAAAAACATTAAACTCCATGCAAAGGTAACAATTTCACTACGATATGACCCAATATAGTGTCAACATATAGTTGGTAAAATAATGAGTGGAAAATCTGACGTATTTAAAATTTACGCTATTTAAAAGCCAAAACGTAAAACAGTACAATAAAAAATAATACTTTATACCATATTTGATTTTAAATAGAAAACAAACATACGGTTTACAATGTGACTGTTTGGCCGCAATATCAGAAAAATTCCACGCTTAACCAGTTTTAATAGCTTTCTGAAGTAAAAGCCATTTTTTAACCGTCATATGACAATTTTGTAAATTATAGAATTTTCAGTAGTGATTTTACAATCACACTACTTGTAAAATCACTATGGTGAATATCGTTAAGATTGAGGCAGTATACTATCCCTTGGCAGTCCATATACTATTTCTTTATACACTTAATAAGCTAGTTATATTGATCTAGCCCTAATCTGCAATAGGGTTTTAAATAAAGAACTTAAGTTATGAATGAAAAAGGGGATAAGTAGAACTATATATGAAAAATTTCAACCATAACTGTTTATAGTAGAATCGTATTTAGACATATATAAAATTGAAAATGCACTGCTAGTAGAATTTTGGCTTCGCTATTTATATTGACCGAATTAATTCTGGGTCACCCAAAACTACTTTTTCTAGCATTCAGTTTCTTTATCTCATTAGTTGATGGTGATATACAATTACTAATTTGTACAATCATATGGACTATTAAGTGGTTTTACCAAAAACATAATGATCTTAAAAATTATTATTTGTTGTCTTTTGAAATTTCCCATTTTTTAAATCCAATCCTAACTAGAAGATTTCAGTCCTAGGAACCATTCCTTTATACAGCATTAAAATATAAGCAAACAAAATATTAATTCGTTTGCTAATACCATGCGATTTGCAACTGGGTTCCAATGCTATGCTATATTTTTGAATTGTTCAAATGAAAAACAAAAACCTTTATATAAATAATAGTCCACACTTTAATAATTTAAGAACTCCTCCAGTCCAACAGAACAACAGCATTTGGTAGACAATTATCGCTTATTTGGCTATTTTTATGAGTTCCGTTGAACAGTCAGTCCTAATTTGTATATATATATTTATATGACAGATATAAAAATAATTGGCCAAATATAAAATAATTGAATCGTAAAAGGTGAGGGCTCTGTGGTGTAATGGTAGCACATTCACCCGGCAAGTGAGAGATCCGGGTTCGAGTCCCAGCGGAGCTAGTACTTTTTCCGATTCAATGTTTATTGAAATTAAATAAGGCTATTGCCATTTATACAAATTTAATGTATATATATATATATATATATATATATATATATATACATATACATTAAATTATAGACGCTAAAACAGAACTTTATACATCTGTATTTAGTGAGTGTACTGAAACCACTGAATATTCTCGTTATTGTTGAATGTATCCGTGTTAAACGAACAGTATAGTAATAATTCCATGATTGTGAATACCCGATGCAGGTGAAATGACCGCAGAACATGCATTATTACACGTTAATTGCACGTTTCAATCAGCAGTACATGTATTAACTCATTTAATTACGCATAGTCATTGCAGGGTATTAAACAATTACCAACTGGATAAATAACTCCATTACCTCATATTATTTGCATTGTGTTTTAAAATAACTGCATACATTTACCATCTATAACTATAATTCTTTTTAAAATAAAAAAAGAATAAATAAATTAAGAATTAACCAAGAATAATAAAGAAATAAATATTACTTGTTGATCAATATAAAATTCCTTTATTTCTGAAATATGTATTGGAGTTTATTTCGGTATTCGAAAAAGAATAATATGACTCAGACTTATTTTAATAGGAACCGTTGACTGAAATTGGCATTACACTTAAACAACTATAGCGGAGATGTTGAGACGTTTGATGACTTATGACCTATGTGAAAAATCTTTTAATATCGATGTAAGTTTATGGAAAGTAATTCGACTATTTTCAAACTAAAAATTACACAGATTCTAGGATGCCACATAATTTCAGCTCTACAAGAAGCAACGTATTGAAAATGTATTACATCGGTTACAGTTTGCAATTAATGACTCATTACGTAACTTCCAGATCTCTGCAGGAATATTATTTTTCCCATCCGTAATAGGAAAATCAGAAGGACATATAGTAGCGTAATTATTGTGTCAATGGCAACTAAATAGTACGCCTCGTCGCTGCAGGTTATTTTATTATTAATTTTAGTGGAGAAACCCGAAAGCGATAGAGAATGCTAATAAAAATCAAATTATTCAAATCAATAGAATTATATTTTTACTAACAAAACAGAGATGTAAATAGTTTACACCTCTACTGCTCTTCATAGACTAAGAGTGATATTTAGCCTCACCATCATAACTATTAAATATCACAATCAAAGACACAAACATTGCTTTGAACCATTATAAAATGTATAAGCTAGACTTTGTGGATTATAATGAAGTTATAGCTAAGGTACTTGTTATTATTGAATATATAACCCTGTGACAAGGCAGTCTTATGTCAAATAGGATTAACCTGCTCAGTGTCAAATTGAGTGATCCAGTTCTGGACAATGTGCACCATAATATAATATATTAGAACAGAGAACGTTACATACAGTAGTATTTTCTCGGGTTAAGCCATTGAAGAATTCGGAAGGCTCAGGTCAAACGGCCCTTTACATCATTACATTTTAACTCTTGTTTTGACAGGTTTTGTTGTAATGCAATGGTATGTTCAAGCGGTACGGGTAGTTTATTGATGTAGTACGACAAAAACGAATCTCGTTTCAAACTAAGGTAAGAAGTGTTCAGGCTATTCTACCTTGGAACCATTCCTAACAAAACGTATCCTGACTCGGAGCCAAGAAACTAAGTGAAGCTGTAAATTTGACTCCTTCTTTGCATCAGGCTCCTTGCAATTACCTTAACTACTGATGGAGGTGCATTTCAAAGAACACCTTTTAAATAAATTATATATAATGTATATCATAAATTTAAATGATATGTTTTGTAATATAAAAGTTACAATTAACATAATCTATACTAATACATAAAAATTTTATGTTGTGTGTATGTGTGTGTTTTTTTTTGGGGAGGGTGGTAAGGAGGGGGGAAATCTTCCCTAGACGTCCCGGAGGATAGTGTCGGATTCGCAAAATGCGCCTACCGACTAAAACCCCCTTCATTTGGTTGCCAACTGTCAGGTCTGAACCATAAAACCCATTTCTTCTGCCTCTGAGTCCCTGTGGAAACCGCTATTTGTGTGTGTGTGTGTGTTTTATCAGTCACCTAATAACTACTGAACCGATTATATTTTAGTTTTACACGTGCATTGTTAGGGTCCCTATTACATACATGCATCCTCTAGACAACGCCCCACTGGAGTCTAATTTCATAAAACCTTTGTTTTTGTCTCTAAATTTGCATTACATCAAATTAAATATGAATTCAAAGAGTCTGTTACATTTGATCAAAGGTTGTGTATCAACGTTGTTTTATGAAAGCATAAGCATAAGTTTAATTCATGTACCTATTATTTTCGATTCATTTACATTTATAGTCTTGAATTTATAGAGTAAGCTCGGTGGTAACAAAAACTGCTGCTAAGCATAGAGTAAGGAAATATTGAGATAAGAAAATTTAAAGTTTTTTTTTAATATGTATTTAAGAAAGTTTTAGCAAATATTAAGTATGCAGTGCTTGTTCATTACAGTCATCACGATATACTGTAATGCTAAGGGAAAGCTACTATTGAACTGTTATTAAAAATTTAAAGATTGTTATAAAAACCCACCTTAGTTGTCAAAGAAGTAGGATTCTCAGACCACAGGTATGTATACAAGGTGTTTTAAAAGTCTGGGTACGGCTTAATATTTTAAAAACCACAGCAGATAACATCTATAAACTTTGCACAGTGTCATATGGCCTTGTAAACTATTTTTCATTGCTATTACCATGACGTGCCAACCATGGGGGGACGGCCCACAGAGGAAAACATGGAAATCTTAAATTAAAGCATGGGTCGAGTGTACCTCATTTTAAAGAGCTCCTTTATGCCTTCAACTCTAGAATGCCGCAATCCGCATCTCAAAAGGTTTATCCAATCAGAAATGGCGGGTTGTTTTAGGTAGGCTACACATTGTGAAGTACATTATGCGCTGCCATTTCTGACTGGATCGTCGTATTCTGATGCGGTAGGCGGCGTTTCACTAGTATGTATAGCAAGGACAAAATAGTGTACATAGCCATATGACACTGTGCAAAGTTTATAGATGTTATCTGCTGTGGTTTGTAAAATATTAAGCCGTACCCAGACTTTTCAAACACCTTATATGAAGAAAACAGGATTATCCGGACATTTTCTATAGCTAAACTATTTAGCGACTGGTTCTGTCGCAGGTAGTTGGTCGCAAAAGTGACCTACATTTTTTAGTTCAGTTTTAATAATTAGTTTTGTGTTTAGTTTTTTTTACTAAGTGTACGTTTTAGAGTTAATGAAGTTGACACACAACATGGTGGTTGTGATTCCTGACTTATGCGTATATCACAACGTTGGGGTATGATTCGTTTTGATGTTAACGTAGTTTGTAATTATGTGTTAGGCTAGATATTTACCTGAAGAAGAGATTAGAGTTCAGATCTCGCAACGTAGGGTTACCTGTCAGTAGTTTAATGGATGTATTTATCATACCATTGAAAACGTATTTGACAGTATAAAATACAAAATTAACTAGATCTCAGGTATCATAAAACGTGTGCAAAAATACTGAGAACAAAATTAGTCACTAGCGTGGTTGTTGAGTTAAGCTCCTTGTTTAGGTAATTTTCTTAATGTAAATGTAATGTAGGTAATGTAAAAATACATTCTTCTAATTACTATTTCATGTTTTGCTTTGGAGCTGTGTTCTACTAGATTTATGAATCAGTATACTGCTAAATTATGTGCATAGTTTTTTTATATCCTAATAAAGAGTTCAAATAAACGGAATGTTTTATATTTCAAGTATACTCAGTGGAATCATGTCCATTACTGAACTTAAAAAGTTATACAATAATTTTAGTCTGCTTGACAAGTGATTTGATCTGATGCAAATCTTAAAAAAAGCAAGGTCTGAAAGATACCATTTTAATATTGTAATGGTCACATTTACTGCTAATTGAGTTAGCTTCTGCCAGTCACGACACAGATACATTCCCCTCGCTAATTTTAGAAACATATGTGCATTGCTGGATCTGCACATTTTGGTTTAACTAGTTAGGCTACTCTTTTGATTAAAGTAGGTTCTATATTAATGACATTGAAATATCTTATAATTATAGTTGTGTTAGCAATTGTTGACGCTGTGTAAAGCGAAGAAATTGGATGATAATAATTTTTAATTTAATTAAACCTTATTCGTGTATTTGTGAATAACTACCTGAAACTTCAAAAAAAATTAGTCTGCTTGTTTATGTAGGTACTTTGTTTATTAGGAAAATATCCCAAACTTAATATTTTTATGAGTAACTCGGTTTACCCCTCTTCTAGAACGAATCTACACACATAAACACACACACACACACACACACACACACACACACACACACACACACACACACACACACACACACACACACACACATACGTCTGTATATACAGCTGAGTGTATGCAAGTAGTTCTTGATATTGTAATCTTTTCTAATGTTTGTTGTATTTCAATATATGTAAAATTTCGTCACTGTCAGATATCGGGGAATTGAGAAATAAGATATACTTCTTCAATGAGATTCAAACCTCATTTCAAGACCTCACAAGGGAAATTAGATAATTATAAAAATGCCTTAGTTTTTCAATGGGAGTAATGAGGCATACATGTGCAAAATTTCAACTGTCACTGATATTGGGAAGTTGAAGAATTAGTAGTGTTGGTTAAGTAAGTGAGTGCAGACTTAGCTTTTTATATCTAGAGATTAGAATACACCATCAGTACCTACAACAATAAGGAATAAAGAAATTTATTGTTTCTATACTTGTTTCAAGATTTCATGAAAAGTAACAAATCCATCCTTATATTATTAAGATAAATACTCATTAATGTAAACACACACACACACACACACACACACACACACACACACACACACACACACACACACACACACACACACACACACACACACACACACACACTTATGTGTATGTAGCCTATATAAAAATCTTAATAATGTTTAATAACTAATCATATCTCTTTTCAGTTTGGGAAAAGCCAAAATAAAACGTTGTAAAAACGTGTTTAATGCGTGTACTGAACCTACTGGATATTTTCATTAGTATTGAATATGTCCGTGTTAAACGAACTGGCGAGTAATAATTCCATGATTGCGAATACCCGATGTTCAACCCCTCCAGAGCAGTTTAAATGACCGCAGAACATCCATAATTACGCGTTCATTGCACGTTTCAGTCAGCAGCACATTTATTAATCCATTTAATTGCGTATTGTTATTACATGGTATTAAACAAGTAATTAATGAATGATTAATTTACCTAACTGATTTTCTTAGCGTCGGGTATGTTCAAATAATGATTTGCGTTAGTATTTATTGCTATTTTTCTTTTTTTTTTCTTGGTTAAATTTTTATATATGTGAGTTGATTTTACGTAAAAAATTATATCCTTTGGTCTAAAAATGGTTTTGATGTACTATATTTTCTGTTTAATATAAAAAAAGGATAGCTCCTTCCACTCAATTAGGTGGAAAGATTTCATTTCTTGGTCTGTGTATAAATTTGTGTATCTGCATGTATCTCGAAAAAGATCTGTCCTATTATAGACTTAAATTTAACTTTTAGTTGTTTTGTTTAGAAGTTTTATTGCTATATAACCAATACTAAGTTAGATGATAGCGCAGACATTCCATTGAATTTGGATGAGCGTCTCACATATTTTTACATTGGTCTCGTATGGGTAACATCCTCGTAATGATAAATTAGTAGAATAAATAAATCTTAAATAAACTGCGTACAACGTTATTCAAGTATGAACTCTTTTAATTAATAAAATATACGGAACTGGTTCGTTTTGGTACGTATTTGGCCTCATCTATCCACAGTTTGTGTATGGAAGAATGTGAGGGGATTGTGCGAAACACAGAATGGAACGCGTATTCAGGCTGCAGAAAAAGCAGTTAGAATCCTTTAAAAGTTAAATCACAGAGTGTCGTGTAGAGATACTTTTAGGATGTTGGATTTTTGACCTTGTTGGTCTGTCTCCGTGATTCAGGTGACCCTATATTGCCATACAATGTGTAATTTCCGTGTGCTAATCTATAGAATTGTGGTATCTCAGCCTTTACCACAAAGACTTGTCTTCGGCTTAATAAACGAGGTTCCTGAAATAAAAAAAAAAAAAATAATCAAGAGCAATTCAAAACTCGCCACAAACACATTTTACTGTTTTATTCTGAAGAGGAGTTCATGATGAGCCGATTGGATTAATGCAAAACTGGTTTCCAATTAGGAGTGTGAATAACGGTATGAAATGTAAGTCTGACTGTGTGTTAATGTGTTCTGCGGTGTTTAATGCTAAAACGTTGACGTTTGCGATACAATATCACATATTTTTAAAATGTACCAGATTATTATTGTTGGAGTACATGTTCTAACTATTCATAATCAGAAGTACATAAACACTATAGTTTTAATCTCAAATCTCAATTAAAATGTATTATTTTAATAAAACATTAATATTCTAAAACCCAGTATGTAGGACTGGCACATAATTCTAACGAAGAACAGGGGAGGTAACCTCACAGATACATCGTATCAGGAAACTACAAGAACTATCAGACGTGTAATTTCTCCAATTTAACATAGTGTTGATATGAGTTCTCGAAACATCAACAAATATTTACTGCACTCTGTGTCTCTGATGTCATCGAATTAAATATAACTCACAAAACTTTCTTCCCCTTAACGTAGGAGTAAGGTTGTTGCTCTTTAACCGGGGTTATGTGTTTGATTCCCAGGAAGGCCAGTTAAAATCTATAAATATATTTCGATGGGTTTTCCAATAAAGTATTTATGTAAAACCAATTTCAATTGGCTCGTAAAATAAATGTTTAAAGTCCTGCAGCTTTAAAATAAAGCTGGTTAAACGGCTGTAGTATCATTATATTCTACTGAATGTCTGTTTAATCCAGTGACAGTTTAAAATTAATCCTTAGCTGTTGTTCTTTATTCTGCGGGGAAAGGAAGTTATGTATTAAAGTTTGTTTTAACATAGAGCTTCGAAATAAAAAAAGTTTTAAAAATGTAACATAACGAACTTTACACACCAGTTTCTTTTATGATGTATATTATGAGCTTTGGACTTTCCGAAGGTAGATAAAACTTGATTTACAGGTAAAAGCTATTAGCGTATATAAAAACACTATTTTGGTATTGCGGGTAATTTTAAATTCCTAGTAATTATGTATTGCTAGATAATTATTAATAAATTTGTTTTGTTATGCTCTCGCTTAAAAGTTTCCGATTATGGTTCAAAAATAATCTTTTCAACTACTATTCATTAGTATGCTTCTATTTATGACTCACTGTTATAGTTTGAAGGGGATTTTTATCCCTCAGGGGTAGTCGAACCTTTCTGCTACACGGAGGCTTTCCTCTCTGGAAGAGGGTGAGCTGGCGACCCCGGGGTTACCTGAGCCAAACTGTGAGCGTCTTCGTGCTCACAGCCTTTCCTCTTTCCAGGCAATCCTTGCCTAACCCTTATTTTTCGACCCCTCTTGGATGTCTTTTCTTTCTTCTTCTTTCTGACCGGCGCACATTGGAGGCCAGGGAGTGGCTGAGCCCGTAGCACTGTTGTGTTGCAGGGGCTGCGTGTGACTCGACCGCCGATAGGTTAGTACCCAGTGTGCGTCAGGGGCCAGCCCCTTCGGGCCGTGGTCGGGGAGTGCGGCATGAGTGCAGAGGTCGGACTCTGCACTGCCACGGGCGACCCCCAGCACGTCTGGTTTCCGGTGCTGGGAAAACGGAGGGCCAGGCCTCAAGGAACTGGGGGTAGGGACATTGTTTCCGTGGGTATACCCGCTCCTGGCTATTCCGGGCCGTCCCTTGCCGCACGATGCGCTGGTTTCTGAACACCCATGGACTCTTTATCACAAAAAAACACAACTGAAATCGGAGCGGAGAAGAAAAGCGGAGAAGAGCTTCAACCTTTCACTCGAAGCTCCAAGATAGCTAGGACGCCGCCTAAGGCAGTAGTCCCATTAGCGGAAGCCTCGGCAACGAAAGTGAGTGGCAATGCCGAAGCAACACCGAAGGTGCCTGGAACGGGAATGAAGGACATCACCCCCTCCGGTATGTTTTCACACATCCCCGAAATGCAGGAGAAGGTGCAGTTAAAACTACTGGGGTGCCCAAGGACCCAGATCCCAAAATCCCCCAAATGGTTGAGAAAAATAACACCTTAAGTACTCTTTCTACAACTTTCGAGCTAGGCCTGTTGCAGCAGCAACAAGCTGATGTCGAAAAGGAGGAGGAAAAGCACCTTTTTAGAGATCGAAGTTTTTATCATGAAGATGGAGACAGCTGTTAGGCAGCAGCCTAACGTTAACCGTACCATCAAAGATGGCCTGCCAAAGATTAAGGATTTGTTGGCCGCAGTAATGCAATGCCGAAAGATCAGGCACAAGGCAAGAGCCCAAGAGTATACCTTAGCTTCTCCAAAGGCTGGCAATGCTAACAAAAAGCGGAAGGTAAGAACCTCATTACCTTCTAGCCCCGATGCGACACCTGTGGTGATAGCGACGGCAACGCAGACTTCCCCTGTGGTGTCCAAAAATTCCACCGAATACAAGATAAGCCCCCCTGAGCAACACCCAACTGATATCCCGCGTACTACTTACGAGGAGGGTGATGTCCAACAGTCACCTGAGAGGCAGTGGGAGAAAAAAGTTGACGAGAAGGGAGAAGAGGCAGAAGAAGCGGGCGGATGGTCGCTACAAAGAAATTAGGAGACGGAAAGACGCCAAAAGTGACTAAGTCTACTCCGGCCAGGGCAACGTCAAGAAACCCCGCGGCGCTAAAAACACAAACCGAGTAGGCCTAGGTTGGAAGCAATATTGATCAAGCCCTCCGGGGGGGCGATCGTTTGCTGAAGTCTTGGGGAACTTCGGGCGAAAGCCAAGCCAGAGTCAGAGACTGTCATTAAGGCAATTCGACGGACCCAAAACGGGGATGTATTGCTCGAGCTGGGGAAGTCGAAAGATAAAGCCGCTTTTTGCTGAGAGCTTAAAAAAAAGCACTCGAAGACAAGGGGTCCGTGCGGTCACTCGACCCAAAGGTATCGATTGAAATTCGTGACCTTAACGGACTCACCAATGATAGCGAGGTAACAGAGGCTATTAAGCGGGCTATTCCCGAATTAAAAGAATCTACATTTTAAAGTATGGCTCACAAAGCCGAACCGCAGCCAGCAGCGAATGGCCGGTTGCCGAATTAGGCGAGAGACACGCCAATAAGCTGTTGTCTCTCCAACATCTGCGAGTTGGCTGGGTGAGTGGCCGGGTTAAACGAAGAGCTGTTCGTCCCACGGTGCTTTCCGCTGCCTTGGGTTCGGCCACTCCTCTCGAGCCTGTAAGGGGCCTTTAAGGGGGCCTTTTCAGTGTGGTCAGATCGGACATAAGAGGCAGGATTGTAAAAGAAGCTGGCAGTAAGGGTAACGCCCTGGAGCACATACCGGCCTCAGGACGGTGCGGTGTGTTTAAGGCCGCACTTGAACGGTCAAAGGGGAAAGCTCAGTAATTCGGCTCCTCCAGTGCAATCTAGAGAGATCCAGGACAGCTGATAGTCCTGCTTGACCGGCTGGCCCAAGAACATGGTGCCGACGCGCTCTTAGTGGAGCGAGCAGTATCGAAATTAGGGACCCTTCGGTGTGGTTTCCCGACACACTCCATACTGCTGCTTTCTGGGTGCGGAATCCACAAGAAGTTTTGATGCGGAGCCAGGGACAAGGCCGAGGATTCGTCTGGGCAAGGTGTAGGGACGTTACAATTTTTAGTTGCTACCTCACCCCCAACGAGGCCATCCAGGACTTCCGCGATAAGATCGACTGCTTGGAAGAGAGCGTGATTGGCACCAGTGGACATTTCATCGTTGGTGGGGACTTCAAACGCAAGGGCTGTCGAGTGGGGGAATGTCTCTCACCAATTCCCGGGGGAAGTACATCCTGGACTTTGCTGCCAGGGCTGGACTCGTTGTTATCAACGAGGGCAATACGCCTACTTTCCAGCGCACCGGGCAAAGAGGCACGATCCCCGACATAACCCTTGCGTCTGAGTCACTCTTGCCGCGGATCTCACACTGGATGGTGCTTGATGATTACACTGCCAGTGATCAATCAGTATATCTTGTTTGATGTAACGGACGGCCTGCGAAGAACCTCTGCACCTCGAGAAAGTACCCGCTCCAGTGGAATACTAAGAAGCTGGACGCGGGAAAGTTCACCGATGTCAATCTTTACGGGCAACAACGCGGGAACCTGCGGTGCACGGTGGGGCTTGCACCGAGACATTGTTTTCGTCAGTGATGGGACTAATAACCTCGGCCTGCGATAAGTCCATTGCCGCGCAGAAGAATAAGGTGCAACAAGCAACCCGTTTATTGGTGGACAGACGAGATTGCGGATCTCCGTAGAGCCTGTTTAAGAACCAGAAGAGTTGCCATGAGAGCTAGAAATCTCGCAGACCGAGGTCGTAAGACGGAGGCCTATAAGGCTGTAAGAAAGACTCTCCGCCGGGCTATCAACCGGAGCAAGCATGACTGCTGGCGGAAACTCAGGGGAGGACGTCGATTCCGATCCATGGGGGTCTGGGGTACAAAACTGTAACCCGAAAGATTGGCGCACGATCACCTCCATCCGTCATGGACGGCGCCACCATGGAGAAGGTTGTCCAGTCCCTGTTTCCAAACTCATCCGCCGAGGCAAGAAGTCATATTCGATAGGGTGGAGGACATCCCGCTTTTCAGTAATGAGGAGCTGGAGACGGCTGTCCTCTCCCTGAAGAACAAGAAGGCTCCTGGTCCAGATGGGATTCCGAGTGAAGCTCTTAAACTAGTTTTTCCAAGTCAATCCAAGGATTCTATTAAATATGTATAATGCCTGCCTTTCTGAAGCGGTGTTCCCGTCCCGGTGGAAAAGAGCCAGGCTTGTACTAATTAGCAAAGGGGAAAGGTGACCCTGACCTGCCTTCGTCCTACAGGCCTTTGTGTATGTTGGACACAGCAGGGAAACTTTTTTGAGAAGTTGATCCGCTCCCGACTGACATTAGCCGTGGAAGCTGTCGGGGATTTGTGCCCCCACCCAGTACGGCTTCAGAAAGGGGCGGTCAACCATTGACGCAATTGAAGAGGTCCGGAGAGCAGTTTCAGATGGCTGAGAGTCATAGTCGGGTTACTCTCGTCGAGTTGTGCTTCTTGTTACGCTTGATGTCAAGAATGCTTTCAATTCGGCGAGATGGGCTGATATGTTAGGTGCATTGCGGAACACCTTTCGCATCCCAGCGTACCTGCTCAGGCTCTATCTTCGGGCCCGACTCCTTATATACGACACTAAAGAAGGGACGCGGACAATGAATGTGACCTCCGGCGCCGCGCAGGGGCTCAATCCTGGGTCCGGATCTCTGGAATGTCTCCTATGACAGCCTTCTGAGGTCCGAGATGCCGGATGAGACAGTTTTAGTTGGGTACGCCGATGACGTCGCAGCACTGATTGCCGCACGCAAACGTTGAGCTGGCCCAGCTGAAGCTGAACCAAGTCATGCGCGTCGTGAACAACTGGATGGAGGATCACGGGCTATCTCTTGCTTTGGCTAAGACAGAGATTTTAATCTTGAACTAAGAAGAGGATTGACACTGTCGTTCCACTTCGCGTGGGTGGGGTGACTGTCCAATCTACTCGTGCCGCCAAGTACCTTGGGGGTTATGGTGGACAATAAGCTGACCTGGAGAGACCAAATCTTCCGTACTGCGGACAAGGCCGCTAAGGTAGTGCAATCCCTTAGTAGGCTAATGGCCAACGTCGGTGGTCCCAGGTCCTAGCCGAAGTCGGCTCCTCATGTCTGCAGTCCAGTCCGTCCTCCTGTACGGAGCTGAGGTGTGGGCAGATGCATTAAATAAGGAGGTGTATCGGATGCGGCTTGCTCGGGTGCAGCGACAAGCAGCTCTCAGAGTCGCATCCAGCATATCGTACAGTTTCTGAGCCTGCCGTCCTGGTGATTGCTGGAGTCATCCCGGTCAAACTTCAGGCCTGAGGAGAGGAAAGCAATATACCAACGAAAGGGCGAGATCGGCAAGGAACGTGCCACATCAGAAGAGCGCACCAGCACCTACCGGCAATGGCAGGAGTTGTGGGATCAAGAGACCCGAGGACGTTGGACAGCACGGCTGATACCGATGGTCCAGCTCTGGGTGAAACAGCGACATGGTGAGGTGGACTATTACCTCACCCAGTTTCTCAACCGGTCATGGATATTTTCAGTCCTACCTGTTCTTGATGCGAAAGACCGGTTCACCGGACTGCATTTATTGCCCGGGTGTTCCCGATGATGCGGAGCATACATTCTTCCGCTGCCCACATTGGGAAAGGCCCCGCCTTGAGGCAACACGCACTCTGGGTGTTTTTTCGGTGGACTCTGTCTGTCAAGTGATGCTGGAGGGTCAGGACAACTGGAACTGTGTGTCTCATTTTGTCCAGGGTATTCTCCGCGCTAAAAAGATAGATCTAGACCTAAATTAGACCTTTGACTTTCTGTTGGCTGGATAGGCGCGAGCCCTGAGTGCTTAGGTAAAATTCAGACCTAACCTGAAGTAATGTGACAAACAGTTTCCGGGTTGGGATCCTGAAGTATAGAGGAGTTTTTAGTGGGTAGTTTTACCACCTTGTGAGAGTCCCACACTACAGGCTGGCCACCTGTGTGCGGTAAATGCAATTTTCCTTCCTCTCCCTAAAAAAAGAAGGGGGATTTTTAAACTAAAGGGCACATACATATAATGACAACTGTTTTTTAATTGCAGTCTGATTATCTATATTGCAGTTTTATAATCTTTACGTATATACTTATCTAAAATTTGTAATATTAGAATTCAACCTATCTTGACTTGTGAATAATTTATTGTATTGCTTTTGTATAATTTCTTTATTTAAGTCTTTGCGTAGTAATCTAGTTTTATAAAAATTCGATTTAGAGTTTCAGTTATTTGTGATATCTTACCTGATAATTCTTTTCAAAAATAAGTATACTTGGTTAAAAATACTCGTATATAAATTGCGGATTTAGAAATAACATATAAATAACGTACAATACCTTTTTCATTAGGTTATTTTCAAGGATTCACATTTAAACTGTAGTTTCAGTTTCAAATTTATTTGTGTAAACATTTTCTTTCATCAAAATACTTTGCCTGAACAAATTTATTTTTAAAAGAAAACATACCAATTCTAAATATTCTGTAATATCTAGGGAAAATAAGAACTACCGATAAAGGAAGATGAAAACTTGATTTACAGGTAAAACCTATTAGCATATGCATAAGCACGTTTTTGGTAGTGTAGGTAATTTTAAATTCCTAGTATAATTATGTACAGCTAGATGATCAATAATAAAGCTCTGTGTGTTACGCTGTGGCTTGAAAAATAATCTCGTCAACTACTATTTATTGGTACTGTTCTATTTATGATACGCTGTTATAATTTAAAGGAGAATTTGAAACTAACAGGCGCAAAATTTTATTGATACTTTTTTTATTTGCAGGCCATTTATGTATATTGTAGTTTATAATTTGTACGTATATACTAATCTAAAAATTTTAATCCTTTAATTCGCCCTATATTGATTTGTGAATAATTTATTTGGTTTTTATGTAATTTCTTTATTTAAATATTTGCCTAGTAATCTAGTTTTATACAAAGTCGATTTAGAGTTTCAGTTATTTGTTATATCTATCCTGATCATTCTTTTAAAAAAATATTACACTTGATTAAAAAACTATGTATTGCGGAATTTATAAATAATGTATACAAAACGTGCAATTCATTATTTATTCAGTTATTATTAGGGCTTCACTTTAAACAGTAGTTTCCGTTTAAAATGTATTTTTTGTACCAAATTTATTTTTCAAACAAAATATTACCTATCCTAAATATTCTGTACTATCTAGGAAATTTATATTACATTGCAACTTTATGTGTAACATGAGCTTTACACTTATAGAACGCATGAAAGTCTTATGACAAGGTATAAAATATTAAACTGCATAAGAGATCATATTTTAATATTAATATATATTGCACGAACAAGAATTGAATATCAGTAACTAACAGTTGGTACTTGCTGAACAGCGCTTAAACGCCAGACAGTCCTGCTGCCAATTAAAGCCCTGAACTGACTAACTCAGCATCATTCACTAACTGTGTGCACTGGTTGATAGGAGATATCAACTGTTGTATTTTGGAAGATAACAGAACACTTGTATCAGAGCACTATTTAGACGTTCTGTATGGGGCTGGGTTTACTCCTTGTATAACAAAAGCAACTTGGGGTCACGCCACAGACAAATACATGTATAGATCATATTTTTGTTAATTTAAAAGTAACCGACAATGTTTCTTCACTGGTTGTTGACACCGGGGTAACTGATCACTATGCTACAGCTGTGGAATGGAAGGTTTCGGTTGGTAAAAATAAATCTAAAAATAATTTTAAAAATATAAAATTTATTAATAAATTTGAAGTAAAACATCTCCTTTTAAAACAAAACTGGGAAAACTGTTCTCAATTCAACTAATGCAAATGAATGCTCTTCTACGTTCGTCAAAAAAATCAAAAATATAATAGACTCTGCCACTCAAGTTAAAAAGTACAGTAATAAGCTTGTTAAAATTAAGCCGTGGATAACTCTGGGCTTGATTAAGTCAATTAGGCACAGAGATAAAATTAGTAAAACAATTATGAAGCAACCTTTCAACGGGAAATCTGATCAACTATTACAAAAATTATAGAAATCTACTGAGTAATTTGTTAAAAATTTCAAAAAGATAATTACTATAAAAATAAAATAAATGAATCAGTAGGCAATCCAAAAAAACTTTGGGAACCATATAGGGGAATTTGTAGGTAAAAAAAGTATAAATGTGGAATTTTCCAATTGAAACATTTTTCTAGTCATGCTAATAGTAGTGGGGAGGGTTTAGCAGTGGAAGTTGCAAACAAATTAAATAATTATTTTGTTAAAGTAGGAGAAGAGTTAGCCAATAAGATCCCGACGGTAGGACTGTGTAGTTGATGATGAGAGGTATCAGGTACAAACAGAGTTCCAGCTAGAGCCTGTCACTGAGGAAACAGTTGGCAAATTGTGTAAGGGAGTTGCGGGGAGGTTTCAGCACCTGGTATAGATGAAATAGCTGCAGACATGATTAAAACTAACTTTGAATGTATTAAAAAAGCTTTGTTGGAAGTAGTCAACTCTAGTTTACTAGAAGGTGTTTTTTTCCTGACTGTTTTAAATTTGCTAAAGTAATCCCTCTTTTTAAAGGAGGTTTGAAGGGGAATTGCTGTCAATATAGGCCTATATCATTGCTAAGTGTTGTGTCAAAAGGTCATCGAAAAATGTGTAAGGAAACAACTTTCTAAATATTTGTTCAAAAATAAAATTATATCTGAAAAACCAATTTGGCTTCAGAGGTGATCTGACCGTCAATGACGTATTTCTCAGACTGACCCATAAGCTGCATGATAATCTTAACATAAACAAGCGCTCTCTAATGGCTTTTATTGATTTAGCTAAGGCTTTTGATTCTTTAGACAGGGACATTTTAATTAAAAAACTAGAGTTTGTTGGTATTAAAGGTAAGAGCCTAAGTTGGTTTAAAAGCTATCTTTCTAACAGACAGCAGGTGGTATCTATAAACGGGGCAGAAAGTGATCTAAAGAATATTGATTTCGGAGTTATTCAAGGAAGTACCTTAGGACCTCTTTTGTTTTTAATTTATATAAATAATTTAAGCAAAGTTGAACTAGATAACTGTAGTATTTACTTATATTCTGATGATACTGCGCTAGTTTTTGAAGGGAATAATTGGGTATGAAACTTACCTAAATGCAGAGAGAGGACTCCGTGTTGTTAAAACAGTGGTTTGACCAAAACCGTCTGACGGTTAATGTATCAAAAACTAAAACACATGGCTGTTTCACTTCGGGCTATCAGTGACCCAGTGGATATGGTTTTAACATTACATACATGTGTTCAGGGCACTGGAGTTCCATGTAGATGCAAGCCCTTAGAAGAGGTGAGGGAATATAAATATTTAGGGGTTATTTTTGACAATAGGCTAAGTTGGAGGAGACATGTTCAATATATTATAGCAGGTTGCGCAAGTGTATTTTTATGTTTTCTAACTTAGCTCGTATTCTAAATTTTTCCCAAATTAAAACTGTTTATTATGCTTACGTTCAATCAATTATACAATACGGAATAATTTCTTGGGGAGGGGCCTTTCTTTCAAAAATTCAACCAATTCAAATAACTCAAAAAATCTATAATTAAAGCCGCGTTAAAAGAAAACCAATCCGATATCCTTCAGATTTGTTGTACTCTGAGTTTAAAGTGCTTGATGTCAGATAACTTTATGTAAAACAACTAATGTTATACGCTTTTTAAAAACAAATTTCAGTTTTTAGAATCAGCAAACCATAAGTATTCTACACGTTTTCAAAGTAGTATAGGTATATACACACCAAAAATCTACAAAACAATCAACACAACAAACTCATATTATATAGCTCACGTACTCTTCCAAAATATTCCTGATGAGCTAAGAAATATTGAAATTTCAACTGTATAAAAACAAAGTATGCAAATGGTTAGTAGAAACAGGAAGGGAAAATACTAAGTGCCATAACTACGTCTGTATACAATTTTTAACAATAACTGAGTCGTTTTCCTTTTCTTTAAAAGACCTTGAATGTTTAAGTTTGATTGATTTAACTAACAAAACACCGTAAAAAAAGAAAATTGTTTGGTTAGTGTGGATATGCGTGAGTGTGCTAGCATGTGTGGGGTTTTATACAAAGGATAAATAAAAAAAAGGAATTTAGTTAGTATTGCACGAGTGGTGTGTGTGTGTGTGTGTGGTGTGTGTGTGTGTGTGTGTGGTGTGTGTGTGTGTGTGTGTGTGTGTGTGTTGTGTACGTGCGTGTGTATTTGAATGAGTGTTTTGCAAGGGGGAGGGGTATTAGGAGAATAAATGAGTGTGTGAGTCATCCAATATTGCTTAGAGTATGTACAATTAGTCTATATTGATCAATTTCAATATTGCTTTCCTTGATTGTATTAAATACTATATTCGGTTGAGACACACTCTAATCTATAGTAATGAATTATTAATTTTAATTTATTTTGTATTCAATTTCAGTAACTTTTGTTTATTTGTATTTTTATATATATATTGTTTATTGATTTCAACTCAGCCCTCACACACAGGCTTAGCCCATGTGAGGGCTCTCTCTTCACATAACTTAGAAAATATTTGTGTTATATTTTAAGTTCATTTATTTTACATATTCCCAAAATGTAATTTAGTGATGTTTTGAGAGAAATAAAGCTATTCTATTCTATTCTATTCATGTTAGGGTCAGATGTGTGCTGTATAAACTTTGCTGAAGTGGAGTGTTATGAGAAACGGCAGTGTAGGAAGTAATCCTGAACTACGTCTTCATTGTGATAGCTTCGCAAAGAATACTAGTATATTGACCATTTTCATCTCCACAAGAACGATTAAACTGTTAACAAAATATTTAAAAGCGTTACTCCATACGAATTAGATTTCATGCGGTTATTAAAAAATAACTTTTAATAATGTTCTAAATTTTAACAATCTAAAAGCATTAGTGTGGTACGACATTTTTTATAAGAGAAATATCTACGATGTTTTTGCTTAAAACGGTTGATTTTAAACTAAAACACTCCCAGTTGTATGCAGCTTGGTACTAAAATAAAGAACAACTCGATGACAACTGTGGTGTAGATACAAGTTTTGAGCATTAGCAAAATCTTAATTAATTATGCTTTAAAGTTTAGAATTTTAAAAATCCAGCAACGTGACATTAATGAAAATGAATTATTGTTTACTATAGTAACCATTACAAAATACTTGTATAGTAACATTAGAGCTTTTTAAACCTGATCCTATGATAATAGAAAACAATTTTATAAATTACAAATGAGAGGGATGAACGCACAACAATAATGTTTCTAGTGTGTCGTAAGGTCTTATTTAATATTTTAAACTCATCCTTTTTAGTTTAGACAAAATATAAAATGTATCATAGTAATTTAAGTAATCAAGAGTTTGAAGGTTTAAAAAGTTATTTCACATCGACGCAAAATCCTAAGTTTGAGTATTGATAAACTATTTAAAATTACTTAATAAAATGTAATAACTAAATTAAATGTACTTTGAAAACAATGGGTGTGATATGTGAATACATATTTTTGTAGGGTAACTTAATATGAGTTCAATCTTGAAACGAACAGCAATGAAGTCAAGTGAGCGAGCCTTTGTTTGGATGTTGTTGCCGCATTTTATATAAGAGCCTGATGGAATTTTGTCGTAGGTACTTGTTGAGTGTTTTTATCAAACAAAGCCGACATTTTCAAACTCACTGTGTACTTTCCACGTTACGGAACATTCTACCGAAGCTTGCATATGCTATATTCCATTTTCATCTCGTTGTATTTAAATATTCATACACAATTTAAATTGTTTCTGTAACATTTAGTTTGTTTGCAATCATAAGTGAGAGAGAAAAGTCAAGGAAAGCAATTAACATGGGTAAACGAAAAGATCTTTATTTATTCATGATCAGAAATAATTAAGTTTAACAAATCAGTTATTTAAAATACGATCTAATTTATATTGTGACAAACATCTACTACCAAACTCCAAATGTGATCATTCAAACATTAACTGTTTACTGCCAAATTTTGTATTTCTATTCTAAATTAAAACTACAAAACTATTACTATAATTAGCCATAATTAGCCACCAACGTTATAAATAATTTACAGATAGTGAGAGTGATGATTTTCAAATCACTTGATTAACATCGAATTAAGGCAACTATACTCAAGCTTAATCCATAAATATATTTTTAGCAACATATTGAGGAAAGGAAGTAACACTAATAAAAGTTGATCTCCATTTAATGCGTAATCCATCCCTACTTTGTAACAAGGAAACCCTTTTGAAATATTTACACCAATAAATACTTTCATAATAATGAGGAAACTAGGTACTGTATTACAAATACAAATAAGTTCGGGCCGATATTTTCTATTACTATGAAAGTTACACTATTTTGTATTTTACGATCTTAAAACTAACCCACTAAATCCAGATTCACTTAGAAATCCCAAAAAGCACAAATATATACATATTGGTTTAGAAATATTAAAACACTTGCATTTGATAGTTTTTGAAATAAGTTAGCCTATGTAATGATCTATGTTACACCTTGTAAAGTTTAATGGTGTATACTGTACTAGAATCAATCGAATTGCGAAAAGCTTAAAGTTTAACAGTCAATGAGTTATTTTTAGAAAACGTTCACAACCAAGAAAGCCAGTTACAGGTCACTTATGGTAGCCAGATACGATCTACTTCAATGAAAACCACAACACCAACGAATAGGATAACTCAGAAGAAGATAAGATCTATGGATAATGTAGGTCATGCTACTCTCACTGTCCTAAGTCGATACGTGACTCGTAACGCAGTGATAAAAAAAAATTGAAAATGTGAATTAATTGTATTAAAAAAAATATTTTAACCTTAAAATGTCTACCAAGGTTTATTTTGTACTAATTATTTGCTATTTAATTTATCGAATTAGTGAGTTATTATTATAAATTTATTAGTTTAAACGTGTTTTGAACATCTTATCCTTTCACTTTAGCTATGGATCACTAGGTATCAAGTTAATACTAGGATTTTTAATTGTCTAAATAATTTTAATCGCTCATGCCCCTAGATAAACAATCTGTTTAAAGTTAACTTTTGTAAACTCCAAATGTTTTTGAAATGTGGAATTGAGTTTAATGAGTTTAGTGTAAGTTAACGCTGACAACACTGATCGTAATGCGTAGTTTAATTCAATTTGTGTGCATTATGAATTGGCTGTTTGACCTGGCATTGATATTCAGCTGTTCACGAGTGAGAATAGGACGCTTCTGTTTACTGACTTATTGTTACAAGACGCATAATACCATAACTACTGTGGTATTTTTTTTACGCCCACAGTTAAAAAAATTGTATGTAGAAAATCTTTAAAATAATGTTAAACAAACACAACACAACAACGTAACAGTTAATTGTGTAAATTTCATAAAAATAATTCCTCAAGAAGCAGATACTAGAATCTCAAACATTTACTATCGTTATATGTTACAGCAATAACACTACATTTCGAGTATTTAAATCCCCTCCTTTCTCAGGTGTGCCAACATATCCTAAGAAATAAACAGACTATAAAATGCGGCTATCTACCGCCACCCAAAGTTTTAATATTAATTATAAAGTAAAGCGTGGCAAAAGTCATGCAGTACAGACTGGAGGGTATGAATAGAAGAGTCAAGATTACGAACAACACATTACACTCAGGATTCTGATGAAGATGTGATTTGGATGAGTGAAGTAATGATAGAAGTTGTATAACCTTCATAATACTTTTAATAGTGTAAATCTATTAAAACCTTGGTCGATAAGCCTGATTGACATGGGCTCAGGGGATAGTCATTGTTGCTTTAGATGCTACTTAGACGCAAGAAGGTATTATGCCGAGTATACTCAGAACAGAAACTCCTGGGACGCCTGTCATCGAGGGGTCCCTTAGGGTATAATTCTAAGACCTATGTTGTTCTTACTCTATATCATTCACCTATTAAAGGAATAATGCTTATTACAATACAAGACTATTTAAGGATAACAAAGGTTACATCAAAATTATCTTCTTAATGTTACGATGCGTAGGCGGTAAAGTTTGAAAAGAAATCTATCTGCGTAGCCAAAACCTGCATAAAATGCAACCAAATAATATAAAATTTATAATTGTATAGTTTGCTAATTTCGTTTTAGTCTTTATTTTAGAACTTGTAATGCTAACCTGTAGCACACTGTTACACAGTTAAATAAAGTGAATTCAGTAGATGGTATCAGTAGTAACAGAATGTACCGTTTTGTAAACAAAGTAATGAATTCGATTGCAAGGTTGATGCTATTAAACTTTGTATCATTTTTTGATCCTGATTCAAAGCCAATAGATAATTAAATTGTTACTAACCATCATTATTACAGCATCTAAAAAATCTCAATATAACTTTTTTAGTATTTTTAATAAAGAAATAAATTTTTGAAGATGAAAAATTTTAGAGGATAACGAATACGATTATCAAATAATATGCTTTGCAAAATGTATTGAAGACCCACAAGTTTTACTATATTAACAAAAATAAATATTATTCTACATTAACTAATGATTTTTTTGCAGCTGTAGAAATCAATATCTTCATTAAACAATCAATGTGCAGTAGGCAACAATCTGTGACATAATTCAGTGAGTAATGTGTTTTTAAAATTACTCACTGCCCTTCGTGAAATGTCCAGTCAGCAGCTTTTTCACGAGGCAGCGCTTTGTATGAACACACTAACAACCCTTTCTGTCATTGGATTTGGTAGGGGAAAAACAAGCACTTAAAATGATTCTGCACACAGTTCATGTTTCAACAACCCATAGGTATTTTATCGTATTGTGTTATACGAGTACATAAATAATGGCATTACTATAGTTAGCTTTAGTCCATTGTGACTTTTACTCATGTTTTTTAAAATTTCACACGATCATCTACAGTGACCGATTCCTCCACGCGCACCGACTTAACAGTTCATACGGGAACAATATTTATATAATTTGTTATATGCATTTTTATTGTATACTTTTTAGTAAGTAAAATAATTTGATTACATTTATATGTTTAATTTATATATTGTTAGTGTTATATAAGCTATATCGTTTAATACATTTCTTAATCAATAATTGATAATAATCTTCACTATATATGCACAGCTTTTGTATTGAAGACTTCGTAAAAAATTCAAGCTTAAAATTCAGTGTTTAAATGTCGATAAAACCTTGCTATTTATTACACATGATTAATTTACGAATAAAACTATTTGCTTTTAAAGATAGTAAAAACTAAAATAACTAATACAATTTGTAAAGTCAGGAATCATATATTAATTAATTGCACAGGATTCGTAGAGAAATTAGAGATAACATTGATATATGGACGTTATATTATTAATGAAAGGTCACATTATTAACGTATGAGGAAAATACGCTCAGTTCAAGTTTGAAAGTGGACCCCATTATATCACTTATTTCAAATTTATTTTAATTTACTTTAGACCTTCAGCATACATTTCACGTCTTTTATTAACTTATATCAACAACTACTATGGTTTTATTTGATAGGATGTGAATAAAGAAGCGTTTATCAATGTACATGTCTAAAATATGTCCGTATTCGGGAAAAAATCTTCAATTTCCTTTAATTACTTTTTATTGGCTTCATAGTTAGGAATGGCCATTGCCTCACTGAATAGACATAAGAAGATATATATTTTTGCATTAATAATGAGTTTGATAAATCTAGAAATGTGTGGTATATTTCAAATATATATTGATATTTTTTTGTCTAAATAATTCAATCCCTTTTAGATCAAAAATTAATGAAAATGTAGAACATTGGTTGGTTTACTACTTAGTTAACGAAATCACAAAATAATTTTAATGTTAATTTGTGGTTTTTGTATTTTGAATAAAAATTGTTACGTATAAACATATACTATCATGTTCATGTTTTTTTTGTAATATTATCTGTACACAATCGGGATTTAATAATTAAACTACATCTGTAAGTTTTGAATGGAGCCATCCAATTTATTTTTAATTCTAATTAACTATTTGTTTTAATTACTTAGTTTGTCTTATTATTTTGGAATATATTTCTTACATCGACATTTAGTAACAATTGTCCCGCTGAAACCTAACACATATAATTGTGACGTCACACAGAAACAGATGGACAGACACGGCGGACAGACGGACAGCTAGCTAATGGCCTGTCAGTGTCAAGTGAGGTTAGGTCTCTCAGTAGGGCCGCTACCCACGCAGATAAGCGTCTTATGGTGAAGATTTATACAGCATCAAATTCATAAAGCAGTAGCTAATATTTTCCCATTAACTATAATGGTACAAAATTATGATTAATAAGTGAATTTTTTATTGAATTATTATTTAATGTTTTACTTACTCCTCCACTTTTTAATAACCAGGTTTAATATTTACGATGGTTTCTACCCACTCTTATAAGGAAGATAATCTAGTTAATAGATAAACTTATTATCGAAATATTATATTAAATGTCGTGAAAATGTCCTGAAAATTCCTGTTTCCTTCAAATGCCTTCCATAGTAGAAAATAATCTAAAAAAAACTTATTATTTTAAATTAAAAACTAAAAATTAATTCTGTAAATTCTACTGCTAATAATTTATATGTTAAGGTATATAGAGTTTGTTCGTGCTTTTTTTATTTAATATTGATTTTGTATTGAAAACTTACTATTATTTTAATACTTACGAGGTGATTGTCACTTAATAATGGTTAAATTTTAATGTGCAAGTGTATAACTTGCAAGAAGGTGAAGTGAAATTTTAAAATTGATTTTATTTAGATTTTGAGATTTCAGCAGTTGAGTTGGTGCAATCTGTTTTGGGTCACAATCAATTTTAAAGTTGCCCACAGCCTTTATGATATACATATTTTATTGTGAGTAATTCCAGGATGATTATTAGGTATTTGAAACAGAAACTAGGTGCATTTTTAATCAGGCCCAAATTAAAACTGTTGAAGATATTAACTGTTAATAAGGATATTATTTTTACAGCAGTACAGATGCTTGGAAGGAATGTAATGTTGGTTATTTACTAAAATAATTAATTTATTAAACAGCATTTTATTTGAAAAGTAATTTTCTTACATTATACGAGTCACTAAAATTTCATTTATTCAAATTAAAAATAATGAAATAATGTATCACTCTCTGAACTTATAACTCATATATAGATTGGAAGAAATTACCTTGAAGAAATTAATTTAATTTCTTGTGGAGTTAAACTAGATATTTACCACTTTTTAAATATAAAGAGAAGTTACATTTAGGGACTACGGTTAAACATTCAACCATTCGATAGTACAGTTGGAGGTATACATTCGATGTACAATCTTAAAATCTATAAGCCTAAAGAAAATATTCTGTTTAATATTTAATTGTATCTGGTGAAGTAGTTTCCGATGCCTAATGATTTGAGTATCGCTCACTCACCAGTATTGTCTCCCTTATAGCCATTTCAGCGTATAATAATGAAAGATAAATATCAAACTATTCAATCTATCATGTTTTAATTAAAATTAGTGAAATTCTGGTTATAGATTACTTCAGGTAATCAGTTCTCCTGAAAACAACTAAACTCAAAGCTATCTCGTTCAGTCTCCATTGAACATTTCCAACCCACAAATACAAAATAAGAAAACAAGAATCCTCCACACAAGACAAAATAAGATAGCCCTGACTTAATTACTTCACCCACACCCGTGTCCAGAGGTCTTCTATGAGCATGTACTAGTTATAACATTGATCCTCCTACAATTCTCACTCTAATATTTATTTGTGCACCAATGTTAATATATGCTCCAATGACCTGACCCAACTGGCCATGCACAGAAAGCTGATTTTAGAGATCACCTGATCTCTTACATTGTCTCTTATTGGTCTGAGATAACGCTGTGTTGCGAGCGGGCAATATCCCGACCTACTCGGGTTGCACAAACGGCTGACGAAGGCATTCTCACTTGGGCGTTTCTCTTTAGTGGAGGAATAATACTAGAAGGGCATCCCATATTTAGATACTGTGTTTACTGATCCTTTAAACGTGCTCTTATATTTTAATTCGGGCTAGCCTTCCTTACCCTATACGTTATCTCATAGTTTAGTGTTTAAAGTTTCAATTTACACACTTTCTTGTGTGGTAAAGACAAATATTTTATATATTTTAAACTGACTTTGCGAAGACTAGTATCTTGAAATTTATAATATACTAATAGTTACCCGTAGCTTTGAATGTAGGGATTTCGTACGTTTTGAACCTGTATGAGCATTTATATTTCGATTGAATTATATTACCGATGCCTATGTTGAGTTTGCCTTGGTCCCACGATCAAAAATATGCGGAAAAATGTGTATATTTATGGTAATTGTAATTTACTTCGATGTTAGTATTTTTTGTTTCATAGCAATTTTCTCCCTTTCCTGGTAAAGAAAATATATACATACACAGCTCTCAGAAGCTTCAAAGGGAGTCTTTGCTGTCAAATGCTGACCATGTTATGTTTTAGAACACTTCGTAAGGTAGATAAGAACTTACCTAATCGCTGAAATCTAAAACGGCGTTATAAATATATCTTATGCCTTAGAAAATGTACTCACTATAAAGGAAAAACTTGAAAATAATACACAATATTTATACAGAACAGTTGAGTACATTAGACATACTCTCTTAATTAATATTTTAAAAACCGAAATTATATTTTCCTCTACGTCGAAGTCCAGTGAGGCGACGCCTGGAAGGATTTTCGAAATAAGAATATGCTTATTTTTATCTCAAAGACTTTAATTATATCTATGTAACCTTTATGTACAAACGCTTGAATAGTTTACACGTGAAAGCAAATAAACAAACACACTTTTACATTTATAATATTATTAGGTTTTAAAACTGGAAAACAGTATTGTTATAAGCAATTGTCACTTTAGATGGTTTTATAAGACTAGAATAACTACCTTAAAACAAAGAGAATATATTTTACTACATGAAAGTCGACAGATGTTTTTCACTAGATAAATTAATTTGTACTTATATGCATGTTTTAGCATAATCAATGAACTCGGATGTGTTTACTTCTATTCAGCAATTATGAAATAAAACGCTACTATATATTGATTCATTTTAAAATTTAGGGTTGTACTTTTAAAGTCTGTCCATATTTACGAGGATTAATTGGCTGAGCCTTTAGCGAATTATCTCTCACAGGTTGATGGCGAAGACAGATATCTACGTTTAGTTGTTACCATTTGTATAACCGACAACTTTAAAATATGTTAAGCTTTACATGGAAACATCGATCTAGTGGAATTCACACTCCTGGTTAGAATTTTGTCTGCCTTGGGCGCACGCAAAACCTCACATGCTGACCCGAAATCTGGCGTGCGCTTAATCTTGTTATAATAAATTATGATACCCATAACAAAAATATTTGTTTATATTTGGATATGAAATATAATATTTTTTATTCGGAAAAAGCAAATAGAAATTCATAATACTAAATAAATTAAAGGGCAATTCAATCTCATTACCTAATTTATTTATTTAATATGTCAATTAAAGCTATAATAAAATTGTATGTAATTTTTGTTTTTGTTGTAGGTAAAGATAGTGACTGTTGCGTTCACTTTATATTTTTTGCATTGGTTAGTAATGGCAACTATTAATTTAACGCTTTATTTGATTGAAATGAATAATGAAAGAAGTGAACCAAATATAGTAGTAATTAAGTTATGTACGGTTTATAAGCTCGTAGGATAATATAAGAATGGGGAGGAAGAGGAAAACCCACTTCAGGCTAAAGGTTGTCGTGGCTTTTTGTCTCAAATGATTTACTCCAACCTCATCTTCCTATAGAACTTCCTGCCTTGACAAATTGCCTCGCTTAGAAGAGATGGTGCCTTTTGTTGCTGTGATAGGATGCTACGATTTTAGTGAGAGCGCGATAATTCCATTGAATAATAGTTGCACTGTGCAAACATATTTTTAAAGGGAAATGTATGTAATGTGCTACTTAAGCTAATTCAATTTATTGTTTTGTAAACTGTAACAAACAAAAGGAATTCCCGATTAATATTTCACATTTTGCAATGTGAATTTATGAAATGAAGTACACTAGTTTTTTAATACTTGTGTATCAGAGATCAGTAGAGGACGCAATTAATACAGTACATCTATTATAGGTTCCTGCTATAGTTATATACTCTTATCACTCAACTAAAAATATAAAGAACCTAAATCTAGAACAGTGACATGAAATAGGCAGTTTTCAAAGTTTTCCTTGTGCACCAATAGCATCGAAGACATATAAGTAAATAAGTTTACAAACGTATATTCCTATTTGATATAAACCATGTCTAGCGTTGCTTACATTTTTAGAAGCCACTTATAACTGGTAACTGGTAAAATCTGGGATTTTAATGTTTTGTTATATTTATTAATAAAACAAATATATATTTCAAAAACATGCCGACGTATCGAATGAACGTTAATTTATTATTTTGAAATTATAGTCGTACATGACATTTATCTTTATTAAAACTACGCCATAAGTGACAATATGATTAACACTTAAGTATACGAGATATTCTAGGATGTAAAGGGTCTGTTTGTTACGTGTCTCAACAATATAAATTTATTTTTTATATAAACACACACACCACACAGACACGCGACTATACTATTGATAATATTTAGCATGTATTTAGTGTTTTTATCCTAAAACAGATGTTACTTCCAACTTGGTTTTGCGGAATCAGCAGAATTTGGTTTCGCAATTGTGGCCTCCTTATGTGTAAAAGATAAATAACAATGTCATAATAAGACTTTTAAGTAATGTTTCTAAAGTTGGATCTCTAAATTTTAATTGCATACATTGGAGTTATGGGATACAATTACCAATATGTAATTGTATATGATAAAATGGAATGTATTTGAACAAATGTAATGATTTCTACCTAAAAATGTATTTATCATGCTATGGAATATGCGAGTTTATGATAATGTTACAGCATAGAAGCACTTTGTAAAACTACTTTTGTTTGGTACTTTATGTTAGTTTCAGTGTAATAATTATGAATTTATATTACAAAAAGGCTTTCCACCAATTATATTATATGGTTTATATGTATTTAACAGAAATGTATTTTGTCTATTTTAAAACATGACTCTTATCATGGATCTAGCCTTATCGCAAAGATGCTCCACAGTCCATATTACCTTTCATTGTATTATTTAGACAGGAGATATCTCATTCATACGACGAGTTGTTCTTAGGCCCTGGAAATTATTTAGGTTGGTACTGAGGTCGGAAGCTTGGGCTACGTAATGTAACTGTGATTGTTACTGTTTAAATACTACCCGAGCTACTTGAGCATCTCACTCCACAGAAGGCAGTCCGAGCCTCAATTGGCAGATATCTATTATCCAACTAATACAGTCAAATGTATTATTTATGTGGTACATTGGATACATTATTGTCTTTATTTGTCCAAAGTTCACGGAGATGTTTTCAAGCAAATGAAGCAGAGCAGCTCTCCGGAACGGATGTCGGAACACTTAACGTACAGCAGCTGTTCTTTGAGCGCTTAACGAACCGAGAGCGAACACTTAATGTTGTTTACTCCTCCGTTGTTTGCTCCTCTACTATCTACGTGTTTGGCCAGACTGAAAACTTGTAAGTAGTACTCGTATATTCAATTGGATTTACATAGTCTTATTCTAACAATGTCTTAGAGTTAGTTTTTAAAGTTATTATCAGGTCCAAGAGATATATAAGCTGGTTTTGTCTTTGATATATCGTGTATTTGACATTTTATGTAAACTAAAGGGATCTTGAAACTATAAGAAACAACCGAAGATTAAATGGACAGTTCAGATTAAGAGATATACGTAATAAAAAGACCAACAAATCAATGTCAGAGTTCTCTTATTAGTACCTACATCGTAACGTTTTTTACACGAAATATGCAAGACATTTATTATAGTTTTAAATATTGTAATGACAAGTTTGTTAAGACCAGCAAGCAAGGGGTGTAATTTCTTTAATGGAATGACTGATTTATAAAATATCATATGTAATACTTTCCTTGGGGTTATCAGCAAATAAATAATGAAAACCCGTATTTTGCATTTTCGTTTGACGATAAATTTTATCTATTAGTCGGATGATTGGTAAATCTGTTTGAACACCTGATATTTGTACATATATATGTATTGTTAAACAGCTGATCGTAAAACCTTTCAAGTATACCTACCCTACAAATATTGGAATAAGACCCCCGCGTTGTTAATGTGAATGGAGTATTTTATAATAGCAGATCCCAATAGTAAGTGCATAATGTACTTATCAATATGATACCAAACTATGATTTTGAAATTAGTAGGTAGGTAAAGTTTTTAATGTTATATATTGATATCAATACCAATTAGCTCTGGGGGTTTTTCGGTTTTTATCATCGGTATGTTCTAAAGTGAGTACCTACATCCTAAACACAAAAAAATTCATAAACTAAAAAATTATATGCTCCAAATTTCGTTTATTCGTTTGTACAAGCCTTTCTTTCATCAGTTTTTCGATGCTTAATAATGTTTCAAGATGACAGAAACACATATTGAACAATATTATATCACATAAAATGTATTAAAAAATTTGTGAGTGCAACAAGTAACGTAATTTTAATATGATTAAGTAACTCAAACCACCTTGGCCAATTTTGTTAGCTAGGCTCATTGATTAAAAATGAAAGATATTAACTGTTTACATTTGTTACAAGTTATTAATTTATCTGGTAAAATATTTTATGCATCATAAAATTACTGATGGACATTTTAACTGATTAAAACTATCTTTTTCGGCTATCTAGTAATAGCCTTTCAAACGATGGTTACTATTAGGGAGAAATGACCGAAGCAGTAATAACAAATATATAGAAGAAAATTATAGAAAATATATTAACTTACTTTATAGTAAAACATACTGAATATTGCATAATAATAATAACCTGATTTAGAGTTATATTTATTAAAAAAAATATAATTATCTTGTTTTGTATATATGTTCGGGGTAGGGACCTTTATTTAATTTCATTACAGTAAATTTTTTTCTTCTTCTATTGTAGAATACAGTTGAAAGAAATATATTTTATAAATTATATCACTGTATTTAATAGTAGTAGTAAAATGTGATTTATTATTTAAAAATATATACAGAAAATAAGGCCTAAAGTGTTATAAAAGATCAGTTCATTGATACTATATTAAAATACTAAATAATTTCCAGTGAATGTTAGAAACAGCAAGATGTGAGCTAACATATACAAACTATATAGTGAACACAAACAAGGGTTGGTGTTTTGTTTTTGGTTTTGTTTCAAAAACAACCACTGACGTTGACATGTGAGAGTATGTTTACTGATGTTTCAAGGGTTGAATATTTACATCTAGTTCAATTCAGTAAAACCCTCTACATCCATGCACAGGATGTTTCAGACCACCTACATCAAATTTTTAACGGTTAAATGGCTTACTGCCTGCAGTATTTAGTTAAAAGGATTTAGTTAAAACGGACTTCTCACTAAATCAACCCTAAATACTTTTTAAAAATAATTTGTACTATGTAAATGTACAGAGTATTCCGAAAACAAAGAGTTCAATGTTCTAATCTCAAAAAGTTAAAAAAACAAGTAGAAATTATGTTGTATATCATTGTAAAACGCTTTCCATCCTAGACATTTCGGTGAAAAAAATTACTATCTATATTCGTTTCATAATGTCGGCCTAAATAGTACAAAGAACAGTGCCTCTTATTTCATTCTTATGATGTGACCAGAGAAAAAAATTGTTTCCGACAGTACATGATATAAAGTTTCAAATGATAAAACGCCTGTATTAAAAAAAATATCCACCAATGTAAAACTAAATTATTGTAAAATATAAAAATTCCCAATAACTAAATCATTTTAAATAGCAAAGGGACATTCATGATACATCAAATTAAAGGCCGTAAAAAACTGAACAACTTTTACATTAAAACATCTTTTCTAACACTAAGCAATACAAAACTGTGGCTAATGACATTTATTTACGGGTATTACGTGGAAGTATACATTGTATTTTTAAAAGCAGTTATGCAATTAAAAGGCAACAACAATAATATAAAATATTATAACGTGTTCATTTACTACATTACTAAATAACACTTCAACCATGCGCTTGAGCCTGGCTACATTCTTAGCGTACACAAAAGTGTTATGCTTTGAAAGCAATACTACGGCATAGAGATCATTGTTTTGTTAAACAAAAGGAGTAAGTTCAAACATTGTTACCTTTGTTTTATGTAAGCAAATTTAGAGGTTGCAATAGGACGAAAGATTTGTTGCAAATTAGAATTTTCGTTTTACTAAACACAACTCTGTAATAAATATATACCGAAAATCTATAGTGTTGAGAAAACACACTAATAAATTAAAATATGTGTTTATGTTACCAAAAATTATATATTATTTTAATTTTCAATTATGTATGTAAAAAATTCCGAAAGAACTAGAATCCAAAAATGCCTACTTCCCTACCGGTTGTATTCTATTTTAAATTAATTTAATACAAAAGAGTAGTAATTAAAAACAAAATGTGTTATCGTTCGGCTTGGTATAGTTATCGTTGTCTCTCCCTCTAATGATCCCACGACACCCGCGTACAAACCATAAGCGACCACTAATTCATGCGAGGCATTATAATTAAACTTAAGTTATAAGTGATACTTCATGAAGGTGAAATTTTCATCTGTTACTAAATATTTCATTTTCGTTCAACAGAGCATAACTATGTAATAAATAATCAAAAAAGGTGCAGCAAAGTGCATACACATATACCTGACAATGAACAACTGTGGAATATAAATGATGTGGGTAAGTTTTGAATAACAAAGGATGATGAAAATGCCAGCAATTTCCAATGATAAATATGAAGGTACTTAAGTGACAAGAAGGTAGTCATCGTGACGTGCTTGCAAAAGTCGGTTTTAAATCGATAAGTCCGTTTTTTTCTGTAAGTTAAAAGTATGCTAATTGGTCTAAAAAATGTAGACTTAATCGTGAATTATAAATAACAATAGCCATTTAATCCAAATCTTAAATCCTAACATATAACATTGAAAGAAGTGGCAAATAAAACAAAACATAATTTATGCCCCCACATATACTTAGCCTTATGTCTATCAATAATAAATGTTTGATATCGTTCTTGCTTGAGAATTGGAAATTTTAATTTTATAAAGGTTTAATTAAAGCCCTATGTATTCTCTACCAAATACGTAGGATTGGACTGTGCTTCGACTTATCTTGTTTTGATAATCTATGGGTTTTCCTTCACTTTTTCATTCACAAAAAAACTTCTTAATTTAAAAATATTCTTTTGTGACTTTAACCCCATCAATGAAATTTCATCATTGGCATTTTCTCCACAAAAGAATAAAATTTAGAACAATAAAATATACCAAAAAATAAAGTATAAAAATATTTTTTTATAATAGGCTAATAATTTTTATTTTATTTTGATATCAGGACTTGAAAAGTGTGAATAACTTTGATACTGTTTTCACAATTAATATTTTTATGATACACTTAAAAATAAAATTTTGCACTTTTTACAACGGTTTATATTATTATTTTTATTAATCGAAATAAACATAAATATTTATATTCTACCATATACTACACATTATTACATTCTGACTTATCATACATACAGTATTTCTTAATAACCCAAAGTTCTTTCTCGTTAATTTATTGAAATAAAACAGTTAAATATCAGAGTGATGTATTAATTTAAACGACTGGAAATGATGTTTCTGGTTATTAACCTTATTTTATCAGTCACATTTTATACCATCCAATCAATGGCCTACTCGTTGAAAACTACATAATTATTTACATTTACACCTTTTTAGTTGAATTAATGCATGATATAAGTTACTAAATTTTTACTATAAAAAAAATTTTCTGATTTAAAAATAATATCATAAACAGTTTTAGAAAATGTAAAATGTTATTTTTAAGTGTATCATAAAATGCCCCCACATATACTTAGCCGTATGTTTATCAATAATAAATATTTGATATCGTTTTTGCTGGAGCTGTGAGAAAGGACCACCGGTACTCTACACACTCTCCATGAATATTATCTGCAAACCTGTTGACTAATAAGGTAACACTAAGTCACTGATAATCACTATAATGTAATAACAGGACGTAAGATAGCATTGTTTACAACAATATAACAAGCTATAAACAGCCAGAAATGATAATACATAATATGAATGATAATAATAATACTTCTCGTTGAGTTTACATTATTTCAAACGATTTTATCGTTGACATCATCCATAAACATTATCTTTTAACCTATACACTTATAAATAAATTAACACTGAGGCGCTAAGACGCAGTGTAATATTAACAACAAAAAGTAATCTAACAATGTTTACAAGAGCATAACGAGCTCCGGCCAGCCAGAGATGATAAGACACGGCTTCTCGTTGAGTTTACATTGTATAAAACGATTTTATCGTTGACACCATCCATAAACATTATCTGTCAACCTATAAACTTATAAAGTAATACTGAGGCGCTAAGACGAAGTGTAATATAAACAACAACAAAAAGTAATCTAACAATGTTTACAAGAGCAATAACGAGCTCCGGCCAAGCCAGAGACGATAAGACACGGGTTCTCGTTGCGTTTACATTATATCAAACATTGTTAATGTTGATAACGTCCATAAAAATGATATGCCAACATATTAGCTTATAAAGTAACGCTGAATGCTAAGACATAGTAATAAACATTCCTAGATTGATACACCTAAAACCATCCATCAGTTGTGAAAATAAAAGTTAAATTATTGTCATACAATTAGACTGAACGTTTCCATTTTCGCCAAATAATCGGCACGCATATAGTTAGCTAACACTGATTGAACTGATATTTCTGTTTCGTATCTTTGTAGAAGTGTTTAATTTTAAGAATAATATAATCAATGAAAAAATATTATTTCTTTATATTTTGACCATTTTGATTCCCGTACATTTTGACCTCCTCCAAAACTAGCTAACTGCTCTTGGGCTAATAGTTTTTGTATGTTTACTGACGTCGCGGTCAAATATATCCATAAGATATACTGCAGATCATGTCTACAACTAATTTATAAAACGTAATATTGAATATTTTAT
The DNA here is from genome assembly GCF_021130785.1 of Homalodisca vitripennis. Classification (NCBI taxonomy): domain Eukaryota; kingdom Metazoa; phylum Arthropoda; class Insecta; order Hemiptera; family Cicadellidae; genus Homalodisca; species Homalodisca vitripennis. Next base: position 196,441,585 of record NC_060207.1, read on the forward strand.
AATTTTATGTCACCTACAGTATCAAACATCAGAGCTCCGTTCTATTGATCTTAAGATATTTCATCCGCAAATATTGTGATCTTCTTCCTCATAAAAAATAAATGGAATTTTGTGCAAACATCCTTGGATTTCCAGAAATCCAGTAGGTGCTTTGTGCTCACTAAGAAACCATTTCGTTTTATGACTTCAGAAAAATTATCGACCCGTATTCAAAACTATAAGCAAGTAGTAGTTTCAGAAATGGTGACATCACTAATGTCAGTAATACCTGTTAACACGTATGTCTTATGCGATCTTCTATATCAAAAATGTGTTGAGTAAGTTCCGTCTGGTAAAAAATAGGAAAAAATACCACTGATTATAGAGAAAGTTCTATGCAAGAACGTCAGATTTTTGAGTTACGACTTTAGAAATAATATAGCACGTAATAATTGCAATAGTGTGTGAAATAGAAAACTAAACTTTTTTGAGCCTACATAGGGTGTCGTAGAAATGAAGATTCAGAGCGCTTCACTGATTACAATTAATTTCAAACATAGCTTAAGATATAAAATGCTGAGCATTGAAGACATTTGTTTTAATACTTAAAGATAATGTAGGTATAACGAAATATTACATATACATAAATTAATAGCACTATTTAACAATAAAACTAAATAACGTTTGGAACAAAATATTAACTTATTTACAAACATTACTTGTAACGGAAGAATTGTTTTTTGTAGGGTAATAAAGTAAATATAATGCAACATAGTTCTCTATACTAATTAAAGTGTTAGGTTATGTTGCAAATATCCTCTTACGAATGTAAAAAATATGTAAGTGTCCTAGATTATGTTCTGAAACAAAGTTGTACTTTTATTAATCTAAATTGTTGTTTGTTCAAATCAATGTAAAGAACATTATCAGTATATCTTATACTCATTTATGGGAACTTTAAAATTTTTTCTATAAATATTTTTGGAAAATGACAGATTTCCTAAAAATCATCGCCATTTGAAGAATTAATGAAAAATGTGGCTAAGATGAATGAATATGAAGAGTTTTGTCTGAAATAATGAAAATCTCTTAAAATAGAATATTTGGATTACAAATAATGTAAGAAGGATGATATTTAATCAAATCCAATTAATTATATTTATTCTAAACATTTAGTTATAATAAATTTGTTACCTTTGTTAGTATTTCCACCAATACGCATTAAATGTATATAATATTTTTATTTATATATTTAATCGTCTAAAACATTCAAAAGCCTAATCGTCAAATGGCTATATAGAACCCCCAGTAAAAGCAGTTATGAAGCTGATTCTAATAAGCTGATTTCTATTAAATCAACCGGAAACATCACACTACTGTAATTAAAAGTAGATTGACACGTTTACTTCGGTTGTGATATAGTGTGTTGTATGTACAGATTACTAGGAATCATTGCAGATGGAAGAAGTAACTCGCACATAGGATGATTGTAACTTTTAGAGTGGATAATGATCCATCCAGTTTTATTAAATTTTATCGCAACAAGTATTAGACTCTCAATTAGTTAGTTGTTTAGTATTTTTAATTCTGTGGAAGTGTAATGGTCAGCAAAAATGTAAAGGATTGAAACATTAATGAAGGAAATATTTCTTCTTCATATCTTAAAGGTGTTTTTAAATAATATTATCATTCCATTAGATGAAAATGCACACCGATGTCATCAACATTTCCATTAGCACAATATCAACCTTTTAGCACAACCAACTGTATCCATTTCAATTCAAACAGCTTCAGTCATATTAAATGTCATTACGTTAATATTTTCCTATTATGAAAAAATAGAATGGCATGTTAAAATTTAAGGATCAGTCCTAGCTGTGATTGACAAAAATACTAACTAATGCATTTATTTAATAAAACCATAACATCATAGCTTTAACATTTCCATCGACCTTAGAAATAACATGGAAGGTAATAATTGCAATAATTTTTAAAATAGAAAACTACAAACTCTCTGAGGCTACATAAGGTGTCATATAAATGCTGAAGATTAATTTGAATACTATGAAAAGTCCAAGGCAACTTGAGATGTGAAATGATGAACAAATAAGGCCCTTGTTTAAATATTACAAATAATCTATGATAATTGAAGGGATGATATTATAGTTTAACTGGATAGCACGATGTAACAATAACTATTAATAACACATTGGAAATAGAATATATTAGATTCCGTAAGATTGATGTAGTAATAGAATAATTTGCTGTACGAATTTAAAGTAAATAGTTTAATAATGCAGTTTTGTTCTATATGTTTAGCTCTAAATCAATGTTTCATTTTTTTCCAATTGAATGAAATAACGTTAATTTTTCAAACTATTGTCCTTGCCAAACATTGTTTTATGTACTTAAACAAATACAATTCTAATTACCTCATTAAGACACCTATTAATGTAGTCTCTGTGAAATTAATAATAGGGTCAATAATTATTGAATCAATTACAAACCTGCTAATCTATTATTAGTTTCACTGCTGTATTGAAACGTAATGTTGTTTCACATAATTAGCCCCTTGGCAGTGTTTGTATGGCCGGCAATATTAACATACAATGTTTACAGGCTGTTGGAGTGAATTACATGCATTTTAGATGAAATTAAATAAAATTCCTTTTACAATTTCCATTGGAATATAAGATCAAAATACTACTCCAGTGATATTATGGGAGAATACTAATTATTTGTAGTAATACAAACTGTCAAAGCAGTTTCAGATGTTTGTAACTTGTTGCGGTTTAATATCTAATCTTATAAATAACAATGAATAGCTCAATGTGTTACTATGTGATTATGCTACTGATGGACCAGCTAACTATTTTTGTCTATACTGAGGAAGGTTTATATGACAAATCAGAAGAGTTTTTCATAACATTTTTTAGTTTGAAAAATAATAATAACCACTTTAAGATACATACTCCACATTTAACAGATCATAAACAGCTGATGAAACATTTAGCTGAAGTTTAAAAAAGTGGTAGAAATATGTATTTACCTTTATATTTGAGAAATTAGCTTTCTGAATATTGTAATGTGATATGATATTTTTACAGTGGTTCTTGAACGAAACAGAGAATGGACACTAAAAAATCTTAACGAATCTTTGTCTGCCACACTTCAGCTCGCAAAAATCACTACGTTTATTCTTTGCTTAAAGTTTTGTTATTGAGGTTTGAAAGGATACTAGGATTTCAGACTTTTGGCAACGTTAAATGTATAACAAAAATATATCCTCTTCTTCAGGTAGGGAGGTATATAATACATGAAAATTGAAAGAAATAAAGAGAAGGAAAGGGGTTCAAATATACCATAAAGCTGCTTGGAGTCTAGTCCAGGCATTGGAAATGCACATAATGTAAGTACCGAGCACTAGACAAAATCAATAGGAAAATCACAAGTCTCACCAGCATAGGCAAAAGTGGGGTACTAAGATAATCATTGTTGGCACTTTCTTTGGCATCGCAGCGTGTCATCTGAAACAATAGGACATGTAAAATATTGTTTTTGTTAAAATCTGACCAATGTTTATGTGAATAGAAAGATTGAAAAATTGCCTGGAATAATTTGGAAATTTTTAATTTTCATTTATATAACTCTAAACATATGTAAGCACTCTTAACTGAATTTTTAAAAAGTGGATGAAACATCTATATAGATTTAAATTTTATAAAGTATTAAGTATACAGTGCTTTATCAGCAACGTATTCAGGTAGCTAGGACAACGTTAATATCTAACTTTTACTCCAGATTGCGCTGGTTACGAATCATAAACATCTCATGCATTAATTACATATACAACTTACACGCTGTTATAAAACCAACCTTAATGTACAAAACTGTTAATGTTTCCACATAACTTACTCTAAACTGGTAGGGTTCCTTGACATTTTGATATGTTATTTTAACTGTAGCTTAGGGAAAACGGTAAAATAAACAGTAATATGCTTCAAAGATATATTCCTCCAGATTAGAGTCCGTAAAATTACGAGTGTTCTATAATTCAAAACCTTAAAAAAGGTTATTTTTAAACTTTGCATAAACATAATAAGAATTTCCCTTTGTACCGGAAATGGATAGGAGTTTTTAGGTAGGAATAGGTAGAATTTTCCTCTAGAACATAATAGGCTGTTTAATCCTGCGTATGTGTTTAAAGTTTCTTCATCGGGATAACTAGGCAAATTCAACTATGGTATTGGAAATAACTATGATGCCAGAAGTAACTTTGATCGAAGTAGATTTCCGAGAGCTGTATACTTTTTTGTTCAAGGCAATAAAGTATAGACCAAAACCACTTGTGATACCGTAACTGAGTTCAAATGGATGGATTTAGACATCTTTAGACCATAGTATGCTTCTCAGTTTTACTTACGTATGTATTTTCTTAGTCGACACATAAATTGTGAACTCTAGAATGGTGCTGCAATTATTATATCTTTGACCGGAAGTTCATGACAAGGCTTCAAATTGAACTCTTTTTGATTATTGTAGTATCATTAATATAAAGGAATACAACACTTTCCAATATATTTTTTTATTTTGTGCAAGGCCTTTCTGAATCAAAGATTCCATCATCAGGCACTTCACAAATTATTAAATGTTTACATTTTTGTAATAATAATTAATTTTATAATAACATATGGTAAACAATTTGGATGCACGGTTAGCCAGTATAAAGTATTTAATTAGATTAAATTTAAATTTTTTTATAAATTGAGATGAGAGTAAAACTGAATTTTGAATTGGCCCGTCTTCATTATTGATAAGTTTTTTTTGATTTGTGTTAATGTAAAATGTTTCCCAAGCATTTAAGTATATTGTGTTAGTAAATTCTTTTAATAATCGTAAATTTTTATTAGATATGTTGTGTCCAGATTCAATACAGTGATTCACCACAGCAGATTTTTCATTTCTTCCATATTTTATATGTGCAAAGTGTTCTTTGAATCGTGTCTTAATGTTCCTTTTAGTTTGGCCAATGTAAAATTTATCACAGTCATTGCATTTAATTTAATAAATTCCTGATTTTTTTTCGAATGTGGTTTTGTCCTTGGGATTTCCTAATAGTTGTGTTTGATTATATCAGGTTTCCAAGACTTGTACATACAATTACTGATCGAGGCAACAAGGGAGACTCAGTTATGGTGGAAGTATATCTAATTCTAATCAAAAACGCTCATATACGTTCAAAACATGATATAATAGTCAAGTTAAAGCCTGATTTACTTAACCATGATATTGAATTTATGTGTACCTGATGTATGTCTACTTACATTTGAAAACTTTTATAGGACTCATTTAACATTTTACATCATAAACGCTTTTACTTGGTAGTTCAATAAGGACCTAATTTTGAAAATTGCGTGCCAAGTAGAACGTGGTGATATAGTTTTAAACAATGCACTAAGCAATCTCTTAATGAACCTTTTCTAACTAAGAATAATGCACATTTTTGCGTTCATTATTGCACGTATTTGTAGAAGCTTATAAACTTAACACTCCATGCCGTGTAACGTCGCAGACAGACCTCTTAGTACTTCTGTCATTAGATGAAACAACATTGTAAATTGAAGCAGTTTGCTGCACACGGGACGTTATATTCTGAAGGATATCTTGACAAGATAATGGGTTATATATTTATTAGGCTACATAAAAGTCATATATTTGAAATATGCAAGTTTTGTTTCATTTTCACAAACATTAAAAAATCATAGTATCTTTCAAAAATTAATCTGCTTACACTATTTTTAACATTGAATATTGTAATGCATAAAATGTTTAAATTGTCATGCTGAATGCAAATGTATAATTGCTTAAATTGTTTGGAAACAGCTAATAGTGAAACATTATACACTTTGCTCAGTTATTTTTGTGCATATTATAGTTAACAAAGTTGGTGTCAGTTTAAATTGTTAAATAGTTTTTAATTAGTTCAAACCGGAAATTTTATCTTGAAAATTTATTTATTTAGATCACGCATTAATTCAACTAAACAAGTGTAGCTGTAAATAAACATGTAGTTTTCAACGAGTAGGCCATTAATTGGATGGATATAAACAGTCACTGTTACAATAAGGTTAGTAACCAGAAACATAATTGCTTGTCGTTTAAATCAATACATCACTCTGATATTTAACGGTTTATTTCAATAAATAAACGAGACAGAACTTTAGGTTATTAAGAAACACTGTCTGTTTGAAAAGTCAGAATATAATAATTTGTAGTATATGTTAGAATTTAAATATTTATGTTTATAAATACAAGGCACAACAAGGCATACAAGGGAGTGCGTTTGTTGCAATTAATAAAAAAATATAATAAATAGTTATAAAACTGTAAAATGTTATTTTTAAGTTTATCATAAATATATAAATGTTGGAAAATAAGTATTATAATTATTTATACGTTACAAGTTATTGCAGCCAGATAAATCAAAATATATGTTTGAAAACATTTTAATCAGAAGATATTATTTTATAAAGAAAAAATTGTTTCTATAACCTTATTTTTCAGTATATTTCATTAAATATAAATTGTATTGTTTCGTAGAGAAAATGTCAATGATGAAATAACATTAATGTTGTTAAAGTCACCAAGGAATATTTTTTTAATGAAAAAGTTTTGTGGTAATGGAAATAAAGGAAAACCCCTACGTTAACAAAACAAGTGAAGTCAAAGGATAGGCCAATCCCACAAGTGTGGTACCTATTCCTATTCTTATGCTGGTTAAAATTCATTATTCTAATTAATGTAAGTGCGTTAAGATTCTATAAGTGATAATTTATTTTGTAACACACCTACATATATCTGTACCTAATAAAAACTTATTTGTATTCTCCGTGTTTAGGAAATGCTTTAATTTGATTATAGATTTGTCTGGCTGAAACGATTATCAAGATGCAAAAATTGGAGGTTCAGTAACATAACCAGACAAATAAAATTTGAATGTTCTATTAAGTATAATCGATGTTAAATTTTTAGAAAATTGAATAATCGATGCTAACATAAAATCTCTAGCAGGCATCCGCTTCTGAACAGATGTGTCAATTGCATTGGTTTTGGTGGTTTTGGCAAAGTTATACTTATAAAGCAGTATGATTGCGTTAAATTCATATTTACGTTATGATATGCAAGTTGATTATTAGTCATGTAATCATAGTACTTTGCTAATTAAGTTATACAATACTATATCTTTTGTGTTGCGTATTTTTTACAAATGTTTCAGGTATACCTTAGACATTATCATTATAACTATGTAATCAAAGCATATTTCATTAATTCTAAATTTTATTGTTTCGTAGAGAAAATGAAAATAATTAAATGACATTGATGTTGTTAAAGAAACCAAGGAATATTTTTCAATGAAAAGTTTTGTGCTAATGGAAATAAAGGAAAACCCCTACATTATCAAAACAAGTGAAGTCAAAGGATAGGCCAATCCCACAAGTGTGGTACCTATTCCTATTCTTATGCTGGTTAAAGTTCATTATTCTAATTAATGTAAGTTCGTTAAGATTCTATAAGTGATAATTTATTTTGTTACACACCTACATATATCTGTACCTAATAAAAACTTATTTGTATTCTCCGTGTTTAGGAAATGCTTTAATTTGATTATAGATTTGTCTGGCTGAAACGATTATCAAGATGCAAAAATTGGAGGTTCAGTAACATAACCAGACGAATAACATTTGAATGTTCTATTAAGTATAATCGATGTTAAATTTTTAGAAAATTGAATAATCGATGCTAACATAAAATCTCTAGCAGGCATCCGCTTCTGAACAGATGTGTCAATTGCATTGGTTTTGGTGGTTTTGGCAAAATTATACTTATAAAGCAGTATGCTTGCGTTAAATTCATATTTACGTTATGATATGCAAGTGGATTATTAGTCATGTAATCATAGTACTTTGGTAATTAAGTTATACAATACTATATATTTTGTGTTGCGTATTTTTTACAAATGTTTCAGGTATACCTTAGACATTATCATTATAACTATGTAATACCAATTCAAGATTTATTTTAGCCATGTTGTTGAATTGATAATTATTGTATTGTGTATGGAGCTTGCTTTATCATTTTCTAAAGTTAAGCTTCATTACGTTAAAATACACGCTCTCACAGTAGATAAATGGGTAGTTGTTGTGTTGTAGTATTAAATAACTTTATGTAAAATTGTGTAAGTCCCTATATTTTAACATTTAATTTACATTGTTCAGTTGTAATTAAACAAAACATGTATATACCAGAAGATAAAGGCATTGCTTTATTAAATATTCATATAAATAAAAATACCCTGGAACATTTATTTATATCAATGTTTACTAGGTCAATTTTAGACTGATTGCTAGAAGTGCTTATTTGGTCGAGAATAATTAAACCTTTAATGAATCCTTTTTACAATTAAAATTTACAATATCATAAATAGCCATAATAACATGAGCTAAACTATATCATACTTCCATAACTACATAAATACTCCATTGTTTGATGGAATGGTCTCTTTTACGCATTACGAGTTTGACATACAAAAGACGAGCAATAACGTTTCTCCTGTCATTCTAAGCGTAAATTGTCTAGAAGTTTTTCTATCGGACAAATATCGCTGGTCTTTTGTTGCAATAGTAATTACAATTGTAAAAATATCTTTTATATAATGTTTCTTATCAAACAAAGCAATTTTTTGTATTCAGTTGGCATGACGTCTACCACAGTGATAATTTCTGGAATTTCATATATTTTTACATTTAATATTACCAATCACAAATTCTTTAAGAATTTACCGTGAAATTTATTTTTAGTAATATTTTCAGAAAGGATATGAATGACAGGCAGAGATATTACAGTAGCAGGAGCAATTGTAAGTTAACTGCGTCAATACCTGACATGACATCTTGCAGCTATTATTTCACAGATATTTCCAGTTGAGAATTTATTTCTACAATATTTTTCAAATTATCATTCACACAATAAAAGGACTGTCAAAACGCAATTTTGGTTTGGCAATGGCTAGTTGCTTACAATATAATTTTAATATCTGATAACATAGTTTGATACGTTTAGTTGCGTTTTTAGAAATGGATACTTCATAAGAATATTTTAAACGTCTATTATCTTTATATTTTTTACCTTTTATACAGTTCAGTTTTTAATACAAAATACTAAAATAAGTATTAAAGTACTATTTTTATACGATCAAAGAAAAATATTTTTCGTAATACAAACAATGTTTTGTAAATTTTGTGTTAAAAAACAAAACTTAGCAATAAAACTAAGAATAATAAAAGAATTGATAGTAAAAAAATACATTTTAAATTAAAAATTTGTTTAAACTTTGTATTTAAGAAGTACAAGGAGATGTAAAACACTTAATTAGACGAGTGAGGTAGGACAATAGTGCTATTATGAAATGAAACAGTATATTTTTAAATTAAAAGAAGTTACAGTTCTTAGTAAAAACAATATGGTTAGACAATTTTTGTTAGAAGGATATAGTTCCCTTATAAATAAATAGAAAATTTGTTTTAGTTAAAAATATAACCAAGGTTAAATTGACATTTGATTTTTAGATTTTAATTGTAATAAATTGTTGGAACCAACCTTATATCAGCATCTTATTAATAGCAAGCAGAATGAACAATTATTTTAAGAGTAAAAATAGAATTCCTGTTCCAAAATAAAATGTATTTGATAACAGAATAAAAGAAAACAATCTATTCCTGTTATAAAACAACATGTTATACTTACATGTTATACTGTTTAACCAGTTATATTCTTAAAAAAGTACCACGACTCTTCTATTTTGAATTGTAACAGGTACCATAGATATGCAATATTGTAGTATCGTGTAATCAATTAGACATCGAGGCAAAACTGGTTGAGTAGATTTTCAAACTAAGGCTTCAGCGCAGGAAATACTTGCATAGTCCCAGGTTCGGTTTAATACTGGTAAAATATAAGTGATTCCCTGTCTAGATTGGCCGGTTGGTATTAAATTATTCAGGGACTGATTGTTTTGTAGAAGTTACATCTTGATTTGTAAAAGATTATTTATAGATTTATTCGACCAGCAATAATATAGCGATGCCTATCAGAGGAGTAGCACACGGATCACATGGTCTTTATTCAATGCTATCAGGAACTTAAACTTTTTTCAGGTGGTTGCAACATGATTTAAAAACCCTTCGAATGGTTATTCTTAACTTAAAGTCATGTATTTGTCTCTATAGAATCTAAGAGAGTGCCAAATTTCATTTGTAAAAGTTAAAAGGCAAAGCATAGAATATTCTAGGGGTGCAACCTCATTTCAACCATGGATGTTTCATCTTTATGAAAATGATTTAAAGTGAGTGAGTGAGCTCTCATCACATCACATATCAGAAATAGGAACTTTAAATAAATCTCCGGTAGTTCGCTCAAAGAATATCGCTATATCATTAAAAATTATTTGAACAGAACCCTTAACGTATTGGCTAAATAACGTATTGGTCTGATCTAAATTTAATTTTGTCTAAATATAATATTTAAAAGTTTCATTCTTTTCGTATATAAGGAAGATACAAATAAATTAAAACAAAGGTAACTCTTCACTCTTCACGAAAGAATTACGAAACGTATCTATGCTAACTTTATACTGCCAGAAACAGTATTCAGGTACAATATAGAAGGAAACATACAAAAATCAAGTTATGATTCTAATATTTTCTCGCAAGTTAATTGGTGGTTTAACCCACTCAGGTCTAAATTAGAATCTGAAGAATGATATTTACATGTAAATGCATTGTACAGTAACATAATCGATTTTGTGACAATAATAAATTTGTTAGCTTTCTGAGCCTCAGATGGATATCGGCAATGCAAAGTTTATTGCATTTATTATGTACTAAGATTTGTCACACTATCTTTGAATTAAGATTAACGTTTTAAAAGTTACCTTATCTTTATATATTGTATTATTAGGACTGCAAGTTATCCTTCTGGACGGGAAAAGTTAATGTGTGTAGACAATACACATATCAGTGGGTAAATATACATAGACCTACCAGAATAGTACTACTTTAATGCGAATGATTAATTTAGCTCCATTTCATATTCCGCTTATGTAATACAGTAGCTGTGTTATGTGCAGAAAACTTTATAGGGTATTACGTGATGTTGGTGATACTTTGATGTAGGAATAAGGTTTTGCAGATTAATAGAGATAATTACAATCCATCAATAGAGAAACTTTACATATTGTTTGTTCCTGCTACTTGATAAAAGATTTAATGAAAGATATTGTTATGAGGTATGCAATTATTTTCTTTGCTCTGAATATAACATAGAGTAACAGAAACCATATAATGTAAATCGATGTCGTCTGGCGAGAATAATTTCCATAACAATTTCTTTTGTAGAGTTGTAATTACGCAAATAAATAAGGTGAGCTTTCAAATTATCAAATTGAGGTAAAAATATTGGAAATAGCTTAGCTGTAAAGCATAATCATGCTTAGTCTGTAGTAACAAAATTTACATTAAAAATATGTAATATTTTTGTAAGTGACAGCCCGATATAGTATAATGATATAATTCTAACATATTTTGCATCGTTTAAAATTATTACGACGTGATTACTTTTAAACTTAACTTACTATTGGATCAGGTGAAACCTAAATAAAACTTTCGCAACCCTATCATGTCTGAATATGAGTTTGTATGAAAACTAAAATTGGTACGTTTTTATCTATTGGGTTACTTAAGGTTACACCAACTCTTCTTTACCACAAAATAATGCTGTAAAATACATTAATAGCAGGTAACGCCTATGTACAACATTAAAAGAATGGTGAAACAAACATGTAATTTCTAGCAGTTTCGTAATGTTGTATATGGAGCTTATATTGGTTACTGTTAACTTAATTACACTAAAACATTAAACCAATATTTAATACTTTTATTTTTATTTTTGTGAGGCCTTTCGATAGGAAGGCTTTCTTCTTCAGACACATCACAAAAGTAAGTATAAAAAGTAAATTTGATTTTTAAATATTCGTTATATGTTTTAGTGTAATTAAGTCTAGCAGTTTTATTCGTCAATGGAAAGACAGGCATAAATAGAAACCAAGAATATTTCAAAAGAATCATAATTGCCAGTTTGGGTTACGATTTTCTGAAATAGATAATCATAAGGAAGTTTACAGACTTAAATCTGCACCTTCACAATAACTTCTCATATACACGAACATATTAAGAAATAATGACAAGTTATTTAATATAATTTAAGAAGTATTTAAAGTTTAAAGGTTTCAAGGATATGAAATTTTAACTTTTTCTCAGGTACTTGTGGTTCCAACCTCAATTTTTGGTTCTCGAGTACTGACGTGATTCATATCAAAGGCGTGCAATAGGTTTTTTAATTCTTAAAAAATTACTTTTATCATACAAACAAAAACATATTTAACATCAAATATTTTTAAAAAGTAATAAATATCTTCTACTGAGTACAATGTAAATTATTAAAATTAGTTTTCAAGCTTTCACTGTAAGAAAACGGTTTACTCTATCCTTTCAAACATCATTAAATCTTTCAATGTGAATCCTAACTAACTGAATAGTATGGATATCTGAAAGAGGTAAACGTAATCAAACAAGAAGTTACTTGAAGAGATGACAAGACATAAAGCCTGTGCCACTCTGCCCTTTAACATGTGATTATTCTGAGAAACCAGAGTTAGCATTGTATTACCATACGTTTTTGAACCCAAATTATAAAATAATAACGTTTCTGTAACAAACCAAACTGACGTATACTTCAATTTGTCAAACTTAAAAAATTAATATTACTTATAACATTGAAGTATATGAAAACTTCATACTATAAAGGCATCATATTATTTAGTTTTATCATGTAAAAATATGTTGTAATTACGTAAGTTATGAAAGAGACATTTGTGAGGAACTGGCAAACAGTGTATTATGTTTCGATGTGTGAGAGATTCATCATTACATTAATATGAGTAAAGAAATAAATATATTATATCTTTCAAGAGAAAAATATCAGAACAATTTTTTAAATTAGATTTATCAAAATATAATAGATATTTTACACTGTTTTGTGTCTCAAAAATATAACACTACCTTTCGGGATATTGAGATTTACCGTATTCCTCAGGTTTTAATATGAATCGTAAAACATAAAGCTGAATACGCATAAAAAATCGATGAACTTGTCACTCAATAAACTAAATTTGATAACAAAACTCGATTTACATCAATAAACTAAGCAATAGCTAACTGGTTCAACAACAGCATAGATCCAGACTGATGAATATACAGGTATGAGCATGTCAGTGCGCATAATAAATAGCACTCCACAACGTAAGTCACACGCACCATGGAAGATGGAAGACTGTAAGTAAATAAACTGAGCTTATTAACTATTCCACTACCATATACGGCTTGAATTGTATTTTGACGTATACGTTAGAAAGTAATCTGCAATTACGTCACATTTAATATCTGAAAATCAAATTTCCAAAATTTTGTAAAGTCATTTGCACTTTTTGAATGTGAACAACAGACTATTTTATACTATTTTCAAGTGCGCTTTAATAATATTAGATCTGAATTAAATGTCTATTACTGAAAGTACCATGAACTTTATGAGTATTGTGAAAATAAAATGTCAGTTAATTAAGGGAACGAATACTTATATCATCTGTGGTTTGTTTATAAAGCAGAAGGACAAAGCATTGTCAGGCTTTAAGCAGCTTAGCGTGAAAACCCCCTAATTGCTGCATTGTCCACTAACCATTCCCCGTCTTCTTTCAGCGTAATCCAATTTCCCGGACGACGCGGCACTTCTTTGTGTCGGACTGCTTGGTCTCAATTACACGATCTTGTTAAACAGATCCTGGTAATTCTGCCAATTATTGCACACAATTGGACAATTGGCTTAATTCGATTTTTCCTCTCTGATTTATTACGCGCTTCTCTAACGTCATCGGAAACTAGTATAATTTTATTAAATTACTTCGTCTTAGAATATAAATGAAAATATGTTTAGCATTGCATTTGATCGGCTACAGTACAAATATTTAATCCTTTATATTTAAAAATATTCAGTTAATTCATTTCAAGTTTACACCATTCCAAGACTAATACACTTGCTACTATACTCGCACATATATGCTTGCTTATGTTTTCACACACGTCAATAAAAATCTTTTGATAATCCAGCATAAAATGACACATGTATCAAATTTTTCTGTGCAAGCCCTATAGTTATCAGGAAAAACTATATTTATGTGTTTTAATTTAAGTTTGCATCATTTACAAATAAAAAACTAAATTTTCAAAATTAAACAAAACTATAACGGAGTATACAATACGCTTAAAACAGGTAGAATAGCTAAGGGTAAAAAATAAAGGCAACGTAACCAATCGATAGATTTGATTGGTTCCTATGTTAGCTTATATCATTATAAAAATATATTCCTAGCACTAAGTAAATGTAAAAATGTAATGCAATTGTATGTATAAAGTGTGTACTTTGGTTACCCAACTCAATGACAGTAACAAAACTTGATGTATTATAGCCAGTACTTAAGTGAAATAGCAACCTTGAGCTATGGCTGTAACAGGAAATAGTAAATATAACAATACATTCAGTTTTATGTTGCTATGGACTGGAACATACAGTCTGTATAGCTTGTTTGGCAATTATTAGAAAACTATTATCTTTAAAATATAATTACATTTCTTTTTTGTGACTAAAGGTACCATGTGTTACTTTTGTAGATGAAATATAAATACTGAAAATAAATAAATAGTAAAATAAATTGATTAAAATTTATTTTACTATAAGTAAACCGTAATTATTAAACTTTATTGCATCTGACAGTATTTAACTTTTATATTTTTCAATACAGTATATTGATAAAATAATGTCAATAGTCAACACTCAAATCTTCATTGCATTAACAATACAATTTTATGTTTTCATGGTTGCAAACGTACGGTTATATGTTACAGTCACATAAATCGAAATTATCCAATTATGTACTACAATTCTCTCAAAAAGACATACATTTCGTTTATTTCAATCCGTTTATTGCCAATTACTCCTAGTTCACTTCGAGATCCTCTTAATGACTACCTGGTCTATTAGTTTATTGACAAGAACTTGTCCACATTACAAAGTGCATAGGACGCTAAACAGCGTTTTAAGGAATTTTGAACAACTTTTTTGTTGGGGCATTTTATGCACAAATTGGTAATCTGTCGATGGAATAAACTCTATCCTGCGAGGGCAAAGTTCAGGAATCGCCGTCCTGTCTCGCAGTCCGCAAGTTCTCCCTGTATTTTGTCTGATACGAATATATGTCTCCTCCATTGATTACTTTTTTATATACAATATTATGATTTTTTCATAATGTAGAGGCTTAGCAGAGTCAATAGTCGCAAAAATTTTTGAAGCCGGGCTGCACGAATATCTGAACTTCGTCTTCGCGCGTACACGGATTGATTGTTTATACTATTTAAACATTCTCAAAAGCTACGTGATGGCCCAAGTACCCCAATTCGCAAATGAAGTGGGGATAAATCAAGCCTTAATAAACCGTCTGTAAGCCTTGAGTAGTTGAGTATTTGGCTATGTCAAACATAAATCCTGAGACTAATTTGGAGCAGATGTTGTCAGAAGCCACCATTGAGTCAATTGGTGTATGTCTTCACGTGGAGTTAATTAAAGAGTTGATTTGCGAGACCAGACACGAAGAAACTTCAGAACTCATTTGCAACCTTAGGTCTATAATTCACAAGTCGTTCTCCAGTTTTTATTTGGATAGATTTATATTGAGTGGTTTTATTGTTAATGATGTCCGAAGTTGTTTAAGGAATATTTTTTAGATAAAAACTGCCTTATAGACATCGAATGTACTCGTGGTTTCTGTAGACTCTTACACCCGCGGGAAATACTTTGAAATTTTCTTCTCTAGTGTTTCTATACATTTTAGAAGAGATAAATTAATTTATCGTCTTATACAAGAAAATCCTATAGTCATCTATTGATTTGTTTCATTACTCTGAAACGTTTTCATTTGACAGCAGAGATTAAAATGAAAATTTGAGCAGTTATTAAAAAATTTGAATTTTTTTTAACTGTGACACTTAAGTTTAAAAAATTCCCACTTTTATTTTGAAAACGATTGTTGAGAAGAGATACATTGAATGGACTTTTGTGTCTTACCAATTTAGAAATTTTAGGCTCCCATGTGAATTGTTTGTCCGTTGAATATGGTTTCAGAGCGATAATGGTCTGAAAAGAGTGTGTAGACCAGATACACTACGACATTGGGGAGATTTGAGATAACGCTTGCTGTAGCCGATTGTGTTATTGTCGTCACTCTTGTTGGGTGTTGACAATTAACCCAAGGCCATATTACCTCGGTAACTCAACTAGAGGTTTAATGTAGAGATTTATGTAATCAAAAATTAATGGAGAAATCTCTCCATCGGTTTTAAGTTTGTTAATTAGGTCTCGAAGTATGGATTCTAATTTATAACAATCGTTCCTTCATTCCGGCTAAATGTTTAGCTATACAGTCACAGAAATATTTTAGCAAGCTACAAATAATAACTGCGGTATCTACAAATAACTGAACAAGGACTAACAAATACCAATCAAACCAGTACAATCATTAATTTAACTTTATATTCCAATAATCTATGTAAAGTATCATTTAGTGGTATCTGCTGTTTCTACAAAAGAGTCTACAACATAAATTTGACACTAATTATCGTTGTGTCCATATTTGTTGTTCTTGCCAAATATCGACACACCGTTGGTTTTTATTATTGTATCCTACTAGTCATTGCTCAGTGGTTTTCAATTGAATAACTACAAGAAAACTTTAGAATTGTTTTCTTTTTTACTCATGAACAACCCTTTATTTTTTATGAGCAAATTAGCCTACGTGTAAACTAAGGAATTAAGTTCATGTACTCTAATGCTTTTTCTGTTAATTTAAAATTCCAACATAGATTAAAATATCAATATTTTTCATTGTCAATTAGTACCATATGATGTTATATACACTCTTAACTTATTCATTAATGCAACATAATATGTTTACAGCAAACATTAATTCTTAATATAAATCAAAGTATTTGATTAGTGGTTACATTTTGACAACAGAATGAAAACAATACTAGCAAAAAGGTAATGGAATGTTTGCCATAACAAATTGGATGAAACACATATTTTTTATTGGTAGACGTCTTAAGGATATGTTTTTACTTTTATATAGGACTAAGTAATTTTCAAAAGAAATGCAGTAGTACGTAATACACATAAGTTTTGCTAGTGACTCGAGTTTTTTTTAGTTTTATTAAATGTATACAAGAGGAGACTTAATGTATTAATATAATATAATATAATATAATATAATTCGAATAATTTCGAACCCTACAGGAAAAATATTTGTCTACAATATTCCTCAAAATTATTTTTGGATTGATATAATCCTGTATATTAACTGTACAACTTGAGTTCTCTGTTAAAGAGGAATAAATGGGACGGTGAGAAGTAGAAAACGCTGTCTGATATTCTCACTTTTGCTTAATCACGACAGTTCAACAACACAGCAATCCTCTGAAAATTTCAACCTTCCAATCGTGTAACAGATATTTAAACTTTTTTTAAACTTTTAATCCCACTATTAAAACTTTTATACGAATTTAGAAACTAATTGCTTCATTAATAATAGAAGGGCTTACTATAATTTTATAAATTGTTGCTCGTTTATTTCAAATTATTATATAATTAATCATTTATCGATCTAGAGTAATCATTGACTTTTATTTGGCTCATCATTTTAACATTTGATCCATAGACTTACTTATGCAACGATTTCACTGTACAACAAATATTACACTTAATATCTTCCATATCGTTACTTGAGGCACTAAGATTTATAAAACGATAGTCTTGTTTATGATAATGATTGTGATCGATTATCCATTAAATAAACTAAATAATTATTTAAGATTGCTTACCAACATATTAAAATTCCTAAAACTACTGCATTAAAATCTGCCATTTAGAATGCAATGAGGGTTTTGTCATTATGTCGTTTATAATGGGAACATTTATATAGTCTACGGTTCTAAACCAGAAAATACATACATATTTAAAATAAATAAATTAATAATATTAATTAATTAATTAATAATAATAAATAACTATAGCTTGCTACCAATAATTAGGTAATTTAGCCTTATAAGTGAAGTACATCTGTATTTTATGAAATTACGATCAAAGGTTTGATGCTGATGACATGTTTAACTATTTATGACTTCTTTAATCAAGCAAACAATGCATTTGTTTAGTTTATCATTTCGCCTTAACTATACAATTTTATTTTTAATTTTTAAACTTTTTATCTAAATTTCAATGTTTGTAGACTGTATAATCCTTAGTAGATGCTTTAATAATCATGAATTAAGTTTCAGCTAATAATGATGTTTATAGAATTTGTAGTTTCAACTTTTAAAATGTCAATTTATTATTCATGTTATTAAAGTGAGGTTTGTAATAGAAAATTATTCATCGAGGTTATATAAATGTATATAAATCAAATTGGACAGATATGTGCGATAGTTTCCTTCAATTTGAGAAATTTTGCTTTCACTGTCAAGTTTACTAAGATTCTCAGCACAAGTACAAAAATCCAAGAGCAGAGAGCCAACTTGCATTTTATAAGCAATCAACCTGCTTTTTGTGTCTGTATAACTATGTTTTGAGTAGTTTATCTGCACTTCTTTTTCTAGTCTTAAAATTAATTAATAATAGCTATTGGCGAAGATAGATAGGAGAATGCGTTAAAATACGTTTTTTTTCAATCATAGTTCATTTAAAGTTTAAAGTTAAGTCTTAAATTGTAATTCAATATGTAATTATCACACAATATCCAATTATTTAGATTTAATCTACCAACTTGTTATAAAATCACTTATCTTCCAATCGATTTCACAATAAATGTCTTTAAAATTTAATTTAAAATTCAATACCTCTTCACTCAAAAATTAATAATCAAACTAAAATTAAAAATTTCTTATAAAACAAAACAAAATAAAATAAAACTTTCATATATTTAATTCCATAATAAATGGACTTTTCTCTCTTAAAAACGAAGCCAAATAAAAATTAAATTAAATCTTTCGTTGATTACTTCTTTATGCCACGTGTTCGACTTCCTGTTACAGTTGGCATGGATTAAAAGTGAAAACAATAATTATACTATATTCTTTCCATAACTATTTAATTGGAACCTTTGAATCTTCATGTACTATTTGAATGTTAAATATTAAATTGCAATTTAAAAATACTTTAAAAAATATTAAAATTGAAAATCTTAGTTGAACAAAATCTTGCTTGGACTTACAATATCTTATAATCTTCGATTATAACTTCGTAAAGTTCAAATTACAATTTTCGTTATGCAAATTGTATTAAAATAATACAAGTTTTCACAAAATCCCACGAACGGGCTTTTGACAATGAAACAACCAAATCGCGACTTACACCACTGACTTCCACTGACACCACTCTTTGTGTAGTCTACATCACTTCATCACCGATGCCATTGATTGGTCTACTACGATCCAAATCACGAGGCGGAAGAAACTAATTGTTAACCCTCTTGCCCTATTTTAGTCAATTATCGCACTCAACGTCTAGACAATAACAAAAATATAATATAAATATATTCATATTATGCAGTAAATCCTCCTATTATAAATTGATTATTTTAAAATATTTTTAATGTATTTCTGCTATATTTATTTATTTGTTAAATTCAAAAAAATTAGCCAATTGTTATAGTATGATAAGGTTACAAGTTATGGAATTATTAGATCATATTTGAGGTTGAAACACCTAAAAACTAAGTATTAGGAACGTAAATCAATGTTAACTCAACGTCATATCACTATACACATATCCTTAATTATTTATCCAATTTTCTGATAATGGTTATATATTTACTATTATTTACTTATTTAATTTTCATTTTAGGAAACATTCCACTGTTGATTAAAAGACAGACCAAGTTGTGTGCTTGTACAGTGTTAGTTAGCTCTTGGACTCCTAGACTTTGTCTTAACAATGGGAAATACTTGCATGCTTGAATGGATTGAATATGCAAAATGTCATCTCTATCACAATGGCCCACATTAGTGTCAAGTGGTAGGAGCCTAATTTGAACCAGCTAGAAAACTCTCTCTTGCGCATCTTTTGGGGCATTAGATCATCCGCATGAGTAACTTGGTCGCACGTGTCAAACTTCAGGAAGAGTTGTATCCCAAAAAAATGAAAAACTGGCTCCAACACGCTTTTGTGATATTGTTAGAATATATCAATAAGTTAAAATCTCCAAATGTAGGTTTTAATTGAAATGTGTTAATAAGTAGAACCTTGTGTGTTCTTTCTTAACTATCAAATCATATTGTTAAAGCAAAATAAAGGAAGTTTTCTAAATGCATTCAAAAGAAAAGTTTCCTTGAAATTCATTGTCTTCAATAAACTTGCATAATGAAAAGAGTTGTAAAGTTTTAACTGTTTCAAAGCAAATAAAGCCGCGGCTTCTTTGGATTGGTGTAAAAATGTTTAAACTTTGACGCCTTCAAAACGTCTCTGCTTTACCGCTTGATTACGATTGTTTTCGTAATAAGAGTACTATTAGAAAATCTATCTGTTCTTGTCATTGTGGTATAGCTGAGAATAGTGCTGAGAAATCAATGAAATAAACAACTAGTTATTTAACAATTATTTAGCCGTCCGATAGGGTTTCTATCCTCAATAATAACCTAGCAATTAAATTTTGTCAAAGACAATAAAATGAGAAAATAAATCTTCAACCACACTACAAAGAGAGCATTTAAAACACTTTAAACCTTCAATGATGTGTATTACCTTAACCTCATAACTGATGATCAAAGATGAAATAATGATATACTGTAACGACAAAGAAATGGGATGAAAAAATACAGCTGTATAAAGAGAACTAATCCACTATAATATTTGTCAAACTTTGATGATAGTTCAAGGATGATACGCTCTTCCACAGCACAAAGTATAGTTGAACAGTTTTTATGTTGAATCGCTTTATTTCAACTATATCTCACTAAAAAGCCACAGAAAAATGTTTTCACAGTGAGTAAAATGAGGATTGACCTCATCAACATCTACATAAGAGGCCCTCAATCAGCTTTGACTGGTCAACCGATATCATTACCTCCAGAGCCTACCTAACTTCAGCTTTATTTTACTCACAAAGGGAAACAAATCCAAAAGCCATTTAGTTAAAAAGCAGCAAAACCACAGTCAAGCTAATTTAGCAACTTGTATGACACATTACGTTCATAATTGCAATTTCAAATATAATCGTTTATACAATAACTTAGTGCTTTAGCAAACTTCCACTGTAAAATATAAGCTATGAATATTGTACTACAAGAAACAATTTAATCACGTAATTTAAATATTTAAAAATATTTTTATGGTAATTTTATGCATGATATTAATGTGGAAGGACTAGTAGTATTTATAAAGAATATAGTAATCTTTCCAGAGGTCATGATATTGTTTACAAACCACCCAGCTTTTCGTATTTACACTCTTATTTTGTGATAGGTGTAATTTTATTTCAATCCGAGTATTAAATATCTAATTATTTGTATTTGAAAATATGAATATCATATTTCGAAATAGAAGGCTCTATTAGCTATTCCTAACCCAAAATTTTAAATCTAAACCGAGAGAAAAAAAGTTCCTCAGTGGGTGCCTATTTTGAACCATCATACATTGCCTTGTATTCGTTCTATACCGCAGTAACACTTATATATCAATATATCAAATTTTCCCTAATATAATCTATGCTTTTGTGTCCATACTCTCCTATATTTTTATTTAGTGAAAAGAGTATGAAATTTATTTTTGGAAAACTGGAAAGAGTGATTAGTGTAATATATTCTGTACAAACATTTGGAAAGTGGATGTGCGTATTGGTGTGTAAAATTAAAAAAGCGTACTATAAGGTAACAATATGTCACTATTTTCACTCATTTGCATTTATACAAATAAAAACTTTCTATCCAACACCTTCGCCTTTCGATATATTATATGTATAATGCACGTGTCTAAAAACCTACTCAAGCACCCTGTTACACTAAACTGAAACATTTTCCTTTCTCCAAATCGAAATACTAAGTTTCTCAAGTACGCAATTCCCACTTGGACCAAGTTACGGTTGGCAATGTTCAGCTCAGAGGCGATAAATATTATATTTTACGGTTCCCTAACCGCAGAGTTTCACAGAGTTAATATGCCCTAAAGGCAAGACATAGGGTTGCATTTATGGACCCGCACTTGGCGTATTTCACCGCTTTCTTAATTTCGTGTATTTATCGTTACATGGAATCATTATATACTTTCTTGTAAGTAACAATAGAACATAAGTTTATGTATTATATTTTAATATTATTTTACATTGTTCTTTTACACTAAATCTCGAGTTGTTGTGCAAATAAAGCACAAAATAAATCTATTTACTTATTAATTGAACTACAAAAATAAAATGTATATTAATTATAAATAAAATAATATTTCACAACTGAAGGTCCGAGGTAGGAATTTTGGTACTTTAAAGATTAATGGGTAATTCCCATAGAGATTTTTGAACACTAAGAATATCCATATAAAATTTCTGTTTACGCGGTTGAATAGTTAATAGGTTTAAAAGGGGATCGGTCTACCTTAAAAACTTTACAAATAAAAGTAAAAGAAACAAGCAAAGGCAATTTCGCGTTTATAATATAATTAAGGTTTTATTGTTTCTATACATAAGGAAATTGTTATTCTAAACATTTACAATGATTACGTTAACTCTTAGAGTTTCCGACTGCCGATTGTGAGTTTTATTCTTCATTAAATTTTCAAAATGTTCAAACTCTAGAAACTTAAATTCTTCGGAGCTTCCGGTATCTGATACACCCTAAACATCTGCTTCAACTATCAAGAAATGTCAGCCTCTAGAAGCTAACACTCTCTTTTGTAGAAGCTAAGACTACGTTTTTAGCACCCCATTTCTGGAACACTCAAAGTATTTGAGAGTTCTCATACGAGAACTTCCAGTATTCAGGTAATTTTCATATATACAAATATCTACCCAAGGAATGTCACAACATATTGATGTTAATAGCTGTGTTGAAAATTGTAATGCCTGATTTTCCATACCCCTTATAATATTGAATTAGTTTGTGTTGATTGATTTGTTTCTTTCATTAATTGTCAGTTTTTTAAATAGAAATCTTAACTTAATCGAGGTGCAGTTTAGGTGGATTCTAGACAAACTCTCCAAATAATATTTTGATTAACTATATGCGCAAAATGTCACTCTCCAGCTTTACATAAAATACTTAACCCTAATTGGCTACTTATCATTAGCGAAACCCATTATTCGAGAGTATGGAAATTAAATTTCATTTCTGCCTGATTGTCCATCTATCCATACCTATGATATCTCGACTAAGAACTAATCTATAGACTTAAATTTTGCACGCTTAGTTTATATATAAGCAATGCTGAGTTAGATGATTGTACATGTCACTATATGGAATTTAGTTAAGCATTAGAAAACAATTTAGCGTTGGCCTTGTGATTAACCATGATATCAACAAGGAAATATCCAAATCTACAGTTTATCATACGATATTTAAACATGCACATTATTGCGCCACTAGAGTAAGCAAGTATATTACATTAGATATTACAGTATCTAGGGACTAACGTTATTTATTTCTAAGTTAGATGGTTACACTTGGTGCCAAATGTTCTTAGAGTAATTAATTATAGGTTGCTCTTCTTTCGGGGTACAACATGGTTTTAATCTTTAATACTTTCAAGAAAATTAGATTGTCATAACTATTTAAGGTCCTTGCGTATTTAATTTCTTTACAAATTATGCTTATTTTTAAGAATACTATTATATGTGAAAAATATGTGATAAATGTCTTAAAATATGTGCCTTATTAAGGGACTAAATTGTTAAAGGAAATGAAAGGAGTCAAATATGTGCTTGGAACAGTAAATTATGTTCGGCCCTGTAGAGATTTAGATTCTACTAAACAACACCGCAGTAGATAAATGTGTGTGCAAGTACCATAGAACCTAGAACTTATGAATGCAATCTACTGCAGTATCGGTTGCGGTTGACTATTCACACCATTGCGCAATTGCAGCAACACTTTTTACAGTTCCCAACAGTTACATTATGCTAAATGTACTTTAATATGGTGAAAATAAATATCAATGATTTCGGAATACAACACGTCTCAAACCGACCATATAATCAAATTGAATAAATCTTTGCTATTGCATTCAAGGTTGCATGAAGTTTCAGATATTATATGTATTTTGAGATACGGACTAACATTTCAGTAATATTTAAAATGATACACATGTGGTTGACTATTCTAGTATTTACAAGTTCACAGTATGTAAATACTGAATGAAGGTTTCGAAAAGTGTTGGTTTTAGTTAATAGATGTTTCTAAATTAACCTTATAACGTGATACAGCCTCTTACAAGTAGTATCAATGGAAGTATAATGATATTTTGTAAATCTATTATTACCAACTGTTAAAATTTTGCCAATAAATTTCTCACCTACAGTTAAAGTAGATCTTAGAACCTAGAGGACGCCAGGTCAATTCCTGTGGAGATTAATAAATACAGGTATTTGAACATTTACTTTGGTCCATTTCAACTTAAAACTTACTGTAGTACACTCGATTAATATTTTAAATGGCTAGAAAGATCCTCCGTAAAAATACATCAGGAATTACTATGGAATAAGGAAACGATATTAGAAAAAGAAAAGAGCTGCCAAAAGGCAACCTTACATGGTTAAGAGACGTTCTTATAATCTAGGAGCTGAGAGCCAATTAGTATTGTATAGGCTAAAACAGACTTTTCTTGAAAAGGTTTGGAACCTTTTTCCTAAGATCATTTGCCGCACTTTTTCAGGTGGCTTTGAAAATCAGAGAATATAAAAAACTTAATAATTTAAAAATGAATATTTTTGTTCCTAAAGCATATTTTTTTTAATTGAAATACTGAAAAAATTAATACTCGCTTATAAATTGTAAATCAGCGTCAGTTAATACTACGCAGACTATAAAAGAGGGTCTCAGTATATTAATCATTATTAGGGTCATTATTTTTTATGTCTCTTATATTCAACTTTAAGTATTTCAAGTTAGGAATATATAACCTGACAGAAAAAAATATTGTTTAGCTTTTTAACCCTTTTTATGTCCTCCATTTTGTTATCCACCAGTATTTTATTAGCACACAACGATTTTAAAAAATTACTGAAGTTAATATGAGCATCATTCTTCTATCTACACTTCACTCTCTTGTATTAGGTGGCTGTGTCATGCAGTCAATGGACGAGCAAGTTCTTAAATACGGAGTAAGAGATGTTCACAAACTTGGTTGTTTGGCGATTAGCGTGCATCATGTTGATACTGAATCTTAAAATCATCTTATGGAAAAACACATTCTAAAACATTAATACCTTCTACTATATGGAAACTCTCTAAACATGTTCCAATTTTCCAGATCCTTAAGAAAGTTAATAACCATTAAATTACACTCGAGATGCAGACGGATCGCAACTTTTATTATCATTCTTACCGGGCATCCTAGATTTGACTTTGCCACGGCATGGATGGACCAACCTTTCCTCCCTGAACCTCTCTAGGCCATGAAAATTGACATGGTAAAAATCGTGTATGATACTATGTGTTCATAGTGTACAATTAAACCGGCTCAAAATGCCTTACAGATTCCTTAATACAAACATGATTCAATTATGTATCTAATCTAATTTAATTAATGTAGTAAATCTATGTGGTAATCTCTCGAAATGGAAGATTTATAAAATATAAACAGTAATTGCAGCAAACACAACTTACATGTTTGTTGAGCAACAGAAATTACTACACTGGCACAAGTCAGTAATGGCCCTCTGAGCGTTGTTCTCGACAGTATAAAATAGTGGTACACTGTTTGTATGTTGGTTCACGTTATCGTCAACGTGTTTAAGCCTTGTTTCTGCGTTATACTGTAGAGTAGTAGAGATGAGGTTATGAGCTCTTCCCTTAACATTTTGTTTTACATTGCAACTTTATAGCCTCTTTGCTGGGCTATCTGAAATTATTATTACCTGAATAATAGGCGTGAGCATACTTGTAAAGCCTGTGATATTGACCTAATTACGAACTGAGTCATCGTGGCTTAAGGTAAAGGGCAAATTACGCGGTTCAGGTGACAGACATATATGGGCAGCACAAGGTTTCAGTACGAGAACGATACCAGTAAATAAGTAATATTAATATAATTATATATGAAGCTACTGTTGCTCATTATGTTTTAGTTTGATTACTCCCTCAGGCTAAGTTAGGAACTTTATATGGGAGTGTGAGATGAATTTAAATGTTTCAGTTAATTATTATTTGTACGATACCCCAGAGGATTTATGTAAATTAATTATACAACTATTAGATTTTCTTATAAAATATTGAAAGTGATCAAACAGCACAGTAGTCTCCCGGCTGTAGTAATATTATTTACGTATATACGTAATAAAAATATGTAGGAAGAAGAAGAAGAAAATATGTTTTATTAAAACATAACACTAGTATAATCAGGTGCCTATTATGGAACCGAGATATGAGCAAACACTTAACATCCATGGGTCATGGGTCGTCTGCTGGACAAATATGCACATTTGAAGATTGCATAATGAATATGTTGACGTTTTCTTCTAATACGGTAACAGTACAGGTTACTAAATTAATAAATTAATCAATATTGTTTATAATTTAACTAACTGTTACAGTTTCTTTCTTTTTAATCACTGAGTGCTGGGTTTTTAATCCAGTTCTTCTTTTGTTAATCAAATATTAATGACGTATATTTATTCTGCTTAGACAGAATCCAATAGTGAGGGTGTAACAATACAAGTTAATTTTCTCCTTATTTCGATTACAACTATCCTGAGTGACTAACATGTTGCTAGGTACCCTCTTATGTAAACTTTAATATTTTGAAATAAAATGCTTTTATACAGACAGGATATTTCTAAAAAACTAAAGTGTACTTTCCTTACAAAAACGAAAGATAATCTGTCTAAAAAGTGTTTAGTTTAAAGAAAATGTTTTTCAACACAACAAGTTCCTTCCGCCATGCTCTTGTTATAAAATTCTTGACTCATTAAAGCATGTGATTGTTTAGTAACTTGTTACCGGTCATGTCTACAGAGAATGTATTTAATCCTGACACTGTCCAAGGATTACTGGAGATTGTAAAAATTCTCATACAGGCCTACTATTGAAAGGATATAATTATTTTAGTTTAACATTATAAAATCCAGCTAAATTACTCTCATAATATGATTTTTCATCAAAGTATCAAATAATGATTCCATTGTACTTTTAAAACTATTATGGGATTATAAGGGTAGTTGGCGAACTATATAAAATTGGCAGAAATGTAAAGTTTCTTTAATATTTAATAACTTGTGAATAAAATGTAGTAGCTCAATTCTTCTTTCGAAATGAATCTCATCTTAGAGACCAGGGATTTTAAAAGCTTAAAAGCAGTTGCACTTTGAAATTCTTGCTAATCTACGAATTCTAAAATATTGTGTAAATATCATTTATATCGTATTATTATAATATAAAACATAATTTAAATAAAATTCTTGTGGGTTAATTTTAATCAAGTAAAAAATAAGCAATTTATGCAAAACAATTTGCAAGATTGAATTCGATGGTGGTTATGTCTCTTCATGGAATATGGCTGAATATTGACGAAGCCTACAAAATCTTGGTTTTGGCATAATTTCTCTTTTTTTTACTTATCTTTTTGTCTGCTAACAGGATATCCCGAGAGCAAATTGAGGTATAGATTTTAAATTTTATACGAAACTTAAGTGACACGTTTTACGTATGGTGAGTAACAGCTTAAACCTTCTTACTTAAACAATAGAATTTGGTGTGTAAGAAAAGCACTTAGAGTAAGCGTAGAACAGATTTATTAAGAAAATTAGAATAGGGTTAATAGTTGCATTTTTTTTTAAATTTATTTAATTTAATTAAACTGAAATTGCACAAGTGAAATTAATATTACACGGATTAAATGTCAATCCATGTAGAAAGTCAAATATAAAGGTTAGTAGTGTCTGCAGTCTTTAATAATGTTAAGTATTTTCTTATTTGAATAACTAATTCGACCCTATGTAGAAAATTTCAAATAAACGATACAAGTTAATGGACATGAACGCAGCTATCTAGTTTGTCAGTTTACATTATTATAAAGTTTAACATTACAATACAGATTATAACGGTTTTCGTTTAAAAGTATCTCGAAGCTAGGAGTATATTCCTGATGTAACTATATATAATTTAGGTAATACTTAATGTACAAAATGTTATAGAAATCCTACGCTATGGCTGACGAGGTGAACTATAATCATGCAAGTACTCATACTATGCAAGAATCACTAAAACTAATTGCAATGCTTACTAACATAAACATAAAATATACTTAAAAGTAGTTCGTATCTCGCCCAAAGTTTACTTCCTTTGTTCCTTTAAATAATTAGTGATGAACAACTAGTCATTTTAGTGAGATAATAAATATAAATAGAAAATCATATGGTATTTATAGTTATATATTACGTGAAACAATTAAAAGTATATTACTATCATATGGTATTTATAGTTATATATTACGTGAAACAATTAAAAGTATATTACTATAGAAACGCGTCATTGAAGTAATGCTATAAGAAAATTATAAAGATTACCTACAAGCTGCTATATTCACTGTAAATTTGAATATAATTATTTATTAAATACTAAATACTATACTAAATCAAGAACCTAATAATATTGTATTTCAAAAACCAATGAGGTTTTATCGGTATATACATGTATAATTCTTAATTACAATTTTAGGTATTGTAACGTGTTTTCTTATTTCTTAGAAGGCCACGGTGCAAACTAGCAGCAAGTTGAATTATTTAATCACAGGGTTGGAGAAACTGTCAAACCTTAATTAAACGTGTGACGAGTGTCAATAACACTTAGCGGCCGGTTCCGTGAAATCTGTGTAGTTTCATGGTTTTGAGTCATGAAAGTTATAGTTATTCATTCAGTGCAATTACTATTATCACACATAAAGTTATTACATTGTATAACTTATTATACAAAATAAACAAGTAGAAAAGTGTAGCAACAGTATTCCTTAAAACCAATTTTACATGACGAATGTAATTAAAATCAGACGAGTTATGAAGCATTGAGAAGTCAGTCAATAAGCCTCCATTGAATGCCAAAAGTAGTATGGGTAAATTAAATTAACCTTTTATTAAGAGTTTTTTTACCATGCTACCTTATGAAATGGATCATACGTTGCAATCGTTTATAGATCTCCATGTGCCATTAATTTCGCTTTCCAATGTTATGCCGCAGGAAGAGCATGTCTTACAGAGAGCCAGCGGACTCATGCTGCATGTTTTAAGTGGACATCTTTATTTAATTTTAGAAAGGTATCTTTGATATATTTTTGTATTTATTATTAAATAGTAATATATTTGCTTTTAGTCTACTTAATTGCCAGTGTATGTATATAATTGCATCAATGTACTAAGTTCGACCTTGGACGTTTTTATGAATTTGGAAAATTGACGTACGATAAGAGCGCATGCTGTTCAATCTCGTAGTGAGCTTCAATCCTGGGACAGAAAAATAATGCAATTACAGTTGATTATTCACAGATATGAATAATGTTAAAACATTTAATATTTAACCCTATCAAAAATCCAAGCTATGAAATTACACAACTGCAGCAGTTGTTATTGAAATTTCAATCAAACATTTATTATGAACTTCATAGTTTCTTTGTTACATGATGAATTAATTCAATAGGCCTAGAATTTTACCACTTCACCACAGAAACCTTACTTTTTAAGGTTCATTTATTTTGTATTTGGCCGTTTCTGTCACACATATGCTTAAATATCAAATTCTCCTAATATATATTTTCAGTATACATGGTTAATAGGAAGCAATAATAATAACCAACTGGATGTCAAGTATTGTCAAGGAATACTGCATTTAATAATAGTAAGGAAAGTTATCCTTTGCGGGAAAGACCGCATTTACAAAGCCAAAGTTAAAAAATGCTATTAGACTATTTTATCATTAAATTTTGTGTCATTTGATCTTTGAAGAAATTAAATAACGTTTTCACACTAATGTGCTTAGAAATTTTAAAAAGATCGGCATACCGGAAAAATTAAATAATAACTGTGTTTTTGCATCATTTTACAACAGAAAACATTAATGCTCCTGTTGGCATTACCGGAAATTTCAATTTTTAAACAGAGAAAGATATTTTTATGTAAGGAAAGAACTATTCATAAAGGAAATAATTCTTTTCACACAGGGAAAATAATGTTTGGGAGAAGGAAAATAAAGTGATTTTGCTACGAGGATAATGATGAATTTTGTAGATATTGATCGTCTGTGTTGGAAAGTAGCCTACTATATGCCGTGAAAAAATTAAAAATTTTTATTGTTTTAAGGTTAAAATTTCACCTAATTTTAAAAATGTGAATGAAGATACTTCTTATATTTACACGATATGGTTAGCCAGATTCTAATATAACCTGATGTACGATTTTAACGATTTTGTATTTGTTACATTTAAATTTGGTTCTAATAGAAACACCTTTTATCTTGTAGCAATTTTCTAAGCAATGCTGGTAATTTTGAATTACATGTGATAAGAAAAAATCTCTTAAAATTTCGGTGTCTATATAGCCTATAAGGAAATATATTATGCCCTCATTGCAGCTCCCGCATTTGTCCATACCTCGGTGTTCGTTTTTTCGAAGCAATGAATATCAGTTAAACCTGACAGTATAATAAATTGAGAGGTTTTCCTATCCCAGATTATCTTACTTCCTTTGTAAATTCTAGCAACTAAATTAATAGTTATATACCTAAACTGTATCGTATCCCTCACCAGTGAAACGTGGATGTGATGTTCATTCGTTGATTTTCTGAATCGTTTTGTCAGGGTGTATGGTTTTATTGCAAGAATTTCTATAGTAACCGACTACCTATGATCGATTGTTTCCTCAAATTTTAGTTATGGACCTGTTTGTTGGTCAAATCATGTTACAACACTTTTTCTCCGTTAATGTTTCTTCAGCTGCAGTAAATATGCCATCCCGAAATGTCTGAAAAATAAATGTTGACTATACTACATGAAGGCATTCACAATAATTCAATTTATTAAGAAAATGTATAAAATTGGTTTACAATTTACAAAGTCTAAATTTTTCATTGATGGTATCTAAAATATAAGTTTGATAATATTACTTGTCATTAATATTTATAACCCCAATATGACAGCTCATATATTGGATGATAATGACTTGATAAGTGCGATAATGTAAATACAAAATACCGGCACATTATTTGGCATGTTCAGTTCTTCGCTTGATCAAGTGAAAAAAATAATGAATATTTTCAGATTTTACTTGCTTAAAATGTAATTAAGAGCATCTTCAGGTTATATTTTGGAATAAAAGTGTGCCTATGTATGATTGTGATATCTACTGGGTTTTGTGGTTGAATATTACACATCACTTCACTGTATATAAACAAGGCAAACAAAATTATGGCACCAGAAATAATATAGACTAAAGTAGATTGCAACGGCCATAAAAATTAAATATACATATTTTGGATAAAGTAAGCTACTTGGACCTAGTTATTGAAAATACCTATTTCTTGATGGGAGCAAAAAGGAAAAGACAAAAGTAACAATGAAAGTACTTTAGGTCGGATATAGTTTACAATGGACATTCTTTTTGATAAGACAAATAATTTGAGACCAAGGTATGTGTGTATGTATTTTTTGATCATGGGAACAAGGCAAACTCAACCAGAGGGTAGGAAATATAACTCATTCAAACTAAAAATATTCATACACTCTCAAGCTCAAACTAATACCTAACATATAAGACACATAACTATAAAAAAATTTCGAGTTATTTCATACAGCTCCATAAAAAATGTTTCACTCTCCAAATTGAGTGGTCAAAAACTTTGCTCTCTGTACAGTCCAATTAATCTAAAATATATCAAGAAGTATTACTATTGTCAAGAGCAAGTCATTTCTCAGATGTATATGGTATGCTATTTATATAAATTCTTAAGGTGTTCTTTTTCAGTAGGGATATTGCATATAAAGACACGAGTACTGTCTATTTAAAGCAGCACTGCTTATATGCAACCATTTCGAAAGAAGTTAGAAATATTCACATGATTGAGACAGAAAAGAGAAATTTGCTCTTGTTATGATTGACTTCCAAAAACACTAATATGTAACATTCTACATTCTGTGTAAAGCAGATTCATCATTAATAGTGAATGCAATGAACCCTATACGTGGAATAATTTAACAAGCAAATTTAAAACTGTCAAAC
Source organism: Homalodisca vitripennis (assembly GCF_021130785.1). Lineage (NCBI taxonomy): Eukaryota > Metazoa > Arthropoda > Insecta > Hemiptera > Cicadellidae > Homalodisca > Homalodisca vitripennis. The sequence continues at coordinate 196,474,235 of NC_060207.1, forward strand.
ATAATGGCACGTCATATAAATTAAATAAAACAACTTCCCGCCAATAGAACAACCCTGCGCCCGACCAATAGAAGGCAGACAGCGAAACACACCGAGCGACGTAAAGTGTTTTGAGGCAGAAAATTGTTTCTTTTCACACCTTTCTTTACCACAGAACAGTTTGTTGGATTACAATGTACACATTTGGAACTCGCTACAAATGGCAATACAATTTTATGGTTCGTTTATAACAATTGACTCGACAATTCCCATTTATGGGCTGACCGGAAATGTTTTACTATTCTACAATTCACGAAACCTCCATCAACCTAGTATGGGTAGAGATTGGTATTAGTACAGCGTTAAATGAGTCTAATAATAATTTTTAATTGTAAGTAATAATGCAGTTTTATACCTACTATATCACTGATTAAATAAAAAAAATATTTTCGCATATAATTCGCCCAGTATTATTTAGAAAGTTTTAAATGGGTTTATTTAAAAACAATTTAAATTTTCTATGTAGCAAATGCTACACTTGTCTTAGTGCATGCTATAGTATCGTATTAGTCTATCTTCAACTAAAACTGGATAATCTGAAAACTAAAATAAAACATAAAAAATACATTTTGTTATTATAAATTTGCATCATTTTGTGTATTAATAGTTTAAAGTGGCATACACCGTCAAAAGAGATACAGTTGTTATCGACATACATCTTATTTAGTAGAAGCATTAAAACATGTGGTGAATAATACTAGTGTTCACAGTCCATAGGATTCTGTCCTAATATTGATAATATAATGGTTCATCTTGTTCTCAGTTATTACAAACGCATCAGGTTGGCTACATTGCTTTTCTTTCAATTTGTATCAGCTCCATTCGTTACTTTTATAATTGAATTTTACATTATTTTGACTTTAAGCAAATCTTAAAATAGAATGCAATATTTCAGTGAAAGGAAACTTCTTCAATGCTAACGTAGTGTAGCTAATCCTCAAATCTATACTAAGAAACTTAATTTGGTCTAGCGATTATATATAACTTAAAATATACAAAAACAAATTAAGCTGTGAGGAAACCTACTTTCCAAGGCAATACAACATCAATAAGAAGCTTCACTAGTCCTGTCCACCTAGAGAGAATTTATGGTACTCGAGTTATACAAGGTCCCAGCAATTAAAACCCTTTCACATCACGTCACTAACTAGATCTCCCTGGACCTACTATGGATGTCAACAGATCTATAGATACCTAACAAAGAATATTGTAAAATAGCGTTTACATCACCAAAATAAATAAATTTAATCAAAATGTTTACATCTTCGTATGTAAAAGTACCATATACTGATGACTTGAGCCTCACAACCCACGGTCCTTCTCTCAGGAACACCCGGTAAAAATAACTAATACTAATGAAAATTCATAAGATAGCCAAAACCTTAGTGGATTTTAAATTAAACTATTTTCTTTATTTCAAATCGCTCTCATTACATAAATAATGGTTGGGTGGTCGCGACTCTCTATGTAATGTTTTAGATAAGTCTTAAAAGTGTTACGATTTAGTACTGGAATCCTTATATATTAACCATTAGGAAACTTCAGTAACACAACTGCGACTCAGTGACGCAACAAAAGAACGCGACATAATACTCTAGTGCCACAACTATCAATGCATTATCGCACAATAGTTCTAACGAATGACAATCGGTAAAATCTACTACCTATATATGACATTTCATAATTAACTGGAATATGTGTGGTACGCGAGCTATACCTGCGATTTACTTTAGGTAACTTCAAAATTGTGCCAGAGTATATATAGATTACGCTTTTACTCTCCCCATCTGTACTTACACTCCGTTCTCCAGGAGTCCGTTTTTCCCCTTCCATTTGTTACCTATATAAACCCATTAGAAATTTCTGTACGACACGATCTATTCGGAATATTGTTGTTTGGTTATGTAATATATTCTTCACTGTTATACGGTATCAGATATCATTATTTATTATTAGGTTAACATGTCCATTTTTCTTTTCATTACCCTTTCTAGGTTTTAGAAATCATGTCCCACTCAAAATTTTCTGCCATAACGTGAAAACGATTATCTCTAGCTCTGATGTTTGCAAGTACTCTCTTCGTTTCTGGTTTTTCATTTCCCCTATTCAAAGGGAACAAACAAAATATTAACTTAATAGTAGATATATGTTTATTTTGTATTAAACGTGTTTTTAATTATACACTTGAATATTAGATTTACTTCTAAAACGAACATGAATCTAATTTTATGATTTAGCTGTAGGTGTAACTTTCTATATCCTCTCCTAAACGTTGCATAATGGGCATACTTACAGAGCAGTCTCTTGACGGAATATTTGCAGCAGTCAAACATTCCCGCCTGTCTTGGAAAGCAATTTAGCCAGCTCTTTTGTCACTTCTGTGTTTTAAATATCGGCACGCAGACAAAAATATCAACCAAACATGAGTTGCATTCATAACTGCATGAGCCGTGTGGATAAGATATTATTTTTATTTTAAAGTGATTGTAATTTATATAAAATAATACACCTTTTTTTAGTAAAATATATATTTTTAAATTTCTACTGTGTTAGGATATTGAGACAAATAAATATGTTATGTTGCAATGATATGTAACAATATTTTTCAAAACGAATAAATTATTTTATAAGTTTAAGGTTTAAGTTATTAAAAACACACTACAAATGTGCAATATGTCTCTGAATTGTAATTATTATTGTCCAATAAGTAAGAATCCGACATATAATATAGATAATACACGAATTTAATAAACCATTTCAAAGAAGTATTAAGTATTTAAAATAAAATCTGAACGATTATAGCTTATATAACTATTAGAATAAACGTTTTACCTGCAAATGTATTGTAATAGGTTCTTATGTACTCTTGAATAGAATTATTTCTTTAAGTAGTAATTAAAACGTAGGCTAAAATTATATTATATATAAAAGATGCTTGTCGTAATCTAACAGAGTAAACCAAACATTATCAATTTTAACCATTTTGGCTTCCAGGAACTAAGCGAGTGTGTTTGACTATATAAAGAAGATAATTTTCCATAATAATGTAATAAAATTAATCTATTAGTTTTATTAAGGTAGATAATAAAATTTATGTAGCTGCCACTGTTTAAATTTGAAATTAATAACCAACCGTGGTCATTAATACAGGTTCATTTAAAGTAAATTGCTTATTTCTAACTAATAGAATGATTTCATATTTTTTACTTTTTATAGAGTTTTTTAAATCAGATAATTTTTTATGCCTAATAAATCTAGAATTTGCATGTTAAATGTCACATAATTCTTTGGAATGATAAAAAGAATTTGAAACAATATTTTGTTTTTTAGTTAAGTTTTATAAACAGGTAAAGAATTGATTTGATTTCTCACAGGAGACACTCTATTTTCACTTATAAACGAACACTACTTGAATACATATATTACTTAAACAAATATTTATGTTAATCGATCTTTGAACAGCGATGAGTAACTATGATCTATCAGTAGACATTGCTAATTAGTAACAACAAGATATTCAACAGTGATGTGTATGTATACTGTTAATGACGTTATTGAACAACAGTCAACAATTAGTGAGTACAAATAACACACGTGTGACATTGGTTGCTTTCCAGGTGTTAGGAAAACCTTTGTTGATAGTGATTGGCTCGGTGATCGATTCATGGCTAGATTGTATAACGGTTATAACTAAAACAAGGTAGAAGTACGCTGTATCACGTATCGCATAATCCGCTTGGCTGGTGTTGCATACAAATTTTCAAGTTCTTTTATTTGATACATGTGTTGTTATGTCACATATTAAAATTTCACACGTCCGTACTAAAAAAAATATTTTTCTCCGTAGTGTTCTCGCTGCTATCATGGTTACTCATAACATCGAATTAAGAATTATCACCAACACTCAGCTAAATACCTTGGTGTGATGTGGAACTTTACCTATATTGCCTTCATTAAAATGAAACTTCACGAAAAATTTAAAGGCTATAGATAAGTTCATTTTCAAAATATGCATAGAGACAGACAACTGCAATTTTTCAGCCAGTCTATTCGTTTGTACAGACAGGCAGACAGATAAACAGCAGACCAAGAAAAAAAATTAACATTTCAAGCCTTTACAGAGATAGGCTTTGATTATTCTCTATTAATTTTTAATATAACAACACATACGAAAAGTACAGAGGTGATTCACTTGTACGTACATGATTTAATCGTATTTTACATTTATAATATTTCATTGAAGAGTGTTATTACTTGTTTCAATGTATATTAAATTCAACTTTATGGCATAATGAAAATCAAATACTGTTCAGCTTAGGATAAGCACAAGCACACTTAAAAGAAAATGAATGGATTCAGTTCAAAGAAGTTTAGAATCGATAAGCAGGTACAGAATTTCTAAGAGATAAGAAGGAAATCGTAATATATAAGTATTAGAATACAGGAGGAAAAGAAATATCTGTTTAATTTAGAGATTAGAATTAGAGCAAGAAAAGAAACTAAAACTCTAACATGGATAACTGTGTCCTAAGACTACATGATATAAAAAGATTACTAATTATATATTTTTTTATTTTATGTTTGAATAAGAAATAAAATTAACAATAATAGCGTTGAACAATTTGGCCAGTTTAGTGTTTTGCAGTGCGAGAAATATTTACTATTATTATGAAGAGATTCAAAATTAATGTAATGTAACGTAATATTTTTTCTAAATTAATAAAAGGCTAATACTTTTAACGCTTTCAACTCTAAAGTTTACTATTAATTTTTATACACTGAACTCTTAAGATAAGTATGAATTGAGGCCTGACGAAACAAAATGGAATATGTAAGCTTTCTGATTTATTGATTATTTCATTCCCTCGTTTGTATGGTCTACCTTGATAACGTGTCTATTATCATAGAACAAGAGAGGAGCAGTTGTCGTGACCTCTATCCCAGACATAATGACTCAGTTCAATTCCCTGTGTCCCTTATTTAGTAGCTGTACTGTAACTATTGCATTAGCAAGTGTGATAAGATATCCGCAAGTCTTTTATAACGTAGCTATTACCATAGAACAAGCGAGGAGCAGTTGTAATGATCTCTCATCTAGGCATAATGTACCAGAACAATTTCCTAGTGCCCCGTATTTGGTAGATGTACCATAACTATTGAATGAAATAGTGTGATAAGTTTTTCTCAGCAACGAAAATTCCGCTAGTGGTATCCTAATAAACAAATACATTCAACTTTAATCTTTTCATGATGACCTAATAAACAAATAATTATCAAAGCTTAATTGGTAATAATATTCAGGTATAGTAATGTTGTGTGTTGTAGAATATTCTGAGAGCAAAGCACAAAATTATTTGGGACGGTCGAGTACTTCATCAAGGAAGTGTATAAGTAAGTAGCAGAAGACAAGTCTCTATTGCGGAGGCTTTATCTTCTCTTTTTGCCATTTTATTAAATTCCCCACTTTACATAATGGCGGCAATATGCGAGACATCCATCTTCATTCTAGCTGAACTCAATACGCCATCACTCTTCTGTCAGTGGTTAGTAATGAATTTTTACCTATTTTCGTCGATAAAAATTATTCTAAAATGAACGAAATGATAAGTATTGTCAATGAGTGACAAATGTACTAACTTTGAAAATATTCTTAATGAAAATAAAATTATCCATTATCCTTTCGTTGCGTTAAAATTATCTGACAAAAAGTCCATATTTAATTTTTAAAAAGGCTTTAAAATGTTTTGGATTTCATAGAGGAAATTTTCAAAACAAAATATGCAGGGACAATCTAGTAGGTGCTCTTTGACCATTATCGATATCAAAAGCACTATTAGGTCTTATGTCTGTTAGCACCCAAGAAAGGTAGTTCGAGTTAGAAAGATAATATGTTCTTGTGTTTACCTGAGATTCCATATTTTGATATAGAAGCACTACACAAAAATATGGATTTTTATAGAAGACGTTGGCTGAGGCTTTACGGAACGTAAAAGAGGTCGGAAAGGAACGTGGGTGGAACCTGGCAATTAAACTAGAATATTGTATACAAATATTATTTTACCTTTCGTGGGTTTGGATATCACAAGGTGGCAAAAGGTTTATCTTATATATTTACATTTAAATAATATATTTTTTGTGATGAATTAGTCAACTATAGAATACAACATATATAATTATCTCTTTTGAACTGTATACAATAACCATGACGCATTAAAAAAGTCTTTTGCTAAATTGAAATAAATAAGATGAATGGTATTTAAATACGTTATGTATACCTAAAGTAAGGTATTCTACAAGAATAAGTTAGTTGAATATTTTTTCGTAGAGTCAGTTTTAATACAAATCTTTAAATTAACGGATATAATTTATTGAAGATTAAAACTTGCAATTACTGCTTACTAATTTATATTATATTGTCAGGCTTAACTGCTCTGCAGGAATTACTGTAAGCTATTCTCAATCGTTATTTTTTGATATGAATGTCATTCACGGCTGCCATGTTTAACATTAAATTCAACATTACCATCAATTTAATGAGAGGTCCTATTGAAATCGGAGCAGAGATTGGCTTTTCTTTGTCAAGGTGGTTTTTCAATAAAAGTTCTTGAAGATGGAAGGATTGCAATGAAAATAGGATTATCCGGCATTATATATGTATATATATATATATATATATATATATATATATATCGTATGGGGGACAAAGGCAGCTATCCATAAATAAATAAATTAAAATTAACAAATTATTAGAAAAGTACGTAAGAACAAAGTTCTTGAGTCATAAATTAAAAATAATATTAAGATCTCCCGTCACAAAGCTAAATCCAAATTACTGAGCCAGTTTTAGATACCCATCCTCTAAACCACTCAGACCAGCCAGACCACCAGAAAACAATCGCAAAGGGCAGTCGTTTACAATGTGCTCCATTGTCTGAGAGTTTGCGCCACAATCACACGTCAATAGTTCCGGCACAATATCCGGCATTAGTAATCGTTCATTGATACGAATAAATCAGTAGGAATGCGTTTCAAAATATGCAATCTGGTTCAAATAAAAGTTAAAATAACAAATATCATTCAGAACGTTGTGACAAGCATAAGTCATGTTTGTTGTTATTCTTGAATTAGGCATGTCAAAACGCTCTGGTATGATTTACTGTATTTAGTTTAACCTGGATTTTTATGAAAATCTATTTAATAGCAAATTGAATTTAAAGCTGCGGGTAGCTGTAAGTAATTTATACTCAATTTAAAACTGGGAATTACATTTTTGTCTATCAATAATATTATTTATAAATAAAATTTAAAGGCGTTAAGGTAAAGGAACATATAAAGTTCATAGCTTATTTTTATAAAATATTAATGATTTTTTATAAAAGCTAAAGAAGTTTGTTTGATAATCCTATAATTCACCCAGAGCCAAACCGGAGTTAAATTTCTAAAAATTTACATTTTTGGTAAAGACAAAACTTACATAATGAACCAACATCTACATGTATATTGAGCTAAATATATTTATGAAGTTATAATTAATCAGATTCGCCATTTTAAACATGAAATTGCAATCTAAGGTTAATTAGTGCAACATGAACCTTTAAGTAATTTAGATTGAAATTGTTGTAAAAAAATCTATTTTCATGTAGTTAAACAAATATCTAACAAAACTTCACAACCTGTTCTATATAAATATTAACAACAAACTGGTAAAAAAATGCATCACATATACAATGGTAAAAGAACAAAATCTGACGGTTAGTCTATTTTCTAATTAATGTCAATTACCACAAGAAATAAAGTTAAGCATTAAAACAGAAGTAATAATTCTAAAAAAAGAAAGTTATTTTTCCATGATTATATCCTATTGAAAAACTAATAACATGGCTCAATAGAAACGAACCATGCTGCATGTAACTAAGATAGTTTACATTTTTACTGATTTCGTCTATGAATTATATTAAACTTAATGCATCAATATTTCGGTTACGTAGGCATAACAAATGTTGTACCCATGACAATTGGGCGTTCAGTCTACAATTCCCAATAATAGATGTATTATGTGATATTTTTTTCAAGAATTGTTAGTAATTATTTAGTTTTTTAAACCCGTGGTACCAATATATTCCAATAGAAAATAATTCGGTTATTTTTTACAGAATTCATCAAATCTAAATACTTTGGTTCTTCACAATTTAAACCTTTTATTTTAAAAGTAACAATAACAATATGGAGATATTTTTGTAAAGTAAAGAATCATTAATATGTCATTATATAGTTTTACTGGGACAACACATTTTCATACAGCTCATTCCTAGAAATATCTCTATTAGTGTACCAGTGATTACAATATCCAAAGTATGGCTTGTAACAGGAACATTGTCCTGTCTGTACACCGGAGGCTGTACTACAGAGGTCTCCCATTAGCGCGGTCTACTAGTAGCCTATCCTGCCTGTGGACATATCCTCACTATACAAAGCTACTCAATACAAGCTTGTTTAAAGCTGTTATTTAGTGAAAAATGTATTTGAAGGGACAATGAAAAGGGAAATTAGATTCAGGAGTAAATATATGGGATCTCAGGTATTTTTATGTATGCTAGTATTTATGCCCTCCTATGCTTATTTCAGGTTGGTTTGGCAGAATATTAACTTTTCTCATCTATCTTCTTGAATCCCTTACCGTCATTAAATTTGCAAGTTTTTTACACTATGTTACAGAACGTGATAAAAAAGATGAACAAAAAATTTAAAATTCATAATAATCGAACAATAGAAAACAAAAAAATTACAAAAACCCGAAACGAAGCAAGACGTCGTCTCGTCGCGTTTTATCAGATTGAGATCAGCTGATATGACAATGTGGTATCGCCACATAGTGAGGGGGGAAGTAGGGTGCGATAACTGTCTAGACGGTCAGGCTTGCAATAATGTGTTTTATACAATAATAAACCTTATTGTAGTAAACTTTTAATTATTTTATAAACTAAATTTTTTTGAAATTTTATTATCTATTTAATTACGAGTATTAAAACAAAAGTACAAAATCCAGAAAATAATCGTAACTTATTTAAAATCTTACATTAATTACATTTTTATAAGAAAATGCATTGTTTGCATGTCACGGGACTGTCGAGGGACAGACATCTCGAAACGTTATCAAGAATTCCTCAAAGTTGCTTCCCATCTGGGACTTTCTCACTTTACTTAGGGAGAGAAAGCAGTGCTAATCAGTTTTGTGATGCGAATCCGAACATGATGTCAAGGCCCTGCTTTAAAAGATCACATAAGTACATCGGCGTGGTTCAGCTTGTCGGCATAGCCAACGCAGCTCTACGAGACATGTAACTCATGTTACCTCAGCTTATGATTGCCTGGTCGTGCTCCAGTAGTCCTCTTGCTAACGAAAATAGGGATTTACCACAATGTGAGTTAAGTAGGTTCTCAGACTTAAAGCGGATGGTTCCCGTTTTCAAAACCTATGCCACCCGCCACCCCGGTGCTATGTACCTGGCTTACTTGGGAAACCAATGTTGAGCAAAGGAGTAGATGCTCCGCCTAGTAAAGCTGTTTAGACGTTGTTTCATCTCTTCAGACACAAACAGACACCAGACTTTAGCAGTTACTGTGATACAGCGTACTCCGTTGAAGAATGTGCAGCAGAATGTTGTATTCCGTACTTTCTTCGAGTACCATCCCATCCAGTGTAGAAGACTAAGCTCGACTACTAATATATTATTTGTTGGTTATTCGTCTATACACACTACGCTTAGCGTAGCGTAGTTTATGGATAAATGGCAAATAATAATAATCGCTGAAGCTGAAGCGAAAAACACTACTGACACAAGAAGTATTTTAGGAATATACAAAATACCATTTCTTTAATTTTATTTTGTATTTTCATTGTGTACAGAAGCAATACATTTCCACACAATTGTCGCCAACACCACTAATATGTGCAGTACAGTTAAAAGATATTTCTGCAGAAAAACCAACATATGTAATACTTTTACGGCGGTTTTATGAGTGGGGCATTACGTAAACTGCTCTGTTTATGCAGGCTGCAGCTTATTGAATAGAGTCCAACTTTCTCACTGAATTCATTTTATTTTCACACCATAGGAATTTTAACGTGTTACTCCAAAAGATTAACCTTAAAACATTAACATTAAGTAACAAAAATTAATGGCTAAACGTTACTGAACAATTTCGTTTATGTAGTTTACGACTTATATATTTAAGTAATACAGTATATTTTGTAAGTATACATACCTACTTAAACTTAAACTTATACATGTGTTCGTTATAAAATATGTTATACCAAAATGCATTAAAAATATTTATTTGTTACAGTTATGTATCAATGAATATCGTTTTTATGTCACAGTTTAACCACTTAAGTCAAAATATAAATTACATTATTTACATTAGTAACTATTTTTAGGACCTTTTGAAAATCAACCGACATCTTTAAAAAATTTTAAATAATATTTCATGTTATCGTCATTGTTATATTATAAGTTAGAGAATAAGTTATTAGTAGTAAGTAACATGTTAGTATTGGAATAATTTAATACTTATACAGGGAAAATAGTAAATCTCATTAAATTACCAAATAACTTCATATTCCTTATACAACAACGAGTACTACACGGAGTCAAGCGTAAACATATGAAACACTTCGAAATACAGTAAAGATATTATATAGACATAAATTTTTATTGCTAATTTAAACGTATATTTTGGTACCCCAACGTTATAAATATATACCCACTAACTAAGCTTCTATAATCTAATTCATAGATACATTCCATTCGATTGTGATAGAACACAGTTCAAGTAACTGTTACTCTATCTCTTAATTTCAAAGTTAGATCTACATTTTCAAAAATATTTTATCAATATTCTAATGAATTGGTAAAGTTAAAACGAAATTACTAGTTCAAATTGAATACCTAATGCTTATTGCTTAATTATGATGTACACGACGCTCCACTGTTGACGATTTATGATGAAAGGGTCTAGTGGTTCACCTGACGTACCGTACAGAGAGCAGTCACGTTAGAATAACAAAACAATGGCGGCTTTAATTATTGCAGGATCAGTGAAACTTTGTATAATTGATAAAATTGTACAAGTAGCTCATCCAATTATCCCAAATATAAAACTTACAGTTGGTTTACAGGATAAGTGTATTCTTGTACTGCACAATGAACAGCCACAGTCTACAACCCAAGCCTTATTTATTGGAACATTGAGATTCACTGGAACTTATGACAGGTAACAGAAGCAAACACAATACGTATGTTTGATCTACCGTGTGTGTCCATAACCGTAAAATGACGTCTGTTACCTCCGAAACGACCGGAAACAATCCAGTCGTTCAATTGATGTTCATTACCACAGTTATCTGCCTAGTCAATAATATCCTACATAAAATAATATCGATTTACTGCATGTATATGTCTCATTCTTTAGAAAAAGATTCAATCGTACACTAGATGTTTATTACACAGTTTAATCGTAGTTAGCTGAGAACCTGTTTTAATAATGAGAAAAATATCCATGGTTTAATTGAATCCAATCACACAAGTTAATCTTAGGCAACAGTTTAGTAAATAATGGTTAGAATCGTGTAGATTGCTTATTCAGTTTTGTCTACTTCTTTAGAAATATACCAGTAATTCGCTATATGATCCTCACACAGACAAACCACAGTCCGATGTTTCGTCAATAATGACTTGAATAGTGTAGATCCTGTGCACATGCCTATAATCTTCTTGAGAAGCAATGCATTGGTCCACTCGACGATTGTACCTCAAATTTACCGCATAGTGAATAAAGGTAAGAATCGTATAGATTACTTGCATATTTCTATATACTTCTTGAGAAACAATCCAGTGCTTCACCTGATATTTATGATATAAATTAACCGCAGTTACGGCATATTAAAGCATGTTAGAATCGTGAACCCTTGCATATTTCTGTAAAATTCTTTAGAGAAACTTAAAATGGCTTTATTGAATTGACAGTAACGTTAAAATGGGAAAGTTCAATGTTTGAAACGTGAGCTGATACTGATACTGGGGATAAATTATGAGTTATTTTTATGGTCTTGTCAATAACAAGCCACTGTGTGACGTCATAGGTCTGCCTATTGTTCATTACTATCTCAATAGAGATTGCATAATGAAATAACATGACATTTTGTTCTACTTTTGGTTTAAATTAAAATTACATTTGATCATATCCAAAATGTCCTTAATTACCACGTCTCTTATTATCGAACCAGTTTGATAAAATGAAAAATATAGTAAGAAGAAAGAAAACCAATTTGTTTTCTCATTAACTAAAATTTTTGTTTAATATTTAGAAAGTATGTAATTAAAAGGTATTTAATTGATTTTTAATATGTATATTATATTGAAAAGACTGGAATAACGTCAATAGTCTCTTCTAACAACAGCTTTTTACACATAATATAGAGCAGTTGTGGAAAGGGTTGATTGAATAAGAATGTTAAATTCTGCTCCAGTTCCACTTAGAGTAGCGTCTGAAGTCTAACGCTGCGCTGTGACAGATTTGACTCCTGGAATCTGGAATCAACATCCATCTGAAGAGATCCAAAACAGTCGGCGGCAAAGAAGCTCAAACGAACTCTTTACATCGTTTCGACATCAGAGACACCTGGACTACAAACAAATGTAATCAAGATGAAGATATGTTCGTCATTGTGTCATGAGTTACACAATTGAGTGCACTCAATAGGCACAGAGCCTTTTTGTAATACTATTAGGAGATCATATTTTGTACGCTACCTATCGCTGTCCCATAATTTTACAGGTGATTAATATACTATATAATCAGGTTAAGCTTGAGTACGAATTAAAAGTTGAGGTTTCAGAAAGAAAGATCTTTTATGGATGGATTCTGATTTACCTAGTTTTTATACCTGATTAAATTGAAAAGGTTGTTTTTTAACGGTCACTCAGTATTAAAAACTTCTAATCCTAGGTTGTTTAAAACATAGAATTTTACATGAAAGTCAAAATAATAACAATGGGTAAAGTATAAAGTACTTAAGTAATAATGACAGTATGCATAAGACACTTTCTGTCATATAGTCCAAAGCAAAAGTCCCCTAACGCGTTTAATTTTAATCATGCTACTATGGGTGTTTACGGTAAATATAGTAGCAAACCTTTTTAGTAACTTAAATGCAAAGACGAGGCCAATATGGTTCACACTGACGGGGTTATTATTAATACAAACTTATGTATTATTAATACTTGTTAACCTGTTGGTTATAGGTTGTGTAGGTTAGGGTGCACGAGCCTACGTACAACTGTGTGCTGGTAATAAAGTCCAATAGCAACAAAAATTTTGTTAAATTGAGACATATTTAAGATAATAAACCTTATCCAAACTATTATGACATTTTGGTAAATATTGAGATGTGAGAGTGTTTCGTTGGTAAAATGTTGGTTTTAAATATAATAATTGTAGACTTGCATTTGAAGTAGGATTCAAGCAAACCTGGCATTACAGTCACCATGATATATTAATTTCAAAAATGTTCTTTCAACTGTTGTTGATCATTAATCAGAGATTGACAAAATACGAGGTTATACTTAAAGTATATGAAAAGGTCTTTACTCCACCAGAGTTCAATCTGGATTTCTCAGCTGCCGGCAAGAATGCTATCACTATACTAATGAGCACTTACGTGTTGTTATTGGCTCTTTTTATCGCACGTGTTTGAATAAACAAAAGGGGGCAAGCAAATTTATAACGATGGGAAATATATAATAATTGAATTATACAATGTTTATTAGTATACGCCTGGTATATGCCTGAAATTCAGTCGTACAAGTTGATAAATAACTAATATATTCCAATTTATTTTATTAGTATATTAAATTATATCGAGCATCTATGTAATATATGTAATTGTAATATCATACAGAGATAATTTATCCAACGATTTAGATTAAATAAAGCACACTCGAACGTATTCTATATTGTGACAGTGAATAATTTATACGGGACTGTAAAGAGGCCTGCACGACTAAACTTATTTTCTCTCTCACTCACTCCTTTGATGGAGTAGCAGTTAATGAAATTATACACTGTACGGGTCTGTTCACTATAATCACAGTTATAGTTACCTTTACGAGTGCAGAGCTACTGGGTTGAAGAGGAATGAAAGCGGAGATCGCGACACTAGCGCTGTCACTCGGAATACTACATCATTAAACATTAACAGAGAGAGCGATTTTTATTTTTTAACCTTTGCAAATATCATAGAAGGAGACCGAGGAAGCCCACGTGGTAATTTTAGGAGTCAAGTTGTGAGAGCGTCTGATTCCATACACTGCACAAAGAGGAATATGAATTGGAGCTAAACCCATTCCTAATACAAAAAAAACCCAACTTCCAATCATAGCTAAGTTATAAGTAAAATACTAGGTAGATCCGCCATGCTTCAAGATCGTGTGTAAAAACATCAGAGCCACTCAATTGTGTGAGAAAATAAATTTACCTCTTCACTTAGATTACATCATTTTAGTCCCACAGTCTAGATTGTTGAAAAGGTGTAAAGAAGTAACTCTGAGCTCTTTATTTTTTTTAAATATTCATACGAACATGACTCCAGAATCCAGGAGTTAAGTCTGTGATACCGTCAGATTCCAGACACTCTAAAAAAAAGAAGGTGAACTGGAGCTAAACGTAGCATTCAACCTTACATGATATGTACAATATAGTAGTAGCTGTGAGTATTTGTTACACTAAAGTATGTGTGCTAGGAAATCTCGGTGAGTATTCACACAATACTGGCTTAAAGGAATTGGGTTAATCGAAGTAGTCACATGGTCTATAATGGACAAAAGATAACCAGACCTGCGGATTGTACACAGGTGTAATAATACATACATCCATTTTATATCAATTTGGAAAAATTTATTTTTATTATAATATGGATGCTACAAGTCTACCTACAAATCTTTCACTATTCAATTAAACATTATTTACCTTTAATAATATCATGTTTTATAGGTTATCCGAGCAGATTTATTACTTATGGACCCTATGATTAGTAATATCACCCACTCTAGATAGTGGAATATCAGTCTATTCTTCCGCAAAAGGAGCCGCAGCCGTTAAAACGCTAAGTAAGAAGTGGCTGTGTTCGTGATTTTTTCAATGTTTGTTTTCACATGCTGAAGTATTTTTTTTAACTCATACAATATCGAGTGCGATGATGGCGCATGTCACTCCATGGGATTTGGTAGCGCGATAGTGATTATTTTAGATTGGACTTATGAGCAACCGAGATGGCATACGAAATTTCAGGAAAAATTAATTTCCAAACAAACTGGATATAGTAGTAAGCATCTTAACATGACATAGTAAAACGTTTTTCTATTAAATCTTGATCTACCCTTAGTTCAGTATGTTACGATAGGCGTGGTGTGGCGTACTCCTACCTTGTGGTGTGATTACAAAAAGGTAACATGCATTAAATAATTTTTAAAACACCTATTTGCATAGTGCATACAAATATTGGTCGCACGGTATTACATTATTAAGGCAAGCAACATTCAATTAGTAGTATTAGTTTTATGTATTGTCATGAAATTTGATTTTAATGTGCTATAGCTGACTTCATACGCAGTTATTCATCATAGTATAAAATGAAGCACGTGAGTTTGTGTATGAGATAAGCTGGAAGAACAAGGCGACGCGACGCTGAAGTCTTTTCAAAGAAAGTGTTTTTTCCAAATAAGATTGTACAGAAAGCATTTCCATGTTTCTTGAATAGCAATATCGGCAGAGTATTTATTTTATCATCAGTAATATTTTATTTATCAGTAGTACTTTTACTAATAATGCAATGTAATAGAAATGCAAAATGTTCTTTACCAACAAATCATTGCATATGGTATGTCTTATTTTATTTCTAGATTTATCATACCGATGGAAGTTTAAGAATTATTATGTAACTCTCTTTATTATAATGTAATTTTTATTTAATTTCTTTAAGATTGCACCGCCTTTCATTTATTGTTATATGAATTTGTAAAGATTCAGTTTATTTGTGACAATGCTACGATACTATAATACGTAGCAACTGTATACAAATACAAGAATAACTGTTATTTGTATTGAAATCGTCCACAGTTTTTAGTATATCTTCGAATAAACATGTGAATGAGTGTGAATATTAAAATAAATTACGTCATACTCTATGAAAATTGACATTATCAATTAGGATGATATTAATAGTTTATCCTATAAGCGCTGTAAACACATGCATTCAAATTGCACATATCAAGCTCTATAGAGGGTGTATATTAAGTCTTGATACGCATGTATATATTTCAAACTATTGAGAAATCTGTGTACAATCTTCACCATAACTATTAAAATACTTGTTTGGGCTTTTTTGAGCAATGAAATTATTTATCCCTTTTTTCAAAGCAAGGTAGAGGGGGGTCACATTGAATTTTCAAATTACAACCTCTATCTTATAAAATGTCATTTGAAAGGTTAATTCAAAGAAACATAATAACATGAACAAAACATCTCTACGACGATCGTAGTAAAAGTTCTGGAAAAACAACCCTTACATCTAAGGGTGTAAATTAAGTTCTGATACGCCTGGATTTATTTCGAACGTGTTGATATCAGTTTACAACCTTCGCCTTACACATATTAATTACATATAATAATAAAATAAGTTTTATTGATATATTAAATACATTACATATGAATAACTTTTTTGAATTTTTTGAGGGTAAAAAGAATTTTACCCCCTTATCCAACGATGGGGGGGAGAAGGGGGTGAATTTAAATGTTCAAATTGCAATCCGTATCCTGTGACTTGTCATTTTAAAGGTCTTTTCTACCATTCTATATGATTACAGCCCAACAGATTGCACTGGAAGCCTGAAATTCACAGTTGTATGATATTTAGTTTTTACTAAGAACGTTCATTTAATAAACATATATTGCATTTTCTGTCTTATTTTTCGTAAGAGTGGATTTAATTAAAAATACATTTTTAAACTTTGTGTGTGTTTAATATTTTAGCCTATGTTGCATTATTTTCTTCGGAAACAAATTCTCAAACCGTTTTGGAGCTTCATCTATAGTAGTCCGATATATCCTTATATATACTTGAATGTCATTGCGTAAGTTTCTGTGTGCAAACATCAAAGATCACGAGAAGATAAAATTTAAGTGTGCTATTATTTTTCATTACAAAATTCATTAAGTGTAATGAAACTCCTATAATTATATCTTCTCCTTGTATGCTAGATATTTAATATATCTGTAACATTTTACTAGGTCGATTTAAATATAATAAATCCCGTAAAATAAGGCAGAGTAAAATAAGCACGGACATTTCGGGAGAGAAGCATTACACAAATGATGGTGTCAGAAGCCTGTGTCACAAGAAGTCATTCGTCTGTGGAGTAAAACTGCTTGTGACACTTTTGTGGTTGAAAAACACGTAATATACTCCTTCTCTTCAAGAGAATATGCCTTTAAGCATAACAATGTTTTTTTTTGTGAAATATGTGTTTTAACGTGTAACGTGACGTACATTTTGATGCATATACAAGTATGAATTTAATTAAATTCAATTATAATTGATGCATAAAACAATAATTGTAATTGAAAAAGTTTTATGTTAATTATTGTCAGTTTATTAAGTTGTTACTGTCCAGATGTCAATGAAAATTAGCTCAGCAAATGTACAATGAAATAATCATATATAATAATAAGATAAATTATGCTTATTAGAATAAGTTACTGGTGAATTCATAAGCTATAGTAATACCTTAAGAGACTTTTATAAGAAAGCCCAATTAATATAAATATCAAAGAATGATAACAATAAATTATAAAACTTAAGATGCATCAATAGTATTTAAGAATTCAGCTCCATTTCTTCTCCCACTTAGTGCAGTGTCTGAACTCCGACGCTGTCACAGACTTGACTCCTGGAATCTGGAATCCACGTCCGAGAGGGGAGAAAGAATTCGGAGACCAACAAGCTCAAAACGATCGCTTTTGATCGTTTTCATCAGACAAAACAAGGTTACAAGAGGAAATCAGTCCAGATTCCAAGAGTCAAGTCTGCGACAGCGCAGATTTCAGACACTGCACTAAACGGGGCCAAAAAAATCAGCCATGCCCACCATAACTACGTTAAGTGTAGTATAGAAGTGTACAACATTGAAATTATAGGACAACTGCTCAGATACGTAGGTAGTAAAACTTTTAACCAGATAGACACTAACTGTCTTAGCTAATATTACGTTAACTATAGATACAACATTTTGCTGCAAATGTGTTTCATTGTTTTTTATGAAAATGAAAATGAAAATTAATACATTACATTAAGTAACTAATTACAGGAGTTACATATTTACATTGATATATAATCGCCTACTTTACTCAATTTTAATAGAGTCATAAGTTGGAAAAGATTGCTTTGTACTGATGACATTTTACATTTAAAGTTTAGAATACAGATATTTTTATGACTCTTAATTAACTGTGTAAATGATTTTAAAATATATTTTCTTGTCATAGTTCACATACCTTATGATTAGCATGAAGAAATGTTTCTCTTTTAATATTTAAATTAATTATATTTTACAAACTACTCCAGGAGAGATCTTTCTCTTTAAATATCCAAACAATTACAATGGCCAAATTATGCAAGAAATGAATGTTCCCTTTAAACAGTTACATTTTATCTTTACGTAATTAACTGGAAAAAATTTCCTTTGAAATTTAAAAATAATTTACATATCTTATATAGAGTTCTTAATCATATATTTTTTATAACAACGTATTAAATTTATCTGTGTAAATAATCTTTAAATCGGTAGGTTTTAAATATAAGTACTTTTGAAATTAAAATATGATTTTATAATGAAATGAAATTTTAATATTAATTGATTAACACTGATATTATCTAATGTTATTCTCTTAATATTTAGATAAAAAATCCTTAACTACATAATTACTGGACACTAACGCAAGACACTTTTATGCCTAAAGTACATTTCCCGCACACGAATCGCACTCCCGCGCACACACTCGTTTTTCCATTACCCGTATCCCCCTCCGTCTCCTGGACCACGCCTATTCCGAATCTCCGCTGGTGATTGGTGAGTACCAATATTTTGGTATCAGCATGTTTGATAGGAACTGTAAAATGATAATCACTTCCTGTTGTCTAGCAGCTTCATGGGAGCGGAAGTCGGTATCCTCTCACCGGATACAATTGTGTAACCAGACAGTCGGTATACTTCGTAATATCGATGGTATTAATATACTTTTTTCCTACTGCAAGAAGGTGGTTTCTATTTAGTCATTAATTTATATTTTCTGGTAATTCCATAACTTTCACACAGTCAAACAAATGTTATTTATAATCATTAAATTATTATAAAAGGCAATAGCCGAATTTTTAAATTAAGCTAATAATTTATTCTCTAAATAATAACAACCTAGACGAATAAAGCTATAATTTTCAAACTGATAATATTTTGCGTAAACTCACTACATAATTAATTTATCTTATAATATAATATCAAAGGCTTCGTCGAGGTTAACTATTATAAGGTTTTGTTCGATAAACAGAGGTGACAAACATGCGGTCTCACTGGTGGTGGTAAAGTTTACACACAGTCTATCAATAACCAATACTGTATCCGGTGTGTTTGATCCTTTTGGTCGCCGCGGGATCATTGGATTTACTTGGTTATTACGTCATCGTAGTCCATCAAATGAATACAGGCTGCAACATTGGATTATAGTTAGCAATAAATAATTCTATATTCATGAATGCCATACATGCCTTACAAATTGAATGAACTGTTTTTGGTAGTATGTAATAATTTTTAATTACATTAATTTTAATTTAATCAAAATATTTAAAATGTTTCCTCTAAGTGATGGAACGCTTCCATATTACATCACTGATTTGAATATAATTATACAAAAGCATCGTCTTATTTAAAACATATATTTGTGATTATAATAATATATTTCATTACCTTAAAAACAATTATTATTATTCATATATATGTCCAATAACAAAATATAGAAGGATACAGATGGTACTGTTTATTTGTTCATCGGTAATGTAGAAATAATATATATATATATATATATATATATATATATATATATATATATATATAACTTATGTTGTAATTTTCTTGAGTAAAAATTGATTCATATAAAAATCGTTAATCTATAAATATTTACTTAGTGATCTAAGGCTAGTGAAAGATTGTCAGAGCTATATAAATCATTACATACAGTCGAAGGGAAACGAATATGCATGCATAATTTACTCTGATTTATTCAATCCAGCTAATTACAATAACTGTGTATCTAGTGATATATTCAAGTAAATGTCGGATATTTATGACAGCAAAGTAATTTATTTTTACGCTTCATATTTAGAATTTATATATATATATATATATATATATTGTAACCTCTGATGAGCTAACTCAAAATTTAAACAACCCTTTTGGCTGTGAACCCTGTTTTAAGCCTCGCTGCAAAACATGTAATTTAATAATAAGTTCCAAAACATTTCTGTAGCAGCACAACGAAAAGGAATTATCCTGATAATTGGTAAAATGACTTGTGAATCCAGCAATGTTATTTACCAATTGTCATGTAAAGACTGTCCGAAGGACTGCATTGGTCAGACCATAACTCCATTGCACATTAGAATGAACAAAAATCGCAGCGATACAAATCTTGAAATTAAAATCAAATCCTATTTCGGCCCCAGGCAATGGAGCATAACAAAAAAATTCGATGAATGCTTTTCTCTAAAAAGTATTAACAAAAAATTCAGAACCCCCATAAACTTAAAATAAATTATTTAGAAATAGCTCATCAGAGAGTGCTACAAACTAAACATCCGGATGGTCTAAATTTGAGATACGGATAGCAGTATGTATAAATTACACGTTACAATTTTAATTTATAACATTACACATTTAACTACAATTTTAATTTATAACTGTATATTCCTTGTAATAAGCAAAATTATTGACTCTTTGTACGTAATTCAAAATTAGTTTTATTAACATATGATGTTTCTTTTGTTTATTATTTTTTGTTGATATATTTGCTTATTTACCTACTGTATATCTCTTGAAAATGTCTTAAGACGAAATATAGAGAATTTTTATGTTCTTTTCTTCTATTCTTTTCTATTCTTATTGAAGATATATATATATATATATATATATATATATATATATATATATATATATATATATATATATATGAACATAAGATAATTCACTAAAGTAAGTAAATAAATGAAAGGTTCAAGATTAAAACTCACCAACTTATATCACTGTTATGATCATTATGGTATCTTGCTGATCCAAGAGGCGAAAACATATTAAGCCAATTAGAAATTATAAATAATTGGCTTTGCGTTAGCGAAACCCCCCACAAGAAGGAAGAAAAAATATCGAGTCTGTCCAACTGCACGATCTATAAAGAATGAGCTTACGTATAGATTTGAAGTTTTGCATAAAGCGTCATACATACGAGTACTGTATAGGCAGCACCAAATATCGATGAAGTTGCATGTGACTGTATGGAATTTGGCTGAACGTAAGTGAAAATTATTATATTTAGCTTATGAGTACCCATGATGCATGATGGAAGTGCAGATTTTATTCCTACCTGTATTAAATAGATATTTGAACATTACCTTAAAACGTACTTTAATAAATTACAAATCAAACTAAAAATTTAATGCATTGTGTCATTTATTCGGTGTATTTAAAAACGTTATTACATTTATTGTTAATAGTTAAAAATTGTGAACTGATATTAAAGATGTATAAATTATTTATACAATCACATAAAAATATAATGTCCAAAATGTATAGCAACTAGCAACTCACTGTTGAGATAATGATATGGTTCAACATTAAACAATTGGGAGTGTCTACAGTTTAGACACTGTCACACACCTAGTCCCTGAACGCTAATGACTCCATCCTGCTCATATTCGCTCTAAAAGCTCTATACGTAACCGGAAGCTTGTGAGTACTTCCTGTTTCGGTGGAAATGCATAAACCAGCGCTGCCAAAAACTTTCGTTCTGTTAGAAGAACTGATAGTTATTTAGAAACTATTTTATTATATATTTTTACAAAAATCTAAATAATTAGAAACATTTTATAACAGTATATACTTAATCGTAAATAGATGTGCAAACAGCTGCCCTAAATGTATGTTGGTAGAACAATAAAAATACTGGAAACTTTAACTAATAACCTATATGGTGATCCCCTTACATAATTTGCAAAGAATATTTGAATCAAGTTTTATAGAGTTGGTGCCGAAATTGAAGGTCCAAGATTGGAATCTCCACTAGTTTTAAGGTAATTTATCACTGTCTCATTGTAATTTTCTTGAAATCTTCAGTAAAAATAAATATATATTGCCTAAACAAATCGCCGTCAGCATATGTTTTGATATAAGACAAGAATGAATATACAAGAACGTCCTAGCTAGTTTTTTTTCATTTATTTAAAACATTAGATCACATGCATTGATAAAATCAAATATTTGTACTTTTCTGTTAGAATCAAAACATAAATAATACATTAAAAATAATTATTTGTGAAACGATTAATTTTGTTCTGCTAATAAACTAAAATATTTCCAAAAACATTCAAAACAAAATAATAATAATTCAATCCAATCCTATTCCATGAAATAAAATAAACTGAAAACATTAGATTTATTTAAATCTAATGAGACAGCACATCATATTATTACAAGTTACTCTGATGTAACATTTTACGTGTACAGCTACAGTTTCGGTTGGCTTAACAATCGGAAAACATTTATATTTTAATACGAACCTCGTGAAACAAATGACCTTATACTAATAGGTGTTGGAAGAGCATATGTTCATTATGTCTTATAGACGTGACAAAAGCTAGATTGTAAGCAAATTTCTTTAAAACAAAATTGTAACAAATAAGTTCTGTTTAATAAGACAGAGGGGTACAGTCATAATTGGTATATGTAGAAAAGTATCTTCATAGTGGCAATACACAAGAATTTCATC
The DNA here is from genome assembly GCF_021130785.1 of Homalodisca vitripennis. Classification (NCBI taxonomy): domain Eukaryota; kingdom Metazoa; phylum Arthropoda; class Insecta; order Hemiptera; family Cicadellidae; genus Homalodisca; species Homalodisca vitripennis. The sequence continues at coordinate 196,497,419 of NC_060207.1, forward strand.
TTTTAAGTCATGTGAAACAACTCAAACCACCATCACTCATGTGTGGTTTTTATTATTGTACATATATTCAAACATTCTGTACCAAATTGCCGTATAATAGATTACAGTGTGCTTTTCATTAAATATTTTATATATATATATATATATATATATATATTCAAGAATGCCTCATTATCTAAAATTATAATGAGGTTTTTTCAGTACAAAATGTTAATAAATTATTTTATATTACTGAATAAAAGCGATGGAAATGGATATATCTATTTAAATACTGGACTGACTTCGCTGTCACATGTACACTCAGAGATGAAACGTTGTTAGTAATTAATTAATTTATTCTGCATAAACAACTATAAACAAAATACTGGGCACAACCTTGCTTATCAATGTGAATACACCTGAAAATCCACTTCAGCAAATATTGTTGAGTAATTACATCAGACCCAAACATGAATGGTGGAGAGTTAGTGAGGAGTCTGTTTTGTGCGACTGTCAAAACTCTAATTGGGATAGAACTGTCTGATGTTTCAGAGCTACTGAACAAAGATCAAATGCACAGTCACAGTTACTGATGTTGAATTGGCGTGCGTGATACCAAATTTGTTTTAGCTCTTTTAAATGAATTTTTACTATTACATTTTTTATGTCTCAGCTGAATTAAGATCGTCAAAGACGCTGAAATATTAGTTTCAATTTTAATTATATAAAATTATACAGTTATGGACCAGTAGTGAATTCAGACAACAAAGAAAAAATTAAGCTATAACTGTTAATCTATATTGAGCCAACGACGAATTAAAAACATCTAATACTTGAAATACTTTGTTCAACGTTAGATATTATAATAAAAAAACGGTTACAATATACACTGCAATGACCAAAGCTGTGAAGTTTGCTCAAGGAAATTAAAAATGGCGGTTTCCTTGGAAATGCAGTATTACATTTTTAAAGTGTCTTAAGGAAAAATAAAGGAATGAGCACTATAATGTCTCAATTAGCCATTCTTTCTGAGAGTACTGTCCAAAGATCGACAAGGCTTCTATAACGCAAAACCTAGTATGGAGGGTTATTTGGAAATTTTGCGTGAACATAGAAAGCATTTCCCCGTTATACGCAGAGTAGATGTTTTTGGTAGTAGTAGGCTTCTCCGTCCTACGTGTGTAGATATTATTTCTTTATCGGTTTATCGAACAATAAGGGCAACTCCTACTATAGCATTGGAAAATGGAAATATCTAAACCGAAAGAAGATTGCCAGAGTCAAAACCCTTTGTGGCCGAGTCAGGTTTACGAGACCTACATATGCATACATTTATGACCGGAAGCAGATTACGAGATCTGGAAATAATCGCTATTTTACTGCAGTGAGTTCCCGAGAGTCCCAACCAACCAGTGACTGTGAAAGACTGGGGAAATTAGTTATGAGAACTTTCTGTCAATTAATCATGGTAAAACAGGGATAGGATGGCTGATGTTGGGAACGGACGGTGAAAGTTTGAGTCTTTTTAAGATGACATTTTTCTATTACTATCCACATAAATATATTATTTTACTTATTTGTTAATATCGTGACTTTATATTCATGAAAGGATATGGACGGTCGTTTAACATATAGTATATGAGTTGGATGAGTTTGAATTTAGGTTGTATTCAATTAAAAGTCTCAGGAGGTCGTTTGATTTAAATTTAACAAGTTTATATTTCAACTATAATAGAGGGCAATAAAATATGAATAGAATTTCGCCAATAATTTTAAATAATATGTAATTTAAGTTTCACAAACAAAAGTTTTTAAATGCATTTAAATAACAGAAAACACGACATCTTGCAACAAATTATTTCATATAAATAATGAAACTTGTAATAGATTATTGTGTTCACAGAAAGTTTTCAGGGTTTAAAAATGTCTTTCCACATTGAGAAAAGTAAACACGCTTTGTGTTAACCTTCTCCAACAACAAGTCACGATAAAATACCGTTGATCCCTTACATAAAGCGAGAATCAATGGCTCTCTTCACTTCCTGTGTTGTTCTTTTGAGAGCACATTCTTAGCGGAATGCTTTCAGGCGATATTTCAACGCTCGGTTATTGTTACAACAAGTTTCTTCTTCCGAAAATGACAAACTTTAATCTGGTAAAAAATAACAGATTATTTTACAAACAAGACGTGAAGGCTTGCTTTTTATAAAACGCCATTAAAGAATGTCTAATATTAAATAAAACAAAGGATTATACGATATCATTTGGTAATACTGAGAAGCCTACTGCTATTCCAAAAATGCTCGACCTTTCTATTGATTCTTTCATGACATTATTATCTGTAAATTATCTTTATAAACAAAGAAAAATACACGATATATATTTCCACATAATTTAAACATCTTTTAACTGAGAAGATTCATAAATCTCTCTTGAAATTTAAGCCACCTTCAGATTGGGATCCCCCAGTTTTGAATCCAGATCACCCTACAGAGCAGTTTTGAAATATAATTATTTCTAACTTTTCTGATCCTTAATTTGCAGATACTTTACCAAAAAACAATAATTTAACAAAACTGCATCAAAAAGCTATAAATTCTTTAAAAAAATAACAAGGGCATAATAATACTTCCTGCCGACAAGGGGGATGTGACTGTAATAATGAATATAAAAGATTATATTGCTGAAGCAGAAAGACAACTGAGTGACAACGCTACTTATAAAATTTCAAATAGAGATCTTAATGAAGAGTTTTGTTCAAAAATATCTATTACATAAAGAAAAATGCCTTACAAGAAAACTTTTGTGATCATTACATCAATTTTGTAATAAATAAATCTCCAAAAACACCAACATTCTACATATTTCCAAAAATTCACAAGAATATTTCAAATCCACCAGGAAGACCAAATTGTAGCTTCAGTATCTGCTCCAACTGAGAAAATTTCTTCTTTTGTTGATGACCATTTAAAAGGAATTTGTGACTAATCTCCTTCTTTCGCGAAAAATAGTAATGATTTTTTGCACCTTGTGAAAAATGTAGCTCAACCTGTTCCTGAAAAAAATACTAAATTAGTAACAATCAATGTTTAATCACTGTCCACAAATATTGAACACCAACAAGGAATTAATTCTGGCAGTCACTACTTAAACAAACGTCCCAAAAATACACTTCCTTCGTCAGATTTTTTTTAACATTAATAAATTTCATTCTAACTATGAATTACTTTAGGTTTCAAAATTAACTTTTATCTACAGCAAAAAGGGACAGCCATGGGAACAAGAATGGCTCCTTCTTATGCTAATCTTGTGATGGGCAAGCTTGAACATGATTTTCTAGAAACACAACCATACAAACCCATATTTTTCAAACGTTACATTGACGATATCTTCATAATATGGACATATAATAACGAACAATTACAAAATTTTTTACAATCACTGAACACTTTCTGCAACTTAAAATTTACTAGGGAGATATCGGATTCAATTGCGAGTTTCCTGGATATAGATATTTTTATTGAAAATTAAAAGTTGAAAACTAAAATCAATATAAAAAACAAGAACACATTTCAATACCTACATTATGACAGTTGCCATCCGTCCCATGTAAAAAAGCCATTCCAAAGAGTTTAGCTAAAAGAGCCCAAAATGTATGCAGTAATAAATATCACTTAGAACAATATATTGAAAATTTATTATCAGCATTTTCCAAAAGGGGTTATCCACGCAAACTTTTAAACAACAAACTGAACACTACATCACTATCAATTGCAACAAATAAATCTAAATTTGACAATAATGATCCAAAGTTTTTAACAAAACACCACCCAGGACCTTATAAAATTAACAATATAGTTCAAGTAGCATACAGTTTATTGGACAGCTCTGCTTCAACTAAAAACATTTTCAAATACATTCCAAAAATAAGATTTAGAAAACCACCAGTTTTGAAAGATATTTTAGTCCATCTAAAATTACCTAAGCACAAAGACCAAGAAAACGTGACAGTTGGGTCACATCCTTGCAATAAACCCAGGTGTTTAGTTTGCAACATGTGCTCCACTTCAAAAACATTTACAAGTAGTTCTACACAAAAATCATACAGTATATTTGAAGACTTATCATGTGAATAAAAAAATATTGTTTACCAAATTCAGTGCAAGTTATGCCCTAAAGATTATATTGGCTCAACGATAAATTCTCTTAGAACAAGGATGACAGGGCACAGGTATACATATAAACATAAAAAGACAGAGCAACCTGTAATGGCCATGGCTTAATACATAATTTAAATTTAGAAGAAAAGTGAAACCAATTAGAAAAAATATAAGTACAAACAGTCTTAGAACCATGGAACAAGCCCATCAGCTCGTCACTAAATCAAAATTTCCAAATGGATTAAATTTAAGGTGCATTAGTCAACAAAGTGAATTTATAAAATTTAATTATATGTTTACCATTCTACATAATTCATTCTTAATTTTTATTTTCTGTGTTGATGTTTTATGTTTTTTGTTTTGTTTAGTAGCCCTATTTATATTTTTGTAATTTCCTGAAGACGGCTTAAGCCGAAATACAGAAACTGTTTAATTTAAACAATTGAAGATTTCTTATTGAAGATTAATATATATATATATATATATATATATATAAATATATATATATATATATATATATATATATATATATATGTATATCTCATTTAAAAAGAAGAATCTCTGAGGTTAATTACAGTCTTTAAAGGAAATCCTAATCTTAGCAATTCAATGTATCTGATAGGTCATGGCATTCGGGTTCAAAAACTACAGTCAAAAACTCAAGATCAAATCATAACAAGTGAATTTTTATTTTGTATTTCTCTATCCAATTATTAAGAAGGATAAGAAGACGTCGCAGCTTTAATAACTTCGTGAATGGTAGATTTCTATAAAATAACCATCGAAGTTTTAGTATTACAGTTTTCTTAATGTTAAAAGAACATTACGCTTCATTGTTATGCTTCGCGAACACTTCGCTGACGCTCAGCTAATAAAAACATTTTAAAAGTATAGCATTTTCTGTCGCACGAACTTAGATTGACTATAATTAAAACGTCAAATACGTTAAAATACCAAAGCGCGATCTTAAACGATATAGTCACGTCATATAAATGTTTATCTCAAATATAGTTCTAATGCCTTTAGATTAGTTATAAACATTCACAGCGAACACGAGGGAATAATAAGGGAACATAAATGAGAGGGCATACTTTGATTGCAATATTGCAACACTATGTGTATTCAATATATTGACTAATTATTACAGAAATCAGAATGATAAGGACATATTGGAAAGCTAATAGGCTGAGGAACGGTTCAACTGAGCAAATTCAATAACACGTGCTCTTCGATTGGCTTTGGGTCAAAGACACGGTGCTATTACACCTCAAAGCGTCTAGCTGACAGGTGTGTTTCATCTGAAACCTCTCAGACCTGGCGGTAAATTACAGAAAAATTATTGGAACACGAAAAATATGATGAAATCATATCTAAAAACGTCTGGCTGGCAGTAACCTCGCATCTACAGCTTATCTGAACTCGAGCCATAACGCAAATAAAATTTTGACCAGGGATAGTCCAGTGATGTCGCAATTCAAAGCATTTAGCTCATAGATAGGTCTCATTCACAACATAGCTGAAATCGGTGTACGAATACATTTGGTATGAAATATTGGAACACGGATAGTACGGTGTATTAGATCAACGCTTCCGGCAGGTAGGTACGTCTCGCCTTTAAGAAACTAAGATGTCTACAAAATGTTTATTCTTTAAATGATGCATTGTTCATACTAACATAAAAATTACATAATCATACTAGACAATTACTACATTTATCAAAGATTTTTTATATTTTTTTATATTGATAAAAAAATGGCTTTACATTTCCTAAAACAATACTAATGCTGTTACAGTAAAACACTGTGTTTATTTAACATTGCCTGCCACTTAGTTACATATGTACTAAAGATTAAAAGATCTATAATATTGTATCACAACAGAAGAAGCTTGGAAATATGGACAATGATACTAACGTGTTTCTTATAGTTATAGACATTGAACACACAAAAATATTCCTCGAAGTAATTTTTTGTCTATATGGTTACATATGTAGCATTATATAAGGTCTTAAGGAGTTGAGCAATAGTGGTCCACTTGCAACAAGTTTCGGCTCACAATTTTCACCTCAGCGATAATAAATACGATATTTTATGGTTCCCTAACCACACACTTCCACAGAGTTAATATTTCCAAACGCTAAGATGTAGCCTTGCATATATGGAACTAAATTTGACACACTTTTCTCTTCCCTAATGCGCCTTATATATGTACCTTTATCTAACTGTAATAATTACTTCCAAGTTAAAAAATTTATTTTTTTTGTATATTTTAATCACTATATTTCACTTGTTATTGCCAATTGTAATATACAAGATAATTCTTTCATTATTTTCAACTAATTTGCTTACTAAATACTGTATATGCAGTTTGATTTTAAATAAAGTGAGACATTTTAGTGGATGTCATCATCGAGTGTGTTTAAAGCACTCTAGGTTTTGCGTAATCTATTTTTGTATAAGAAACTAGTATAGAAAGAGAATAAGAAAATATTTTAAATCTTACTGTATGTTATAGAAAATATAGGCAAAATTACTTGTCTGATTTATAAAATCATGTCTGATTGCTCTGTTTGCAAAAAAGCTACCGGTCAAACCTAGGCATAAAATTTGTTGCTCAGGACTGCAAGAGGCTATGCCATACGTCATGTGTTAGTTTATCCGAAGAAGATGTGGACTATATAATTAATGAGAAGCAAATTTGGCGCTGCCCATCTTGTGCTGTGAGTAGAAGGAAGAGTATGTCTTGTGAGTCACCTTGTGGCCCGGAGTCTGATATCAGAACAGCTTTGTCTATGTCTTTGCTAAAAAAAGCTCAATGAAGCTTCCGATGACCGTAAGCGAATTGAGTCTGAAATTAACAAATCGTTTGAGTTTGTTAATGAACAAATTAATGAAAAAAAACACAACGTAATCAAAAAGTCAAAGCGCTAAGTTAACTGAGTACCTTCAGCTATTTCGAAGATTTAAGGATGAAAAATATTCAGCTTCAAAGGAAGGTTACTGATTTGGAGCTCAGGGTTGAGGTCAATGATCAATATATGCGCAGCTAGACTATCTTTGTGTAGCTGGAGTTAGAGGTATCGCTTATGAATGGTTTAAGAGCTATCTAAGAAACCGATCTCAATGTGTAAGATTTTCTGAACTCCGTTATTTCAACTCTCCCGATTAAATTTGGAGTACCACAAGGTCTATTTGGGTCCAATACTAGTTTTAGTCTATATTAATAGCTTGCGTAATGGAAATTTATCGGGTTCCCTAACTTGTTTTGCAGATGACACTGCCCTTTGCTATTCCACTATAAATAGTGAAATAGTGTATAGCGTAATGCAAGAAGACCTTGACAAATTTAAAACGTGGTTTGCTAGAAATAGGATGGTCTTGAGCGTAAAGACGAAGTTTATGAATTTTTCTCTAAGAAATAGAAAAGACATACAACAAGATATCTTTTTTTGAATGCAAGCAATGCTTAATTTTCGGGAGAAATTCCATGTCAGGGTTGCGTTAAAATTGAGAGGGTGGAACAAATAAAGTATCTGGGGGTTATTCTGGATGAAAGGTGTAGTTGGAGGGAACACATTTTGAATGTGAAAAACTATTTAAACAATTCGTTGAGGAACTTTTATTTTCTTCAGTATTTATGTCCAATATCTGTCTTGAAAACTATTTACTATTCTATAATTAACTCTAAATTGCAATATGGTATTTCATGTTGGGGAGGAGCGTATTATTCGACCTATTATTATAAATCAAAACAAGATCATTTAGGGTTATTGTCAGGGCTTAATCGGCGTGATTCTTCTTTTCCTCTTTATATTCAGCTTGGAATACTTCCGCTTAGATATTTGTACATTTTATAGGGTACTCAGGATATTTTTTCTCAAGAGGCGGCCACACACTGGGAAATGTAAACGTTCACTCGATTAGGTTACAAATTTTTAAACCGAGTAACTATTCCTTTTCCTAAATTAGAAGTTTACCAGCGTTTTTATACATTCATAGCTCCGAAGCTCTATAAAAAATTGCCTTTCGATGTGTCCTCGTCGAAAAACATTGGGTACATTCATACGAAGTTTTAAATGCTGGCCTTTTTACAATTGTTAATGAAGAGTTACATCTTTAGATATTGTGTCTAAGTATCTTTGTAAGTGTGTTTGTATGTGTGTGTTATATGTTTTAGTAATGTATGTGTTTGTAAATTTATGTTTATGTGTGTGTGTATGTATGTGTGAATGTGTATAAATGTATATGTATCTGTATGTGTGTATGTGTATGTGTGTGGATTTATGTATATGTATGTATGTGTCTGTGAATTTTATGTAGTAATTTAATTTTTTATATGTTGTGGTAATGTAATGTATTGAATTTCATTATGAAATACAACTTAATTGTGTGCTTTGTTTTAAATATTGGTATGGTTTATTCATTACTCTAATTATGTATATTTTACTCTGAAAGAGGAACTGCCAGGCCCATCTGCCTTAAATTAATTAGTGATGGCAACCTCAACTCAGCTAATAGCTCAGAGGTGCCTATCCATTGTACTTTTATATACTTTTTGATGTAATGTTTGTGTGAACAAATTATTGTAATGTACTTTGGAAATAAAGATTCTTGATTCTTGATATTATTTCCTGAAACGTTTAGTCCAACCTCTGCGGTGTTAGATTTGCTTTTTACAGTAACTTGGCAACGAACAATCTTTATAGAGTATATGATACGTCATTCGTAAATTACATCTTAAGATTTATTTCACTAACCAAAGTTTTATAAGATATTCCCACTCGTAAAACTATTTCTATAGGGCGCTTAATCTTTTTGTATTGTTTGTATTGTTGATATTTTCTTCTTAGTTCTCAATCTGTATATCCTCACATATATAATATGAGTTCATAGTTATGTTATCGGTCCCTCTGAACTGTAAATACGCTAAAGTTAATAGAAACTTCTCTGCAATAAACACACGAGTACTACACGATAGGCTCTCTTTGGTTCTAATTCAAACTAAGAAGCAATATTGTGCGAATGTCTTTCTAATTCTTGAAAATATGTTACCTAATATATGTATCCCATTGTTTATTGTTAAATCAAGTCTACCACATAAGCATATGCAACTCGATATGCTAACTGATGCAGTATACAGAAATATTATTTAGGAAAGGTTGTATGAATATTTAAACATCGTTAAATGTTACAAGGATAAGAGACTACGTTTCCAGGATTCGAATATATCATTTTTTTCAGATCTCAAATACGTAACGCATAGGAAAAAGAATATCCAATACACTGTGATGAGCTCCTGAAAATAAAAGAAAAATACAACAGAATAAGTTAACATCAAAAAGTTCAACCATTTACCTAAAGTCAATTGCTGAGTGAAAATAACGACCAATAAAAATTCAAAATATCCCTTAAAGTAAGCTAATATGTGTCTTTAGTTAGAATCCAGTACACCTACGAACCTTTATTAAGCTGACTAACAACACTAATACCAGAACGCAAATAAAATATACCTTTATATCACTAATAAACGCATTTTTGAAATTTAGTATATTATTTGTCTCATCAATTAATATGATTGAACCTTTGACCTGACAGTTACAGAGGTCGATACTTGTTCCTAGTCTATGGTAAATACTAATACTCCAATAACCCTTACGTATAATGGTATATTCTAAAAGGACTTCCAGTAATAAAGCTTAGAGAAAGCACTACAATTGATCTAGAGTATTAAAAAATATGGTCCTTAAAAGGCGAACAAAGCTCAAAGATAAGGCAACAATGAAAGTACTAAGAACATACCACGAGAATAAACTGAAAGCGAAATGTAAATAGTTCCAGGTCTTGTACACGAACCTTTTTATTGATTTACTAGCGGGCCCGGCGCGCTTTGCTGCGCATTTCAATAATTTTTTGCAAAAGTTGCCCGCGGCTTCGCACGCAAATTTCCCGTTGAAAAACAGTACACTATATTCACTTATTCTTTTTCTATCACATTCTAAACATTGCTGAGATAATTGATAGTCGTTCCATCGTGAGCCTCTTGGGCGTATTATGAAGGTATGTACCATATTCCTGCCTCTATCTAGCTGTTACCCACGGCTTCGCACGCAAATCTTAAGAACCGAAGTCCTTATATTACTTAGTAAATTTTTTTTTTACTATAATAAATTTTAGATTAAATTAGTTATATCTCCGATGCCACGATTGAGCTTGCTTTGTTGTCTCGATCGAGAGAATATGTACACACGGAGTTTTGAGAACCATACTTCTGTCAAAAAAAACAACTAAGGTTGATTTTATAACATTCTTTATATTTGTAGCCAACGTAAGATAGTAATTATGATATCTGCATTGCTCTTCTGATCAAGCATGAGCATGGTTTATATTAAATAAATATTGCAGTTAAAGGTGAATTTTTACGTCAAATTTGAATTGTATTATCTGGATAGTAAAGTCTATGTTTAACAGTGATTGCAGAAACAGTTTAAAACAAAATTTGTCGTTTCTCTTAAGCTTACTCTATGCTTTAAAACTATAAGTGTAATATATGTTTACAAAGAACAGCTGATTAAAAATTTGAAAAGACGTTAACATATGTTTGCTGCAATGCATTTCTTATGGGTATTTCTGTAAACCAGTGGGGCGGAATCCTGAATCGGGAAAGGGATGGGCATAGCTTATAAACCTTCTCCGTGGAAAAATACATATACGTACAAATTTTCATCATGATCGGTCCAATAGTTCACGATTCCATAAAGGACAAACATACAAACATTCATTTTTATATATATAGATGACGGAAACTCTGCCATGTAAGCTTCTGAGAGCGTTATAAGTCATACGAGACATCGTTACTCATAACTCTCGAACCGTACATTTCTGCAAGTCTCCATACACTTAGAGTGACTTCAACGCTCTTTCAATATCAGGATGTTTTGCTAAAGTAAATTCCTTTACTTCTGATGGATCTGTATTTAGTTGGTTATAATATGGAAAATATGTACTAACTTATCTTGTTTTCAATGCAGAATTACAACACACATTTGCACAGTGTGTATTGATAATTTATTTTTAAATTTTATGATGTCGCTGTGTTTTAATAAGTAATATATTTGATAAAATATATCTTGGTTTATATGACGAAAAAGTTCTAACCTCCTAAACAGCTCTTTAGGGAATTCCTGAAACCTTTATATTCGAGTGGTAAATATAAAACTATATTCCTTCCCAAAGTTGTGTTTATAACAAAAGATTATATATGTACATTTAAAATAGGGTCTCATTTAAAGAAATAATCTATTAAGAAATTTTATTATTATATACAAAACTTATAGTTAGACTAAAGTAAATTACATAAGTTATTTAACGATTAAAGAGTTAATAACACTTAAAAGAAACGTTCTTTAGGACTTTTTGACAAATTTCTTAAAAAATACCGCAAAAGTATGTTCCATTTTTATTGTGATTGTTATAATTATCACAGGGTATCAAATTAAATTGTGAAACATTTAGTTTTACTATGTGTTTTATAATCCTGTATACGCATTTAATATCAATATTGTAATCATGAATTGTTTTCCGATAACAACTATGAGATTAATTAATTGCATTAAAGATATTATGCAGACATAAATCACTGATTATAATTTAAACGTACAGTTCTCAACCCCCCCCCACCCCCCCCCCCCCCCACCCCCCCCCCCCCCCACCCCCCCCCCCCCCCACCCCCCCCCCCCCCCACCCCCCCCCCCCCCCACCCCCCCCCCATAGAAAACCTTTTTAGTAACTTAAATGCAAAGACGAGGCCAATATGGTTCACACTGACGGGGTTATTATTAATACAAACTTATGTATTATTAATACTTGTTAACCTGTTGGTTATAGGTTGTGTAGGTTAGGGTGCACGAGCCTACGTACAGCTGTGTGCTGGTAATAAAGTCCAATAGCAACAAAAATTTTGTTAAATTGAGAAATATTTAAGATAATAAACCTTATACAAACTATTATGACATTTTGGTAAATATTGAGATGTGAGAGTGTTTCGTTGGTAAAATGTTGGTTTTAAATATAATAATTGTAGACTTGCATTTGAAGTAGGATTCAAGCAAACCTGGTGTTACAATCACCATGATATATTAATTTCCAAAACGTTCTTTCAACTTTTGTTGGTCATTAATCAGAGATTGACAAAATACGAGGTTATACTTAAAGTATATGAAAAGGTCTTTACTCCACCAGAGTTCAATCTGGATTTCTCAGCTGCCGGCAAGAATGCTATCACTATACTAATGAGCACTTACGTGTTGTTATTGGCTCTTTTTATCGCACGTGTTTGAATAAACAAAAGGGGGCAAGCAAATTTATAACGATGGGAAATATATAATAATTGAATTATACAATGTTTATTAGTATACGCCTGGTATATGCCTGAAATTCAGTCGTACAGGTTGATAAATAACTAATATATTCCAATTTATTTTATTAGTATATTAAAGGTTATCAAGCATCTATGTAATATATGTAATTGTAATATTATACAGAGATAATTTATCCAACGATTTAGATTAAATAAAGCACACTCGAACGTATTCTATATTGTGACAGTGAATAATTTATACGGGACTGTAAAGAGGCCTGCATGACTAAACTTATTTTCTCTCTCACTCACTCCTTTGATGGAGTAGCAGTTAATGAAATTATACACTGTACGGGTCTGTTCACTATAATCACAGTTATAGTTACCTTTACGAGTGCAGAGCTACTGGGTTGAAGAGGAATGAAAGCGGAGATCGCGACACTAGCGCTGTCACTCGGAATACTACATCATTAAATATTAACAGAGAGAGCGATTTTTATTTTTTAACCTTTTCAAATATTGCGAGGAAATGGTGATTCTAGGAGTCAAGTTGTGAGAGCGTCTGATTCCATACACTGCACAAAGAGGAATATGAATTGGAGCTAAACCCATTACTAATACAAAAAACCCAACTTCCAATCATAGCTAAGTTATAAGTAAAATACTAGGTAGATCCGCCATGCTTCAAGATCGTGTGTAAAAACATCAGAGCCACTCAATTGTGTGAGAGAAAATAAATTTACCTCTTCACTTAGATTACATCATTTTAGTCCCACAGTCTAGATTGTTGAAAAGGTGTAAAGAAGTAACTCTGAGCAATTTGAATTTTTTTAAATATTCATACGAACATGACTCCAGAATCCAGGAGTTAAGTCTGTGATACCGTCAGATTCCAGACACTCCACTAAAAAGAAGGTGAACTAGAGCTAAACGTAGCATTCAACCTTACATGATATGTACAATATAGTAGTAGCTGTGAGTAATTGTTACACTAAAGTATGTATGCTAGGAAATCTCGGTGAGTATTCACACAATACTGGCTTAAAGGAATTGGGTTAATCGAAGTAGTCACATGGTCTATAATGGACAAAAGATAACCAGACCTGCGGATTGTACACAGGTGTAATAATACATACATCCATTTTATATCAATTTGGAAAAATTTATTTTTATTATAATATGGATGCTACAAGTCTACCTACAAATCTTTCACTATTCAATTAAACATTATTTACCTTAAATAATATCAGTTTTATAGGTTATCCGAGCAGATTTATTACTTACCGGACCCTATGATTAGTAATATCACCCACTCTAGATAGTGGAATATCAGTCTATTCTTCCGCAAAAGGAGCCGCAGCCGTTAAAACACTAAGTAAGAGGTGGCAGCGTTCGTGTATTTTTTCAATGTTTGTTTTCACATGCTGAAGTATTGGTTTTTTAACTCATACAATATCGAGTGCGATGATGGCGCATGTCACTCCATGGGATTTAGTAGCGCGATAGTGATTATTTTAGATTGGACTTATGAGCAACCGAGATTTCATACGAAATTTCAGAAAAAATTAAATTCCAAACAAACTGGATATAGTCGTAAGCATCTTGACATGACATAGTAAACGTTTCGCTATTAAATTTTGATCTACCCTTAGTTCAGTATGTTACGATAGGTGTGGTGTGGCGTACTCCTACCTTGTGGTGTGATTACAAAAAGGTAAAATGCATTAAATAATTTTTAAAACACCTATTTGCATAGTGCATATAAATATTGGTCACACGGTATTACATTTAAGGCAAGCACCATTCAATAGTAGTATTAGTTTTATGTATTGTCATGAAATTTGATTTTAATGTGCTATAGCTGACTTCATACGCAGTTATTCATCATAGTATAAAATGAAGCACGTGAGTTTGTGTATGAGATAAGCTGGAAGAACAAGGCGACGCGACGCTGAAGTCTTTTCAAAGAAAGTGTTTTTCCAAATAAGATTGTACAGAAAGCATTTCCATGTTTCTTGAATAGCAATCTCGGCAGAGTATTTATTTTATCATCAGTAATATTTTATTTATCAGTAGTACTTTTACTAATAATGCAATGTAATAGAAATGCAAAATGTTATTTACCAACAAATCATTGCATATGGTATGTCTTATTTTATTTCTAGCTTTATCATACCGATGGAAGTTTAAGAATTAATTGTTACGTAACTCTCTTTATTATAATGTAATTTTTATTTAATTTCTTTAAGATTGCACCGCCTTTCATTTATTGTTATATTAATTTGTAAAGATTCAGTTTATTTGTGACAATGCTACGATACTATAATACGTAGCAACTGTATACAAATACAAGAATAACTGTTTTTTGTATTGAAATCTTCCACAGTTTTTAGTATATCTTCGAATAAACATGTGAATGAGTGTGAATATTAAAATAAATTACGTCATACTCTATGAAAATTGACATTATCAATTAGGTTGATATTAATAGTTTATCCTATAAGCACTGTAAACACATGCATTCAAATTGCACATATCAAGCTCTATAGAGGGTGTATATTAAGTCTTCATACGCCTGTATATATTTTAAACTATTGAGAAATCTGTGTACAATCTTCACCATAACTATTAAAATACTTGTTTGGGCTTTTTGAGCAATGAAAATTATTTATCCCTTTTTTCAAAGCAAGGTAGAGTGGGGGTCACATTGAATTTTCAAATTACAACCTCTATCTTATAAAATGTCATTTAAAAGGTTACTTCAAAGAAACATAATAACATGAACAAAACATCTCTACGACGATCGTAGCAAAAGTTCTGTAAAAACAACCCTTACATCTATGGGTGTAAATTAGGTCCTGATACGTCTGGATTTATTACGAACGTGTTGATATCAGTTTACAACCTTCACCTTACTTATTAATAACTTTTTTGAATTTTTTAGGGTAAAATAATTTTACCCCCTTATCCAACGATGGGGGGAGAAGGGGGGATAAATTTAAATGTTCAAATTGCAATCCGTATCCTGTGAATTGTCATTTTAAAGGTCTTTTCTACCATTCTATATGATTACAGCCCAACAGATTGCATTGGAAGCCTGAAATTCACAGTTGTATGATATTTTGTTTTTACTAAGAACGTTCGTTTAATAAACAGATATTGCATTTTCTGTCTTATTTTTCGTAAGAGTGGATTTAATTAAAAATACATTTTTAAACTTTGTGTGTGTTTAATATTTTAGCCTATGTTGCATTATTTTCTTCGGAAACAAATTCTCAAACCGTTTTGGAGCTTCATCTATAGTAGTCCGAGATATCCTTATATATAATTGAATGTCATTGCGTAAGTTTCTGTGTGCAAACATCAAAGATCACGAGAAGATAAAATTTAAGTGTGCTATTATTTTTCATTACAAAATTCATTAAGTGTAATGAAACTCCTATAATTATATCTTCTCCTTGTATGCTAGATATTTAATATATCTGTAACATTTTACTAGGTCGATTTAAATATAATAAATCCCGTAAAATAAGGCAGAGTAAAATAAGCACGGACATTTCGGGAGAGAAGCATTACACAAATGATGGTGTCAGAAGCACTAAGTCATTCGTCTGTGGAGTAAAACTGCTTGTGACACTTTTGTGGTTGAAAAACACGTAATATACTCCTTCTCTTCAAGAGAATATGCCTTTAAGCATAACAATGTTTTTTTTTGTGAAATATGTGTTTTAACGTGTAACGTGACGTACATTTTGATGCATATACAAGTATGAATTTAATTAAATACATATTTATCTTTACAGCAACAGTTAAAAAATATTAATTAAATTTGCATTTGATATGCTATTCAATTTATTATATTTAAAAAATATAAGTTCAGATTGAAATGCATTTATAATTGATGCATAAAACAATAATTGTAATTGAAAAAGTTTTATGTTAATTATTGTCAGTTTATTAAGTTGTTACTGTCCAGATGTCAATGAAAATTAGCTCAGCAAATGTACAATGAAATAATCATATATAATAATAAGATAAATTATGCTTATTAGAATAAGTTACTGATGAATTCATAAGCTATAGTAATACCTTAAGACACTTTTATAAGAAAGCCCAATTAATATAAATATCAAAGAATGATAACAATAAATTATAAAACTTAAGATGCATCAATAGTATTTAAGAATTCAGCTCCATTTCTTCTCCCACTTAGTGCAGTGTCTGAACTCCGACGCTGTCACAGACTTGACTCCTGGAATCTGGAATCCACGTCCGAGAGGGGAGAAAAGATTCGGAGACCAACAAGCTCAAAACGATCGCTTTTGATCGTTTTCGTCATCAGACAAAACAAGGTTACAAGAGGAAATCAGTCCAGATTCCAAGAGTCAAGTCTGCGACAGCGCAGATTTCAGACACTGCACTAAACGGGGCCAAAAAAATCAGCCATGCCCACCATAACTACGTTAAGTGTAGTATAGAAGTGTACAACATTGAAATTATAGGACAACTGCTCAGATACGTAGGTAGTAAAACTTTTAACCAGATAGACACTAACTGTCTTGCTAATATTACGTTAACTATAGATACAACATTTTGCTGCAAATGTGTTTCATTGTTTTTTATGAAAATGAAAATAAATTTATAAAATTAATCAATTACATTAATTAACTAATTACAGGAGTTACATATTTACATTTATATATAATCGCCTACTTTACTCAATTTTAATAGAGTCATAAGTTGGAAAAGATTGCTTTGTACTGATGACATTTTACATTTAAAGTTTAGAATACAGATATTTTTATGACTCTTAATTAACTGTGTAAATGATTTTAAAATATATTTTCTTGTCATAGTTCACATACCTTATGATTAGCATGAAGAAATGTTTCTCTTTTAATATTTAAATTAATTATATTTTACAAACTACTCCAGGAGAGATCTTTCTCTTTAAATATCCAAACAATTACAATGATCAAATTACGCAAGAAATGAATGTTCCCTTTAAACAGTTACATTTTATCTTTACGTAATTAACTGGAATAAATTTCTTTTGAAATTTAAAAATAATTTACATATCTTATATAGAGTTCTTAAACATATATTTTCTATAACAACTTATTAAATTTATCTGTGTAAATAATCTTTAAATCGGTAGGTTTTAAATATAAGTACTTTTGAAATTAAAATATGATTTTATAATGAAATGAAATTTTAATATTAATTGATTAAACACTGATATTATCTAATGTTATTTTCTTAATATTTAGATAAAAAATCCTTAACTACATAATTACTGGACACTAACGCAAGACACTTTTACGCCTAAAGTACTTTTCCCGCACACGAATCACACTCCCGCGCACACACTCGTTTTTCCATTACCCGTATCCCCCTCCGTCTCCTGGACCACGCCTATTCCGAATCTCCGCTGGTGATTGGTGAGTACCAATATTTTGGTATCAGCATGTTTGATAGGAACTGTAAAATGATAATCACTTCCTGTTGTCTAGCAGCTTCATGGGAGCGGAAGTCGGTATCCTCTCACCGGATACAATTGTGTAACCAGACAGTCGGTATACTTCGTAATATCGATGGTATTAATATACTTTTTTCCTACTGCAAGAAGGTGGTTTCTATTTAGTCATTAATTTATATTTTCTGGTAATTCCATAACTTTCACACAGTCAAACAAATGTTATTTATAATCATTAAATTATTATAAAAGGCAATAGCCGAATTTTTTTAAATTAAATTATGCTAATAATTTATTCTCTAAATAATAACAACCTAGACGAATAAAGCTATAACTTTCTATAATTTTCAAACTGATAATATTTTGCGTAAACTCACTACATAATTAATTTATCTTATAATATAATATCAAAGGCTTCGTCGAGGTTAACTATTATAAGGTTTTGTTCGATAAACAGAGGTGACAAACATGCGGTCTCACTGGTGGTGGTAAAGTTTACACACAGTCTATCAATAACCAATACTGTATCCGTTGTGTTTGATCCTTTTGGTCGCCGCGGGATCATTGGATTTACTTGGTTATTACGTCATCGTGGTCCATCAAATGAATACAGGCTGCAACATTGGATTATAGTTAGCAATAAATAATTCTATATTCATGAATGCCATACATGCCTTACAAATTGAATGAACTGTTTTTGGTAGTATGTAATAATTTTAAATTTAATTAATTTTAATGTAATCAAAATATTAAAAATGTTCCTCTAAGTGTTGGAACGCTTTATCACGCTTTTATAATTATACAAAAGCATCGTCTTATTTAAAAAATATATTTCGGATTACAATAATTTATTTAATTACCTAAAAACAATTATTATTATTCATCTATATGTCCAATAACGAAATATATGTATATATATATAATTGGACATATATATGAATATATATAAATATATATATATATATATATATATATATGTATATACAACATAAGCTAATTCACTAAACTAATTAAGTAAATGAAAGGCGCAATAGTCCTTTTAGTACTAATCGCGGGTATAAACTGTCCTTTTCCCTCAGGAAGGAAAAAGAAGTAAATGAATGGTTCAAGATTAAAACTCACCAATATATGACATAACTTATATCACTGTTATCATCATTAGGGCCTCTTGCTGATCCAAGAGGCGAAAGATATTAAGCTAATTAGAAATTATAAATAATTGGCTTTGCGTTAGCGAAAGCCCACCAGAAGAAGGAAGAAGAAAAATATCGTGTCTGTCCGACTGCACGATGTATTGAGAATAACCTTACGTATAGATTTGACGTTTTGCATAAAGCGTCATACATACGAGTACTGTATAGGCAACACCAAATATCGACGAAGTTGCATGCCACTGTACAGAATTTGGCTGAACGTAAGTGAAAATTATTACATTTAGTTTATGAGTAACCATGATGCATGATGGAAGTGCAGATTTTATTCCTACCTGTATTAAATATATATATTTGAACATTACCTTAAAACGTACTTTAATAAATTACAAATCAAACTAAAAATTTAATGCGTTGTGTCATTTATTCGGTGTATTTAAAAACGTTATTACATTTATTGTTATTATTAGTTAAAAACTGTGAACTGATATCAAAGACGTATAAATTATATATACAATCACATACAAATCTATTATAAGGTCCAAAATGTTTAGCAACTCACTGTTGAGATAATAATATGGTTCAACATTAAACAATTGGGAGTGTCTACAGTTTAGACACTGTCACACACCTAGTCCCTGAACGCTAATGACTCCATCCTGCTCATATTCGCTCTAAAAGCTCTATACGTAACCGGAAGCTTGTGAGTACTTCCTGTTTCGGAGGAAATGCATAAACCAGCGCTGCCAAAAACGTTCGTTCTGTTAGAAGAACTGATAGTTATTTAGAAACTATTTTATCATATATTAACAAAAATCTAAATAATTAGAAATATTTTATAACAGTATATACTTAATCGTAAATGGATGTACAAAAATATGTCGTAAATGTATGTTGGTAGCACAATAAAAATACTGAAAACTTTAACTAATAACCTATATGGTGATCCCCCTACATCATTTGCAAAGAATATTTGATTCAAGTTTTATAGAGTTGTGCCGAAATTGAAGGTCCAAGATTGGAATCCCCACTAGTTTTAAGGTAATTTATCACTGTCTCATTGTAATTTTCTTGAAACCTTCAGTAAAAATAAATATATATTGCCTTAACAAATCGCCGTCAGCATATGTTTTGATATAAGACAAGAATGAATATACAAGAACGTTCTAGCTAGTTTTTTTTTTTTTCATTTATTTAAAACATTAGATCACATGCATTGATAAAATCAAATATTTGTACTTTTTTGTCAAAATCAAAACATAAATAATACATTAAAAATAATTATTTGTGAAACAATTAATTTTGTTCTGCTAATAAACTAAAATATTTCCAAAAACATTCAAAACAAAATAATAATAATTCAATCCAATCCTATTTCATGAAATAAAATAAACTGAAAACATTAGATTTATTTAAATCTAATGAGACAGCACAGAAGATTATTACAACGTTACTCTGATGTAACATTTTACGTTAACACGTACAGCTACAGTTTCGGTTGGCTTAACAATTGGAAAACATTTATATTTTGATACGAAACTCGTGAAACAAATGACCTTATACTAATAGGTGTTGGAAAGAGCATATGTTCATTATGTCTTATAGACGTGACAAAAGCTAGATTGTAAGCAAATTTCTTTAAAACAAAATTGTAACAAATAAGTTCTGTTTAATTTTTGGTTCTGTTTAAGTTCTGTTTAATACAGTCATAATTGGTATATGTAGAAAAGTATCTTCATAGTGGCAATACACAAGAATTTCATCTTTTAAGTCATGTGAAACAACTCAAACCACCATCACTCATGTGTGGTTTTTATTATTGTACATATATTCAAACATTCTGTACCAAATTGCCGTATAATAGATTACAGTGTGCTTTTCATTGAATATTTATTATATCTATTATGGAATGCCTCATTATCTAAAATTATAATGACGTTTTTTCAGTACAAAATGTTAATAAATTATTTTATATTACTGAATAAAAGCGATGGAAATGGATATATCTATTTAAATACTGGACTGACTTCGCTGTCACATGTACACTCAGAGATGAAACGTTGTTAGTAATTAATTTATTCTGCATAAACAACTATAAACAAAATACTGGGCACAACCTTGCTTATCAATGTGAATACACCTGAAAATCCACTTCAGCAAATATTGTTGAGTAATTACATCAGACCCAAACATGAATGGTGGAGAGTTAGTGAGGAGTCTGTTTTGTGCGACTGTCAAAACTCTAATTGGGATAGAACTGTCTGATGTTTCAGAGCTACTGAACAAAGATCAAATGCACAGTCACAGTTACTGATGTTGAATTGGCGTGCGTGATACCAAATTTGTTTTAGCTCTTTTAAATGAATTTTTACTATTACATTTTTTATGTCTCAGCTGAATTAAGATCGTCAAAGACGCTGAAATATTAGTTTCAATTTTAATTATATAAAATTATACAGTTATGGACCAGTAGTGAATCCAGACAACAAAGAAAAAATTAAGCTATAACTTTTAATCCATATTGAGCCAACGACAAATTAAAAACATCTAATACTTGAAATACTTTGTTCAACGTTAGATATTATAATAAAAAAACGGTTACAATATACACTGCAATGACCAAAGCTGTGAAGTTTGCTCAAGGAAATTAAAAATGGCGGTTTCCTTGGAAATGCGGTATTACATTTTTAAAGTGTCTTAAGGAAAAATAAAGGAATGAGCACTATAATGTCTCAATGAGCCATTCTTTCTGAGAGTACTGTCCAAAGATCGACAAGGCTTCTATAACGCAAAACCTAGTATGGAGGGTTATTTGGAAATTTTGCGTGAACATAGAAAGCATTTCCCCGTTATACGCAGAGTAGATGTTTTTGGTAGTAGTAGGCTTCTCCGTCCTACGTGTGTAGATATTATTTCTTTATCGGTTTATCGAACAATAAGGGCAACTCCTACTATAGCATTGGAAAATGGAAATATCTAAACCGAAAGAAGATTGCCAGAGTCAAAACCCTTTGTGGCCGAGTCAGGTTTACGAGACCTACATATGCATACATTTATGACCGGAAGCAGATTACGAGATCTGGAAATAATCGCTATTTTACTGCAGTGAGTTCCCGAGAGTCCCAACCAACCAGTGACTGTGAAAGACTGGGGAAATTAGTTATGAGAACTTTCTGTCAATTAATCATGGTAAAACAGGGATAGGATGGCTGATGTTGGGAACGGACGGTGAAAGTTTGAGTCTTTTTAAGATGACATTTTTCTATTACTATCCACATAAATATATTATTTTACTTATTTGTTAATATCGTGACTTTATATTCATGAAAGGATATGGACGGTCGTTTAACATATAGTATATGAGTTGGATGAGTTTGAATTTAGGTTGTATTCAATTAAAAGTCTCAGGAGGTCGTTTGATTTAAATTTAACAAGTTTATATTTAAACTATAATAGGAGTCAATAAAATATGAATAGTATTTCGCCAATAATTTTAAATAATATGTCATTTAAGTTTAAAAAAACAAGATTTTAAATGCATTTAAATAACAGAAAACACGACATCTTGCAACAAATTATTTCATATAAATAATGAAACTTGTAATAGATTATTGTTTTCACAGAAAGTTTTCAGGGTTTAAAAATATCTTTCCGCATTGAGAAAAGTAAACACGCTTTGTGTTAACCTTCTCCAACAACAAGTCACGATAAAATACCGTTGATCCCTTACATAAAGCGAGAATCAATGGCTCTCTTCACTTCCTGTGTTGTTCTTTTGAGAGCACATTCTTAGCGGAATGCTTTCAGGCGAAATTTCAACATTCGGTTATTGTTAAAACAAGTTTCTTCTTCCGAAAATGACAAACTTTAATCTGGTTAAAAATAACAGATTATTTTACAAACAAGACGTGAAGGCTTGCTTTTTATAAAACCTGATTAAAGAATGTCTAATATTAAATAAAACAAAGGATTATACGATATCATTTGGTAATACTGAGAAGCCTACTGGTATTCAAAAAATGCTCGACCTTTCTATTGATTCTTTCATGACATTATTATCTGTAAATTATCTTTATAAACAAAGGCAAATATACGATATATATTTCCACATAATTTAATCATCTTTTAACTGAGAAGATTCATAAATCTCTCTTGAAATTTAAGCCACCTTCAGATTGGGATCCCCCAGCTTTGAATCCAGATCACCCTACAGAGCAGTTTTTAAATATAATTATTTCTAACTTTTCTGATCCTTCATTTGCAGATACTTTACCAAAAAACTATAATTTAACAAAACTGCAGCAAAAAGCTATAAATTCTTTAAAAAATAACAAGGGCATAATAATACTTCCTGCTGACAAGGGGGATGTGACTGTCATAATGAATATGAAAGATTATATTGCTGAAGCAGAAAGACAACTGAGTGACACAGCTACTTATAAAATTTCAAATAGAGATCTTAATGAAGAGTTTTGTTCAAAAATATCTATTACATAAAGAAAAATGCCTTACAAGAAAACTTAAGTGATCATTACATCAATTTTGTAATAAATAAATCTCCAAAAACACCAAAATTCTACATATTTCCAAAAACCCACAAGAATATTTCAAATCCACCAGGAAGACCAATTGTAGCTTCAATATCTTTTCCAACTGAGAGAATTTCTTCTTTTGTTGATGACCATTTAAAAGAATTTGTGACTAATCTCCTTCTGTCGTGAAAAATAGTAATGATTTTTGCACCTTGTGAAAAATGTAGCTCAACCTGTTCCTGAAAATACTAAATTAGTAACAATCAATGTTTAATCATTGTACACAAATATTGAACATCAACAAAGAATTAATTCTGGCAGTCACTACTTAAAAAAACGTCCCAAAAATACACTTCCTTCGTCAGATATTTTTTAACATTAATAAATTTCATTCTAACTATGAATTGCTTTAGGTTTCAAAATTACTTTTATCTACAGCAAAAAGGGACAGTCATGGGAACAAGAATGGCTCCTTCTTATGCTAATCTTGTGATAGGCAAGCTTGAACATGATTTTCTAGAAACCCATATTTTAGAAACGTTACATTGACGATATCTTCATAATATGGACATATAGTAACGAACAATTACAACATTTTTTACAATCACTGAACACTTTCTGCAACTAAAATTTACTTGGGAGATATCTGATTCAATTGCGAGTTACCTGGATTTAGATATTTTTATTGAAAATTAGAAGTTGAAAACTAAAATCAATATAAAAAACAAGAATACATTTCAATACCTACATTATGACAGTTGCCATCCGTCCCATGTAAAAAAAGCCATTCCAAAGAGTTTAGCTAAAAGAGGCCAAAATGTATGCAGAAATAAATATCACTTAGAACAATGTATTGAAAATTTATTAACAGCATTTTCCAAAAGGGGTTATCCACACAAACTTTTAAACAACAAACTGAACACTAAATCACTATCAAATATCACCTAGGAAAAATATAAAAATTAACAATATAGTTCAAGTAGCGTACAGTTTATTGGACAGCTCTGCTTCAACTAAAAACATTTTTAAATACATTCCAAAAATAAGATTTAGAAAACCACCCGTTTTGAAAGATATTTTAGTCCATCCAAAATTACCTAAGCACAAAGACCAAGAAAACGTGACAGTTGGGTCACATCCTTGCAATAAACCCAGGTGTTTAGTTTGCAACATGTGCTCCACTTCAAAAACATTTACAAGTAGTTCTACACAAAAATCATACAGTATATTTGAAGAATTATCATGTGAATAAAAAATATTGTTTACCAAATTCAGTGCAAGTTATGCCTTAAAGATTATATTGGCTCAACGATAAATTGTCTTAGAACAAGGATGACAGGGCACAGGTATACATATAAACACAAAAAGACAGAGCAACCTGTAATGGCCATGGCTTAATACATAATATAAATTTAGAAGAAAAGTGAAACCAATTAGAAAAATATCAGAAAATTTAAGTACAAACAGTCTTAGAACCATGGAACAAGCCTATCAGCTCGTCACTAAACCAAATTTCCAAATGGATTAAATTTAAAGTGCATTAGTCAAAAAAGTGAATTTATAAAATTTAATTATATGTTTACCATTCTACATAATTCATTCTTAATTTTAATTTTTCTGTGTTGATGTTTTATGTTTATTTTGTTCTTATAGCCCTATTTATACCTATTTATATTTTTGTAATTCCCTGAAGACGGCTTAAGCCGAAATACAGAAACTGTTTAATTTAAACAATTGAAGATTTGTTATTGAAGATTAATATATATATATATATATATATATATATATATATATATATATATATCATTTAAAAAGAAGAATCTCTGAGGTTACTTACAGTCTTTAAATGAAATCCTAATATAAGCAATTCAATGTCATAGGCATGGCATTCGGGTTCAAAAACTACAGTCAAAAACTCAAGATCAAATCGTAACAAGTGAATTTTTATTTTGTATTTCTCTATCCAATTATTAAGAAGGATAAGAAGACGTCGCAGCTTTAATAACTTCGTGAATGGTAGATTTCTATAAAATACCATCGAAGTTTTAGTATTACAGTTTTCTTAATGTTAAAAGAACATTACGCTTCATTGTTATGCTTCGCGAACACTTCGCTGACGCTCAGCTAATAAAAACATTTTAAAAGTATAGTATTTTCTGTCGCACGAACTTAGATTGACTATAATTAAAACGTCAAATACGTTAAAATATCAAAGCGCGATCTTAAACGATCTAGTCACGTCATATAAATGTTTATCTCAAATATAGTTCTAATGCCTTTAGATTAGTTATAAACATTCACAGCGAACACGAGGGAATAATAAGGGAACATAAATGAGAGGGCATACTTTGATTGCAATATTGCAACACTATGTGTATTCAATATATTGACTAATTATTACAGAAATCAGAATGATAAGGACATATTGGAAAGCTAATAGGCTGAGGAACGGTTCAACTGAGCAAATTCAATAACACGTGCTCTTCGATTGGCTTTGGGTCAAAGACACGGTGCATTATTACAACTCAAAGCGTCTAGCTGACAGGTGTGTGTTTCATCTGAAACCTCTCAGACCTGGGGGTAAATTACAGATCAATTATTGGAACACGAAAAATATGATGAAATCATATCTCAAAACGTCTGGCTGGCAGTAACCTCGCATTTACAGCTTATCTGAACTCGAGCCATAACGCAAATAAAATTTTGACCAGGGATAGTCCAGTGATGTCGCAATTCAAAGCATTTAGCTCATAGCATTTAGCACGTCTCGCCTTTAAGAAACTAAGATGTCTACAAAATGCTTATTCTTTAAATGATGCATTGTTTATAGATAGGTCTCATTCATAACATAGCTGAAATCGGTGTACGAATACATTTGGTATGAAATATTGGAACACGGATAGTACGGTGTATTAGATCAACGCTTCCGGCAGGTAGGTACGTCTCGCCTTTAAGAAACTAAGATGTCTACAAAATGCTTATTCTTTAAATGATGCATTGTTTACTGTACTAACATAAAAATTACATAATCACACTAGACAATTACTACATTTATCAAAGATTTTTTTATATTGATAAAAATTATGGCTTTACATTTCCTAAAACAATACTAATGCTGTTACAATAAAACACTGTGTTTATTTAACATTGCCTGCCACTTAGTTACATATGTAAAAAAGATTAAAATGATCTATAATATTGTATCACAACAGAAGAAGCTTGGAAATATGGACAATGATACTAACGTGTTTCTTATAGTTATAGACATTGAACACACAAAAATATTCCTCGAAGTAATTTTTTGTCTATATGGTTACATATGTAGCATTATATAAGGTCTTAAGGAGTTGAGCAATAGTGGTCCACTTGCAACAAGTTTCGGCTCACAATTTTCACCTCAGCGATAATAAATACGATATTTTATGGTTCCCTAACCACACACTTCCACAGAGTTAATATTTCCAAACGCTAAGATGTAGCCTTGCATATATGGAACTAAATTTGACACAATTTTCTCTTCCCTAATGCGTCTTATATATGTACCTTTATCTAACTATAATGATTACTTCCAAGTTAAAAAATTTATTATTTTTGTATATTTTAATCACTATATTTCACTTGTTATTGCCAATTGTAATATACAAGATAATTCTTTCATTATTTTCAACTAATTTGAGTACTAAATAGATGCAGTTTTATTTTAAATAAAGTGCGACATTTTAGTGGATGTCATCATCGAGTGTGTTTAAAGCACTCTAGGTTTTGCGTAATCTATTTTTGTATAAGAAACTAGTATAGAAAGAGAATAAGAAAATATTTTAAATCTTACTGTATGTTATAGAAAATATAGAAATCTTACATTAAAATATGTTTAAACCGATCTTAGTTGATGTGAAACTGCAAATTTATATGTACAGAACTAAATTACTTTACTACTTTTAAACTGTAACTCTATAACAACATAATACAGCTCATAAAATAAGAAAAGTTACAATTTTACTCCAAAATTCTTGCAGAGTAAGAAAAGAAATGTATGTTTGCCAGTAAATATAGTGTGGTAAATGAAAATACTTTTGACATATTATTTCCTGAAACGTTTAGTCCAACCTCTGCGGTGTTAGATTTGCTTTTTACAGTAACTTGGCAACGAACAATCTTTATAGAGTATATGATACGTCATTCGTAAATTACATCTTAAGATTTATTTCACTAACCAAAGTTTTATAAGATATTCCCACTCGTAAAACTATTTCTATAGGACGCTTAATCTTTTTGTATTGTTGTATTGTTGATATTTTCTTCTTAGTTCTCAATCTGTATATCCTCACATATATAATATGAGTTCATAGTTATGTTATCGGTCCCTCTGAACTGTAAATACGCTAAAGTTAATAGAAACTTCTCTGCAATAAACACACGAGTACTACACGATAGGCTCTCTTTGGTTCTAATTCAAACTAAGAAGCAATATTGTGCGAATTTCTTTCTAATTCTTGAAAATATGTTACCTAATATATGTATCCCATTGTTTATTGTTAAATCAAGTCTACCACATAAGCATATGCAACTCGATATGCTAACTGATGCAGTATACAGAAATATTATTTAGGAAAGGTTGTATGAATATTTAAACATCGTTAAATGTTACAAGGATAAGAGACTACGTTTCCAGGATTCGAATATATCATTTTTTTTTCAGATCTCAAATACGTAACGCATGGTAAAAAGAATATCCAATACACTGTGATGAGCTCCTGAAAATAAAAAAAATACAACAGAATAATTTAACATAAAAAATTTCAACCATTTACCTAAAGTCAATTTCTGAGTGAAAATCACGACCAATAAAAATTCAAAATATCCCTTAAAGTAAGCTAATATGTGTCTTTAGTTAGAATCCAGTACACCTACGAACCTTTATTTAAGCTGACTAACAACACTAATACCAGAACGCAAATAAAATATACCTTATATCACTAATAAACGCATTTTTGAAATTTAGTATATTATGTATCTTATCAATTAATATGATTGAACCTTTGACCTGACAGTTACAGAGGTCGATACTTGTTCCTAGTCTATGGTAAATACTAATACTCCAATAACCCTTACGTATAATGGTATATTCTAAAAGGACTTCCAGTAATAAAGCTTAGAGAAAGCACTACAATTATCTAGAGTATTAAAAAATATGGTCCTTAAAAGGCGAACAAAGCTCAAAGATAAGGCAACAATGAAAGTACTAAGAACATACCACGAGAATCCACAAACCACCACCTTATCGAAAATAAACTGAAAGCGAAATGTAAATAGTTCCAGGTCTTGTACACGAACCTTTTTATTGATTTATGACGGAAACTCTGCCATGTAAGCTTCTGAGAGCGGTATAAGTCATACGAGACATCGTTACTCATAACTCTCGAACCGTACATTTCTGCAAGTCTCCATACACTTAGAGTGACTTCAACGCTCTTTCAATATCAGGATGTTTTGCTAAAGTAAATTCCTTTACTTCTGCTGGATCTGTATTTAGTTGGTTAATAATATGGAAAATATGTACTAACTTATCTTGTTTTCAATGCAGAATTACAACACACATTTACACAGTGGGTATTGATAATTTATTTTTGAATTTTATGATGTCGCTGTGTTTTAATAAGTAATATATTTGATAAAATATATCTTGGTTTATATGACGAAACACGTTCTAAACTCCTAAACAGCTCTTTAGGAAATTCCTGGAACCTTTATATTCGAGTGGTAAATATAAAACTATTTTCCTTCCCAAAATTGTGTTTATAACAAAAGATTATATATGTACATTTAAAATAGGGTTTCATTTAAAGAAATCATCTATTAAGAAATTTTATTATTATATACAAAACTTATAGTTAGACTAAAGTAAATTACATAAGTTATTTAACGATTAAAGAGTTAATAACACTTAAAACAAACTTTCTTTAGTACTTTTTGACAAATTTCGTAAAAAATACCGCAAAATTATGTTCCATTTTATTGTGATTGTTATAATTATCACAGGGTATCAAATTAAATTGTGTAACATTTAGTTTTACTATTTGTTTTATAATCCTGTATACGCATTTAATATCAATTTTGTAATCAGGAATTGTTTTCCGATAACAACTATGAGATTAATTAATTGCATTAAAGATATTATGTAGATATAAAGCACTGATTATAATTTAAACGTACAGTTCTCAAACTCGTTAACAAGTTCTCAATAACAATAAACAAACTAACACAGTTGAAGTAACGATTACTTAATTTTATAAATGCAAGGTTAGATCCACAGATGCGTATGTTTTTAAAAATTTGTAATAAATACGTAAACTTAAACAAACTGATTATGGCACATTGAATACCATACAAGCAGTTGTGAAACACGCCACGCTCTACTTATGATTTGTGATGCAACGGTCTAGTGGCTCGCCTGACGTAACGTACAGAAGGCAGTCACAGTTGAATAGGAAAATAATAAGAGCTTTAACAGAAGGGTCAAACTACACTTTTTATCATTGATACAGATTCTATAAGTGGTTCACCGATGCATTCCACACAAAATAATCATAGTTTATTTACGCGATAATGGTTGTCTGCAACTCAGTTTGAGAGGCATCAGTACGCTTGCTTGCCTGAAGGTCTGCACACAGAACAGTCACAATTGACTACCTAAACCGTATCGATTAGAACGCTGTGAGTCACTGGAACTTATGACAGTTGACAAACACAAAGACAATGACAATAGGTGTGCTTGACATACCACATGTCCGATTCCGTACGGTGACGTTTGTCACTATAGAAGTGAGTGAAAACAGGCCAGTGCTTCAACTGATCTTCCTCACACAGATTAACCACAGTTAACTGCCTAGTCAATAATGTCTAAAATCGTGTAGAAATATCTCCTTCTTGGAAAACATATAATGGTTTACCTGATTATCACTCATATAAAACGCAGTTAATTACCTAGTCCATAATAATGGTTACAACTGAGTTGATTTTCTGAACATTTCTCTTTTCTTCTTGAGAAACAGAAACTTATGTATGCCTAATCCTAGATTAATCCTAGATTACCGCCTATTCAATAAAGTATTTTTTATTCTCTTAAGACAAGGAGCCGAGAACATGCACTTAGTCTTAATAGAACCTTTGCTCTGATTTCGGAATGACAGGATATTCTGGATGGGTAAGGTTGGGAGTAGAAACCGCCTCTTGTCGAAATTCTTGAGGAAGGATTTTGGGCAATAATATCAGTAGAATCTCCTTAGAATACGGAGAGGCCAGCTTTATACCAGCCTCTATAGTCAAAATAGGCAGGGGAAGGTCGCCTTTATGTCTAGGTTATCTTTAGGTTAGGTCACTTTTTTTGAATCGGCTCACGGGAAGTAGAGCTATAGATGCTTACAAAGTGCAACACTGTTGTTGTTGGAAGAGTGTACAAAAGTGACGATCGCGATTCCAGCATTGTCACTCGCTATAAAAAACTTTGTTAGCTATTAACAGAGTGGTCGGTAGTTTTTTTTAACTTGCTAATAACATGTAAGGTGATCGAAAATGCGCACGCAGTGGTCGCGGCTTAGATTTTGCGTAAGACATCAGAACTAAATGGGCTAATTCCTGGGACCACAGCAGATCTTGTCTGTGTGAATAGTATGTCCTCTATAACTGTTACAATAAAAAGTAATATGTTGGCAAAGTACCTACGTGAGGCATCTTGCACCAGTTTGATTTTGACGGTGGCAACGGTTGAAAACGCCACAGTTTAAATATAAATTGTACTGAAAGCACAAGGGCTATTGTTTCTCATTTGTGTTATTAATTAGTTGCTAAGGTGCATGTCAGAGTGAGCTATATTATATATCGTTGCTGTTTGAAAAACTTCTAAGAGGTTAATGTAGATTATAAGTACTTGTCAAACTCGTTTAAACAGTTTTAGTCAAATTTGAAGTTGCAGACTACATTTCGCAGATTTATTGTTTTACATGAAAGTATGTCATATGTTGACCTTAATATTGCTCTGTCTTGTTGTAAGTTTTATTTAGATAGTTATGTTCAGACATTTTGGTTTGGAGATGTAGAGCCTAAAGAACAATGGTTTGGATTTTGCTGGCGATATTCTCGAGGATATCATCTACGTCTGGATCAGACCGTCCACTTATACTACCTAACTTATTATATCTTTCCTACCATATCAGTAATTAAGAGTCGATTTAGCTCCGAAAATGTAAGGGAGGAAGCTTTAAACACATTTAAAGTATATGTATTATCTTAAAACCATAGTAAATCTTATATATATATATATATATATATATATATATATATATATATATACATACAAAGTATCAGCTAACTAATGTATAATGTAATCTCTGATATATACAGGGTATTAGATAAAAAAAAGTAAAGTTATCTTATTTTACCAGGCGAAGTTAGGGCTAAAAAGACCTATCTAACACTGAACCTGGGGTAATAGATACAGATATATCTATGTATATATTAGAGATACATTAGTTAGGTGATTAAGTAACTGTAATAAATTGAGGCTTTTTACTATGAAACAAAATTTGATAGGTTAAAAACAAAAACATTTATAAATATTGAAAAATATTATTGGAATTTAAATCAATTTAGAATTGGAACAATATTTTTACTATAATGAATAATTTTAAAAGTTTTAGTACATGTTTTACATCCTTTACGCGCCTGTACTATTTACTTGTAGTATTAGCAACACTGAATGGTGGAGTATCATTTCGTTACTCCAAAAAATGAGCCACGCTTCCTAAAACAGTAGTGTTCCTTGATTTTAAATGTTTTTTTAGTGCTTAATTATTAGTTTTGGAACTCATCGAATACCACTTCGAGGATTTGGCCAGGCGTTATGAAAATAAGAAAACTCAGGAAAAATTCCTTTCCATTAGACTTGGTACAGTCAAATGTTTTTAACACGTTAAATAGTATTACGTGTTGCTATAACATTTTGATGTAGCCTTAGCTAAGAATATTACAAGAGGTGTGGTATAGTGTACTTCTACCTCTTAGTACAATAATAAAAGTTTACCAGGCATTATACATATTTTTAAAACACCTATTTACGTAATTCATACAAATATTCGTCATACTTCATAATATTCCAGTCAAATAGTGTTTAATTAATATTACTTGGTTTATAAATTCTCATTAAATTTAATTTGCATTTGTTGTAACTTACTTCATACACTAAAATATAGAATGAACAATGTGTTTTGGTGTATGAGATAAGCTGAAACAACAAGGCGACGTTGACGGCTTTCCAAAGAAAGTGTTCTTTCAAATAAGATTGTATAAAAAGCATTTCCATGTTTCTTGAATAACAAACTCAGCAGCGTATTTATTTTATATCGCTAGTACTTTTATTGACAATGCAATATCATAGTAATGTAAAATGTTGTGACCTAACAAAGCATTGCTGATTTAGGCTGTATTTATTTAGCAATATTTTATGTTTGGTCTTATTATAGCAATGAAAGTCAGGAATTTTGATGTAAATAATTATCATTAAGGTTGCTTTAACTTCGGATTTTTAACATTCCACCGGCTTTAATTATTGTTCCATAATTTTAAAAACATTCATTTAATCTGTGACAATATTATGTTACTATAATACATGCGTCATTTTACGTTATTCATGTAACTATTTTGTTAAACACATTTCGCAAATGAAGATCCACATGTTTACTCTGGTGCAACGAAGCATATATACAACTTGAAATTCACTGTGATATAAATACGTTTATTATATATTAGTGTAAATTGCAAGTTACCTGTACTATCTTCTTCAGGGCTGTCACCATGAAGAACAGGAGGGGGAAAAACTAGAATCTCGAACAGACTAATACACAAAACGTTACAGCTTATAAGCTAATAATCTGATGAAGCATGAGCTTGATAAATAATATACTGGCCACAATTGAAATTTGTTGTAGATAACCTCTATATATGCTCAAATGTCGTCACTTGTGTGTATGGATGTAAACATCAAAGAATACAAGATACCTTATATAAACTGTTATTACAAATTTCGTCAAGTGTAAACTCCTATGATTATATTTTGTCTCTATGACCATGATATTAAATATATCTGCAATATTTCACTAAGATGGTTTATTTATTTACTAAAAACTCCTGTAAACTGAGTCAGAGTAAAATAAACAGGACGTTTCGGGAGAGAAGCATAACACAAATGGCGGTGTCAGAATCACTAAGTCATTCGTCTGTGGGGTAAAACTGCTTGTGACACTTCTGTGGTTGAAAAGCACGTGATATACTCGTTTTTTTCAAGGCAACGTGCCTTTAAGTACTTAAAATATTTTTTCATCTGTGTTAAATAATTAAATATTTCTTTATGCACAAGGCATTAAAATACAAACTAACAAATATATACCGGTTTTAATTTATATACGTAAATATTTACCTTAGAAAATTATCTATAATTATCTTAGGACATTTTAATATGAAAAAAATGCGTTAGATACAAAGTAGCTAGGCATGTGTTCTGGTTTGTGAGAAGAACTTTGTATGGGCTTTTTACACAACTTGCTAGCAAGACGCCTTCTGGGAAAAAATGTTAAAACGCCTAATTTATTTATTCTTGTAGACAACTAAATCTTAAATCTTAATGTAAATCCCTACCAAGTAGAAGTAAGCTACACCACGTTCCGTAAAAGATTGCAAATTTTCAAATCGGTTAACAATTTTTTTCGAGATGTCCTATGAACAGTTTGATAGAAAGTTACAAAATAGAATTTAAAACAAACATTACACATTCAACAGCATGTCGCATCAAAATATGAAATTAATTATGCTCATTCTTGTAGAAATTAGAAATTCAAGAAAAGTTTTATAGTCTAGATATGAAACATTGCTCGAAATATCAAGCCACATAATACATTTAAATGTTTTTTTCACTATTTTTAGTTGTATTGTGTGTTTTAATAAAAGTTTGCTCTCGCGTCACTATCAAATTATGTATCTATTAGGATGGTTAGGATACGTGTGTTAATATTTCATATGTTTGAATCCCATACTGGTGTATTGAGATTGTTTATGTATTTATTTATTCTGATAATTTCTCCTTGCCATCATGGGTTAAGAGGAATGTAGGAAATATAACCTAACGTTTAGAAAAAGCCCATTAACTGACATACAACATCATTGCACTCAGTGTTTCTCATATAGAAATAATGCTTCATGCACAATTTCAAGTATGTTGGTCCAATCGATTTCGAGCAGATAAACTTTTTCAGTCGGAAAAGGATTTTTTCATTTCGCACGAGTTATAGGTTTCGGTAAATCTCAGCCAATAAACAAATGTAACAAGGTATGAATTGTGTTTGTCTAGCAATTCTTGGAAATAGCCGGAGGAAAAAGATATATTTTCTAAACTTCGGATATTTTGTTTAGCGCTGATGGCAGACTGTTACAGTGTGATGAAATAGATATTTTTACAGCTAAGTGTAATAAAATTTTAAATGTATAAGCTATTTTTATATTTTAAAATGAGATATACGTATGTCCTATGGTTGAATATTATAAACGTTCCAAAAGTACTCAAAGAATAACGATAAAAATATTCAATATATAAATAATTAATTTTTGAGAAAATATAAAAATAAAGATAAAGACTTCGTGGAGTTAAATTAGTATGAACTTCTTTTTGATGAATAGCGGTGAAAAACATGCGGTCTCACTGGAGAGGTAAAGCTTACACACAGTCTATAAATAACCAATACTGTATCCTGTGTTTGATCCTTTTGGTCACCGTACCATTGGATTTACTTGGGTATATTACGTCATCGTGGTCCATAAAATGAAAATAGGATACATAATTAACTTTTATGTAATGATTTTTTTCTAAAGTCATGTATATACCTTAATTTAAAGGTTTTATAAATTTTTTTGGTTGTGTTTTTATTTCAAAATGTCCTTTTTAATACAAATATTTCAAATGTTCACTAAGTTTACCATATTACATCAGTGATTGAAATATATAGGTTTTAATAAATTTATTGATACAATAACATGCATGGCATCATCCAATTATGTAATGTAATTTTGTTAAATAATGTATTATAACACTTAAAACTATAAGTTATTAAGATTTATTTAAAACGCCTAACAACTAAATATAGTAGGATATAAGTTTTGCTTTATTACTCAATGGTGAATACTATAAATAAAATCTTACGACCTCACTCCTGGAAATAAAAATTGGTTAATTAAATATCACCTTTAACAAATCATTGCTGTATGATAAGATGGGGAATATAATCATAATAAGTGTTTAGACACGTATATTAATGGAGATTCTCCTTATTTCATTCTAGGAACAAAAATATATTTCTTCACATTAACGGCATTATACAGAACATTAATCTTTTCAGTCATGAGAAGCAACTCAAACTACCATCACTCATTTGTGGTTATAATTATTTTACACATATTCAAAAATGATGAAACAAATTACCATATAGTAGGTTATGGTGTGCTTTTCATTTAATATTTACAATTCCAAAAAAGTTATACCTATTATTAATAAATAGCAACATATTTATTTAATAAGAATTTCAACAAATTAATCTATGTTATCGAATGCAAGCGGAACACTACCTTAAGAAACTGGATATATTTTAAACTATGATTTTCCGTAGCATTTTTGCCATTCTGCATAAATAAATAAATTTATCTAAAAAATATATATATGTGTGTGTGTGTGTGTGTGTGTGTGTGTTTTTTATATATAATAATATATATATATATATATAATAATACTGTATATATTATAAATTATAATAACTATATTACGTAGCAAATAAAAAGAAACGGTCAAGGCTTCTTGACAGTGCAAATTTTGTAATCGATTTTGTAATAAGAGGATATATAATTAGTTATGGAAAATGGCAGTACGGTCAACCAATACCATCACGAGAAATGGCATGCGGATTGATTAGTAAGGGGTGGAGATATAAATGTAACAAAATTGCTGTTGGCATTGAAAGCGAAGGGTTTAATTTAAAGTATTATTCAAAACGCATGCATGAGTACCATGCAGCATGTTATCATATAATACCGAGCACAAGCTTGCTTTATCAATGTGAATACACCTGACTCACCAGTTCAGCAAAGTTTATTGAGTGGCTACCAGACCCTTCATGGGTGATGCTGAGTTAGAGAGGAGTCTGTTTTGTGCCACTGTCAAAACTCTAATTGGGATAGAACTGTCTGATGTTTCAGAGCTGTTGAACAAACATCAACACAGGCAGATTTACTAATGTTGAAATTGCGTGTGTGATACAAATGTTATTCTACCTCTCTTTAATTTGTTTTGATTGTAAATCAAACTTTAAGTGGCACGTAGTAAAATTTACAAACTGGTTGAAAAATATATTCACTGAAAAGTTTAATGATAAAATATTAGAGTAATGTAATATAATGGACCGTTGAACCTCTGGATAAAGTAAACAAAAACTCATAAATTACTATGACGACTGACGGTGCATTAAACATTTTAAAAAGGATCCCTGGAACTCATGTAAATAAAAGTTATTGATGTTAAGCATTGGGAAGTAAAAATATTTCCCGTGTAAACTTCTATGTAAACTTTTTGTTGCTAGCAGGAAAAACGCTCCAGCTAAATTGAATCTTTTCTAGTTTTCAAACTTGCGAAAATTATTACGATAAAATGGAGTATTTAATACTTTGTATTTGATTGACACCTAATAAGCTTTCATTCATAATTGATAATAAGCATATTCGTTTATATTCAAAAGTCCATCTTGGTTGTTCTTATGTAAATTAATAACTTTTTTAAATTCAATCTTGTATATACAGAATTTTTGTGCTTGGTGCCAATTCTAGCTCTTATAAATGAGTTATTTCCATAACTAATTATAATTTTAATTGCAAAGTAGTAGTGTCCAGAAATGTGAATTCACTGAAACTATTAATGCTTACATATTAGAAATTAATTGAAGATAATCTTTAAATATATCTATATTATGTAAATAAAAATACCTTTAACGCACAATGACAAATAAGTGTTACACAATATTATAACGCCCCCTTAAACCTATAGAAATAAATCTCAATAATGTCACTACTCAATTATAACGTGAACACTTTTATGGCAACCCTTTGTTACTACCAGGAAAATACTCCCTCAATGCCGCATCTCACTTAGTAGTTATTACTTTGTATTAAGTAACTATGGATTGTAAACTAAATTGATAAACAATTAATAATATGTAATTTAAATGAAAATATGATTTTCTATAAAGTGATACGAGACGTACTGTGTACGTTAATACTCAACCAAGGATTAATATTCCCTGTAATATTAGTATAAAACATTTACAATGGAACGTATGCAAACCTTGAAAAGTTTCAAAATATACACTAAGACTGAGTTAATTAAGTACATAATAATATATCAGGGATATATTTAAAAGAGGCTTAGCAGTTTGTAGTAAATTG
Source organism: Homalodisca vitripennis (assembly GCF_021130785.1). Taxonomy (NCBI): domain Eukaryota; kingdom Metazoa; phylum Arthropoda; class Insecta; order Hemiptera; family Cicadellidae; genus Homalodisca; species Homalodisca vitripennis. The sequence continues at coordinate 196,535,601 of NC_060207.1, forward strand.
CACTTGAACATAGCCTATTTATTATTTTAAATGGGTCATTTTTATATTAACAATTTATAAATAAAAGACCTAAATTGTTTATACTAATAAAGTCTGAAATTTACATTAGATCTTTGTCTCTTTAAAGATAATTTAACTAACATTAATTAAGTGTTAATTTATAGTTTTAGTTTCTTTAGAAAAAGATACACACAATTTATTGTTTACTATATTATAATTACCGTGCAATTTTATTTAGTCGTCGTTAAACGTGTTGCAGCGTATATGAAATTACGTTATTATTACATATAGGCATGCTTGAGTAACATTACAAAACATTCAGTGCCTGAATTTCATGGTATAAAGATCCGTATAACATTGAAATGAACTGTACTTTCAAGATTACACTGTCAAAGGGTATCACCTTGAAGAGTTTTATTTTATATTAACTTTTGATTGGTATGTATAATTTGGTATGAAAATGTCTTACAAAACGTTAATTAAACAAAATAAAATACCAAAGTACTATTCTTCATTTAAAGTACAGTTTTTTTTTAACGATAGAAGTATTGTGAAGGAAACATGATTTTCCGGACATTTACCATTATTAAGTAAAACAATACAATCGGTACAATACGTTTTGAGATTTTAAATCTGATCTCTTCTTCAGGTAAATGACTAAACTAATGCATACTAAAATCTATATTAAAGAAAACTAAATACATCAGAGCGTTGTAACACGCATAAGCGAAGGAACAACAACAGCCAATATGTATGAGTATTCCATGCATACTAAATCTAACATGCACTTTATAGAAACACTACTTTTAAAAACTGAATTACAGACTGACTGCAGGTTAAAATAGGTCTGCACTTACATGCCAACCAAATAGAAATGAACAGAGGCCAATAGTAAATGGCGATCTTCACGGCAGAGAAACAAGATGCCGGCAAAGGAAGGAGAGTTAAGAATGGGCCATTTCTATTATTGGTTCATGCTAGATGTACTACTTAAAACCATACTGTGATTCCGCATTGGTTTATTATTACACATATCTTATTTGTTTGATACTTTAGTTCTTCGGACCAAAAAAGGATGTGCAATTTTTCTTTTTCTGTTAGGCCTCTCGTGTTTTCTTTGTGTGCTTTCATCCTTACATTTAATGATATATTTTTCTCGTCTATGTATTCCCTATTGCAACTATATTTTATACTGTAAATACAGTTTTTTTAAATCCTGAGAGCCATTTTTTGGTTTTCGTTTTACGAGACTTTTGTCTAAGAATATTATGTGTTTTAAACGTGGATCTAATGTTCGCTTTTCTACCTACTCTTTTAATTTTCTTCAATAATCCCGTCATACAACGGATTGACAAAAACGCAAATTTATCACCGTTCCGAATAACTGACTTTAAAATGTTTCTTCTAGTTCATTTGCCCGTGTGTTTTTCCACTGTTTGAGGGTATTTATTATTTATTAATTTGTATGTAAAATATATTATTATATCTTAGGATTAAGAGCTGCCGGTCTTTTGCGTTAGTCTATGAAATGTTATTTTCAAATATTTAAATTGATTTCTCCAAAGAAAGACTTAAGTACAATAAGTAATTTTTTACTCATAATCATCTGCATCTTACGCAGTTATTTAATATAAACCCAACACACTATTTAATAATAACAAAAATATTAAAAATTAAGTCATTTGGAAATACTGTATTGTCATTATAAATAATATTTATTGTATAAAAAATTGGTTATTAGCTTCTTTATACATCTTATCTAGAGGGTAACTTTCATTTTCTTTTCCATTCAGTAGATATCGAAATCTACTAAAATGTTACAACCAAACTCTTAAACTCTGGTAAAGGGTTTAATATAAAATCCGCTTTTCCGAGTACACAGGAAAAAACCATTAAAACGCAGGCAGGAAAACTCACCGATGTATAGTTTTCAAACAAAAAATTTATACTTTTGTCTTATAATCATCTGCATCATAAGCAGTCATTTAATATAAACCCAAAACACTATTTATTACTAGCAAAAATACTACATATCAATTCATTTGGATATATGGTATTGTGATTATAAATAATATTAACTGTATAAGAGATTGTTTATCTGCTTCCTTATACAATATTTTATAGAGAGTAACCTTCATTTATTTTTCCATTTACCAGTTACTTAAATTACGTAAACGTTACAATTAATATCTAAAACCCTGATAAGCTGTTTAATGTAAAGTCCGCTTTTCCCAGTACACAGGAAAAAACCATTATAACGCAGGCAGTTAAACTCCCCGATGTATAAAGAATTTTCAAGCAGAAAATTGATTCTTTTAGTGACTTTATTTACCACGAAACAGTTTGTTGGATTGCACTGAACACAAATCTGACGTATCGTCAGAAATATACAACAAAATTGTATTTCCGCACGCAATGGCTGCATATAAGATAACAATCGTGTATTATTAAAAAATCTATATCTTGTAATATCTAACTGGATAAAGCTAGATAACAACCTAATCTTATGAAGTTGTAAGTACCCCTTTTCAGTCTTAGTTGTCCTTGAATTCGTTAAAACTCATAGTAGCTACCTTGTGTAGACTTTACATTTTTTTAAATATTAAAAATACTATCAGTTTTCACAATAATAACACAATTCAATTTATTTGACAAAAAGTGTCATATAAGCAACCAAATAAAATACTAAAATAGTATTGTGCTAAAAATAAAGATATATCTGAAATTTAATTCTAACGTACTAAAAAGTGGTAAACAACCATAGGAAGAATACGCCTCACCTTCACGTGACATAATTTTGCATAATTATCTTGTATTATGAGTCAACTAGTGCATTTAATGTTTAGTATTAAAATGATGAAATGTATATATTGGGCTGTATCATATATTTCATGAAATAAACTTTATGCAACCTTATTACAATATTTCTTTATGAGTATAAAAACATTGTATATGGCACACAAGTATGGTTTTTATAATAGCATAAACTAATTAACAATTGTACAGTTCAGTGGCAATCAGGTCGGGTAAGGGGAGGGAATCGTTGCTGCATATTTAGACATTTAATAACGATTTCATTATTTATAAACAAATGTTATGTGAAGAGTGAAAATGTTTGCGGAATTTTGTGTTACCTATTAATACTTTAAGCAGGTTTTCGTCCTTCTATGAATAAAAAATCTTAATATTTAATTTACAAAATAATATGTTTTTAGGTACTTGGAAAATATTAGTCATCTTGATAGATAACACATGTTTTATATGCTTTACTAGAAAATATTCCTTCTATAAACTTTTTGGATTAAATTCTTTTTTCAAGTCAGGATTCATTAATGTTCCTCTTTCCATAACAAATGTAGTTATTATAAAGCACTTTAAAAGGTAAATATTTTGCTATTTAAATACCTGAAATAACTAGCTAGATGTATAAACAATATGAGGAAACAATATCAAAGAGAATTTAAACACATTGTAGTGCTCAGTTAACTATTAGAAATTTTAATTGTATTAATAAAAAAATATATATTTTTGGTAATTTTAAGATTTTTCACGATCTTTTCATACATCTGTAATTATTACGTAAGCTGTACACTTTCAAAAATAATTACAAACGAGATTTTAAATATTATTATGTAACTATACAAATCATAATTACCTCTAGAAGAAGATATAGATTTACAAATGCAACAAAAGAATAAACATCACAAATTCTTAACCCCCTTTTCCCTTTTTTATCCTTTAAAGAAAAATTTTAAATAAAGTAAAAAGCTTCGTTGAGTTTAATTCATATAAAGCTCTGTTTGATAAACAATGGTGACAAACATGTGGTCTCAATGGTGGTGGTAAAGTTTACACACAGTCTATCAATAACCAATACTGTATCCTGTGTTTGATCCTTTTGGTCGACGGATCATTGGATTTACTTGGGTATATTACTTCATCGTGATCCATGAAATGAACACAGGATGCCTCATCGCATTATAGTTAGCTTTGCGTGGCAATTTTAAAGTCGCATTTTTGTTTTTAAATTGCATTATATTTATCTTTAAAAAAATTTAGATTTGCTGAAGTTGGATGGGGTGAACTGTTTTTCAGTACTGTTTAACTTAGGCTTTTTTTAGGCTTGCAGTATTACTAAAAACCAATTTTTTACGAAAGAATAAAATTTTTCAATGAGGTACGTAATTAGTTTTGAAGTAATTTACTGTGTAAATATTTTAATACTACCTTCTAGTTATTCTTTGTTTGTAGGTTATTTTTGACGATGGAAGGATTGTGAAGGAAACATTATTTTTCCGGACATTTGCCATCGTTCAGTGAACCAAAAAAACAGTCGTATGTGGTTAGTAGACGAATAAAGACGTATTGTGACTTGTATTCCGTAGTTCAAGTTTAATGATTAGTGTTGTGTATGGTTTTTTATTAAGAGCATGTTTATAGAGTTAGTGAAGTTGACAAACAACATGGTGGTTTGTGATTCCTGACTTAGGCGTGCCATAACGCTTTGGTAAGATTTGTTTATTTTAACCTAGTTTGTAATTATGTATTAGGTTAGTTCTTTACCTGAAGAAGAGATCAGATTGCAGGTCTCGAAACGTAGTGTTACTGACTTTTTGTTTCACTGAACGATGGCCAATGTCCGGAAAAATCCTGTTTCCTTCTAGTTATTAATTTTTATTAATATATACATAAATATACTTGTAATAGAGAACACGAAAACCCAAACAAACACACCTTTTATGTAAAATGTGAAGTAGGCCAAATGACATGATACAATAACAGTACCGTTCATTTACACTGCCGCCATAGTATTACTGCATAAACACTCTTCTATTACACATACCGGTACTATGATAATAATCCACTGTAATAAGAAAACAATATTACTTTATATTATTACACAAAAAGGACTTATTTAAATCAATATATTTATATTCACTTTATTCTTCGTATGTTTGTGGGAAATAAAACATTATTGTAAATAAACCCCAGTGATCATTTTAACTTTAAATTATTGTTAAAACTGACTGCAAGTCTTTGTCTTGCACTGACCTTGCACTCTCTAAGTTCATTTGAATCGTTGCCCTTAAATTTTACTCCAGAAAGCATGATTATGCAAACATTAAATTTTACAAACCCCAAAATTAAGTTTTTCTGAGTCCTTAAAAGAAGGAGAAATACTAAAATTTAATCGATAATAGGTATACATGTGAATTATAACTTAAAATTAGGACTGGTTTTATTAATACATACTTGCAATGTGTTTAAAAAAGCATTATGTCATCATTTTAAATATTTACAATTAACACCAATAGATGTTAATTTAAAATATTCATATCATAATTTATAGCAAACAAAGTTATATTTTTAAAGTTAGTTAAGTTCTGATGTTAAGATGCTAAAATAAGGACATATCAGACTCAATAATAGTTGACACGTACTTAAAAAATCACAGGATCATACCAATCCGTAAAATAAAGTCCGTAAAAACACCCCACCAGAGTCAGTGTCACATTGTAGAAATTAAATACGGGCACTAACTGTGATAGCGCTGGAGGTCATTTGATACTAAAACGTGGGACAAAATTCAGAGGAATGTGTGTATATATGGGTATATGTTTTGTTGAACATATAAAATATGCGTTAAATGAGTTTGAATTTAATTGCATCCAATTGCAAGTTCCAGGAATATGTTCCCTACAATTAAAAAGAGATCTTATAAAGGTAATGTTAATCATGATGAGTAATAGAGAAGGATTGTAAAACTTTAACAATAATTTTTGTTTTAAAATCTTTAAAAAATGACAACATTGTATTTAGAACAATAACAGTGAACATTGCGTCATGTATAAGATTTCTTAATATAAATAATAATTTGTATTAGAATATTCTTTACACAGAAAGTTTTCAGGGTGGAAAAATGTCTCTCCGCCTTGAGAAAAGTAAACGCACTTTGTATAAAACATCCAAAAAACAAGTCGCGATAAAACTCCATTGATCGCTTACAAAAAGCGAGCATCAATGGTTCACTTTACTTTCTGTATTTTCTTTTATGGCACATATTTCTATAAATGCTTTCAGGTGATATTTCAGCTCTTGTTTATTAAAACAACAAGTAGTTTTTTTCTAAAAATGAAAGACTTATAAAGTAAATATAAAATTCATTCAAGCAATATTTTATAAAGAAATGTAGACTTGCTATTTATAAGGAGCTGGTAAATAATTTTTAACATTAAACCAAAGAAAGGATTATACAACAACGTTGATAATAAACAGATAAGCCACGTCACATTCCAGAACACCCCAACATTTCTCTTAAAACTTTCATGAAATTCTTCTCTCTAAATTACCCCTAACGATAAATACAAAAATTCAATATATCTGCGTTAAGTTTCCAGATTATTTAAATAATATTTACTCTATTACTTTGTGGTTTCAATTAAATAACTAGAACGTACAATTCATTGTTCTAGTTTACTCTTCATTGTATGATTGTTAATCTTTGTTATAGTTATGAACAGTAATGCTTGTCGAATGGTTAATATAAATGCTGAACATTCAACGGCTGATGTATAAATGTCTTTCTATGAATGGCATTTCCTCGATGACACCGGGATTATGTATCATCTTATACCTTACCATACTAAATATTTTTCTAATAATTTGCTTAGAGGTTATGAACATTCGTATTCATCTTCATTACTCCTCATCTAAATTGTTTATAACTCTAAAACTTGCGTGTGCTATAATATTTTGTCAAATTTCATATAATACAAGAGTTTTCTACATTAATTTACGACATAAAAGTAACATTATTGACTGATTACAATACATTATTTCAAATCAACCTCCTACGAGAACAAAACTATGTTAATAATCATTCTGGAATAATGATGATTCACATGTTAAAAGCTGTTATGTTTAATGTGGAAAAAGCGTAAATAGGCAGATATGCATAATTTAAAACTTGTTTGGAAAAATCCTTAAAGCTGTTTATATTCTTTAGAAGAAACCCTAAACTCTAATATTAAATATATCTTCAGAATCAATAGCGTTCGGCCTTTAAAATGATGGCAATCAAGATCGAATTATGAGCAGTGGAAATTTTAATTGCATAACTCTATCCGATTATTAAAAACAATGAATGAAAACTCCGTAGCTTCCAGACCTTCGTGAATGGTGGAATTTCGTAAAAGTACATTATTAACTGTATAAGTTTAAACTCAATTGTTACAAATTTAATGAAATTAACATTACTAACGATGTTAAAGTCTGTAATGATCAGCCTATAAATATAATTCAACAGTCAACTAATTTTTGTCTTACATTAGCGTAAAAACAAAATAATTAAATCTTGATATAAGTAAAACTAACAAAAACTTCCTAATCATCTCATATGATACTTTTAAGTTAATATTCTTCTCTAGTGAAATAAAAGTACATAATCTTTTATTAATGTTTAACTGTAGGAATTAAATTGGATTTTTATATTACAAAAATATTGGGAATATATGAGATAGAATTAGTTCAAGGATTAAAATGGCTCCTTTAGTGATCATATAACTTTTACATACGTAATAAAAACATCCATGTGGGAAATGCGTGGGAAAAGAATACCCTCTGATTGATGTTATTCAATATTGCAACTATATATTTACTACTTTGTATCGAGTACTTTGATTGATTAATACAAGGTTCAGAACGATAAGGGCTTATTAGAAATCTAATGGAGTAAGGAACAGCTCAACTAAGCAGATTCAATAACTCGTGCTCTTTGATTGACTTTGGGTCAAAGAGACGGTGTTATTAAGCCTCAAAGCGTCTGCCTGATAGTTACGTCTCATCTCTAACTCGATGACCGCAAGGTGCATTACAGATTGAATATTGGAACACTGATCGTATGACTTTACCACAGTAACCTGAGACTAGCATTTAATTAACACCAATAGATTATTAATTATTAACTAGAAGAAGTTTACATGGAATGATTTTAACTGGATAATTTATGTTGTACTAATAAGAACATTGGAAAAATGTTTTTACTTTATAAAACATTAAGATTTCATTTCCCTTCGCAAAGTGTAGACTCACAACACGGGCGTCGGCGTCTTGGCACGAGACATTGAAGCTGTAGTCTAAGAAGGGTTATTTCTAGTCGGTAATTACTAGAAGAGGAGTAGAATTTGTGAAACTGGTAGCCATCTACTCAAATAATACGTGAGATACGTGAGATATTTGAGCTAACCTAAAAACAAATTCGCGACGGTATTAGCCATTTAATGAGACAAAAAACTTATTACAACAACGTGCTCGTCAGAAGGACGACGCCACAACTTGTATCTATTTCAATCAAGCAAATAAAAGATCTTCAAGGGTAAGTTACTTTACTATTTACAATTTTACTTTACGTTACATTCATTTTTATATATTTGGCATCAAAGGGCTAATTTAATAATACGAAAATATGAATTTTACTTACGGACACAGCGCGCGAGGTGAAATCGGTCACGTAGTTGGGCTGCTACAAAGGGTTAGAATAAAATATTCATACGCGTGCCAATTAGGTACTCCGCCGATAATTTAGTTCCGGAACATTGGATAAAAAAATGATATTAAATTGTACTGGCTGACTAGGTTGTGAAATGTTACATTATATAAAATCTAACTAACTAACGGTACACTATTATGATGAGATCAGCATGATGTTACATTACCTATAACAACGCTTTTTATTAGTACGGTTCCTGATATTTGCAATGAATTTTCCTTTTTGTATATAATTCTTCACGTCTACAGTCCTTATTAAATCGAGGAGAAATTTACAAATGGAAAAAATGGAAGGCATACAAATGTATTAGAATACAAGTTCAACTCATAGCGCTTCTCCGTTCCATACACATATAATATATTTCCTCTATTATAGAAATAAAAATCCAAATATTTTCATTAAGAATGTCTCATATGTAAGGTCTTAAGAAGTATTGCTACACTTTGAACAACTTACGGCTCACAATCTTTTATTCAGTGACAATAAATACGATATTTTATGACTCCCTAACTACATACTTTCTCAGAGTTAATATGCCTTAACGATAAGGATAAGATGTAGGGTTTTATTCATGAAAGAATATTTTAAGTAACTTGTCTTCCCTTATCCAGTAAGGAATAACAAATGTAACGTGGGAAACTACAATTCCTGTATACTCTCAATACATTGAAGTAACTTGTTTTCCATTTATTTATTATTTTTGTTATAATTACTTTTAAAATCCGTAAGCAAATTTACAACAATATTTCTTAGATTTTAATTTACTTAATATAAGTTTCGTTACTACTTTAGGTAATGTGAGGTACTTTATTTGTAGTTATCATTAAGTTTTGAGCATTCTAGGTTTTTCCGTCACCTAATATTTTGTATAAGAAGTCTAATATAATAGAAAAAAATTAAATACCCAATACTTTACTTGATTGTATTGAACCATTAAAAAATTTTTACATCAATATAAGTTTACGCCAATTGTATTTGGGGCTAAGCTACGAATGTACAACGATACAATTAGTATTAAATAAGAATATATCGACAGCTAACAAGACTTTATAGGCTTAATTTTGGCACAACGGACAAGTTTTAAACAGGAAAAAAGACATAAACATTATATTAAGTTTAAAGTTTCGAAATACTTCAGACTGTCAAAGCTTAAAGGGAACGTTCTGCTCTCTCAAAGTTGTCGGATCCGTTTATTAAAAGAGAAAACAGTTTATATTAAACAGCTACTTACAAGTAATCTCGAAAACACACTTCTGTAAGACTTTAGTTTGAACAAATCCTTTGCAGCAAGTTAATAGTAGAATACATTATGCAACGCAATTCGTAACTAAAAACATTATTAACATAAATTATTTGAAACTAAATTACTAGTAATGGAATTCTGAATACATTACACAATTTGTTTGAAACATAAGCCTTACTTTTAAAGTATTTAAACTGAATTAAAATCATAAGTATAGTTGGTAAATGTGTCCATATTTTATAATTATAGTTCTTACTTCGGCATTCCGTTATAGATATATTATATTCGGACGCAAACACGTAATTCCTGAACCAGTTGTATTTTTATTTTTTAAAAGTTAAATAAAACGCCCCAAATTTGATTTCCCATGTGATACTTAATTTTTTCGTTCTATAATAACAAACACTAAAGTATCTGGTCAAAGCTTGTCGTTTTTATGAATTGAAACGATTATGAATTGAAATACGAATTTTTCCAACGAAACCATTACTTGCAAGAATGGCACATATGTACATACACGTTCATTAGCTGTTATACGTAACATTTAAAATTTTTAAAACAAATGATTATCGGAGTTCAACTAAATGCCTTAAACTAAATCATTTGACATTATTACAAATGTAACTCTTAAAAGAATTATACAATAAAACCTTCATTGGAATGAGGAAAGCTCCATATGGAAGAGTTAAATTTTCACAGTAAAATGTATAGTTACAGATCATCATTCAGTATAGTGTGGTAAATGTAGAATGCGTTTTTATATATTATTTCGTGAAATATACTCAGTTACAACAAATCTACTGTCAGATATTTTGTCTTCTTTCGAACTGAATAGTCTTAAAAATACATGATATTCAAATCATATCTTAAGACTTATATTTAAACATGCATTATAATTAAATATAAGCTATTTTTATCTCGTAAGGCTAATTCTTTATAGCACTCAAATTTTTATAACCTCACATACTAAATAAATTTTCTTAGTTACCTAAACCGTCACTATGAATTCTTAATATGCGGAACTTTAAAGCAAACTTCCCTGCTATATAACACAAGTCCTACGCAATGGTTTTCTCTCTGGCCCTAATTATATAATAAAAACAATTTTGTGTAAATTTTGTTAAAATTCTTAAGTATATACACTTTATATATATATATATATACATATATATATATATATATATATATATATATATATTGGGACTACGTTCTCAATCAATGGCGTCGTGCCTGTACATTTTATAACGTTGCCCCCGATACCAGAACCTGATATAACTATGTAAAGATATTCCCTAATTCTGAGTAAAATCTCATGAAGTGACATTTTTAGGGCAATTGCTCCTCAAGATTTGCTGATAATTAGAGAGATAAGCAGATATAAATACATTTTTCAGCCCATCGAGTAATTCAATAAATTTTACCTATAAGTACATCATAAATCTATTTTATAAATATGAAGTAATACCCAATACATAAGATAATAGATAAAGATATTAGATAATTATTAGGAATAAATATCTTGGGAATTTCAAAGTGCAAATTACTGGTATGAAACGTAACTTATTTTAAAGATTTTTCCTATGTCTAAACCATTATTACTATCTGGAGGAGTTTTGATACACTCAAAACCAGTTATCTGAAGGAAAATTAAGAGAACAAAACTGTTAGTCAATAGAAATTAGATAATTAAAATTGTATGTATATATATATATATATATATATATATATATATATATATATATTATAGTTTTCAGAGAAAAAGAAATCTTAGCCGTGATGCTGAGGGGAGATTCAAAGAGGTTTCAGAAATGATGTATGAAGAACGCATGATTGTTATTTTCAACTGTCGTACGAAAAAAGGCTGTGATATTAACCTTTATTTTAGTACAAACAAATACGTAAATAAAACTTATCTGCATATAACTATTGAATGCATACAAGTGATTTACGGGATTGTGTATTTTATCAGTAAATATGATTTACAATAATCCTCCTAATTTACTTTTTGGCGGGTAAAGGGATTATGTTTGTGAAGGAGGCTTTTCAATTAATTACATTAAACGTCTTGAGTGACAACGGACAAAAATATTTTCAAATTTTAATAAAACCATTCGGGCGGGCATTGAACCTGTAATCTCACAGGTAGAGAGGCAAAACCTTACTTACAGTCAATGGAAAATAGTATTTCCTGTAATGAGACTTGCAGAAAGCCTTAAATATTATCTATAATATTCAGTATATATGGTCCATAGAAGGCGAAAACTTCCAATCTAAGCTACAATGAAAATAAAAAACGCTATCGCATAAAACCTGACAGTGAACTGTAAATATTTTCGGGTTTTTGACACAGAAACTTTTTCTGATTTAGGATGGAAACTGTGATGGATAAAAGATTATTAGTTTAATGGTCTTCAATGGTCTTCTTTATGTATCTATTACGAATTACCGAAGGGTCAGTTTCGTTAAATGCGTGAAACAAGTCAAATACCCAGCGTAAGGCTGCTTAGGTTACATTGTAGGTTTTATTCAGTTTCAACAGGCAGCTCTGAAAATGAGTTCCGGTTATTAAATTAAGGGCATCAAGTGACAGCAATAATAGCTTCGGCACGATGCAGTCAAATTGGGTCGATCTCCCCCCCACTCCATCCTACAAATGATAAAATCTTGTGGTAACACTCAGTCTAACATATAGTTAAAATTTGGTGGAAAGAGTAAATATTTCTCAATTATTACTTTAATATTTCTTTTCTTGGTGGTAATTTGAGAAATTTTTAGGTGAGAAAGAGAGAGAGAGAGAGAGATTGTTACTTTGAAATGTTTCAGCCGCTTGGTTATATCGACTTGTTCAGTGTATACGTGGTTACAGGCGACAGCACTGTCATATTATATGTGGTATATTCGCACAATGGTCATCTGAACTACGGGATATAATATGACAGTATTAGATCCAATACTAACCTATTGACATCTTGAAACCAATATCAAATCCATCATCAAACATAGTTTTTTAAGCCCTCCGTTGCCTACCTTTCCCCCCACCCCCCCCCCCCCCCACCCCCCCCCCCCCCCACCCCCCCCCCCCCCCACCCCCCCCCCCCCCCACCCCCCCCCCCCCCCACCCCCCCCCCCCATGGCTACATTCTCAACCAAAAGGCCCGTAAAGCAGGATTCAAAGTCAGGACTCTTTTAGAGCCTGCACGGCTTTATAAAAGGGTAATTGAATATATGTCAGATGAAATAAATCGCCACGAAAGATAAAATAAAGATTTAAAAAAAATTAATAATTGTCACTTATACAATACGCTAAATACAGATCAGATTACTTGTACTATCATGAAAAAGGGACACGCCCAGAAAGTTATTTCTATTTTGAATAACGAAAATAACTTCACTGAATACCATGTATAAGGATAAATGATAGAATAAGTATATATTGGGTGGTATCTGATTTATAGCTGAGTTTGTAAACAATTGTGGGTAATGTATCAATGATTTCGTCAGATGTAGAATCTAACGTAAGACAAATCCCTGATTCTATTGTCTACTTACAGAAGAACTTCTTTGTTTTTAACCAATAAAGAAAAATATTTTCATGTGAGAGTCCAGACCTTTTAAAGGATGATTAAGAGATAACTGGGTGATTGTAATAACCAATAAGTTAATACAGAACTTTTTAGAGTTGAGGTGACTCAGAAGTGGTGTATTTCCAAGGCGATAGACAGATGCGCGAGGTAAATAAATGTCTCAAAGTATCTAAATTCCATGTTTTTTATACTACGAGCAAAAATATCTGCCTGTTTAAATTTAATTTTCACTAAGCCATAGTCTTTATTTAAAATGCGTTGGGATAATTTAAGAAACTTAAGTTCAGAAAAACCCAAAAAAAAAAAAAAAAAATTTATTAAATTTTACATTAACAACTTATTTTATTACACCATGTGCGATAGAATAGTAACATTTGAATACGGATGAAGATTTATATAACCAAAGGATTGTTTAATATGTTGTCGTTAAAAATGGTCAGTGCTGAACGCATGAGTTTGATAAGGAAGCTATATTATTATGAGCTAATTCGAGAAAAGAGCAACAAAGAACGTTCAAGTGAGACCTTGTTCTCGGTAGTTGTTGTACCACGCGTTTTTAATAAATGAGTCCTAATGGAATTGTCATCACAGGAAGCAGTTGTAGTTGGATTAATCAAGAACAAAACTTGACATAGTTATATAAGTTACGTACTGTATCGTAAAACATTGATACAGGGAGCTTGTATACTTTCTTCAGACAAATTTAGACTCTAGGTATGGTACCGATCAATTATATTGTTTCCGATAGTAATCTGTTTTACTGGCCTAAAGTCATTAATGAATCCAATATCCTTATTGAACCTGTAAATAATAGGATATAAAAGTAGTGAACATATAGTGACAGAAAAGGATTATTCACTATGAGGGTTGCCCATATAAAACATAATATTAATCCTCAAACTATGCTGACGATCCTATTTCTGGTTGTAGACTTACATAAGATATGTTTATTTTGAGAGAGAGATAGCTAACAAGTATCCCTGAAAGTAAATTTACTTAATTCCTTGGTTAATTAGTATTCTGTTCTCAAGTAAACAGTAAACATTATAAAGGAGCTGTTTCAAGTTTTCTGCTCAATTATGGGAAAATATGGCCTATGTGCATAAAAAATTAATCTAAGTGCTCAGTGAACAACGTTAATATATAAAAAGTGTTTGTCTTAACATTGTATTTATAACCAATGCAGTTTAAAAAATGTATTATTCTTTGTTTTATTTTTCAACTAATCCCTTCGAATCCATATTCTTCCATCCCAATAACGTATTTAGTAAATAATTATCTTAATACAAAATATATGACTGGATAAGGTTTCACTGTAAAATATTGCACATTTCAGTTGTATTTGACAGTTCACTCATAGAATTACGATAATAAAGTGAATAATGTTTTCAGTTATCTTTGTGATATTGTATGTGAATATTGGAAAATAAGTATAATTATAAGCAATGGAATAATGAAAAACCTGAAGAAAGTACAAAATAGGATGCACAGATCTAAACACAGATCTGCACAAATGCAGACTGCTCTTTTCATTTTTTTTACCGTAAATTAGTAAAGTTCTTCATGGAAGAAAAGAAACCCAATTGCTAATTTTTCACGTCTCTAGAACATTTATTTTTGCTTTGCCAACTTTTTGCACAGACGAGCAGACTACCTTACAAAAAAGTAGAATGCCTTTGTTCCCAAAATCAAGATCCAATTTCCTTAAACCAAAAGGAAACCATGCACCAAACATCAATTCTCTAAAACGTTACTTACAGGGATTACCGCACAGATGGAAAGACAATTTAGAATAGTTTGTTCTTTCTGTGTGACGTTGCATAAAAAGAAGGATGAATTCGAGTTAAAATAAACTCGTAGAATAATTGATATTCAGGTAGTTCTTAGAATAAATAAACTTGACGTATATGTCAACGAGAATTAATTCAAACAATACTACAATAATGTGACATAAATTTTTCATATGAGCCAAATTTACAATAATGAACAGTATACAGATTAGAACAGTATAAATAAAGTAATTTATAACATACTTTACTTAAGTTTCATATAGAGTATTTAAAACCAATTGGCTGATTTATTTAGCTAGTAAAGATTGATATCATTGAATAATTGTTTTTAACTAACAGCGTTATTGAACTGATGATTTAAACAGTAAATCAATAAAACTGTCTTAGCATACACTTTTTCATGCATATCTTATGGCTCCTTAAAATGATATAAAATACTCATTTAACTTTTTAACAAGATTGCGTGGCACACAATTAAATTTCATGTGTTTTTTTTTTGTATCTATGCATCTATACGTCATAAGATTTATTTAAATAAACTGCTTGATGTCAATTAGATTGTATACTTCCATTTAATCACCAAAACTTATATTTGGCTTTAACTTAAAACCACCAATTTCTATTAGAATTGTATTTCCATGACAGATTTTAATTTCCTTAATAGCAATTTAAATTAATGGAAAATCATATCTTTTTAAAGTACATAAATTTGTGAAGGGAACTTTTATTTATGACAAATAAAACAAGACCGTACATCTAGTATGAATAATGTAAAAATTTTCACCATGATATAAATGATTTTGGAACGCAGAATATGTTTAAAGTTTGTGTGTATTTCACGAAGATGAATTTAATATCAGTCACACTGGTTTCGCAGTTGATGTTTGTTCAACAACGCTCAAACGTTGGACAGTTCTGCTGCCAATTAGAGCCCTGAACTGACTAACTCAGCATCATTCATGTTAGGGTCTGATGTGTTTGCTGTACAAACTTTCCTGAAGTGGAGTTGTCAGTGAAAGGGCTAGTAATAAAGCTTGTCCAAAATTCCGTTTTCGTTTCCTTTTTAATGAAAAATTTAGTTTTTTAACCTTTAATAAGAACTGTTAATAACCAGTATGCCTCAACACTTCAATGTTTAACATTATACAACTAAAAACTAGTCCAACTAGCTTGATTACATGTTTTTCAACGTTTTGACTTGTTTCAGTAATAAAATCAAAACTCGATTGTTAAAACTATCTCTGATTATTCAAAACTAAACTAATATTCTGTGTCAATGTTTAAGTAGTGAAAATAATTTACTTATCTTTAACACGCATAATTAAAATGGATGCATAATTATTTTTTTATTTTATTTTGATACCGATAGAATAACTAGTTAATTTATTTATCACCTATATTTAAATGGGACCGTCATGATACAGTAGTGCCCGTAAGCTGCTGGTTTTAACGACTTTTTTGTGGGTTACTAATTTTATAATTCAAATGTATTAATTTTGTTTAAGAAATTTAATTAGTCCTTATTTGTACCAAACGCATCAATCCAATGGAAATTTTAAATGAATTCTTCACTGTGAAACTTTTATAGATTGCAAGGTATTTTCTGAAATTATATTCACCAACTATAATGTATATCTTTTGAATTTATAAATGCCAGTAAGATACAAGATTTTCATAAATATTCTGATGGAAAAGGGTTGAAATTGCCTTTCCCACCCTTAAAATCCCATAGATAATAACCTGGTTTCACATTTCAAAAGTCACATGACAAATAAATCTGGTGGTGGATTTAAACGGTCCGGTAATTCAAATACATATAACATGTGGGTAAATTATAATATGCAAATATTCCTAGAGTTATTCCGTTAATTTATTTTATTATTTTTTAAGCGTTGAGATTCATCTTTATATAAGCAACATTGAGATCAATCATTGTGCATTTCACTCCATGGGATTTGAATCATCATCATTAAAACTTTTTACATTGGTGTCATTGGTAAACATGATAAAAACGAGAAAATCAGTCAGTAAATAAAATGTGTGAACACACTGAGAAAAATCATACAATATTTTAACATGAGACATATAAACAAAGAAGCATAATGCTCGTAAAATAAAGTATAGACTTGAAATTCACGGAAATTCAGAGAAGATTCGTGAAAATGGCGTACTTCAACTTTAAAAACAATATGGCACTACCTAAAATAATCGTACACTACGTGTTTTTAATAAATATCAAGCAACATATCTTGCATAATTTAATATATTTTCATGTGCTAAATTGTTAACGGGAATAATCGCCGAAAAACGGAAATAATATTTTGTGGGTAGATAGGCAAAAGTGAGTAAATTAGGCTTTTTTACAATTTAATAGATGTTGGCCACTTATCGTAAACTCAATGGTAAAAGACATACGTTCAAGTTTCGGTTAAGTTAGCATAAACCTAAATAAATTCTACCGTTAATGTTCAATAACATAAAAGATATATAAAACTGTTTCAACATCATATCAAAATCTTCTTAGAAATAACTATTTGTCGAGTTGAAGGATTGGGTGGAGGTCGATGTAACTTGATTGAAACTTGGTTATTTGCTTAAATTATTGCTGTCACTTTATATCCTTAATCTAATAACTCAAACTCATTTTCAGAGTATACCGGTGATTATCAGTAAAACACATAATGTAACGTAGGCTCCCTTAGGCAAAGCCTTTGACTTGTTTACGCATTTAATAAAACGGACTCCTTCTTTAGTAATGTTGCAAAATCAAACAAATAAAGCACGTATAGAGTATTGTACTCATTCAATGTATATGAAAGTTTGTATAAATATATGGATCGAGAGTTATAAATGATGATGTCGACTCGCTTGTGACTTATACCGCTCTCAGAAGCTTTACTTAGCAGAGTTTCCATCATAAACCAGTAAAATATTTTTGTTTTATACACCTGGAATTATATACAATCCGCTGTCAATTTTTGTTCAATATCGTGGTGATTTGAAGATTTTCGTAGTAGTGACATCAATGGCTTAGTTTGGGGCTTTTTCACCTTCTGTGGACCATATTTATTCAAAATTCGAGATATAATTTAGGCCTTTCTGTTAGCCTCATTACAGGAAATTCAATTAAGATATAACACTTGACTTAATATTTAACCATAGACTGGAAATAAGTGTCTACTTCGCTAACTGTAAATATGATATAAATTAGCATGTAAATAGTCTAGTAAATCACATATATGAAGTTGTATATACGTTCTGTTTTTAGTACTAAAATTAAGGCTCTTTGCCATATTGGTTTTGAATTTTTACATAATATACATGTGAGTCGTAGTAATATATACAATTCAAAGCCAAACATCCCCTCCCTTTTGCACAATAAGGTTGTAAAATAGCAATACTGCGTTCCTCATACATTAGTTCTGAGCAACGGATTTAAACTACTCAGCGTCTTCATCTCAGTGATTTCTCTGACCACTCTCCGAGATTATAAGGTCTTTGCGACAGTTTTACACTTCCTTTTCCTTAAGTAAAACTGGGGTTTGAGTTTATCTAAAATTATTCTATTTTGTAGTAATGGTTTTGTAGTAATGGGGCATGTATATTTTTTTTTATTAGAATGCGTTAAGTTTCATATCAATAATATTCACTTTAAAATTGCCTAAATATTTATCCTAAATAATTTTTCAGACTTATAAATAGACCTGATTTTTAATAAAAGCACATTTTTTCTGTATCTTTTAGGCGGAGTGTAAACGAAGCCTGTCATTTTATTAGCTAAATATTGTATTTTTCTGCATGGATGCCCTATCTGTCTGCACATCTTAAAAACGAACTACCCTATTAAACATATTACTCCATGACATTTGGCTGAGGTTTAACGAATATTTTTACTTAATTATATCTGGTTCTGCTACCGGGAATATTGTTATTAAATGTAGCAGTCTGGCATCCGTCAATCATAAATGCAAACTGGCTGTATTTAAAACCTTTTCCTAGCCATGGCTAACTATTTTTGCATGCATGTTCGTTCACACAGGCTCAAACTCGGAAAAGGCGAAGGCGGCGGGAAAGGGTTTTTCTTTAGTACTGGTGGTGTTTCTGCATTGGATAGTAATGGATAGTAGTAGTGCTGCAGGAATGCTATGGTCACTGTTGTACTCATAATGTCCATAACCTCAATTTTCGAGTGCTATAGAGTGGTCTATCATAATAATAAATTTAATGCAACATTTTTTGCAATGGTATTGAAGCTTAACGGTACCCATTGCTTACTGGTAATTTGTTTATTTTCTGTCCACCTGTTTACAAGATATATTAAATCCAGGTGGCCAATATAACTGAAATTTTGCATAGCTTCATTTTTATTAGGTCTCATCGAGGAGGAGCATGGAACTCCACTGAAGCGTGAAAGCAACATTTTACATTGATCTTTTGAATAACCAGGGAGGAAACGATAAAAATAAGAATAAATATTTTTGTAACCAAACTTGGAATGCTCGCATAACATTTAACATGTAACACTTTTAGCCAATTGGTTGCAATAAAATTCATTGTACACATTAAGTTCTTTATGCAACCTAACCGAACCCTTTTATCAACACATACCTTGAATCAATTACCATGCGTAGCTGTGTAATATAAGATAATTATTAATGCTTTTGGATCAAAGTAGAGTGTTAGGTTGAGTGATGGTGCTTATAGAAATTCTTCAGCAGGAAATAGAGATAAATGGCTCGCATATTGCCACCATTATGTAAAGTGAGGAATTTAATAAAATGGCGAGAAATGGAGCCGCGCCGCTATAGAGACTTGTAATCTTCAGCTACTTAACTTATACACTTCCCTAACGTTGTGCGTGACTTGAACTTAAATTGTCTTGTATCGTGAACTTCAACCTAAGAATATCTTAAGCAATTTATAAATGCAATAAAATATAATTATTGTGATACCTAAGAATATTATTATAAATATAATAGGGAAATTGTACTGTACCGTTATTTAGTTGTATTAAATATAATAAATAAATATTGTTGTATTATTAGTCCTACTCATTGCATATTATTGATATTTTTCTCTGGAGTGACAGTTGGTTTTCGAACACTCCTCTAACACACTTTCCAAACTTTGTTTTTTGATTTGACAAAGGCTTTTTTTTTTTTTATTTATTTATTTATTTTTTTTAAATTACAATATTATGACCTAAATGGTGTTGAGCTCAACTTCTTTTTGGGGACTCACCTGACTGATCGCATTACTTTAACAGTAGACTCTCTAAGTTACAGTGAATATGGTGAACCGCAGGGATTGGTCCTGTGCCCATTCTATTTCTTAGTACTTATAAATGATTTGCCTACTAATGTGGATTGTAGTTCAGTAATCATTGACTCCATGTTTTTACTGTTACAGGTAAAGGGTATAGAAATGTTGTTTGTAGAAGACTCGTGTCCTTCACCAAGCTAACTACTGGTTTTCATCTAACGGTCTGTCACTAGATAATAATAAATCACATCATATTTTATTTTCTCTTTTGTAAATATTACTAACGAAGTATAATTTAAATTTGCTGTCTTCTGTAAGACTGTTGAGTATAAATTTTATACTCAAAGTTGACTTGGCAACCCCATGTTCAAAGTGTCTGTTTTTATTCTGCCAAAACTAATATTTTTCTGCGCTGCCTAAAGAAACTTGTTCCCAGCTTTTATTACAAATCAGCATAGTATGCATTTTTTCATAGCACTCTATTAGTAAGAATCGCCATATGAGGTAACAGTCATGATATTACACAAGTATTACTATTACAGAAAAAAAAGTTGTTAGAATTTTGTATGGTATATCCTTCTTAACTACATGTAATCCTATTTTTGTGGAGGAAGGTATTCTTAGTTACCAACCTTTATATTTATTCATATTAAACTAATTTAAAACGGTATAATGTATATTGGTATCCGTTTAATGAACTTCCTCTTACCAAATCATAACATTAGTCTTAGTGGAATTCAAATCAGTGATGTATAGATGGCTGTTAACTATACCTTTCTATGGTATAAATGAATATCTGGCTCTTTCTGTAATAGGCGTTTCGTTTAAATTTTAACCCTATCTCTTTTGTAACCTACCTTAATGTTCAACAGTTTTCACTATCTTTAATAATTGTAATATCTATTTAAATACAATTTAAGTCTCTTACTATGCAAATAAATTTCAAACTATTGGCAAGGCCAAAATATTTTATGATTTTGTGTTAGCAATGTTTTATGTTGCATGTAGCGAAAAATGTCTTAAGATAGTCTGTACTGTGTACAATACACGTTTCTCAAAATCATGTTAGGTTTGTTCTCATACAGGCGTATTACAAATTTAGCTTTATAAATAATATTTTCTGTAAAAAGTTTAGTACAGACATTAAGGGAAAACACAGAATGATTTCAATATAGTCATTTTAAATAAACTAAATTCCAAGAATTACACATAGTAATTTTTAACTCAGTTGTAAAGTTCGGTATTCTACGCTGTTACCCTGTGTTTTAGCAAACAGGTACTCAGTAAAATATAAAAATGTACTTTCTTAGCAGACTTACGGGCAATTTATTGTTTTATTTTGGTATTTACTTAAATGACGGCTTAGGGTAAATAATTAAGTTCGCGAGATCCTAAAATATGATTTGTTATTTGAAAGTACTATTCAAACATATAATAAACAAAATTCTAGCCACACAAATTCCTTGGATGGTCTTTTTTACGTCAACATTTTATTTATTCATTCTGTATAGCATAGGTCTTGCTAGCTTCGTGTGCTTTTATGATCATATGATGTATGTTTTCAATCAGGTCAGGTCTGTGCACAGGTTTAGAAGATATCTGTATACACTATACTAATTAATCATGTAATATCTTATCTAATAACATGATACACGCAACAATATATTATCTATCAGCCTAGTAATTATCCAATATATACATTTAGGATGTAAACATTTATTTATTTTATACCATATATTTTTATGTAAATAAAAAAATATACATAACAACTTACTGTTCGTTATAATTTTATTTTTAACCAAAGACTGATAACTACAATAATTTACACTGAACACCCATATTTAGAAGCGTCATTGGCAATACTATGAAAATACAATATCGATTAAAAATCAATAGTTACACGAAATGTCTTTTATCACAACCATTTCTGAGAGGACATAAACGGCTGTCAGAGATATTGCAGCAGCAGGAGCAATTGTATGTTAACTGCGTCAATATCTGCCATGACGTCTTGCAGTTACCCGTCATTACTGCACGGCTATTTCCAGACGAGGATCTATTTACGTGTTTGTAAGAAATATACTGAATATATGCTATTACACTCAATGTTTAAGACAATAAATTATGTTGTTAAATTCGATGGTTGTTAGAATAACGGTGTAAATTCATAATTAAAAGCTTCTTTTAGTGTATTAAAATGTTGTAATATAAATCAAATCTCATATCTTGACAAATTGTTATATCTTAAGAATTTGGTTATTTTTACCACTTTGCAATCAATTTTCTTGTTTAAAAAAATAACAACATTGTTAAAACATTTGTATTATACTATATAAAATAATAGATTAATAACGTAATACGGATTTGGAGTTAACATATTCAGTTAATAAGAAATGAAGAATATAAAAGTTTAATTACTTGAGTAATAGGAGTTTTAAAAAATCGTGTTTATCCAACGAAAAATTCACTTAAGAAATACAAAATAATGTGATGCCTTATGTCAAAAATAAGTATTAATTCTGATATTTATAAAGTAAATTTGTATTTAGGAGTATGAAAATTTACTGTTATATAAAGGATTGTTTTGACTAGTAGGGGTAAGACATTATAGATAACCCATGTAATTCCTAATTCTTACATAAAAGCAATGGTTAAGGTCCTACGGACTATAAAGCATGCCGGTTTATAATCGTTAAAACGAGCTATAAAAAATGTAACTAAAAAATATTTTGATGAGTAGGTATGGTTCAAAACATAAAAGTAACGTAAGTCAAAATGTTTAAAATATATTTCAAAACAAATAACAATTAATATATTGTTAGATTTCTATAAAGGTAGTTTTTTTAATAATTATAAGTTTTTATATATTCTATGACTTAAATAAATGTGTTTTATTGACGAAAGAATTAATATAACTAATGAAGCTAATCGAAAATTTGATAAGGTTGGTAAAATGCATAGCGAGCAAAACAAAATTAGAATTAGAATTCATTACAACAACAGATCATAATTTTAATATAACATTCTACGATCATTTGTACTTCTATTCCCATAAAAACCTCTTAACGGGCTAAGGACTCATAGATAGTTAAAAACTGAAATCAATGTATGATTTTGGGCAAAAAGTATTTAAAATCATACATTTTATAGTTGTAATACACACAAGTCGTTATAAAAGTCTGGAATGATGACAGTTTCAAGTAATCTGCTCACTAATGTGCTATCCATGCAAAACAACATTCTTGCATGTAATTTTATAATCACAAGTAGATATTTCACTATCGCTTATTGATTTAGATGAAATACTTAGTTACTAACAAGCTTGAACTAAAAAAAAATCTTTATTTTACACCACAAGAATCATTGCATTTTATATTTACGATACTTTGATTTTTTGAGGTTTATTTTATAATTTTACATGTAGAAGCAATTTGTTGAATAGTTTGCATGTTTCATGACGAACTCCCCCTTTTAGCCCCGGCGTCCGATATATCGGACAGAGGTGGTCTAGCTCAAATGCCCAACGTCCGATATACCGGACGTCTCGAGAATTTAATGTAGCTGGCTAATAATATGTCCAAATGCCATCGGTTTCGGTATAGTGGTCGGTGAAAAAACGGGCTACATGCAAAAAACAATAAACCTTCCAATTGGCATAGTATTTCGTCGTCGTTGAGCGTAGTTTATTTGTCGATGTCAGCCGTCAGACGACTTCAGTTGCATTTGTTGCTGAGTTATAACCTCAATTAGTTTGCGTGATTGAAATCGGTTTTTTTCGTGTGATTTATTGTATTATTACTAAAAAACATGAGTAAACGTCGTAGAGAGAAGTTACCTGTGAGTGAAAACACTTTGATAAAAATATTATTAGTGGTGAAGGTGCTATTTTTGAGGACAATGAACTGAGTTGTATATGTAACATTTATATATTGTAAATATTATATTATTTCTTTTAATTTTTGAAAAATTAAACAAGTTTTTAGTGTTACAAACAATTACAATTAGTTTGTGTTATTTTACAATTGTTATTATTTCAAAAGTGCAAAAACAAGTATACATATCTGTATACTTTTACTGACGACGTGTATATGGAAATATATGAAGAAGTGCTTATGCAGCAATACAATGAATTGGATATATCTCCTGCATTTTGTCAAGGAAAGTTCTTCAAATTTTTGTGTGTGTAGTAAGAAATATATGTACAACAAAATTGCTTTATTTTTCAGGGGATACAATTTTTTTCTACCCTTTATGTATGTCGAAACTATAAAAAATAAAAATATTTGTTATGTATATATACGCTAAAAAAAACAAATCTTTCTGTTAAAGTACTTTTTACTATTAAATCTAAAATTACACGTATTTGTGTACAATTTAAAACAAATACCTAAAAATTATCTTCAAAAATAAGAAAACAGATTTTCTCTCAATTCTGCACTACGGTCCCTTATCGCCATGGGCTTTCTGGCAAGTCCATGGAAAAAATGGCTGGGGTTTAAAAGGGTTAAGAGGAAATTATTACTATGGAACAAACAACCCAATCCAGCGCGGTGAAATGTTGACTAATCCACCATAAAGAATGCCTTTTGAGAGTTCCCTAACATACAAATACACAGACGAAAGAGTTCATGTTGTATCCTTGTTAGAAGCAAGTAGTGACAAATATGGGTCCCATGAAATGTCATGACAGCACTGGTTTAGTGGATTTTTAAACTTAACCTTCAATATAGAACATCCAAGAATAGCCACGGTTTCACCTATAGTATGGTTATGTATGAATGATTCGTCTAGATTGACGGATTGGTACTAAACTATGTAAATATACAACTGGGAGGAATAACAACACAAGTCTACTAAAGAGTTTATATAATAATTTAAGCAACAATCAATAACTTAGTGATGAGTAGCAAACTTATATAAAACATTCTTTACTACACAAGGTTTGTAATGAGGTAGTTGTCTAATGATAATCCTATACGTATGATCTTCAATGTTATCATTTCAATTTGTACAAGTGAGAAAATGGAAAGACATTCATAGAAATTTATGTGTCTTGCTAAACTAAGCTAGTCTAACAGGACAATCGTCCATTCAACATACTTTTGTATTATATAAAAAATTTAGGATCTCATTTCACTCAGAGGTGGTTAAAACGTCACTTAAAAAAGCAGACAACGTTCAATGTCACATTTCACTGCCGACAAATTGGAGTTTTTTCAACAACGCAGCAATAACCTTCTTAACTTAAACTTTCCTGTCATGTCATTGTAATGATGCTAAAGTTAACTTCAGTGCTTGACAAAAGAACTTTTGATGAGCGTTGATTTAAATATTCATTTTACTCTTTCGTTGAGGTTTTAAGTGATTTAGCATAAAATTATTGTTTACTAGGATAAGCGTTTTAACTCACTGCTTTCGTCTATATTTTTTAAAAGCGTTCGGTGCTACTAATCATATTATTATTTATGATATACAGAGTTATAGTTAAACAGTTTAATTAGTTTTTATTTTTTATTTGTTTATATAACCTCTACTATTAGGGTTTACTTATCGGAATAATCGAATTAGCGAATGATTATGGGAACAGGACAAAAACATATAAATACTTAAGGTGGACTACAATAATGTACTTATCTTATGTGTATAACTACAAGTTTACTTACAAGTAAAGTAGTCATGATTTGAGACAGTACATGATTCACAACCTATAGGCTTCTAACAATAGAGACTGACTAACTATAAATTCTCAAAATATAATCTAATGATACTACCGCGATGTTTCATGCATCAAATAAAAAAAGAAGTTTAACATGTTGGTAATTGGAATACACAACTCGTCCCACTGCCCTCTCCATGTATTATTAGGAAGGAAAGTAGTGTTACCGTGTATTGTAAGAAGAGGAAATCTGTAATAATATTTAATTGTTTATATATATATATATATATATATATATATATATATATGTGTGTGTATATATATATATGTGTGTGTGTGTGTGTGTGTGTGTGTGTGTTGTGTTTTTCTTACCTGGAAAATGGCCAAACCAATTTGACTAATTCATTTTAGAACTATTCGTGTATGTCAGCAGAAGGTTTATGCGAAAGATCGGAAACGTTTGCGGCAATACTTGAGAATTCATTACAATAATAATAATAATAAGATTCGTTTAGAAATCCAAACCTAACTGGCACTAAACAGCTGCTGACGCTTTCATTTATTAAATTAATAAAAAAATAAGTAGAAACTAGTTGACAGTATGGTCTCACAGATTGCACAAATACTTTAAATATTTATTTTTTAAGTTTTGCCCATTAGTAATTTTAAAATATCTATTGCATAGGAATTATTACTTAAATAAAATTACAAAATCTCTTTTATAATCAAACCTGTGAATGTTTACGCATAAGATACTCGGAACTAGTTGACTTCATTGACATTAAGATATTATGGCTTGACATTAGCCTTAGCAAATAATGATTTCGAGACCACAGTCCGTAAAACAACAATATTAAAAAAATTTTTAAACCTATTAACACGATTATTTTAAAATTCCGCATTAAATTAAAAGGATTGTTCCATAAAGTGGCAGCAGAAGGTTGTTGACCAAATTTAACTATATTTTACTACCTAGGTTATTAAGGTTTTCCTACATTAAAACCGTGACAAAAGTGTTAACAATTAATTCTTGCAACTTCGGGATCTGGCAATTTTAAAGAGAACTTTGGATTAATTAACAAAATACTTCATTAAGGACTTGTAAATCAGAATATTTTTTTAGATATTTGGATTAAATAATTATTTGTTATGTTATTTATAAAAAAAATGGAAGGAATATTTTACTTGGATTTGATGGTATAAGGACTTCTTTGGTATTTTCAAATTGACAGGACATTCAGGATGGATAAAAGTGGGGGTTATGCTTTCAGTATTCTGTGTAACATAAGATCTGGTAGTGAACACTACCTTAATTATACCAACTTGGAGGAAGTGGAGGTTTCTGTTAAATACTCTTCCTGTCCCTAATACTTAGTAAACGCCACAATCGTCTTCCACGGTAGGCTAAGCCTACCGATCATTCCCTTATCTCAATCTGAGCAGTTGCAGTTGGTGAAATGCCACTCCTGGGCATCCACTCAGTTGCTAACCTGGCCGGAAGTTAACCCTTCTTGTGGTTGATTGTAAGCTACGCTTAAATCTTATACATTGGTAAAGTGAACCGTCCGATTAAAATGGTGTTTTTAGTCATCACAATCAATTTGTATAATATAAATTTGGTTTGTGATCTAAATATGAAAATTCAAAGAGTAGTTATCTTTGTGATAGATTAAATACGTCGTATTAAAAAAATCATGATTTTTCTCAGCTATTCATGAATGGTTTATGTCTCAATTATACGTTCCTAAGTTTATACACGGGATTTCTAGATGCATTACGAATAAAACCGATGTTTCATTTATCCTGAACATAAAATATGTGTAGTATTTTGATGTAAAATCACCTATCTGATTGTAAAAATAACAATTCGTTAAGTATTTCATATCCAAATAATATATATATATATATATATATATATATATATATATATATATATATATATAATATTAATTTTTGTTACTTTTTATTTGAAATTAAATTATTCAAACGGGACGATACCTACTTTACGTATTGATTACGATGGTCAATTATAATGGCTCTTTCTTTGAAAAAATTTTCAATTTGGATCAAAGCATTAACCTAATGAAAGGTTTGACCAAAGAAAGACCAAAATGTTTCCTTTCACATAGCGTAAAATTTAAATGAACATTCTGAGTAGTATGGAGACCTTAAGAGGTGATCGGATCCGACATGAACGAATGGAAGAGATGACAAGGCACAAAGCCTACCCCAGTCTGTCCTCTGACGTGAGATTATTCCTGTAAGCCCGAGTTTACCTCAATTACAAGTTCCCTACTCAACAAATGTTAATATGATAGTATTTCCTAAATACAGAAAATTCGTATATTTCTGCTTCCACAACTAATATTTCAGCATATAACGTAGTTTTACAGAAGAACAAGTATGATATAATAAATGCAAAAAAGTTACCAATTAAAAAATATAATTTTTGTTATTTTATTTCAAGTTCATTAACAGTCTTATATTTCAACGTTTTCATAATATTATTAGGGATTTAATCAAAGTTGGCTTGACATGAATAAGTATTGGTCATGGGAAGATATTTATTTCTGTCGTAACACTTAAGAACCAATACATTTGACAGATTAAAAGTGCGAGGCATTCAGATGAAAATTTAAGTTTATTAATGCCACCTCTGTGGTAAATTATCTATTATGACCAAGTTATAGTATTTTCGTAAAATAGAAGATATTAAATAATAACTAAGAACTGGATGAAAATTATAAGCACATAACAAGTTTCTGTGTGTCTTGAATGTTTGAAGTCTACCCCTTTAGTTTCCAAACGAAAATATTTGGTGCAGAGATAGAGTATCTGTTTAGTTATACCTTAAACTGTTGCTGATGATCCTGAGTCTAGTTCAACTTGTGCTGTATCCTTTAATACTTTAGATCCAATAATACGAATGATTTTAATCTGAAAGTTAATATATCATACAGATTTAAGATTCTATAACAACGTGATAATGACAAATTCTATACTGATTCAACAAGAATATGACTAAATGCACACCGGACTTTGAATCAGCGTGGAGAGCTTCGTCTCCGATCCGACTCCCAATTGGCCGATTTTCACAATTTTCAATTTCTTTACAGAGGTAAATTTCAAACCAAATTTAAACCATCAACGTTAAAAAGCAACCAATTAAAGTAAACTGATAAATTTTATTTGGAAATTTAATATGACTGGACGATGTCGTGATTTCATACTACGAGAGAGTCGGGCGTACAACACGAAGTGGATACCGGGTATCGGCCAAAACTGTTGGGACTTACCTCGCTGACCCCAGACACGAACGTCAGTACCTTCACTGTACTGTACACTTTTGATAATTTATTCTGTATTTTTTTTCGTGTGGAAAACATGATTAACAGCTTTTGTTTAAAAAAAATTTTGTTTATCAGCAACTTAACTTAATTAGCACATTAACATCCCACCATGTTAATTTACCTATTTTCAACTTCATTGGTGTCACCTAAAAAATTACGAGAATAACCTAAAATTAAGAATACAGAGCATATATACTTAAGTCAATTGTGGTTCACATTTCAGACATAAAGTATAAAGCATTGGCTCGAAGCAGCGTAGCGTGAAAACCCCCTAATTGCTGCATTGTCCGCTAACCATTCTCCCCGTCTTCTTTCTGCGTAATCCAATTTCCCGGACGACGCGGCACTTCTTTGTGTCTGACTGCTTGGTCTCAATTACACGATCTTGTTAAACAGATCCTGGTAATTTTACCACTTATTGCACACTAATGGGTAATTTTTCCTATCTGATTTATAACTGATTTCGCTTTGGTAATCAGAAGCTAGTATAATTTTATTATAATAAAGTATAATAATCGGACTTCCTCGTCTGAGTGAAAAGTATTTTGTTAACTTCTATAACAATTAGTTAACACATTTTCTACTCAAAACAAGGACATTAAAAAAAGAGACGTAAAGGCATATACACGTGTCCAGCTGTCTCTATGCTTTCCACATTTTACATGTAAACAAAATTTAAAAAGTGCACAAATTAATTAGAATGTTTTTGCGCTGTCATGGAACAGTTTAACCGAAGAGATTTGTCACTTACACAATATAGAAGGTGAAATGGAGCTGAACTCAAAATTAGTATTGAATCAACCCTTCCAGCCACAGAAAATTCAGTTGCTCCACAGTGGGATCGTGTCTCAAACATTGTAGTTCCTTGTGCACATTATGAGACAAATAAGAGCATGTCTTTATATATATTACATTTCTTGTACTCTAGGTTTCTGAAGAATAAGCAACGAAAATTTGATTTTAAGATTCTTCGTCGCAGACATTTTGGGTCTCTTTAGATGGACGTTTACTCCAGATTCTAGGAGTCAAGTCTGTGAAAGCTTTTAGATTTCAGGAGCTCCAGTTAGCAGAAAGTGAAATGGAACTGAACTCAACATTGGTATTGAATCAATACTTCTCACCAATTGTCCGTTAATGTTATAAATTGTACTCTCTAATTAGGAATGCAGACGATGTTGCTTAGGGGCACAAAGCATGTGATGGCTACATTTAGTAGATATTTAATTTTTTACAAAAAACGTGCCTATTTTAATAGCACTTTAATTTAATCAAGACGGTCAAGACAATGTGCTATAACCTTGATGTATTCTGTAATGTGGTTCTGAAATATTTCCTAGCTTCCATATATTAAACTATAATAATCAATAAAAAAAGTAAATCTCGGCAACACATTCCACCGCTTAGCTCTTTGTCATGATTCAAAGGCCTGTTGGAATAATCATCATACAAGTATAAATATTTATTAAGTGCGTGTCGAGGTGATTTTTGTGAATAATATGTATAATTTGCAGTGTATTCCCTATAAATTATGAAAATAAATAAAACATATCAAAAACTTATCCCGTTTTGGTGCACCTTTCATGATTAAAGGAATTGTTAGATGAACGTCATTTAGAACACTAATGTACGAGTTGATTAGAACATTTCTCACAGAAATCTGGGGTAACAGACGGCGATTTAAAAAATAACATTGCTGCAACAGCAATTCAATATTCGCTCGAACAGGACGTTACTCAGAGTATTACTATAAACTCACATCTGTGAGTTTAGTTGTGGTGAATGGAGGAAAAATACATGTGGACAATCTTATTCTGTCAGTACGACATTTAATGTTTCATGTAAAGGTCTCCTACGTGAGCATTATTCGAAGCCCTAGAATAGAATATTAAGCTTCACATAACAATAATTGTTGGTAAAATTCTAATCTTGGTCCAGGTACTACGAGATGGTTTTTTATTACCTTCGATAATAATGTCACTTGTACAATTACCATGAAATATTATTCGTTTCCTATCATGTGTGAGCTAAGCTATGATCACTGGAAGAAACTAAATCTCGGCATCTTATTTCGTACCGATGGCCTATGTGGCTCTTACAGGAGATTTTTTAACCTGGTGTAGAATAGGAAACAACGGCAATTCCGAGAAGACTTATACTTTAGATGACCTTAGGTGAAACCAATCTGAGGCAGTACTTTATCGTTAAAAAAAATTCTTCAAATTTCGTTCAAAATAGTTTCTCAAACATCGGTGGGCACATATTAAAAGATAAATATAAAAAGGCCGAATCTTAGAACCTCCTCCTTTTTCAAGTAGGTCAATAAAACTCAATTCAAGTTTCTTAATTTATTCCTAACATTGAGTAAGCATAAACATTCAAACGCCGTTGTACAGTATGTCTAAAGTCTGCAATTAGTTTGCCAATTTAAACTGTTCAGACAGTAATAAAACTGGTTGTGTTATAGTCGCTACTTAACTTATATAGCAACCATGCGCTATGTTCTCTGGCTATAACAGAGAATGGTACATATAACAACAGGACATTCACTTTTATGTTACTATGGACTGGTGCTTATAGCTTGTATTGTTTGTTAGACAATCATGTATACAGTTATGAACTATAAAATGTAAATAATATTTATTTCCATGTGGTTTAATAGTAACTGAAAGCAATTATTAATGTTTAGAATGTCTTATTCTATTTAATATAAATAAAATTAAATAGAGAACTTCAACAAATATAATTAAATTCAATTTATATTACGCTAATCTACTGTTAATGAAAGTACAAATTTTATACTAAAACAGTATTTCTAACTAAAATCGGATGCATTTCAGAACAAAACTCCGGAGAGTAATGCAAGACTTCAAATTTCTTAGTTTTATTCAGACATTGCTTAAAGATAACAAACATTAACATTATTTAATAAGACATTATTCAACTAGGAATAAAACTACGATCAAAATCATTAGATATACTGTACTATGTGTCAATTAATAAATTATATAAGATTTTTAATCCATATTTATACGCAATCTAGACTGAAATCGAGACTATAGCATACGTTGTGTTTGGCTCACAAATAAGTATGAAACTGAGTGATGCATTTTCGTAAGTTAATTCCACAAAATTCCTTTTCACTTAATTTTTTATTAATTTCGAATTTAAAATTTTTTATTAAAAAGAAATAAATTAGGCAATAATCAATAGGCAACGTTGTTAGATTTCCTCGTTTTGACCTAAATGGGACAGTTCAATAACACAGCAATTTCCTGATAATTAAAATTTTCCATTCTAGTTACTTACATATATTTAGCTTGTTAACCTTCTAAAACCTAATGGAAAGTGTTTGTATAAATTTAATGCTTTGAAACGCAATTTTATATTGTTAATTAAAGACTAAATATTCAAGGACTGTATTTGGTAGTGGATGTGATGATTCATGTATACTTATGTACTAGTAGTAATCATTTACAATTATTTACAAAACAATTAAAATCTCCGTATACAATCTGTTTTTGTAAAAAAAAATTTCAAAATAGCAATCCAACATTACAACATACCATAGAAAATCACAAAAAAAATTTTAATTTTGAGATTCATTAACGTTAATCACTCAATAGGCTGACCCCATTATAATTTGGTTTACTAGGGGATGTAACATTTTCATTCTGTATGATTGTATATCTGTCTACTAGTACGCAGTACATCTCGAGCAATAGACTTGATATTTGGCATCTTCAGTGAAGTTCATTTACACAATATGTGATAAGGCGTATTATAACTTGTCACAAATTAATGACAGAGAACCAAGAGTATCGTTGTCAGTTCTTCAACAGGTTTTTCGTCTCTATAACGGAACCTACTACAAGTAAGATATTGTCTCAACTTAACGTCAGCAAAATGGGTTATTGAGTTTATCCACACCTGCAAAGGCTTTTCAATCAACTTTGACCGTTCAGCCGTTATTATTACCCTCAGACCCTACAAACCATACATGTGTTGTTTATCATGGATGGAAACAACCCTGTGATATTCACATTTTAGTTTATACTGTTTCATTTTATCACTCATTGAATAATTTCATTGTTATATTTGAAGATAGTATGTTTATCCTATCTACTAATTGTTTTCACTTGCACAATAATTCACACTAAAACGTTTTAAATTATTGGAGTTGTAGGTGTATTCTTAATAATCTAAAAAAATACTCAGATCCTTGGGTATTTCAACAGATATAACACTGTGTAACTGAAAAATATACTTTAATCATGCTCCATTGAATATCATGGACATAATTATGCACTTTATGCCCTAAAATTTATGTGAAACCGCTAAAACATTTTTAGAACATGCGATTCATTTTGCATAACAGTTAAATCAAACAGAGGTAAATTATTTTTACATGGTATAACTGATAGCCCTGAAAATTATTGATTACCAATAAAATATATTCAATCCTTCTGATCAATTTCAGAACAACGAAAATTTTAGTTTAAAGAATAAAGTTTTGAGCCTATAAAGTTCATAAAGTTAAACAGTTTTTTAATAAGTAACAACGAAATACATATATTTTACTATAACATCCCATAAAATTTAAATTAATAGTTTCAACTATTTCACTAACACTATTTGAAATAATTAAGGGCAGAGTGGAGCAATACTAAGTTCGTAGTAAAAATAGTGGAAGCACATGTAATGTAGTATGATGTAGCGTATTACAATGTATACGTTCACTTTAAGGTTTTTTGGAGTACTGTAACTTAGTTAAAAATATCTAATTTCTGTCTATGTAATCATCTTTCTGTCTAAATTACAACTATTAGCAACAGAATTGTGGTTCCAATCAATAAAATATTTATAAATGTAGGTCTAAAACATCTTCTCATGTTACATTAAAAACAATCGTCTTCTGGTCTAAGTTATATCCGGAGTTTCCGGTGTTTACAGGTCAAATTTGGACTAAACAGTCTATTTTGCTAAAAAATTGGCTAATTCCTGTCACTAAAATCTACTTCCTGTATTATAGTAGCATTTGAATTATTGTCTTAATTCAGAACATATGTATATATATATAAAGCCGTTAAAAATTTTTCTTCAGTCGCACACTGACCACTATAAATATTTAACCTACTTCTGGTTTAAGGAATTTCAGATCCCGAAATTTTTTAGAGTGTATGATACACATTGGTATCAAAGTTTATCTTTTTAAGACAGGTGGTATATGAAAAACAAAATTTAGAGGTTTCTACCCATTAAAACCCTTATGGGTGATTGATCTGCAATGAAATAATTTGCATGCCTATTTTAGTGATAAGAATGAGTGTGTTAAATGTAATCGTTCTAAGGCTTAAGATAATTGGAAAAAAAAATATAATTTTTGAAGGGGTTTACAATCCTATTTCAACCTATATGGGTGGTTATTTTCATGATTTCATAATAAATATTGCATTTCTTTGTTCATGATATAGTATAACTGAGTATCATATTTGCCGGACATTGGGGTGTAAAAAAAATTAAATATAGTTATTACTGCTAGAAACACATTTTAATCACTGTGAATTTTTATTTTTATGAAATTTTGTTTGCTTTGTGTGGCGCACGTATGTGTAAAACTTTATCTCCCTAGGTCATTTCATCAACTCTGGGTAATTAGTCTTCAAACATCTGAAATCTGTGAAAAGACGCATGAGTGTAAAATTTTATCATCGTTAATACTCGTATAATAACAAGAATGTGAGAAACGAAATATTGGTGTTCAAGGTACTGATAATTAGTTTTGTAGGGTTATCTCTAATTATTTATATATACTTCTCTATAATTGTAGAAATACACGGTATTATTTAATCATTAATGAGAAGAGTATAATTTAGTTTTAAAATTATTTTTCAGTCAAATATTATTAGGTAATTTGTAACATTCCTGTATATTTCGGATTTAATTTAAAACAGCTGATTTGTATTGTACTTTTTATGTACGGGTTTTTGCTGTTGTTAGTGTCATAATGTTTTCTGCATGTACAATTATTTTACGTTTATTTAACACATACAAAACTAAGAAAGAACTAAAGGCCTCTAAAACCAGCAGTCAACTCTCTGGAATCCCTTCCTGGTTTAATATTGGAACTATGGGCACATATGAGTCAAGTTATTAAGGAAGATAATTTTAGGAAGGAGGATGTATACTCTGTGAGTATGACTGATGTATACTTTGAGTTTCCAGAAAACACAATAATTTTAAAACTAAGTCCCGTGATAGGATGCGTCAAATATTAATCTCTTATGCTCTATCTGGTCTTCATACGGAGATCATTCCTAAAAGACCTGGACTTTTAAAGTTTTAATATTTGATTCGCCTGAAACTTAAACAGCGTACAGTAAAGGTACAATATTACAGCATTTGCAAACAATATAACTTATACACCTTTACAAACTACGAAGATGGCATTAAGTTTTCCAAACTATATTCTATCTGGACTCTAGGAGTGTCTAAAATCTATAACATCTTGGGTCTAAAAACAAGAAATTTTATTTTGTTTTTCTCTAAATCATTTGGGACTATAGTTTTAAGAATCTTCAACTTCCAAGGTTGAATCTTAAACATTTCTCGCCACTAAAAACTCCGAAAGCTATAGTTTCCTGAGAGTTCCAAATATATAGGGAATGGCGGTCCTTACGACATTCAAGAGACAAGAAATTTTCAGACTCAATTTTGAATGATAGTTTTAATCAGGGTTATCAAGTGTTACTATTACGCTTAATTATATTTTTATTCTTTTTTTAGCATGCGTATTTGCAGCTATAATTATTGTTTGTTTGATTACCATAATTTTCATGTTTAAAATTATAAAATTTTCATTAACAGTTATGAATTTGAAACACTTAAAATGGTAAGAAAGCTAAATGATGAGCAATATGGGTTATATCATTCTTCATTATAGATATTTAAATTTAAAGACGATTATGGTGATAAAATCAAATAGTGCAATATTGTGATAGCTAAATAATTTTTATAAAAATGCGGCTAAGATGGGAATAAAACTAAACCAATACACTGAATAAAAGAAATTATATATTTGCAGGAAACAGTAAAGTATATTTGGCACTGTAGAGTTCTATATTCTACTAAACTACACCGCAGTGGATAAATGTGTGTGCAAGTACCGTAGAACCGAGAACTTATGGAAGCAATCTACTACAGTATTGGTTGTGGTTAAATATTCACACCACTGCGCAATAGAACCAACTTTTCTTACTGTTCACACCGTGCGTTTATTCCATTAAAACATTTAGTATTGTAGAGATACATTCTGGTTACTCAAATCACAAATAATTTTTAATACTGAAAATTAACAGATGATGTTTTACATGTTTAACTTTCAGTAAACGTCAAGTAAAAAGACAATTAAAACAGACAAAGAAGAAACGGCGTTTTAAAACTAAGTTTAAAGAGTTAGTCATGTACGAAGACCTATATCAGTTTACGGAATCATGATGTTATTTAAATTAGCAAAAATTATATTTTATAATATTGGCCATGAATAAGTTGCTATAGAAACAGTAGGAAGAAAGGTGGTATTCTAACGTAGCTGTTATCTACAAATATTAAACTGGAGATGAATTGCTAACTTCTAAATCAATATAGTACGGTGAATGTTTAGAACCTATGTTTTGGGAAATGCATTACTCCTGTCTTTTACAGAATATCGGTGTCTTGTAGAAGATTTAACCTGGTTTTTAACACAGCCTACTGTATTGCTTTCTCCTTGCCATTGATTGATTCTAAGAAGTTTTAACAAAAAAAAACGTGTTATTGGAATTATGTAATAAAATAAGTTATCGTAAATGACCTGAGGATTCGTCATTTACACTTGACGTACTCTTAGACGTGACAACATTTCTTAGTGTAAAACAGTAACCAATAAAATGTCTCAATAGCGTTGTGAAGCTAGTTTGCTGTGTGTATACAGCAAGAGTTGTCTGATTCATAAGAGGTATTGATCGGAAGGATAGTTAAGTCATTCAAAAACAAAAACAAACAAAACAAAAAACAAATTCCAAAACAAGTAATGAATTTGTTGTTTTACAAATTTCCTAAACTTTTCCTGCGCTTGGTAAAATGTTATTTTTTCTGCACAGATTTTTTCAGATATTTAGGTTTTTAATTTTGATATGTCACTTCCTTTCTGTAAAGTTATGTAAAAAATCTGTGCATAATTAATGAATCTCCTTCTAAAGAAACCAACAACGGCATTTATACGCCTATAACATAAAGTGATATTGTAGGAAAAGGATAGTAAAATAATTAAACAGGAATGAATATAAGCAAACTGTAAGTTTTTGTCTAAAAATTATTTGCATTATACGTCTAAAAGTAAAAAGCAACAAGCTACAGCGTAAATTAACACCCTTTATTGTAACTTTACTTCTTAGATTGTTGTTACCTTTTAAATTCGTCTATCAAAATAGTTTTCTGAGGACTTTAACAGGAACTCCTATTGATACTAAAAAGGGTAATATTGAAAACCTGGTCTAAGTAACCATTTGAACGTCCTACATCGTTATTATTTAGGGAATGAAATGTACTGTAAATAGGCTGATCTTTATTAAAAAAAATACAATTTTCTTTTAAAAGCAAATGTGATAAATTGTTATTCCTCTAATATTTTATTATCCCACTAAAAACCTGCAAGAATCGCAAATCATAAATAAGTAAGCCATATGTTTTAATAGTATTATTTTATAGTTTACTATTATTACAGAGACTTATTCACAATATTTAAGGGATATGACGTTATATCAAAAACTCATCGCGAGATCAAAGTCAGATTTTTAAAAGTTGGTTCAACCAATCACACACTGTTACAATCATATCAAGAGAAAATTACGTAAATGACACGTGATTCATTCAATAATGTATTTCTCATCACTTTGTATTGAATCGGGATACTTTCCAATACAGCTAAGGTTTGCGACTGTCATCTCCTCCCTCGTAGCAAAGCGATGATTTTCTCTCTCCCAAGCATTACTTTACCTATGTTAACATTTCTTTCTCTATGTAAAGATTATCGCTTTTTAACACATAAGTGTGATTCCGTTATTTGAATTGACAGTTCAAACAAATGATTTTAATATAACATAAACATGAATTACAAAAGAGTTTTACATTTCCTTACGGGAATAATTACTATGAAAGTATCATTCACTACTTGTATCGAAAGTTTTATTGTAGGCATCGGTAATTCTTAAATAAAATCTCCTTAGTCAACTTAAACTGTAATTTTTAGTTTGACAGTCCACAATTACTTTTAATATTGTTACATATCAATATGGATATAAATATTTGAATCCAAGTATAAAAGCAAGGTTGCACAAAATAATACGCAAGGGGTTATTTACCTTGTTTTACATGCCGACTAAGTATATTTCTTTCCGTATTTTGTGCAATTTATAGTTTCATGGCCATATAACAAAATTTGTATAATTATCGGTTGTTACAGCAGCAGACTTCTTCCATGGTGGGTTCAGCAAAAATTCCATGGTGGGTGAAAAGTGATTTATTCAACGGAAATATCGATAGTTAAATTATTTTGAAGTTATTATACCTGATAGGGTGGTTATACGTGGATAAAGTCCTGAGTACGAAATCTCTGCAAGAAATTACTTTATTATACTGTAATCTGACTAACTGAGCTGATCACATGCATGAAACTACATTTGTGAACTAATATCTGACTAAATGCACTGATCGCATGCACGGAGCGACATTTGTCTACTGCGCAATCAAGGCCGCATAATAGGTTTATTTCAAGATTTCCGTGTAAAATCATGCATTGATATTTCGAATAAATGGCATTGCTGACCCCACTGCTTTGTTTGCCTGCCCTAATAACCCGATCAAGAAAGTATATACAATTAAAGGTTTCCGAAAACTTCTTCAGCCAAAACAGGCAATTTCCAGGCGTTATAATCGACCTAAGGTATTTCCAGTTTTTCCATACATAAGTCTGTCTTGTTGTCCCCAAGATTAAGAAAAGTATACTAACAGAAACTTTGATAAAAAAGGTAATTACCATCGGCCCATGTACTTCACTTCCTGCCTTAGATATTTTTAGTGTAATAAGCTGAGTTTGTCTTGTTGTCCCGACAGAGAAAATATATTCACAGTTACGCAATTTCGTAAACTTTGCACATGTATGAACGCTGGTGATTGGAGTTAATTATATTTCCAACGCCTATGTTGTATTTGCTTTGATTCACAATCAAAAACATTTATATACATACACAGGTTTGAGAAGTCAACTTCTGTCAAAAGAAAACTAAAATAAGGTTTATATGAGTCTCTAATTATAGTAGATAGTAATTTGGTCTTTTATACCTGCATGATTACAGTACAGACCCAGCACTGCATACCTTTCTGTTTCCTAAAATGTAATCTGCATAGATTTCCTAAAATGTAAAGTTAACAGTATATTTTTTCTTAAATAATTAATTATTTGTCTTATATTAATATTTTCTTACTTTGTGCACAGGAACGTTTGCAGAAAAGGATGAGATAAGAAGTCTTGGTACTATCAAGTTATTGTGTGTTATTGATTAATAAAACTGTAAAAAATAGAACTAATGGTTGAAATTAATTAAACATTTGGTTTTGCTTTCATAAAACAATGTTTAAATACAAAAGTTATTACATTTAACATGCTCTTTCAACTAATTTGTCCAACTTTAGAGACCCAGATAGGATTTTTCGCTACTTTAGAGACCCGTGGGGCGCAACTCAAAGAGATTTTCTAAAGAATAATAAGGATATTATATATAATATATTCATACCAGGAACCCTAAGAATGTAGAAATTACAGTATTATCCGTTGATTAGCTTACGCTTGAAAACAAAAAAAAAACAATTTTGAATTTTTAATATGATTAAGATTGGCATATGTTATCAATTCAGTCTGCAATAAAAGTCAAGTAACTGAGAGCTTGAAGGATGTCAATATTTTCTAGTTAAACATTATCGTATATGAGAAAGATGTACTCCTGATTTTTAGTATCCTATATAAGTCCACAAAAATACCTTAATTCATACAAAGTTATTATTACGTTAATACTTACCTTCATTACCTTATTGAATGTTTTGAAATAAGTGGCGTAGAATAAAAACAAGTATATACTTAACTGGTCTTACAAATTTTTGATGAACCAGACCTCTCATTGTCTGTATTTTACTATTTAAAATTCACCACGCGTTAAAATGATCGTAATCACGTTTACGCAGTAGACTTTTCAACAATCACGTTAAAATTTTTATGAATTATTCATCATAAATACGCCACTGGATACTGTTTTGGTTAAAAAATTAAAACAATTTTCTGTAATGCTCGCATAGTCTCGTTTATATTAAAAATTTTTGTTGATATACAATAACGATTTTATCCATACTTAAATGATTTGTTTGTGGAAATAACTAAAAGAATTACTAATACATTAGCTGTGTTGTATTGCATCAATACAATTTTAAAACTGCCGCTGTTAAATTATTAAAATTAAAATTATTCGTTATTTTATACAACATATGAAATGTGCTTTTAAATGAGTTTATATTATAAATATATAACTAATTTTGAACAAATTAATTAGTTCTATAACTATGTTTTTGTGTGTGTGTGTGTGTGTGTGTGTGTGGTGTGTTTTAATATGCAATTGATATAATGTAATCTTTAAAGCTTTTAATTTAAATGTATTATACATTATATACAAGGAAGAATAAAATTAATTATGCTTGCTGAAATATGTTTAATAATCACGTTATAAGTAATAGTGCTTCTATTTTATTTGTAAGAAAATGATTTTTTTTTTATATTTATGTACATCTAATGGCTATATTTGCAATGCTTTCTTGTTTTATAAATTTTTCGGTTTAGTACACTAAATACTTGTGGACAAAAAACAGAAGTTTTGGAAGTCGCACTTATTGGCCTTTAGGAAGATTCCTCTGACTGTCCCATCGCATTTTGAAGCATTAAGACTGGTAGTTTCGTGACACCATCAAGTATCACGTAGCAGTATGTCATTGTCAATTAGAGGCTTCACAACTGTGTGTTCATATCCTCCAGTTAAACCTCACTGGGTCCTGATAGAACTGTGTGACTTACATCTGGGCATCTCTATGGATGTCCTGGAACAGCACATCACAAACCTCAAATGTCGATATTTAGGGACGATATGCCTAGCCTACTACTAAAGATTACAGTTGGAGTCTGTGGAGCTTTAGTAGTAACGGCTATTGGTAGTCTGGACACGAGGGAGTGCAGTCCCCAGCCTACTTTGACTGGAGTGGCTTACCACATTTAGCCAATATTACTACAGCTTTAAGATTACTACAACTTCACCATTGCAAACTTGAATAATATAAGAGTACAAACTAATAATAAAAAAACGCTAACATCAATAACCTTATGGATGATCGGTAACAATGATGGATTTGTCACTATTAATTTTGTATTTAATCAGCTTAATGTACGGGAAATATAATAGTAGGCTTAAACATTAAATATGGAAAATTAATTATTCAAACATAATTTCAAAAGCAATTGTACTGTGTTATAATTTCCTATTTTAACTAATAACTTTGTATCTACCACTCAATGAGGCCATTATGGCTTGATAATTAATTAATATATTACCCAATATATTAATTAATTATCCTCTTCACTAGCTTTGTTAGTGAAAGGCAAGCACGTTCATAATAAATCCAAATTACAATGTCAGTAGTAGGGCCTCTCCACTACTCACTATATTAGAATTTTGGTAATTATTCCACAATTTTGTGTTTTAATGATTATAACATTTTTTAAATCCTGGAATAAATTCTGTATAGTTGAACGTTGTGTAAAGTAGCATAACATAATGATCGTTTCTGATATTTTGGTTGACACAAAAATAATTTTTAAGACATATATGAAATAAATAATAAACACTTGAATGAAATGGAAGCAAACATGTATTTTAATATAAAACTTTATCAACAAAATTATCAGTGTTTTCATAAAAAATTTATTTCCTAATATGCAGCTTATAAATATTAGTTTAATGATGGTCATTTAGAAGGTATTAATTAAAGAGCGGAAAATTCGGTGACACTAATATTTTTTCAATAATAATTCTAATATATAACTCTTTATAAAATTATGATATTAAACCTGTTGTTCATGCCGGCTCCCCTTTCAAGATTACATATATATTATGACTGCATTTGTGGTTACCTGATATTGCTGACATATTTAGCATTTATTGTAAAGAACACATCAATATCCTTTTAGTATTCAACCTTAACTTCATATTCGTAGCACATTAATAATTAAAATTCGTATTACCCCTTATGCCTTGTGTTTTATCCAAACATTTTTCACAAAACAAGCTTAGACCCCAAGAAATAACAAATCTTATTCGATGGGGGCATGCCTTAAAAGCTCTGGATTAGGTAAATAAAAAAACAAAATAAAGGACTTTAAGGCAATCTTTATTAAAAAAATCATTGTTATTTCATTTATGTAATTAATTATTAAGTTCATTTTATTTACATAACACGAAAATCTTCAGCACGAATAATCGAATTCGAGGTCTGAAAAGCATCCAAATAATGTAATACCTCAAAACAAAAAGTTAATTTTAACCAGGGAATTGATCTACTGTAATGTGTGGAACGTGTACACTGTACACTATCAGCAAACACTTAACGTAGCAGAAACACAAGGAATATCAAATAAATTGCGAAAAATCAAAATGCCATTAGAGGTAACTTCAGTATCATAGGTGAGGTCTGTTCGGCAGGGGTTGAAATGGGGTTGCAGCATCTAAGATTACTAGAACTAGAAAGATTAAATTTGGTAAACATGTGTCTTTTGGTAGCAACAGATAAATAATTCTTAAATATATATAGGGGTTGAAAAATGTTTGCAACCCCTAAAATAATTTTTGTTTCAACTTTCCACTGTCATAGAAAAAAATATCTAACAGAAACGTACCTCATAACTGAAATAGAAAAAAAATCATGTTCATGAAGATTAACCACCATAAGGGTTGAAACGCGTTGCAAATGCTAAAATACATAGATTTTTTAAACTTCCCGATGTTTATTAAAGATTATATCTGATACATACGTGGCTTATGTATCAAATGTAATGAATTAAAAATAAAACGTTTCATGGATGTCAATCACCCATGGGGAATAGAAAGGGTTGCAGCCCTAGAAGAAATATATTTTTGTGTTTCAACTTGCCAATGTCTTAAAACAATAAAATGTGATTGCCCTATACTCTTAATTATAAAATATAATATTTTTGGTGCAGGTAAACCACTCATTGGGGCTGAAATAGGGTTGCAATCACTAAAAATATTTGTGTTTGAAATTTCTGTGTTCCTATATAGATATCATTTCTCACACAAATTTCACTCAATAACTTAAAACGGAAGTAGATTATAGTGACTGGAAGTATTATATCTTTGACCAAATAACACTTTTCAGACCTATCAAGAATGTTTGTTTCAGGTCACAAAAATGAAAACGCTACGACAACATAAAATATAATTTAAATAGGAATAAAATTACAATGATCGGAAGTGGTCACTTCTTAACCAAATTATAGCTTTAAACCAACATGTGTTGTTTAATCGCAGCAAAAATAGAAACGCTATGAGCTAAGTTTATTTTCATGTCGTACTTTCTTGATATGCTCAACAAAGCCAACTCTAATATTATCCCTCAAATACCTTAGACTGGAAGTAGATTGTTTTCAATTTAAGAATACTATTTTCATCCGAGAAAGAATGTTCAGACCTATGTATGT
Organism: Homalodisca vitripennis; assembly: GCF_021130785.1. NCBI lineage: Eukaryota > Metazoa > Arthropoda > Insecta > Hemiptera > Cicadellidae > Homalodisca > Homalodisca vitripennis. The sequence continues at coordinate 196,579,879 of NC_060207.1, forward strand.
ATCCATTTTCCCTTGATCGAGGTAACAAACGGTACTACGCCCAAGAAATACGTAGGTCGGAAGTAAATTGTAATGACGTGAAGTAGGTAGTCGCTATTTCATCAAAGAAGTTTTTCAGTACCATTTATATATATATATATATATATATATATATATAACAAATTTTAAAACAATGTAACGCTTCTTTACAGCACGTAAAATATATTACAATGGACGGAGTTACAGCCGTTTTGACTGAAGTATACATGAAAAGGTAGTTTTTATTACTGATTCTTTTATTTAAATAAGATAGCTTACTTTTGATAATTAGATTTACTGCTTTTGGATAGTTTACTTCCGATTGTAATTAGTTCTTGGACTAGCCTGGAAGTCATAGTCTAGTGTATCATTTATTCAAGATTAATTTTAATACAATTTTAAATTATGTCTAGAGTATCATTGTTAATTTAATTAGATCTAATATCATCTAAGGTACTAACAATACAGGTATTACGTTATCTGTCGATACTGATACTTTTTCATCAAAGTGGACTTTGTGACAAAATACAGAGTCATCAAGTAGGTGGCGAGAGTTATAAAATCATTATGTAATTAATAGCACTATATGTGGAAATAATTTTACTACTGTTCTATTAACTTTAATAATTTTATAAGAAAATTAAATTGTGAATAATTAATTTACATAAATCTACTGCTGTATCCTAAGGCTATCGTACAAATCATAATTAAACTAACATTAAAATCCATTGCGAACACACTCAGGTAAAGTTCCTAACTTGTCCTAAGGGTGTAATAAACTAACACATATATAACGATATTAATATTATTAATTTATAGGTAGGATTCTCAGTCTGAAACCCTGTCCTGCCCATATACGTCAGTCAACTGAACCGCGTAATCTGCCATATACCTGAAGCCACGATGACTCATTTCCTAATTACGTCAATATCAAAGGCTGTACATGGCTGCCCACGTCTTTTACCTGATCCGCTAAATCACGAAATTTTAACTAAATGAGAAAACTCCAGACAAAATCTCTCTCAAAGTCAATATTTGCCTTCAAAGTCTTAATTACAAATTAAAGGCTGAAAATGGGGTTCTTTTATTAAACTCATTATATTTATACATATATTTAAATCACTAATTTTCATTTAGAATGGTAAATATAATTCAAATTTGATTGTAATAAATGTAGAAAATTAATAAAAGCTTTCAAGGGTAAGAGATTTTAAGTATTACAAATTAAAATTGTTATCATTGGTAGAATGTTTTCTTAACAGTTATAACATGCGTTACAATTATTATCAATAATTTATTATAGTTTAATCTCGTCTCTCGTTGTTTCAGACTGCTGTGGATTCCAATTTGAGCATGAATCTTCTAGTACAGCCTGACGTAAAGAACGTTCCTACTAATAAGGGAGTTATTAAAAAGTAAATAAATGGCAAGAAGAAAGCCATGTACATTTTATAATGCCACGGTTAGAATATAATAGGGATTCACAGTGTAACCATGACATAACTGTAAAACTAAGACCTCATAAAGTCATCCATATTACTCTGAATTGGTCTGAAATTCCATCAGAATAGAATAATTTATATTAAGTTAAACAATATAGGTGAAAACACAATTAATCACATCGTTGTTAAATACCTCAGAAAAGAGGGTATAAAGATGCACGATGTAAAATACAATAATACGGGAAGAGCTCATAACCTCATATATACTATTCTACAATATAACGCAGAAAAGGGGCTTAAACACATTTGCCATCAGTTGAAACAACATTAAAACACTGAAACACTGTGTTATAGTCGTCCAGAACAACACTCAGAGGGCCATTACTGACTTGTGCAAGTTTATTATTTCTGTTGCTCGACAAACATTATACTTTCAACTGCACAATCGCATCTCCCCTGAACAACACGGCTTTCTTCGTGGACGATCTGCAGCCACCAACCTATTGGTTTTTCAGGAGTTTGTGATGGCAGCGTTCAGGGACTCTTCTCAGGTGGACAGTATTTATCTAGACTTCAGCAAAGCCTTCGATAGCGTTAACCTTCGTTTGCTGATTGCAAAGCTTGAGGGTCATGGTGTTTGTGGATCGCTGCTTCAGTGGCTTAAAAGCTACTTTAGTGATCGTCTTCTCATTGTGAGGTGCGATGGAGGTGGCTCGTTCCCTTTTCCTGTACTGTCTGGTGTTCCTCAGTTCTCTCACCTCGGACCATTACTATTTAACATCTTCATAAACGACATCACCAGTGTGGCAGCCTCTCGTTTCCTTCTCTTTGCGGACGATATCAAACTGTTTAACAGAGTCACTTCTTCATTTGCTCAAGATGAACTTCAGCTTTCCATTGATAGTATATGCATGTGGTGTGAGGTGAATGCAATGGAGCTGAATCCAAAAAAGTGCGTTATAATGCACTTCAGCCACGGTGAAGTGGCTTTCTCTTATGGCTACGCAAAGAATGGGGATAAGCTCAAGACGGTTGATGTGGTGAGGGATCTGGGTGTCATCACTGCTCCTTCTTTATCTCCTTTTCCTCATCTCCAACACATTTCCTCAAAAGCTTCTTCCCTTCTTCGTTTTGTCCTTCGCTCTACTAAAGAACTCAGATCTCCCCATACCCTTCTTATTATTTATAAAACCATAGTTCGTCCTTTGCTGGAGTATTGCTGTCTTGTTTGGTCACCTCATCAAGCCTTTCACATTGAAATGCTCAAAAGAGTGCAAGTCCGCCTCATCAGAGCTCTGGGAACAAGGCTTGGGTATCAATATATAGAGACCCCAATCCATACCGTGGAGGAACTGTTCGACATCCAATCACTCTTGTTGCGGCAGGCTTATCAAAACCTCAACTTTCTGCGAGGGCTGGTGAACGACGATATAGACTGTCCTGACCTGCTGGGAGCTGTGAATTTCACTGTGCCGAGAGGGACTCGCTCGAAGTCAGTTTCCAGCCAACTAATTATACTCAAAACCACGGCATATCCAGACTCCTGAGGACTGGCGAAGCAGCTTCTTCCTCCGTCAATTTCTTCTGGAATTCTTCTTTCAGGACGGATGCTATTAGTTTCCTGAGAGACTGGAGGTGATGCGTGGTGGATGAGTTTCTGTTTACGTAGTCTCTGTTTTACAGTTAATTCCTATCTGTTAAAATACCTTGATATTGTGTTGTTTGTTTTTTTGTTTTGGTTGATTGTATACTTATTATCTATTGTTGGTTTCATTAGAATCTACTTGTAATATTTGTAAAATTGGTGTTGTACCGCTGAAATAAATAAATAAACATGTAAGTTACATTTTCTGCAATTACTGTTTATATTTTATGCTTACAAGTTCATTTTAAGAAATTACTACTTAGCTTTATTACATTTAAAGGTTTGTTTACTAAATAAATCACATTTGTATTTAATTTTAAATTTTAATGTGCAAGAGCTGAATAGAGGTTCAGGGAGTAAAAGTTTGTCCATCCACTAGAAGTGGTCTTGAATAGCCGGTAAGAAGTATTATCAACGTTACCACTATCTGCATCTCGGGTGACCTCCAACTACTAGAATTTTAAGATTAATAGATTTGTTAAGAATTTGGAAAATTGGATACGAGATTTTATTGCCATACAATTCTAAATTTGTGTATGCAATATGTTCACAAATTTCTCACGTATGTATTAGTAGGTACGTTAGTGTTCTAAAATATGTTTCTCTAGAATAAAGTGTTTTTCAAACTGTGTCAACATCTACACCCTACGCATAAAAAAAATCAGGATTCTGCACATTTCGTACGCGATACGAAATAATAGTGTCGATATAGAAATTTATGTACGATAAATTTAAACTGACCAATAGTCATATAAACAATAGACATGCTATTTTAAGATAAAGAGAATGGAATTTGTCTCTTCATGGTCTGTATATGATTAAATGATGCTTATTTAACATTTAGAACCGTGTCTGAAAAATGTTTTTAATTGTGTTGGGCTGGAAAAATATGATATAAGAACAAAGGCTTTTTATATTGTATTTTGAATGTTATCATTGTGTAAAGAAGAGATGAGATGTCTCTGAGGAACATTTTTCACTGATTAAGCACATTATTTACATGATTTAAAGTGATTATCTGCAATATAAAAACAAAATTTATAACATATCTACCTTTAAATAGTTTTTAAATATTATTGGCTTTATTTTTAAAATATTCATAAAGAACTGCAAAGGCAATGTTTTACATTTTTAATAATAATTGCTAATTTATTAGTAGAATTTCATACATCCCTAGTGAAGCCAATGTTAATAAAGTAGATAGACTTCATTTTGTACAACATACTGCAAATACTGCAAGTTGCAAACACGTTAGCAAGCCATAAACACATGAAATTAAGAAAGCGGTGAAATACGCCAAGTGCGGGTCCATAAATGCAACCCTATGTCTTGCCTTTAGGGCATATTAACTCTGTGAAACTCTGCGGTTAGGGAACCGTAAAATATAATATTTATCGCCTCTGAGCTGAACATTGCCAACCGTAACTTGGTCCAAGTGGGAATTGCGTACTTGAGAAACTTAGTATTTCGATTTGGAGAAACGAATATGTTTCAGTTTAGCGCAATAGACTGCGTAAATAGTTTTATATACACAAGTGAATAGATATATTACGAAGAGATAAAGGTAACATAAATTAATGATAACTGCCCCAAAGAAAATAATTAACAAATTGATTCTATATTAATTGAATGTAGACTATATAAATGATTATACTTGGGTTATTTTAGCAAGTAACATATTTCTGAACATATATGTCTCTATCGATATACATTTAATAAAAATACTGTATTTATGTGGTACAATAAAATATATAGCCCTAGAGTAATCCAATTGTCTGATATCAGTTTTGTCGGTCGACGTCAAACTTGATAACTGACTTCAATCAACAACTTAGAAGGCAATGTTTCAAGTAACTGATGATCCTATTATTCTTGGAGCGATCTTTTAGTCAAATTAGCCACAAATATTCTATATCTAATGCGCAATGCTCATTATAAGTAAAAGTTAAAAAATATTTCTACATGTATATCACTGTTTTGTATGTCATTCTGAGAAGTTTAAGCAAATTTTGTCATGAGAAATATTTGAATAAAATTTATATGGAATTATTTGTTAGTTATGATGCATATTACTAGGTAATACTGCAACGTTTCAAACATTTTGAAACACAATTTGTCTCATTAATCTGATAATCCTGGTTCTATTTTCTTTTTTTCTGCGATGCATAATAAATGAGAAGTAACCATTCATTTTTGAAGAGACCAATGGCTGATATTTAGAAAGCTTAATGGATAACAACCCCCATAAATTATATATATATATATATATATATATGTGTGTGTGTGTGTGTGTGTGTGTGTGTGTGTGTGTGTGTGTGTGTGTGTGTGTGTGTGTGTGTGTGTATTTTGAGTAGTTAACTAATTATGGAACGAACACATTACAAAACATTGAACTCAAAAATATATACACACGCTCACACACAAAGAATACATTTTATTATTTATGGCCTACTAAATGGATAAAAATGGTTTACACTAAATATGCATAAATATTTTATTTTCTTGTATTTAAATTATGACTTGGGATTTAACGAAGCCTATTTATAGAGGAGCTGTATAATTTTTATGTCTGTTTGTTTATCTTTAAGTCAGTATATCAACATCTCAGTCCGTAAGATATTTCGAATATGAACAGACTTCGGCTGAGCATAAGGGGATAATTTTACATTGGCCGTAAGGGCAGCCATTATGGCAACAAGAAAATGATACAATAAACACGTTTGGAAATGGAGTAAGAACAATCAAATGACATTTAAATATGGGTTGGTTGGTGGAAAGCTTTCGTTACGATCTATTTATACTAGTTTATTTGTATATAGCCAAGTTAGAGTTCGATAATGGTACATGTCACTTCATGGGGTTTTGCTAAGCGTTAGTATAGCATATAAATTGGTTGAATATATTAAGAATGAATTGAGCAATAAACTTGAATATTTTCAAAAGTATGACTTTGGGCTATAACAAAATTCCTTTTCTCTCTGTCTGTTTCTTGATGTACGAGTTTTCTGTTGGATGTCTCAAGAAAGACTTGAGGTATGGATTTCAAATTTTGTACACAACGTCATTTTTACATAGGAATAGTCATGTAACACAGGAATTTGTAAATACGTTGTACTTGATAAGGGACAGGTAACTGAGCCTTTACATAGTGAAATATATGTAGGATATAGCAAGAAAAGTTTTTCCCTAATTTGTATTATTGCATTTTGAATGGACTATCATTTCTCCAGATACAAGAATTAGTTCAATGGAACAGCACAACCATTCATAAAGAGCATAATAATATCCATTGGAATTGACAAAGTGTAATTTACGTTTATTTTACTTCAGACGGATTTTCACTTCAATCTGTCTGAAGACTGTAAAACTTTTTATTCTGCCTGATTGCGTGTTTGCCTGCTCTTCCGCAGAACAACTCGCAAATGAAATGAATGACAGTTTTCTGTGAAGTCTGTTACGCAACACGTATGGTGAGGAGTACTTGTACCTTGTAATATAACTTACTTTTATGATTAAATCATAAAATTACAAAAAAAGTCTGGAAATTTAATTTATTTACTCACCAGTATAAATAAAAGTGTTTAATACGCATAAAGTGACTTGTATTTACTTTTCACTATATTATTTTACATGAAATGCAACAAGTACCACAATATCAAAACTAAACAATATCAAAATATTATATGAACTCAAATATGTCCAAGTCTCATTTAAAAATGTAGTTTGAACCTTTATAAATAAAAAAACTCTTTTTAGTTGAAAATTTTTGTTTTACTTAATAACTTAAAGTAAACCTTGTGTCCATGTTTAGATCTAAAACATTTTCGACTCTCAAAAACAATGACCCATAACAAAGTAGTGGAGGAACACTCATCGTTCAATAATACAATTTATACACAATTTACCGTCAAGACGAAGGCGTAGCAGTGGATTCTCCTTGGGTTTAAATAATTTTAAAACAAAGATTTGAGTAAGGCGTGTGCATGCCAACTATGTTGATTTTCCCTATAAATACAGACACTAAATTTAATGATTTTTTTATTGTATTAATAGTATTTCTCCTTGCATACACCTTGCAATGGAAGAGAAAGGAATTTAATGTGTGTGTAGTAAGAGATAGGGTAATCCTTAGCATTACGGGGTATTAAAACTATCAGCTAAACCAACACAAATCTGTCAAAGACTTCTTTTATCTCGTTACATGATAGAGTTTATTCTCAGATAAAAATGAATTAAGAGGGCAACTTAAAAATGTTGAAATTGATTTTTATACGCAATGGATAGCCACAACCCGTAATAACCAATTTCGAACGAACTAAAAGAGACATTCCTGGGTCATTCAATAAGAATAGTGATGATATTGCGTTTATTTCAGTACCTTTTGTGACTAGATTATAGGAGAAAAATATAAGAGTAGGCAGAAAATACAACATTACAACTGCGGTCAAAACACACTATAATCTTAGACAAAGTCTCGTACAATTAATAACAAAACAAAATTGCACACATGAGTTCCGAAAAATGTGTTTACAGTATAACATTTCGTTGAAATAGGAAATACATAGACGATATAAAAATATCATTACACGTAGGGTTAAAAGAACAAAAAACACGAGAGGGGCCTAACATAAAATTCAAAAATTGCAGAATAGTGTTGCAATTTAAAAAAAAAAAATTTCACTAGATTGGGTATATCTATAAAGTTATGGTATATTACTTAAAACTTATCAGTCCCATATAAATTTATCATTATTATATGCTATTAAAATTTTAAATTTATAAATTTAGAGCATAATTTACTTAACGATTTTGATTTTAGTTGAGTGCCAATTGAGTTAGTTAATACTTAATAATGTTAATGTTTGTAATATTTTAGCTATTGGCGTGTGTATTTTGTGCTTAACTATAAAATTTATTTATATTATTTTATAAGCTTGTTGTGAAATACATTCAATTTAAATTATAAATACTGCTTAGGTATAAACGTTTGCCGTCAGTAACAATAAATTAATTTTATAGAAATTAAATTATACTATATAATTTTATATTTTTAATAATTAATTTTATTTATAGATTATGAAAAGTAATACAAATTTTAATTGCTCTCATTTACCATAAAACCAACATGGAAATGTAATGTATATTTTATAGTTTTTACCTAAATAAATGATTGTCTAACAAACAATACAAGCTATAAGCACCAGTCCATAGTAACATAAAAGTGAATGTCCTGTTGTTATAATATGTACCATTCTCTGTTATAGCCAGAGAACATAGCGCATGGTTGCTATATAAGTTAAGTAGCGACTATAATACAACCAGTTTTGTTACTGTCTGAACAATTTAAATTGCTGAAACAAATTACAGACATTAATATACAAGAACGTTTAAATATTTGTACTTACTATTAGAAATACATTTAAAAATTCATTGATTTTTATTAACCAATTCGAATAGGAGCAGGTTACACAATTAGACTTGTTTCTATGTTTCATTTTTATGTATTTTCACTGATATTTACGAAAATACACAACTCTTTTTTTGTGAAAATATTAAAAAGAAAAGGGCTGCCCCAAATTGGTTCCACTTTGACACAAAAATACTAAGAGCGGAATATATAACAGTGGCTGTAACTGTATTTCATTTTGGAATTGTCCTTGGTCAAGAAATCAAGGCACAATAGACTTTAAGAAAAAATATTGAGAGCGAAATACGCACAATGGCCGTAAATACAGACTTTTTTACATAATTTTCTAAGGTCCGCGAACACAAAGTAAACTCTACATTGGCGTCGGAAATATAATTAATCCACACCATAAGGGCGTATCAAAACTGTGTGCAGAGACAATTTATTTATTGTTAAGGTAGGCCATATGTTTGACAGCTGAATAACGTAAAAAAACGAAACGTGACACTTTATATGTACTTGTATGAATAAAATCAGCTGTCATTGTGTGATCTATATAGTGACATATAGTATAATGACGGAATTTAGATAAGACATGGCGTCGAGTTAAGGCATACGATACTGATTAGGTATATACACATTGCTATAGTTTCTAGACAAAACAACAGAAAACAGCTTGTGACAATAATTTTTTTTTCTATTAAAATTTTATTTTAAATTAAAGTACTTGCGTTCATGTCATAAATTATGAACAGTATGAATTGAATCTTAATATCAATTATTAACATTGCATATACTAAAAGTGTTATTAGTTGACATTTTTCAATGATATAACTAAAGCAATAATAATTTCAGCAATAAAATAACACTTTTTTAACAGTAATATACGTAAATATTACTAAATGTTAATGGAAACACTAATTTTCCAAAAGTAATATACGTCGTCTAGATAAAAAGAAAGCTATCATTTTAATGATTTGTATTATTCATAAGGCAACATTGCAATAACATCTTAATAAATGAGCAGATTTTGTTTAAAATTATAACTCAAAATGAACCGAAATAATGGAATTAGTTTAAATGGATTGATAATATATAGGTTATAACACTTTTTCCGAACATGAGTTAAATATGTATGTTTTTAAGTATATGTTTGTGTAGATACATAGACCATAGCATAACGCTTTCAGACAAATATAGTGTTGTTAAAAAATCTGAAACCCTAATTGTATAATGCCTCATAAATTTATCCTCTAGGTAATTCCAACACTTACCAGTTAAATATAATATTATTGCCCCTATACTACATATTCTTGTAATATATTATTAAAAGCCGACAAGTCCTTCTTAAAATAGATTCATTATCTGTTTCTGGGTCTGTATAATAACCTGTAATAGAAAGGTCCTAGATTTCGGCGTAGGCTACAAACTATCGATATTCAAGGTTACGCTACAATTATATTATCTTTAATATGGTTATTTAGTTAAACATAATTTCTATTTCCTTAAAAGACTATATTTTTAAATAAACTGAGTACAAACATACGCTATTTTCTCATAAGACATTATAAGAGACGTGATCATATTATTTTTCTGGATTGGTTTATGTGACTACTGTTCCAATCTGTGGTTCATTAGATCAACTGTTATATTGATTTATTATTAGATAGAATTATAATTATAAAATTTTGTGTATGCCGGTACATCTCTATATTTATTATCCTTGCCTAGTTTTGTGTTAAAAATATATTAATTATTATTAGGTTAATTAACAGAATACTTTGCAAGGCAGTTCGATCTTTACGTTAACAAATTGGCTGCAATTCTAAAATGTTGTGGATTCCAATTTTTATTCGGAAGAACGAAATTATTAACAGGGAATATGGTGTAATTTATGATAATAAAATCATACTATTTCCTAATGATAAAAGCGAAACAACTAACAATTCAGATAAGGAAAATTGAATCTTCATAATAATGTGCAATAAGTGGTAGAATTACCAGGATCTGTTTAACAAGATCTAGTAATTAGGACTAAGCAGTCCGACACAAAGAAGCGCCGCGTCGTCCGGGAAATTGGATTACGCAGAAAGAAGACGGGGAATGGTTAGCGGACAATGCAGCAATTAGGGGGTTTTCACGCTAAGCTGCTTCGAACCAGCCAATGCTTTGTACTTTGTGTTTGAAAAGTGAACCCCAACTGACTTAAGTATATATGCTCTCAATGCTTATATTGATTACGCTCTAGAATTTCAATTGGCTGACAGTTTAGTGAAGACTCTCCCGTCTGCTTGTGATAAACAGGAACTGATCTGAGGTTTTATCTCTACGTACGCACGGTAAGTTTTGAATTAGTTTTAACCATGTTTTCCACAAGAACAACAAAGAGTAAACAAGCTACTACACATAGTACAGTGAAAGTAGTGATTGCGGTGTCTGGCGTCAGTGGGGGTCTGGTCTAAACCAGGTGTCTACTACGTGTTCTTGTACGCGCGGGTGTCGCGTAGTATTAACTCGTAATATCGTCCAGTCCTATAAACAAATTAATAAACACAATTAATGAATGTACTCTAATGGGTTGTTTTTGGACGTTGAGGGTTTAAATTTGGTTTGATATTATATTTCTGCAACTTCTGTATAGAAATTGAAAATTGTGAAATTTGACCCATTGGGAGTCTGGATCGAAGCTCTCCATGCTGACTCGAAGTCTGGCTTTAATTTATTCTCATTTTCTTTAAAGGCCACTAAACTTAACGTTTAAAAATAATATGCTACATAATCAATATAGGAGGAGGTGTTAACACGTTGTTATTTGATAATAAAACTTTGTAGTAAATCTACTCTTAATTAAATTAAATAATTAGTATTACTCGAGCTAATGTTAATAAAGCGTACAGATGATCACAGGTTGAATTGGACTGAAAGAAAGCAGAAATATTTTAAGATATACTTAAATACTGTATCCCTGCATCGAATGATTTTTTTAACTAAAGTGGTAGACTCCAAGACACAACGCAAGTAGGAGCTTACTGTGTGTTTATTATTTTTCATCAAGACTTTAAATGTATACAGAAATGTATAGGCAAAAACCAGAAAGGTCTTTGTTATAATTTAATTTATTTTGATGGGTAAATTAAAACTTGTCATTATAGAAAATTTACCACAGAGATGGTATTATTAAACTGTTTAATGTTTCATCTCCATGCTTTGATGCATGCCTCTAGCTTTTAAAGAGAAAGGTTTATTAGTTCGTAAGTGTTATGAGGGAAAGAAATATCTTCCCATTAATTCAAGCTAGCTTATTAATGCGTTGTTACAATAAACACAGTTGTATTAGTATATAATAACATTGCATTGCAATGTAGAAATATCTTCTCGTTAATTCAAGCTAGCTTATTAATTCGTTGCTACAATAAACACAGTTGTATTAGTATATACTAACATAGCACAATCATTTAAATATAAGAATATTAATAAATCTGAAATAATACAACATTATTTATTTTTTAAACCGTTGCTTCTTTCTTAAATTTATTATGTTGTGGTTGTGGTTCTGTAAAGCTAAGTTTTGTGCTTGTCACAAGAAATATTACTTAGAAAGGCAGACATGAAAAAATATTCTTGAATGAAGGTGGTTACAAAAAAGGTATGATATTAAAATTTGGTGGGTAGGAAATCCGTATTTATGAAGAAGTGTAAACTCGAGTCACAGGAATAACCTACGTCAGATCACAGACTGGCATAAGCTTTGTGTTTTGTCACGGTTTCCAATCGTTTATATCGGATCCAATAGCCTTCTTAGGTATTCCTCACTACTCACTTTTAACAGTAGACACTGACTAACAGTCGTAAAATATAATATACTTATGATCACCACGATAGAAATATGATCACCATGATTCGAGTAACTACAAACAAATTCGTAAATTTAGGTGATTTGCATACACAATACGTAGGTTCCTCCGCTCTCTATTTATATGGAGGAAAGATATTTGTAAAACTGTTTTAATACTGTATGAAGTGAAGTTTGGTGATATTATGTATGGTTTTAAAATACCGGGTGAAGCAGACCTTGCGTGCAGTACGTACAGCGGGAGAACGGTTTGTTTTATTGTCATAAAACAGTGTTATCAGAATGTAATACCAATAGCGAATTACAACACATATTCCAATAATTAATTAAACTTTTCGATGCCTTTCAGAATCAAGGATTCTATCGTACCAAACAGCAACGTCGTGCCCTCTAAGTATAGGAGTGGCTTTAAAAAAGTAAGGCCGAAAACTATATATTATTTATATAAATGATAAATAATACAGGTCAAAGAATGCTCCCCTGGGACACTCCAAGTTTAGTTTTTTAACCCTCTGATAACGAATCTTCGACAACTCCACAAACTGCTGACGATTCGTTAGGTACGATTTTATGCATGACATATATATTCCCCTCAAGCGATAACCTTCCAACTTGTTGCATGGAATATCATGATCCATCCTGTCAAATATATTCAATAAGTCACAAAATCTCGAAGAGTATGTTCTCAATTTTCCAACAGTTTCAGCAACACTTCAACAAAATTGGGTAAGCCTGCGTTGTAGATCAATTGAGTCTAAATCACTTAAAACTTCAACGAAAGACTAAAATGAATATTTAAATCAACGCCCATCAAAAGTTATTTGTCAAGCACTGGAGTTGACTTTAGCATCATTATAGTGACATGACAAGAAAGTTTAACTTAAGAGGGTTATTGCTGCGTTGTTGAAAAATTCCAACTTTTCGGCAGTGAAAAGTGACAGTGAACGTCGCGTCGTCTGCTTGTTAAAGTGACATTCTTAACCACCTCAGTGTAAAACGAGTTGTAATTTTTTTTTATTTCGTAGTAATGTGTTCTAAGTGTAAAATTAATTGTTGTCTTAGATTAAGTTAGTCTAAGAACACATATAAATGTGTATGACGTTTTAGTCACTCTGACAAGTTTAAATGATAGCATTGAATGTCATACATACAATCATTAATATATTTGTACTACTTCGTAATATTGTATTGGTTAATATCATTACAATATTACGAAGTAGTGCAGTTGGTAGTGGTAGATGACTAGAGATTCGTTTGCTATACAGGTATATCACTAAGTTATTGATTGTTGTGTATTACACAATGTGTAAAGACATAAATGTCCTACTGGAAATCCGAATGTTTTTAGTCCCAGTGATTAGTATCTATATATTTTAGTCCCACTCCGACAATTTAGACTAATCAGTCATACATTACCCGTACTATTAACGGCACTATTACTGGACTTTCTACACAGAATCAACCTACAATTTTAAAATTAATCAGCCAGATTTGATTTGACATTTCAACTGGTACCATTCGGACTACATGTTGTCTTATTCTTTGTTCAACAAGGATACATCAGAACCACATTTATGTGTTATTTGCGTGTTAAGATCACTCAGAAAGCATCCTTGATGGTGGATTAGTCAACAAGTATACGCAATTGACTGTTTTGTTTTTTGTATCGGAGTTAGTAATTTCTTTTAAAGGAGTTCGTTATAAAACATGAAAAATATTCAGCAAATCTCCTCCAGTTGTAATATTATAATATTGATTATATGAAATCAAATTAGCTTGCATATAAACTGCATTGAATATAGCAGTTTTTTTTAATTGGAATTGCGAAACAAAATTCAAGCATGTTAATAACCAATCTTTACAGATAATACAATAAATTGAAAATCGTGTTACTGTGATTATAACGTTACGTGCAATAAGGGTTTTTGGGATATAGAGACAATTATTGGTGGGGATTATTTAAAATTACCATCGTTTTAGAGTTTTCAAAGATTTGCGTATTTTTACTATAAACTATTAATTTAAGACTTTTAAATAGTTTTTGGCCAAAATTATTCATTGCCCTCAGTTTTGCATCACCTAATTTTGTCCACTTGGATGGCTACGGGTTCATTATAGGATAATAAGTGCAACTGATCGTAGGTTCAATAGTTCAGAAAATCTGTAATCACTTTCAATTAACTATAATTATAACAGTGTTTTATTAACCATCCTTAGAAGAATTTACAATGTTTACATTTTTAAACCTAAACATTGCATAATGTGATTTAATAATGTTTAAAAAATATATGTATATTTTTATATTCTTTAAGTACATAATTTATTATTGCTGTTTATTTGAGACCGTCATAAGCAACTAGAAGCTGTCATGTTCCTCGTCTGTAGCAACAAGCATTGCTTTAAAGTATGGATTAGCAATTACAACGGCTATTTATAATATTTTTTGCCTACTAATCAAGCAGCACTTTATCTAACAATAATGCTGATAATGTTAAAAAAACAATCATACTAAAAATCTTAATGACAAACAGTTCATTTAGATAATTTAATAATTTAATTGAATTATAAATTTTCCGTAAGACAAACATCAATTTTTAATGTAACTACCCATGCAATATAATTTTTTTATTCCACACACTTTATTAACTGAATATGTTATTTACACTCACACTAAGCACTTTAAAGAGTTAGTAATTTGTAAATATTTAAGAAAATATAAATATAGTTAGATTTAAAATAGTGCAATTATTTTTAAATTTGTAAAAGCAAAGACTCCTACATTTTAATTCACTGTACTGCAAAAATATAAGTTATTCATATATCATTCATTAAGTTCTCATAAATAATAACTTAAGTTTTTCAGGAATAACAACTTGTTTATAAAAGAATTGATTTGTACTCCAAAACGTGAAAAACACCTCAGCAAAATAACGTTCTTTATTATGAATTTGAACCATATTTTAGACTAACCACCACAGACGCGTAAATCATCTCATTTAACAATATTATTATCTTAAACATGTCTGTAATTGCATATGTTCGCTATGTTCCATACAAACACGTAGAAATAAGTACTTAACTGAAAATAGCTGTGCAATAATGACGCTAACTGCAAGACGTCATGGCAGATATTGACGCAGTTAACATACAATTGCTCCTGCTGCTGCAATATCTCCGCCTGTCGTTTATGTCCTCTCTAAAATGGTTGCGACAAAATACATTTTGTACCATGTTCGTGTGACTTTTTACTTTAAGCAATATTTTATATATGTATAGTATTGCCTATTGTACTTCTAAATATATGTTCATTAAGTGAATATGTTTATTCATTCATTCATTTCATTCATTCATTCAGTCATTCACGAAAAAGAAATGTATAAGAAACAGTCAAAAAAAACTTTGTCAGTGGGAATTACAATCTTTATATATAATAACTTGAATAAATGTTGGGGTTTAGAGCTATTGGGCATTTACTAGATTAGTAGATAATATATAATTACTAGTATTATATAACTAGATAAGATAATATAATCTACACTGCTTTAGTGTAAAGAGATAACTTTCTACACTTATGCATGGAGCTGACTTGTTTGAAAACAGTCATCGTATAATCATCCAAGCACGTCAATGGCAAGAACTATGCTATATAACAGAAATAAGGTTGTGACAACAAATACCATCCCTTTGTTATGGATTGTGCTGCTAGAATATTCTTATAATTTATTTGTATAAGACTGTATACAAAAAAAAAAACATGTTTGTTCCACTTTTTCTAAAGTATGTACATGTTTTATTTAACTTAAAATTTAATAAGTATATTGTGTTGCAATGTTGTAAATAGTGAATTAATTCCGTTTAAAAATTCATTTGTAGCCGATTAGGTCTAGTAAATTGGAAATGTTACAATGAATTTTTTTTAATTATCAGGCTTGTATTATTAAAGTAACACTCTTCGTCTCTACAAAGTTGTTAAAATGAACGATGTTGTTTCATCCAGTGGCAAAAGTGCTATAAGGCACTTGCATGTGATGTAACACGTTCTGGAGAGTTCCATATTCGTTTATGAGTTTACATTGCCTACAATAAATTAAATTACTCACAAATTACAAAAGCTATAAATATAATCTTTATGATCTATTTTCTTGATCGTTGCAAATAGCATACAAATTGTCGTCGGTAATTACCTGTGATAGATATAACTGTAACATTAGTGATAGTTAATTTTAACTAAAGTATCTTCTAATTTACCTAAATTCCTGGAATATAATGTGTCATAATCAAACAAACTCTACTAAATTTCTAATTACGTAAACAACATTACGTTTCAACACAGCAATGAATGGATGATAGAGTTTATAGGTTGGTAGTGTAACATTAATTATTGAATCTATTGTAATTTGGCTGGGGCTAAATTAATATGTGGATTATTAATTGATTGATAAATGATTAAATTGATGAATTGAGTGATCAATGAATTGATTGAAATTTCATTCGGTCCCGTGTACAAGCAATGTTTTACTAGGTTATTAACTTGAAGATTTCATAAGCGTTTCGGTGATATAATAGTTTGAAAATCAGTAACCATTGTGGTTAATAACTTGATAGTAATTCATGATAGCTATAAATACATGGTATCAACAGCCTAATTACTAATATCATCGACCTTTTCGACCCCGAAGTATTGTTATTAGCCTCATTATTATACTGCTGTACTCCTCTACTTTTACTATAAAAGTACGTAAATATAGTAAATATCAGGAAGTACGAATTTAATTATTTGAAACACCCCACTAAATCATATAAGAGGAAAAAATGTATATGAATTACGTATGACAGAGCTATTGATTAAGCTGATCTAAGTTTAGATTGTAACTGGTTATTGCCTATCTATATTTTGCAGGAACACAATATTGTAACCAAGTCAGTGACATGTAGGAACGTTTTCGTGCAAATTTGAAAATATTATTGATCTATGACATACAAATGTCACAGAACGCTGTACCTTAAAACAGACAGATTAAGTTTGTAACTGCTAATATTTTTCTTAGTTTGACCAATCTGCTCTTTCTAGTCGTATGTCCAATAGGTCTCAAAAAACGATTCCGAAAATAGTTTCATGGTTGGACCAAAGGGGCTTTTAAGAAGTTCTTCTGTTGAAGTGGCACAGGAACATTGAATAGTATTTTAAATTACCATTCTATGTAATACAAACAAAATCTTGTTATTAATAAATTCAGACTATTCCAATTAAATTTGTTTTACTTTGGTCCATAATGATTAAATTCTCTTTTTCAGTCCATTATAAATCAGAATAGTTTTAAATCATTTAAAGTTCTTTTAAAGAACCACGGAGCTTTAAATAGTCTAAAATAGACCATAGGAGAGATCTTTTTGTGACGCATCAGGTCAAATTGTATTGTTAGGTTGTCAATTCATATTTTACATCTTTAATTACTGTTTTCTAAACGTTTTATATTATTTGTGTGAATACGTTATTTTAAATAAATTTAATTATCTTAAGTTAGTTATTAATATTGTTAATTCATTGATTGACATTTGTATTGACGTGCAAAAAAAACTTATTGTTAAGTTGTGTAAATAAAAACTCAATTGCATACTACAATGTATTCTGCCATATATGCTAAAATTTAAAGCTTAAAAAAGTAAGCAAGAGATTTAATCCTTTTCTAAGAAATGTCTTCACAGTTCATTTAAATGTCCTTATGTTCTATTTTTGCAAAATATTACAGCAGTAAAATTTGAAATGAAGAAATTTGGCATTATTGAAATCAGTCATAAGTAATATAAATAACTGGTAATTATTTGAATCTTAAAACCAACACCATAGAAATTTATATAATTAGAATAAATTTTACTATGTACTAAGTATTATTTTTCCGTCACGATTATGATGACTAAGGTTCATGTTGCTTGTTGAGATGAATAAAGGCTTATTAAGGATATATACGTAACATAATTGCACGGCCAAATTATATGAATGATGTAGCAAGAATGGACGCTATTACACTCAAAATTGTTTTTGAAAATACTTGTGTAAATCTATAGAAACTTTTAATAACAAACTCACAATCCCAGGCACTAAATTAAAAAAAAAAATAAGATAGCAGTGTTTATCCAAGTATTTCACATGTAACTTTTGGTTAATGTAAATTAAACTTATTGAGTAATAGTACAATATGACAGTGCAGTAGTAGTAAAACTAGTAAAAGCATTCAAAACAAAAAGAATGATTTATAGCTCTGAACTAATCTATTTAAATTATATCATTCCTATTTCAACAGATTAATTAATTAATATTAATTTATTTCAAGAATTAATTGATCTATACATAATCATAAATGGTTAGAAGTTTAGAATCTATCCTAATGGATTGTTACTGGTGAAAACACAGAAATGTCGTTAAACCATCCAAAGCCTATTGGACGAACACGGTCAGTATTATCCGGCATTAAATTGTTTTAAGATCCCTCCCATACTGGATCAATACTTCTAATCTAGCTTACTTTGTGCTTATCGACACTAGCGTTTTGAACCTTTCAAGTGTTTCTCTCTATGAATTATTTGTAAAATATGGATGTATCGCGACGATTGCCATAATAGTCTATCAGACCAGGAATAATTTAATTTGGTATTGTTATACTTGTATAATACTCGTACAGCGAAAGTTACAATGCAGAAGATTTGTTCAGCTCTATCAGTATTTTACAATAAATATTTTGAGACGTACTTACAAAGATTTGTATTATTAAGACTTACTTGGGGCATGTTACTTAATAATATTTCAGTTTCAAGAATGTAAAATTTTTTATACTTGAAAAAATGCTTCGTTGAAAGTTTCAAGTATACTTGAAGGATGCTTGAAGGATGCAAGGATGCTTTTAGCTCTTTGTGTAATTTATTTGGCATTACTCGTAACATGTACTATTACAGTGTTCACTAGATATTTTATTGTTATTTTCCATAACTCAAGTAACAGTATTCGTAACAGTACCTAAGTTTCAAAGAGCCCACAGTTACCAATATCTTATTACTTTAAAATAGCAGATTTTCTGTGCTAATAATGACCATAGTAAGCAGCCTTAGAGTGGGAAGAAAATGCTTTAGATTTTTTACTTTCCTATGATGAGGTAAAAAATGTATCTAAAGTGTAACGAACCTTTTTTTCCGTAGTTTGTTTATAACTCGACAGTTGAAAAATTAATAAAGCCAGCATAACGATACTCTTGTAAAATTAAAATATGAAGAAAACTATGTTTAATAGGTGAAAACTAATATTATTAGGCAGTGTTAATGTTAACAATTTTTAATATAATGTAAACTCAAGGAAAAGCCGTGTCTAATCATATCTGGCTCACCGAAGCTCGATATGCTCTTGTAAACACTGTTAGGTTACTTTCTGTTGTTTACATTACACCACTACTTAACAAACCCGGTGTTCCTTTATAATAAAGTTTAATTAGTTGCAATCTAGCTTAAATTCTCTTTAAGCTTAGAGATTAAACAATTTGGATAGAAATGATGTAGAGCATGTAGAAACATGGTAGAGCATAAAATATGTAAAGTATAACATAAAGTATTAAAAGTTCCAGTGAGGTACGGAGGGTACTACAACGCAAGACTGCGTTGGAATCAAATGTTGTCACTGACTGTTATGATTTACTTTCTTCTTAATTTATTTTTTAACTGTACTCATCATGCCATCGTGTATACCCTGGTTTAATGTATAATTATTCGCTGTAAATTATCCAAATTCTATGGAGTGATGTACATGAAAATCAGTTTTGCCTGTATATAAATTTAGTTTCCCACCAAACAGTTAGTTAACACGTTCGATTTATAGGTCAAATCATATAAATATATATAAAAAATATAGCAAGTTGTATAGAATGTCTCGAAGATTTACCAAATCCAACTATATTTCAATAGAAGTAACCACATGGTAGTGCTCATGGGGTTTTCATAAAGTCATCAATGCTCTCAAACAGAATTTGAATCTGGTATTAAAATTAGCTTTTAAATATGTTATATCCAGTCCTAAATAGAATTTTAAAGTAGTTAATATTTGACAGTTTTTAACTCATCACGTTTTCTATCCTTAGGAAGTTATTTGTAGTAAAATCAAAGCAGTATAAATATCAAATCATTAAAAAGCTTAAGCAAAATACAGTTTTTTGTCAAATTGTAAGTAAATATAAGCAAGCATTAATTTCTTCAATGATATGTGCTTTGTTGTCACTTTAAGTAATAAATAAAAGTCCCATTGTGCGGAACACGTAATTTATTTTACCCATGTAAATACTCCATAACTTTCAAATGTTTTTAAAACATAAAACTTAGTATAGCATTTGCGAAGGTAGGATTCTGTTTCTGTTACATCATTTGTTGAACTTAAATAGTATTGTTTTTAGTGTATCCTCTTGAATGAATTTGCCACATTAAAAACATATTTTTCCAAAGGATTATCAGGTAAAATTACAGCGAAGAGTACCAATGAAACTTACATTCAGTAAAATAATTTACTTAGTATTATGGAGCAATTTCTGATTAGATATTTTTAATCATTATATGTAGACATAAACTATTTCCATCATTTTTGCTTTGTTTAATAATGGGTAAAACATATCATAATCAACCACTTTCTAAACTGAAATACAATAAGTAACGTAACAATTGATGGTGTTGATGGTTTTTGCTTGCAAATGTCTGGTTCCAGTTTTATTTACCAGCAAGTTTTTATGAAAATAATGATATTATTCACTCCATCATAATTACTAGTTACTTATATTGAAATGGACATGTTATTATATGAAATGCAACATTGTCTTAATAATGGATGACGTTATAATTCAGGATCATTCCTGGAAGTAAAATAATTTTTTGTATGGATATGTTTTTGTTTTAGAAATAATAAGGAAGTCTCAGTCTCATCCTTACAAACTTCGTTAAGGTCTACTACGTTCTTGATGGTGTTATAAAAAATGAATGAGTCAACAGGTGTTATCCTTCTCCTGACATCCTATCAAATAAGTCCATTACTTAAGGAGATTTCCTGTATTTTAAGAAAGTCATTTACCATAATGTGATTATTTCAGGTAAACGATAAACCTTTAAACAAATCATTCTTTTTATAATAAAGTTGGGAATATTTTATTTTTCTTTTAATAATGCTGATATTGGTTCTTTTATATTAGTTGAAATTTGCACAAATAATTAGTGCAATTAGTACAATGAATCTAGAAGAAATGTATCCTAAATGTTTTAAGTTGATAAATTAACTTGGATTAAGCGGAACCGACAACTTACATAATGTTTAAATATAATGGATTTAGTGATGAATATACAGGGTGTGTTCTGAAAAAAGGTGCCCATAAGTCAGGGCGTGATTCCTCACATCAAAATAAGAAAAAAAAGGTCTAATTAACATACGTCCGAAAATGCTTAGTTACCAAGTTATACAGGGTGAAAGATTTCGTCTGAATTTCAGTTCCCCCTGCTGCAACGAAGCCCTACGGGTATTTGTTGGCTGTTAATTAAGATGTACAATTTAGCGTACTTTATGTAAAATGAACTGAAAAAAAATTGAATAAAACCGTTTCCAGACCTGTAGCTACAGTAATTTTTAAGATATGTGACGAAATACGCGAAAACTTGGTCCGAAAAAACAAGTTACATTTAGGTTTGAAGCAGATTTACTATGTTAAATGTACAATAAACACAAAATATTTTTTTCACGGTACTTGTAGAAAATTTAATTTCGAAGAGAAAGATGTAAAATAAGTCTATAATAGACAAACGCAAACTTTAAAAAATAATCCTTAATTACATACAAAACGCATGAAAAATAGACAAAATCTGTTTTAAGCTCTCTACAAATGTAATATTGAAATTAAAACAGCTGTTTTATTAAAACAAATTAATGAGTTACTATTATTTTTTATCAAGTAAATATTTTTAACAATCATACATTATCATACATAAAAAAGTTATCTGAATTATCATTCAACAAAAAAGTTACACTTGTCCTAAAAAACTAACCACGTCACAGTAGATGTTCAAAAATGTTTCCCCCTCATTCAAAATACAAGCATCCAGCCGTCTTCTCATAGACTGCCGAACTCTTTCGAAGATCCCAGGTGTCTCACGTATCCTTTGAATCCCGTTAACAATCCTTATTCGCAACTCTTCTATGGTATCCCACAGACGAGTCTTAGACAAGCGTCTTTAAATGTCCCCATAAGAAAAAGTCTAGAGGATTGAGGTCAGGTGACCTTGCAGGCCATGCTTACTGGGGCTCCTCGACCAATCCATCTGTTTGGATATGCTTCATTTTAAAAATTTCTCTTACTTGTAATGTGTAATGAGCTGGAGCTCCATCCTGCATGAACCACATGTTGTTGCGTGTGTATAGTGGCACATCTTCGAGTAACTCATTCAGATTAGTCGTCAAGAAATGTAAATAATTTTCACCATTGAGCGTATCAGGTAAAAAACTAATAAAAATTTTATCACCAGAAATAGCAGCCCATACGTTTATAGAAAACTGATATTGGTGACGGTTCTCTGAAATAGCACGTGGATTTTTCAATTGCCCACATGTGAGTATTGTGGGTGTTAAGAATAGCCATTCTTGAAAATTTTGCTTCATCAGTAAAGATAATTGTAATTTAAAAAATGTGGATTTCTGCACCTTTGGATAAAGCCATTGGCATAGCTGAACACGAGGAAAGTAATCTCGAGGCAAAAGAGCCTGGGACCCTTTGATAGTGTTAAGAATGCAACTGCTGCTCGTGTAAAATCTTCCAGGACAATTGAATTACTAACACCGAAATCCAAGGCTAGTTCTCTAGTACTTCTTCCAGGATGATTCTCTATTTCGTCCAACACGCCCTCCTCCAATTCAGCTGTACACGTTGTACGTGGCCGTCCTGATCTACCAACTTTTCCAGATTTAAAGGTTCCCGTCTCGCTTAGCCTTCTATGAATGGAAGAAAACATTTTATGAGTCGGTACTTGTCTATGAGCAAAAATGTTCCTGATAGAGTCGTCTAGCCTGACGACTGTTGCAATGTGCAAGACCGTACATTAAATGCATGTCTGCCATTTCACCATTAGTGTACATAATATTTCATATTACCTGCCATGATGAATAAGATATTATTAGCTATCAAAAATTAACTTCAACGGCACTCGCACTAACTTGTATTAAAGTAACAGATCAACACACGCACTTAATGAGCAATGGAAAAATAGCTGCTTGTAATGTTTATTTAAATTATTATAAACAATGTTACATTGTTAAAACATATGTTTTAAATAGAAATTATTTTGTTTTCTCAAATCAAATTATTTTAATAAAACAGCTGTTTTAATTTCAATATTACATTTGTAGAGAGCTTAACAGATTTTGTCTATTTTTTCATGCGTTTTGTATGTAATTAAGGATTATTTTTTAAAGTTTGCGTTTGTCTATTATAGACTTATTTTACATCTTTCTCTTCGAAATTAAATTTTCTACAAGTTACCGTGAAAAAAATATTTTGTGTTTATTGTACATTTAACATAGTAAATCTGCTTCAAACCTAAATGTAAACTTGTTTTTCGGGACCAAGTTTCGCGTATTTCGTCACATATCTTAAAAATTACTGTAGCTTACAGGTCTGGAAACGGTTTTTATTCAATTTTTCAGTTCATTTTACATAAAGTACGCTAAATTTTACATCTTAATTAACAGTCAACAAATACCCGTAGGGCTTCGTTGCAGCAGGGGAACTGAAATTCAGACGAAATCTTTCACCCTGTATAACTTGGTAACTAAGCATTTTAGGACCTATGTTAATTAGACCTTTTTTTCTTATTTTGATGTGAGGAATCACGCCCTGACTTATGGGCACCTTTTTTCAGAACACCCTGTATAGGGTATTATGGTCTAGAAAATATATGAGTGTCATTTAAGGTAGTAGAATTGTTAAGATATTGTGCTTGTACCTGTCAAGCATGGTAAACAGTTTCTATGAAATACTGATTTACGAGTCTCTGTTTGGAAGTATGTCACTTGGAATGGGTGGTATTTCCATCAATCTGTAATTACTTTTGTTTCAATTTAAGATCGCACTGGTAATGTGAAATAAACTTTAGAAGCGAACAAGGAAAGTGGAATTAATTATCCACCCATCTTGCATTTTCTATAAATGCTAAATATTTTATGCCTGAGGCTATATTGTGATTTAAATTTTTTTATTGTTTATTCTAGTTCAGAACCATTGGTCTGTTACATAATCAGTGTTTCGAAATAGCAATATAAACATTTTCCACAGCCTCTTGAAGAACAAATACCTTCCAAAAGTTAGCAATCAATGTTCATTCAAAAATTCTATACAAACCAGACTGGTGTACAACTTGGAAGTTTTAAGTCTGGATAAACACGTTGATCGTAGAGGAGCAAACAACGGAGGAGTAAACAACATTAAGTGTTCGCTCTCGGTTCGTTAAGCGCTCAAAGAACAGCTGATGTACGTTAAGTGTTCCGACATCCGTCCCGGAGAGCTGCTCCATTTGTTTGAAAACAATTCTATATAATTACAGTATGCACTGAAAGATAAATGCACACTTACTTAAGATACGTCCACTCAAAATTATGTCATTCAAGGAATAAAAAAGTATATGTTCTCCGAATTGCTTAATTAAATATATCATAAAAGGTTGTACAATTTTACAAATTAAACTATTAATGCACAAGTTGACAGCTAACTGAATTAATTTCACTTTAATGGATACATATAGCTATTGAAATTAATATAATATATTCTACCTGTAAATAAAAATATGTATAAAAGTTATTTTAAATTATTACAAATTAATATTTAGTTAAACATAGTATGGTCTTGGTTTATTATTACACTATTAAACTCTTGGTTTATGCACGTCATCATAAAAATGTCGATTCATTCAGACATTTTTTTTTCTTTCTTGGAATACGAATGAATTATGCAAACTTTATACCTGTAGCATTATTATCAACGAAAAGTTACGACAATAAACATTCCCATTGTACGATAAAACAAATATTAATATTTGCATAAAGTGTTCACATAGGTGTAGTATTAGGGAATATTTGTAATGTTAAACCACTATTTCAAATGTGTAAATCGACAAATCTATTATATTTAAGCTATCAGTAGACGTACATATTATTTCAAATACTGAGCTTTACTCTATTTTATCTCCTGCTCAGTGCAGCGTCTGAAATCTTACAATCTCAGAACTGACTACTGGAATCTTGATTCCATGTAAAGTTTTAAGAGATAAAAAAGAAAGTTTGCGACGGAAACGAAATTCTTTTCATATTTTCGACATTAAAGACTCCTACACTACAAAGTAATTTTGTATGATTTACCCTGCAGCTATCCGGTGTCCTTAATTGAATGAGGAGTAATTATCATTGCCTTATTAGGTGCATTAAAATTTTACTACGTTGGATCGAGATCAAATAAATTTCTTTTGGAGAAAATTTTTTGTATGGAATTGCTGTGAAAATTAATTAAGGAAAAATTGAAAATAAATAAATTTCATAAGATTAAATATGTGTAGTGGAGGCTTCTATACTCAATTTTATTGTAGGAATACAGGAAGCTCTTAGAGACCAGATTAGACAAGATCCTACAAGCTGAAGATTCTTAGAATGTGTAATCATACATTCTGGTTGGTTTCAAACATAAAAGGCCATGGTATCGGAAAATGGAATATGGAACAGTATTAAGATTTGATGTTTACGGTTTCATACTAGGAGTATGTAATTTTGTGAAGGTGATAAAAGATTTTTTACGAAAAAATCTCATCAGATGACCTTAATATACCACAATCTTTGTACCTACGCATTTTTATTACAAAGGAATTCCACGAAGGATTACCTGACCGTACATGAAGCTGTGATAGTGATTTAGTTTGACCTATCGAAGCCTATAGAGCTTAAGCGGGATTCTCAGAAACTTTAAACAAACTTCCGGGAAGAGAGGATACAAATTTCATCTGTGTCCATCTCTCGAAATAGCAAGATGCCATAGAGTTAGATGCACATTCATCCTGCAGAAAACTAGCAGGCGTATTAACAATATTATTGTAATCTGTAAATATTTATGTTATATATTTGGAAATGTATGCAAGCCCTTACATGCTTTCATCACATAACCACCTAAACCTCAGATTATGATTACAGGTACATACATAAGCACAATTTGAGCTACAGTAACAAGTAGAAGTCGGATTTTGACTATGTAGATCAAAATCGTATGAGGGTTTTCTCATTGTAAGTTCGAATATAATCCTGTAAGGCATAAAATACGCTCAGTGTCAGAGATGGTAATTGACCATTTGAGAAATTATTCAGTATAAATTGTGATGATGAGTTTAAACATCAGCACTGATATAGGTTAATCTAATTTACGTGTATGAATTACTATTGACACTACACGTAGCGTACACTAGTTCCATCATCTACATCTTACAAAGGTAAGCAACGATCAAGTTATTCTACCTCTTGGACCATTCGTAACAAAATTAATATTGACTAAGAGCCAAGAAACTAAGCGAAGCTGTAAATTTGACTTCTTTTTACTTAAGCCCCTTGCAATTACATTAACTGGTAACGAAGGAACATTCAAAAGATTAACAACTTGATGATTTTGTAATAGTTTTATATATATATATATATATATATATATATAGTATTTTTGTGAATATTATAAGTATGGCATGATAATTACAAACATATGCATTTTGAAGCAAAGCATTACAATATTAAAATACGCGTGCATATTTTTTACGACATTATAATCAGAGCTAAGATATCATATACAGGTTTTATACTCCTAAAAGTTTTGGTGGAACGTCACATGAAATTACACGCGCAACCGTTTGAACTCATATTACATATATATTTATATCCAAGATGTCTCTTATGTTGTGTCTGATATCGATATAAGATTATCCGTTATCTTATAGTATGGAGTAAATATTTCATAACTAAAAAAAGAGTAATCCAAAAACCGTACACTTAGAGTTCGATAATATTAAAGATATTTGATATTAGTCTTTTAAAAATAAACTTATGTAATGTTTTACGTATAGTTTTTGTAAACTAATCATGGACACGAATTTTCCTTACCTCGAACTATTTAAATGGTAATGGAATAACTGATACATTAAAAAAATCTATGAATGGCAATGTATGGCAAGTTCTTTATAAAGCAAGGTTATTTTTGTATGGAAACATAATACTCAGACCAATTTTAGTGTCCTTATACTTTATAAATCATATTTTACATATGACAAGTAAGCATTAATACGAATTAAAATGTTTTCACGACTTTTGGATAATCTTGCATTTCATAACCTAATCTTTGTCAGAAGTTTCCTGAAAGTGTGAGTGCTTTATTGCCTGACTTTTGCTTTCACAAACGGGATACGTGGTGGTTAGTTATGATATAAATCTGCCCCAGAGACATTCACGTGACAGCCATGTTCTTTGATAAATCTGCCGCACAATGCTTGGGAGGCTGATGAAGCACATTGTGCCTAAAGCCGTTAATTATAGTGACACTAACTTATGACTGAAAACTCACTTTTGGGGATGATAAAAGTTGTAAACAATCAACAGCTGAGTTTATTTGTTAAGATAAAATACTTTTTGTCTTATTAAGTAGGATGTATAATTTGCTTGGTAAAAAACGTGTATATTTTGAATAGTTTCATTATTTATTACTAGTTTTATTAGAAGTGCCTTTTACTGAAACTTTTATAATTTTCTTCCTTTAGCCTCATAAATTCTAATTTTTGTTAATTATAATATGGTAGGCTGGTAAAACCTCAGATGAATATTTTACATAAATTCTATGAATTTGACATTAGACATAACAAAAATTCAACAGGAACAAACCAAACTAAAATTTATAAAAAACACTCAAAAGATTATTGCTGATGATTATCACAGAACTCAGGTATCCCAGTGTACAATACAAGTGAATAGACTATTTTCAGAATAGAGATGCCAGGCCTGACCACAGTACGATACAAGACAGAGTTCAGGTAATGAACAAATTAGGTCGATAAGCGGTTATATCATACGGTCCACTCCACCATTGTTCAGAATTGGGATGCCAAGCCAGACCACACTACAATACAAGACAGAGAGTTTAGGTAATGGACAAATTTTAGTCGATAAGTTGTTATATTATACGGTCCACTTCACCGTTGTTCAGGATAGGGATTCCATGCCTGGCCACAGATCGATATAACGAACGAACGATACGAGTGTTCGGGTAATGAACATGTTAGGTCTATAAGTGGTTATATCATACGGTCCACTTCACCGTTGTTCAGAATAGGGCTGCCAACCCGGTCACTGATGAAGGTCAACTGTACGAATATTATTATACTGTGATGATCTACCTAGATGCGAGGTTAATTTTATACGTTAGAATATTTGTATCTATTTAGTAATTTCTGTTGGTGCATGTGAATAATTAATAATAATTGAAATATGTTTTAAATAATATATTTTCCTTTTTTTTAAAGCAAAATAGTTTTATAATAATTTTGCATTAAAATTCACTCACGTTACAGTATTTTTTCTAGTTTCTTACAAAGTTCTGATCTGATCGTAGATTACACGAGATCCATCTCTAAGTGACCAATCTGTTCCTGTCACACCAGCCATTAGCTTGCCATATATCAGATCACGGTATAAAAAGTCTGCCTCCGATTTTGATTAAATCTGGACCAGTCTTCAATGTTTACTTACTTTTATATTTAATATTCTTAAAGGTGACAGTCCAACATGCCATGTGTCTTACAAGAAAATGAACACTGTCATTCTGAATTATTTAAAAATAAATATTTTTTTAATTAAACTTTAATAAAATCTTGGTATATCAGTATCAGTGATTTTTTATGATCATTATGAATATACTAGGCCATAACCATCAAGAACTTAAAGGAAAGGGACCTCGAAATTTACTTTTTTTCTGAAACCAGAAAACTTAGATAGTATGAAAGCTTCTACTTGTTAACATAATTCACCAGAACCTCTACTAACTACATAGAAAATAAATTGTACGTTCGGTTTTAACCCTTTGCACTCCGACGTCCGAAATATCGGACATCGTTGTTTTGGCCAAAACCTCGGACGTCCGACATTTCGGACGTTTGCTGTTTAGGCCAAAACCTCGGACGTCCGAAATGTCGGACGTTTGGTAAATCCTTTATACTGGCTTTATAAATTATCCAAATGCGGTAAATTTGCGATATACGCAAGCTGGATAGTTGTTGGATGTAAAAACGTAGTAAATCTTTATACACTATGGCGGTGATTTTCCAGTTTTACATTGTGTTGTAGAGGTTTGTCAACTTCACCATTTTCGTCAGCTGATTTCATCCCAACTTCAACAGCTGATCACTTCATTGTTTTGTTTAGTCTGATAAGTTATTTCAGTCAATAAGTTTATTTTGACGATCTGAGTGATATTTTTGTCAGTAACATATCAGATTCGGAATCATCTGACGATGTCAAAAGTGAAAGTGAGGGAGGTAGGTATTACGGTATTTTGGTATTATACCGACCACACCCAGACAGGAATCGTTATTAGACACTTTGCTTCTAATGATTACTACTAGATTAGCGTAGAACAATATTTCGTCAATATAAAACAGGAATTGTCTTATCGCAAACCCCTCCCCATCCTCAGACAGAGGTCAAAGTCGAGCGGTCTAGTAGATAACGTGATTGCAGAGTCTCGCCGTCCGTTCAGCTGGTGCGTCGCTTTGTTGTACTTCCGTGTTTTACCCCTACATTTCTCCAAACACAAAAATTCAACAAAAACAAACATTACCAAACAAAAACTAAGCTCTTTATTGAAAAAAACACACAAAACTTGTTTTTATTCTTGATCACACTCCGCCACCCAAAATGCGAGTGTACCGCTGAAGCCCGCGCTGATGTCAACGAAAGAAAAACATCCGTCGAGATAGTACCTATCAGTAAAATATCAAATTCTAGAGGGGCTGATCAGAAATATAAATTGAATTGTAATGGAAAGTCAATTATGTAACGTGCAAAAAACTTAAATAATCATGTGATGCCGCGCGGCCTGCCGTAATCGGGATTCTCGAGAAAGATAAGATAACAGCGACAACAATACCGACCGCAATACCTGTAAATGCTTGTTGATT
Organism: Homalodisca vitripennis; assembly: GCF_021130785.1. Classification (NCBI taxonomy): domain Eukaryota; kingdom Metazoa; phylum Arthropoda; class Insecta; order Hemiptera; family Cicadellidae; genus Homalodisca; species Homalodisca vitripennis. The sequence goes on from NC_060207.1 coordinate 196,610,487, forward strand.
GATGGAATGTTAGTTCTGTTACTCAACTACATCGATTTATAACGTTCTAAGTTCACTGAAAAAGGTTTAAGCGCTGGGGGCATATAACGGAATCTGACCCCATTGATAATCGTTGTAAGTTTGTAATTTTGTAATTAAAGAGTTATTTTTTCGTTCTATCATGTTTGTTTCTATAAATTTATATTTTTCTGTTCTTCATACTAGTGTTGTCGGTATAATCCCAAAGTACCGGTATTACGGGTATAAAAAGGTATAAAAAAGTAAATATTCAATCATTTGACAAATAACTCATTATTTGGGGAAATTGTCGAAAATTACAAAACTGCCTACAACATTTTTGTTTATAGAGGTAAGTTTATGAAATTTTATGTGCATATTTACAATTATGTAAGAAACCTAGAAATAATAATAGTTTATATAATGTCAATGCAATTTTTTTTTAATTATAACAGCTAAAAGTTAACTTTTGTAAAAGTTTTTGCAAAATTTTTATTTTTTATAAGTGTAAAAAGGTAATAAAAAAAGGTAATTACAAATATACACTTTTTAACAATATAGAATTTTATTAGAAATAAAACAAAACCAAAATTATAACTCTATCTGCTAAAATAAAAAAAGTTACAACTTTTTAACAAAACCTTTACAAAATTGATAAAAAGGGCTCCGAGGTTTTCGCCAGTGCTTGTTCAATAGAGGCCCGAGTTTTTGGTAGTGACCAAAAATTTTACTCTCGAGTGCAAAGGGTTTTAATATAATGAAACCCCTTAAATGAACTGCATGTATAGTTAATTAAAGTTATAGACCTTATTATTGAAAAGAACATATACTAATTAATGTAGATATATTACGTAATTTTTGACAGGAAAGAATTTTAAATATGTACGAAAAAAGGTGAAAACAACTTCAAAGACATAATCGTGAATTTATCTTCCATAGTACCTCTATATAGGTTATTATAATATAAAAATCTAACTTTAAATTTTTGTGGGCGAGTGTTATGAAGTCAAACAACAATTCTATAATCTAATTCATAGTAATAAAATAGCGATAGATCATCGATCAAGAATAATTTGTGCTTTTGAACGTTTAAACATTTTTGAAAGGTTTAATTACTTATATCAATAAAATTACTTATCAAACAGTAGTACTCAATGTACAATCCAATGTGTATTGCTTAAGATTTAGTTTAAATTTATATTTCATTATATGTTTTGAATGCGATAAATACGTCATCCCATTACGTAAATTGTTATATCTAAATCCCGAGTAGTACTTCTACAGAAAAATCCCAGATTAACCCTCCTGAAAGAATAATTAACACAGAATATTCCGCGATACTTGTTTATCTGTGTTCACACTCACAAACATCACATATATCCGAACCTCTAAGCCCTGGGGTACCACACACTGAGCTCTACAGTAAATATTGGGTTTTAATTACGTTCGTTTACAGATAAATTTGGATTCCTCTGCATAGACCACTGTTTTGTTTTCGCAGTCTAAACAAATGGAAGCAGTATCTAAAATGAAACCACCACGACAATGTTTCTTGTTGCAACAGTAATAATATATCCATTGATTGTACGAATTACATTCGTAAAATATTTATGTCTATTTTAATGTGTAAGTTCTTCATCTAAAAATCAGTTATGAGACGTTCTGTATTATAAATATCATAATGAATTATTTGATATTTATTTTCATATATGTTAGTAATGATCTTGAATTAAGTTGTGAAAACAATTAAACCTTATACTACACTTATTTCAAATGTATTATACCGGTGACCTACTTAGACTCATAGTATATATTCGGGCTGTGATAGCTGCTATATTACATTAGTAGTATGTCAATGTCTTTAAATATTTATTTGACAGTATACAGTGAATTTGTCATACAACGGTGTGAAAATACAGTCAGTATATTGTATATAAATATATAGAAGAGTTAACTAATACTGCTAGATAGATTAATTAAGTTGCATTATTCAGTTCACACAATAAGCAACATCGACTGGCTGATTAATGATTACTAGTGGTTAAATAAAGAGGGGATATCCGCAAAGCATATTTTGATACATTTAAATAAACATTTTATTAAATAAGTCATATACTCGTACAAATTTTAAAATAAATGTTTTGCGATGGTGTGACGATGTAGAGGTGATTGATATAGTTGTGCCAGCCGTTTTACTTGATAAATAAAGGAGATATTATAAAAATTTAAACTAATAGACGATTCCCTGGAAAATATACTATCAACAATTTGTAGATATTAATTTAATATAAACACTCCAATAATTAAGTTTTTTTTATTATTTTTGTGAGGCCTTTCATGTGGGTCTAAAGATGTTCTCATTGAGTACGAAAGGCATAAAGAAAATAAAAATACCTATAATTTTGGAGTGTTTGTTTTAAATTAATATCTGATTTCCAATAAGAAAAGAGCTTCAAAAATGTAAAAATTTGTAGGTTTAAACATTTTGTTGTACCAGCAATTTTTTCCAGAAGGGTAGCCAACTCGAAAACTTAAATAAAAACACAATTTTTATGTTGATTTTGAGTATAAAGTGCAGTTATAAGACACTTTTATCTCATGTTATTTTAGTTAACCCAACAGTTTCAGGGATATTAAGGGCTTGATTGTGAATCATTCTCCCACAAAATATATTATTTAAGAAGTGTGCAAATTGTTTTATTAGAATATTTATAGATAGATCGGACTAACTTGATATACTATAATCTCAGAAACAATTAGCTTTATGAAGGATTTCATGAAATCAGAGTTTTTAAAACTTACATTTTGTAATCGAAATTATTACAAAAAAAGTTTCATATTTAAAATGTTAGAGTTATCAGCCACATTAAAAGTAGGTCCACATAATACAAATTTAAAACTACAAAATAGTTTAACTTTATATCCATTGGAGATTAAATTAATTTTTTAAAACAACTTTTTCTGTGAAATAGAAGTTAAACCTTATTAATTAATCCATTTAGTGGAAGAAGGATCCACACTTAAACCCTGAATATCTCTAAAACATTAAGATTTAATAAAAAATAAAACAAAATTTAAAATGTTTTAAAAATTTCATTTTATACCCAAAATGAATACAAATAAAACGGTGTTTGCAGTTAAAATTTTTGATTTGGCCGCCATTTGGAAAACATGGCTATATAAAACTACAGTATTTTTTTAAACTCCCAGTTCTTTATATTAAAATATATCCAGGGAAATATTTATTTAATTTCTATAGTATCTACAGAAGCTTTCAACTAAAACCACTGTAACAACAACGTAAGTGAATCACAATATCACGTAAGTTTTGGTGAATAAAATTTTTTCGTCCCTGATATTTCAATAGAAAGATAAAAATCGTTTAGTTTGTTTTCTATGAAATGGCCGCAGCCATTGAATCTCATTTTATGTAAACAGTACATATGAATACTTTGATCCAATATTTCAAATGTATGATCCCCAAGATATACATAATATTATGTAATTGTTGTTTTATAATACTTTTATAATTATTAATGAATATTAAATATTTAATTGCCTTACATTATAGCTTAAATTATAGCATATTATAATTGTCTCAGGGATCAGTACTAAGGCTTTTATCTGAGTTAATATCTCTTAGGTTGGCTGGAATGTTCCCTTGAGTTTTCCTTGTTATTGGAATTTTCCAAATGATGGTGAATTTTAAAATGTGGAACTATTACCAGCACACTGCAACTGTGTTTGTTGAATAACAATTCTACAGCAATATAAGCCACAACTTACAATACAGTGCGGTAGCTTTATACGCTGGCTTCGCATTGCTATTCGAAAGCTGTGATTGACTTTGCAATCCCATTGACTGAACTAGAGGCTGGAACTCCACATTTGTGCACTAAAACGTCAATAGTAATCATTTTATATATGTATTACTTGTATTGAGCCAATTTAAATAGTAATATTGAAACATAATGTATTTAATTATTAATAATTAACGAGATGTGTATGGTTAAATATTAACCAAAAAAGTTATGGTTAAAAACGTGAGAATTTTACTAACGCAACTTGTTTTTACTTATTATTGGCAATAATTGTGTTTAAGTACGTTCCTTTATTTATATTAATGGTAGAAAAATATATCTGCTAACCAGATAGACGGCCTAATACATTTATCAATTAATGAAGAGACTCACTTATAGGTAAACACTTTTTCCTCTGTACACATTACCACTTTCTATCGTATAATGCATTGTTAATTCACGTGATTATTATTAATAAGTCCCGATGAGGGTGTAGTTTGGCACTGTCCAAACGTTTCATATACTTCTTGTTATCGGTAGTTGTTATTTTAATTTTGAGCTCACAGAATGTCCGATTACTTGCTGTTTATTACAATAATGAATATCTTTATGTTAAAAGAGATAATAATTTACTATGAAAATGACAACTACTATTCTCCTAAATCCTAATACTACTCTATAATTGGGAAGGATTTATTAATTTTTTGTCGATCCAAAACATTCACTAATTTATGTGATATGGCTGGGCCTGTTGCTGATGCTTTGATTTTCTTTAATAACTAATTTCTGTACGTCACTTGTCAATAACTTTATTAAGGCTCTTTGGTGTCTGGGATTAGTTTTCATTAGAAAATATAAATATGCAGAAGATCCTCACTGAGATAAACTGAGTTCCACTTGTATTACGAAATACGGTAAAACTTTATAAACCACAAGTAGGTTTTTTATATGTGTAACAAAATTTATGTGCGAATTTTGAGTGTATATAAAGAAGTTTCTTCGTTAATATACTAACCAAAAATTCACCGTGAATTTATAGAAAAATATATAATTAGTTTTAGGCCTACAGTTAAAGTTCTTGTAATACTAATATATACTTATTTGACTTTTTATTTTACAAAAAATAATAAAATAAAAGTGTTAAGCAATAGGCCACTGGGTATTTCACAGTTTTAAAGTGTATTGCAACACAAAATAATACGATAAAACATATTAGTACGAGAAAACATTAGTATTCTCACTCTTATTTTTCTCCAACACAAATGATGGTACTTAATAAATGGGATTTTAGGAATCGTATATACTCTTCCTCAATAATTTAAATTGGTATAATCTGCTGATACTGTTCTATCGTCCAGGCAAATAAATTGTGTTAGCCTATTGATTAACAGTTATCATTGATACTTTCCATAGTGGGACGTACACAATCACACAACTCATTCTTGTATATGTAGAAATGAAGTTTCATCCAAAACTCAAGGAGTTTAAGATGAATTCTTTTCAGAATATCTTGTCACATGATGTATTTACATATTATCTAGTAATTAAGAATTTACAGCAATAAATTGAAATAAAGTTTTCGGTGAGCCAGCAACCGCACTACTATGCAAGGGTGTGCTGAAGTCAAATATTGGTACCTAGTTTAAAAAATGGCTCCAGTCTATTATAGCTTTAGGTAATATCGCATGGACAGATAGACAGACATATTAACAGAGACAGAGATAAAAATATTTTTCCGGCCCCACAAGCTTCGATAGGCTTCACTGAAGCTCAGCTAGTCAACCTTCATTATTGCTCAATAATCGGTTATTTCACAAACAGGTTTGTGTCGCTATTTTAGTTTGTTTTGCCCGTTATCCAAAAGTCTAACTACAACATGTTTTAGACAATTTGCGAATTTTTTATCTAAGTCTATATAAGGTATATTAGACTCGATATATTTGCGGATTTAAGAATAGCGCATGGTAATCTTAAAAACAAGAAATAACAAAAATTTCTATTACTAAAACAATATACGAATGTCAGAAACAAGCATAACGTGTAATAAGTCGCTCAAGAAGGAATATGAATTACATAAATTAGAAATTTATGGCACAATCATGTCTTATATTTAATGTATAACTAAATATATTAGTGGTATATTTTTACAGTAAAATTATTAATTTGATATTTTGTAACCAACTTATTTTAGTTTTACGTTATATTTTATATTTCCTACATATAATGAACGCAAAATAAGTTTATGAGCTCTAAATTCCAACTTATAATTTTAAATATATTGCCAGTAATTTATTGGACGCCAGTTTCATAACAGCTGGTAATAATCAAAGTTTGAAGTATTCTTCAAATATTTACTTTAAAAAGTTATCTTCTTAAGAAAGATTGTCCTTTGCAACTTTAAAATCAGCCAGTTTAATAATGGCTTTTTCAGAAACCAATTAATGAGGATGATAATAACACTAGGAAGGGATAGGTATAATGGGATTGTCACCAATAACACCCCCCCTGCTCTTTATTTACTTCACTTTATCGCCACACGTAATGGAGGCGTGTGAGAGAAGGACAAAGTCAGACCTCACACAGGCTTTAGGAGCTACGGCAGTAATTTTATTCAAACTGCACTACCTTCAAAATTCATATGGGTACCTCCAAGATTCCTAGAAGTAATTTATGTAATCCACTTTAGTGTTTGACCAAACCAAAACGAGATATTCCCGTCCTGAGAAAACAAAAACCCCATGTCAAGTGCTACTGAAAGATACGAAATCTATAGAATTTCATATTATGTAGTACATCTGTAGATTAGCTGAGCTGTTTTTTTTTTTTTAGACTGGGTTTTATAGAAAAGTTTTGAGCGTCTTCGTTGCCTTAATTTTCATCTCTTCAGACGGATGGTACTTTCAGATTCCAGTAGTCAAGTCTCTAACATTGTCAGAATTCAGCCGCTGCTCCGGTCAGAAGAGGCATGGAACTTGTCTCAATATTTGTAGGTTATACTTATTCTTTCCCGCTTTAGCGCTCTGTAAACAACTCAAAATAGAAATCTTACTTATTACTAACCGATTTCCCACCATAATAACCACATAAATTCGTAGTATTCCTAGAAACATGACAACCGCCAAGGAAATGAATAACGCCCATATTGTGGGTTGCACTCGTGATATTTTTCTAAGGATCGATTTGATGAAAGTATTACTCATTCGGGAATCGAAGAAATTATACGTAACTATAAAATTTCTATTGAGACTTCTTTTTCCCAAGTAATATATTTTACCATTGTTGCAAGAACTACGTTAAGCTTGGATTTCTCCACTATTAGGTGAAAATACATCCTGAATTGAAGCCTTAACTTCTCAAAATTTAGAAACTTCCAAGAGCTGTTTGTCATAAGATCTTTGGATTTTTAGGAACCAAACTACATATAACGAAATTCCAGAAGGTTAACCTTGCCAACGACTTATAATGATATTCTCCGTAATTAGTTAAGCAAATACATATAAATATACATACAACTTATAGTAACAGAAATACATGTTTAACAGCGATCCTTCCTCACTAATCTTAAAAAAGCTTTAGATATGCATGGTTTCTGCTGCAAATTGCCTAACTCAAAGTATCACTACAAATCTAAGACTTCACCACCTAACTAGTATCATTAACCTTCAAGTAACAACGTGACAAAAAAGAAAGTGACGTTAATATTTGTATATTTTCATTGATCGAAGTACATACAAGTGTTAAAAAAGTAAGCAACGCTGGAAAATGTTTGTAAAAGCAAAGATCTGTCATGTATAAGGACAAGAAGCTATACAAGATTATCCCATCCCCTTGAGTGTATGGTCTATATTGATAACGTGTCCATCATGTTACAGGAGTAGGGATGTACCCTGATCACACACAGTTAGGCAAGCTACTGTCCTGTACCTCTTGTTGTTGATGTATTACACCAAGAGTGTACAAAAATATATTATACAACAATAATAAAGAGCACACTTAATTAAAATATATTGTGCAACAATAAAAAACCATTCTCTAGTAACAGTACCATTTCAGATTTATATATTCCATTCACAAAAATATATTTGTAAAGATCGTTGAGTGAATGTTTAGTGATTTTATTCAATTATAAAAAAAATATTATGAATAATATTAGTATTAATATTAATAATAATTTAGATTTTTGAAAAGACTAATATCATATAAACTTAACTGCAGAATTCTTTATACAGAGTCTCTAAAACCTGGACTAAAATAATTCTAAGATTTATAGTCTATTTGGCTACATTCTCAACCAAAAGGCCCTTAAATCCGGAGTCAAAGTCAGGACTCTTTAGTCTGCACATTTAAAAAAAAGGGTACTAGATATACGTCTGATGAAATACATCGCCAAGAAAGATAAAACAAAGATTACTAATAATTGTCATTTATACAATACGCTAAATGCACTCAGAATACTATATTTCATGAAAAAATTGTGTATTGAATGGATGCCCCCTATTACGGTATTTATAATTTTAATAACTAAAATAACTTCACTGAATACCATTTATAAGGATAAATGTTAGAATAAGTAGATATTGGGTGATTTGGTCAGATGTCTATAAAATAAATGTAGGCAAATCTAATGTAGGCTAATCCTATTCTATAGTACACTTAAAGAACTCTCAAAAGAGAGATATTTTCATTGGAATTCCGGAATTTTAAAGGAAGATTAAGAGATAACTGGGTGATTGTAATAACCAATAAGTAATACAGACCTTTTAGAGTTGATGTGACTCAGAAATAGTGTATTGTGCAACTACGAGAGTAGATGACCAGGTAAATAAATACCTCAAAGTGTCTAAATTCTATGTTTTATACTACGAGCAAAAATATCTGCTTTTACATTTAATTTCACCAAGCATAGTCTTTATGTAATAATTTAAGAAATTTAAGTTCAGAGCCAATTATTACATTTTACACTAACTTATTTTATACACCATGTGAGATAGAATAGTAACATTTGAATACGGATGAAGATTTATCTACTAATATAATGTAATATGTTTTCCTTAAAAAATGGTTGTTAATAATTTGTATAATGTTTTTCAGTTTTTTTTGTGATATTGTACGTGAATATTAGAAAAAAAGTATAATTATAAGCAATGGAATAATGAAAAACCTGAAAAAATTACAAAATAGTATGCACAGATCTAGACACAGATCTGCACAGATGCAGACTGTTTTTTCGTTTTTTACCGTAAATTAATAAAGTTTTTCATGGAAGTAAAGGAACCCAATTGCTAGTTTTTCACGTCCATAGAACATTTATTTTCAAACGTTTTGCACAGACGAACATACTACCTTACATAAAAGTGGACTGTCCTCTGTTCCCAAAATCAATATCAAATTTCTCCAAGCCAAAATGAAACCATGCACCGTATATCAATTCTCAAGAACGTTACTTACAGGGATTACCGCACAGATGGGCATTCGGTTTAGAAGAGTTTGATTTTTCTGTCTTGCTAGATGATTCCAGTGGAAGTGGACTCCAGATTCCAGGAGTCAAGTATGTGACTGTGCCAGTGTGACGTTGCATAAAAATAAGGACGAATTCGAGTTAAAATAAACTTGTAGAATAATTGATATTCAGGTATTTCTTAGAATAAATAAACTTAACGTATATGTCAACGAGAATTTAATGAAACAATACTACAATAATGTGACATAAATTTTCATATGAGCCAAATTTACAATAATGAACAATAGAGATTAGAACAGTATAAAGAAAGTAATTTATAACATAATTTACTTAAGTTTCATATAGAGTATTTCAAACCAGTTGGTTCATTTATTTAGCTAGGCTGTCTTCTTCAGACACATCACAAAAGTGATGTGTCTGAAGAAGACAGCCTCGCTGTTGAAAGGCCTCACAAATCAATAAAAAAGTCTTAAATATTGGTTTTATGTTTTTCATCTAAGTTAAAATTGCTTGATGTCAATTAGATTGTGAAGGAAACAGGATTTTTTCGGACATTTTTCATCGTTCAGTGAAACAAGAAATCAGTAACACTACGTTTAGAGATCTGCAATCTGACCTCTTCTTCAGGTAAAGAACTAACCTAATACATAATTACAAACTAGGTTAAAGTAAATAAATCTTACCAAAGCGTTGTGGCACGCCTAAGTCAGGAATCACAACCTACATGTTGTTTGTCAACTCTATAAACATGCACTTAATAAAAAACTACACAAAACAGTAATCATTAAAACTTAACTACGGAATACAGGTCACAATACGTCTTCACTCGTCTAGTAACCACATACGACTGACCAGAGGGACTAGCCAATGGTAATCGTCACGGCTGGCTAAAACAAGATGGCGGAAATAAAAGGGAAGGGGTGCAGGAATGTGCCCTTTCGTTATTATTGGTTCATGCGAAATGAACTTCTAAAAACCATGTTGTGACTCCGCATTGGTTTATTACAAATATTTGATCCGTTTGATACTTTTGGTTTTTTTTTCTTTAACTCATTTTTTAGAATTGGCATCCAAAGCGACCTAATCTCGACTGATGCTTGACTGATTGGTTGGTCTGCCAAATCCTGTTTCATTCACAATCCTTCCATCGTCAAAAATAACCTTAGAACAAAGAATTAGATTGTATTTTTCTATTTAATCACCAAAACTTATATTTTGGCTTTAACTTAAAGCCACCGATTTCTATCAGAATTGTATTTCCATGACAATTTTATTTCCTTAATAGCAATTTAAATTAATGGAAAATCATATCTTTTTAAAGTACATAAATTTGTGAAGGGAACTTTATTTATGATAAATAAAACAAGACCGTACATCTAGTATGAATAATGTAAAATTTTCACCATGATATAAAAGATTTTGGAACGCAGAATATGTTTAAAGTTTGTGTGTATTTCACGAAGATGAATTTAATATCAGTCACACTGGTTTCGCAGTTGATGTTTCTTCAATAACGCTCAAACGTTGGACAGTTCTGCTGCCAATTAGAGCCCTGAACTGACTAACTCAGCATCATTCATGTTAGGGTCTGATGTGTTTTGCTGTACAAACTTTCCTGAAGTGGAGTGTCAGTGAAAGGGCTAGTAATGAAGCTGTCCAAAATTCCGTTTTCGTTTCCTTTTAATGAAAAATTAAGTTTTTTAACCTTTAATAAGAACTGTTAATAACCAGTATGCTTCAACACTTCAATGTTTAACATTATACAACTAAAACTAGTCCAACTAGCTTGATTACATGTTTTTCAACGTTTTGAATTGTTCAGTAATAAAATCAAAACTCGATTGTTAAACTATCTCTGATTATTCAAAACTAAACTAATATTCTGTGTCAATGTTTAAGTAGTGAAAATAATTTACTTATCTTTAACACGCATAATTAAAATGGATGCATATTATTTTTGTATTTATTTTGATACCGATAGAATAACTAGTTAATTTATTTATCACCTATATTTAAATGGGACCGTCATGATACAGTAGTGCCCGTAAGCTGCTGGTTTTAACGACTTTTTTGTGGGTTACTAATTTTATAATTCAAATGTATTAATTCTGTTAAGAAATTTAATTAGTCTTTATTTATACCAAACGCGTCAATCCAATGGAAATTTTAAATGAATTCTTCACTGTGAAACTTTTATAGATTGCAAGGTATTTTCTGAAATTATATTCCCCAACTATAATGTATATCTTTTGAATTTATAAATGCCAGTAAGATACAAGATTTTCATAAATATTCTGATGGACAGGGTTTATTATTGATTATAAATTGCCTTTCCCACCCTTAAAATCCCATAGATAAATAACCTGGTTTCACATTTCAAAAGTCACATGAGAAATAAATCTGTGGTGGATTTAAACGGTCCGGTAATTCAAATACATATCCCATGTGGGTAAATTATAATATGCAAATATTCCTAGAGTTATTCCGTTATTTATTTTATTATTTTTTAAGCGTTGAGATTCATCTATATATAAGCAACATTGAGTTCAATCATGGTGCATGTCACTCCATGGGATTTGAATCATCATCATTAAAACTTTTTACATTGGTGTCATTGGTAAACATGATAAAAACGAGAAAATCAATCAGTAAATAAATGTGTGAACACACTGAGAAAAATCATACAATATTTTAACATGAGACATATAAACAAAGAAGCATAATGCTCGTAAAATAAACAATAGACTTGAAATTTTGCACGGAAATTCAGAGAAGATTCGTGAAATGGCGTACTTCAACTTTAAAAACAATATGCACTACCTAAAATCTTTCACTACGTGTTTTTAATAAATATCAAGCAAAATATCTTGCTTAATTTAATATATTTCATGTGCTAAATTGTTAACGGGAATAATCGCTGATAAACGGAATAATATTTTGTGGGTAGATAGGCAAAAGTGAGTAAAATAGGCTTTTTTACAATTAATAGATGTTGGCCACTTATCGTAAACTCAATGGTAAAAGACATACGTTCAAGTTTTGTTAAGTTAGCATAAACCTAAATAAATTCTACCGTTAATGTTCAATAACATAAAAGATATATAAAACTGTTCAACATCATATCAAAATCTTCTTAGAAATAACTATTTGTCGAGTTGAACCTTTTTTGGAAGGATTGGGTGGAGGTCGATGTAACTTGATTGAAACTTGGTTATTTGCTTAAATTATTGCTGTCACTTTATATCCTTAATCTAATAACTCAAACTCATTTTCAGAGATACTGGTTGATTCTCAGTAAAACACATAATGTAACGTAGGCTCCCTTAGGCAAAGCCTTTGACTTGTTTACGCATTTAATAAAACGGACTCCTTCTTTAGTAATGTTGCAAAGCAAACAAATAAAGCACGTATAGAGTATTGTACTCATTCAATGTATATCAAAGTTTGTATAAATATATAGATCGAGAGTTATAAATGATGATGTCGACTCGCTTGTGACTTATACCGCTCTCAGAAGCTTACTTAGCAGAGTTTCCATCATAAACCAGTAAAATATTTTTGTTTTATACACCTGGAATTATATACATTCGCTGTCAATTTTTATTCAATAACGTGGTGATTTGAAGATTTTCGTAGTAGTGACATCAATGGCTTAGTTTGGGGCTTTTTCACCATCTGTGGACCATATTTATTCAAAATTCGAGATATAATTTAGGCCTTTCTGTTAGCCCCATTACAGGAAATTCAATTAAGATATAACACTTGACTTAATATTTACCATAGACTGGAATAAGTGTCTACTTCGCTAACTGTAAATATGATATAAATAGCATGTAAATAATCTAGTAAATCACATATATGAAGTTGTATATACGTTCTGTTTTTAGTACTAAAATTAAGGCTCTTTGCCATATTGGTTTTAATTTTTACATAATATACATGTGAGTCGTAGTAATATATACAATTCAAAGCCAAACATCCCCCTCCTTTTGCACAATAAGGTTGAAAATAGCAATACTGCGTTCCTCATACATTAGTTCTGAGCAACGGATTTAAACTACTCAGCTTCATCTCACTGATTTCTCTGACCACTCTCCGAGTTATAAGGTCTTTGCTACAGTTTTTCACTTCCTTTTCCTTAAGTAAACTGGGTTTGAGTTTATCTAAATTATTCTATTTTGTAGTAATGGTTTTGTAGTAATGGGACATGTATATTTTTTAATTTAGAATGCGTTAAGTTTCATATCAATAATATTCACTTTAAAATTGCCTAAATATTTGTCCTAAATAATTTTTCAGACTTAAAAATAGACCTGATTTTAATAAAAGCACATTTTTTCTGTATCTTTTAGGCGGAGTGTAAGCGAAGCCTGTCATTTTATTAGCTAAATATTGTATTTTTCTGCATGGATGCCTATCTGTCCTGCACATCTTGAAAACGAACTACCCTATTAAAATATTACTCCATGACATTTGGCTAAAGGTTTAACGAATATTTTTACTTAATTATATCTGGTTCTGCTACCGGGATTAATGTTATTAAATGTAGCAGTCTGGCATCCGTCAATAATAAATGCAAACTGGCTGTATTTAAACCTTTTCCTAGCCATGGCTACTTTTTTTCATGCATGTTCGTTCACACAGGCTCAAACTCAGAAAAGGCGAAAGGCGGCGGGAAAGAGTTTTTCTTTAGTACTGGTGGTGTTTCTACATTGGATAGTAATGGATAGTAGTAGTGCTGCAGGAATGCTATGGTCACTGTTGTAATCATAATGTCCATAACCCCACATTTCGAGTGCTATAGAGTGCTCTATCATAATAATAAATTTAATGCAACATTTTTTGCAATGGTATTGAAGCTTAACGGTACCCATTACTGGCAGTTTGTTTATTTCTGTCCGCCTGTTTACAAGATATATTAAAAACCAGGGAGCCAATATACTTGAAATTTTGCATAGCTTCATTTTTATTTAGGTCTCATCGAGGAGGAGCATGGAACTTCACTGAAGCGTGAAAGCAACATTTTACATTGATCTTACGAATAACCAGGGAGGAAACAATAAAAATGTAGAATAAATATATTTGTAACCAAACTGGGAATGATCGCATGAAATTTAACATGTAACACTTATAGCCAACTTATTGAAAAAAAATCCATTGTACACATTAAGTTCTTTATGCAACCTAACCGAAGCCTTTTATCAACACATACCTTGAATTAATTACCATGCGTAGCTGTGTAATATGAGATAATTATTAATGCTTTTGGATCAAAGTAGAGTGTTAGGTTGAGTGATGATGCTTTTGGAAATTCTTCAGCAGGAAATAAAGATAGATGGCTCGCATATTGCCACCATTATGTAAAGTGGGGAATTTAATAAAATGGCGAGAAATGGAGCCGCCGCTATAGAGACTTGTCTTCAGCTACTTACTTATACACTTCCCTAACGTTGTGCGTGACTTGAACTTAAATTGTCTTGTATCGTGAACCTCAACCTAAAAATATCTTAAACAATTTATAAATTTAAAAAACTATAATTATCTTGATACATAAGAATATTATTATAAATATAGTAGACACATTGTATTGTACGGTTATTTAGTTGTATTAAATATAACAAATAAATATTGTTGTATTATTACTCATTGCATATTATTGATATTTTTCTCTAAAGTGATAGTTGGTTTTCCAACACTCCTCTAACACACTTGCCAACTTTGTTTGATTTGACAAGGGCTTTTTCCTGTTTTTTGTTTTTTTTTTATAAAATACAAGATTATGACCTAAATGGTGTTGAGCTCAATTTATTTTTGGGACTCACCTGACTTATCGCACTACTTCAACAGTAGATTCTCTAAGTTACTTTAGCTGAATGTGGTGAACCGCAGGGATTGGTCCTGTGCCCATTCTTATTCTTAGTACTTATACATGATTTGCCTACTAATGTGGATTGCAGTTTCAGTAATCATTGACTCCACGTTTTACTGTACAAATATAGGATATATATATATATATATATATATATATATATATATATATATATATATATAATAAATATTGAATCGCAAAAAGTACTTGCTCCGCCGGGACTCGAACCCGGATCTCTCACTTGCCGGGTGAATGTGCTACCATTACACCACAGAGCCCTCACTTTTTACGATTCAATTATTTTGTATTTGGCCGTTTCTTTCACATATGTGTTTAAATAACCAAACTAACATATGATCGGAAGACCAAATACCTGTCAAATGACTTTTGTTTACATTCATTAAATTTGTATAAGTGGCAATAGCCTAATTTAATTTCAATAAATATTGAACCGCAAAAAGTACTTGCTCCGCCGGGACTCGAGTCCCGGCGGAGCAAGTACTTTTTGCGATTCAATATTTATTGAAATTAAATTAGGCTATTGCCACTTATACAAATTTAATGAATATATATATATATATATATATATATATATATATATACGTTGTTTGTAGAAGACTCATGTCCTTCACCAAGCTAACTACTGGTTTTCATCTAACGGTCTGTGTCACAAGATAATAATAAATCACAACATATTTTATTTTCTCTTTGTAAAAATTACTAACAAAGTATAATTTAAATTTGCAGTCTTCTGTAAGACTGTTGAGTATAACTTTATACTCAAAGTTGACTTGGCAACCCCATGTTCAAAGTGTCTGTTTTAGTCTTTCAAAATTAATATTTTTCTGCGCTGCCTAAAGAAACTTGTTCCCAAATTTTATTACAAATCAGCATAGTATGCATTTTTTCATAGCACTCTATTAGAAAGAATCGCCATATGAGGTAACAGTCATGATATTACAAAAGTATTACTATTACAGAAAAAACGTTGTTAGAATTTTGTATGGTATCTCCTTCTTAACTACGTGTAATCCTATTTTTGTGGAGGAAGGTATTCTTACAGTTATTAAACTTTATATTTATTCATATTAAACTAATTTAAAACGGTATAATTTATATTGGTATCCGTTTAATGAACTTCCTCTTACCAATCATAACATTAGTCTTAGTGAATTCAAATCAGTGATGTATAGATGGCTGTTAACTAGACCTTTCTATGGTATAAATGAATATCTGGCTCTTTCTGTATTAAGCGTTTCGTTTAAATGTTAACCCTATCTATTTTGTAACCTACCTTAATGTTCAACAGTTTTAACTATCTTTAATTGTAATATTTATTTAGTTATAATTGAATCTTTTATCAATTTATTCTCAGATAAATCTGTTATTAATTTACTTCCTACTTAATCTGTTAGTATTTGTACTTATTATAAACTATTTATGCTTAATTATACGTAAGCTACTATTCAACTGACCAATCAGGTTTTTCACTTGGACTAACGTTATATTGTAATATAAAATGTAATTGAAGTGGTGAGGATGTCAATGCATTTTCATCATGCTATGATAAATAATAACAATTCTTGTCCCTACAATGTTCATAGAACTAAATTCTTGGTGGAACAATAACCTAAGTTTCAAGCGTAATAATTCGTAGCTAATCCCGTCGAAATTTTTGGGTGTGAGTTCTTGATTCCTAAAATTATTATTCTTTGAGGAATAATGTTAATTCATTGTTACTCTATTTTTCTAGAACGTGGCAAGTAATATTTTTATTTACATTTAAAAATGGTTCTTGTAAGTTTTTATTTAGCGTAATAAGACTTACAAGTAGTCTTTACAATATCGAGTATTTATTACTACGACATTTAAGGTTTCTAACAACATGTGTTTCTTCTACGCGTTTAGAGCGGATTGTACTTTACATGAGTGTACTACACGGATACAAATTTAATTTTTATAAGTGTACTGGATGGCCTAAAAATGTAGTTTTGTGGTAATTAAGTTCATTACGTAGTGTTTCACTAGTTATATTAACTCAATAATTAAGTACCGAACATTTTCTTCTTCAATTGAAAAGAGCATATCCCCTTTAAATAAACTTTTGTTCTTCATGTTATATCACAGATTAAATTATTTGTAATTTTTTATTATCTATTTAATTTTTATTAGTGGAAACGAAGTATGTGTACATAAATATGAATAAATGAAGTTTATTCCTCAGTAATATAGTTTTACAAGACATGGCAATAATGGAATATTACTAATTTATTACTGTTTCCAGTAATTGTGGCTAGTTCACAAATTTACAACACGTATCAAATATAATAGATTTGAGGTCAGTTCAGTATATCAGGTTGACGTGCAGCTTTGCAGTGTTAGTGGCATGTCTTGATGTGTGGAGGGGGGCGAACAGTAGATAATATAAAATAAGATAAGAAAATAATAATTTTTACATTGAACCTAGACTTATCTTCTTTGCTATAAATTCACCGTTTAAAAGCACAATTAAAACGTTTTTTGATTTTATATATGAAAGTACACAGTTTAATAGTTAATACAAATACAAATACAAACATATAAAATGATAATTAATTACTCATACGTACAATTTTAACAAATGGTTTCTTGTAAACAAATAATTTCTCTTTTGTCTAAAAGCCATATTTTCAGTTTTTTACAAAAAAGGTTTATATTTTGCATTTCTTTACTTTCAGTAGTTAACTTGGTAAAATAATTGGGTCTCAGGTATAAGAATAATTGTTGTATTATAACCATATTGTACCTCCTACTTCAGTTATATTGATAGCCCTATGTGTAGCTAAGTTTTAAAAATTACCTTTTGCATTAAATTAAGAAAAAAATATGAGTTTGAAAGTATTATTATTAACATATGTTTAATTCTCATTCTTCCTTAAATTTTTTTAAAAAAGGTCACTGAGATTTGAATATTTTGTTGGCACTCACAAATATGTTGTGAGGTTATAAGATCCATGAGTGTCAGATTGCAAAATTATTAACTAAAATATACTCCGTTAGACACAATATCAATAACGAATTTACCGTCAAGAAGAACAGTATATCTTGTATAAAGTCTATTTTCCGCTACACTTCCGTTCAGCCAGGGAATCCTCTCTTTTCATTCAATGAAATTTGTACATTATTTACCGTAAATATTTGCAAAATGCAAAGAGTTTAAATATACAGAAATCTTTTCTTTTTTCTTTTTTTTCTTTCCAGAAATGGTTTCCCATAAAGCCAAACATTACAAGTTTAGGAAACAGTAGCTGTCTACAAGAATACTTTTTGTGGACTAAAAATAAGAAATGAAATTTTAGTTATTATTTAGTATGTATTTAATAATGTAAATTATTACATTTTTGGATAATTGTTTTAATAAATTCTTATTTTGTACAATTTCCATAGAATAATTTACATGTTTTCTTGTGGGAAAATTATTTGTCTTTTTACATATCTATTTTTTGTGTGATTAGTTTTTTCCTTATAATCCATTCCCATTAAGGTGGCTTATTGCGCATAGTAAATAGGATATATAAAAACTATTTACAGTTTAAAAATGCATAGTTACAAATGTAGCTGTTCTAAGAGCCACGAAACTCTGCTTTGTTTGGAATATACATTTTGAACCTACAAAATACTACAATATACTGTCACCCAAAATTTTCGATTCTAGAAAATGATAAAATTTTTTTTATTTATGTGATTCATAAAATACATTAGGACTAAATAATGCATAAGAAATATTTCCAAACAGAATATGGATCCGAAAATGGAGTTATTGAACATTTTTTAGTAGACTATATAATTACAACAGTTGCAGTAAAACATACTGTTATTTCTATTTTCGGGTCTATAGTCTCAAGGTAATACGTTACTTAATATTCGAATCCCGAGTTATATGGGTTAGCGTGGAATACAATAATAATGTAACAATAATATTATTTTATTTAAAAACGACAGGGTAGATATAAGGTATGAAATCTTTTGTTTGTTTTATGTTTTTATGCTTTCTCTAATTAAAGTGAGATGTTGCAATTTGGCAAGCGTCTATTACGCTATTAAGTTATATAAAAGTTTTTAAAATCTCAATCCGAAATTTTATCACACTAAAAGTCTTAGAGTTTTCAATCTAGTTCTTACTGAATTTGTTTCAGGAAGAATGTAGTTGGATTTAGATGGTATTAGTTTTAAAAACTAAAAATCAAGTAGAAATAACATTTGGACTTTAGTCTAAGTATGTTGTTCCTTCAGAGTTTATTTTTGTGGCTTAATATAGTACTTAGTTATTATTTAAAATAATGCTTGAATAAAATCACTGAACATTCATTTAACGCTTCTTTCACAAAACATCTTTTGATGAATGAAACATTTTAATCTGAAAGGGTGTTGTTACTTAAGAATATCTGACGTAGCACACTGGATCAGTTGAACTATTGAGAATATAGTGGTAATTACTATAGAATCTATTTTAAATATTTGCTTCAAACTGAGATGAAAATATGAACGTAAATATATTTTTCTAAAATAAGCCATTGTTTATTGGAGGTTTATTTAAATTGTAATATAATGATGTTGTCGAGCATCATTTTTAGGTTTGTTAATGTTGTATAATATATTGTTGTACACTCCAAGTGTAATACATCAACAACAAGAGGTACAGGACAGGAGCTTGCCTAACTGTGTGTGATCAGGGTACATCCCTACTCCTGTAACATGATGGACACGTTATCAATATAGACCATACACTCAAGGGGATGGGATAATCTTGGATAGTGTCCTGTCCTTGTACTTGATAGATCTTCGTTATTCCAAACTTCTACTAGCTTAATTTACTTTTTTAACATTAGTATATACTTCGGCCAATAACAAAGAACAATCACTGTCTGTCTTGTCACATTATTACTTAAATGTAAGT
This sequence comes from Homalodisca vitripennis, assembly GCF_021130785.1. Classification (NCBI taxonomy): domain Eukaryota; kingdom Metazoa; phylum Arthropoda; class Insecta; order Hemiptera; family Cicadellidae; genus Homalodisca; species Homalodisca vitripennis. The sequence goes on from NC_060207.1 coordinate 196,630,550, forward strand.
GATTGTGGTTGACGGAAGTGGAGTCTTGGATTTTTAATGATAATTTGAATTCACTTTGCAGGAGGATCCATACATGTATAAAGCTTCTTTCAGATTAATGATGCAGGATTGCTGTTGAAACCGTTTTTCTGGTGCTATGTGCTGTTAAAGTTACGGACAAAACGCAATTTTAGGTTCTTTATTTAACAAAAATTAACAATTAGGTTGTTGATTAAAAAATGTACTTAGATTTTTTAAGCTATTCTTATAATTTAACATCATTTTAATTTGTCCTAGCACTACAAACTTAACATTTGCTTGAGTGTAAATGAGAGTCGATCTTGTTTCTATACAAAAAATGCTGACTTTTTAGGTAACTATTGAATATGTAGACTGTACAAAGTGAATTTCTGAGTAGTATAAAAGAATACAACACATTAAATGCATGATAAGAAGGATTTCCACTTAAGCCTTTAATATATATATATATATATATATATATATATATATATATATATATGTAACAATTAGCTTAGTAACAAAGAAAATGAGATTGAAAATGTCTTATGATGCAATCCAAAATGTTTATACCCAAAATCCATATTCAAACTGTGTTTGTAATTAAATTTTTTGAGTTTGTCACCCTTTTGGAAAATAACTGACATGACAAAGTCTCGAAACTAACAAAGTGTTCATAATAGAATATCCAGGGATGAGTCTCTTTAATCTTTAAACATTCTTGTAGTTTTAAAGTAAAACGGCTGGTACAACTATTTCAATAACCCTCTATATCATCACACAAGCACAATTATTTGTAAAGGTAGTATATAACTTATTTATTAAAATGTTTATTAAGGTGTACTTAAATACGCTTAGTCTTAAATCCCGTTTTCATTTATTCTTTAGTGATCATTGGTCAACCAGGTGATGTTTGTTTTTGTGAGATTTAAATAATGCGACTTAATTAAACTAGCTAGTACAATTACTGGTTAACTCTTTTATCTATTTATATACGTTATCCTGACTTAGCTGCCTGATATATTCACTGTACACAGGCAAGTAAATATTTAAGGACATTGACAATCTTCTAACGTAATATAAAATATATCTCAAGCTAAATAAGTGCTAAGAGGCGAAATTGATCACTGGTATAATAAATTTTAAATGAATAGTATGAAGCTTAATTACAATAGTTTCAACAACTCATTCTAAAAATTTTACTGATATGTACGAAAAATGATATAAAATATCTAAAATAAAGAACGCGACAGATTGGTCACTTAGAGATGGATCTCGTGTAATTTACGATCAGATAAGAGCTTTGGAAGAAATTTGAAAAAATAATATTATTTCAGTAAATTTTAATATAAAATAAAAGACTATTTTTTTATTCTAATTGATTTATGAACTTACATGAACAAAATACCCGTATATATGTCGTGCATAAAATACATTTAATCAATGGATATAATAATATACTTGCAACATGAAGTTTTTTCGTAGTATTTTCATATAGAATACAGCTTTTATTTGTGTAGACTGGGAAAAAACAGTGGACTATGCAGAGGAATCTAAATTTAGCTGTAAGCAGACGTAATTAAAACCCAATATTTACTGTAGAGCTAAGTTTGCGGTACCCCAGGGCTTAGAGTTTCGGATATATGTGATGTTTGTGAGTTTGAACACAGATAAACACGTATAGCGGTATATTCGTTGTTAATTACTGTTTCAGGGAGGTCTAATCTGGATTAGTTTATAAGTAAAAGTACTGCTCGGGATTTATACACAAACATTTCCGTAATGAGTAGATTTATTTATTGCATTTAAAACTTAAAATAATATAATATAAATTAAAACTTAAGCTTGAGGAATAGTTATTGCGATCGTTTATTAATCAATACTAATTAATACAAATGCATTGATCTAAGTAATAAAATATTCCAACAATATTAAAGGTCAGTGTTCAAAAGTACACTTTCCTCTTAATCCATGATTCATCCCTATTTTGTTACTACGAACTAGCTCTTAGAATTTTTGATTGACTTCGCAACATTCGATTAGTAATTTACAGTTAAATTCTCATTTTATATAATAACCTACATAGAATTACCATGGAAGATCTATTTACGATTATATCGTCGAAGTTTGTTTCACCTTGTGACTGTCTTCTTTCTGTCAAAATATATTTATTACTTTTCTCTGTTGAAAGTTACGTAATATATTTACAATCTTTAGGATTTTTTCTGTTTGGTAATAATATCCATAAATAAGTTTCCCATTCACTTCTTCCATTCCAGGAGTTTAGTTTTATTCGATTGAAACATAAGCTTTGTAGTTGAGAAACTAAGGAATGTACGTGGTCCTTTCTTTCGGAATTCGTGATGGTTATAGATCCATCAGTCATATTAGTCACTGTTACTGATAGACAACAATAACTGAGTGAAATCAATCCTGTATCCCTATCAATAAATGAATAATTAAGTCACTTTATCGTAATTGTTTCAGTTTCTTGATTCACAACGTAACGCCAATTCAGGAAATTTCAGTTTATTTCATGAAGCTAAAAGTTTTTCGCTGTTTCCTTTGGTCACTAAATTGTTCAATACGATTTTAATCAACGCTATTACATGGGGTAAATGCTATATTTACACCCGGAAGCAATATTACAATAATAAATATGCACGTGTCCCGCTTCGAAACTTCTAATCATAATCCAGAAATCCATATGCGACAACTTATAACACAACGCTTCGAGGTTTGGAATGTGTATAACGTTTTTTTTTTCAGATAGACGGAGAGGCAATGGCTGGTGTGACAGGAACAGATTGGTCACTTAGAGATGAATCTGGTGTAATCTATTATCAGATAAGAGCATTGGAAGAAATTAGAAAAAATACTGTTACTTGAGTCAATTTTAATTTAAAATAAAACAATATTTATTATTTAAGAAAATTATTATTAGAAAAATAGCTTTTAAAATTTATTATTTAAAACATAGAATTCTTAACTGTTATTTATCCACCTTAAACCAAAAAAACTACGATTTTGATACAAATATATTATTATTAAACATTATCTTCGAATCTAGGTGGAGTAATACAATATAATTAGATCTATAAACCTGAACGTCAGCGGTCAGATTTGGCATCACCGTTCTGAACAATGGTGGAGTGGACTGTGAGACTTAACCACTTATTGATCCACTTTGTTCATTTCCCGAACTCTCTGTTATATTGTACAGTGGGATACCTTTGAAAATTATCGTTAATAATGTTGTGTGACCGTTCTGTTCGTAATTTTATTTTGGTTAGTTCCAGTTGGAGTAATTAATCATAATGAAATATTTCAAATACCTTATTTTAAATTCCAGATAACCTCTACATTGTTTTTCAAGACAAATTAAAGTCCTGTCCAAAATACGGTTTCTCTGTAGTACAAGGCTCTACAAGATTTTACATAAGACGTTTATTTTAGAAAAATTACCGACGCCGAGTTAACCATTTGTATTTAATTGTATTCTTTAAAATCAGAGCGACAAATATCGTCCTCATATTTCTGAAAGCAATCGTTTGAAATTGTATAGTAATTTATACCGTAAGTAAAATAAAACGTTCTCTTTATGTATTTGTAGGAAAGTAATGACTAATGGAAAAAATTCTAGTGTTACGTGTTTGAGGGACTTATTTTTAGATATAATATCCTTTTCGTCACAATCGGATGAAATATATATTTCATGTTCACCTAATATGGATATTAATTATTAACCAATAATCATTTTTATGGAATTTCTAAGGTGACTCCCTCACAAACTGACCAAGAAGTTAGCATGAAAGGTTAAAAACTAATGAAACAATCTTGCACTCTCGATAGGCTTCCCATCTTATTAGATATATTTTTTTTACAGTTTCGTATAATTAGTTTTGCTCAGGATAAGTACGTTTCACAACTGAAATGAAATAACTATATTATGTAAATAAATCTTGTAATTTCTTTTTTATGTAATTCATAACATAACCAGTATAATTAATCATATATGTTCATGTTTTTGCAGATTTTTAAGTTACTATATTTTTAAAGCTCCTTGCTTTCGATAAATCCAGTTATTTTTATAATATTTATATTTAATACGTGTATTTGAACATTAAGTTTCTCAAAACTTGTCTGCACGTAATAGTAATTATTTATTCTAAATCAACATTCTATTCTACTTTTTGTTAAACTTGAATTCATTGTATAACAAATTTGTAAAGAGCTCTTGTCACTTTCTCATTATGTTACATGGTTTACACGTGGTTGAGTTAGACTAGTACAATCTATTTAATTATATTAACAACGAATTTAATCTGTTAACTCACAGTTTATATAAAATTTTAAATGCATATATTCGATATAAACTATTTTTTAAGTCCTTAAAGAAAAACAAAGAATATGAGTTTTGGTATATCTTACCATATTTAATCAAGAAAAATTAGATTTTAAATTTCTAAGCTAATGATATTAGAAACTAAAATCAAATTGTTGCAAACATAAAAATTTCAGTAAAATTAATAACTAATACGCTTAAGGGGAGCGGGAAAGGCCTATCTCGCCAATGTTAAATTTGCCATCTTTAGGTACACTTTTCTTCAAAAGTTGTAAAGCTATGACTTTCAAATTTTAGGGCTATATATTACCAACTCTTTTTGTGTTGACAGACCCAATTTTACACCTGCTAATCAAATATTACCTTAAAAAAATCATTTTTTCATAGAACACTAAAAAAAATTAAACATTTTTACAAAACATAAATTTTTATTACAAAACTAGTAATGTGAGATTAATAAAAATGGGTCTAAATATTACTTATACCCCCAACAATGATGTGTAAAAAATTTCAGGTATGTAGGTTAATTATTTACAGAGATAAGTGTACCTTTGTTTAATAAAATGCAACTTTCGGCAAATTGCGACTGAACTCAATAAACTAAAAAGGCATACAATATCTACCTTAAAATAGGCCAGCTCCATATTTGGGATCATCTGTTTCCTCTTCATGGTCTTCCTCCATGAGCCGCCTTTTTCTTCTTGCTTGTCTAGCCTCCTTCGTGATACTTTCAGCCGCTTTCTCACTTTTACGCTGTCTCAAAATATCCATCTCCCGCAAAGTTTTGACGGATTTTTCACACAAAACTCAGTTCCAAGTCTTTTGTAGAGGTCCAGTTTGCTGCTGTGGCCTTCATTGAATGATATTACCGCATCATATACGCCCAACTTTCAGTGTATCGAGTCTCACAAATACCCTCTTCGGAACTTTAGCCCATACAATATTATTAAAACTTTCATTAGGGTTTTTGGGTGTGCCCGTGCAAACATTTCTTCAACAGCTCTGTTTGTGTAAGTGCCCTTGTAAATATCTTTCTTTAATTTTCACCATAAACATCATAGGGCAAACTGTCTTTGTGTTTGTAAGTCTTTCCCTCAGCTTTGGCTTTATTAAAACCGCACCATGAAATCCTCACCCACAGGACACAATCCGTGCTGTGGATTATCATCCGTTGAAAGTTTATGGAAAAAAGGTTTGCCCAGATTGGTTTTCTTCTCTCATTTCTTCAACACTGTTTTACTCCTCTTCTTATGGCTAGGCCATAATAAGTCTGTAACTTATCAATTTGGGTGTCAGTAAGTCTTTTTTTTCCTCCAAGCACTTTTCCGTCTGCAAGTTTTTGGCTTTTGGTTTTCCGCTTCAGTTCACGTAAACGCGTCCCCATACGCTTTTGTATGTGCCCAATGCATTCCAATTTCTCAATCTCGACATCATCCCCATACGGTTTAGATTCTTTCACAATCTGGAAACCCTAACTATCACCATCACCAAGGTTACTTTGTATATTTTTACATTTCGTGTCACAGAATTCTTGAATACTTCAAGAGCACCCGCTACCTCCATTCCTCCTCCCGAGCTTCCATCATAGTTTCTTAGTACACTCATGTTCCCCAGGTTTTGTCATGGTACATGTCTGACAGTAATTTAGACAAAATAGATACATCCAACACTTTCCCTGTATCGAAGCTGGTCACACTCACTAGTCCATTTAGAGATTTGAATCCGCGTCGCTGCCATGAACCGTCAATCGCAACTGCAAGCTCGGTACACCCATCATTTACCTGCACTGCTTCCATTGTAGCCTCATCATAGTATCTTCGGCACAAGATTTGAGTGCTGTCTGTAGAGTCTTGTGGTATTTAGCATATTTTTGTGGGGGCTTAAGGTAGGTCTAGTAAAAACACAAAATTGGTTTTTCCGGCAGTTGGCCCTTTCCCAATAGTTCGCATAGCTTAAACCAAATTTTACGTTGAGATCATACAGTTTTTCATCATTTGAAAGATTTGAGTTTTTTGAATTTTTGGAATTCTCTGAGCATGCTGTACATTCTAACTTAGTTATGATAATACTAACCCAGAGTTCTCAGAGTCATCATAACACACAATAAGTTCGATTTGTGTCTGTTGAATCACAATACTTACATTTAACAAATTTTTTTATTGCACAAGACAATAAGTGGACATCAAAAATACAATTTCCTGCTCCAGAAGATTGAAATGTTCATAGCTATCAAAGGACAACTTCTTTGCAGAAGATACTTTAGTAGAACTACTCCCAAGTTCTTTGTTAGTGGTTTCTTGAGTTCCTGACAAAGTTTCTGAACCTAACCAATGTAGGCCTAGCCTACTGTACTGGTTACCTACATGATGTTTACTCTTGGTTTTATAACTCAATTGTTTCCTTGGCATCGCGAGTTCCACTAAACAAACAAATATGTTTCGAAAAATAACAACAACAATTCACCAAAATCAGTGTCTTCTTTGAACAAAATACAAAATGTAAACAAGAAACAAGTTTACATGTTCGGTATTGTGGAAAGGAACCAAAACACAGACGACAGCTGACGGATAAACTGATGTTTAGTCAACTGTCACTATGACCAACTACACAAACAAAAATGCAGAGTATAAAACCAATGGTACTACAATGCCTAAAGCAACACAGGAGTATACTAGCTACACTATTGACGTTGCTCAGAGAAAAAACTCTGTGTCTTGATATATTGTTTTAATTTTTTCAAGGGCTTATACGTAAGTTACAGTGATGACAATTATATCATTTTAAAGAGAATGAAATGGAGTATAATAATTTTAAAAAAACTAAAAATGTGTAAAAAAAAAATTTTCCCCGTCTGGCTCCCCTTAATAATAAATAGTTACACTATTCAAGTCATAAACCTTTTCACACATAAATTAAGATAAGATCCTACCAAATAAGACACATCTCATCTAACAAACTCAATTTTTGATAGCTCACAAATTTTTTATCCAACTCAATAGAAAGATATCAAGGATAATGTTAGTATAATTAACGGCTTTAGGCACAATGTGCTTCATCAGCCTCCCAAGCATTGTGCTGCAGATTTATCAAAGAACTTGGGTGTCACGTGAATGTCTCTGAGGCAGATTTATATCCCAACTAACCGCCCCGTATCCCGTTCGTGAAAGCGAGAGTCATGCAATAAAGCATGCACAAAAGAAACTTAAAAATTACATTACATTATGAGAAGCAAGATCATACATTAGGTATGAAAATATTTTTATTCAGAGTGAGGTGTATTTCCCATAGGTGAATTATTATTTGTAAATAAATATACGAACATTATACGTTATCCAGGAAATCTATTTGGGCAAAATCATTACGTTTGCGTACCAAAATTACCATGTGCTATATTCAAATTCTCATTCATTGTTGTTAATTTATAAAATAACCAATTAAATAGTACGATGTAATGAGAATTCGTTTTCACAAAAATTATTGGTTTACAAAGACCTTTAAAATGTTGTACAACGTTACGTATGTTTACCTCTGAAAAACGTGATAAGCGAACTCCTTGCCTACGGTTATTGGATTGCCTTACTTAAAAAAATTTGAAAAATTTAAATTCATATTCTATGAATTAATAGATATATTTGTATCATATCTATTTGAAACACCCTGGATACAAATATGTATGTAATATGAGTTTGGACGAGTGCGTGTATGTATGTGTAATTTCATGTGGCGTTCTTCCAAAACTGTTAGGAGTATAAAAACCTGTATATGATATTCTAGCTTACTAGAATTCTAGAATTATTATTATAATGTCAAATAATACATTCACTCATTCACGTGTATTTCAAGATGTAATGCATAAAAAATACATTTATTTGTAATTATTTATATACTATACTTTTAATATTGACAAAAATACTATACTTGTAGTATTGAAAAAAAACACTATATTCAAAGTGTGAATATTTTAAAAAGATCCAGTTGTAACCCTTTGGAATGTTCCTTGGTATCCAGTAAAGGTAATTGCAAGGAGCTTAAGTACAAAGAAGGAGTAAAATTTACAGCTTCGCTTAGTTTCTTGGCGCTGAATCAGAATTCGTTTAGTTGGGATCGTTTCCAAATGTAGAACAACTTAATTTACTTTTGTTTGTTAGACTATCGTAATCCACCACCTGTCCCTCATGCACTTACGTCGAAACCGGCTAAGTGAGCTTTAACTTTTGATGTTAAGCACACGAATTTATCAAAAAGTTTAGGTTCCTCATTTCATAACATACATTATTGTGTACAACATTTCATTAAATGTAAATGATTTAACATGTACTCAAACAAATTCTCTAGGGAAATCTGCATGTCATATCTATATTGTTTGACATTTGTTCGCACGGCTGGCTGCTCTCTCTTGTTGCTAGGTTGAGGAAATCCCAGTTAGGACGCTTGTAGGATTATTGATAGCGTTTCGAGATGCCTCTCGTCAGTAGCTCGAAAATTACAGCGTACTCAGTTAAAGATTGTGCACTTCTCACTTCTTACCGTACCTTCCAAATAGTGTAGGATACAAAAATCTCTACTACTAATTTATCACTAAATTTATTGGGACATATTAAAATACCACTGTAGAACCTAGAGTGACCCTATAAAATAATTAATTATTTAACATTGCTGTGTACAGAAAAATATTATATTCATTAACCTTTTCTGTAAAGGACTAAATAATAATCTTCCGAATTCTTAAAATCCCTGAATAATCCACTATTTGACCTGATCAACCTTGGCTTTGATAGGCTTACCCTTTCCTGCGGCTATGACCACTCCTAAGATTGCTTTACGGTGAGATTTGCTTCGCCAGAATGATGTAAAAGCAGTATTTAGGATAAAGTATGCTTCAGACACATGAAGGGTTTACACACATTTATCCGATGCGTTTGTAGCAAGATAAATTCATATATTCAGATTTTGAATCGCACTTTTTCACTATTTTTCCAATTTCTTTTCTATTGTTTCAAAATATTGTAGAATATCTTATAGCACCTAAATCTCTGATGAGTTATATCAACAATATCAAAGATTTAAGGTATCATTTGTTTACCTTTCAATGCTGATTTGAGCTGAGTGCCAGTAAACCATCATATCTTATTAGTGATAAGAATACCTTTAATATTTACAAATAAAATTTAAGAAACAATAACGGATCTTTACGAGTTTGAACTTCATAGTGCTGTGTTACCACTGTTGAAACAAAAAAAAAAACTGAATAAATGATTTAGCACTTAAAACAACCAGTCCAAATAGAATTGCTCAGTGGTGGAAGGTGCACAGTTATTGGCTGAGATCCTTCTACTCCTTCCACATGTTGATTTGTGACGATTCTGTATGTTGTCATCAATAGACGAATCCATTCTATGGTCTAGGAGACGACATACAATTTGCATTGTATCGGCACACAATCCAGCTATTCGTGAAATTCGATAGATTCTTGAATAGCATGTATATAAATATGTAATTGGTAAAATTAAACCCATTCTGATATATCGGAATTTCACAGTTTTTTTTATGAACTTCCTAGACTTAGTAACAACAAAGAAAACAATATACTTTAGCTTTTATACATAAAATATTACATCAGATTTACCACGTATACTTTTAGAATAACTCTACATATTTTAATTCCGTTTGGGAAGACTTAAGAAATGGAGCACAGGAATAAGTACTTTTTGTAGTTGGCTTATAAATAAAAAGTTTTTACACACGTATTTCTATTGATATTAAAATATAGTAATAAACATATGTGCTGTCATAGGATTATGAGAATATTAGTTTTAATTGGGTTTAGTTATTAAGTAGGTTTTTATTTTAACGTTTCCCATAGATATAAGTATCTGTAATTTCTTTATTTGCGACCTGTTTACAATGAATTATATTTAACAAGATAACTTATAGTAATATTATTCTCAGTAATATTATTCAAATTGCAGGTGTACTCAATCTTAGAAATATATTTATCAAGAGATTTTATAAACAATATTCACAAATTATAAACGAAGATATATTTAGTTATACATAAATTTGTCACAGTATAATGTAAATAGCATTTTGTATTTATAATTTTCCTTATTTACTGTAAATAAGCTGTAAATCACGGGAAATGCACTATTCCAGCGAAAAACATACTTGGTATACTTCAAACTTTCAGAAACTCTATAATAACTACTTATAACATGAAAAAAATTAATTTTAATATGAAGGAGCTAATTATTTTACAAATTTTAAACTTTTTAAGTTTTAACCTTTTTTAGGTTTTAAAAGGATAGTCGTATTAAATTGAGTTTTAAATAAATAATATTTCATTCCATTCCAGGTATATTTTTAAATCGTAGATAATTTTTTTAATAATTAGAATTTACAAAAAGGATCATTATTTATCCCACTCCAACCATTAAATTTCCTTCCCATACATATATTCTTTGAATATACGTTTGGCCGTTTTTTTTTTTCTTTTTAAGTTACAAAGTATTGGTAGGCCTAATATAAGTCTTAGTACAGCCCCAATGATGAGCAATCCGAGATCTGTATCCTCTGGTCTTCAGGCTGACTATCAGATAGTGACAATCAGCGTCAATCATAAGTACATAAATTACTACTGAATCGTTACTTTGATCATTGACAACTTTATTTTGGGAGCCCTCATAATACAGTGAAAGTAATACGCTATGTCATTACAAAATATAAATTATAACAATTTAATAAAAAAAATTTTTACATATGTTTATTTCAGGTTGGATTATACTGTATAAATTTCAATAATTTTATTTATCTATTAACGGAGAGTAATGCAGTCAGCTGTCACTAGTACTCAAAAACCAACATGTGCATAAATAATTTCATTCGTAAAATTCTCCAAAACCTTTAAACAAATATTTAACTAAGCACTTTAGAAAATACACATCTTTGTCCCTTGAACGTTGTAACTTGGAGTGGTCGCGCTTTGTGTAATTTTTCTTTCATTACATAATAAAAAAAATCATAAAATGTAGAGTTTGTTCTTTTTATTTGTTCAGCAATCACCGAGTTGTTTTCAAACAAATGAAGCAGCTCGCCCGGACGTATGTCGGAACACTTAACGTACAGCAGCTGTTCTTTGAACGCTTAAGGAACCGAGAGCGAACACTTAATGTTGTTTACTCCTCCGTTGTTTGCTCCTCCACTATCAACGTGTTTGGCCAGACTGAAAACTTGCAAGTTGTACATCAATCTAGTTTGTATAGACCTTTCGAATAAACTTTAACTCCTAACCTTTGGAAGTTGTTTCTACTTGAAGATAAAATTTAATATGTATAGATTTTAATACATAACACAGAGTGATTTTTTAACAGCCCAATGACTCCAGACCAGAATAAATTACAAAGAAATAAGAACCAAATAAAGCCTCAAGCCGAAATATCCAGCAATTATAAAAAATTAAGCTATGTAGATAATTAATTCCACTGTCATTGCTCATTTGTATAGTTTATTTAACATAATATAACAGTGGCACTAAAAATTAAAACAAAATTAATTGAATATTGTTGGAAATTATGTACATTCCAAGCCACATACTTAAAAACAGAGACTTGTACGAGTATTTCATAGAGATTTTATGCCATGTACGACAGGTAAAAAGCATAATATTTGTACAGTGCTGCCACCTTAAATCACACTATTACCTATTTTACAGACCAGAATACCTTTTATATTCATCAGTAACTCCATTATATGAAAAAACCATACAATATTATCCTTTGCACATAATCCAATTCATGCTATTTATTTAAGGTGTTAGGATACATTCCACATAGATAAATTTTGGCTAATTATAACAATGTTCACTAATACGAGTATGTTAGAACCAGTAGCAGCATTGATAATTAAAACGATAAAATTAATACGAGTAACTATGTTATAAAGTGGAACAACTTGTTAAAAGGTTTACTGCTTACATGAAATAATCACGTTACGGTAAATTATTTTCTTAAAAGACAGGAAATCTCTTTAACTAATGGACTTATTTCATATAACCTCAGAACAAGGATAACATCTGTCTACCTGATTAATTCTTTTTAACAGCATAAAGAAAGTTGTATACCTTATCGTAGTTTGAAAGGACTAAACTGAGGCCTTCTAATTAGTACTGAAACAAAAGTATAATTTATGAAAAAAAGGATTTTCGTCCCAGGAATTATACTGAGTAATAACGTCACCCAGCATTAAGTTGCTGTTGCATTTCATACAATAAAAAAACCCCACCGGTATTTCAATATAAGCAACTAGTAATTAGGAATAACTGAAACATATAATAATTCATGTTATAAAAATTATAATAATTCATTTTATAAAAAACAAAAACATGCTCGCGAAGAAAACTCCAACCAGATAATTACAGAAAACCTATGAACACTGTTCAAGCGCAATTGATACGTTATTTACTGTATGCAATTACTTTAATTTGATGTTAATTTATAGGAATACGGTGATAATTACATTTATTTTCAATTAATTTCAAAGCAGCAATCCTAGAAATAGTTAATGTCGATATAGAATAAGTAAACATTATCTAATCACATATTTCCCCATATATCCAGTAAATTATACTACAGAATGGAAGTATCATTGGGGGTGATCCCTATAACTTTGTCGGATAATTCGATGTAAATGTTATTTTTAGCGTAGCACATCTATTCATGAGTGTAAAACTCGATCTAAAACTTTTTCTTTTCCTTCTTTACTATACTTACTTTATCTTAAGTTTTTAAAATATTTGATGTAGTATTTGAACGGGTAAAGAATATGTGTACTCTGCACAATGTGACTTGATATCAATATCATTGGAGGAAGGAAAGTCTGCGTATATTTACTTACGAATTTATTTAAAAATGTAACAGCTTAGGATTGTTATATGATATTTGGACTACTATTGGTTTCCCCGCAAATAAAACTATAACTAATTCTGAATTTAAACTGCCTCATAGTAATTAATAATTTAAATCCTTATAAAAATAAATATAAAAAACATACAAAATTTAACAGTTAATTTAAATATGAGACCAATAATGTAATATATTTTTAAACATATTATGTTGTTTTAGTAATTTACGGTAGTATGCAATATTTGTAACATTTGGTGTTAGTTTTTGAAATCGTCTTTGGTTCACGTTTTGAAAAATAAAAGCGTGTAATACTTACTCTATCTTCAGTTTTTAAAATATCTAATGTAGTATTTGAATGGGTAAAGAATATGTGTACTCTTTACAATGTGACTTGATATCAATTTCATTTAAGAAAGGAAAGTCTGCGTATATTTACTTACGAATTTATTAAAAAATTTAATAAAAGCATGTAATGCAATGTTTGCAAAGAAAATGTTATATTATTGTTAAATTGCAAGTAATTGTTTTGTTAATAATAATGTTTATAGCAATCTGTACTTTGGATTGGATTTTATTTAATGTATTTCAGCATTCTACTAAGCAACCTTCCTCTTGTAAATGTATACATTATACAACGACATACTTATCTTAGCCTTTAATAATTAAACTTTGAACTTAATGATTTAATACTGTACTAAACATAATTTGTAATAAGCATATCTTGAAATAAAACTTTGTATCACTGTCCTCAATGATTATTTACATCTCTGTTATATCTTAAGGCACTGATCCACTTGGTTCCTACAATCTGCAAGATTGAAAACTAATGGACTCTTTAAACAGTTTAACTCAAAGAATAAATAAAAAAACTAAATCTCATTGAATATATTGTTAAAGACAAGATTGTACGGCCAATCCTTCAACAATATACGGTAGATATAGCATCCCTAGCGCATTCTTCATACTTTGGCTTAATTTCGTAAATATCAAGGTTAAACTTGATAGTCAGAAATATCGATTTACAGCTCCAACTACATGCAGACATTGTCCAAACTTCAGAAGTGATGCTGTATTTATGATGGCAGAATATCTCTATTTGACTTCAACTGAGAAATCTGGCAGACACACTATGATCCCGACAGTAGATGAATGAGTCATCGTCTTTAGGTTCTATTCTGTGTATGAGAATGCTTGATGATAGATGCTTGGCTTATCGATACAACTGGTTCCCATGTGAAGTCCTGTTGTTATATGAAAACTGTATCTCCAACACCTTGGAGACCAAACATATCTTGGGGATATTATGATTCGGAAACCCAGCAATAGAGACTTTTAGTTAATTTCAACAGGAACTACAAATACATTAAACCAGAATAATAAAATTTACGTCTAATTATATCCAGAAAATAAAGCTCAAAAGAGCAATAAAAAAGTATTTATTCAGGTTTGTATTCAACAGTAACAAATTATGTGGCATAATATTTAATGTTTTTTATTTCCATCACATATTATTTTTATTTATCATGTTTTTTAAATATAACAAGACAAAATTCATATGTAATAATCATATCCTTAGAGTATTGCCTAATGGTTTCAACAAAAGACGTTTTAAAATTAAGTAGAATATTTTTAGTTAAAATGCTGCCAAGAGCCTCTAGTGGTGTCTCATTAGGAAACCATTATATCTCATCATATTAGCACACACCAATGAAATCTAATAAATATGTATACAAATACAAAACTGTAAGAGGAAACACTCGAACTTGCAAAATGAACGTATAAAATTTAATGTATTTCAAAAGTGCCCCAAATTACATATACAACATTAATGTTACATCTATAACGTATGGCTTTACATTGCCAAAATATGTGGAACTTAGAATAAGGTATCGATATTTTAACAAGAAATAAATGTATGTTCATAATACTATAGGTTAAAATAGTTAGATGTTTTTTGAGATATATGCTTAATTAACTCAGACACTCTCAATCAGTTATCTCAATATCAAGTCACCGTTAAAGTTTAAAACATTCAAGTTTCCTAAAACATTGATTGGAAAATTCCTAAAATTTTATTAAACTTAATAAATATTAGTTTGGAAAAGTAATATTCTAAAAATATTAACTTGTAAAGTAAGTAACTCCAAGGCCGTAAGACGCAGTCAAATGTAAACAACATACAGTAAGCTAACAGTGATTACAAGAACATACCGAGGCCTGCTGAGCCAGACATAGTAACACACGGCTTCATATTGAGTTTAAATTAACTGAGGCGTTTTTAATGTTGTTAGTGTTGTTAAGCGGTATTAACACCATCCATAAATATTATAAGCTAACCTAATTGCTTAGAGTAACACAAACGTGCTAAAGTGAAGTGTAATGTAAACAGCAGAAAGTAAGCTAACGGAGTATACGAGATCATAAAGAACTGCGGCTAGCCTGAGATGATAAGTCACGGCTTCATGTTGAGTTTACGTTATATCAAGCGTTGTTAATTGTTGACACAGTCCATTAAAATTATCTGCCAACTAATTAACTTGTAAATTAGCATTGTGGAGCTAAGAGGTACTGTAATGTAAACGGCATAAAGTAAGATAACATTATTTAAAATAGCATAACGAGCTCCGGACAGCCAGAGGTGATAAGACACGGGTTCTCGTTGGGTTTACATTATATCAAAGGTTGACACCATACATACATGTTATCTTAACCTATAACCTGATAAAGTAATACTGAGGCGCTAAGACATAGTTTAATGTAAATGGCAGAAGGTAAGCTAACAGTGTTTACAACATCATATCGAGCTCCGGACTGCCAGAGGAGATAAGAAACGGGTTATCGTTGGGTTTACATTATTTAAAATGTTGACACCATACATACATGTTATCTTAACCTAAAACCTTATGAAGTAATACTGAAGCGCTATGACGTAGTGTAATGCAAATGGCAGAAGGTAAGCTAACATCATATCGAGCTCCAGACAGCCAGAGGTGATAAGAAACGGGTTCTCGTTGGGTGTACATTATATAAAATTTTTACATCATACATACATGTTATCTTAACCTAAAAACTTATAAAGTAATACTGAAGCGCTAAGACGTAGTGTAATGCAAATGGCAGAAGGTAAGCTAACAGTGTTTACAACATCATATCGAGCTCCAGACAGCCAGAGGTGATAAGAAACGGGTTCTCGTTGGGTTTACATTATATAAAATTTTGACACCATACATACATGTTATCTTAACCTAAAACCTTATAAAGTAATACTGAAGCGCTAAGACGTAGTGTAATGCAAATTGCAGAAGGTAAGCTAACAGTGTTTACAACATCATATCGAGCTCCAGACAGCCAGAGGTGATAAGAAACGGGTTCTCGTTGGGTTTACATTATATAAAATTTTGACACCATACATATACATGTTATCTTAACCTAAAACCTTATAAAGTAATACTGAAGCGCTACAACGTAGTGTAATGCAAATGGCAGAAGGTAAGCTAACAGTGTTTACAACATCATATCGAGCTCCAGACAGCCAGAGGTGATAAGACACGGGTTCTCGTTGGGTTTACATTATATAAAATTTTGACACCGTACACAAATATTATCTTAACCTATAACCTTATAAAGTAATACTGAGGCGCTAAGACGTAGTGTAATGCAAATGGCAGGAGGTAATCTAACAGTGTTTACAACATCATAACGACCGGCCAGCCAGAGGTGATATGACACGGGTTCTCGTTGAGTTTACATTGTATCAAACGTTGTTACTGTTGACAGCGTCGAATTATATTATCTCTCAACCTATTAAAGATCATTCCGTTAGTTTAATTTATCTGCACTATCATTGTGCTATGTTTAAAAATTGAACTGCGTGCATACGTAAGAAGCAAATCTCACCACCGGTCAGATACAAATTTTAAACGAGTTCCATCATCGGAATATTACAACAACTAAATCATTATCTCCGTATTATAAGGCTGCTTATTATTTGCATTATTAATATGTAAACTCAGCTGTTTTGAAGTAATAAGATATCGATAACTAAGGACCATTGAAACTGTGTTGCTGGTACAAGTACAGTTAAGTTACTAAAGGTGTATAACGGTATACGCCCTGATTGTGTATAATAGTATAACTGAACATTATGCGAATAACGTTATCCGAAGTACCTACAAATTTCTTTCAAATAAATATATATTGTAATGATTTTTATTTTGAGAAATCCAAGGTAAATCCTTGAACAAAGTAATATGAGTGCCTCACGTTTTAACTGTAACTACATAAACATTTCCGGTACCTAACTCGAGGCTTCTTAGTGATATTTGGGTAGAGTCACTTTTGGTACTTGAATCGAGACAATCTAAAATATTATGGAAAGTAGAAACCTCAAATAAAAAGAAGTAACTATTTGTACTTATGTATGTACTTAATATTTCACTGTTTAGCTAAGGAGGGCAAATTATCGCTCTGCAGATTATCCTGTGACTATAAATCTCACTGAAAATCTGTAAAAGCAAACTAAGGAGTAACGGAGAGGGTCTGTGAAAGTCTAAGGTGGACTTTATTGGCAAAAGTCTCTTGATACTAGAATCGGGACAATCTAGAATATGATTGCAAGTAAATACCTCAAATAAAAAGAACTACCTCTTTGTACTTATATATGTACTTAATATTTCACTGTTTAGTTAAGGAGGGCAAATTATCGCTCTGCAGATTATCCTATGACTATAAATCTTACTGAAAATCTGTAGAAGCAAACTAAGGACTAATGAAGGGGGTCTGTGCAAGTCTAAGGTGGACAGTATTGGCAAAAGTATACTGATTTAGGCAGGATTTGAATGGGTGATATCTCTAACTCCAATCCAATACTAAAAGCCTTAGAACACTCGGTAATCGGCCTCCTAACTTGTGCGTTAGTCAATATATAGTTAAATCTCCAAACTTACATTAACCTAAACAGAAGCCCAGTCATGAGTATTATTTAAATTTCTAGTTCAAGTATGCTTTGCTGGGGGCGTTTTAAGACAAATAAATCGGATATCATAATTGTTTAGTATTTATCTTAATTACGTGGTATAAGAGACTGGTGTGTTGGGAAAATATAATAATGTGGTGACTGCCCACCACATTTATCAGACCGCCGAATCAACGACTAGAACCGGTCTGACTGATAAGCCGCGTGCGGATGGAGGACCGGTGGTCTGATAACGGGGAGTCTAGATTGAGTCAGGGAGCAGTGAGGACGTCTGATCGGCGAGTGGCGGTGACGGAAATATTACCTGTCGCAAGTTTTAATTATTGTTTGTTTTTTTGTATTATGTGTTACACTATGGATTGATTTAATAGTCAAGGGGGGGGTTAGGTGCCGGAAAATTATAGGGGGGTAATTGTAAATTCTAAATTGTTAGTATGTTGGGACGGGTTTGGTCGTGATTGTAGGTCGGCGTGGTATTGGTGTCGGTATGTGTAAATTGGTGTCGGTATGTGTAAATTGGTGTCGGTAAGTGTAAATTATCTTTGGCGTTATTAAATTGTTTTACCATTCACTTTTACTGTTTGGTGCTTAAATTATAACTTAAAATTCTCATCAAAGCTGGCAGGAGAATATAGTGTAATCTGGATTATGGTCGCACCACGGTTATGATAATTGATCATAAAAATATATGGTATTTACCAGTATAATATAACTTTACCCAACTAGATGCTGTCAAGGCAAATTCTATAGAACAAGGCGCAACCACTTAATAGTCTAAAGAAGAAAGGCGTAAAATTTACCTGGGGGCTTGAACAACAATCCGCATTCGAAACTTTAAAAACAGCCTTGACATCAAATGCAGTTTTGAAAATGCCGGATTTTAATCGATCTTTTGTTTTACAAACCGATGCATCAACCTCCGCCTTAGGTGCTTCACTCAGCCAAGAATATAATGGCAACTTGATGCCAGTGGCATTTGCTTCGCGACCACTAAACAAGCATGAGCAAAATTATGACACTCTTCAACTTGAATGCCTGGCTGTTGTCTTTGCCTTTTCCAAATTCCAACAGTATCTGGAACATAGGGAATTCCTTTTGCAGACGGATTGCTCGGCATTATCCTGGCTTTTAAACCACCCACGTCAAGTTGGAAAAATTTCTCGCTGGATTACATTTATAAATTCGTTTAAATTTCAAGTACAACATATCAAAGGATCGGATAATGTAGTTGCTGATTGTTTATCGCGCCTGTTCGAAAACAGTGAACCAACTGAAGTGCACGCAAATAATTCATCGGAAAAGCCATCCACCTTACCACAAGTGGCACTCTTGGCAGGATTCCCAGAAATGTTTAAAGATATTGGTACTCATCAACGTGAAGACCCTGATCTCTTAAAGATTATAAAGTCGAGTAATAGGCCCACTAACTATCAACTTAGTCAGGGAGTGTTGATGTACAAAATATCGGACAGACATACACCTAGAGTGGTATTACCTTACAAACTCATCGATATGGTTATTAAATATTATCATGAGTCCCCAACTGCAGCTCACTTGGGCATTAAAAAGACACAAAAGCGTATTCTTAAAATATTTTGGGCCCAAAAACTTGATACAATAATAGCAGACCGAGTAAGATCATGTCAAATTTGTCAACGTTCCAAGCAGGCTCAAAACTCTAGAGTGGGTAAACTTGCATCGGAAGTAGTTACAAGACCTTTTGAAAAGATATTCATAGATCACATTGGTAAACTTCCTAGATCAAACAAAGGCAACCAATATCTGTTGACGGTAGTTGATGCGTTCTCCAAGTTTGTTATTCTGTTACCAGCTAGAAATGCTACAGCAAAAACTACAGTGGATATTTTGTCTAAAAACGTTTTTTCTCTTTTTGGGTTCCCAAAATTTTTTGTTTCAGATAACGTATCCCAGTTTAAATCTAGACATATGGCAGACATGTGTATGACTTACGGTATCCAACATATTTACACTTCTGCTTACTACCCGAATCCTAGTCATGCTGAGCGGGTTAATAAAAATCTTAAGGTGGCACTACGAATTTTTCACGGACATTACCACAAGACTTGGGATGAGAACATTCACTGGCTGCAGGTAGCTTTTAACTCAGCATCACATGAAAGCACTAAAGCAACTCCAGCTAGCGTATTTCTAGGCCGGGAAATACAGCATCCACTCGAATTGGCATGGAATCTCGATTCATTACTGGCGCAAGAACCGCTACAAACAATGCAACAGCGTTGGGACAATGCACTCTCAAACTTAAAAAAAGCTAGGTCAATTAGGGAACGCTTATACAACGCTGGTAGGACAACTACCCACATCTCACAGGGTGACTGGGTTATGTTTCGAAATAATCCAATTAGTAAAGCTGCTGAGAACATCAACAGTAAACTGCTCCCCCTGTGGTCCAAACCTTGTGTGGTGGAATGCTTTACATCACCTGTCACAGCTAGACTCGTCAACCCTACAAATGGAAAGTTTATAAGAAAGGCTCATGTATCTCAATTAAAGAAGTTTTTCATGCCTAAATATTAAGTCCGTGGTAAGCGACCATATTCCTACACAATTTTCCCTAGGTGATATTAGTTCAATGTTTCTTTTCCTCTTCTTTCACATTCTAACATTCTTCTTACACATTATTACACTTTTGGGTCCTCTGTTAGCGGCTGCTTGCACGGCTGCTGAGTCTGAGGGAGTTTTCTATGAGGGCTTCCCTACAGTGGTCTGTGGTTGATCGTTGGTGGAGTATCTAAATATACACTTTGAACACACTAT
Organism: Homalodisca vitripennis; assembly: GCF_021130785.1. NCBI lineage: Eukaryota > Metazoa > Arthropoda > Insecta > Hemiptera > Cicadellidae > Homalodisca > Homalodisca vitripennis. The sequence goes on from NC_060207.1 coordinate 196,651,560, forward strand.
GGAGATGAAGTCTGAGTTTCCTCGGTTGGTGGGTTCTTTGTATATTGTAATTTTTTTCATAAATTCTTTCTATATTGCAATTTTACGTAGCTTTTGGGTAAAATAATCTGTGGTAAAGATGCATTTTTTTTATTATATTTTTAGTGCGCATCCTTTTACCGGATTGCTTATCAACCAGGAAATGCATAGATTCTTTTGAACATGTTGATCACATGGTCAAATTAATTTTTTCTTCTCCATAGATATACACAATCAGACAAGAAGAAAATCTACACATCTCTATTCTATCCTTTACTTTTACTAACAACTAACGTCTTACCAAAATGTAGGGAAATCTGTAGGAGTCATATTGTACAAAAAACTAAAAATACTTTTGTGCTATTTTGTGTAATTTATGTTGTAATATATGTTGTGTTTAGGATTTGATTTAGTTATGTTGAACGGATAGGTTTATCCTGTCTTAAACTATTCAGACGAGTTGCGAATATAAACATGATAAATGCATTAATCGTATGAAATACAATGATCGTTATTACTCGTAGCATCGTATGCTGCTCGTATGTGTGTTGTGTGTAAATTTTGCAAATTTAATGTGATCAAACGAACATTAAGTTGCAATATCTATGTTTTTTCTAAATAATTAAATGTTATTTATTGCTAGATATATGTACACCGTCTACATTCTACGTGAATTTTGTGCAAGCGAATATATGAGTTAGGTGTTGATTGTAAATGGGAATATTTAAAAATACCTTTCCTTGTCATTTCACTATTATACCTTAATGTATGTTTTCCTTGTTAGGGATACCTTTGTTATTTGTGTGCTTATTTATATATTCGTGTATCCGACCTTTAATCGTAAAGTGGATCTATTTTTTTTTATATAACGGAGCTATTTTTGGATATCGCATAAGCAAATTATGATCCAGCCGGACGACCATCCCCAAAATTTTTCGCCGTATATTACGCACCTTAGCTTTGCGGGAACATGGGCAATGTCACACACTAATTTTAAAATATACTACCTCATTACAAAATATACTACAATACTTCGCCACACGACACGTGAAAATCCTATCATATTCCAATTAATTCCTAATTTAAGAATATATGAATATTTGTAAATACGCGCATGTGTATTCCGAGCACTTTCCATATAAATTAATCCTTACCAAACTCTCCACCCTGACAATGGCCATTGGATAACTGAAAGTTATACATACCATGTGAAGAAACAGTGTTGTCACCGCAATTGCAAATGAAGTCATCGCATCAAGAACGGCAACATCTAAAGAAGAGACGTACCCACAGTTGTAACCACAAAAACACATTATCTCAAAAACTCTCGTCTCTGCAAGAAGACACTATCTTCACTAGAAGTATCGCTAAAACCTACAGGACTGTATACGCACATCGACTGCAAGCAGAACAAAGACAACCTATAAGGTCGCCAAAAACCAGGCGCGTAAACCACTCTCTCCGCACGGAATCCACATGTAATTTTATTTTCAGGATGACCAGAATTTAATCCTAATCCCTCACATACACTACACATCACATAACAACTTTCTGATTGTATCGAACTCTTTCCTGTTCGGGGGGTGGGTGTGTGACATTTTCCCGTTGTTTTAGAATATTTACAAAATATTAACGGTAGGTGCGATCGCCTATTCGGTCATTACTTGAAGGGTGACTAGTACAAGAGTAGACCAACAGTTGGATTTTGTTCCATCATTATTATCAATATGTAATTGGTCCTCCTGTCGTCACCCGCTCTTCGATTGGTGGAGAGCACCCAAAATTTTTGGATATTCCAAATTGAAATTTTTATTAGCTATATGTTTCTTCCTTCCCACTTCCTCTCCCTTTTTTTCCTTTAGGGGGGGAGATTGTGGTGACTGCCCACCACATTTATCAGACCGCCGAATCAACGACTAGAACCGGTCTGACTGATAAGCCGCGTGCGGATGGAGGACCGGTGGTCTGATAACGGGGAGTCTAGATTGAGTCAGGGAGCAGTGAGGACGTCTGATCGGCGAGTGGCGGTGACGGAAATATTACCTGTCGCGCAAGTTTTAATTATTGTTTGTTTTTTGTATTATGTGTTACACTATGGATTGATTTAATAGTCAAGGGGGGGGTTAGGTGCCGGAAAATTATAGGGGGGTAATTGTAAATTCTAAATTGTTAGTATGTTGGGACGGGTTTGGTCGTGATTGTAGGTCGGCGTGGTATTGGTGTCGGTATGTGTAAATTGGTGTCGGTATGTGTAAATTGGTGTCGGTAAGTGTAAATTATCTTTGGCGGTTATTAAATTGTTTTACCATTCACTTTTACTGTTTGGTGCTTAAATTATAACTTAAAATTCTCATCAAAGCTGGCAGGAGAATATTGTGTAATCTGGATTATGGTCGCACCACGGTCTTCATCGTGCAGGCGGGTACAAGCCTAGTCCTGCACGGTGACACGTTGCTTCCAAGAAATCCATCCCAAAATCGTCACAATAATGAAGCTATTAATAATATTTAGGGGTCGGGATTACGGTTTAAATATTAATTATTGATAAGTTGTATGTATAACTGTAATAATTGATGTATAATATAATGAAAAGTTTTTGCCTCCCAAAACACTAATGAAATTATTATCCTAGTAAAACACTGCTTATGCACTGTAACCATTAGAATTTCAATCAATTAATAATATACCTAATAATTTAGCCCTAATCAAATTGCTGTATGTTCAATTATTAATGTATCAATAACAACCCAGAAACTATCTCATTAGTTTCATTGATGTATTGAAACGTAATGTTGTTTACGTAATTCAATCCTTGGTAGAGTTTGTTTGATTATTAATTAGTTTCTGGGCATTTAAATCAATTAGAAAATGAACTAAAGTTAAATTAGAGATATAATTTGTACAGTTATATTCAGTCGCCAATATTTAATTTGTAAAGATTTAGAAAATATGTCAAAAAATCTAAATTTATGGTCATGGAAATTCACTCCAGTAATTGTTATTAGCATGCCTTTCCACTTTTTACGTTTTCGGTTTCATAGCATTATTTAAATAAAAACATTTATACACAAACGTCATAATAAGATGAAATTTTATGTGCTCGGTTAGTAATAGTCTTCTGGATCACGTTAAAATGTAATATAATTATACTTGTAGTTGAAACAATATGTAATCTGTGATTGTGTTAGTTCCATCTTGGTTATGCATATAGAAATTGAAAACACTATAGTGAACTGACGATAAATTGTCATTGCCATTGAAGTTGTGGTAGCTCATCTTAAAGGTGATGCCATGAAAACATAAAAGTCATTGTGTTGTTACTGACATTTTCTATAGATCACTAAAATACATTCAATCATATATGTTACTGTTTAATCATATGTATTGAAATGGTTTAAGTGTATGAACTGGATTTTAAATACAAATGAATCTGCAATACAACACTATGGTTGGCATTTTAAAATGAAAACCATTTATAATGTAAGACATAAACGAGTAAAAAGCAACAACGTAAGACTATATACAGTATATTACTGGCTGAGGGTTAGAGAGGGGCTACCACTCTAACAATTTTATTTCTGTATACTTATTTGGTTGTTTGACCAAACGATATCCCAAGAACATACCTACCTAGAGAAAACAATTAATAAAGACAAATATTTATATAAGTAACATCTAATTTTGTTAATATTACATGTCACTCCACTGGATTTGGATGAGCGTCAGTGAAAATACTTTATGACAATTAACATTACATTTTGCATGCAATCTTGCCTAGATAACTTTTTGAAATTATGTTCTCTCACAGATTTGATTAGCGTAACTTTGCATTTAATAAGTAACTTATATATTACAAATGCTGAATACCGAGTGCAAATAGAATATTAGTTATTTAATACAAAGGCGAAGATCATGATCGTAAATGAAATATTAGTTTAAATTTAGACTGAAACTTATTATTCCACATTTAAAAGTACTCAAAGCAAATAAAGCTTATATAATTTATTGTCAATATCAAGGATCATCGCCCATTTAGGCTGTTGCTAAAAGCTATTATAAAACCAGACAATTGTTTTCGTAGAACTTGATTGGTTTGCTGCTGTAAGCCAACCAAGACAGAGTGTTTCACTTTGCCGCTACCGTAGTTCATGAATTTTTGTACACTAGTTGTTATCAATTCTTATAGATTATCGCCAGGTGTTATTTCTCAGAATATAAAAATAAGTTAATTCAATACGGAAACTTTAGAAAAACGTCAGATATATTCTGATTAACAGAATATTAAAAATTACGTATTTTACTATATAAAAATGTTATATATCTATTGCATAAATTTGGATAAATATCGCGATATTGTAATTTATAAAAATAAGTATGTATTTTATAGAGGTTATTATAAAAGGGTGTTATTTGTCCAGTTAATGAACAATTCATAATAAATGTTTCTCAACTTGTAGTTTGCACCTGCTGCACACAACTTAATTAAAAACAATGAAGTTTTAATGAAACTATATGCAAATGAATTGCATGTTCAAATTAATATATATTACTTTTGCAGGGACATTATTATGAACTTATATACTTAAATATCATTCAGATGGTTTGAAAGACTTATTTTTATCATTTCATTATTGGTATCTTTTACTTTGATACTTGCCTTTTATTTGAACATTGTATACTCATACAGCACATGTATGATTCAATATCGTGATTAGTACTGTTATTTGAAAATATAAAGATTTAAAACTAACTAAAATATTCTTCATTAAAACTGCGATTAGTTTTTTTTAACAATAAATATAAACTGAAATTTTGCAGTTTAACAATAATATAAAGTACTGGTTAAAAACGTAACATGGAATATTGTATAACGTTATCTAATTAACGAGATAGTATAACAAGATATGTATTTAATTAATTTTAAATTTAATTTACATACATTATTTAACTATATTATACAATATGTAAATTGTATGTAAGATTTAAAAAATTAAATCTTTTCAGCTAAGGAGTAATAAGCTTTACTGAGACTCTACCTATTTATTAATTATTTGTTTTATTTATATTATAAAAAATTTGGTCGATGAAAAGAAGTTTAAATTTTCTTTTTAAGTACGCTTAGTTTTATTGTATAAATATCGATGCAAATGTTTCGCCGTATCAGGTTTACGATTTTAAAGACAAGTGTCTCAGTTTCGTATTATTACTCCACTAAGAGTGTTACATAACAATAACTTTAATGTAAAATAATTAATAAATTAATATTAAGTTCAAATATAGTTTTTTAGTTGTGTTGTTTGTTTACCTATTAAAATACACTCTTACACTAAACCTAATATACTCAGCCATAAAATCACGCTACACACCTGAATTGAAAGCGGAATACACAATTTCAACACCAGAGTTGAAATGTAGAGTGCTATTCAGAAGTATGAAACCCATTTAATTATTGTTAGTTTAATTAAATATAAATTGCATAGTAATTAATCAAAACCATTGAAGGAGGATCAAACCATTATTTGAGAAAGATTTTTGGATAGCTATAAGTTTTTATTATGGCCCACAGATGCTGCACAGCATCAATTAATTATGTGTATAACCGATTACGTAGCTGATACCCTACGCGAACAAGCATTTCGTGTGTTAGGCCTACTAAATACGCAGAAGCTGAGTCATAGTTCAGAAGGGCGGTAAAATTTTAAAGCTACCATAACAGCTGATGATAAGTCTTATCACATGAGATCGGATCTCGTTGGGCTAATTGAAGAGAAAATCCGTGCTTATTTTCTATGAGAATTGACTATGTGTTAATACATCAGTAGCCGTTTCACTGTTATCGCCGCCATAACTATAGGAACAACTTGACCTTACGATACTTAAGATGGACTTTAGGCAAGAATAAAAAGGTACATTAGAAAGGTATTTTGTAGCCAACATTTACTATATCGATATCTATAGTTAAAAATAATAAACAACTCTGATCAGCACTACTTCAAAAACGTTACTTTGCTGAACAGAATTCATTATGAGTGTAATGCTGTAAAAATATAACAAATACTATATATTATGAGTAGTTTATATACGTTTTTATATACATTAAAACTCAGTATATCAATACAAATACTTGATTGGAGTGTTTTCGAGGCGTCTAGCGGGTTTTAGGCTATATTTAATTTTAGCTGAGATTGTATGAGCCATTAACAGAGCAGTTAATGGTATAATATTCATACTAGTAATGCGCTTTTATAATAAATGAAATACAATGCTGAGATTTTGTATTAACAATGGAAACTCACACTAAAAAAGTAATTCTTGTCTACTTCAACACTTCAACATATAGCATTACATTAAACTTGTGTTCTAAAACTCCAGAAACATTTATACTTACAATTACTGAAAACCTCATTTCGGTAATTAATGTTGATCAATTATGAGCAATATCAGAGAAACTATGCATACTTGAAAGAGTTTAAGTTTGGAAGGATGCTAGGAATTTCCTTTGAGAGAATGGATTGAAATATGTCTTTGAATCCACTCAGTGACTGAAATAAAGTACATTTCTCAACATACCATTGCTTTGAACAAGATTACTCCAAAGCATTACTTTATTTGTGTATAAGTAAACATTATAAATACTATAATTTAAAACAAAAATAGAAATGAACGTGAAAAGCGAAATATTTATATTTCCTCATACTTATATCGTTATAGTTCCTACATTTACATTTTAATTTTATCATCCTGTATTTATTAATGGTTAATTAACGAATAATAAGATATCTTAACATACATTAAAAAGTATTAGACAAAACTTTATTTTAAAACGTACATCATTATCAATAACAATGTATTGACAATAAAACTTCCAACACAATGTTCAATAATAACAATATGTTTTCAAATATTAAAATATTAGTGATTAAGATTTTTATTACATAAGATTATGATACTTTTAATACAAACTCCCAGCGACAAAAAGGTTACGGAGCTCGAGAGGGCCAGACACCTGGACATAGTGGCTGGAAACTGTCGGAATGTATGAAGTCTAAAAATCAGGTTTCTGACAAATGGCAAAAGCTCACAGAAGACAGGGCTTTAGAATGTTTTAGATTTCGTACATTCTTGCAACCAGAAAGCTTAGTGACGTAATTTTTATTGTACTAGTCTTATGGTTTGCAACGAAAATGGTATAAACAGTCTTGTATAGGTACTGTATGTAACATCGTAATACATAATGAAAAGAATATAAAAAGTGTAATTATAGGTGGATTTAACAACAAGCTGCCTATTTCAACTGGCCTCATGAAGGAATTTCTGGGAGAATTCTCTCTCTCTCTCTCTCTCTCTCTCTCTCTCTCTCTCTCTCTCTCTCTCTCTCTCTTTTGTCTACACGACTTATAAACGACGAGAAAAAAATTAATTATTTCGGTCAATTCCTGAAGTTGCTTTGGTTAAATTTACTTCTTAAAAAAAAACTTGAAACAAACTATTTAATGCTGTTATCTGCATTAGGTATTTCCACCACTATTTTTTACCAGTTGTGGGTGGATAGCGAGGAAAGTGTTTATATATGTATATGTTATAAAAATTTTTCATTATGGAACTTATATACTATTACACAAAAATGCAAGAAAATTGAATTAACAATAGTCTATATTTAGTTATCTTTATTTTTAATCATTGGTTTAAATTGGTTTAAAACCTTTTAAATACTCTTCCAAAAGTAATTATAGTCCTTTTAATTTTAGAAGCCAATTATTCAATTCACATTTAAACCACGTTTTACAAAAAATTACAGAAATTTTATATGAGGTAAAATGATTTTCCAACGGACTCGATTGATGAGGGTTGCCATTTAGGCAATTAAAAATTATATCTAAGTTACAGCATGACTCTTAATACAGATATACTAAGTAATCTATATCTCTACCATTAAAAAAGGTACATGTGTGTGTGTGTGTGTGTGTGTGTGTGTGTGTGTGTGTGTGTGTGTGTGTGTGTGTGTACGCCTGTGTGTTACTCAATCACGTAAAGACTACTTCTTCGAATTATTAATATCGTACATGGAGATGCTTTGGGTCCATAGTTAATATATAGTCCTATTATTTCGAATATAGTTCCTATAATCCCTTCCAGGCTACGTCCCACTGGTCTCTAAATTTGCCAAAAATTCCTTCTTCTGTAAACTTGAATTATGTTAAACTAATATTCTTCATTGAAAGAGTTTTTTGAATGTAATATAATGTCTATGTCAACATTATTTTTTATTACAATACTCATGCATAATTAATGTAACCACTATTTTAACCACATATTTAACGAAATAATTCAATAAAATTGTCGAAAATTCTGTCACTCTATTAGCCTCATCCAATACTTTAAGGTTAGTTCTGTAACCTTTAATTCTTTCAAGAGTGGACGTAGATAGGTAACATACTATTCCCCCTTTTATAATATGTTTATGTTCTCCAAGCAGATAATAGACTTGACTGTCATTTCTAGGGTAACAAATAAGGAATGAAAAAGAGCATTAATACAATGTGGTCTACACACCATTAAAAAGTCAAGCCACTAAACACTGTTCCCGGATTATGCAATATTTTAGGTATAAGTCACTAAGGAGTACTCAGACATAAAGGGCAAAACTTATTTGAGTGCATACCACAATGGAGACTGGAGTCAAGTCTCCACCACCTCAAAATTATCTAATCCGAAATTAGCTAGCAAAGAACTAATTTTTTTAACACAGTATTGAATTATGTCATGTTTTAGCTGTATCAGCCTCGTATTATAGATATAGATAACAATATTAGATCTTCCCTTATTGATATTGTTGATGTTCATTTCGAATTGTGGAATGGCTAACGGATATCATTCTGTGCTGAAATAAACGTCTGGTTTAATTATTGCTTGAAGTATCCATTGACCTTTATTTATAACGATCTCACACAATTATTTCTTTAATGTTATTTGTAATACACTATAGTAACATTGATTCGATTTTAGAATGATTAGAATTTCTCAAATTAAAATGATTAGAATTACATTTTCTAAATATTTTATACTTTAATTATAATTCCTATTAGTAATTTATAATATATTCAGTTGTGGACGACGGATTGATTATTTCTTCGAAAGTATGGGTATAAGGTTTTGTTGAAAAGCCGCTACTAATTTCTTATATATTTTAAAGCATGAAACTTCCATCATAAATTTTCTTACATAAGTAACAAGAACTTCTCGCAGCTCATCACCAAACTTATCATATTTAATCATTTCGATTAAACTAATTGTTAGCTCATAAAATGGTAAATTACTAAAGTTTTGCTCCATATTTTATTGACTACTTATTTCATGCATATAGGTTTATATTAAATAGTATCAATTACGCTTCTGGATACATAAGAAATATGAGTTTATTTTGATTTAAATACAATATAATGTTTTTAACTCTCAAAATACAACAAATCTATGTTATTATGGTTCTACGTATGCACATTGATGTAATTATCTATGGATCATTAAAATTATTTAATATTTAGTGTTTGTAGTTTTGTAAATGGTTTAATCCAGTATTAGAACAATTTATGCCTCGTGTGTATTGTATATTTTCAGGTAATAGAAAAACAAATTTGTTTTTCAGTCTATGTCATGTATTACGTTTTATTTCATTTCAAAAGAGATTGACAATATGGTAGTTTTATTGCAGAAAAGACTTTTTTCGCATAGAAATAAATAATAATAATAAAATAAATAATAAATAAATAAAATAAATTAAATAAAAGCTAGACACATTTTTTTACAACATATTTTTATAGGAAATAAATTATATCATCTTAATAACTATTACTAAACATCATATTTGTTAAGATAGTCTGAGATATTTATATAACCCTAGAAAACTAAAAAGTGGATAAATTTTTTTATTTAAACATTCAAGTATTAGTTCTAAAATTTGCATACCTATTACAAAATAAACAACTTATCCGTACACAAATTAGATACGACGTGGAAACGTAATAGCCAGTAATTATTAGCATTTAACACTGCCAGTTCAGGCTAAGGTTTAATGCGTCATTCGAAAGCTGTAGATATATTTTATCATGGAAATTACCCCCCCCCCCCCAAAAAAAAAAAAAAAAAACACCCGAAAGAACACTTTTATTGTCCGCTAAAACAACGTCGTGCTCACAAAATACTGCTTTGTTAATCATTTTCGAACGTTCTGTTATACAAGTCTGATTCACATTTACGACCAACAACTCTTCTTATTAAATCATAAAATATGTTACGAGAAAACTTTGCCCCTGTTATTTCTGCTGTGCTTCATACCTTTACCCTATATTGGCAAACTACCTTAGTATAAACTATGTTAAGTAAGTTATTATTATATTAGTTGTGCCGAAGACACCTTGTGAAAGCTAGAATATGGAAATGGAAATATGTGTGTTCTAAATTTTATCTAATTTTCCGAAAGATTTCGTACGAAAAACATTGATTTTATGTGAAATATTCAATAATGCTAATCAATATACTTATGTATTTGCAAATTTTTTGGGGGCTCGTATTTATGCGCTCTGCCTGAAATGTATATTTTGCCAAATGAATATTAATCGCATTGTAGTGGGGGAAATATACATATATTCGCCATACACGTTACAATTTTTAGGTATCTCTTTAATTAAGAACTAACCTATAGTATCACAATGATAATCTAACTTACAAAAACAAACTTACATTAATAAGGTCTTGCATATATGCATGAAAAGGATATAAGTTATGATACAATTTCAATGTATGGCGGATATTGCAAATGTACTACAAAGTGGTAGTGAAAGGAAGCAGGCTGGACTGTCACACAGGTCTGTTGCCACCTAAATTGTTACAATAGGCATTATCTCACAATCCAGCTACTATTATTCTACAAACTTTCATTCAGTTTCTTAGAATAACCCATAACCACTAAGTATCATAAACCATATCCCAGCTAAAACATGTTATGTAAGATGACTGATAAGGGGAACACTGTTCTACACTTTACAGAAAGTGATTGCAATATAAATAGGGTACATTTATACAGTATTGGATTTTAATACATAAGTCTAGTCATAAGTCTTATTGCATGTTCTAACACTGCGATACATACATCATTTTCATTGTTGTCTTTATACCACATATAGAGGGATTTAATTTCAATAAACAGCAATTTTTTGTATATTTTGAACAGACTGTAAACTATGACCGATCAGCAGCAGTAGTTGATGTAAATCACATTATTTATTCCTGAATTTTTTTACTATTTCAGTTCTTTAATAGATTTATAGATTGTAATGATGTGTATAAAATTCTAAACGTATTCCATGTTAAATTTAAAATAGTGTATATAAACAATTTAAATATACCGTATGACTTATTCCGGTGCTTAACGTCAGATAAGATCGGCGAGAAATTACTATAAAATAATGTACAAGTTTATAATCGAGAAGTAATATTTAAGTTAAACCAGAGATACTCACTAATAGTCAATGTGTTGAGAGCCGCTTGGGAATTATATTAATACACAGGTAAAATAAAGTTTCTTAAAAAACTTTCTTAAAATAAAGTTTTTAATCGAGAGGTAATATTTAATTTAAACCAGAGATACTCACTAAATGTTCACATTTAATTATTCACAAAATAAATGAAGAAATGTCCACTAAAAAGATATTAATAGATAGCCGTTGTAAGATTTAGTCTTTTAATTAGATAGGATGGTGTTGTAATTCTTAAAATATTCAAATATATTCTTATGGATTCATATATTTCTCAATTACAAGTCATAACCAGATGGATGTTTGTACAATTAGTGAAAACCAGCTGAATGAAAGGAAAATCACTCAAAACTAACTGTAAGGTTGGGACATTAGTAAAAGCAACCCAGCTTTGGTAGGAATGTCTTGTTAAAACCAGCTGGATAGTACAAATATTACATAGACGTAATGCCAGAAAGAGACTGGATGCCAAATAGTCGTATGGTTTGTTGACGTTGTTTCATTATATACATGACTGACTTTTAATTTTGTATCCAAGGTTTTAAATGTCGCAGAAAACTTTGAAGGAAGTTTAGTAACTCTTACTAAGGTATTGTTTTATGAAATTTCTCCTCAGGTTATATATTTCCACTTCAATAACGTAATAAACCGATAAAGAGAATACATAGTCACCTAATTCTATAGTTAGAGTTATACATTTGACCTTTTGATTTATCTTGCATTCAAAATTGTTTTCATATCAAAGTAATGTGTAAATTTGTACAGGTATAAAAACTATCTAGTACTAAAAACTATCCAGTAATATAATACAATATGACAGTAAGCGAAGGTTTGGATGACTCTTCATAAAAAACCTGACATGAAAAGATTAGCTCAAAATTAAATAATTCCATTCATTAAAACATTATAAAGTATCTAATAGTTCTTTAAATTGATGAAAATAGTTCTATCTATTGTTTAACTGGTATAATCCGGTAGAGGTGAAGTTTTGCTATCTTTGTCCTCTTGGATTTATTGCTCTATCTACCCAGAGTCAAGATTCTTGTGACTGCGGTGGGAAAGATTTATAGCTTCTATTGTAGAAGGTAGACCAAGAAGTAGTCTTTTACTAAGCCCTTTATTAAAGTATAAATATACATTTTAAAACACATCAATAAAATTATGGAACTAATATAAAATAAGTAACATACGAGGAAGTTACGTACGAGGAGTACATACGATAGAATTTATTTTATTTTGTTATTGCACTTAAAACTAAAAGCAAATTAATTAAGATTTTTGTATTTATAAATGTAACTAAACAAACCTTACGTAATTTAAGTTATTTAAAATATAATTTAAAGCAATTACAATGGGCAATGTTCATCTGAGTACTTTTTTAGTCTATTAAGATCCTATTAGTTCCATTTGCGGTTTATACGATACGTTTTATGTACTTATACGAATAAATGGCTTAAAGCTTATATATTTAAATAAGTTGTGTAATATAGTTAACAATACGTCTATCAATTACAGAATGTTCTAAATTTTTGTATTCAAATAATATATCATGTACTTCCAAAAACATTAAAAATTCTTTATTCTTTACAATTATTTAATTCTTCTGAAGGAGTACAAGTTTTAAAGCTAACAATAATCCAATAATTAAACCTGTAATTATTTTACGGACCACGATGACGTAATAACCAAGTAAATCCAATGATTTGGCGACCAAAAGGGTCAAACACACAGGATACAGTATTGGTTATTGATAGACTGTGTGTAAACTTTACCACCACCAGTGAGACCACATGTTTGTCACCCCTATTCGTTAAACAGAACTTTATTCGAATGTAACTTAAATAAGCGTTCAACTATATTGTCTCAAATACGAGCTTACCATTAATTGAGTATTTGAAATATTTATTTATGGAGTGCTTTTGGGGAATTATAATTTCCAAAGATAAGGTTAACGTATATCTGAATTTATTTTATAAAATTGCTCAAAACTTATTATTTAGTATTAAACCTAAGACGTGTCTGATATAACATCACAGTGAAAGAGTGTCTCAACAGTGCAAGGGAAATAAAAACCATTCTGAAGTTGAAAAATATATAAATCTTTGTCTAAATTATTAATTTTTCCTAGAAAACAAACAAAAACAATGACATTTTGTCATAATTTGCTGATAAGGTGAGCTTTAGCTGTCTGATTATCTGTCTGTCTGGATAACTGTCTATTTTCCGAATGTACAATGAGTAGGCCTTTATACAGAAACTGTGCATGAAGACTTACCTCTAAACGAGAAACATTGTGTTTAATGTTGGTTAATATCATCAGCAATGTGAATATTTTTTTATTTGTTATTATGTGTTACCTATAATAACAACGAGAAAACAGCAGAATGAATATGTTTGTAAAGAAAATTACTAAACTCATAAGAGATTTAACATGTGACGTTTTAAGAATGTAGTCTAACCATCCCCACACACACAACATAGTATTGTACTGACTTAGTGTGTAATAATTCTAGAACTGATATAAAACCCAAATTAATAAAAATCATCTGAATGTATAATGTGGCAATATATGTCAAGAAAGATTTCATGTATAGACTATAGATAGTATTGCGTGACTACAGGAATAAGTACTGTATATGTAATTTTGGAATGCTTGGTGAAGTTGTTTTACCTTTGGGTTAATCTTTGTTTGTACTCTAAGACTTCTATCTCAGGCCATCTCAATAATTAAATGACCAATATATTTGAAGTGTTGAGTGAATAAATAAATACAGTAACAATATTTCTTCCTTAAATCATCCTGATGTCAAGCCGTGTATAAGGCCCATACAATATTCGTCCCAAAAACCAGTAATATTTTTATTCTTAATTACATTTTCTAAGCTATTTCTGTTGCAATATCTTATCGCAAACTACTTATTTCATAAATTGAAGCAATATTCTTTAACACAAAATTTACTATAAAAAAGCGTTTTATGCTTTAAAGATAGTTTTACTTTTAAATAATATTTTCAAGAATCTGAACAAGTAAATTAAACCATGGAGGCTAACTAGTTATCATGTGTTTTTTTTTTACAAACCTGAATGAATATAACGGTGGGTAGGAATAGTATAAAAATATCTATTACAGTTCGCGTAAACAAAAACGTTTTAAATCTATAAATAACTAATATTATAATTATAAAAAAGAGATTTTATATACGAGTTAAGGTATGTACTTTTTAACCAGAAACTGTATTTTTATGCTAATTACAAAGTTAAACAATGTTCATAAACAATCTACTTATTCTCATGGTTAAATATGAAATGTCATAAATCCAGGCAAACACTTCCAATTAATGATAATGTAAACAAATTTAATTAGGATATAACAGATAAAGTAACAGTAAAAGCAAAATTCTAAAACTTAAAATCTTAGCAACGTACACTAAGAACAAAATGTTGTACCTTCGTTTAACTTAATAATGCTAGATAACCATCGTGCCAAATTTATATTAATTGCAATAAAAATAACAGCTATTCTTCTGTTATACAAAAAGAACTGAAAGGTTTGAAAATAAAACAAAATAATACAAAGGTGAAGAATTGTTAAAAAATCTCAGATATAAATAACATTAATAATAATACAATATACATACAAATTCCAGCATTTCCCTTGCTATGATTAAACCAAAGTCTATCAATAATCATCTAAATTTGCTTTACTTTTTTAGTAAGCAACATTTTGCATTACTATTATATTGCATTAACAGTAAAAGTAGTACCCATACAAAATAAATACGCTCGTGAGTTTGTTATTCAAGAAACATGGAAATGCTTTCTGTACAATCTTATTTAGAAAACACTTTCTTTGTAAAGCCGTCAGCATCGCCTTGCTCTTCCAGCTTATCTCAAACACAAACTCACATGCTTCATCTTATACTTAAGTATATCGTTACCCTAATTAGCAAACCTCGTAACTCCATTTTTGGTCAAATTGAGATATTGGTACCACCACACCGTTTTCAAGAAAAAATCCTCCTTCTAACTGTGCAAAGCTCGTAACTCCAAAATATTCCGTTGATTTTATATTTAATATAAAGCAAAACCTCTTAACTCCATTACTTCATTTTTGTAGTTGGCAAACCTGGTAACTCCAAGCTGCAGTACTGTTGTTATACAGATGAAGACATCATGCTGTGAAGTGTTGTTGATATTGTAACTGTTTAGTGATAATTTCCTTCTTTCCCGTACAAACGACTTTAAAAATTTAAAAGTAAGTGCTAATGTATATTTTTAGAATAGTTTAAGTGTAACCTTTATTTTTATAAAAGCCTAAAATTATCTATTATTATAAGTATGGAGTTAAGAGGTTTGCATGCTTTTAGATTTTGAGGTTATGCTTGATCATTTTGGAGTTAAGAGTTTTGATAGCTGTAAGTAAGTTACAACTATCAACATGATTTTAAAATATTTGCTTGTAATCCCAATAATGGTTTACTTACTTATAAAAAGAACTAAATTTTTTTCCTTAAGAGCATTTATTAGACATCGTGTTTTAGTATTTTCCGAACCGTTCTAATAAAGCGTAGGCCTATGGGCTACTCGGTAATAAAAACAGCCGCTACAGTGAAAAATGTTGTTTGGAGATACGACAACACATGTTTTTAACAACAATGTAAAACACATGTTGTTATTTTTTCAGAATGTCAAGGGTGGCAAAGAATTATGGAGTTGGCTTTACGTAACACTAATGACAAATCAACCAGAGACCTTCGTCGTCAATGTCGACGGTTCTCTATCCAAAGTCGATGAAAATACTACAGATTCCTCTGCAAAAGTAAATAGTGACAAAACTCCTTATCAACAAATTGATTGTAGAGTACCTGAAACTGGTTCTATTGTTGTTCCTCAAGAAGAAGGCATACCTGTAGAGAACTTAAGTTTAACTGAAAAATGTTGATATTTTTCTTGAGAACGACGAATATCTAACTATAAATGACGTGACCTTTGCTGAAAATATATTTTGTCCCTGAGCAAGAAAACCTCACTGAAAAACAACTTAATCCTAGATGGAAACCTTAACAACGTTCTTGAACAAGAAGAAGTTCCTGATGGTAACTTAAGCCAAGTTACGAACCCTGATGTCGTTCCTGAGCAAGAAAACCTCACTGAAAACAACTTTAATCCTAGATGGAAACCTTTTACAACGTTCTTGAACAAGAAGAAGTTCCTGAAGGTAACTTAAGCCAAGTTATGAACCCTGATGTCGTTCCTGAGCAAGAAGACCTCCCTGAAGAGTTGAGCATTTCGGATCAAGAAGATTCACCTGAAGCTGTTGACAATGTGCTCGCTGATCTTCATATTGACAACATGAATAATGTGACAACTACCCGTAAACGAAAAAAACGACATCAAGTAACAACCACTACATGGAAGAGTAATGAATGGAAAGAGGCAAGGAAGAGTGGGCAAGAATACTGTGGAAAGAAAAAGAATGATGACGGAAAGTATGTGTATAATATAAAAAAAAATGCCCCGGGTAATTAAAAGTACGGTGTAAATGTAAAAGAAAAGAGAATAGTTTGCTGAAGTGTTCGTCATTAACTGAAAATGAGAGAGTGCAAAATTTTGAACAGTTTTGGAAACTGATTGGCAGGGAAAAAAATTATTTGTAAATTTTTTGACAGAAGAATCTGAAAACAGCTAGGGCCAGGGGACGAAAAAGATAATGCAAAAAGCCGGAGGACTTATTCTTGCAAGTATTACTTGAAAAATTTTGAGAATAATGTTGTAAGAGTTTGCAAAACAATGTTTCAAAATACACTGTCGATTGGAGAATGGGATGGCGTTTCATTGGCAAGCTGAAGATAATCGTGACTTAAATAAAGAAACTGTGGATGACATTGGTCAAAATAAAGATGAGACATTTATAGAGCCAAAACCTAAGAAACTAAGAAAGTCTGTTCAAATTGAGGGGTTGGAGGAGTTCTTTCGTAGTTTACCTAAAGTCGAGTCCCATTATTGTAGGAAAAGGACGAGTAAAATGTATTTAGAACCGAACTGGAAATCTGAAATACAGCTTTACTTATTTTATAAAAATGACTGGTGTTCTCAGAAAAATGTCCCATCTCTGTCTCAGTGTAAGTTCCACCAGTTGTTTCATGATCATAACTTAGCTTTGTTTCAGCCAAAGAAAGATGCCTGCGACAAGTGTGAGTCATTTAAATCTGGAAATTTGAGTAGGGAAGACTATGAAGCACATGTTGCGAAAAAAGATTTAGCTAGACTTGAGAAAGAAACAGACCAAAGCAAACACAAACTACATAACATTCACTATGGATTTACAGGCCTTGTTGTTGTCTCCTAGATCTAATGCATCGGCGCTGTATTATAAGATGAAACTTTCCGTACAAAATTTTGCAATCTACAACTTAGGCACGCATGAAGCTTTTGTTTCCTTTGGAACGAAACTGAGGGTGGCCTGACTTCGAACTTATCTCAAACACAAACTCACATGCTTCATCTTATACTTAAGTATATTATGAAGTGAATTGTAGTATTAAATTCAAATAAAACTAAATGAGAATTTATAAAACTAATAATATTAATTACATGCTTTTCTACTAAAATGTAATATCGTATGATCAGTATTTGTAAGCATTATGCACATAGCATTTTAAAAAATTGATTTGTTTTCTGATTGACCGTGTGTGGAGAGGTTCGGACTCGCCACGACGTCAAATTGGCAACAGTGGGAAAAGATAACTCGTTGCGGTTACCAAAGTCTCACAGATAGTACACCTAGCGCGCAATACGGCGATCGCTGAAACTAATATCCATCTGTCTGTATAGAAATATTCTATAGTCTGTGTAATAGCCTCGTATCATCCTCACAGAGGCTAAAACGTGAAATCTTTACGTTATTTCACAATAGTAAATAACTGATTTAATATGTAATCGATGTAGTATGGAATTTAAAATTGATACATTGCATACGTAGTATTCATAATTAATAATACATAATTATATCAATGTAAATATAGACGTATATGTTCAAACTTTTGCCAGAGGCTCAAACACGTCAAAGGTAAGGATTTTTTATACAATTTGTTAATTTGTGTGTCAGTTTCAAACTAATAGTTCCATAAAACATTAGAAAATACTTTTCTTTAAAAATGTATATATTTATACACATGTGTGTGTGCTTTTTTATAATTACGAGGTCTTACTCAAACACATCACTTAGGCCTACATATCTTCCAACCTCTAAAGTAGATAACTGTCTATATTGCTATCGAACAAAGTCTTGACAACACGTTTGATAACAGTAAAGGTGAATGAGCACTGACTAACTTGTACTCACACCATAAGAGGGCCCTGCATATTTTTTTGTAAATTTCTCCTCTGACATCCAAGAAATATTATCGTAGTAAAGACGGAGTTTTTATTGTTAGGTATCGTTAACGTTTCGATAGGGCCGTGAATAATTATTTCCATAACGAGCGAGAAAGGCGTCAGTCAGTGACAATTATTTAAAGATGGAGTTAGATAAAAATGCATTATTAACCACTGAAAGATGAGTGATGGCGTATTGAGTAATTCTTACGCGAGAATGAAGATGGATGTCTTCCATATTGCCGCCATTATGTAAAGTGGGGAATTTAATAAAATGGCAAAAAGAGAAGTTAAAGTCCTCGCAATAGAGACTTGTCTTCAGCTACTTACTTATACACTTCCATAATATAGTATGTGCACGTCCCAAACTATTGTTTTGCCTTGCTAGAGTTAAACAATGACGATCAGAGCAATATAATTTTTATAAACACTTCTTTGTTTGTAATTATAATATTTTTCTTCCTACAAGTTTTGATGTTTTTCACTTGAATATTAATAAAATATACTAAAATGGTCACAACACTGACATTCACAATATATGCAATATAAAATGTTGTAAAAAAGGGGGGGTAAAACTAATCAATTATACTTTCTCACACTATAGAGTCGATAAATTTTGTTGTTGTTTGTTTTGCATTCTGTTTCATAATATATATATATATATATATATATATATATATATATATATATATATATATATACATAGCAATATATTTTATATAGTTACAACACCACGCTGAAATAAACTTGTGTTATAAACACTACGAAGTTACTGTGTAATTTAGAAAATTGTATTGAAATTTATTGATAATTCGTTACTCTAGTATTGCTTTAAACTTTACGAGTTCCATCTGTTTATTTTTTCATATCGTTTATAATTACTTTTGCTTTAGAGGAAGCATAAGGATAAAAAAACTAAATTTGTGACAGAAAACGTAAAAAATTACTTATTTATTACAGAAATTTTTTTTGCAAAAATTAATTTTGATTTGGCTACAAGATATATAACTATAAAATATACAAAAACGCGTGATGTCGCGTGAAAATCATGTTGTCAACGTAATGCAACGTCAATAAGAATCGTCACTAGTCACGTTTACCTAAAGTAAGCTCATGATGATCAAGTTTACTAAAAACCCTTTCCCATCACTAACAAGATCTCCCTGAACATGTTGAAGATTCATACATATTGACCAAAAAAAAAGTATTTTATGGCAATCACTTACATTACTAAACATATACTGTAATTCTTATTAAAGTGTTAACATTGTTATCTCCGGAAGATACCTTAAAACGATTTTTTAAGTTACATAACATATGACTGGTGAAGTTCCTCCTCTAAGGAACATCCATTAAAGTAGTTCCAACTACAAGTTATAACATAGCTTACTTAAATGAATTTAAAATATATTAGACTTTTTTCTTTTAACGCTCTCTTTACATAAACAATTCACCGGTGGTCTGTGACACTCTGTACAATTTTTTACAACAGTATTGAAACATTTTTATAATTTAGTACATCAATTATTATATCAACCGTTAGAAATGGTCAGTAGCACTTTAAATAGGATTAGGTAATGCCACTAAAAGAAGTTAACGTAATATTCCAGTGCTACAACTACTTACCATGTGTTAAACGCACTATAGTCCTACAAAAAAATCTTCTACATACTGACCTTTAATAAATAACTGATATATGTGGAGAAACTTATTTCCTTCAGGTAACTTCAAAAGTTTGCCAGAGTATAGGCTATTCTTTTACTCTTCTCATTCTTATTATTTATTAATAATATTATGCACCATTAAATTAAATGTACATGACTTAACTCGTTTACACGAATGTTTCAGTAATTATTATGAATAGAGTTACAACATTTCTTTGCCAAAAATGCCTAAAACTAACAATTCAACTTAGTTTTAGAGTACCTCTAGCAACTTCTATCATCAAGACTGATAAAAAAAGTTATTATATGTTACAAAAAAACCTTGTAACAGCCAGAAATCGAATTTTCCGATTTAACTGTAGGTGTAACTTTCAGTTTCCATTTCAACGCGCTGAATAATGGGCATACTTTCAGAGCAGTCTCTTGACGAAATATTTGCAGCAGTCAAACATTCCAGCCTCTCTTGGAAAGCAATTTAGCCAGCTCTTTTGTCACTTCTGTATTTTAAATATCGGCACGTAGACAAAACAAATATCAATCAAACATGAAGTGCATTCTCAACTGCGAAACACTTGTAAAAACGACTATATTTAGATTTTTAAAGTGATTCATAAGAAAATATTTTACAGCAGACTTTACTTCTTTTTAGAAAAATATTTGTTATATCGACGGTTTTAGTATATTAGAATAAACAAATACATTAGGTTACGAAACACTTAACAATAACTTTCATACCGAATCAATTATTTTAAAACCTCTTTATATTGACATATCTCTCAATAGATGTATAAAAAATTGTACATAATACATTTACACTGTTGTAATATTGTCCTTTAACTCGTACCGCTAGAAACTTTCACGAATATACACGGTTTAATGTGCAGTTTGAAAGAACTAATCAGATATTGCTAATAAGTAACAACAAGATATTCAACAATGATGTATACTATTAATGGCGTTATTGAGTAACAGTTGACTTACATGATTATCACAAATTAATGCGCATTAAAAGAAGTATTTAGTTGTTTATCGAGAACATTAAAAAATTATGTTATAAAAATCTCTTTAGGTAAACGTTTCTTGCAAATGTATTGTATTGGATTCATTAAATACTCTTTGATATAGTTACCTTATGAATAATAATTACATATGACCTAAAATTGTCTCTTGTTATAAAAAGTGCTTTTGTTTTCTGTATTTTCTCGTTATCCTACCAGAGTAAATTAAGGGGTAATTAACCATTGTGGCTCCCGGCAAATAATTTAATTATGTTGATATGTAAAATAACCTAGTGCACAATTCATGGAGCTGGTATATGCGTCTGTTTTAAGATGATAGTTTGCTATAATTATGGAATAACATTATTCAATTAGTTTTATTAAGCTCAATTAAATAATTTACATAATTATAGAATGTAACTATACAATATTGTAACTAACCTGAGCTATTATTTCTGTTTGTTTTAATGTAATTTGTTTATTTCAAATTAACAGAATTATAATTTGGTTCAACTTACTATATATGTGTTTATATTACATTAATAATTGCGCTTGATTGATAAATATAAAACCTGTCTTTTAAATGTAAAATTAATATTTAAGGAAGTAAAAACTAACTAGAAAGGAAGTAATAAATAATTTTGTAGTTAGGTTTAATATACACTTATGTAATTCAGATATTTTTATCATAGAAGACTACATTCTCATGTGCAAATGAACACTATTTTAATACGTACATTGCGTACACTAATATCACTGTTACTCGATCTCTTAAAAGCGATAAGAAACTGTAATCTATCAGTAGACATTGCTAATAAGTAGCGTAACAAAAAGATATTCATCAGTGATGTGTATGTATACTGTTAATGGGCGTTCTTGTGTAACAGTCAACAATTAGTGAGTACAAATAACACACGTGTGACGTTGGTTGCTTTGTAGGTGATAGGAAATCCATTGTTGTTAGTAATTGGGTCAGTGAACGATCCATGCCTGGATTGGATAATGATAATTACTAAAACAATATAGGAGTACGCCGCATCATGTGTCGCATAATACGTTTCGCTGATGTTGTAAAATTTCAAGTCACTTCAGTTTTTATGACGCATGTTATAATTTCATACAAGATTTTTAAGTAAAGTTTTCGTTGCCATCAAGGCTATTCATGAGACTAACTTTAAAATGTTCGTCGACATTTACTACAGTCAATGGTGGTAAATAAAATGTTAACTATGTATTTATACCATACAAGCACCGACTTGTGTGAAAATATGGATTTATGTTCTATTTACTCTCTAATTAAAAAACAAAATATTGGGGTATGTAATCAGTTGAAATCATATTTGTATTAGTTAAATAAGCCTCAATTGTCAATTTATATTACAATTTAAGATTGATTATTCAGTTTCGGCCAATAACAGCCACCCCTTATGATAGAAATCAATAGAAAATAATAATGAACATGTTATTATGCAGTTATTTCGTTATCGCTTTGCAGATTCTAATTACCCTTTACTTCATAGTTGACCCTGATCCATGGAAAAATTTTATTTATCAGAGGTGAAAACTACCCCCATATGAAACATTCATAAAATAATAGTTTTGAGTCTAGTAAAATAATCATTGTGTTTGTTTATTATGGCCTGTATTCTATAATTCTCTTTAGAATTAAAATATCTACAACGTTTGTTTAACACATTTACGCGTTCATTCCTCATTAAACGTAGTTAATGTACTTCAAATCTAAACAAAGCATGTTTTTCAAAACGGAATTTTGCATGTTTCATCTCATATTTCAGATATGGGTGGTTTTACAGATACGGTATGTATTTTATTAAATCTTTAATTAAATTTTATCTAAAATTCGACTTTGTACTATAAAAACATCAATTTCAATTTACTTGCGTTCTTTTTCAGAACAATTGAACGAAATATTTCCAGACATATGTTAATATGAACTTTTTATTATTTTTACGAGAGGAAACAAACTGAGAAGTTTGTCGGGTTATTCCCGACCCTGTATATGTTATGGTTCAACTGAGCCTAAATTATAGCCAATATGTGTATTCATCACAATACTAATATACATGTACTAATTTCTACAAAAATATAATGTAGGTTTCTTACTCATTATTCGCTTAGTTTTAAGCAATAATGTCTTTCACAAAAGCATTTTGTAAGTTTTTTAAAGACACAAAAATGTTTTCTCATATCTCATGAAATATAAACATTCATAGTAAATGGCTTCAAAAATGGTACATTGCGTGAACGCATGCACACAAAATTATAAAATTATTTTCTTAATTTAACCACATTTTTTAATAAGTATTTTTAATAGATCAAACACTCAGAACGTATTATAAGAACATACATAAAGTAAATTGTAAAGAAGAAACATTTTTTTTCTAAAGAGGGTGAAGAGAGGGTGAGATTGTCACTATTATTTCCAACGAAAAAAGTGGACTCAACAATATTGTCTTCATAACTTGCTCAATTTTAATGCTAGGGACTTTATTTAAAAAAATTAATATAAAAGTTTTTAAAGGATTTTAAAACAGGTTCAATGAGCTTTCTCCGAAAAATGCATTGGTATTTGTATTATACGTGGAACTTTCCATTTTGGCATGTACAAATACAAAAAAACTTTCAAAAAGCAATAATTCCGTTTTTTTTGGGGGTCTGCATATAAATACATATTTTTTATTTTTTATAAGCTATAATTTGGTTTTCTACAGACCTTTCAATTAAATGCATATGTTTCCAGTTATTCGCGAATAGCCGTCTGGAAATGCGAACAATTTCACTCGAGAAATAAATAAACTATTAGCTTTAATACAACACTTCATAGAACAAAATCTGCTTAGAAATAGTCAATTTATCGATCTCCGCACTTATTTGCAATGAAAAATTGCTCACCCTGAGAAGAGTCCATCCCCCCCCCCAAGGGAAAGCCACCCTTGCTACAGGGTAGACTTTGAAATAGAGTAGAAACTAATAGTAAATTGATTCATAGTAAGAGCAATAGTTCAATGGAACGTAAAAAGAGCTAATAGTATGTTGATACAGAGTAAGAGCTAATAGTACATTGATGCAGAGTAACAGCTTGTAGCACATTGAAACAGAGTAGTAGCTAGCAGTACATTTTTAAAGACTAAGATCTTGAATTTATACAGTAAGAGCTGATATTGCATTTATAGAAAAATTCTGTTATTAACAAACATATTCTTACTACATGCGTTAAACGTTGTATTATTACCAGTCTCTGACAACTTTAGGTTGATGGAGATTTTGTGAATCCCACAATACAAGTATATTTCCGTTCAGCCCATAAAATGAAATTGTTGAGTCAACTGTTATAAACGAACCATAAAATCATATTGCCATTTGCAGCGAGTTCCAAACGTGTACATTGTAATCCAACAAACTGTTCTGTGGTAAAGAAAGGTGTGGAAAGAAACAATTTTCTGCCTCAAAACACTTTACCTCGCTCGGTGTGTTTCGCTGTCTGCGTTCTATTGGTTATACGCAGTCTATTGATGGAAAGTTGTTTACTTTAAAATTACGTGCTATTACGTTTATTAGATTTTTTCGATTTGCTTGTTAAATTATTTCACGGACAGGTTTCAGTACACGCATTATACATTTTAAATCTCTTTTACGCAATATAAATTGTTCCTTGAAAGTATTAATGAAAATTGAAATAAACAAGAGTAAATTATGTTTTGAATCTTTATGACGTCTAACATTCTTGGCCAGATTGCACAGAAGTTACTTTTAAACTATACACTAATTACAGTTAGCCACGTCTTTGTATGCAATTACGTACATAAAAAGGGTCAATTTGTGCATTTTTATAATGGTATACCATTGATTTCTGAGATAAATGATGATTACAGACAAATATTATACTTTTCTGATATATTCTAGACAACTTTGACTAAACAGATCTAAGTTTTGGAACCCTAAATTTAAAGTGTAAAATATGTTCCATTAGAATTTATGATGAAATAAATAATATTTCTGTTTATGGTTTGGATTCTTAGAAGTTAGGTGAATACGCAACTATTAGCCTAGGTTTTTAGCACTTTTTTGAACGAATTGTATATATTTCCGACCCACAATTTTGGTTTGCCTTTACGTATATATACGTATATACTTGTATACATACATATATATATATATATATATATATATATATATATATATATATATAAGTAAGTCACGACATAACTGAGTAGGAAGACTAACCAATTTGTGCTCATTACTTAGATATGAAGATCTAAAATTGAAGCATTGCTCGTAAAAGCAACAAAACGAATTATGCTTAATTTATTCCCAAATAACAAATATCCAATCGTGCCAAGTCCTGTGAGCATACATATGTCATCGGAACTTTTTATTTAGAGTAAAATTAATGTGTTCAAATTTGATTATGTTTGTTAATTATTTTTATTTTTTATAAAAAAATAAATTATTATGATTTGATTCGAAACTAACATGCTACTTGGTTAATCAGTTACAACAATGTCAGTAACAGTCAGTTTTATATTGCCCTTGTCTGATCAATTCTGAGTTTTTCTAAACAGTTGATTTTAACAATGTTTGCAATGAAATATAATTTAGGTTTACCAACTATCCAAATAGTATATTAGATATTATAGTATTATATCTTTGATATAACTCCTTTCAAACAACAATACAAAACCAGATTATTTTATGAATTATTATTATATCAATTTATATGAATTATAAAATATTAGGTCAACCACGAGGGAAGTAAACCATATATTGTAGTTTTGAAATAGGTAAATATTTACTTTCTTTTGCTTAGGTACAAAATTGGTCGCCTGCATTAAAGATAATTTTTCCTCCAACCTTACAGCTCCTGCTTCATTGCCTGGAAAATATTTTCATTATAATATTTTTAAACTAGAAAATATTTCTTATCAAAAACATTTTATTTGGCTACTATTAAAAGAGCTTGAATGTTTAGACGAGTATGGTTTTTGAGCGCAGCGAGCGAAAGACGCAATCATTTATCAACTTGAAAACGTTAATTTTATGGTCTTGTTATTAAGCACAACCTTTTTCCATTTTATATGCACCTCTTATAGTTTTCAAAACCCCCTTGGTGTGCAAAAAATTTATAAAACTATATATATACATGTAAAGTTTACCGAAACAATATTATGGAAAATCACTTTCTCTTATTATAGTAACAATAAATATAAGAGGCAAATATAAGATTACAAATCATTAAACGTAGTGTTCCAGATTTTTTTATCACTGAACGATGGCAAATATTTACAAAAATCCTGTTTTCCTCCCTTTAAGATTGTATTTTAATGTATATACAATATAATCTAGGTATAATGTATAGTGATGCCCTACTTCTCAACAACGCTGAGATCTGCGAAAGTCATAGTTTCCCTCGTAGCGTAGTCGGCTGCGTTTTGTCTCCTAAACACTGCATTCGCTACAAAAACAATGCTTCCCTATACAAAAAATCTTTCGCCTGTGTAAACATCTTTCCTTATATAAATTTATTACTATGGCCAACAGCAGCACCAATAATCTTGGTTGATAATAAACACAGTTTTGCAGCTTTTATCCGTTATGTTTTGCATGTTTTAATATATATATATATATACACTTAAATGCAATGACGTCATTTAATTTGACATTCAAAGGTTCAAACAGCTGATATTAACACAAAATCAATTATAATACAGTTGGATAGCATATTCGATGCTTGGTGCGTAAATTGGATCTTGCCGGGTAGGTAATTTTCGAAATATGTATTAATGAAATATGTTATTCTTTATTGATACTTAATATCCAATTTTTTTTTTAAATTATTTTTTCCTCCTACCTACTTCCGATCCAATAATATGATAGAACTTCATCATATTACACCATTAGTGCTTCTACAAAGTAAGCTATGGTTTTCGACGTTGACGTTTCTACATATTGGTCTAAAAGACCTATTACTGAAAACGTTGGAGATATTTAATTTGTTTATTAAAAATTATGTTATTAAATATAAATAAATTGTTTAGTTAAAATGAAGAAGAAACCGGTTTTTACATTTATAAAAATACATTGTAACCTAATATGATAATATGGTTAGTGAAAAGTGTCATATTATTCAGATAGCGATCAGCTGTAACAATTCAGGTTATCGCGTTTTTCTCGCCTCGTGTCGCAGAGGGATAATTCATCCCCCGGGCCATATTATCGTGTGATATACTGGTCAGCGGTCCCTCGCCTTTTATACTGTGTGGAAAATCGCATAAATCTCTTCGTTGGTAAAACTTCTGTAACTAAATACACTTTTACTTTTATAAACTTTACGTAAACCTAACATAATAGCATACTTGATCCTACGATGTAAGAGTTCAATTCTATTAACCATATTTCATTAAAATAAAGTTGTAAAATCTTTTACGATATTGCTAAAGGTTTATATTTCTCACATATTAATTAATCATATTATGTTTGTTTTCATTTTTACACTTTAATGAGATTAGCATCCAGTAATAATCTTCTTTCTCCTTAAGGTAAAAGTAACTCGTCGACTACATGAAAACAAAAATATTATTATGACTTATTAATGTACTGTATATTACTGCCTCTTTATATAAATGCTTATTAGGCATAGAAATTTAACTATATATTTTGAAATTGAACTTATATTTGGTCAATGGTCATGTCATCTTTTAGAAAATATATTACATGTTCCTTCAATTATTTGGACGATACTTCCCGTATAAATGAGCAAGTAGTGTATATCACAGAATCGGTAACGTTAAAATATATTACTGAAAGTATTTACTGTTCCAATTAAGACTTACAAAATTTCAATGATAATTCGTTCTGTTCATAGACCAGTTCTCCCAAAGTCATGGGTAAGTGCTAATATATAACTATGCTAATATAAAAATTCAGGGCTTACATGTATTAAATTATTATCCTTATTATTTATATAGGCTAAGGATAGTTGTTTTTACTTTAAAATATAGTGATTTTTTAAGTGAAGTATATAAGCCCTTTAAACAAGCTTTTAGTGTTTTATAGTAATTGTTATTGTTATATTAGTTATGGAAATAAAATTAGTGGTCATATCTAGAGGCAGATTTGTTTATATGAATTGAGACAAAATTATGGATAATAATTTGTAATACTTCAGTTTTCATCTAAGAAGAAATTATGCAACTAATTTAGTTTAGATTAGAATTATCCAACTATTAATTATAAAAAATATGATTATTATTTTATAACGTATTTCGAAATATATATATATATATATATATATATATATATATATATATATATATATATATAACTTTTTAACATTAAATATGTCCACATACCAATAATCTACATGCGTCCGCTAGCTCTCTGCAAGGCAGACGTGGTTTCTGAATTTAAAATATTTGAATTTAATATATTTAACGTTATATAATATATTTACACAATATTTTAGGATTCATTGATAAACCTGAATGGGAAACGCAACGGCTATTATGCCTAAAGACTTTGAATCCCTGTTCTCGACAATGAGGTTTTGTATAGAAGTCGTTAAATATTAAAGACACTTTACTATGCAGTAAGTTTTAAATTGTTTTCAAAGTAATAGTAGTTTCCATCAGTGTACCTTACTTCTCATAATAAAAGTACATAATAAAATCACCCAATCATTATTAATAATATAAGCAAGAGTGTTTTTTTACCTAGGTGATTTACAGGGCCATTTATAATACCTCACAGAGAAAACTCACATGGGGTCAGGTCTGGCGAGCGCACAGGCCAATCGATTGTACCACGGCGACCAACCCATTCATTATATGTGTTGTTTAAAAATTCTCGAACTTGTACCGAAATGTGCTGCAGCACCATCTTTTTACCAGATGAACGAATTAAAATTTAAAACAATATTGTTTCTGAGTTCGGGAACTACTACTTCTTGCAGCAACCGTAAGTAACTTTCTCAGTTAACATTTTCTTGAAGAAAATAGAGACCAAATCAGGGTAGTATTCGAAATATATCCCTATACCATAACATGAAGCACATTTATATCTGCTTGGATTACGTTATGAGGATTTACATCCGACCAGTACACCAGTTATGCCGATTAATAGGTCCATTTACTTCGAAACATGCCTCATCACATCAAAAAATTTATCGCATGAAATTTGTATCAGCCTCTAAGGATATAATTATTGTCTCGGATGCAAACTCGTTGTTGGGTTGTAAACATTTTAAAACACACACAAACAAAAAACAGATGAATGAGGGTCACTTTACACTAGCCACTGGAACAGACAAGAATAAACTTACTCCGTGTTGCTGCCAACTTAACATTGTTACCAACCTATTGAAACAAACATACCAATTAAGGGGGAAACTGACATATGCGCCACCCTGTATGTATATGTATAAATAACCAACCAATATTTTCATACAGATCAACTATCCTCATATGCAACAGGTTACACAGGTTTTACAGGTTAATAAGGAAATTTGTTGAAGTAAGCACTACTGAATTTACATAAATAGACAATCAACAGGACAAACTGATACGATTCCACAAATACTCGTTAATACAAATGTTGTACATCCAGCCTGTCCCAGTTCCGAGTCGAACCACTACTGAACAGGAAGTGGACCGTATCGTTCTTTGTGTCTCGTATCATGTGAACCACTGGACCGTTGTGGTCTATGCTCCTACACATGGCATTAGTTTCTATTTTAGCCACTATTGTCGAACTATTTTTTGTTTTTAATTTTTTACAGAGCTAAGCACCTGATGTCACGACCTGTGTGTCAAACAGTTGGATTTAATAATGTCTATGGAAAATACAATCTGAGGAAATATTTATTGTTTCATATTTTCAAACAAAATTTGATACCCTCATATTTCAACATCCACTGAAACTATCGAGGTTTATTACATTTTTATTTCTAACGTAAAATGTATGTATTGATTTCAACACATGCGAGTTTGTACTTAACACATTACAATATGGCTCTCTGCTGATTGACTAAAATGTCTAACAATCATTACTTTTATAGTACGAAGTAGTAATTAAAATTAATTTAATCAGATTAAAAAGCAAATATTTACATACAAATGTTTCATAGTTGTAAAATCTTAATTGTATAAAAAGATATTTCCTTAATCGGAGAAAGCCATCCCTGGTTTTAATGAATGATTGCTAGTAATTACGGTCTGAGTGGAAGACATTGCTACCCTATGAGCTTTCTGTCGTATTTTTCCTGCAGGGACTATTGCTATATTTCACAATTCCTTACAAAAAAGCTATTTTATCGTTGATCTCGGGTATATTCAATTTATTACAGTAATTGAGTGGTAAATGTATAACAATAATTATCACCTCCGTAGGTGTAATAACAGAAACCCTATTAATTCCACGAATCTCTGACGTATCTCACCTTTAGGGAGTGTACAGCTCTATTTACCACTCACGAATAACAATAAGTAATGTCTCATTAACCTTGGGCTTGTTCTGTGCATCTACTAATACATTTATAACACCAACGGTCTTACTACTAATCGTCACCTCAGATTGAATAACATCAGCGTCCATGTCAATGAACTCTCTGCCCTATCTCACCTTCAGGGACTGTGCTACTCTATTTAACACCTTAACTTCTCATTTATTATATGCTTGGGCCAGAAATTGTTAGAACATCTAATAAATATTAAATAATTTTAGATGATCTACTGCTATGTTGTCACTGGCTTGGGAAAGAATTGGTGAAGTGAAAGTGTTAGAAACGCTCTTTTTATTCCTAAACATTAAATAAAAAAAACCAAATTACGCTACAAGCAGGAAAGTAAACTTTGAGAGGACTGGTCTATGAATGGCACGAAATATCATTGGAATTTTTTTAGTGTTAACCGGAACAGTAAGTATTTTTAGAAATATATTTAACGCTACTGATTCCGTGATGTACTCCACTTGTTAATTTATACGGAAACTCTCGTTCAAATAATTGAAGGAACATGTGATATATTTTCTAATGGATAACATAATCAATTCTAAGGTAACTTTCAAAATATATAGCTCTATGCCTAATAAGCATTTATATAAGTAAGCAGTAATATACTTTAGTTATTCATATTCATATTTTTGTTTTTATGAGGTTGATGAGTTCCTTTTATCTTAGAGATAAAGAAGATTATTACTGGATGCTAATCTCATTAGAGTGTAAAAATTTAAAAGAACCAGAAAATGAATAAGGGAGATGTATGAAAGTTTAACTTTAAGCAATATCGTAAAAGATTTTACAACTTTATTTTAATGAACTATGGGGAATAGAATTGAACTCTTACATCGTAGGATCAAGTATGCTATTATATTAGGATTAAGTGTGTTTGTGGAAGTATAAGTATATTTAGTTACAAAAGTTTTACCAACGAAGAGATTTATGCGATTTTCCACACAGTATAAAAGGCGAGGGACCGCTGACCAGTATATCACACGATAATATGGCCCGGGGGATGAATTATCCCTCTGCGACACGAGGCGAGAAAAACGCGATAACCTGAATTGTTGCAGCTGATCGCTCTCTGAATAATATGACACTTTTCACCAACCATATTATCATATTAGGTTACCATGTATTTTCATAAATACAAAAACCGGTTTCTTCACTATTTTTAATAAACATTTTATTTATATTTAATTATATAACTTGAAATAAACAAATTAAAACTGTATACAAATCTCCTTCCTGTTTTTCGCCTAAAATTTTCTTTGTATTTGATAAATTTTGGCCTATTTTTTGTATTTTTAAAAATACTATGATATTTCATTATATATCACATAGGGTATCACAAACTTCTGTGGATGATAGTATTCAAAATTATAATATTATTTCTTACTATAATATATTATAGTGACTATACTTTTTTGCGATATTTGAGTAAAAAAATTTTGATAAAAACATACGCAATATTTTAAATGTAAAATAAAATAACACAATTATTTTCTTGCGATTTGTCTCTTGTGTATTACAAAATATGAGCCAAACTTGATTTATTTAGCTTCACTCGTTTTACACAAAATAACTCTTTTTTTAATAATACAAAATGCCGGCTAGCGGGTAAACGAGAACTTTCTCGACCTATGTTTATATCTACTATCGACCTCTCAACCATTTAACGAACATTACTTAAACAGAAACGAAGCTGGTAGCTATAGTTGTTACAGAAATCTACTTATACAAACATTTCATTTTTGCTTAATCAAGCAGAAACCTACCTTTTTCTCTAATACTTAGACCGTTAATTTCCAAAATATTATATCAGTTATTTTGTGAAGCAATATAACGCTTGGAGCATTATGGCATTTCGTCGCTATATTGAATGACGAAACGCTAAAATAGTGTGTAAACTCTACACAACTTAATTTATAAAACTAAATATAATACAAAAACGGCAAATATTGATTATTACTTTCACTATATCAACATATGGTGTATACAATGTCAGCAATTCAAACGTGTATAGTCAAGTTTCGTATTAACCTTAGTACCCTAACATACGAGTAGTACCCTCGTATTTTTCTCTTTTATTATTGGTCCGCTGTTTTTAATTGTATACATACACGACATTAACACTGTATTGTGACACTGAAAATGTTATTGTTATGCTGGACTAAAATTCTACTTACACTTTAACGTTATCGACATAGAACACATTGTGAAGTGGATGAATGAAGACATAGAACGACTTGTTCAATGTACTTCAAGAATGAACTTAAACTTAAACCAGACTAAACCCAACCCATAAGTGTCAGTCATCAACGAATTTTCAACTCCGTTAACCTAAAAAATACACAGAAAATGACTGTAGACGGAAAACTCTTACCATACGTAGAAAGGGTGAAAAGTCTAGGACTAATCATAAACAACACACTTGGATGTGCCGATACATAGGTGAACATCTCTAACAGGGTGTTCGCTGCTGCCCACACACTAAAACTACTTTAAGGACTTCTACCATTTCACATTAAAATTGTGTAGATCGAATCACTTGTCTTTCCTCAACTTAACTACTGCAATTCTGTAATCAATGACATGACTGCAGCCGTAGCCCTTGGCACTAAACTGCAAAGAGCACAAAATTACTGTATTCGCTTCCTATTTAATCCTCTTCGAAGGGATCATGTTATATTTTATTCAGTCATGAATTGTAAAATAAGCCGATTCAAGATGTATTATTATTTTCTCATTTTTGTTCTTTGTTATTAATACAGAGTCACAAGATTATTTATCTCAAAATTTTAAGGTTTTGGCAGGGAGTGACGCAAGGAAATACCTGCCTGGTGCACTAAGTGTCAGAATTCCATTACACAGAACCAAAACCTACAACCGATCTTTCACCACCACTGCCTGTAGATTATGGAACTCCTTAACAGCTGATTATGTTAAACACATTGAGACACGTGAACTGTTTGTGGTGGACAAAACAGCTGACAAAAATATACCTGGACCGATCATTGGGGCGGGGCTACTCTTTGAATCGTAGCTGTGTGAATGGAAGAGTGAATGGAGTATTGTATTCGTAAATTTTAGTTACATAAGCCTTATTTTATTATTAGATTATTTTTGTTTTAAGGTTAAGTGTAATAAAGAACCATGCTGTCCAAATTACGCCTCAATAAAAACGTGTTTCTATTCTATTCTATTCTCTGGTTACCTTTTATAATTAACACCATAGGCGCCTTACATGTGGAGTTGGAAGACCATAATTGTTGCTAAATTAGGACCTTTACCAGGGTTCATTTACAGTTAGCTAGGTTATTTGCAAAATTTTTTTTAACTGACTCAACCAATAAGTCCAATGTATGTTGAGTTAAGCCCCACTACTTCCCATTAGTGCAGCGTCTACAATCTGACGCTGTCGCAGACTTCACTTGCACTCAACATTCACATTGAAATAACCCTTCCCAAAATTGCTGCACAATAAGTAGATTTTATCATATTTAGTTGCAAAACAATATTAGAACTTTATTAAACATAATGAACCTAGGTATAACAGAGTACCTACAAGTGCTTCTAGAACAGATGATATAGGTAGGAGATTAGTTTATAAACTAGTAAACTAATTAACCTAGACCACGCGATGTTGAGCGGAACGAAGTGGGAGTGTTTGTACAAGACAACGGGTACTGTGTGTAAGATAATTAGGGATTAGCAAACACGCAGGTCATTAATTTTGCCTTAATCGTCTTCTCTTTATCTTCTCGCACCATTGTAATACACTGTGATACAAACGAGTCACTGTCGATATCATGTATTAATAGAGGTCGTTATGTTCAGAGAAACTGTCTATACTAATTGTTCCTAGATCCGAGTTCCTAAATTATTATTGTGATGTTGTATTTAAGGAAAAAACACACATATTTAAAAATAAATTATGAAAACATCTGCTACATTTTCTATTTAAACAATAACTAAGTATTTTTAAATCTGTTTTATTGTGTCTGAAAGCCTCTTGTGCCTTCATGTCCTACGGTGTCAATATTACTATAGAAAAAAACAAAAAATGTTATTAAAATAACATTGCTTGCAGGTTGGGCAGGATTAAAATGTATTTTTCAAAGGTTATTTACGTTTTGTTGATGGTTTTCTGGTTATAAGATTGAAGTGCATATATCGTGCTTCTATTTTTAAATAATAGAAAACCAGCGTGTTGAATATAAGATGACCCTCTTGTTCTTTTTAAGGCTTATTTTTTAGTAAAGATCTGCTTCTTTTAAAATCCTAGCGACCAGACGTTTTTATTTTAAGGAGATCCTTTTCTGCTTTTTAAACTATATTTGTTTGAAGAAATTAAATTTATAAATAACTTACAGAAATTCAGCTTGTTCTTTACGGTATTAATTTAATTATTATTGTTTATGGTGTATAAATATAAATTTCATTGATAATCGAAATATGTTTCTAGAAAATCAAATTATAAATATATTCAGTGATTAGGATGTTATAATCTAATTTGAGTTAAATGTAATGCGATTGAAATATTTGTTTATATTTATAGTAAAACAATGAAAGTGTGTTTTACTTAAATACTGAAACATATTTTATTATTTAGGTATTTTATAAATATTCACTTTTAGATAACAGTTATCTACCACAAGAATAAATTAATTTATAGATAGTCTTGAATGGACTTCTATGCGTGACCTTTATTGTGAAAGCTTTGCCAAATTTAACTAAGCCGTATATGTAAGCAGAATCCACTTAAGTAATTTCACGCAAGCCGTTATCATATTAACAATGTTTATGTGTCTTAATGTAAGTGTTTCAAGTCATTCGTCTCCCAGCGCTAACCCTGTCATAACATCACCAGAAGATTACTTAGCTAATTGGTTTTCGGCTGCAATGTGTTCTAGAGTACTATTAACAGGTATGGCTGGCTTTAATGTGTTTCCTTTAGCAGCTAGTTACAGTATTATGTAATCTCGTGAATAAAGGAGTATAAGGATTTTTATATTTATTGTATTTTATTGGTACCTTCTTTGAAAGGTTTTGTATTTGCGTATCATAAAAAAAATAAAATAACGCAGTATTAATCATTAACCAAACTTGACTATTTGTATTTTTTTTTATTGAAAACAAATAACACTGACAACACAAACGGATAATATATAATTTTATTTATATATGGGTAACATAGGCCTTCTGGTTTTGCTTTTTAACTAAGCTTTCATTTATCAACCCGCTTTGAGAAAATAACTGATTGTTTCCTGGATTTAAGAAAATTAAAAAAATAGGTTATCATACATTAATAACTAAAAGTCTGAATTTTTTAAATCAAATTTAAGTCAACCTTTAAAATTCTCATTAAAGAGACTATTTTATATGCTAGTACTATTAAAACAGATCAGATAAGAAGTCAATTTTATACAAGTTTATTATTTTCCATCCTCTGACGATAAAAATATCATTGACATTAAAACCTTTTAAAACCTAAAAACTGTCACAAAAATATTAGATACGTAGTTAAAACGTAGTTGTGAGTGACATTATACTCATGGAAGGAAATTTAGTTATTATTAGATCAGAGTAAGGAATACCTGTCACTTGGAGGCTTAATAAAATTTTATGCATCTTTCTACTTGTTCGTACAATACCTTGAGAAGTAATATACATATAGACTTGAAAATTTGGACGAAGCTTCATTTATATACGAGAAACATCTACTTTGATGACGATATGTCCTGCCATGGAATTCGGCTGAGCGTCATGGAACATATTTTAAATCGGTCTTATAGGTTATTAATATAGCAACGACAAAATTGCAGAATAAGTTACTGTAATAATAAATAAAACATTGTAATAAAATTTAGTATAATTTACTGACATTTAATATGTGAAGTAGTAACATATGAGTCCGTAATAAAAAAGCTGAAAATCTGAAATTCTGATTGGTGTAGCATACTCCTACCTTGTCATAATAAGGTGCAATTACTTCATTTAAATATTTTTTAAATTTACTTTCTACTTTATCACATCAATATAACTTAAATGTTTACGTAGTACAATGATGAGACATTACATTTTATGTATTCATTTTATGTATGTCCTTAGATTTTTAATATCAATGTTGCATCAATTTAAAGTATCCTAATATCGTCACTGGACACATTTTTCATTAAGGCAGTGTGGAGAACCATGTCACCAGGATCTAATGTATGACCTGCGTGTTCCCCTTATCTCTAATTATCATACTAGGAAACCTCTGTCGGCATACATGTCCTTTCTTGTCAATTTATCCTGGATCGTCACATTTATCAGCTGCTTTCCTTACACGATAACCAGGAACTGTTAATATAATTTTAAATTTATGGGTTAGAACAAAATAAAATATTTGTTTTCCATTCTCAATGTGCCACTGTAATAACACTTTTTTTTGTTGATTCCAGTTTTCCTTAATAGAGAAATAATCAGGCTATAAAAATTCCATAATAAATGATTATAGGAACTTTATAACCAAGCAAAATGTGCTATTACTATTTCCGGAGATATTAAAAGGAGACAGTGCTGACTATCTTTTGCGTTTCCGCTTACATAAAAATTACATCAAGTATTAACTTCATTTGAGACTTCTTTGGTGTAACAAAATTTGATATGTATAAAAGCATTACCAAACAAATTCTTAGATATCTGTATAAATATAATTTTAGTCAATTAGTTTGTGTAGAGTTTTTCAGTTAGGAAAGGAAATATGTTGTACATAATTTTGAAATACCTCATTCTCTACAAAAAATCTGAATTGAGGCGGTTCCCCACTCCAAATAATTAATTTAAAACCAAACTTAAAAGACATATATGTTAAGACATTATTAATTATACCTTGACTGCTCAAAAGCAAAGCAATTAAGTTTTTCCGATTAAATAGAGTTTATTGACCTTTAAGAAGCAATTACAGATAGAGAAAGGAACTTAAATTTATATTTATTTTAAGAGATTGAAGTAGAAATTTAAGTTAAATATTTAAAGTTACTATTTAATTAATATATTTCTCAATGGAAGTATTACCTTCATATTACCTTAATTGCATATAATTGAACTGCAAGTAATATTTATCATTATCGAATTTAAATAATTGAGACTGATGTATAAGATATATATTTGTAGATCATGTTACACTTGATACAGTAAAGAAGAAAACGACTCCTAAAAGTTTTTCATAGCATTAAACTATGTAGTATATTTTTATCACTTAAAATCTTGTAAAAAATAGTTGCTAATCGGTAGTAAGTTGCATTTTATTAAAAGAGGGCTGTCTTTGGAAACGAATTCTTTTCTTAAACAAAAAATGACATTAAAATTATACATATAACGATTATTGTGTAGGGCTCCATAATAGAAGGGAACTAATCTGAAAGACCTTATTCTTCCTTATTACTTAATGCATAAACATATCGGCAAGGTTTTAAACTATTCAGACCAAATGACTCAATATGTTTTCAGTGATGATAAGGAGTAACAATAAGGAGTAAGTAAGTGAAACGTGACAAAGGAATAAAGAGGAAACGTTTCGGAGTCAATGGACGGCTTGCGTGCTGAACTATCTAGGCCTGTAAATAAACAGAGTACAACCCTCATGGCAAGTGCCTATTTTACATAGAGACTTGGATTTGAACGTTACTACTTTAGACAGATTTCATGATTTGTAAATTATCCTCCACAATAAAACGTAATGTTATCTTGATTGATAATTCTGTTATACAGATGAATAACTATATTGTATATAAAATATTTGAACAAATGAAGGGTTTATTGATTATAATAATATAAGCAAAATATCAATACCACAAAACGTGTATTTTAAGGTTCGTGTAAAGCGTATTGAAACTAACTAAATACTTTAATTAAAAAAACGAAATAATAATGGTTTAATTAACATGGCCCGTTACTTACAATGTTTTATATATACAACTTAGTGTCGCTTTTCAAGATAAATAAAACCAATGCTGTATATTAATTTCGTTTAGTGTAATTATTTTTTATAATAACGAGTTAAAAGGAGAATGCTTATACTTTAAAATGAAAGTCTTGTTTTTCTCCATTTTTTTGGTTATTACTATACAACGAACTACACAATATTTTTATTGTACTCAAATACATGGGTGAATACTACCCATAATATCCAAGTAGTAAAAAATGTGTTTTGTTGTTGTAATATAGGCGTGTATTCTAAAATCGTAGACATTTGAAGTAACTCGTTTCAGCGTATAAGAGAGGTCGCTGGGACCCGGCTCTATCAGAGATATTCTTTAGAAAATCAAACTGAAGTGATGCGATTCTATTGGATATTTAATGGATTACTCAGATATACTCGTAAGCTAACCCTCAGTTTTGATATACCCATTGTTGGTTTAATGGAAAATGTTTAAACCACCAAATATAAAACTGTTCTTCTGAAGTCAATGGACTGTATAACATTTACAAACTGAGATACCACGAGCTATTACTTTGTACATTTCTATATAATTGCATATAAGGTAATCCATATAAATATACATAAATATTATGAAGAGATATCCACCAAATGATTTTTTTATGTAATACTTCATGCATTTCAGTTCAATATAGGCTTAGTGTTTTCATACAGTTTCTAGTAAAAAATATTTTAAGTAAAATTCTTACACGTTTTGATGCTATAATTAAAGGTTTTTTTATAATTTACAAATTAAAATATTTTATTATGTAAAAAGGTTTACCCTTCATATCTTCGTCCTAAAAATATTAGTATGAAATCTTGGGAAATATAACCTTTAAAAACAAAATAGTTAGGATTTTTACCAGTAATTCAGGGTAAATGAAGGGTTAGATCACACATTGGTTACTGACATTACACATGGGTCGGACGCAGGGGATCTTACAGGACATTAGTCTCTTGTCTCCTCACCTGCCACACCGATTTACGGCTGCATTTGTCAAACTCACTGCCTGACTTTCTGGGCAAATTTCTCTTTTCTCTCATAATCTTTTTCAATAACAATCGAGGTTGATCAACTTAACAACATGCCTTGGTATGATGAATGCTTATTAGACGTATTATCTTAAATACATACATATAAAGTTCAATTTAAGTAAATACTAAGTTTAAAACCTAACTGATGTCCGTATTTTCATTGCAAGACTAAAACCAATTCCTCGTATAAATATTTAGACGTAATAATTCTAAGAGACTCGTCAGCAGATTTCTTTCTCATAATCCACTGAGGGTTAACAAAGCCTATTTCTCCGGGGACTACAGCAATTTAATGTCGTTGTTTTTTCTATTGGTGTGTCTGTATATCTGCAACTCTGCCAGTACGGTATGTCCACACCGAAAAAGACTTAAAATTTTGCATTAAGCTTCATTTGAACATAATTAATTTCTAGTTTGATGGTAGTGCATGTCACTGCATATGATTTCACTGAGCATTAATGAATATATTTACGTAGTAGAGGTTTGTCCGTAGTGAGATAATATAGCATTGTGATGAGAAACACCCAAATAGGCAACCGTCGCAGTCCACCTGTCCAGGTGTAGGAGAGTAAAGATGTTATCTATACAGCTACCTTGATTGGAATTTTGAGGGTTAGGTCTTGTAACCACACTAACACTCTTGTATACTCGTATAAACCCCAATAATACCTGTTAGGTTTAGTATATCTGAGATAGAAGCTAAAATTTCAAAACTTTTAACATCTTCAGTCCATTCCAGAAGGGCAAAAGCATTAAGGCATTCCAAAAATTACACAAGTACTGTACTGCTACAATGGGTATTGTTGATGTGACTTCTTCTCTAATATTATATGTGCAAGGAGACATTTCACTGGTATCCTTTGAACTTGAAGTTACTACACAGGACAGAGTCCGTAAAATAACGATTTGACCAATAGTAACGGCTCAATAGATCCTTAATTGTTACATTCAATAATACAAATCACAAAGAACCCAGTAATTATATTCCTTTCAACTTTGAGAATATTAATAATATTTTTAAATAATATATAGTAACTCATATTTAAATTCGTTAAAAGAAAAACTGCATTCCATGTTAATACATGGACACCGTGTGATTTGTCAAAGCGTAACTGAAGATTCTTTTACTCTTGTGTTCTTAGCAGTATTATACACAATGTGAGATATGCAGAACTACCAGTTCGATGTTTCAATTAAGAGCAAACAGTATACTTAAATGGTATTGGTCATGTCCAGTTCCCCAATTATAGCACCAGGACGTGGTTGTACATAAGCAGCAATAGTATAGACAATGCGAGATACACAGAACTGCCATTACCGTAGCAAATGCAATAGCTTATCCGCCCTGTAGACCCCTATAATAGAAAATTTATTAACATAATTAAATAATTCAACTCAATAATTAAATTAACATGTAAAGGGATTTAGTTTATTTTTTGTATACTTTATAATACATGTATATGTGTGTGTGTGTGTGTGTGTGTGTGTGTGTGTGTGTGTGTGTGTGTGTGTGTGTGTGTTCTTTATAATTCGTATAGAGTATATATTGCAAATTCAGATAAAGGTGGATAAATACGTACTGAATGTTATAAGCAAAAGATAAATAATATGTGAATAACACTAAATTTAAATAAAAAAATTGTACCTAATTTATTATTGTTAAAATTATACATTATTTTGTACTATAGTTGTGTAGTTTAATAACATCTTATTTGTTATCTTCTCTTTATAACCATTATTTTTTTTTAATTTTTACCATAACGATTTTTCAGTAAACATACTATAATACCAAATTGTTTTAATTTTTATACTTTGACTAAGGAAATGTTTGCATGTCAACTACAGATGCTATTAATAAACAAACTACGGAAAATACTTCAAATTATAAAAATTTTGATAAAAGCTTCAATAACCATTAAACACTTGATCACGGCATCACGAACACTCCTACGTATCTTCATGAAGGGTAAGAAACCATTTTCCAAAAACCATGAATAAATGTATCAAAATGCATTAAATACCGTTGGACCAGGCCAAAAGTTGTGGACCTTCAACAGGTATGTTAAAATCACTGTAGCCATTGATAGGGAAATAATATCGTCCTCATCTGAGGCAGTTACGAAAATCAGAAGAATGTGCATCTCTTCAATTTTATATTAGTCTCAGAAGATGAATTTGTCTCAAAAGTGACATCGCTTTAATTTGCCTTATGAGTTTGCTCTTTGTGATTTTAGAGATATTATTAGAATAAACTTCTATGAAACCAACCCATCCGTTCTCAATCATCCTACAGGAAATCCTTATCAGGACCTTGCGTATTTGTAAAATTACAATCATAATCCAGCCAATCTGTGGTTTTTGGAGTGGTATAAATTATATATATATATATATATATATATATATATATATATATATATATATATATATATATATATATATATATATATATATATAATATTCTCATATTTTTTATCCTTTTATCAGTGTAATTTCAACCAATCACGACATCGCTACTCAAACTTATATTAATCTGTATTAGTGTGTATGCATTGCCTTAACATTTTCTTCCAGCGAGACCGAAATATCTCCATATTTTATCTGTGTTATCATTGTTTCTATTAGTTGTGCTGATGGGCGAGTAAGACGGAGAACTATGCATTTTATCCCAATGACAAATTTCATTTATCTATTGTTTCGAGTCGTGTTAATAAAGCATGTTTACTTTTTCCTCTAACCGTTATGTTAAATTTGACACTCACGTGAGTAAACATATACAAC
This sequence comes from Homalodisca vitripennis, assembly GCF_021130785.1. Taxonomy (NCBI): domain Eukaryota; kingdom Metazoa; phylum Arthropoda; class Insecta; order Hemiptera; family Cicadellidae; genus Homalodisca; species Homalodisca vitripennis. The sequence continues at coordinate 196,694,444 of NC_060207.1, forward strand.
CACAGTGTAATGAACAAATATTGCAGAGACTACGCATATGAAAATATTCTAAAAATCTAACACACATCGAAATAAGACCAATTACAGTACGTGTCGCTGTTTATGTATAATATACGGAAGCAAACGTGGGGTGAAATATTCACTAGTTCACAAGTTGCCGAAGAGTGCATGTAATTACGTATGCGTGCTCATATGTTTTAACAAAAGGGTAGTATATTGCGGGATAAAACTGTTACGTACAGTAAAGTGTGTTTTAAAACACAGAACAATCAATCAACAATGCCCATTCATCAGTGTCCAGTGAAAGCTTTTACCACCTCAGCACACAGTTTGTTGTTGTAACATTTAATAACCTCATTATTAAAAAATATTTACAAATCATGTATTTTATCGTTCAATAAATTTTAAGATATAACATGACTATATCAAAATTATATATATATATATATATATATATATATATATATATATATATATATATATATATATATTAGTGTTAGGTTTTATAATTTATGAATATAAAATCAAGTACATGTAGGTTTTGAACTTTGTGTCTGTAAGCATTACTATTTCTAGATATATTAACTTTTTAATAAAAATAATGGCGGCCTATAAAAGAGGCATGTCTCGACTAATGGTTAAATTATATTTTTTATTTGCAATTATGTTGCAATTATGAATACTGTCTGCCACAGAAGTTTGTAACAACTTTTTGTGAACGCCCTGTATACAGGTTGTGGCACGAGTAACCCTAAAAACTTCGGTGATAAATCAGGTGGTTTTCTCTCATAAAAACATTAAAAGAATTCATATTAACATATTTCAGGAAACGATTTGTTAGCGAGCTACAGCTTGCGAAAGATTGTACCCGATTTTCTAGGAAATGGCGAAAATAAAGCGAATCTGTTTTTATAGTTGTTTTTATAGCGTAAAGATAGTTGTTAAATTTATTGGTTTTTTTGTAATATTAAATTAAAAATTGAATAACATACGAACCAGAAGTGTAAGACCACCCATTTCTGAAATATCAGACACAATATGGAAAAATCTGTCCCGATAAACATCCTTTGTTTATATTTGAAGTACATTAACTTGATTAAATGGATAATAAACACGCAAAATTTATGTCCAAAACTTGTAAAAAAGTAATCCTGAAGAGAATGGTGTAAAATAGGCCAACCGTAAACAAACACAAAGTAAAAAAAATATAGATTAAAAACAAATGTAATTAAATCTAAACATACTAAAAATAAGAAAAAAATGCAAACTCTCTCTCTCTCTCTCACATACACACACACACACACACACACACACACACACACACACACACACACACACACACACACACACACACACACACACACACACACACACACACACACACACACACACACACACACACACACACACACACACAAACACACACACACACACACACACACACACCGAGTATTGTTTTTAACAGTAATCTACGTTTTCGAGTTAATAAGTTAATGCCAAGAATTTGTTAAAAATTTGTTGGTAAATTATATTAACGAGTAACTTCATAAACTCTCATATACAAGATAGAACCACATCAAACAGAATGGGAAATTACAGCAGATGTACGAGTATTGTTCCCATAGAATGTGCGACACACGACCTAGCGCTATTACTTAGCTGAAGGAAAGCTTTACTAGAGCTGTGAAGCGGAAAATAGCGTCGTAAAATAAATTGACACCTTTCTTTGTTAACACCCCCATACAGCGTAACATCGTGTTCACCAAATTTGGACACGCACACTCTTAATAATTTCATAACACATTCAATACACTATAATTACTATTGATTAAAAAAATATAAATATCCGACAGACAAAAAAAGATATTATATTTATATTTTAATAACTAAACTTTATATTTAGTTAAAAATTACTCTACGAAATTCCCGATTTCTTTATGACTCAATATATACCATTTATTAAATGAAATTCTGTCTGTCTTGAATAGATATAATTATAATTAGATATTAGTTTTTCCAAAATTTCATGTTACTTCCATTTTGTATATTTTACTGGAAAATAATTTATAAAATTTCTAAGTTGAAAAAAAATGTTTCCACGCAAGATAAAATAATCATTTGCTGATTTTTTTGTATCACTGAATGATCACAAATGTTCCAAAAAATCCTGTTTCCTCCAAAATCCTTCCATTGTCAAAAACAAACTAAAAAAGTGCATTCATTGCCGACACACACACTGTGCATGAGAATATTATACATTCATTCTGACACACACACACACACACACACACACACACACACACACACACACACACACACACACACACACACACACAGGAATTACGATACAAACACTTTCCTGTAAAAAAAAGGCTTTTCAATGGTTCTCACAGCTCGTAATGTCAGTCCTATACTGATGCCCTATTAAGGCTTAAATTTGTTTATATTTCCCATATTGACCTATCGATTTTTAGGGAGAACCTTAAAATTTGTCTCCTTGCTCTAATAAGTGATAAAAAGAACCTGATAGTTATGATCAGGGATGAAAATTATGACAGGTCGATGACAAACTTAAAGGCCCAATTAAATTATTAAATTATTAAATTAAAGGTTTTAAAAAACGTAAAACTGTTTTGATATAGCCTATGTTAGGAACACGTGATAATGTTATGGACATGTAAATAAATTACCGTAATTTGAATTGGTATATCTAATATAGGCTGCCAACATGAGTTTATTATCAAACAGTATTCCCTAGATATTTGAAAAGATAAACTGGTTCAATAATACGGCTCTTACAAAGGATCTGACGAACACCTCATTGCCCGCTGTGCATCTTCAGCTCTAGACCAACTAGGTACCGGGTAGGCAGGGACAGGGCCATGTGCTTTGTCTTGCTTATATTTACCCTCAGTCAATATTGTGCTATTGAATAGTTTTCTTGAATTAATTAGGGAAATCTATGGAGAGAACAATGCTGGCAACACGGTTAGTGTTTTGTTTGTACTAGACTAAAGTATATGCTTTACATCTTTGTTAACCTGCACAACAGCGGTGTAGGCTGAAGTTAGCGGTGGTGTCAGTTGTTTTCAGTTTATTTAGGGTTTTATTTTAATTCCATTCTTAATTTTATACATAAAAAACTTGTATTATAAATTATTTTTATTCATTTTTGTATGGTCTATGACATAGAATAATTATAATTAATCTAAGAAATGCATTAAAAAAGTATTTTATTAATATAAGATTTTCAGAGGGAGTACCATAATTGAGTAGAACTTTTTTATGCTGAGCACAGATTAATTACTACAATAAATAAACAGAAAAAAATAAATTTCGGCCTTCCTGTTATAGGTGCCTACTGTTAACAGAACTTTTCGGATAAATGTATTTTCTACCCAGTTACGGTAAATAACCTTAAGCTTTTCCACCTATGCTAAGTTCTTTTTCTCTTTATTTACTCTGATAGTATCCTTCCTGTTGCGGTGACTTACTGGTTTCAGGTAGAATTTCTGTTTGAAATGTTACGTTTCCTACTCTGCTTGAAGTTTACTTTTTTACGATGAAAAGATTGTGAAGGAAACAGGATTTTTAAAATTTGCCATCTGTCAGTGAATGATTGTTTAATCACGTAATAATTAAGTCTAAACTGAGTGCAAGATAAAACGAATTCACATAGAAAAGTGGAATAATTTGAAAGGAAAAATTAAAACACAAATAATAATCAGTTAAAGCAGAAATAAAAATCACTAGATGTATATAAGAAATAGTATAAGTTATAGACTCATTTAATTAACTAAAGAAATTCACCTAGTATCGTGATTTATAAATGTAATTATGCGTGATGTCCAGTTTGCGTTCAGAGTTGATTATGTAGTTAGGTCAGTCAGTTACGTCGAAGGTTCACTGCAGAGACAAACACAGTTAGCCTTCAATGGGTCCATCAGTTGCATCTCTAGTTACAAGCAAGATATAGCTTTGAAACTTTCAGGCCGGCGGCTACTCTCAGTGGTCTGAGGCTGTTCTGGAAACTATTTGATCTGCAATCGCCTCGTCTCGTGACATTGATCATTACACAAATATAATGTTCATCCATACCTTTAGTAAAGTCCCTTGAATATGCTGACGGCTCAACAGTGTGCATTAAAATTGTTTACTTGATTACGTCATTCGTCTTTACTATATTTAACTTTGTTAAGGTAACAACATTGTTTCTATCGGCTATAATTAGGTTTAAAATATTATTGCCTGAGCTTTAGCGATGTCTGTCATTTGTTTCAGCACAATGTTTTAAAAAATCTATTGACATATAGACATGAAATTATGGATGATGCTTTATTTCCATATGAAAAACACTGATTTAATGATGGTGCAACCACGAGATTTAGATAAAGGTTTGAGAATATTTTTATTTTTGTCAAATATGTAACATATTAACACGTATACCTTAACCATCCAAACATATAAAACAATATTTTATATTGACTTGGTATGTAGACTATTATTATTTAAACATCGATATGAAACCCAATTTTATAAACAAAGATCTGTATTAATATATCATTTGGCATGATATGTCGAGAAAGGATTCTTGTGTCGACTTTAAAATTTAGCATACAAAATCATTTGTGCAAGTATAAATTCTATAATATCTCATTTGTCTAGCAGCGGCTTTTTGTATGATTGTCGTTCTTCTGCAGAATATCTGGAGATTGAAATGAGCTATAAATTTGAAATTTAGCATGCAAACTAAGTGAATCCGTTTTAGTCATGTAGTGTGCCACACTTCCACCTTGCACCAATTAAGTATTCAAGTATACATACACCATTATTTTATCGTGTAAATGATTTATTTTTAAAATTGATTGATATTATTCTAAAATAGTCGAATCTCATTATTAAGATTCAATACTAATGTAGTGGAGTTATACAGAAAAGTTCCATTAAATTAAATATTTTAAATTTCTCTTACATATTTTGTCAATTAAAATAGAAAATTTATGGATAAATAGTTAGTAAACAATAATAAATAACATTTATTAATTGGTTTTGTGGTTTATTTTTAAACATATATTTGGACCATTGTCAATTAAATTAAATCATCGTAATTGGTGTATTTAGTAAATTGTACTTAATTATTTTTATTTAATAATTAAAATTTTAACATATTTACTAGGGATAAAAACCAATAAAAATAAGTTATGCTACGAATAACTCAGGGAAACGCATAGTACCGAGTTCATGAATATAAATAACACGAAATAACATACAACTGAATGATATATAAGTTCTTCGCACGATATAGTTATGACACACCAGATGATGTATAACAGGTAAACCAGTAGCTGGTACCCAGACGAGTCACGTGACTGTCGCCACATTAGTCATGTTGTAGTATTCACGCTTCCTCACATGTCTGGGGGATTTATGTCCGTATTCGTACGAGTTATCAATCAGAACAGAACCGTATCGGTGTTTGTTACACTTCACTTTGATTTATTCGTATCGTTTCTTTTCCTCGTATAAGAACGTCCATTCAAAATACATAGTAAAGAACTTGATATTTATTTATATATTTTTTAAGAAACGTGTCTTCAGGGTAAAAAACCTTTAATAGATTGTAATGAATGTAAAATTCATTAATTAATAAAAATAAAATTTCAATTACAAAATGTATTAAAACTAGTACATTTGTATTATTAAAGACATTATTTTATAGTTTCTTTCTTATATAACATAATAAGACATAAACGTATTAATGTTCAGGAATTATTAATATTTGAAATTTTCAAACTTTCATTGGGTTTAAGCAATTAACATTCCACTTCATAAATTTCTGCCCAAAATCTAATTACAGTGGTAAAATCTTTGTTTGATTTTAATATTAGTACTTTGTTTGGGCTGAAAGTTTATTAGTACTATATACTAATATATAAATAGTACTATAATTAGTACTATAAATAATATATAAAATTTCAAAGTTATATAAAATTGATATTCCTATTTTAATCTCTGCCGTATTTTTATTCCCTTGAATAACTAGTAAAAAGAAAATTTTTAATGGTGTAAAATTGCTGTTTTTTTTAATATAAAATGAAAATTTAATATAAATATTATCATTAACGTAGTTATACCGGAAGGGTTAATTCAACTGAACTTTGAGTTTAGCTCCAGTTCCCCTTTCTTTTTTTGCAGCGTCTGTTATCTGACGTCGTCTCACACTTGATTCCTGGAATCTGTAGCCATGTTCATCCTAAGAGATCCAAAGAAAGTCAACGACGAAGAAGCTTAAAACGAAAAGTTTACATCATTTCAACATACGAGACACCTATAAATAGGTGAAGTGGTAGTCTCATTGTCTCGTCAGGTACACCATTGTGTGCAGACAAACCTACGCGGACATACCCACAAGACATTAAATATTAAACTTGCCCCGATTTTTCCTGAAAGTAAATGTATGTTCCTACAATCATTTCATTTCATTCCGAAGCCACCCGGCTTTGTTCATACCTCAGTGTTCGTTTTGCAAAGCTATGAATATCTGTAAACTTGACACAGTACAGTACGTGATCATGCTTTCCAATCTGGATACGTCCTACTTCTTTGATTTATTCTAGGTATTATGTTAAAACTTAAATGCCTAATATGTATCATATCCTTCAATAGTAAAAAATTAATCTAATTTGGCCTCGATTATTTTTAAAACTAGTTGCCCCTTGTATTGTTTTGTGGTTCCACTTGCTATATTCACGGACGCATTGTGTTCGCTCATTTCCTCATATATGTCACGGTGTTTTATGTTTCTTGAAATAATGTTAGAGCACGTTTTCTCTGTTGTTTTTCTTTCATCTACAGTAAATATGTCACCCCAAAATGTCAAAGGCAATCGGTTTACATGCACGCATTAAAATTTGTTCCTTAACTAAGGGCAGGGAATGGTCCAGAGTAAACTAATTAGACCAAATTTGTTATTACTGTCATATAATAAAAATAATATAATAATACTTGTAATTAATATTTATAAATCACTATGACAGGTGATATTTATTAATTGAAATAAGAATGACTGGCTATGGAGCATATTCAGTTATGTGGCTTGATCAAGTGTCATAAATACTACCTATTTTCACAGGTATAACTATTTTTTTTATTGCTTGTGGGAAATACTTTGGGTTGTATTTTTAAATAAAAGTATACATATGTTTGATTGTGGTATCTAAGTAATGTACACAAAATGCATAATTTTTCCGGGTTTTCTGTGACTGAGTATTTAACATCCGAATTTCTTCAATTATTTTCAAATTTATATATAGGAAACAAGGTAAACGAAACAAATATAGCACCAAATTTAAAATAGTAACAACAATTTCATATACACGTATTGGCCAAAGTGGGCTTCTAGGATTTTAAATATATAAAAAACACAAAACAGAAATTTATTATTGTTTGGCTTTATTTACATAAATAGTAATATGTAGCATTTTACGTGTTGTGCAAAGCAGATTTAAGATTGTTATTCTGGGAAGTGAATCTTGTACGAGGAATTTGAAAAACTTTCAAACATAATAGCACGTCATTTAAAACAAAACAAATTTTCGCCAATACACTGCGTCTAACCGATAGAACGCAGACAGCGAAACACACCGAGCGAGGTAAAGTGTTTTGAGGCAGAAAATTGTTTCTTTTCACACCTTGCTTTACCACAGAACAGTTTGTTGGATTACAATGTACACGTTTGGAACTCGCTACAAATGGCAATACGATTTTATGGTTCGTTAATAATAACTGACTCAACAATTTCCTTTTATGTGTTGAACGGAGATATTTTTCTATTGTGACATTAACAACACCTCCATCAACTTTAATGTGGTTAGAGACTGCAATCAATACAGCGTTTAATGTGTGTAATAAGAAAATTTTACTTGCGAGAAACAATAATTTTTTTATAAATGCAATACTAGCTCTAACTCTGTATCAATGTACTATTGGCTCTTATTCTGTAACAATATATTGTTAGCTATTACTCTGGAACATTGCACTATTAGCTCTTACTCATTGACTCTTTTGTTAAAAGTTTAGAATACTTATGGGTATTTATTAGTTATTTTTTATTTTCCTACAGGTTCCAAAGGTAATTTTGGCTAAATAAGTAATACTACATAACGTTATGAGGCATCAAATTGGTATTAACATTATACCGAAGTTTAAGTTGCTAGGTTTCCTATTCCTATTTATCACCATAAGGCACATAAAAATTTAAAAAAAATTGTAAGGAATATTCCAATAGTATAAGTTATATATTTTTGGGGCATTATGAAGGAGGTATGATGAATGGTTTGATATATTTAGCAAAAAATTATATTGTATTAATATACGAAATATTTCTAATTTATTTTGTAATGATCACTGAAATTTAAATGGTAGTAATGATAAAGTAAATAGCATTTAAAATATTTAGAAGGAAAATGCAAAATTCAAGGCTTTCTCAAACCCTTATATTTAATTACGATAATAGTTGTATTAGTACATGGAGATATATATAAAATCGTATTAGACCATATTACAATAAACATGTGTAACCGACAAACGTATGTACAGAGCAAAAAGTATATTTTATTATTTCAAAATTAGCAAAATTAGCATACATCGACAAAAGTAATATAACGTTATTAAGTAAAAGAATACAAATTATACCATAACTCTTGTTAACAATACGGAGGGTTGTGCTCCAGTGTTGATAATATAATCGATCCTTTTCTTTGCATTTATTCCTAGTATTATTTGGTATTTCTTTGATTATCAGTGCAGCAGAAAAAACTTAAGTTTTTAATATATTAGAACTGTTATGATACCACCAAGCGGAATTTTTGATGACATTGGTAAATTATTTTGGCATGTGACTATCTTATCACAATAGCTTGTGCAATAGTTGATAGTACAGCTACCAATAAGGGACACGGGGGAATAGGTCTTGGAGTACTACGCCTGGGTGTGAGATCTCGACACTGCTCCTCTCATGTTCTATGATTGTAGACACGTTATCAATACAGACCATACACTCGAGGGGATGAAATCATGAGTAAGATATAATTGTCTTCAAAAGCAAGGAAGATCAGTATATGATATTTTCTTGTTCTTGTTCAGTTGTGCAATTGTAAAGACGCAATTAATATACAATTTGACTACTGATTGCGCAATTGACAAATTTAAAACCATGAAATGCATTATATTTAATAATTAACAAAATTAATATAACGTTATTAAGTAAAAGAATACAAATTATACCATAACTCTTGTTACCAATACGGAGGGTTGTGCTCCAGTGTTGATAATATAATCGATCCTTTTCTTTGCATTTATTCCTAGTATTATTTGGTATTTCGTTGATTATCAGTGCAGCAGAAAAAAACTTAAGTTTTTAATATATTAGAACTGTTATGATACCACCAAGCGGAATTTTTGATGACATTGGTAAATTATTTTGGCATATGACTATCTTATCACAATGCTACCAATAAGGGACACGGGGGAATAGGTCTTGGAGTACTACGCCTGGGTGCAAGATCTCGACACTGCTCCTCTCATGTTCTATGATTGTGACACGTTATCAATACAGACCATACACTCGAGGGGATGAAATCATGAGTAAGATAATTGTCTTCAAAAGCAAGGAAGATCAGTATATGATATTTTCTTGTTCTTGTTCAGTTGTGCAATGTAAAGACGCAATTAATATACAATTTTACTACTGATTGCACAATTGACAAATTTAAACCATGAAATGCATTATATTTAATAATTTTAACTCTAATTAAAAGAAGACGCTTTTTAATCCAAGGTGGTTTTCGAGATCTGCATATAATATGATTTCTTTATGATTTCTTGAACGGAGCAACAACGCAAACTCAATTGTGAAACCGTAAAAAAATTGGACGGCGGATATAATTTAAAGAGCCGGATTTTTTTTACTTCCATATATATATATATATATATATATATATATATATATATATATATATACACAATGATTTTTATTCTTTCAGTCAAAAATAAAAATTTCGTTCAACTGTCAAAACAAATAAACAAATTTAACTTAACTGTCAACGCTAATATGGCTAGTTTTATTATCTATATAATTAGTCACAAAACGAGCCTTGTTGTATACTGCATCCTCAGGATATATATATTTCAATGTTTGAACATTTTTCATATTCTTCCACTCCTTAAAACCTCTGATTTTACACATTTTCCTTTTCCTTCTTTTTTTACTATTTCCATAATACGAGTTCCTCCTCATTTCTTAAAAATTATGTGCCTTTCTCTTCATTCTAATCATCTTTAAACTTAATGAATACGGTACATACTCTTTTAAAATTAATCGTGCTTCAGCAGATCTTAAGCTGAACAATACTTGGATCTCATTAGAACCTAGAGTCCAGTATAATCCAACGATTTATCTAAACCATTGTACCAGAGTACATTTAAACCAGTAGTAACACGTTTCTATGAAATATTTTAAAAGTAAAGTTAAATTAAGGTCGTGTAGATAATTGTGAACCAAGTCTTTACTATCTCATTTATTATTATATTAAAATTGAATGGAGCGTGACAATAGTCTATCGTTTGAGAGTCTGAAAATGTTCATATTGTTGTGTTGACTGTGGGCTTTCTGTCTGCCTGCTTGTGAAATCGAGCTATATCTATATGCGAGAATATTGTAGAGTAGCCTTAATAAATTTCTTAAAAACTGAGTACAATTGGGTTAAATTATAATATGCAACACAGCAACACAACTAACTTGAAATTTTACAACATCAGCGAAATATATTATGCGACACATGGTGCGGTGTACTCCTATATTGTTTTAGTAATTATCATTATCCAATCCAGGCATGGATCTTTCACTGGTCTAATTACTTACAACAAAGGTTTTCCTATCACCTACAAAGCAACCAATGTTAAACTTGTAATATTTGTACTCACTAATTGTTGATTGTTACACAAGAACGCCCATTAACAGTATATATACACATCACTGTTGAATAATTGGTTGTTAGTTATTAGCGATGTCTTCTGATAAATTATAGTTACTAACCGTTATTCAGAGATCGACAAATAGTGATTTTCATGTGAAACATATACATACAATTAGTATATGCCTGCAAATTAAAATAGAGACTCTTCCATGAGAAAATAAAATAAAATATGTGCATGTATATTCAATTTATCTATGAATTAATATTTTTCTTTTCAAGTTATTTTTAACATTTAAAATTTGTAATATGATATTTAAAATACATTTGAATCTACACATTACACATAAATACTTAATATGTTAAAACACGAATATATAAAATCTTTAACTACATAATGAAGTAATTCTTTCAATTATAAATAAGTAATTTAAATAAAATGAGACTGTTATAATGACCTCCATTGGCTGCAGTATTGAATATTTAAAACACTATCTTTAAATATAACATTTAATTCAGGTTAATAAAACTAATTAATAATTGTATAGCACGATTATGGAAAAGCATTATCTTCTTAAAATAGTCGCACACACCGGCTCCATATATTGTACACGAGTTTATTTTACTGCTCAACATAATTCACTTATTTTCCGAGGGCCAAAATGGTAAATAATATTAATGTTGATCCCTGAAATATTCTGTTAGGTTAACGAGAACGTATTGCAACCAAATTCACTTGTTATAAAAGAAATGATTCAACCATTTTTTTTTGCATTATTAATCAAATGATAATTGTATTAAAGATTATTCATAAACCCATTACAATACACTTTGAGGTTAAGCATTTTCTAAATGAAGTTTCTAAATATATTTGTTCGGATGTTATCGATGCAAAACTGAATAATTATTCCAAACGAACATACATGTGTATACTCTTGAAACTTTCTAGTAATACTAGTTAGAGGACAAAATTAATAACAATAAACATAATATGCAATTTTTTTATATTGTGATCTGGGAGATTTTTTTCAATATGAATAACCTTTTAAATAGTTGGTTCGGTATGACACATTTTACCGTATTTTGTAACATAATGAATTTATTTGTCCCAATATTCTAAAACCGTCGAGGTATTATAAGTGTTATTTTGGTAAAAAGAAGTAAACACTGCAACAACATATGTTTGATTGAATTACGATCACTTTAAAAATAATCATAAAATCAGTTCAAAAGAGCTACACAGTTTGAGAATGCACTTCGTGTTTGATTTGTTTTTTTCCTTTGTGCTAATATTTAAAATACGGAAGTGATAAAAGAGGAAGTTAAATTGCTTTGCAAGAGAGGCGAGAGGGTTTGACTGCTGCAAATATTTCGTCAAGAGACTGCTCTAAAAGTATGCCTATTATTCAACATTTAGGAGAGGATATAGTAAGTAACACCTACGCGTAAACCGTAAACCATAAACTGAACATATGGTCTTTTCTGGCATTTTGTAGCATATATTAAATATAAAAAAAATAAATTTGATGGTATAATTTTGCCTATGGCACCCTAAAACTAAGTTGAATTGTTGGTCTCATGCAGTATTGACTTACAAATGTTCCAACTCATTTCATCCAAACTAATGAAACGCTTGTGTAAAACAGCGTTTTTAGTTTAATTATGTATGCTTTTAATGGCGCATAACAATATCACTAGATAATATAAAAATAAATAATATTTTATTCAACAGTTTTAAATTATGTAAGTTGTCTCAATGTGTGTGGAAAATTTAAAATTTTAGACTAACATAAAGGTTAAGCTAATATCAAAGTGTAAAATTGTTCACTATTACATTTTAAACGAATCAAACATAAATATACTGTTGATTATTTGTGTTTAGTCTCCTATACTGGCTGAAAATGTCTCTCGATCTTCAGCTGTATACGCTGTACTGCTGTTGAATTAGTATTTCGCTCCTTGCCGTTGAATAGGGAAAACAATCATGAACGATGAGCTCGCATGCAAATATTTTTGTCTATAAACGTTCTATGGAAGTATGGCAGCACAGCTCGAGATAATCCTCCAATTTTAAAGGCAGAAAATTGTGAGTGCAACATGATTGTCAATCCCTGGCCTCTAACGCAGTGGTTAACACAAATAGAAATAGCTATGTGAACATAATAGTAATAATGATATCCAATGCCATATAGCACTATTATTTATGGAATAACACCAAACGGCAATAATCAGAATAGCTCGTTTTGTTCAGAAATTGTAATTTTGTCAATATAGTTAAAAAATTGAAGGTACAATACTGAGTTCATGCAAAGGTGGGGAGAGTAAAACAATAACATATACTCTGGCACACTTTTGAAGTTACCTAAAGTAATTGACAGGAGTTCATCCATCACTCGCGTACCATACATGTTCCAGTTAATTACAAAAGGTAGTGGATTTTGACGGTTTGTGAGGTGGATTGGTTACAACTATTGCGCGTTTCACTGAGCACGGTAACTGCTTGTGGCACTGGAATGTTATTTTGAGTTCTTTTTGTTGCAATACTGAGTCCCAGTTGTAATACTGACATTTCACTACGGTTAATATAAGAACTGAATTACTAAGGTATGCAATCCCTTGTGAATTTTGTAAAAACATATGCAGAGTTTCGCAGAGCACTTGTCCTTCTTTATGAGAGGAGGGTGTTAAAATCTAAAACGACGAAAATTATTTTACACCTACTAAAATAAGCTATTTGTTAGTTGATAAATTTTAGTTGTACTATTTAAATTTACCATGTGTTCCTGACAGGAGGTTGATGGGTTTTGTGGCTCGGAAAATCTGTTTATGAAGTATTTTGAGATGAATTAACATTTTGGTAGTTCAGTATGGGTCTAATGACATCTAAAACATGTTCAGGGTCTGTTAGTGATGGGAAAGAGTTTTAATTGCTTAGACCTATTGAACTTAAGCACCATGAGCTCACTCAGCACCATGTGGAAAGAACTAGTGCCGTTGCTTATTGTTGCTGGATTACCTTTTGAAATTACGTAGCCCACACATAATCATTCTTTTGTACATACTTTCAAGTTATATCTGATAGATAGACTAAATTTAATTTTTGTAGATATAAAATTTTAGCATCATCTACACTACTTTTGCATTTAAAGATTTTCCTGTCAGTAAAATATTTCATTATAAATTACACTTACTCTAAAGCTAAATAACTTTAAATTCAATTAAAAAATTAGCAGGTGAAGCCAATACAGTGTATTGAAAGAAAACCAGTGTAGATTTAATACGCAGCAAGATTTAAGTATATTATTCGATATAATAAAGTTATATTTGTAGCACAATCTCATGACAATGAGAGGGTGTAACATTCAAGTATATAATTAATTGTAATTTTACCGAGGAGTTTATATACAATCTATACGTATAAAACTATAATTTCCGAAACAGAATACAAACAAAAACTTGGATATTATCGACTGCATGGCGTAAGAAATTTATCACTGATTGGTTTAGCCACCCAACGGTATTTATTTTGTGGTTTATTAATGCGTCAGTTTTAGTATATTTTATAAGTAATAAAATGCATAGTTAATACTAATATGGGGATCAATAATCAAATAACAAACAGAGTGGTGCTTATCAGTATTACATTGCTCTGTTCGTAGTTGTTTGAGCTTATAAAAGTAACATAATTGTTTGGAACGTCAAGTACTACATCAGAGATGTGTGTATAAGAAGGTAGCCGAAGGCAAGTCTCTATCGCAAAGCCTTTATCTTCTCTTTTTGTCATTTTATTAAATTCCCCACTTTATAATCGCAGCAATATTAGAGACATCCATCTTTATTCCTGCTGAAAAATTACTCAATACGCCATCACTTATATTTCAATGGTTAATAATGCTTTTTTATAGAACTAAATAGTTAAAGAATTATTTTACAATGAACAACACCGACATGTACTAGAACTGGCTAACGGATTTTTTCACTATATTCTTCATGAATATAGCCAAGTGTCTTCTCTTCTTAGCCATTCTCTTGTCGTTATGTTAAGCAAATTTAGAAATAAAAATAGAATCTTTAATTGAAACCGTGCTTTGAACATATTTTTTTATTTAGAAAGAAAATTTGTACCGTGTGAGTACAAATTAGTTGGTGCTCTTAGAATTTTATAGATATCAGAAATACTTTTATGTCTTCCGTCTGATAGCAATCTAGAAAAGTAACTACGCTTGAAGTTAAAAGTTATGTATGTGTGCTTGTATGAGACTTAACATATTATAGAAAATCATTACATATGACATTGTATAGACTTTTGTAGGAAAACGTTGGCTGAGATTTTTCAGAACGTAAAAGAGAACGGAAAGCAACAAGAACTATGGAACTGACACACAAACTAAAGACTTTTATAAACATCCGTATTTTATGTTTTTTGACTTGAATATCGTAATCCTATTCGTCTATATTTAAATGCTTCACGTATTCATTATTAATAATACGCCTATAACTACGAATTGTGAACTATATACTGTAATCACAACACACTATAATAGTCTTTTGTTGTTGTGAAATAAGGTGGTGAGATGGCTGGCATTGAAATAGTTTATAAAGGATCCTACAAAAATAATTTGTTTGAATAATTTATCATGGAGTCAGTAATATTAAAAAAAACTCTATTAATGAATAAAATGTATTAAAGATTGCAACGTGCAAATTCATGCTAACTTATCTATATTCTGCGGTAAGATTGAACTGCTCTTTGGGTAATATATCCATAAGCTATCCTCATTTGTAGTATTATAATATGTATGTCATGTACGGTAGGGTCATATTTACCATTAAATTCAGCATAAACATAAATTTAGAAGTCCTATATTAAATTTGAGTGGAAATTTGACTGTACTATGCTAAGTTATTGTTATAAGAGTGTGCTTTATGTCACAAGATGTTCAAATTTATAGAATTTACTTGAAAGCTGGGATGAGAATATGTAAGAATTTATCTATTCTTAGTCGGAATTCAGCTGTCTGTAGATTGATGCCTGAAAATTACAGTTAAAACACAAAAAGTGTCTGATATTAAATTTAAAATAGATTTATTTTATTTAATAATATTGATAATTGGTGATAATATTTAGAAAATATTTTTATATATTACCATAAACAAAACAATTTGTTTAGTTTATATATTGAATATTTAATTTCTAATGCGACAAACTAATATAATTCAATAAGTTAAAAGTTGTTTTAAACTAGTTTTGTATATGTATAAACTAAAGTCCCTACTCACTTATTAATTTTCGTGCTTCGACTCGTCCAGAAAAAGTAAATTTTGGTTCATCGCCTACATAAAGAAATCAAAGCATATTCATAAAGATCAATCACCTATATTGATTAAAAGAGGGCTGCAATCTTTAGAAGAAATATAATGATTTTGTTGACTTCTTGCTGCCTGCTAAGTAAATTGCACATAAAGTATAAATTTACTCACATGTGCATTTCATGTAAAATATAAATATAAATGTTATTTAATATTTCATGTGTTACTATTGTTGGAGCTATTCATTCAAATATCATGGAGTGTTACAGATAAATGTGTGTATATCGTTGGTGTCCAAAAAACCTTTTCACTTTCTGACTTTATGTTCAATTATTATGAAGTGGACCAGGATAATGGAATACACTAGCCATAATTTATTTTTAGGACTGTTGCCTTTCTAAGGATATGCCAGTGATTGACGTAAAAATTATTCAATGGCGAATTGCATGCAAAGCCGAGGGTAACTGCAAGTAATTTCTATTCCACCTAAAAACCAAGCATTACCAAGATTTATATATATATATATATATATATATATAATAATACTTATAACTTATTATTAAAGAAATGTTAAGACGTTGAAATAAGGCCAGAAAAACAATGCTCATATTTGTGATTTTTTTTTATTTTTTAATGAATACGTGATTAATTTATATTTTGTTCTGTAAAACTAAGAACATTTGCTAGACTAACTACCTATATTGCACGTAAATAATTCATTTAAAGGCAAACTGAGATTAATTTTCTTAAATTTTACATTTTTGGTAGGTATGAGACAAAGTTTATATGAACCTTCGAACAGTGTGTATAGAAATAGTTGTATAAAGTCTATTTTCCTGAGTTTAAATAATTTTTTAAGAAAATGTCTCTATTTTCTTCCTATAAATCTTCAGAACTGAAAAGAAATGAATACGAATAGTACAATTAGGCATAAACTTTAAATATTGGCATCTGTATAACCGATTGTAAAACTCAATAACACGAATTTTTCAGTTAAGGTTTTAGACCTGTTGACTAAACGAAACATGTTGCATTTAATTTAAGTTAGTTTGGTTGTTTACCGATTTCGTCTGTGAATGATGATAAACCGTAGATCAAAGATATTTATATCACGTGGGGTTGTAATGCTAATTTTCAAGATGTATTTTGTGATTACTGTTTCATGGATTTGTTTTAGTAATTATTTAATTACTTAACTCTAGATTAGTAGAATATGAAAATACAAAATAAGTTAGTGTTTTTTACAGAATTCATCTAATTATAATACTTGGTCTTTACACAGAGTGATTAAGACCAAACAGATTTACCTAGAGTTTATGATATTTATTTTACAATTAAAAGTAATAATAGGGAGAGATTATGTATTTTAAAGAATAATTATTAGATAATCGTATAGCATTACGTAGACAACACATTCCCATACAGCAAGTTCCTGGAAATATCTCTGTTTTGGTCTATTAGTGAATACAGTATCCGACATATAGCTTGTAGCAGGAACAATGTGCTCTCTGTACACCGGAGGCTGTACTACAGAGGTCTCCCATTAGCGTGGTCTATTAGTAAATACAGTATCCGACATATAGCTTGTAGCAGGAACAGTGCGCTCTCTGTACACCGGAGGCTGTACTACAGAGGTCTCCCATTAGCGTGGTCTACTAGTAGCCTGTCCTGCCTGTAGACATACCCTCACTATAAATAGCTACTGAATATAGGTATGTTTGGATTTGCTATTTAGTAAATGAGGGCAATTAAAAAGTATTAGGTTCAAGTGTGATAGAATTTATTGGATTATAAGTGTTTTTATGCATGCTTGGATTTGTGCCGTATTATGCTCATTTCTGTTCCATTGGCACTATCAGTCCGTTAATATAAATCAAGCTGTTTACATTTATAATTCGGTAAACGGGGTGTTTTGTTAACGTTCTGTGATACAAGAAATTTTTAACACTGCGTTTCGAGATCTGCAGTGTGAGGTCTTCCTTAGATGTATAACATAACCACGTATAAGTTTAAAATAACAAAACTATAACAGAGCGTTGTAAACACACAATTCAGTACCACAATAATCTTGCTGTCTAACACTTTATCTAACACATGCCCTTAAAAAAAAACAAATAAAAAAATATATATAATACAAGTCGCTACAGGTCTCCACTGTAAGACCAATCATTGAGAACTGCAGTTATTTAAATAAAGGCATTATTCTTGGTTACTCTTTTATATTTATGGTAAATGTACTTTCAATGAATAAATAAATTTCTAAAAATTGTAAAAAATAACTTTAGATTAAATATCATGATTATTTTATCTTTCAGACAAAAAAGATAGTAAAAAGATAGTAAAGATAGTAAGAGGGTAGTCTTTTTTATTTCATGAAATAACTATCGAAAAATAGTAAACCATATTTTATTGCATTTTAATTTGTTTTTAAAAAACTTAATTTGTAAATTTGAGTTTTATTTAATTAAAAGTACTAAGATAAAAATATATAATAAAAAAATAACATAATTTATTAAACGTCTCACATCATTCAGAGTTTGATATCGAATGCATTAGTCAGTCTTCTTTTCATTGCAATGCTTTCAAAAATTATATAACAACTGAACTTGTTTTTAACTGAGGATGAATAACTGAAATAAACCAAACCAAAATATTTTATTTTTAGCATCGTTTAAGTACAAATTTCAAATACTGATTATTATTAAACTGAGCTGAAAATATTTTTAAACACGTGGATAAAAATTAACTAAGGAACAAAAAAAATACCTTAACCTTTATGTCGTATTTTCATTGTGTAGATAGCACTAACTTTCCACACATAGGTCCCACCACTAATATGTGCAGTACTGTTACCATTGTTTCTGCAGAACAAACCACAATATGTAATACTTGTACAGCGGTTTTATGAGCGAGACATTACGTAAAACACCTGCTCTTTTTTATGCAGCTTTGCAGCTCAATGAATATACTTTGACTTTCCCATTTCATTTATTGTACTTTAATACTGTACAAATTCGGAAACGTTACTCCTAGACATTATGCTTTAAAGTATTGAAATATATTGAATTATAATTAATAGCTAAACGTTCATTTGACTACATAGCTTATGACTAATAACAATATTTCAACTCCTAAAAATGTTGTGATTATAAAACATTGTAAATTCCAATAAAAAATATAAATGTACTTAGGTTACAAGAAACTTAATTTTTTCCACAGTCTTACTACTTTAGTACAAATAAAGCATTACATTAATTTAAACCTTAACTTAACAAAATTATAACCTGTTGAGAATTTGCCTGACATCTTATTAACAATCTATAAAGTATGTTATCTTTTTAACGCAATTTTTATATTACAGATACAATATATTCTTTTCTAATATTTTGATCATCGTTTCTTATTTATTCATTATTATTAATATACGCGTTTCGTATAAACTGATAACAAGGCAAATTATGATATTTTTATCAGTTCTTGGAATGTATCTGTCTTTATGTCAGTATTGCATAAATTTGAACCTTAGATATGAACAACTATTAGTGATATGTCGTGTCATTATTAAATACCTTTAAATCTCTAATAAAGAGAGTACTACTATAAACAGTCAAGCGTTAACATATTTTTCTCGGTAGAATATTTATTGATATGAATATTATTAAATTGCACAATAGGAACAAGGAATTGAATGAAAATAAGAATTGCACAAATTTTAACTATAGAAAAATATTTTGTTTACTAAAACATTGTACATAATTTGAAATTAATTAAAATTTGTTATTGTAAATGGTAAAGTTGAATAAAACATTTACTAAAATTGAATTTGAAATTCTTGCTAAACACAGTTAAATTCTAACTCCGCGAGTGGAGATTGGTCGGTTTAGTTCGTTTGTTTGGTCGCACTGTTATGACAGGTTAGAGGTTATAATTTGTTATTTTAAATGTTTGACTAGCAATACGCGCTGTTTCTTCTCGATCGACTGAATTACGATTGATTGCAGAGTGATTTAAACTAATAATTTACTTAACACTATCAACATTTGTCAATAGTATGACATAACCTATAAACTCAGTTTCTCGACTTTTGTGTCAATCTAACAATTAATCAATCAATCATAGTTTACGATAATGAAATATCAGTGTACAATTATTTACCTTTATTGTTGTAGTTGTTGTAAATGACGAATCTAAGCACTCCACATTTTTCACGAATAAACATAGTTATCTGCTATATCCCGTGCGGCGGACCCACAGTTATCTGCTTTTATCCCGTGTGGATCCCGTACGGCGGAACCCACTGGACGGGCATCGTAACGTTACCGGGCGTTAGACTTTTTCATGAGTGACTCCGAGCCGCAACCTAATTTAAAACGTTGTCACGTCAAAAGAGAAAGGACTGACTCACCTCTAACAAAATCGCGATGGGATAAGCCATTTATCGAGAACGTACTATCAAGATAACTTCATCTCGTTCAAAAAACATCACCATTACTTATATCCATTTCAATCTGGCAAATTATTAGAATCAGAGAAAATTTACTCTTCTATTTACAAATGTAATTAACAATTCATTAATATAGATGTCTCGTATGAAAGATAATATTTACAATACAAAAATGCTCATTAATCTTACGGACATAGCTGATCATAAGTAGTTCGGTGTTCGGCTATAATATTCAAGATAAAAAAGATTATTATTCATGAAATGCAGGAAATGTATGTTATTCTGCCTGGAATTCAGTTTCAAGAACATCAAAGATTATACCGATACTTAACAACAGTAATTATGTCAATCTATAAAGGGTTATCTTTGTGCAATTTTTTATATTACAGATACAATATACTTTTTTCTAATATTTTGATCATCGTTTCTTATTTATTCATTATTATTAATATATCATATATATATATGTATATATATATCATATATATATATATATATATATATATATATATATCAATATGTATTTTGTGAAAATAAAAAACCAAATATTGGTAAACTCTTTTTATTAATTTTCGTATGTCAGCATATTTCTTCAGATAACAAAAAGTGTATAAATATTTACAAAATCAAATAATTAAACTAACTAAATGGAAACAAGAAAAAAACTTAAATAGAATAATAAACAGAGGAAAATACCTCACAGCTGATGTTTCATCATAAACACCAAAGAGTAAGAAATTTTGAAATTATCGAATGTTCAAACCTAAAGGTTATATATATATTATATATAATATATATATATATATTATATTATATATAGGTATATATACAGAATATATATATATATTAAGGTAAATACAGAATGACACTTTAGAATAGATATACTATAATACAAAATATTATTGCTAATTGAAACTTACAGGTTGAAATATCAATCTTCTCAATATACCCCCGCAAACACAGTTCAGGTAACTGTTAACCAATCTCCTAATTTCAAGGTTAGGTCTAATGAGTTCAACATAATCTTACAACATTGTAATAAATAGGTAAACCTAAAAGAATCACAAAAGTGAACATTGAATACTGAATAAGCAATTGTGATATAAGCCACGTTCCGCTTGTTACAATTTACTATGAAACCATCTAGTGGCTCGTTTTGACGTACAGAAGACAGTCTCGGACGAATACGTAGTTGGAATTAGCTTTAACTGCAGGATATTGTGACATTTTAATAATTAATAAGTAATATACAAGTGGCTCACCGATTTATTTGGACAAAACAATCACAAATGATTTAAGCGACAACTGTAATCTGGTCAGAGATACCTCCTTACCTGATGGTAGACAAAGAATAGTAACAGTCGACTATATTGATTGGAAATTTGAGAGTTTGAGAGTCACTGGAACTTATGACAGTTAGCAGAGACAAAGACAATAGGTATGTTTGATCTACCATGTGACCGTAACAGTACAATGATGTTTGGAACAAGAGAAGGGACTGGAAACAATCCAGTGGTTCAATTGGTGTTCATCAACGCAGTTATCTGCCTAGTCAATAATCATGTAGACTACCTACACATGTCTTTATACTTCCTGAGAAAATTACTATTGTTAACTTGAGATTCATTACACCAGTTAACT
The DNA here is from genome assembly GCF_021130785.1 of Homalodisca vitripennis. Taxonomy (NCBI): domain Eukaryota; kingdom Metazoa; phylum Arthropoda; class Insecta; order Hemiptera; family Cicadellidae; genus Homalodisca; species Homalodisca vitripennis. The sequence continues at coordinate 196,716,812 of NC_060207.1, forward strand.
GTAACTAACTTTCTAGTACATAATATTTACAATAGTGTAGAATAAATTATCTAAAAATACTGCACAGTAAATGATTGTTTCAATTGTGTATATTGTCTGCATATTTTTGACAAATTTTTGAACAAAATGCCATGTGGTTTCATTGAGTTGACAGTAACATTTAATATTAGCGCAGAGAATACTACAAAAGTGTTGAAAAGTCAGTTGATACTGATAATGGTGATAACCTAAGACAAATATACTAATCAATATACTACTGTACTGACCAGTTAAATCTTATTCTTGGCTCTTTTGTGTCACACGTGTTTAAATAACCAAATCAAAAACATGTTATTTTGAGGAGCAAAAATATATCACAATCGATTTATGACATTATGCATTAGAATTTTAGTCGTACAAGTATGTAAGTTGATAGGTAAACAATATATTTTTATTTCAATTATTGGTATGTCTTAAAAAGTTAACCGTACATTTATGTAATATCTTTAATTGTGCTACTACAGAAGAGATAAACCATCCATTGCTTTAGATTTAGGTACGCTCGAACACTTTTCTACGCTACGACATCAAATATTTGCACAGTACTGTGGCGTGGCCTGACTGCCGTGAACTTATTTTCTCTCTCACTGTTGCCTTTGATGGGGTAGCAAGGGATGGGCTAATGCGTTTATTCGGGTCGGTTCACTAGAGTGACAAGTATAATCTGCTTTCAAGCGACACTGACAGTGAAAGAACAGTGTAGTCGTAGATCTCGACGATAGCGCTGTCCCTCGGAATGATATATCATTAAATATGAAAAGAGAGAACGATTGCTTTCATTAAAACCTTGTGATTATTATGGAAGAAGACTAATTATGCTCACGCGGTGATTCCTGGACTCAAGTTTTAAACAGCCTCAGATACCAAACACTTCACTAAGAGGAAGTTGAACTGTTGTTGAGATCAACATTATCATTGAATCAACTTTTCTTACCATAGCCCCTTTTTTAAGAATACTCGGTGGCTCTACCGTGCTTATAGATTGTGCTTAAAAAGTATTGCAATGAATAGTACACCTGATGAGACAATGACAATACCTCTTCACTTAAATTAGGCCACACTATATTTTGTTGAGTATGTGTCTCTGATGTTGAAACGATCTAAAGTGTTGGTTTTGAGCTATTTTTGTCTCTGGATTTTTTTTATCTCTTCAGACGAACATATCTAGAGTCCTTGGACTCAATTCTGTAACAGCGTCACATTCAAGACGCTGCACTAAGAGGACAGAGGTCAATTGGCAGAGCTGGTGGTTGTACACAGGTGTATTATAGATACGTTCGTATTATATAAAGTTATGATTACTTTACTTTTAAACAAAGCAGTTCTATGGTTTGTACTGGAGGAAAAATAACTTCGTGACCTGGGGGATGTACACAGGTTGTATTATACATACGGCTGTTATATAAATTAACGATTATAGTACTATTGACCAAAGCACACACATAAACGGTACTGGACAGAGGTCCGCTATATCTGGGGGATGTACGCAGGTTTAATAATACATAAATCTGTGTTATACAGGGTGGCGCATATGTCGTTTTAACCCTGAAGAGAAATTTAAAGGCGTTATACGTTAAATTGAATAAAATACTTTTATACTTACTGCAATATTTTACTAAGTTGATTTTAATACAGGAACTCCTGTGTATTGTGGTAGATGAAACAAAACGGGACGTTTCGGGAGAGAAGCATAACCCAAATGACAGTGTCAGAAGCACTAAGTCATTCGTCTGTGGGGTAAAACTGCTTGTGACACTCCTGTGGTTGAAAAGCACGTAATATACTCGTTCTCTCCCAGTGAACGTGTCTGTAAGCATTAAAATATTTTTTATATAAAACTTTTGTTATATAAACAAATTCTTTTTATGCATAAAGCAGTAAAATAAATACTAAATGTATGTACTAGTATTGATTATTTAAATAAATATTACAAATTATTAATAAGTAACAAATTATTCATCTATTCTTAAATACGATATATTATACTACTTAATTGTTTTTATAAAGTTTAAGTTAAATAAATCTATAACTGATAGATGTTTTAAATATTTACACTAAGGCCGGAAACCAGAATCCGGTCTCACGTTTATATAATTCATGAAGCTACGGAAACAAAATAATCAGTAGTCTCGACTCTTAGAATTATAATGTCTGGAATGTGGATTTCACCTTTATGACGTCAGAGGGAGGAGTTTAAGATAACCAATGATGGAATATTAGAGAGTCACGGAAATAATTTTGAGAAAGAGCGTTATGGAGTGAAGAAATTAGATCTAGAAATTAGAAAATCCCTAATTAGATCTGGTATGAGAAGTTCCGCGCAACTGTTAGCCATGACATAACCTACCATGTCTGTTTGTATATCTGCACATCTCCGCATAGAGGAAGTGATTTTCTTGTGTAAAGTGACTTTCTCACTGAAGAGATTTTGAGGTCATATGTATTATAAAGTAATTTTTGTGATCCGCTGTGTATGAACTTATACTGCGTAATACCATTTGTTTGATAAATACAAAAGGATTTGGTTTTACTGACAGTACGATACAATTTGTGCAACCAATGAAAACATAGAACTGGTGTATACATTTATTTTATTGGAGTCATGTAGTTAATTGGTGTCGGAGACGACTTTGGGAACAGACAAAAGCTATATCCGGCAATGCGAGGTATTTTACACGATCATCCTTTTGAAGAAGAACTCTATATAAGAGTATTTCATAGGAGATAAATTCGTATACTTTCCTTGTTAAGATATGAATTATACACACCAAGAAAAATTTCAATGCTAACTTGATTTAATTAAATGTTTGTTAATTTATATATTATTAAAAAGTATTCTAATTTAATAGTAAATGTTTAATTTCAAATACAAAATTTTACAGTTTATCCATCATCCTATTTAGGTATTATTTATTGATATTTCTATTATATAGCTTTAAATAAATATAGACGGATACAAAATATTAATAATTTGTAAACGTTTAATTATGTATTGGAAAAATATGTCCCCCCCCCCCCCCACCCCCCCCCCCCCCCACCCCCCCCCCCCCCCACCCCCCCCCCCCCCCACCCCCCCCCCCCCCCACCCCCCCCCCCCCCCACCCCAGAATTATACTTTCAGGTAAAATAATCGAATATTACATGGGGATCAACAGAACTAAATAAATGTATATAATTTTCAATGTACTGCCGTATTTAACTAGCACTATATAATTTAATAATGTGTATCCATTTATCTTCCTGGCCTCTTCGTAGTATCACCTTATTGCTGCTATGATATACATTTTAATCTAGTTTCTATAGTGATAATATAGGATATGGAGATAGGGTAATTTTTCTAGTTCCTATTTTAAAATGCTACCAATGAAACTAATGTCATTAAGTGAGCTTTAATTTAAAACAAATGACGACAAATTCACGTATCTGTATTATCATGGCTTAATAAGGATGTATTTTTAATAATTGTACAGAAATTATTGCATATTATGTTAAAGTGATTTTTTAATATGTTAGTTGATATAGCCTATTAGTTAAAACTAGAAAATTACGACACACTTATAACTTATCATCCTTCTATCTTTCGGTTACATATAAACGATAAATGTACAAATAACGAGACTCTGATATGTATGTTTAAACCGTGAAAATAAAAAAGAAGAATGATAATAAATTTATTAAAAGGATTTTGTCTACAATTCAGGGAAACGAATAAATTCCACCTTATGTATGATGATGGCTTCATACAAATATAAGGCTATTGGTTAATTTGATATTTAAACATGTATAGGATTGAAAGTATAAAGAAGAATTTCTATATTTTGGGGTTAATGATTTATGAAACAAAAAAGGAAAATGTGGTGGAAGGGTCTGAATGAACTATGAGATGGCCTATATCTAAATTAATATGTTTCATTGGGTCTTCAACTAAGTCCTTGAAAATTATTATGATAATTAAAGACATTACCCTATCTAAATATATTACCTATTAATATCATATAAAACGGAAACTAAGCAAATAATACAATAACAATTTAAAAACTATCTTGATCAATAAGCAAATTGTCATTTTATTTTTTGCATAGTTTTATTATATTGCAAGTTTGTGTTTTGAAATTTAATTAATTAATTACTTGTTTATTCATTACAATGTATTAGGTGTTTTTCAATCCTAATGGACATATTTCTTTAAAGAGATATAAAATAAATGTAGTTATTAGCTATGTAATTGGAATATACGCTCTTATTTAAGGAAAAGAAACGATATGAATAAATCAACGTGAAGTGTAACAAACACCGATAGGGTTCTGTTCTGATTGATAACTGGTACGAATAAGAACATAAATCCCTCAGACATGTGGAGAAAGCGTGAATACTACAACATGACTAATGTGGCGACAGTCACGTTGACTCGTCTGGGTACCAGCTACTGGTTTGTTTATTATACATCTTCCGTTGTGTCATAACTATATCGTGCAAAAATCTTGTTCACAGCTCAGTTGTACGATATTTTTTTATCTTCATGAACTCTGTACTGTGCGATTCCCCTGAATTATTCCTAGCTTAACTTTTTCCAATCAATTTTTGTGTGTCATAAATGTGTTAAAGTACGTTAATAAACTAATTCTTTAAAATTATAAGAGTATTTTTTAAGAAAAAAAGTAATTATAAGCATTTACTGTAATGTTTCAAGGTTCGTAAAATATTTTAAAATAAACCACTAATTGAATATTAAGTTATACAACATTGTTTAAGTAAAGACCAATTTATATATACAACTGATTATATTTAATTCCATAAAATATATAATACACACTTGTAATATTTAATTGAATGTATTGTAACTTTATAATTCCACAACATTAGTATAGAACTGTAGTAATGATAAATCATAATATTTAGATTATAAAAACATAATAATTTACCTCATAAAATACCGCTGTTGACAAGAATACTCTGCAAAGTTAGAAGTACGCCAAACCACGTATCTGAAGAGCCTAACACGGGAATTGTATGATACATTTCTAATCTTTAACTTATTTCAATCTCCAAATACCGTGCGGTAGACAGACATACATACAACCATACAAGAAGATGCTGACTGACAGATGAGTAAACCATATAACTTATTCCATGATGATTATTCCATATGAAGTTACATCAATTAAAAGGGTTTTTATAACCTCTGCTCGAGTATAAAATTGTATGAATGATCTTATTAATTGCCAAAAAAATTTAAACCAGCTGCACTTGATTTTGAAAATAAAAGACTTTATTAAAATAAAATGAAACTATAATTTTAACACTTTCTCAGTAATACCTCTTAGTAAATTAAAATAAATGCACTTGTAATACATTAATTATTCAAATAAAATTATTAAAATAAAGTACCGTTTGCACATTTATTGTTTATTGGCTTCTAATAAACTATTGCTCTCGTCAACATACTTGTTCGTTACTTTCAATATTTTTGTTTACCTTAATATATTTATTGATTTTTACTTTACAGATTGTAATATAAGTTTTTTATTGAGAGTATATACAGATCAAAAGCAACAAACTACAAAATGCTTGCACAATCTTACGCGATTTAGATCAGATTTTAAGAGGAACAAACTATAAGTTTTTGTTTTATTTAATTCATATAAGATATTTTTGGGCACCTATAATGTTTTCAAAAAAGTGAGAATCAATATATAAAATTAATAATAACAATCAGCATTTTACTTACCCGGTAAGGTTTAGTTCGGTCACTCCACGGAATAAAATAGCATCGCAAGTCACAAGTCACTCATTCGTAAGTTCAAGTTGGACTAGCCCTTCAGGCGCAGTCCCTCGCCAAGCAAGTTTTGAGAGATAGTTAAGTTACTCTACGTACAAATAGTTCACCCCGATACCCTCGCTGACCAAGAACCGCGGTTTCACGTGACTATTGAGAGAGCAGAATTCGAATGATTTATAAATTATTCAATTGACATTATTTCTGAAAATCATATATTATTCCAAAACTGCAGTAAAGTGAAAAAAAGTCATGCGTCACATATTACTTTACAAACAGTAATGGTCTAGATGTGAAAAGCCTTTCGACATAGCTTACAACATGATACACTAATACAGACCTTTATTTATAAAATTGGGTTTCATATCGCTGATAAAATAATAACAGTTTACAGGTAAGTCACTTTAAGATAATATTTTATGTGTAGGTGTAGATATGGTATATGTTTTAATATGTTATATATTTAACTAACTTAAAAGTATACCTTACAGATAATTTAAATTGCATGGATATACCTGGACCTTCATCAAACTTAGTGTTCCTGATATTGAAATAAAACACAATTAACAATTGAATGTCTATAGATCATTTCCTGTTTTTAAGATATCTTGCAGACATCCAGACAGAAAAAATTTAGTTTTAACCTAAAAAGTTAAAGAATTCGATCTACCTCTGCCAATATTATAATAAACCTCAACAATAACTAATGGAAACAATGTTATTACCTTGATCAAGTCAAATGTAGTAAAGACGAATAGCGTAACCAACTAAACTGTACACTGTTGACTTGTCAGCATATTCAAGTGACTATAACAAACGTAAATATGATCACTATGTTTGAGTATTACATAGGAGACGAGGTGATTGCAGATCAAAGTGTTTCCGGGACAGCCTCAGACCACTGAGACTACCCGCCGGCCGGAAAGTTTCAAAGCTAAAACTTGCCTGTAACTACAGATGCAACTGACGGACACATTGAAGGCTAACTGTGTTTGTCTCTGCAGTGAACCTTTGACGTAAACTGACTGACCTAACCACATAATCAACTATGAACACAAAGCAAGACATCAAACATAATTATACATTTGCAAAACACGATGCCAGGTGAATTTCGTTTGTTAATTACATGAGTTTATAATTTATTGTCATTTCAAAAATACATCTTGGTTTATTGGTTTGAGGGCCTCATCTTTACTTATATTACGGAAGGTTCACGTCGCCTAATAATAAAACACACACACACACACACATATATATATATATATATATATATCAGTACATTATCATCATGAAAAACTCCTTCTTGCATATTAAGAAATGAAGATTAATCCTAGTTTTCTAATGATAAGGTTAATTCTTTAAGAGACATGATACAGATTCCAGCTCCTCAAGTGGTAGCCTCGCTTACGCTCAACCAAAATTAGTATAACACCTAACATTTAGGCATTTCAGATTTGTCTTACGTCAAATAATTAATAGGATAAAAGACATATTAATGTGCAAGATATAAATACCTGGGTATTTTTACTGAAGTACACGAGAAAGTGACACGAAATGTTCAGTAAATATGTTTTTATATAAATTTTAAAAGACGTTGACTTACAGTCAGTAAGAAAGTAAGAACATGAATCACACCACTGTTGACTTACCAAAGACTAGCAAGCACTTTAATGGGGAATATAGGGGGTATATTTTAATACTTTTTTGTAAACGTTGTACCGCATATACCACACATATTAAATAAGGCTAACATCGCTGAATTGCACGTAAAGTTCATTGCCGCTAACTATAATTTTGTTAGATTGCTATTGTATATGGTAATTTTTTGCAGGTTGAAGTGGCACACGAATATTATCACAATACAAGTATGTTTTTAAATAAAATACCAGGTTGCTAAGTTTTTATAGATAAAATTATTACAAATTAATATTGATATAATTAATGTTTATAAAAAACTAAGCATATAAAATATTACTTTAAACGTTTTATAACTAGGATTATTTTCTAAATTGTGTATATAAAAGTTTGAATCTAAATAAATGAAACATACTTCACATTATAATATTTATATATTTAGAAGATTTTGAAATAGTAAGACATAAGTACGTAATATTGAGTATGTATTATATTTAGATTTACAATAAAATTAAAAATATATAGTACAAACGCAAAATTAAAGTAGTTTATAAATAATTATATTTTCAGCACACTTTTCAATAGTTAAAATTAATATCTTTGTGATTAGGTGTATCAACATAAGATTTGAGTAAAACTCCTAAAACATAATTCTTATAGCAAAAATAATTAAAAGCTTTTGTATGTGAGTAACTACATCAACATTAGATAAAGTATACTCAGTACTAAATTTTTATAAAAAATAAAATCCAATCAAATTATTCATGAGTATTTGCATAAAAATTAAATTTCAGTATAACTCGCACAAAGTATAAAATATCTCGCTAAAATTATCCTTCAATTAATTGGTATAATAATGAACTATATGAAAATTAGATTTATTATAACTCATATAACATACTCTTATACAAAAAATAGTTTAAAACGATTTCTTTATGATTAAATTTTAAATATGAATAGGTTGGTTCAGTGTATATTAAATATGACGTGTATTGTTCGTCTCTTCACACTGCCAATACAACCCAGTGATCATTGCTACAGTAACGGGCCAATATCCTGAGCTCAGGTGATAAAATTGAACTCTCTTACTCAAAACGTTTTTATTTAGCCACAATTAACTTGATTTATAGAAAATACCTGGAATGTACATATCTCGTTTGCTTTTAAATAGCTAACCAAACATTAACAGTTGTAAAGTCATCCTTCTTTCTTAGGCGCATTTATGTTTATGAAATGTATTGACACTTTTCCCTCTCCATTTAATATTTTAATTAATAATAAAGTATAACGTTTATATTCTTTACTCAACAGACTTTCTATGATAGTATAAAATTTCAAATAAATTCATTCTTTTAAGTATTGAAAGTTTAATAAAACAGTTTATACATGATTCAAATATACCAGATATTAACCATTAAATTAAATATATTTATATTACAGGAATAAACTCTTGGTACTGTGCTTGTCCTGCTAATGAGTATTTCGTGGTTTACGTGATAAGGCATTAAGCTACTGTCAACTATCTTGATTTTACGATTTTACTTTCTCCGCCAATTCTTACGTATTAAAGTGTTTTAGCCTTTTTAATACCGAAAATGAAACTTTATACAGGGTGAGTTTTAAAGTCCCCTTCCCCCCTATTTTTTTTAAACCGTATAAGTTAGGAGGTTTACACTCTGTAACATATTCGTTAGACCTAAATATATTGTTTTTCATGTGTTCATTGACTTTTCACCTCCAATGGGGGACGGTCCACGAGGAGTAAGCCGAGATTCTTAAATGTAAGCATAGGTTGATATGCACATCAAATTAAAGGTCTCTGTAAGTAGAATACAATGCCGCAAACCGGACCTCAAAAGGTTCATCCTAATAAAAAATTACAGGGTGTTAAAATGTACAAAATAGTAAATGTGCTATTGTCTGCGTTTTATCACACAACTTTTTAAAAGTTCATTTCATCAATTTTTTTCTATTGCTGTTTATTCTTTAAAAGAAACTTATTTTTGTTGTGTTTAATGATTTTAAAAAGTCACTGGAAGTCCGAGATCTAGGAAAAAACTAAAAGGATTTAATAAGAAGTCGGTCATGTGATGTGTCGCCTTGTAAGTATTTTATTTAAAGGTATTGTAAGTATTTTATTTTATTATTGTTGTCTACGGCCTTAAATCAGGCCGTAACAATGTTTAGTTAAATCTTGTTCCAATGGGTAAAACTCATGGGCGTTTTACTACACTTCAGCTGCATTTTATTAAAACACGGATTATGCCATTTTAGACAGAATATTATTATATGATAGATCAGTATATTTCATGTAGTAAAGTAGATATAAGTCGCCTTATGAGTAGCACTGTGTGTCCATATAGCGGTGTACTGCATACTAAGAGTTAAATACATGCAGAAAAAATGTGTTTATTTGTAAGACACGTTTAAAATTGCCGGTATTAATTAAACTGTTATAAAATTTGTCATTAAAAGCCATTAAGTTAAAATAAAACATAACTTACTAAAATTTCTATAATAATTTTGTAAAAATTATATAATTTTTTAATATACATATTGTAAAATACAATTGTTTCCGTGTATAACAGATTATTTTGATTAAATTAATATTTGCAATAATAAGAATTACGAAAGCACTATTTAAAAGTCTTATATTTTCCTTTACTGAGGTAATAAAATATTTAAATGTGATAGTATTTAAGTTCACGTCTAAAATAATTGTAAAACTATAAGGTTAATTAAATGCATATACGTAAATTTACTTTTTCATTATGGTTATTAGTTATAGGTATTAAATTGCCATTCAGTTATTATTGAGTGACTGTATTTAATAATATAATTTTTGAATATTGTATTGAAAATTACAAATAAATGTGATTAATTACCATAAGGTTGTTCTGTTATTAAGAATTGTGTTCTATAAGCCATGGTCTAGACAGTTATAGGTATTAAATTGCCATTCAGTTATTATAATTTTTTGTTGTATTATTGAGTCACATGAAACACAACTGCATAGTAAATAAAGCGCAACCACAGTAATTAGGAATTAGATAGTGTCATTTGAAATCTACAAATAAATATCAACATTTTTATACATGTAAAAGATTAGGTGTAGTACAATTTTAAATTGAAAGGTTTTCTACAATATTCCACAAAACCTTTATTCTAAAAAACGGTAGCTTCGATTAGTAAACTTATTTTTCCAAAGTATGCCTACTTAAATTAGTCGAAACCAATAATTTAGATGAGAAACATGGACATTAATAATATTTTTGTTGCTTCCTTCATGTAAACTCCTAAACTAAAGCTATATTTGAACAAGAATAAAAAATATTAACATAAACCACCCACCGTTAACACACGCTCTCGCGCTCGCACACAGAATACTTAGATACATTTATTTGTGTATATAATGTATTCCAGAAATGTGTATATATAGAATTACTGTGTCCAGTTTCCTTTATAAATCTCAATAGCTAACATACACTGATATGTGTGGGAGTAGTGTATACAAACAATAAAAAGTAAACATTACCCTTTTATTGTAATATGGAAGGAGTTTAAAATGCAGATAGGTATCCTGATATGCTGGTATTAATTGATAGTGTAAACATTACAAGCGTATTAGACATCGTGTAAACTCAACAAGGAGCCGTGTTCTTATCATCTCTGCGTAGCCTGTCCTTGTTATACTCCAGTAAACACTGTTAGCTCAATTTTCCTTGTCATCTCCTTAAGTCCCTAATAAATGTTACTTGGGCAATAGTTAAACTTGTAAAGAATTTCACGTTATTTAAAATATCTTAAATGATTATATAAAACATCTAGGGCATTACGGGTGGTGATCGTTAGATACGAAATCCTTATTGTATATAAACAGTACAGAAGATAAGATAAGCAGAGAGTGTCAAAATTCAAAATCTTTTTGATATTAAACAGCAAGTTTGATACCTGGTTCTGTGGAATAAAGTCCAAGAATCAGTTTTATCTATACGTACCATTTTGCAGATTTTGCTTTCTAGTTCCAGATCTTGAATACTATGTCCGTGGTTTCTAAAACTCTTCGATATGTAACCACAGTAGCTCTTGTATATTTTCACCATGAAAACGACATATTTATTTTGATTTTTCAGTGGTGTTTTATGAAGGAATATATTGGTAATAATAATTTTTGAAAAGAAAGAATCGTAACTGGTCCTACCATAGCTATATTCCCTCGTAATTTACTATATATTAAATAAATAAAGAGCAAGTGTTAATATTTTTAATAAAATTAACAATAACATACAAGCCAATCCTTCAAACTCAACGTAAAACAGTAAAACCCTTTAAAACTTTGACCTGAAATTAATAGGCTTTTTTATTTGGACCCAAATAACACTAAAATATAATTTCAAGAAGCTTGAACTGTCTTTTAAGAGTGATGACACATACGGATCTACGGGGACAGACAGACAAAGAACTATAAATTTTTAAGAAGGTCCTATTGAGGTCTCAGTAATATGACGCCAATAATTCATTGCAGTTTAATTAAGGCATTACTTCTATTATTGTTTTTTGAAATATTTTATAAGTACCTTTATAATACAGGCTATTAATAGAATTAACAATAAAGTTGTGATTTTAAATTTCCTTTGCATATGTGTTATTGAGATTAAAACTGATGTAGAGTATACATATTAACGGTGTTTCTTTCGTGTTTAGAATTAAATTTAGGTCGATTTCAGAGATTGATATAATATAATCGTGCCCTATGATAATTTTTCAAAATAATTGAAATATTCATAGGGTTCATATTATTTCAGATTTAGAGGTAAAGAAGTGAAAGGACCAACTCTTATATAATGTTTTGAGCGTCTTGCTGTCCCAATCATGAATATATATATTTATACTAGCAGATCCGACAGACGTTGTCCTGTACACACGTCTTTAATTCAAAAATTTTAAACTTTGATTAATCTGTAACAATTCTGGGCTGTTTTGATAAAAATGTCTATTAAAAAGTTATTACAATATATAACTTCATCACATGTACATTTCATCACACTTCGACCAACCGATAGTGTGTGAGTATAACATGAAGTTATGTGAAATGTTGAAGATGTTTTTAAATGAAAAACTTACTTAATCTGAAGGTAAAAAAGTTGAAACAAACTATTTTTATAACAGGTATATTTTTTCAATTTACAACTTAATTTATCGTAATGCCATTGAATGTACAGTATTTTTGTTAATCCTTCTGGAGTATACACAAACAAATTAGATGATTTTCCCGATAAGGCTGAAGTATAATAAGTGACCTCCATCACAATCGAATTGATATTTCTGAATAGCCTATATAACTACTATCCGAATTATATTACAGTTTATGTAAAGGCTGAAGTATAATAAGCGGCCACCATCACAATCGAATTATTGATATTTCTGAATAGTCTATCTAAACTACCGAATTTCATTATAGTTTATTTAAAATTACAGTATAGTATAGGAACTGGACTAAAGAAGTATTCCGTATAGGGCTGAAAGTATAATAAGTGGCCACCATCACAATCGAATTATAGATATTTCCGAATAGCCTATCTAAACTACTAAAATGACGAACTGAATTAGATTAGAGTTATTTAAAGGCTGAATTATAATAAGCGGCCAACATCGCAATCAAAGTATTGATATTTCCAATTAGCCTATCTAAACTACCAAATTTCATTATCTTTATATTTATATTTCTTGTGTGCGTGTGTATTGAGTTGAACTCCTCCTAAATGGGTGGACCATCTTGGAATGTTTTACATTGTATCCAGCAGAATGCGCTACGATCACAGTTTCAAATGTTTTCTATTTTAATTCCAGGGTTTCCTGACAGTTTGTGCTGCTATCAAATATGTGTGTTGTTTTTGTGACATCGTGTAATTATTGTGTGAGTGCTAATTGTAATATTACATTAATAGAGATTGAAGATGTTTGAAGTACATAAAAAACTATAGATATTTATTAAAGTTATTGAACTAATTTTGAAAATTTATTGAACGAAGTGAGTATATTGGTTGCATAACCTAAGTACCATACAAATCAAAAGGTTGTGTTTCTATGTGTGAATAACTATTGTTAACAGTTTGGTCACATAAGTTCAAATTAAGTAGCATATAAATCACATGATTGAATAACTATTCGTCCTCTTCCATGAAGACGTGGCATTTTTCTGAAAAAATAAAACTCTGTATAATAGTACACAATTGAATATGAGTAAACTTATTGAATATAAAAATGTATAACAACGTAGACTACGGTATCTAAAATACTAAATAAGTATTCCCTATAGGTCTGAAGTACAATAAGTGGCCACCATCACAATTGAATTATTGATATATCTGAATAGCCTATCTAAACTACTAAAATGACGATCCAATTCAAATTATAGTTATTTAACACGTTGACTGCCACCAAGGAATATATTTTTGCTGTAATCTGTAGGCCAAGGACTAATTTTTATGAACTTCCCTCTGTGCGCCATGAGGACCACCGGTGGCTCTCAACAGGTGTACTGAACTACGCCGTGAGGACCCATCGGTGGCTCTCAGGTTATACATTTTTTAAACTTTTTTCACAGTATCTGTAAACACATTCCATCAATTATATTTATACTAACTGATAGCTTATTAAATGAAGATAAAAAAGGTCATATGGTTATTGGATACTGTTTTTTACAACTCAAAATAAATAGGCTGAAAAATTGGGTTTGTTTATTGTGATTTACACTATAGGAATAGACTAAGTAAAACCCAGTTGTAACAAGAACTTGTTTTATAACATGAGTAAAAGTTAGAAATTATAAAACCTCTATAGCCTTGAAAAATTAGATTATTAATTAAAATAATTGAATGTAATAAGTACATCATGTTTGTATTCAGAACTTTAGATTACACACTAATATTACATGAATGGGCTTTTATGGGTTGCATTAAACAGTTCAAACAAATAAATACATTGCACATGACACATTTTGTGGTTTACTCTCTTGCACTGTTTCTGGGCATGTTCACGACCATAAGACTTAGAGAGAGTTTTTATTAGCAGTTTGCCGCATTTCCGACGTACTGAGCGTTTAGGACCCCGGATTTCGATAAGCTTATGTTTGGGAGTTCTTGCAGCTTGAGGTTCATCTTCCTCTCCCTCTTTGGTTTCAATAAGAGAATCTGCGATTTCCTGTCTGAACTGGGTGATTTGCATTTTCTTTTTCATTCACAATGTTGTACAGAAGAAGTGAGTTCACCACTGCTGTGTTTAGAAGTAGTTCAAACAGTACTTTCTTATACCATTTTACGCAGCGTCGCAGAGGTCTAGAATATGAAGCCATTTGATCAGACAAATCTATGAAAGATTTGGCCTTGTTGTAGTCAACCACACATCTTGGTTTTATTTTGATTCCTCGCCTTTGAGGAATCTCAATACATTCATCAGTATGCTGTGTCGTTATCATCATTACTTCTCTCTTATCTTTCCATTTTATCACGACGACATTGCTATTGCTTTGTTTCCCCACAACATCACCCTTGTTTAGCTTTGCATTTGCAATGCATGCTGGGATTCCTCTTCTGTTTTTACGAAGTGTTCCAACTAAATGAGTGGAAACGCTCTTTCAAGGTATGGGCTAGAGCTATGCTGCTGTACCAATTGTCAACATACAGTGTTTCGACCAGCATCAAGTAACGGGGAAATCAACTGCATCACAATGGCCCTGAGCAAGACCAACTCTCCTTCCTTCGGATTTACCTGTGTACACCTTAAAATTCCAGGTGTAACCCTTTTCAGTGCATAGCTTAAAGATCTTTATGCCATAGCGGCTGGCCTTGTTAGGGATGTATTGTCTAAATCCCACCCTGCCACGATAGGGAATCAAACTCTCGTCAATACAGAGTTGCTGCTGAGGAGTCAGAGCAGATTTAAATTTTTCATTCAGGGAGTCAAGTATATTTTGTATTTTGTATAGTTTGTTTTGTTTCATCTGCATTTGTATTATCGCTGAAATGAAGCATTCTAAGTAACAGTTCAAATCTGTTTTCTAGGCATTACTTTTGCACATTTCATTTTTGTATAATGTTTTTTGTGCTCCAATACAAATTTAAACTTGGCATTTGAACTAACCCCATCCATATTATGAGACCAAAAAATTGCTTAATTTCCTTTTCGTCTGTTGGAAGCCAGGATTTGAGCCGAGACTTATCAGAAGGTACACCAGATTCAATTGTCTGCTGTGCATATAGGTTTGTTTGCAGTGCAATTTCTGTAAAAAAAGAGTTGTTAACAAAGACTTGGTTGTAGACTTCAAAAGGGGAAGCACCCTCAATTTTGTCCCTTATTTCTTGTGAGATAAGAGGTAATGCATTGAACTCGAATGATGATAAGTTGTTTTGGTTAGTAATTTCCCCCAGGTCAAGGCTAAGTAATTTGGTTCAATGTTTTGGTTTACCTGTTGGATTCCATTGTCAGGCTGTGGGTGTGGGTTGGGCTGCTGCTGAATAAGTTGGTTGTGGACAAGCTGCCTTTGGTCCAAGGTATTCATATCGTTATCACTGTCTTCACTACTATCCTCTGAAGGAAAGATATTCAGGGTCCATATCTGAATCATGACCTCCAAACAATTCACTTGATTCACTACCATTGTCGTCAAATTCACTATTATCCTCCTCTTCAACACCCACTGGCTCTGTACCTGTACTCGCAGGTTTCCTCTAATATTCTGTTCACAAAATCCCCTAAATCCTCGTCATCATGTCTCAATCGACCCGCACTCATTTTTGTAACAGCACTAAAACTCAAGATTATGATCTAGACAAAACGAATAGAACACGAATTAGCTGGAAACTAGATACAGAGACTTGGCTGTGCCATGAGAGCCACCGGTGGTCCACACAATAAAACAAAACAACAGGGTGACGAGAATTGGCGGGAAATTACATAACCAAACTAAAACAGCTGGTTAAGTTAAAAAAAACCACTCAGATGGAAGCAGAAAAAGATTTGCCCAGGCCATGAGAGCCACAGGTGGTCCTCAGCTACAACTTTTAATACAATTGGCCTAGGACCGAATCTTGTTGATTATAATACTCAGGAGACCGTATTTGATCACATGGGATGTATAACCAATGATAGTTCAGTTATGCGTTCCTGGCCCAAATGCCATTGGCCTCAGATGTAAAACCAGTGAGAGCCACCGGTGGCTCTCATGGCGTCACGTATAGAAACATAGTGAGAGCCACCGGTGGTCCTCAATGGCAGTCAACGTGTTAAAGGCTGAAGTATAATAAGCGGCCACCATCTCAATCGAATTGTTTATATTTCTGAATAGCCTATCTAAACTACTAAAATGACGATCTGAATTAGATTTATAGTTATTTAAAGGCTGAAGTATAATAAGCGGCTACCATCACAATCAACTTATTGATATTTCTGATTATTCTATCTAAACTACTAAATTACATTATAGTTTTTTAATTACAGTATAGTAATCGAAACTGGCCAACAGAATTTAATTTATCTAATATACTAAATAAGTATTTCCTATAGGTCTGAAGTACAATCAGTGGCCACCATCACAATCAAATTATTGATATATCTGAATAGCCTATCTAAACTACTTAAATGACGATCCAAATTATAGGTATTAAAGGCTGAAGTATAATAAGCAGCCACCATCTCAATCGAATTATTGATATTTCTGATTAGCCTATCTAAACTACTAAATTTCATTATAGTTATTTAAAATTACAGCATAGTAACAGAACTGGCCAACAGAATTTAATATAAAACCAATTCCTACATTATTAACAATAGTTATTGACACATGTGATTCTCTATTAATTTAATATTACAATTAGCACTCACACAATAATTACACGATGATAGAAAACAATACACAAATTTGATAGCAGCACAAACTGTCGGGAAAACCTGGAATTAAAATAGAAAAACATTTGAAACTGCGATCGTAGCGCATTCTGCTGGATCCAATTTAAAACATACCAAGATAAAAAACAATTTATTTATAATCAAAAAATTAACTGATCAATCGCTGCACACACAAAATATTTAGGAATTTCAGTTAAAAGTGTATTTTACTAAAACTGCAAATTTTATATCTGGATATCTTCTATTGATATTCCTGATTAGCCTATCTAAACTACCGAATTTCATTATAGTTATTTAAAATTACAGTATAGTATCAGAACTGGCCAACAGAATTTAATTTAAAACCAATTCCTACACTATTAACAATAGTTTATTCACACATGTGGTTTGTATGCTACTTAATTTGAACTTATCTGACCAATTTTGACTGCACATTAAAAATGTAAATTACAACAAATTATTTTAAATCCATTAGTTTAAAACTTGATTATCTAAAATGTTAACAATAGTTATTCACACATAGAAACACAACCTTTTGATTTGTATGCTACTTAGGTTATTTGAGGTAATGCGACCAATAATCTCAATTCATGTACTATTACAATTTTTAGCACTCACACAATAATTACACGATGTTTTTATTTTTTATTTTCTTCTTTTTGCCTATTGGCTTTTATAAACTTATAACGCGGCCACGTAGTACACTTTTTATAACTTCATTCTATTATATTTTAATGTTATTTGCCGTATTTACTTTTGAAACATAAACCTTACAAAACAACACACACACATTGATAGCAGCGCAAACTGTCAATTTCACTTAAAAGCTAAAACTTCTAATTTTATATCTGGATAATCTCTATCCTCCAAAGAGAGTACAGAATATATTGAAATAAGAAGTGGTGTTATTTTTATATGTTTATGCTTACTCTATGCTTTCAAGACTATTATTGAATGAAACGTATGGCTGTTGTTGTAATATTATAATGTTTACATAGAACAGTTGGTGAAAATTTAACTTTGCAATCTGCATTAGACTACTGATCAAGCACTTTATAATAATGTAATCTAAATGTAAACAAATGTTTTGCCTCTTTGGTGAACTTCAGCTGAAAATATTCACAGCTGTTAAGTATCAGTTCACTTTGTATTACGTGTCGTAGCGCAGTCTGTCGGATCCAATATAAAACACGCCAACATCAACAACAATTTATAATTAAAAATTTATTTAAATTTGACCGAATAAAATAAGTACTGGGCTAACTTTGGCCCACTTTTGAATAATTTCATACGATTTACCTTATAAGAAAATAATATTTTACTTAAATTCAAGTCCTGGTAACCTTTTAATACAACTATAACATGTTATATTTTAGATGCTGCACACTTTTTTGACCTAAAAATTTGTTTTGTATTTTTAATTTTATTTTTAAGATTTGGGCCAATGTTACCCTAAGGGTAGGGTAAACTTTGGGCCCAAGGTAGTTTTTTCAATAGAAAAAATAGTGGTATAAAGGCATGGGACAAAGAAGGACCTGGGTCTTTAAAAACACATGTTATTTAATGATAATAGTAATATTTAACACCAATTTAAAAATACATTAAATGAGTAAAAAATGTAAAAAACCGTTTAAAATAGTTAAATTTCTTTCAAAAAAGGAAATGTCTTATGTTTAAATGAAAATCAACCTTAAAAAGGCCTCTTTTTACAAGCTTTGGTGGCTGAATAACTTTTAAAATGTCACACCATTTGTAAAAATAACGTATCCTTTTCTTCTGGCCACTTCCAAAATTTTCTTAGTCGGCGCCATACACATCCACTGTCGCTTCCTCCTCCGCCACAGAGAGCACCAACCCTGGGAATCGGAGTCCATTCCAATGAACAACAACAAATTTGTCCTTTACTACAAGTTCCTTCATGTCTTCATTGCTTCCTTTTAGGTCTTTAACATTTGTAGTTGGGACCTCGATTTCGTTTGATGTTAGACGAAAACTTGGACTGAGGGTGTCTCTTTAAAAATGACAACCCAGTCACGGCCCGGAACATTGTTACAAAAACATTGTACAGTCTTTAATTTTCTAGTTAGGTAGGACTTTACGACGTACCTCAAATTCAAGTTCATCCAGTTGAAAACCATATTAACACATTTTGGCGATATGACTAGCAAAAGCTAATTCTTGTTCTTGAGAAAATACTTTACGATGGCCTGGGGGAACTTGACAATAGAGTTCTTTCAATTTGTTTTTAAATAGTGCTTCTTCTGGGTATCCTGAAATTTTCTGCAGCTTGCCTCTGTCATTTCACCAGATCTGATGGTTTCTAGACAAGTTTGAAGATGTTCGTTGCTTGTAGTCAGCATATTTTCGGCTCCTGGGGAGAAGTTTGTAGCTGAAACCAAACACATGCAATAGAAATATATTCACTACCTTAACCATTTTTGCAAGCTAGTTATAGAACTTTACCGCTAAAAAAACAGGTTTATAACAGTAAACGACCTACTTTGGCCCAAAAAAAGCTGGGCCAAAGTAGGTCGTACTTTGTAGGTTACCAGACCTGATTTAAAAATACATGAAAATGGGAAGTCACTTTGTGTTTCACGAAGGTCTAACTACAGCACAACATTAGTAACCTTAAAAGCGTTCTAAAAAACATACTTACATTAGTAGTTCCTGAAGAAATGCGTTTTCTGCAGGAAGAAGTTTTGAAGGTTAAAATTTCGCTTGCTTATACGAGACACACAACTTGTGGTGTTGCTGCCCAGCAACAAACTGGGGAATCAGTTAAACTATCAGGCAGTTTGATTGATACTACCACCTAACGGAACCAACCGAAACTAATTCAGATACTGCCACACAATCGCTCAAAAAAAACTTGTTTCTTTTTATTTTGCTTTTGGGCCAAAGAAAGAACCCTAGGCCAAAGTAAGCCCTTGTTTACGGTATAATGAAATTCAGTAGTTTGGATAGGCTATTCAGAAATATCAATAATTCAATTGTGATGGTGGCTGCTTATTATACTTCAGCCATTAAATAACTATAATCCAATTTGGATAGTAGTTTGGATAGGCTTATTTCAGAAATATCAATAATTAGATTTTGATGGAGGCCACTTGTACTTCAGCCCTATCGGAAAACCATCTAATTTGTTTAAGTTACACTCCTGAAGGATTAACAAAAAATATTGTACATTCAATAGCATTAACGATAAATTAAGTTGTGAATAAAAAAAATATACTTGTTATAAAATTAGTAATTTAAAATTACAGTATAATTTCGGAACTGGCCAACAGAGGAATTTAATTTAAAACCAATTCCTACACTATTAACAATAAGTAGTTATTCACACATGTGGATTTGTATGCTACTTAATTTGAACTTAGTGACCAATTCCTGACTGCAGATTAAAAAATGTAAAATTACAACAAATTATTTAAATCCAATTAGTTTAAAACTTGATTATCTAAACTATTAACAATATTCACACATAGAAACACAACCTTTTGATTTGTATGCTACTTAGTTTATTTGAGGTATGCAACCCATATACTCACTTCAATAAATTTGCAAAATAAGTTCAATAACTTTAATAAATAACTATAGTTTTTTATGCACTTCAAACATCTTCAATCTCTATTAATGTATTATAACAATTAGCACTCTCACAATAATTACAGAATGTTTACAAAACAACGCACAAAATTTGATAGCAGCACAAACTGTCGGGAAAACCTGGAATTAAAATAGAAAAACATTATGTGTGTGTTGTTAATATTATAATGTTTATGTAGAACAATTGGTGTGAAAACTTCATTTTTTGCAATCTGCATTACACTACTGATCAAGCACTTTACAAAATTTAAAATATGAACTTTCTAAATTTTAAATGTGAACAAATGTTTCTGCCTCTTTGATGAACTTCAGCTGAAAATATTCACAGTTGTTAAGTAACAGTTTCACTTTGTATTACGTGTCGTGGCGCTGTCTGGCGGATCCAATGTAAAACACTCCACCATCAACAACAATTTATTATTAAAAATTAATTGAATAAACTATTAAAATTGGACCGAATTATGAATCTAAACCATTCTCGGATCCAACTGAAGACAGACAAAAAGTTCCATTAAAATCGGTCCACCCGTTTAAAATCAGTACCATACACACGCACACAAGAAATATATGTATATATATATAAAGATATATATACATATATATATATATATATATATATATATATATATATTATATAACATCAATAAACATTGAATCACAAAAAGTACATGCTCCGCCGGGACTCGAACCCGGATCTCTCACTTTCCGGGTGAATGTGTTACCAGTACACCACAGAGCCCTCACTTTTTACGATTCAATTATTTTGTATTTTGCCGTTTCTTTCACATATGTGTTTAAATAACCAAACTAATATATGATCTGAAGACCAAATACCTGTCAAATGACTTTTGTTTACATACATTAAATTTGTATAAGTGGCAAAAGCCTAATTTAAGTTTATCTGTTGCTTTATCACTGAAACATTTTGCTTCACGATTTCATATGTTTATTATTAAAAATTATATTACGGCTTTTGTTGCATAATGAGCCACTCGAAATATTAATCGCAATTTGTTTTTCTTTATAGGTAACGGTTTAAAACATTTTCATCAGATTCATTTAGTTATGGTTTATAACCTCGTATACAGCTAACACTTATACTAAAGGTAATTTCGTTACACAGTTATTAATAAAAAGAAATATTTTGCCTCTAAGAGTTATTAGAGTATATGAATTAAAAGAATCATAAACAATTCCGTTTAAGATGCTTTTGATATACCTTGTGAGATCAGAAAAATAATGAAGTGAAAAGCGATAGTATTCAACATCAATTTATAACAACATTACAATTGTCCATTAATAGACTACGGAGGCCTACTAATATATCAGATTGATTTCACTCAAACTTTATACTGAACTTGTTTGGATCTGAATCGAACGAGCTGATAATAATAAACGGTGAACTGAATCATTCAGTAGGGAGTCATTGGCTAACAATAATGAGTTGTATGTATTTATTGCATAAAAGGGTAGCATAATAGTTAAAAAGATCTCAAACTATGACCTTTTCAATCAGTAAAAATGTATCTGGTTTGGTAACTATTAAAAATCTAAATCAAGTAATTTATAAAGATCTAAAACGATTTAAAACTATGAGATTTTAAAATAACTAAAATTTTATAGTGATTCCTAAAAAAACTTTAAGAAAATAGAGCATTTAAAACGGTCTAGGTGTTTTAAACGATTTACAGGATCTTGTATTTACAGGATGGCGCGATATATAATTTTGTTAAATAATTCATATATATATCATAATATATATATTCATCTGTATCTGTTATTAGTTACTAAAAGTTCACTACAACACAGTTGAGGGAGTGGACATGTTTTTAAACATGCTGATTAGCAAAGCTAAGCCCTATAAGCTCACAAACTCTTAAAACAATTTGTACCAGTTAGCTTATACAGGTGACGCCCTATTCATGTTGGTAAACGCAGTAAATCCAGAAATGTGGGTTAAGGCAGCATTTAAATATTATCATATATTTTTTTAAGATATTATAATATTATGTATATATATATATATATATATATATATATATATATATATATATATATATATATATACTTTTAATAAGAATCAGCAACTCTTATAATGTCTCTTTCATAAAATTGCATAAGGAATCGAAATATCAGATTGAAAAAGTAAATATATATATATATATATCCTTACCCATTTAATGGAACATTGTGTGTGTTTGTGTGTGTGAGAGAGAGAGTGTGTGTGTGTCAAATCAATCCTTTTGTTTATAAGATTCCCTTAATCGATTGATTTTTGAACTGTGAAAATTTACAACTTGTTACATTTACTAATACATTACATTTATTATAAAAGGTAACAGTATTTCACTGCTCAAATATATTAGCATAAACAGTTACCATAATTTTCCGGTTGTACATTTATGTTTTTTTAACATTGAGATACAAATCTAAGTAACCATGGAAAGAAGGTGCATGGAATTGGATGGAATGAATTTATACTATGTAGTCTAAATATCACGATAATGTTACGTTTGCTAAGCCAAAAATACGAGAAAACCTTAATAATTTACATAAAAGAATCTTTGCGCTGCTTTCGCAGTGACAAGAATTCAAGTATTCAGAGCCTATAATGAAGGCATAAGGATCGCTTCCTGAAGAGATCCCTATAGGAAGGATAGCAGCTACTATCTCAGTAAAGCAACATTAGGGAAAGAGAACACCAGCTCTGGTCAAGCCTATTCCAATCGAAGAAGGCAGGGAAGCAGATCACTTGTTCAAAAACAAGGCCTGGTAAAGCTTATATAATATGGGAGCTTCAAATAGGTGAATAGTAACCCTGTCCAGTAAACCAGATCTAGTAGCAACTCCTTTCTACCACAAAATCGACATTTCTAGTTAGTTATTTGTTGCCCCTATACATACATGTATATTCGATTGCTTACATTTAAGTAAAAAGTCGTTTGCTATAACCTTTGTTTACTGTAAGATCTATTGGAATGTAATATTTTATGGTCAGAACTGAACCGTCAGTTCCAATTAAAATGTATGTTGTAAAGAAATGCAGAAAATAAAAGCCTTTATGTATAAAAAGAACAGAATTATCATCACATGCTCATGAAAAACAAGGCAGTTGTAATAACATCGTATTAATTACACGCCTATTTAATATTTTATTAAGTATCGGGAGTTTATTTAACGTATTTTTTGCATATGTTGCAGCTTCTGCATTTGCTTTATAAATTTTTTTTATTTTGGATAATAGATCCGTGGTTTAGGAGATGCTGAAGACTTAGTTAAAATTTAATGAGTCGATGTTTGCTGACTCTATTTTTTGTGCCTAAACTGATACAGAAAATAAAATAAATAAAACATACTTTCTCAGAATAAATTATAATATTTAAATAATTGAAAATAGGAGATGTGTTCAAAGCAACTGACTCAATATACAACAATAGCCTTCCTTTAACAAGTATATACATTCATTAAGTGGGCTAAGAATATAATGTTCTTTAGATGATTTCTGTAAGGTACATAGTTATCTATCATTAAATTCATATACATTTTTTATATTATTGTAATGTCTGTTGCTAATGGATGTTGTCAGTACCTTTTGAAGTCCTTTGGATGTCTCTTTTGGTACTCTCGATATATGATTGTGTACTAGCACAGATATGTCAGTTAACACAGATATGTCAGTTATATTCTCAAGTGTAATTAAAATCCTCACAAGTTACATATTTTAATATATATTTTTTTATTCTTGTACCCAGATTTTACACAAAGTAAACACTATAACTTAACAATATACTCTGCACTACTTAAATTCCTGATAATTGGCAATTTTGTTAGGGTTAGTAGAGACTAACTAAAGTAGAAGGCAAATAAAAAAAAGAAAATTAGCAAAGTGCTGTGCATTTTGAATTGGGGATACTCACAGCTGTTTGTACGTAAAACAGTGAGCGATTTTATTGAATCATAACAACGAGAAAATTATGTTAAAATTGTAACACTGCCAAACATAATGTGCCTAATGTAACAGATGCCTTAGTGCGTAAAACCCCAAAAGCCCTATAAAACATGAAGTATAATAATTATGTAAAATGAAGATGTTAATTGAGTTATTACCTTTACGTGTGATACGAAGCCTATCAGAAATCCTTAATACTAGTACCCTTGTAGCCAATAACAAGCTTTTTTAATGGTGTTATTTATATTACGTAACAAGTTCTTAGCCATTCAAACACAGCCTATAGGACTAACTGTCTCGTTTATAAAATGTTTTACAGAACATGTCGAGATTTAAAAAATCGTTGTGACTCCGTAAAATAAAACCAATTTGACGCTTTACGTTGAACTTATATAAAAAAAATTTTATGTAGCCTAAACAATAATATTAAGCCACCAAATTAAAAATACGTTGGAAATGTGATATACATTTTCAAAACTGTATCGCAAATAGAAATCCTGATGACTATATAAAAGAATATTTCTTATACACAACTATAATAGCAACCATAAAATTGTATCTTCTTACATATGTATTTTTTCGTAAAATTCGAATCTGCACACTAATTCAAAGAAAACTAAATTGGTTTCGGATAGTGCAGCGATAACTGATAATAAAGAAAACTTATGGATATTAAAGTTATCTTTCTTATAGTTCTTAAGTGGTCTATTGAAACGGTTTAATTACTTATTCGTAATGCAGTGTTGCTCATAATGCATTAATTATGCATACACATTTAGATTGACTATCATAACTAATGCTATTACTAAGAATTTCTTTCTCCTTATTCAACTTGCGTCACATGCTCACATTCATCAAACCACAGTGACAAAGGCCCGCTCTTTGTGCCTTTAGAGTATAAATATATTGAGGATAAAGCTGGAGACAGGTAATTAGAAAACTTTCGCAGTTGTGACGGTCTTAAATTAGCGCTTTGTTAGCGGAAGATGCCGGTTTGCAGCGAATCGCATAAGAGTATATATCATCTTGTCCATAATCTCCATTTAAGGAAGTTTTTTAAATCAGTAATTAATATATGTATTTTCTACAAAAAAATAAACAACAGAAAAACATTAAACCAGTCTACCAAGTAACAATAATAATGTTTGTTACTTAAATACAATTAACAGTTGTATTGTATGCATCAACAGAGTGAGTTAAGGAAATTCAAAATTTAAAATATGATCGTCACCATAAGTTTACATAATTCCTATCCCATATAAGAACCGCGTCCTCTATACATATATCTTATTTTTTATTTTCACTATCATTAAATCACTTAAAGTACTTACTCCATCAAATTTAAATTAAAGTTGACACATGAAATCTTTTTCCACATATCTTCTCACATTACGCAATAAAATTTTATCCATTAAGTTAGCTTTTGTAGCGGGGTTTAAACTATTAAAGTACTGTTGAGCTTGGAAGGATAATACAACTCATTAGTGTGCTGTAATCATTTTTAACATCATGTCTCTACTCCACTAGGTTTTTTATATTTGAAAGCGAAGATATTATTATTTAAATAATATCTCACATGTTAAGATATTATTTAGTTTTGCTTTTTTATCAATTTAATTTAGATACATTAATTATTTAACTATATTATACAATACGTAAATTGCATGTAAGATTTAAAAGATTTTATAATGTTTTCAGCTCAGGAGTAATAAGCTTTAGTGAGACTCTACCTATTTATTACTTATTTGTTTTATGACATTCCTTACACGAAATTATAAAAAATTTGTTCGATGAAAAGAAGTTTAAATATTTTTTTTAAGTACGCTTAGTTTGATTGTATAGATATCGATGCAAATGTTTCACCGTATCAGGTTTACGATTTTAAAGACAATTGTCTCAGTTTCGTATCATTACTCCACTAAGAGTATTACATAACAATAACTTTAATGTAAAATAAGAAATGACGTGCCAAAATAAATTGTAAAACTAAATCTCTCACTAATATTAGGTTCAAATATAGTTTTTTTAATGTGTTGTTTGTTTACCTATGAAAATAAAATCTTACACTAAAACTAATATACTCAGTCATAAAATCACGCTACAACGCTTGAATTGAAAGCGGAATACACAATTTCAATACCAGAGATGAAATATAAACAAGTGAGTGTTACAATGAGTGCTATTCAGAAGTATGAAACCTATTAAATTATTGTTAGTTTAATTAAACATAAATTGCATAGTAGTTAATCAAAACCATTGAAGGATATTTGAGAAGGATTTTTGGATAGCTATAAGTTATTATTATGGCCCACAGTTGCTGCACAGCATCGGTTATGTGTATAGCCTATTACGTAACTGATACCCTACGCGAACAAGCATTTTGTGTTTTAGGCCTACTAAATACGCAGAAGCTGAGACATAGTTCAGAAGGACAGTTAAATTGTAAAGCTACCCTAACATAACTGCTGATGATAAGTCTTATCACATGAGATCGGATCTCGGTGGACTAATTCCGTAGAAGAGAAATTCCGTGCTTATTTTCTATGAGAATATGTGTTAAATATATCAGTAGCTGCTTTACTGTATCGCCGCCATATCTATAGGAACAAACTAGACCATATAGTACTTAAGATGGACTTTAGGCAAGAATAAAAAAATTTACATTAGAAATTTATTTTGTAGCCAACATTTACTATATCGATATGTATAGTTAAAAATAATAAACGACTCTGATCAGTACTACTTTAACAACATGCTGAACAGAATTTCGATATAAAGTGCAATGCTGTACAAGTATAACCAATACAATATATTATGGGTATTTTATATAAGTTATATACATTAGCAGTCAGAATATCAATAGAAATACTTGATTTGAGTGTTGTTGAGGCATCTAGCGGGTTTTAGACTATATATCTATTTAGCTGAGATTGTATAAATTATTATCACGGCAATTAATGTTACAAGATACATACCAATAATGGACTCCTATAACAAATAACATACAATTCTGTATTAACTACCAGGAGACGATATATTATTGACTGTGTTCAGAGATAACGCCAGTTTTTTTTCAATCTAGGTGCAACAGTTCCCAAGTTCACAAAAAGAACAATACGGTCGACTTCCTTCATAATTTGAGTGTTAACAGAGACTACCATTAGTACATTTGTAATATTGGCACACGATACAAATATTGCAAGCCGTCGTTTACAGTCAAAGTTTTTGTGAAATGTGTGTATGTTATTTCACTAAAGCAACTTTAACATCTGTACCTTTTGATGGGTTCCAATACCCTGTATTATGAGGAAAGTATAGATATGTTGGAAATTAAATTTAGAAAACTTGTATGGGTATTTTTTGTTTTTAATTAAAATAATATGGCAAAGTCAAAATATATTTCTTGTTTTTACTAATTTTTTAAAATAAAATAGCAACGATGCAACTTCCTATCTAACTGTAGGTTGTATTTTAAGTAACTATAGTGGATTTACTAAGCATTTTGTAGATCCAATTTAAACGTATTTTTAGCACGTTTAAAAAAGAATATTTAAGCCTTTCATCCATCCATTTCACGACTGTTTAGTTAGTATATTAGAAAGCGTAAGAGTTTAACAAATATGTGTTTATAATATATTTTTTAGTTTATTTTACATTGCATTTTTATACTACCAATAGCATATTTAAATCATGGAGAGATTTTTTTATTAACAATGGAAACTCACACAAAGTAATTCTTGTCTGATTCAACACTCATGTGCCATTACATAAAACTTATATCCTAAAACTCCCAGAAACAATTGGACCACATTATGCAATAACAGACCAACCGCCATTAGGCAACTTTTCAGGAGAGCCTATTGAAGTTTCATGCGTACTATACTACCATACTGTACCTAACCTATTAAAAATTTTCAGATATTTTGTATGTCATTAATTGTAAATACTGGTCAATTGCTCTACATATGTATGAGTATATGTAATATATTTATTTTTAATTAAGTTATGTCACTAAGTCTTTTATTGAAATATTGCAATGAACGAGTTTTTAGTTTTGCAAAAAGAGACCAAGCAACAATTTTGGCATTTAGTCTTTTGATGCATAACTGAACTTACTCTTACAAAATAAACTTCGAAGACCAGCTCAAAGTGTTTTAGAGCAAGTTATTTGCTTCGCTTAAGACAAGAAACATTGTAAATTTGTAACTTACATGGAATTAAATCAAAATCTCAAATTTCTAACTTTAATTTTGTGTGGTAGTCAAAAGTTTATAATATACATAAGAAAGGGTAACGAATAAAAAAATATACAATCCATTTTTGTTTCAGTATATTATAATACTCAAATGTAACATGATACAAACATTGTTCACAATGTTTATAAAAAAGTACAGTTAAAAGGAAACTTTAAGTAATAGCTTTGGTTTATTTTGCTATTTCAACATTCATCTTCTTCTTGGTCCACATCGAAATCCACACATCCTCCAAAGCCGTCGATGTCCGTCTGAAGCATTTCTGTCTGCATTTAAGTTCATGTAAAACTGTTTAGCGTCTCCTGGGATAAGATGAAGTAGGGAAGTTAGGTCAGCCAGTTTGGCAACGGTGATAGGTTTCCCATTGGGGCCATAGTGGGTTTCAAGTCTTTGACCGAATACGTTTCGCTCATCTTCATTGCTCGCATATGTTGCTGACCTTCTCGGTAGATTGCGCTCTCTTTTTAGAATGTCCAAGGACTTGGGGACATCATTGAAAGCCGTTGATAAGCCCTACAGAAAACTCACAGTCCCTATTAAGAAACTATTTCTCTGGTTCTGAGCCAGTTCACTTTGCTGCCGTCTATAAATTTTTTGCGGTTAGTTATAGCTTTCTCTAGCTTATGGCTGCTGAAAAAGTCTTCTTTTGTCATTCGAGTAACCACAAACTTGTTTTTTTTTCTTGCATTTACAATTACATTGATATAATCATCAGGTGTGTACAGTCGATTGTGCTTCTTTAGGGCACATTCAATGTCCCCAAATTCACTATCATTGGGCAGAAAAGTGTGCCCAGGTACCAAATACCTCATTCTTATAGTTTCCAAGTGGGGATTGGCTTTGAAAAATTGACTTGAGGAGTAGAACTATTTTAATGTTTCTATTTTGCCCCCCACATGAGTCCGACCATACAATTAACTCCTTGACATTTTCGTTTAAATGCATTTTAAAGTGTTTGATGATGCAGGAACCAACTTTCTTGTGCCCCTCTTCCTGCTTCACCTTCTAACCAAGTGTAGCAATATCCTTTGTTCTGTCTTTCCTGAATGAATCCCTAGGTTATACAACCAGAGTTTGCCTTTTATAAAAGACAATAATTTGTGGGAATTGCGTGGTAGAGGCAGTGTCTTCTGCATATCAAAGGTTAAAACCTCTAATTCACCTGTCCTCACTGGCTCTTTTTAAATCTTCTTTTCATCAGGGCTTGAGCATCATTGGCTACTTTAAGGTGCTCTTCATGTTTTAGCAGTATCTGCTCTTTAGATCCGTCTGCTGTTGCTGACTGTGCCTGAGCACTAAATGTGTCACACTTATTACATGTATCCTTTTTCAATGCTTTTCGTGTCAAGTTAAACTTACTGTAAAAAATCTGTTTGTATTTTTGAGAGTGACACTGGATTGTCAGGATATTCTTCCTTGTACATGCTATACATAAGAGGAAGGGTTGTTTCAGAAGTCAAATACTGTTTTTCATCATTACGCTCGCGGCAGTAATGCGATTTGTATTTGGGATATTTGTTAATATGTTTTCACTACTTCTTCTTCCTTAACTTGTGGTAATTTGTTGGAACCTCCACGGTTGGCCCCGATTGTCTGTTATAGGTTCCAAGTTTTTCTGGGCTTTGAAGATATGTATTTACTCTGCAGCTTGATATTCTTAATGGTCTGGAGAAACATGGCTTTTGCAAACAGGTTGTCCTGCTAAGGAATAAACTCTTGTATTTGATCGAACGGTTGGACCTATCACCCTTTTTCTTGAAACTGGTTTCACGGATACCTTAACTGCAAACAAAGAGACACTTAGCACTTAACGTGTCAAGTGACCAAAATCTGGTAAATTCTTTTTGTCGATCTTCAGTACTTATTTTTTTATTACACTTACATGAACACTGGTAGTCCCTAAACTCCTTGGGACTCAACCAATGTGCCTTTTGCATTGATGTAGTCTTGATTAGTTTCTACACCTTTTTTGTCGATCCGCTCTTGACTGATTCAGGAATCTTTCGCTTGCGTCCCTTTTTTTGGGGCGTCCTTGCAATAAAACTATATCATCTGGTTCTGCATGTCCATCAGCTGGATCTTGGACTTCTACTTCTTCTTCTCCACCAACTAACTGATCCTGGTTCTCTATCACTTTCTTCTCTGTCAACAAACTCCTGGTCCTCTACTACTTCTTCTCTGTCAACAAGCTCCTGCTCCTCTCTACTACTTCTCTGTCCAACAAACTCCTGATCCTCTACTTCTTCTCCGCCAACCAACTCTTGGCCCTCTAATTGCTTCTTCACTGCCAACCAACTCCTGGTTGTTTTTTGTCAGCTCATAATTTTCGTTTAACTGTTCTAAAATCTTGGGTCAAATTCACTTTATCTTCAACTGATGCTGGCTCACACCGACCACATCACTTACCTCAATAGTTTGTAATGAATAAATCAAATTGTATTAGAACATTGCTGGTTGTTTAAAGAACTCAACATGTTGATAGTCAACATTTTCTTGTAAAATTTTGGGACTGTTAATAGATAAAACTTTAACAGTTTCTTGCAAGACTTCTGAAATAAAAGTTTCATTTATGCTTTTATCAGCTCCATTTTCACAGCTGCTAATTAAAAAAGGATTAGCGTTTTCCAGATTTGCATAGGATGTCTCGGTCAAGAGTCCCATTGTCATTTGCATTAGATGGCTCACTAGGAGTATCATTGTTATTTTCTAAGTAGTTATATAAAGCCAGATTCATTACCTGTTTTCAGCGATGCCGGACATTAAAACTAGTGTCGACCGTGTATGAATCATTGTCTTGTAGGTCGATATACTGCAACATAGCAGAGTCAATGGCATTAGGCCTTGTAGAAGTTTCTTCTTTCTCTGGTGTAGGCCTATTGCGTGCAGTCCCTTCTTGCAGGTTGATATTTTGTTGAATGGCAGTATTATTGTTATTAGATCTAGTAGAAATTCCTTAAAATTTTCTCTATTGCTTGTAGTTCCGATAGCCTGAAAAGAAAGTACAAAAATCAATGTCTAGATAAGAATAATATTGATACAAAAGGTCATTAATCTGTGACTAAAGCGCCAGGCACTAACCAGGATGTTGGCAATTTATGTACATCCCAGTAATATCCGGCCTATGCAGCCGTTGGCAATTTCTTGCAAGTAAACAAAGTCCGGTTACTGGACATTGGCACTGAAAGGGTTAATAACTAAATAGTCCCTTTTGACTACAACTGATGATACCTTTCAAGTATAAAGTATACTAAGTTTGTGTCTGAAATTGAAAAAACTACTATCATCAAAAACCAAAACAATTACTGCTAGATATTTATAAAATATACAAACATTACAATTTAGTAAAGAGTGATTTCTGCTAACCGTTGTAAAATTAATGCAACAAGTTACACATTGTTACTTTTTAGGTTAGGGTTGTCCTAACCTTAATAGCCCCTAGGCTAAAGATGTGTATGGTTCTTACCTGTGTATTTTGTTCTTCAATAGATTCTGTTACTGCACATTTTCATTATTTCTTCTATTCCGTCTTTTTGACATCGTTAAAAGGGTTTATTTACAACCAACAGAAACAAATTCAACACTATTAGTAAACAGTTTTAAGCAACCATCAGCATTTTGGTTTAAAGAAACACAAATAAAAGGTCCAGCTGCAGTTATGCAATAATAGACCAACCATCATAATATGGCTTGTGGTCTATTGCAAAGGGCAGCTGCAGTTATGCAATAATAGACCAACCATCATGACACGGTTTGTGGTCTATTGTTGCAAAACTATAGACGACTTGGCCTTTTAATGCATAACTACTCAATCTTACCATAAGAAAATTTGTCGGTTGGTCTTTTTCTAGATATCTTTTAACCTAAAAACCATATGACTATGAAGTGTTTATTTTCTGACGTAGCTTTCAAAATTTGCCACCAGGTTGCACCAAAAGCTGGATTTTGGCTATTTTGGCGCTTGGTCTCTTATTGCATAACGTGGTCCAATTATACTATACAATTACTGAAAACTTCATTTCGGTAAATAAGATGGATCTATTATGACCAATATCAGACAAACTATGCATGCTTGTTACAGTTTAATTAATAACGTTTGAAAGGATGCTAGGAACTTCCTTTGAGAGAGTGGATTGAATTATGTCTTTGAATCCACTCAGTGACTGAAATAAACTAAATTTCTCAACATACCATTGCTTTCAACAAGACTACTCCTTTATTTGTGTGAAAGTAAAAAATATAGAATACCATAATTAAAAAATACATAAATTAACTTGAAAAGCGAAAATTTATGTTTTATCCTACATATATTGTTATATTTCGTAAATTTTCATTTTTATTTTATCTACATGAATGTGTTCACGGTTAATTTTACGAATAATGTCATATCATGTCGCACATTAATAAGTTTTTAGACCGTTGAACAATACTTTATTTTAAAACGTACGTCATCATCAATAACAATTTATCGATATTAAATATTAGTTCTTAGTTAAATATTAGTAATCGATTTCTATTACATAAGATTATGATATTATTTTAATACAACTCCCGTCGACAAAAATGTGCCAGAGCCGAGAGCTGCCAGACACCTACTGATTATATTATACTGAATTTAGGAAATAGTTCTATGGTTTTGCGGAATCGGTCTTCTGGTAATAGGACCTTTAAAATGAGATTGTTACTATACTATCTTAGTTTTTAAAATTATCCACAATCCCCCAGTTAGTTTTAGGTTTAGTTATGAAGTTCCAAATATCCCAAAAACCATGAAGATTTAGTCTTGTAATTACAAACGTTAATCACACAGCCATGTTACTAATACCAGTATTGAGATTAGGTTAAAAAATATTTGAAAAGTGTTAGATTACTTTTCCTAGTTTCAAGTCTATATCAAGAGAGACGGCCAAACGAACAAACAAACAGACGGAATCTCGACTGACCTTTTAACCCTAACATAAAAAGTTATTTGTTTCAATAGCAACCTCCAAGTTTAAATTCTATAGGTCCTGTGTATCAATAGTTACCAAAAAGATGGTCAGGCGTGCAGATTTACAGATGGATCCTCCTTTGACCCCAAAAGCTGCATGGATTTTCCTTGAGTCAATAGAGGCATTGGACAATGTAATTACTAATGCTACTGTAAATTGAACATTTAATCTGTTAAAACTGCCTCCCAAAAATCAACTTTCTCAAAATAGTACGCCTTTGTCTCCTAGAGGGATGCCCTGAGTTGATATGTGTATGCGCTGTGCGTGCGTACGTGCGAGTGTGTGTTGCGTTTCTCTCTCTCTCTTTCGCATAGAATTTAAACAATTTAAATAAAACCAGACATATTTTTACAATATCTTTTTATAGCAAATAAATTATATCATCTTAAAAAACTATTACTAAACATCATATTTTGTTGAGATAGTCTAAGAATATTTGGATAATCCCTATAAACTTTCCCCACTCCCCCCCCCCCTTATTTAAACTTGTTTCTTTAAACAGCGTTCTAAAATTGGGCATTTACCTTATTACAAAATAAACAAAATTATCCGTAACACAATTAGAACCGACTTGGAAACGTAACAGCCAGGGAATATTGGCATTTAACACTGCCAGTTCAGAGCTAAGGTTTAATCCGTCATTCTAAAGCTATAGATTATAATTATTAATCATGAAAATTAACGCCAAAAAAACCATCCGGAAAGAACACCTTTATTGTCCTGCTCTAACAAACAAAGTCATGCTCACAATAATACTGCTTTGTTAATCATTTTTTACATTCCTGTTATACAATCAGTCTGATTCAAATTTACAAACAACACACTCTTCTTATTAAATCATTAAAATGTGTTACGAGAAAACTTTGCCCCTGTTTATTTCTGCTTTGGCTTCACACCTTTACCTATATTGGCAAAACTACCTTAGTAATAAACTATATTAAGAAAGTCAATTATTATTATATTAGTGGTGCCGAAGGCTCCTTTTAAAAAGCTAGAAATATGGAAATGGAAATATGTGGTGGTTCTAGGAATTTTATCATAATTTTCCAAAATGGATTTCGGGTATGAAAAAATATTGATTTTATGTGAAATATTCAATAATGTTAATCAATATAGCTTATTGTCTTTAAAATTTATTGTTTGTTTTTTTTTGGGCCCGTAATTTATGACGGCCCTGCCTGAAATGTTTTAATTTTAATTTTGCCGGATGAAATTATTAAATCGCCATTGTAATGGGGGAAACTATAACATATATTTCGCCATCTACACGTTACAATTTAAAAGAAAGATCTTTAGTTTTTTTATGGTTTCTTCCTCATTAATTGAAAGAACCAACCATTAGTATCTCAAATGTTTATGTCTGAACCTTACCGACACAAATATTTAACATTAATTAAGTCTTCCATACGTGCATGAATAAAGGATATAAGTTATGGATACAGTTCCCAATGTATGGCGGATATTTCAAAATGTACTAATAAAGGTGGTAGTGAAAGGAAGCAGGGCGAAAGCTCCACAATGACCGTAATTTGTGCGGATTTGTGGCTGGGCTGATCACAACTGGTCTGTTTGCCACCTAAATTGTTACAATAGGCATTTTATCCTCGACAATCCAGCTACTTATTGGTCTACACATTTTTTTGCAGTTTATTAGAAGAACCGAATAACCATTAAGTATCATAAACCATAAATGTTTTCAGTTGCTACTAATCTTCTTTCCGCTAAAGTGTTAACAACAATTGTTCGGTTCACTGTATAAACAAATTAATGCATATAAAAACAACACTAGATAAATAAAATGTATCCCAGCTAATAACATGTTATGTAATATGATGACTGATAGCCCGTGAACAGCTGTTCTACACTTTACAGTGTGCACTAAACACTTACAACATAGGGGTACATTAACACAGTATTGATTTTTAATACATAAGTCAGAGGCATTGTTCTAAAGACTAAATAATACGTGCAATCATTTTTAAATGTTGTCTTAGTACCACAATTTATAGGGATTTACTTTCAATAAACATATATTTTTGTATATTTTTGAACAAAGAACTGTTAATACGAATAGCCGGAATTCAGCGGCAGTAGTTGATGTAAATCACATTTTACTTCCTCAATAATTTTTGTATTAATTAATTAGTTCTGCAATGGATTTATACATTTGTAAGGAGTTTGTTTAAAATGCACAAAGGTATTCCCATGTTAAATTCCAAATAAATTATATAAACAATTTAATTCTACCTGTATGACTTATTCTAGTGCTTAACTGTCAGATAATTAATATGGGCGCTGAGAAATTACTATAAAATAATGTGTAACGTTTTAATCGAGAGGTAATATTTAAGTTAAACCAAAGGATATAACTCACTGATTGTCTTATGTGTCGATAGCCGGTTTGGAATTATATTAATACCATCAGGTAATGAGTATTTATCATCAAATAAATAGTGCAATGTCACCTAAAAAGAACCCCCCCCCCCCCCCACCCCCCCCCCCCCCCACCCCCCCCCCCCCCCACCCCCCCCCCCCCCCACCCCCCCCCCCCCCCACCCCCCCCCCCCCCCACCCATGGAATTTTGTTCAAAAATTTGGTCAAAAATATGCAAGACAATATACACAATTGAAACAATCATATACTGTGGCAGTAAGAATTTTTAGATAATTTATTCGTACATCTATTGTAAATATTATGGTACTAGAAAAGTTAGTTACAGTTTAACTGGTGTACATGAGAATCTCAAGTTAACAAAAGTAATTTTCGGTCTTCAGGAAGTATAAAGACATGTGGCAGGTAGTCTACATGATATATTGACTAGGCAGTGATAACTGTCGTTGTATGAACACCAATTGAACCACTGGGATTGATTTCCAGTCCGTTCTCTTTGTTCCGAAACATCATTGTACTGTGATTACGGTCAATTGTGTAAGATCAAACATACCTATTGTCCTTTGTCCCTCCCTGTGCTAACTGTCAGTAAGTTCCGAGTGACATCTCAAACCATCCAATATAGTCGAGCTGTTACTAATTCTTTGTCTACCATCAGGTATGGGGAGGGTATCCTGCTGACCAGATTACAGTTGTATCCGCTTAAAATCATTTGTGATTTTATTTGTCCCAAATAAAATCCGTGGTGAGCCAGCCACTTGTATATTACTTATTGATTATTAATATGTCATAAAACAATATTCCTGCAGTTAAAGCTAATATCCAACTACATATTCGTCCCGAGGCTGTACTTCTGTATCGTAAAACGAGCCACTAGATGGTTTCATATGTAAATGTAGTAAACAATGCGTGAAACGTGGCTTATATCACAATTGCTTTATTCAGTATTCCAATGTTTCCACGGTTTGTGTTTCTTTTAGGTATTACCTATTTCCATTTACAAATGTTGTAAGAGTAGTTTTGTTGAACATCATATCAGACCTAACCTTGAAATTAGAGATTTGGTTAACAGTTTTACCTGAACTGTGTTGAGGGTATATTTGAGAAGGTTGATATTTCAACCTGTAAGTTTTTTCAAATTAGCAATAATACTTTTGTATTTATAGTATAACTTCTTATTTCCTAAAAGGTGTTTCATTCCTGGTATCCTACCTTAGTTATATATATAGTCAACACATATTATCCCAAACCCTGTTAATAAATACTGGTTGTTAAGTATCAGTATAATTCCTTTGATGTTTCTTTGAAACTGAATTCCAGGCAAAATAATAACATACATGATTCATGGAATAATAATCTTTGTTTCGTCTTGAATATTATAGCCGAACACCGAAAACTAAACCTATGATCAGCTATGGTCCGTAAGAATTATATGAGGAATTTTTGTATTTGTAAATATTATCTTTCATACGAGACATCTAATCTTAATGTATTGTTAATTACCATTTGTAGAATAGAAGAGTAAAATTTTCTGTTGATTCTAGATTAATTTGCCAAATTGAAATGGATATCAAGTAATAGTGAT
Organism: Homalodisca vitripennis; assembly: GCF_021130785.1. NCBI lineage: Eukaryota > Metazoa > Arthropoda > Insecta > Hemiptera > Cicadellidae > Homalodisca > Homalodisca vitripennis. The sequence goes on from NC_060207.1 coordinate 196,754,944, forward strand.
GTTCTCTGGAACGAGAATCAAGGTATCTTGATAGTATGTTCTCGAATAAATGGCTTTAATCCCATCGCGATTTTGTTTGAAGGTGAGTCAGGTCCCGCCTTTCTCGTTTTCTTCTTCCCTTTTCTACTAGAATAATTTCAATATATATCTGCCTACTTTGATTCTGCATTCCTTTTTTAAACGACTGGCCAGGGGCAGGAATTCTGACGACGGTGGCATGTGAATTGGTGCGCAACGATCGATATAAAATTATGTAATATACACCACTGAAGTTTTTCGTCGTCTACATTTTCAGAAGAATATTTGAAGAACTATGGTCCGCGTTTTAAGAAAATAATTTTGTGTTCATTTTTTTTTTTTTTAAAATCTTTATTGCTATATTTTTCCAGTAAAATGTAAAATTAAAATCTTTATATTATAACATATAGGAGTTAATATACTTACAATTTTTAATTTTATAATAGTTAATATTTGCATGTAATACTTTTCAATATTGAGTATTTACTACTAAAGATCTCCACCGCCATGTTTTAAACGTCTATTCGGTACAATATGTTAACGGCTTGACTGTTTTATAGTAGTACTCTCTTAGTTAGAGATCTAAATAAACAGGTATTTAATAATAACCACTGACATTGTTGCACTAATACTTGTTCATATCTAAGGTTCAAATTTTATGCAATACTGGAACATAAAGACAGATACACATTCCAAAGAACTGATAAACAAATACTCATAATTTGCCTGATGATTATCAGATTCTATATTGAAAACGAGTATATTAATAATAATGAAGAAAATAAGAAAACTGATTGATCAAAAAATATTAGAAAAGAATATATTGTATCTGTAAATATAAAAAATATGCATTAAAAAGATAACATACTTTTATTAGAATTGTTAATTAAGATGTTCAGGGCAAATTCCACAAACAGGTTATTTAATTTTTGGTAAGTTAAGGTTTTTAAATTAAGTGTAATATGCTTTATTTGTCTACGTAAAAGTAGCTAAGGACTGTGGAAAAAATTAAGTTGTTTCTTAGTAACCTAAGTACATTTATATTTTTATATTGAGGAATTTACAATTGTTTTATCACATCATTTTAGGAGTTGAAATATTGTTTAGTAGTCATAAGCTATGTATTCAAGATGAACGTTTAGCTAATTACATTATATTGCAAATATATTTCAATACTTTAAAAGCATAGATGTCCTAGGAGTAACGTTTCCGAATTTGTGTACAGTAATTAAAGTAACAATAAAATGAAATGGGAAAAGTCAAAAATATATTACATTGAGCTGAGCAAGATAGCTAGACATAAAAAAGAGTGTTATTAATGTACGTAATGTCCCCTCCACTCATAAAACCGCTGTAAAAGTATTACATATTGTGGTTTGTTCTGCGGAAAACAGAATGGTAACAGTAACTGCACATATTAGTGGGTGGGCACCTAATGTGTGGAAAGTTAGTGCGTATCTACACAATGAAAATACTAACATAAAGGTTATAAGTGGTAATTTTTTTTGTTACTTAGTTCATTTTTAATCCACGTGTTTTAAAAATATTTTCAGCTCAGTTTAAATAATAATACGAGTATATGACATTTTGTACTTAAAACGATGGCACTCAAAATAAAATATTTTGGTGTTGGTTTTAGTTTCAGTTATTCATCCACATATGTTAAAAACTCAAAGTACAGTTTTTATATAATTTTTGAAAGCATTGCAATGAAAAGAAGGTACTGACTAATGCATTGGACACGATTATTCAAATACTCTGAATGGTTTGATGAGTACGTTTAATAAAATTATTATGTGCTAATTTTTTTAGTTATATATTTTTTATACTTAGTGACTTTTAATTAAATAAAACTCAAATTTACAAATTAAGTGTTTTTATCAAACAAATTAAAATGCAATAAAATATGGTGTTACTATTTGGTTCGATAGTTATTGGTTAATTGAATTATTAAAAAAGACAATACCCACTTACTTATCCGATAGGTTTTATACCCTATTAAATGATCTTTTTTGTCTGAAAGATAATATTATAATCATGGGTATAGTTTTAAACTAAAGTTATTGTTTTGATTAGACAATTTTTAGAAATTTTGATTTATTCATTGAAAGAACATTTACCATAAATATAAATGAGTAACCAAGAATAATGCCTTTATTTAAATAATTACAGTTCTTACAGTATGATTGGTCTTACAGTGGAGAACTGTAGCGACTTGTATTATATATATTTTTTTTATTTGTTTTTTTTTAAGGGCATTTGTTAGATACAGTGTCCACACCAGTCCACACCAGTCTCTGTTACTGATGCTGGCTAGCTCAGGGGAAAGGGGGGTAAGTTGTTCCAAGTCCTAGCCGAAGTCCACAACAACGACAAAAAATGTTCAATATTTATTTTTGGGCGCCACCTTGTTTTGGAAGGAGACTCCAGGGACTGTAACAAGGAACCAGTCCTTTCCAGGTTCCGGGACTTCACCAGGGTAAGCAGGTGTAGGGACCCAAGAGAATTACCAAAGGTCGATGAACCGTTTACAATAAACGTTAAATTTAATTGTGAGAATAAGAATATATTTATAAAATTAGTAATTAGGAAAATGTTTGGCGTGACTCAAACTATATTAATGTAACTATATTATTGAATCCTTAGCTTTTCTTGGATCTTAGTAGAGTACTTTATAATAAAAGTATAGGAAAATTATGGTTAAGCTGTGAAGACGGAATACTCAAGACTACAGAACTTTACAGACTCGAGTTATTGCAAATAATTCCCGTACAGGTCAAAAACGTGATCCTATATTGTTTTATAACAGTTACGGCCAGTATTGCCTCTAATCTGCGTTACAGTGAAACAAAACAACTAGATATAACCAAGACTATTACTGATATAACCACACAGATTTAGATAAGATATCTTAAGATAATTAAACCCTACTTACAATACAGATATAATTAAACAATTAACATAAACCAACTTAACTACCTAAAGACAGTAAAAGAGTAATAATTGATGCAAACTCTTATTTCTGGAGTCCCAGGCGCTGAGTATCCTTCGAGAGGTATACCGAGAGGAATGGTCCCAGTCTCGGAGAGGAATATAGTATACCTGATAGATCACCAGAAAATTTGTAAGTCACTCACCAGAAGACGACAAGTCCACGCCCGGTAACTTCAACGAAGTCGACCGAACCGAGAGGAACAACACGACCAGCGGGTGAACCGGATGTGCGGTACGGCAGTGTCGGTCGGTACGGCACGGCAGACGAACAGGCGCGTGCCGACAACAGCAACTCGGAGAGCGCAGCAACAGTGGGGCTAACAGACTTATCCTCAGTCCAGCAGCCACGATCAGACTCCAGGTAATAAAAACCCTCTAAAATGTTCTTCTGAAAACCAAAGTAATCTACCGTAGTGTAGAGGGGTTCATCTAGTGTCCGATGTCCTATCATCAATGCCCAGAAGCCACTAGAAAATGTTCCTTACTGGTAGGCATGTTTAAACAGGGATGCCGTTATCAATTTATCAATGTCAATATCACTATCAACAGCCTGCCCTACCGGTAAACAGCTGTTGACCTACTGTTAGCAGTAGCCGATGTCCTTCACTCGCCAAAATGAATTTCTCCTGCGCCCTTATGGTAGGTTAGGCATAAAATGCAAACACTATCCATGGCTTGAGTATAGTATTTTCGTCCAAACGTTAAAGGCTAGACTCTTTTAAATTAGAATATTTTGTATGAGGTGATCAGGCTCATTTGGGACAATACTAATTCAAGTAGAAAGCATGTTTACAATACAGCAAGAATATTGTGGTACTGAATTGTTTGTTTACAAACGCTCTGTTATAGTTTTCGTGTATCACAGAACGTTAACAAAACACCCCGTTTACCGAATTATAAATGTAAACAGCTGATTTGTATTAACGGACTGATAGTGCCAATGGAACAGAAATGAGCATAATACGGCACAAATCCAAGCATGCATAAAAACACTTATAATCCAATAAATTCTATCATACTTCAACCTAATACTTTTTAATTGCCCTCATTTACTAAATAGCAAATCCAAACATACCTATATTCAGTAGCTATTTATAGTGAGGATATGTCTACAGGCAGGACAGACTACTAGTAGACCACGCTAATGGGAGACCTCTGTAGTACAGCCTCCGGATGCTACAGAGAGCACATTGTTCCTGCTACAAGCTATACGTCGGGGAACTACTGTATTCACTAATAGACCACGCTAATTGGGCCCACCAGACCTCTGTAGTAAACAAGCCCTCCGGTGTACAGGAGGAAAAAAAGCGCACTGTTTCCTGCTACTAAAGCCTTATACGTCTCGGATAGACACCTGTATTCGACTAATTAGACCACGCTAAATGGGAAGGACCTCTGGTAAGTACAGCCTCCGGTGTACAGGAGAGCACATTGTTCCTGCTACGCATAGCTATATGTCGGGGAATTACTGTATTTACTAGATAGGAGCCACCGCTAATGTGGAAGAGAGAGGCGAGGGTAATTGGTGAGACCTCTCAAGTGTAGTACAGCCTTCGGTAGTACAACGGAGGAGCACATTGTCTCCTAGCTATACAAAAGCTTATATGTCCGGCATACTAGTAATTCTCATCTACATAGGACCAGACACAGAGGATATTTCCAGGAACTTGCTGTTATCGGGAATGTGTTATCTACGAAATGCTATAAACGATTATCAAATAATTTATTCTTTAAAATTACGTTAATCTCTCCCTATTATTTAATTACTTTTAATTGTAAAATAAATAATCTCAAAAACTCTAGGTAACAAACTGTTAAAAAGTATCAGATCTTAATCATCTCTTGTGTAAAGATCTAGTATTCTAATTAGGTAAAATTCTGATATGGAAAACAAATAATTTTATATTTTATATTCTCCCCCCCCCAAATTATTTTATATTGAACCTTAGAGTTTTAAATAATAATTTAATAATTTACTAATAGCAAATTCACTGACAGATATTAGTCACAAAAATACATCTTGAAAAATAGCCTTTACAACCCTAAGTGATATTTAAATACCTAACCTAACTGAAAAAATTGTTGTTTATTGAGATTTTACAATCGGATACACTGATGCCAAATATTTAAAGATTGTGCTCTAATTGTACCATATCGTATCTTCCCTTTTTTTAGTTCGTAAGCATTTTCATAGGAAGAAAATTGAAGGACATTTCATTATAAAATTATTATAAATTCAAGAAAATAGACTTTATAACCACTATTTTCTATATACACTGGTTCGAAGGTTGATATTATACACCTTTGTATCATACCAAAATAAAATTTAATTATCTTAAGAAAAATTAATCTCAGTTTGGCTTTAAATGAAATTATTTACGTGCAATATAGGGTATACATGTCTAGCAAATGTTCTTAGTTTTTACAGAACAAAACTATAAATTAACCCTTTTAAAACGAAATACGGTCTTGGGAGACCGCTAGGGTACTTTTGACTTGAGAATGTGGTAGTACTACTTGGACCTTGGAGGCGTACGCGCCTGTACCTATCCCCGCCCACCCTCTTTTTTCGGTCGATCAACACTCTTCCTTCCCCTCAGTTCGCAGTCCCGTTGTTAAGCCAGTTAGTTGTGACTTATAAAAAATCTGGCCGTCCTTATAATCCGGTATTTCTCTACGCGCTGCCCGTTTTTAGCGTCTACATAAAGATATTTCTGGAATGAGCTCCCAAAATAACATTTTGAACTTTTCTTATTTCTTTGTTTATCTTACTTTACATGTATTAAAATAGAGTGAAACATTTGTAAAGTACTTGTTAATTGACTGTATAGTGGGTGTGGAAATGAGTTTTGAAATAGTGGAAGTAGTGAAAAAGGGTCTGGTTCATTCACTATGGATCGTCAACCACCTTCATCAGTTGTGACCAAAGATTTTAGCAGTGATGTGGACTTTTCGATACCCAGGATCCAGAGACTCATTGAACGATGATGATAACCTTTCTAAGTTAGTTCAGAAGCTGACGATTCGGATCAAGATCCCAACTATGTTCTCATCAGACAAGCGACAGCTCCAATGTGACTACAAAGAACTCCATGATGATGATGAATAATGCTGAGGATCGCGGTAGGTGTTGTCACTGTAGATCCACGACCTAGATTTCAGCACCACAAGTTTTTACATGGAAAACAACGGATATGAGTGGTAGCACTGTTGAGCCTCCAAGAAATCGCGAACGCCCAGCTCACAATAATTTATTTAGGGGGCTGTCTGGTCTTACTGCTGAGTCTAAAGCTGTGGGCGAAAATCCAACCAAAAAGGACGTTTGGAAATTGATCTTCACAGATAGTATGAATAAGATACTATAGTGAAGGGAAACCAATTAGAAAGCTGACAGTGCTTGAGAGAAGAATAAGTGACCAACACATCAAAAGTATAATTTACAGTCCGTGTGATCAAGTAGAGGTAAGAGCTCTTTTAGAGGTAGTTTTCTTATACTACTCAATAGTTAAATCTGGACATGAATAGATATGAGAGCTCCTTGATCACAAATGATCCTACTGGGCGACCAATATTTTTAGCTACCAAATGTCGTGATAAAAGGTTTTGAATTTTAATATCTTGTCTACGATTTGAACGACTCCACGACAAGAGAACAGCGCACGGCAGAAATAAGCAGCAGCATATCTGAATTTATCGAATCAACTAATCTCAAAAGCAGGGGGTTTTTTTGTCCAAAAGCAATTGTAACTGTGGATGAGATGCTTTAGGCCTTTTATAGGGGCAAATGCACGTTTTCAAACAGTATATGCCCAAAAAACCACAAAAATATGGCATAAAAAATCTTTTGTAGGCCGTTTCAGGTAGTTCGTATCACTGGTAAATGCTTTTATACACTGGTAAAAAACTGTTACAGTGTTTGGTCTCACTCCACACAGAGATGAACAACAACTACTGAAGATACGGCAGACTGTTTCAAAAAATTAACAAAGCATATATGAAAGAAACCCAATCGTAATGTTACTAGCTGGAACATTGGTTCACTTCCTCGAGCTAGTTACCAATTGAAAAACTAAAGGGAGATAAGCATTTGTTGCACCTATTAAAAAAAACCAAAAAAGAGAATATCCTCCAGAATTTTTACCTCACAGGCAAAGACGGTTGTGGATTTCTGCTGATGCTTTCCACAATAACACAACGTTTACTTTCTGTTGTGGCGAAGAAAAATAAGGCCCGTACTTCTTACTTTCCTCGATGCACCCGATATTGAACAAATTGCTGAAATAAATAAGCTGAAATTGTAGATACTACCAAATAAGACTAAGGTGTGGCGTTGATACCCAAGATATGAAGACATCTTATCTATGGGAGGTAATCGATAAGGACTCGTAGTTGGCCAATGGCAGTATTTTTTATGCCATAATTAATTATGCCAGTGTTAACCGCGTTCATAATTTGTTTCTTTGCTATCGGGGAAAAGTCCAACGTTTTGACGGCCCACCGCCTGACACGAATCAGTTTATAAAGCAGCTGGCTATTTGACTAGTAAGTAAAGCCTCATATTAGAAGACGATCTAAAATGGCCTAAACTTGAGAAGCAGACCTAAAAAGACCATTCTTTCTGTTCTTGGGACAAGAACAGACGAGGAGAAGTGCGTGACGATCGCCTACAAAAGAAGGAAAAAACCTGCAAGTCATAGCCCTTATATGAAAAGAAGAGTAAAACCCAATACTAAAATGCATTGAATGTGTGAACGCCTTTAGATGGATATGCTCCCCAAAAGTGTGCCTAAAAAATGTGCAAGGTAGAAATGATGTGTTCATCATTCATACCAGGAATATTAAGATTTCGTGCTGATTACTCTTATTTAAGCTACGTTTTTTAGTTACGTATAACCATGTTCAAGAAAACCAAACTTAAAGTGTAAAAGTGTCATTTTTTCAATTATTCCTTTGTTTCAAATCCAACAGAAATCCCCTTGATGATAATAAAGTAATAACCAATACTTAAATTATCAAAGCTTTGCATTTTAATGATAAGATTTAACCTTTAAAAGGCTTTTTCCAATGTAAAAAAAAAAACAAATACTAGCGGTCCATGACAGAAACCGGTATTTCTCTGGCGAAAAATCGGGCGGTCTGACATACCGCTATTTCCCTGGCGAGTCAAAATGTCCTAATTTCGTTTAAGGGTTAATCAACGTATTCAGTAAAAAAATTAAAAAAAATCACAAAATATAAGCATTGGTTTCTGTCCTTATTTCAACGTCTTTAACATTTCTTTAATAATAGTTGGGGGGGGTTTATAAAGCTATTTATTATATATAGAAATAGATATAAATCTTGGGTAATTGCTTACGGTTATTAGGTGGAATAGAAATTACATGCAGTTACCCTCGGCTTTAAGCACATGGCAATTTGGCCATTGAATAATTTTTACGTCACATCACTCCCCGGCATAAATCCTTCAGAAAGGCGAAACAGTCCCAAAAATAAATTATGTCTAGTGTATTCCATTATCCTAGTCCACCATTCATTAATAATTGAACATAAAGTCAGAAAGTTAAAAGCTTTTTTGGGACACCAACGATATAACACACACCTTTAGCTGTAACACTCCATGATATTTGAGATGTAATAGCTTCCAACAATAGATAAACACAAGAAGAAATATTTCATATAACATTTATATTAAAATTTTACATTGAAATGCACATGTGCAGTAAAGTTTTATATCTTTATGTACCCAACCCCGCATTTTTTTTTTACTTAGCAGGCAGCATAGAAATTCAAACCAAAATCATTAGATTATCCTTCTATGAAGATTGCTGGCCATCTTTTAATCAATTATAGGTTGATTGATCTTTATGAATATGGCTTTGATATTCATTATGTAGGGGGATGGGGGACGATGAACAAGAAATTTAATGTTTTCTGGCCGAGTTCGAAGGACGAAAATTAATATGTGCAGTAGGGACTTTTAGTTCCATACATAGAACAAAACTAGTTTTAAAGACACAAACTTTTAACTTTATTGAAATTACATTAGTTTGTCGCATTTAGAAATTTAAATAGTGCAATATATAAAACTAAAATAAATTTGTATTGTTCTATGCGTTAATATATAAAATATTTTCTAAATACTTACCACCAAATTTAATCAATATTTATTAAATAAAATAATTCTATTTTAAATTTAATAAGACAGACACTTTTTGTGTTTTTAAACTGTAATTTTCAGTCAGCATCAACTCTACAGTACAAGCTGAAATTCCGACCTATACGAATAGATAAAATCTTACATCATTCTCATCCCAGCTTTCAAGAAAAGTCTATATACTTAGAACGATCTTGTGTACATACAAGCACACTCTTATAAAAATAAACTTAGGCATAGTACAGTCAAAATTTCACACTCAAATTTAATATAGGACTAACTAAATTTATGTTTTTTATGCTGAATTTTAAAGTTAAAATATGACCCTACCGTACCATGACATACATTATTATAATACTACAAAATGAGGATAGCTTATGAAACATATTACCCAAAGAGCAGTTTATCAATCTTACCGCCAGAATATTGAATAAGGTTAGCATGAATTTGCCACGTTGCAATCTTTAATTACATTTTATTCATTAATTAGAGTTTTTTATTATAACTGACATCCATGATAAATTATTTAAACAAATTATTTTTGGTAGGATCCATATATAAACTATTTAAATGCCAGCCATCTCACACCACCTTATTTCACAATACCAAAAAGGACCTAATATAGGTTGTGTTTTGTGATTGTGTGTATTATAGTTCACAATTTCGTAGTTATAGGCTTATTATTAATAATGAAATACATGTGAAGCGGTTTATAATATAGACGAATAGGATTAACAAATTTCAAGGTCCAAAAAACATAAAATACGGATGTATGATAAAAGTCTTTTAGTTTTGTGTGTCATTTCCATAGTTCTTGTTTGCTTTCCGTTCTACTTTTACGTTCTGAAAAATCTCAGCCAACGTTTTTCCTACAATATAGTCTATACAATGTCATATGTAATGATTTTCTATTTAATAATGTTAAGTTTTCATACAAGCACAACATACATTACTTTTTTAACTTCAAGCGTAGTTACCTTTCTAGATTGCTTATCAGACCGCGAAGAACATTGAAATTATTTCTTGATATCTAAGACATCACTAACGAGCCACACCACTAAATTTGTTACTCACAAACAACACGTACAAATTTGCTTTCTAAATAAAAAAATATGTTCAAAGCACGGTTTCAATTACAGATTCTACTTTTATTTCTAAATTTGCTTAACATAACGAACAATATAATGGCTAAGAAGACAAATAGAACTGGCTATATTACATGAAGTCAATATATGTGAAAAAAATCTGTCAGCCATTTCTGATATACTTTGTCGGGTTTTTTTCATTGTTAAATAATTTCTTTAAAGATTAAGTTTCAGATAAACTTATTAAGCACCCGAAATATTATATATGACGTAATTGAGGTAATTTCTTCACAGAGAATAAAGATGGATGCCTCTAATATTGCTGCGACTAGAAAGTGGGGAAATTTAATAAAATGACAAAAAGAGGAAGATAAAGTCTTTGCGAATGCCAACTTGACCTTCGGCTATAACCTTCTTACACACATCTCTGATGTAGTACTTGACGTTTCCAAACGAATTAATGTTACTTTTTCAAGGCTCAAACAACTACGAACAGACAATGAAATACTGATCAAGCAGCCCCACTCTGTTGGTTATTTGAATATTGATCCCCATATTAGTATAAATGCATTTTATTACTTATAGAAAATATACTAAAACAGACGCATTAATTAAACCACAAAATAAACACCGTTGGGTGGTGGTGAACCAATCAGTGGATAAATTTCTACGCCATTGCAGTCGAAAAATATCCAATTGATGTTTTGTATTCTGTTTCGGAAATTATAGTTTTATACGATATTTAATATTCATATAGTCCTCGGTAAAATTATCAGATTAATTTATATACTTTGAATGTTACACCCCCTCTCATTGTCAATCGAGATTGTGACTACATAATATAACTTGTATTAAATCGAATAAATATACTTAAAATCTTTGCTGCGGGGTTGGATCTCACTGGTTTTCTTTTGCAATACCACTGTATTCCGGCTTCACATTCTTAATTTTTTTATAATTGAAATTTAAATAAAGTTAGTTTATGCCTTTAGAGTAAGGTGTAATTTCATAATGAAAATATTTTGCTGATCTAAGCGAAAATCTTTAAATGGCAAAAGTAGTGTAAATGATGCTAAAATTGATATATCTACAGACAATTATATATATATATATATATATATACAATACTATACAAAAAGTTAATTTAGTCTATCTATCAAATTATAACTTGGAAAAGTATGTACAAAAAAAGTATGATTATTGTGTGTGGCTACATAGATTTCAAAAGGTTAATCCAGCAACAATAAGCAACGGCAACTAGTTCTTTCCACATGGTGATGAGAGAGAGCTCATGGTGTTTTCTTAAGTTCAATAGGTTTTTAAGCTATTTAAAACTCTTTCCCATTCCACTAACAGACCCTGAACATGTTTTAGATGTCATTAGACTAACCCATACTGTAACTACCCCAAAATGTTAATTCATCTCAAAATACTTCATAAACAGATTTTCCGAGATTTTCCCGAGCCGGTAAAACCCATCAACCTCCCTGTCAGGAACCACATGGTAAGATTTAAATAGTTAGAAAAAACAAACTAAAAATTTATCAATTAACAAGCATAGCTTATTATTTAGTTAGGTGTAAAAATAATTTTTCATTGTTTTAGATTTTTAAACAAACCCTCCTCTCATGAAAGAAGGACAAGTGCTCTGCGAAACTCTGGCATATGTATATTTTACAAAAATTCACAAGGGATTGCATACCTTAGTAATTCAGAGTTCTTATAATTAACCGTGTATGAAATGTTAGGTATTACAACTGGGACTCAGTATTGCAACAAAAAGAACTCAAAAATAACATGTCCAGTGACCACAAGCAGTTACCGGTGCTCAGTGAAACGCGCAATAGTTGTAACCAATCCACATCCTCACAAACCGTCAAAATCCACTAACCTTTTTGTAATTAACTGGAACATGTATGGTACGCGAAGTGATTGGATGAACTCCTTGTCAATTACTTTAGGTAATTTCAAAAGTGTGCCAGAAGTATATGTTATTGTTTTACTCTCCTCACCTTTGCATGAACTCACAGTATTGTACCTATATTAATTGACAAAATTACAAATTTCTGAACAAAACGAGCTTATTTCTTATATATTGCCGTTTGGTGTTATCCATAAAATAGTAGTGCTAATAAATGGCATTGAGAAAATATCATTATTACTATTATGTTGCACCATAGCTAGAATTTCTATTTGTGTTAACCACTGCGTTATAAGGCCAGGATTGTCAATCATGTTGCACTCACAAATTTTCCATGCTCAGATCGAGTGAACATTTCTTCAGCCGTAAGTAGAGAGACTAAAACACAAATAATCAAACAGTATATTTATGTTTTGATTACGATTTAAAATGTAATAGTGAACAATTTTACACTTTGATATTAGCTTTAACCTTTTATGTTAGTCTAAAATTTTTAAATTTTCCACACACATTGAGACAAACTTACATAATTTTAAAAAACTGTTGAATAAAATATTATCTTAATTTTATATTATCTAGTGATATTGGTTTATGCGCCATTAAAAACATACATAAATTAAACTAACAAACGGCTGTTTTAACCACAAGCGTTTCATTAGTTTGGATGAAATGAGTTAGGAACATTTGTAAGTAAGTCAACATACTGCATGAGACCAACAATTCAACTTAGTTTTTTAAGGGTGCCATAGGGCAAATTATATCATCAAAATATTATTTTTATTTGTTCTTATTTAAATTATATGCTACAGAAATGCCGTGAAAGAGACCCATATTTATCCCAAGTTTATGGTTTTAACGGTATTTACAGCGTAAGGAGTTACTTACCAATATAATTCCTCATTCCTAAATGTTGAATATATAGGCATACTTTTTAGAGCAGTCCCTCTTGGCGAAATTATTTGCAGCAGTCAAAACCACTCTCGTCGGCCTCTCTTGTCAAAGCAATTTAAGCCTCCTCTTTTATCACTTCCGTAATTTTAAATATTAGCGACAAAGGAAAAAAACAATCATTATCGACACGAAGTGCATTTCTCAACTGTTGTAGCTCATTTATTGAACTGATTTTATGATTATTTTTAAAGTGATCGTAATTCAATCAAACATATTGTTTGTTGCAGTGTTATACTTCTTTTTTTCCAAAATAACGAGTGTTATAATACCTCGACTTGTTTTAGAATATTGGAGACAAATAAATTCATTATGTTACAAAATACGCGATCAAAAGTGTCATACCGAACCAACTATTTAAAAGGTTATTCATATTTTTAAAAATCTCCCAGATCACAATATAAAAAAATTTGCAAATATTTATGTTTATTGTTATTGAAATTTTGTCCTCTAACTAGTAATTTAACTAGAAAGTTTCAAGAGTTATAACACATGTATTTCGTTTGGAATAATTATCTCATGTTTTGCATCGATAGCGCGCGCACAATCGAGCGAAACAAATATATTTAGAAACTTTCATTTAGAAAATGGTTTTAACCTTGAAAGTGTATTGTAATGGGTTTATGGAAATAATCTTTATAAATACCAATTAAATTATCATTTGAATTTAATAATGGCAAAAAAAATGGAAGTGAATTGCATTTCTGTTTATAACAAGTGAATTTGGTTGCAATACGTTCTCGTTAGGACAACTAACAAAATATTTCAGCGAGGGATCAACGATTAATATTATTTACCATTTTGGCCCTCGGAAAATAAGTTTAAAATTATGTTGGATCAGTAAAATAAACTCGTGTACAATATATGGAGCGAGCCGCGGTGAGTGCGACTATTTTAAAGAAGATAATGGCTTTTCCATAATCGTGCTATACAATTATTAATTAGTTTTATTAAACCTGAATTAAATGTTATATTAAAAGATCGTGTTTTAAATATTCAATAACTGCCGCCAATGGAGTGGTCATATATAACTATCTCATTTTATTTAAATTCCCCCACCCCCCCCCCCCCCCACCCCCCCCCCCCCCCACCCCCCCCCCCCCCCACCCCCCCCCCCCCCCACCCCCCCCCCCCCCCACCCCCCCCCCCCCACATTTGTTTGATCAACATTGACAGAGTTTGCCTCAAAGGTTGCCTTCAGGCACCTTATGTCTTACGCAATCTAGCAAAATTCTGCACGTTTGATGTTAACTGATAAACCTGGCCTTCTTTGGCATAGATAACATCCACATTTGACCTACGGTTTGAAGGTCTATGGGGCAGCTTTTCTAAAAATATCAAATTTGACAGAGTATTTAGAACACAAAAGAAATGCTGTTCGAATAATTTCGAAGATTAACCCCCAGGTAGAGGTCGTTGTAAAATTGCCACTTCAGGGAAGCTTTGGAATTTTCAAACCTTACCCGAGCCTCTTATATTCTCGGACTTTTACGCGGCTGTACTGCACGATTCAAATGTGAAACTGTGTCTGGGCCATGACGTCCATCAGTACGAGACCAGAGGCCAGGAACAATTCATATCAGGAACAGGGGAACAACAAAGCAATGAGAAACCGGGCTAATTTAGTTCGAAAACACCACTTAACCATCTCAAATGGGTGGCAGGTTAATTCAACTAAGCCATTACGGTTAGATATGCTTGTTTTTCCCTGAGAGATCTCTAAACGAATTAATGAACCCACACAATTCAAATCTCGGATTAAGACACTGATTGTTTTCAAAGGCATTTTACTCCGGGATGAGTTTACCGATGTGGCACGCGCTTGGGATGAAAATTAATATTTTATTATTATTATACTATTTATCCTTTTCTGATATCCAAAACATGCTAAACGGGCAAAAATACAAATCATTGTTAGGTTCACACATTAGTATGTGGAATTAACATGTTTCCCCTAAGTTAAGATCTGTTTTAGTTTATAGATTCTTTTTAAATTCAAATGTTGAAAGTGAGCACTTGCAATGCCATTTTTTGTTAATTGTTTAACTGCAATAAAAGAATTAGTATTATTATTATTATTGATAAATACAAAAGGATTTGGTTTTACTGACAGTACGATACAATTTGTGCAACCAATGAAACATAGAACTGGTGTATACATTTATTTTATTGGAGTCATGTAGTTAATTGGTGTCGGAGACGACTTTGGGAACAGACAAAAGCTATATCCGGCAATGCGCGGTATTTTACACAATCATCCTTTTGAAGAAGAACTCTATATAAGAGTATTTCATAGGAGATAAATTCGTATACTTTCCTTGTTAAGATATAAATTATACACACCAAGAAAAATTTCAATGCTAACTTGATTTAATTAAATGTTTGTTAATTTATATATTATTAAAAAGTATTCTAATTTAATAGTAAATGTTTAATTTCAAATACAAAATTTTACAGTTTATCCATCATCCTATTTAGGTATTATTTATTGATATTCTATTATATAGCTTTAAATAAATATAGACGGATACAAAATATTAATAATTTGTAAACGTTTAATTATGTATTGGAAAATATGTGCGAGTCAGAGGTGTTGAAAAAATAATACAGATATGAAAAAATAATAGTAAAATATGACTGCGAAATAGTGAACAATCTACAAGAAAGTTTGATGTTACAAAATGTCTATTTGTATGTTGTTCCTCTCAAGATTTCAATCAAACATATCTAAAAAATGTATATTTAAATAATTAGAAAATATATTTAAACAATTCATGCATATAATGCTTTTAGTTAAAACATATTTAATACAAATGTAACGCAAAATATTTGTGTAAATAAAATTTAACTATAAAAGTGTTCTGTATTTAAAACATTCATTCTTGTAGAAATTTCAATAAATTTTACGCTTAATTAATTTAAAAGCTATATCATTTCTATATATATATATATATATATATATATATATATATATATATATATATATATATAGATTTATAGAGTAATAATAATCTTGTTTCATAGGCAGACTGTAAGAGCATTCTTTATTTCATTCCTACCCATTGTTGAATTCATTGAGATATGTGAATACCGTTTAACTTCCATTACTGAAAATCTTATAATTCCGTTACTATATGTACTTTTATAATTTTTTGATATATAATTTGTTAAATATTACTCAAACTCAACATAATCTAGGATTATATATATATATATATATATATATATATATATATCTTTACTACAAATTGCGGTGCATAGCGGTTTCATACTATTGTAAACGATTTTTCAAACAATATTATTTTAATTATTGATAGGTTTAAAGGAGTATAGATTAAATATTGTTAGTTTTTTAATAAGAATAACTCAGAAAATAACTCTTAGAGTACTGTAGCTTGGCAAGTATTCTGTTTTGTTGGGAAAATATTAAATAGAACTTTCTTCACAACTAGCTTCACAGTGACTGTATTTATTTATTGTTGAGCATAATTGTGTTTTAGATCTCAATATAGCTATACAATGTATAAGTACGCCACAACACATGTTATAATAGGCTTTACTAAGATTGCTTATAAAATTTTAAATCTATAGGTAATTTCATTCTCGAAATGTACTGAGGATAGATTGACAAATGACATCATACAACGAAGGTGGCTTAATTAATTTGTCTCTGAGAATTATATACCTAAAGTAAAAAAGCTTCCCTGAAATAAATGAAAATAAATTTCTGTTTAATAAGTAGCGGTGACAAACATGTGGTCTCGCTGGGGTGGTAAAGTTTACACACAGTCTATCAATAACCAATACTGTATCCTGCGTTTGATCCTTTTGGTCAACGGATCATTTGATTTACTTGAGAATATTACGCCATCGTTGTCCATCAAATTAAAACCGAGTGATTTATTGGATTATGGTTAACTTTAAATAATTTATGGTCGCGTATATGCCTCCAATGTATTTTTAACAGTTTTTGGTGATATTTTATAGCAAATACGTCCTTTAATAAACTTATATATAATATTGTTCAGATTATAGAGTTATTATTCACTCATATGCACACGTTTAAATATATGAGATTAAAACTTATGATAGAACACAAGCATAGCTTCGGCCTAATTTAAATATATATTTTTAATTATACCATTAACGATAAAGATACCATTAACATGTTTGTATAAAATGACAAAATATAGTAAAATTTGACTGAGGAACGATATAAAAAATCTTATGTATCCTCATTATTCACGTAAAAATATAATATAAAATCTTGTAATATGTGTAAATATTTTATTGGTGATTAAAAGCTATTGAATTGTTGGATTCCAGGATTATTTATTAAGTAAAATCGTATTGAAACAATTATTCATACATAATTTACTACAGCAAATCACACAATAGACAATGAAAACAGGCCACTGCTGTTTTTATTTTAATGAAAATATATAAATTGTATAGCAAAAAATCTTCTAAACGTTTTTTAAACTGAGAAAATTTAATTTAAATTAAATTTTGTATAAGTTTTCCTTTGTCACTGTAGTCACAAGAACTTATAATGTTTTGGGTTACTACCAAAAAAGCAATTTGAAGGTAATACATTTTATTTACATCACTTTATAATACAGTTATGAACTATATGTATATGATAAAATATTTTCGATTGAGGGAAGTTATCTATGAATTTAACACACAATAATTTGAAACTAAAAATCAGTTGCACCTCTAAGAAGTGTATACATATGGAAAGTATGCAAACAGTCTTAAACTTACTCTTGTAATTACAGTTGGGAGAGATCGTAAAGATACAACAATAAATATATATTTAATATGATTCCTTTTTAAAGATAACTCTCCTTTGGAAACGTTTACTATCAGTTTGCAATACATTTATGATACTTCTATTTCATTTATTGTTCACAAGGTATAAAGTTTGAACCCATTAAAGCCCGGATTACAAATTAAAATGACCATGCTCTACGTAATGTCCGTACAACTTTTCCTATACGGCTGCATAAAATTTACTGTTACAGGTTTTAACATAAAGAAATCTTTACTAAACAGTTACACTTAATACAATATACAGTGAGTTTTATGAATTAATATATTTAAATACTGGACTGAAGCAGTTGTTACAATATGTGCACAAAGAGACGTTACGTTGCTCGTAAATTATTCATTATGCATCAAAAATCTATAAACGCGGTACAGAACTCAAGCTTGCTTTATCAATGTGAATTTTATACCTGACACTCCACTTCAGCAAAGTTTATTGAATAATTACATCAGGCCCTAACATGAATGATGCTGATTCAGTGAGGAGTCTGTGTTGTACCACTGCCAAAACTCTAATTGGGACAGAACTGTCTGATGTTTCAAACCTGTTGAACGAACCTCAAGTGCACCATGGCCAGAGATACTGATGTTGAATTTGCGTGTAAAAATCTAATTCTTGATCGTATAATATCATTCTTATTTCACATTAAAATTTAACCGTCACGTAGTAAAATTTCAAAACTATCTTGTTTACAAATGAAGTCACTGAAATAATTAATGCTTAATTATTATAAAGTAATTAAATATAATAGATGAACTTTAACTAAGTTACATTATGAATACTAGTAGTTCTACGAGATTATAAAGTATCCCTGAGACTAATTTAAATACATTTGATTAATTTTAAGGATTGTGAATATTAAATTTTCAGATGAAAGCTTATATGGAACCTGTTTGTTACTAGTAGGATATGTTCCAGTAGTGTTGCATCTCACGTAGATTTCAAGATAGACACCTTCTCTTGCATAAACGCTTCTCATAAACTCGAATGCACAGTTACCAAATTACTATTTACTGTCACCTAAATCAATAATTATTGATTTCGTTAAGGTTCAAAAGTCCTTATCTATAATGTGTGCTCTTATATACAACATTATTTATTTTTAGTTTAATCACTCTTGCAGAAAGCGAGATTGAGATTTCATCACCCAATCAGATGTAGTAGAGTTTTTAGACACTGGGAATAGTGGGATAGCTACAATTAATTTACAGGTATTTATATTCCTTATGAAATCACTATTTATATTCACTTAAAGTAAAGCGTGTAGAAAATCATGTTGTATTATTCTTTGTTCAAAGAAATTAACACGCTAGAGTTAACAAACACAACGTAACATATAAAACAATCGCTATGTTACAAAACTAAGCAATACAGTTAAAAAAAATAATTTCAAATAATGGTTATCTTACTTACATTATGTGCAACAGAAAACGATTGACTTTTCAACTTGCGTCAGTATTTTAAAGTGGTATTACCAAACATTTTAATGGATTGAAACAAATATTTACATAGGAAAAATATGTACTTTTTGCCTGATATTTGTCTAAAAATTTTATTTATATGAAATTTTACACACGATTAAATAAAAAAATTAAATTGCCATGTAATTTTGAAAATATAATTTATAAAACAAAACCATTTTAATTGTAACAGAAAGTATTTTACTTTTCCTTTTACATTTATTCTTGATAAATACCTTCAATTATTTTCCCATTCAATACATATTGAAACTACAAAACCATTAAAATTAATCCTTAGAACTCAGGTAAGGCGTTTAATTTAAAATCCGCTTTTCCAATACACAGGATTCAACCAATATAACGCAGACAGTGAAACAAACCGATATATAAGGTGTTTTCAGGCAGAAAATGGATTCTTTTCACACCTGTCTTTAACAACAACAAAAACAGTTCGTTGGATTGCAATGTACCAAATCATCATAATTGTACAATTAAATGTTATTTTCCACGCACAATTATTTACTTACTTATTTAATGACTAAAAAGTGCATGCAGTACACGGTAATTCCTGTGTATTTTTTTGAAAAACATCAAGAAGTTTCTCTAAATGTACTGATAAAGTGGATTTGTTTATTTTAATTTTATGAACATCTTTATTTATGTTGTTTTCAAATTTGTAATAACGATTATTCATACTACACGTAGAAAGAGTCAAAAATAGAAGAGAAATAAAATGTGTCTTGTATTGATAGGCTGGTCAATTAGCTAAGGTTCTTACACTCGGAAGGCTGACCAAATTTTATATCTTTGTATATTAACACATGAATTGGCGTATAAACTATATAACTAGACTCTAACTGGATAGAGATAGATAGGAATCTCATCTTATGAATTTTTAACTACCACTTTTCGGTCGTTACAATTTATAATAGCTATCTTTGTACCATCACAAATTTGTATATCCGCCAGTTTGAAAGTAATTGTAATAAATATAACCAACATTATTCACATTAATAACATAGTTAAAAATTGCAAAAAATATATAATATGCAGCTGAATACACTAATATATATTTATCCTAGAAATTTGCATCTACCGGATATTAAATTTAATAGTTATATAACGTGATATCCAGGAAGAGTAAGATACACGCTTTGGTGACATATCTTTCTAGGATTATATATTAATGTGTGACTATAGGCATATAAAACTATTAGCGGGAAAATTATAAAATGTATCTGTTGGGATGTGTCATATAATTCATGGAAGAAACTCACAATTAATCCTAAGAAATTATTTAGTTTTTCATATAAAAAGCATTATACGTGGCATAAAACTATGGTTTCATGATTTTTACATAAAAACATACGCAAATTAACACTTGTACAGTCCAGTGATAATCTGTAGAGGGAATGGGAAATCACTGATGTATATATAACCGTTAAATAATATTACGCTAGTTTGTATTTAATTATTTGGGGATAAATTTTTATAAATAATAAAATTTATCGAAAATGTTGTCTTAGCCAACAAAACATTCAATCGGGTTTTCGTCAAACAAAGAAAAATAATGGTAATGTTAACTTTATAAAATACTAGTTTAATAGTTTTTTAGAAATTGTTAGTCATTTTAAGAGATAACACGTTTTTAAAATTCTGTATTTGTAAATGGTATACTGAAATGCCAGTATATAGTTGTAATAAATTTCAAAATAAATACTTGTGTGCTTCGTTGAAGGTCAGCCAATATATAAATTTAAAAAGTTAATCAGTAGTATTTGGTGGTTATTTATTAGTTAGAGTTTAATTTGATAGAATAGTAAGAACATATTGGAAAATCTACTGCACTGGAGAACACCTCAAATACACTATTTCAATAGCTCGCGCTCTGTGATTGATTTCCGTCAAAATAACAGTGTTATCACATCTCAACACATATGTACGTTTATCTGAAATCTCTATATAATTGAGGCACATTACAGTAATATTGCTTTAGGAATGTGTTATATACTAGGTCATAAGGTGTTCATTAATATTTATTAACCTAAAATAAACATTTTCACACCATTAACAATAAAAAAGAATACTTTATAGTTCCCCCTATAAATGACAAGGTATGGAATCCCATTCATTAAACTTAATTTACCATATTTTCTCTTCCCAAATTTACTAAAAAATGTGCCTTCTGACGTTTTGGGTCTATAAAATCTACAACTTATTGAAGTTATAATTTTTTATTAGATTTAATTTTGAGTAGTGAATTATAATGTGCAAAATTACTTCTTCTTTCTTTTCATTCAATTTACTTACTTCATTATCTAATTTTGTCTTTAGCTAAGGTGACGTATTTTAGTGGTTGTCATCATCAATCAATAATCATCTATACAATAATCAAGTATACAAAAATATATATAATAAGTATACAATCAAATATACAAAAATCAAGTATACAATAATCATCATAATAATTAATTCTAGGATTGTAGGTGTTGTGTCATCTACTTTTTTATAATCAATGTAATATAATATAACACAGCAATAAGAAACTAAATTAGAATCATACTATTTTACATCAAAATATGTTTAAACCAATGTTAGTTGGGGGTAAACTATGAATGTACAATAGTCCAATTAATTTGAGATTCCTAAAAAGCTGACTATAGCTGAAAATATTATAATGGGCTTCATTTTGGCCTAAGGTCAGGATTTACAAAGGACTTAGACAAACATAATATAAAGTTTAAGGCTTCTCATACCTTCAGACTGTCAAAGCGTAAAGGAACGTTGTGATCTCGCAAAGTTGTCAGATCCCTTTATCAAAAGTGAAACAGTTTATATTAGACAGATGCTTACAAGGAATCTGGGAAATATATTTATTTAAGACATTATTTTGGACAGCTCCTTTGCAGCAAGTAAGTCATTACTAGATTAAATTATGTAACTCATTTATAACAAAAAACGTTACTTGTATACATTTCTCGGAATTAAATTACTGGTAAATTAATTCGGAATATATTTTAATATCTGTTTAAAATAATAATGTTACTCCACAAATGATTAAATTTTAATTTTACTCGTAAATATTTTTATTGTTGGTCGCTATGTTAGTTTTTGATTTATAGTTATTACTTCGTTACCTCCTAATCTATCACATTCCTATTTAACAAATAATTAAGCAATAAGCTAGGTTAATTCATTAGGATGATTAAGTAAGTCAGTTCCCATAATTTTACTTTCCTATGTGGTGCCTATTCTCCTTTATGTGATACTTCCACCTTAAAAAATGTGTACTATATTATCGTAGACTAATTTAAATGTTTAATTCCTCTTGTTAAATCGTCCGTTTAAGTTAGAATTTTAAGTTGGGGACGTACATAAATTTATCAGCCGTTATGGGTGACATACGACGATAGGAATTTGCAAAAGTAACGTTCAATGGATTTGAACACTAAGAGTGTTAAACTGAGTTAATTTACTTCATTACACACAAAAATCTAAAAAGATTGTTATATAATACAATCCTAATGAAATGAGATACTCTCCAAGGAGAGCGCTTTAGCTTACATGGTATAAAATATATTATGGTTGTCAGTTAGCTTAGTGGTGGGAATAAAGAACAGTTTGGACATAATATTTCTTGAAATAATTCTCAGCTTAAAACTATTACTTCTGGATTTGTAATGAAATTTACAGAATATTTAATAAGTTCCACTCGCAAATTACATCTTAATATTCATATCTGGCTGCGAATTGCTGCATAAGTCTTTCGTACTCCTTTAGTTCTTTTTAGAGAGACGCACGATCTTTGCGTAAAATGTATCCTAGTGTAATAATTAATGGTCAGAATTACACTGTAAGAGTGATTAGCAAATAGCACATGAATAATATGCGATAGATAATCATTGCTCTAATTCTATAGACAAATCAATAATTTGTAAAATTCGTTCTTCTCATATGTATAATCCTCAATATAATCTTATTATAACCTAAATATTCTTACTGATCCAATAAAGACTATTAGACTCTTCTCAAGAAAAGACAGATTGACTATTTTTCGGAAATTTGCAAACGTTAAATTTTACAAGGAGAGAACACTATGTTTCGAGGATTGGAAGTGATCATCTCCTTCGGGGCTCAAGAAATGTAATACATAGGAATAAAATCAAAAACCGATTACGGTGAATCTGAGCTTATATGAGAAAGCACAAGAGAAAACATTGTTCTCGGCTCCCAGTAGGATTAGACACCATTGGACATTCTCAATCTCCGGATGCCAGGCCAACAAATTTGCGGAACCGGACTTGTGTGAAAATCTATATTGAATGACATTGCTCCCGAAACTGGAACTTAATCCGGCTAAGTATTATTATTCACTGAATCACCAAATCACATGTATATGAGCCAGTTCATTTGGAAGGAGTGCAGACAAATAGACAGACAGACATAAAAGAATATTTTAGCATTTAAAATGTTATGCTGCTCTAAAACTTTGCTAAGAATCTTTAGTATTTAAACTCCTTCATAAATCGGAAATAATTCTTACTAATAAATGTTTCAGTAGTTTTAAACATAAAACTAGTGATGAGTTGTGTAAAAGCTCAAAGTTAACAACGAAATAAAAATACAATGGATATTGTGTGACTAGAAAAAAACAACAAATAGTTGTATTATTTTCACTGAAAGGACACAAACAGGGATGGTTGGGAAGGGTAACAGAAGAGATAAAATAATAGGATTATATAGAACGATGCCATTCACCTACGTAGCT
Source organism: Homalodisca vitripennis (assembly GCF_021130785.1). Taxonomy (NCBI): domain Eukaryota; kingdom Metazoa; phylum Arthropoda; class Insecta; order Hemiptera; family Cicadellidae; genus Homalodisca; species Homalodisca vitripennis. Next base: position 196,779,123 of record NC_060207.1, read on the forward strand.
GTCACAGGGCAGGAGTGTTGCAAGATTCGGCTGAAGTTGCATGCTTTGAAGGGGCTCGCATTGTCGGAACGCGGCTGTATATATACTTGCAGGTGAAATCACAGAGAATATATAAAAAATGCATACCTAGAGTCACTGGCGTTGGGGAGACTAGTTTTGGTAAAGGAATTTACATCCGTCCGGGTCCAAACGAAGTCGCCAAAATCTAAGGGGGTAACTAGAGATAACGTACACACCTTGTTTTTAAAGGGTACAAGGCGAATGATTGTAATCGATGCACATTGAGATTAAAATAAAATACGGTCCCACAGACATTATAGCTTGAGAACTTAAATTTTATCGAGAGTGCTTAGTGTAAAGGAAAAAGAATCAGTGACATGGCGCTGAGAAATATTTCAAAGCTGATTAGATGTGAAAAATGAGGAACGCAGTTTTGACATTTATAACCTCAGTATACCAATAGAGAGAGTAGTTTCCATTGACTTACTCCATGACTCATATTTGTATTTTGTTAAGAATTCAGTTTAGGTAAGAATCGTTATTTTGTAAGCTACAGTTTTGACAAAAAATATTCATTAATCTCTTTGTATATGAATAATATACGTATATATTGTTTAGTATATTTTCTCCTATCAGACATTATAGTTTACGATAACTGTACTTATTTAATTTTTTTAAGGGGGTGGGCTCTTGCTACAGATATGGTATTCTAATTTAGTACATTGAACCTTTTAATGGTGAACAACCCAAAACAATTTTAAAATGTAAACTTACCTAACCAGGAATTGAACCCTTAATCTCAAATTATGGAGGAAGAGCCTTAATCATACTCTATGGTGAATATTGATTTTATTAGCATATCATAATAGGATTTACTGTAGTTAGACCTACAGAAAGTTTTATATGATATCAACTATTCTAGGTAGGACAGCAAAGCTCAAAACTTTGCTAAGAAACTACTAAGAATATACGACGGGAATCAACAAACCACCGCAACATCGAATACATATTGCCAGCGGACGGTAAATAGTTCCAGGTCTTGTACACGAACCTTTTTACTGATTTATGATGGAAACTCTGCCATGTAAGCTTCTGAGAACGGTATAAGTCATACGAGAGTCGACATCATCACTTATAACTCCCACATTATACATTTATACAAACCTTCATAAACTTGGAATAAGTTCAATACTCTTTCAGTGTTAGAATATTTGTCTTCCCATAAATTTTTCTACTGGATCGTTATTTAGATGATTAATCACAGGATTCAAAAATCTAAACACATATTTCCATGGAGTGTATCTATCCTAATTTTCTAGACTCAACAGTGTTTTAATATTGTGTTTTAAAAATTTTTAAATATTTCTGAAGACATGAACGCTTATTCATAGTTCTGGCCTATATAATATTGCTTTTATTGCCACTTTTAATATTTATTAATTACATTGCTTTCAATGTAGTAGGTGGAAATTAAAGAATCGAATAAAAAATTCACACACATATATATATGTATGTAATTATATATATACATATATATATATATATATATATATATATATATATATATACATAAAAGTTATCATCCATAGTTCGTTTCATCATTCTACTTTTTAAAGTTTCGACTCCTTTATTTTACGTTTCTATTGCCAATTAATTAAAGGGTGCATTTTATTGCACGAGTGAAACAGGGGGAACATGCTCTCCCTAAGGCAGCTTATGTTACATGGTGGTTTTATTACAGGGTAAATTGGCAGCTGTGAAAATGAGTTCGAATTAATTCGTTACGACCATCAAGTGAGCGCAATTATTGCACATGGCCACGCCACAGTTAAAGTGCGATTACCTCCTCCCCTTGCCTGCCACCAGAAAATCAACTCTATTAGTATCAAATTCAATATCATATTTTTGTTTGGTTTTAAGATATTTTATTATATTTACCACGTGGTAAACTATAAATATAATTAGCAAATTTTTCACTTGTGATTTACAGGATTCAACTACGACATGATTAATTCAATTAACGTATAATATGTGCAAAGTATGCTGTGATTTAGCTACCGCTTGCACTTTCTCTTATTAAAATGTACTAAGTATACATAAATGAAGCATTTAAATACAAATTAGAATAAATACAATTTTATTAAATATACGTATTGATGTTTCATTACTGGTCATAAATGATCATTTATTTATTTTTTAAGTACGAATGAAAATGTTTGTACTATATATTACTCTAATACATTGAACCAAATAAATGAAAATAATTGTAATGAAATAACAGCACACGCCAAAAGATAATAAATTTGTTAAATTCAGTTGAAAAAACTTGATATGTTATTCGGTACATACATACGGATCCAATCTGATTTTAGTCACATACACTTCAATTCATTTCATGAACACAACAGTTAAAAACTAATATTTTTCATTATATACTGAATGTGAGAAATATTTATTTGAATAGTCTGTATTCTTTACAAAGCTAAATAATTAACTAGATTATTTTATTAAAACTATGAATCAAAAACCATTAAGTCTTTCTCGTAATTGTTCCTAAGCGAGGTGTCTGTTTCTTTAACTCTGGTGGGAAGAAAGAAAGTAAGAAACTAAGTGGGAAATTATGTTTTATGTCAGATTAAAGTAGAGGTAAATGGGTTGACATCTGTATCCGGGTTAATTTCTGACTAGTCTATGCCTTCCAGATGAACTTACACTGACTATAGCGAAAATCTATGGGTCATTTGTATCTCAGGAAGCCTATGGATGATCAGGCATAAATGTCGAGATACTTGGTTAAATGGCTAGATCGATATATTTAGTCTACTGAAGATTATAAAAATATTTAAATTAGTGTGAGCACTCTTGTTAAAGGTTGTTGTTATCCTAAACATGATAGAGTACGTTGTCCCACCTGCTTTGAAAGAAATATGTTGAAACATAACTAACCACCCCTTCTTTAATAATGACATACATAAAACAATATCCCTCCATGAACCATGAACCATGAACCTTACCTATCCCGAAAATATTATCACTCTGGAGGCAAGTAAAAGAGAAGAAATATACAACTTATATCATTATGCACAAGTTAATGTACAGTTAATACATAATTATTTTTAAATTTTAAAATGTAGCTCTGTTTTAAATAGTAATAACATTCGTAAAAACAATTTCGATATATAAGAAGAAAAATGGTCTATGTTGCTAAAAATATCCCTTAACCTAATTAAATAATGAAGTGATAAATATAAACATATTTACTCTCATAAAATTTTGTTTATAAAGTCACATATTATATATTCATTTACTTTAAGGTATAACTTTGTTACATATGTATTATGAAATTTCATTTTTATTTGTAGATGTTACGGTTAGGTAAAAGTAAACCACAGAACTATGCCTAATGATTCAAAATTAGTAAAAAATTATATAATTTCTTAATACAATCCGAGAAATTTCTTATAAAAAATTAAAAACAATAACAGTCGCTTTTACATTAAATGTGCTAAATTACACTGTATAGTATTTAATTTTTCCATGAGTGTTATAATCTTTTAAACACATGTATTATCAATATTTTAACCATAAAACTGTTTCTGATAGAAATATTGGGTTAATTACCACCTTAGAATACAAATTTTTTCAAATCTGTAATACAACAACTAGTATTACAAGCGGTCAAGCGTTATCATGTGAAGCACTTCAAATTAAAAGTATTCTATCGATATAAAATATTATTTTGATTTAAATTACAGTTTTAAACACAAAAGTTCTCAATATAAACTAACATAGTTCAAGTAAAGGTTACTTGATTACTTTGTAAAAAATCTCTCGAATTCCAAGTTATAAAAAAGAACTTTGAAATATTTTAATGCATTTTTAAAACAAGAAAGAACTTAATAATCTACATTAATTCCCATACAAGCCACTGCCTTATTTGTGACGATTTATATTGAAACGGTACGGTGGCTTGCCAGACCTAACGTTCAGAGGCCAGGCTCAATCAAATGGCTAAGATTGAGCTGTAGGATACAGTAAACAATTGTTATACGTAATAAAAATTATATAAGTGATTCTACGACATATTGCGCAAACAATAATAACAGTAAATAATAATAGTAGTTTGGAACTCAGAGAGGCACAGTACACTTGATTGCCTGATGGTCTGCATACATAACAGTTACAGTCGAATACCCAAGCAATATGGATTGGAACGTTGATAGTCACTAGAACTTATGGCAGTAAGCAGAAGCAAAGACAATAGGTGTGCTTGGCGTACCATATGGCAGATACCGTATAATGACGTTTGGCACCATAGAAGCAGGATTGAAACACAATAGAAAACGTGCCAGTGGTTCAATTGATGTTCATCACACAGATAAATTGCAGTTAACGACAATAATCACTATAATCGTGTAGATAATGTGGATGTACGTATTTCTTTTTAGAGATACAAAAAATGGAGTCTCTTATGTTCACTACTTATATAATCCGCATTTAACTGGCTACTCAATAATATTGGTTGGAATTGCGTTGTTTTTCTGAACATTTCTCTCTACTTCTTCAGAAACAGACCAATTTAACCACAACAAAGATTAATCCTAGTTAACGGTCTAATAAAAATAATGTTCACTAGGACTAGCAGTTGAGAAACAGCGCTTAGTCCTAATAATTGCTAATGTCACCTTTCCACTTCTTCCGTAATGGCAGGATATTCAGGATGAAACGGGTTGGGGGTTTATAAGAAATTAGTTAACATTCACCCCAGCATCAACAAACTAAAATATTTATTTTTTTATCAAGTTAACCTATATGGGAAATAACAACATAATACATAAGAATAAAGTATAAAAGTAATAACACTTAAATCGTATAGTCCACAGCAAAAGCCCTCGGAAGCAATTCAGTATAAACATATTATTATTGGAGTTTAAAGTTCATATTGTTTCATAAAAAGCTTATTCAAAATCAAAATGGCGTTCGTACTGACTGGGATACAACGTTTTGTATTTTTTACTAGATATTATTATAAACCTACTTTGTCCCTTTAAAATTAAATATCAATACTCAAGGAAATGATAAAAATCATATAATCTTTGGTTTTAAAAACGAGAAACTACACTCTAAATTCATAAAGACTAAACCAGACAAATGTATTTTAATTTAGTTTAATATAATATTTTCCTAGTATTTATATTTCCACTTAAAACTACTTTAAATCATTAATTGGCATGAGCAGAGGTTAAGGTTTTGAAAAGTATAAAAGGTGTTAGTGAAAATATTGGATTCAAAATAGTAGTTAATATTAAGTAATACCGAAGTAAGATATATACAAAAGTGTATATTTCTCATATATTCTCCGACAATTATTAGCCAGAAATTGCTAAGGTCCCTGGTTTTATCACAGAAAAAAGTGAAGCTAAATCGGTATTCATTTGACCAGGACTCGAATCTCTACGTTTAATATCATAAGCAAGAATACTAATCATTATCCTAAGTAGCAGATTTTTTATTTCACTCATACTATAGTTGTAAGTTGATATTAAATATTTCAGTTTCATATTTTATTATAAATTTAAAGGTGATATAGCATTTGTGTAATATCTTTCATTGTACTAATTACAAATCATATAACAAATCCAATGCTATAGAGACGCGTACGCTTTCTACGGTGTAACGAATTATATGTGACGAACCCTGACTACCAAGAACTGAAAAAATCGTTTCTATATCTCGTTCATGTGGGCTGCAAGTGATCATTTGATACCTCCGGTTCGAATTAGCTGACTATAGTAACAGCTGCAGTATAGTTCGCTGACACAGTACAGCGCTGTTAACAATGGTAGAGGAATTATCGCAACTCTAGCGCTGTTACGAAGTATGGCAATTCAATAAAAATTAACATTAAGGATGTAGATTTTTTAAATTACGAATAACATTAAAAACATATTACATATGCAAGCAGTGATCGGCACTACCCCTAACGTTGACATTCATCACTAATAGAATTTACACCTTCGATCTTAACAGAAATAGTTCGTATAAATTAGGTCCGGTGTAAATGATATAATCGAACGTAATATGTAAGCCTGCACCAGTTATGGATTAACGGTAGCCATACTGAAAAAGGAAAGTTTAAGTATAATTATACTAAACGAGCAATCACTGTTTTTGAAAATTAACTTTTTTCAATTGGTTGCTAAGACGATTTGTAGAGTGAGCTGCAATGTTTATTCATAAATTTAAAATCTGTATTACTTTAAAAATGTTTCAAACCGTTAAAATAAACATTAGTTTTTGGCATTTACAAAATTATTTTGTTTTATTGATACGTTAGACTTAATATTGCGATTATTTTAATATTACAATCACCATTAAAATGCTAGAGTGATAAAGGTTTTGTTTTTCTATTATAAAAACATTTTTCACGTACTAGATATTTTGAATGGCTAAAATATCCCCATACAACATTGGAAACATTACGTGAAAATCTGATTTTTGTTTATTTTTCATATAGACGACGTACAACACGATGCATGATGCTATTTAAAATTGTTTAAGTTAACTTAATTTAGCATTTTCAAAATATCAGTGGGGGCAATAACATAATACTCTTAAAAGTAGTCATATAGCATATCAGAATGAAGCTAATTTTTTCTGAATTAATCGGAATCAGAAACAAAAACATAACCAAAAGAATACAGGGTACTTTGGAATTTTTAAAATATTTTAAATAATTGGTCTCGATTTTTAAACATATTCAAATAACTCTATTTTAGCAAATAAATTCTTGTTAACAATAACTTTAAAATGTTGCATGATTTGACCTAAGCTTATATTTACTAGTTTTTATATTCAAACACCTGACTCTAGATTCTGTACTCTCTGGACACTCTGTACTTAGATTTTGAAGAACATATTTTCAATGGACTGCTCATTGGCAATTTATGGGGAAAACACTTTGTTTTATGTCAATACATGAAAGCGTATTCCCGATATACTTACTGCATGGGTGGTTTTCCCCAATCGATAATATTATTGCTATTTTAAAAATATCCTAAAAGTTTAAAGTAAATTATGCAGAACATGATAGGACTTTCCATAAAGCATTAGACACACTAAAAGTTTGACATGTTGTTTGGTAGAGTTGTTCTGGTTCATGGAACTATAGTATAAGTTTTCCCCCATATTGTTCTATCATATTGCAAATATTGTTTTGAGAGTTATGATTTTTTTCAAACTATATATCCCACAATTTCACCGAGATTACATAATATATTTTGCATTAACAAAGTAAATATCTATCTAACTGTTTATTTAGAAGATATTAAAATTCATATGCACGATATTACTTCATAATTTAAATTGTTCATAGCTTTAAATTAAGTGAATCAACAGATGACCAAAATTCATATAATATAATACTTGTCAGTTTGCTTTACGCTAGATAAGGTACATGATTGATGACGTAAACTCTTTTAAACAAAAAAATCGAGGAAAAGAAAAATGAATGTCTTTTGAATTTGGAAGATAATTTTGATAATAAAGAATCTCATGTTCTGTCTGCAAAACTCGTAACCAGGCAGATAAAATTCATTCAAAAGCTTGATTAAAAAACTAAAATCCCTGCGGTCGTTTACAGTATTTAACAGAAATCCTTATCTATGCTTGCAAAGCAATGTTTCTTAGAGTCCACATGGTGCGAACTCTGAAACGATGGCAATCAGGATCGAATCCTACTCAGTGGAATTTGTATATGCCCTCTAAATCCAACTGTTAAAAGTATTAAAAGAAACTCCTTAGCATGAAGTCGTTAACCGGATGTAGGAAACTTATCCTCTGATTGATGTTATTGAATAATGCAACACTATATTTCATCCGTTTACTACTACTATTTGTTATTGGATCAAATAAAATAAGGTTCATGATAAAAATGACATATTTAAAAGCTGTTGGTTGAGGTTTTTCCTTAATTAAGCCAATTCTATAACGCCTGCTATTTGATTGACTTTGTGTCAAAGCTACGGTGTTATCACATCTCAAAGCGTCGGGTTGGTAGTTACGGTTCATCTCCAACCTCTCTGACCACGGGGCACATTACAGATCAAATATTGGAACACTGGTATTATGACGTCAGCACAGCAATCAAACATTGGTTATTAGCAAAAAATTTACATTGATCCCTCTATATATATATATATATATATATATATATATATATATATATATATATATATATATATATACATATATTGAGTTGCTGATGTATTTATTATTGTGAAACATTAAGCAATAAGAGTATGAGAGTGAAATTGCTAATTTGTGTGTTTATCTAAAAGGGTATTTTGACATCTCAATTTGAATTTCATTTTAATTAAGAAGTTTCTTATCTAGATTTTTCCCTCAGTGCTCAACTTTGGTTTCTGAACATGTTGAAAACAAATTTTTGTTATTACAAAACTACGTTTTACACCTAACAGTTGATCATATTTAACAGGTTTTTTTATAAAATAACCATGTTCTGCATGACCTTACATTACCAATAATACTTCTCGTTAATACTTCTTCACATGAAGAATTTTGGTAAAAAGTTATTCTAAATACAAATTAGTTTATAATTTAATACGTACCATTTCCGAACTTACCAATAATATTAAAATATGGACAGTCATAAGCTCTAATTCTCATTCTTGTTTTATATAACAGTAATTTGTCACCAATATAAAGTTAAACTGGCGTAGCTTTTTGTCTCAAAATTAATTACTTTTAGCTCTTCTTGGATTGATAAATTGGCTCACTTAAAGCTAAAGATGTCTTTATAATATCTAAGAATTTCAAAAACTTCACTGCCTGATTTGAGGTTAAAATATATTAGCTCCTATTCAGCAAGTTAAGTTATAAATCAAATTATAAAATCAGTTATGTTATTTTAATACTCTTCACACTGTTCCAATTAGTTGTTGATGAACAGATCTCGGTTGTGTTAACGAGCTAAATCAATCAGCCAATTGAATTCGCTCGTAATTTCTGTGATGTAACTAGATCATTACTAGGACTTGTACTCGGTTAAACATTTATAGCCGAAGTGATTATTGCACAAGAAATAAATTTAATTTCAATCTTTGCTTTTTATTTCACGTACTTACAAGTAGTTAACCTATAAGGAAACTTCTCATGAGTACTTCCCGTGGATACGCGTACATGAGTTTCAACACGCTAATTTATATTATTTTAGAATTTTATTTATAATATTTTCACAATTTACTTTATGTTCATTTCTATTGACTTAATGATCAAGTTTCTAGTAAGTAGCTCTTAAATATTGAAGTATCCTTAATATACTGAGACTCATGCCTGATGTGTTTCTTAACATAGGTTTTTGATTACTTAAGACAAGAAGCTGAAAAACCTCTCATTGCACATATTCTTAAATAGACCTTTACGCATGATTTCACAGGGACAGGATATTCAGGAAGGATAAGGTCGGGGATACGCTTCGTCCTTCTCAGTGACACGACTCCTCATGAGATCCTACGAGAAAGAATGATGGACGCTTTATCGCAGTCACCTTGAGTTAGGCCAGTTCCTCTAAAGTCAAACTGAGTAGGATAAAGGTTTACTTACGTCCAGGTTAGCAATTGCCATTACCACTAAAAAGCTCATACCTTTCCCAACAGCCATCCTTCCTAGTAACATAAACCTAATGATCCACACTTTTCCCCAATATTTCAATATTTGCGATTGCTGATGTGTGCACTCCTGGGCATCCATTAGGTTCCATCAATGTAAATATTATATTAGTTTTCAGTAGCCTATTCATTGTATGTTTAACTGGAATGTTTAAAATACCCAGAATCAAACCATCGCGTGTGATCGTTGATTTAAAACTAATATGAGACTTTAAGTATTTATTTTAATTTAAAGACTATGTAAATAATTATTCAACTTAATACAAATCGATATTATGTTTGAACTTCAACCAGGCCAAAAAACTTAAAGATCCTTCAACAAATAACCTGTCTCATCATGGCCTTGAGTGGTAAATCCACCCACTCTGTTCTCTAGAAAACAGGGTAGTAAATCTAGATAGTTTTATTTTAAAAATACATAGCATCAGTAGGTAATCTCCATTGTTAAACATTTTGTTGTTCTTTACAATTATTATCAGTTGTGACCAGAACCTCCATTCTAATTGTTCTTTTTACTTTGGTTGATATGCTTCGAACTAGCCGCAGGCATCTCAACCATAATTAAAAAGTAAATAAGTTTATAATTATATCGACAAATTATTTTTCAGAATGTGATAACTATAACTCGATGTATATATGTTATTATTATTATTATATATTATTCTTAAACTATTATCTGTTATATAATTATATTATGTAGCTATTATATCATTCTCTTCAAAAGTCCTCTATGGTATTACGAAATTCATTAATTTTGTATATAAAAATTGCTCTTGGGTTTCAAACTATGAGGGAGTTTTCCAAGCTAAACAGTCCCCATCCCTCAACTATAGTATTTCCTACTGGTACATTCCCTTACCTCTTTGTGGGAATCGATCCATGACTAATAGAACAATGCTAAATTGCAGTAAAGAAGCAGTGATTTTGCCTGTGTAGGAAATGGTATGTTTTGTTATGGCAATATATTATATATATATATATAGAAGTGCGATAGTTTTATAAAATAACGAAACAGAAATTTGCTTTAAGCGAGAATAACTATAGGCGTTCCGTTTAAATAGTAAATTTCATCATAGCAAACCATTAGCGGAAATGTATAATACCGGCCCCTCTACAACTATGACTTTTATTCCTTCATTGTATTCTGGACAGATCCAATGGATACAAAGTTATTTATTATTTTAAGGAGTGATAAAATTGTTTTATCCTTAAGTTTGCACAGCATAAAAACAACATTATATCAAATTGAAGCTTTAAATATATCGCTATCGATGTGTAACGCTATATTTATTTCAGGAATCTGATACAATCATCTAAATCTGAATTATCACTTTATCTTGTTTTGAGGAAAAATGTATTTGAATATTGTGGATTATATCAAGATTTGAAATTGGTTTGTAATACAAATGAATCAAAATGCGTAGCATATATTTATTGCGCTAACTTTGTAATCTAAAACCCTCTTATTACAATGTTTGCAAGCTGCTTTGTTTGTTTGTTTAAAATCCAAGGTTTTAGCACAAGTGCACTTCAGAGTAGCAGATTACAATATAACAACTGGGATAGAAGTAGAATTTACTATAAATTAGGTTTTCAATAGCGATTCAATGAAGATTTCGGGTGAAAAACTATCAACTGATTAAACATTCTCAATTGGATGGAAATTATTTAGAACTTTAATTTAACTCGGGTTTAATTCAGCTTATTATACCACTATAGAAGAGTAAATACACTTAAAGTTTATACCTGTTAAGTGGCGTAATTAATATTCATATTTCCATGTTTATTTCTGAGTAGTTTATATGTTTAACCAAAATAACCAATAAAATATATCTATATGCACAGTGGATTTAAGAGTGTGAACTTTTATCCTTATTGGCTACAACCTAACTCATAAATTCCTGCTTGCAGCTTTTTAACAATGTGGCACTAGTTTCGAGCTTCAGTGAATCGTGGAAAAGCTCTGCTACCATTTCCCTCTCATGTGAAGGTAGATGGATATTATAGGCAGTACCTTGCTATCCTGATAGAGGAAAAAATATTTCAAGACTTTAATCCTGTAAAGAATGTTTACACGCGATGTTTACCGGAACACTTAGGATAAGACCGCTATATGACCGGCTGTGTATGCATCACAGAATGGATATATTCTACACTTATAAAAAGTGAGGTATCATGTTGTGAGTAACCACCATAATGATGACAATAGTAACTTACATACAATTAAAAGTGACAAACTGCAGTTCTATCACAAATGCGTTTCTTATATAGAGCGGTTTTGTATATAACAGTTATTTCCCCATTTATTTCATTTATGCCTAAAAACAAGTACGACAAACAAAAATATCTCTAAAATGCTTAGGACTTTATTAATTTACTGTTTATACTTACATAAAAGTTAAATTATTGTACATTAAAATTACTATGTTTTTCAAAGATGAATTAGTTAAGACAATATACTCCATTAAGAAAAATTAAATAAATGCTTTCAAACCCAGTACAGTAAATGTTTACAATTTCATATTTTATAAGTAAAACAATTAGATTATGTAATACTCAATTATTTTGCTCCGTTGAAACATAACTCTTGAAAGAACGTTATACAGTATAAACTTCATAAAATAAGGATATTTCAAAAAAGAGATTCTTAGATTTCGGAGTAAAATATATAGATTTTAGTAAAAATAGGCAAATGAATTAATGTATGTTATAACGCATTATTTTGTGAAATAGTTTTCAGTTAAAACCCTTATAGTGTCGACTTTGCTGTTTATCTTTGAACTGAAGTTTTTTCAGAATACATATGCTTCTCGTAAATTAAATATTAGGATTTTTATTTTACTATACTTCGGTATATATCGTCACTTGCTATTATTCTACATCGTCAACGTTGTTATGGAGGGGGTTTGATCTTTGTGTAACAGTACACTTCAGTTATCAATTTTTACATCATTTTTAAGTTTTAAAACATATTACGACTTTTTTTGTAATTTTAAAATGTCTATAATTCTTTAAGAGTTGCCCCACACAAGTAAGCAATACTGAATTATTGATTGGAAGAAAGCAAAGTAAGCCATTCTGATATATTCAGATGTGTCACAATTTTTCAATCGTCCCAACAAGTAGGTAGCCTAGTTTTTATATAGTGTATATGATTACTCCATGTAAGCTGATGATCAACACTTACACCTAAAAACTTAATACTAGTAACTGTTTCCATTTCCACTAGTTCTTCATCATACGGCCTTAAAGAAAAAATTATATTTTCAGTTTTATTTTTGTTTAATAGATAACCGTTAGCTCTAAACCAGTTTCCCGATTCTTCCATTGAGTTAATTAAAATTTTTTTTAAGTCTAGGAGGCTACTTGAAACATTTACAAATGACGTATCATCAGCGTAAAGAAGAGTACTACTAGTAACATTGTGCGGTAAATCATTAATACTAATTAAAAATAACAAAGGTCCCAGGACAGATCCCTGAGGAACACCAAACCTCAAGTAACTTGTGACTGGTCACCATCAATGCACACTACCTGCCTTCTATTCCTAAGATACCACTCAAAGATTCTCACACCCTGGAAACCATAAAAAATGCATTTTTGATAAAAGGTCTGAATGGTCAACACTGTCAAAGGCCTTACTCAGGTCACAAATGGTGGCCTGAGCAAAGGACCTTGCCTCAAAGGTCTGCAGGATTTGTGATACTAATTCTTCAATAGCATTCAGAGTACTCTTACCGTTCCTAAATCCAAACTGAAATCTGGACAAAATATCATTTGTTTCTAAAAACAATATAACCTGGTTGTAAATTATGACTTCAATAACTATTGATAATACAGGCACAAGAGAAATAGGACGATAGCTTTTTGGTTTATCTTTGGGTCCCTTCTTAAATACAGGACAAACTCCAGAAATTTTAACCTCGTCCGGGAAAATCCCTTCATGTAACATACTATTTACACAAATTGCAAAAGGAGTTGAAATGCTTGGAATTATTTTCTTCAAGAAATTATTTGACATGTTGTAAAAATCATTACTGTTAGAGTTACTGAGATGCTTAACAGCCTTTAAGACATCATTTGATGTAACAGTTTTGCACTCAAACACACACATATTATCAGGCCTATAACTAGAACGTCTTAAGCTTACATTTGTGACTAGATTTTCAGCCCCTATAACGAGCTGTGTAATATCTCTTTTCATTTTTTCTACAGCATCAATGCAAAAATTGTTAAACACATTTGGTTCAATCAATGCTTTGCTTTCACATGAAATATTACAATTTTTCTTAATTAAACCATATTTATTATGAACCATATGTGTAAAAGAAAATATTCATACACTGTAAAAGTTTGCTGTTTTGAAGTTTAGACGCTTAATTTAAATATGAAACACATACGACATAGTCCAATTAGGCCTTACAATTTCATCTCCAATATTTATGTTAATACACTATTAAAATTTTTTACGCATTTTCGTCCCTTCGTTGCATATGCGACGAAGATAAAAAATATGTATAATATTAGTATGACAATAGGAAACCATAAGTACCGGATTATGAATTACATTTCTTCCTACAGTTACAGACATGAAATACAAAAAACAGTATTTCTCAAAGTACTTTTTCATTAAGAATGTTTTATATATAAGACCCAAAAGAGTTAAGCAATAATGTTCCACTTGAACAAAGATACGACTCGCTATTTTCATTTCAGCGATAATAAATACGATACTTTATCGTTCCCTAGCCACAGACTTCCACGGAGTTAATATGCCCTAACGGTAAGATGTAGGGTTGTATTCATGGAACTATATTTGGTGTATTCCCTCGTCCTTAATGTAGTGCAAAAATTTCCAAATGTTCCCTGTAAAACTGCAGTTACTGCTAACTTTAAATTTAAAAAAGATACTTATGTTCTTTTTTTGTTTTGAATTGCGTATAAGAATAACTAAGATTATTTCTTCTTACATTTCATTCAATTTACTTACCACAGGTTTCTCATTTTATTTTACGTTAGGTGAGGTATTAAAGTGGTTTTCAATATCGATTGTGACTAAAGCATTCCAGATTTTTCTTCATTTATTTTTGTAACAATATATATATATATATATATATATATATATATATATATATATATATATATTATAATAAAAATAAAACTCCTGTTTTATCTTATTGGACTGAAAATTTTCAAAATTTAACTTAAATTTAGGATCAAGACGATATTAGTTGGAGGTAAACTAATAATATACAACAGTCCAAAAATTAAGGTTTTCAAAAAAGCTGATCATAACTGAGAAGATTATAATACGCTTGCTACGTTATTAAAGAGTTTCTTAAAAACATATAATATTACAAAAAAATTATCTCCGAACAATATTAAGATTTGAGAATCAGGTTTAATATTAAGACCGCAACAGATTATGTTATCTGCGCATTGAGTCAAGTACACTAATAACTAAAAAGCATATTCACTTACTAAGTTTAAAAACCAAAAAGTATTACACAAGATACAATATGAAGATTATATTAAGTTTAAAGCTTCCAAAATATTCTGACTGTCAAATCGTTACAGACAGTTCTGCTCCATCAAAGATCTTCAGATCTCTTTATTAAAATTCAATCAGTTTATATTAAACAGCTACTTACAAGGAATGTAGGAAACATATTTGTTTAAGACGTACTTTGAGAAAATCCGTTATATCAAGTACAGTATAAAACTTGCACTTACTCAAAACTCTACAGTAAAAAATAAATAAATTCATTGAAATTTACCTGTCTAAATGTTTACAAGTTACCCTACTATAAAAAACACCTACTAAATCATCGTAGACAAATTTTAAAAGCTCCTCATTCCTTTCGTTTTATTATTCTTGATTTTTAATGGACCATTATCTGTAAATAGAGAACATATCTACATATAACTTTACTGTATGTATAGTTAAAATACGGCAATTGACCTTTAAAAATAATGTATAACTAACCTAACTGAGAGTTTTAAATGAAATGTTTTAATCACGTTACAACTTAAAATATTAAAGTACCTGTATACAGGATAAATAAATATATGAAATAAGAAAAGCTAATACAAGAGCACATTAGCCAAAAGAGTAAAATATATAGTTGTCAGTCTGCACAGTGTGGTGAGCGACGACAAGTTTTGCAAAACAGTTCTCCTTTAAAACTCTTCTGGTATCATATTCGCTACCTTGTAACTGAATAGGCTTTACATCATTCGTGATATTGGTCAACCGTAAATTATATCTTAAGATTCGTATCTCGCTATGCAATACTATATAACTTATTCCACCTTGCAATGATACTTATATAGGGTGCTTGACCTTTTTATACTTAGCTTTTAATTTTAATAGCCTCACATATACAATAAGAGTCCATAGTTACATAAAGAGTCCCTCTGAACTGCAAATAATGTTAAAATTTAATGGAAAATTTTCTGAAAACACATGGGTAATACGTGATGCATTATCTTTCGGCCTAATTTTGTAGAAGAACAATATTGTGATAAGCTTCTTAAAGTGCTTAAATATATTATATCTATAGCATTCTACAATCTTAAATCAAAATCCTTATATATGTATATTCAACTCGATATACTTTCTGATCTAGTATTCAAATCTAATATTAAAAAAAAGGTTGATTGGATTTCAAACATTTGCTATCGATACAAATGTTGAAACGATAGAACACTAAGTTTCATGGATTGGAATCTGTCATATTCTTCAGGTCTCAATGAAATGTAATATAAAAGAGAAAATAAATTCAATACACATTGATAAACTCCGCAAAGTAAATAAATTCTAACAGTAACAAGAGAACGTAGAATAAAAAAAATAAAAACACTTCAAAATAACACTTGAAGAAATATTTTGACCCTTCCGTAGAATACTGATACCAATTCTGTAAGCACAGTGATCTATTTTTTTCAAAATTTTACAATAGCAAATGTCCAAAGTCTTGTTTTCCTTTCAGCTTATCACATTTTGTAGTGTGTTTGTGATATTTTAAGCAGTTTACTTGTAGTCGTTTTATTATACACTAAAACAGGACGAAGGAACATTTGCAAGACCTAGGTCGACCAACAGGAGGTCTAGGCATCATTTCAAGTTAATCTTTTTAAATACAATTACCCATGTTTATTATTTAATAGGATTTCTACAAAAACATATTTCTTGATATTATTTACATATGATAAACTGGCATTTTTATTCAGTTAGTTAGGTTTTATAGCACTATTTAATAAGGGCGTTTTCACATACAATGGCAAAACCGGAGTAGGATCAGCCCCGGCTCCGGGACGGGAACGATGTAGTTTTCGCTCTCACCGACCAAACCGGACCCGGACCCGGACCATTGTTCTTTCTGATTAGTCAAGTAAACAAACTACTTGTGTGAAAAAAGCATATGTCCTACAGTTAATCTGAGGTATTTCGCCATGATCCCATTCTTAAAAAGAAGGTATCTAATATGAATGTTTTGTAATTTATTTCTTCTGACATTTGTTTATGTGCACCTTCTTATACTGATGAATATTTCCTTCAAAATATTCACCTACAAAATTTATACTTGTAATCGTCGTCATTATTTTCCCATAAACAAAATCTTAATTTTACAGTTTCAATTAAGGACAAAATGATACACTGAATAAAATATACTGAAAAAATGGAATATTGTTTATAATTTATTTCTCTTTATTTAATACTAATTTTGTATAGTTGTGTTTAGGCAAGTTTAAACTTAAAATTATTGACATGGAACCAAACTTTAGTATATATTCCTATTTTTAACCATAACTATGTACTGCAATAATTCGTATGAACTCCAACCCAGTTTGCTGAAGGAGAATAAAGCGAAATAATGGCCACACAGTTATTAAAATTAGCTGAATCCAGATTGTATTCAGAGTAGTCAGATAAAAGGCAAGATATTTTGAAACAGATTGCGCAGATCTGATGGACGATAGATATGAGTTTAAAACTTGTGTTGTCCTTTAAAATGTATGATAACAAACATCTCATTTTCAGAAAAAGGTCAACAATCCCAGTAAATCTCCCAGTATAAGCTAGCATTTAAAAACTAATCAAGATTTTAGTACTGTTAGTAATTCCTTTAACGTACATACCTTAAAACTGCATACGGGTAAAATTATATATATATATAAATATATACATATGTGTGTGTGTGTGTGTGTGTGTGTGTGTGTGTGTGTGTGTGTGTGTGTGTGTGTGTGTGTGTGTGTGTGTGTGTGTGTGTGTGTGTGTGTGTGTGTGTGTGTGTGTGTGTGTGTGTGTGTGGTATGTTCTTTAAATTAATAAGGGTATCTTTGAAATCTTACAATTTAGTGTTTTGATCTTTTATGTTATTTTAAAGTATGTATGTTATAGACTTTCTAAGAGTACAAAAATATGAATTAGTTTTTAAATGTTAGCTTATACTGGCAGATTTATTGGGATTACTAACACGAATAGGGCGTCACCTGTGTAAGCTAACTGGTGCAAATTTTTGCTGAGTACACAGACGGATAATGTTTTTGGTGAACGTTAATTAAAAGTACACAACACAGCAAGTTTGTGAGCTTATATCTGGCTTAGCTTTGCTCATCAGCATGTTTTTAAAACCTGTTGACTATATAATTTGTGGTTTATTAAAATTTTACTTCAGTAACAAATAACAAATGAAGATATGAGAAAAGTATTGTTGAAAAACTGTTATACATTAAAATATTTAAAAACGACGTTTAAAAGAATCCTGCACGTAAACAAATACAGGTAAACCAATAAAACTGGTTCAACATTACAGCACGTAGAAATAAAATTTTGTTAATCACTAATATTTTTTTCATATCAAAGGGATGCCTCGCAAGGCGTCATATGTCTTTAAGAGAGCACAGGTCGAGTAGTATGCAAATTAAAAGTTATAATGAAAACGCAGTGAAGTTTATAATCAAATGTTATAATGCACTTTTAAATTGTCAATTTCGAGAATTTTTACACACTTTATCCAGTAACAATTGGGCAATGTTTATTATTTCAATTATCACACACACACACACACACACACACACACACACACACACACACACACACACACACACACACACACACACACACACACACACACACATATTGGTGCAATATAAGACATTAAAATTGTCAAATTGTACCCATTTCAAAGGTCATTAAATGAAGAGGTGTAGGAACCGTGGATATAGTACTGTAAAGTTGGACAAGTTGGGAGTACATAGTAAATGGGTTGTGTGCTACTCCACTAATTAGGTCGGTTAGTTAAGTTACACAATTGGAGTAGTCACATCAAAATATTTTCAGCTTCGCTGTACACAGTTGGTAAAGTAATATGATTAATGTTGTAAATATATACTACATCAGGTTCAGTGTTTTATATAACATACATAACAAAATTTAACTTCTTACAATAAAAATTAAAATGTTTTTAATAGCCTCTTTATATCAAGTTTTTAAATATATCGAATCACCACTGACTTATTACGTTACAATATTGAAACAGTTAAGATATCACTCCCGGCTCAGTGAGATGAATGGTCGATTTTACGTGTGGCTCTCATCTCTACATTTCGAACAGAAGTTATGCATTATTAGCTTAAGTTTTTATCTGCAAAACACTGATGGGATAATAAATAAAATTCTAGCGTGTTACCATATTTTTAACACTTTTAAACATTAGAAGCTCTGTAACATTTAAATCTTGCAAGAAACATTTTATAAATCATATTCACATATAAGGTTAGTATATTAAAATATTCGTAAATTGAATCCGGAGTGAATTTTTTAGACCTATGAATATATTATATTCTTGATTGGGACAGAAAGACACTCAAAACCTTATATCAGAGTTAGTCGCTTCACTTCGTATCCTCTTAACCTCGAAACCTGAAATAATATGAATCCGATGAATATTATTTTATTTTGAAAACTATCATAGGGCACAATCATATTATATCAATCTTTGAAATCGACCTAAAATAGGATTCTAAAGATGAACGAAACACCTTACGTATACTCTAAATCAGTGTAATCTTCTAATGCATATGCAAAGTAAATTTACCATTACAACTATAGTGTTATTTTTATTAATAGTCTATACGGTAAATTTACAAAGAAAATGTTTAAAAACTAGACAACAGGAGAGCCTTAATTAAACTGTAATGAATGAATGCCGTAATATTACTGACAACTTAATAGGACCTTCTTAAAATGTAAGGTTTTTGTCCGTCTGTCTCTTTATACCCGTATATGTGACCACACTTGATAGAAAGCTCTAGGTTGAAATTGTGCATATAGGGCTATTTAAGCCCAAAGAAAACTCCTATTAATTTAGGGTCAAAACTTTAAAGGATTCTCATTCGTAATGAGTGTTTATATGTGAAATAACTCCTCCTTGTTTTTCTTCGGTGCTCCAATTTTCGTCGAATCAATTTGTATTGTTTAAATTTTTACTAGTTTTATCTGCGGTCAAGCTAGAAGTTTTATGTACTTCTATTATTGACGTATTGCCACATACTTAAAAAGCTAAACTTTTAACTCGTTGATGTTGGTTACAGAGCTTGCCTATGGCACTTGCACTGTCTTCACTAGTTTATTTTGTATCTATTACAAATTACGATAGTTATTCGTTCGTATTACCCCTTTTATGTATACTTATATTAACGTTTACATCCTCTATTCAAAATTTTCTGAGACAAAAATCATTATTTTGTATTCTCATATGTTACTATAAATTCCTCGGCAAATTACATTTATATTTCATCATTATCTCTGAATAATAGTTGATATAAACATTTAAATACAAATTTAAATTATCGCCATCTTCTAACCGTATTTGTATATTAAAATACATATCACAACAAGAGAAATGTAGCTTTAAAAAACTTTACTAGTCTCTACAATCTCATGCGACGAAGAACATTACGTATTAGTCAAAACTTGCACTACTAGCTTTTACACTAGTTTCTAACTAAACAACAGTGGTACCAAATTGCAAATTAAGCCCAGTTGATGTTTTTATATACTCAGTCTCGTTAGCATAGAATAAAGAAACTTTTCTGGTACTTATACTATGAATACTTTTGTACCGAATGACGATAACACATGGGGGTGGTGACTTCTGAGGTCGTAGTAATAAATACTCGAATTGCAAAGTTTACTTATAAGTTCAATTTAATTAATGAAACTTACAAGCACCACTTTTAGTTGGTAAATTAAATGTATGCCTTGCCACGTTGCTGCCAATTAGAGTACAAGAACTAAAAATGTATATCTGATAGGTGGGCCTAAAATATCCAATGTTCTATGGAATTATGCCTATGATATTTTACTTTATAAAACTTTAAGATTTCACTTCCCATCGCAATATGTAGACTCACAACCCGGGCGTCGGCGTCTTGGGACGAGACATTGAAGCTGTAGTCTAAGAGGGGTTATTTCTAGTCGGTAATTACTAGAAGAGGAGTAGAAGTTATTAAAGTGGTAGCCATCTACTCAAATAATACGTGAGCTCGCCTATAACAAATTCGCGACGGTATTAGACATTTAATGAGACAAAAAACTTATCACGACAACGTGCTCGTCAGAAGGACGACGCCACAACTTGTATCCATTTTAATCAAGCAAATAAAAGATCTTCAAGGGTAAGTTACTTTACTATTTACAACTTTACTTTACGTTACATTCATTTTTATATGTTTGGCATCAAAGGGCTAATTTAATATGTAATACGAAAATATAAATTTTACTTACGGACATAGTAAAATTTATAGCGCGCGAGGTGAAATCGGTCACGTAGTTGGGCTGCTACGAAGGGTTACAATAAAATATTCATACGCGTGCCAATTAGGTAGTTAGTCCGTCGATAATTTAGTTCCGGAACATTGGATAAAAAATAATATTAAGTTGTACTGGCGAACTAGGTTGTGAAATGTTGAATTATATAAAATGGAACTAACTAACGGTACACTTTAAACTTGTTATAAAATAAATTTTAAATAAATGAAAATTTGAAGGATTGACTTGTATGTTATTGTTAACTTATAAAACATATTAAAACTTGATTGTTTTATTTCCTCTATAAAATAACGAGGAATTATAGCTATGATAGGACCAGTTACGATACTTTCTTTTCATTAATATCATCACCAATAAAGCCTTACAAAAAGAGCTGCTGTGGTTAAATATCAAAGAGCTTTAGAAATCACCACATAGTATCCAAGATCTGGCACTAGAAAGGCAACTCTGCCTGTAACTACTGGTAAAACTGATATTTGGACTTTTTTCCACAGTACAAGGTAGCAAACTAGCTATTTTATTTCAAAAGATTTTAAATTTTGTCTTGCTCTGCTTATACTATCTTCTGTACTGTTTTACAATACAATAAGGATTTCGTGCCTACCGGTCACCACCTATAATTTTTAATGCCCTAGGCGTTTAAAATAATCACATAACATATTATAAATAATGCTAAATTCTTTAAAAGTTTAGTTATTGACCAAGTAACATTTATTAGGGACTTAAGGAGATGACAAAGAAAATGAGCTAACAGTGTTTACTGGAGTATAACAAGCCCAGGCTATACAGTGATGATAAGACACGGCTTCTTGTTGAGTTTACACGACGTCTAACACGCTCTAATGTTTACACTATCAATTACTACCAGCATATTAGGATACTTATCTGGGTTTTAAACTTCTTACATATTAAAAAGGGCAATGATACTTTTTATTGTTTGTATACACTACTCCCATTTATATCAATATATATTAGCTTCTGAGATTTATAAAGAAAATTGGACACAGTAATTTTATATACACACATTTATTTCTGGAATACATTAAATAAACAAAGAAATGTATGTAAGTGTTCTGCGTGCGTGCGCGAGAGCGTATGTTAACGGTGGTCGGGTTTATGGTTTTTAAATTTTTTTTATTCTTTTTTGAAACATAGATTTAGTTTAAAGTTTACATGTGGAAAACAACAAAGGTATTATTACTGTCCATGATTCTCATCCAAATTATTGTTTAAATCAATTTCAGTAGGTATACTTTTGAAAAATACATTTACTAATCGAAGCTAACTTTTTTAGAATAAAAGTTTTGTGAAATACATTTGAATGATATTGAAATAAAAAATTGTATTATACCTAATCTTTGACATTATAAAAGTATTAATATTGATTTGTAAATTTCAATGACAGTATCTAATTACCAATTACTGTGGTTACGTCTTATTTACTATGCAGTTTAATGTTTTCATTTGACTCAATAATACAACTAAAAATTACTATATTTTACATTTTTCAAAGTATAGACACGCATAATACCCAATTATTCATGACATAACAACCTTATGGTAATTATATTTCATTTTGCTTAGCCAAAATTAACAAAATTATAATGATAAATGTCCGTCAATAATAAATGACTGGCAATTTAATCCCTATAACTTATAACCACGAGAAAAATTAAATGTTTATTTACTTTTAATATATTTTCTCCACTTACTCACATTTATAACAGCGAAAATATTGTTTGTAATTTTAAAATAGCGAGTTAAATTAGAGTGGTTAAAATACACCTTCATTATGATTGCCATAAATTAATTGTATTTCCATGTGTCCTATGTATTTACGTATAAACATAAACTTATAGTTTTACAATTATTTTAGATGTAAACCTAAATACTTTCAATTTAAAATATTTTATTAGCTCAATGAAGGAACTGTAATAATTTTAAATAGTGTATTCGTAATTTTCATTATTGTAAATATTAATTTAATCAAAATAATCTGTCACACACGGACACAATATTTCATTACAATATTATGTTTTAATATTATAGATTTACTATGTTATTATAGAAATTTTAGTACGTAATGTTTGTAAGACATACGTAATTATTAGTATAACAAAATTCATAGAATCAATGTACAGATATTTGCTGGAAAGGAAGTCTTGTATTACAATTCGAAACAAACATCCTCCGGATGTAAGTGGATACGCACATCCGCTCAGACACCGATGATGAACAAACAGGAAATGCCTGTTTAAGCAGCGGAAATGCTTATTTCTAAAAAAACATGCGACGATGTAAGGGACAGCCATGCTGATATGAAAAAATTTTACTCACCAACTACGATGGAGAGATTTGGCAGAGGCCTAGTCAGGAGAACTGGCAGGGGCAACATCAAAAATCAGGAACAACGAGGGAGAGGCAGGAAGTCGAGGAGTTGATTTGAAAAGCCACGTTCGGGAGTGCCAGTCCTTGTGTTTGTGTGCGGGGAAAATCTTTCAGGCGAAATAGTGTCAAGTGCAAACAAAATGTAAGTTAAGAAAATCTTGTATTTAATTTTCGGAACGTAGTATTATATATCAGGGTTCATTAATCATTTTAATACGTCTCATTTACAATTCCAAGGCGCCTGTACCTAAAGTAATGAAAAGCAAAGATTATAATGTGTAGAAATGAATAGTTTAATATTGAATTTCATATTTTCCTTTCCCACATATATTTTATTTGCTATATCATCTCATTATATTGATTAAAATTTTAAATAACAATGGATACCATCTACCGTCATATTGAACACAAAATTTAATACCAATTATGTTAAATAGTAACTTATTCCTTACAATTTATGTTTAATTTATTTAAATACAAGATTTTGTAGTAAATTTTGTAGTGTTGCAATAAATATGTGTTCATGAACTAACGTGAGAAAACTTTTGTTTAAAATATCTAAACATTTACATAAATTTATATGATTAAAACAAATGAGTGCCTTTCCAAATTGAGAACATTTAAATAACACATCTTATACATATTGTGTTATACATATTTATTAAACACTTTTGGAGACTACATCTCTAACATAACCAATATGTATTTTTTAAAGACAATAAAATATAAACTCATGTAATTAAGAAACGAAATTCACCTGGCATCGTGTTTTGGAAATGTATAATTATGCTCCATGTTCTGTTTGCGTTCAGAGTTGATTATGTAGTTAGGTCAATCAGTTACGTGAAAGGTTAACGGCAGAGACAAATACAGTCAGCCTTCAATGGGTCCATCAGTTGCATCTGTAGTTACAGGCAAGTTTTAGCTTTGAAACTTTCAGGCCGGCGGCTACTCGCAGTGGTCTGAGGCTGTCACGGAAACACTTGATCTGCAATCACCTTGTCTCCTATGTACTACACAAACATATTTATCATATTTACCTTTGAAAAGTCACTTGAATATGCTGACAAGTCAACATTATACAGTTCAATTGTTAAGATGATTAGCCTATGCTATTCGTCTTTACTGTATTTGACTTGATCAAGGTAACAACATTGTTTCCGTTAGCTATGTTGAGGTTCATTATATTATTGGCTGAGCTACAGAGAATTATTTCACTTGTTAGGTTAAAATTTCATTTTGACGTGACAACGTCTTAAATTAGGTTGCGGCTCGGAGTCACTCAAGAAAAAGTGTAACGCCCGGTAACGTTACGATGCCCGTCCAGTGGGTCCGCCCGCACGGGATAAAGCAGATAACTGTGGGTCCGCCGCACGGGATAAAGCAGATAACTATGTTTATTCGTGAAAATGTGGAGTGCTTAGATTCGTCATTTACAACAACTACAACAATAAAAGTAAATAATTGTACACTGATATTTCATTATCGTAAACTATGATTGATTGATTAATTGTTAGATTGACACAAAAGTTGAGAAACTGAGTTTATAGGTTATGTCATACTATTGACAAATGTTGATATTGTTAAGTAAATTATTAGTTTAAATCACTCTGCAATCAATCGTAATTCAGTCGATTGAGAAGAAACAGCGCGTATTGCTAGTCAAACATTTAAAATAACAAATTATAACCTCTAACCTGTCATAACAGTGCGACCAAACAAACGAACTAAACCGACCAATCACCACGCGCGGAGTTAGAATTTAACTGTGTTTAGCAAGAATTTCAAATTCCAATTTTAGTAAATGTTTTATTCAACTTTACCATTTACAATAACAAATTTTAACTAATTTAAAATTATGTACAATGTTTTAGTAAACAAAATATATTTCTATAGTTAAAATTTGTGCAATTCTTATTTTCATTCAATTCCTTGTTCCTATTGTGCAATTTAATAATATTCATATCAATAAATATTCTACCAAGAAAAAAGACGTTGTCACGTAAAATCTTCGCCCGTAAAACCGACTTTACAGGCAACCATAATTTTTTTCTGCCTGTCTGTCTGTCTGTCTGCAAGATGTCTAAAAAAGGATAGTACCTATAGACATTATGTTGTTAGTTATGTTTTATTTCTATAGAAGAAAAACTGAGTTTGATGATGGTGCAGGTATATTCGTGAAAATTAAATGAGCTTTAATGTATATTTTTAAATTAGTATAATATATATCATATTAAAACATATACCCTATGTATACCAAAACATAAAACGTTATTTCAAAGTGTCTTGCCAGTTAAACTGTTATTATTAACTGAGCGAAATAAAACAATTTAATGAACGAAGATCTGTATTAGGGTATTATGTTGTAAGCTATGTCGAAAGGCTTTCATATCTAGACTGTATCGTTTGTAAAGTAATCTGTTATGCATATCTTTGTTTTACTTTACTGGAACATAATTTTGGAACATAGGATTCCAGAGGCTATGTGCCAATTGAATGATTTATAATCGGTAAAATCCGCGATCTCAATAGTTACGTGAACCGCGGCTCTTGGCTGGCGAGATTAGCGGTGTGAAATATTTGTACGTCGAGTAACTAATCTATCTCAGAACTTGCATGGTGAGGGACTGAGCCACAAGGGCTAGTACGACTTGAACTTACGGAGGAGTGGCTTGTGTTTTGCGCTGCTACTTTGCTGAGTGAAGTCTTGACCATACTAAACTTTACCGAGTAATTAATTACAAATTTGTATTATTAATTTGTATGTTGGTTCTAACCTTTTGAATATATTTATGTGCCAAATTATGTATGACAAAAAGTTATAGTTTGCTTCTTTAAAAATCTGAATCTGATCTAAATCGCTTAAGATTGTGGAAGAAATTTTATAATTTGTTACTTTTTATCCGTATGTACTGTCAAAAAATTACACTACAATCTGAAAAGTTCAAATAAATAAATATATTATGGCGAACAATAATATTGAAGTACCGAACAAGTAAGTTGAACAGAGCGAAAGTTTATTAGAAGGCAATAAACAACAAATGTGAGAACGGTATTTTATTTTAATAATTTCATTTTGATACATTTATTACAAGTGACTTTGTTTTATATTTATCTCATTAATTAAACTATGTTATTGAGAGGTGTTAAAGTTTTAGTTTCATTTTATTTTAATTCAGTCCTTTATTATCAAAATAAAGTAAAGCTTGGTTCAACTTTATTGGGAATTAATAAGATCCATGCATATAATTTTATAATCGAGCAGAGGTTATAAAAGCCTTGACTTCATAACTTCAGATGGAATACATTATATGGTGACTCATCTGTCAGTCAGCATCTTTTTGTATAATTGTATGTATGTCTATCTGTCCACAAGGTATCTGGAGATTGAAATAAGATATATATTTCATATGGAGTATACAACCCCATTGAAGCCACTTTAGATACGTGGTTTGGCGTACTTCTACTTTGCATTAAATAATCACTGGTACTTTATCAGGCAAATTATTATGTTTTATAGTCAAATATTATAATTTATCATTACTAAAATTTGATACTAATGTAGTGGAATTATATATTTATGGCACATACAATTAAATATTACTAACGTCTGTTACATATTATATGAAAAATATGAGTATTTATAGGTAAATTGTTCTTCAGAAACAATAATATATTACTTAATATTCATTGGTTTTGGTGGTTTATTTAAAAAATTGTTATGGATCTTGTACAATTACATTACTATACAGCTCTTAGTTGCTATTTTTCATACATATTACTCCTATAATATTAAAATCTTGGTTTACTAACTTACTTAAAAACATTTATAAGACACAAAAACCTTTAGAAAAACTTAAGCTAGGAATAACTCAGGGAAAATCTCATTACAGAGTTCATAAAGATGAAAATTGAAAATAAAACACAACTAAATGGTGAATAAGTTCTTCGAACGATATATTTGTGACAAAAATTAAGATTTTTAACAGGTAAACCAGTAGCTGGTACCCAGACGAGTCACGTGACAGTCGCCACATTAGTCATGTTGTAGTATTCACACTTCCTCACATGTCTGGGGGATTTATGTCCGTATTCGTACGAGTTATCAATCAGAACAGAACTGTATCGGTGTTTGTTACAGTTCACGTTGATTTATTCATATCGTTTCTTTTCCTTATATAAGAGTGTATATAGCTAATAACTGGATATATAGTTATATCTCTTTGAAGAAATATGTCATTAGGATGAAAAAATCTAAAAGTTTGCAATGAATAAAGAAATAATTAATTAAGGAAAAATAAAACTTTAAACATAAAATTTTATTAAACTCATACCTGTACATTTAAATAATTTTGAATATCAAATAATATGTTCTATTTATATCAAATACTAAGTTAACCCATTGGCCTACAACTACGAGTTTATCTCATAGTATTGAAAAAGGACCTATATGTAGAACTACGAGTTATCTCGTAGTTGTGTAATACGTTAATAAAGTCCAATATATATTATTAATGCAAACAAAAACATACAAATTAATGTTTGTCTGTTAATCTACATTACTTTATCTATTAAAATACGGTTTTGTAAACGAAATAAATTACGTCATTGATGAGAACAATAAGTATAAACAATGCAACAGCCGAGGTCAGCTGAGAGCAGCGGACAGCTGTGTTTCCGTTACGTCGCATTTCAGAGTAGCACTAGTTGCCGGTTCGCGCTAACAAGGTTATTTGTTGTTTATGTTCATTTTACTTTGAGTTTCAAAATGAGTCAAAAACGTATAAGATGTGATTTTGAGATTAATAATGTTTTGTTTGAAAGTGAATTAGAAGATAGTGAATTTGAGGAAAGTGAAGAATCTATTGTTATTAAAAGGCGTACACGTGACATTGATTGTGAATCAGTTTCTAGTGATAAAGATATTTGTGATGCAAAAAGTTATGCAAAATTTACATTTGTGCACTATTTTTGCATAAAAATATGTTTAATTTATAAAATAAATTAGTTTTTAAAGGGCACAAATAATTAACAATGTAGAAAAAAAATATTTGCTTTAAAAATTTATGTTTCAAAATATATAATTGTAAAATTTTTTATTAAAAATAAAAAAAGTGTTTCTTAAATAATTTTTAAAGTTACGTATTTTTATAAAAGTCAGTGTAAATCTGAACAATTTAGTAAAAGTTTTATGTAAATATGTTAGTATTTACTATTTGTACGGTTATTTATCTAAAACACTATAATTTGTGTAATATTTGCTGGCCTAACGGGGCCCAGCACCGACAGATATGGGAGGTATGGCAATGGTTTAAAACAGTATGAACGTTGAGAAACATTTGAAACTTTATTCTATTTAAATTAATTATATTTCAATTTTATTTAATCTATTTGTGTCTAATATTTAACTTACGGTGGAAATGTCAAGGTTTCATTTGATTATTCTTTAATAAAATTTAGTACGCCATAATAATATAAATATATAGCATCTCATACTTCTTTCAGACTCTCCCACTACACATTTCCTCTTTGTTACATAAATCACTAATAAAAAACTGAAGAAATTCTTCTTATAACTTTAAATATTGTACATGTTTAAAACCCAAATTAGCCAGTAGCCTTAGATATGTCTGAAGTTACAATCTGATATCAGATGAAATTTATTAGTTTGCCTGAATTGTAACCGAATTTCCTTAAAATGTTTTAATATAATTCCTCTTTTTTATTTCATGGTTTAAACATTCATATTACAGTTTTGTCATATGTAATTTTTTCATATGTATCCGAAAGATAGAGGGATGATAAACGTGTGTCATAATTTTCTTTTTATAACTAATATATGAAATAATATTTAAAAACCACGTAAGCAGAATATGTAATATCTCCGTAAAATTATTAACCTTCCTTTCTTACCAAACCATAATGATACAGATACGTGAGGTTGTCGTCTGTTATTTTAAATTAAAGCTCACTCAATGACCTAGTTTCATTGGTAGCACTTTTAACAAGGAATTATAAAAATACCGTATTCACAGTTTCTATATTTCACTATAAAAAGTACATGAGATATAGAGTAAATGTGTATAATAGCAGCAATATGGTGATACTTCGAGAGGCCAAGAAGTAAAATGGAAACATATTATGAAACTATATAGTGCTAGTTTAAATACCGCAGTACTTTCAAGATCATATAAAACTTTTTTATAGTTATGTTGATCCCGTTGTAATATTCGATTATTTTAACCTAAAATCTTAACTATATATCATTTTATGTATTTTACTGTAAACTCTATTTACTTTTTGAATATTTTTTTACTGTAAACACCTAATATTAGATGCTTTCTATATTAAACTTTTCATTCATTTCACCTGGAAGAATTGAAAGTATTGAGAACAATATCGAATTTTCTGCACAGAAATACTGCCTATAGCACCAACAAACGCAGCAGCCATAAATCGGTGTGGCAGCTGAGGAGACAAGAGACTAAAAGGCTGAAAGATTCCCCCCAGACTGAGCGATGTGTGCTGCCCGTCCTTTACAACGCTATCGAACAATTCTCATCACGTGGATGTTAAAAATAATTTTCAAAACCCAGCGGAACTGTGTTTTATGGAAAATATGATGGGAGATTGTTTTGTCTTTGATATTACTAAAAACGCAAAACCGATTTTTCAGCAACCCTTGTTTATTATAATTACAATTTTTTTGTGTTATATATATATATATATATATATATATATATATATATATATATATATAGAATATAAATGAAATCACTTTTCAAATATGAATGAAATTAAATTATACCTAGCGGGAAACTTTAACTTTTGCTTCCATTTATAATTGATATTAGATATAAAAACCCTTTTCTCCCTAATGCAATGAAATCTATGAAAACATCAGCTATATTAATAACTTACATTTCGCAATATGAGAGGTGTTTTATACCGAATATGCCATAGGCTAACGATAACATTCAAAGGAGTAATAGGTCCATCTGTTACTGCCCACTTTAACAAAGGTTCAAGCTAACTAAATATTAATAACAAAATGAATAATTGTTTACTATTATTTATTGGTCACAGCTTACTATTTAATATCTCTTTCCAATAAATAATCACCACACTTGATTTCTAGACTCAAGAGTTTAATGGGCTGTCAGACGACTGCATCATGACGAGGCCTACCAAGCTCCCTCCGTCACGGAAGGTAATATTCCTCTATAACATGTTGATGAAAGTTCATTTCATTTATTCGTAGTATTACATGGTTATAAAGAGGAGACAAAGCGAAATAAAGTTTTTTTAATTAAAAATTAAAATGGCTAGCCATAACATCTAAAATAGGTACCATAACATCAAGATTCAAAAAATTACTTCCTGCATCAGAACTCGAATCCTGCGGACGACGAGCATTATGCGACCACATTACAGAGCCCTAACTTAATGTCGATTATCAATAAAAAATACATAAATGTAATACGTACTATAAGTAACTTTCTTTCCGAGAATAAATATAAAAAATTATACAGTACCTACAATTAAAATTGCAGTATAAAATGGTTTAATCTTACAGTGGAAAGTAAAAATAGTATCTACATATATATTTAATTATCTATTAAATATATAAATATTCCCAAACTTTTATCGTACATCTTGGCAAAATTTTTGTTTAACATATTGGGCTCAGTAAGGATAAATACTTCGTATAGAATAAATGTGATGTGAATTTATTAGTATAATAAACACTCTGTCGTATGGGATTAGTACAGTCAAACGAGTGCGTTGAATAATAGGTGTGTAATTATATTGACTCAATCTGCATAATATGGTTAGTTTATAATTTTGTTTTACACATAATATTTTATACAGGGTTATGTTGGTCTCTCCGTTATAATTTTGTTCTTTGGGTCAAGGCAACAACAAAATTTAATATAAACATTGCCCAGAAATGCTTATTTATTGCTGCTAACTATATGAGTATTTCACACTTTCATATTTTATACACATTAGCATATTTAAAGCATGTAATTATAAACATTTTGACAACTAAAATCTAACAATTTGTCAAGAAATAATGTATATATATATATATATATTATATATATATATATATATATATATATATATATATATATATATATATATATATATGTTTAAATGCATTCTAAAATGTTCATTGTTAACACGATTGAGGAGACCTCATTAACAGTGCCTTGCAACAGTGAAAAGCTTGCGTCTCATTACTTAGGTGACTGACCAATTGTTTTGACATCCTTGTCAAAATATTTGTGTTTAAATTCAACGAATTGTTACTCATTTATTCATTTAATAATCATATTATACTTATATAATCGTTACTGTATTAGACTTTTCATACATTTAAACGTGATATTGTAGTTTATTATCCTTTATACATAAAGTATTTGTTAACAAATCGGAATTCCTAAAAATCTTCTTTATTTCTAGGATGTATACATTGATAATTATTAAAAATACCAAAGGTGTCTATGAAGGTATTAAACAAAACCCGTTTGCTATTGTTATTGCCATTAAATGTAATTAGGTGACTATAAAATTTTTATTAAGAGATAAGTTACAACTCAGCTACAAAATTAAAAATATGTAGTAAAAACATACAAGACTAATTCGATATGGGATTTTATATTGTTAAGGACCATGCAGTGTTCATACCATTCTCTGTTCTTGTAGATGTTTTGGTATCCAGTAAAGTTTTAATGATCAATACCGAAAAATATTGTATCAGTTATGTAATAATTAAAATGAAAAACCTACCGTTTTATACAATACGCTTACAAAATTAATAGAAAAAGTATTTAAACAACATAAAATGAATATAAACATGATACATGGGTATCATAATTAATAATTATGAGGCACGTTATACATATATATATTATTATTAAAATATATATAGTTGCTTTAAAATATTACATAATAGTTTAAACGATATTAAACTATGAGATTGTTTAATCTAAAAAGAGCATTTAATAGTATCTAGAATATTTAATAGTTATATGTGTATAACTATAAAAATCTTAAGTTTACAGAATATTGCAATCAAATTCTGATAAATACTGACTTTTATAATGATACCCAAGCACGCAACGTCAACCCCTGATGTATAGTAAGCGCATATTAAATGCAACCTGGAATACTAACATACTTGTGTTAGTTGTACGACATTGTGACATATATAATATTTAATGTATTAATTTACTTTTTTGATAACTAAAGGTATAATAAATATAGGCACAAGAAACACGATCAGAGTAAGATAAACTGTTTGAGATATTTTTCTATAATACTTAATATTTACTACTTGAAAGTAATTAAAATATTTTAAGATTCATTAAAAGTCCCTACGAAGATGGGGGTTATATTTGGGAAACGTTTAAGATTAAAGATCTATTGATTGGTATACAATATTCAAGGATTCATTATACTGAAAATTGAGAAAAAATAAAAATAAATATTACTAATCTGTATTTATAGAATCTAAAAATACAGTTTAGTTTTATATCTGATATTGGAAACTGTAAAGACTGTTAAAAAAATCTTTACTGTGTATTATTTCAGGAACTAAGTGGTAGATTGAGTGGTAATTTCGTTCTCTAAGTTAGAAAAATAATCTAACTAGAATGATAATAAACAAATCTAAGCCTTAAAATGTAAAATAGTATCAAATAATGGATGGTACACATGATAAGGGATTTCCTTAAAAGAAAGAGGATTAGTATTATAAAATAATAACAACTTTATGTATGGTATTTGAAATTATAGCGCAACGGTTTTTCAAGGTGTACAACGAGGAAAAAATTAGATTTCTTACTGTAAAGGGAGTTTTTTATTAAGCTACTTTATATCTCGTGTACCTTTTGAGTGTATTGTGGAGAATCTGTATCTTTAGTTGTGGTAAGTGAATAATAACAACCAGACGAATAGAGTTTTATTGTACGAATATGTAAGTTTTTCCCTTCATTATTCATCTCTGGTAAACATCCCTTTTATAATTATGTACATTATTTCGAGCTATGCTTACATTGTTTTCAGAAATCCTTTTACATCCCCCTCCATTGGATGGAGAGAGTCAATAACTATTTTAATTACTATTTCTTAAGTCTATTATTCATTTATTAAGTTTAGCTTTCACAACTTGACACAATACTGGAGTATGTAACCTAGAAAAAACCTAGATTGTAAAGGTTTTAAATTTAAATACAGCGTAATACTTTAAAGAGTTAACACCGAGGTCGAGTTCGTAGAATTGTACTCTACTAATACAGACCTTTTATTTCGCTTACAACCCGACCTGTTTTCTCGCTACAGACTTCCTTATGACTCCTTACGGGCTATCCCCTGATATGAGAAAAATTTTAGTTATGAAAAAAATTTGATTTGTAAGTGCAGTAATGATGAACCATGTTTAATTGGTTTACGTGCGGGACTTTTTTAACGTCGTGTATAGATATATTTACGTAAACACGTTTTAAACAAAAAATTTTCTCATAACAGTATTTTTTTATTGTTACTGAAAGTTAAATTTTAATGCACCACAAATTATATAGTTAACAGGTTTTAAAACATGCTGATGAGCAAAGCTAAGCCAGCTATAAGCTCACAAACTCGCTGTGTTGTGTACTTTTAATTAACGTTCACCAAAACATGATCCGTCTGTGTACTCAGCAAACATTTTGCACAAGTTAGCTTACACAGGTGACGCCCTATTCATGTTAGTAAACCCAGTAAATCTGCCAGTATCAGCTAGCATTTAAAAACTAATTCATATTTTTTACTCTTAGCAAGTCCTATAACAAACATCCTTTAAAATTGCATAAAGGATCAAAACATTAAATTGACAGATTTCAAAGATACCCATATTAATTTAAAGAAAATACTATAGATATATATATATGTAATTTTACCGTTATGCAATCTTAAAGTATGTATGGTAATTGAATTTGCTAACAGAACGAGAATCGTGATTAGTTTTTAAATTCTAGCTTATACTGGCAGATTTACTGAGATTGTGACCTTTTTTCTGAAAATAAGATGTTTGTTATCATACATTTTAAAGTACAACACAAAATTTTAACTCATACCTATACAATTTACAAATTTAATCTAAATAAAGTATTGTCTGAAGGATAGTGTCAGAACGGGTATTCTCTTCTATTTATATTATTTTTATAAATTATGACATAGAGATGTAAATCTAATTAAGTGAGCGGAGACATTTGTTGAAATTACTTTTAGAAGTTTTGCAGTTATTCTATCAACTGCAGCTGAACATATAAAGAAAATGAAACCGGTTCCACGAAAGTCTTCATAACTTGGTCGAATATCCAACCTCACAATCTGACCCTTGTCATTTTATTTACATAGCGAATTTCAAGAAACAAATCGACTAAGCTATTTCTTTTTAATTTACACCTTTCCTGTCTTTTGTGTTATTTCAAAGGAGGCGACTAGGTACAACTAGGCCTCTGCACAGGCAGGTTTACCATGTACCCTGCTTTATATTAGGGTAAATTTTATTTTTATTTAACTTACAATAGCTCTATTTTACCAAAGATGTATAAATTATAGTTCATTGTGTCATATTTAGCCTATTTCAAAGATCATTTGTGAAGAATTGCTGGAATAAGTACCCTTGTAAACATAAATATTATGATGTTTTTATTTTTATCTACATTACACTCCTGCTAAATTACGCGTGCGGTCTAACCGGGAATGGTACGCTGGAAGGACGTAACTGGCACAGCGTTTTTGTTGTGAAAATGTATTCTCTCCAGATAGCAAGACATTAACAGAAAAACTGCCCTCTTCGTTGTAAGGGATAGACTAATGTAATAATTAAATACTCAATGTGAAACCTAAATACACACTATGGAGCGTCAAGAATGAAATTGTCTGTAAAAACCAGGTTGATTAGAAAAGATAAGAGAGGTAGTTTGTTGTAGAAAAAATGAGACTAGGAGTTTAAATCTTATCTCACCAAGATTTCAAGCTGCCATAAAAATATTTTAGCCTACCTGCTTAAGCTGTGTAAAGTCAGAAACTGACTGGGCTTGAATTAGTCGTTATCCTTTTGTATTTGTGCTGGATAACATAGCAAAATATACTAGCCAATGAAATTATTGTAGCAAGATGTCAAACACGTTTTTAGACTGTCCTTGTCTGATAAATCCTATCTTTTACGAAACAGTTGGTCTCAAAATATCAGTCAGGTCTATCAACTATCCAAATTAGTAGGATAAAAATTCCCTTCACATTACCTTAGAAACATGGAGTTTTATGAATTATTTGATGAAAAACACGAGGAAAGTATAACACATATGGTATTTTTTAAATCAATCAAAGATCTACTTTCTCTTACTTAAGTAAAACATTCGTCATTACGTCAAGCTCTAATAATACCCTACATCTATTATTTGCTAGTGATGACAATGTTTTAATTACAATATTTATAAACTACCAAGAAACTTCATGCAGATATCACGTAAACAATATTTTGACATACGTACTAATAAAATAGCCGTGAAAGTTTGAAATTTTAACTTTAAAATCAGTTCGGAGCACAGTGACTGAACTACGCAACAAATAATCAATTTGATCACGTAAATATGTCGGCATTTATTATACGAACACTTCTATCCATTTCATCTTTGCTGTATCCCTTATAGTGTCCAAAATCCCTTCGGTGTGCATAAAATTTGGAACACATTGTATATTAGGATTGAATTAAATAAGTACCATTCATCATACAGCAAAAAAATAATATAGCTGGTGCGCTGTGACGCCTCTGGTGGTTTTTATACTGCTAGTTGATTTATTCAGTAAACAAGGCTATGTTCAATTTAGCTCAAATGTTATGAGCTAATAACACTACAATTATTGGAACATTTTGTTTTCAGTAATGAGCTCTTGTAATAAATTACATTAAATGATTTATTAGGTACTTGGTGACGAGATAGTGGAGGCCGTGGTGGCAGCTAATGTGACTATTTAGGAGGCAACAGTCCAGTGGTTCACACAAAGAACAATACGGTCAACTTTATGTACAATTGGAGCTGGAGTAGTAACGGAGACTACCACACGTACATTTGCATTATTGGACACACGATACAATTGATGAAAGCCGTCATATGCATTCTGCACTTGTGTGAAACTTGTGTTTAAAATGTTAAGTGAGTTAACATTTAACTCTGTACGATATATTATGTGATTTTACAGGATCCTGCATTGTGAGTGAAGTATCTGTAAAATCAGTTATTATTATATTGTTTTTACTTAACAATTATTTTATAAAATTAGCAACTGTACAAATTCATATCCCACTATAGATAGTATATTAAGCAGTTATATTGGTTTCGCTACGCATTATGGTAAATTGCTAGTTTACACCTCCTTCGGTCATTTTTAAATTAACTAGAATTCTCTACGGAATGATTTATCATTCCAGCCATTTTATAGTTAAAACATGTACTATGATAGAATAAATTTTTTGCGAACCTGTGTTTATAAAACACGGTTAGTTATTTTCATAGCATTTATAATGTTTTAATATCTTCAGTTAAGTAGTCTGGTCAGATTTTGTTTAATTAAAGGCAAGTCATATTTGAAAAGTAATTCTTTTTCACTTCAAAATATAAAATTACATAATAATTAGGTTCTAAAACCCCAGAGACACTTATCTTTATTATATATTCATTGAAATTCCTCATTTCTACAAGTAATGTTCATTAATTATGTGCAATATCAGATATACCAGGCATCCTTGCAATAGCTTAAACAATTTGTTTGAAAGGATAATAGGAATTCCTTTGAAAGAATAAATTGAAATCTCTCTTTGAATCCACTCAGTGGATGACCTAAAATAAAGGTCAAGGTTGTGGGAAATGTTCTGAGATTTCAGTCAGTGAGTAATGGAGATTTTCACGAACTTTTCCATTAATTGTTTGTTATTAACTGATTTTCAAATCTTCAATCACTAGGCTAGGCCGTCCTCTACGAATATCGTCATGAACATTTGTTCGGCCATTTTTAAAGTCAATAAACCACTTCCTTACTCTGCTTTCACTCATTATTACATTTCCATAAACTTCACACAGTTGGCGATATATCAATTGGTTTATGGCTTTTTGCCATCAAAAATCTTATCAATAAACACACTTTAAAATTGCCGACATTTTCAATTACAGCAGATAATTTAATTAATCACATTGAGAAAATTAAAAGAGATACAGACGGCACGCGACTACGGTTACATGCGTACTGAACGCCACCGTGTTTTCACACCAAGATGGTGGCTTGTAGCCATGTTCACTAACGCACCATTCGAAAAAGTCAGTTATTTTCTGGATAACCCTCGTATGTAATAAATTACGTAAATTAAGATAAGTTAAAAAATCTATTCTGAGGTACATTACTGTCGAAGCTTTAAAAACTATCGTTATATTAGGAAAAGTGTAGACTTTTAATCTCTTTTTTACAGTAAATTATAATTTTTTACTAGATCTAGCTTGTATGTTCATATAAAATCTTGTATTATTATTTATATATAATTACATAAATATGTGTGTGTGTATGTATATTTGTGAAACATAAACATACCCATTCGCCGAACTTTTGCTGTTGTTCAACAGCAGCTCTATTTTGTCATTTATCTTTATCAAAGTATGCAGCTTAAAAATTATTTATGTTATGAATCGCAAAGTTGTATACATACTTATAAGGATTATATAGAGAGGTAAAATGTGAAAAAAATATTATTGACAGCTTTATATTAAGTTATAGGTAAGTTACTATTATTTATAAGCTACATTCCAAGAAATTATGTAATTTTAAAAGTCATTTTTATATGCGAAAGTTACGTAAATTATTCTATTTACGTACCAAAATTAGAAGAAGATCCTAGAAGAATTTCCATTACTACGGAGACTTTGGAGTCGTGATTTATAATTATTCTTGTGCAGTTCTTGCTGCAAATTGGCATCTTCCACTAACAAAGCGCTAATTTAAGACCGCTACGAAAGTTTTCAAATCACCTGTCACCAGCTTTATCCTCAAGATATTTATACTGCACAGGCACAAAGAGGGTGTCTCAGTAACTGTGGTGTGATGAATGGGAGAATGTGACAACAGATAAAGATTTTGATTATGTTACAACTTGAGAACCAATAATAGTTGGATAACCATTAAACTTGGATTTAATGGTTACCCAATCAGTAATCATTATAGATACCATTATATTCGGTAGGGAATCTGATGTTCCGAGCAGTTAGCAGCACTTACGCGCGTATCACCTGAAAATTACTAGCTGAATAACTGGACAACCACAGGGAAGTCGTGATGTACTCAATCCTGAAGTTGCAGAGGATGCGGTTTTCAATAGGAAGAGTGGCAAAGTAATAATTTCCTAATTATATATGAGATAAGTTTAATTCCCTGAAAAGGAATGTTTACTTTCTTCGCGGGCCTCCACTGATGCAGTAGTATACAACAATGTGCTACTGTGTAATACACATTTTTACCGTGTCATCGTTTTCCTTGGTACAGTCGAGAAAATATATATATATATATATATATATATATATATATATATATATATATATATATATATATATATATTTACATTTTGATATACCCAATGAGTATCGTACCCACATAAGTGCAAAACTGACCTTGATGACTGTCTTCTGTATATAACTTGCACTTCGTTTATGGTGCATACTTTGAGATTCCACATAAGCATTTTAAGCTTAGTGCACTAACTTGTTTCCCCTTATTTTAATCACGAGATGAGAGGTTTTTTATTCATGTGTATCTTTATAAAATAGACTATTTTAAAGACTATATGAAACTATTTTTACTATGCGAAACACATTGTGTTCTGTGATTCAATTACCTGTCGAAAATTTTCCAAACTGTATGGTAAGTATATTAACTTTAGTTGTTAGTATTAAGTATAAACCAAGAGTATTTTTTATGGTATTTATACACAAAAATATTAAAAATTTTATTCTTGTATGCAAGCAATTATACATGCTAAATTTAATCTAAATATGTCCGATATATTTTGTGTCAATGTGCATCTACTCCACAATAAAATCCTCACGAACAATCACATTCGTATTCCTCATCCTAATAGGAACTTTTTTGAATTCGTTCAGCATTTATTATTTGTTTCATTTTATTTTAAGTATGAATTTATAGATATTCAATTTAAATTGAAAAGTTTCTTGCTATTATTATAAGACAGGCTGGACACTTCTTTAGAAATTGTTCCATGAGCTATATTTTAAATTAAAATACTACAGATATTTAAATATGAAAATATGAAAGTCAGCTGACATTACATTGAGTAGGGACACTAATTATATATTTATGATTACCTATTGTAAAATGCATAGCCCTCCCGTTAGTAGTAGTAAAATCAATGTTAAGATATATAATTAGAACAATAAAACAAAAATTACATTATAATACAAAGATTACAAACAGCTCAACGACGCTTAAAAATAATATATATACCAATAGTGTTAAAAAAGCTCTAAACACACACACATTTCCAGGACATTAAAATTTAATTAGAGTAATTTATTAACAATTCAATATAAATTTAGTTCGTCTTTCATGGGTACACCTAAGAAAAAGTTTATATATTGAAAAAAACAAATTTAATCATTTTCTTATTCCAGCTATTTAAAGGATTCTTTAAAATACCTGATATCAATTTAATTAATACAGTTTATACCAAGGTAGTTTGTACACTAATATAGGGTAAGCTCATGAAACAAAGTGCAAATAACAAGGGCAAAGTTTTCTCGTAACATATTTTACGATTTAATAAGAGGAGTTTTTGGTCGTAAATGTGAATCTGACTTGTATAAAAGAACGTTTGAAAATGATTAACAAAGCAGTCATTTTTAACAAGCATTGTTGTGGCGGACCTATAAGGGTTCTTTCGGACGATGTTGTGGGTACATGAGGAGCAAGAAAACTACAAAATTTCAATAACAACGTATTAAACCTTAGTCTGAACTGGCGCTCTTAACTGCCAATATTTTCTGGCTTTTGCGTTTCCATCTCCAGTTTAATATGTGTACGGATATGGATGAAGAGTTTTATTTTTCTACTAGATATGCTAAGGTTATAACTAATAGCTGTGAAATTTGTAAATAAGATGTCACAAAATTGTTAGTTTTCCAGTGTCCGCCAACTACTTAAAATAGTTTTAACAAATATGATATTTAGTAATAGTTATTAAGATCATACATTTAGTTACTACATAAAATTACATGCATTAAAAGTAGCACGTAGTTTTATGTTATTACAATGTCATAGAATTACCTTATTGAATATTATGTTATAAACTTTATAAAACTTAATACGCTATATACGGAGAAAAATATATTTTTTTTATTTTATCAGCAAACTACAACATACCAGATTAAACATAAAGGGCCTACTTACAATAGAGTTAAAAAAGTATTAGACATATTTTAATAATTTTAATGACTTTATAATTGATTACATCAATGTTAATACATAGAAATACAATAATAACAATAGAAATACAATAACATTGTGAGTTCTATTTTGAATCGTAATCACATCCTATTCCATTTAATTATAAATGTCATCAATCGTGTATGTATTTAGAAGTTACTAATATTACAGTTGTATTTATAACATAAGCGATATAAGGAAAATAAGGAACAGATTTAATGCTAAAAATGAGGACTTGAACATTGGATGAGTAAACAGATTGTGTAGCCGACATATTTTACTATGATAGGTTCGGCGCTGTGGTGCGAGAACAGGCTCTTGACTCTGATGGATGGACATTGTTAATTGATTGTTCTGTGCTGTAAAATACATTAGAAATGAGTAGTGGTTTTTACACAACAACGCCATTGTTTCATAAAAATAACTAAACCGTCATCCATAACTTTTTTGTATTTTAGGTATCATACAAATTCTAATGTGCGATTTTAATTATTATGATTATATAGATTTAAGGAATGTGAAATGTTCTTATGAAAATTATCTGAGAATTTAAATGTTTCTTAACTACTACATTACTTACTTATCACTATATTACTTACTCGGATTCAAATTTGAAAAGATAGAATGCTTATTGTTAATACTTAAGCATTGTTCTTTTTCTTCTACAAAATTTAACTGTCTCTCCATGTATACATTTCAAACATAAAACGCGTCAAGAGCAGGATTTTCATTTAAGGTCACTTGTAATATCTTTCTATGTTAGATTAATGTGGTTTTCAAGCCCATATATCTGCAAAGGTTTATGTGGTCCTACACTATATCAAAACAGATGTGCAGATTGTAGAGTGATTGTAGAGCAATTACTGTGCACTGAAATGGTGATCTCTGTTCCTATACAATCGGACATCCACGGTATCCCCTTGAAAAGGTTTAACTTGTTAGTCATTAGATGGCATCTTTAGACTGTATTAACCTACCAATAATACCAAGAAAGAAACATGATTCTAAAGTAGTTCACCTAATAATTAGTATAAAATGTACGTTACGCATCAGAGTTAACAACGGTTTCATACATCTAACAGAGAGAACATTACAGAAAAATGTAATGTTGACGAACGCAATATGCTGTGCTGAAATTGAGAGAAGAAATGTTTTGTTTTAAATGTAAAATAATGTCAAATCCACTGCGAAGATACTAGGCATTAATTAACTAATCCAGTTTGCGTTTACATTAGAGTATGCATTAAGATTAGTCAGTTGCGTCAAAGGTTCACTGCAGAGACACACATAGTTAACCTTCATCTGCTTTATTAGTTGTATCTGTAGTTACTGGCAATAGTTAGCTTTGAAACTTGC
This sequence comes from Homalodisca vitripennis, assembly GCF_021130785.1. Classification (NCBI taxonomy): domain Eukaryota; kingdom Metazoa; phylum Arthropoda; class Insecta; order Hemiptera; family Cicadellidae; genus Homalodisca; species Homalodisca vitripennis. The sequence continues at coordinate 196,821,930 of NC_060207.1, forward strand.
AGGCCGGCGGCTACTCGAAGTAGTCTGAGGCTCTCCCGGAAACTATTTGATCTACCATCGCCTCGTCTCTTGTTATTATATAAACATAATGATCATCAATACCTTTGGCAAAGGCGCCTCAACATCAACTGTTGTTGAGTAATACTTATTATTTAATGTCATTTGTTTATTTAAATCTTAGTTCAAAAACTAAACAAAATTCCCCGTTGTACACAATGTGAGTTATGATGTTGTCATCTGTATATGCATTAATATTAATAATGCAGTAGTCAAATAATTATACGTTTTCTTACGTAACCGATAGGGAATTTAAGCATCATTAAATAAACAACGATAATCCTAAACTAGATTAGGTTATTAATTAATATTGTACATTACCATCTACTGCACACAAAAGGTATTTTACATCCTGCACCTCTGCCTTACCATTCTATATTATAATTACTGATCGGTGCCGTTCCAGGGGGAGCCGCTAATGCGATCAGGCTAACTAGGCTGCAGGCGGACTACTTGGTCCATTTAAATGCACTGGTTATTCAAGTAGAGAATGTGCTATGCCGATATCACGAAGAATATGAAACTCGGAGTAGCCAGAGACCAGGCTGAGGTTGTTGACAATGTAAGCTGGAATAATGTAGGACGGCTTTTGGTTGCCCTGGGAAAGAAGAGTGCTAGAAATACTAAAACATCTGCAGGATCATAGAGGAAACTCTTAAGAATAAGGTGGAAGTCACTACCAGAACCCTCAAGTGGCTTTGAAAATCACAAATCTAGAATAAACGGTAAAAAAGGAAGATATCGCATGGAAACTCAATAAAATACTTAAAACTTAACCCTATGTCGGTAGAGACAGTTTACTTCTTAAAAATTACGGGTAAACGCAGTATGAAGTAATGCAATTGACGCTTAAATTAAATTTGAAAATCGTTTGTGACGAAGGCAAGATACGCAATTGTTGGGTCCGTTGCCGCATCATCAAGGTGGAGAGACCTCCAAAGTACTTATACAAAGATTGATCGATCAAAGTACTGCAAAAATGTTTTGAATAAAGGCCCAAGATTTCTGAATACACTAAGCAAGACGGAGGAAATAAGCTGTAACCACCGCTGACATCGGTGTGTGCCCAGTGTACAAGAAAGCTAAACATGGGTTGATGAATACATGGCAATGAAAGTACTGCAACATAAGCTCAAACACTGCGAGGCTGTGCAAAATCCGCTTATGAAGACTGTAAGAGAGCTGAGTAAAGTAGTCAATCATTTCGGAGCCATATAAGTAGCTTAACACTCAACCCTGGGCATGTGATATCACGGGAAAAAGCAGTAGTCTAGTCTTGCATGAGAATTCCATTCAAGGAAGTGTTTTCAAGGCAGAGAGGGTGCAGGGTATGTACTTCTACAATTACTATAGACCACCAAGTCTTACGCATGATGAGTATACGAACCTTCTTTGTAGATTGACCGAAGACGCAATACAACATTTTCCTGACGTAATTGCAGGTTATATGGTGAAGAAAAACGAGTGAAACAAATTTAGAGGCATTATTATGCTTAAAGGTACTACTAGAAAATATAGACAATATACTACTAGACAACGACGACGAAACATCTTTTATGAGAGAACATAAGGGCTCATATGCAGACCTCACTTTTCTTAGTGATACCCTGTGCACAAATGAAATACTCTTGGAAGACACTGGATATCTTCAACTTTAGCGATCGTTGACTGATTTCGTAGAAAATCATGAGTAAACGAGACCGACTCTCGAGACTTCCATTAAAAAATACGAACTGAATCAGGTGTAGGTGCAGTATGTCCATCGAGGCAATCTTCTGAAAAAATATAGAGTTGGCAAGGGGAAGTGCCACGGATAAATTAAGGAGTAATGTAGCAGGTCACCAAAGCCCTGCGATGCTACCATACCTCGGAATCGTTTTACTAATCAATTGCCACCGGTATACTGGTTAGAGATCAAGGTAGGTTTGTACGCTAATTCAAAGACCTATATGAGGTAGCACGGAGCGATTTATATAAGAATAGGCTTAAATTTTAACTAATAACTCTTAGAATATTCATGTAAAATATTAATACAATCAGTAAAGTCGTTTTTACGTTATTGTGTAACATACAAAACAAGGCATACACACACTCACGAACACACGGACTGATAAAATTAAATTTTTTTAGTGTGAGACAAATTCTTGAGTAGATATATTGTGATGGCTGTGGTGGGAGCTAATGCCAATTGTGTCAATTTAGGAGGCAACCGTCCAGTGTATCACACAAAGAACAATACGGTCGACTTCCTGTATAATTGAAGCGTGAGTGCTACTAGACACTAACACTACATTTCCAATATTGCATACGATACAGTTGTTGCGAGCCGACATTTACAGTCTTCATGTTTTTTATTTAACCAAAACAACTTTAACTAAGTACGATACAATATATGATGTTGAAAGACTCTGTATCCAAGTGTGACATAAATTGGAAGTCTGAATATAACACGATGTGATAGGGATAGACTTATTTGTTATCAGAACAATATTTTAGTCAGCTAATATTGCATTGTGTGTTACTTAGCATTCCTTGATGAAAATTGCAACAATACATCTTTCTATCCCACTGTATACAGTATTGTAAGTAATTATAGTCATATCGCTCAAATAAACCCGAAGCTTTAACACACAAATATTTAACTGTAACTTTATAGAAATATATAAATGAATATGTATCTTTTTACCAATGTGGTCGTATATAAATCACAGTAATCTACTACGGCAAGACAATTAAGTATGTTTAGAAATTTTTTACATTTACTAATTTGCGCTGATGATACTGTAATAGTATAAGAATATTTAAATAGTATGGTGAGATCGTATGTAACTGGCACAAAACTATATTCTAAATAATAAGTTCCTCCCTACTTCAATACTCTAATGTTTAGTGCATACAAATTAGGTTTAAAAGTTCAGAAACAGTTAACTATATTACAAAATCATTGAAACCTCCACTTTTGCAATTAATGTTAATAAATTAGGTGTTTTATCAGTGAAACATTGAATAAATCTCACATTTTAACTAATTTAATTGAAATGATTCTAGGAATTTCCTTTGAGAGAATAAATTGAAATATCTCTTTGAATCCACTCACTGACTAAAATAAATGTCTGCGTTTCTAAACATACCACTGCTCTCAACAAGATTACTCTAAAGCATTCCCTTATTTGAGTTGTAGCAAAAGCAATACATATTGTAATTTAATACAAATTTCATGAAAGTAAAGAGCTACAACTTTATATTGTCTCATTTATATATTGTTATTTTTTCATACACTATAAACCACTTTTGAATTTCATTTATATAAATATATTCTTGGGTAATAAATCACTATAATATTAAAAAACAACAAATATTTTAAAATAAACGAAAAACTGAAACGGATAAACCTTTTTATGTTTGGCTAAATTAATGCGCCTGTGGTCAATGATTATATTCATACATTATGTCTATACTATTTAATGAATCATTATAGTACATTTATACCGGTCTTCCAGTAAAATATTATGCATAAATCATATATTTTTAGGTTTGTGGACCATTTTAATAAGATCTTATTTTGATGACTACGAAACATTTTTTATATTCTTGGTATATATATATTAATGTGCATTTTAAAATTTGAACGGTCAAATAAACCTTTTTTAATAATAAACGATAAACTATCTTGTTAATTCCTTAGTTTACTAGTTTATGTATGTAATTTCTAAAAATTTTGTAGCAAAACTTTGTTGGTTCATTGCGAATACTTTATGTGTATAAAAAACTTCCTTCCTCGACCGTGCTTTGTGATCGTGTATGAAACATCTTTGTGCAACCAATTATCAAAGTGATTAGATAATGGGATTACCTCATTAATTGAATCACAATGGATAGCTGACGGATAAGACTGTCGTCCTTTGCAGCCTGGGTGTGGAAACGATGCAAGGAGTTCATTTTAAACAATTTCATCGTAAGGTGAACACAGTTCTACTCTTTACGGTGTAAGATATCAATATAGGGTAGTTTAGTACATTATTACACTTTAACTAAATCCAACATTAATCTATGTACATGCAATAACTCCAATACTGTCTAAGTATCACAAATTGAGGGCTTTTACTTTCATTGCAAATCTATATTTTAAACTTTATTATTAGGAAATCGTGATTAATTAATTTTGAACATACTATAAGCGATAGGAAGTCAGCTGGAGTAATTGATGAAAAATACTTAATTCCAAAATATTATTATATAGCCCTACAGTAAGTTTTTAGATTTCTACTGCTTGTTTAAACGCCTCAATGTGTTTCAAGTCAAATCTAGAATATACGGTTTAAACTAAATATTTAGACTCGTATGATTGTATTCCATTATTTGGGTACTTATGATCAACGATAAATTACTTCAAAATATTTTATGATATTATAAAATCAGGGATTATTATTTAAGTTAACCCAGATTAGATAGAGTTTACCAAGATTTTATAGACCAAGAGTAAAAAGCTGATTTTCAATAACATAATTACAGATATAAATTGCAGGTGAAATTTAGTTAATATAAATAGATTAAATCTCCACTAAGAAGAAAATTGATTGGCAGCCGCCCAATGTTCTAGTTATTGACTTACCTAGAATGGTGTTGAAATTATATAAAGAAATACAATATATTTTTATGGGTTCATTTATGTTTTTAAATTCTGGGTAGTTGAAAAATTGGTAAACTCAGACGGTTTTAAAATTAAACAAAATACTGTTACGTGATATGAAAATTTAGTTAAACTAGCTGGTTGGTTCAAAATTATATATTGGTGATACCAGAAAGAGACTGGATGCCTAATAGTGTATACAAATATTATATTTTTACGGCAATTTATCACACACGTATCTGATATTTAATTTACATCCATATTTTTTATATCGCATTACACCTTGTATTTTCCGGAAGTGAAATAAATCTACATCGATAATTCTATATTTTTAAGTCAGGTTTGTTTATCATAAGAATAGAGAAAAGAGGATAGAATAGATAATTACAAGTGAATATATAGTCATCTAATTGAATGGTATGCGTTATAGATTTATTATGGCGTTTTAAGAAAAAATAAATATGTAATCTCCTGCAAATTAAAAAAAAATATTCAGTATTCAATTACTACAAGAAGATAGTGAGAAAATTTTGTAATACCTCTACGTCAAAACCCTGAAATCTAAAGCATAACTTGAAATAATTGTATCTGTCCAACAAAACATATAAAGTTTCTATTCGATCTTTAATTTGATGAAAATATTGATATCTGTTATTTAACTGGTATAAATCGGGAAAAGGGAAGTTTTGCTCTCTTTGTCTCGTTGGATTTATTGCTCTATCCACCCACAGTCAAGATTCTTGTGACTTGCGGTGGGACAGATTTATAGCTTCTACTGTTAAAGATAGAGCAAGAAGTAGTCTTTTAATAAGCTCTTCATTAGAAAATATTATTTAAAAGCTCATAAAGGTTTTTATGAACATAAATTATACAACAAATAAAAAAGTAACATAATCGTATGATCTATTTGATATAATTTGTTATTGTACTTGGATCTTTAATGTATTTAATTTATTTTCAACATTTAAAAAATTAAACAAATCTTACACAATATATGTTTTTCAATATATAATTTCAAGCAAATGCAATGGGGCGATATTCATAGGAGTATGTTTGTAGCCTAATGATGTCTATGTTTCCACGGGCGGCAAATATGGTTATGGTATTCATAGAGATTATAATTAGTTGTGTAAAACCCATTTATTTACATCAGTGATTTAATATGGTGAATACAATTACAGAAAATGCTAGACATTTTTATTGAAATGCTTACAAAAGTACTACCACAAACGTTTGAAACACCTTTAAGGCACATACATTACTATTGAATTTCTAAAGCCAACAATAATGGAATGATTGAATCTGCTTCCATTTGATGTACCACGATGACGTAATATACCCAAGTAAATCCAATGATTTGGTGGCCAAAAGAATCAAACACAGGATACAGTATTGGTTATTGATAGACTGCGTGTAAACTTAACGAACACTAGTGAGACCACATGTTTGTCACCCTTATTCGATGACCAGAACTTTATGAGAATATTACCCCAAGAAGCGTGTGAATAAATTTGCATATTATCTCAAAAGAGAATTAATTATTTTTACAATAACTGTAACTTTTTATACCTTGATTTTTGGAAATTATTTCTAACGTTAGTACTAACGTACGAGTACGAGTATGAATTTCAAATTATAGAATTGCATATAAATTATATTTTTTATTGCAATTACAACGTATCTGTCGTAATACCAGAGTGGGACAGTGTGTCATCAGCTGTAAGCAAAATGCTATCTCAAGTTTAAAAACCCTTTCTTGGTCTGGATTGTTATTATTGCCTAGAATTTCAAAACTAGCCCTACTTTGTCATAATTTGTTTATAGGGTGAGCTTGAGCAAAGCCTAGCACTCATTTATCTCTGTCTGATTGTCTGTCTGTCTGGCTATATGTCTATCTGTCTGTATGTCCACACTACATTGAACAGTCCTTTATTGTTAACATTTTGCATGAAGTGTAATTTGTATAAGAGGAACATTGAGTTTAATGTAATGATGGTAAATGTTGCTTAATTGGATTTTGCTGAGCGTTAGCGGATATTTTTACATTGGTATTAGGGGTAACCATTATGGCATCGAAAAAAAAGCAGAATGAATACGTATTTTTTAATAAACAATACACACATTAGAGGTTCAAACATTTGGCAATATTAACATTGTAGCTTAATCATCCCAACACTTATAACACGATTTTATGAACTTAGTGTGTGAGCTTTTATTGTTTAAACACTGATATTAAACCCAAATTAATTTAAAACATCTGAATGTATTATATAACAAGATATGTTGAAAAATATTCAATTTTACTTTAGGTTTTGCATGGCAACAAGAATAAGTACTATTTATGTAAATGTTTTAAGCATGATGGAGTTGGATGTGTGTTTGACAAATCCTTTTTTTACTATACGTATTACTGTCCCTGTAAATCTAAACACACGTAGTGCTGCGCACTTCTATCTTGTGCAGTATAAATTAAAATGTAAGATGCAATTGCGCGCAACAAATAAGGCAGTAATATAGTGATTTTATTATGCTCAGAAGACATAATGACAAGTCGTGGAAATAGGCCCATACAATATTCGTCCCGAAAAGCAGAAAACTTGCTAAGCTACTCAAAATCTAAAATATTTTTAATCTTATTTGCTTTTCAGAGCTATTACTATTGTAAGGCTATAAGAATATTTATCAGTAACTATATATGCAATTAATTGAAAAAATATAGATTAAAACAAAATTTACAATAGAAAAGGTATTTTAAGCGTATTTTTTATTTAATATAACTATTACTAGGAAGTATTAACTTTAGGTACTATTTCCATAAAATATAAACAAGTATATTTTGCAGGATGTAACCAAGGAAGCTAAATTACTATCATGTGTGATTTTCAACAAAACTGACTGAATATAATAGTAGGTAAGAATATAATAACTAGTTATCTTACAGTTTGTCTAATCATCAAAGTTGCAACTTTATACAACTCTATAAAATATAGGCTTTATTAACGAGAGGTTTCATTTGCGTGTTAAAGTTATGTAAAGTATGAAAAGAAATTGTATTTTGGCGCATATTACAAAGTTAAAATATTTCCTAAATAATCTGCGTATACAAATAATAATCACAAATAAAAGTGATCATACTGTAAATAATCTAATAGTTAAAAATGAAATGCCATCAAACCAGGCAAACACTTGCAGTTGATCCTTTAAAAATATTTAAAAATTAGGTTGATATAATATTATATAAAAAGTATAATAGATAAAAGTTAATATTGAAAAAAATGATTAATTAAAAATTTAGGCCAAAACAATTTGTAGCAAAATGTTGTACCTAAGTTTAATATAATGTTACTGGCTAAACAATTGGTTTACTGTATGTCTAAATTTGTTTGCTCTCCTGACGGATTTGGACTACAGATTCAACGAGTAAAATCTGTAACTTAGTCAGAATTCAGAATAAGCAAAATATTAAATAAAGCTGAAATATTCATATTCTTACTTAATTTTCGGTTTTTATATTTCCTTCTTATGTTCCGTGTTAATTACAATGCTCAGCAATTTTATGTAAAAAAGGCATGTGGTATATTTATTACAAATTTCAAATATATATTTTATCAATCAACACGTGCTGAATTGCCAACGTATAAGATATTAGGAATTTGATGAGAAATGACACGTTTTAGTTTCATAAAATAAAGAATATCTTTTTTTACACCTAAAAATATTTGTATTCGTCATTATACTTGTTTTTATACTAATCAATATATTAAAATTAGTAATTAATAAAATTATTAATTAGTAAACACATACGAATTTAATAACACTATTTAAGTTCAACGAATAAATATAATCTATCCGCTACTGTAGTGTTTAGAATTGAACTTAGATTTTATAAGTTTTAATTAGTTAGAATATTATATCGTATTTAAATGCAAATCAATATTCTTTTTATGGTTAAATATACATATATCTTTTACATCATTAAATTCATATGCATATAACAAAAGCTTTAAATATTTTAATACCTTATGCATAAAAACTATTTTAATCATTTAACAGAATTTTCATATTTGTAAGAGATTTCAAGCGCTTAAAGGCACGTTCCCTTGCAAAAAACGAGTATGTTACGTGTTTTTTAACCGTAAAGTGTCACAAGCAGTTTTACCCCACAAACGAATGACTTAGAGGTTCTGACAGCGTCATTTATGCTATACTACTCACTACGTGTTCATTTTTATCTCCCTAAATCCAAATGATGTTATTTATTTAAATCGACTTGGTAATATTTGATATATATGTAAAATATCCAAATATTTAGTATCATCTTCTTGTAATCGTTTTTGTTTTCATACGTACCCATAAGCGACTAAATTGAAGTATAATATGTTAGTATCTTATAGAAATACTAATGGTAGAATCCTGCATATGATGTTTCATTATTTCTCAGCTGATTATTATTATCTCAGCTCATTATTTATCAGTTCATTAACTTTAAATTTTCAGTATATTAGTTTCGTAAAACAATCTGCATTCCCCCTTCCAGCATCCGGACACCGCAACGGATTTCACTAACAGGTTGTGGCAGAAAGAATCCCCCTATTTTAGAAGGCAATAAAAGCAAATTAATAATAAAAATAATTTACATTTACATTAAACTAGGGGCGTAAATTACGGGTTTTAAACAATATATTACTTAGATCCCGACCTCCAGTTTTGATGTATTCACTAATTCTCTCTCTGAAATTGTCCTTTATTCGGCGATTCATCTCGGATAAAATGGCAGCAACCTCGCTTTTATTGCTTTCTTTAGAGTAGCTACGGTTGTGTAGTGATTCCGAAACACTTGGGACTTGATTTATGCCCATAAGAAGAAATCGCAATGGTGTACTGTCGGGTGAGCGTGGAGGCCACCCGATATCACCTCGTAGGGCTAAAATGTGTCCAGAAAATATGTCTCTGAGGATGTCAAGAGATCGGGAAGATATGTGAGAAGTTGCTCCATTCGCTGAAATCAAACATTGCCGGCTACTTGTTCATTAAAAATATCGCCCACCTTTGGCTGAAGAAAGTTTCTCAACATCGCACAATAACGATCCCCGTTAACGATAACTGGTATACCATCTTCTTCATAAAAATATAGACTCAGCACACAACTATGTTAAACTGCACACCAAACAGATAGTTTTGGGCTTTGAAGATGACGTTGGTGAAGTTCTTAGGGGTTGTGTTCAGACCTATGTCTAAAATGTTGTTTACTAACTGTATTCTAAAGACGAAATGATGAGCATTTTTCGGGTCTCGAGGTCTCTGCTACTCAATTTTTGTCTTGAGTTATCACAATCTTACATAGATATATCTTATCACTTTGGAGAATTCTGCTAACGATGTGATCTGACAGCTGGGCTGCCGCGTGTTCTCGCGCTGAGTGCCGTACCAAGTGACATTTCAGGCCCTGTTGCAGTGCGAGGACGGCCTAGAGATTTTCTTTTGTAATACAAAACCTAATATTTACTGAGAATAACGCGGAGCGGCTACATGTGTGCGAGATATTGGAAATGCATTACTAAGCTGCAGTCGCTCCCATCAGGACAGCCACAGCAGGTATTCGGTGACGCATAGGGCTCTCTTAGATAAAACGTTTTATTAGTTTACCAACAGAAATACATATACCAAATAGGAAATGGAAATAATTATGGCTAGAGTACTGGCATTGATATTATAATTTATATTTTATCAGCTTCATATACGACGGACGTATTTTTATTACAACTGTACACATCCCGCAGCCCTGCTTGTTACCTTCTGTCCTTTACAATGCATGCAAATGCTTCAATTAAAATCATTGTAATCGTGATTCGTTTAAGCAAGTATAGCATAAGAATTCACCGAGATATCCCAACATAATTTACTACACACTTCGGTGTTACTATAATAATTGGTTCACAATTATTAAATGTAAATGTTTTGTTTAGTTACAATTCACAGTCATCTCAGTGCACTGTTTGGAATCTGACGCGGTCACAAACTCTACTCTGGAATATGGAGTCATTTTCGTCTGAATGTGTCAAAGAAATCGACATTGAAGAATCACAATATTATCTCATTATATCGTTTCGACATCAGAGACACCTGGAATACAAAATATAGTTTAGTGTAGGTGAAGAGCTTTTTTATTGTTTTATCAGACGTAAAATTAAGTTCACTTGATGATGTTTTAGACACTATCTCTAAGCACGGTGAAGTATCCGAGCTCTCTTACACGTAGCTATGGTGGGAAGGGTCGATTTAATGAGAATGTTGCGTTCAGCTCCAGTTCACTTTCCTTCTATTGTACCGTCTGGAACCAGACGCCCTCACAGACTTGACTCCTGGAATCAATGCGTGGGCATAATAAATGTTATTTTATGATATTCTCAAGGTTTTAATAAAACCTATTTGTTAATGTTTAATTATGTATAATTCCGAGTGACAGTGCTAGTGTCGCGATATCCGCCTCTATTCCTCTTCCAGTGTTAGTATCTCTAGACGTAGAAAGTTAACTATAGTTGAGATTATAGTTATTCGACCGGAATAAGCACAATTCATTAACTGTTACCCCAACAAAGTAGCGAGTGAGAGAGAAAAAAAGCTCACGGCAGTCACGCCTTGCTAACGTACCGTTACAAAATTCCTGTACGGTTAATTTTGATGGTACGTCAAAGATACCTATTATTTTTCATTCTGGTAAGTGCTAAAAGTTTCAGTGACTCTTGCCGTTCCAATCCTCATGGTTTTGATAACCCACTGTGACTGTTCGTTTTCTGCGTACTGAACTATCTGGATTCCATACTACCATTATTGCATAAGTTAACTGTTATTTTTGTGTATGATACTTCGATGAAGCACGTTGAAAAAGATTTAAACATTATAACAAGTGTCACTGAATTCTTCTATAAAAGCTATTATTGTTTAGCTACTCGTGTATGACTGCCTTCTGTCCTCTACGTCACGTGGCCACTACACCATTGCATAATAATCGTCACAAGTGGAGCGTGTGTCACAATTGCTTATTTTGAGTTAAATGTGCGCTGGTAGGTTCGTTTTAGGTTTACCCATTAATACAAATTTTTTAAAGATACAGTTTAATTGTGTTGATCTAAAATTGAAATTAGTGGATTGTGTGACCGTTACTTGAAATATATTAACGGGTATATTTTAGGCACGTTGCTGATTCAAACTGTACTTAAATTAGCTATAGTATTTTATATTTTTAGAGTATCTTTATTTCGAATTATTTCATATTTTAAAGTATGAATAGTTTTCTACAATAATAATTGACTCATTAAAGATTAGAAGGTATTTTATATTATTACGAGTTTTGCTAATAATTTTGCATGTCTGAGATTTGGTTTTTTTTGCAATAAATACCAACACAAAGACAGCTAACGTTCTAGAACTGACAAAAACATCATAAATTTTCTTGTTATCAGATAAAAATTATATGCTTATACGGAATAAACACTTATTGCAAAAAATATTTATTTTACACGCAACATTAAGACAGACAAGATGATTTTAAATCTGTAATTTAAGAATGGCGACAGAAGTGAACGCATAATTTTAAAAGTTTTGTTAGGTTTTTGGTCAGTTTTTGAAGATTGCAAATTTTTTTTATAACATTAAAGTAGTTGAAGGATTTTTTAAAATGAAACTGCGAAATAAAAACAAAATGCATTGGTATGTAACAGTTATAAATTTATATTTATTTGTAAATTTGTATATAAAATATTTTATAATGAACACGTTTTTAGGAGTTGAAATATTGGAAAAAATACAACTTCAATATAAAATTCGTTATCCATATAATCAAAATAGTTCATCAACGTTTAGCTATTAGTTGTATTGCGATAGTTTTATTGTGTTAAACCTATTCTCTTAAACACGTAAGAATTCATAAAGTTCTTAATAAATCAATTTTAATGAGCTTCAAACCTGCATAAACAGAGCAGTTTACATAATATACCGTTCATAAAACTACCGTACAAGTATTACATATCGTGGTTTGTTCTGCAGTACCGCACGAAACTGCACTGCACATATTAGTGGCGGGAGGCGACCAATGTGTGGAAAGTTATTACTACACAATGAAAATACGACATAAGGATAATTGTGTGTTCCTTAATTTATTATTATATGTAACGTTGTCAATATTCATTGCTTTTCCTAAGTTGCCAAATAATCATTATATGTAATTTGGCAAAAAACGATTCTACGCATAGTTCACCGTATTATACAGTATATAGAAGAATATACCAGTAATAAGATATATACGAGTTTATATATATATATATATATATATATATATATATACCTTTTGCTACGGGCCAAAAATTTCCACCTACTGAAATTATAAATTCAGAAAAGACGAAAAGTTATAAGTGTCAACCCTGTAAAGACAAACATGCATTGTAAAAATTATAGAATCGTAAAATATTTTACTAGTAGTAAAACAATTAAAACTTACCTATTAGAGGAGTAATTGATTGCTAAACTAAAAATGTTATTTATGAATTAAAATGTACAAATTGAGCAATTGATTATGTTGGATTGGCAACAAATCCATTGCGCATAGAATGAATAATCATCGTTGTTCGTCTAAAAAACAGGATTAAAAATTAGTTTCACAACACGCATTAGGCCATCAATAAAATTTTGATGTCAAGAGTTAAACCTAACTTTTTCTGGTGTTAAATCACGTTGGTTTATCTGGCACGTGAGGTCGGAAAAGTACCGATCGGAAATGCCCCTGGCCATCAATGTGGGCTTCGGTGGCTTGGTGTCACCCTACACATCTGAAGAAAATGTACTAAATTAAATAGCCTAATAACAAATAGTAGATATACCAAAGTGGACTTATTCTCGTCAACGTTCCTTCCTATTGGGAAGCAGACAACAAGGAAAGTTTGAGATAATGATATGTAATTGTCACACTACGTAAAATAAAGCCTTTGCATTCAAATATTGTATTTGTTAGGTCCATTGCTAAGACATAGTCATCTCCGGATAACACCAATGCACTCCCTCTCGTATTATATCGTAAGTGTTTTCATTACGTAATCGATGAGTTCCTCCACATTGATATGAAATAGTTCAAGTGTAACTGAAACTGTGGGAGTTATTCAATCAAATCCAAATGCTGCATAGAAAGCTGCTTCTTTATTATAGTTCTTGTTATATAACTAGGAGGAGCTATGTTAATTAGCAAACCAACAATGACCTCATTAAAATATTTGAAAACTACCCTGAAAAAATTGTTATAATTTTTTATATTTTTATGTAATTACTTTTCTTTATAAGGTGACAAAATATTTAAGAAAGTGGCACGAAAGATTCAAAATCCAAGATCCAAAAATAAAGCAAGTTTATTTCTTCCAGTTATTTGGAATTCTAACCAGAAATAAATTATATTGAAATCTAGGGATACTGTATGTTTTTTTAAAACATCTTACATGGAGAAACGAACTATTTGTATTATATGGTATCATAGTATTATATACTACATGGGTAGTACAGCAATAGGATGTGGTGAAAGTAGGATGTGGGCAGATGTCTGGATGACAGTGAGAAGAGGGGTCTAATCCGCGCCACGCTGTCAAAATTGGCAACAGTAGGACAATCGGTTGCGGAACCAAAATCTCACAGGTAGTACACCTGGCGCGCAATACGGTTATCGCTGAAACTAATACTAAACTTTCCGTATTATGTGTAGTCCGCAGTAGTATCCTCGTATAATACCCACAAAACAGTTGAATCTGGCCGCAGAATATACATTATTGGGCAGTAATTGTACGCTGACTACATTTTATTCAATGAATTAAATATTATAACTTGACTTCACGATATGTTATTGGATTAACTTATGCTTGTAGGCACCGTCATTTCTTAATAAAATATTTAAATTCCAGTCATATTACAATGTTATTTCACGATAGAAAGTTTTTTTTTATTTGTGATGGACAAATACAGTTTAAACTAATAATTATATTCATAAGAAATAAATATCAACGTATAGGATAACAATATTCTTGTTTGTAAAGCATAAACATGCAAAAGATGAAATTATTATTAGTTTGTGTGTCCGTTTCGTGGTCATTTACGTTTCGTAAAAGCATAGAAAAGTTGTTTTATAAACATTCATATTTTTATAGACATATGTGGTGCTTGTACATATAATTAAGAGGTGTCACTCAAACAAACTACATACATAACTTTCAACCTCAAGCGTAGATACATTTCTGAAGCGCTATCAGACATAAATCTTAATGATACTTTTGACATTGATAAAGGTCGAAAAGCACTGAATAATTTATACTGTACTTGCATTTTGAAATGTCACTGCATATTTTGTTTTGACAACTTTTTTTCTGATATCCAAAATATATTATCAAAGCACAGTTTTAATTTTAGAAAAAATTTTTATTATTAAATACCTGTCTTAATGCTTTTTACACAAACGTCTCAGTACTTTGTATGAAAAGAATTAGAACATCATTACCAAACACCTATGAAACTTAAAATTTAACTTAGTTTTAGGGTACCATAAGCTATTTCATTCATCAAGATTGTTTTGTTTGTTATTTATTGTATGTTATAAAATAACCGATGAAACAGTCAGAGATCAACTTTTCTAATTTACAAGTAGGTGTAGGCTACCTTTCTATATCCTCGACAAAACGTTGAAAAATGGGTATACTTTCAGAGCGGACTCTTGACGAAATATTTGCAGCAGTCAAACATTCCAGCCTCTCTTGGAAAGCAATTTAGCCAGCTCTTTTGTCACTTCTGTGTTTTAAATATCGGCACCCGGACAACAAATGGTAACGAAGCAAAAATTGCATTCTCAAGTATGTAACTTGTATGTTAGTTTTATATTTTATAGTGATTTTAATTAATAAAAAATACTTTGTAACAGTCTTTCTTCTTTTAAGCAAAATAACAGCTTAAATATATAAATTGTTTTAGCATATTGGAACAAATAAATTCATTATTTACAAAGATAGGAAACAAAATATTTCATACCGAATCAATGATTTGAAAATATTTTTTTGGACAAATAACTCCATAGATCACAATGTCAACAATTGTACATAATATCTGAGAATTTTTATTAATATTGTCCTTTGACTCATACTATTATGAACTTCCAGGATTATAACGATTTAATGTGGACTAAAAGAAGAATTCAGTTTTTTTCGATAACATTTAAACCATTATGTATTAAATATCTCTTTGATTAAACGTTTCACCTGCAAATATATTGTAATGTATTCTCTACATACTCTTGAATATAGTTACCATTTGAAAGGTATAATGTAGTAACTAACATAAGAAGAGAGAAAATTCAGGCTGGGAGATCTATAACGTGTAAAATAAGGTTAATTTTGATTAAAATATATATATATATATATATTTATTTATTTATATATTATAATATCTATTACCCGTCGTTTCGAATGCAAAAAGGGCGTACTCTTCTTAGTAAGAGCATATATGATTTAATATAATTGAGCCCTATCAAAAAAATTATGTGAAAGAAATATGTATTGCAGTCAAAATTTCCGACTTTACAAATTATGTTCCTTTCTAATTTATTTCCCGTTTCACAGTTGGGTTTGCGTTATTTCCCGACCAAGAAATTATATTATATGTAGGTCTCGGAAACCACCTTAGAATAAAAAGCGCCTACTTCTAGTCTACAATTTTTCTGGTTCTATAATTGAATTCTTTTTTTTACTCCAGTTAAGAAAATAGCTGTATCCGTAAACTGTAAAAGCCTACTTGGATTAAAAAGCACCTATTTCTATCGATTGTGTTTTGCTTCCGGTATGTGGAATAGTGGATAATCATTGAAACTAAGTTCATTCAACATTACAAAATGATCGTTTAAAATAAGTTCGCAAAATATGCCTTTTGATCTTTCCGGACTGCAGTCTGAGAAAGAAAAGTTTGTGTCCATCCCACTGTTTTTTTCTCTAAAATGCCATAAAAAAACTTAAGCGAGTCAATCACTTTCGATTCCCTTTCGTGCTAATATTTTCAACTTTGCTCTATAAGTTGGGTTTTATAGTAGAAATTAAATAGAGTTTATAATGCGTATATGGTATAAATTTGTCACTTTCACAATTAATAGTAAAAATTCGGTCATAATTTTGTCTTTTGAATCTGCATTGCGCAACTGATCAAGCAATGTATAATTAACATTTGTTTAAATTACTTATGAACAAAATTTGCTCCGTCTTTGATGGACTGTTAACAGCTGTTAATGCCTGATAACTTTGAATTACTGTGTGTAAAATATTTTTTTAATATTTTCTGGGATTCCTAAATATTTCCAGAAACTCTTCACACTTATCTTTTTATATAAACCTTAAAATTTCAACGGATATAATAAAAAGGAATCATCCGAATTAGTTCAGATGGTGTAAGATTTAATGCTTATCAAAAGGTTTTGCTACTAATTTAAATTGTTATGAAAATATTATGCACTTACCTCTTTTTTTCGAAGACAGGTATGTTGTTGATAATTTCATCCCCTCGAGTGTATGGTATGTATTGATAACGTGTGTATTATCATAAAACATGAGAGGAGCAAGGTCGTGATCTCAAACTCAGGCATAGTATACCAATACCTACTTCCCCGTGTCCCTTAGTTGGCAGCTGTACTATCAATTATTGCACAAACTACTGTGATAGGATATAAAAAATTCCGCTTGATAATAAAACATAATCCACTTCTCCAATAATACATCAACTAATGTTTTTTCTGCTGCTCTAATAATCAATTAGTTTAGCATAAGCATTTGTAATAATTGAGAACAAGACTTACCATTATACTGAATGTCTTAAAAGTCCTACCACCACCCTTATTAACTGTATTATAAATAGAGAAGAACTGATTTCATATGGGGCATGATTGTATGACTAATTGAGGAATTTTTATGCATGAATATTTTATTCAATATGTAATAAATAATTCTTTATTGCGTTTTTATTCACGTATAAATTCATTGCAACCGCTATGCACGATATTATTCTTAAATTACATAACTATAAAACTTCTTAATTATATAATTGTTTTCAATTAACAACAATCGACAAGTAGTTATTAATACTACAATAATGTTAATAGTAAGCAATGAACTCCTCTATTAAGTAGTAGCTTTTTCCTAGCAAGTTTCGCCTCAGTTTAATTTAGGTTAGTTTTTCCAGTTGGTAAATCCAGATTATTAAGACAAAGCTTTCCAGTACCGGTTCATCCTACTGCCTGGGTTAATTCTAGTAATTAGATTAGTAGTATTAGATTAGATTAGCCTAATCTGTATCGTATGCCTCGTTACTAAAAATAGAGTAATGTCCCTTCCATTAGCATTATTTGTCCTGTTTATTGTTTCGTGATTTACTTGCTATAGTCACGGACTCATTGCGATTGCATGTTTCCTCTTATTGTAGTCATGGAGCTCTTTGTTTGTCAAATAATTTTAGAGCACGTTTCCTCCGTTTTTTTCCTTCAGCTGCAGTAAATATATCATCCCACAATGTCTGAAGAAATCAATCTCTAGTAACCTACATGCAGGCATATATATACAAATATTATTCACATATATGAGTAATATCTTTATATGCAGGATGTTATACAGCTTTGTAGGGTATTTTGGTCAAGTAAAGGCTTCTTATGTGACATAAATAGACACTCTACTGGACATCCTGGAACAATTGCACACATACTCGATAATACACGTGTGGTACATCCAGCCTGTCACAGTTTCGAGTCCAACCACTACTGAACAGGAAGTGGACCGTATCGTTCTTTGTGTCTCGTATCATGGGAACCACTGGACCATTGCTGTCTATATTCCCACACATGGCATTGGTTTCCAATTTAGCCACCACTGTCGAATTATTTTCAGGTCTTTCCTTGTATTCCAGTGTTACGCATCCGATGTCAGAACCTATCTATCAAAGGGTTAGATTTATTTTATTTATGAACTATATCTTAAGTTTGGTAATATTAATTCTTTCATATTCTAAAACCGTATCATACCCTCTTATTTAGGAACCCACTAAAAGTAGCACGTCTTGAAATCCAGTATTTTGAAGCCAACATTTTTACACTGATTTCAAGACAAGCCAGGTTTTATACTTACTCAATGCAAGTTGATTCTGGACTCTTTGACTAAAATGTAGCCTAATCATCACTTGTATGGTACGATGTGGTTATTTTAATTTATTTAATCAGAACTAGGCGCTTACAGATTTGCTAACCACTTTTTTCTTAATTGTAAAATCGGTACTGTAAAAAAGTGATTTCCTTGACGGAAGAAAGCCGTCTCAGGGTTTGATCAACTCTTACTTGTAATTAACGCGAACACGTGAGCTCTCTGCGATATCTCACCTTCAACGACTATTACTCTATTTCACAGTCACAAACAACAATAGCTATTGTCTAGTTGATATCTGGTTTTCATTCAAAGCACTACAGTAATCGAGTGGTAATTACATTACTAGTAATTGCTACCTAGATTAATGTAATAATAGAATCTCTGTGCCGTATATAAGCTTCAGGGAACTTGCTGCTCTATATAACAGTCACAAAAACAATGGCTGTTGTCTCGGTAGTCTCGGGTTTATAGAATATATTACATTAATCGGTTGTTAAATGTTTAAGTAGTGATTATCAGATCATTTGAATCAATAACAGAAACACTATGAGCTTTCTACCCTATATAACCTTCAGTGATCTTGCAGTTATATTTAACAGTCACAGACAACAATATCTATTGTTCCGGTATTCTTAGTTTTATTCAATGGAATACACTAATCTTGTAGTAAATGTCCTACTATTAATTACTAGGACAGTTGGAATATTAACAAAAACCCTGTGAGTTCCCTGCCGCAACTTACTGTTGCGTTTTGGGCTACATTGGTTTTTAATTTTTAAAATGTCATGGATTTACAAAATAAAAATAAAAAAGAGGTTTTAGTATTAGGTAATTTATTAGATAATAAGGTAATAATATTGAAATGTACTCCTTTGGGAAGTCTGCCCATGTTACTTAAAGATAGTAGTCGAGTCTGAGTATAGCCTTTGTTGTACCGGTTCTTTTGTCCAGTTATTACTGAGTTTTGGTTGGATTAGATCAGGAAGGCTAGTTAATTCGTTTGAAATGTGGTGGGAATATAATTTAGCTCGATCGTGGCATCATTATTTATGCGAGAGTGAATATTTAAAACAGCGGATTTTTTACCTTCTGCCCACTGTTTCTGTTATAAGAGTGCGCGAATCTATGTCAGTCCGTTCCGTGTATGTTTAAATTGCCGTGAGTGGTTTGGCAAGAGTAGAAAATTTCTTTCCGGATTACGTTAACTCGTTTTCCTGGCATGTACCTTATTCATAGGGTTATTGTTATAAGGAATTGTTACGCAATAATAGATTGCAGACCTATTACAGTGATTCAATAAAAAGATTGGCAGTTAGAAGAAATAAATGTTCATGTGGAATACTTTTTTTGTGATAAACGAATGATTTAATCTAATATTATAATAGTTAAGATTTGAACGGTTTTAACTAAATTGTGTAATTTTGAACAAAAATAAGAACTCACTGTATAGTAAGTTGCATTAAAATTAAAACAAATTTACTGACACATAATCGGGAAGGATAAAATCCCACAGTTTGCGTTTAGCACGAGTTGCATAATAGAACTTTTAGAATTGATATAATTTGTTTGATTAATTTAATATCAGAAGATAAGAAGCTGTAATTTGTTTTATTTCAACTTATTATTTTTTTAAGAGTGGATTTTAAATTCTTTTGTTAGAAAAGAATAATTTTAATATATTTTGATTTAAATAATAATACTCTTGCCAACAGAACTTTTGAATAATAAAATCTGTTCCGAAATTTGTTAGTAATATAAAGATTGAAATTTTACAGCAAGCTGTTTTAATATTGAGTTTTTCATGTCACATTCATTTCTTTTATTGACTTTGATATTTGAGTGTCATTTTTGAAACACTCCAATAATATTTCATAACATTAGATGTAGTTAGTGTTCTCTCCTTAAGCATTGGTCAGACATAACTAATCAAAAAAAGTATTTATATCGATTTGGATAGTTGGTTACAATTTAATCCTTAAATTCAGGGGATTCAGGGTTTTTGTGATCAATAATCCACATCATTATACTCACTTTCAGGAACTGTGCTTTTGAACACAAAAAACTATTTTTTAGTTAATCTCCGCTTTATGCATTACAGTAATAGAGTGTTTTATATCTTACCATATTTATCACTTTAGTTGGGACAGCATTAATGCGAACTCTATCGAATTTCTCATTAGGGAGTCTGCTGCTCTCTTTAACGTTTATATACAACTATTCCATCGTATATAGTGTGTTCTAGGCATTACAGTGGATCTATGTTTATTTGACTTTACTTAACTATGAAGGGAATAAGCAGATTGTTTTTAAATTCTCAAATAAAACTCTTATTATGAGAGTTCTATCTATTTTGGAGTATGTAATTAAATAATTAGGTGCACTAACACAGTAATTTTTTTCAAACAACATCTAAAACATAACTATGTAACTCTCTGTCTGATATATTAGTATTGACACTTGTCTGGGGGCGATTGTCTTATTAATTGCACTGGCTCTTGAACAAAATATAGCCCATACACTTCCTTTATTAAAAATTAATGATCCTAATAAGATACTTCTCTTTTAATTTACTCGACATGCCCATGTTCATTCAAGATGGTAATCTCAAAAAGTCGATTATGGATGTTTATTACGAAATGGATTCTGCTGCTAACACGTCTAATCATCCAAAAATTAATTAGTAAGCGATACATTAATTAATAAAATAAAAACTTTTTAACCAGAAGGCACATAAAACGACTGAAAATTAACCCATTCAGTGTCAGCTAAACGTTAGTACGCTTACACTAACCCAAAATAATACTACTATTAAATTTGCTAATAGTCATTCAAACAGCACTAATAATAGCCCCTATTCCCAAATAATACGATGGAAGATATTGAACTAAACTTTACATCAGTGAGATTGTGGACCGTAGCAATGACTTATTAGATTTTACAACTTATTATTAGCTATAGATTAATTTTTTATTATATTAGGATTAAGTGTGTTTGTGGAAACATAAGTATATTTAGTTACGAAATTTTTACCAACGAAGAGATTAATGCGATTTTCCACACAGTATAAAAGGCGAGAGACCGCTGACCAGTATATCAAACGATAATATGGCCCGGGGGATGAATTATCCCTCTGCGACACGAGGCGAGAAAAACGCGATAACCTAAATTGTTGCACTTGATTGCTGTTTGAATAATATGATACTTCTCAACAATCATGTTACCATAATATTAGACTGCAAGACATTTACATATATACAAATCGGTTGTTTTTTTCCCCAGGCTTAGTTAAACACTTTATTCATAGCTTATTATACAACTGTAAATGCTAAAGGTAAACTTGAATAAACCCCCCTTCCTGCCTATTATCCTAATCTGGGTTGAATCTGTTTAGTTATTGGCTGATTATTGTATTATACTGCAATCACCTTTTTCCTGAATTTGAAATAAAAAACAGACACGCGCACAGACACGCGCACACACACACACACACACACACACACACACACACACACACACACACACACACACACACACACACACACACACACACACACACACACACACACACACACACACACACACACACACACACATATATATATATATAATAAAATTATATAATTAATATAAATTAAACCTGTATGAAACCTCGCTTCCCGCTCTGTAACCTAATCTTGGCAGGTTTCTGTATTATTTAAAATATGAATGACTGTGGTGGGCTTGGTGTTAGGGTTATAACTATATGCGTAGTTATTATTTGCTTTTATATGAGACTAATGTATAAAAAATGCTAAGTACTGTAAAATTGAGTGTTAGGTTATCTTTATTTTCTTATTTTACTCATTGCATGATTACAAATTTGATTAAATCAATTATACCTGAGAGTATGAATTGAAATCATAATAACATATTTCAAAGGATGTATAGTAATGAGGTATATTTTTAAGGTCAACACTGTTCTTTACCATAACAATGATAATTAGATTTAAAATGTTATATACCTAAATTTTAAAATTCACGGTTAAAGATTTTTCATCACACTTAGCATTTAACACTCATTTAAACAACACAGAATTCTCCGTCACATGATCAAGTTCGTGTTTACTTAAAATTTGATAAACAAGAATAACTACATTTAGATTACACGATGCTTATAACATAAATACATCAAAATAGTTAAAATAAGTTTAATAAAGATATAAATGACTGATACCGCCACACTTCATCTCGATCCATCTTCATGTGCACACCTAATTATTGGTTGTTTCCAAATGACTCTACATGGAGTGAAAGTTTAATATTTTCTCAAAGCTTTTTTGAACTGTATATACATAATGATTGTCTACCTCTTTTCCCACAACCCACCCACTTTATCGATTAATAAATGGATAGAAAGGAGTGGGTAATATCTGATACATGTACATAGCATACCAGTGTTCAAGAAGTACAGTACACACATATATTTATACAGTACTAACTGAAAACAATTGATTGAAGTTATGCTCTTTAACTGTAGTAGATAATAGTCCAATAAAAGTTTAAATAAAAAAAATATTTAATATAAATTAGTATTTTCGTAATTAAGATAATGTTTATAGTGTTGGATATTTTTCTTCATAATTATTGGTTATACCAATACCATAACAAATACCAAAAATGAATTCATGTAATCAAGAAGTAAATATAATTATGTTGAAATCTATAAATTAATATATTTGTTCGTAGTTGTCACTATTATTGTGAGTTGGTACAACTATGTATTACATATTTCATTGTTACATATGTATTTGATATCCTGGTCAAAAATTTTGATATAAATATTTATCATGTAGTATAACATATGCTCTATTGTATCGTATCTTTGTAACCAACTACTAATACCTACAAGGACTTCGATCACTGATAATACAAGTGGAAAATCAGCTTATAAACTGACAAACTAATTAATATAGACCACGCGATTTTCGGTTGAACGAAGTAGGAAGACAACGGGTACTGTGTGTAGGATAATTAGGGATTAGCAAACACGCAGGTCATTAATTTTGCCATAAAATCATCTTCTCTTTACCTCCTCGAACACCGCGGTAATAGGCTGTGATAGCAAAGAGCCGCTGTCGATGTCTTGTGTTAGTAGAGGTCGTTATATTTAGATCAACTGTATGTACTCATTTTCCTGCAGTTTATAAAATCAGAGTTCCTAAATCTATATTGTTTTATTGGCGTTAAGAAAAATACAAATTCCCACTTATCAATTATAAAAGCATTTAGTATATTTTCTACTTAAATGACACCTATGTGGCTATAAATCTCTGCAAGCCTCTTCTCTTTGAGTGTCTTACGGTGTCAATATTAGAATTAAAAATAACCCAATTAATGTTATTAAGGCCTTTGGGTTTGATTGGATTTATATTTGTCCTCGAAGTGTTATTCGCCGTTTCTTGGTTTTCTGTGTGTACTAATTATTAGATGCATACTACCCGCATCAGCTACTTCACTGGGCTAAATCTTGGTGACCAGACATGTTGTGAAATAAGATGGTTTTCTCATCTTTTTTAACCTTTATTTGTTTTGGAAACAAATTTACACAATAGCATATCAAGTTTGTGGTTTTTGATCCTAATTAAATTTGTATTTTTTGGTAAACTGTATAGGAGTTATACTGATTGTCTGAATATAGGTTTTTAAAAATCAGACTATAACACATTTACTGATTAGGATTTTATAAAGTAATATATCTCAAATAGAATGCAATTTAAATGTTTGTTTTTACTGGAATGAAAGCAAATAAAGTGTATTATGTGTAAAAAAGGAAATTTTTTTTAACGAAAGTCTTAAAAGTTAACGATTTTCAGAAAACCGTTTATCTTTTCAGAAAAAAGTTATCAAACATAAAAATAAATAGTATATAGATTGTCTTGAGTTTATTTCTATGCGAGTGCCTTACTGTTCTCTATTTGCTAAATTTAACTAATATATATATACTGTACGTAAGCAGAATTCACTTAGGTAATTTCACGCAAGCCGTTAACATATTAACAATGTTTATGTGCCTTAATGTAAGTATTTCAAGTCATTCGTCTCTCAGCGCTAACATTGTCATAACATCCCCAGTAAGCTTACTTACCTAATTGGCTTTGGAATATAATGTGTTTAACAGAACTATTAATGGGTATGGTTGGCTTCTGTTCTCTTTACAAGCTACTTGTAATATGCTGTAATGTAGTGAATATGAAATATAAACCGTTTACATTAAATTTACTATATTTAATTGTTGTATTCTTTGAAAAGTATTATTATTTGTGTTACTCGATAAAATATAATAACATAGTCTTTACCAATCAAACTGGAATATGTTTTAATTAACATATGGTTAACATGTTACTAATGGTTTTGTTTTTTAACTTTGTTCCAAATTATCGGTAAGCTTGAAAAAACTAGGTGTAAGTTTTCTGGCCTATATTAAATAACATAATAGTTTTTAAGATATCACTTCCAGAAAATATTATCGATAGAAACAGCATTTAACAGTAAGGTAGCTCCGCCCACTCCAACAGTCATCATACTGCGTACCTACATCCAGCTTTCTTGTGTAATATGTGTTCCGCTTCTGGACTCCCACGCATATGTTGCTCATATGTGACATTTAGATATTTGTTAGTGTCGGTAGCCAATGGACAGTGTAGTGGGTAAGGTTTTTATTCCGAGATAACCAAATCAAACAACGTCAAGCGTGGCTGCTGTTTGGGTGGACAACGTTAGCGATCATGTCCTAGCAAGTAACCCGACTGCCTGGCTATTGGTGGAGGTTCGAAAATCAATTTTGACCGTTGATCCCCAGGTTAAGTGTCCGAAAGGATTAATTATCCTTAACCTCAGGTGTTTAGATAAGAAATTCTTAAATATGACTGTTTTATTATATTCATTCAGGAGGACAAACCAACTAGAAGTGAACCCCTCATTTCAAGGAAATTTCCTTACAAATAGGCATTATGTGTGAAATACTACGTGTTTCACGAAAAACCAAAAAATTATAGACAATGTTGCGTATAACATTGTTTCAAGAATTATTGATTTCTTAAATGCTCTATAATTCTCTTGACTCCTGTACACTGATTACCGCTTAGATTCATTACCCTCTAGAATGCAATTCATGCTGGTGATATATCAGTGAAATGTGTGAGTCACAGCCTATTGAAGCAAATTTTTAGTTTTATGTTTGTTTCTGTTAGAGTGAATAAGGTAAGAGAAATATAATATATTGCATCCCTCTATCTATCCCCTAAATATATTGTGAATAACAAACTGAAATAGAGGATGGCATTTAATTAAGGCATTTAAAATGTTAGGTTACTATAAGCAGAACTAAATTAAGGAAAGCCAACGGTAGTATAATAAAGACGCTAGCAAAACATTACAGTTAATTGAGTAATCCTTATTATACTGGTTTTATAACGTCCATTCATAGGTTAAAAGTATATTGTTAATATTAAAATCTTTAACATAAAACACTTAAAACAAGAATATTAAAATACAAGAAGAAACCGCAATTTTCATTAAAATTTTACCCATGAAAGTAAAAGTAATTGTATTTGGATAAACATTTGCAAAGCCTATCGTTCGAGAAACTGGAAGAATTTAATTTTCCAGTCTATTTTCTCTCAATATTTCGAGAAATAACTACATAGGAACTAGAAATGTTACATGAAGCATAATTTTTATATAAAGAAAATTTAAATCAGCTGTACAATTGAAGTTTTAAATGCAACCTCAACGAGGCCCGTCACATGTGGTGTAGCATACTCATAATATTGTCACAATGATTACCACAAGAAAACAAATTGCTGCCTCTAAATTATAAAATATACGTTTTTATTTACTTTTCAATTTAATATATCTCTAGTTATAGTTGTTTACGTAATATGATGAGAAAATACCCTTTATTGACTATATTACATGTCCCTAAATTCACTTTTCCAATTGCAGTGATGAAGTTGTTAAATTATTCTAACACGGGATACACTGTTCATTAAGGCAGTGTGGAAAACCATGTCACCAGCATCTAACGTATGACCTTCGTGTCCATCTTATCTCTAATTATCATACTAGGAAACCACTGCCGGCATACATGTCCTTTCTTGTTTATGTATCTTTGTTCGCCTCATTTATCAGCTGTTTTCCTCACACGGGAAGCATTACTGTTACTAGAACTTTATTTTTATCAGTTAAAATTAAAGGACACGTTTGTTTTTCACTTTCAATGTTTCACTCTAATTAAGTATTACATTCTGGGTTTCTTTTTAAAGAATAGGAGACTATAAAAACACCATGCGTCTACGAAAGATCGGTAATACCTAATATACAATTGTTATAACGAAAACGACAGGCACTATTAATATTCCCGGAGACAGTATTAGGAAAGAGTGCTGACTTTTGTCTGCGCTTATGCTAATATCAGAATAAAACAAAATATTAACTATTTAGTCCATTTTTGTTGAAATAAAAATTGTATTCTTAACTATCTGTGGAAATCAAATTACTACCAATTAATTTAAGTATAATTTTTCCGATTATAAAGGTAACTGTGTAGCAGTAACTCGTTCATGAAAGAAGATTAAAATCTATTTTTTGGTGAAACTGTATAAGAGTTATGCTGATTTTTCTGAATATTGGTTTTTAAAAAAATCACACTATAACACATTTATGATTACGATTTTATAAAGTAATATATCTAAAATAGAATGCAATTTTTTTAAATGTTTGTTTTTACTGGAAATTAAAGCAAATAAAGTGTATTATGTGTAAAAAAGGAAACTTTTTTTTAACGAAAGTCTTAAAAGTTAACGATTTTCAGAAAACCGTTTATCTTTTCAGAAAAAAAGTTATCAAACATAAAAATAAATAGTATATAGATTGTCTTGAGTTTATTTCTATGCGAGTGCCTTACTGTTCTCTTTTTGCTAAATTTAATTAATCCATATACGTAAGCAGAATTCACTTAGGTAATTTTACGCAAGCCGTTAACATATTAACAGTGTTTATGTGTCTTAATGTAAGTGTTTCAAGTCATTCGTCTCCCAGCGCTAACCTTGTCATAACATCCACAGTAAGCTTACTTAGCTAATTGGCTTTGGAATATAATGTGTTTAACAGAACTATTAATGGTTATGGTTGGCTTCTGTTCTCTTTACAAGCTACTTGTAATATGCTGTAATGTAGTGAATATGAAATATAAACCGTTTACATTAAATTTACTATATTTAATTGTTGTATTCTTTGAAAAGTATTATTATTTGTGTTACTCGATAAAATATAATAACATAGTCTTTACCAATCAAACTGGAATATGTTTTAATTAACATATGGTTAACATGTTACTAATGGTTTTGTTTTTTAACTTTGTTCCAAATTATCGGTAAGCTTGAAAAAACTAGGTGTAAGTTTTCTGGCCTATATTAAATAACATAATAGTTTTTAAGATATCACATCCAGAACATATTATCGATAGAAACAGCATTTAACGTTAAGGTAGCCCCACCCACTCCAACAGTCATCATACAGCGTACCAACATCCACCTTTCTTCTGTAATATGTGTTCCGCTTCTGGACTCCCACGCATATGTTGCTCATATGTGACATTTAGATATTTGTTAGTGTAGGTAGCCAATGGACAGTGTAGTGGGTAAGGTGTTTATTCCGAGATAACCAAATCAAACAACGTCAAGCGTGGCTGCTGTTTGGGTGGGAGAACGTTAGCGATCATGTCCTAGCAAGTAACCCGACTGCCTGGCTATTGGTGGAGGTTCGAAAATCACTTTTGACCGTTGATCCCCAGGTTAAGTGTCCGAAAGGATTTATTATCCTTAACCTCAGGTGGTTAGATAAGAAATTCTTAAATATGACTGTTTTATTATATTCATTCAGGAGGTATAAACCAACTAGAAGTGAACCCCTCATTTCAAGGAAATTTCCTTACAAATAGGCATTATGTCTGAAATACTACGTGTTTCACGAAAAACCAAAAATCATAGACACTGTTGCGTACCTATAACATTGTTTCAAGAATTATTGATTTCTTAAATTTTCTATAATCTCTTGACTCCTGTACACTGATACCGCTTAGGTTCATTACCCTCTAGAATGAAATTCATGCTGGTGATATATCAGTTAAATTTGTGAGTCACAGCCTATTGAAGCAATTTTTAGTTTTATGTTTGTTTCTGTTAGAGTAAATCAGGTAAGAGAAATATAATATATTGCATCCCTCGAAACATACTGTTGAACTTTTTACAAGAAACGTTGGCGAATGTCCGAAATCTTAATCTTATTTTAAGTAATATATTGTGAATAACAAACTGAAATAGAGGATGGCATTTAATTAAGACATTTAAAATTTTAGGTTGCTCTAAGCAGAACTAAATTAAGGAAGCCAACGGTAGTATAATAAAGACGCTAGCAAAATATTACAGTTAATTGAGTAATCCTTATTATACTGGTTTATAATTTCCATTCATAAGTTAAAAGTATATTGCTAATATTAAAATCTAGTAACACCAAACACTTATAACAAGAATATTAAAATACAAGATGAAACCGCAATTTTCATTGAAATTTTACCCATGAAAGTAAAAGTAATTGTATTTGGATAAACATTTGCAAAGCCTATCACTCGAGAAACTGGAAAAATTTAATTTTCCAGTCTATTTTCTCTCAATATTTCGAGAAATAACTACATAGGAACTAGAAATGTTACATGAAGCATAATTTTTTTATGAGAAAAATTTAAATCAGCTGTACAATTGAAGTTTTAAATGCAACCTCAACGAGGCCCGTCACGCCACAAGTGGTGTAGCATACTCATAATATTGTCACAATGATTACCACAAGAAAACAAATTACTGCCTCTAAATTATAAAATATACGTTTTTATTTACTTTTCAATTTAATATATCTCTAGTTATAGTTGTTTACGTAATATGATGAGAAAATACCCTTTATTGACTCTATTACATGTCCCTAAATTCACTTTTCCAATTGCAGTGATGAAGTTGTTAAATTATTCTAACACGGGATACACTGTTCATTAAGGCAGTGTGGAAAACCATGTCACCAGCATCTAACGTATGACCTTCGTGTCCATCTTATCTCTAATTATCATACTAGGAAACCACTGCCGGCATACATGTCCTTTCTTGTTTATGTATCTTTGTTCGCCACATTTATCAGCTGCCTTCCTCACACGGGAAGCATTACTGTTACTAGAACTTTATTTTTATCAGTTAAAATTAAAGGACACGTTTGTTTTTCACTTTCAATGTTTCACTCTAATTAAGTATTCAATTCTGGTTTTCTTTTAAAGAATAGGAGACTATAAAAACACCATGCGTCTACGAAAGATCGGTAATACCTAATATACAATTGTTATAACGAAACGACAGGCACTATTAATATTCCCGGAGACAGTATTAGGAAAGAGTGCTGACTTTTGTCTGCGCTTATGCTAATATCAGAATAAAATAAAATATTAACTATTTTAGTCATTTTTGTTGAAATAAAATTGTATTCATAACTATCTGTGGAAATCAAATTACTACCAATTAATTTAAGTATAATTTTCCGATTATAAAGGTAACTGTGTAGCAGTAACTCGTTCATGAAAGAAGATTAAAATCTATTTTAGAAATAAATATGTGTCTAGAAATTTAGGTAGTTAGACATATCAAGTTTGATTATAGTGAGTTTTAAACGGTCACTGTTTGAAAAACCTTAAAGTTTAGTCTCGATAGATTGGTTATAAAATTCAGTTACCAATTAACACTGCAGTTCAAAAATAATGTTTAGAAATATTCGTCCTTATATTCTAAACATAACCGGTTTCAAATTAGTTACCTATTAATAAATTTATCGAATTGGCCTACGGAATTCAGATGGAATGCAATCGAGGCAGTCAGCGCATTCGGTTACACGGGGGTTTACTAGCCCTGCAGTTGTCGTGGTGGAGGGACCGCCACAAACGTTTTGTAAAGCTTTCAATGTTTACACTTAATTTCAACCTAAATCTTTTATCATTTATAACAGTTATTATTTATATCTATACTTCGCACTGTAACTATTTATCTTCATACACTGCTAAGATATTTTACGTAATCTGAATTAATTGCTAAATGCGACGATAACATTAACAATAGCGGCTACGCACACACGTGCCTGTGTAGGCACGTATTTTCAAATATTTATATTGTTTAATTTGTTATAGTACTTTTTATTGTAAAATATTTAAAAAATTAAGTTTGGAATAAAAATAGCTTAGCTTGACTGTAAAAAAATACGAAAATTTCACATTCTAATCGTCACGAGTCAAAAATACAATATAAAACATATAACATATGTAGTTTATGCAATAAAATGCCAAATGTCTTGTATAATAAGCACGGCAAAAACTAAAGGGAAATTACACTTCTATCTTAAATCTCATAGGGATATAAAGATTTACCCCTGGTTGTACATAAACTGAAATAATGACACAGAACCTCTTGAAATACACTGCTTGAAACTACTAAATAATAAATAGTATAAAATAAAACGATTCAAACGATCACTTATAAAAAAAACGAATCGTAATATACTAAAACTGATTCAAACCCTTTGCTCTTTCAATACCTTTTTGGATAATATACGTTTTTCTGAACTAATTAATCCGCTAGCTAAGTTGAAGTTAAAAATCAATAATTTGAATTAATTCTAAAACAACGTATTTAGTTAAATAGTCCACATAAATGGATTGAAACTAACGTGTTTTGATTCGAGTTTTATTTTAACGTTTGCTTTAATTCAATATCTTTATAATAGGTTCTACTAATTGAATTTAACCACATAAGCGCATTTACGTGGGTGTGTGTGATATCCAAGCAATGACGTCATTTCCCAACAGAACTAATGATTCACAAAGCTATTGCATGAGTGCATGTGTAGTATTGCAATAATTACCTACGTTATCACGAGATCCTGCACCATTCGTCACACAAGATAGTTGACGGTTTATCACGCTTGATGTCATGTGTAGTGGGTGGGGGACGGAGGGCTGTAACAGGAAGTGGAGGAGTCAGCTGGTGATAAATTACAGAGCGTTATTACGGAGAAAGTGAATCATGTAGTTCCTCACTCCTATTTTCAAATTAAATTAAAGGTTATACAAAAGTCTAGATTCCAAGGTATACAAGATATAACAACTCAACACCACGTGTTGCGTACCAGGATTTTTTGCGGTCCATGCAAAATGCTATAGTTTGTAGTTAATTTAATTGAGATAATTTTGTTAAAGTGCTATTATGTTATATTTTAAAGTGCCATATCATATCATTCAAATTGATTTATTCTGTGATTTCCTCATTCTATTTCGGTTACCTATAAGAGCAATGTAACAGTGGTCAATAACGCTAAGACAATTTTCATGGAGTGGTACCATTACTGAACTCGATTTTGCCTACATAGAAATGTAGTTTCATACATAAATTCAAGTCTATGGGTAAGTTCGTTCTTGAGATTTTGTGGATTAAAGTATAAAAGCATAAATTAATTTATGTCAGTAATAGGCTTCATTATCGCTCAGTTAAGAAATTAAATTATTTAGTATTGTATATAAATAAACGTCACACGTTAAACTGTACAAAAGTAGTAAGTTTAGTGTTAAGGTGTTAGTCAGTTTATTACATATACTTTAGATTTTAACTTTAGTTCTATTGAAAACCTTTATATGAAGGATAATTATCTATAGAAAAAGCAGATTCTTGAAATATGAACACATTACTAACAAAGCTCCTCCTTGATTAAGTATGTTTCTTAATAGAAAGAATAGTTTGATGGCTCTGACCTATCAATTACAAGAAGAGGCATTAATAGTTTATTGCGTTTCTTTTCCACATTTTCAACATGCTAGCGACTCAATTGTCACATTTACTTTTTATCTCAGGAAATAGCGAAAAGCCATGACATTAGTCTTATATGAACCTTTGCACTTCCATTAATTGCAATTAATACTGAAATCTGAGCCTTATACAAAAAGTTAATTAGATTTCTGGCCTTTAGTTTTCTAATCAAGTAGATTGGTAGTTGGGATCAAGAGCGTTGGGATAATCCGTTTAGTACGTTGGGATAAACACATAGCACTATTTTCTTTTTTATATACCAGCCAGACAGTTTAGCCATATGTTCTCCGCTGATTATCCTGCCTCTCTACAATGTCTGCATTCTTAGTCTTACTTAAACCCCTTTTTGTTTTGTTTTTTGAGGGTCATGTCTTGTTAGCATCCTAAGTACTAGTCATATATCATCTATCCTTAGATCCAGAAGTCTGTTCGTCCTTTAATGTAAGGAAAGACTAATGTTTTGTATTTACTTAGTCCAGGGACCTTTATCATGTTCCAGATCTGACCCGGTTTTTGCAGATACTTACTAAATTTTTATTGCACAAGAAGTCTACTCCACATCTCGGCTCGGGCTGTTTCGAGTGAATCTTGACCAGGGCGAAACCGCTGCTTCATTCCCAGAAGTATGTCTACAGCTTTGCACACAGCTAATGACTTTTAAGTCATTTATTACCTAAATGTAACCTTCTTCATCTAATAAGTTGTCTATTATAACACACATAAATTTTGCAATCCAGTATCACATAATATTAAACCATTGAAATTTATAGTCTCAGTATTATAAAAAATCTATGTTTTAATATTATTACAATTTTAACCTATATACTGAACGTACTAAAACTACTCATAACTGAAATATAAACTGGTATTTCTAAACTCATAATACTGTGAATCTTTTTTATAGTATGTTTATTTATTAAATTAATACACCTTGCTATTTGAATCTTCTAATTCTACTCAGAATTACTCGTGAGACATTTGGGAGGACCTTCAATAAAATGATCAACTGGAAATTCTACTTATATACCTTTCAACCCACTGAAATTGAGTGTTCCTATTAGTACTCTAGTTTCATAAAATTTAAGTAATGTGATTAATAACTTAGACTTCAAGAGGTTTATCTTCTTGGAATCTTATCAGAATGACCTTTCAACCATCATAGAGATATTAAGAGAATATACCACGACCATTCCTGCCAATACTTTCAAATGAGGTTTATTCCCTAACTATACCTGCATTATGCTCAGAATAACAAAAAACTAGTCTCAATTACCAAAAATACGTTCTCAAGGTTTCCTACTTTTATCATAAATAAATAGTAGAGTACCATCCACGTACAGTGCTCATTTAAAATTAGTTCACAATAGTTCCAAGATACATAAGGTCACGTCATTGGAAACCTTTTTTACTTGCACAATAGTCATCAATAATATTGTGACTAGTTTACTTAGAAACAAATATGACTAGTAGAAAACCTCAGTGCTGGTTATGACGAGGATATAATATGCATGCAATTATTAGGCGGATCATAGAAATAAGTAATATTAGTCTAAATGTATTTGTACAGTAAAACAACAATGTATTTTAAGTGAGATATAAGTTTAGTTTAAAAAAAGGATAATATGACACGTGTCACTGAGATAGTTAGTTGCTTTATATTATAATCCACAAGAAGGTTACCTTTGGATGCCATAATTTTATTGAACAGTAAATGACATTAAAATGGTCAATTGAAATAGTAGTGTATAGAAATCCGCAGGGATCTTATCAGAAAGACCTTATTCTTTCTCATTACTTATTGCATAAATATATTTGCAAGAGTTTGTCATTTAGACATAATAATTTAATAATTATTTTTAACGACATAGTAAAATATTTTAATTTTCAAATATTTCTTACCTGTTAAAATAGTGTTTTTGTTTGCATTTTTAATTAAAAACGGGTTTTCTCTGATCCTCATTTGAGACTGAAACGGCTTGTAATAGTAAAGCTCTTAAGTATTAATATGATTAAACATGCTGGTTTATTTTGTTATGCTCAAATATTCGACATCGAGAAAGTCGTAACGAAGTCTTTGATTCACAAGAAGTAAATAAGTGAAACGTGACTAAGGAGTAAACAGGAAACGTTTTAGAATCAATGGACGGCTTGCGTGCTGAACTATCTAGGCCTGTAAATAAACCGAGTACAACCCTCATGTCAAGTGCCTATTTTACATTGAGACTTGGGTTTGAACACTACTACTTTAGACAGACTTTATGATTCGTACACATTACTCCAATATTAAACGTAATGCAATCTTCCTTTATTCATCTATTATAAAGAATAATATCTATAGTGAATATAAAATATTTTTACAAAGTAGGGGTTTATTTATTGTATTTATAAAAACAAACTATTATTACCTTAAAACGTTTACGTTTTACACTTACATATATGGGGCAATATTACATTGTTTTCGAGGTAATGCAGTTCATATTTCAATGTCCTATAGGTTTAAAGAGAGTCGTTTACAGTGTGACACAGGTCGCCGGGGCCCGTCTCCGTCACGGACCTTCTTTAAAAAATCTAACTATAGTGATAAGCCATTCCTGAACATCTACTGAGAGGCCCAGATATAAATGAAACGTCGGTTTAACTACACACAGTAAAGTTTAAATGAAAATGTACAAGCCAGCCATAATAAAACGGTTTTTAAAAGTACTCTTAAAGGATAGCATCATACTCATAGCCTAAGAATACTGAGCTATTATTTTACACATTTGTAAATTATTGTATATAATATTAACTTCATATAAATATGCACACATATTATTTAGAGCATCAAACAATATAACATGATTTGGTACTTAGTACTTGCGTATATTTGAAATCAATATAGACAGAATTTTCATACAGCATGCAATATACAGTTTTTAAAAGGTAAAACTAAATTACCTAGAAAGTTTTGTGTATATTAAGAGAGTTTTAACATAAAAAGTTTTAATCTTTGAAATACGTTATTTCAGAAATTTAACCAGAATTAATTGCTTATAAAGTATTAAAATAGAACTTTTAAGAACCAAATATTTAAGAGTAGTTATAAATATTGCAAAATGTAAGGTCCTATCACCTAATGGCTGAAGACAGCTCACATGGCTCAGACGCAGGGAATCTTTCAGGACATTAGTCTCTTGTCTCCTCACCTGTCACACCGATTTATGGCTGTATTTGTCGCAATCACTGCCTGCCTATATTGGCAAATATATCTCTTCCTTTAGAAACTATATAAATAGCATGTGAAGCTCATTATACTTAGCAACATGCGATGGTATTTTTATGTACTGATGATAATTATAATTTTATACATACAGATCAATTTAAATGATTATTTTACATTGTTTTATTATTTTCCATCTTATAAAGGCCGGAAATGCAGATTGACTAAAATCCATAACTACGTACCAACGTCAAACAGTACAAAATATAGTAATACACTACTATAGTTACCACTTTTATTAAGTCATCTTCTGGTGTAGTTGTCAATAAATATTAAAATCCAGGATTATCCATCTGGTTTCGTCATAGTTCAGAATTCACGAACACAGCACAAACACAACAAATTAATAAATAGTACGAGAAACACAACATTTGAGATTGAGATTCCCATCACACAAGAATATTAAACATGATAGAACATCACGGCCGGCAGAAGACAGGACAACTGACATTAAGTGAATTCAGTTGCTTATTTCTACTACGGGATTATCTACCCGTATCTTTTACATGGTGTCGCTCTTTGCGGCCATGTTAATACAAAAACAAAGTATTCTATTTAAATGACAAAAAAAAGCTTTAAGAACCGTATGCATACGGTTTTCATGCATAGAGCTATTTAGAGAGTGCAATCTCTTCACATTTCCTGCCATGTACATTCTGTATATAGCTTTGTTTGTTTGGAAGAATACTAATCCTTTATGCTGCTATTTGTAGTAAGGACAACCTCCGCTATGAACTAAATCTTAGAATTCAAAAACATAGGACAATTGTTTTTTCGAAAATCAGCTTGTTTATCATGCAGTGTGAAAATTCATTGTCGTGGCATCTGATGGAAAGAGAGCGGGGGTGCTTTTTGGATGAGAATGAGGAAACTTCACATGTCAAAACACCCTTACAGTAATGAGGAGTTTCTAATGATAAAGTTTGACAATGAACATATCAATATTTAGCTATAAGAACATAACTATTAAAATGAGACAGGCTATAAACTAAAGTAACAGGAAATAGATTACTAATAGTAAAGCTTTATATTAGTATAGCTTTTTATAGAATATTTACGCTATCGTACAGTGTATATTGTTTAACACACAGTGTATTTCAGTTTAAGTTTAAATTCCCGGTGCATAGACGTTATCAACTGATTGGTCGGATTAGGAGACGACGCTGTGCGATGGACAAATAAAGGAAACTGAATTGTAGATTCCCATTTAACATGAGTTCACCTAATGAAATCCTTTTTAATAATTTCATATTTATTAAGCGTGTTTAATTCGCTGCTTTTGCGACATTGATGTAACACTTCCATATTTTCATTAATTCAATATATTATGTAATTGTGATTGGTCAAACTTTTAGCGATCAACGAAGTCTGCTTTTGCAATTTAGGTTTTGAGAAATGATATTTAATTTCATTGCTAGATGAGCTGCCTGTATTTGCGATGTAAAAAA
Source organism: Homalodisca vitripennis (assembly GCF_021130785.1). Lineage (NCBI taxonomy): Eukaryota > Metazoa > Arthropoda > Insecta > Hemiptera > Cicadellidae > Homalodisca > Homalodisca vitripennis. The sequence goes on from NC_060207.1 coordinate 196,859,438, forward strand.
ATAACAATCGGAACAAGTCAGTTTACAATCGCTGGTCTGAACGTTTTTGTAAGTTTAGAGATTTAATCACCAAACGTTCATAATGTGGTTTTTTTTCTTACACACTACGTGTAAGCCATGGGATTTAAGATTTTATTTAGTCAAATGCTGTTTAATCGAGATATAACTATAATCAAAGCTTATGTACTTCTTGTCCTGATTTTCACTTTCCGTATTATTACAGAGTAGTATTTTGTACTTCTTTGTATGTACTATTTTGTTCACCATTGTACATTATTTTATACATGCATATCATGTTTAATTGAAGTAATTACTAAGCTTAAGACTTAAATGGTGTTTTTATTTTCATTATAATACTAAAACTAATCACTCGTATAACTATTTATTTCTAAAAATTGTAAGGCACTCGTACTCGGAATTTTATTTTACTATATTAGGCTGAGGGTTAAACAAAGCCTATACTCGGAGGGCTAGAACAACTTAAATACTGTCTCTCTATCTATTGTCCGCTCATGTCTGTCTACCAATCTGTAAGCCTCGTCCCAAAGCAGGCGTGATTTCAGCGTATTTTATTGTATCAGGAAGAGCAGAAACACTATAAGAGCCTTCAGGCAGAATCACTATAAGAGTTGTTGAAAATAGCAGATAGATGGACAGGGACATTCATTTACCGTCGTGATTAATTATATAGTTTTATATATAGTATACATATTATTTTGAATAAGGAATTGGCTAATTATTAGACATCATAATTAAAGAACGTTACCAAAACCGTTACTACTCCAAAAGTTGTAAGGTATATCTGTTATATGTATAAAAACCCTTATGGCAATATAATACAAAACAAATAATATTCAAGTCAATTATATTATTTAATGTTCAATACTTTACTGTAAATAACTTTCCTGTTAGCCACAAAGAGTTGGCTATTACTGTAATACACACCCCTACCTGAGATTTGACGCGTTAATGTTAGCTGTCAGACACATCTTGATCTGTAATGTCACATTTGCGAAAGAACAGGCTCGTACTCTTCTCCATTAGCTAGTTTAAATTTGCTTATATCGATACAAGATTATTGCTTACGTTTTATTTTTAATCTAAGATAGGATGATCTTGAACTAAGGGACTACGTAATATCACATCCTTACTATTCTATATGCAACTCGTAAAACTGGATCTCATAGGCACCTATCCAAGTGAATCGTCTTTACTTCTTCAATTAGAGCAAAAAAATACTGGGGCTAGGTATAGTATATTAAATTGAATAAAAATATATAGTTACAAAAATGTCCTAGAAAATGTAAAAATAACAAGCATTGATAGAAAGGAGTAAAATTTATCACGAAAGATGATATTTACATAAAAAATTAAAATCGTGATACTCTAAACATTTAGAGTTCCAACGTTTATAAACAACATAAATTTGATTTATATAACAACTAAAATACTATATCAAAACGCGGTCAAAATTACAACTATCACAATGGTTTTAGTTTTGCGTAACTTTTATATGTATTTGTCTGCTTTTTAAAGAGTGAACAGTTTAAAGGTAATAATTATGGCAACACGTATTGCGATACCTTTTAATAATATCACTAAATCGTAGAATGTTTAATTTGATAGATTATATACATTTAGTGTGCATAACTCTTCAAATTAAAAAAATAGTACTTTATTAAACGAGAGTTAATAAGATTTAGAATATTATGTACAATAGTTCTGAAAGACCCGAGTTTTTCAGGATTATGAAAGTTTTGATATTTGGAAAGTTTAGTAGTTTTAAATGTTTCTTAGATATTCTGAGACTTTTGAATCTATTACCTACAAAGAATGGCTACATGTAGGGAGGGTATTTTAAGTATACAGATGATTTTCTTTTCTCATTTTACCTCAAGACTTGTGGGTTTTGAAACTTTATGCAGTGTTCAAGAGTCAAAGGTGATCTAAAAATTATAACTCCTAGACGATGGTGTTTGATAATTTCAAGAATGGATATTCCTTACTGGGAAACGCTCTCAGAAATCTATTGATCAATTATGCTCACTTTGGTATCAGTGATCAAACTGTTGCTGGAGCTTGACACCAATATAAGCTAATATAGACCTACAACCGGGTTTCATTGCTAGTTATTAATAACTAAACTTGAATTAATCTATGCCTCCTGAAAAGGATCCATAGAGGGGTTTCTGGAAAATTTTTCTTATAGTAAGCTTTTAAATATCAATAGCTCAAAGAATTTGAATTACTTCACAGAAAACTGATATTATTGCCTGGAGTTTTTTTATATTTCTAGAACTTACTTTGATCAGAATTTCAAGAGGGCTTATGAAGATATAAATTATGACATATACTTGGTAATGCCAGAAAAATAGTACGATCCAGAGACTAGATGCTTTTATGGGCTAGGTTTATATATTGCTCTCTGGTTTAGCAGTCCAGATGTCTTACGAAATGTGACAGAAATATATATTAATCTTGAGATGTTTCTGTAAGATGGACATAGCTTATTTAATTAAAGTTTGATTATTATAATCTACGTATAGCTAGGGATTGTGCCGGTCACTTAACATAAGAAGCAATGAGTTTTTTTTTGTAACACAAAGAAGCTAACATGTATTTTTGTGACACAAAGAGTTATATGTATCATCATGGAATACGATGTTGACTACATAGAAATAAATATGTAGAATATAATGGAAATAGTTATTACAAATCACCCAGTTAAGATTATAAAAAGATCTCACAGTTTAAGTTTATATAATTTGTGGTTTCTTTGTAATTTGTATTTCTAAATATAAAAAGTAACAATCTTACAAGGCGTTCATATTGTTCAAATAGTTACTAATTGACTCTGTGCTCTATTGTAACTTCAAGTACAATCGCTACCTGTGAAATGGGTTCTTGCACATATAATAATAGAGAAGAAGTAACATCAGCAATAGATTTTGTGAGCAGTCCAGTGCCAGTGTAACTGTTGGAATGCAATATAGTCGACTTTTGCCTTTCTGGAATGTTCAGGTCCTTCACAGTCCATTTACTTTGATACCTCTTTGTTAACTCGTGTTGAATTTGCTTTATTCAGTTGTATTATATAACGAAAATGTATTGATAGTCATTTTTAAATGTATAAATCTAGGCTTTATAACTATTTAGTTAAATAAAAACATATTAATATTAATAATATAATATTTACATAATACTAAGTACTAAATGTAATTAGCAATTGCCTGATAAAAGCAAGACAATTTTCAAGTATACATAGAATAAACTTTGCCAAACTGCGGAAGTTAAAGTATTTCTCCGCCTTATCCACATGCATAGCCTTTTATAGAAAATGATACTAGTATCCATAGCAATGTCAAAACACTCTCCTTTTCTGTTACCCCAGAAGATATATTAGCACTTACCACGTTTTATAACTGATAATAAAATCTGACATATGTCTACACAGTTATTTGGAATATAAATTTTTGTTTAAAATTTGGAATAAAATTACAACTATACCTTTCGAACTGTTGGTATTACGAAAAAATGCTTTTCGATCAAAAACGAAAATTGCATTCTCTTGTTCTGCTGAGCTTCAAATAGCAAAAAGGGCTGATAGAAGATTCTAATATCTACCTCTCCATAGGATATAGGAATATTGATATAAGCAATTTGGTACACATCTTCATTTTCGTATAGGTAAGATAGTGTAAGCAGGTCTATGATATTTGGCCAAGGTTGCTATTTCCCATATTATAATATACTGAAAGGTTATATTTGTGTTCGTAAAATTTTTTCATGAAAGTTTTATTAAAGAGAAACATCTGTTATGCAGCCATTCCCAACCATTTAACAAAACTAAATATTATACTTAAAAGTCTGGACTAAACAAAACAATATACTGCTGATGGTACAGGATTCGTGTTGTTTAAACAGCCAGTTCAATGTTTCGATTCAGAGCGAACACTATGGTTAAATGGTAATGGTCATGTCCAGTTCCCCAATTATAGCACCAGGACGAGCTTGTACACCAGCGGCAGTAGTATACACAATGTGAGATACACAGAACTGCCATTACCGTAGGAAATGTAATTGCAAACCACCATGCAGACGTAATATTTGTGTTACAGCAACAATCGGATCTGACAAGAAATTAGGGTTATAACAAAACTAACCTAATCAGCATATGGAAGAAAAGTTAATACACATTGGTTACATCAGTTGTTCGACGAAACAGTGTATTTGATTAAGTATATCTGTATAAGTAAATTATTATGTAGTAATATATTTATTACAGGCAAAATACATTATAAAATAATCATTTAACACACGCAATATTAAAACCGATGTGTTCGCTAAAAATATTAATATCTAATTTAAGTGCAAATCTAAACTATACATATAATAACTGACCATGTTTCAGTATTAAACTTTATTCAGTGCAAGTAAAAAACCTATATACAAAAGAAAATGTACAAAATAGTATAAAATATATGTACTATTTTGAAGAAAACTAATTAAAATTATGAATTTGTTTTTATTGGTGAATAAACTGGTACTTAATGTTCTCTTGTTCTCTAGTTTCAAGAATAAGGCGTGTTCTCAACCATAAATATTTCAAAATAATGAGGAATGAGTCTGAAAAAAATATGAAATCGGGATAAGTACACATATGTTTACAATGTTATACAATGCCTGTGTTGACAATATTAAATCCAAGACGTTCAATTCACGTTCATGAGATAAGACACGCTCTGAGCATAAAGGGAACTAAGTTTACTTTTACCCTTTGAGATGAGAGTTTCTTACATTACAGTTGGTAAACAAATATTTGAATTCACTGGTTGCAAATACGCTTGGTTATATCGACAGAGAACAAACTAATAAGTTAGTTATCAAATAAGTATACACTTAGCACCAAATGCAGGTTATGATGGGTCCAGGAGCTTAAAGCTAATTTTCGTGATGTAAGCACAAAACATAATTTTACTGAATTCTATAGAGAAAGTTTTCCTTAGAAGATATCCTTGTGCTGGTTTCGGATGAGGTATAAATGGGATAGTTAAGAAAAGTAATACACTTGATTCAATTTATTTAATTAATTAATTAAATCATGTTTACCATAAGTGACAGGAATATTTTTATAAAAATATCTGATTCCGAATTCCTTAAAAGGAATGAGATAGAAATTCCACAGTTCGGAAAGGCAAACCGTACTCTAAATAACGTCCACCTAATTTTAGTTCTTCCCTAATAATAAATTATAATTGAAAGTGAATTAAGGGCACTTTAGTGTTATTGTCCCAAAAATTGGACATTACTGTAAAAAACATTGTTGTAAAAGTGGTAACAACCAAAATGCATCTGGTTTTGCAACTAATGTTCATATATATCTGGGATCTTGCCCGTATCTTACTTTTAAAACCTTGTAAATGTATAAAATAAGCTAGGTATTAAATATTTGTATTCAGACACGAATATCCTTATGAGATATAACAAAAAATATCACAACTTGAAAATGAAAAGTTGTCACCTATCAGGTTTGTAATTAGATGAGTACTAACACACAGATTCGGGAGTCATTCTAGTTTGGTTGTTAATCGAAATGGGAGGGTTTTGAAATTATTTTAGTTTTTTAAAGATTTTTTTTAAACATTAGATGAATATACGTGTCATTGAATAGTTGTATAGTACCGTAAAATGTATTTTGTATGATTAGAAATTTAAAAAATAACGCTTTTATTTTAAAAACTTGTATCACCTTCTCCATGATACCTAGATTGTTGCGGAAAATTAATTTACGAGTCATAAAAACATTCTGAAGAATGTGCATATCCACAAATTAGCATTAGTCTCAGAATCTGACGCTTCTAAAATACTAACCAAGTATTCTTTTACCTGGTGACTCGTTTCAAAAATCTCATTCCAAGCAGAAGAGGTTCATATCACTATAATAATAAATACTCCTAGAAATGAAAAATTAGGACCATCTTTATACCCGAACCGTAATTCCGTATACCTTATTCATGAGTCAAACACTTTAAAACGTTCCTTTAAAAGTGCTTGATGAGGGAAGTAAAATGAGTAAAGGTTGTAAATGTTTTCCACAAACTGTCAATATATTATTGGAGAATAGGAGACACTTTATAATCATTTTCCTCAATGGTTGTTTTATAGTACATAGGCTGTTCACCCTTTGGCTTAATTATTAATACACAAACCTGTCGTACAAATCTAATGTACTGTTATATAGTAATATCATTATGTAAAATGAAAAATATATTCCTTTACTAACAAAATACTGTTGAATGCCAATTGAACTATTTACGAATGTATCTCTAATTCCTTAGTACTTTCCAGTTGCTTGATACGTTATTGCTTAATTTAAGACATCGATGATTAAGGATAGTTTTACAATTATTTTTTTCGATGTATTGTTATTGCATCCGGAAAACGTATTATATGCAGTAATTTTACCGATGTTTAGATGAAGAGATGGGTAGCAACATGTACCCAAAATAAGACCATGTACAATAGGAGCAGGGGTCTAAACACATGATATTAAACTATTCTATGAACACAAGGATTATATTGCATAAACCACCCACAGGATGTTTTGCATTGGTCGTGTCCACTGCTTTGCTAATAGAACCAGGACAAGCTTGCACACTAATGAAATTAGTATACATGAAGTGTTATACATAGAACTACCATTAGCCTAGGATAGTTGTAGTGGAACCAGCATTTAAGCCTGTACTTACCATTTTATTGCCTATTGCTTATGGCAAGGAGTTATTGCTGGAATATATCTATTGCAGTACTACAATTAATATGTGATGTTCCTTTTATGACCGCTAAATATAGAAGATCTGCTTCATGTATATTGAATAAGCGCTGATGTTTTAATTATGCATGTACTATCTGGAAAAGATGCATAAATAGTAACAAAATAAATACACCTATACAGTTTTGGTACATCTTTTATAAGTTTATAACTTACCTATAACACACATACCAACAAAAACTTGTATGGGCAAAAGTAACGATATTATAAATTTTATTTGTAATTGAAAAAAACCTTTAAGAGTGATATATATAATATATATATATATATGCGATGCCCCCCGTAAAAGAAACAGTGTCCAGTAGTTCAACTTTAATACGACAGCTGAAGGGTTGCTTAAAGTGCAATTGCCTTAACAGTGAACAGACAAACGTAACAAATTCTTGTTGTATAGTAATCACACAAAACATATGTATGTTAGTTACTAGTGCAATTTTCATACTTCTATTATGTGGGTAATAGTTATAGTGACAGCATAAAATGTAACGAGGAATTTTGTCCGCTTGTGAAAGGAAAATTCCTTACAGGAATAGGAATTTAATTTCCGCAGACGGTCAGGCCAAAATGGGCTGGGTGATTATAAAAGTACAAAAAGTCTTATGCAAAAACAACGCTAAAGAAAACAGGAACAACAGATAGCCTAGTTCACGATTGATTTTTTGATTTTAGGTTGTAGTGACGACAAGCTTAACAAGAAAAAAGTTCACCAAAACATTGATTATAATTACGGCCAAAACATAAATATGATTGTGAAGAAAGCAGAAGAATCTAACCACCCTAACGTTCTACACGTCCCGCCAGTCCTTGCGATCCTCCAGGCTCTCGATAAGTTGCCTCTAGTTCTCCAATCAGTAGAGTTGGTAGTTGTCCTACGTAAACAGTCTATTAATTATTCAAAACATACGACTAATCTCCTGCAGACATAGTCCGAAACTAGCTTATTCACACTATAGGTAATATGGCAACTAGAAGTCTCTGCCCACAGCATCAATTGCTCTTCGTAACTCCCAACTACATTCCTAGAAATGTTTGCTACAAGCAGTAAATAACCAATTATGGTGTGTTTGTGTGAAATTCGTAATTATCAGAAATGATAGTAGTTCTCTCAACTTCGGGTGAGTTTGAAGAATATTTTCTTTCAATAAACTTCATGTTCAACCTACCTCTTTTTAAAACCAACATTATTTTTATAAAATTATATTCTAGACTTCCAATTTCAATTCCAATTGACAATTTTGCTGTCCATCTTCTTGAATTTATACAATTTTGCAAGATTTATTGATTAATTTCATAAACTCTTCACGTCCCCACAACAACTTTGACTAAATCTCCCCTCACCAGGCTCTCGACTTTCAATGATATTCCTGTTCCCCATTTCCTATTCTAAGCAGCATAGCACTCAGCTTGAGAAATGGCCGTCACTGATCGAAATCACATAACTGATAAACAAGGAAAAAGGATACTCACATGTTTCTTACATGTTGCAGATAGACAAAACATATGTTAACTATTTCTGGAATTTATATAATATATCATTATTGGTCACATAATCATTCTCCCCCCCCTCTCACTCCTCCTCCCCTCAAACTGGTATGACCTTGCTTAATTCTAAACGTATTCAAGGCACATTAAAGTCTTTAAATTACTAAAAATTTTTTTTCAATTTGGGTTTTATAAGAGGAGCTAGGAAATAAAAGTCACCCCACTTATGCGCACAATTTTTTTAATTTCCAACTATAAACAATCATTTTACCTAGGACATTCGGGATAGACGGATAGACGTTCATGAAGATTACAAATACTATAAATGTACAGTTTTTTTTACAAAAACGCTGAAATAAAATAACCCAACAAAACTGTTAGATTTGAAAGGGTCTGTGTGTAAAACAGTACATGTCCTAGAAAAAATTCCATATAGATGATGTAATGGATATAAAAAAGCTCTGAAAGTCAATTGTGAACATTGAAGAAAAATGTCAACAGAACATCAAAAAATCTTTACTACTATAAAAATGTATGTGTAGACTCTCAAACTTCCAGACGTTCGGATAATCATAGCTCCTATTAATTGATGGATCCAGCAGCTGATCTTTCGTTAATATCATTCAAATGTCCTTTATGTCTGGCTTGAATACTGAGGAAAAAGGGCTCACATGCTTTAGCTATCTTATATAATGTTTCAGACAATTTTTTGATTCAGTTGTGTTGATATCAAGACAGCGCGGAGCATAAAGGGACTGAGTTTTTACCTACTTTACCAACCTTTGAGATAACCTGAAGTCTTACTTTGCAGTTGGTAAAACAATATTTACTCATTAATGTTACTACAACTGCATCGTTATATTGCTTCCAGAATTTTAAAATTAACATAATTATATAAATTACTAATAGACCCTTTAAAGGAAACTAGCTGAAAGTAATTTTCACTCTTAGGAACAAAACATAGCTTTTATTAAATTATTTAGAGAGATTTTGCCTTCATTAACAGAAGTCGTGCTAGTAATTCTATTGCTAGTAAGTTTGACAATATGATATAGCTATTTTACATGTTTCTATGGGCAAAAGTAACGATATTATACATTTTATTTGTAATTGAGAAAAGCATTTAAGAGTGAAAAGGATATATATATTACAGCAAGAAAAAAAGTGTAACCTATTTTGTCTATTCTTCGTACGTTATTTATTTAATTCAAAATTTACTTTCTTGAAGTATACGTATAATTTTTATTGGCTTATTTTACATCATTATCTTAAAAAAAATAATTCTTTACAAGTTTTGTTAAAGAATTTTACGTGATTGTTACACATTTAACAAAGTTAATCTCCTTGAAACCTAAATGAAACTTGTTTTTGGACACCGAATTTTGCGTATTTCTTTAGATATCTTAAAAATTACTGCAGCTAGAGGTCTGGTACCACTTTTATTCAATTTTTCAGTTCAATTTGCATAATATACATACAATTTTACGTCCTGGGTAACGCCGAAAATTATTTAATAGGGCTCCCTTTTAACGGTTGCACTGAAATCTGGGCGAAATCTTTCACCCTGTATAGCTCGCTAAATAAGCGCTTCTGGACCTATGTGTATATGAAATTTTTTCTTTATTTTCACCGTAAGAACAAGTCCTGACAGTTTCTCCGTTTCTTCATGGGACACCCTGTATATATATATATATATACATATATATATATATAGGCTATTGCCATTTATACAATTTAACGTATATATATATATATATATATATATATATATATATATATATATATATATATTAATACGACAGCTGAGGGGTTGCCTACGTGCAATTGCCTTAACAGTGAACAGACAAACGTGAAAAATTCTAGTTGTATAATAATCACACAAAATATATATGTTAGTTACTAGTGCATTTTCATACTTCTATTATGTGGGCAATAGTTATAGTGACAGCATAAAGTGTAAGAGGAATTTTTCGCTTGTGAAGGAAAATCCTTATAGAAATAGGAATTTAATTTCCGCAGAGGGGTCAGGCTAAAATGGGCTGGATGATTATAAAGTACAAAAAGGTCTTATGCAAAAACAACGCTAAAGAGAACAGGAACAACAGATAGCCTAGTTCACGATTGATTTTATGATTTTAGGTTGTAGTGACGACAAACTTAACAAGAATAAAGTTCACCAAAACATTGATTATAATTACGGCCAAAACATAAATATGATTGTGAAGAAAGCAGAAGAATCTAACCACCCTAACGTTCTACTCGTGCCGCCAGTCCTTGCGATCCTCCAGGCTCTCGATAAGTTGCCTCTAGTTCTCCAATCAGTAGAGAGTTGGTAGTTGTCCTACATAAACAGTCTATTAATTATTCAAAACATACGACTAATCTCCTGCAGACATAGTCCGAAACTAGCTTATGCACACTATAGGTAATACGGCAACTAGAAGTCTCTGCCCACAGCATCAATTGCTCTTCGTAACTCCCAACTACATTCCTAGAAATGTTTGCTACAAGCAGTAAATAACCAATTATGGTGTGTTGTGTGAAATTCGTAATTATCAGAAATGATCGTAGTTCTCTCAACTTCGGGTGAGTTTGAAGAATATTTTCTTTCAATAACTTCATGTTCAACCTACCTCTTTAAAACCAACATTATTTTTATAACATTTATATTCCAGGCTTCCAATTTCAATTCCAATTGACAATTTTGCTGTCCATCTTCTTGAATTTATACATTTTTGCAAGTTTTATTGATTAATTTCATAAACTCTTCACGTCCCCACAACAACTTTGACTAAATCTCCCTCACCAGGCTCTCGACTTTCAATGATATTCCTGTTCCCCATTTCCTTTCTAAGCAGCATAGCACTCAGCTTGAGAAATGGCCGTCACTGATCGAAATCACATAACTGATAAACAAGGAAAAAGGATGGATGACTCACATGTTTCTTACCTGTTGCAGATAGACAAAACATATGTTAACTATTTCTGAATTTATATAATATATCATTATTGGTCACATAATCATTCCCCCCCCCTCTCTCTCTAATCCCATCAAACTGGTATGACCTTGCTTAATTCTAAATGTATTCAACTGGCACATAAAGTCTTTAAATTACTAAAATTTATTGCAATTTGGGTTTTATAAAGAGGAGCTAGGAATAAAAGTCACCCACATGCGCACATTTTTTTTAAATTTCTAACAAGAAAACATTTTACCAAGACATTCGGGATAGACGGATATACGTTCATGAGATTACAAATACTATAAAGGTACAGTTTAAAAACAAAAGAACGCTATAATAAAATAACTCAAACTGTTGCAATACTATACAATGTCTGTGTCAAAACAGTATATGTCCTAGAACATCCGGACATCATATGATATAATGATATAAAAAAGCTCTGAAAGTCAATTGTGAACATTGAAGAACAACGTCAGAATATCAAAAAATCTTTACTATTATATATAATGTATGTGTAGACAATATTAAACTTCAGACGTTCGGATCACGTCCATGAGATAGTAAATTAATTGAAGGATCGTTAAGGTGATCTAAACTCGTTAATAAAATTACAAATGCTCTTTATGTCGAGTGTGAAAACTGAGGAAAAAGGACTCACATGTTTCCTATCTTATATAATGTTGGTGCAGACAATATTTATCCTAAGATATTCAGTTCGTGTTCATGAGATAAGACACGCTCTGAGCATAAAGGGAACTGAGTTTACTTTCACCCTTTGAGATAAGAATTTCTTACTTTACAGTTGGTAAACAAATATTTCAGCTCACTGGTGGCAAATACACTGCGTTATATTGCTTCCAGAACCTAAAATTAGGTTATTAATTAAATAAATTAAAAATAAGCCCCGCATTTAAAGGTAACTCATTTTTCTAGGAGCTGAAAGCTAATTTGCATTCTATAGGCCCAAAACCTAGTTTTATTAAAATATTCAGAGAGATTTTGCCTTAAAAGAAGTTCTCGTGCTGGTTTCGGTAGTAAGTTTGAGATAATAGTTTCTTTCCTTGTATTAGTGTAAAAATATTTGAATGTAGTACTGCTACAAGAGAATGAAATCAAAGTATAAATACTGAAAATAGCCTATATAACGTAAGGTTTTATATACAAAACGACATATTGATAGTAGTAATAATAAAATTATAGTAATTAAACATTTTTCAAGTTCATTGTCACTTTTAAAATACATACTTAATAAAATAATGTATTGGTTTTTGGTGATAACAAACTATTATTAAAACTACATAACATTATGATAACAAAAACTTCTAAGGACATTCTATTTTATGCATTTATTTCTTAACAATTATTGAAGTAATGTTATTAATATTTATAATATAAAAATACCATTTGAAATATCACAGAAATGATAAGCCTTAAATACATAAAAGTTTTATTAAATATTGCAATAACATATTTAAAATTACGATAGGAGACTAACACCGATAAGTGTGATTTAATCTATTGTAAGGGCTCTTATTTAAACATTATGCTCATCTCTAAACACCGCGTGGTTTGCTTTTAAAATACTTCATAAATTAAATTAATAATTTGGTAAAGTCCCTCAAATACTTCATTTCTCTATTGGAAATATCATATTGTATTGCATGCCACTCCATATCAGTGTTACGGGTAAAAACGGTGGCAATCAGAAAATTGTTAAAAAAATTAAATTCGTATACAAAGTACTACGATATGAAATTATACTTGGGAAATATTAACACTACATACTTTGCTTACAGCCTGAGTGGAGAATGTTACGTGACATGTGGTATAATGTGTCCTACCTTCGTATATTTGAGCATGTAACTCATGTTGAAGGTATAGTGAGAATTGAATTATTAAAAATTGCAGTGCTATTTTAACTCATAAAATAGCTGATGAGAGTACACTAGACTTTGTGGCATCTTCATAAGCCCGAGCACGCACGAAATCCAAAAGAAGAAGTTATAATACTTCGTGAACAAAAATAATGTACAACAATTTCTTTATTGTGTATTTATTGAAGAATATAGTTTTACTAACAATAAAATATGCGAAGAACAGTATTTTTAAATGTAAAAATTTTTACCAGTTTAATCAAAAGAGACAATTATATTGATACATACTGGTATTAAATGTTATACGAATAAGGCAACACAAATTAAACCTACTTCCTATTATATACGTAAAGGATAATCTATAGAACAATTAAGAAACTAATCTAAGTGTAAAGTAGTAAATGGTCATAACTTTTCCCGTAATCATAAAGTTCCAACTAAAACAAATAAACACAAAATTTCAACTACATAAACTAAGTATGTCAAGGGAGTAAGTACTTTTTACATATTTAGAATCTTGTAAACCTTACATAATAGAATTTGGAAATATTTTTAATTATAGTGCCTGTTGATACTAGACTAACGTTAAAGTCTCAAAGTTAAATAGTTGCCCTTACTTCGATCGCTAGTATACACTACACACATATCTCTCCCGCATATTTTTAAGGTATATATTATGACACATTAGACTACTTGTTATATATTTACTAAAAGTTTTACAAAACATCAGTCATTTACAACATGAGTGTTAATACAGTAAAACAATCAATCAACATTGACCATTCATCAGTGTCCTGAGAAAGCTACAACCACTTCATCGCCGTTTTTTTGTTCTTACTATAAATGTTCTACAAATTTAAACAGTAGTACTAAATAATTAATGTTAATAAAATGTCAATACTAATATTAATTGATACAAAATTTGTTTTAAAATAACTTAGCAAGCAACGAATTTTAAATAGTTTATTGTTCATTTTTATCAAACTTATATTTAATCACAAATTTGCTGAAATATCATCTCAATAATACCTTATAGCAATAATAATAAATTCTTCATCTACCCGTCCCAGTTAGTGCCAATGTTAAATACGCCTTGAGCAATGTAAGAGGATTGAGTGCCGAGTTTGGAATTTTTAAAACCACCGTTTCATACCTCAGATTTTGCTGTTTAGGTTTCGAAATTTTGTTCCTCTAGAAATGCTGTCAATCATGTCACGGAGCAAACAGACTAAATAAGGTGCTGACATGTATATTTTTAACGACCATAACTTAAGTTATAGATACTGGGGAAAACACTGGATTTAATGAATGACAACCTTTCGAGTGATATTTCTATTGAAAGCAGTTTGGAATCTGTCTTAGAACAGTAACATAGGAGAGGTTTCAGAAAATGTATTATAAAAGAAATATAGCTTACTCCACAGACCTCTGGGAAATGGTCCTACCTGTATTAGTATTCGTACTAGAGACGTTTGAATCATGGTAAATAGCGACGAGATTGAATATGTTGTCGAGATGTACTTATTTAGCCAAAAATATCATTTAATACCTGTACCGGTGAAAGCCAAGTAGTATTTCAGTACACCACAACGAAATAAGACGAGATTCTTAGCCTAGGATAAAAATGAATGTCCTATTAAGAATGATCACGGTTTCCTAACTTTGTTAGATATTTTTAATGTATCTACTAAATGGACTGATCAAATATTTCGTTTCAGAACATCTTCATCCTGTATTTCTAACTAAAAATTAGTGACGAATAAAAAAATATTACAGTATATAAAATTAAAATAAACTGACAGCAATACTTGTACTAAAGTGGAGGAGTTATATATTATAATAATAATTTCATTTCTAAACAATTATTGATATTATAAGGTAATAACCTTAATATATACATTTAATTATATATATATATATATATATATATATATATATATATATATATATGTGTGTGTGTATATATGTATTTGCAAACATACACATATAATATTTTTTATGTACATATAATAAATCTAATGTACTAAAATATTTCTATGGTAAAGAATAATCAAGTCATACTTAAAATGCAATTTGAAGATAGAACACTTTTATATGAAACAAGTTTAAAAGGGTATCGTTTTCCTATAATATTGTCTTATAATTTAAACGTCTTCATTGAATTTATTCCTTGACAGGGCAGATTAAATTTTAAATTATGAATAATACTATTTTAAAGGGTACAGCCTATTATATAGATAAACACTTAATATCTCAAAGTGTATTTTTACATTCATTTAAGTTATCGACCACTACAATGAAACTATTAATACTTAACAATCAAATGTATCAATTATTGCGATGTACATATCTAAATAAGTAACAATTATAAGGGCTGCTGTAGGGGTGAAATGTTTATAATATATAATTATAGTAGAAAATGCGCAATAGATGTGTCTCATAGTCATGTGGCAACACCCTCTAACATTGTGTGGTTTTGAGTAACTTTAATTGTGTTAAATTACATTTTGTGCATGGTGTGGGTTTGATAATTAATTTCTTTTGGTACAAGGGAAAGGAACGTCACGACATACAAAGTTAAGGTTGGAATACATTGATAACAGATTAAGTTTCATGAATAGTATGAATCGTCGATTAAGGTAACACTAAATCTACCATTGTCAGTAGTCAACCAGATAAACAGTCACAAACACATCCGCGTACACACACACGTACTCAACGTCATGTTTTAAGGTTAATTTATGTTATCAAGTTAATGAACCAAAGTCACGAATTAGCTACAATTGCATGGAGAAACTGTATTTATTATACTACGTTGATAACCTCTCTAAGAAGATATAACCGCAGCAAATAGAATGGGAAATTCCATCAGATGTACGAGTATTGTGCCCGTAGAATGTGCGACACACGACCTGGCGCGATTACTTTGCTCAGGGAAACCTTTACTAGAGCTGTGAAGCGGAAAATAGCGTCGTAAAATAAATTGACACCTTTTTTGGTTAAAACCCCAATAGAGTGTAACATCGTTCTTAACAAATTTGGACACGCTCACACTTATGATTGCATAAATAATTCATTATCTATACATAATAATAATAATAATAATAATAATAATAATAATAATGAAAACAACATTTGTATCCTGACAAAAATAATAATATGTCATACTAATAATTTTATTTTCAAGTTACTTTTATTCTATAACATTTAGTACAAAATAAATTTATTAAATGTTCAGTGAGAAAGCAATGATTCAGTCCTTAGCCACTGCCTAGAATACATATTACGTGATTTTTTTATCGTATTTATTCGAGACTGAAACATGTCAATTTTACAACTCAATGTGTATAGAAATATATAAACATCTTAATTGTGAATAACACTCCATGCAATAAAAAAGTTGATGAGGTAAAAATGTAAATGTTAACTTTAAAGTGCACACTGACTTCCACTGACTTTAATGTAGTATGCATGAATTAAAGTTTATTCGGCGTATAAAATACCAGAAAAAGGAGAAAACACTGACTCAACTGCAGATTTGAGCGATTCAGCAAATATTTTTCTGATACATTTACTTAGTTAGTTTCTTCTTTGGGCTTGGAAACACAATATTCCGTATTTTATCTATATTTACTTTTTTAGTATTATGAATTATATTTATATAATAGGATATAGTTTTCTGTTCATTACTTTATTCCAAGTAAATACCAATAACCTGTACATTAATCTAATTGTAAAAGGTTATTTAATTTGTTTTTACCATTAACACTTAGGTAGGAAATAGATTTACACTAAACCTTTCAAACAGTAAAATACTTATACACTAATAATAAATTCACATCAATTAATTACGCCATTTCCAATGATTTACTAGTTTAAATAAGGCTAAAATAACGGATGGTAATAGTAATTTAGATGGCTATGGAAACAAACTATATCTAAAAAAATTACGAGGGCCGTTCAGAAAGTAAAAAACGTTTCCGCCCGGCGTCGCCAGACGCGTGTTAATCGCTTATATATTGGTGTTTTCGTCCTCGGCATCTCAGTCAGCGTCCAGCCGTGAAAAAAAAATTTCTCCGCGCTGCCCGGTTTTTTTACATTCAACTTTAAAATCTGTGCTGCAATTTGAAATCCCACCATTTTTGAAGTGTTGCCTGTGGTTCTTTTTTTGCTCGCAAACAATTTAAACCGTTAAAAAACGGTTCATAGGGAACTGTGTCAAGTTTACGAAAACAACGTAATCACAAAGTTCTGCTAGGATATAGTGCATTCAGTTTCAAAATAGCAGAATAAACGTTCATGATCAAGAGAAGAGTAGGCGTCCGAGCATTGTGACTGAAGATCTGGTCGCTAAAGTTGACGAAAAGATTTGTGAAAATAGCCGTTTGACAATAACTGAGCTTTTTATATGTTTCTCAAAAGTTTCACGGGCTATTGTTTGAAATTATTACACAGAAGCTAGGCTAGCACGAAATTTTTCAAGATTGGTGCCACAAAAATGCTTACATATCACCATAAAGAACAACGAATGGGTCAGCTTAGACGTTTTTGGAAGCCTACCACAGTTATAGATGTCATGGATTTTGACTTGTAAAAATCCATGACAGTCCACAGTCATGGATTACACTTGCATGCGAAAATAAAGACCTTGCTAGTAACACAGTGTTTCCACAACATTCTGTGTGGCGCGATTATTGTATGCGCCATTGAGTATCTGAGAACACAGGCGGCATAATCATATGACACAGAAATCCGTAACTTGTTTACCGTGTGAACTTGTGTGGTGATTAGATTGAAAAGAAGTATTTTAGTTCATATTTCACATTTATAATACTGTACGATGTTTTTCTTGTACAATTTTCTTTTTTTATATTCCAAAAGGTTGATTACTTTATGAATTTCCCTCTTACATTGATCGTGTTACATTATTTACATTGTTCCATTGTTACTACCTCATGTTGTACAAAATTAGGAATAGACATGCATGGACTTACTGAATTAACAATAATCAGTATTTACTATACAATTTCTAAATTTAAGTAAATTTCATTATTTAATAAATAAAAAATTCTTTTTATATTGGTTCTTTTTAAGATATTTTTCCTTATTTTAAATGACCACTGTTTTAAAACTAAAATTTGAAAGTCAATCATACAGTTTTATTATAAGAATTTTTTTTATTTTGTTTGTTACATTTTAAGTAATCTCTATGTAACATCTCAATGGGACTCTATTTTAATCTTTTGTAATAAATGGCTATTTATTTCAAATACCATTTTAATAACGAATCAAAGAACTTTATTGAATAACATTAAAAGAATATCAACGTTGAAATATTGTGTTTTAACGAAAGGCTAGTTTATTACGTGCTAACGCCCGCTATTCACTTCAAACAATATTTTAAAACACCAAACAATTAATCAACCATGTCAGTTCATCCATCAAACACTTCAGCACCGTGTGTGTTTCCTCTTGTTACACATAAACAAAATTTTTGATTAACATTTTCAGTCAATTACTTTAGATTTTGTTTTAATGTCGTAACATTATTGTTATTAAGAAGGCTGTACAGATTTCATTTCGCTCTCTCTGTTCATCCAACTGCATATCCATTAGCCAGATTTATCGAAAAAATCCAAAAAGTTTTACCTGCAAAATTTATTTGCAAACATACTGAGCAAGAATTTGAGAACATTTACTTTTTTCAGCAGATTATTTAAGAGTAGAAGACAAATTCGTAAAAGTTTGGGGAGTTTTATTTAACACTACATGAATTTCTTTACATGATTAAATTTATCTGAAAATTTTTAAGGAATAGTGTTGGTAACGGTTTTAACTATTATCAGCCTCTATTTATTGAATTTGTGTTTTGAATATTGTATTGTGTGTAACGTTTTAAAAAATGATAGGATATGTATAATGATTAGAGCCTAGTACGGTTATGGCAACAAGAATATGGGATACTAGACTATATTTCAAGTATTAAAACAAAAGGTATATACCATCAAATATAATACGAAAACTTTTATTATTTTGAATTATTATGTAAATTTGAAAATAAGTTATAAAAACAAAGTAAATATATTCATATGTGCCATCAACTTGTTCTTTATATAGGAAGCAGTATAAATGATAGCTTTTTATAATGTAAATCAGTCACATACCAATGATGGAGGTTTCAAAGGTAACTCTAGGACTTTCTAACAGATGAAAAAATGGCACATAGAACGATGAGTATCGTTATAGACAAAATCTGGGTTTAGAAAGAAACACCGTACCTGCAGTGCTCAGGTAAATTTATTTATCGATATATTTAATGCCAAGGACATGGTAAGATATAGCAAAATCGTACTGCTAGACTATTTAAAAGCATTTTACTACACGAACCACACATTTTTGTTAGCAAAAATGAAATATTATGGCTTTGGTGAAAGATAAATTGAGTGGGTTAAAACGTAACTCGATTAGAGAGATCAATTTATGAAATTTGAAAGTGGGGCAAAATGTGCTCTCAGCAGATAGAGAAATGTGACACAGGGAAGTTTCCTAGGATCTGAGCTTTTTAATTCGTTCCTAGTTTTGTTAGTTATGAATATATATACTCATGTATATGCAATTTTATTAACACAGCAATATATAAAATCAAATCTTTGTATTAAACCGTATTTGAAATTTTCCATATACCAGGTACAATCAGGTTTATATATTTTGCAATTTATATAAAGACTATACGCTTCCATGGGTTGCATCAGTGGTCAAGTGCCAGTTCTCCACATGTAATCGTTTCCGCTTGGATCTTTTTGTATATCGGATCAGAGGCGGTCAATATCACATACTGGTTGCCAAACCGATAAAAATCAAACCCTTATTACATGTACGTATCAGTCAAGATTTTTTATTAGTTGGTTTAGGTTTAAGTTTGAATGTATAATTTTATAAGAATGTTAATTTACGTTTTACTTTGCCCTGCAAATCGGTAGTATGGAAGAATTGGCAATGATTTTTTTTCTTCGAACGAAATATTTCCTCTACTAGTAATTTTATGTGAATTATTATAAAATTCTAACTTTTTTTGGTTCATCTTTAGCTAAGGCTATCAGTCGTGTGGGTGGAAAAGTTTTTATCTGTTTATCTATATATCTGTCTGCCTGATAACTTTCATACGAACTGACTTATAAACTTGAAACTTAGCATGAAGTTTCCTTATTAACTGAGTTTGATCATTTGTTATTTCATCATGTAACGTATACTCATGGAGTGCAAAAAGGATGGAATTAAAATGTTAAAACTCAGTGACAAGATTTTGTTTTAGCGGACATTTGCGTAGTCGTACTCTTCATAGATCAATAGCAAAATAATTATTAAATAATTAATTATTGAACACTGATATGAAAAGTAATGTAATATACAAACATAAGAATGCATCATATACCCTTTTCTATATCTCTAAAATTGGTTTACTGTCTACCTAGACAAAGATAATGTGTGTTGATTTAATTTGGCCAAACTTCATTAAAATCTATAACAGTCTCTATCTTGCCTCCTGGGGAGAATGGCAAAATTTGGTTATAATTATCTGTCTTTCTATCTCTCCAAACGTCATTTTGATCATAAAATTACGTATAGATTTGAAAGTTTGCTTTCGACCTAAGATAACTCTGTCACGAGACACGTATTGTGGCCCTGTACCTTTGTTTAATTTGTTAATAAACAACATATGACAGTAGCATAACATTAATATCAGTTTTATATACATATTAATGGTTTTTTATATGACAGTATATTATGACTAGAAATTCTATTATTATATTCAATTATAATCTTAGCATTACTTGCATAACCTGAATTTACAAAATTATTCATAATTTGAACTAAGTAGTATATTGATTGTGAATGTAACCAAACTCGCTGTGTGTCTTTTTTAGTAGTAGTAAGAGCGAAGAAGACCCCGTATAATCAAAAAATATCATTCTGATAGTAAATGGTTACCTGATAGTGCAATTTACTTTGGAACACCATATCTTATTACTGTAATAAGTTATTACAGATAAAACTTAAAAAGTATTGGTTGCAGAAATTGGTGGGTGGAGTAAATCCAGAACCACAGTTTAAATAATTGAGATTATAAAACAAAATTCCTGTATACAGGGTGTCAATTAAGTCTGGAACCTCTTTTTTAATTTTTGAACAATAATAGAAAGAAATACCAAAGTTCACACGTGCTTACTGGTGATAGTAACGCACACATCTGCCCAATTACCGACCGTATAATCCCTTTGAGGGACGGTCCACAAGGAGTCTGACAAAATTCTTAAATAGCAGCATAGGTCAAGTTTGGTATCAAATAAAGGTCTTACTTAGCATAGTACAATGCCGCAAACCGGACTTAAAAAGGTGGATTCATTCAGTAGTTGTAGCTATTTGAATTTTAAAAAAATTGAACAATGTAAATTATAAAGTATTACAAGTAAACACTAATTTTTAAATACCTGTGATCAAAGTAAGTGTTCAAAATATTCCCCTCCCATCATCTGGCAATGTAGTAATCGAAGCCAGGAATCAATAATTATTACCAATAACACAACACTACTGTTAGAATGTGAAAGTGACAGATTGAGTCATACACAGCATCCACAGAAACTTAACGTTTGGGCAGGTATTATAGGAAATCAAATTATGGTCCCATTATTTATCAATGGTAATTTAAATGGTGACTCGTATCTAGCAATGCTCCAAAATGAGATAATTCCTGCACTACAAGCTGCTCTTGGTCGACAATTTCAAAGAATTTATTTCCAACAAGATGGCGCGCCACCACACTTTGCTCTCCTTGTTAGAGAATACTTGGACACAATATTCATTCACAGATGGATTGGAAGACGTGGTGCAGTAGAGTGGCCTGCTCGTTCCCCTGATTTATCTCCGTTGGATTTTTTTTCTTTGGGGATACCTCAAAGATAAAGTTTATCGTACTAAGCCTCGAGATTTGGCGCACCTAAGAAATCTCATAGTCCAAGAAGCTCAAGATATTCCTCGTGACTACCTTAAAAATGCAGTGGATGGCATATAAAACCGCCTAGAACATTGCCAGATGATGGTAGGGGAACATTTTGAACACTTACTTTGATCATAGGTACTTAAAAATTGGTGTTTACTTGTAGTAATTAATAATTTACATTGTTCAATTGTTTTAAAATTCAAATATCTATAACTACTGAATGAATCCGCCTTTTTAAGTCCAGTTTTGCGGCATTGTACTATGATAAGTAAGACCTTTAATTTGATACCAAACTTGACCTATGCTGCTATTTAAGAATTTTGTCTGACTCCTTGTGGACCGTCCCCCAAAGGGATTATCTGGTCGGTAATTGGGCAGATATGTGCGTTACTATCACCAGTAAGCACGTGTGAACTTTGGTATTTTTTTATATTGTGGTTTAAAAATTAAAAAAAGAGGTTCCAGACTTAATTGACACGCTGTATAATTCAATATCATGTTGCAGATTATATTATAAAATTTATTAAAATTCACGAGTTAGTTAGTTGTATAGAAAGGCCGGCAGTAAGCGTGACAAATCCAGTCATGTATCCGTGTGACTGGCGAGGAGACAAGAGACTAATGTGCTGAAATATTTCCCTTAGACTGAGCGGTGTGTGCTGTCTGTAGCCCATAGTTTGATCGATTCGCTTCCCTTTCGGTAATATTTTAAGGCATAAGGAAAGAAAGAATAGGAAAATCGACTTAGTTTGGTAAACTTAATGGCTTTAGTGCATATAAAAAACTGGGAACTTCTTAGTAAAAGTAATAAATATTTTGTAGATATTGTACTGTACCTTTAAATTATTAAGTTTAAATCGGCAATCGCTTTATCTAGACACATTTCTGTACAATTTTTATAAATACATTTATATTTTTTCAGTACTGAAATTTACATTTATAAATACAGAGCTGAAATCTTCACCGAATATTTTTAAAGCCTATTAAATGAATGGCGTAGAGCTTCAAAATTTTTGCTGCATAAAAGGGCAAGTAATATAGAATTAAAAGTTTAAACTTCTTCGTGGGACACCCGGTATGTGCTATTATAACTACGTGTAAAATACGAAATGTATACTATATATTCTATTACACTGGAAAACTGTAACAAATAAATGTTTTCTTTTATAAAAAAGTAGAATAACTTTTGAAGTGATTTTATTTACCTAAAGTGGCCAGAAACTCGTAATGGTATTTTATTTGTAAACTTTGCTCAATTTTAATAAATAGAGTATGATTAGTTATGATATAAGATATTCTAACTATACAAATAACGAAATTTGTTAAAGTAAAAGGTGCAGGTTCCGTACTCACATTAGTGTAAAGTTGGGTAAGTCAGGAGTATAGAGTAAGTGAATTATCAGCTTCTCCACTAATTATATTCAGTAATTAAGTTACACAGTTAGAGTAATCACATGTAAAATGTGCACAGCTTGTGGATGATATTAGAATCCCAAATACTTTTTGTTTGTTGCTGAAAGGAACGATAACAAGTATAACACTATTCCTTTTCCATACGTTGATTTTCCACTATCTGGAACCTTAAACGATATTGTAAAAGAAAGGCTTACAATTTTGTTATTAACATTTTGTATAATGCTAAATAATGGTTTAATGGCTGTATTTTATAAGTTCATGGTATATCCGAGGTCTGTCAAAAATATTGCGATATTTTAATTTCCAAGGTTTACGTATCTACTGCTAATTAGCTGTTCGACTCTGTCCGCAATGACCCGTATCTACTACAGAGGGTCATAGTAGTGACGGTTTATGGTTATGACGTAGAAACTAACAGCTCAATCATCCTACTGGAAGCTGCCGCACGAGCCAACTGTCAATAAGGAATAGTATCTGCAAGTATTGTGTAATTCGCGCGGAACAATTCGCCAGAAACGACCGGATTTATAGAACAGAAATGGCTTTTGCACCACGACAACAAACTTGTTAGCACATCGCTACTTGTGCAAAAGTTTTTGGCCAATAGAAACACACTAATGATGCCACAGAAACCATATTCCAAATATCTGACCCCCAACGTGACTTTTTCTTGTTCCCAAAACTGAAGAGGCCATGAATCGTGGCTGCGTTACGATTGACGAGATAAAGACGGCATCGAAGCAAAAGCTGTATACTTACATTGTTATATATAGGATTGATTCTTCTAAAATATTCTATTTTATTTTGGATCAAGATTTAAAAGAATACTCCGTGCGGGTGTCTTTTCTTTTATGCAATAAATCTTTCATTGTGTTTACTTGTTGTCCTTCTATACTCTATTTTCCATCGTATGGGATTTATATTAAATGCATTTATGCTAGGTTTGGCTGCACGCTGGTACGTTTAATTACTTATACTGTCGATGTTCTACCTTATATTTATACTAATAAGACCAAACATATAACTCGTTGAAGATTAAGAACTTACCTGTGGCACTTGTAATAATTATGTCTTCGCTAGTTTATTTTGTTTCTATTATAAATTACGGCAGTCATTTTCATCGTTTATATCAGTCATATTATTCTATACTTATCTTAAAGATTAAACTGACTACTCTAAACCCTCTGCGACATAAAAAAAATGTAATATCATAAATATGTTTTTGTAAACTACTCAGGAAATAAAAAATCATATGTTTCTTTATATATTGTACATAATAGGAGAGATATATTTATTTATATTGCCAGTTTTAATGTCTGCCAGCCGTATTTTTACATTTAAATAACATGTTATTAAACAAAAATTCAACTATAACAATTTTAACTAACCGCTGCAGTCTTATGTGATAAGAAACGGTACGTATTGGTAGCAATAGAAAATGCTTTTTCCACCCGGTTCCCCGTAAATGGCAATGGTGCCAACTAATATTTGGGGTAAAGTTTCCTCGCTATAGAAAAGTGCATTGTAACCCTATTTTCTAGATACTCTAATTACTTTGCTACTTATTTGTAGTTGATTTTTTCTAAAGTCCAAATAAATAAAGAAACTTGTGTGGCCGATGTTACGCGATAAAATAGTCAAAGCATAAAAAGCTTATTATTAATTCACATTGTGGTCATGTAGCTAATCACAATGTTGACCTAAAACTATTAAGACCTGTTATTTATAATATCATTTTAAAATATAGTAAATACATAATTTAATAAGCAACTACATTGCGAACTTTTTGTGCATTTTCTGAGTTCAACACAGTTACATGTCCAATATAAAAAGTAACCATTTGAACAAATAATATTGTATATTTAATAGGCATAACTTATTTTATAATATATACAATTCTAGAAAATCTCTGCATCGAGGCAAATTAACCCGCCTACTTTGTTTATTCATTTTAATGTAATTTATTCCTATTGTCACCAAATAATATTTATTTTAGTAACTCATTTATTTATTTTTCGACAAGAAGCAGTAAGTTAAACTTGAAAAATTACTAAAACGATAATAAAATATATATATATATATATATATATATATATATATATATATATATATATATATCCAAGAAACCTTTCTTCTAAGACTATTCCTATATTCTATGTTATTGCTTACTTTTGATTCTAACTTTTGTGTATAGGGTTTTGTTGACGATTATTTTATTGTACTAACGCTATGACTGTACTAATAATAACAAGATAATAATTAGAAGTATATGCTTGTTAACTATTTATATATGCTCTATGATTTTTATAAATGTTCTGAAGAATTAAAACGATATTAGGACCAATGAAGATCCTTCCTTTTCATAAATACCATCTCTAATATTGTATTACATAAAACTGATTAAAATTAATAGGTCATTCTTGTAATTAAAATACAAGAGCTCCTACGCCTGCAGATCAAATAGTTTCAGGTACCACGACATAGCACTCTATTTGTGCACTGTAGCACTGATAAATCTTGACTATCAGTATCCAAGTTCTTACAGTACAAAGCCAACTCTGGTCTGTAAATACAGACACCACTGATAAGCCTGTGGAACACTAACAGTATAGTTTTTCTGCAGTATTGGCTTTGAGACGATTTGCCGACCTAAGTACAAAACTAACTTTGGATCTTACTTTTTAATATAAATTAAAACAGTTGCCTTTGGTTTTATACCTCAATACCGGGTAGCAAAATTGTCATTTGATTTCAAAATATTTTTAACTTTGACCTACTTTGCTTATACTTCTTAATGTACAGTTTACCCACAGTAAATACCTAATGCTTCTCGGTACCCAGTACTTTAGAATGGTCCAGGTGTTGTGGATGTTGTAATTATTAAGATATTTAATCTTGACTATCGGTTACCCGCGGCTTGCACGCAATTTTGTAGGTTTTGCACTTGTATGAACACTTCTGGTTCTAGGCCATTATATTCCCTACAGCAATATTGATTTTGTCTTCTTCCCAAGACCAAAAAATTATTTTTTTATCTAAAAAAAGTTAAAAAAGTTGATATCTAATCATTCTGATTTACTCTGATCTTAGTATTTTTGTTACGTAGGTAATTATGCCTCTTTCTCGATTACTAATACAGCTCTGAGATGCCTAATTTTGTCAAAAGACAAATAATTTTGGTTTACAACAATCTTCAAAAATAAAAATAAAGTTAGACTACATTGAGGAGGAAACAGGACTATATTGTCTTTTATATCTACACTGCCAGCAGTTACGTGCTAATTTGCACGCGATTTATTAGGCATTGTTCGTATATGACCACTGCTAGTTCTAGTAAATGGCTTCATTCGAAGCCAATGTAAAGTTTTCCTTCTTACAACGAAAAAATCATAAAAAAGTGCGTAATATATTTGTAATAATTTAAATTTACTTATTTACTTTAATTTTACTAAAATGAGTTTTATATCAGTCATTAAATGTATATTAAAAGTTATATAGTACCTATGAAAGTTTTAGTAAACTCTTTTAGATCTTATACTTATTATGTAATACAAATGTACATTTAAAAGTATATTAATAATGACACTACGCGTTTGTTTGTTTTTTGTAAAATGAAAAATATTGTTGATAGAGAAAATTTAGAGGTGGAATTAATACATTTATTAGTTGAAAAGGACAGTCAAGCGAACTTTCATCTTGAATAGTTCTTCCCTACTACGTCAAAGTCTTCAGAGTCAAATTATGATCATTTTATGTTTTAGTATATTTTTTAAGGTAGATCAGTAGGCTACATACATAATCGCTGAAATCGAAAACGTCGTAAAATTAAGTTTATTTCTTTCAGAGTGTACTCTCTCTTAATGTAAACAAATTCAAAATAATGAACAATGTTTACACAGATCATTTAACAAACTGTTAACATTATACATGCTATCTTAATTAAACTCACTTTCACTACTTAAGATGCAATATTTCGCCAATTTAAAGACCAGTAAGGCGTATCACGAAGAAATTTATGAAACAAGAATAGGTCTATATTCATCCGAGGGACCGTAAGAATGTCCATGTAAACTTGTTGTAGAATAGTTTATGCGTGACAAAAACATTCCGAGCATTTATAATAGTATACGTCTGAATTTCGATTAAATTGGCAAAGTATTTATAAATCACTAAATGTAATGTAATGTTCTGTAATAACCCTCGTCCTTGAAATTCCTGGCATATTTATACTTAGATGGTCATGGACATTCATTTACCGTCGTGATTAATTATATAGTTTTATGTATAGTAAACATATTATTTTGAATAAGGAATTGGCTAATTATTAGACATCATAATTAAAGAACGTTACCAAAACCGTTACCACTCCAAAAGTTGTAAGGTATATCTGTTATATGTATAAAACCCTTATGGCAATATATAATACAAAACAAGTAATATTCAAGTCAATTATATTATTTAATGCTCAATACTTTACTGTAAATAAATTTTCTGTTAGCCACAAAGAGTTGGCTATTACTGTAATACACACCCCTACCTGAGATTTGACGCGTTAATGTTAGCTGTCAGACACATCTTGATCTGTAATGTCACATTTGCGAAAGAACAGGCTCGTACTATTCTCCATTAGCTAGTTTAAATTTGCTTATATCGATACAAGATTATTGCTTACGTTTTATTTTTAATCTAAGATAGGATGATCTCGAACTGAGAGACTACGTGACATCACATCCTTACTAATATATATGCAACTCGTAAAACTGGATCTCATAGGCACCTATCCAAGTTAATCGCCTTTACTTCTTCAATTAGAGCAAAATAATACTGGGGTTAGGTATAGTATACTAAATTGAATAAAAATATATAGTTACAAAATTGTCCTAGAAAATGAAAAATAACAAGCATTGATAGAAAGGAGTAACATTTATCACGAAAGAAGATATTTACATAAAAAAATTAAAATCGTGATACTCTAAACATTTAATTATAAACAACATAAATTTGATTTATATAACATCTAAAATACTATATCAAAACGCGGTCAAAATTACAACTATCACAATGGTTTTAGTTTTGCGTAACTTTTATATGTATTTGTCTGCTTTTTAAAGAGTGAACAGTTTAAAGGTAATAATTATGGCAACACGTATTGCGATACCTTTTAATAATATCACTAAATCTTAGAATGTTTAATTTGATAGATTATATACATTTAGCGTGCATAACTCTTCAAATTAAAAAAATAGTACTTTATTAAACGAGAGTTAATAAGAATTAGAATATTATGTACAATAGTTCTGAAAGACCCGAGTTTTTCAGCATTATGAAAGTTTTGATATTTGGAAAGTTTTGTATTGATGTTTCTTAGATATTCTTAGAAGACTTTTGAATCTATTACCTGCAAAGAATGGCTATAAGTAGGGAGGGTATTTTAAGCATACAGATGTTTTTCTTTTCTAATTTTACCTCAAGACTGGTGTGTTTTGAAACTTTATGCAGTGTTCAAGAGTCAAAGCTTATCTAAAAATTATGACTCCTAGACAATGGTGTTTGATAATTTCAAGAATGGATATTCCTGAAAGAAGAATGGAAACGCTCTCAGAAATCTATTGATCAATTATGCTCACTTTGGTATCGTGATCAAACTGTTGCTGGAGCTTGACACCAATATAATCTAATATAGACCTAAAACACGGTTTCATTGCTAGTTATTAATAACTAAATTGAATTAATCTATGCCTCCTGAAAAGGATCCACATATTTCTGGAAAATTTGTCTTATAGTAAGCTTTTAAATATCAATAGCTCAAAGAATTCGAATTACTTCACATAAAACTGATATTAATGCCTGGAGTTTGTTTATATTTCTAGAATTTACTTTAGATCAGAATTTCAAGAGGGCTTATGAAGATATAAATGACATACACTTGGTAGTGCCAGAAAAATAGTACGATCCAGAGACTAGATGCTTTTATAGGCTAGGTTTATATATTCCTCTCTGGTTTAGCAGTCCAGATGTCTTACGAAATGTGACAAAAGTATACATTAATCTTAGATGTTTTTTTAAGATGGACATAGCTTCTTTAATTAAAGTTTAAATATTATCATATACGTACACCTAGGAATTGTGCCTGCCACTAACAAGAAGCAATAAATTTTTTTTGTAACACAAAGAAGCTAACATGTATTTTTGTAACACAAAGAATTACATGTATCATCATGGAATTCGATATTGACTACATAGAAATAAATGAGTTATACAAATCACCCAGTAAAGATTATTAAAAAATCTCACAGTTTAAGTTTATATAATTTGTAGTTTCTTTGTAATTTGTATTTCTAAATATAAAAAGTAACAACCTTACAAGGCGTTTATATTGTTTAAATAGTTACTAATTGACTCTGTGCTCTATTGTAACTTCAAGTACATGCGCTACCTGTGAAATGGGTTCTTGCACATATAATAATAGAGAAGAAGTAACATCAGCAATAGATTTTGTGAGCAGTCCAGTGCCAGTGTAACTGTTGGAATGCAATATAGTCGACTTTTGCCTTTCTGGAATGTTCAGGTCCTTCACAGTCCATTTACTTTGATACCTCTTTGTTAACTCGTGTTGAATTTGCTTTATTCAGTTGTAGCATATATAACGAAAATGTATTGCTTGTCATTTTTAAATCTATAAATCTAGGCTTTATAAATATTTAGTTAAATAAAAAAAATAATATTAATAATATAATATTTACATAATACTAAGAACTAAATGTAATTAGCTATTGTCTGATAAAAGTAAGACAATTTTAAAGTATACATAGAATAAACTTTGCCAAACTGCGGAAGTTAAAGTATTTCTCCGCCTTATCCACATGCATAGCCTTTTATAGATATCCACAGCAATGTCAAAACACTCTCCCATTCTGTTTCCCCAGAAGATATATTAGCACTTACCACGTTTTATAACTGATAATAAAATCTGACATATGTCTACACAGTTATTTGGAATATAAATTTTTGTTTAAAATTTGGAAGAAAATTACAACTATACCTTTCGAACTGTTGGTATTACGAAAAAATGCTTTTCGATCAAAACGAAAATTGCATTCTCTTGTTCTGCTGAGCTTCAAATAGCAAAAAGGGCTGATATAAGATTCTAATATCTACCTCTCCATAGGATAGGGGAATATTGGTATAAGCAATTTGGTACACATCTTCATTTTCGTATAGGTAAGATAGTGTAAGCAGGTCTGTGATATTTGGCCAAGGTTGCTATTTCCCATATTATAATATACTTAAAGGTTATATTTGTGATCGTAAAATTTTTTCATGAAAGTTTTATTAAAGAGCAACATCTGTTATGCAGTTATTCCCAACCATTTAACAAAACTAAAAATTATACTTAAATAAGGCTGGACTAAACAAAACAATATACTGCTGATGGTACAGGATTCGTGTTGTTTAAACAGCCAGTTCAATGTTTCGATTCAGAGCGAACACTATGGTTAAATGGCAATGGTCATGTCCAGTTCCCCAATTATAGCACCAGGACGAGCTTGTACACCAGCGGCAGTAGTATACACAATGTGAGATACACAGAACTGCCATTACCGTAGGAAATGTAATTGCAAACCACCATGCAGACGTAATATTTGTGTTACAGCAACAATCGGATCTAACAAGAAATTAGGGTTATAACAAAACTAACCTAATCAGCATATGGAAGAAAAGTTAATATACATGGGTTACGTCAGTTTTTCGACGAAACAGTGTATTTGATTAAGTATATCTGTATAAGTAAATTATTATGTAGTAATATATTCATTAAGACAAAATACATTATAAAATAATCATTTAACACACGCAATATTAAAACCGATATGTTCGCTAAAAATATTAATATCTAATTTAAGTGCAAATCTAAACTATACATATAATAACTGACCATGTTTCAGCATTAAACTTTATTCAGTGCAAGTAAAAAACTTATCTACAAAAGAAAATGTACACAAAGTATTGAATCATATGTACTATTTTGAAAACAAAAGTAATTAAAATTATGAATTTGTATTTATTGGTGAATAATTTGGTACTTAATGTTCTCTAGTTTCAAGAATAAGGCGTATTCTCAACCATAAATATTTCAAAATAATAAGGAATGAGTCTGAAAAAAATATGAAATAGGGATAAGTACACATATGTTTACAATGTTATACAATGCCTGTGTATACAATATTTAATGCAAGACGTTCAATTCACGTTCATGAGATAAGACATGCTCTGAGCATAAAGGGAACTAAGTTTACTTTTACCCTTTGAGATGAGAGTTTCTTACATTACAGTTGGTAAACAAATATTTGAATACACTGGTTGCAAATACGCTTGGATATATCGGCAGAGAACAAACTAATAAGTTAGTTATCAAATAAATATACACTTAGCACCAAATGCAGGTTATAATGGGTTCAGGATCTTAAAGCTAATTTTCGTTATGTAAGCACAAAACATAATTTTACTGAATTCTATAGAGAAAGTTTTCCTTAGAAGATATCCTTGTGCTGGTTTCGGATAAGGTATATATGGGATAGTTAAGAAAAGTAATACACTTCATTCAATTTATTTAATTAATTAATTAAATCATGTTTACCATAAGTGACAGGAATATTTTTATAAAAATATCTGATTCCGAATTCCTTAAAAGGAATGATATAGAAATTCCACAGTTCGGAAAGGCAAACCGTACTCTAAATAACGTCCACCTAATTTTAGTTCTTCCCTAATAATAAATTATAATTGAAAGTGAATTAAGGGGACTTTAGTGTTATTGTCCCAAAAATTGGACATTACTGTAAAAAACATTGTTGTAAAAGTGGTAACAACCAAAATACATCTGGTTTTGCAACTAATGTTCATATATATCCGGGATCTTGCTTGTATCTTACTTTTAAAACCTTGTAAATGTATAAAATAAGCTAGGTATTAAATATTTGTATTCAGACACGAATATCCTTATGAGATATAACAAAAAATATCAAAACTTGAAAATGAAAAGTTGTCACCTATCAGATTTGTAATTAGATGAGTACTAACAAACAGATTCGGGAGTCATTCTAGTTTGGTTGTTAATCGAAATGGGAGGGTTTTGAAATTATTTTAGTTTTTTAAAGATTTTTTTTAAACATTAGATGAATATACGTGTCATTGAATAGTTGTATAGTACCGTAAAATGTATTTTGTATGATTAGAAATTTAAAAATAACGCTTTTATTTTAAAAACTTGTATCACATTCTCCATGATACCTAGATTGTTGCGGACAATTAATTTACGATTCATAAAAACATTCTGAAGAATGTGCATATCCACAAATTAGCATTATTCTCAGAATCTGACGCTTCTAAAATACTAGCCAAGTATTCTTTTACCTGGTGACTCGTTTCAAAAATCTCATTCCAAGCAGAAGAGGTTCATATCACTATAATAATAAATACTCCTAGAAATGAAAAATTAGGACCATCTTTATACCCGAACCGTAATTCCGTATACCTTATTCATGAGTCAAACACTTACAAACGTTCCTTTAAAAGTGCTTGATGAGGGAAGTAAAATGAATAAAGGTTGTAAATGTTTTCCACAAACTGTCAATATATTATTGGAGAATAGGAGACACTTTATAATCATTTTCCTCAATGGTTGTTTTATAGTACATAGGCTGTTCACCCTTTGGCTTAATTATTAATACACAAACCTGTCGTACAAATCTAATGTACTGTTATATAGTAATATCATTATGTAAAATGAAAAATATATTCCTTTACTAACAAAATACTGTTAAATGCCAATTGAACTATTTACGAATGTATCTCTAATTCCTTAGTACTTTCTAGTTGCTTGATACGTTATTGCTTAATTTAAGACATCGATGATTAAGGATAGTTTTACAATTTTTTTTTTCGATGTATTGTTATTGCATCCGGAAAACGTATTATATGCAGTAATTTTACCGATGTTTAGATGAAGAGATGGGTAGCAACATGTACCCAAAATAAGTCCATGTACAATAGGAGCAGGGGTCTAAACACATGATATTAAACTATTCTATGAACACAAGGATTATATTGCATAAACCACCCACAGGATGTTTTGTATTGGTCGTGTCCACTGCTTTGCTAATAGAACCAGGACAAGCTTGCACACTAATGAAATTAGTATACATGAAGTGTTATACACAAAACTACCATTAGCCTAGGATATTTGTAGTGGAACCAGCATTTAAGCCTGTACTTACCATTTTATTGCCTATTGCTTATGACAAGGAGTTATTGCTGGGATATATCTATTGCAGTACTACAATTAATATGTGATGTTCCTTTTATGACCGCTAAGTATAGAAGATCTGCTTCATGTATATTCAATAAGCGCTGATGTTTTAATTATGCATGTACTATCTGGAAAATATGCATAATTAGTAACAAAATTAATACACCTATACAGTTTTGGTACATCTTTTATGAGTTAAAAACTTACGTATAACACACATACCAACAAAAACTTCTATGGGCAAAAGTAACGATATTATACATTTTATTTGTAATTGAAAACATCATTTAAGAGTGATAAAGATATATATATATATATATATATATATATATATATATATATATATATATATATATATAAAACAGTGTCAGTAGTTCAACTTTAATACGACAGCTGAGGGATTGCCTAAGTGCAATTGCCTTAACAGTGAACAGACAAACGTAAAAAATTCTAGTTGTATAGTAATCACACAAAATATATATGTTAGTTACTAGTGCATTTTCATACTTCTATTATGTGGGCAATAGTTATAGTGACAGCATAAAGTGTAAGAGGAATTTTTTGCTTGCGAAGGAAAATCCTTATAGGAATAGGAGTTTAATTTCCGCAGAGGGGTCAGGCTAAAATTGGCTGGATGATTATAAATTACTAAAAGGTCTTATGCAAAAACAACGCTAAAGTGAACAGGAACAACAGATAGCCTAGTTCACGATTGATTTTATGATTTTAGGTTGTGTGACAAAAAACTTAACAAGAAAAAATTTCACCAAAACATTGATTATAATTACGGCCAAAACATAAATATGATTGTGAAGAAAGCAGAAGAACCTAACCACCCTAACGTTCTACTTGTCCCGCCAGTCCTTGCGATCCTCCAGGCTCTCGATAAGTTGCCTCTAGTTCTCCAATCAGTAGAGAGTTGGTAGTTGTCCTACATAAACAGTCTATTAATTATTCAAAACATACGACTAATCTTCTGCAGACATAGTCCGAAACTAGCTTATGCACACTATAGGTAATACGGCAACTAGAAGTATCTGCCCACAGCATCAATTGCTCTTCGTAACTCCCAACTACATTCCTAGAAATGTTTACTACAAGCAGTAAATAACCAATTATGGTGTGTTGTGTGAAATTCGTAACTATCAGAAATGATCGTAGTTCTCTCAACTTCGGGTGGGTTTGAAGAATATTTTCTTTCAATAACTTCATGTTCAACCTACCTCCTTAAAACAAACATTATTTTTATAACATTTATATTCCAGGCTTCCAATTTGAATTCCAATTGACAATTTTGCTTTACATCTTGTTTAATTTATACATTTTTACAAGTTTTGTTGATTAATTTCATAAACTCTTCACGTCCCCACAAAACACTTTGACTAAATCTCCCTCACCAGGCTCTCGACTTTCAATGATATTCCTGTTCCCCATTTCCTTTCTAAGCAGCATAGCTCTCAAAAATGGCCGTCACTGATCGAAATCACATAACTGAGAAACAAGGAAAAAGTATGACTCACATGTTTCTTACCTGTTGCAGATAGACAAAACATATGTTAATTATTTCTGAATTTATATAATATATAAAAACATAAACACACACACACAATCACACACAACCACAACCACACAATCACACACACAACACACACACAATCATAGATTGTGTTTTATGGGTCACATAATTATTCTCCCCCCCCTCTCACTCTCCTTCCCTCAAACTGGTATGACCTTGCTTAATTCTAAATGTATTCAACTGGCACATAAAGTCTTTAAATTACTAAAATTTATTGCAATTTGGATTTTATAAAGAGGAGCTAGGAATAAAAGTCACCCACATGCGCACAATTTTTTTTAATTTCTAACAAGAAAACATTTTACCAAGACATTCGGTATTGACGGATAGACGTTCATGAGATTACAAATACTATAAAGGTACAGTTTAAAAACAAAGGAACGCTCGAATAAAATAACTCAAACTGTTGCAATACTATACAATGTCTGTGTCCAAACAGTATATGTCCTCGAACATCTGGACATCATATGATATAATGATATAAAAAAGCTCTGAAAGTCAATTGTGAACATTGAAGAACAACGTCAGAATATCAAAACATTTTTACTATTATATATAACGTATGTGTAGACAATATTAAACTTCAGACGTTCGAATCACGTCCATGAGATAGTAAATTAATTGAAGGATCGTTAAGGTGATCTAAACTCGTTAATAAAATTACAAATGCTCTTTATGTCGAGTGTGAAAACTGAGCAAAAAGGACTCACATGTTTCCTATTTTATATAATGTTGGTGCAGACAATATTTATCCTAAGATATTCAGTTCGTGTTCATGAGATAAGACACGCTCTGAGCATAAAGGGAACTGAGTTTACTTTCACCCTTTGAGATAAGAATTTCTTACTTTACAGTTGGTAAACAAATGTTTCAGCTCACTGGTGGCAAATACACTGCGTTATATTGCTTCCAGAACCTAAAATTAAGTTATTAATTAAGTACATAAAAATAAAACTGAGAAAAATAAGCCCTGCATTTAAAGGTAACCCATTTTTCTAGGATCTGAAAGCTAGTTTGCATTCTATAGGCCCAAAACCTAGTTTTATTAAAATATTAGATTTTGCCTTAAAAGAAGTTCTCGTGCTAGTTTCGGTAGTAAGTTTGAGATAATAGTTTCTTTCCTTGTATTAGTGTAAAAATATTTGAATGTATTACTGCTACAACAGAATGAAATCAAAGTATAAATACTGAAAATAGCTTATATAACGTAAGGTTTTATATACAAAACGACATATTGATAGTAGTAATAATAAAATTATAGTAATTAAACATTTTTCAAGTTCATTGTCACTTTTAAAATACATCTTAATAAAATAATGTATTGGTTTTTGGTGATAACAAACTATTATTAAAACTACATAACATTATTATAACAAAAACTTCTAAGGACATTCTATTTTATGCATTTATTTCTTAACAATTATTGAAGTAATGTTATCAATATTTATAATATAAAAATACCATTTGAAATATCACAGAAATAATAAGCCTTAAGTACATAAAAGTTTTATTAAATATTGCAATAACATATTTAAAATTACGATAGGAGACTTACACCGATAACTGTTATTTAATCTATTGTAAGGGCTCTTATTTAAATATTATGTTCATCTCTAAACACCGCGTGGTTTGCTTTTAAAATACTTCATAAATAAATTAATAATCTCACAAATACTTAATTTCTCTATTGGAAATATCATATTGTATTGCATGCCACTCCATATCAGTGTTACGGGTAAAAACGGTAGCAATCAGAAATTGTGTAAAAAATTAAATTCGTATACAAAGTACAACGATATGAAATTATACTTGGGAAATAATAACACTACATACTTTGCTTACAGCCTGAGTGGAGAATGTTACGTGACTTATTGTATAATGCTCCTACCTTTGTATATTTGAGCATGTAACTCATGTTGAAGGTATAGTGAGAATAGAATTATGAAAAATTGGCTTTGTGGCATCTTCATAAGCCCGAGCACGCACGAAATCCAAAAGAAGAAGTTATAAAGTTAACTTTGTTAAAGTTAAAGTTGTGGTGAACAAAAATAATGTACAACAATTTCTTTATTGTGCATTTATTGAATAATATAGTTTTACTAATAATGAAATATGCGAAGAACAGTATTTTTACGTGTAAACATTTTTACCAGTTTAATCAAAAGAGACAATTATATTGATACACACTGGTGTTAAAATTTATACGAATAAGGCAACACAAATTAAACCTACTTCCTATTATATACGTAAAGGATAATCTATAGAACAATTAATTAACTAATATAAGTGTAAAGTAGTACATTGTCATAACTTTTCCCGAAATCATAAAGTTCTAACTAAAACAACAAAACACAAAATTTTAAGTTACATAAACTAAGTATGTTAAGGGAGTAAGTACTTTTTACATATTTAGAATCTTGTAAACCTTATATAATAGACTTTGGAAATATTTTTAATTAGAGTGCCTGTTGATACTAGACTAATTTTAAGGTCTCCAAGGTAAAAAGTTGGCCTTACTTCGATCGCTAGTATACACTACACACATATCTCTCCCGTATAGCTTTAAGGTATATATTATGACACATTAGACTACTTATTTTATATTTACTAAAATTTCTACAAAAAACCAGTCATTTAGAACATTCGTTTTAATACAGAAAAACTATCAATCAACATTGACCATTCATCAGTGTCCTGAGAAAGCTACAACCACATCATCGCCGTGTTTTTTTTTGTCTTACTATAAATGTTCGACAAATTCAAACAGCAGTACTAAATTATTAATGTTAATATAATATCAATACTAATATTAATTGATACCAAAATTTATTTTAAAATAACGTAGCAAGCAAAGATTTGAAATAGATTATTGTGCATTTTTATCGAACTTATATTTAAACGCAAATTTGCTGAAATATCATTTCTATAATACCTTATAGCAATATTGATAGATATTTCATCTACCCGTCCCTGTTAGTGTCAATGTTAAATACGCCTGAAGCAATGTATGAGGGTTGAGTGCCGAATTTGGAATATTTAAAACCAACGTTTCATACCTCAGAGATTGCTGTTCAGGTTTCGAAATTTTGTTCCTCCAGAAATGCTGTCCATAGTGTCACGGATCAAACAGACTATATAGGGTGCTGACATGTATATTTTTAACGACCATAACGTAAGTTATATATACTTGGGAAAACTTTGGAATTCATGAATGACAACCTTTCGAGTGATATTTCTATTGAAAGCAGTTTGGAATTTGTCTATAGAACAGTAACATAGGAGATATTTCAGAAAATGTATTATAAAAGAAATATAGCTTACTCCACAGACCTCTGGGAAATAGTCCTACCTGTATTAGTGTTCGTACTAGAAACGTTGGAATCATGGTAAATAGCGACGAAATTGAATATGTTGTCGAGATGTACTAATTTAGCAAAAAATATCATTTAATACCTGTAACGGTGAAAGTCAAGTAGTATTTCAGTACCCCACAACGAAATAAGGCGAGATTCTTAGCCTTGGTAAAAATGAATGTCCTATTAAGAATGATCACGGTTTCCTAACTTTGTTAGATATTTTTAATGTATCTACTAAATGGACTGATCAAATATTTCGTTTCAGAACATTTTCATCTGTATTTCTAACTAAAAATTAGTGACGAATAAAAAAAATATTACAGTATATTAAATTAAAATAAACTGACAGCAATACTTGTACTAAAGTGGAGGAGTTATACAGGGTGACCATTAAGTCTTAGGACGACTTTATAACTTTTAAACGACAAGAGATATCGCAACAAAAATTTTGTATACCGTTACTGGAAATTGTAAGCTACTTTTCTGTGTACATGGTGGTCAGATTTCACCTTTGGGGGACGGCCCGTCAGGGGTTATAACAAAATCTTTTAATGACAGCCTATGTTTGAGTTGTACATTATTTTAAAGGTCTACTTGAACTGAAAACAATGGCCGCATACCGGACTTCAAAAGGTTGATCCAGTCGGAAGAAATCGCTGTTCAAAGATTAAAAAATGTTTAACAACATTATTACATAAGAAATAACTAATAATGTAGCTGTTAGAAGTTAAGGGGAATACTTACTGAGTCTTTCAAAGTAGGTGTTCAAAATGTTCACCATCGGTCGTCTGGCCAATGTGCTAACCGGTTATAATAGCCGGCTACTGCATTTTGTATGTATTCTCGTGGAATAGCTTGAGCTTCATGTGATATTTCTATGTCTGAGTTCGTTCAGATCTGTAGGCTGAGTTCGATACACTTTGTCCTTGATGTAGCCCCATAGGAAGTAGTCAAGCGGATTTAGGTCAGGGGAACGAGCCCGGCCACTCAATCGCACCTCGTCTTCCAATCCACCGGTGTGGGAATACTGCATCTAAGTATTGCCTTACCTGAACACCATAGTGTGGCGGTGCTCCGTCTTGTGGAAAAAACATGTTTGGAAGTCAGCGCCCAGAGTAGCTTGTAAAGCAGGAACAATCTCATTTTGGAGCGTATCATGATACTTGTTGGCATTTAAATTTCCATCGATGAAAAATGGTCCTATAATTGAATTATGTACGATACCTGCCCATACGTTTAATTTTTGGGGATGTTGTGTGTGACACTCACTCATCCAGTGTGGGTTAACATTATCCCAATACCGGCAGTTATGCCTGTTTACATGGCCATTCAACATAAAAGTCGACTCATCTGAGAATACAATACCGTCTAAAAAGTATTTCGTTTTTGGTCAATTTTATTTCATCATAATTTCACTGAATTCCATCCGGCGATCAAAATCATCTTCGCATAGTTCCTGCAATAGGGTAACACGGTATGCTTTGAAACTAGACTTCTTTAATAATTTTCGAGAACTGATTCACGACCTACTCCATGAGATTGTGCTGCTGATCTAACTGATTCGTTTGGATTTTCAATGAAAGACTGAAGAATGTCCAATGAGCCGTCCTTCGTCTGTCACAGTACTTGGTCGTCCAGATCTGGCTCGATCCTTAACACTACCAGTATCTAAAAAGCGAGAGAAACTGTTGTACTGTGCTGTGGATTTAGAAATAGGAGCTCTATCAGGAAAAAGTAGCATTGAATAAATGTGTTACTTCTGCAAACGGTCTTACATTATCACCCCAGCCGCGCATCATTAAGAGTGTAATTCTTTCACGCTCACTAAGCGAACATCTCTTAAAAACTTATAACTTACAGTAACAGGATATGGCAAAAAAGTTCTGCAGCTTGAGTGGAACTGATAAGTGAACTGATAGACAGATAACAGCCATTATGGGGAAGTCCATTGGATGGGAAACACCTGACCTAGAGGCACTACTTTCACTTTTCATTGTACTTCTGAATGCAGCAGGTTTTCTGATTACATGTACACATTGTACATTGTCAGACGGCCAAAAGGAAACTTTTGAACATCTACTTTTAAATGAGTTCACTAAGTATTCCCCTAAACTTCTAACAGCTTACAGTGTGAGTTTATTTCTTATGTAATAATGGCATTAAACATTTTTAATCTTTGAACAGCGATTTCTTTCCGACTGGGATCAACCTTTTGAAGTCCGGTTTTGCGGCATTGTTTTCAGTTTAAGTAGAAATTTTAAAATGATGTACAACTCAACATAGGCTGTCATTAAAGATTTTGTTATAATCCCTGACGGGCCGTCCCCCAAAAGTGAAATCTGACCACCATGTACACAGAAAAGTAGCTTAAAATTTCCAGTAACGGTATACAAAATTTGGTTGCGATATCTCTTGACGTTTAAAAGTTATAAAGTCGTCCTAAGACTTAATGGTTACCCTGTATATTATAATAATAATTTAATTTCTAAACAATTGTTGATATTATAAGGTAATAACCTTAATATATACATTTAATTATATATATATA
Source organism: Homalodisca vitripennis (assembly GCF_021130785.1). NCBI lineage: Eukaryota > Metazoa > Arthropoda > Insecta > Hemiptera > Cicadellidae > Homalodisca > Homalodisca vitripennis. The sequence continues at coordinate 196,900,792 of NC_060207.1, forward strand.
TATATATATATATATATATATATGTATTTTCATACATACATATTAATATTTTTTATGTACATATAATTAATCAAATGTACTAAAATATTTATACGGTAAATAATAATCAAGTCATACTTATAATGCAATTTGAAGATAGAACTCTTTTATATGAAACAAGTTTAAAAAGGTATATTTATCCTATAATATTGTCTTATAATTTAAACGTCTTCATTGAATGTATTCCTTGACAGGGCAGATTAATTCTTAAATTATGAATAATACTATTTTAAAGGGTACAGCCTATTATATAGATAAACACTTAATATCTCAAAGTGTATTTTACATTCATTTAAGTTATCGTCAACTACAATGAAACTATTAATACTTAACAATTAAATGTATCAATTATTGCAATGTACATATCTAAATAAGTAACAATTATAAGGGCTGCAGTAGGTGTGAAGATAAATGTTTATAATGTTTAATTATGGAAGAAAATGCGCAATAGATGTGTCTCATAGTTTTGTGGCAACACCCTCTAACATTGTGTGGTTTTGAGTAACTTTAACTGTGTTAAATTACATTTTGTGCATGGTGTGGGTTTAGATAATTAATTACTTTTGGTATAAGGGAAAGGAACGTCACGACATACAAAGTTAAGGTTGGAATACGTTGATAGCAGTTTAAGTTTCATGAATAGTATGAATCGTCGATTAAGCTAACACTAAATCTGCCATTGTCAGTAGTCAATCAGATAAACACTCACAAACACATCCGCGTACACACACACGTACTCAACGTCATGTTTTATGGTTAATTTATGTTATCAAGTTAATGAACCAAAGTCACGAATTAGCTACAATTGCATGGAGAAACAACATTTATTATACTACGTTAATAACCTCTCTAAGAAGATAAATAACCGCAGCAAATAGTATGGGAAATTCCATCAGATGTACGAGTATTGTACCCGTAGAATGTGCGACACACGACCTGGCGCGATTACTTTGCTCAGGGAAACCTTTACTAGAGCTGTGAAGCGGAAAATAGCGTCATAAAATAAATTGACACCTTTCTTGGTTAAAACCCCAATAGAGTGTAACATCGTTCTTAACACATTTGGACACGCCCACACTTTAGATTGCATAAATAGTTCATTATCTGTAAACATAATAATAATAATTTTGAAAACATAATTTGTATCCTGACAAAAATAATAATACGTCATATTAATAATTTTTTCTAGATACTTTTATTCTATAACATTTAATGCAAAATAAATGTATGAAATGTTCAGTAAGAGAGATTCAGTCCTTAGCCACTGCCTAGAATACATATTACGTGATTTTGTATCGTATTTATTCAAGACTGAAATATGTAAATTTTACAACTCAATGTGTATGGAATATATATATATATATATATATATATATATATATATATATATATATATATATATATATATATTAACAATATATATATTATTATTTATATTTTTTTATATATATAATAACATCTTAATTTTGAATAACGCTCCATGCAATAAGAAAGTTGATGACATAATAATGTAAATATTAACTTTAAGGTGCCAATTTTGGGGCACACTGACTTCCGTAGTATGAACAAATTAAAGTTTATTCAGCGAATAAAATACCAGAAAAAGGAGAAAACACTGACTCAACTGCAGATATGAGCGGTTCAGCAAGTATCTTTCTCATACATTTACTAGGTTAGGTGTTTGTTTGGGCTTGGAAACACAATATTTCGTATTTTATCTATATTTACTTTTTTAGTATTATGCATTATATTTATATAATAGGATATAGTTTTCTGTTCATTACTTTATGCCAAGTAAATACCAATAACCTCTACATTAATCTAATTGTAAAAGGTTATTTAATTTGTTTTTACCATTAACACTTAGGTAGGAAATAGATATACACTAAACCTATCAAACAGTAAAATACTTATACACTAATAATAAATTCACATAAATTAATTACGCCATTTCCAATGATTTACTAGTTTACCTAAGACTAAAATAACGGATGGTAATAGTAATTTAGATGGCTATGGAAACAAACTACATCTAAAAAATTACGAGGGCCGTTCAGAAAGTAAAAAACGTTTCCGCCCGGCGTCGCCAGACGCGTGTTAATCGCTTATATATTGGTGTTTCCGTCTTCGGCATCTCAGTCAGCGTCCAGCCGGAAAAAACAATTTCTCCGTGCTGCCCGGTTTTTGTACATTCAAATTTGAAATCTGTGCTGCAATTGGAAATCCCACCAGTTGTGATGTGTTGGCTGTGGTTCTTTTTTTGCTGGCAAACAATTTAAACCGTTAAAAAATTCATCGGGAACTGTGTCAAGTTTACGAAAACAACGTAATGACAAAGTTCTGCCAGGATATAATGCATTCAGTTTTAATATAGCAGAATAAACGTTCATGATCAAGAGAAGAGTAGGCGTCCGAGCATTGTGACTGAAGATCTGGTCGCTAAAGTTGACGAAAAGATTTGTGAAAATAGCCGTTTGGCAATAACTGAGCTTTTGATTTGTTTCTCAAAAGTTTCACGGACTATTGTTTGTAATTATTACACAGAAGCTAGGCTAGCACGAATTTTTTCAAGATGGGTGCCCCAAAAATGCTTACATATCACCATAAAGAACAACGAATGGGTCTGCTTAGACATTTTTGGAAGCCTACCACAGTTACAAGTCAAAATCCATGACAGTACACAGTCATGGATTACACTTGCATGCGAAAATAAAGACCTTGCTGCTAACACAGTGTTTCCACAACATTCTGAGTGGCTCGATTATTGTATGAGCCATTGAGTATCTGAGAACACAGGCGGCATAATCATATGACACAGAAATCCGTAACTTGTTTACCGTGTGAACTTGTGTGGTGATTAGATTGAAAAAAAGTATTTTAGTTCATATTTCACATTTATAATAAGATGTTTTTCTTGTACAATTTTCTTTTTTTATATTTCCAAAGGTTGATTACTTTATGAATTTCCCTCTTACATTGATCGTGTTACATTATTTACATTGTTCAATTGTTACTACCTCATGTTGTACAAAATTAGGAATAGACATGCATGGACTTACTGAATTAACAATAATCAGTATTTACTATACAATTTATAAATTTAAGTAAATTTCATTATTTAATAAATAAAAAAATTCTTTTTATGTTGGTTCTTTTTAAGATATTTTTCCTTATTTTAAATGACCATTGTTTTAAAACTAAAATTTGAAAGTCAATCATACAGTTTTATTATAAGAATTTTTTTATTTTGTTTGTTACATTTTAAGTAATCTTTTTGTAACATCTCAATGGGACTCTATTTTAATCTTTTGTAATAAATGGCTATTTATTTCAAATACCATTTTAATAACGAATCAAAGAACTTCATTGAATAACATTAAAAGAATATCAAAGTTGAAATATTGTGTTTAACGAAAAGCTAGTTTATTACATGCTAACGCCCGCTATTCACTTCAAACAATATTTTAAAACACCAAACAATTAATCAACCATGTCAGTTCATCCATCAAACACTTCAGCACCGTGTGTGTTTGCTCTTGTTACACATAAACAAAATTTTTTATTAACATTTTCAGTCAATTACTTTAGATTTTGTTTTAATGTCGTAACATTATTGTTATTGAGAAGGCTGTACAGATTTCATTTCGCTCTGTCTGTCCATCCAACTGCATATCCATTAGCCAGATTTCTCGAAAGAATCCACAAATTTTACCTGCAAAATTTATTTGCAACATACTGAGCAAGAATTTGAGAACATTTACTTTTTCAGCAGATTAATTCAGAGTTGAAGACAAATTCGTAAAAGTTTGGGGAGTTGTATTTAACACTACATGAATTTCTTTACATGATTAAATTTATCTTAAAAATATAAAGGAATGTGTTGGTTACGATTTTAACTATTATCAGCCTTTATTTATTGAATTTGTGTTTTGAATATTGTATTGTGTGTAATGTTTAAAAAATTTTAGGATATGTATAATGATTAGAGCCTAGTACGGTTATGGCAACAAGAATATGGTATACTAGACTATATTTCAAGTATTAAAACAAAAGGTGTATACCATCAAATATAATACGAAAACTTTTATTATTTTGAATTATTATGTAAATTTGAAAATAAGTTATAAAAACAAAGTAAATATATTCATATGTGCCATCAACTTTTTCTTTATATAGGAAGCAGTATCAAAGATAACTTTTTATAATGTAAATCAATCATATACCAATGATGGAGGGTTCAAAGGTGACTCTAGGACTTTCGAACAGATGACAAAATGGCACATAGAACGATGAGTATCGTTATAGACAAAATCTGGGTTTAGAAAGAAACACCGTACCTGCAGTGCTCAGGTAAATTTATTTATCGATATATTTAATGCCAAGGACATGGTAAGATATAGCAAAATCGTACTGCTAGACTATTTAAAAGCATTTTACTACACGAACCACACATTTTTGTTAGCAAAAATAAAATATTATGGCTTTGGTGAAAGATAAATTGAGTGGGTTAAAACGTAACTCGATTAGAGAGATCAATTTATGAAATTTGAAAGTAGGGCAAAATGTGCTCTCAGCAGATAGAGAAATGTGACACAGGGAAGTTTACCTAGGATCTGAGCTTTTTAATTCGTTCCTAGTTTTGTGTTAGTTATGAATATATATACTCATGTATATGCAATTTTATTAACACAGCAATATATAAAATCAAATCTTTGTATTAAACCGTATTTGAAATTTTCCATATACCAGGTACAATCAGGTTTATATATTTTGCAATTTATATAAAGACTATACGCTTGCATGGGTTGCATCAGTGGTCAAGTGCCAGTTCTCCACATGTAATCGTTTCCGCTTGGATCTTTTTGTATATCGGATCAGAGGCGGTCAATATCACATACTGGTTGCCAAACCGATAAAAATCAAACCCTTATTACATGTACGTATCAGTCAAGATTTTTTATTAGTTGGTTTAGGTTTAAGTTTGAATGTATAATTTTATAAGAATGTTAATTTACGTTTTACTTTTCCCTGCAAACCGGTAGTATGGAAGAATTGGCAATGATTTTTTTTTCTTCGAACGAAATATTTCCTATACTAGTAATTTTATGTGAATTATTATACAATTCTAACTTTTTTGGTTCATCTTTAGCTAAGGCTATCAGTCGTGTGGGTGGAAAAAGTTTCTATCTGTCTATCTATATATCTGTCTGCCTGATAACTTTCATACGAACTGACTTATAAACTTGAAACTTAGCATGAAGTTTCCTTATTAACTGAGTTTGATCATTTGTTATTTCATCATGTAACGTATACTCATGGAGTGCAAAAAGGATGGAATTAAAATGTTAAAACTCAGTGACAAGATTTTGTTTTAGCGGACACTTGCGTAGTCGTACTCTTCATAGATCAATAGCAAAATAGTTATTAAATAATTAATTATTGAACACTGATATGAAAAGTAATGTAATATACAAACATAAGAATGCATCAAATACCTTTTTCTATATCTCTAAAAATATTTTACTGTCTACCTAGACAAAGATAATGTGTGTTGATTTAATTTGGCCAAACTTCATTAAAATTTATAACAGTCTCTATCTTGCCTCCTGGGGAGAATGGCAAAATTTGGTTATAATTATCTGTCTTTCTATCTCTCCAAACGTCATTTTGATAATAAAATTACGTATAGATTTGAAAGTTTGCATTCGACCTAAGATAACTCTGTCACGAGACACGTATTGTGGCCCTGTACCTTTGTTTAATTTGTTAATAAACAACATATGACAGTAGCATAACATTAATATCAGTTTTATATACATATTAATGGTTTTTTATATGACAGTATATTATGAATAGAAATTCTATTATTATATTCAATTATAATCTTAGCATTACTAGCATAACCTGAATTTACAAAATTATTCCTAATTTGAACTGAGTAGTATACTGATTGTGAATGTAACCATAACTCGCTGTGTGTCTTTTGTGGTAGTAGTAAGAGCGAAGATACCCCAGTATAATCAAAAAATATCATTCTGATAGTAAATAGTTACCTGATAGTGCAATTTACTTTGGATCACCATATCTTATTACTGTAATAAGTTATTACAGATAAAACTTAAAAATATTTGTTGCAGAAATTGGTGGGTGGAGTAAATCCAGAACCACAGTTTAAATAATTGAGATTATAAAACAAAATTCCTGTATTTAATTCAATATCATGTTGCAGATTATATTATAAAATTTACTAAAATGCACGAGTTAGTTAGTTGAATAGAAAGGCCGGCAGTAAGCGTGACAAATCCAGTGATGTATCCGTGTGACTGGCGAGGAGACAAGAGACTAATGTGCTGAAATATTTCCCTTAGACTGAGCGGTGTGTGCTGTCTGTAGCCCATAGTTTGATCGATTCGCTTCCCTTTCGGTAATATTTTAAGGCATAAGGAAAGAAAGAATAGGAAAATCGACTTAGTTTGGTAAACTTAATTGCTTTAGTGCATATAAAAAATTGTAATTTCTTAGTAAAAGTAATAAATATTTTGTAGATATTGTACTGTACCTTTAAATTATCAAGTTTAAATCGGCAATCGCTTTATCTAGACACATTTCTGTACAATTTTTATAAATGAATTTTTTTAGTACTGAAATTTACATTTATAAATACAGAGCTGAAATTTTCACCGAATATTTTTAAAGCCTATTAAATGAATTGCGTAGAGCTTCAAAATTTTTCGCTGCATAAAAGGGCAAGTAATATAGAATTAAACGTTTAAACTTCTTCGTGGGACACCCGGTATGTGCTAGTATAACTACGTGTAAAATACGAAATGTATACTATATATTCTATTACATTGGAAAACTGTAACAAATAAATGTTTTCTTTTATAAAAAAGTAGAATCACTTTTGAAGTGATTTTATTTACCTAAAGTGGTATTTTATATTACCCGAAACTCGTAATGGTATTTTATTTGTAAACTTTGCTCAATGTTAATAAATACAGTATGATTAGTTATAACATAAGATATTCTAACTATACAAATTACGAAATTCATTAAAGTAAAAGGTGCAGGTACCGTACTCATATTAGTGTATATTTGGGTAAGTCAGGAGTATAGAGTAAGTGAATTATCAGCTTCTCCACTAATTATATTGGGTAATTAAGTTACACAGTTAGAGTAATCACATGTAAAATGTGCACAGCTTGTGGATGATATTATAATCCCAAATACTTTTTGTTTGTTGCTGAAAAGAACGATAACAAGTATAACACTATTCCTTTTCCATACGTTGATTTTCCACTATCTGGAACTTTAAACGATATTGTAAAAGAAAGGATTACAATTTTGTTATTAACATTTTGTATAATGCTAAATAATGGTTTAATGGCTGTATTTTATAAGTACATGGTATATCCGAGGTCTGTCAAAAATATTGCGACATTTTAATTTCCAAGGTTTACGTATCTACTGCTAATTAGCTGTTCGACTCTGTCCGCAATGACCCTTATTTACTACAGAGGGTCATAGTAGTGACGGTTTACGGTTATGACGTAGAAACTAACAGCTCAATCATCCTACTGGAAGCTGCCGCACGAGCCAACTGTCAATAAGGAATAGTATCTGCAAGTATTGTGCAATTCGCGCGGAACAATTCGCCAGAAACGACCGGATTTATAGAACAAAAAATGGCTTTTGCACCTCGACAACATACTTGCTAGCACATCGCTACTTGTGCAAAAGTTTTTGGCCAATAGAAACACACTAATGATGCCACAGAAACCATATTCCAAATATCTGACCCACAACGTGACTTTTTCTTGTTCCCAAAACTGAAGAGGCCATGAATCGTGGCTGCGTTACGATTGACGAGATAAAGACGGCATCGAAGCAGAAGCTATATACTTAAATTGTTTTATATAGGATTGATTCTGTGTAAAATATTCTATTTTATTTTGGATCAAGATTTAAAAGAATACTCCGTGCGGGTGTCTTTTCTTTTAATGCAATAAATCTTTCATTGTGTTTACTTGTGGTCCTTCTATATTCTATTTTCCATCGTATTAATTTATATTAAATGCATTTATGCTAGGTTTGGCTGCACGCTGGTACGTTTAATTACTTATACTGTCGATGTTCTACCTTATATTTATACTAATAAGACCAAACATATAACTCGTTGAAGATTAAGAACTTACCTGTGGCACTTGTAATAATTATGTCTTCGCTAGTTTATTTTGTTTCTATTATAAATTACGGCAGTCATTTTGATCGTTCATATCAGTCCTATTATTGTATACTTATCTTAAAGATTAAACTGCCTACTCTAAACCCTCTGCGACATAAAAAAAGTTGTAATATCATTAATATGTTTTTGTAAACTACTCAGGAAATAAAAAATCATATGTTTCTTTATATATTGTACATAATAGGAGAGATATATTTATTTATATTGCCAGTTTTAATGTCTGCCAGCCGTATTTTTACATTTAAATAACATGTTATTAAACAAAAATTCAACTATAACAATTTTAACTAACCGCTGCAGTCTCATGTGATAAGAAACGGTACGTATTGGTAGCAATAGAAAATGCTTTTTCCACCCGGTTCCCCCTAAATGGCAATCAATGGTGCCAACTAATATTTGGGGTAAAGTTTCCTCGCTATAGAAAAGTGCATTGTAACCCTATTTTCTAGATACTCTAATTACTTTGCTACTTATTTGTATTTGATTTTTTCTAAAGTCCAGTTAAATAAAGAAACTTGTGTGGCCGATGTTACGCGATAAAATAGTCAAAGCATAAAAAGCTTATTATTAATTCACATTGTGGTCATGTAGCTAATCACAATGTTGACCTAAAACTATTAAGACCTGTTATTTATAATATCATTTTAAAATATAGTAAATACATAATTTAATAAGCAACTACATTGCGAACTTTTTGTGCATTTTCTGAGTTCAACACAGTTACATGTCCAATATAAAAAAGTAACCATTTGAACAAATAATATTGTATATTTAATAGGCATAACTTATTTTATAATATATACAATTCTAGAAAATCTCTGCATCGAGGCAAATTAACCCGCCTACTTTGTTTATTCATTTTAATGTAATTTATTCCTATTGTCACCAAATAATAATTATTTTAGTAACTCATTTATTTATTTTTCGACAAGAAACAGTAAGTTAAAAATTACTAAAACGAAAATTACTATAAACGATAATATATATATATATATATATATATATATATATATATATCCAAGAAACCTTTCTTCTAAGACTATTCCTATATTCTATGTTATTGCTTACTTTTGATTCTAACTTTTGTGTATAGGGTTTTGTTGACGATTATTTTATTGTACTAACGCTATGACTGTACTAATAATAACAAGATAATAATTAGAAGTATATGCTTGTTAATTATTTATATATGCTCTATGTTTTTTATAAATGTTCTGAAGAATTAAAACGATATTAGGACCAATGAAGATCCTTCCTTTTCATAAATACCATCACTAATATTGTATTACATAAAACTGATTAAAATTAATAGGTCATTCTTGTGATTAAAATACAAGAGCTGCTACGCCTGCAGATCAAATAGTTTCAGGTACCACGACATAGCACTGTATTTGTGCACTGTAGCACTGATAAGTCTTGACTATCAGTATCCAAAGTTCTTACAGTACAAAGCCAACTCTGGTCTGTAAATACAGACACCACTGATAAGCCTGTGGAACACTAACAGTATAGTTTTTCTGCAGTATTGGCTTTGAGACGATTTGCCGACCTAAGTACAAAACTAACTTTGGATCTTACTTTTTAATATAAATTAAAACAGTTGCCTTTGGTTTTATACCTCAATACCGGGTAGCAAAATTGTCATTTGATTTCAAAATATTTTTAACTTTGACCTACTTTGCTTATACTTCTTAATGTACAGTTCACCCACAGTAACTACCTAATGCTTCTCGGTACCCAGTACTTTAGAATGGTCCAGGTGTTGTGGATGCTGTAATTATTAAGATATTTAATCTTGACTATCAGTTAACCGCGGCTTGCACGCAATTTTGTAGGTTTTGCACTTGTACGAACACTTCTGGTTCTAGGCCATTATATTCCCTACAGCAATATTGATTTTGTCTTCTTCCCAAGACCAAGAAATTATTTTTGATATCTAAAAAAAAAGTTAAAAAAGTTGATATCTAATCATTCTAATTTACTCTGATCTTAGTATTTTTGTTACGTAGGTAATTATGCCTCTTTCTCGATTACTAATACAGCTCTGAGATGCCTAATTTTGTCAAAAGACAAATAATTTAGGTTTACAACAATCTTCAAAAATAAAAATAAAGTTAGACTACATTGAGGAGGAAACAGGACTATATTGTCTTTTATATCTACACTGCCAGCAGTTACGTGCTAATTTGCACGCGATTTATTAGGCATTGTTCGTATATGACCACTGCTAGTTCTAGTAAATGGCTTCATTCGAAGCCAATGTAAAGTTTTCCTTCTTACAACGAAAAAATCATAAAAAAGTGCGTATTTGTAATCATTTAAATTTACTTATTTACTTTAATTTTACTAAAATGAGTTTTATATCAGTCATTAAATGTATATTAAAAGTGATATAGTACTTATGAAAGTTTTAGTAAACTCTTTTAGATCTTATACTTATTATGTAATACAAATGTACATTTAAAAGTATATTAATAATGACACTACGCGTTTGTTTGTTTTTTTGTAAAATGAAAAATATTGTTGATAGAGAAAATTTAGAGGTGGAATTAATACATTTATTAGTTGAAAAGTACAGCCAAGCGAACTTTCATCTTGAATAGTTCTTCCCTACTACGTCAAAGTCTTCAGAGTCAAATTATGATCATTTTATGTTTCAGTATATTTTTTAAGGTAGATCAGTAGGCTACATACATAATCGCTGAAATCGAAAACGTCGTAAAATTAAGTTTATTTCTTTCAGAGTGTACTCTCTATTAATGTAAACAAATTCAAAATAATGAACAATGTTTACACAGAACATTTAACAAACTGTTAACATTATACATGCTATCTTAATTAAACTCACTTTCACTACTTAAGATGCAATATTTCGCCACTTTAAAGACCAGTAAGGCGTATCACGAAGAAATTTATGAAACAAGAATAGGTCTATATTCATCTGAGGGATCGTAAGAATGTCCATATAAACTTGTTGTACAATCGGTAAAATATTTTATTTGACAAAAACATTCCGAGCATTTATAATAGTATACGTCTGAATTTCGATTAAATTGGCAAAGTATTTATAAATCACTAAATGTAATGTAATGTTCTGTAATAACCCTCGTCCTTGAAATTCCTGGCATATTTATACGACCAAATGTCCAAAAAGCGTATACTATAAATAATAAATAGTGTATAGAAAAGTATGTATCTTTATTCAATAGGTAAACAAGTGCAATCTGTTACTATCTGTAAATATAGCTATAATATATGTATATATTATATTGCAAATTATATTCAATTCTTTACAAATTTAATTAGTAACTAAGTAACATTTATTAGGAACTTAAGAAGATGACAAAGATAATGAGGCAACAGTGTTTACTGGAGTATAACAAGGACAGGCTACGCAGAGATGATAAGACACGGCTTCTTGTTGAGTTTACACGATGTCTAATACGCTCTAATGTTTACACTATCAATTACTACCAGCATATCAGGATACTTATCTGCATTTTTAACTGTTAAAATATTAGAATTAACGTGCAATGTTCGTTACTTTTTTTAACACATCTTACGTGTGCTCCCATTCACCCGGCAAGTGAGAGATCCGGGTTCGACCACCGGCGGAGCAATTACTTTTTGTGATTCAATGTTTATTGAAATTAAATAAGCCTATTGCCATTTATACAGTTTAATGTAAATAAAAGTCATTTGACAGGTATTTGGTCTTCCGATCATATGTTAGTTTGCTTATTTAAACGCATATGTGACAGATACGGCCAAATACAAAATAATTGAATCGGAAAAGTAAGCGGTCTGTGGTGTAATGGTAGCACATTCACCCGGCAAGTGAGAGATCCGGGTTCGACTCCCGGCGGAACAAGTACTTTTTGTGATTCAATGTTTATTGAAATTAAATAAGGCAATTGCCATTTATACAATTTAATGTATATATTTATATAACCATTAATAACGCAGTTCTTAATGTATAAAAAACACTCCAATAACGACCTAATTTCTTTTTTGTGAGGCCTTTCGCGTTCAAGGAACACATCATCAGACCCATATAACAGATCTAAAAGTGATTAAAATAATAATACAAACAATTATATACATAAAAACACATTTAATTAAATTAAAAATATTTAAAATTTCTAAGACTAGGAGGTATGCCTACTTTAGTATGTAAAAGTTAATATTTAATTGGTTTAAATGCAGTAATTGTAAATTTTTGAGAGATGCAAGCTCATCTTTTACTAATTATTTAAGTTATTCTGCATAAAAAATTAATTTTAAGAATCAAGGAATTTTCTATTTTGGATTATTATTCTATTTTACTCTATTATTATTATTATAATTCAATTATTATTATTCTATTTGGACTTTTACTTCAGAAAAGCAGTGTCCAGTGTAAAGTGCATGTTTTGCTTTGGCCGAACTTTCCTTTTGTTGATAAGACAATGCTTTATGTTCCTTCATTCTCTTTGTTATCTTGTTTTTGTTCTGGTCAATGTAATTTAAATTACAGTTGTCACAATTGATTTAATATATTCCAGATTTACTTTATTCTTTTATTTCCTAATATATTTTAATTTGATTTTGGACTTTGAGGATACATTAATAATGGCATCAATTTTAAAACTTTTAGTAGTTACTGTTGTTAAATTGTTGTAAGAATCATGGAACCATTTTTTCAGGTTCTTTGCAATGAGTCTGATAGAGAGTGGTTCCAGAATTTCTTTAAATAATTTAGTTTTTTTATTATGTTGTCAATTAATTCTGTCTTATAGCCATAAATTAACGGAATTTATTTATTTTGTAATAAATTTTCGGTGCTAAAAAATAGATAATTGTCTGTGGCTGAAATTGTAAAAAAGTTGATCTTTCTTGTGAATGGAGATTAAATAAATCAAATAGGACAAATCTGTGATTTTGTGTTAATTTTCTCTCTCTCTCTCTCTCTCTCTCTCTCTCTCTCTCTCTCTCTCTCTCTCTCTCTCTCAATAATATTTTAAATTATTGGTAATTTCTGTGATATTCAAGGCATGATAAACTTTGTTGTTAAATTTGACATGATTAAAAGGATGAAGTTTTGTCCAATTTAAACCATTACAAAGAGCAACTACAATTTAGTTAAAGAAATGCGCCTTGAAAAGAAAGATTACTTTGTAATGTAAATGTTTGTGAAGCTAATGTAGACGAACGAGGGATGTAAATTACAGGTGTTTTCCATAAATCAAGTTTCAAAGTGGCCAAAGGGAGCGTTTGAGTCAGAGAATTTACTTTTATCGCCTGAGCTCAGGATATTGGCCCGTTACTGTTGCAATCAGCACTGGGTCTTAGTGGCAGTGTAAAAAGACGGACACTTCCGATCGCAGAAAATCCATTTTTCTTTGTGTGTTTTTAAATAAAAAAATTGAAACAACCTACTTATTTATTTAACCACAAACTTTAATCATATAACGATCAGTTTAAAGTATGTTATATTATACTTTGTATACAATACAATTATATTATATCTATTTGTGATATAGGTGATTATATACCAATTGCTTTAAACTACCTTTGCGTAAGTACCTGTTACAAAAGTTTCACTAAAATGTCATGTTGATACATTAAAACTATTTTAATGGTGTGCTGAAGTTAGGTCTCGTCACTAACTTATAAACTTATTTTAAACGTTATTATTTTTCTGGATGAATAATTACATATGTTATTCATAAAAATTTCATAAATACGATAAATGACAAAACCTAATAATTTTTTATACAGCTTGCTTACAAATTTATTTTTTCAGCTATATCCTCATTCCATGAAGTTTCCTAAATGACCAATGTAAAAAGATTCACTAACGCTCAGCCATATCCATTCAGTAACATTCACCATCATCGAAATCAGAGACCATCATAAGAAATGAAGCTCAGACACAATTATTTCTAGTGCAATTTATAGGTCGGTTCGTTTCCGAGATATTTTGCAGACAGGCAGACAGAGAGACATAAATGATATTTTTCCAGCCACTCGAGTGATAGGCTTGGCTAACGCTCAGTCAAGTATTATTAATGCAAATTAAGTCATTATTCCCGTTTTAAATAGCTATTAAATATTTTTTAAATTGGTATTTAATCACAGATATTTTAATATATCAGGCTTTATGAATTATGCAAAACCAAGTATAGTATACAATTTATAACTACTGTAATTCATTGAATATATTGGTTCTGCTGAAATATTTAGGAATAATGCTTGAAAATGAATGAATTTTAAACAAAGTAGTATGCAACCACTTTTTTTATTTAAATATAATAGGATTGTATAGTCAAGCCAGAATAAATTCAATTATAATGAACTTTACCCGTTATGTACTTATTTATGACGTACTTAAATTTGTGTCTGATTTATATGATTTATAATCTTTATGTAAATCTAATTGACTACGTAGTCATGTTTTTTTAATAATAAAAGTCTTTCAAATTTATGAATATAATTTGCAGAATGTTTACTTTATTTAGATTAACACCTCATGTACATAAATATTTAAAAACAGTCCTAGTTCTAACATGTTTTAGCAATACATTAAGTGCTTAGTTAGTATAACATAAATATTTAAATAGTATTTTTAATTATAATATTGATTGAAACTGATAATTTGTAAATATAATTAATGCATAAGTTTATTGCGATAAGGATTATGGCACGAAAAGTAGATAAAATGGAAAATGAAGATAAAATAGCTATTTAAAAAATTTATGAGGCAATGTACTTGACTTGCAATTCAGCTATTCAAGCCTAATTTAATATGTGTGGTATATGCGATACTGCGCTTGCTCAAACTATAAAAATATATTTGCTATGTTCCTCATTCAGTATTTGGTAAGTAAACAGAGTTGTGATATATTATCTCACTTTATTATCATTTACATATGTACAGGTTCTTGAATTTATAAAATGACATGGTTACTAATGTTTGCTTTTGATTTTAAAGATATAATTGCTTACCATTTACCAGGTATTCATCTGTCACAAATATATTGCATTATTTAAGGTGTGACATTTAAATCTGTCTTGCATTATTGTTTCCATTATATTTAATTAAATAGGTCCAACTTATTGCGAACAGTAAAAATTGTAATGAAATTAATTACAGAATTAAGTAACCAAGATCTCATTTTCTGACCATGCATTACATTAATGTTGAAGACAAGTTTCTTTAGCACTCTTAGGTCTTCCATCGTCTTAAAGATTCGACTGAGACTTGAATATTAAATATTAATATTATTTATGTATAAAAATTTTGGGTAATAGCGTTAGCTAAACTATCACTCGAGGGACTGGAAACCTTTACTTTTTTCTGTTTGTCAATCAATACAAAATCTCGTGAAGAATTGACTAACAGATTTAGAAATATTAGATTACGGTTGTACCGTTAGTTAGTTCCATTTTATATAATGCCACATTTCACAACCTAGTTAGCCAGTACAACTTAATATTATTTTTTTGTCCAATGTTCCGGAACTAAACTATCGGCGGACTAACTACCTAATTGGCACGCATATGAATATTTTATTCTAACCCTTCGTAGCAGCCCAACTACGTGACCGATTTCACCTCGCGCGCTATGTCCGTAAGTAAAATTAATATTTTCGTATTATTAAATTAGCCCTTTAATGCCAAACATATAAAAATGAATGTAACGTAAAGTAAAGTTGTAAATAGTAAAGTAACTTACCCTTGAAGATCTTTTATGTGCTTGATTGAAATGGATACAACTTGTGGCGTCGTCCTTCTGCCGAGCACGTTGTCGTCATAAGTTTTTTGTCTCATTAAATGGCTAATACCGACGCGAATTTGTTTTAGGCGAGCTCACGTATTATTTGAGTAGATGACTACCACTTTCATAACTTCTACTCCTCTTCTCGTAATTACCGACTAGAAATAACCCTTCTTAGACTACTGTTTCAATGTCTCGTGCCAAGACGCCGACGCCCGGGTTGTTAGTCTACATATTGCGAAGGGAAGTAAAATCTTAAAGTTTTATAAAGTAAAATATCCTAGGCATAATTCCATAGAACATTGGATATTTTAGGCCCACCTATCAGATATACATTTTTAGTTCTTGTACTCTAATTGGCAGCAACGTGGCAAGGTATACATTTAATTTACCAACTAAAAGTGTTGCTTGTAAGTTTCATTAATTAAATAGAACTTATAAGTAAGCTTTGCAATTCGAGTATTTATTATTACGACCTCAGAAGTCACCACCCCCCTTGTGTTATCGTCATTCGGTACAAGGTTCATTTAAAAATATACAGCATCAAATTTCATGATGATTTGTTTATACTCTGTATAATCATGCAAGAATTTTAAGCAAAGAAGGGAATAAAGTTTATTACTGTCATATTTCATGTTTCATAATTATGCTCACCGGTAATGAAGAAAAAGCGTATTATTTTATATTGTATAGATTTAAGTTAACTAAAACAGTTTCTATGTATTAATTTCAGAGAGTTTACATATAATAACATATATATATATATATATATATATATATATATATATATATATATATATATATATATATATTAATAAGGTCTTCCCTTGTCATGAAGACAATTTAAATAGATTAAAATTAAAAAATCTGGAACAAGCACATCAATTACTTTTAAAATCAAAATACCCAAATGGTCTAAATTTAAGATAATTTTAACTTAATTCCAAATTTCCATCTGTGCCATTAATGATATATCAGCTGGGTTTTTAAATGTTTTAGTTGCGTATTTACATTTTTGGTTATTTTATTTGTTGTGTTTCTTGTTTCTTGTTTTCTTGATTTATATTATGCTTCCTGAAGATGTGGGTATTAAATCCCACGAAATATATAGAAGCCTTGTAATCTTCGTTTTTCATTTCAATAAGTGAAATAGTATATATATATATATATATATATGTGTGTGTGTGTGTGTGTGTGTGTGTGTGTGTGTGTGTGTGTGTTTGTGTGTGTGTGGTTTATATAATTATATAGAACCAACAGATTACACAACATTGTACCCACAAGGGAAAACCCTGTGTGAGAATCGAGTATAACTAGATTTTTATATCACATTTAAACATATACAATATAAGATTTAAAAAAAAAAAAACAAAAAAAATTGTATTCTAGAATGATAACTTAATATAAATCACCGTAACGTGCTCTGTTTATATATATATATATATATATATATATATATATATATATATATATATATATATATATATATATATGTGTGTGTGTGTGTGTGTGTAATGTACATACTAACAGGATACATAGTTTGTCATATTTTTAAATTTAAATCTGGGTGTGGCAATGGTAAATAATCTTATATGACGATTAGTTATACAGCACAATGAAGCTATGTGACAAAGTTGTAACAACCAAAAATAATCATAATAGAAACCTTAATGAAGACTTTGGAAAAACAACGGGATTAGCTTGAAGAGTAGCCCAGAAACATATTTTAAATAACAATAAAAATACTTAAAATGAAAAATGCTAGTTAATTTGTGAAAAATGGACTATTAAAAACCTAAAGCATTCCTAAACTAAAAAATGATTGCCAATCGCACGCGCGCAAGCACCCACACAAACACTCACGCGCACAATTACGAGACTGCTTGCACTAATTTAAGAAATCTGGCATCTGCCACTCAACTTTTTTTACTCCAGGCAGATCTGTTCATACGCTCACTCTAAGAAAATTTAAGTATGCACAGTAAATAAATAAAAGTATAAAAATATATACAATAAAGATACCCAAAAGTTTCAGAAAATATCAATGAAAATATATACATAAAATAAAAGAAATGGAAACAGTGTTTGTACCCTCTATTATTATTACTGTTAACCAGTCTTTAACTCATTTATGTACAGTTAAACTTTAATATTTACATTTTTCTGTTTTTCTTATATTACATGTTTATAGATTTTCTGGTGAACGAAGATAAAATTTCCGACTGACTTCAATAAATTTGTAAAGTAATTTTTAAAGTTTACAAAATTAAAAAATAAATGAATGATATTCTAATATCAAGAATCAGAAATACTTTAAACAAATCTGATGGGAAACTGTTAGTTTTTTTAAGACCAGCTTTCCTCATTAGCTTTTATTGTGATTTTTAATGGTTTTATTACTGCGTTTAAAGCCCAGGTAAATCGAAAAGCCGAAATGCCTAATAATATACAAAATTATTTTGAAATAATTTGTCTATAAAAAATTACTATTCCTCTTTTGTTAATATTTCATTAGTACATATAATTATTTATTAAATATCTATTGCAACTTTTCATAAGACAATTTATCCGTTAAATGTAACCGACAGATAGAGTGATCATGAGTTAGAGGCATGTTGTCTTCATGTTCCTTATGGTACAAATAAAAAATATAATTAAAAAAATCACGTTATAATAAGAAACAACATACAAGAAAGAATAATGTTAACTATTCATCCTTTCGAAACCATAATGCTACAGATACGTGCATTTATCATATTATCTTAAATAAAAGCTCAGTTAATGACATAGTTTAATTAGTAGCGTTTTCAAGGTGGAGTTAAAAAATTACTGTATCCACATGCCTAGGTTCCACTATAGATGTTATATAATTTATAGAGTAAAATTTTTATCAGAGAGGAAATAAGGAAATAGAACGAATATGGCATGAGGCTGCTTAGTACTGAATATAAATGTAACAATGCTAATATTTACGTTATTGACAACTTCTTATATTTTTTAATGTAGCTACCTATCTTAAGTTAACCACAGGAAAAAAGGCAGGCCAATCGAAAGCTAGAGCATTTTTAAGAGAGCCAAATAATTCAATAAAATACACTTTGAGTTAACAATATCTTTTAAACATATGAATAATTAATAATAATCATAAACGTTTTATGAAGGACAATAGTCAACGATTGCCTATGTGTGAATTATAATTTTTAAATATTATACCTCACAAAAATCATAGTGTAAAATAGTTCAGTTTACAGTAAAAAGTATGTAAATCTGGAATATTAGCATATATTTGAACAGAATTTAACTAAATAAATATCTTGAAGAAACATATTGTATTAAAGAAATATAAATATATTGTAAATTTGTAGATATTAATACACCTTCTTGACAATTAACAAAGCTGGATCTTATTGCTACACAAAACACTAACAAGGAGGAATGAAAATGTAACATACAGTTGCCTCTGATCAAATAACAGTCTGGTCAGTCTGCATGTTGAATAACTGTAACAAAAGAACACTAAACGTAGTCAAGTACATATCAAATGTGGACCCTCACTAGTAAAACTTTTGTCTCTGAGAGCAATGTTAACTTAACGCGAGCGAGGTGAAACTCCTGACCAAACTGTTAACTTCTCAAAGCTAACAAACAACATTACCTTGCTATTTAATTTCCTCTCAAAGCCAACCAAAAGCATTTAGGCTCCGAAATATTCTACGTGAATTGCTTATCAGAAACAAATAAAATTGAGAACTTTGTATCGAACGATTCATAACTTTTCTTTATTGTGCATGCTTATTCCTCATAATAAAAAAACTCATTGAGGTATAAGTATTTGGATTGTTCCAATATCAAATTAATGTAAGAAGATATAAAAAGAATAATTTTACAACTTCGCAAAATGTTGTTTTAAGGAAATATTGACTAAGGTACAGAATAAGGGTAATTTATCCTTTTATATGACACAATTGTTCTTCAAGTTAAAGCAAATAAACAGTAATAAAGACACTTATCAAAACTTCTTTTGACGTGACAACGTCTTAAATTAGGTTGCGGCTCGGAGTCACTCATGAAAAAGTGTAACGCCCGGTAACGTTACGATGCCCGTCCAGTGGGTCCGCCGCACGGGATCCGCACGGGATAAAGCAGATAACTATGTTTATTCGTGAAAATGTGGAGTGCTTAGATTCGTCATTTACAACAACTACAACAATAAAGGTAAATAATTGTACACTGATATTTCATTATCGTAAACTATGATTGATTGATTAATTGTTAGATTGACACAAAAGTTGAGAAACTGAGTTTATAGGTTATGTCATACTATTGACAAATGTTGATAGTGTTAAGTAAATTATTAGTTTAAATCACTCTGCAATCAATCGTAATTCAGTCGATTGAGAAGAAACAGCGCGTATTGCTAGTCAAACATTTAAAATAACAAATTATAACCTCTAACCTGTCATAACAGTGCGACCAAACAAACGAACTAAACCAAACAATCACCACGCGCGGAGTTAGAATTTAACTGTGTTTAGCAAGAATTTCAAATTCCAATTTTAGTAAATGTTTTATTCAACTTTACCATTTACAATAACAAATTTTAATTAATTTCAAATTATGTACAATGTTTTAGTAAACAAAATATATTTCTATAGTTAAAATTTGTGCAATTCTTATTTTCATTCATTTCCTTGTTCCTATTGTGCAATTTAATAATATTCATATCAATAAATATTCTACCGAGAAAAAGACGTTGTCACGTAAAATCTTCGCCCGTAAAACCGACTTTACAGGCAACCATAATTTTTTTACCTTGTGTGAAGTTTTAAATAATGTTAAACTAGTATTAATTAAAATTAAATTTATATCAGAATAAAATGTAAACAATATCCCGTTAGGCCATGGAATAGGCCTACCTTCCTGCAACTTCAAAATAATTATGCAACCCTACCAATTGGTAACTTATATTGTGGTTAAGATAATTCTATGTATAATTCAACTGCTTTTCGAGATTCACTCATTATTTATCTCTGTTTTTTTTTTCATAAAGTTCAAATTTCCGAAAATTCCTCTTTTTCAAACCTAAAATCCAGAGAAAAATTATTATTAAATTATTGTATTATTTGTTTATCAAATAGTAACATAAACGCTAATAAGATAATAACATTATAGGAAGACTAATACAGGTTTATGTAATAAATTACAAACATTTTTCAACTAAAACTAAAAAAAAAAACCCGTTCCTCAGGGAAACGCAATGAACCGCAATGAATACACAAAATTTCAAAAGGTCCTAAAACATGATATTGCACAGCTACAGTATTAGCACATATATATGTCGGACGACGTCTTCCGCCTTGATGCCTTTGTTTTTCCAATCAGTATTCTCGTTGCTCGTCATTTTCGGTAGGTACACGTCATGCCGTTCTCTGCCCCAATTGTTGCAGTCGTCGCTCTTATTGTTCGTCATTATCAATAGCTACACGTTGCGGCGAACGCTGTTGAAAGTCTTGTAAACATAGAAACATCTAAATCGTGAGAGCTTTCTGCTCTGATAATGTTACTTAACGTTTTCAGGCATTTGACTTTAGCAGTACGTGTGGGACGAAGTATATGAGATTATTTTAAAGTATTGAAATTATTCATAAACGTATATTAAAATAAATATTTGCTTTTGGTTTGAATGTTCGTTACTTTATATATTTTTTTAATCGTTACTCTTTGGGATTTCTAATTAAACAAATATCAGCTGTGAGGATCGGCTTATTACTCTTGTCATGATATAAACAATATATAAAAATATAAAAACTTGGATCTGAAGCAGTTTTGCATTGCTCGAAAGCAACGTTTTCTAAAAAATCAAACCTAGCTAGATCGAGTTATTACCCTCGAAACCCACGGCATACTAAATTTCCTGAAAAACGTAGGAGCCGTTTCCGAGATTCAGATTATATATATATATATATATATATATATATATATATATAATTAATATAATTATAATAATATAATATATATAATAAATAATATAATTATAATATAAGTCTTATATACATATACATATATTTACTTATGCAGGCACGATTGCCTTTAGCTCTTTATCTTTAATTTCTTCTATACTTCTAGGGTATATATATATATATATATATACATACATTTCTTTATATAAAAAAAAAGTTTTTCAAATTCTATAACAAATTTATATCTTAGAGTTAAATTTCAGTACACTAAAAATGATATAGTTAACAGGTTTTAAAACATGCTGATGAGCAAAGCTAAGCTAGCTACAGGTATGAGCTCACAAACTCGCTGTGTTGTGAACTTTTAATTAACGTTCACCAAAACATGATCCGTCTGTGTACTCAGCAAACAACTTGCACTACTTAGTTTAAACAGGTTACATACTATTTATGTTGGTAAACCCAGTAAATCCTGAAATGAAGCTTAACATAGCATGAAAAAAACAACTTATATTTGGTTACTATTAATAACTACTATAAAACTTCTTTAAACTCCATAAGTTATAACATGTTTTTAAATATATTCATGTTAATTTAAATTAATTATTTCATATTTATGCGTGTGTATACTTTTGTGTATACCTAAGGTTTCCTAAATTTATCTACGTCACTTAGAACATATTTATTATGTATCTGTATTTAGAGTAAATAACATAACTAATGATATATTTAACATACACTTTTTCTTTGAATGTTCGCTTATTCCAAGACTTTATCCGTCGTCACATTCTCCCATTCATCACACCACAGTTAATGAGACACCTTCTTTGTGCCTGTGGAGTATAAATATCTCGAGGATAAAGCTGGCGACAGGTAATTCGAAAACTTTCGCAGTTATGACGGTCTTAAATTAGCGCTTTGTTAGCTGAAGATGCTGGTTTACAGCGAGATCCACATGGTAATATAAATAATCTTGTCCAAGTCTATATTCATAAAAAAATGCAAGTTCAAGATGTACTCATATCTATTAACTTTAGTTTTTTATTTCCATAAATCAATAAAAGCAGCTTACCGAGTAATAATATTGATAGTGATATTCATTACTTTAAGCATTTGACAGTTGTGTTGCCTTCCACAACTGAGTGAGTTAAAGGAAATACATAACTTAAATTATCATTGTCACTATAATAATGTAGTAGTCTTGTTATATATCAAAACCAGGGTGATTAATTTTGTTAATCTAAACATTTGTGTTTGAAAATATTTAAACAATTTTTATCCCAGGTTATTATCGTGTGTTTATAAACAGGTTAAACCCCATCTGTCACCAGTTACTGTTTTATAATATGACCTTTGGCTTACTGTGTTGTTTGATATCATGATGGAGTCTATCGATTAGGCTGATACCTAATTGAGGCGGCGAGAGTAAAAAAATGTCGTTATGTGTTGCTGGATTCGGAAGTTGTCTCTATCTCTTTTACTTTTCTTCTCCTGTACCATCTCAGACTTATGTCCACAAAACAGGACGATCTCGAGTACACAGAGACCGGATAAATTCAGTAATCGTAGCTTCCTAAAGATCTCATCACACGGTCTCTACGGTTTAACTTTAAAATAATTCTGACAGACTTTTGGCTATTTAAAACTATTTCAACTATGTATTTGGAGCATCTGCTCTAAAATCGGAAGCCGTAATCAAACCGTGCATGTTTTTTAATACATCCTTATACGACAATTTTGCAAGGTTGTGTAGGACATGTGCCCGAGGCAACGTAAGAGCAAACGCTTTCAATCGGTAGTTCCATACCAGCCCTCGGTGAAGTTACAATCCAAGGAATCTATTGGATTCAGTTTCTTCCTGAATAATCTATTCCACTATAACGCGGTTATAATTTTTAGGTATTATTGCTGACGAAAGCGAAATGCGTTACGTTTGATTACTGTTCGTATTCAAATTCTTTCTTGATGAATTTTAAATGCATGAAAAAACATATAAATATATGTATATATATATATATATATATTATGTATATATATATATATATTATATATATATATATATATATATATATCTTATATATAAAAATCTTGAGTCACGATGTATGTTGCCAATAAACTCCAAAACGACTGAACCAATTTCAATCAAATTTCACATATATCCGTAATTTAGTCTAACTTAGAAGATAGGATAGTTATTATCTGAATTATTCGCTTATGTCGTGAATATAAACGAATAAAATGAAGAAAAGTTTTCAAAGCGCCTGCACATTATAACCTGCAATTACGAGATAGATACGTATATTAAACAGTGAAACACTATTTGAAGGCGCTAAGTTATGATGTATAATTGTCTAAACTAAATTTGTTGGTTGAACTTAAAGGTTGAGTGGTAGACCACTTTGTAATAAAATACATTATGCATGTACAATACATTTTTGACATATTTTCTTGATCGTGACATCAAGGTAAAAATCTACATCGGGGTTGGAAATATAATTTACTTCAACCAGAAATGCTCATACGCGGGCAAAACTTACGAAAAGCGTGCGAAGCGGGAAACAGCTAGTATATATATATATATATATATATATATATATATATATATATATATATATATATATATATATATATATATATATATATATATATATGTGTGTGTGTGTGTGTGTGTATCATATTTTAATAGTGGAAAATCTGTAAATGGTTTAAATAAGTTAAAAAAATGCATTTTCTTTCAGATAAACAATGCGCTGATGTCTTCATGACTGAGATGGGCAGTGTTTATTTTTCATAAGTATTGACGGTGAGTGAACATATTAAAGCCTACTTTTCTATTATCGCCACCCTGTCTATAACATTAACTTGGCTAGACTGTACCTAAATTAGTAGTTACGTAAAAATATATCAAAATATAAGAAATTTATTTTTTGCATAATACTTTATAGAGGTATATATGGTTAAAAATAATAAAGTACTCTGACCAGTACTATTAAAGTAACGTTAAATTAATGAAATAATGTACGAAGGAAAGAAATACTATATATTATGAGTTGTTTATATACGGTATTAGTCAGCATATAACAATAAATACTATGGCTGGAGAGATGTCGACGTCTTTGGTGTTTTAGAGTACTAGGTAGTTTATTCAGTAAATAAGGTTATGTGTCCATTTAACTAATATGATACAATCCAATAGCAAAGTAATAAATAGCACAAGCTGTATCCCTGTAATTTGCTCTGAATAATAAATTACATCAAATATCATTTTAGCTATTTTTAGATGAGATGATGGTGGCTGTGGTGGGAGCTAATGCCAATTGTGACAATTTAGGAGGCAACAGTCCACTAGTTCATACAAAGAACAATACGGTCGACTTCCTGAACAATTGGAGCTGGAGTGGTAACCGAGACTGCCACTAGTACATTTGCATTATTGGACAAACTATACGACTGCAAGCCGTCCTTTAGAGTCTCCATTTTTGTGAAACGTGTGCATGTTACTTTAACTACAAAAAGCCTTTACTCTGTACAATACATTATACGATGCTACCAGACACTGCATTTTCAGTGAGTTATCTATATCTTGCTTTGTAAATCTCCAGAAACATATTTATACCATACAGTAATTGAAAGCCCTATTTCCGCAACTAATTTTGATCAATTATGTGCATTATCAAAGAAAATATGCGTGCTTGTAACAGTTTAACAAATTTGTTTGAAAGGATGCTAGGAATTTTCTTTGAGAGAATGACTTAAGATATCTCTTTGAATCCACTCAGTGACTAAAATAAAGGGCAACGTTTCTAAACATACCACTGCTCTCAACAAAATTACTCCAAAGCATTCCTTTATTTGTGTAGAAATAAATATTATAAGTACTATATTTTAAACCAGTACAATAATAAATGTGAGGAGCTATATTCAAATTTAAATTACATTACATGTATATATTATTAGCTAATTGACGAATAAATTCGATAGAATCATGGTTAGATTTGTCTTATATAACTAGACGAGTTTTACAGAAATAAAAAATCTGACATTAATCTATGTAAAATACATATATAATACCATAAATTATATTAAGATAAAAAGCACCAAAAGCGTATGCAGGTGTTGCTTCAACTGTCATATACATGTTAACGAACATATATACAAATGCATACTAATTTGAAGGTCTTTCAAAACATTATATACAGCTTGTAGACAACTGTTTCACACTCATGGGCTTAAGCACGTTAAAACTCATTTCTTTATGATAATTTGAAGAGATACATATACCCATAACTAAACAGTCAGAAAACAAACTTAAATAAGTTATTAAGTAATATACTATTTCCGTCATGGTATTAGTTGTTTTAATAAGTTAGAACGAAAACAATTTTGAGTTATAAAAAAATACCTTGGGAACATTTTCAATGAAACTAAGCGCAATTTTAATTATTACCTATCTGTTACTGCTTCTAATATTAAAATAATAGTTGCTAAGATTTCTATTGTATAATATTCTGATAATATTTATACAACTAGGTGATCCAGAGACAAATAAGTGCCAGAGGCCGGGACCTAGCGGCCGAAGAATGATATGGAATAAAGTCACAAAATCAGGGACCAGACAATTGCAATTAGATCACAGATGATGGGGGCATATAGTGTGTTATATTTCTTACATTCTTGTGAATTCAATTGAACAGGAGGTTCAGTGACGCAATTTTAATGTTCAATATGCCAGTATTATGAGTTGCAACAAAAATCAGAGTCAACAGCCGCTATATGTAATATCTTGACACAAATCTATTGAATTATACGAACCGTGTAATGATTATAGCCTAATTGGATTTCATAAAAATCTGCTTACTATAACTGACCTCATTTTGGAACTTCCGGGAGATATTTTCCTCATATCACGAATCCCAGCATCCAACACTACCTTAACCGACAAATATATTGTGTGTGAGAGCGTGCGCGCGCGGGAGTGGGTTTATGCTTTATTGCCAGCTTTTGAACACGAACACTGTAATAATTTTAATTTTAATCTTTTTTCAATATCTATGAAAGATATATGATGGTCACTATTAAAATTTTGGAAAAGTAATTTAATAGCTATTTTACAATGCAGCACAAAACAAAAATGTGTTCCAAATCACTTACAATAACGTTTCTAACTGCTTATGACTTATAATACGTATGGTTTTCGGATAGTGTACGTGAAAAGTTTTAGACTGTATAAGATTGTGGGAATAGTTGTGAACAAAATACATACCGAACTTTTTAACAGATTAACTAACATGAGTTCATTTGCAAGCCTTAAAACGTATCAAGATGGAATTCTCATTTTGGCAAAATATCTATCTCAAATATTTTAAGACATATCTAAAAATGTTTTTTATTACGTAAATTGCATGCACCACATTTGTATTCTTACAAGTTTTTTGATAACTCTTACGGTTTCAATATGGTGGCCTTTTAAAGTTATATAAGTATCCAAGTTAAGGGTAATAAGGAAATATGTTTAAGAATATAATTTTTAACTAACTGTAACTGAATCATGTACAAATCTTTACAAAGCAATGTACGCGCTCCTTACATTTGGTTTCTTGTAAGATTTAAACGTTATAGAATTTATAAATATTTGAAAGTGTTACGATTATATTAACATGTCAAAATTTAAAGTTACTGTCCCATTATTTATGTGCCAATCAGACATTTGAACTAATGATTTTTACTCAATACGACATAATAAGAGACTGCCTCGTGTGAAATGCTCCTTTCTTCTCACTACACCGGAAAGGATGTTGTAATTTGTTAACTTCGTACTGCCAAAGGAACAACAGTAAAATGTATAAATACATAGTTTTCATTCATTATTTTATCAATGAACTTGTTATGTTTTGCATGAATTACTTTAATTAAAAAATTCAATCAAATTTAAAGATATTTAGTCTTCCGATCATATGTTAGTTTGGTTATTTAAACGCGTATGTGACAGATACGGTCAAATACTAAATAATAAATGTATAATTATTATTACTATATTTATATAATAAATAAAGTAGGGGCTCTTTAATGTTATGGTAGCACATTCAACCGGCAAGTGAGAGATCCAAGTGGAGGAAGTACTTTTTGTGATTCTATGTTTATTAAAATTATATTCGTCGCAAATCAGTATAAATGTGGATATTGTACGAATGGGTTCAAAAAATAAAACACGCAATATCAATTAAGTTGAGATAAATATTCAAAATGTTGATACCAGTTATTAAAAAAAGTATGAAAAGTAAAGATAACCAAGTTCAGACTAATATTAAGGTGGTTTTATTTTCTTTTTGTATACTGATACGAAGTTTTCATAAGTACATTGATTTTTATTATTATTTACAATACATACTCTTCAATTCTGGAAAGGCTTTTAAGCAGTTGCAGGAGTAGTGTCATATTAACTAACAAGATTTCCATTAAAATAAGTAAGAACTTACTATTATTGCCTAAAAATTACCAAATTAATGCCTAATTAATTAAATTCAATGATAATTTTGGTACTTTGGCACCCATCACTCGTATCGCCATTTAGGTTGGGTTTTGTGTCTGGAATTTTGTGCCTTTGTTTCAATTCCCTTTCTTTTACATATTTTACCCGAAACGCATAGCAAAAAAGTACATAGGCCTATATTAGTTTCAGCTATATTGTTGGATGGTAAACATATTTAAAATAGCACATTATACATTTTGCTCTATAAATAATTCCTCAAAATAAACATTAAGATAGAACCAACCACGCCCTGCAAAGGTCCCAGTTATACGAGATTCAAATAATAAGTTAAAATGATTTATTAATATGTATGATATACACGAGCAAGGCAAGCTTTAATTTATTTAAAAGTTACGAAACGGAATAATCCCAAAGTATTGCAGATATTCCCAATGTACAATTGTTAGTCTCTGTTGCCAATCCAGCTCCAACTGTACAAGAAGTTGACCGTATTGTTCTTTGTGTGAATCACTGGACTGTTGTTACTTAGATTGTTACAGCAGGCTTTATTTCGCACTTCAGCCACCACTGGTGAATGATTAAATTCTGTTTATTGGAAAACCTCATCACCACTAAGTACCAGTTTCCATGAATATTGTATTTACCATCATCATAGCTATATGAAAACATTCCCCTGTTCACTCAGTAAACTACAAATCATTAGAACTTGTAATAGTATCTAAGCCAAACTATGTGACCGAAATGCTGCCTCATTATTAGAACACTGTTCTTCGCTATACCTGTAGTGTAAGATTCATATTATAGGATATAATAATGTGATACAGGATTTGAGTAACTTCGTCCAGCATTACAGTACTATAAAAATTCATGCAATGAAAGCAATGTATTCTACTTATCATAAATTGAGGGACAATACATCATACATCAAAGTTTAATGATGTCCACAAGGGTTACTCAATAGGATTTAGCTGTGAGTTAATAAGGACAGTATTTTTTTTTTTTTTTTTTTTTTTTCAACAATGATGATTCTAAGACATATCAGAAAATATAATTATTTTACTAAACAATCATAATCTTTTTAATATGTGACATATTAACACTGTCTCGAGTTAGCGAAAATAGACAGGAGGTATCGGAAGCGCGCCCCTCCCAAACTCGGAGCAAAGAATAAAATCATAACATGCCACTAGTGGGAAGAGAGACAAAGAGAGACAAGATTTCGAGTACATGATTTATAATTAATGAGGTGGCAACATCTTTACAAAAAAGTACAATGAATTGCAGCACCACGGTGCACCGCGTAACTTAAAAACTAAATAACAAAAATAAATAGAATTCCAATATTGACAATAACATAATAAATAGAAACAATAACATAATAAATAAATAATATAATATATAAATAAATAATATAATATAAATAACATAAATGACGTAATAAATAGACATGTGGTATATAAATCACATGATTTCAGGTACGGCAGTAGTAAATATAAAATTTTTAACAGGTAATTATTTATGAACTGAGGGGAGGGAAAAGGTTGTAGAATTTCTAGGCCCACTATTTTTGAAAAGTAATTTTGTTTCAAGTTTGTAGCCGAAAATTAAACAAAAATTATATATATTTAAAGCCAATTTTCGAAGGAGGCGGGGGCTTAGTTGCCTCCAAGAATCCGAATTAAAGATGAAATCCTCCCCTTCAGGTCATGTAACTAAACTAAATAAATACTGGCTAATATACTGGCCCTCCTCCAGATCTAACATCTGGCAGCGCTCCATACAACCCAATCCTCTCAAGTGGTATAAGAAGAAGGAAAAAAACATTTTGGATCCAACCTTGTTCAAGATGAATACAGACGCTCCGGTTGGATGCCGGTACAGTAGCGCTGGCAGGGCGCGGGCATTCAATTTTTGTTTCAATGTTGTTCGGGCAGACTCGCCGCACCAGTCCCGCTGACGGCACTCACGGGGACCCTATTGAATCCCAACATAACAAGTAGATATTCAGAAAAAAATATTAGTATAACCCGAGAAATAATAAAAACTTAATTATGTTTGCCACAAAGTATATATAAAATATTTAAATTTAACAAATTAAAAATAACCATCTGTAACTAACAGTACCTTTTAAATATCAAAAGACTATTTCCCAAAAATAACTCAAGGCACCAAGTATTATAGGGTACACTACTTGGTGACAATATTAAATATTACATAGGCTAGAACCGCCATACCAAATTATTCAGCTTGGTAACATTTACTTGTAAAAGTAATTTACTGTATTTTAATCATTCTATAATATTAATTGAAAGGTAGGCCTAATAATACTTATGTAATTTACAAATAATTAATTAAACAATAAAATGAAAATCATTAATGTTGCCACCCAATTTTGCACGCAACACAAAACACGAGGTAACAAAATTTGCAAAGTCTGTACCGTCTCGCTTACACTAAGTAAATACAAGGTGATTACTAAATAAATAATTTCCGTTCGCCGAACAGATCAATTTATAACGTTTAATCGGGTCAGGGATAGTTTATAAAATTATATAACCCTAAGACACCGGATAGAACAGTCGAGAGGGGTAAAATCCAGGGTTCGAAAGGGAGAGGTAGTTTCCAAGTTCAGCTCAGAACCGAATTAATGTAAAACCAAAAGCCGAAGCAAATACAGCACCGATGATCAACGGATCAACATGCTTTCATCATCGCAGACTCGGAAACGAAAGGGAATAAAGGGAAGGCGTCAGCATTTGCTTTAGGATGACTGTTCCACCACCTAAACGTCCCCTAATACGACAGTTGTTAGTTCAACTGAAGCTCGAAAACGAGGAACGCTGGAGCCAACTTACGTCAAGCGACCCAGCGGCCAAAAAAAAAAAGAAATGACAGCTAAATAAATCTGAATGCGAACACTAGTTCGCTCGAAATCACACCTAGCTCGACTAGTGCTCGAAAGTAAGGAACGCTGGTGCCAACGTACGTCAAGCGACCCAGCGGCCTCGAAAAGAATCGATGAACTAAATAAAAACTAAATGCGAACACTAATTCGCTCAAATTCGCACCTAGCTCGACTCGAGCTCGAAACTAAGGAACACTGGTGCCAACGTACGTCAAGCGACCCAGCGGCCTCGAAAAGAAACGATAAACTAAATAAATGCTAAATGTAAACACTAGCTCGCTCGAAATCGCGCCTAGCTTGCCTAGAGCTCGAAACTAAGGAACGCTGGTGCCAACGTACGTCAAGCGACCCAGCGGCCTTGAAAAGAAACGATAAACTAAATAAAAACTAAATGTAAACACTTGCTCGCTTGAAATCGCGCCTAGCTCGCCTGGAGCTCGAAACTAAGGAACGCTGGTGCCAACGTACGTCAAGCGACCCAGCGGCCTCGAACAGAAACGATAAACTAAATAAAAATTAAATGCGAACACTAGTTCACTCAAATTCGCGCCTAGCTCGACTCGAGCTCGAAACTAAGGAACGCTGGTGCCAACGTACGTCAAGCGACCCAGCGGCCTCGAAAAGAAACGATAAACTAAATAAAAACTAAATGTAAACACTTGCTCGCTCGAAATCGCGCCTAGCTCGCCTGGAGCTCGAAACTAAGGAACGCTGGTGCCAACGTACGTCAAGCGACCCAGCGGCCTCGAACAGAAACGATAAACTAAATAAAAATTAAATGCGAACACTAGTTCACTCAAATTCGCGCCTAGCTCGCCTAGAAATCGAAACTAAGGAACGCTGGTGCCAACGTACGTCAAGCGACCCAGCGGCCTCGAAAAGAAACGATAAACTAATTCAAAGCTTAACTAAATTACGTCCTGCCCGATGCTAAGGAACGCCGGTGCCAACGTACGTCAAGCGAACCCAGCG
Source organism: Homalodisca vitripennis (assembly GCF_021130785.1). Classification (NCBI taxonomy): domain Eukaryota; kingdom Metazoa; phylum Arthropoda; class Insecta; order Hemiptera; family Cicadellidae; genus Homalodisca; species Homalodisca vitripennis. Next base: position 196,933,162 of record NC_060207.1, read on the forward strand.
GCCTCGAAAAGAAACGACAAACTAAATAAAATTAAACTAAATTTAACCTAGCCCGAAGCTCAGGAACGCTGGTGCCAACGTACGTCAAGCAACCCAGTGGCCTCGAAAAGAAACGATAAACTAAGTAAAATTAAATTAAATTAAACCTAGCCCGAAGCTCAGGAACGCTGGTGCCAACGTACGTCAAGCGACCCAGTGGCCTCGAAAAGAAACGATAAACTAAGTAAAACTAAATTAAATTACGCCTAGCCCGAAGTTCAGGAACACTGGTGCCAACGTACGTACGTCAAGCGACCCAGCGACCTCGAAAAGAAACGATAATTAAGTAAAACTAAATTAAATTACGCCTAGCCCCTAAGTTCAGGAACACTGGTGCCAACGTACGTCAAGCGACCCAGCGGCCTCGAAAAGAAACGATAAATTGAGTAAAACTAAATTAAATTACGCCTAGCCCGAAGTTCAGAAACACTGGTGCCAACGTACGTCAAGCAACCCAGTGGCCTCGAAAAGAAACGATAAACTAAATTAAACTCTTCTTTACTAGTAATGGAATCTAATCCTATTCGTACTGATCTATTTTCTTGCTACACTTTATATCTATAATTATATTCTGTTAGCAGCTTAAGTACGTAATGTCATGTACTTATCCTATCGTTAGTGACTAGGCAAGTTCAGGTAAAAGCGTGTTTTGGCAGGTAAATAAGTACCTACTTACTTGCACCTTATCGTGGCGTGTGTGTGGGGGCGGCGACTCCGACTCGACGACTTCGACTGCAATCACCGACCGAAAGACAGCGACCGAGAGACAGCGACCGAGAGAGCGAGGAAGCCAGGCACAGCGTACTTACGTACTGTAGTACTCGAGTCGTCCGCTGTAAGGCGCTTCAGCCCTTGAAGCGAACTCCGGCGGATGTATCCTGAAACTCTGGCTCTTACCCGGTCGAGCCGGACCTCGTCAGCTGACGTCTCCTGCGTTGAGCTACTAGAGTATAATCGTAGGTGGAAGAAATAATAATCATAACATGTCATTAACTAAAAAATATTCTCCTCTCAAAAACATAATAAAAATTCCTTATTTACACACCCTATAAAAATGACATGTTACAAATTAGAAAACACTAGAGCAAAAATATAATAAACTTAACTGGCATAGTTAAATAAATTAACAATTTAGAACGTTATGATAGACAGGATAGAACACTTTGCGACACGAAAACGTAACCAAAGAACACAAATTACAAAATAATATATAAACTACTATTAACTAAACTACGAAAATATGTGTCTGGGTGGGAGAGAAAAACCGCCAACAAAATAAGTAAAGAGAGTGAAAAAGACAATTACCTGCCGAAAGTAGAAGAATTAGCCAGCCATGGGGAACGGGACGAGCAGTGATCAGACAGAAACACAGTTAGCTTCTGCCGAACGTGTCTGACCGCTCCGAACAGTAGCCGGTGCCGGTGAACAGCTGGTCGGTAAACAGGCAAGGTCAACCACCTGACCTCCACCAAGGCCAATCAGGCAGGAAATAATCAATACTGTGACGGAGTGAATCCCCTACCGACTGACAAGAGTGGCCGAGGTGGGAAAGGTAAAAGACAAAAAAAAATTGTCCAAACTGAGCCCCGGCACAACACATTCTGCGGTAGGTACTGATAATAGTTATTGTATGCTACATCAGCGAAGTCTGTCTGGAATATGGTCAAACTCGTGTATGCGTAACATTTCAAAAACAAGAATAACTACATTATTTTACACGATGCTTATAACATAAACACATAACAATAGTTAAAATAACTTTATTAAATATATAAGTGACTGATACCGCCACAGTTTATCTCGACCCATCTTCATGTGCACACGTAACTATTGGTTGTTTCCAAATGACACTACATGGATTGAAAGTTTTATATTTTGTCAAAGCTTTTTTTTAACTGTATGTACATAATGATAATTAGAGATAAGATGGACACGAAGGTCATACGTTAGATATTGGTGACATGGTTTTCCACACTGCCTTAATGAACAGTGTATCCCGTGTTAGAATAATTTAACAACTTCATCACTGCAATTGGAAAAGTGAATTTAGGGACATGTAATTAAGTCAATAAAGTGTATTTCCTCATCATTATATTACGTAAACTCCTATAACTAGGAAGTAGAATAATTGAGTTTTATGAATGGTTACTAATTCCTCAAATATCTTTCATTTATATCGATAATGTAAATATTTACGATATATTGAATTGTGTATATAATACTTTAATTATTGATTTGTTATAAACTATTCTGTTCTTTGCTATAGGCCATAAAAACGTTCACCTAGTTTTTTTAGCTGATCGATAATTTGGAACAAAGTTACAAAAAAACCATTAGTATGTTTTTAATTTAATTCTAATTCAAAAATATTCCAGTTTGTTTGTTGTAACACATAATAGACTATGTTATTTTATTTTATCGTGTCACACAAACAACAATACTTTTCAAAGAATACACCAATTAAATATAGTAAATGTAAAGGGTTTATATTCCATATTCACGACATTACAGCATATTGCAAGTAGCTAGTAAAGAGAACAAATCAAATCAAATCTGTTTTATTGCTGACACAATAATACATCGTATGAGAAACGTCAATTAATAATAATATCCTAAAATTTCAGTCATTCATACTATAATACACATACAGCCATACAATGTTTAAAGTCACATCTCTTTCATTCATCGCCAATGCAACCCACTTCGAACATCGGTGTCATTCTTATAATTGGGCGGCCTCCCAGTTGAAAGCCAAAAACTCACCTGCATTATAAAACGCGTGAGACACCAAGAAGCGTTTTAGGCGAGTCTTAAACGCCTTCGGCGTTGGAGCATCTTTGATTGGATTGGGCAGTCTGTTGAGGAATTGAACACCCGCTTGTGAAGGCAGGCGTTCATAAACCATCGTTCTGTGTCTACCAGTTCGGTAGTTTGAACGTGTCTCATACATGTGTATGTCTTGGTCTCTAGTTAAGGTACATTTATTCACACAAAATATAGTTGTTTCCAATATGTATAGACGTGGCAGAGTCAACAGCTGCAATTTCTTGAAAACTTGCCTGCACGACTCTCTGAATTTGATTTTTGCGATGATTTGATTTGCTTTTTTTTGGAGTCTGAAAACTCTTTGGAACTGAGTGTTAGCGCAAGCTCCCCAAAGGATCACTCCATAGGCCAGGTGGGGGTATATCAAGCCATAATACGCCGTAATCAGTACCTGACTCGGGCAGTATTTTGCTAAAGACCTCAGAACAAAGATGCCTGAGCAGATTTTGGCGAAAACATGATCAATGTTCACATTCCATGTCCGTCCTCGATCAAGGTACATTCTAAGGAATTTTGAAGAGTAGACTTCGTCCAGTGTGGAGTCAGCCATCAAGATGGCAGGTCCGCACTGGTTGCCCGCAGTGCGCTGTTTATTGTGAGGTTGAGGCTGTTGAAGTATTGGACACAGTTGTTGATATTAACAAAAGCCTGTTGTTCCAAAACTTCGCTTGATCATGCATTGAAAAAAGAGTCGTACCATCTGCAAACTGCACTGTTCTTCCATGCAGAAGCGATGATTCTATGTCATTGACATAAAGCAGGAAAAGCACAGGACTGATGATAGACCCCTGGGGGACTCCATATCTAAGATCTATTGGTTTGGATGATTTATTTGATATCTGGACAACTTGGGATCTGTGGCTTAGAAATGAGCTAAGCCATTTAAAAGGCACGACTCGATGCCGTGGGACTCAAGGAACACCATACCCATTAATAGTTCTGTTAAACACATTATATTCCAAAGCCAATTAGCTAAGTAAGCTTACTGGGGATGTTATGACAAGGTTAGCACTGGAAGACGAATGACTTGAAACACTTAGATTAAGACAAATAAACACTGGTAATATGTTAACGGCTTGCGTAAAATTACCTAAGTGAATTCTGCTTCTGTATATGGATTAGTAAAATTTGGCAAAACGAGAACAGTAAGGCACTTGCATTCTTCAGAAACTCAGTGAAATTCCTATACAGTTAACCAAAACAATAAAACATGAATTATGATCAAAAACCGACAACTTATATGCTCTTGTGTAAATTTGTTTTCAAAAAATAAAGGTTAAAATGATGAGAAAACCATATTATTTCACAAGTCTGGCCGCCAAGATTTAGTCTAGTGAAGTAGCTGAAACAGGTAGTATGCATCTAATTAGTAGATACAGAAAACCAATAAACGGTAAATAACACTCTAGGAAAAATGTAAAATTCTAATATTGACACCGTAAGACAATCAAAGAGAAGAGGCTTGCAGAGATTTGTAGCCACATAGGTGTCATTTAAGTATAAAATATACCTAATACTTTTATAATTGATTAGTGGGAACTTGTATTTTTCTTAACGCCAATAAAACAAAATAGATTTAGGAACTCAGGTTTTATAAACTGCAGGAAAATTAGTACACACAGTTTATCTAAATATAACGACCTCTACTAATACAAAACATCGACAACGGCTCGTTGTTATCACAGTCTATTACCGCGGTGTTCGAGGAGGTAAAGAGAAGACGATTTTTTTGATAATCCCTAATTGTCCTACACACAGTACCCGTTGTCTTCCTACTTCGTTCAACCGAAAATCGCGTGGTCTATATTAATTAATTTGTCAGTTCTTATGAACTAATCTTCCACTTGTATTATCAGTGCTCGAAGTTCTTGTAGGTATTATTAGTGGATTTATAATGTGTAATAAAGTTCGGATTGCTTTTATGAGTAATTACTCGTAATATGACTACAAATGTATACAAATTTGAATATTGCGAAGCTTTGAGAAGAGATTATTGAATTTGAATTTTGTGTTTTGCTCTAGTTAAGCTAAACTCAACATTTAAAATGTAATTATTAAATAAGAGTGATTGTTTTTATTGTTAAATAATTAGGTCATATGTAAATAAAACTAGGCAAAGATCTTTTGCATAAAAAGTTAAATTCCCATTAATTAATAAATATGCACCGATATATACCTACCTTATATATATGACATATTTGATTAATGCTTTTTAGACATGGCGTTGATAATGCTTTTGCCATATAATTGCCTGAAAAACTAAAAGCAAGCGTAGAAAAATTGCAAAAATACGACACAATAGAGCAATGCTATACTACATGATAAATATTTATATCAAAATTTTTGGCCAGGACATGAAATACATATGTAACAATGAAATATGTAATAAATAGTTGTATCAACTCACTATAATAGTGACAACTAAGAATTTCTATTACTTATTACTCGTACTTCTTGATTATATGAATTCATTCTTGGTTCTTTGTTTGAAGGTTATTTTTGACGATGGAAGGATTGTGAAGGAAACAGGATTTTTCCGGACATTTGCCATCGTTAAGTGAAACAAGAAAACAGTAACACTACGTTTTCGAGATCTGCAATCTGATCTCTTCTTCAGGTAAAGAACTAACCTAATACATAATTACAAACTAGGTTAAAATAAACAAAATCTTACTAAAGCGTTGTGGCACGCCTGAGTCAGGAATCACAACCTACAATGTTTGTATGTCAACTTCACTAACACTAAAGACATGCACTTAATAAAAAAACTATACAAAACAACAATCATTAAACTAAACTACGGAATACAGGTCACAATATGTCTTCACTCGTCTACTAACCATTTACGACTGACCAGAGGGGGTAGCCAATGGTAATCGTGACGGCCGGCTAAAACAAGAAGGCGGAAATACAAGGGAAGGGGAACAGGAACCTTCTAGGGGAAACAGGGCTACTGTGGTACTTGACTCAGTAGCGTATAAAGAAAGATTGCGGAAACTTTAAATACTGGCAAATATACAGTTTTAAATAAAGACCCGACTGATTCATTTGAACGCAAAGTAGCAAACACCTTAAAGAAAACATAAAGAATTTTTTTTCAGATAAATTTAGATCTAAATTAACTCCTCACCCACTCCAAAATCCCCCATATGTATGGCCTTCCCAAAATCCACAAACCTACCATCCCTCTCCGGCCCATCATTAGTTCTCGTGATTCACCTTGCAGGGAATTGTCTAAAGTCCTCTTGGACATCTTAACACCATTGGTAGGAAAAACTGACTCTTTCATCAAAAATTCCAGGGATTTCGTAGAGAAGTCAAAATCCCTAAAGTTGACTGAAACTGACAAACTGGTAAGTTTTGATGTCGAAAGTCTATTTACTAATGTACCAGTTCCAGAAACTCTCGGAATTATTAAATCACGTCTCAAAGAAGACCAAAACATTAAAGGATTAGAACTAAACTTCCCGTGCCAGTAATTATGGAACTGTTAGAACTATGCACTCAATGCAATTATTTTGAGTTAGAGGGTAAAATTTACCGTCAAGATGAGGGGATGGCAATGGGTTCTCCACTGTCTCCCTATTTTCGCCAATATCTTTATGGAGGAATTCGAGCGAAAAGCTTTGGCTTCAGCTCAGTTCAAACCGAAGATTTGGTGGAGGTATGTGGATGATACCTTTGTTATTTTTTCTCATGGAGACATTGAAATTAAATAATTTTTTGAATCACATTAATAGTATTTCTCCTTCCATCCGCCTCACAATGGAAGTGGAAGTCCAAAAACAAGCTTCCCTTTTTGGATGTGTGTGTATTAAGAGATAGGGATGTCCTTAAGACAACTGTTTTTCGAAAGATAACACACACAGGAAAATATTTAAATTATCAATCCAACCATCAAAAATCTGTCAAAGAAGGAGTAGCCTACTCGTTGTTTGATAGAGCAAAGAGCTTGTGCTCAGATAAAGATGGACTAAAAGAAGAATTTAAGAAAATTGAATCGGATCTCAGAAGCAATGGATACCCTCAATTAGTAAATTAATAAGTGCAAACGAACCAGAAGAATCATTCCTGAGTCAGAAAAACAGAATTGTGATAAATTTGCGTTTATGTCAATCCCTTATGTGCCGGGATTATCGGAGAAAATTAGAAGAGTAGGTAGAAAGTACAACATTAGAACCGCGTTTAAAACACACAACACTCTTAGACAAAGTCTCGTAAAAACAAAACCAAAAAATGGCACACAGGATTCCAAAAAACTGTGTTTACAGTATAAAATGTAGCTGCAATAGGGAATACATAGGCGAGACAAAAAGACCACTAAACATAAGGATAAAAGAACACAAAGAAAACACGAGAAAGGGTTTCACAGAAAAGTCAAAAATTGCACACCATTGTTGGTCCGAAGACCATCATATGAATTGGGATGAAGCCCACATAATACATCGGAACCACATTTCTTCAAAAGGAAATTAATTGAGGCAACATACATTAAATTGGCAGACCAACCAATCAGTCAACCATCAGTCGAGATTAGGCCGCTTTGGTTGCCAATTCTAAAAAATGAACTAAAGAGAATACCAAAAGTATCAAACGGATCGATATTTGCAATAAACCAATGCGGAGTCACAATATGGTTTTAAGAAGTTCATCTCGCATGAACCAATAATAACGAAAAGGCCCATTCCTGTTCCCCTTCCCTTGTATTTCCGCCATCTTGTTTTAGCCGGCCGTCACGATTTACCATTGGCTACCCCCTCTGGTCAGTCGTAAATGGTTAGTAGAACGAGTGAAGACATATTGTGACCTGTATTCCGTAGTTTAGTTTAATGATTGTTGTTTTGTATAGTTTTTTTATTAAGTGCATGTCTTTAGTGTTAGTGAAGTTGACATACAACATGTAGGTTGTGATTCCTGACTCAGGCGTGCCACAACGCTTTAGTAAGATTTGTTTATTTTAACCTAGTTTGTAATTATGTATTAGGTTAGTTCTTTACCTGAAGAAAGAGATCAGATTGCAGATCTCGAAACGTAGTGTTACTGTATTTTCTTGTTTCACTTAACGATGGCAAATGTCCGGAAAAATCCTGTTTCCTTCTCATTCTTGGTATTGGTTAATTAACACATAATTATGAGGAAAAATATCCAACACAATAATCATGATCCTAATTACTAAATTACTAATTTCAATTAAATAAAAATTGTTGTTATTTCAAATATTTTTGGACTATCATCTACTACAGTTAAAGAGCATAACTTCAATCAATTGTTTTCAGTTAGTACTGTATAAATATATGTGTGTACTGTACTGCTTGAACACTGGTATGTTATATTCATGTGATGTTGTGGTTGAGGATATTATTGACGTGACCAAAACTATGTAGTCTACTGTTACTTAAAATACATATTATATGTTATTTTCCTATCTATATCACAAATGTATACGTTTTATTAATTAAGTTTTAGGATAAACCAGAAAATATGCATGCTCATAAACCTTTTTTACTCACAAAGGAGAATGATAAATGGACACGGTCAACTAATGACTCATTAATTTTATCACATATTACCCCCTCCTTTATATGCATTTAGTAATTGATAAAGTAGCTGGGTTGTGGGAATAGAGGTAGACACACATTATGTACATACAGTTCAAAAAAGCTTTGACAAAATATAAAACTTTCAATCCATGTAGTGTCATTTGGAAACAACCAATAGTTACGTGTGCACATGAAGATGGGTCGAGATAAACTGTGGCGGTATCAGTCAGTTATATCTTTAATAAAGTTATTTTAACTATTGTTATGTATTTATGTTATAAGCATCGTGTAAAATAATGTAGTTATTCTTGTTTTTTGAAGTGTTACGCATACACGAGTTTGACCATATTCCAGACAGACTTCGCTGATGTAGCATACAGTAACTATTTTTGTATTCCAGAATTTCTTGAAATAATTTAGTTTTTTATCATGTTGTCAGTTAATTCTGTCTTATGGCCATAAAGTAACAGAATTTATTTATTTTGTAATAACTATCGGTGCTAAAAATAGATAATTGGCTGTGGATGAAATTGTAAAAAAGTTGATCTTTCTTGTGAATGGAGATGAAATAAATCAAATGGGACAAATCTGTGATTTTGTGTTAATTTTCTCTCTCTCTCTCTCTCTCTCTCTCTATATATATATATATATATATATATATATATATATATATATATATAATATATATAAAATATAAAATAAGAATTAACTTTTGTGGATTTTAAGAAATCATATCTATCTGTCATGGAGAACGTATTTGGGGAATTCAAGTGAGAGGCACAGTTTATACAAAAACCTGTGCGCCTAATTTTATTAACTGGTTTTTGTATTTTAGGAAAACTACAATCTTTATCATTTAATATGAATAACAACTTTACTAACAACTTTTCTGTGATATTCAAGGCATGATAAACTTTGTTGTTAAATTTTCCATGATTAAAACGATGAAGTTTTGTCCAATTTAAACAATCATAAAGAGCAACTACATTTTAGTTAAATAAATGCGCCTGGAAAAGAAAGATTACTTTGTAATGTAAATGTTTGTGAAGCTAATGTAAACGAACGAGGGATGTAAATTACAGGTGTTTTCCATAAATCAAGTTTCAAAGTGGCCAAAGGGAGCGTTTGAGTCGGAGAATTTACTTTTATCGCCTGAGCTCAGGATATTGGCCCGTTACTGTTGCAATCAGCACTCACGTTTAGTGGCAGTGGGAAGAAACGGACACTTCCGATCGCAGAAAATCCATTTTTCTTTGTTTGTGTTTAAATAAAAAAAATTAAATAAACAACCTACTTATTTATTTAACTACAAACTTTAATCATATAACGATCAGTTGAAAGTATATTATATTATACTTTGTATACAATACAATTATATCATATCTATTAATTTGTGATATAGGTAATTATATACCAATTGCTTTAAACTAACTTAGCGTAAGTACCTGTTACAAAAGTTTTACTAAAATGTCACATTGATACATTAAAACTATTTTAATGGTGTGCTGAAGTTAGGTCTCGTCACTAACTTATAAAATTATTTTAAAGGTTATAATTTTTCTGGATGAATAATTACATATGTTATTCCTAAAAATTTCATAAATACGATAAATGACAAAACCTAATATTTTTTATACAGCTTGCTTACAAAATTATTTCTTCAGCTATATCCTCATTCCATGAAGTTTCCTAAATGACCAATGTAAAAAGATTCACTAACGCTCAGCCATATCCATTCAGTAACATTCACCATCATCGAAATCAGAAACCATCATAAGAAATGTAGCTTCATGCACAATATTTCTAGTACAATTTATAGGTCGGTTCATTTCCGAGATATTTTGCAGACAGGCAGACAGAGAGACATAGATGATATTTTTCCAGCCACTCGATGATGGGCTTGGCTAACGCTCAGACAATTATTAATGCAAATTAAGCCGTTAATCCCGTTTTAAATAGGTATTAAATATTTTTTAAATTGGTATTTAATCACAGATATTTTAATATATCAGGCTTCATAAATTATGCACAAATGCTTGAAAATGAATGAATTTTAAACAAAGTAATATGCAATCTCTTTTTTATTTAAATGTAATAGAATTGTATAGGCAAACCAGAATAAATTCAATTATAATAAACTTTATCTGTTATGTGCTTATTTATTACGTACTTAAATTTGTGCCTGATTTATATTATTTATAATCTTTATGTAAATATAATTGACTACTTAGTCATATTTTTTTAATAATAAAAGTCTTTCAAATGTATGAATATAATGCGCAGAATGTTTGCTTTATTTAGATTAACACTCGTGTACATAAATATTTAAAAACAGTCCTAGTTCTAAAATTTTTTAGCAATACATTAAGTGCTTAGTTAGTATCACATATATATTTAAATAGTATTTTTTTATTACTATACTAATTGAAACTGATAAACTTTAAGTATAATTAATGCCTAAGTATATTGCGATAAGGATTGTGGCACGAATAGTAGATGAAATGGAAAATGAAGATAAATTAGCTATTTAAAAACAAATTATGAGGCAATGTACTTGACTTGCAATTAAGCTATGCAAGCCTAATTTAATATGTGTGGTATATGCGGTTCTGCGCTTGCTCAAATTACAAAAATATATTTTCTGTGTTCCTCATTAAAGTGTTAGTCCTTGGTAAGTAAACAAAGGCGTGATATATTATCTCACTTTATCATCATTTCCATATATACAGGTTCTGGAATTTATAAAATGACACGGTTACTGTTTGCTTTTAATTTTGAAGATATAATTGCTTACATTCAAACACTCACGCGCACAATTACGAGACTGCTTGCACTAATTGAAGAATGCTGGCATCTGCCACTCAAATTTTTACTCCAGGCAGATATAGTTCATACGCTCACTCTAAGCAAATTTAAAAGTGCACAGTAAATAATAAAAGAATAAAAAGAAATACAATAAAGATACTCCAAAGTTTCAGAAAATATCTATGAAACGATATACCTAAAATAAAAAAATGAAAACAGTGTTTGTACCATCTCGTATTATTACTGTTAACCAGTCTTTAACTCATTTATATTTTAATATTTTAATTTTTCTGTTTTTCTTATATTACATTTTTATAGATTTTGTGTTGAACAAAGATACAATTTCTGACTGACTTCAATAAAATTGTAAAGTTATTTTTAAAATTTACAAAATTAAAAAAAAAAATTATATTCTAATATCAAGAATCAGGAATAGTTTAAAAAAAAGTCTGATGGCAAACTGTTAGGTTTTTAAGATCAGCTTTCCTTATTAGCTTTTATTGTGATTTTAATGGTTTTATTTCTGCGTTTAAAGCGATTGGTAAATCGAAAATCCAAAATGATGAATAATAGGCAAAATTCATTTCAAATAATTTGTCGATAAAAATTATTGTTCCTCTTTTGTTAATATTTCATTAATACATATAATTAATTATTAAATATCTATTGGAACTTGTAATATGACAATTTATCCGTTAAATGTAACCGACAGATAGAGTGATCATGACTTAGAGACATTTTGTCATCATGTTCCTTACGGGACAAATAAAAAAATAAAATTTTAAAAATCACGTTATAATAAAAAACAGCAAACGCAAAAAAATAATGTTAACTAATCATCCTTACGAAACCATAATGTTACAGATACCTGCATTTATCATATTATCTGAAATTAAAGCTCAGTTAATGACATATTTTCATTAGTAGCGTTTTAAAGATGGAGTTATAAAATTACTGTATCCACATGCCTAGGTTACACTATAGATGTTATCTAATTTATGGAGTAAAATTTTTATCAGAGAGGGAATAAGGAGATAGAACGAAGATGGCGTGAGGCTGCTTAGTACTGAATATAAATGTAACAATGGTAATATTTACGGTATTGACAGTATCTCAGATTTTTAAATATAGCTATCTATCTTAAGTTAACCACAGGAAAAAAGGGAGGCCAATCGAAAGCTAGAGGATTTTGAAGAGAAGCCAAATAATTCAATAAAATATACTTTAGGTTAACAATGTATTTTAAACGTATGGATAGTTAATAATAATCATAAACGTTTTATAAAGGACAATAGTCAATAATTGCCTATGTGTCAATAAAATTGTGCATTTTAAAATATTATAACTCACAGGAAATCATAGTGTAAAATAGGTTAGTTTACAGTAAAAAGTATGTAAATTTGGAATATTAGCATATATTTTAACAGAATTTAACAAAATAAATATCTTGAAGAAACATATTGTATTAAAGAAATATGAATATATTGTAAATTTTTAGATATTAATACACCTTCTTGACAATTATCACAGCTGGATCTTATTGCTACACAAAACACTAACAAGGAGAATGAAAATTTAACATACAGTTGCCTGTGATCAAATAACAGTCTTGTCAGTCTGCATGTTGAATAACCGTAACAAAAGAACACTAAACGTAGTCAAGCACATTTGAAATGTGGACCCTCACTAGTAAAACTTTCCTCTCTGAGAGCAATGATAACTTAACGCGAGCGAGGTGAAACTCCTGACCAAACTGTTAACTTCTCAAAGCTAACAAACAACATTACCTTTGCTATTTAATTTCCTCTCAAAGCCAAGCAAAACCATTTAGGCTCCGAAATATTTCGCGTGAATTGCTTATCAGAAACAAATAAAAAAAAGAACTTTGTATCGAACGATTCATAACTTTTCTTTATTGTGCATGCTTATTCCTCATAATAAAAAAACTCATTGAGGTATAAGTATTTGGAATGTTCCAATATCAAATTAATGTAAGAATGTATAAAAAGAATAATTTTAAATCTTCGCAAAATGTTGTTTTAAGGAAATATTGACTAAGGTACAGAATAAGGGTAATTTATCCTTTTCTATGATACAATGGTTCTTCAAGAGCAAACAAACAGTAATAAAGACACTTGTCAAAACTGATTTTATCTCTGTTTTTTATTTTTTTTATTTTATTTTTTTTTATAAAATTCAGATTTTCCAAAATTCCTCTTTTTCAGACCTAAAATCCAGAGAAAAATGATTATGAAATTATTGTATTATTTGTTTATCAAATAGTTACATAAACGCTAAAAAGATAATAACATTATAGGAAGAATAATAAAGGTTTATGTAATAAATACAAACATTTTTACAACTAAAACTAAAAAAACCCCGTTTCTCAGGGATTGCATTTCCTCAATGAATACACAAAATTTCAAATGGTCCTCAAACATGATATTGCACAGCTACAGTATTAGCACATATATATGTCGGACGACGTCTTCCGCCTCGACGCCTATGTTTTTCCAATCGGTATTCTCGTTGCTCGTCATTTTCGGTAGGTACACGTCATGCCGTTCGCTGCCCCAATTGTTGCAGTCGTCGCTCTTATTGTTCGTCATTTGAGTAGCTACAAGTTGCGCCGCACACTGTTGAAAGTCTTGTAGAGGTCGAAACATCTAAACCGCGAGAGCTTTCTGCTCGTATAATGTTACTTAACGTTTGCAGACATTTGACTTTAGCAGTACGTGTGGGACGAAGTATATGATATTATTTTAAAGTATTGAAATTATTAATAAACGTGTATTAAAATAAATATTTGCTTTTGGTTTGAATGTTCGTTACTTAATATATTTTTTTAATCGTTACTCTTTGGGATTTATAATTAAACAAATATCGGCTGTGAGGATCGGCTTATTACTCTTGTCATGATATAAACAATATATAAAAATATAAAAAATTGGATCTGAAGCAGTTTTGCATTGCTCGAAAGCAACGTTTTCTAAAAATCAAACATAGCTAGATCGAGTTATCACCCTCGAAACCCACGGCATACTAAATTTCCTGAAAATCGTAGGAGCCGTTTCCGAGATTCAGATTTTATATATATATATATATAAGAATTACTCGTTCAAAGGTATGAAATAATGATCCATTTCTACATACTATTTGAACTTATAGTAAAACTAATATCGATTTACAGAACGTGAAAAAAAATATTTCAATTATGGAGGCACTTTTGCCTTTAGCTCTTTATCTTTAATTTCTTCTATACTTCTAGGGTATATATATATGTATATTTCTGCATACATTTCTTTATAATATCAAAAAAAATGTTTTACAAATGCTATAACAAATTTATATCTTAGAGTTAAATTTCAGTACACTACAAATGATATAGTGAACAGGTTTTAAAACATGCTGATGAGCAAAGCTAAGCTAGCTACAGGTATGAGCTCACAAACTCGCTGTGTTGTGAACTTTTAATTAACGTTCACCAAAACATGATCCGTCTGTGTACTCAGCAAACAACTTGCACTACTTAGTTTAAACAGGTTACATACTATTTATGTTGGTAAACCCAGTAAATCCTGAAATGAAGCTTAACATAGCATGAAAAAACAACTTATATTTGGTTACTATTAATAACTACTATAAAACTTCTTTAAACTCCATAAGTTATAACATGTTTTTAATATATTCATGTAAATTTAAATTAATTATTTCATATTTATGCGTGTGTATACTTTTGTGTATACCTACGGTTTCCTAAATTTATCTACGTCACTTAGAACATATTTATCATGTATCTGTATTTAGAGTAAATAACATAATTAATGATATATTCAACATACACTTTTTCTTTGAATGTTCGCTTATTCCAAGACTTTATCCGTCGTCACATTCTCCCATTCATCACACCACAGTTAATGAGACACCTTCTTTGTGCCTGTGGAGTATAAATATCTCGAGGATAAAGCTGGCGACAGGTAATTCGAAAACTTTCGCAGTTATGACGGTCTTAAATTAGCGCTTTGTTAGCTGAAGATGCTGGTTTGCAGCGAGATCCACACGGTAGTATAAATCATCTTGTCCAAGTCTATATTCATAAAAAAATTCAAGATCAAGATGTACTCATATCTATTAACTTTAGTTTTTTATTTCCATACATCAATAAAAGCAGCTTACCGAGTAATAATATTGATAGTGATATTCATTACTTTAAGCATTTGACAGTTGTGTTGCCTTCCACAACTGAGTGAGTAAAGGAAATACATAACTTAAATTATCATTGTCACTATAATAATGTAGTAGTCTTGTTATATATCAAAACCAGGGTGATTAATTTTGTTAATCTAAACATTTGTGTTTGAAACATTTAAACAATATAATCCCAGGTTATTATCATGTGATTATAAACAGGGTAAACCCCTTCTGTCACCAGTCACTGTTTTTAATATGACCTTTGGCTTACTGTGTTGTTTGGTATCATCATGGAGTCTATCAATTAGGCGGATACCCAATTGTGGCGGCGAGAGTAAAACAATGTCGTTATGTGTTGCTGGATTCGGAAGTTGTCTCTATCTCTTTTACTTTACTTATCCTGTACCATCTCAGATTTACGTCCACAAAACAGGACGATCTCGAGTACACAGAGACAGGATAAATTCAGTAATCGTAGCTTCCTAAAGATCTCATCACACGAATCTCTACGGTTTAACTTTAAAATAATTCTGACAGACTTTTTGCTATTTAAAACTATTTCAACTTTGTATTTGGAGCATCTGCTCTAAGATCGGAAGCCGTGATCAAACCGTGCATGTTTTGTAATACATCCTTATACGACAATTTTGCAAGGTTGCGTAGGACATAAGTGCCCGAGGCAACATAAGAGCAAACGCTTTCAATCGGTAGTACCATACCAGCACATTCCACTAAAACGCGGTTATAATTTTTAGGTATTATTACTGACGAAAGCGAAATGCGTTACGTTTGATTACTGATCGTATTCAAATTCTACATTCGTATTCAAAATATGTGTGTGTGTCATATTTTTATAGTGGAAAATCTGTAAATGGTTTAAATAAATCAAACCATTTTTTCAGATAAAGAATGCGCTGATGCCTTCATGACTGAGATGGGCAGTGTTTATTTTCCATAAGTATTGACGGTGAGTGAACATATTAAACCCTACTTTTCTATAATCGCCACCCTATCTATAACATTAACTTGGCTAGACTGTACCTAAAATATTATTTACGTAAAAATATATCAAAATATAAAAAATTTATTTTTTGCATAGTACTTTATAGATGTATATATGGTTAAAAAATAATAAAGTACTCTGACCAGTACTATTCCAGTAACGTTAAATTAATGAAATAATGTACGAAGGAAAGAAATACTATATATTATGAGTTGTTTATATACATTATTAGTCAGCATATCACAATAAATCCTATAGCTGGAGAGATGTCGACGTCTTTGGTGGGTTTTAGAGTACTAGTTAGTTTATTCAGTAAATAATATTATGTATCCATTTAACTAATATGGTATGATCCAATAGCAAAGAAATAAGTAGGAAGAGTTTCTTCACAGTAATTCGTTCTTAGTAATAAATTACATAAAATATTGTTTTAGCTAGTTCTAGACGAGATAGTGGTGGGAGCAAATGCCAAGTGTGACAATGTAGGTGGCAACGGTCCAGTGTATTACACAAAGAACAATACGGTCGACTTCCTACAATTGGAGTTAGAGTGGTGACAGAGAATACCACTAGTACATTTGCATTATTGGATACACTATACAATTTTTGAAAACCGTAATTTCCAGTCTCCTTTTTTGTGAAACATGTCTATGTTACTGAACTAAAATAATTTAACTCTGTAAAAGGCATTATAATATGTTACCATGCACTGCATTTTGAGTGAATCTCTTGCGTTGTAAATCTCCAGAAACATATTTATACTATACAGTAATTGAAAGCCCTATTTCCGCAACTAATGTTGATCAATTATGTGCATTATCAAAGAAAATATGCGTGCTTGTAACAGTTTAACTAATTTGTTACAAAGGATCCTAGGAATTTCCTTTGAGAGAATTACTTAAAATATCTCTTTGAATCCACTCAGTGGCTAAAATAAAGGGCAACGTTTCTCAACATACCGTTGCTTTCAACAAAATTACTCTAAAGCATTCCTTTATTTGCGTGGAAGAAAAATTTATAAATAATATAATTTAAACTAATACAGTAATAAATGTGAGGAGCTGTATCTTTACTTTCTGGTATATATATATATATATATATATATATATATATATATATATATATATATATATATGGATTGTTTATTATATATATATATAACTGAATGGGGTTTAAAGAAATAATCTATGTGAAATACATATATAATAACATAGAAAACAATTGGATTACATTAAGGGCCAAAAGCGTATACAAATGTTGCTTAAACTGTCATATCAATGTTGACGGAAATTTATAAAAGTGTATATTGATTTGAAGGTTATTCAAAACATTCTATAAAGCTTATAGGCGTTTGTTTCACACTCATGGGTTCAAGCTCGTTAGAACTAATTTCCTTATGATAATTTGAAGATATATAGATACTTAGAACTAAACAGTTAGAAAACTAACTTAAATAAGTTATTGAGTAATAAACTATTCCCGTCATGGCATTAGTTCTTTTAATAAGGTAGAACGAAAACAATTTTAAGTTATCAAAAAATACCTTGGGAACTTGTTTAATAAGAAGTGAAATAACGTTTTCTATGAAACTAAGCGCAATTTTGATTATTAAAAATCTGTTACTCTTTCCAATATTAAAATAATAGTTGCTAAGATTTCTATTGTATAAGATTCTGATGCTATTTATACAACTAGGTGATCCAGAGACGTGGCTGAAGAATGACATCGAATGAAGTCACAAAATCAGGGAACAGACAATTGCAGGAATATCACAGAAGATGGGTGCAGATAGTGTGTCGGACACAAACAGTCTTGTGTTTACAGTCTTCTGGATTTTAATGGAACAGGAGGTTCAGTGACGTGATGTTCAATACACAGGTCTTTTGAGTTGCAACAAAATTCTGAGTCTAAAGCTGATATATGTAATATTTTGACACATTTATTTCAATAATATAAAACGTGTAATGATTATAGCCTAAGTGAATTTCATAGAAATCTGCTTACTGTAACTGACCTCATTGTGGAAGTTCCGGTAGATATTTTCCTCATATCACGAATCCCAGTATCCAACACTACCTAAATCGATAAATATACAGTGAGTGTGTGAGCTTTATACTATAATGCGACCTTTTTAACACAAAAAATGTAGTAATTTTTAAATTATCATATCAAAACTTGGTAAAAAGGCAGTATTTTCACAAATAAGATGAATAATTTCGTCATTTAGTCAAGCAATGATTTATGATGGCCTCCATTCTCATTCAACCTACAACCTTAACTTAACTAATTGGTAACAGAGGCACAAAAATAGCTTAACCAAAAATTATAAGTATATATAAAAAAATTTTGATCTTGTAATTTTTTAATTATCTTTTAAGGTCTTATGGTGGTCTCTTTTCAGATTTTGGAAAAGTAGTTTAATACCTATCTTACATTATAGCACAATATAAAAAGTGTATCAGAATCTCTTATACAACGTATGGTTTTCGGATAGTGGACGTAAACAGTTTTAGATTGTATAAGGTTTTGGGAATAATTGTGAACACAATAAATACCGAATTGTTTAATAGATTAACTTGCATGAGCTCATTGGCCAGCCTTAACCATTAAAACGTTTTGAGATGACATTCACCTTTAGGCAAAATATCTATCTCGAATATTTAATATATGACTAAAAATTTAAATTAATAAATAAATTTCAAGCACCTCATTTTTATTTCTAGTTATTATTATTAATTCTTATGGTTTCAATTTAGTGGTCTTTAAACGTTAAATAGGTATGCAAGTTAGTGAAGCGTATTAAGAAAATATGTTTACAAATATACATTTAGACTTATTTCAACTAAATCAAGTCCAAATTTTTATAAAGCAGTGCACGTGCTCTAAACATGTGTTGCCTTGAATATTTCAAAATTAGACATTCTATATGTTTAAAAGTGATAGGATTATATTAACATGCCAACATTAATATTTATTGTCCCATTAATGATGTGTCAATCACACATTTGAACTAACATTGCATACTCAATAAGACATTATTAGAGACTGCCACATGTTAAAAGTTTTTCGTTTCTTCTCGCTAAACCGGAAGGATTGTTTGAAATTAGGAGGATTTATTTTGGTTTCAGTCAAATCGTGAATAGTAAAATTTATGAATACATTCTTTATTCGTTTATTATTCTATCTACGAATAGGGTAATTTTACGACTATTTAATGACATACGAGGAACAAAACATATTACGGATATTGATGGTTATTACTTATACTTTAAATCAAAATTCATCAAATTTATATACTAATACGAATACAAAAATATGTTTTATGGTAATCTGTGATGAGAGCAATAGTATGGAGGAAAACGTAGTACTACGATGTATTTAGTGGACTAAGACTAAAGGAGACAATTGAATTTATTCCTTCAAATGGAATTCCTTGAAAGATTCGTCCCAGAGCAGTTTTAATGTGACTTGTAAGCATGGCTTCTAAAATTAAAACACGGAATTAGAACTAAGGTAATTAATTTTTTTATGTATGAAAAATAATTAAAACCAAGTTCCGACAAATAGAAAGGTGATTTTATTTTATTTTTGTATACTGATACTTGTTATTCTAAGTGTATTGATTTTTATTATTATTATTTATAATAGATGCTCATGAATCTTGGAAAAGCTTTTATGCAGTTGCAGGAGTAGTCATTTATTCAGTAACGTACGTATTGTATTAAAACCAGATTTCCATTAAAATAAAATATAAATTACCAAATATGCTTAATAATTACGTACATAATTGTTAAAGACAATACTTATTTTGCCATTTTTGCACTTATTGCTCGTAAGGCTATTTAGATTGGGTTTTGTGCATTATATCGTCTGTTACGAAATAAAGTAATATTTATATTTAATTTCTTTTACATCTTTTACACGATACACATAGCAAAACATGAACATATATAAGTTTCAGCTTAAGTGGTAGATGGAAAAAATATTAACAATACGTTTAAGAAGTTCAGTATATTTTTTTTTTTTCAAAAAAGTAATTCCTCTAAGTCTAAGCCTGATAAAACCAACCACACCTAGCAGAATTGCCAGTTATACATTCAAATAATAAGTTAAAATGATTTATTATTATATATAATATATACGATCAAGGCAAGTTTTCAATCATTTAAAAGTATATATATCCCACTATATCATAATCCCAAAGTATGGCGGATATTCCAAATGTACCAGTGGTAGTCTCTTTTACTACTCCAGCTCCAATTGTACAGGAAGTCGACCGTATTGTTCTTTGTGTGAACCACTGGACTGTTGTCACCTCAATTGTAACAGTAGGCTTTATCTCGTACTTCAGCCACCACTGTTCTAGTGTATGATTGAGTTCAGTTTATTGGAAAACCTCATTACTACTAAGTATTACCAGTTTGCATAAATATTGTATTTGCAATCATCTTAGCTATATGAAAACATTCCCCTGTTCACTTAATAAAGCAATAACGCACGAGAACTTTTAACAATATCTAAGCTAAAATATGTGACCAATATTATGCTGCCTCGTTACTAGAACATTGTTCTTCGCTATTCTTGTAGTGTACGATTAATAATGCGGTACCGGATTCTATTACCTTCGTCCAGCATTTCATTATAGCGCAAAACTAACTAGTGCAACTGAGAAATATATAACAATTCATCTGAGAATAATATAATAATAATAATAATAATACCAAAGTTACAACGAGGTAAAACAGTCGATTTTCTATTGGATTTAACGACGTGCTTATCTTTCATATTAACAAAAATTTAATGAGTGTAGATAAAAGGCGTTTGACAGGTATTTGGTATTACGATTATATGTTAGTTTTTTCATATTAACGCACACGTGACAGATAAAATAAAATACAAAATAATTGAAAAAGTAAGGACTCTGTGATGTAGTGGTAGTGTACTCACCCGGTAAGTGAGAGATCCACTTTCAAGTTCCGGCAGAGCAAGTTCTTTTTGTGATTCAATTTTTATTTAAATTAAGTTAGGTTATTGCTACTTATACAAATTTAATGAATGTTTATGTATACATACATAATGGATTATGGCAATTAACCCCTTTTTTTTTGTATAGTTTTATATGTTATATGATGCATTTGTTGTAGATTAAAATACTTAGAATAGTATTTGTTCGAGGATTTTGTTTTATTGAGGTGTTTTCGTTTTGATTCAAACAGTGAAGTAATTATCAGTTATATTCTGCAATGAACTATACTTGTTCTCTAAAAAAGTACAATATGTCAGTTTTAATGTGAAGGTTAAAACGACAGTGACATATGATATTTTTTATAGACTCTAGATATCTTAACCAGGCCTTTTGACCTGCCTAATCAACACATTATCCTTATTTACTCATGTGTAAAGACCTACACCATTAATATCTTTTGGGAATACAGCCCAAGTGAACCTAGTAACTGGCTAAACCAAAATATTAATTCTTTTTTATAATGACTCCAGAAGTGGTCATGGCCAGCAATAAAAGTAAATGCCCTTCTCAGGGCAAAGCATTCAAGGCCCTGGCAAGCACATTATTGGAGCTATATAAACATTTCTTGCTGATATTCGATAAGATATAATTCGAAGAGTTGAAACTTTCAATCTTCAAATCTAAAGGAACCGTCTACTTTTAGTACTGGGCAATCAGGTGTTCGTGGACAATATAAATTACATGAACCAGAATTTTTAATTAACAAAAAAATACTATGTAATAATAAAAAAATAACTATAACTATTCAGTAATTCTAATTATCAGATTACTAATGCATATCGAGTGTCTCTCCTTCTGCAGACTAGACTATCACTGGCTTAGCAATTAGTCCTTCATTAATGTGGCATAAATATGTATTATTTGCTGTAGTTTAAACATATTTAAGTGAGATAAACACAAAACCCAAGTAGTATATAGTTAGGGTACCTAATGAGATCATAGTTTTCTTTAGCAACGTGTTTTGAATGTGTGCCAGTTGCGAAAGACATTTGACTTGGTTCATCATACATTTTTATAAAAACATATATAAATGAACACTTTTTTAAGGCTGTTACCGTACAAATATAATATGATTTCTATACAATTAGTACAGATAAATGCATTTAGATAATACGGGAAAAAACCTTTCAATGACATGTAGCGTAATTGGAAACATTGAATTGGAAAATGAAAAAGTAAAGTACAGTAAGCGAGGAATGTTACAAAGAATGGTACTGTACTTTACTAATATTAAATTTGCACCACTCGATCAAGCGTTGATAACGAACATAAAATGGGATAATTTTGGTGGATAAAGAGAAGAAAACGTAACAGGTATGTGTTTTTTTACTGCCCTTGAGTGTAAGCGCATTGCTGTCGTGCCTGTGTGTAATGAATGTATTTCTTTCTCTCTCCGCTCAATGTCTCGAAAACAAAATGAGTATTCAAGCTACACTTATATGTAGGCGTTATCAAGTTTGATGATAGTCCACAAGGGGTACTCAATAAGATTTAGCTGTTGAGGTAATAAGTAACATTTTTTATATGTAACGATGATGATAATAACAAATATCTGAAAAATTTATTATTTTGTTAAACAATCATAATCGTTTTAATATGTGACATGTCTAGGGATTGGCATTAATAACTGTGTATGCTAAATCAGCGAAGCCTGTCTGGAATACCACTATCTTCTGATATGTTGATGGTCTCTAATCTTCTTTATCCGGCCCAAAACTATTATATATATATATATATATATATATATATATATATATATTTATTTATATATTTATACTTATATATATATATATATATAAATATATATATATATATATATATAATATATATATATATATATATAATTATATATATATAATTGTTTTGTAGAAAGGTCTACTTTGCCATAAAAGATAGGCAATAGCACTCTTAGACGCATCACAAACCCTAGACTTTCACTTCCTTATGATTTGATTTGATTGTGACTATTTCTAAAAGGTTCTATTTCCTCCACTAATGAAACCATTAGTCTATTATATTTTTCCACTAATAGTGAGGATTGTAATATATCTATCTAATAAAATACTTTAAATTGACCTTGTCTCTCTAGCTTCCGATAAAGATAAATCCAATTACTTCAAGCCTTCATTACCTTGGAACTATCAGCGTTCACAAAAGGCAAACCGCCAAAATTTCTCTAAATCAAATATCAAGGAAGTGTTCATGAAATCATAATCCATGAGATAATTGTGGTATTTTATATATTATTTTAAACGAAAAAACTGATTATATCAAGGATAAGGTACCTTCTTTTTATTTTATTTTAGAAATATCAGTATTTCAAAAATATTTAGTTTTATGTTTTTAAATTATCATTAGTAATAAAATAAAATACAAAAACCGCCTTTAGTAAAAGCAAGTGTTCTAGATTCGTTGGACGGCTACAAATGCATACTGATGATCGGTGATTTCGTTATATCCAGTTCTAGCTTGTTAGTGCGTATAAGACCTAAACAAAACACAAGCACATACATTAAATGAAACTTTTTTACTGTACAACAACAGGTCTGTTTTATTTATTTTTGTCAGAGAGTTTTCAACTTGATCATTATTTATGTTAAGAACAAAAATTTTCATACTCATGAAGATTAAACAGATGTTGAATAGTGGCTATAATATTAAAAAAATATATATTGAAACCTTTATAAATAAGTGATACGTAGTCAACGATTATTTATAAGCTACAATTTTACTAAATACTAACATTTAAATGTTATTTTTGGTATGGCAGTGTATCTTAAATTATTTCAGCAATTGACTCACGTAAGAAAAGCAGAAGATGATCGCTAAACACTTTGCAGTGTTATGGAGACTTAGAAAGAGTGATTTATAATTCTTGTGCAGTTGTCGCTGCAAACCGGCATCTTCCGCTAACAAAGCGCTAATTTAAGGCAGACATAACTGCGAAAGTTTTCAAATTACCTGTCGTCAGCTTTATCCTCAAGATATTTATACTCCGCAGGCACAAAGAGGGTTCCTCTGTCACTGTGGTATGATGAATGAGAGAATGTGGCTTCGAATGAAAACTTTGAGTTCGTTACATCTTAAAAACAAATGATATTTTAGTAATAGTTGTGTTAAGAATTGCACATGCATTCTAGTAACATGATAAATCTTGTCCATGATAAATTAAATGGTTAAAAAAAATAATACTTCATTTGAAACTTTCATTATAGCATTATGTTCAGCAAAGAAAGAATTTTTTGTTGTTTTTTTTAATAAATTAACAGCGGCTTAACCTGCAACCGCTTGCTGAATAATTGGAGCACCACAGGCTATGTTGTTATTTCCCCAATCCTGTATTTGGATTGGAATCAGTTTTTATAAGAAGAAGTGAGATGGTACAAATTTATTCACTATAATTGTGACCAGTTTATATCCTGAAAGGAAAAGTTTACTTTCTTTACAGGCCTCAACTGACACAGTAGTATCGACACAGAAATGCACTCAACATCTTTATCGCCTTTATTAATACAGCCAAGGAATTATATACATTTTTGTATACTTAATCAGTATCTTGTCAGTATATTGATGGTTTTCTGCTGTATAAAATTGCACTTTCTTTATGGTGCATTTCTATGAGATTCCACTTGAGCAATTTTGGTTAAGTGCGCTTACTTGTTTCCTCGTATTTAATGACGTAGTGTAAAGATTGTTGATTCGTTTTATTGCCCAATTTCTTAAGCTATTTTTTCCTACATTTTGTTATTGATACTTGTATTCAGTGCAAAAGCTTTTATGTCTTAATTTATATAAAACATTGTGTTGTGTGATTCAATGAGCTGACGAAAATGTCCCTAACTTTACGGTAAATATATACAGTTTTACTGTTGTAAAAGAATTTAGACGTTATATAAAAATTAAAATATTTTGAAATTGTATTCTATTATTGAAGAAACGTACATGCCCGATACCATTTAAATTCGTCCAAAACGCTTGTGTGAATGTGTATTAAACATACACAAATCCATGTATCTTCACAAAATAATACATCACTTTTCAACTAATAGGATCATTTAAAACCTTTCAACACTTATGATTTATTTTGTTTTATTTTAAGTATAAGATTATAGATATTCATTTAGAATTGAAATGTCTCTTGCTTTTTTCATAATGCAGTTCAGGCACAATATTTCTTAAGCAATACATACATACATGAGCTCAATTTCAAATGCAAAAAAAATCTAAGGATGATAACAGGAAAGTCCTAAATGAATAGGACCTTAATTAGTGATACTAATTATATAGTTATACTTACTTATACATGCAATATTGTAATTTTTACTAGATAAGTTTTATTATATCTTTTTCAAAGTATATTTATGCATTGTTGAACTCTATTTAAACTAGGAAAT
This sequence comes from Homalodisca vitripennis, assembly GCF_021130785.1. Classification (NCBI taxonomy): domain Eukaryota; kingdom Metazoa; phylum Arthropoda; class Insecta; order Hemiptera; family Cicadellidae; genus Homalodisca; species Homalodisca vitripennis. The sequence goes on from NC_060207.1 coordinate 196,958,986, forward strand.
TATGTAATTAAATTAGTTATTAACGGATTTTAGTTTTATATATCTTAAAATGGTTTTTACGACTACCAACTGGAGGAATATTTTCTACACAATAGGAAATCGTATAAGTATAACTATATAATTAGTATCACATATTACTTATCACTTATTTACAATTTTATTTAAATGTCCTATAATTAGTTGGACCCATGTTCATGTCTAAATATGAAAACAATTATGAATTATATAATGAGACGTAGTCACATTCTATTCTATTTTGTTAAAAATTACTTAATTTTTACATGGATTTAGATGCCTAATTGATATTAAAGGCTGGTTTATAAAATTCTAGGCAAAATATGAAGATAATTCATCATAAAACATTACCACTTAAATATTGGTTGAGAAGACAGTTTGCTCAGCCGTTACGTTTGGCTATGATAGGCTCCGTGTGATGCTGCAAAAATACTCTTGACGCTGATGTATGGATATTGTTGATTGATTGTTTCGTGCTGTAGAATGCATTAGAAACGAGTAGTGACTTTTCCACAACAATTTCTTACCCATTGTTTCACAAAAATAACTAACCCCGTCATCCATAACTTTGTTGTCCTGCAAGTATTATAAATTGATACAATTTTAATTACAGTTTAGAGTATTTAAGGAAAGTAAAAGGTTATCATTGAATTAACTGATAATTCATCTTAAATATAGTGTGTTTGTTAGAAAATACATTCTACTTTAAATTAGTCATACTACATTACTTACTCAAATTCAGATAAAAAAATACTCGAATTGGTGTTTTAAAAATTGTTTTCTTTTTCTTTAGAAAAAATTAAATGTTCTTTATTGTATAGTTTTGAAACAGACATTCTTTTTAAGCAAAGTGGTTACTTAGTCCTCCATTATAGCAAAATAGACGTGCAGATTTTAGAATGAATAGAGTATATTTTGACTAATATTATGATTTCTGTACTTAATGATCCGACATCTACACTCTCCATTATATAGTATAAAATCTATTTATTCATTATAATTAAGATTACTTCAATAGATGAAACAGAGAGAATATTAGATCAAAAATAAAATGCTGAAAAAACGCTCTATGCTATGCTGTACTATAACTTTGAAACCAGATCATTAATAAGGAATTACGAGTAAATAACATTTGTTAGTTTAGACTGTAAGTTTACCAAAACACTTTATAGGCCCTTACAGAGTTTACATACCAACATCCAAAAAAGAAACTACCTCTTCCTATGAATACATAGAATAAACTTCGAAATTAGCCTCGTAATTTAAACATCCAAAAAAGATACTCGCTCTTCCCATGGATACATGGACTACAATTCTAAACGAGCCTCAAAATTTATAATACGAGGATAACGCTAGAAAAATTTTATGGATAACGGGTAAATTTTTTTCTATGAACAATGGTTAAAACTTTGTGTGGAAAGGACGCTACTCATTTCTAACGTATTTTACAGTTCGAACTAATCAATAAACAATGTCCATACATCAGGATCAAGAGCCTGTTCTCGCAGTTCGTTCCCGATCATATAATTTTTAATCGTTTCGTCCAACAATATATATTCTATTGGTTTAGTGATTTCTTGTGTACTAGGATGACATTAAGGAGGCTTCGGATTGAGGAAAGGCCGTTTACACTCTATGTATGCTATAAGTCGTAACAGCAGACGAGAATGTTGATGGGTATAGCAGTAGCAGGTTGAATGGATATTTCAAGCGATAATTAAACCGGAGAGTTTTTAGCAGGTAACTGTTAGCCATACCGGAAGTCAAAGTGAACGTCAACAATAGCTGTAAGAGAAAGGCGTTGGAGTGTTTTGATTTCAATGATCAATACGAGTTTGATATAGCTAGACTTAGCGCTCAGCTGACCTAGTGTAGAGAACATGGGATCGTTGAATACTGGGTCTATAAAAGATGAGTTAATAATTAGTAACTGATTTCGGATTCGATGCTTTTGGGGCGACAGAGACTTGACTCCATCTTAGTACACCCTCAGATAATTTCCTCCCTTTATTATGCCTAAGTACATATTAATACGAAGTGATCGCGATTTACAAAACACAAGAGAAATAGGTGGTGGTGTTGCCTTATACCTAAACTCTGGAACAATTTGCGAGAAGTGTTTACTGTCATAGGACATGGTATTAAAAATTTGTTTTTTGTCATGTGGTTAAAGAAACCCTTTTGTTCAACTTGTGATTTATGAGCATGTAAAGATCCTAGTTTCTATATTGTTATAAGTTGTGTTAGTGTTTTTGGAATTTTACAAATATGAATATATGTAGATGATTAATTTTTGGGACAGTTTAAGGGCGACCTAATACTATATCATATTGTATCAAAAGTAAGGGTGAATCATGGGACTGTACCGTTATTATAGTACATATATTAATTGACGTTGGAGCTAATATTCTATAAATCAGAACAACTTTTCGGAAATACTTTTTATTCCGATTTAAAGTTCACCCAAAAATTTAGCAAAGTTTACAAAATTTAGATTTGATTTTCTTCAAAAACTTCTCACAATCGGTCAAATCTAATTAAGAGTCTGATCTAAATTAAAATGAAACTAAAAATGTATACTTCTCCAAAATGGTTTAAATTAACATAATAAAATTAAAAGTTCTCTTCTCAAAATATTCAAAATCAAAATAACACAAAACTTGATATTAACTTTACGACTAAATTCTAATTTACAATACTTCAAAATTGAATTAATTCTCAGACTCTGTAATACGGGAAACTTTAGAAATTTAATCACAACAGTATAAAATAAAAGATATTAACTAAACGCTGGTACGGGACTTACTACTTTGAAGACTATGGAGGCTGAAAGGAAACTATTACGCACTTAAAGAAAATTTAAAAACTTGATTTAAATTACACCCGGTAAATTTTACTCTATATCCCAAACTAGAGGAAGAACTACTCCTTCTAAACTCGACGTCTGTACGCTGTGATCGACACTCCAGTACTGCTCCCCTTTCTCAAGCCAACCGGCTCGGGAACGTATCACCGTAGACATCTCGATCTGCTGATTTACCGCTCTAACCAACAAACAATGTCCACGCACCGCGTCTAGTTAACAAGGAGCCTACTTCCTACCGCAGCATAATGATTATAACTATGGTACAGGACTTTCTTCGACTTTTTGTAGTAGACTACTAACAGAAATAACGATAAAAAATAACAAAAAAATAAATGCAAATCATAAGAGAGAAGACCGGTTCACATCCCCCAACTCTGTCGACTATCTTCTGTCAAGTACAGTCAATGTGGTTGATTCAATTAACGGTACTGTAATTGTGAGTAATTTAAGAAAATATTGCATTCTCATTCAAATAGATTTTCTAATCTAATTTTATACACACTTTACTGTAGGAATCACAAACTGTTTTTAACAAATAGTAATTTTGTACACAGTATGTGGACTTTGTAAATGTTAACTTTAGCTCAAGTTCACAGTCGTGTAGTGCACCATCTGGCATTTGACGCTGACACAAAATTGAACCCTGGAATCTGGAGTGACGTTCATCTGAAAATAAAAATCCTTTGATGAAGTGTCCCAAAATTATCTCTTTACATAGTTTCGAAATCAGAAACACTTGGAATACTAAATATACTGAAATCTAGTAGAAGATTTATTCACATTGATTTATCAGGCATACGGTTTGGTGCACTTTATGAATTAGACACGATCTCTACAACCAGGGGAGTCCCGAGCTTTGTACATATATTGTGGATATGGTTGGGAGGGTTTGTTCAATGTGAATGTGGAAAATATAGGTTATGTTCGAAAATCTGAACAAAACAGAAATCCGAACACCCCAGTCCCAATCAGTTCAGATTGTTTACACTCTACTGTACTAATATTCGTTATATTAGTAAAATTAATATATTAGCTATTTATGAAATACCGAAATCCAAGCATGTACCACTAATAAAAATAAGATATTTAGACTATAGTTTATTCACTTATAGATGCACATGCTCCCTTTGGTTATTCAAACACGTGCGACGAAAAGAGCCAGACGTTAGCGCTCATCAGTAAATTTATTAGCTTTATTGCCCGGCAGCTGAGTAATCCAGATTGATCCCTGGTGGGGTTAATACCTTTTCGTATCATTTAAGTGTGACCTCGTATTCTATAAATTTATGGTTAACGATTAACGCGTATCTATTGAACATTCACGAAATAATATTATTGCAGTATTAGGTATTCTAGGTTTTTTGTAACACTATTCAAAATGAAGCTCAATAAAATTAATATGATACTTAAAATCTATATTTTAATAATGAAAACAATTTAAAATCTAACGTTTCAATGGTTTATAAAAATGTCTTAATAGTTTGGATAAAGTTTATTATAATAAAAATTTGTCAATTTAACACACAATCAGCAAGTGCATTTGTTTAAAACTAAATGCTTTCAAATTAACCATTATTATACATTTTGTCATTAATTTATGTACTGCTTTGTGTAATTTTTATCTCTATTAGACCTTATTATCAGTATACGGCAATAAAGCGGACCTATAAAGTAGGTTTATAGCAAGACGTAGTAATAATACACTATGGACGTTTGGAACAAATTTGCTGCATTTTCTAGGAAGATATTGAACGTTGTAATTTAATCAAATATACTGCATCAAATTTCTTGCAAGAATTAAACAAAAAATATAATGACAATCTATACGATTCCAAGAATAATTTACTGTGCGGTAACTGCGGTTAATGTTTGTAATGAACCTAAAGTGAAGCACTGGATTACTTCTCAAGGTGTATACAAAACGTCCAGGAAATCTATACGATTCTAACCATTACTTACTTTGAGGTAGCTGCGGTTATTTTATGTAATGGACATCAGGTGATTCACTGCATTATTTTTCAAGAAGCAGATATTAATGTGCAGATAAGCTACATGACTCTAGCTATAATTAACTAGGTAGTTAACTGCAGTTAACTAAGTTTCGTTAACTGTTAACATTCCAATCGATATGGTTTGAGTTGTCTAGTGTGACCATATCGTTTTCATTTCAGCGTAATGATTCATCTGAGAGTTCCAGACTAATATAAAGTAATTCAACTGTGATTTTTGTGTGTAGAATACATAAGTAAAGTACTTGTAAAATGTTTTTTAAATTATAACAAGTGTAACTGGATTATGCAGTTAAAGCTACGATTTTTAGCTACTCGCTGTGACTGTCTTTTTTATGGTACATCAATCGGTAACTAGATAATTTTATAATTAATCTTCACAAGTGGAGCGTCAGGTGTGTCACAGTTAGTAATTTAGAATCAATGTGCACTGGTCAGTTCGTATTAGGTTTGCCAAATCATTACAAAGTTAAAAAAATCTAAATATGTGGATCCAGCCTTGAAATTAGTAGATTGTTTAACCGTTACTTAAACTGTGTTAACTGGTAAATATTAAGCACGACGGTGTCTCAAACTGTACTTTTAAATTAGCAATAGTTTTTTTGTCCATACAAAATCTGTATTTTTAAGTTTTTTTCATATTTCAACGCTTGAATAATTCTTTCGTTTAGTGCAGAAACCCCTCAAGTGACTGCAGTTGTGGGGTTTCTGCAACAAACTCGGGGTACATTTATTTTTTGTGTTGAGCGATGTTGGCAGGCCGTGTCTTTTCTTGTTGCCATGTGCTCTTCACTTCCTGTCTGTTGTCAGTGGTGTACTGTGTGGTGGTTTGTTTACATGCTGTTTATACCGGGCTGATTTCTTGGTTGTTAATGTGTTGTTAAGTATAAGTTGTTGCACTGGTTATAAAGACATCGACATGAGTGAAAGTTCAGATAGTGATGGCCTTCTCAACCAAAGAGGAAAAGATGTATCACCAATCCAAACACTTACAAAAGGAAATGTGATTCGTGAATCCAGGACCAAAGGAAAAGGTTATGTTACTTACAAAGGTAAGGGAATAGAAAGCAAAGTTTGTCCTCAAAATGTTACTTGTAAATGCCCGATTAAATGTCATTCTAAGATTAATCACGAAGTAGTAACAGATATATGGGACTATTTTTATAGCCTAGAGAACAAAAATTGCCAAGATACATATTTACAATCGCTAATTGAAGCAAGAGCAGTAGGTAGACGTACAAAATCTGCAAAGAATGATGTACCGGTAACAGTTGACAATGAGTTAGATGATGAAGATTGAAAATGAACGTAGTGAGACAGTCTATAAAAGAAAACACACATTTGTGTACTATATAAAAAATAAGGGTGCTTAGTACCAGTATGCAAAAATGTGTTTTTGAAAGTGCATGGAGTAACAGGTGAACGCATAAGAAGGATTTGTAGCCTTTTACTCCAGAACAAAAGTCCAAGGGACTTACGGGGGAAAAAAACCGGAGTGGGAACTCTGTACCTGGCACTGTTTGTAATCTGATTCATCAACATGTCAGTTCTTACGATGTCAAAGTGACCCACTATGGAGGAAAGCCAAAAAAATATTTGGACGCCAGACTGAATGTTAAGAAAATGTATGAAATGTTTCTTGATAAACATCCAGATCTAACCAATGTAGTTAAGTATAACTTTTTACTACACATATTTCAAAGAGAATTTTGACTACAGATTTGGTCGCCCTCAAGTGGATGTTTGTTGTACTTGTGAAAGTCTATCTAGTAAGCTAAGAGACCCTCTTCTGTGTGAAAAGTGCCAAACGTACTGCTGTGGCAGAGATGATGGTTCATAAAAACAGGGCTAAGAAGTATTTCAAGAAATTGCAAGATTACAGTAATGACAAAGATGACGAAACTCTGGCAATATGTTTCGACTTCATGCAAAATCTACCTTTGCCGCACATTCCTGTCCAAGAAGTCTTATATATGCGGCAATTGTGGGTGAACTGCTTTTATATCCACAACCTAAAGACAAATAAGGCGAAAAATTTATGTATACCATGAGGGTGTAGGAAATAAATCACCAGATGAGGTGTGTTCGTTTCTTTTTGACTACATGAAGACTGAAGTCCCAGATACAATAAAGAAATTGGTACTGTTTAGTGATGGTCCTTTCGGACAAAATAAGAATCACACCATGATAAGATTCTTAATGGCTCTGTGTGACAATTCACATTTTAAGACTATTACATACTACTTCCCAGTGCGAGGGCATTCTTTTTTGCCCCTGTGATAGGGACTTTGGCTGTATAAAGCGCCTAAATACGGAAAGCTGACCGGATTTATACACTCACAGGAGTACATTGAACTGATACTGAGGGCTAGTAATTCTGGTAGATTCACAGTCCATGAAGTGAAAACCCATGAAATTTTAAACTTCAAGAGCTGGTGGGCCTGCATACTACAAGAAGACAGTTTCAGCCTCTGATGAATCAGCAGGAAGAGCCATTCCGAAGAAGGACAAAGAACCATTTAAAATATCCACTTACAGACAGTTCCATTTCTCCTCACATTCACAAGGGAAAGTAGTAGTGAGAGAGTTCATTGATGGCTTACGTGAGTCCACATTCACCCTCCTGAAATGTAACCAACCACCGGAGCTACCAACTGCAGTTGCCTACCCTCAAGGACAGGTAAGACATTTTTTTAATTCCTACAATTTTATTCGGAACAATTAAAAGAAAACAATGAAGTTATTTTTGTTTTACAATAATAATGAACATAATGTTATTAGTTAATAAAAATAATATCAACAGTGTATACAATTTTTTTTTAAAATATGCTGGCCAGTCACGACTTATTTTTTGCCGAATCAACAAGTTGATTTCTTGGTTACAGGTACCTATCCAAAAGGCAAAGCTCAAATGACAGCACAAAGTTGACCAACTATACCACAGGGTATGAAGACTTCTACAATGCTTTGCTACAATGGCCAACAACAGATGCCGAAATGATTGAGAGGTCCAATGAAGATGATGAGTAGGTTTAGTCCGAAAATGTATATATTTTCATGTTTTTATACTAGTTTAATGAGTTCTATCTTTGAATAAAGTGTCTTAACCATATTTTTGTTTTCCATTGTGTCCAAACCTGTAAATCTGTCAGAAAATTAGGAACCAAATTATAATTTGATTTAGAAAAACAGCTTTTATTGCAGAAACACCATAAGTGAAACAATAAAAAAATTTTTTTTTTTAAGTGGCATATCAACCCTGATGATTAATATCGACATCCACGACTTTGAATACCTTGGTAGGTAACAATGAAAACTTAGTAAATTGAAATGTTTGTTACTTTTTTTAGAAATTAGGTTTTTTTTATTTCCCTAAAATTCAAAAAATGTTGGTTATGTGGTTTCTGCAATAAACGATTCAATTCTTTTCGGCTCCACTAACTGTCCAATTATTGATTTCAAGGTATTTTATAATGCTACGTGTATTAATAATTCTAAATGTCTAAGATTTAATTGTTGACACTCAATTTTAACACAAAGACAGCTAACATCCAAGAACTAAAAAACCGCAGTAAATTGTGTTGTTATGTGATTTACATTACACACTTATACGGATTAAAACAATCGTCAGAGAAGTATTATTTTTCACGAAAAACAAAAACAGGAACACAAATATATTTTATGATGATTTTGTGCGTGTAATACGAGGCGAATACACTTTTTTTATACTCGTTTAAAAGTTAAAATAAAAAATAATGATTCATTTTGCATTTTTGTAAATATGTCGGCCAATTCTTCATAAGTCATAATTTTTTTTGTATAACGCTTAAATTTATTGAACGTTTTATTTTATTAAAAGTGGTAAACCTCTGAAATAGAAACGAAATTAATCTATACGAAATAGTAACATGTTTATATTTTTAATTAAATTTTAACGTAACACATTTTAAAGTAAACACCTGTTTAGAAGTTCAAATACATGTATAGTTACAAGTTGTATTTAGACTCAATATATATATATATATATATATATATATATATATATATATATATATATATATATATATATATATATATATATTGAGTCTAAATACAACTTGTAACTATAGATGTATTTGAACTTCTAAACAGGTGTTTACTTTAAAATGTGTTACGTTAAAAATTGTTCAGCAACCTTTGTGACTATTACTTTTTTACAAGAAATTTAAATGTTTCAAACTTAATCTTTTGTAAGCACATAATAATCTTTTGATAGTGCGTTAAAATACAATACATTCAAAAAGGAAGTTCAACTCTATTCAGTGCTGCAAACCTGCAGAAACAGAATAGTTTACTTAATGTCCCTCTTCTGTAATTAATGCACATTTAGTTAAAAATCTGTTTATATGTGTTTTTAAATAAATTATGTTTGTTTTCAACATTTTAGACATTTACTGTAATAATTTTCCAAAAAATAAATTTCAAATTCTTAGCAACTCTTAACATTAATAGGCATTAAAATATGGTTTACTAGTATTTGATAATTATTTATTAGATAGTAACCAATAATAAGATTTGAATTTTTAAAATAAAATAAATAAAGCGCTTCATAAATTATTTTAATTCGGAACAAATATAACAAATGTAGTTGACAGAAACTTAAGTATAAAACAAAAACCAAAATTAAAGGATTTTATCAAACCAAATGCAGTTCTCAATGGTTTCCGTTCACTGCAGGACCCATAATGATACATATATTCTACAGTTCAGTTTGAATAGTAAGTATTTTGTTTTTATAAGTGTAAATATAAAATTTACTCAACAAGGTTAGTTTTATTTCCTCAAATATGCGTGTCACAACGGTCTGTTATAGCTGGTTTATTTTAAACAAGATCTTAGTTATATGTGAGGTTAGTTTTCTATCCGAGGAAGACCTCGAACTTACTTTTATCTTGTATCATTGAATTATGGCAAATGTCCGGAAAATATGTTTTCATCACAGAGTTTTATATAAAGAATAACATTTATGTAAGCAAGTAGATGGAAAAAATAATATAATTTGACTTAAATAATAAAGTAACATTCAATAAATTAAATTCAGATACCGTACATTTTACCGGACCTAACTGACATTGAGCAGAGTAGGGCAGTAATATAACAGTGCATAAGTAAAAACTGTAATGTTTTTAACACTCAAAAGTCGTAATAATTTTTTAGTGCCCCTTAAAATAAGACTTTGTCTAAATAAAAGCTACAAACATGCCTCTATTGAGTAGCTTTGTTTATTGACAAAATGTCCACAGGCAGAATAGGCTACTATTAGACCACGCTAATGGGATATCTCTGTAGTACAGCCTCCGGTGTACAGAGAGGACAATGTCCCTGTTACAAGTATACTTTAAATTCTGTAACCCGCGGTACCCTGATAGAGAGATTTCCAGGAATGAGTTGTATGGAAATGCACAACGCTCTAAATTTAATTATAACATAAATATAAAGATAAAACAAATATAAATTACAAAATCTCTCCATATTATAAGTTAAAAGTTAGGAATTGTGTTAGACTAAGTATCAAATTTAATGAATAATGTAAAACTTTAACGAATTATTTTGTATTGTAATATTCAAGTAACCCAGGATGAATTAAATATATAATGACTAAAGTAAATTATTGAAAGAATCACAAAATACATCCATTATAAAGGAGTTTTAGCCTCAGTACACACATTTTTTGCATGACGTTTGTCATTCATACGTAATGAATAAATTGTTGCACTTCATTTTGAAATAAATTATAAATACATATAAACAATGTTGCAAAATGATTCATTAATTAAGATTTTTAATTTAAAAAGTAAAAAATTAATTTGGACGTATAAGCTAACTCTACTGTCTAAGTTCAAGATTTGCCATATAACTGGTTGTAGGAATATTGAACATGGATTTTTGAATATTGACTGAAACTGTTCATCTAGCAGGAGAATGCGAATTATTACATACAAAGTGTTGTAATAAATTCATTGGAAGTCCTATATTAATAAATTTATTATTTTTGCAATAACATTACATTTCATTTTCTTATGTTTTAATTAAAATATACCTCTAGGTGCTGCAGTATATAATGTTAATAATATAATCAGTTAATTAGAGCAGCTAAAATTAAAATAGCAGTTTTTGTGCTTTAGAAACAGTGCTGTCACATAATGATATTGCATATTATTAATTTCTTTGGTATTTAAAAGCAGATTATCACCCATTTATCAATTGATTATTTTAAACGTGGTATCGTTGTATATTTAGAAAAATTATCAAGCTAAAATGTAATAACTGTGCCCTCTTAACATATGATATTTTTTACAAAATTACCATTAAATATTTTAGGAAACTACTATTTTTAACATAGAGCCTCTAAAAATTTAATTTTTCTATAATTGGGCTCGTGGGATTTAAAGATACATATTCAATATCAACCAACTACAACAAGCTGCTCTTAAAATAAAATAATTTAAGTTAATAAAACAAAATGGCAACTAATTCGGTAATTATTGAGTTTTTAATATGGTATTTTTATTTGCCTTTGTCCTACAATAATATCTGTAAATATTGGGAGAGAGCTCTGGGACACTCTATATATAGCTGGTCCATGAAAAACTTCCACGTGTATATAAAGTTACAAATCTGACCCCAGTTTTGCATTTAGTGTATTATGTTCTTAAGATATAGAATTTACCTGTACAAGTACATGCCTTTATATGTTACCCAATATCTAGCAAAATTAATATCTTACTGCAAATATATAATCAGTGTTCATCTTCCTTTATTTAAAAGTCATAAAATTCTATTTATCGATAGTACCTGATTAAATCACAATACTTTGTGGCTAAGTGCAATATAAATTACTAGCAGTTACCCGCAGCTATTCTTGACGTTTGCTATTGAATAACTGTCACGCCATAGTCTTATTGTTATAATATCTAAACACTTCTGAAAAAGTGATGGCCAATGTAATATATTACAGCATCCTGATACACTGCATAGTAATTGAACATGAAGGCAAAAAGGTGAAAGATTTTAATGAATATATAAATGGAACATACAACTTTCTTTGGAAAAATTTTACATTATTTAAATTAATGACAAAAAACATTTATATTTTTTTAAGGTTAATGTTTAGGAATACTATTTTAGTATTAATTTTAGTAAAAGCACTTATAGTATAATATAATTGAGCCCTATAATAATTTTGAATCATATGTAACAACGTATTGCATAGTAATTAAATTTCCATTATTAACATTCAGGTTAAAAATCCAAACAAAATTTCCAAAAGCATTTGTATTCGCAAACCATATACGAGTAAAAGTTTGCTTTGTCGCCACGATTAAAAAAATATTTACAAACTCGGTGTGTAACGTCTTCTTCGACTATAAAGAGTCTACATACAGCCATTTTAATCTATTTTGAGCCGTAGACGGGTTTGCATTGTTGCCCCCCCCCCTAAAAGAATTCACGTATACATTATTGTGTAAGTTCATCTTGTTTCAAAAATCTACTACTTACATTTATAGTTTTTAACCTGTGGTTTATAATATTTCTGGCATCGCAGAAGTATTGTTATTTCGGATAAGTATTAGACACGTACGTAGGTCTAAAAGTGACTACTACCAGCCATTTTAATCTACACCCGATCTAACGCGTTTCCAGTAACGGTATTTTGTTGAGAGTATAATTTACATGTACATGTGACAAGTTTCAATTTTATTTGGCAAAGATAAGGTACAAATAAAATACTCGTATATCTCTTGCAACACTTTATCAGCCTTAATGTGTGGTTGATCTGCACGAACACAATTTTGTTTCTCATAAGAGCATACTACACATGTGTAAAACATTGCATGTTATGATATGGTCTAAGAGTTTCAAAAGACACATAATTCTTCTGGTGTTTCAGCCCTATTTCAACGCATTCCATAGAGCTTAACGTTTATGAAAATGCTTTAGTTTTTCAATCTTAAAGCACGTATTTCTCCAATTTCAATGTAGGACACCGAGAAGTAAGGAAACAATTATATTCCTAGGAGTTTCAAAACCATTTGAGCCCGTGTGGATGGTTGATCTACATGAAAAATATTATCTGTTTCTGTTTAGAGAATAAGGCAGTACATATGTTTCAAATTGTATCGCAGTATGTCGACTCGAATTAAACATCCTATAGCATAACATATTGCCCTCTTTTAAAACAACGTGTTAAAGTACATGGTCCCATTTAAAGTAGGAGCTCTCATTAAATTGATGGTATTGCTAAAGTTTATATTAAATATGGAAACCGTAAATGACGTACATATCAATAACGCTTCCATTGGTAATAGCCTCGCATAATCCCTGCAGAGCAGATTAATCTGACCTCAGAATATACATTATTAAGCAGTAATTTTACTCTTTACCGTGTATAAGTGTTGATTATATCTGCCTCTACGATAGATTGTTGAGCAAACTTATTCTTGTAGGCTTTATAGCTTAATAAACTGTTTAAATGACAACCATTTTACTATTTTATGTTATAAATATTAAAAACTGTTTTAATGTGTGATGGAATTAGTATACAGTTTCAAATTGATAATTATCTGCGTAGTGTACATAATAAATACATACAGCATGTATGTATAGATGTATAGCAAAAACGTTTAGTCTGTGTGTTATTACCAAACACGCAAGTTAAAAGGAGGATTTTCATATGAATTGTTAGTTTGTATGTCAGTTCCACACTTATGGTCCGTTCCGAGCTTGTACTTTCCGTAAAACCTTAGACAACCTTTTTTCTCTATACGATAATTATTACAGACGTATGTGGTGCTGGTATATGCAATTACGAGGTCTCAGATATAAGTCTTAATAATACTACTCTTGATACCGATAAAGGTCGAAGAACACTGAATTAATCTGTACTCATACCGCGAGTTAACCGTATAAGATATTACACAGTGTTGTGTATGTACACTGTTTTAATGGTCTTATTGAGTAACAGTCAACAATTAGTGTGTACAAGCAACACACGTGTAACGTTGGTTGCTTTGTAGGTGAAGGGAAACCTATGTTGTTAGTAAGTGGGCCAGTGAACTATCCATGGCTAGATTGTTTGATAATAAAATTAAAACAAGGAAGAAACACGCCGCATCCTGTGTCATATTATATGTTTTGCTGATGTTGAAAAACTGTCAAGTAATTTCAATAATTATTTGTGTTACTATCTCGTATACTATAATGTCATTAGCTTTACTCAAATCCATAAAAATATATTTACTCTGTAATTTTCTCCTTGCCATCATGGATGCTCATAATACTAGTATAAATTTGTTCAACTATACAAAGAAAAATCCCATGGAGTGACTGAGACCATCACTAAACTAAATATTGCCTGTATTGGAAAGAAGTTCAACGCAACATGTCTTATATACATCAATTCAATTTCTAGATACACGTACAGACAAAAACATTAAAATTTCCCAGCTAGCCTACTCGTTACTAACGGCAGACATATAAATACAGCAAAATACAAAAATGCTAGCCTTCAGTGATAGGCATATGCTACGATCAGTTATATTTTTAATACAACAATAAGTGAGACTATGAAGAGGTGATTCACAAGTATCTGCATGGTGCTAATTATTTATTTATTATTTATTTTTTTTAAAGTAGAGGCCTATTCCTCTTTTAAGCCGTATTCTTTCCATCCTCGTGGAATTGTATTTTACGTTTATAATAATCTCAGAACAGTGTTACTACTTGTTTAAATGAACAATCTATGATAGTTTAAATAAATTCTTGGATGTTACTGGGTTTCAAGGCCTAATGAGAACCAAGTATTGATCCTCTTAGGATCCGCTTAAACCCAAACAGTTTTTTTCTTAATTTACAGTAAAAAGATAGCGCTAAATTTTTTAAGGCTTAAAATTCTGAAACATGCTACTGATTTTTATATGATGAAGGTTCAAGTATGTATTGGGATCAGACTAAAGAAGAGAGAAAATGTAGGCTTAAAGACCTATCTTGTGTTAAAATATTTACAAATGTATGCACAAATACACACACACACACATACACACACACACACACACACACACACACACACACATACACACACACACACATAACATGTTATAATAATTGTCTAAATACCAATTCGTAGCCTTATTAGTGATAACATATATGATGTAATATGATCGTACAAAGACTTGTTTAACTGCGAGTACTGTATATTCTAAAAAAATATATTTTAAATGCAACAGAGGCAAAGAATGTTTAACATAATTCAACACAGAAATGTATCATCGTTTGGTTTCATATCCGTAAGTAATCATACGTAACGTTCTACGTTTTGTTTAGGCCTGATTTAACGTCGTTAGTGTGTACAGAAAAACCTGCACGTGGGATAATTTAACAAGCGAATAGAAAAACTGATGTACATAACAACACGTAATTTCAAGGGAAACAACTTTCCATCAATACACTGCGTGCGACCAATAGAAGGCAGACAGCGAAACACACCGAGCGAGGTAAAGTGTTTTGAGGCAGAAAATTGTTTCTTTTCACACCTTTCTTTACCACAGAACAGTTTGTTGGATTACAATGTACACGTTTGGAACTCGCTACAAATGGCAATACGTTTTTATGGTTCGTTTATAACAATTGACTCAACAATTCCCTTTTATGGCCTGAACGGAAATATTTTCTATTATGGGATTCACGCAGCCCCCGTCAACCTAATGTGGTTAGAGACTGGTATTAGTACAGCCTTTAAAGCGTGTAATAATAATTGAAACTGGTGTGAAATTATAGAGTTTTTATCAACGTGCTATTACATCTTACTCTGTATTAATGTACTGTTAGCTTTTACTTTGTGTCAATGTACTATTAGCTCTTACTCGTTATCAACGTCCTATTAGATCTTGCTCTGTAAAAATGTACTGTTGGCTCTTACTGTGTAACAAAATACTGTTAGCTCTTACTCCGTAACAATGTACTGATAGCTCGTACTCTGTGTCAATGTACTGTTTACCTGTTACTTTGTATCAATGTACTATTACCTCTTATTCGTTGACATATTTGTTTAAAATGTAGAAAATCGGTGAACATTGATTCCAAAAAGTTTCAAAGGTACTTTGGCTTAAAAAGTATGTTAGCTATTCTTATTGTTAGGAATCAAATTGGTATTTATTAACCTAAACGAACATAAAAAGTTAAGTAAAATTTTAAGGATTTTCGTAATAGTAGATGTCATACATTTTTGGGACATTATATCGGAGTTAAGATGAATGAAGTTTGATATATTTACCAACAAAGAAATGATGTTCAAATATACGAAATATTTCTAATGATAGCTTAATTTTATTACTACTGAAGTTTCAATAGTAGTGATTATAAAGTAAATAGCATACCCTTGATTAATTCTTAGGGAAAATTCGAAATTCCAGGCTTTCATAAAGCCTTATCTTTAAATACGAATATAAGACAAATATCATAGTATGTGGATAGGCTATAAAATATTATTATGCTTCCTGCATACAAAATACAATAGCAAGAAAAATATTTTATTATTCCAAATTTATATCGTTTGAAGTCAATTAAAAGTGACATACATTGGCAAAAGTAATATAATGTTATTTAGTAGAGACATACAGAGTATGCCATCAATACTCGTGTTAACACTCTGTGAGGTTACGGTTCTAATAGTATGGTTTGTTTTGTTCTTAATTATTTCTAATTCTAAAGCTTATTAGTATTTTTCTGTAATTTCTTATTTTTTTTATTATATATAATTGATTATATAGAAATAGTTGATTTTATTATACTAGAAATGGCTTGATTTGAAACGACCAAGCGGAATTTTCGTTGCTGTGAATAGTAAACTATCTTATAACAGTATCTTGTGCAATAGTTGATAGTACAGCTACCAATAAGGGACACGGGGGAATAGGTCTTGGAGTACTACGCCTGGGTGTGAGATCTCGACACTGCTCCTCTCATGTTCTATGATTGTAGTCACGTTATCAATACAGACCATACACTCGAGGATGTGGAATCATTAATAGGATAATTTTCTTCAAAATAGGGAAGATTATATACTCGTACAATATTTTCTTCTACAAAAATTAATCCCAAAATGTGTTGATAAGCTTTAATATTAAGAACGTTTTGACCAATTAGCCTAATTAGATTTTAATATACCTGTTGAAGTACAAGAAAGCTTTAAATAAAGATAAAATTAGGAAAGTTTTCAAAAAATATTAAAAAATAAATATAATTTGTTCAATTAATTGAAAGTTACATGACACTAAACAGCTGTTGACACTTACAGCTGTTGTTCACCAAAGATGAAAAAAAAACAGATGTTTAGACAAATTTAAGAAAATATTAAATATAAATAAATTATGATATACCATTAATACAGAATGTATATTAATGATTGAACAATTGATAAATTTAAACCACCTAACGCATTTTAAACTCAATTTGAACTCTGAAATAAACCCATCTTATTGAACAAATGGTGGATTGGTCAAATAATTATTAAAATCATCGAGGCGACGTTTTATATATATATATATATATATATATATATATATATATATATATATATATATATATATATATATATATATATATATATGTATGTATATATATATGTATATATTTCATATATATATATATATATATATATGTGTGTGTGTGTGTGTGTGTGTGTGTGCGTGCGTGTGTGTGTGATTTATTAAACAGTTGTTTAGTTATTTTTTATTATATATGAAAGAAAATCTTTATTGCAGAGATGGTATACTTTTGCTTGTAGAGGGTATATAAATAAATTCTCTAGAGTTTGTTGATATTGAAACACGGAAATTCTTCCGAAACAATCTTATTTGAGGAAGTACTTACTTTGAAAAGCAGTTGCTGGGTTCTTCAGCTTATCCTATGTACATTGTCTAAGACATTAGTTTCATACTCTTTGTTGCCTAATATAGTCAACGTTTTAAATAGTTATATATTCAAAGACGTAGAAATGAATAGTTTTTAAACACTGTTATGATTTAACATTTAGACCGATATGCAACAATAAAAACACTTGTAACGATAAAACATTAGCCAATATAACCAATTCATATTCAAATTACTTATTTAGTCTTTTAATGCAATGTACGCTTCATACATTTTATATAGTACATCATCATAAATATTTTAAGTTTGTGTAAGCAAAGGGTCCACATGACAGTATAATAAAACATAATTCATATATTATATCTTTTATAAAAAATGCAAAATATTTATTTAAAAATATGGTTATAAATTATTATAAAAAGTATAAATATCTCCTGATTTTATCCACCACTTAAGGAGAAACAAAGCTTTAATGTAGAATGGGTGAAATCAATCCAATCACACCAGTTAACTAAGCAAGATAATTAATTTTTCAAGCAAGTGACAATATCAATTAATTTAGAATTACTAAGCTTCTCAATCAGTTATTTATACTGTGAAAGAATCAATAACACTGCAGCAGCAACACTCAGTTAGAGAAACCACTTACACTACTTTCGCTTATACTCGGCTGCTCTTCCAACCTCGGTCTAAAATTTATGTTCTTATAGTCTATTGTAAAGCACAAATTTTGACCACATAATATATAAGAATAAGATGCTTTATTCTATACAATATAATGTAGGAGTACACTAATCCGCATGGAGTCGCCGAGGTAGATTGCAAAAGTTAAAATCTTTATCTCATTTCATTCCCTATACGAGTATGCAGATATAAAGACAGACAATCAAACAAAAAAGAAATTTTGAGATCGCCTTGGCAGAAAAAAGAGAAGTCTTCAAGTACGCTCAGATAAATTTCATGGT
Source organism: Homalodisca vitripennis (assembly GCF_021130785.1). Taxonomy (NCBI): domain Eukaryota; kingdom Metazoa; phylum Arthropoda; class Insecta; order Hemiptera; family Cicadellidae; genus Homalodisca; species Homalodisca vitripennis. Next base: position 196,977,750 of record NC_060207.1, read on the forward strand.
TGGACACGCATTGTCACTGAACTTATTCTTGTCTATGTGGGAAATCGTTCTCAATATATTATGCCAGATAGTATATTTTCATTATGAAAGTTTTTATAGCGTTGTTAAAATAAAATAAGTTAGGCCCCGCTGCAAAGGTACTACAGCGCTAGAGTTCTCTAAACTAACATCTAGTCCAAATTTGAACATTGACGTTCAACTCTACTATTCTTTTCGTCTTTGGTTTATGAAAAATTTTACATTTTATAATCCTATATGCTTATATACGTATACGATTTTATTCATTATACGATTTTCTAGTTGCTATAAAGGTTATCTATAAGACCAAGGTAAATATATTTGTTGTAGTTCAGCCAAATCTCATTGAGTGTCATGTACTACTATATTACTCAATGTTAATGAAGCTATAACTATAAATGAAGCTTACAAAAAATTCTAATCCATAGGTCAGTTCGTTGGACGGATAGACAAACAGACAGTCGAAGAGAAATGTAATTTGTCCTGCTCCAAGAGTGATTGTCTTAGATGAAGCTAGGCCAATGTCCAATGTGGCGTTGCAATGGTAGGAATACTAGCCATCTAGACATGTCGCCATGGCACCACAGTTTTTATTAACTTCATGCAGTATATAATTGACACAAAGTATAATGTTCACTGCAGCTTTTTACACACTTTAATATGTATCAAAGGACCGTAACATAATTATTCCAAATAATGTCGTTATTTACTAAATTGAATTCAAGTAACAATAACTATACATTTGATGTAGGTATTTAAAATAATTTTCTAAGCTTAACTAACTAATTCAAAATAAAAATAATAACTATATATTCAACATGTATATATGTTCTAGTATGCACATAAACTTATGTAGCTTGAATTAGAACTACGTATAAATATGCATTTTCTGCGTAGCAATTTAGTCTTTGTATCCAACATATACATTTTATTCCATGACTAGTAGGATACATGTGCTGGAGCTCTTCAGAAATGTATAACTTTTATTTAGGTTGGCTGATCGTTAGCAAAGCCTACCACTTAAGAGGCAGTAGCTATTACATTCTCCTTGTGTCCACATACGTACTAAAAACTGACATAAAGCCTTAAAATGTTTGCGTTGAGGTTCCATATAGGCACTCAATAGGATTTAGCTGAGCGTTCGCTAACGATTTTTATCTTTGCCCTTAGAGCTATCCAAGGTGACAACGATAAAATGGAAGAATAAATAGTTTCGTTCAGAAACCGAGTCCAATCCTATGATATTTCAAAACGTGACTTTTATTTATACAGTAGAAAGAAAAAAAAACAGAGTGAAAACGGAATGTTTAAACTGGTAACAAGATTTCACTTCAGCACAGTTTTGTGTTTGAGTACCATCTCTAGCTCACTGAAACTTTTATAATAACTAAAAAACTACGTTTCAAAAAAATTACTTCATAAAGAAATGAGAATGAATCATATAATGAGATATCTAAACAAACACTATCTGTATACTTTAAATTTTGCGATACAAATTGCAAAATCGTTAAAAATTACAAATATTTAAAACCACTTATTTCATTTTATCATGAAGTATTTTTTTCATTACCTTTATAATTCCTATGACAGCATTTATTTTTACGTCACTAGCCTTTTAATTAGTTAAACTCAAAGTACTTAGAGAATAAAGTCCAAATGATTTGCAAATTGTTAGTGTTGACCACCACAGAAATCGAGGCATTGACCTTGTGATCACGAAGCCGGTTACAATATCAATACGCTACGCTGTAGTTTAATTCTGTAATGTAATTATTATAATAATAAGAACATATAATGTATTCACATAGAAGACAGTAGAACTTGAAGTGTATTCAAATTGAAGAATTATCATTTTATTCTGTGCGCTGAAATAGATTTGTTTATCTATTAATCATCAAACTAAATTCCTAGGAAAATCTTTTAAGCAAATAAATTAACACTATATAAGTATGAATAGGAACAGTTTATCTAAATAAAACTTACTACAAAATATTACTTATTTATGGAAATCGTTTTGTGATTTTATTAAATAGAAAATTATTTTTGTAGTTTCAATAATCCACTGTTATATGTATTTTCCTATAAGCGTGTGTTTTGCTGATAAATGCTTAAATTCTTATATTGTTAACGGATATATTTAGATGGATGGACACTCCTACAACAGTTATAGTATAACAATTATTTCCCTAAATCTTATTTCATGATTAATTATTATCTCTTAAGTGGTAATTATTTTTTTTTATTCTGGGTAATGATGTATTTTATTGTATTGCACAACAGTGCAATTTTCTATCTACTTGCATATATAGTTTTAAGTATTTGTTACATAAAGCATAGATACAACATTCTATTCACCAACACGCAATCAGTTCCCTAAATGCCTTTTTATGTGTAAATTGGCTCGATTTTGGCTCTGGAAATTTGAGGACAAGAGAAATTAGTTGAATTAGGAGATAATTATTGACAGGGAGTAAGGTTGCATTTTTGTATTGAGACATTTGTGTTAATTACACAAAGAAAGTCACAGTAACTTAAATTATCAACTTATTATACAAACTTTATAATAAGTTTGCACTTTACCACTTTACCGTTTGCAGAGTGTGTGGTTGGAAAGACCAGGAAGTTCTTTAAGGCTGGGAGTTATGTAGGTTTTGATAATGTAGACTAGGCGAATCTTAAAAAGCGGTGTATTGACCAATTAAGTCCTCTAGGTATTTACGATACCCAGTGAGTTAATTCAGATTGGGTAAATATTAGCCTTCATTATGAATATGATGTGGTATTTACTTTTAAATATCAAAAATCAATATCGTCATATTAGGCCAGGTGTCTGAAAATATGAACAAAAACACTTCACGGAATGTACATAATAACAACAAGATATTCTCAAATAGAAGTACCATCCTCATATGCAAGAAATTACACAGGTTTATTAGATATTTTTTGTCAAGTAAAGGCTACTTATGTGACATAAATAGACATTTTACTGGACATCCTACAACAATTAAAAACCCATTTGGTATTACAAATATGGTACATCCAGCCTGTCACAGTTTCGTGTCTAACCACTACTGAACAGGAAGTGGACCGTATCGTTCTTTGTGTCTCGTATCATGGGAACCACTGGACCGTTGTGGTCTAAATTCCCACACATGGCACCAGTTCCCAATTTAGCCACTTTTATTACTTATTAATTTCGCCAGACGAATTAGTTTCAGGTCTTTGATTCTATCCCAGGATTACCAATCCGATGTTGGGACCTATGTGCCAAACGGTTGGATTTATGTGTGACTATAAAAAATATGATCTTTAAAACTATTTATTGTTTAATATTTTTGATAACCCAAATCATACCTTACTAATTCGAAATCCACTAAAACTAGCGTTGATTACGACATATTTCTTTATTAAAAATAATTTCTATAATTATTTCGAGACAAGCTAAGTTAATTAAGCCAAAAAATTTGCTCTTAGCTCTTTGACTAAAACTTAACCGAATAATCATTATTTTGAATCGTACGATGTAGTCATTTTAGTTAATGTACTCAGAATAAGATATTACAGTTTACAGTTACAACATTTTTACTGAATTCAAATCTGTACTATATAAAAAGAGATTTCCTTGATGGAAGAGAGCCGTCTCAGGGTTGGAACAACGCTTACTAGTAATTACCGCCTGAGTCATAACAACAGCGACGCTATGAGCTATCTGCTTATCTCACCTTCAGGGACTATAGATCTATTTCACAGCCACATGCAATAAAGGCTATTGTCTCATTAATGTCGAGTTAATTACAGTAATTGAAGTGTTAATGTCTTACTAGTAATTAAGAACTCATCAGATGAAGTAATAACAGAAACAGTCATAACTCTCTGGCGTATCTCACCTTCAAGTACTGCGCAGCTTTATTTGACAGTCACAGAATACAGTAGCTATTGTCTCATGTTAACCTTCAATGTGTTATACGAATCCATTAGTAAATATATTACTTGTAATTACGAGCCAGATGGAGTATTAACAGAAACCCTTGTGTTCTCTGGCGTATCTCATATTCAGAAACTGTTTCAGAGACCGTAATAACTATTGTTAAGTTAATCCCCGGTTTGTTATGTGCATTACAGTAATAGAGTGTTCAATGGCTCACTAGTAATTATTAACTCAATAAGAGTAACACCATTTTCAACTCTCTGTCATACTTTAATTTCAGGGACAAATAACAAAAGCAATTGCCACGTAAATCTTGGGTTTATTCAATGGGATTACAGTAATCAAGTGGTAAATGTATTAAAATAACATACACCAATCTTTGCTTTATTTTAGGCATTACAGTAATAGATTGTTTAATGTCTTACTGGTAATTATGAGCTGAGTTGGAGTTGCATCACTATCACTGCGAACTCTCTGGCGAATTTTTGTTAGTGAATCTGCTGCTCTCTTTGATATACTAAGCTGTAGCCTTATTTCTAGTTTGTTCTGTGAATTACAGTTGTTCGTTTTCCTTGATCCAGTACAAAATGGCGGCTGTTCAAAGGTTTTATTTAAAAAGATGTTTACTTACCAAATGTTTTCAGAGTAAATGTTCGAATTGTTCACCTCCGGTTATTTTACAGTTGGAAAGACGCACATAAAAACTATTAACATAATTTTGCAGGGCAACTTGAGAAATCGTCTGACGTTCTTGAAGTATTCTTTGTCTCAGTTCATTTAAATTTTGAGGCTTTGTTTTGTAGACGTTGCCCTTAAAAGGTAAACCCAAACAAAATATTCTAATGGAGACAGATCTGGTGAACGCGCTGGCCATTCTACAGTCCTCCGCCTTCCGATCCACCGTTGCCAAAAAACAGTGTTTAAATAGGCTCTTACGTCGATGCAGTAGTGTGGGGGTGCTCCGTCCTGTTGAAACCAGACATTCTGGAAATTTTCTCCAAACATGTTTCGAAGTGCTGGTGTAGTTTCATTTTCCAGCAAACGTTGATATGATATTGCATTTAGATTTCCTTCAATAAAGGACCTACCAACTGGGTACCTATCACACCAAGCCAGACATTCACCTTTAGTGGATACTGCGTATGTGCCTCCCGCATCCAGTGAGGATTTTCGCTACTCCAGTAACGGCAATTGTGCCTGTTTACGCTTCCATTCAGCATAAATGAACACTCGTCTGAAAACACAATATTGTTTACATCAATTTCGTTGCGATCTATTTTGGCCATAATAGTTTCACAAAATTCTATACGTCGATCGAAATCATCTTTGTTGAGCTCGTGCGCCAAATGAACTTTATAAGGCTTAAAATTAGACCCTTTCAGAAATTGTTTTAACAGACGTAACAGAGATGTCATGAGTTTGTGCTGCTGAGCGTATTGACTCTTGCGGGTTCTCAATAAATGACTGCAATACATCTAAAGAGTTGTCTTCGGTTGTCGCAGTAGCGGGCCTTCCTGGCCTATGTCGACCGGAAACACTTCCATTTTCCATTAAGCGTTGAACAGTTCTCCCTACAGTTGTTCTAGAAATTGGCTGCCTCTCGAGAAAGTAGTCATTAAATAAATGGCATGCTTCCTTGTGTGATCGTCTGTTGTTTCCCCAACCAATCATCATAAGAAGTTGTTATACGTTCACGTTCGTCAAGCTTCATAGTGTAGTTGAAGAACTACAAGCAATACGACAAACCCTTTTGTACTAAAGCGCACTGATAGAAAGGTTGGACAGCACTACTAAAACAAGAAAACTAGAATGGCCTACTATGAATAGACTGGCTAATAGGAAAGTCTTAACTGCGACCCAAAGATAAGAGCTTTCTAATTGTTACTGTTAGCAGGTTTTCCCCGTTATCAATATATTAGGACCAAATTTGAAACCCTTGAGGATAACCAACGTCATAATTCACTTCTGTACAACTGACAATCATAATGTAGTATTTAGCTGCAGTATTCGTTTGGTTGCAGTTTTGCTTTACTGGGGTTATGGCTACTAATAAAATGTAACCAAGTAAAACCTTTGAACAGCCACCATTTTGTAGTGGATCGACTTTATGAGTGCGGTTTGCGGCATTTAACTCTGCTAAATAAGCCTTTTAAAATGATGTGCATATTGACCTATGCTCCTATTTAAGATTTCCTTCTGACTCCTTGCGGGACGTCCCCATGATATTACAGAAAACTGATAGTTCCTTCAAAAAGTAGATTTTTAGGTGTAGTGTTGATGTACCAAATCTTGTTGATTTAGCTATCTGTTATCGTTCAGAAAATGTTATACCTGTGCAGGACTTTATGTACACCCTGTATATATTAAATAGGTGCACGATCATACTAAACGAACATTTCCAAAAGCAAAAGTTTCTTTGTCATAAGAACGATGTAGAAGCACTAACTCTGTCTCATATAATGGTATTGACACTTGTCTGAGACATATCGGTGACTGACAATAATAATTACACTGGCTCTAAAAGAAACGTAGTCCTATAGCCCTTTAAAACTCCTTTGTGCTAATTTAAAGCTCCTAATAAGATGCATCTCCTGAATTCGACTTCTATGCGTGTCCAAGATCACGAAAGCGGATAATCTAAAATGTCGCCTAATAATCCAAAAAATAATTAGCTGTAAGACGATGCATTACTTTATAAAATAAAAAGTGTTTTCTAGAAGTACGTACAACTTCGTTACAGCCTTTATCATCAAAACCGAAAGATAAGAAACTCAATTACTTTTCTTATTTACTGTATTATTCGTTAACATTAATGTACAAGAAATTCTCGGCTCATCAACTAGTAAAATGATATACTATACGCTGAATTATCACTTACGACAAATCTCACCAGAATTTTGTTTCGAGGCTGGCACAGACCTAATAACTAACCAAAATTATACCAGTAGTGGGTATTTGACTTAGGCGCGCATTAATGTTAAAGCGTAATAATTGTTTTATCATACTATCCTAGAGTATACAATAAGATTTATACTACTCGCATCACTTTATATTTTGTTCAAACGAATCGGAATAATAAACATTAAATGGTTGATTTGCTGTGCACACCAACTACAGTATAGTATTTATGGCACATTATCTAATAAATAAAAACAACTGGTTGTGTTCAGATATTGGAGTTAGTGTTAGGGTTTAAACTATGTTTGTTTCTTATTATATGCTGTTATTCAAGACTAATATAGAAAAGTATCATTTGTTAAGTACTGTACATTTCAAAGTTATTTGCTTTATCACTGCTTTAATAACATTTTAATCAAACACAAATGTAACTAAGAGTATAGATTTCAATCATAATAACATAATTTATATGATAAGTAGTAATAATATTTTAAGGGCAAAACTTAATGGTAATATTAATTGGCAAGAAAAGAAATAATAACTTTATTACTCATAATAAAACTTACCCTAAGTACTCGCATAACAGAGTACCTACAAGTGCTTTCAGCACTAACAATGCAAGTAAAAGCTCAGTTTAAATACCTGTAAACTAATTAACCTTGACTACGCGTTGTAGAAAGAAACGAATGTTAGAGTATTTTAAGAACGTAACGGATTGATTAGCAAACACGCAGGTCATTAATTTTGCCTTAATCGCGTTTTCTTTAACTTATCGCAAACCACGGAAATACGCTGTAATACCAACAAGCACTGTCGATATCTTAGTGAAATGTTTCGTTATATTTATAGCAACGTCTATACTCATATTCGTTGCAATTTCTAAAACCCTGAGTTCCTACGTCTATATTGTGTTATTGGCCTCAAGAAAAATACAAATCTGCACCAATAAGTGATTTAAGCATTAGTAAATGTTTTATTTAAATTACATCTATGCGGCTATAAATTTTCTTGACAGGGCTCTGAAAGCCTCTTATCTTTGAGTGTCTTATCTTTGGGTCGATATTTGATTTAAAAAATATTAAATTAATTATTATACAATTAATTTAATTAAACACATTAAAACGTTATTAAAATATTGGGCCTATAGGTTTTATTGTATTTATATTTCTCCTTGATGTGTCAGTGGCAATTTTTGTTTTTCTGAATACAAGAATAAGACAGATGAAACTCGCATCAGCTACTTTTAAATCTAGGCAACCAGACTTGTTTACTATGGGATTATTTAGTCTTAGTATTAAAACTTTATTTGCAATAAAAACAAATATCTTACACAAGAGCATGTCAGATTTGTATTTCATGGCATTAATTTATTGATTATTTATTTTAATAAACTGTATAGGAATTTCTCTGATTTTCTGAAGATTGGTGTAACTCAATCAAATTACAAACACATTTAAATATAAGGAGTTTATAACCTACCATATCTTAAAATCAGATGTGATTTAATTTTGTTGTTGTTTTAAATGAAGCAGGAGAGTAAATAATACATACATTGTATTGAATGTATTTCATCACGTGTTCTTTACTGCTATCACTCTGCCAAATTTAAATAATCCATATACGGAAGCAGAATTTACTTAAGTAATTTCAGGCAAACAGTTAACATATTAACAATGTTTATGTGTCTTAATGCAAGTGTTTCAAGACATTCGTCTCCCAGCGGTAACCCTGTCATAACATCCCCAGTAAGTAAGCTTACTTAGCTAATTGGTTTACGGTTGCAATGTTTTGTAGAGCACTATTAACGCGTAAGGTTGGTTTTAATGTGTTTTATTCACCAGCTACTTACAATATGCTGTAATATCGTAAATGAGTATAAAGGTTTTACATTTTCTGTACTGTATTTAGTTGGTGCCTTCTTTAAAAATTAATGTTATTTGCGAAACTCGATAAAATAAAACAACGTAGTCTTAAAAAACCAAAATTGAATTTATCTCGAAAATATCAACATTTAATGTAATATTAAAAAAAAAAAAAAAAGTAAAGAATGTCTTATTTTACCAGGCGAAGTTAGGGCTAAGAAGCCCTCTCTAACACTTAACCTGGGGACCAACGGCTTAAAGGTGACTTCCGAACCACCACCAATGGCCGGGCAGGCGGGCCGCTTGCAAGGACAGGATCGCTCAGCGGTCACCTGTCCAAGCAGCAGCCACGCTCGGCGTTGCTTGATCTGGTTATCTTGCGATAACCGCCGTACCCACTACACTGCGCCACTGGCCAGTGTAATATTATATCTCTGTAATATTATTTGAGATATTTTATTACACATATCTCAAATATTATTTATTTGACATATTTATGTGTAATAAAATGCTTCTTGTTTTTTAATCTTTGTTTAAAATTATCAATTAGATTTTTAAAAAAGCCTGCTGGTCGTTTTCTGATATATAGAAATTAAAAAAAAAAGATAAATCAATAATTTAATATTTGTATGCTTTTATTTTTACTCAAATCTGTCATTATTGTCTTGCTTTCAATGAATATAACGTGGATTTAAACCAGTTTTTAATAGTATTCCAATGTTATAAAGTGTTTGTAATGCGAGTGATGACATGGACTTCAACGGATGTGTATACCTTGAATGTTATCTGGATGACCTCTCAACCAGCCTTGAGATATTCAGAGAACTTCCCGTGATAAACTCTACCAGTACCGTCTCATGAAGTTCATTCTTAAACTGTACCCGCATTATACTTATTAACGCATTACTTGTTTTATATTAGCACACAATAGCTCCAATAACTCATGAGCTCATGTCAATGTAACCTCTTCTTACTCGGATACTATTCATCAACGATTGGGTTCTAAGTTTAAGTGCAAGAAAATATGAAAATCGGAAAAAACCTCAATGCATAACATGACAAAATAATAATCCGTAGCAAATTATTAGTCTGATCAAAGAAATAGATAATATTAGTCTTAATTTATTTTTGCAATAGAATAACATTTCCTGTTGAGTTTTATTGTCACATAAATGATAATAAGTGATGTAACTGAGGTAAGTTGCCATTTATTCTAATCCGCAGAATGCTGGCTGTCTTTGGGAACTCTTATTTTTCTTTAAAAGTAAATAACATTTAAATATGAAATATATCGTATAATTTATACGATATGGCTTACCAGTTAAAGGGTACTAATTAGTAAGATCTTATTCTTTCCGAATACTCAATGCATAAATATATTTGGAGAATTATACTCTATTCGGACTAAATCATTCAATAAGTATTCGATGACGTTATATTTTAATTCAAATTTTTATAAATATTTATTAACAGCTAAATAGTGTCGTTTCCATAAGTTAAATTAAGAGAGGGTTTCTTTAATATTCACCCGAGACTTAAAAAATTATTGATTAAAGTGATTATATAAATCTAATACCACTAGTGAATTACAACACATATTCCAAAAAATATTTTTTAATTTTGCGAGCCCTTTCAGAATAAAGAATTCCATCGTCAGGTAACTTCAAAAATCAATAAATATTTGGAATAGCCCTCGTAAAATTAAATTATGTATTGGAATATGTGTTGTAATTCACTAGTGCTGTTTAATTAAAATATTTCCAATGCTCTAAGAATAATATAAATTTGTGGAGTATAGAATAAATTGACAACATTGAGCATCCTCAAATTTTTATGTGATTAAACCGAGCTGGTTTTTTTTATAAACTGTAGAAGTCTTTAATGTAAGAAATTGAATTACACATAAAGTTTCAAAAAAGAGTGAGTAATTCGGAATACACCAAATATATGCGACATTGAGAGAATCGTGATTGAGTCTTTGATTCACAAGGAGTAAATAAGTGAAACGTGACAAAGGAATAAAGAGGAAACGTTTTAGAGTCAATGGACGGCTTGCGTGCTGAACTATCTAGGCCTGTAAATAAACCGAGTACAACCCTCATGCCAAGTGCCTATTTTACATTGAGACTTGGGTTTAAGCGTTACTACTTTAGACAGATTTTATGATTCGTACGAGTTCCCCCTCTATCAGGTAGTGTAATTTAGCTTTATTCAAGTGTTATAAAGATTATAGAAACAAAATCTCATTACCATAAAACGTGTAAGCTATCAAACTGACTAACAACATTTCTTCTTTAACGAAATTATATATATATATATATATATATATATATATATATTATAATAATTTCTTTTTTCAAAATGAAATGTCAGATCACCCATTGGCTGTAGACAGCGCACATGGCTGAGACGCAGGGAATCTTTCAGGACATTAGTTTCTTGTCTCCTCACCTGTCACACCGATTTATGGCTGCATTTGTCGCAATCATTGCCTGCCTTTCTGGCGAAATATATTTGTTCTCTTTTCATCCTTTTCAATAGCATAAGAGACTCATCATACTTAGCAAGATGCGTTGGTATTGTAATGTACTCATCAGACGTATTTTTTTATACATACAGATGAATTTTAACTTCAGTAAGTACTTAGGCTTAACACTCAATTGATTACTTGCATAACCAGAAGTAAGTAGATTTGTCTTTTACCTTAATTAGGTTCGGGTTAGCAAAGAACGACTAGAACAATTCATTTCTGGCTCTTTGTTTATTGGCTAGCTTATCAAGGCTCAGCGAAGCCTGTTAAGAGCCCCTTGTTGCGGTTTATTCCTAACCTGTTTTAAGTAATACATTCATTATGTTGTTTGGATCGAACTCGTGACTATAATAGGGTTCGATGCTGCTTTTATGGAAAGTAAATATTAATTACTACGTATTTGGTAAGGATTTTAGTAAACTAAACTGTTTAAATATAGATCATTCTAGTTTCTTTATGATTTATATTTTCAAACTAAACAAGTCAAGACCTTATTAGCCGTTAGTATTGGTCAAATGATTACTGACTGACACTGTCCTCTATTTTCACTTCAAGTAAGATCGTTACCTGTGAAATGTGTCCTTGTAAATTTTTATAATCATACAGAACAAGTCACATAAGAAGAAGATATTGTGAACAGTCCAGTGCCAGTGTAACTGTTGGAATTCAATATAGTCAGCTTTTGAGATTGTAGAATTTACCGGGAATGCTCAGGTCCTTCGCAGCTCATTTACTTTGATACTTCTATGTTAACCCGTGTTGAATTTCTTTGTTATGAAATTGTATTATTTAATGAGAAATTATTGCTACAATTTCAAATGTATTACATCTAGGCTTCATAACTATGTAGGTAAATAGAACTTAAGATATTAAATACTAATAACATATTTACAAGATCCTAAGAACTACATGTAGTAACAATTGACCGATAAAAGCAGGGAAATATTAAATTAATGATAGAGTCAACTTTTCCAAAGTGATTAAATAAAACAATTTATTTACCATATATCTCATTCAAAGTTTAAAAAAAATCTGAAACAATCTTAGAACACACTCTCCTTTCCGCTACTTCAAAACACACACACACACACACACACACACACACACACACACACACACACACACACACACACACACACACACACACACATATATATATATATATATATATATATATATCAGACACTTACCAATAACGAGGCGTTGCTTTATACTACAATATTCAGTAATTTTACCGAGTTAATTATACTATAGTTGTTATTAACACATAAAATACACTTTCAACCATACTCACCCTTCGGACTGCAGGACTTAAGAATTCTTTGCGATGGTTAAAACAAAAGTGCAATAATTTGTGAACTGCGAATTAAATAACAAAAGGGGCTGACAAGAGTTTCGTGTAAGTAAAAACCACAGAATATAGCAACATTAAAAAAAACCTTCCTTTGCATACATATAAGATAGAGTTCAAAGCTGCCGCATACAGGTTTAAGGCATTTAGCGAAGATTGATGTATCACATATTATAATCTACTGTATGGATATATTTTTTTTCTGTAAGACATGACGTAAAACATTGTTTCGTTCAAGCTTTATTATAGAGTAGTATCAGTTATAGCATCCATTGCAAACAGTTTTACTAGGAGAAATAGCATACGCCAGGTGTTTCATTAAACAAAACATTATACTGCTGATAGTACAGGATTCGTGTTGTTTAAACAGCATGTTCGATGTTTAGATTCAGAACGAACACTATAGTTAAATAGCAATAATTAATTAACATCAATAAATAGCAATAAACGGTTATGCCCGTTTCCATATTATAACTACAGAATCTACTTATACACCAGTAGAAATAGTAAACTTATTGTGGGATACACAGAACTGCCAGTTGTAGGTCTCAATTCAAAGAAAAAAATATACTTAAAAGACATTGATCATATCAAGGTCTCCAAATTTAGCACCAGGATGAGCTTGTAGACTAGTGGCAATAGTTTACAAAGTGTAAGATACACAGAACTGCCAATTCGATGTTTCCATTCAGAGCGAACAGTATAGTTAAATGATATTGGCCATGTCTGGTTTTCCTATTATAGCACCGGGATGAGCTTGTACACCAGCGGCAATAGTTTACACAATGTGAGATACACAGAACTGCCATTACCGTAGGAAATGTAACGGCCTAACCACCCTGCATACATATTGCTCGTGTTATAACGACAATCCAAACTTACAAGAAATTAAGGATATAAAAAATGAATTACAAAAATCGATATGTAAAATAACAATTATAAAAAAAATTAGTTACGTCAATTGTATGAGAAAAATCTATTTAATAACATTTTTAAGTATGTCTCAATAAATAAATAAGTAATAGCATATTAAGTATAGCGGTATACAAATAAAATATGTATGAATTTAATTAGAAATTACATATTATACAGCAAATGTGTTGTCACAAGTTTAAGACTAATAATATATATATATATATATATATATATATATATATATATATATATATATATATATATATAATAGAGTATTAACTACAAAATAAATGTTTATCTTTATAATCAAAATTAAAAATAAGAAAAAACACTTTTTTAATTTTATCTTGTAAAGACGTGTATCAGCATTAAGCTACAGATTCAGTGCACTTAAAGTAAATGTTAAAAAAGGGTTTTAGTTTCATATTTATATTATTAAAATAGAACATTCAAGTTCTCTATAATTCTTTTAATTAGAGATGTTTAAGAAAGAAAAAGGTGTGTAAATACTAACAAAAATATAATAAACCAAAGTCAAGTCATATATTAATAACACTAATTTTAAATGAAAAAGATTTTTCATTTTCAAATTATGTATACCTGAAATGCGGATTGACTAATACAAATATCTAAAACCTCAGACCAAACCATACATTCCACTTCATATCATCCATACACGCAAAAACGGCCGCTTATAACTCTATGATAAGCTGACTTCTGATAAATATTACTAAATGTAACCAATTACAACCTCTTAACAACATGCACCAACGTAAGACCATAAACACAAGAAGCAGGGGACTAATAAAAGACAGTAAACTATAGTACTAAAACAAAGATTATTTTGCCTAAACTGCCCACAGGATGTTTCGGTTTAGAGACAATACTATAGTTAAATGACATTGGTCGTGTCCACTGCTTCGCTTATAGTACCAGGACGAGTTTGCACACCGGTGGCATTAACATACATGAAGTATTATACATAGAACTACCATTAGCCTATGGTGGCACCAGCATGTAATCATATACTTACTATTTTAGTGCCTATTGCGTCTGGCAAGGAATTAATGCAGTGATATATCCATTACAGTCGCACAATTATATGTGATTGTCGTGGTATAATTCATAAATATAGAAGAAATCGCTGATCGTTTATTAAATGAGCGCCTGTAAAACGTCTGTAATTAATAAGCCCTCTTGAAAAAGTCTTCTAAAGGTAAAAAATTAACACACCTATACAGTTTTGGAACAAATGTTTTAAGTTAAAAACCAAAGCGATGCCTGTAAATCTTTTCAAAGACTAAAATATCTATACGGACAAAAAAGTCACGATACTATATATTTTTATGTAACGGAGAAAAGAATTTTAAAGTGATAAAATGAAAGTCTGAATTTGATGCCATATTGAAAGAAACAGGGCCAGTGGCTAAGGTCTTAAACCGTGATACGGCAGCTGAGGAGTTGCCTTAGGCCGATGGCCTTAATAGTAAGCACACACGAGTTAAGTCTACTTTTTTTGTAGTGAAAGAATATCTTAGTTATTAGTAATCACCGAAACCAGATATTTTCGTTGGTGAAACATTTTTATAGTTTTTTAATGTCTCATAATATCTGAAAGAAGACTCGCCATTCACCTTTCGTTGAATAGAGTGTTTAGAGCTTTGTGAAAATTTGCTATGTTAGTTTGTCTCTGACCGTGTTTGAAGGAAACTGTTTGTTCATATCCTGTCAGCAGTTATTTCGTACTAAAGATAAAAATACAACACACATACATTTGCCCATTAATGTGTTTCTACAAAATGGTAGTAAATTGCAGGAGACAATTTTTACTTACAGTAAAGTTTATTTTGGAACACAGAACAATCAATGAACAATGCCTATTCATCCGTGTCCGGTGTGGGCTTTTACCACTTTAGCACATTGTTTGTTATTGTAACACTTAAATAACTTCATCACTAAAATATTTACAATTCATTTACTTTTTGGGTTAGTAAATCGTAGTAAGTAAAGTGATAAAATCTAAATTATACAAAAATATACTTAAGTTATTAGTTGTTGAGTTATTAGTGTATTGTAAAACGATTTATAACCTGGCTTTATTTATCTTAACTTAAACCAATCGTTTTACTCTTGTAATATTAGAACAATATATTTCATTGCTGAGGGTAATAAGTAACAGTTTATTTGCAAAAACCCTGGTTTGCATGATTTTTCTTGTGATGTCAAGTTTGTCCACTTTGAATATAGAATGTAAATCAGACTTTTCTTGAGACTTGATATTAGACTTTTGTCAACCCATTACAAACGGATTCCATTAGAATGTAAATCAGACTTTTCTTGAGACTTGATATTAGACTTTTGTCAACCAATCATTACAAACGGATTATTTCCCACTTTGTACAAAATAAGCTCTAACATTTATCTATGGTTACAATGGTTTTTGTTGTTTATCGTCTCCAAAATTAAGTAGGATATAAATAATAAAAAATATCTTATTGTATACATAAATATTATTCTATAATCGTCTATGTTCAGGCTTAAAATATTAAAAATAACCTTTATTAAATTATTGAGATTCTTATGTAAAATCATTAGATTTTTTTAACACCACATAGTTGTGTAAACTGTAACAGTAATTTTAAAATGTACAATCCTTGTATGCAAAGGAAATTTAAAACAAAGGTTTCAAGCACTGATATACAGATAATTTATCTACTATTCAATAGCCAAGAAATACATAAGGCGAACAATAAGGAATTAGATAAAAATATGAGAATGTAATCACTAAAACCATATTCTGCAATAAGAATGTAGTACACAAATAATCAAATGTATGTCAGACAAACAACACAATTTGGAAAGACACAATGCAGAGAAATATTGTAATTATTAATAAGACATGAAATACTGCTTTTAGAAACGTTATTTTAAATTCTTGGTTTTATACAATTTAAAAATATCTTATTGTTTTTTTCCCATTATTTGTACTAGTGTCATCCTAAACATATGTAACTAACATTATCCTTTTTATTTACCCAATTAATAAATAATATTCGGTAGAAATTACCACGTAAACTTATACAAATAAACTACTCTTTATTTTCGTTTGTTAAGTTAAATGAACCATGTGCTTTAAGATACGTTCGATTAAATTAAACAGATGAAAATAATGTATTAACTAAATTATCCTTCACCGCCTAATAAAATGCCATACATGTAATCCACATACAATTTTGAAGCCGTTATTTTAGATTATCCGTACTCTGGAATATCCAGATATCTTCATATTTATAGAATATTAATGTGAAGTACGTATATTTATTGTATTTGTATTTATTATGCTTTTGATTTTATTTCAGGCAATATTATTTATACTCATTCAGCTAGTTATAATTCTACGATGCGTGTTATAGTTAATACTACATTTTCTATACGCAATTTACACCTAAATGTACAGACTGTTTGATTTTAATATATTATTTGTTGTTTATACGTTAAAGAAATGGTTACTCCTAGTAAATTATGTATATATCTTACAGTTCGTTGTGAGAAATGTTTATAGATAACAGTTAAAATTTAATAAAATTTTATATAGTTAAACTACATTATCGACCTTTAAAATTCTATGTTTATTATTTTTATTAATGGAAAAATCATAAATAAACATTCACGTATAGGACATCTGTTTGCTTTAGCTCAAATTACGTGGAATTACAATGTAAACGTAATTAGGGGTCTCTGTTGATCGGTTTGGTCAGCTAGCATCCAATATTGACCAGCCTCTGAGCCAATACACAAACAGATCCAAACTGAACCGATTACCAGTCGAGATTTAACCGGAGATGACCGAGTGTGATCATTCTTTTCTGTGGATTGCACAATGATCTGATCAGAAAATCACTGTAAAGGTTTATATGGTTCTTAAAGGTATATAAAAACCATATGAAGAAGCCATACAAATCTATTTACGGAAATCGAGGTATCTTACAATTGTTAAAAAATTCCTCAGAACTGGCAGGAAACATCAATTTTCGTGTTTGAATAGAATGAAGCCCCTATTGAAGGCAATATAAACACCGTTCTGAAATAATGAAAAACGATTGATAGAGGATTTTGAAGTTTTTAAGACATATATTTTAACTTACAGTTACTATAAGAACTTTCCTAATCTACATCAGAATTCAAAAAAACCTCCCAAAGTCATTTGAACCTTGACATGGAGCAATGGTACAGAATGAGATGCAGATGTGTAGTTTACTTTAAATGACCAAAACTTACCTCACAGATAATGGTGAACATATAATATTTACGGCAATGGTCCGAGTCTCGTTCCTATTACAGCCAATGTTGAATTCGTCTAGAGCAATAAAATAAGGTTGAGTACCCAGTTTACAACTTTTAAATTACCATTTTGAACCTCAGTGTTGCAGTTCAGGTTTCAAAATTGCGTTCCTTTATAAATCCTGTCAATAATGGCTCGGAGAAAAAAGACGGAATAAGGTGTTGAGTTGTCTATCATTTAAATTACCGTACCTTAACTCATAGGTATTAGGTAAAACACAGTGATCATACAGGATTTCTATTGAAAGTAATTTTTATCTCGCTTAGAACAGTAAGATATGAGAGATTCAAGAAAATATATAATCAAATAAACATTCTTTTGTTACATATTTTTAACTTATGTACTAATTGGACTAATCAAACATTTCGTATTCCTAATTCACTTTATTCCTAACATCAATGTTACACAGTCCAAAGTAAAAAAAAAAAATAAATAAATAAATAAAAATAAACCTACAGCAATACTACTACATAAAAGAATACAGAAGTACAAATTAATAATAATTTTATTTCAACAAAGTTAAAGATACTGTAAGCCAATACCACACACATTTTAATGATAAAAACTTTATATAATAAAGTTTAATGTACTTTAATAAACTAAAAAGAGATACTTACCTAAATGGCAATTTTAAAATAGATCACTGTTTTATAAAACCAGTTTGAAAAGATATAGTTTACCTATAATATAGATCCTATGGATAATATAACGTAATTGAATTATTTACTTACGAGACAGATTAAATTTTGCTAACCTAAAGAGTACGGCCTCTTATATACATAAACACATAGTATAACAATAGGTATTGTGCATTTATTAAAGTCAAAGTCCACTGCAGTGTATCTTGTAACACTCAACTATAGAATGTACCAATTAATATTATATTCGTTTCAAAATCTGTAATATTAATAAGGGCTGCAGTAGAGGTGACATGTTTATACTGTATAACAATGGAAAGAATTGTCTAGCCATTTTGACCCGCCACAAAAACATTTTGTGCCTTTTGGTTACTTTAATATTTTCAAATTAAATTTCTTGCATGGTGTGGGTTAAATAGTTATACTGTTTTGGTTCAAAAAAATAGAAACGTAATTTGGCATCAAAATATAAGGTTGGAACAAATTGATATCAGAATAACATTTATGAATAATATGAATATGTTAAATAGGCTAACAAGCAATCAGCAATGGTGAATAGCGAATCAGAAAAGAAACACACACATGTACTCTATAAAATGATTTTCAGGTTAATCTAAGTTTTAAAGTTAATGAACCAGTGTCTCGAATTAGTAATAAATTAAAATTGGAAAATTATGTTTGTTACTATCTAGGTAATCTCACTCTACAAAGATATAACCACACCAAATAGAATGGGAAATTCCATCAGACGTACGAGTATTGTGCCCATAGAATGTGCGACACACGACCTGGCGCGATTACTTTGCTCAGGGAAACCTTTACTAAAGCTGTGAAGCGGAAAATAGCGTCGTAAAATTAATTGACACCTTCCTTGGTTAAAACCCCAATAGAGTGTAGCATCGTTTTTAACAAATTTGGACGCACTCATACTTATGATTGCATAATTAATTCATCATAGATATATACTAATGATGAAAACAAAATTGTAATCGAACTGATAAAAATAGTAAATAAAGTGTAATATTATTCATTTTATACATAATGTTCTATGAAAATGCCTACGTTAAATCCCAATACTCTTAGATGAAAAATACCTCTTTGTTCAATCATTTTATATTTAGATATCAAGATACCTTTTCACATGTAATGTTACTTATATTTTGTGAATTTAAATAAAAATAAACGTATTCGATTATTTTTGACAAAACAATTATCCAGTGCAAGGTCATATAATTTACTACCTACAATACATATTACATGATTTATATATTATTGTTAATTCCAAGACTCAATCCTGTAAATTTTACAACACGATATGTATCATTATTTTGGAAAAAAATAAACGAATACATTTATTTTCAATTTAAATTTACAAAATTTAAGTAACATTACATGTGAAAAGGTATCTTGATATACATATATATATATATATATATATATATATATATATATATATATATAATATATATATAATGTCTAACAGAGCAGACAAAAGGGAAAGCATTCTCACCTGCATATACGAACGATTCACCATATATTTCGTGACACACTTGCTTGGTTAGTTATTTATTTAATAAAATACAAGTTAATACAAATTCAAAGTAAGAATTATCAGAAAAAGTATAATTATACTTTCCAAACAGTAAAATTCTTATACACCGGTCATAAAATTACATGAATTAAGCTAGTAAAAGTTTTTCACCATTATACATGAAAATAATAAATAACGAATAGATATAAATTAATAATAATATATATTAAAACTAACTACAGCAAACAAATTATCTTGAATTTGTTAAATTATTTACAGTGTTCCTTTTTATCTGCTACTTATCTGCTAAGTGGAAAAAAGTTTAAAATTGTGGAGATGTAGTCAGATTAAAATTTGTTATAAGACAAAATATGCAGTGCAATTTCAACATTTCCTTTTCATTGGTACTTATTTTCTAATTTAAACATTTTAAAAGACATCTGTTTTAAAATTCTAATTATAACTGTGGCCAAACATTTATATTATAGATCTGAATCACATACTGTAAATAGTTTATAAAAGTGTTGTTAAATTTAGTTTTTTAATTATAAAATAATCTGTATGAGAACACTAAAAGACATTCAGTAGTCCTACTATATACTAAGGAATAATTTTTTAAAGTCTCTAAACTGTCTATACCTAGCGAATCTGACTGGTCATCTATTTCATCTCACAATCTTATCTGAATTGCTTGAACAGTTTTTCATGTGTACTTATAATAAAGAGACTGACACATAGACAAGGTCCCCATAGATAATTCAATTTCGTATTTTATTTTAGTAACATATTAAATGACTTTGGTTTTGAAAATTTTGACACATTCAGCTATCCAAATTAATGTTATTGTTAAAAATAATAATTATATTTGAAAGAATTACATAATTGGTTTCTTTTACCTGTTATCGGTTTGAACTTTATTAGATCATGTTTTCACTGCAGTTGTTGTTTTACATGGCTTTTAAATGTGAAACATTAGTGCCATTAGTGTGAAACCAGGTGCTGTTGTCGCTCGTTGCTGATCTCGACTCCATTGAATCTAGTATTAAGCTTATAATTTGTCAGTGTTTTCTGAGGTTAAATCAGGATGCATCCTTCTTTAAAGAGTGGGCTTTAGCTTAACAGATAATAAGTTATTTGTCGGCGATAGTCATATCATCCCTTATATCCTTTTATTAGAAAGTTATAGCATCGGCGTCGATGAACTTCCTGGATATAGTGTCTAATAAGAGTCTGGATACGTTAAATAAGATTGAAGAAAGATCCGGTCTTTGGGGTCGGCCATCCTGAAGCTGTCTACATGAATTTTATCTACAACTCAATACGGCTTTGATAAACCTGTTAATTTTAACACAAGTTGTAATAGAAAGTGAAAGGAAACAACTCTATAATTGAACTACAGACATACTCATTGGCTTATGAAACTCATTTTCAACAAAATATGTTAGAGCCAGACTCTGGTCACAGCAATTACAACCAGATCTACCAGATTGTTCAACAGAATGTTAGTATTGACTAGGATGATATTCTACTGTACAGTAACCTTTTGAGCAGCTCCTAGCATACACTCATAAGTACTATTGGGCGATATATTTCAACAAGTTGTTGTTTCTTACTTGGATTCTAAACAGCTGTTATTATTTCTTAAAAGACTTTGGTATATAACACTGAGTTGCATTAAGAGTCATAGTTTTACTTTTAACCTAGCAATGTTATAGATACTGTACAAATATTTCCTTCTGACCGGTAGCCTCCCACTTTGTCAGAAAGAACATCGAATGTGAATATACAGTTTAGCTCCAGTTCATATTCATCGTAGAGCAGCGTCTAAAATCTCATAATATCACATATTTACTCATGGAATTTAGAGCCATATTCTTTTTAAACCTGATGAGACAATTTTAATACTTCTTCACACACATTACACTGTATTTTCTACACTAAGTGACCCTGGCGTCAAGATCTATAAAGAGTTCATTTTGAGTTTCTTTTTTCTTGTTTGGATATCTTCAGACAAACATGACATCAGATTCCAGGGTCAAGTCTATGACGGCGTTAGATTTCAGGCAATGCACTATGAAGAATTTGAATTGGATGTCAACTCAGCATTAAGACTAAATCAATTCTTCCCTACATAGCTACGTTATGTCATTTTACGTTATGTTATTTTCATGCTCCACTAAAATAAAGTATATGGACTCCCAGTGCTGTCTGCTGACCCACGATTGTTTGACACAGTAACTACCATATTTATATAAACTATATTATCAACTAACATATCTATATTGTTTATTACGTTAAATTAAATGTTATCTAAGTGTTATAGTTAAAGTTAGCAAGGTTTAATATAAAGTAATATCAGAGCTAGTTAACTTAATATTTTTATATTATTTTAATAAGTATATTTTAATTGATTAGCCTACCTAATATGCCTAACTTTCAAGTTTTTGCTAATTGATTTAATAAACTCATATTTTGTTTGATAATTATATTTTAATTGTTTACCAATTACGCCTAACTTTCAAGTTTTCATCGATTTTTGAATGTATAAACGCCAACTTTCTCTTAATAAATGCAAACAGTAAATAGAACTGCGTGGTATGTAAGTTACAGTTTATTCATCACACATAAGAGCAGGGGAGCTTCAAAATATTGACTCAACAGCAGAAACTCGTAACTCAGCAAGCGCTGAAGGACACGTACTTTGACAGTAGTTTATTTAAGAGTTGACGACAAACTAGTAAAAGTTTGAGGGATTTGCTTTAACACTATACGAGTTTCTTTTTCTAATTTATTTTATCTGAGCAACGCAAATTAAAAGCGTTGTTTACTGTTCTTACGATTTCCTTACTATTATCACACTCTTTTTAATTAATTAGTATTTTTAATAAGGTAATGTGGAGTTTAACTACGATGAGTTAAACCGTTCGAGCACTGATTGATTTGAGTTAGATTGTTTCGTTACCTATGAATGATTAAAGATTAACAAGGTTATTGAGTCAAAAGAAATACGATTCATTTGACAAGATACTAGATGGCAAACATTAAATAAAGTTTTTAGACATAGGGATGTATAATCATATGAACATTTTTATTATCATTAAATATTTTGTAGATTTATATAGTGATAGTTTATTTACAAAAGATATCTGCAGTTATTATCAAATGCATCAGTACCTTAATCAACTAATACGTTATATATGAGTCGTTGTATGATTAAAGGAAGATATAAAATTACTTAATAAGGTAGATGTGTTTACGAGATAGTTAACTCTATGTAGAATATAAAAAGGGCACTAGAATAATGGGACGTTTCAAAGGTAACGCTAGGCCATTTGAAAAAAATGACATAAGGGCACAAAGGACGATGACTATTACTAAAAACACATTCTGGGTTCCGAGAGAGTCACAGTACGTGCAGTACCAAGGTAAATTTATTTAGCGATCTATTTGATGCCAAAGACTTGGGAAGATATAGCAAATTCGTAATGCTCGACTATTCACAAGCATATTACTACACAAACCACAACTTTGTGTTATGAAAATGAAATATCGATTGAGTTGGTTTAAAAGTAACTTGAATAGAGAGTTCAGATTACGAAGTTGAAAGTGGAGCATCAGCTGCTCATAATAGATAGAGAGGTGTGGCTCAGGTGGGTTGCCTCGGGTCTGTGGTGTTCAATGTGTTCCCAGTTGTGTAAGAAATCAGCTATTACCATATCCTACATCTCCTGGGTATTTAACTATTAATACACTAATACAAAAATCACATCACTAGCCTTGGTAATGTATTAAACGGTTTTTTAAATATTTCAGTAAGCCCAGGTACAATCAAGCTTATATCTTGTGCAGTTTTAATTAAAACAGACCATACGTTTGAATGAGGTCATAGGTCGCATTACGCCATCAGTGGTCAACTCGCAGATCTCGACTGGTAATCGGTTCAGCTTGGATCTGTTTGTGTATCGGCTCAGAGGCCGGTCAATATTGGACGCTGGTTGACCAAACCGATTAACATGAAACCCTTATTACATTTACATTGTAATACCAAACCGTATCCGAGTAAAATGGACAGTTCTCCAACATTTCAATGCCCAGTCATTTTTGTTATTAATTTATGTATAATATTCTTTATAACTTGAAAGAATAACCGTATAGGAATGATAATTTATGACTTTCTTATGACTTATATTTCATTTTTAAGTTAGTACTGTAAATAACAAACTATGGAACCATTTGCAAGCATTTTGTTCTTCGAACCGAATATTTCATCTACGAATCATTTTATGTAATTTTGTATTATATTTTAACTCTTATTGGCTCATCTTTAGCCGAGCCTATCAGTCGTGGGACTGGACAAATTTAATTCTGTCTGTTTGTCTGTCTCTCTCTCTCTCTCTCTCTATCTGTCTGTCTCTGTCTATTTGTTTATCTGCACTATATTTTTGAACAAAGTAACTTATAAACTTGAAATTTTGTATGAAGCTTTATTTATATAATACTAACAACAAATTGTATAATAGTGCATGTCACTACATGGAATATTGGTGATCGTTAGTGAATAGTTTTACGTTGGTCTTACGGTTAAACATGATAGCAACAAGAAAAGTGCAGAATAAATATATGTTTAAATAACAGAATCTGACCATTTTATATTTTAACAGGTGAATTTTCTCATAGAGTACAAAGAAAAAGATGGAAAGCTAATGTTAAAACTCAGTAAAAAGATATGATTTCATTTCCCACATGCGTAGTATCACCCTACTTATATCACCCGAACTTGTATTGCTTTGAACATGTTATGAAACAAAATTACAAAAAAATTCTAGAATGCATTGTAAACTGTTTTCGATATTACAAAGAATAACATATGTTTACTTTAGAATTTTAATTTAAATTTAAGTTCTTCTTAGACAAGAGTGATATCCAATAATGTAATTTGTTTAACCGTAATTGAAATCTATAATATTTCACTTTTACCTCCTGCAAATAATGCCAACATTTCTTTCTACTTATCCGCCTTCTTATATTTCCGCAGGTCATCTCGAGAATAAAATTTTCTATAGATTAGAACATTTACAATGCAAGTTACTGAAGTCCGTTACCCTACATGACGTGGTGTGGTCCCGCATCTTGTTGAATTTGTCACTAAACAATATATGACTGTGGCATAACATAACTGTCCATTTTCTGTACCGATAGTTGTTGAATATGACAATACATTATAATTGGACATTTAATATTCGAG
The DNA here is from genome assembly GCF_021130785.1 of Homalodisca vitripennis. Taxonomy (NCBI): domain Eukaryota; kingdom Metazoa; phylum Arthropoda; class Insecta; order Hemiptera; family Cicadellidae; genus Homalodisca; species Homalodisca vitripennis. The sequence continues at coordinate 197,003,008 of NC_060207.1, forward strand.
TATATATCATCAATGTTTAAAAATTTGATTTTAACACTTTCAATAGTACCAGTATTGTCATTGAAAATAACTATCATAATACCGTGATACTTTCCACGGATGTTCGTGTTAAATTACAGTTGATTACTAGCGCCTATTAAGTTTGTTAATTGAAGAAAATAGATAATTATATTGATATAACCGGATTTATGCTCAAATATTTCCACAGTAAGTGATTTGAGTGTAATTTTCAACGCCTGCGTGAAAAACTGCAGAAATTCGCTTTTTGATTACACATCTTGGAAGTTGCGCGAACCATGCGTGCTGTTTAAGTAAATAAAAAAAAACAGGCAGTTGTGAATCTATGTGTTAAGTGAACAGACAAATTGTTAATATCTCAAAATATTTCTGACAACTAAGTCTGCGATTTATAGCGTTTAGTATATTAAATATTTCCACCTTTGTGTTTGTAAGTTTTTGCTCTTTACCATGAGGAAAACAAACAAAAACAAACATACACACACACATCATGAAATTAAATTTAAATGACAATAAATAATTAATTTTTACTTATTTTCTTGATCGTGGCTCAAACTTCGAACTCAACACTGGCGCCTATTGGAACTAAATTGTGGATTCTGTATTCGGTCATTAATAATTATAAAACTGTGTAGCTAAACCATAATTTTAGTTGTGAACATTAAAATCACCTCTTTATGATTACTTAATCTTAGCATTACATAAATTTATGAAATCATTATTAATTTGAACTGAGTGGTATATTAATTGTGAATGTGACCATCATTTACTGTATGGAGGCTTTATGGCAGTAGAAAGGGCGAATAAGTCTCAGCAGAATGAAAGCACATCATTTTGGCCGTAGATAGTTACCTGACACCGGACTTTACCTTGAAGGACCATTTCTCATTACTATTGATTCAACAGGTTGGTTGCAGAAAGTGGTGGTTTTTAAATGATCGCAATTAAAAATAAAGTATAAAAACTTAATAATGAAAACTAATTCACACTTACGCCATTTTGAGTCTGAGTGTACTGCGTGTCTTAAAAATACTGTATATACATAAACAAATAAAATATAAGTAATTTGATTATATTGGTTAATATAAAAGAGACAGATAGTCGCCGAGACAGACGGGCTATAAGGGTGATGAATCCAGTCATGTATCCGTGTGACTGGCGAGGAGACAAGAGACTAATGTGCTGAAAAATTTTCCCTTAGACTGAGCGATGTGCTGTATGTAGCCCGCAGTTTGATCGATTCGCTCCCCTTCCGGTAATATTTTAAGAAAGAAGGAAAGGAGGACTGCGAAAATCACCTTATTTTTAAACATACATGCGTTAATTTATTGAAAATCGGCAGTTTCATGGAATATAGATATTTTGTAAAATTTTTACTTTACTTTAAGTTGTTCAGTTTCAAATTAGTAAACTCTTTGTCAAGACACACTTCTGCACAATGTTGTTAAATTCATTTATATGTAAATGCTAGTATAACTGTGTATAACATTCAAACTGTGTACTCCATATAGCATTAAACTGGAGAACTTTAATGAATAAATGGTTTGTTTTTAACAAGGTAGCATTTCTTATAAGGAATTTATATCTCAAGGGATTTTCTTTACTTAAAATGGCCCGAAACTCGAAAACAGGTGGTATTTTATCTGTCAAATTTGCTCGATGATATATTTTGGTGTAACATAATACATTCTAAATATATCAATTACAAAGGTCATTAAAGTTACATGTGTAGGTACCTTGCATATATTAGTGTAAAGTAGGACAAATTGGGAGTACCGAGTAAATGGATTGTGAGCTACTCCAGTAATTATGTCGGTTAGTAGAGTTACATAGTTGGAGTTAGCACATAGAAATCTTTACAGATGTGATGTAGACAAAGCTTTTTATTTAGAACTGCATATTAGCTTGAATAATTATGTATATGTATAGTAGATATAATTCAGTACTATATATAAACTTACTAAATTTTTATAAATATAAAATAAAAAGGTGTATATACGCAGTTCAAGTTTTAAAATATATCAAATCTCCACTGCCTCCTAATGTTAAATGTTTTGTTAAAGATATTGTTAGAAAATTTTCTGTTAGAAGAAAGGTAGATTTTACGTCATTATAATTGTGAGAAATTAAATGTGTAATTTCTCACAATGTTGGTATTTTAAAATAATCTTAACACATTTATACACTTATAAACTCTATAATCACGAAAGTTTAGAAGAAAAAGTGTTATAGTAATATTTACATATAACATATATAGTACTCATAACATATAAAGTGGTTCAATTATATATTCCTATAAATTTAAAGTGCAAATATCTAGTAACCATAGGAACTATTAAAATAAATTAAATTGAGTTAAAAGATTATAAAATTTTAAAAAGTTTTAATTATGTTTTTAAATGCCATAGTTTACTTTCACTTTAAAAGTATCATAAGGCACAATCATATTTTATACATTTCTATGAAATCTACCTAAAATAAGATTGTAGGGACGAAAGAAAACCCTTAGGTTTTTTCTAAATCAGATTAATGTCCTAATAAGTATGCAAGAAAATTTACAGGGGCAATTTTAGATTCATTCTGTTAACAGTCTATACTGTAAATTTACAGAGAATATGTTTCAAAAACTAGAAAACAGGAATATCTTAGTTAAACTATATTATATTATTGACCTTCACATTAATAAGATCTGAATAGATCTTTTTTAAACACGTATCGTTTTCGACCGTCTTTCCCCCTATATCTCTGTGTGAGGAGTTGTCTGTGTGATCATGATAGAAGATTCTAGATTCTTGAAGTCTGTTATATAGGTTTCTTCTGGTTCAAAGGACTGGTTCTATTTTTTCAAAATTTAAAAGGATGTTATGCAAGAGTGTCTGTCCGTTTGTGCAATAACTTTTTAATTACTTTATTCGGGTCCTTCAACACTCAACGTTAAATCATATTGATTTATATTAATTACTTTTATTCAATGTTTTTCTTCAATCACGTGACTACGTATATTTAATTTTATTGTCGAAATATCATATGTTTTTGTAATTTCCTTGGGTAATTAAAAGTCTTTCCATCTCTATTTCTCGTACATTATAGTCGTGATATGATCATGCATATAAAAGTTTTAACGTCTACAATCTTCCAAACGTATTTATTACATTTACAAAAAAAGTCCAAACAGCAAAAATATGATCTATAATATGTCTAATAATTTCTACAGAAGCATACGACGAGGAATGGTACGCATTGGTAACATAAGGAACTGTTAGTTTTGCCATTAATTTCACACTAGACGCTAAAGGTTCTAACCAATATCTTCGTTGAATATTCCTCTCGATAGCAAAGTGCTTTGTAACCTTATTTTATGGGTATACTTCTCACTTTGAAAATTATATCCAGTGTTTTCTAAACTCAGTTACCATAGCCTAGAATAAATAATTGTGTGTAGCCAATGTCCAGTGATAAATTAGACCAAGCATTAATATCTTATGAATAATTCACATTATGGAAATCTAGCTAATTCCAAAATTGACATAAACTACAAAAATATGCTATTTATCGTTTATCTCTGATAGTTAGTAAACGCATTATGAAATAAATAACTAAATCGCAAATTTTATGAGGATTTCCGAGTTAAAGAATATTTTACCAATAGATATGTTAAAAATGTTCTATTTGTTCAGATAAAATGTTTAATTTAGTAGTATAACAACGTATTACTTATACAATCTAATATACAAATCTATGAAATCCATGTATAGAAACAAATTAACACACCTAACTGTTAAAATGATGTTTCTGTAACGTACTCGTATTGTCTACAAATTTTAATTATATTAATAACTCATTGACACTGAATAACACAAAGAGTAGAAAAACAGTTAAGATTACTGAAAATTTAAGCAGATGAACATGTTCTGGCAGATAGGCCGAGAAATATTTGTTCAAATACTATGTATTTTATATATTCCATGTATGCATAATTATAACAACTATGTATGAGATGTTATTCAAAATAGTTTTATAACATCAACTATTTATGTAAGGAGAAACATGCCAAAACATTATGAGTTACGAGTATGTCAATAGACTGTACTAACGCTACGTATACGGTGATTGTATATATGTATTCCTACATTAAGAATTTGCTTCTTAAAATTGTCTTTCATTATTTTTTATTTTATTCGTATGTTTAAAAAACTATAATTTAAATAGAGCGTTAGTACACTGTTGCTTCCAGCTATATACTTAATTAAAAATATATACTTCGTTCAACGTGGTTTGAAATTTGTTCAGTTTTTTTTTTTTTTTTTTGTACTTTTGCCAGGTATACTTTAAACTACTACTCAGTATATATTAAATAGAGTAATTGTAAAATATATCTTAACAAGTTTATAATTTTAAGGATTGGCTTGTATGTTATGGTTAATATACAAATCATATTTAAACTTGCTCTTTATTTTTTTGCCATTTGTTTTAAAATTATAAAAAGGAGTTAAAAATACATTATAACTAATTAAGATCCTTTCTTTTAAAAATGTAATCACTAATATTTCATTACATCAAACCGCTAAAAAATCAAAATAATGTGTCTTTCACATGGTGGATATACAAGAATTGGTGTGGTTAAAGATCAAAGAGTTTCAGAAACCACAACATACCACTGTTAGTATCCAAGGTCTAAAGGTTACAAAGCCTACTCTGGTCTGTAACTAAAGATACCACTGATAAGTCTGTAGCACGCTAACTAAGTATTTTATCTGTAGTATTGGCTTTGAGACAATTTTATGACCTAAATACACAAACTACCTTGTACCTCACGTTTTAATATGAATTATTCACACATAATAAAGTATTTAAACATTCAAAATAAAAAACCTCACCTAAATTAATAAATTCAAATTTTAATTTGAGCAGCTGAAATTGCATTTTTATTAGTAAGTACAGTTATTCATTAAAAAAAAATTATCAGCGAGTAGGCTACTTATGATTTATTTTTCAATATAACACATACTCATTTGAAATGAAATTATAATATATATATATATATATATATATATACATATATGAATTTTATGTATATATACTATAAATTATGTTTAATTTTTCAATAACAAGTTTCATTATTCAAAATGTAAAACTTAATAGGAATGTAACAAGATGACGAAGAAAATGAGCTAACAGTGTTTACTGGAGTATAACAAGCCCAAGGTATGCAGAGATGATAAGACACGGCTTCTTGTTGAGTTTACACGACGTCTAATACGCTTGTAATGTTTACACTATCAATTACTACCAGCATATCAGGATACTTATCTGAAGCCTTAACTTGTAATTTAAAATTGAAACTTAAAATTAAAGAGTAATGTTCACTTGTTATTTTTTAATACCTTAATTTCGTTCAGATCAATGCATATTAGTTTTAGTTTTTTTAAAGAAAACCAGATACAGTCATTTACATAATAGACGTCTATTTCTGTAGTAAATTAAGTACAGATAGGAACGTTGGTACGTACTCTAAACGAATGAGTGCACGACAGTATGTGCCTACAGTTAGGGAGTTTATCATTTATTTATTATTCATGGGTGATACATAGCTATAGTTTAGACTTTCTAGAAAACCAAACCAAGTTATTATTCCCACGTTTTGCAACCAAAGTGTTGTTTCAAATTAAGTTGAGTAGGTTTAGTTTGAAAAAAATTTACTATTTTCACAGATGCTACTTTTTTGTCTATAATAATGTTGTAAATAATATGTGTAAAGATTTGAAATGCCAGCTGTAGGACACTTTTAATTACATATATTTAATGTATTAAGATTTATATGAACATTTCAATGAGGTTATAGGATTAAAAATTACTGTGGTTGCGCCTTATTTGTTATGAAGTGTAATGTTTTTATTTGCTACGTTACCAAAACAGAAAAAAGTAAAAAAAAATTCTGAATGTCTATTATTCAGACCCTCACAATACCTACTTCAATTTACTACTTCTAAGTGAAATAACAACCTTTTTTATTGAATTTCATTGTTGTTTAACAATATTAGAAAAATTATAATGTTACAGGTCACTCAGTTGTAACTGAATGGCAATTTAATCACTATAAATTATTCCTATTATGCAAAAAAAAAAAAAAAACAGTTTTTTTACACTTTTAACATTCATTTTTCATTTATTCACACTTATAATCGCGCATTTAATATTTAAAATTATAAAATACAATATGTTTAATAAGAATCGGTAAAATAAAACTTTATTACAATAGCATAATAATAATAAATTACTTTTATACCTTCTAAGTATATTTATAGAAATTAAATTCACCTAAAGTTTAATAAATATTATAGATGTAAACTTATAGATTTAAACTTCTTCAATATTTCATCATTTACTCAAGGAAACTAGAAACTTATAAAAAGAGTATTCCTAAATTTGGTCATGATAAATATTGATTTAATCTTGTAATAATCTTTTGTAAATAGAAATATACAGGGTGGTTATAAATTATTGTACACATTTTAAGATTGAATAAATAAATAACCAATCAACTTAAAAACATGGGAGTTGTTTTATTAAATTGTAAATTTAAAACAGTTTTATATACTGACTGAAATTAATAATTGTACACATTACAATAATTATAAAAAGTGGTTTTAAAAAGAAAGTAAAAATGTCACTTAAACTGTGGGTGTAAGGTATGATTCTTGAAAACCGTACATCGCCGCTCGCACACCCCACAGCAAAACCATCAGGGAAGCGCGCGCCCATGGTGGCGAACGGGATGCCGGATCAAGACTAAACTAGGTAAAAAAAAAAAAGAACACCGTGGTCAGTATACTCAGGTTCATTTACTAAGACACACATAGGCCTATCCAGTCAATATAAATAAATATGTATATATACTATAAATAAAAAAAAAAATAAAAAAAATAAAAAGGTGCCTGCAGTAGTAGATACCTCAAACAATCCTTGTCAGGTGCACCTGCATACAAAAATTAGAAAACGCCATAATTTGAAACAAGAAATGCCAATTTCACCGGTATCCTTCGGCTAAGGGCGGGCTCCTAATGAAATCCAAGAAATAACTAAATTAATATCTAAAACTAACTTAAAATTAAATAACAAAATATAAACTATATAAATGGCAACAATAACAATATCACAGGGTATCACAGATGTTGACTGGTAGAAATGTCCATCATGGTGGCCGTCCTTCAGTAGAGCGCAAAAGCGAAGGTTCTCTGCGACCACGCATGATGGAGAGATGGACAGGAGGAAACAATTCATCCCTTGGACCTCATCAGTGAGGGGCCGTAAACTTAGCCGCACATGTCAGAAGGAAATCAGCTCAGCAAATAAACAAAACACTTAATTAAACTAATATATTTAAACTGGAGCTACTCCTAACTTGTACACCACGGCTCGGAGTCTTTGCCACTCTGCCGGAAAGGCCAAACGCCTTCAAAAGGTCAGTCGCCTCTGCAGCCAATAAACCACACACACACTATATAAAACACACATGAGCCGGGGAGATATAGGTATTGAACCGGCTCAGACTCCCCCCCCCAAAAGGAGGAACACACCCTCTGTAAATTTCTTCAAAAAGATGAACCGAACGAAATGCCTCTCCCCCCAATGGTTGAAGAAATATAACCGGAAACCCTGGAAGTCAGCAGAAAGGGAAAACCAAGAAAATCCAGTTGGAGGCAAGAAATCCCTCCAAGAGTAGCATGGGTACAAAGAAGAAAACAGGAACCTTGATCAGGAAGAAAGAGCAGAGGTGATCAGGCCTCTGGAGCTAAAACCCTCCCGCACAGACTAAAGAGGAATCACGATTGACTCCGGCAAGGCTTCAGTTGGGATATTTGCGCCTTCCTGAAAATCTTCTCGGACTGAGGATCTCCCAGTCGGGCAGTCACCGGAGTCAGAAACTTCAAGATGCGGTGGGGACCAGTCCACCTGTAGCAAAGTTTAGCAGCTCTTTTATCCACAGCCGAACTGACTGGGTGAGCCTTGCAGTAAACTAGATCCCCCACCTGGAAGGGATTGGCAATACGACCTCGGTTGTACTTCCTCCTTACTAACTCCCTAGCCCGAATGAGATTCCGCCTGGCTGCCTCCCAGTGGCTTTCACATCGGGAGTACCAGGAGGTGGCAGAAGATCGCTAATTTTCCAAAGGTTCGCCAAAGGGTTGTTTGGCGGAAAGCCAAATAATAACTCGAAAGGTACCCGCCTTGTGACTTTCATGCTGGGCCGTATTAAAGGCAAATTGGATCCAAGGTAGTTGTTGATCCCAGGTGGTCTGATTTTCCGCATGAAAGGCAATGAGAGCAGACCGAAGATTGCGATTAAACCGTTCGGCGTGAGAAGGCTGAGGATATAAAGGGGAAGTAGTCACATGGCGGATTCCGTGCCCAAAGCACATTCTTTTAAAGATATTGGAGACAAACTGTGAACCATTATCGGAAACTAAGGTCGCGGGGATTCCAAAGTGTTGAAAAAAAATGGTTACGAAGTGCTTGCACCGTGAGCTGCGCGGTAGCACTCCGCAATGGGAACAACCAAACAAACTTGGAGAAGGCATCCACACAAACAAGTAGGAACTTATTTCCAGACTTGCTACGCGGGAGAGGCCCAACATAGTCAATGAAAACCTTCTCCAAAGGTTTTTCCGCCACCTCAGATGACAAAAAGACCCAACTTGGTATTTTGAGCGGGTTTGCTTAGCGAGCACAGTTTCACAAGAACGTACTCGAGCTGCAATATCCCGGTCCATACCTTTCCAGATGAACTGATCCCTAATCTTCGCGATGGTCTTATGAATTCCTAGATGTCCGCCCACAGGAGAAGAATGAAAATACTGAAAGAAACCATCGGTACAAAGAAAGCTTGGCAGCACTAACTTAGGTTTTCTCCGCTGCTTGTCACGGCAGCATAGAGCACCTCGGTACAGAAAATAAGGAGGGTGGGCACCTCCGTTTTTAAAGCTCATTGATGATAGCAGTCAGCTCGGGATCCCTTAAGTTGGTGTGGAACAAATGTCCGAAAATGCCAGAGGAAAGTCTAGGAGCACGCCACAACATGGCGGCTCTGATAAATTCTGGTGGTCGTTGGGTAAGTGATACATGCGTGACAGAGTGTCCGCTATGATATTTTGGGTGCCTCGCACGTGCTGCACTGTGAACTTAAGGGCAGAAATTTGGACTACCCAGCGACCAATCTTCCCGAGCTGACGGGGGTGGGCAAGGAGCCAAGAAAGTGCCTGGTTGTCGGTTTTCCAACAAAAATTCTTTATGTTCTAGGTAACGCCTGAACTTATTAATTCCAAAACACGACAGCCAAACATTCCAGCTCATAAACAGAACAACTCTTCTTCTCACAAGGGGTTAACGTGCGTGAAGCATAAGCTATGGGCTGCCGGATACCATCTACTTCTTGTGATAAACAGCAGCAACGGCTAAGGAGGAAGCATCAGTTTGCAAGACGAACTTACGACTGAAATCAGGCATAGCCAAGACTGGAGGCTGCATCACTGCCTCTTTCAGCTGCTCAAAAGCAGTCTGTTGCGCTTCACCCCACTCAAACTTGGCACCCTTTTTCCTAAGAGAGTTCAGAGGGGCCGCCACTTTCAGCAACATTGGGGATGAAAACGACGATAAAATTTATCATTCCCCCACAAAAACGGCAATCCCCTTGGCATCCTTAGGAGGAGGAAACTCCCTGATTGCCTGGGTTCTCTCTGGATCAATACAAACACCTCGAGAAGAGACAAGATGACCCAGAAAACGATATTTCAGGCTGAGCAAAACTCACCTTTTCAGGATTGACGGTAAGGCCAGACTCTCGCAGCCTAGTTAGAACTTCCTCTAGATGAGTCAAGTGCTTCCTCATAACTCTCACTGTACACAAGCAGGTCATCCAGATAGTTGAACACGAACTTAAATTTTGACATCATGAAAGATAGAATCCAGGAGTCTGGTGAGTGTTTGGGCCCCCACAGCCAGGCCATTGGCACTCGGGTGAACTGGTTACAAATTCCAAGGCACACAAAAGGCAGTGAGAGGTCGAGACTCGTGTTTTAGAGGAATCTGATGGTATGCCTGATTAAGATCAAAAATGGAGAAATACTTGGCCTTACCAAACCAGTCGAAAGCAGAATGCAAAATCGGGGAGAGACACGGAGTCAATTTCTATCTGAGCATTGAGCTTTCGATAATCCAGGATCAATCTGGACTTCCCATTAGGTTTTCGGCACTAGAAACGCTGGACTGGAAAAATTTGAGCAAGACGGCTCGATCACCCCACTCTTAAGTAAATCATCAATCATATTTCTCAGGAATTTCCATCTTGGGCGGAGCAAGCTTATATGGATGGGAACGTACAGGACGGGTGTCTGTAAGACGAATCTCGTATTCCAAGAGATTGGTCGTACCCAGTTTGTCAGTTAGGACTTCAGGAAAACTGGAACAAATCTGCCTTATGTCCTCAGCCTCTTTCGGGGCGTAAGATGTCCTAGTTGGTCAGGAGGAGTCAAGCTCTTATCTTCCATCTCTAAGGCAGCAGTCCCACGAGACTCGACATCTGAAAAGGGAACGATCACCCGCCTGGCGAAAGCAAAGAAAACATGACTGGAGGCCAAATCCAAAATCATGCCAGTTTTTCCAATAAAATCTGCTCCCAAGATGAAAGGAAAAGTCAGGTCCTTAGCCACCAAAAAGCTCCAATCCCAAGAGGAAATAATTAATTTTGATGTGAATCTGGGCACTACAGATAATAGGTAAAGGTGTGCGTGAAGCAGTCCAGCAGATAAGTGAACTAGGCTCAACCTGCCGTATTAGCCCAGAGGATTTTAGATCTTCAAAAAACGACAAAGAAATCAGGCTGCGTGCTGACCCAGAATCAACCAGGGCCTTCTGCACCACATTCCCCACAAGCACATCCAGTTGTGGGCAGGTTGAGCGGGCAGCCCTTACTCCCTGCGCAGCCAGAGCAGCAACCCTCCCCTCTCGGCCAACGATGATAACTGTCCCCACGTCTATTTCTTTCTGTTTTCTTTCTGTTCTGTATTAAAACCAGTACCCTTTTACCATCAAAATTAGGTACATATTTGCCCTCAAAATTACCTTTACGGCACGAGTCGGGCTTACTCGTCCGCAAGCTTACTAGTTTTTTTTATTAAGTGGACAAAACGGTCTAATATGTCCCACTTGCTTGCAGCCATAACAGGTAGGAGGCTGCCTACGGGAAGGAGCAGCTGCTGGCTCAGACTGCACCGGAGCATGGACCGGCCCCGGAGGCAAGTGAGGAAGATGCCTCGACATGGCCTCCCTTTGATCATCCGCATCCTGAACCCCTCTGGAGATGATGGAGAGGCGGTCCAAATCCGCAAAAGATGCGGGGACGGCTACAAAAAAATCAAACGGGGAGCGTTCTTCAGGTTTAATGCCCTCCAAAATAAGGCTCACCAAATCCGTTTCGCTCAAGCTCAAGCCGCAACACCCCGGGCTACATCCCGTATCTCCCCGACAAAATGGCTCAACGTCTCGTCTGGTGCCTGAGGACGGTAAACGCGTTCCACCCGCAAGCGCTCCCTAACCCCGAGCAGGTACAAAGAACTCCAAGATCTCGGCGTGGAACTGGTCAAAATGTGGCACCTCGCTTAAGGCAGTCTAGAAGGCGATTCAAAAAGCGGCCTTAAGGAAAACTTGCGCTAAAATCTGCATAAGCATGGCATCTGTCATACCAGGAAATTCTCTTAGCTTAAAAACTTCCAGAAGGAAATGGATAAGTAAAATTAGTGTCAAGTCCATCAACTTTGGGGAAGTGTTGTAAAACACTCCCAAAGGATGAGGCAGTTTGCCAAAGCTAGAAAAGGAAAGGCACAACTATAGATGATGCCTCACCAGCCGCTTCAGGAGGGCCACTACCCATCGGAGACATAGTAACTCTGGGAGTCTCGAAAGAAAGAGCCGGGTGGATGGTTAGCAAAAGTAATGGTAGTGGGAACCTCCGTTGGAGTGACAGCGGTAAATAGTACCCCCTTCTCTTTCACGAGAGCACCACCTCACTCAAACCATCTAAGGCTTGTTTTAATTTATTTACTGGCCGAAAAAGCCCAACTTTTAATATCAGAGTCTAAACTAGGAGCTGACATAAGTAAAACTATTCTGTCACGCCAATGTAAAAGCTGAGATGCCAATCTAGCCTTTGCTGACCCGGACATGGGAAGTGACTCAACAATTAATGGTCGTCTTCTAACTCTTTCCATTCGGGTTTTACAAAACTCAAATTCAGTATTAATTTGGAAGAACTCTGCATTCCAGCTGCGGTCAACGCTATACAAGCCCGTAATTGAGCTCTTAATGCCCTCATCACATCTCCCTCGGGCTTCTGTCCTCTCGCCAGGACCTCAAAAACCAACTCGGGCTTGCGCAGATGTTCTAAGGCACCAGGGAAAACGCCATACCAAACAATTAAGACAAAATAAATACAACAAAGCGTACGCAACAATTACTTAGTAACCAAAGTGGACTCAACTCACAAAGGGCTTACACTGTGACGAGGTCCAAGTGAAGAACTTAATACCTGCCACCTAATAGAAGGATACCCTGCAAATATACACTAACCACAACCTACAAACACAGAAGCAATAAATATAACAAAACAACACATTGATAGGGGAGAAGTAGAGTACAGTTAGATAAATTTAGCGGTTAAGCAATTTAGAGTCCCTTGCTCCCTGCAAAGGGTAAGTCTGCAGGAAGCAAGACACTAAACCAATTCCACCCGGTATCCTGTGCTTAGGGCGAGCTCCTAATAAAAAAAGTTGTTGTGTACTCCTGACCTCCCCCTACCTAACACTAACCTACACCATCAAACAAAACCAGAACTGAGAGACAGCTGAGAGAGCAGCTAACCACGCTCTGCTACCATTGAAACCGTACATCGCCGCTCGCACACCCACAGCAAACCATCAGGGAAGCGCGCGCCCATGGTGGCGAACGGGATGCCGGATCAAGACTAAACTAGGGGTAAAAAAAAAAAGCAACACCGTGGTCAGTATACTCAGGTTCATTTACTAAGACACACATAGGCCATCCAGTCAATATAAATAAATATGTATATATACTATAAAATAAAAAAAAATAAAAAAAATAAAAGGTGCCTGCAGTAGTAGATACCTCAAACAATCCTTGTCAGGTGCACCTGCATACAAAAATTAGAAACGCCATAATTTGAAAACAAGAAATGCCAATTTCACCCGGTATCCTTCGGCTAAGGGCGGGCTCCTAATGAAATCCAAGAAATAACTAAATAATATCTAAAACTATCTTAAAATTAAATAACAATAAATAAATAAACTATATAAATGGCAACAATAACAATATCACAGGGTATCACAGATGTTGACTGGTAGAAATGTCCATCATGGTGGCCGTCCTTCAGTAGAGCGCAAAAAGCGAAGGTTCTCTGCGACCACGCATGATGGAGAGATGACAGGAGGAAAACAATTCATCCCTTGGACCTCATCAGTGAGGGGCCGTAAAACTTAGCCGCACATGTCAGAAGGAAATCAGCTCAGCAAATAAACAAAACACTTAATTAAACTAATATATTAAACTGGAGCTACTCCTAACCTTGTACACCACGGCTCGGAGTCTTTGCCACTCTGCCGGAAAGGCCAAACGCCTTCAAAAGGTCAGTCGCCTCTGCAGCCAATAAACCACACACACACACTATATAAAACACACATGAGCCGGGGAGATATAGGTATTGAAACCGGCTCATTCTTCTTAATGACTTGTGTTGTGACATAGTCAGCTGGTCAACAATGGATCTTTCCACACCAGCTGTTACTTACAGTTGACTAAACAAACACTAAACTAACCTCAGTATCAAAATGGCTAGTGTGCAAGAAAAAGCAAGGTGTGTTCTTTGGTTTCATGAAAGCAGATCTGTAATAACTGTTCAAAGAAGGTTTCGTTTAGAGTATGGCCGCAATCCTCCGAGTAACAATTGTATAAAACGCTGGTATAGGCAGTTTGAACAGACGGGAAGTGTCCAACATAGAAAAGGTGCTGGTAGACCTCCAGTTTCTGAAGCTATTGTTGATCAAGTAAGAGAATTGTTTACGAGGAGCCCTGGTAAGTCTACTCGGCGTGCAAGTTTGGAATTAAGATTACCTCGATCAACAGTCTTAAAAATTTTGCACAAACACCTTAAGCTCCATCCATACAAAATTCAGTTATTACATGAACTGAAACCTAACGATAAACCTGGACGCTACGATTTTGCTGTTAGATTAATTGACCTCGAAGAACAAACAATAAACATTGGAGAAAGCAATTTCTTGAAAAAAGTAATTTTTTCTGATGAAGCAACCTTTCATGTTTCTGGTAAGGTGAATAGACAAAATTGTAGGATTTTGGGTACTGAAAATCCTCATAATGTTCGAGAACAAGAAAGAGACAGCCCTAAAATAAACGTTTGGTGTGCATTGGCTATAGATGAAGTGATAGGACCCTTTTTCTTCGCAGAACCGACAGTCACTAAAGAGGGATACCTCGACATGCTTGAACTTTTTGCAATACCGCAAATTGAGCATAGACAACCAAATGTTTACTGGCAGCAAGATGGTGCCCCTCCACACTGGGGTAAGATAGTACGTGACTACCTAAATGACACGTTTTCTGGTCGTTGGATTGGACGGGATGGTCCAATTCCTTGGCCTCCACGTTCCCCAGACATTAAACCCTTAGACTTTTTTTTGTGGGGCTATGTCAAGGACAGAGTCTTCGCCAAAAAAGTTCAAGATATTGAGGAACTCAAGAATAGAGTTTGAGAGGTTATTGGAAGCATAACTCCAGCAATGCTCAGAAACACATGGTGTGAGGTTGAATTTAGACTACAAATTTTGCGTGCAAACCTCGGAGAGCACGTGGAATTAGTTTAGTTTCCTTGTAAAAGTATGAGTAACAGTAATCTTTTTGTCCTTCGTTGGTAATAAACTGTTTTAAATTTGCTATTTAATAAAACAATTTCCATGTTTTTAAGTTGATTGGATATTTATTTATTCAATCTTTAAAATGTGTACAATAATTTATAACCACCCTGTATATTAAAAATATAAATATATGATTTTATTAAAAAAACTTTAATATCTTTTTCAGTGATATCTGTAGAAAATTGCAATTTTCATATATTATTTTATCTTGCAGATAATGAATTTTGCTTTTAAGCAACCATTCTAATAAAAATCTAATAGCGTCAATATTTTCAGATGCCTTGATATTGGTCCAGAAATGTTACAATTTGTAAATATTCTCACTCAAACATTTTAATATATGTCATATAATATTTCTATCACATAAGATTATTCCATGTTTTTTTATAAAATTCACCTCAAATGTAGTAAAACGGCCTTAAGTTTTACCGATCAGAACGAAGTGTTACTTCTAATTCTTATGGTCTTATTTTTAGTCCAATATTTTGTCAGATGTGAAGTGTTAAGTAATCATAATTTTAATTATATGTGTGAAATAAAACATACCGTATGATTCTTGGGTACAAAACAGATTGTAATGGAATTTTATACGTAATATTATTGATATGGGCGTAAAATAAAGAAGGCTGCCAGTACAGCTTTACCAATTTGACTGCGTAAGACAGTAAGACAGCTTTATCACTAGCAAGACAGGCCCAGTATAACTTATTATTACTCAGTATAAACACGCAGTGAAGAAGTAAGTATTGTTATATTATGTGAAAATCAGCAGTTACCCGCGGATTCGCACGCAATGCCATAGGTTTTCCCGGGTATTAAATGAGCACTTCTGGTATAAATAAATTATAACTCCGACGCCAGTTTTGAGTTTGCTTTGTATTCACAATAAAAAATTCCGTAAAAAGTGTTTATTCGTGGGCTTTGTAATTTACTGTGGGTTTTGTATTTTTCTCCATAGCGGTTTCTATTTTCTCGATCATTAAAATATTTATACATAAACAACTACGAAAAGGCTAATTATATTAAGAAACAACTAAGATAGGTGCCGTACCAGTCTCTGAATGTATAGTAAAAGTTACACTGCTTCGTCTTTTATATCTGTTATACTAGCACTTATCCGTTGCTTTGCATGCAATGTAGTAGGCGTTGCACGTGAATAACCACTACTGGTTTAAGTGAATTATATAACTACGCTAATTTTCAGTTTGTATTGTCCTCATGACCAAGAAAATGCGGAAAAGTGTATATTTATGGCTATAGTATCTTTATACCTAGTACATTAAGTTATATACTTGATTCTGCCTTGTTTCCAGATCAAGAAAATATATACTACATATACAGTTGTAAAAAAGCATATCAACACAAGAATATAAATGTTATACTTTCTTAATAACTTATATGTAAGTAAAAATATTAAATAGAGATATAAAGGTAACAACTAAATTGTAGAAAGATAAATTCGCCTGGAAAAGGAGAACACTTCCAATTGCTGCAATGTAAGTGTTTGTAAAGCTAATTTCGACGAACGAGGGATGTAAATTACAGGTGTTTTCCATAAATCAAGTTTCAAAGTGGCCAAAGGTAGCATTTGAGTCAGAGAATTTACTTTTATCGCCTGAGCTCAGGATATTGGCCCGTTACTGTTGCAATCAGCACTGAGTTTTAGTGGCAGTGTGAAGAGACGGACACTTGCAATCGCGGTTCATTGTATTTAAATAAATACATTGAAATAGATTTTTTAATGTGGAAGAACTTATTTATTTAATTGACTTCTAATAATACTGGTAAGCCTTATAATATAACGAAGGATTGAAACAAGTTTTTATAAGAATATGTTGTTCGAGTTACACCAAAATTTAATGTTAACCGTTTAATCATGTACCAATGAATTTATACTAGTGTTTCATAAAAATTTGTTACAGGAGTTTTACTAAAATCTTTTGTTTCTACACGTTATCACAAAGAATTTGATTGAAACAATTTTTGGGCATGCTAACATCAGGTATTGTATGATGTTATTTTAAATTAACTTTGAAATGTAGAAATTGTTCTAAATGAACAAGCTACATGTGTTAATAAGTAACATATAAAATTGTAATATTAATATATATTACAAATATATATATATATATATATATATATAAAGTCTTTATTGCTATTTTAACTAGATATTTCTTATTTTTAATTAGGAACATGATTTTTCGGAACATTTGCCATTGTGCAGTGAAACAAAAAATCAGTAACAATAGTGAGTCCGGAAAAATCGTGTTTCCTTCAAAATCCTTCCATCGTCAAAAATAAACTTCAAGCAAACAAGAAATGTATAGAGATCATCGCTATGCAACCCATTTAATATATTGGTTGTGCTTAAAAACTTAGTGGATAAAAAAATGTTTTCTTGACACGTGCCATTGTTTAGTGAAAGTTATTTTTAACAAACCACTCGTTAATTCTATAATTATGACAAGATAAAACGAAATGTCATGAATCAATTTAATAATTTCAAAGGCAGATTAAAAAGCACAGAATAATCATCGTCAAAGGTTCAATGCAAAGACAAACACTGTTAACCTTCAACTGGTCCAACAGCTGTATCTGTAGTTACAGGCAAGAATTGGCTTTGAAACTGTCCGTCCGGTGATTCCTCGAGTAGTCTGGGGTTGTTCCGGAAACTCTTTGATCTGCAATCACTACATCTCTTGTGTATTACACAAACATAATGATCATCCATACCTTTGGCAAATGCGCTTGGACCTGCTCCTTGACATATCAACTGTTGCTGAACCATACTTATGGTTTACGCTATGTGTTTGAAAAAAAATTTTCAAAGCATACAAAACTGTCCCGTTGGGTGCAGTGTGAGTTAGGGTGTTACCAGCTTTATGTATACAATACTAAAATAATAATTTATCAAAAAAATTATTATACTTTGGTTTTTAATAAGTCAACGGTATACTGTACCATTATTTAGTTGATTACATTGTTCGTCTTTACCATTTTTAAAATTATAACAAAATTGTATTTCGTTGGTTACATTAATGTTCATTATATTATTTTTTGATCTATAAGTCTATAATTTGTCGGGCTAAAATATTGCATTTCTGTTTACATCTCTCTCTTTCCTTGCGATATTTCAAAAGGGAGGTGACTTATCGACTTAAAATTGTACGTAATGCTATATTTTTTTATGAGAAACTGCTTTTTGTAGGTGCATGTATATCAATAGGATTTTAATGATTATTAGGATTTGTTATGGTAAACACATGACATATTAACACATAAGTCCTCAATTATTTAAAAAAAGACCTGAATGTATCATGAGGCAAGATATTTTGAGAACAATTTAATGTGTAGATATTAGTATTGTATAAAACCTTATTTCTTAAAATAATGAGTTCTAAAATGAGTCATTTGTGTGTAAACTTCATTTTATAGAATTTTTTGTTGGTCTATCTGTCAGCAGGACATCTAAAGAATTAAATAGGTTATATAATTGAAATGTAGTATATAACCACAGGGAAGCCCGTTACGATACGTAATGTGGTGTACTATCTTTTAGAATATATATTTACACACCGTTATTTTATCATATACATAACCCCTTAGGATGAAGCATCTATAGGATAAACTATGATTTGTCATTACTGAAATTTGATACTAACGTGGTAGAGTTATATACATTTTGTATCTATTCAATTATATATTTAATGCAGTAACATATTTTTTTCAAATATTACATCAAGTTATATATAAAAGGTAATGGATAAATTTTATCTTACAAAAAGCAATAGGAAAAATTAATATTAATTTGTTTCGGTGATTTATAAAAAAAATCAAAATTGATTTGGCCTCTAAATGAGTACCTTCAATGCTCTTAATTCCTGTATTTATTCCATACTACGTACATTACTTTAAAATCTTAATTAATTTATTTGATTTTTTAACACATTTATAAGACGTAAAATCCGATAAGAATAAGTTATGCTGAGATTAACTAAGAGAAACGCACAGTAGAGAGTTTATGAAGATGAAAAAAACTGTACAATTGAGCTGTGAACAAGATTTTCGCACGATAAAGTTATGACACAACTGAAGATGTATAATAGACAAACCAGTAGCTGGTACCCAGACGAGTCACGTGACAGTCGCCACATTAGTCATGTTGTAGTATTCACGCCTCCTCACATGTCTGGGGGATTTATGTCCGTATTCGTACGAGTTATCAATCAGAACAGAACCGTATCGGTGTTTGTTACACTTCACTTTGATTTATTCATATCCGTTCTTTTTCTTATATATGAGTTTTTATTCCAAATAAATAGCAAAGAAATTGATTAAATGTTATGTATAATTTTGAAGAAATATATAATCAGGATAGAAAACCTTATTAGCTTGTAATAAATACAAAATTCATTAATTTTAAAACAAAAAGTTTAATTAAACTTATACATAGTACTAGAACGTTGATAACAATTTTAAAAATGTATTAGGTTTTGATCAATAGACATTTATTTGATCCATTCGAGTCCAACATTCAACATATGATGTAAAAATCTATGCATTTTAATAAACTTTATTTAATTCCGTACCCTCTTTTAGACTAATTTTCTTAAGTTAGTAAAGATATATAACTAAATTTTTCTATTACTAGGATGACTTACAGGTATTTAGGAATTAATTGTAAGCACTTTTGTAATCCGGCGCATGACATTTCTCTCAGTCATAACACCATTTGTAAATGGTGTAAAATGTTTCAGTTTTATCATAAGAAAATGGGAAATGGTTTCTACTGATGGCGAGAGAAAAGAAGAGACCTGGATTCTGGCCTATTTGAAAATTGCATGCGCTACTACTAGTATGTTGCCGCGCCTTGTTTCGTAATTCCATTATTGTTTCACTGTTTTGATTGATTTGCGGCCTAATTGTTATGTTTTATAAGAAAATTTAAATGACGGTACTGTATTGATCAATTAAAATTGAGCAAAATTTATGTTTGTAATAAATTCTAATAATTAGGCTCTACAGTGGTTGTAACAAACAATAATTAAAGGAATGAATTGCTGAAATTGAAGATTTTTGTATTTTTAAGATAACAATTACTAATGTAATTGTAGTGCTTTTATGTATATAAAATTTAACATTTAAGATGAGTCACACTCTGCAGGAATGCCACATTACTGAAAACAAATAACTCCATTGCTAGGATAAACAATTCGCAGGGTTGGCTGTGGGGCGAAGCGCCTGAAATTACCGCGCGGCAACACACTAGTACACAGCTGTGCGCCGGCACGGGCCAGGTCTCTTCTTTTTCTCTCGCCACCAGTAATAATCTTTGAGCCTTATAATAATACATTGCTATCTACTATTTATAATGGGTGTGTACAAATCACGCATTTCAACAATAATGCGACAGTATTTTGTATTGATCGAGATAACTTATAATCGTTCATGGTACTATTTTCTTACTCCCGGTTTTATTTAATATCACAAAGGTATTTTGTGAGGATGGGTACGTTTATAATAACATAATAACTCTCAATGACTCAAAGAAACATAGGAATATAGGTATAGAGTATCTCGTGCTTCATTTAGACCCTCCCATCTCATTTACCTACTTGTTAGATATATTAAAAACACCAAACCGTAGAATATCTTCTTATAACGTGGTTGATGTTTTACATGTTTAGAAACCAAGTTAACCTATAGCTGAAGATATGTATGAAGTCACCATTAGTCGTATGTTGGAATTTATTAGTTGTAGAGGAACGTCCTTAAAATAGTTTAATAACAAACTTTTGTACTAAAAGTATAAAATATATCCATAACAGTTATGTCAGATGGCAACTTCTCTTTTTAAATTTCACAAAATATAGAGGGTAACCATTTACTTTTTATAATTTATATACCAACAATAAATTTAAAAAATCATGTCAGAACAATACACAATGTTTCCATAACATTATATTTAACTATCAATTCTTACAAAACCATAATGTTATAGTTACATAAAAATATCGTCTACTGGTTCCAATTAAATCTCAGTGAGTTATTGAGTTAATTCCATTAATATAGAGTAAGCAAGGAGTAATGTAATTATGGTATCCTAATACCTTTATTTCGCTACACAGATAATTTAAGATATGGAGTAAATAGTTTATTACAGCAGAAATAAGGAAATACAATTTGACTAATACATTAATATTATATACACTCTACATTAAGCGTTTTATTAATTTCACCTTGGCGGAAAGAAAATATTGAGAATAAAATCAGACTTTAGGCACAAAAATAAAGGCTATAACTCCAACAAACGCAGCCATAAATCGGCGTGACAGCTGAGGAGACAAGAGACTAATGTGCTGAAAGATTCCCCCCAGATTGAGTGATGTGTGCTGTCCGTCCTCTACAAAGTGATCGAACCAATTTTCGTATAGATATTTTTGAATAAATTGCAAACACAAACGCGTAATAGCGTTGTATAAAAATGGAGAATTTACAGTCTTTGATGATACTAAAACTCAAAACTAATTTACAGTAAAATTGTTTTTACGATGAAAGTTTTGTTGTTTTATAAAGAGTAACTTGTCAAAGATGATTGAAATAAACTTAAGCCAAAGAGAAACAGTTTAAATGGTTGCTTTGGTTTAAGTGGAATGAGGGTTTGTAGAATCGTTGTCTATCCCAGTATTCGTAATAAATATGACATACTTTTTGTTAAAAAAAAAGAACGTACATCAGTGTATATTATATAAATCATATTACTCCTTATTGTACTCCAATTTAACAAAACATCAGCTACTTTATAGCTAACATTACAAAATATCATACTTATGTTTATAGTGAATATCTCATAGGCTAACGATAACATTCAAAAGAGTAATAGGTCCATCCGTTACTGTAACAAATTATTAAAGGTTCAAGCTTAGATGTTATTGATTAGATGTTAACAACAAAAACTACTTATTAACCTTTTCATTCTTATTGCCATTACATTACATTCACATCAGGGATATTTGATACAAACTGATCTGAGAAATGAACTAAAATACAACAACTATCATTGCTAAGTCAGAAGAGTTTAATCCATTGATTTTCAACAGTCCACTTCAAAAAAATACTATCTTAATAAAAACGTCCTGAGTACTATTAAATATATTATACAAGCTACGAATTACTTAAAAAGGTCCTACTGATGAGATAAAATATCTCTTCGCCATAGCTGACTATTAATTTTATCTTTCCAAAAAAATGTATTACACTTGTTTCCTAGACTAAAGAGTTAAATGGACTGTCAGCCGAATGCATTATGAAGAGGCCTACCAAGGTCCCTCTATCACAGAAGGTAATCTCGCTCTATAAATTGTTAATGAAAGGATAATTTCGTTTATTCATAGTAATATGTGGTAATACAGATGAGACAAAACGAAAACAAAATTTTGTTTTTTAATTTAAAAAGCCATTGGTTAGATGTAACCATATAAATAAATATCATAACGTCAGGGAAAACACTTAGGGTTAATACGTTTAAAAAGTAAAACTCAAAATAATGTCTATAATGTTGTATAAAAGACGAGAGCAAATATTTATTTAAGTAAAGCTGTATTAATTTACAAAAAGTACTTGCTCCACCAGGTCTCGAACCCGGATCTCCCCTTGGCAGGGGAACACTATACCACAGAGCCTTAACTTAGTGTCGGCCACCGTTATATTAAAATATATATTTAAACGTCTCACAAAAACGTTTTTGCCTTGTTTTGAATTGACAATTTTAAAATATTATACCAAAAATGAACACCATGGTATAAATTGGATTAATTTGTTAGTTTATAGTGTACTAGTATGTAAACATAGAATATTAGAATATATTTAACAGTAAATAACATACAGAAATATCTGAAACAATAATACATTTTACAATTGATGATACTAATACACTTTTTTGACAATTACCTAAGCGGGATCTTATTACTGAATAAATAAAGTGTAAACAAATTACAGGAACAATTAAAATTATATATACAATTTCCTTTGATCAAATAATATTTGGTCCTCTGCACCTTGAATGTTTGTAACAAAACAACAGAAAACTTAGTCAAGTACATTGCAATGTGGACCCTTACTAGTAAAACTTTCGTCTCTGTGAGCAACGTCAACTTAACGCGGGCGAGGCTGAACTCCTGACCAAACTGTTAACTACTTAAAACTAACTAACAAAATTACCTTTGCTATTTCATTACCTCTCAAATTCCAACCAAAACTAATTCGTTTCCAACACGGTTCCAAATAAAGGCCTTAAATGTAGAACCTATAAAAATTAGCGTTACTGATGCATTATTTAGGAAACTATCTGAAAGGGTAAGTTGTATTTTCCTTTTCCAAATTACTAAAAAATACTCAAACTACAATAATAATAAAAAGCATAAAACGTAAAATTGTGAAATTGCAACGTATAATTGAATGGTACATCTGATAAGAGATTTTATAAGAAGAAATGTGTTTCGCATTATAATAAAATTTTTCTTTATGGTATTTTAACTTATAGTACAACTATTATTCAATGTGCAGAATGCGGAAAAATTTTATTTCATATTATGAGGGCATTTTCCCCATTAGCTATTGTGTTTATTGTATAATTCTTGGTAATATTGTGGAAAGTTAATCTCTATAGTCGTGATAAGTGAATATTAAGAACGAGACGATTAGAATTTAGTATTCGAATATTTTGCCTAAAATTTATATTCGTGTTTTCTGTTTATGTTCATATATGTATATGTGTAAACATTTCAACAATGAATTTTGGCATACATGTATTTGTTAATAGTTACTGAAAGTTAAAATTAAATACACAACAAATGAGGTAGTGAACAGGTTAGAGAACATGTTGATGAGCAAAGCTAAGCCAGCTATGAGCTCACAAACTCGCTGTGTTGTGTACTTTTAATTAACGTTCACCAAAACATGATCCGTCTGTGTATTCTGCGAACAATTTGCACCAGTTTAGTTTATACATGTGACGCCCTATTTATGTTGGTAAACGCAGTAAATCCAGAAATAAGGGTTGTATGCAAATACGATAAAATTTCTGTATATAATAAGATAAAAGGTAATGTGTTCTTTGTAAAATGTCAGTAAATTAAGGAAATGTTAAAAAAACAATACGATTCACACGTATCAGATTTCTTTAATTTAACGTCTTTTGACAAAGAACATATTTTCTTTTACTTTATTTGAATACATTTCTTCCTTATGCGTTAAGTAATATAATTTATAATGAAGTAACCCTATTCCAATAAAAACGCATGTTCGTTGATGTTCTAAAAGTGAATTATTTTGTTATTAAAAATGTTTTGGCTTTAAAAATGTTTATCAGTAAAATACTATATAAACTTTTTAAAATTTAGAAATTTAGTAGTTTAAAATTTTTACTTATTAAACTTGAACGAAAAAATATGGATTCTTCAATAACACTGAGGTATTTAAAGTAATTGATTCTGTATGTTTCATACTTTATAAAATTTAGTGACGATGAAAGAAACATGTCTTCTTTTGTCTTTACTTCTTTATGTTCCATCAAAAACATGTAATGGTAAAGTACTGCCCATTTTTCATTTACCATTATGTTGTTAATCCCCATTTGACTCCCAAAATAGTAAAAAAATATAAATATAAAATAGAGCAATACATGTTCTGCTTATTTACAGGAAGAAATCCATCTCGTGTTATTTTACAGATTTTAGAACTCCGATTTTAACGAACGCTACATGCGCATAAGACACACATTGTTTTCTAATGATACTTATTTCCACAATTATCTATTATACTCCTGGAAAATATTATGTTCCACCTAATGTTATTTATGTTGTGTTTTGATATACACTGACCAAAATGATTAAATAATAATGATAAATTTACAAGGCGAATGATGAAATTGAATTTCATTAAATACAAAAGTACCCTTAACGTATGATAAGCTGGTACTACGTTGGTAAGCAACAATAAAACTACGATATTGTGCTTGGGTTTATTTATTAAATTATTAATCAATTAAAGAGCAAAGGCTTAAAACCATGTTTTGTGAAAAGCTTGCAATTCATTTCTAATGTATTTCAAAGCACAAAACAATCAATCAACAATGTCCATACATCAGTGTCAAGAGCCTATCTTCGCAGCTCGGCGCCGAACAAAATTTTAAGTCTTCCAATGTCAAGTACGTAAGTTTTTAATTTTTCTAAGAATTGGGTTCATATTTCATCAGATTTATTTTATAAGTAGAATAAAATTATTTTGTATCTTGTTCCCTTAGCATTACGTGGTTTCTTTCTTTCTCGACAAGAAGTGTATGTCATCCCTGATAATGTAAGGTACATTCACTGTTAGCATGTTGGTATTTATGAGTTGTGATATTATCAACTTTATAATAACTTCTTTCATTTATCTATTTTGCATCAGGACAGTGCTATAATTGTCGGTATTTTAACATAAGTAGGCCTCTTATGTTTAATTAGGAATTGTGGATAGGCAAGTGGTGGTCATCTATGATGTGAAAATCGTACCCTGCTTCCAAGCTTTTAGAATTAATGAACGCTGAAAAGTAATAATATTGAAACTGTATAGTACACAAGAAAAGCTCCTCAAAAGGTAATTTACGAAATTCAAATAATAACCATGCTGGATTACGAGCATATAAATTTAAGATAGCGCAAATCAAAATGTTTTAATCTCTATATCATAGAAGGATCTTTGCACTACAAATAACAAGATAATTTTATGCTCGCAATGTCAAGAATATGAGGAACCCTTAAATTATACTTAGTCCTAAAAGGACCTTTGCACTGCTTTCGGAGTGGCAAAGATTAAGGATGGATAAGGTTGGTAAGCCCCTTCCGGTAAACCAGACCTATTAGAGATTATTTTTCCACAACCTCGTCATTTCCAGTTAGTGATATCGAGCTTCTGAACATATATTCAAATGCTCCGATTTAAGTTACAATAAAATTATTTTTATAACCTTTGTACATTAGAGGTTTAATAGGAAGTTGGCCTTCTATGCTCAGAAGTGACAAGCACCGCCCTAATATTCCGCTGGTTTTGTAACTGGACGTGGAATTTCTGTTGCTAAGAAGGTTTACCCTACACTTGAGTATATCAGAATAACTGTCATAAATCCGTGTTAAAACATGACAGTTTTACTTATATCGTATTATTAACACGTAAATGTATTATTTAATTATGTAACGGATAATGAAGTAAGCTTGCATACGTTGCAGCTTCTATCAAGAAATAGCTCTTCTAGAAATAGCTTGTTCCGTGAATACTAAATATTATATTTCCAAGAAACTTTATAAAGTTTAGTACGGTATTTGACACCAAACTTTTGAATAATGTTATAAATATATCTTTGATAATGAATTACAGAATCTAGAGGATGCTAAAGGCTGAAGAAAGCTTTTAACAGTACCGGTATGTGCTCTCCATTTGCATGCCAAAATTAATACAATATGAATTAAATAATACCTGAATTACAGTAATATCTCAAAACAACTCTTTAAATTTTGACAAACGGAAAATAGTTATGTGTACAAAGCAGGTGCCTAAATATACAGTATTATAGTAGCCCTGCTTTTTGAAGGAAATACATTAATTTAGTGTCAACCAAATTGCATTAACCATTCTACCACATGGTTTAATAGAGAATTACTCTTACGGAAGGAAGAAGTGCTGCGCATTTTACAATTTGGATTGTCTCGGCTATATTCAAGTAACACAGTAGCGGTTTTTATTTTATAATAGAAAGTGAATTGAATAAAATTTAAGTTATAATGAACATACGTAGTCCAACAGATGTCTATCAGCGTCACCCATTCTACCACATGGTTAAAGAATTACTCGTACAGAAGGAAGAAGTGCTGCGCATTTTACAATTTGGATTGTCTCGGCTATATTCAAGTAACACAGTAGCGGTTTTTATTTTATAATAGAAAAGTGAATAGAATAAAATTTAAATTATAATGAACATACGTAGTCCAACATATGTCTATCAGCGTCACCCATTCTACCACATGGTTTTAAAGAATTACTCGTACAGAAGGAAGAAGTGCTGCGCATTTTACAATTTGGATTGTCTCGGCTATATTCAAGTAACACAGTAGCGGTTTTTATTTTATAATAGAAAGTGAATAGAATAAAATTTAAATTATAATGAACATACGTAGTCCAACAGATGTCTATCAGCGTCACCCATTCTACCACATAGTTAAAGAATTACTCGTACAGAAGGAAGAAGTGCTGCGCATTTTACAATTTTGATTGTCTCGGCTATATTCAATTTTATAATAGAAAGTGAGTTGAATAAAATTTAAATTATAATGGACATACGTAGTCCAACAGATATCTATCAGCGTGAAAATGTCTAAAGTATTCGAAGGCATGAAAGTATCAGTTGTGTATATTAAGTTCTACATTGAGTGATCACCTATAAAAAATCTTAAACGTCTGACGTGGTCTCTCAGAAATCCAAAATACTGACACCCTTCTTGCTAATAACAAGCTCGCTATATGGTGCCAAATATATTATGTAACTACGGCCTGTATAATTAATGTGTCGTTTATAAATGTTCGTAATATCGGGATTTCAAAATCATTGAAACTATAACTAACTAGATAATAACTAACATAACTCCAAAATATTTTTTTTAGTTTTAAACAACAATTTTTAGGCCATAAAATCAGAAATACATTACATTTGGTATATATATATATATATATATATATATATATATATATATATTACAAGCTATAAAGTAAAATCTACCTTTAATTACAAAATAGCAAAGGATTCTTCGTTGAAAAGAATCTAATTGACACAGTAGCCTCAAGAATATCTAAAAAGAATATCTATTTTAAAAATATAATGGAAACCATAATCTTATTCCATGCGCATTATTTCCAATACGAATTTATACACCACATCATACAAAATCAAAATTATGTCTGTGAATTTAGTTGCAACAAATTTAAAGCAACATTGTCCATAATTAATGGTTTTTCTTTATGTTATTTGCAAGTGGCCAGTTAAACTTAACCTGTTTAATTACTATTCATAATACAGTTTGTCAGTAAGGATTAGTTATGTAACTGTATTTAGAATAGCTAACATAACTAATGCTATTATTCAGGTTTTCTTTCTCATTAAATCTCCGCTTATTCCAAGTCTTGATCTGTCGTCACATTCTCCCATTCATCACACCACAGTTACTGAGACACCCTCTTTGTACCTGTGGAGTATAAATATCTCGAGGATAAAGCTGGCGACAGGTAATTTGAAAAATTTCACAGTTATGACGGTTCTAAGTTAGCGTTTTGTTAGCTGAAGACACCGGTTTCAAGCGAGAATCGCATGAGAATATAATCATCTTGTCTAAGTACCAATATTCAATATTCAATATCAATATTCAATTATTATGAAAGCTCTTTTACAAACGAGTCATCTATTACAATTAATTCCTTATCTGAATATACCAATAAGTAATAAAATTGTATCGTTATTGTTAGAATGTTGAAGTACATCATGCTTCGCTGATGCTGCTTGCAGAGTATAAAATCCAAAGTTCGTTCCTAGAGGCAGAGAGACACTTAATAAATAAATAATTAGATACTACAGCATAAAAAGCAAACGTATTCCAGCTTACCAATATTTATTAATAATAATCTTTGTTGCTTAGAGACAATAAATAGTAAAGTTGTATTGTATGCGGAAACATAAACAAACATAACATAAATCGTAACATTCTTGTACAATATTACAACAGGGGGTTTTCATGTAGTTTTAAAAAACTTTATCCTTGCGGCTATAATGAGGGAAATGCCTTTCCTGTACCAACTCACATTTTAATCAACAGGAAAGAACGACCTTGAGAATATAGAGGCTGGATCAAACCAGTAATCCAAGCTTCCTAAAGGATATTTACACGAGTCTCTGGGTTAATCTTTAAAGATTTTTGACAAATCTTTTCAGATTTATCAACTCTCTCAAGTTTTTATTTGGAACAAAATAATATTAAGCTGTAAGGCAGATGTGGATGTGTTGGGCCGTAACATGTTTTTCGGCCTACATCCGTAGAAAACAATTTCGCAAGGTTGCGCAGGACATAAATCCCAGAGACAACATTAGAGCAAACTGTTTCAATGTCGTAGTTCCGTGTCAGCATTAGATCATGATACGTTCCAAGACAGGTAGATTCAGCTTCATCCAAAAGAAAGTCGCCCACCATTTACTACGTATATAAGATCTGGTTTCTGTTGCTGACGAAATCAATGATTCTTGTAGTTTGATTTTGAACTGCTTGTTTTAAAATTTATTCTAGATAGATTCTCAATACATGGGTTTGCCTCATTTGATAACTTTACTTTCAAATTGCGGTTATATCTTGATCTAGTGCATATAGTCCTTTGGTAAGCACACTTAATCACTTCTCCATTCTGGGTTAAAAAAATTTCGAAAAAGTCGTGTCGTAAATTAAACGATAAAACTTGATCCTTTCTCTAGCGTTGAGCATATTCTGTGTAAACCAGTATAACGACTTGGATTGTATATGTTAATATTCCAGAGTATTAATATTTAAATTATCAATGAGACATCCAAGTCGATTTAAAATATTTTTTGATTAGTAAGCTCCTAGTGAATATTCAGTTCAATTTATTACTGAATTGTGTAACTATTAAATATTATCTGGCTTGTCTTAAATAAAAATCACAGTTCTAAATAAAAACAATGGATTTATTTTAAACTGGCAAATTAATTACTTGAACGTTTCAGAATTTTCATCACTCTATTTTCCACAAATAATTGACAAACCGTTTAGTAAATTTAAAAGTTCCTTTTGCAAGAAATAAAAAATATTAATTAAATATATCAAACAAAATTCAGAGCTCTCTTCTAAAATAAAATAATAAAGTTTTAAAACAAAAATCAAATACCACTTGGAAATAACTAAAATAAAAATGTTAACTTCTAAGTACACTCACAATTCAAAAAATATAAATTTAAACTTCTCTTTACACTAGTTGAACCTTAACTTTCAAGTCTCTGCAATTCAGATTACAACTCTCTCAAACAATTATTAATGTTCAATTAATTTCCAATTAATAATTCACAACTAAACAGTTCCAATTAAATATTAATAAATTACTAAATTTCTAACTTTCTAACTTTTAATTAAAGTTATTAACAAAGTTCAATTTTAATTCACTTTTCTTGCAAGCATGAACCAAATGTAACTTGTATGTTTCTATTATGCTCTATTGTTCCTCGAGAATAAGTTATTCAGATTGCTCTGTAGTTTCTATGAATTTAATTGTTTCCTCAAAATCCCTCGCGGAAAATAAATTAAGAAAAACGGCGCACTCTAATCAACTTAATCACCACCAAAATAACCAAAAGAAGGGCGAATATTATGAGCGGGCGCTTAAATACTTACCTTTCCAATCAACTTTGCAGGACATCCGCGGTGTTCTCTCATTGGTCCAGCTGTATCAAACAAGGAGAACAATAGTCGCAACAAGACAAGTTCTAATCAATTCAAGGCAGTCAACCTGCCTTCCTAACAATTTAAAACTACCAGTACTAACTTGCCAAAGGATTACATGTTCGTTTTTACCCTGACTTTTCACAATATAATCTAAAATTAAATCCCAATATTTCGATCCCAAAAATTTTCATTTAATTTCAGTTTTAATAAACAAAAATATAAACCAATGTAGCTTTAAAAACGCTACAACCAGGTATTCCTACTTCTTTTAAAATGCTATTTGAAAGTTTTTGGTGGTCAAGTGACAGTGAAATGGAAAATTACCCGGTTTAATTATGCGTTAGAGGCTACCTTAACTCACTCGAAAGAATCAAAGTCTGATAATGATTCTTTCTTTAGACACTTGTTGAAAGCTCTACTTTTAAAGATATCAAATGTTGCTTAAGTTTCATGGAGAGAGAATCGATTTTAGATTTGGAGTGAATGAATACGTCTGCCGCTGCGTATTCGTACATCTAGCAACGAGTCCGAAACATGTGGAATATTTGTGGTGACCTAGTCGATGGCTGTATTCGACGTAGCAGGTAATCGTGTTAGTAAGTTCACAGACCAGATTTTATCGGAAGAAGTTAGAATATCAAAAAGATGGTGATTAGAGTGTGGGCGTGGTCTAGGACGTTAATTTTAAAGTCAATGATGACTATTAACTTCAATTATATGTGATAGAAAAGTTTTAATAGTATTTCTAAGTTTTTAAAAATGTAGTGCTGTACCCATGCTTGAGCTAGATAGTGAATTATGTTAATCTAATCAGATGTTTTCAGTATTTCGACCTCATGAATCCCCAATTCTAATTTATCTACGTTAAATTTACCTAAATTAGTGGTGAATATTTTGTGATGGTTCGGTATAGACGTCATAGGATCAGCCAGTCGAAATTATGAGCTTCTTTTACATATCTCAGCAGGAGAGTCATACGGCAGCACATGAGGAAAAAATCTGATACCTTCAAAGATCGGGCTCAGCGGTGATGGAAGCTCAGCGGTGATGGAGACTCAGCGGTGATGGAGGCTCAGCGGCGATAGAGACTGAGCTGTAATGGAGGCTTAGCGGTGATGGAGGCTCACAGGTGATGGAGGCTCAGCGGTGATGGAGGCTCAGCGGTGATGGAGGCTCGGCGGCGGCGGCAGGTGGCCGCGACGACACTCCGGGAACTGAATGATTTATCCCCCGCAGACACTCGACTAGCAGCTCCGCCAGCCGATTGAAGTCCATCACCAATACCCCACGATGACTCGCGTATAATTCCTTAATGTATTGACGAGCGCGGTCTCTTGATTCATTTCATGGTTCTCTGGCAGGTCATGTCTGTGAGGTAGGGCGGATACAACAGCACTGGAGGTCAACAGCTTATTCGTGATACGATGATCGAGATGGCAGTTAATGGTACACTGCTGACCGGAGGAGACGTCCTTGGTCCCAGTTATACACATCCAGCAGACACTCGCGTGCCATCGTACGTCACATCCGGCGTCTGGTGTCGTAGGTCGTGTAACACATAATAAGCTTGAATGACGCAAATTAAAATCCATAGACATGCGCCATCACAGAACGAATTATTGTGTTTATGAATGATCATTAAAATGTACATATGAAATCTTTTTCAAGATACTTTCCCACATGATACAATCACATTTTTGAGCATTAAATAATATTTTATATTTGTGCTTAAACTATTAAAGTGCCAGGGAAAGGATACTAAAAGCAAAAACTGCAATGAAATAAAATCTTTTAATTCACATTCAACATTGACTATCGACTCTATTATTTTTCTTTATACTTACACATATTATATAAAAATAATGATTTAACACAGTCGTTTACAAATTTATCTTACACTACTTACACTATTATCAAACTCTTTTGTTTTCCACAACTTTACGTCCATAGGTAAGTTTTTTCTCAAGATATCAAATTAAATCATTTTTATTTTTCCAGAACATTACAAAAATGTATAGCAATAGTCATTTTTCTATAATTTGGACCAATCACTCCACATTGAGACCAGTGAAACATACAGAAATTTCAGTCGCACCACATTCACTCATGCCAATTTTCCCTTTTTCCAACGCTGGTTGTCAGTGTTCCAATTGTGCGGTCACCCAGTCGAATGCCATAAACTCGTCAGCACTATAAAATGCTTGAGACGCTAAAAAGCGTTTTTAAACGAGCTTTTAACGCCTTGGGCGTTGGGGCGTTTTTGATTGAATTTGGCAACTTGTTGAGAAAACGAACTCCTGCCTGCGAAGGCAAGTGTTCGTAAACCCCCGTCCTGTGACTTCCAGTTCGGTAGGTATCTCTGCCTCTTGTCCCATACGAATGTATGTCTCGGCCACGTGTCATGGCACATTTAGACATACAAAAAAAGATTGTCTCTAGGATATAGAGACACGGCAGAGTCAACAGTTGCAGTTTTTTAAAAGCTTCCTTGCATGTTTCTCTGAACCTTAACTGTGCGATTATGCGAATCGCTTGCTTCTCCAATTTTAATGCTCTGAAAAATGGATAGTTTGCGCTGGCTCCCCACAGCACCAAACCGTAGGTAAGGTGGGGGTAGATCAAGCCATAATATAATGCCCACTGACAGAAAGATAGACCGATAGGAAATTTTTCCAGGTCCTCGAGTAACTAGCTTTGATGAGCCTCAACCTATTATTATTTCTTAGTTTTATTAATATTCCTCATAACACTTTCAAAACAATTTGATAGTTAGATAGAAGTTGAAAATGTCCGTTGTTCATCATGAAATTGTGTTACATAAGAATAACTATAATTAAAAATAAGAGAGTATATGTTTTATAAAAAAAAAAAATCTTTCACTGTACAAAGAGTCTTGTAAGAGAGTCTGTACAAAGAGTCTTGTTTTTGTCTTCAAAAGTCTTGTAAAGTTTTTATATTTTTTGTTGTTAAAAAAGAGTAGTTACACCAAATAAAATATACGTGAGTTATTGAAATCACGCCTTACTGTCACAATTAAGATTTTTCCTACTTCACAAAAGGTTTTTAATTGAAAGAGTAAAACTAGTGTTGAACACCAGGGTTATTCAAATATACGCTCTATAATTTTATTAATTTTATGTTGAAATAAAAATAAAATATATAAAAATTATTCAGAAACATGAAAGGTAATAGTCTCGAAGGGTTTTTGGATGATAGTAAATTTACAATATGGCCCACAGTTGCTGCATAGCATAGATAAATGTGTAATCAACGATACTCTACGCGATAAAGCATTTCGTGTGTTAGGCCTAATAAATACGCCGAAGCTGGAACACCGCTCAGCATGTCGGAGAATGTTAACAGCTACTATAACATAACCGCCGATGAAAAGTCTTAACACATGAGATCGGATCTCGGTGGCCTAATTGCAGAGACAGGCCGTGCTTATTCTCTACGGGTTTTAACGGTGTGGAAACATATCAGCGGCTTCTTCACTATTTTCGCCTCTCTAACTGTAGGAATAACTTCTTGTAGCCATACTGTACTCAAGATATACTTCAGATAAAAATCATAACGGTTCATAAAATATAGATTTTTATGGTAACAACTGTTTAGTTTAAAATAATAAACAACTACTGCCACTACTAGAGTAACAATGTAATATTATTGCTGAGAATTGGTTGAAGTGTAATGCTGTATGAAGGTAACAAATACTATATATTATGAGTTTATTTACGTTATCAGTCAAAATATCGCAATAAATACTGTGGCTGGAGTGTCGCCGACGGCTCTGGCGGGTTCTAGAGGTCTAGGTAGTTTATTTACTAAACAAGGCTATGTGTATTTAGCTGTCATGATATTAGCCAATATCACAACAATTAATTGTACAATATTCTTAATAATATTAAGCTCTTAAAAAATGATATAAATTGCTGTTTTCACTATTTAAATACTATGCAGTGGTTAGTGTGGTGAGACTTAAATCCAATTGTGTCAGGTTATGTAGCAAATGTGCAATACCTCACACAAAGAACAATACGGTCGACTTCCTGTATATAATTAGAGCTGGAGTGGTAACGGAGACTAACACTCGTAAAGATGCAATATTGGACACACGAAATTTTTGCAAGCTGTCGATTACAGCCTTAATTTTTTCGAATCATATGTATTTTCTAAAACAACTTCTAACTCTGTACGATATCGTACATTATATAATGTTACAAGACCCTGAGTTGTGATTGAAGTATGTATATATTGGAAATATACGTTTAATAAGATATGAAATAGATATTTGTGTTTGTTAAAAAAAATTACGGCAAAATCAGTAAATCATATGTATTTTTACTTAACAAACATTTTATAAAAATAGCAATGATACAGCTTCGTTTCCAACTTTAGATAGTATTTTAAGCAATTGTAGTGGTTTTGCTCAGCAATTTTGTAGATTGAATATACACTTAATTTCTACTGCTAATTATTTAGATTTATATAAAAATATTTAGCTTGTCAGCCATTTTAGAATTGTATATTGCAATTGAACAAGACAAGAGATTAAGTAATTTGTGTTTATAATACAAGTTAAATTTTTTTAAATAATACTCATAATGTTTTAATAGCTTATGCTAAGCAGTATTGGGAGATTTTGTTTAATAAATTGTAACCCCTGTTTAAAAAATAATTCTTGTGTACTTTAATACTTACACAATTACGTAAATACTTATACAATTAACAATTTCGTAAAATGTGGATTAATAAAAACTCCAGACACATTGAAATGTATTATATAATCATTGAGTCACCATTTCCACAACTAATATTGATAAATTATGTGCATTATCACAGAAACTATGCTTTCAACAGTTTAACTAATTTGTTTGAAAGGGTGCTAGGAAATATCCTTTGAGAGAATGAATTGAAATATCTCTTTAAATCCACTCTGTGACTAAAATAGAGAGCATTGTTTCTTAACATTCTATTGCTTTCAACAAAATTAATTTAAAGGATTCCTTTATTTGTGTGAAGGTAAAAATAATAAATAGTGTCAATTAAAACCAAACAGTAATGATCATGAGGTGCTATATCCTTATATTTTCTCATGGTTATATTTTTATATTTTGTAAATGAATTTACATTAAAACTACATCACCTTGAATATTATCACAGCTATTTAATTAATAAAATCATATCATATCAAACATTACAAAGTTCTTAGACCTTTTGATAAAACTTTTTATTGACATTTTCGTCATCATCAATAACAATGTATCACCAGTAACACAATTATTACTATATTACATATAAGAAAATGTTTTAAATCGTACTTTTATCTCCAACCGTTTTATAATAAACTTTTATTTATGTTAAATATATGTTTTTCGTATATTTGGTGTAATGATTTACCAGTGCGTTCTTCTTTTATGGAAAATGGACATTTGGAATTTATTTGAAAAGTCTACAGGCTTTCGACTATTTCAAAATGATACTACCTATACCTTGCTTATAATAGTTTTAAACCAAGAGCATCCTTCAAAGAATTTAAATTTAAAAAGTGTGTTCCAACCGAGAAACAACAAAATATAATACATTTTGAATAAAACAGTAGTTGGTGTTCATTATACATTCATAACTAATAAAATTTTTAATATTGCATTCCCGTTCAGGGAAAATTTATACTTATTATAATTAAACAGTTTATCTAATTATTCATCCTAAATTTTACATGATGAGTCATGGCTTTATGTCAAATATTCGTTTTTTACCACTAAACCGGAAGGGATGTTTGAAATTTGGTTTATTTCGTTAAAGCTTTAAGGAAGAATAGTAAAATGTATGATTCCATTGTTTGTTCGTTCATTATTTTATCCATGAATTTGTTTATGTACAGACTATTTAATGATTATCGAGGAATAAAAAAATATTACGGCTATTTTGTTGATAATGTTATTTTCAATAAAGATCTGTTTAATTTATATATAGTTAAAAATATAAACGCATGTTTTTTTAGTAGTTTGTGATAAGAGCAATAGTATTGAGGAAAACGTAGCATTACAATTTATTTAGTAGACAAAGGCTGAAGGAGAAAATAATTAAATAAATTTCCTAAAACGAAATTCCAACAATGCTTTTTAACAGCGAAAGCAGTTTAAACGCGAGTTGTATGCATGACTTCTAAAAT
Source organism: Homalodisca vitripennis (assembly GCF_021130785.1). Classification (NCBI taxonomy): domain Eukaryota; kingdom Metazoa; phylum Arthropoda; class Insecta; order Hemiptera; family Cicadellidae; genus Homalodisca; species Homalodisca vitripennis. The sequence continues at coordinate 197,039,727 of NC_060207.1, forward strand.
TCAAACCCATAATTATAATTGATTTTGGAAGAAAATTAAAGAGTTTAACCGATTTGAAAAAAAATTAGAAAGTAAAGAATACCAAATCTATACGAATATTAAGAGGAGTTTCTAGTATTTTTTTATAATGACATTTCCTTTTATAAGTATATTTCCTTTATTATTATTATTAATAATAATATATTCTCCTGAATAATAAAAGGCTTTTGGCGGCTACAGAAATAGTCCTTTTCTTAGGAACTACCGTATTATATTAAATAATCAAACTTCCTTTATAATAAAAAATAAAGTAAAACACTTGCGTAATGATTTCTTTTAGTTAATAGCTAATAATATATTATTATTTCTAATTGTCAATGGGCATTTTAAATATTTTAGCACCACTTAATCATTATCATTTTTTATATTATGTTTTGTACATTAAATAACCTGTTCAGTACAAACAAATTATATTTATTTTCGCTTTCTTTTACATATTTAACACGATACACATCACAAAACATATTACACAAATTCCTTTATTCTAGACTGGAGGATAGAAAACGTATTTTAAAGTACTTTTACAAGGTACAGTACACATTGTATTCTTTAAAATAATGTCTCCAAAGTCTAAGCTTGATAAAATAAACCACTCCCAGCAGTTTTGCTAGCTATCAATTTAAAAAATATGCCAAAGTTATACAGTAATATATGTCATAACTCCAGCGAGGCAAGTTTTCATTAATTTAAAAGTTACAACAAGGAAGAATTCCCAAGTATGACGGGTATTCCAAATGTACCAGTGGTAGTCTCTGTTACTACTCCAGCTCCAACTGTACAGGAAGGCGACCGTATTGTTCTTTGTGTGATACAATGGACGGTTGCCACTTGAATTGTCACCATAGGATTTCCCTCTTACTTTAACCACAACTGTTCCTAAATACCATTATAATCAGTTTATTTGAATACTCAATTAAAAATAAGCATCATACATCATAAATATTATCATTTACCCCTATCTTTGCTATATGAACACATTCCCCTGTTTACTGAATAAACAACAACTGACTAGAACTATTAACGTTATCTAAGGCAAAATATGTAGCGCAATAGGCTATCTGATAGCTATACCACTTTTCTTCGATATTCCTGTAGTTTAAGATGAAAATTTGTGGGATATATGAATGCGGTAAAAGATTATAATAATATTTTTTTAATACGTCCAGCTATGTATACACACAATTATAAGTATATATCAATATGGGGTTCCTGGCGCACTTTTTGGAGTCGACAGAAAATTAATGTAAAACTCTTTCTCATAAATAATGAAATAAAAAATATTAAATCTTTAGTGACAAATTTTATAAAAATCTAAAATATTTTTTAATACATAATTTGTTAATAAATCTTAAGAAACTGTTTAAAAAATTGAAAATTCTCGTAAAACCAATGAAATATCTTAATTCTACAAAATGTATTGCAGCACATTCTTTATCTTTGATAAAGGTGATATCATGTATTATGGCGCCAAATAACAATTGGTTATTGTTTTTTCTCCAAACGTGTTATGAAATCATCGAACATCCAATCTTTGAAAGCATAATTGTATATGCAAATACTGAAAAATTGCGTGTATTATCTTCTCATAAAATAATAATGCTTATTTGGCCCCCCCCCCCAAATTCACAATATTCTTCATATAAGGTCAATACCTTACAAATCAATATTTGTATACACAGGGTTATCATAAAAGAATGGTACAGTTTCAGTAACTCGTAGGAAGACAGCAGGGAAATTTCTAGATTTTATATTGGTATCTATGAGAGCCTCCAACCCAAAAAGATTGTTTATAACCTATTCTAACCTTAAAATCAGTTCTTGTATTGTTTTCACGGTAAGATTAGTGAGTTAATATGTTCTCGGATAAGGATATAGCAGAGTGAATATATATTATAAAAATCTTTTTACAATGATAGCTTGTCTTCTTGTGATCTTTAATATTTATGAAAACATTTATTACTCAAAAACATTTATCCACTTCCTCATTAAACATTTCATTTGAGCCTATATTTATGTAAAAAATATTTTTTTAAGTTTACTCTTTAAGATTTCTTTAGACCAATTTTTGGACTTTTTTGTAAAGGTTCGTATTTTATTAGCAACTCTTACATGATCATTAAATGAAAACTAATTTTTCTTAGGAATGTCTCTTGCAATATACTTGAAAACAGTTTCTAACAGCTCTTTTCGTGCATCTTTATCTACATCTTTGTGCTTTTATTTTAATCGTGCTATGAACTGTATAATATATCTTTTTGTTTAGTAAAATATCGACCCATTTAAAGGGTTTATTGTTGAACAGTAAACTCGTATATGTGTGTAAATAATTTGGAGGTTTACGAATTTTAATTGCAAAACTTTTTTTATTGACTTCAACTCTTTTTGTACATCTTTACGTCTTTTTTCTTTTAAGTGGCCTTAAACAAACATATACAAAACTATCTATAACTTAATACTTAAAACCTTTATAATAATTTTCCAATATTACTAAATCTTCTGCCCATAGATCGCCAATTCCAAGAATTATTATTTTTCTCTTTTTAAACATGTGTATCACTGATTCACTAGATTTAATCTCTGTCTCTTCTTTAATCCTGTACTCTTATTTAAGAACTATTTTGTATTATAGTAAATTTGCTTTTATTTGTTGTACATTTTGAGCATTTTTAATCCATTCCATTTAACCCTTTTAGAGGTTTTTTTCAATATTTTCGTACATTTGTGACAATTTTAATAAATTACCTTTTTTATTACGAGTAATTTTAACGAATTATTGATAGTTCTTCATTGGGTCTCAGTAAGAATGTTAATTGATTCGAAACAACTTCTAAATAGATTTTAAGACTATTCACTTGAAGTGTTGCCAATTTATTTCAACGTGTAAATTATCAATTTTTAAAACCTTGTTATAACCGTATGATACTATATCTATCTTATTTTTCCGACATATCTCGTTTATCATGCTGTAAATATAACGCTAATTTGTTAAATTTTACCGTATGCAACACTTGTTTATACCTCTTTATCATATTCATCTCTCCAAATTCCCTCGTATTTTCGAACAAAGATATCTTTAAATTATCCATATTTATTTATTTTTCGAAACAATTTCTCTTGGTCTATTAACATTTACAGGACTTCAAATAATCTTTAATTATTGTGTAAGAATCGTTTGACATCTCAAGGAAAAAGCTGTTTGTATTCTTATAAGAAATATTCATGTCTGGATCAGTAACTGAATTGTCTGGATTCAAGATAATAATTAGATATTATAATTATTCGATTCCCTTTTGTGTAAAACTTTCTCTCCGGTTATTATTAAAACAATCACTTTTAAGATATATAATTACGAAAGTGTCAAATAAATCGTATTAACACGATTAACATCGATTTAAACGATACATTTATATGTCGTATACACAATGATATGACATTTTATACACGATTTATTCGAATAAAAACTAACACTCCATTTATTGCATTTCTAACATCATTATTGTCAAAAGAGGAGCACGAAAGATACAGAAAGTTGCAAGGAAATAATGAAATTGATTATAATTATAGAATATTTAATATAAATTTACTTAGTCTTTTATACAAACACCTACGGAAAATTAAATAAATTTAAGAACACAAATATTTTTATTTGTATCTTCTAAGTTTTTAAAGGTTTCTTCGACAAACCTAATAAATAATTGCCTGAATATAGTTTATACTACTGTGGTAGTTTAATAATATAGAGTGAACTCATAAAGCAAACTAGAAATACCAGGTGCAAAGTTTTCTCGTAATATATTTTACGATTTAATAAAAGGATTTGTTGGTTGTAATATGAAACAGACCTATATAACAGAATGTTTGAAAATTATTAACAAAGCAATTTTTTTACATGACATTGTTGTGGCTGAACATGAAACGTGTTCTTTCGGACGGTTTCTTGTGTATATTTCACGAGGAAAAAATACAGTATTTAAATGACATTAAACCTTAGTCTGAACAGGCGGTATTAATTGCCAATATTCTCTGACTGTTGCGTTTACATATCCATTCTGATGATTACAATCAAGTATCAAAAATAATTTCCACGAATATGAATTTAATAATATTTATAAGATCATAGATTTATTTGCTATATAAAATTACGTTCAAAACCTTTTTAAATTCCGGTTTTTCCATTTATTACACTTTCATGCCGTATAAGTCTTATTTGCAATAACATTATCATATTGCAAATTCTTTCAGAAATTTTTTGAACCGTAATACATTATATACATAAATTTTGAGATTTTTATTTTATCACCACACTACAACACATGGTACAAATCAGTACATCACTTTGTTTAAATATAGATTAGAAAAACTACAAAATATTAAATTCATGTAAACACCTTTAATTTGTTACATTAATCTTCATACATACAAACATAATAACAACTAAGTATTATATTTTAAGTCGTAATTATATTTTATTCTATCTACGTAATTTAACCTAATTATATATTTATTTAAAATAGCAATGGTTAGTAAACATTGGTTAAAGAAATAATAGGTTAAACCAGTATGGAATAAATTTACCGCATAATGTGAGCACTTACACTATGGAAGAGCAAACAAATTGTTGAGCCGAAATGTTTTAATATGATAGGCTCGACGCCTAACTGCGAGAACACACTCTTGACTCTGATGTATGGATATTTTTGATTGATTGTTTTGTGCTGTAACATACATTATAAGTGAGTAGCGACTTTCCTACAATAAGTTGTTAGCTATTGTTTAATAGACATAATTAACCGTCATCTAAAACATTGTTTTACTGTACATATCATAAATTAAGAAGTGTAACTTTAATATTAAAGTATAAAATATGTTACGAAAAATTTTCCAAAATTATCTGAGATATTAAGAGTTACTCAAATAAAGAGTAATTGTTAAAAACACATTGTACATTAGATAATGTTACAACTTGGCTTACTCGAATTCAGATTTTAAAAGAATTGAGTACACTAATTTCATTGATAAAAACTAATCTCATTCTTTTGAAACATCAAATATTATTTCACTGTATACCTTTGAATCACGTAAATTGTCTCAAAGACAGGAATTTCATTAGGCATACTTGAAATGTTTTTTATAAATGAATGAAGTGTTCTAGCACATAGAATCTGAGAATGAGGTACCATTATAGTTCATTATTGTAGTTTATATTGTCCTACACTAAAACTAAATGGGTTTGCATAATTTAGATTGATTAGAGTTACTGCGAACTGAAATTAGGGTTTTCTGTAATATATGTTCCGACATCAACGCTATCTCCTTGAAAGGTTTAACTTGTATTTATCGTTACATGTCACTTTTGGATTTTAATAACCTACCAATACTGCAAAGACAAAAGTAGGATCTCAAAGTAGTCCACCCAATATTTGTTGAAAAATATATTTTAAGCATTAAAATAAGGAACTGTTTCATATATGTGATAGCGAACATATGTGCTTAGCAAAAATTTAATGGTGAAAAACCACTATGCTGTCCTAACATCAACAGAAAAAATATTTGTTTATAAATGTATACTAATATCTGGCCTACTGTGTTAAATAGCTGAGCCACTTTGCGTTTGCATTTAATTATGCATTTAGATTAGTCAGTTGCGTCAAAAGTTCACTGAAGGGACAAACATAGTTAACCTTCATCTGGCAGTTACTGGCAAGAGTTAGCTTTGAATCTCTCCGGCGGCGGCCACTCGAAGTGGTCTAAAGCTGTTACAAAAACTCTTTGATCTCCTATCGCCATGTCTCCTGCGAATTATACAAACACAATAATCTCCCATACGTTTGGCAAAGAGCTAGACGCTCTTTGACATATCAAATGTAGCTAAACAATACTTATTAGTAATGCATTTGGTTCACTTCATAAAGCAAACGTGACTATTCCGTTGGGTACTGTCTGAGTTATAATGTTATGTTGGCACAAACGTTTTTATAATAGTACAATTATAGATTACCCAACATAGTATGTTATAATGTATCAATCCAAAACCTTAGCCTATTTTCTTGCTTTAAAATTGTTATAATATATACATGTTCAAAAGCAATAAATTATTATTATTGTATTAATACAAGCAGTGAAATAGTAGGCATACACACATGTACGCGCGGCCCCTCTCTCACGCATTCCCACGAACTCACAGACAGACGCAATTCATTTTTTGTTGTTGTTACAATAGTAATAATATAATTATCTAATATAGTATGTTATATAATTAGGAGAGTAGCTGTATAGTGGTGGCTGTGGTGAGAGCTAATACCAATTGTGCCAATTTAGGTGGCAACCGTCCAGTGTATCACACAAAGAACAATACGGTCGACTTCCTGTATAATTGGAGCTGGACTGGTAACAGAGACTACCACTCGTACAGTTTCAATATTGAACACATGATGCAATTGGTGCGAGGCGTTATTTACAGTCTTTCCGTTTCCGTGTACGAAAACAGATGTACCTTTTAACTTTACTTGACATGATATTACAAGGTATTGTATTATCTTAATCTTATTATCTTTGTAGTTAAAATATCTAGATCTAGGAAGCCAAGATTTGATACGGAATAATATGGAAATACCTTTTTATGATCAGAAAAATACGGTACACAGCTAATATGTATTATTTGTATACTTATCAAGCCTTTCATGAAAATAGCAACTGGTATATTAAGTAATTATAATCCTTTTGCTAAGATATTCGTGTAGCTGTAACTCACGCATATTTTTCTGTAAATCAGAAAGTTCAATACCAACATTTCATTGACAGAATTCGTTCAACCGTAATATTAAAAAAAAAATGGGATATTTCATGTGGGAGGAAAACTCATTTCTTGGCTATTTTTGTCTGAGTGTCGGTGAACCCTTTTACTTTAGTGACTGAGAAATATTTAATTCCTCCTGTTCATTGCATACAATTTATCTTTCTCGGTTCTTTATTTCTGTACAGTATAGATAGTACATAGTTTGGTGATGATGCATGCTATAGGATCTGGCAGAGTGTTAGAGAACTTTTTATATTAGTCATTATAAACTGTAAGTTATGACAACGGCTAAACGAAAACATTTTATTCCAGTATAATTACAAAGCATGTTTTATATTTTTTGTGCAATTCTCGTTGCAAACTCGCGTCTTTCGGTAACAAAGCGCTAATTTAAGACATAACTGCGAAAGTTTTTATCCACAAGAAATTTACTCTCAACAGGCACAAATAAGGTGTCTCAGTCACTGTAGCGTGATGAATGGGAGGCTGTGGTTTCGGTTGAAGACGTTGAGTATGTTACAAATTGAGGAAGAGTACTATTTTAGTAATAGTTGTGTTAACCTTTTATACATTGATTCTATTAACAGGATCATTTTGGCTCATAAAAAAGTAAATGAATATAAATAAATTTTATTTGAAACTTTGGCATTGTGTAGAAAAGGGAATTTGATGATCCCAGCTGTTAGCAGTACTCACGCACGGCATCGCTCTCAACTATTTCCTAAACAATTGGGCCACCACAGAATATGTTGTGAAGTCATATATCCTGAATTTGAAAAGGGAACTGTTTTGACTCCGAGAGAGGGGGCTACCAATTTACTAATTATATTTATGATCAGTTTAATTCCCTTGGTACTTTTGAAGAATTATACACATTTTTATACATATTCAGTATCGTAACCATATCAATGCAAAGTGAACCTGATGTCTCTTAATGATGGCCTGCTATAACAAAATTGCACTTTCTTTATCGTGCATTATTTGTGACTCCATTTAAGCGTTTTATACTCACTATATAACTTCTTTCCTGGTATTTTATTCACGAAGTGGTTGGTTCATTTAGGCTGTACTGTCCGATTTCTCCGTTTTTATTCCTCCACCTTTTCAAACTATATTGTCCCAAATTATAATCGGAATTGAATTCGAGAAACTTGCATGCAAATATTCTCAATTTTAATAATAATTATAATTTTATATTTTAAAAATTTGTCATTTAGCATTCTGCCATATATAGGTTAAGTTACATAATAAATAGTATTTCATTGCTATTTGCATCAAACTACAAAAGCTTTTACTTATTAATGTACGAGTAAAATTTTGTGGTACTCAGTGGCACATTGCGTTGTGTGATTTAATGAGCTATAAAAAATTGCTTACCTAAAATTTTTGCTTACCTCTTTCATATGTAAAACGGATATTGAAGTAAGTTTGCATACTCTGCAGCTTCTATCAAGAAATATCTCTTCTAAAAATAGCTTTTTGCGTGAAAACTAAATATTATATTTCTCGAAGAAACTTTATAAAGTTTAGTACGGTATTTGACACCAAACTTTTGAAGAATAATTTAAATATATCTTTGATGTAAAGTTATAAAATCTAGAAGGTGCTAAAGGCTGAAGAAAACTTTCAATAGTACCGGTGTGTCCTTTTAATTTGTATGCAAAACTAATACAACATATCAAATTAAATAATACCTCAATTACAGTACTATCTCAAAACAACTCTTTAAATTTTAACAATTGAAAAAGAGTTATGCGTTCAAAGCAGGTGCCTAAATATACAGTATTATAGTAGCCCTGCTTCTTGAAGGAAATACGTTAATTTAGTGTCAACCAAATTGCATTAACCATTCTACTACATGGTTTAATAAAGAATTACTCGTACAGAATGAAGAAGTGCTGCGCATTTTACAATTTGGATAGTCTCGGCTGTACTGAAGTAACGCAGTAAGCGGTTTTTATTGTATAACAGAAAGTGAGTTAAATACAATTTAAATTATAATGAACATACGTCGTCCAACAGATGTCTATGAGCGTGAAAATGCCAAAAGTATTCGAAGTCATGAAAATATCAGTTGTGTATATTAAATGCTATATTGAGTGAATACTTTTATAAAATCGTAAACGTCTGACGTGAAGTCTCTCAGAAATCTACAATACTGGCACCCTTCTTTCTAATAACAAGCTCGCATTATGGTGCGATTACATTACGTAACTATGACCTGTAGAATTAATGTCTCGTTTATAAAAGTAGTCTCAAGAATTTTTAAAAAGAATTATTATTTTAAAAATATAATGGCAACAATAATCTTATCTCCTTATTCCATGCGGGCTATTTCCAATACGAATTTATACACCACATCATACAAAATAAAAATTATGTCCAAGAATTTAGTTGCAACGGATTTTAAAATCAACGTTGTCCACATGAAATGGTTTTTCTTTATATTATTTGTAAGTGGCCTGTTAAACTTAACCCGTTTAATTACTAATCATAATACAGTTTTTCAGTTAGGATTCATTATGTATCAAACATAACTAATGCTATTATTCTGATTTTCTTTCTCATTAAATCTCCGCTTATTCCAAGTCTTGATCTGTCGTCACATTCTCCCATTCATCACACTACAGTTACTGAGAAACCCTCTTTGTACCTGTGGAGTATAAATATCTCGAGGATAAAGCTGGCGACAGATAATTTGAAAACTTTCACAGTTATGACGGTCCTAAGTTAGCGTTTTGTTAGCTGAAGATACCGGTTTCAAGCAAGAATTGCATGAGAATATAATCATCTTGTCTAAGTACCCATATTAATATTCAATGAATTATGAAAGCTCTTTTACAAACGAGTCATCTATTACAATTAATTCCTTATCTTAATATACCAATAAGTAATAAAATTGTATCGTTATTGTTAGAATGTTGAAGTACATCATACTTCGCTGATGCTGCTTGCAGAGTATAAAATCCAAAGTTCGTTCCTAGAGGCAGAGAGACACTTAATAAATAAATAATTAGATACTACAGCATAAAAAGCAAAAGTATCACAGATTACCAATATTTATTAATAATAATCTTTGTTGCTTAGAGGCAATAAATAGTAAAGTTGTATTGTATGCGGAAACATAAACAAACATAACATAAATCGTAACATTCTTGTGCAATATTACAACAGGGGGTTTTCATGTAGTTTTAAAAAACTTTATCCTTGCGGCTATAATGACGGAAATGCCTTTCCTGTACCAACTCACATTTTAATCAATAGGAAAGAATGACCTTGAGAATATAGAGGCTGGATCAAACCAGTAATCCAAGCTTCCTAAACGATATTTACACGAGTCTCTGGGTTAATCTTTAAAAGTTTTTTACAAATCTTTTCAAATTTATGAACTCTCTCAAGTTTTTATTTGGAACAAAATAATATTAAGCTGTAAGGCAGATGTGGATGTGTTGGGCCGTAACATGTTTTTCGGCCTACATCCGTAGAAAAACAATTTCGCAAGGTTGCGCAGGACATAAATCCCAGAGACAACATTAGAGCAAACTGTTTCAATGTCGTAGTTCCGTGTCAGCATTAGATCATGATACGTTCCAAGACAGGTAGATTCAGCTTCATCCAAAAGAAAGTCGCCCACCATTTACTACGTATATAAGATCTGGTTTCTGTTGCTGACGAAATCAATGATTCTTGTAGTTTGATTTTGAACTGCTAGTTTTAAAATTTATTCTAGATAGATTCTCAATACATGGGTTTGCCTCATTTGATAACTTTACTTTCAAATTGCGGTTATATCTTGATCTAGTGCATATAGTCCTTTGGTAAGCACACTTAATCACTTCTCCATTCTGGGTTAAAAAAATTTCGAAAAAGTCGTGTCGTAAATTAAACGATAAAACTTGATCCTTTCTCTAGCGTTGAGCATATTCTGTGTAAACCAGTATAACGACTTGGATTGTATATGTTAATATTCCAGAGTATTAATATTTAAATTATCAATGAGACATCCAAGTCGATTTAAAATATTTTTTGATTAGTAAGCTCCTAGTGAATATTCAGTTCAATTTATTACTGAATTGTGTAACTATTAAATATTATCTGGCTTGTCTTGAATAAATATCACAGTTCTAAATAAAAACAATGGATTTATTTTAAACTGGCAAATTAATTACTTGAACGTTTCAGAATTTTCATCACTCTATTTTCCACAAATAATTGACAAACCGTTTAGTAAATTTAAAAGTTCCTTTTGCAAGAAATAAAAAATATTAATTAAATATATCAAACAAAATTCAGAGCTCTCTTCTAAAATAAAATAATAAAGTTTAAAACAAAAATCAAATACCACTTGGAAATAACTAAAATAAAAATGTTAACTTCTAAGTACACTCACAATTCAAAAAATATAAATTTAAACTTCTCTTTACACTAGTTGAACCTTAACTTTCAAGTCTCTGCATTTCAGATTACAACTCTCTCAAACAATCATTAATATTCAATTAATTTCCAATTAATAATTCAAAACTAAACAGTTCCAATTAAATATTAATAAATTACTAAATTTCTAACTTTCTAACTTTCAATTAAAGTTATTAACAAAGTTCAATTTTAATTCACTTTTCTTGCAAGCATGAAACCAAATGTAACTTGTATGTTTATATTATGCTCTATTGTTCCTCGAGAATAAGTTATTCAGATTGCTCTGTAGTTTCTATGAATTTAATTGTTTCCTCAAAATCCCTCGCGGAAAATAAATTAAGAAAAACGGCGCACTCTAATCAACTTAATCACCACCAAAATAACCAAAAAAAGGGCGAATATTATGAGCGGGCGCTTAAATACTTACCTTTCCAATCGACTTTGCAGGACATCCGCGGTGTTCTCTCATTCGTCTAGCTGTATCAAACAAGGAGAACAATAGTCGCAACAAGACAAGTTCTAATCAATTCAAGGCAGTCAACCTGCCTTCCTAACAATTTAAAACTACCAGTACTAACTTGCCAAAGGATTACATGTTCGTTTTTACCCTGACTTTTCACAATATAATCTAAAATTAAATCCCAATATTTCGATCCCAAAAATTTTCATTTAATTTAAGTTTTAATAAACAAAAATATAAACCAATGTAGCTTTAAAAACGCTACAACCAGGTATTCCTACTTCTTTTAAAATGCTATTTGAAAGTTTTGGGCGGTCAAGTGACAGTGAAATGGAAAATTACCCGGTTTTATTATGCGTTAGAGGCTACCTTAACTCACTCGAAAGAATCAAAGACTGATGATGATTCTTTCTTTAGACACTTGTTGAAAGCTCTACTTTTTAAGTTATCAAATGTTGCTTAAGTTTCATCGAGAGAGAATCGATTTTAGATTTGGAGTGAATGAATACGTCTGCCGCTGCGTATTCGTACATCTAGCAACGAGTCCGAAACATGTGGAATATTTGTGGTGACCTAGTCGATGGCTGTATTCGACGTAGCGGGTAATCGTGTTAGTAAGTTTACAGACCAGATTTTATCGGAAGAAGTTAGAATATCAAAAAGATGGTGATTAGAGTGTGGGCGTGGTCTAGGACGTTAATTATAAAGTCAATGATGGCTATTAACTTCAATTATATGTGATAGAAAAGTTTTAATAGTATTTCTAAGTTTTTAAAAATGTAGTGCTGTACCCATGCTTGAGCTAGATTGTGAATTATGTCAATCTAATCAGATGTTTTCAGTATTTCGACCTCATGAATCCCCAATTCTAATTTATCTACGTTAAATTTACCTAAATTAGTGGTGAATATTTTGTGATGGCTCGGTATAGACGTCATAGGATCAGCCAGTCGAAATTATGAGCTTCTTTTACATTCTCAGCAGGAGAGTCATACGGCAGCACTTGAGGAAAAAATCTGATACCTTCAAAGATCGCGCTCAGCGGTGATGGAAGCTCAGCGGTGATGGAGACTCAGCGGTGACTAGCAGCTCCGCCAGCCGATTGAAGTCCATCACCAATACCCCACGATGACTCGCGTATAATTCCTTAATGTATTGATGAGCGCGGTCTCTTGATTCATTTCATGGTTCTCTGGCAGGTCATGTCTGTGAGGTAGGGCGGATACAACAGCACTGGAGGTCAACAGCTTATTCGTGATACGATGATCGAGATGGCAGTTAATGGTACACTGCTGACCGGAGGAGACGTCCTTGGTCCCAGTTATACACATCCAGCAGACACTCGCGTGCCATCGTACGTCACATCCGGCGTCTGGTGTCGTAGGTCGTGTAACACATAATAAGCTTGAATGACGCAAATTAAAATCCATAGACATTCGCCATCACAGAACGAATTATTGTGTTTATGAATAATCATTAAAATGTACATATGAAATCTTTTTCAAGATACTTTCTCACATGATACAATCACATTTTGAGCATTAAATAATATTTTATATTTTTGCTTAAACTATTAAAGTGCCAGGGAAAGGATACTAAAAGCAAAAACTGCAATGAAATAAAATCTTTTAATTCACATTCAACATTGACTATCGACTCTATTATTATTCTTTATACTTACACATATTATATAAAAATAATGATTTATCACAGTCGTTTACAAATTTATCTTACACTACTTACACTATTATCAAACTCTTTTGTTTTCCACAACTTTACGTCCATAGGTAAGTTTTTTCTCAAGATATCAAATTAAATCATTTTTATTTTTCCAGAACATTAAAAAAATGTATAGCAATAGTCATTTTTCTATAATTTGGACTAATCACTCCACATTGAGACCAGAGAAACATACAGAAATTTCAGTCACACCACATTCACTCATGCCAATTTTCCCTTTTTCCAACGCTGGTTGTCAGTGTTCCAATTGTGCGGTCACCCAGTCAAATGCCATAAACTCGTCAGCACTATAAAATGCTTGAGACGCTAAAAAGCGTTTTAAACGAGCTTTTAACGCCTTGGGCGTTGGGGCGTTTTTGATTGAATTTGGCAACTTGTTGAGAAAAACGAACTCCTGCCTGCGAAGGCAAGTGTTCGTAAACCCCCGTCCTGTGACTTCCAGTTCGGTAGGTATCTCTGCCTCTTGTCCCATACGAATGTATGTCTCGGCCACGTGTCATGGCACATTTAGACATACAAAAAAGATTGTCTCTAGGATATAGAGACACGGCAAAGTCAACAGTTGCAGTTTTTTAAAAGCTTCCTTGCATGTTTCTCTGAACCTTAACTGTGCGATTATGCGAATCGCTTGCTTCTCCAATTTTAATGCTCTCAAAAATGGATAGTTTGCGCTGGCTCCCCACAGCACCAAACCGTAGGTGAGGTGGGGGTAGATCAAGCCATAATGTAATGCCCACTGACAGAAAGATAGACCGATAGGAAATTTTTCCAGGTCCTCGAGTAACTAGCTTTGATGAGCCTCAACCTATTATTATTTCTTAGTTTTATTAATATTCCTCATAACACTTTCAAAACAATTTGATAGTTAGATAGAAGTTGAAAATGTCCGTTGTTCATCATGAAATTGTGTTACATAATAATAACTATAATTAAAAATAAGAGAGTATATGTTTTACAAAAAAAAAAAATCTTTCACTGTATAAAGAGTCTTGTAAGAGAGTTTGTACAAAGAGTCTTGTTTTTGTCTTCAAAAGTCTTGTAAAGTTTTTATATTTTTTGTTGTTAAAAAAGAGTAGTTACACCAAATAAAATATACTTGAGTTATTGAAATCACGCCTTACTGTCACAATTAAGGAATTTTTCCTACTTCACAAAAGGTTTTTAATTGAAAGAGTAAAACTAGTGTTGAACACCAGGGTTATTCAAATATACGCTCTATAATTTTATTAATTTTATGTTGAAATAAAAATAAAATATATAACAATTATTCAGAAACATGAAAGGTAATAGTCTCGAAGGGTTTTTGGATGATAGTAAATTTACAATATGGCCCACAGTTGCTGCATAGCATAGATAAATGTGTAACCAACAATAAAGCATTTCGTGTGTTAGGCCTAATAAATACGCCGACGCTGGAACACCGCTCAGCATGTTGGAGAATGTTAACAGCTACTATAACATAACCGCCGATGAAAAGTCTTAACACATGAGATCGGATCTCGGTGGCCTAATTGCAGAGACAGGCCGTGCTTATTCTCTACGGGTTTTAACGGTGTGGAAACATATCAGCGACTTCTTCACTATTTTCGCCTCTCTAACTGTAGGAATAACTTCTTGTAGCCATACTGTACTCAAGATATACTTCAGGAAAAAATCATAACGGTTCATAAAATATAGATTTTTATGGTAACAACTGTTTAGTTTAAAATAATAAACAACTACTGCCACTACTAGAGTAACAATGTAATATTATTGCTGAGAATTTGTTGAAGTTTAATGCTGTATGAAGGTAACAAATACTATATATTATGAGTTTATTTACGTTATCAGTCAACATATCGCAATAAATACCGTGGATGGAGTGTCGCCGACGGCTCTGGCGGGTTCTAGAGGTCTAGGTAGTTTATTTACTAAACAAGGCTATGTGTATTTAGCTGTCATGATATTAGCCAATATCACATCAATTAATTGTACAATATTTTTAATAATAATAAGCTCTAAAACAATGACATAAAATGGTGTTTTAACTAATTAAATACTATGCAGTGGTTAGTGTGGTGAGACTTAAATCAAATTGTATCAGGTTATGTGGCAAATACCTCACTCAAAGAACAATACGGTCGACTTCCTGTATAACTGGAGCTGGACTGGTAACAGAGACTACCACTCGTACAGATGCAATATTGGATACACGATACAATTTTTCAAGCAGCCAATTACCGTATTTATTTTTGCGAATCATATGTGTTTTCTAAAACAACTTCCAACTCTGTACGATTTAGTTTATTATATAATGTTAAAATACCCTGCGTTGTGATTGAAGTGTGTATATTTGGGCAATATAATTCTAACAAGATATGAAATGGATATTTATGTTTGTTTTTATTAATACGGCAAAATCAGTAAATAATATGTTTTTTACTTAACACAGATTTTATAAAAATAGAAATGATACAGCTTCATTTCCAACTTTGGATAGTACTTTAAGCAATTATAGTGGTTTTGCTGAGCAATTTTGTAGATTGAATATACATTTATTTTCTACTGCTATTTATTTAGATTTGTATAAAAATATTCAGCTTTTCAGCCATTTTAGAATTGTATAATGCAATTGAACAGGACAAGAGATTAAGTAATTTGTGTTTTTAATACAAGTTTAATTTTTTTAAATAATATTCATAATGTTTTAATAGCTTATGCTAAGCAGTATTGGGAGATTTTGTTAATTAAATGGAAACTCCCGTTTAAAAATAATTCCTGTCTACTTAAATACTTGTACAATTACCTAATTACTTATAACATTTACAATTTCGTAAAATGTAGGTTAATACAAACTCCAGACAAAATTAAGTATATTATATAATCATTGTATCACCATTTCTGCAACTAATTTTGATCAATTATGTGCATTATCACAGAAACTATGCTTTCAACAGTTTAACTAATTTGTTTGAAAGGGTGCTAGGAATATCCTTTGAGAGAATGAATTGAAATATCTCTTTAAATCCACTCTGTGACTAAACTAGAGAGCATCGTTTCTTAACATTATATTGTTTTCAACGAAATTACCCCAAAGGATTCCTTTATTTGTTTGAAGGTAAAAATAATAAATAGTTTCATTTAAAACCAAACAGTAATGATCATGAGGGTGCTATATCCATATATTTTCTCGTGGTTATATTTTTATATTTTGTAAATTGACATTAAAACTACATCACCTTGAATATTATCACGGCTAATTAATTAATAAAATCATATCATATCAAACATTACAAAGTTCTTAGACCGTTTTGATAAAATTTATATTGAGATTTTCGTCATCATTAATAATATTGTATCAGTACCACAATTATTACTATATTACATACAAGAAAATGTTTTAAATCGTACATTTATCTGCACCCGTTTAATAATACACTTTTACTTGTGTGAAATATATGTTTTTTTCGTATATTTGATGTTATGATTTACCAGTGTGGTATTCTTTTATAGAAAATGGACATTTGGATTTTATTTTAAAAGTCTACAGGTTTTCGACTATTTCAAAATGATATTGCCTATACCATGCTTATAATAGTTTTTTACCAAGAGCACCCTTCAAAGAATTTACATTTTAAAGTGTGTGCCAACAGAGAAACAACAAAATATAATACATTTTGAATGAAACAGTAGTTGGTGTTCATTATACACTCATAACCAAAACAATTTTTTAATATTGCATTCCCGTTCAGGCAAAATTTATATCTCGGACGTTATAAGACATTAATTAAAACTTTAAATAACCTTAACACGAAATTTTATTTATACTTATTTTTAATAAGGTTTTAAGGTTTCAATATGGTGGCCTTTTAACGTTATATAAGCCCAAATATACGTTATAAAGAATTACAAGTATAATTTTAAAGTAATTTTATCAATATGAATTTAACAATTTTACAAAAGCAATTTAAGTGCCTTTAATAAATTTCTGTAGAATTATATTTCAAGATTTAGATACATATTAGAAAGTGTTACGATTATAACAACATGCAAAAACAGAAATTTTCTGCCACATTATTTAGGAGGCTATTAGACAGTTTATCTAGTTATTCATCCTAAATTTTACGTGATGAGTCATGGCTTTATGTAAAATATTCGTTTCTTACCACAAAACCGGAAGGGATGTTTGAAATTTGGTTTATTTCGTTAAAACTCTAAGGAAAAATAGTAAAATGTATGAATCCATTGTTTGTTCGTTCATTACTTGTATCCATGAATTTGTTTATGTACAGACTATTTAATTATTATCGAGGAATAACAAATATTACGGCAATTTAAGTTGATAATGTTATTTTCAATAAAAATCTGTTTAATTTATATATAGTTAAAAATGTTTTTTTAGTAATTTGTTATAAGAGCAATAGTATTGAGGAAAACGTAGCATTACAATTTATTAAGTGGACAATGGCAGAAGGGGAAAATAATTAAAGAAATTTCCTAAAACGAAATTCCTAGAATGCTTTTTAACAGCGAAAGCAGTTTAAACGTGAGTTGTATGCATGGCTTCTAAGATCCAAACCCACAATTATAATTGATTTTGGAAGAACATTAAAGAGTTTAGCCGATTTGAAAAAAAAAATTTGAAAGTAAAGAATACCAAATCTATACGAATATTAAGGGTAGTAGTATTTTTTTATAATGACATGTCCTTTTATAAGTATATTTATTTTATTATTATTAATAATAATAATATATTCTCCTGAATAATAAAAGGCTTTTGGCGGCTACAGAAATAGTACTTTTCTTAGGAACTACCGTATTATATTAAATAATCAAACTTCCTCTATAATAAAATATGAAGTAATGAACTTGTGTAATGATTTCTTTTATAATAGCTAATAATATATTAGTATTTCTAACTGTCAATGGGTATTTTTAATATTTTAGCACCACTTAATCATTATAATTTTTTTATGTTTTGTACATTAAATAACCTGTTCAATACAAAGATATTATATTTATATTCGCTTTCTTTTACACATTTTCTTTCTACAAGTTATACAGTTATATATGTCATAACACTAGCAAGGCAAGTTTTCATTAATTTAAAAGGTATAACTAGGAAGAATTCCCAAGTATGACGGGTATTCCAAATGTACCAGTGATACTCTCTGTTACTACTCCAGCTCCAATATTGTACAGGAAGGCGACCGTTTGTTCTTTGTGTGATACAGTGGACGGTTGCCACTTGCATTGTCACCATAGGCTTTCCCTCTTACTTTAACCACAACTGTTCCTAAATACCATTATAATCAGTTTATTTGAATAACCAATTAAAAATAAGCATCATACATATTATCATTTACCCATATCTTTGCTATGTGAACACATTCCCCTGTTTATTGAATAAACAACAACTGGCTAGAACTCTTAACATTATCTAAGGCAAAATATGTAGTTCAATACGCTAACTGATAACTATACCACTTTTCTGCGATATTCCTGTAGTGTAAGATTAAAATTTGTGGGATATATGAATCCGGTAAATAATTATAATATACATTTTTCAATACGATTAGCTATGTATACACACAAATAGAGTAGGTATGGGGTTCCTGGCGCACTTTTTGGTGTCGACAGAAAATTAATGTAAAACTCTTTCTCATGCACCATAAATAATGAAATGAAAAATATTAAATCTTTAGTGACAAATTGTATAAAAATTTAAACAATTTTTTTTATTTGTTAGTATATCTTAAGAAACTTATAAAAAATTGAAAATTCTCGTAAAACCAACGAAAATTTTTAATTATACAAAATGTATTGCAGCACATTCTTTGTTTTTGAAAAAGGTGATATCATGTATTATGGCGCCAAATAACAATTTGTTCTGGTTTTTTCTCCAAACGTGTTATGAAATCATCAAACATCCAATCTTTGAAAGCATAATCAAATTTTATATGCAAATACTGAAAAATTGCATGTATTATCTTCTCATAATATAATAATGCATATTTCCCCCCCTCCAAATTCAATATATTCTTCAAATAAGTCATTGATTTGCTTATACAGTGTTATCATAAAAGAATGGTGCAGTTTCAGTAACTCGTTGGAAGATAATATAGAAATTTCTAGATATTATATTGGTATCTCTGAGAGCCTCCAATCCAAAAACTTTGTTTATAACCTATTCTAACCTCAAAATCAGTTCTTGTATTGTTGTTGCGGTATGTTTGGTGAGTTAATATGTTCTCGGATAAGGATATAGCAGAGTGAATATATATATATATATATATATATATATATATATATATATATATATATTATAAAAATCTCTTTACAATGATAGTTTGTCTTGTGATCTTTAATATTTATGAAAACATGTATTACTCAAAAACATTTATCCACTTACACATTAAACATTTCATTTGAGCCTATATTTATGTAAAAATATTTGTTTAAGTTTACTATTTAAGATTTCTTTAGACCAATTTTTGGTCTTTTTTTGTAAAGGTTCGTATTTTATTAGCAACTCTTACATGATCATTAAATTAAAACTAATTTTTCTTAGGAATGTCTCTTGCAATATACTTGAAAACGGTTTCTAACAGCTCTTTTTCTGCATCTTTAACTACATCTTTGGGCTTTTATTTTAATCGTGCTATGAACTGTATATTTATATATCTTTTTAAGTTTAGTAAAATATCGACCCATTTAACGTGTTTATTTTTGAACAGTAAACTCGTATCTGTGTTAAATGATTTGTAGATTTACGAATTTTATTGCATTAAAAACGTTTTTTTTTTACTTTATTTATTTTGATACATCTTTACCGTCTTTTTTCTTTTAAGTGACTTTTACCAAACATATACAAAACTATCTATAATTTTATACTTAAAAACCTCCTAATAATTTTGCAATATTACTAAATCTGCTGCTAATAGATCGCTAATCCTAAAGTGTTATTTTTAAACATTTCTATTACTGATGCTTGAATTTCACCAGTTTCAATCTCTCTTTCTTCTTTATTCCTGTACTCATATGTAAGAACTATTTTGGATTTAAGTAAATTTCCTTTTATTTGTTGTACATTTTAATCAGTCATCATATATTCTATTTAATCCATTTAGAGTTTTTTTTAAATATTTTCGTACATTTGTGGCAGATTAATAAATCATCTTTTTTGTAATGCGTAATTTTAACGGATTATCAATAGTTCTTCATTGGGTCTTAAAAGATAAATATATTTTAAGACTATTCACATATTATTTAAGTGTTGGCAATTTATTTTAACGTGTAAATTATCAATTTTTTAAACCTTGTTATAACCGCATGGTACTATATCTATCGCATTTTTCCGAGATATCTAGTTTACCATGCTTTAAATATAACACTAACTTGTTAATTTTTACCGTATACCACACTTCTTTATACCTCTTTATCACATTTATCTCAACAAATTCCCTTGTATTTTCGAACAAAGATATTTTAAAATTATATATATTTAATTTTTTTTCTAAAAAAACTTCTCTTAGTCTATTAACATTTACAGGACTTCAAATAGTCTGAAATTACTGTGTAAGAATCGTTTGACATCTCAAGGAAAAAGCTGTTTGTATTCTTATAAGAAATTTTCATGTCTGGATTAGTAACTGAATTGTCTGGATTCAAGATAATAATTAGATATTATAATTATTCGACTCCCTTTTGTGTAAAACTTTCTCTCCGGTTATTAGTAAAACAATCACTTTTAAGATATATAATTACGAAAGTGTCAAATAAATCGTATTAACACGATTAACATCGATTTAAACGATACATTTATATGTCGTATACACAATGATATGACATGTTATACACGATTTATTCGAATAAAAACTAACACTCTATTTATTGCATTACTAACATCATTATTGTTAAAAGAGGAGCACGAAAGATACAGAAAGTTGCAAGGAAATAAGGAAATTGATTATAATTATAGAATATTTAATATAAATTTACTTAGTCTTTTATACAAACACCTACGGAAAATTAAATAAATTCAAGAACACAAATATTTCTATTTCTATCTTCTAAGTTTTTAAAGGTTTTCTTCGACAAACCAAATAAATAATTGCCTTAGTATAGTTTATACTACTGTGGTAGTTTAATAATATAGAGTGAACTCATAAAGCAAACTAGAAATACCAGGTGCAAAGTTTTCTCGTAATATATTTTACGATTTAATAAAAGGATTTGTTGGTTGTAATATGAAACAGACCTATATAACAGAATGTTTGAAAATTATTAACAAAGCAATTTTTTTTTTTACATGACATTGTTGTGGCTGAACATGAAACGTGTTCTTTCGGACGGTTTCTTGTGTATATTTCACGAGGAAAAAGTACAGTATTTAAATGACATTAAACCTTAGTCTCAACAGGCGGTCTTAGTAGGCAATATTCTCTGACTGTTGCGTTTACATATCCATTCTGATGATTACAATCAAGTATCAAAAATAATTTCCACGAATATGAATTTAATAATATTTATAAGATCATAAATTTATTTGCTATATAAAATTACGTTCAAAACATTTTTAAATTCCGGTTTTTTCCATTTATTACACTTTCATGCCGTATAAGTCTTATTTGCAATAACATTATCATATTGCAAATTCTTTCAGAAATTTTTTGAAACGTAATACATTATATACATAAATTTGGAGATTTTTATTTTATCACCACACTACAACACATGGTACAAATCAGTACATCCATTTGTTTAAATATAGATTAGAAAAACTACAAAATATTAAATTCATGTAAACACCTTTAATTTGTTACATTAATCTTCATACATACAAACATAATAACAACTAAGTATTATATTTTAAGTCGTAATTATATTTTATTCTATCTACGTAATTTAACCTAATTATATATTTATTTAAAATAGCAATGGTTAGTAAACATTGGTTAAAGAAATAATAGGTTAAACCAGTATGGAATAAATTTACCGCATAATGTGAGCACTTACACTATGGAAGAGCAAACAAATTGTTGAGCCGAAATGTTTTAATATGATAGGCTCGACGCCTAACTGCGAGAACACACTCTTGACTCTGATGTATGGATATTGTTGATTGATTGTTTTGTGCTGTAACATACATTATAAGTGAGTAGCGACTTTCCTACAATAAGTTGTTAGCTATTGTTTAATAGACATAATTACCCGTCATCTATAACATTGGTTTACTGTACATATCATAAATTAAGAAGTGTAACTTTAATAATAAAGTATAAAATATGTTACGACAAATTTTCTAAAATTATCTGAGATATTAAGAGTTACTTAAATAAAGAGTAATTGTTAAAAACACATTGTACAATAGATAATGTTACAACTTGGCTTACTCGAATTCAGATTTTAAAAGAATTGAGTAAACTAATTTCATTGATAAAAACTAATCTCATTCTTTTGAAACATCAAATATTATTTCACTGTATACCTTTGAATCACGTAAATTGTCTCAAAGACAGGAATTTCATTAGGCATACTTGAAATGTTTTTTTATAAATGAATGAAATGTTCTAGCACATAGAATCTGAGAATGAGGTACCATTATAGTTCATTATTGTAGTTTATATTGTCCTACACTAAAACTAAATGGGTTTGCATAATTTAGATTGATTAGAGGTACTGCGAACTGAAATTAGGGTTTCTGTACTATATGTTCCGACATCAACGCTATCTCCTTGAAAAGTTTAACTTGTATTTATCGTTACATGTCACTTTTGGATTTTAATAACCTACCAATACTGCAAAGACAAAAGTAGGATCTCAAAGTAGTCCACCCAATATTTGTTGAAAAATATATTTTAAGCATTAAAATAAGTAACTGTTTCATATATGTGATAGCGAACATATGTGCTTAGCAAAAATTTAATGGTGAAAAACCACTATGCTGTGCTAACATCAACAGAAAAAATATTTGTTTATTAATGTATACTAATATCTGGCCTACTGTGTTAAATAGCTGAGCCACTTTGCGTTTGCATTTAATTATGCATTTAGATTAGTCAGTTGCGTCAAAAGTTCACTGAAGGGACAAACATAGTTAACCTTCATCTGGCAGTTACTGGCAAGAGTTAGCTTTGAATCTCTCCGGCGGTGGCCACTCGAAGTGGTCTAAAGCTGTTACAAAAACTCTTTGATCTCCTATCGCCATGTCTCCTGCGAATTATACAAACACAATAATCTCCCATACGTTTGGTAATCTCCCATACGCTCTTTGACATATCAAATGTAGCTAAACAATACTTATTAGTAATGCATTTGGTTCACTTCATAAAGCAAACGTGTCTATTCCGTTGGGTACTGTCTGAGTTATAATGTTATGTTGGCACAAACGTTTTTATAATAGTACAATTATAGATTACCCAACATAGTATGTTATATTGTATCAATCCAAAACCTTAGCCTATTTTCTTGCTTTAAAATTGTTATAATATATACATGTTCAAAAGCAATAAATTATTATTATTGTATTGATACAAGCAGTGAAATAGTAGGCATACACACAAGTACGCGCGGCCCCTCTCTCACGCATTCCCACGAACTCACAGACAGACGCAATTCATTTTTTGTTGTTGTTACAATAGTAATAATATAATTATCTAATATAGTATTTTATATAATTAGGAGAGTAGCTATATAGTGGTGGCTGTGGTGAGAGCTAATACCAATTGTGCCAATTTAGGTGGCAACCGTCCAGTGTATCACACAAAGAACAATACGGTCGACTTCCTGTATAATTGGAGCTGGACTGGTAACAGAGACTACCACTCGTACAGTTTCAATATTGAACACATGATGCAATTGGTGCGAGGCGTTATTTACAGTGTTCCGTTTCCGTGTACGAAAACAGATGTACCTTTTAACTTTACTTGACATGATATTACAAGTTATTGTATTATCTTAATCTTATTATCTTTGTAGTTAAAATATCTAGATCTTGGAAGCCAAGATTTGATACGGAATAATATGGAAATACCTTTTTATGATCAGAAAAATACGGTACACAGCTAATATGTATTATTTGTATACTTATCAAGCCTTTCATGAAAATAGCAACTGGTATATTAAGTAATTATAATCCTTTTGCTAAGATATTCGTGTAGCTTTAACTCACGCATATTGTACTGTAAATCACACAGTTCAATACTAACATTTAATTCTCAGAATTCGTTCAACCGTAATAAAAATAAAAAAAAACCGTAATAATAATAAAAAATGGGATTTTAATGTGATAGGAAAACTCATTTCTTGGCTATTTTTGTCCTAGTCTCAGTGAACACTTTTACTTTAGTCACTGAGAAAGATTTAATTCCACCTGTCTCAAGATATCTAAAATACTGACCTATATATTTCATTACATACAATTTGTCTTTCTCGGTTCCTTATTTCTGTACAGAATAGATAGCACTTAGTTTGGTGATGATGCATGCTATAGGATCTGGCAGAGTGTTTGAGTTTTTATATTAGTCGTTATAACTGTTATGACAACGGCTAAACCGACCTTTAGGAACAATAAGTGATCTATGATTCCAAATGAATAACGATGTGTAGTGATTTAGTTTTATCTAGTCCAACTTGTTAATTTACATGTATTTACTTTATAAGTAGAACAAAACACAACATGCCCGTTTACATACTCCTTTTCGGTGTTCAACAACAGATCTGTTTATGTATGTCTGTAAATATGCAGTTTTCTTATAGTTTATATTAAGAATAGTAGATTAGTATAGTTATAAGGATTAAATAGACCTACAATGTTGTAAAAGTAAAAAAAAACACTAAGAGCTTTAGAATTATTTAAATATTATTTAGAATTTACATTCTACGAAATGATAAAATTTTAAAGATTTGTATTGATATTTTACAATAACGTCAATTATGTGTTATTTTATTCACATACCAACAACGGAAGATGAGCCTAGAAAACATTTTATTCCAGTGTACTTACAAAAGATGTCTTATAGTTTTTTGTGCAGTACTCGTTGCAAACTCGCATCTTTCGCTAACAAAGCACTAATATAAGACATAACTGCGAAAGTTTTAAAATTACCTGTCGTAAGCTTTATCCACAAGAAATTTACTCTCAACAGGCACAAATAAGGTGTCTCAGTCACTGTAGCGTGATGAATGGGAGGCTGTGGTTTCGGTTGAAGACGTTGAGTATGTTACAAATTGAGGAAGAGTACTATTTTAGTAATAGTTGTGTTAACCTTTTATACATTGATTCTATTAACAGGATCATTTTGACTCATAACAAAGGAAATGAATATAAATAATACCTTATTTGAAACGTTAGCATTGTGTAGAAAAGGGAATTTGATGATCCCAGCTGTTAGCAGTGTTCACGCACGGCATCGCTCTCAACTATTTCCTAAACAATTGGGCCACCACAGAATATGTTGTGAAGTCATATATCCTGAATTTGAAAAGGGAACTGTTTTGACTCCGAGAGAGGGGGCTACCAATTTACTAATTATATTTATGATCAGTTTAATTCCCTAATAGAATATGTTTACTTTCATCGCGGATCCCTACTGGTATATTAGGATACAGAAATCCCCTCCAATATCTGCTTCCTGAAACATTCTTCCTTGGTACTTTTGAAGAATTATACAAATTTTTATACATATTCAGTATCGTAACTATATCAATGCAAAGTGAACCTGATGTCTCTTAATGATGGCCTGCTAAACAAAATTGCACTTTCATTATCGTGCATTATTTGTGACTCCATTTAAGCATTTTATGCTCACTATATAACTTCTTTTCTGGTATTGTATTCACGAAGTGGTTGGTTCATTTAGACTGTTACTGTCCGATTTCTCTGTTTTTATTCCTTCACCTTTTCAAACTATATTGTCCCAAATATAATCGGAATTGAATTCGAGAAACTTGCATGCAAATATTCTCAATTTTAATAATAATTATAATTTAATATTTTAAAAATTTGTCATTTAGCATTCTGCCATATATAGGTTAAGTTACATAATAAATAGTATTTAATTGCTATTTGCATCAAACTACAAAAGCTTTTACTTATTAATGTACGAGTAAAATTTTGTGGTGCTCAGTGGCAAATTGCGTTGTGTGATTTAATGAGCTATAAAAAATTGCTTTCCTAACATTTTTTCTTACCTCTTTCATATGTAAATATATAAGTATTTATAGATCTTACTTACTAGTAAAAATAATTTTATATTTTATTCTTGTATTTAGAGAATTTAAATTCCTAATTTCATTTATATCCGTGCAATTCGTGTTATGTGATTGTGCTTAGTATTAACCTGTGGATACGAAAATCCACGCATTTTACGAACATTAAAATTTGTTATTATAGTATTATTGTTGGAATTTATAAAGCATTAAGATGTGCGTATAATTTAATTTTCAGTAAAACGCTTTAGATACTCATTTATAAATAAAATGTGTTTCGCTCTTTACATAAACAAGTTGGGCACAAAGTTTCATAAGCAATTGTATACTTGAGCTCCATTTATACGAAAAGACACCAAATATCTAAAAATGAAAAAGGTATATGCCCAAGTGTATGTGACATTGTGTCAATAATTAATCGATTTACTATTTGGTAAGACATTCTCTCTCCGGTCATTAGTAATAAAATCTAATTTGAGATATAAAATTACGAACGAATGTTATAAATTTTACTACTTTGAAATATATATATTTGAATATAAATACAGTATATATATATATATATATATATATATATATAAATACATATATATATATATATATATATATATATATATATATACAGCACACACACACACACACACACACACACACACACACACAGACACACACACACACACACACACAGCCAGGACTCGAACTCGGATCTCTCATCTCCACTACAGAGTCTTTACTCTTGAATATGTAAACATATGGACATTTAAATGAATTGAAAAACACATGTATTCACATGTTAATATTCTAGCTTTTTACAGGTTACTTCAACACACCAGATAAACTATTTTTTGGCATTTTTTATACTATGGTAGTTTTTTTTTACTAATATAAGTTAATCCGGAAACTAAAAAACACAGGAGAAGTTGTCTCGTAACGTATTTTACGATTTAATAACAGGAGGTCGTAAATGTGAATCAGACCTGTATCATAGAATGTTTGAAAATTATTAATATTACTATTTGTAAACACGCCATTGTTGTACAGGACTATAAAAGTGTTCTTTCGTATGTTTTATGGGTACATTTCATGAGAGAGGGAAACTACAGCATTGAATTGACGTATTAAACCTTAGTCTGAACTGGCACTCTTAAATGCCAATATTCACTGGCTGTTGCGTTATGTGATAACTAACACCTTAAATTTCTAAAAAGGCAAATACATACGCTTGTTAGTGTTGTAGTGCCAGCTAAAGATGTAAAGTAATCTTAATGAATATGATGTTTAGTAATAGTTATTGAGGTCATAAATTCATATTTCATTAGAGATTGGAAAATAGTATAGATAAGTACAATTAAAATTACTGTAAAATAAATAAATGACTGTATCTAATTTAAGTGGCCTATAATTAGTTACACCAATGATAATAAATTGGAATATAATTACAATTAAGGGTTCTATTCTGAATCTTAATTAAATTATACTTTATTTAAGTAAAAAAATAACCTATGTATTTAGAAGTACAATTGATTTTAATGGTTACTTTACAAAATAAGGGGTCAAAAATATGGAAAACGTTTATCGAAGAACACCAACATTGGATGAGAAAACATATTGTTCAACCAATATGTTTTACCACGATAGGCTCGACGCTGAGCTGCGAGGAGAGGCTCTTGACAAGTATGGACATTGTTGATTGTTTGTTTAGTGCTGTAATACAGGTTATAATTGACTAGCGGCTTTTCCACAAAATTTTTGAGAAGAATAGCTATCTTTCACAGAAACCAATAACCCGTCATCCACAACTTTGTTGTAATGCAGGTATCATATGTAACCAAATGTTTTAATTCAAGCTTATAGTATTATATTAAAGTGCAGTGTTTTTTTTTATTAAATGAGAATCTAAATATTTCCCAATTATAGTATATTTATTATAAATACAGCTTATGTTTAGATAATTCTACTACTTTACTTGCTCAGATTCTGATTTAAAAAGAATTAACTACTATAATTTTATTGTTAAACGTGGTTCTTCTAGAAAATATAATATTCTCATACTGTATACCTTTGAAATACACTAATATTTTCAAAAGGCGGTATTTTAATGAGGCTAACTCAAAGTATCCTTTTTGTCAGATTGATGTCTTTTTTGAAGAACATAGCATCTGATAACGTGCTATTGTTGCAGCAAATTCTGCAAGTGGTTAGGCCTAAACAATAGTAAAATGGATGTGCAGGTTTTAGTATGATTAGGGTTTACCATGCACTGAAATAGGGGTTTCTGTACTATATGATCAGACATCCACCCTATCCCCTTGAATGGGTTAATTGTTTTGGTAATTCAATGTCACCTTTAGATCGTATTAACCTACCATTACTCTCAGTAAACAAACAGGATCTCGATGTAGTTTACATATTATTTATTTTAAAATTTTACGCGTTGGAATTTACTTGTTTTTTGGTTAATAAATTTCATTTTTAGACTGTATTAACCTACCATTACTGTCAGTAAACAAACAGGATCCCGACGTAATTCATGTAGAACCTAGTTTGTAATTATGTATTAGGTTAGTTATTTACAAGAAGAAGAGACCAGATTACAGATCTCGAAACGTACTGTTACTTATTTTTTGTTTCACTAATCAACGGTAAATGTCCGGAAAAACGCACTGTGTTAAAATCAACACAAGAAATATTTGCTTCTAAAGGCGTACTATTGTGTATTCTACTTCGAAGAGACTAGGCATTAATCAACTAACCCAGTTTGCATTTACATTTTATATGTATTTAGAGCAGTCAGTTGTGTCAAAGGTTCACTGCAGGGACAAACATAGTTAACCTTCATCTGCTCCATCAGTTGTATCTGTAGTTACTGGCAAGAGTTGGCTTTGAAACATTCCCGCCGCCGTTGGCTACTCAAAGTGATCTGAGGCTGTTCCAGAAACTCTTTGATCTGCCATCACCACGTCCCTTGTGTATTACACAAACATAATGATCATCCATACCTTTGTAATATCAACTGATGCTCAACAATACCTATTATTATTATTATTTGTTTAGTTCAAACGAGCTTTATAAAACAAATGAAAATTTTCGTTTATCATAAAATTCCAATAATCGTGAAAATCTCATCTTTGTGTCCAAATATAAGTAATATTTTTTGAATAAGCACGAAATATGTAATTAATTGTATTGTGTAAACATTGTATATTATTTTCAATTTATTTTACAATTTTAGAGAGTGATAATATGCATGAAATAGCCATTATAGTATAGGAGCTAGTAACGTTTTCGAGAGAGAATTTCAGGTCCGCTGATTTTTTATATGCCGACTTTCTTGCTCTTTCGGTTGGAGTCCGGGCTATCTGGCTGGCGGTAGTGGTTGCGTTTGTTAATGCGCATCTTTTCTGCACAGGTAAAAATCCTGGAGTTTAAAAGAATTTTGTTATGCTTAATTTTAAATTTTTCCCTTAAAATAGATTTACCAGACATAAATTTTTTATTGCCAGACATTTTTACTGTTGTTTATTATGTGCCATACGCTTTTTTTAATAAAAAATTCAAAGTATTTTTTAATGTCTGTAATTTTTTATATTATGTTATTTAAACATAAAATAATCTAAAATTTATTTGCCAGATATTAATTCTATTGTCAAGTATTAAATATAAATAAAAAAGTAATGAAAAATAATGCGGTATGATGCTTGTGGTTGGAGAGAGACAGTTTGAAGTGCAAGAGAGACAGAAAGCGACGGTAGCGATTCGGCAAATGGACAACAATACATCGCGTCAGTCTAAAGTCACATGTTTGTGTTGTGTTTGTGTTATTTGTGATGTTTATTTATTAATTTCGCTACAATGGCCAGTGGTAAAATGAAATGTGTTTTCTGTAAAGGACATAAATATAAAATAATTCTTTTCGTGATTAATAAACTGAAGAAGTGCCAGGAAGTTTTGAATATACGTTTAAAATACAAATTAAAGTACAGTGACGTTGAACTGCCTACTGATATAAATGAGACATATGGATACCACAGACAATGTTATAGCAGTTTTACAGCTTCAATGGCAAAATACCGTGATCCATCGACTGAAATAGATAGTACCTGTAAATCTATTCCACATAATTTGCCATCTAACACTCCAGCAAATCAGTGATACTATTACGAATAACACAAACAGTGAAATCATAAGTGAGATTGCTGCTTCAAGTTTAATTCATCAGACAACATTCCATGATTTTGAACTGAGTTTTTAATAAAACAATAATACCGGAAGATGCTGGTGAAAATACAAATAATCAGTGTGTCAGGACATCCTAACCCAAGTTTTAACGATGAGGTACTTTCAGAGGATGCAGCTGTAAGTTTAGATAGTCAAAGAATGCTTGGAGATATTGTTTCCAGCTCTGTTAGCAATTTGAGTATCAACGAAAATAACGTTTGTGATGATTATCCTGACGCAAATATTGAATGTGTTGAGGCAGGTCGACAATTCAAAAATGTTTGTTTTTATTGTGACAAAGATCATAAACAAAATAGAGGAAAACAACAAAATCTTCATTTATCAAAAGATTCAAAACTTTATAAAAAATTTATTGACTGGATGGAGAAAGTTAATAATGAAGTGTTGTTACAAAAATTAATGATATAAAACCTACAAATAGACCAGTTTTTTATCGTTATTTGTGTGAACTAAATTATTTAAATGAGTATGATAAAGTAGTTTCAGACATTCCATGTACTTCTTGGCATAAAAATTGTAATATCCATAAAGAAATTTTCAGCAATAAACGAAGAATTTTTAATGCAAAAAATTTTGAATCGCTATTATCTCTTTGTGATATGTACAATAATGAGTTAAAGTATGAGCAGAAATTTCAGCCTCAGACAGATCTAAGTTTAATAACTAATCATTATCTAGAAGAAAAAAATACAAAAGTATTTCAAGAAAAATATCAAAATTATATCGAAGCAAAAGAAAAAAGTTATTATTCATAAGGATTGTAGTTTATTATAAGATGATCTATCAAAACTTCAAGAAATCGACTTTATTGATAAAGTCGCGTTAATATTACGAAATACAATTTTGAAAATTGTTAAATCAAAATTACCATCAAAAATTTAAAGAAATGACTTGATTAATGGTGAATGCGTGATTCCTGATAAATTATATCGATTCTTCAAGGCATTATTGGGGGTAAAGATATTAGACGCAGAGATGGTTTAAATTGTAGTAGATTGAGTTCTTCAATGGCTGCTGATGCAATTTTTTTGTGTTAGTAATGGTACCGTTAAACCATCCAAACACATTACTCTTGGTATGACTATAAAAAGTCTTGTAAGAAAAAAATAAATATATTAAATAGATTTGGACATTGCTGTAACTATACTACGCTAGAAGAATTGGAAACAGAAACAACTATCTCATCAGTATATCGAACACATTTTAATTTTTATGTTAAAATTTGTTCATCCCAAGTTTTATTTACAAGAACAAGCGTAAATAATGTATTTTTGCAACTATTTTTGTCTCGTTCTTAAAAATATTCTGTTATACACTAGCCGAAGCGCTGCCGTCGCTTTGTGTCTCTCTTGCACTTCAAACTGTCTCTCTCCAACCACAAGCATCATACCGCATTACTTTTCATTACTTTTTATTTATATTTAATATTTAACAATCGAATTAATGTCTGGCAAATTAATTTTAGATTATTGTATGTTTAAATAACATAATATAAAAATTACAGACATTAAAAAATACTTTGAATTTTTTATTAAAAACAAGCGTATAGCACATAATAAACAACAGTAAAAATGTCTGGCAATAAAAAATTAATGATTGGTAGAGCTACCTAAAGGGAAAAAATTTAAAATTACGCATAAAAAAATTCTTTTAACCTCCAGGATTTTTACCTCTGCAGGTAAGATGCGCATTAATAAACGCAACCACTACAGCCAGCCATATAGCCCGGACTCCAGCCGAAAGGGCAAGAAAGACAGCATATAAAAAAATCAGTTGACTTGAAATTCTTGTTTTAGAAACGTTGCTAGCTCCCGTGCTAGTATGTTCACGAACTTTAGATTTCAACGATAAGGTATGTACTAAACTACCTGACAAAATAATCTGAATTTGACACCGAAGTCTTGGCAAGAAGTATGTTAGATAAAAGTTTCCTGGACTGTGCTTTTGAATTAATGTACCAGTTCCAGCGCTAAATGTTCTCAAATATTAGCTATGTTTATCAATTTATAAAAAAATAAATACGGAGTGTCATTGTTTATGTACTTTAACTGTACATTTTAATAAAATATTAAGTGATAGATCTAAAAGACAATGTTACTGTATACAATTTACCATAAATTTAAAGACTCGTGTAAAACCCATCTTAGTTCACGTTTTACGGAAGTAGGATTCCCTGTTATGTTTTATATATATTGTCTTAATCGAAAAACAAGCCAAAACCATGCATGAAGTAAAACACACTAACAACAAAGTAAATCACAATAGCCATAAATATAAACTTTTTGCCGTACTTTATTGATCGTGGAAACAAAATAAACTTAAAATTGGCGTCGGAAAATTAATTCACTGGAACCAGCAGTGGTCATACATGTCCAACGCTTCTAAATTGCGTTAAAAGCAGCGGGTGCATTTTTGTTGGCAGTGCAAATATGACAATGTAGTCTAACTTTTTTTTTATATATTGAAAGACTTTTATGAGGCCTAAATTAGTTGTCTTTTTCAAAAAGTAAGCTTCTCAGAGCTGAGTCTGTATATATAATTTTCTTGGTTGTGAAAAAGGCAAATCAGCAATGGAACACAAAAAATACTAATATCTAACTAAATTTGATACAAACATTGTTGTGGTTCATGGGATTAAGACAGGCCTATTCTTATTTCAAAAATCTCTACAAGCTACGCTACACTGGATTTTGAAGTAGCGAAAATTCAATCTTAGTCTTAAAAGTTGTGCATCAATAATTGAATGAGACTGGATAATGTATTCAACCGTTTTGTGAAACATTAAAATAATACAACGCGACAATAGGTTTATTTAATTTAAGCACTATTTTAATAATTATATTTATGTTTCTTAACCAAAATTGAACTGACACTCAATTCCTGTTCTTTGTCAGGATGTATATGTTTGTATATTTCCTTCACCATTACAACAAAGCAAACTCAGCTATGGGACTGGAAATATCATAGAACAAAATAAGATTGCAAGCGACGTAAGTAGATCCTTTTTTGACAAAAGCAGTTTTCTAAGATCGAGAAATGTATGGTGTTTCTTGGTCGGGACAATAAAGTAAACTCAAATGTCACACCATAAAAACATTAGACTGTTAGTTTAAACGGCCGAAATATACGCTTTATGGTTTTAACCGATGTAGGATTGTCGGTTCTACGTGTTTACATTTATTCTATTGATCAGGCCAACGAGGAGAGTTCTAACACCGGATGTCAACGCTTTTTTACAGGAGTAGATTTCTTAGACACGCCCGCCCGCAAGTGTGTGTGTGTATGTGTGTGTGTGTTAGCTTCTTGTGGACCGCCTCCAGTACGATAAATAAAATTTATATTTCTTTTTAGAGTTCATATTTAATTATACTACATATGTATCAAGGTTCGTAGCTTTACTTGCAATATTTTGAAAAAGATTTGCTGGCGTTTCCTTATTTATTGTAGCTCCTGTATGCTTTCCTAAATATAAATGTAAACACATTTATATTCTTAGAGACTAGAGGCAGAGACAACTATGAAACTGGAGACACAGGACGGTAGTACATGAGCGTTTTCCTCCTCAGGTAGGAGCTACAGTTTTTTTTTTTTTAACAAACTGCCAAATTTAATCAAAAGTGCCGCAATTGCCTAGGCATTTAACACTTGTCTTAAAACTAAATTAATCTCAGCATCTTCTTACATTAAAGACGAGTTTATGGCACATGTTTAGGTGACCAAATAATTGGCTGACTGACGCTGGTGCTAGATTGGGAAATTCGAATGTACAGTATGAGCAGTAGGATGGATGGAACACATTGTAAGTATGAAAATAACCTAGATGTTTTGAATAGATCCAAAATTTTAGCCTTTTTTCCTTCTTTGCAATTGTTATAACATGTACATTTTCAATAGTAATAAATTACTATTCCTATTATTATATTAATACAAGCAGTGAAGTAGTAGGCGTACACACAAGCAGGCGCCCTCCCTCTCTCATACACACACTCACGATCGCACATAAAGCACAATTCAATTTTTGTTATAATAGTATGGATATAATTATCCAATATTCTATGTAATATAACTTGAAGTGTAGATAGATAGTGGTGGCCGTGGGAGAGTTAATGTCAGTTGTGTCAGTTTAGGTGGCAACAGTCCAATGCTTCACACAACAATGCTTTCAAAGAACAATACGGTCAACTTCCTGTATAATTGGAGCTCGAGTTCTACCAGACACTAAAACTACATTTGCAATATCAGATACAGGATAAAATTGTTGCGACCTGTAATCTACATTCTTAATTTTCGTGTAACACTTGTTATTTATTTTTTACAATCAAAACAAATTTTAACTCTGTACTGATTCATTACATGATGTTAAAAGAAACTGCGTCCATACGTGACATACATACATTGGAAGTAAGAATTTAGCACGTTTGACTTATTTGCTATCAGAACAATACGCTAGTTGGCTAATATTGCATTGTGTGCTCCTTAAAATGCCTTGTATGAAAAGAGAAACAAAAAATAAATCAAAAAAGCTAAGATCACAGCTCTCATTTAGCATGTTCTCACTTCACCTAAGAAATACAAATTGTTAGTACATAAATAAAAATTGGTGTCTAGAAAACTATTATAACAGTTCAAAGACTATTCAATGATATGATACAAATAGGTATTAGTATTTATTTATGTAAAGCTACTATGTGTTTTTAAAGATGGAGGAAACAACGACAATACTATGTTACTTTTAGTTACATTATAATAATTGTTAAAAACGTTATTAAATGTATGTTTTAAAGGTTTAATTTGATAACAAAATAGAACTAAGCCATTTAATTATACAAACACACACATATATATATTGTGACGTCGGGGCCCATGTTCCCGCCGTCTGGAAGTACTGGAGGGGGAGGTCAGCAAGGTGAGCGCCCGAGGCGGTGTGTACGCGAGAGGACTCCGGCGCGAGCGGACGTCCGAGCTCCCTGAGGGCCGATCTAGTGTAGGGCTTAGCCTAGTGATGGTCGTGACGCGTGGTGTCCATGGGTTCGGAAGTGTTGTCGTTTGAATAAATTTGCTGTAATCTGAGCTGCGTTTGATTCCTGAGTACACCCCCTTCGCCCCAGCTGAGCAGGAGGCGTGACAAATTGGTGGAGGCAACCGGGTATCCTGAGGTGATCCAGAACCAAAGACGGATTAACGATCCCAGGTTAGTAATATAATATTTAATAGTAATATAATATAATAGTAAATATTTCTTTTTTAAATTCGGATTTTTTTTTTTTTAAGTAAATTGATTAAGTTAAAAAAAAATGTAGATTGAAAGAACAAGAGAGTAAGTTAGTTTTTGATCCAAATAATTGTAGTTACCTTTTGAAAGCAAAGTGTAATTTGGAGTAAATAATTTTATTTGTTTTCTCGTAGCTTGTAAGCCGAACATAATTTTGTTGTAGTTGTAAGAGTAGCCTATTTAGCGGCCACAGTGCGTCGAACCAAGGTACCGGTAAGGGAGGCAACCTACCCGTGATGTAAACAAAGCTGTTTCTTTTTATTGGTGAATAGAATAATTTTTAGAAATAGTTTTTGTTTTTATAAAGTAGTTAAAAAAAAGAGAGCTTGTCCATGGGTAGGCCAGGACAAACCCAATTGGTACGACGACTGTCGCGGCATTGAAATGTTGTGGTGTTTTGAATAACCCTTGTGTTCAGGGGAATATGTATATTTAAATTGTTGATTTTATTTGGATTGTGATTGTCATTTTGATTTTGTTTTGATTTAATTTTGTTCTGATTTGGTTTTTATTTAAATCTTAATTCGTGATAGGGTGGAGCAATCGTATGTCGTCCCCAAACATCAAGTTTAGTGTAAAAACAAGAAGTCAGTCAAGGCTGACATCAGTTAGTGAGGTTCCCGAAGACCCAGGACAACCCCAAAGACATCTTGAGGAAGTAAGAACCGTAGCTGAAGTAGATTTAATTCCCCTACCTGGTAGTGGTCCTGACGGTGAAGAGGAAGTAGAAGCTATGGCTGAAGCCAGGGGGCCTGTTATTACTCCAGGAAAGTTCAGGGGCGGAATGGAGGACAACGTGGAGGAGTATCTAGCCCAATTTGGAAGAGTGGCAAAGGCCAATGGCTGGAACGAGGATAAGATGTTGGTTATTCTCCCCTGTTACCTGGAAGGGGCCGCTCTGAAATGGTACGAAAACCTAAGCAATCTTTAGGAGCCAATATCACCTGGGAGCGGGTAAAGAATGGAATGAAGGATACGTTTCAAGCAATCGCTTGGGATGAACAGATGGAGTTCCGACTGCGGATGCGGATGCAAGGGGAGGAGGAGCCCGTAGAATCGTATGTACAAGATGTGTTAAATTTATGTTCAAAAGTGGACCCCGGAATGAACGAGAGAACTAAGATCAAACATGTTTTAAGAGGATTAAGGCCATCTCTATTGGAGAAAGTGATGGTGATGACCAATGACACTCTAGAAAGCCTACTGGCTAACGTAAGGAAGATCCAGACCGCACGTTTCATGGCTGGACAGCGGGTAGACCACCTACTGGGGGAAGTCTCATCAAAGGCGACAACTACAGGGAACGCCAGTCAGCCATCAAAGACGGAAAGAACACAGGAGCTAGAAAGCAAACTAGAAAACTTAACATCTGAATTTGCCAAGTTAAGCATGCGTCTTCTAGAACAGCAGGAGAAGAATCGAGATACACGAGGCCGCATGACTGAGAACAATAAGCAACAGCCAAGGGTTCAGTTCGAAGTTCCGAGGGAAAGAAGAGCACAAGATGGTGAACAGTATGGAAGGTGGAACCGAGGGAGAGCAAGAGGAGCCTACTCCACCTCGAATCGTGGAAGAACTAGTGACGGTCGAGTGATATGCTACCAGTGCAATAGACCCGGTCATTATGCTGTTGCCTGTCGCTCAGGAAATCAGGGAAACGACAGAGGGAACCACTAAATCAGGGAGCGAGTGGTTCCGATAGAATGAGCTCCCGACAACAGAGGATGAGCGTCTTGTGCCAAGAACATGAGCGCCGAGAATGGCATGACACATGGAGGAGATACAACCGTAATCCACGCCATGAGTATCGCCGTGGGGATTTTACCAACGCTATACCCAAGGAATTCCCTCGTCCCGAGGCCAGTACTGTTAGGACTGTTGGAGTATTGGAAATAAAAGGAAAATTAAATCAGAGGACAATGCCAATAATATTAGATACTGGGGCCTGTGTGAGTTGTGTTGATGAGAATCTGGTAGCCAACGTGAGAGACAGGATTAAAGCAGTACAAGGAATGAATGTTAAGACAGCCACCGATGAGCCGGTACAGATTTTGGGTAGAATAGAAATTATCTTAGAAATCAGCCACTGTGTGATATTGTTCCCAGTGTTTGTGGCCAAAGGAGTGGGTGACTGTTGTATCCTGGGTAACGATTTCCACCTGAAGTTTGGTACAACAATAGATTTCTCGAGAAGAAGAGCCCAATTTATAATCGCCAACGGAAGAAAAATCTCAGTAGATTTCCTCAGCGCGGAAAAAGACGCCAAGTATTTGCGTCCACCTCCAGACCCCTCGTGGTTGAAGCACATACAGTTTGAAGAAAGACAACAGATACAGGCGAGAGTAATATGTGATGATTCTACTGAACTCCCTCCAAGAAGTCAGAGACTCCTGAAAATTAAGTACGAAGGTTTGTTGCCCACTTTAGGAGTTATGGAACCAAAGGAAGGAATTTTTAGAGAAAAATCTGTTCTATTGCCCTACGGATTGACTCACGCCGAGCCACCTAACCAAGTATTGGTGATGAATCTGGCAGATGATAAAAGGTGCCTACAAAGAGGCGAAGTGTTAGCGGAGGTATATGAAATCTGTGAACTGCGAGAAGAACCGACCAGCGAAGTCGAGGGAGCAAGACAAGAAAAGAGCGAGCTTGAGGAGGCGAACATAGATATTAATCCGCAATTATCCCCAGAGAAAAGAAAAGCCCTACTTAAACTGCTGACAGAGTTTAGAGACCGCTTTGCCTGGAAGAAATCTCAAATAGGACGAACAAACGTGTGTGAACTGGCCATTCCGCTCACTGACGATACCCCAGTGCATCAACCACCCTATAGGGTGTCGCATCGTGAGCGAGAGATTATCAGGGAGCAGGTGGATGAAATGCTAACGAAAGGAGTCATCCGGAAAAGTAATAGCGCTTACGCATCCCCAGTTGTACTCGTAAAGAAGAAGAACGACACATGGAGGTTCTGTGTAGATTACCGTAAATTGAACCTATGTATCCAAGATCTAGCGTATCCCTTACCATTAATTGGAGATATATTGACATACTTGAACGGATGTCAATGGTTCTGCACCCTCGACCTGAACTCTGGTTATTGGCAAATACCAATTAAGGAGGAGGATAAGCACAAAACTGCTTTTATAACGGCAGACGGCCTTTGGGAGTGGGAATGTACCCCCTTTGGACTCAAGACTAGCCCAGCGGTGTTCCAGAGATGTATGGACCAGGTACTATCAGGGTTGAAATGGGGGAGCTGTCTGGTTTACCTCGATGACGTATTGGTCATGGCACCAGCATATGATGACATGCTGAGCAGATTAAGGCAGGTCTTGGAAAGGCTTAGATCAGCCTCTATGACTCTTAATCCAACCAAATGTTCGTTCGGGTATAGCGAAGTCAAGATCTTAGGACATACGGTAAACGCCCAAGGTATAAGTCCCAACCCTGACAAGATACAAGTAGTAAAAGACTTTGAGGCTCCAAGACGACTAAGAGCTCTGCGATCCTTTATTGGTATGTGTAATTATTACAGATCTTTTGTGCCGAATTTCTCTAAGGTAGTTGGTCCTTTAGTCCATCTTACCAGGAAGGATGTAAGATTCCATTGGGGTCCTGAACAGGAGGCAGCCTTTGTAGATCTGAAGGAGCGCCTGACATCAGCTCCAATTCTGAGACATTTTGACCCAGAGTTGCCCATTGAGTTGCACACTGATGCGAGTGACCAAGGAGTAGGCGCAGCCCTTATGCAAAAGGATGGAGAGACAGTGCTTCCAGTAGCGTATGGTTCGCGAAGGTTATCGGACGCCGAGAAGAAATACACTACAACTGAGAAAGAGTGCATCGCTGTGGTCTGGGCGGCGCAACATTTTAGGCAGTTCGTGTGGGGCCGAAAGTTTACTATAGTGGTGGACCACCACGCGCTATGTTGGTTAGACAAGAACAGAGACCTATCGGGCAGACTGGGCCGTTGGGCTCTCAAACTTATGGAATTTGACTACAAGATTAAACACAAGCAAGGGAGATTGCACGTGGTACCAGACTGTCTATCAAGGAGTCACGGAGGGATAGACGATCCGGAGGATCAGGACAAGACCAATGATATCCCAATGTTATCAATTAACCTGAAAGATCTCACCAGTCTACAGAGAGAAGATCCCGATTGCAAGAGGATAATAGAAGCAGTTCAAGACCCCGACGGAGCAGCTAGCGCAGATCGACGGTTGGCTAAGAGCTTTATGGTTGAAGACGGGTTACTATATAAGAAGAATGTCGCACATGTAGGTCACAAGAAGTTACTAGTGATCCCAAAAAGTATCAGAGATGAGGTGTTATTTGAATGTCATGACAGTCCGTTATCTGGCGGCCATCTGGGGTTCAGTAAAACATTCTTCAAGATAAAAAGCAGATACTACTGGCCAAATATGGTTAAGGAAGTTGAACGATACGTAAAAACGTGCCCGGACTGCCAGAGTCGCAAGACACCCAAACGAGCAGCCGCAGGGCTCTTACAACCTTTTCCCGTGGGACAGCCATTAGAGACCATAGGAGTGGACTTCTTGGGACCGTTTCCGAGGTCAGCGAAAGGGAATGTGTATATAATCGTAGCAGTAGACTACGCCACAAAGTGGGCAGAGGCCGAGGCAACGAGAACCACGACTGCTGAAACAACAGCGAGGTTCCTAGTAAACAGGATAATCTGTAAGTTCGGATGCCCAAAGAAGATATTGTCAGATAGAGGGACGAATTTCACATCCTCCTTGGTGAAAGAATTGTTAAAAGGATTGGGAATACGACCAGTATTTACAACTGCCTACCACCCCATGTGTAATGGACTGACAGAACATTTTAACGGTACTTTGGCCCAAATGTTGTCGAATTATGTCAGCACTAACCAGAGAGACTGGGATTTGTATGTAAGCCTTACTTGCTTTAGCTATAACACATCTGTACAAGAGACCACTCGACACACACCCTTTTTCCTTATGTATGGTCGAGAAGCACGACTCCCCATAGACGTGTCCCTACGCCAACATGCGTCAGAGGACCCACAAGTCGAGGAAGTGCTGGAGAGAGTTCAGAAGTGCCGTGAAGACGTACAGAAGATAGTCAGCGGTACACAGAAGAAGCAGAAACAGAGGTTTGATAGGACCCATCGACATGTGGAATTTGAACCAGGGGATCAAGTAATGGTGTGGACTCCCATCCGCAAGAAGGGTAGATCGACTAAGCTGCTACACAGATGGTATGGACCATACCAGGTCGAGGCTAAGCTA
Organism: Homalodisca vitripennis; assembly: GCF_021130785.1. Lineage (NCBI taxonomy): Eukaryota > Metazoa > Arthropoda > Insecta > Hemiptera > Cicadellidae > Homalodisca > Homalodisca vitripennis. The sequence goes on from NC_060207.1 coordinate 197,081,156, forward strand.
TCGGACGTGAACTACGTGATACTAGTCACCAAAGGAAAGAAGCCTCCGTTCCAGGATACAATTCACGTTAGTCGGCTGAAGCGGTACTACCCTAGGACACTGTGAGAGGGTTATGGTAAACAAAAACAAAGTGGACTAAAAGTAGTTGTAAATAATATTTAGTAAAAGGTAGATTAATAATTATTAATGTAGGACCATGTTCAATTTTTGGACTTTCCAATTTATTGTGAATTGTAGTGAGTGGTAGTAAAACCTTAACATTAGTGCACGAAATGAGGAACTCATGAAGGTGTGCTTCACGACAATAAATAGCCGGTGAATGAACTATGAACGTGCCGTCAGCAAGATCAAAGTTCGAACGGAAGGGGAGAGTGTGAAGACCTTGCTGAGGACAATTAGTTCGGTTAGTGTCGGTGTCGCGTGGACATAAGTGAACTGAAGACAACCTGAGTCCCATAATCGTGGTTCATTATATATATATATATATATATATATATATATATATATATATATATATATATACGTTTATTCTCAGAACTGATTTAATAATTTTCAAATAATTGCTATTTATCGTACAGTGTTTAACATTGTATTTCTTGTTTAATTGTGTTACTTGTGTGTGTACCTAAGTCCTGACAGAGACAGGAACGAGGTGAGCGGCTATGGAATACCAGATAGCGGTGATGTATCTAGTTACGTGTAAGTGTATTTTGTTTGCAGTCGCAGTTACCGGGATGCACATCGACACCCGGGTGCCGATATCTGTAACTACAGGGGTGTACTGGAAAGAGATACCCGAGATGGTGGTGTACGAGTCATCAGTTCCTCTAGTGTATCAAAGTGTGTTGCCAGAGGTCGATATGGCTCATTTGTCACTGCCACAGAATAATGGTTTTTGTAACAGAGTATTAAATGATCCCCAATGTATGTTGTTCGCATGGATTCTTCAGGCCGATAAAAGAATAGGACAGCAAGTGAAATGGCTGAACTCGAGCCTCAGTGGGAAATCCGATGTATATGTAAAGTATAATAGTATGTCTGCTAGAGTCCAGAGGAGTTTAAGTGTGATAGGAGATTTCGCCCATTGGTGCTGTGGAGTAACGACTAAACGACAGTTAAAACCTTTATTCACTAATCAATATTTAATGTCAAAATTTGAAAATAGCTTAAGTGAGCAAGTAACTGAAGCCTTTTCAGAAATAGAGAATGTCAATTTAGGTATGAAGAATTACAGTGCAGAAGTAGAGAGGACCTTCGCACGTGTCGTGGATGTTGGCGTTAACATAACCAAATTAATCGATCGATTTCAGAAGCAGGAATTCACAAACGAAACAGAGAAATGATCACAAGAGTTTTAGTTTGTTACAGGTGAGCGCGCACCATACAGTACGTCAGTTACAATTGTTACAACTTGTTACACGCCTAGAGATATTGAGTCAATGTCGAGAGGGGAAGATCCCGAATTCTATAATAACTGTAGATAAGCTAAGAGAGGATTTAACAAAATTAACAGTTGCATTAAAAGCGGACAGCTATGACCTAGCGATACCAGTGGAGGAAGTGTCTAAATACCTTAAGTTAGAAATAGCTGATTGTGTAATTTCTGGTAACTCAATCTTAATAAATTTGCAGATTCCAATCAAGAAACTTACGTCCCAATGGAGATTGTATACCCCTTTAATAATACCTTTTGCATGGAATAACCAGACTTGTACCATTAAGCAGGAAACGTCATTTTTTGGTTAACAGTGAAGACAGTATGGTAGTGATACAGGGAGCAGCCTTGCAGCACTGTCAGCCGAATATTAATCCACTATGCTATGTCCCTAGATACGCCGGTGACGCTGTGTCCGGTTCACGTTGCCCTAGAAAAACATTTATGGGTGCGACCATACAAGAGCTGAGCTCACTATGTGTATTTTCATGTGTGTCAGGTGACGTGCCACTTATCACCCAGATAGACGACTTCACCTATGTACTAACCCATATTGTTGAGCATTTAGAGTTTGTGTGCAGATACACTTCGAACACTACAGTTAAGATAACAGAGCGTAAGAGCCTGGGTGCACTACACATGAGAGTGCCGTGTGATTGTAGCTTAGTCGCTGACTCCCACATTTTGGTTTCAGAAAGCTATCCGTGTAGACAGGAAGCGGATAAGTTAGCTGTGGCACACATACTTCCAGCTTCGTGGTCAAAATTAAAAACTTTGAAAATCACCTCTAAAATTAATCATGTTTCCAGCACTTTCGAGACACTAGACGAATGCTTAGACAACGAATGGCCTAGTCAGCTGCCGCACTGGAATTTATCTTTTTCAGAACATAGAAAGTTAGAGAGCCCGACGCTTAAGGTTTTGTCAGTGGAGAGGGACATGTATACATCACTGTCAGCCGTGCTGCACTCCATTTATTTTTGTTTACTAACCATAATTGTTGTGAGAAATCCCCATCTAGTAGGCTTAGGTATAGGGAGCATTTGTGAGAGCAGAAAATGAAATATTCTCCCCGAATCAGGAACAATTTATTGTGGATTTATTTTGTGGCATTATAATAATATTGGTTTCTGATTGGTTGTCGGTACGTCGTGGGATTATGGGTAAACTGGAGATCCAAGGTATCGAGACGAAAAGGCGACGACATAGCGATGACCGCCAAACGTGACGTCAGAGACGATGGCTTGCCAAAGAACTTACCTATCACGGAGGTCGATGGAAAGGAGCTGAGAATCACTCTTGAATGGTGGGACCAAGTTCGTGATCAGGTATAAAGGATACCAGGTAATCGTTGTAAACATAGGTAAACTTCGAGGTAAACTGTATAACTGTGAACGTTATAGTGTATGATTAATAAAATGTATAAAATATATTATTTCAGGAGATTATTGTTATCATGAATTCGTAGACATGTAAGTCCAGTGTGTGAATGAAAATGTGGGGAGTGTGAAAGTTTGAATGAAAAAAAACCGAGTGGCCACTCAGAGTGAATGTGAGTGAATATGAGTATTAGCTAATATAAGAGTTTATATTTCAAAACTGTTTATTATGATTGACTAGGTGAAATACATGTTCTGTTTTCAGCGGTACGTATACATACGCCAATATCAGCGTGGAATGGTTAGAAGTTGATTTTGACTAATAATGATTAAATTGTAAACTCATAATTATTCTGTAAATACAGGGGACCCTTGAAATAGTTTTAGAATTCCTAGATTTGGTTAAGACTTAATGTTTAAGAGGATTGGTTACGTCGCAATGACATAATAATTTGTTAGTAAAATATAATTGCCTATTGTATTATAACACTGATGTAAAACAGTTAATAATAATTTATGTTGTTCTTCCAGTTGTCATTAACGTAATTATGAATTAAGCGTTGACAAGTTAGTTTCTAAGATTGTAACACTGTATACGAAACCAAATGTTGTATATGGTTATGCTAACCAATGTTAAGAAATAAGTAATTGCTTTTGTAATTTGTTTGTAAATTGGGGAATAAAAATAATCAAGTATTAGCTTGTCAATGCATACAAAGTAACTTATAAGTCGTTCGGGTATAGTTAGCTATTAACATACTCTTGTGTGGTATTGAGGTAGTTATGTTAAAAGGTAGTTAGATGTATGTAAAGAGTAAAATTTAAGAGGTAAGAGCTTTGTTGAAAAACGAAGTCATTTCATGCTAAGTCTTAGAGCACCGGTGGGAAGTCCAGTAGCTCAGAGCCAGGCCGGTGACCCGAGAGGTCAGGTGACCAGAGAGGCCGGACGGCTACTGCTGACCACAGCTACTTTTGTCACGTAGACACTGCCGCTGTGCACAACTTCAGTTACAAAACTTTGTACCACCTCTTGCACTGTAAAATATCTGTATCCTGTAGTACATGGTTACGCTTATAATGTCCTACTATAGTTTGTTTCACTTGTCTATGTTAATGAGTAGGAAGATGTCAAATATCTATAATAGCCTTGTCGTGGACTTATAATTACAATTATGTAGTTTAGGTCCCTATAATAATATCCACTTTGTAAGGTTATTATCTATAAAAAAAGTGTTTTTGCAATAGTAAGTTATAGTATGGGTAGATAATAAGGATTAATGTACTAGTTAGTAATTTGGTAAATAGTTCTAATAATAATATTATCATGTTTGAATTGGAATATCGTCATTGTACTAGACCATAAGAAAGGGCAATATAGAGGATTAATATATTTTGTTTTGTATGACTCGCACAGAACAGCTGAATGTTTCCGGAATGTGTCATGAACTCATTTATTCATATACAATTATAATTTCTCGCTTCAAGTAATTATAAAGACATGTAAAGTTGATTAATGTATTTTAATATAAAATGTCGAATATACCTACACGTAAGGATATATGTATAATATAAGGGAATGGACACCACCGCGGGTATTTAAGAGTAAGTTTATATGAACTAATGTTTCTGTCAAATAAATGCGATTACACCAATAGCAAACATTGCTAACTAGAGTAGGTAGATAGGCTCTCGTAGGACAACATGTTTTGTAGAAGGCAAACCTTTGTGAGGAACGATTCATTGCCTGTTGCTGGAATAACATTAAAATTAATAAACTTTCCCTGGAAATGTATTAGTGAAGCGGTACCGATGGGAGCGAACGACTGAGGCTCGTGATCGGGCCGTCCCAACGCCAGAGACTTTATGTGTGATCGAGCCGTCCCAACGCCAGAGACTTTATGTGTGATCGAGCCGTCCCAACGCCAGAGACTTTATGTGCCAGTGTAAATGACTGTCCCTGAGAAGTGGCTGCCGCAGTGTCGTTGTTCCCCATGTGTTTCCTCCACATCTAAAGACAAATATTGACTGTTGGAGAACCCCGACCGCTAGCCACACTGTTAGCGATACGCGGCGAAACGTGAGGGTAGACGCCATGGTGACTTGTGCACGTGACCCAGCCGCCCAGCTGAACACAACCAAGGGACCAGCTGCCAGGGTCTGGAAGAATGAAGAAGACGAATTCCTAGAGGGTATCCACCCCAACAACCACCCTTAATTTGGCTGGGGGTGTGTGACGTCGGGGCCCATGTTCCCGCCGTCTGGAAGTACTGGAGGGGGAGGTCAGCAAGGTGAGCGCCCGAGGCGGTGTGTACGCGAGAGGACTCCGGCGCGAGCGGACGTCCGAGCTCCCTGAGGGCCGATCTAGTGTAGGGCTTAGCCTAGTGATGGTCGTGACGCGTGGTGTCCATGGGTTCGGAAGTGTTGTCGTTTGAATAAATTTGCTGTAATCTGAGCTGCGTTTGATTCCTGAGTACACCCCCTTCGCCCCAGCTGAGCAGGAGGCGTGACAATATATATATATATATATATATATATATATATATATATATATATATATATATATACATATATATATACATATATATATATACATATATATATATATATATATTTATATATATATATATATATATATACACACATGTACGAATACTGACGAAAGCTCTGTAGTAGTTTTGATGACAGCAATGGTAAGAAGGGAAAACCTAGTATTATATTTTATTTAATGGAATTAACTGGACAGAAATTGAATTAAATCTCTGAAAGGAAATTCCTAAAATATTTTATAATCCTATAAGAAATGAAATAAAATCCATAAATAATATAAATATAGATTTAGAACATATATGTATTCAATTTCTGTACAAACATTCATTTTGAACCTAAAAAGGGGCTATAATTTTTTGCTCTCTATAAGGATATGTAATTTTCATATTGATAGAGATTTGTTTATTATTTATAAAATATAATCATCTTGTACATCATAAACTTAAACAATTTAAATATATATATATATATATATATATATATATATATATATATATTATCATGATATGTTCTAATTGATTTGAATGTTACATGTTACTGTACAGTATAGTACGTTGTTACTCTCATATTATTATATCGTAAAGTGCTAATGTTACTTTGTTCGGACACAATTAAATCTAACTGCACAAAATGTAGTTACATTCATTCAATACTACATACGAGACAGAAAACAGAAACAGAAGCTCTAAGTTACGACTCTGAACAATACAAAAATGTGGCGGATATTGAAAATATACTACAAAGTGGTAGTCAAAGCAAGCAGTCCAGCTCCAATTGTACATGAAGTCGACCGTATTTTCCTTTGTGGCTGGACTGTCACACTGGTATGTTGCCACCTAAATTGTCACAGTAGGCATTATCTCCAGTTCCAGCTACTATTTTCCTACACCATCTTTTTAGTTTATTAGAAAGCTCCATTATTACAAAGTATCATAAATATAAATGTTTTAATTTGTTACTATTTTAACTACGTGGACACATTTTCCTGTTCACGCAATTAAGAAAATAATGTATAAACAACCAATTAGGGGTGTTAAAGTTGTCCTATCCAAAACATTTTGTATAATATGGTCACGCTGACTGGTAACGTTAAATCTATTATACAATATACAGTGTTGTATTGAAAGGGTTGATTATTAAACTATGGATGGTAAGTCCAGGATTATTTTAACACTATATATATAAAACATTTTCAATGTTCCTTAAGTATCACAAATTGAGGGATTTACTTTTATTAAAAACCTATATTTTAAGGAAATCTTGTTTGATTCACTCGGACATACTGCAGATAATATTTAGGAAAACAGCATAAGGAACACATAATTGTAGCTCCATAAATATATTACGTTAAACTAAAAGTGAATTTCAAAGCCCGGAAGTAAAATCGTAGGCTTTTCAGCCCTAGCGGTTAAATACATTTCCTTTATCTGGACAACAAGGCAAACACAAATATGTCACTGGAAATATATCAGACCGGAAGTATATAACAAGAGCTGGAAATAAGGGGATATTTGGACCTAGGTATATATTTTCTTGATAAAGGGCAACAAGTCAAAATCAGCCGTGACATCAGAAATATAATTAATTTAAACCATGAATGCACCGATTTGCGTAAAACTATAAATAAGAGTTAGTCCATCAACCACTGTCCGTCTGTCCATGAACACTGAAATAACCGTATACCTACTTACGTTTGAAAAATACCATAAGGGGACCATCGTATTATATCTTAAGTACTTTGACTAAAATGGATATGGACTTTCGTTTACAAAATTTTGTGAGTCGCGGATGGCAGCTAATTATTTTATAAAGAAAATAACATCTTGTAAAAGTTTGCAGGGTAATATACCGATCTAAATCCATCCTGAAGTAGAAGTTCTACTCCAATAATTGTGTAGAGTATGGTTAGTTTTGTTTAACATACAAGTAGTATAATAGAGAAAAACAAATGAATATATCGCCACTTAATGATATGGGCAGCAATATGCAATAGGCTTTCTGCTTTATATTGCAACAAATATTGTGTTTTTGATATTAAAGTCATACATAATATTACAAGATATAAAACAAACTAGCCAGTCTTCTTACACGATTTTAAGGTAAATAAACGGTTTTATTGCTCTATGTTGAAACCCTGACATTAGAAAGTTCCCAAAATGAAGTTTAGTCCTTTCAATGAAAATATTACTTTCTATTGTTTAACTGGTATAATGCGATAAAGTTGAAGTTTTGGTATCTTTGTCTCATTGGATTTATTGCTCTATCCAGCCAGAATCAAAATTCTTGTGACTCGCCGTGGGGCAGATTTATTACGTTTACTGTTGCAGATAGATAAGTCTTTGATCAACCCCTTCTATAAAAAAATTATTTGTAACCCTATCATTATTATTATTCTACAAACATACAAAGGTAACATTATCATACGATATAATTTATATTATTTGTTATTAGACTTGAAACTATAAACATTGTAATTCAGATTTTCTGAAAATCTTTTAGTCTATTTGTAGTCTATTTAGTTCTCTTTTGCTACATGTGTGGAACGTATGTTTGTTATCCAATTGCTGGGATTAGATTATAGTATATACTTGTGTGGTCGATTTGCTAGTAAAATTAAGCAGAAGCCCCCACAAGACCTACATCATAGATATTCAATAACAATATTTTATCAGAGTATAATAGATTATATAATGGATCATGGTAGATGCTACATATAAATCATATCTGCACACTACATCAACCACAAAGTTTAGGATTTCGGCGAACGTGATGATACATGTAGCAGCTAAATTTTTACATATACACTTGTAAATTTGTAATAAGGAAAAAATAAACTGATATTCGAAAGTAAATTGGTCTAGATATTAGTGACATTCTACTTGAAAAAAATAGGTTAAAAACATATTTTAATATTTATTAGTCTTACCTGTATTGAGCGTCTTAGATGAGAATTTAAAGCTTATGCATTTGGAAAGATACTATCTAGGTAACATATAAAAACAGAAATGCCAATTTCATTAATGTCCAAAGCGCGAATAAATCCATTAAAGTTGGAATTGTATTTAAAATTTGCTCATTTAATAGGAGTTTAACCAATAGTTCGAAACTAACACTAGGAAGGTTGTACAGTTTTACTTCTTGTAATTGTAAAGGAAGGTTAATGTAGAATAATCTTTGGATACTTTAGCCACTATTTTATTGTCTCTCTATCTGATAAAATCGCATGGTGCGACTCAATTAGACCCGCCTGTACTGATGGAGTCGCACAGTGCGATCATTAGTTAGCGTGATTATAACAACTATAACGAGATATGCGATAAGCTGGTTATTTATATAGTACGAAAGAGGAAGAAATTCCCTTTCCACCTGTATTACTGGAATCAATATTTGGTGGTCTTTGGAATATAGTGGGATGTAACAATAAGCTGATTTGCACCGCGCCCGCGCCTTTACTGTTGCGTTCAGCTCTTGCTTTGGTTTGCTGTTATTGTTCTCGGCACATGTTTTTTTTTCTGTCTTTCCCGCTGTAAATCGTTTGCAATACTAGTTTATGTTTTATTATGAGTGAACTTAGCCGTTCTAGTGAGATTAGGCACTTTTTAGATGAACAGATTAGTGACGCTTAGATGATTGTTAGTGGGAGGAGGAGAAGAGCAGAGGAGTCAGGATCTGAATCGGACTATGCAAATGTATTTTGGGTTATATAAATATGTATATAAAGAGTTATATGTTTTTTTGATGGTTTAATTTTGTTATACATTAGATATTTTTAGGATTGTATTTGAACCAAAATAACAACATTTATGAGTGGTGTATTGAGAAAAAAAAAAAATTGAAAGTTTGAAGTGTTGCAAACAATAGTCAAAAAGTTATCTACGTACCATTTTTTATTTTCAAGTTCTTAGTGTTAGTGTTTTTATTTTCGTTATGTGATGTGTTTTCAACTCAGCATTAAATTTGGAACATTTTGCTTATTTTGGAATTTAGAATACAACAAGTTAGTGTACATATACGCATATTACCTCAAAGTAGAAATTTTAATTTTTTTTATCATTATGCCCGGATAATAATAAAAAAATTGGAAAAAAAGGTAAGTTTTTATGTTTTGTTACCATCTTGTATAACATATTCTTACAAATAGTTTGATGTACAACACTTGATAATTTCTCACTGTTTTCTATAATTTTTTAAGCAAACCATGCAAACGTTTTTGAAAATGCCCTATCATTTTAAAGTGAAATAGTCATCAGCTGGAGGGTTAATCATGTTCTTTTATACACAGGCGATTCGCATTGCCTATTGATTGAAAGGGACTAAAAAGATAGAAATACGAGTAACGTACCTATGGTGAGAATAACTTATTCAATTAGAACGTTGAATTAAGCTCCACTTTACTTATTCTTATTGAACCGTCTAGAAACAGACGATATCAAACATTTGACTGTTTTTTAGGATTTCTTTAGACGAACATAGCTCCAGATTCCAGCAGTGAACTTTGTGGTAGCGCCAGATTCCAGACGCTGTATTAAATAGAAGGTGAACTTGAGCTAAATATAACATTGACATTGATATACACATATTTATTATAATAACGAAACAATGCTTAATACATGATCTTCACTTTTCACATAAATATATTGATAAATTTTACAATGAACTTTTGCGTCTTTTATATTAAAACTTGTAAAAATTTCTAGAAATTTCTAAAATTAAAACCTGATACAAATTTTCTTACGGCAGTATATATTAAAGTATTTATTTACCGATACAGAGCACAGCAAAAAGGTCATAAAACAGAGTAGAAATATCACAGGCAATGTTGTCTCGTAACATATTTTACGATTTAATAAGAGATGTTGTTGGTTGTAAATATGAATCCCCCCCCCCCCCCACCCCCCCCCCCCCCCACCCCCCCCCCCCCCCACCCCCCCCCCCCCCCACCCCCCCCCCCCCCCACCCCCCCCCCCCCCCACCCCACTCTTGCAATTTTCATTGAAAACGGTTTCTAACAGCTCTCTTTCTGCAATCTTTAATACATCTTTGGGCCTTTTATTTTTAATCGTGCTATGAACGGTATATTTATATATATTTTTAAAAAAAAGGGGGGTTTTTAGTAAAAGATCGACCCTCAATTAAACGTGTTTATTTTTGAACAGTAAACTCGTACTGTGTTAAGGATGTTTGGGGAAGATTTACGAAGTTTTATTGCCTTAAAAACTTTTTTTTAACTTATTTCTTTTGATACATTCTTTTTCCGTCTTTTTTTCTTTTAAGTGTCTTTTACCACCATATACAAAACTATCTATAATGTAATCCTTAAAAACCTCCTAATAATTTTGCAATATTACTAACTCTGGCTTGCTAATAGATCGCTAATCCTAAAGTGTTTCATTTTTAAACATTTCTATTACGGATGCTTTGAATTTTTCACCAGTTTCAAATCTCTCTTTCTTCTTTATTCTTGTACTCATACGTAAGACCTATTTTGGATTTAAAGTAAATTTCTGTTTGATTTGTTGTACATTTTGATCAGTTTTATATATTCTATTTAATCCATTTAGAGTTTTTTCTTTAATATTTTCGTACATTTTGTGGGCAGTGTCATACATCATCTATTTTTTAAATGCGTAATTTAACGGGTATCGATAGTTCTTATTGGGTTCTTAAATGATAAATATATGTTAAGACTATTCACATATTATTTAATTGTTGGCAATTTATTTTAAAGTGTAAATTATCAATTTTTTTTAACCCTTGTTATAACGGTATGGTACTATACTCTATCGTATTATTCCGAGATATCTCGTTTCCCATGCTTTAAATATAACACTAAATTGTTACTTTTTACCGTATACCACCACTTCTTTATACCTCTTTATCACATTTTCTCAAACAAATTCCTCGTATTTTCGAAAAAATTTATTTAAAAGTTATATATATTTTTTTTTCTAAAACCATTTCTGCTTGGTCTATTAACATTTACCAGGTACTTCAAAAATATCTGAAATTAAATTGTGTAAGAATCAATTTGGACATCTCCTAGGAAAAAGATGTTTGTATTCTTAAATAAGAAATATTTCATGTTCTGGTCAGTATAACTGAATTGTTCTGGATTCAAGATCGTAATTAGTTATTCTCATTATTCGATTCGTTTGGTGTCAAACTTTCTCTCCGGTTATATACTAAAACAAACACTTTAGAGATATTATTACGAAAGTGTAAATAAATCGTTTTAATTAACACCATTAACATCTCGATTTAAAAACGCTAACATTTATTTGTCGTATACACAATGATATGGACATTTTATACACGATTTATTCGAATAAAACTAACACTCAATGTATTTGCCTATTACTAACATCATTATTGTCAAAATGTGGAGGTGAAGCACGAAAGATACAGAAATTTGCAAGGACATAAGGAAATTGATTATAATTATAGAATATTTAATTAAATTTACTTATCTTTTTATACAAACACCTACGGAAAATTAAATAAATTTAAGAGCACAAATATTTTTTAATTTTGCATCCTTCTGAGCTTTTAAAGGTTTTCTTCGACAAACTAATAAATAATTGCCTTATATATAGTTTATAACCTACTGTGGTAGTTTAAATTAATATAGAGTGACCCTCATAAAGCAGACTAGAATATACCAGGTGCAAAGTTTTCTCGTAATATATTTTACGATTTAACTTAAAAAGGGGGATTTGGTTGGTTGTAATATGAAAAGCACCTATATAAAGAATGTTTTTGAAAATTATAAACCAAGCAATTTTTTTTAACATGACATTGTTGTGGCCGAACATGAAACATGGTCTTTTTCGGACGGTTCTTGTGTATATTTCACGAGGAAAAATATACCAGTATTTAACATGACAACCTTAGTCTGAACAGGCGGTATTAGCTTGCCTATATTCTCTGGACTGTTGCGTTTACATTTCCATTCTGGTGATTACAATCAAGTATCAAAAATAATTTTTTCCACGAATATGAATTTAAATTAATATTTATAAGATCATATAAATTTAATTGGCTATATAAAATAATTACGTTTCAAACCTTTTTTTAAAATTTCCCGGTTTTTCCATTTATTACACTTTCATGCGGGTTAAGTCTTATTTGCAATAAACCTTATCATATTGCATATTCTTTCAGATAATTTTTTGAACCGTAATACATTATATACATAAATTTTGAGGAATTTTTCTTTTCTCACCACACTACAACACATGGTACAAATCAGGTAATACACTTTGTTGAAATATAGATTAGAAAAAACACAAAATATTAAAATTATGTAAACACCTTTAATTTGTTACATTAACCCTTCATACATACAAAACATAATCACAACTAAGTATTTTATTTTAAGTCGTAAAATATTTTATTCTATCTACGTAATTTAACCTAATTATATCTTTTTTTAAAATAGCAATGGTTAGTTAAACATTGGGTTTAAAGGAATAATAGGTTAAAACCAGTATGGAATAAATTTTAAACCGCATAATGGAGCACTTACACCTATGGAAGAGCAAACAAATTGTTGAGCCGAAATGTTTTAATATGATAGGCTCTCGACGGCCTAACTGCGACGGAACACACTCTTGACTTGATGTATGGATATTGTTGATGATTGATTTGTGCTGTAACATACATTATAAGGTTGAGTAGCGACTTTCGTACAATAAGTTGTTAGCTATTGTTTTATAGAAAATATTTAAACCGTCATCTATAACATTGTTTTTACTGTACCATATCATAATTAAGAAGTGTAACTTTAATAAATTTAAAGTATAAAATATGTTTCGACAAATTTTCCAAAATTATCTGTGATATTTATAGAGTTACTCAAATAAAGAGTAATTGTTAAAAACACATTGTACATTCAGATATGTTAACACTTGGCTTACTCGAATTCAGATTTTAAAAGAATTGAGTACACTAATTTTTCATTGATAAAAAACTTAATCTCTATTCTTTTGAAAACATCAAATATCTTAATTTCATCTGTATACCTTTGAATCACGTAAAATTGTCTCAAAGACAGGAATTTCATTAGGCCAACTACTTGAAATGTTTTTTATAAATAATGAAGTGTTCTAGCACATAGAAATCTGAGGAATGAGTTACCATTATAGTTCATTATTTGTAGTGGTTATATTGATCCTACCACTAAAAAATAAATGGGTTTGCTCATTAATTTAGATTGATTAGAGTTACTGCGAAACATGAAATTGGGGTTTGCTGTACTATTATGTTCGCGACATCAACGCTTATCCATCCCTTGAAAAGGTTTAAACTTGTATTTAATCGTTACAGTGTCACTTTTGGATTTTAATAAACTGCCTATCCCAATACTGGCAAAGACAAAAGTAGGATCTCAAAGTAGTCCACCCAATATTTTGTTGAAAAATAATATTTAAGCATTAAAATTAAGGAACTGTTTTCCATATATGTGATATCGAACATATGTGCTTAGCAAAAATTTAATGGAGAAAAACCACTATGCTGTCCTAACATCAACAGAAAAAATAGTTTGTTTATAAATGTATACTAAAAATATCTGTCCTACTGTGTTAAATAGCTGAGCCACTTTGCGTTTTGCATGTTAATTATTGCATTAGATTAGTCATTGCGGCCAAAAGTTATCACTATGAAGGACAAACATTAGTTAACCTTCATTCTGGGCAGTTTACTGGACAAGAGGTAGCTTTGAATGCTCTCCGGCGGCGGCCACTCGAAAGTGGTCAAAAAGCTGTTACAAAAACTCTTTAGGATCTTCCTATCGCTCCATGTGCTCCTGCGAATTAATACAAACACAATACATCTCCCATACGTTGGGCAAGAGCTTAGACGCTCTTTGACATATCAAATGTAGGCTAAACAATACTTATTAGTAATAGCATTTGGTTCTACTTCATAAAGCCAGAACACGTGACAATTCCGTTGGGTACTGTCTGAGTTTATAATGATTAATGTTTGGGCACAAACGTTTTATAATAGTACATTATAGATTACCCAACATAGTATGTTATAAAGTATCAATCCAAAACCTTCAGCCTTATTTTCTTGCTTTAAAATTGGTTATAATATATACTATGTTCAAAAGCAATAAATTATTATTTATTGTATTGATTAACAAGCAGTGAAATAGGAGGCATTCCCACACCAAGCACGTCGCGGCCCCTCTCTCTCACAGCATTCTTCCCCCACGAACTCACAGACAGACGCAATTCATTGTTTTGTTGTTGTTACAATAGTAATAATATATAATTATCTAATATAGTGATGTTATATAATTAGGAGAGCGAAGCGTGTGTATAGTGGAGCTTGTGGTGAGAAAGCTAATACCAAATTTGTGCCAAGTTAAGGTGGCAACCGCCCAGTGTATCACACAAAGAACAAATACGGTCGACTTCCTGTATTAATTGGAGCTGGACTGGTAACAGAGACTACCACTCGTACAGTTTCAATATTAAAACACATGATGAAAAATTGGTGTCGAGGCGTTATTTACTACAGGTGTTTTTCCGTTTCCGTGTACGAAAACAGATGCTACCTTTAACTTTCACTTGACATATATATTACAAGGTAGTTGTATTTTATCTTAATATAATATTATCTTTGTAGTTAAAATATCTAGATCTAGGAAGCCAAGGATTTGAATACGGAATAATATGGAGAAATACCTTTTTTATGATCAGAAAAAAATATAGCGGTACACAGCTAATATGTAATATTTGTATTACTTTTAATCAAGCCTTTCATGCAAATAGCAAGCAACTGGTATATTAAAGTAATTATAATCCTTTTGCTAAGAAATTTCGTTCGTGTAGCAACTCACGCAACTCACGCATATTTTTTTCCATGAAATCAGAAAGTTCAATACCAAACATTTCATTCATTGTCGAATTCGTTCAACGTATATTAACCGTAATACAAAACATAGAAAATGGGATGGAGAAATATTCATGTGGGAGGAAACATCATTTCATGGCTATTTTTGTCTGAGTGAGTCGGGGAACACTTTTTACTATATTAAGTAGTGACTGAGAAATATATTAAGTTCCTCCTGTCTCAAGATATCTAAAATACTGCCTACCTATATATATTTCATATGCATACAATTTTATCTTTCTTTCCCGGTCGGTTCTTTATTTCTGTACAATATAGATAGTACATATTTTGGTGATGGTTGAAGATTGCATGCATAGGAACTGGCAGAGTGTTTTGAGAACATTTTTTATTAGTCGTTATAACTGTTATGACAACGGCTTATGAGAACGCTAAACCGACCTTTAGGAACAAATAGTGATTGAGCTATGATTCCAAATGAATAACGATGTGTAGTGAGTGATTTAGTTTTATCCTAAGTCTAACTTGGTTAATTTCCACATGTACTTTACTACTACTACTGGTTTTTGTAACAGTGTATTACTACTTTAGAAGTAAGACAAAGACACAACACATGTCCGTTACATACTCTCTTTTCGGTGTTCAACAACAGCTGTTTATATAAGTGGTGAAGTTAAATATATGCAGTTTTCTTATAGTTTAAATTTTTAAGAGCTAGAGTAGATTAGGAGATACTTATAAAGGAATTAAATAGGATTACCTACAAATGTTGTAAAATGAAAAAAAAAACACTAATAGCTTTTGAATTTATTAAATATTTATTTAGAATTTACATTCTCTACGAAATAATAAATAAATTTTAAAGGATATTGTATTGATATTTTTAAACAATACCGTCAAGTTAATGCGTGTTATTTTTATTCACATACCAACAAACGGAAGATGAGACCAGAAACACATTTTATTCCAGTATTATACTTACAAAACATGTCATTAATAAGTTTTTTGTGCCAGTACTCACGTTTGCAAACTCGCCGTCTTTCGCTAACAAAGCACTAATATAAGTCATAACTGGCGAAAGTTTTAGAAATTAACTGTCGTAAAAGCTTTTATCCACACAGTAAATTTACACTCTTCAACAGGCACACACATAAGGTTGTCTCCAGTCACTGTAGCGTGATGAATGGAGGCTGCTCTGTGGTTTTTTCGGTTTTGAAGACGTTGAGTATGTTACAAATTGAGGAAGAGTACTATTTTAGTAATAGTTTGTGTTAACCTTTTATATATTGATTCTATTAAACAGGATCATTTTTGACTCATAACAAAGGAAATGAAGTAATAAAATAATACCTTATTTGATAACGTTGGCATTGTGTAAGAAAAATGAATTTGATGAGTCCCAGCTGTTAGCAGTGTTCACGCGACGGGATCGCTCTCAACTATTTCCTACACAATTGGGCCACCACAGAATAATGTTGTGAAGTCATATATCCTGAATTTGAAAAGGGAACTGTTTTTTGACTCCGAGAGATGGGGGCTTACCAAATTTTTACTAATTATATTTATGATCAGTTTAATTCCCTAATAGAATAAGTTTACTTTCATCGCGGCATCCCCTACTGGTATATTAAGGAATAACAGAAAAATACCCCTCCAATATCTGCTTTCCCTGAAACATTCTTCCTTGGTACTATTTTGAAGAAATTTATACACATTTTTATAACATATTTCAGTATCGTAACCATATCAATGCAACCAAAGTGAACCTGATGTCTCTTAATGATGGCCTGCTAAACAAAATTGCACTTTCATTATCGTGCATTATTTTGTGACTCCAATTAAGCGTTTTTATTGGCTCACTATAAACTTCTTTCTGGTATTTATTCACGAATGTGGTTGGGTTTCATTTAGACTGTTACTGTCCGTTTTCTCTGTTTTTATATTCCTTCACCTGTTTCAAACTATATTGTCCCAAATTATATAATCGGAATTGAATTCGAGAAACTTGCATGCAAATCGTCTCAATTTTAATTATAGTATGGATTTTTTATATATTTTAAAAATTTGTCATTTAGCATTTTGCCATAAGGTAGGGTTTAAGATAATCATAATAAAAATCAGTATTTTCATTGCTATTTTGCCATCAAACTAAAAAAAAACCTTTTACTTATTAATGTACCGAGTAAAAATGTTGTGGTACTCAGTGGCACCCATTGCGTTTATGTGATTTAAATGAGCCTATATAAAAAAATTATTCTTACCTAAAACTTTGCTTACCTTCTTTCATATGTAAATATATAAGTATTTATAGATATTACCAATACTATTTAAAAAAATAATTTTTAATATTTTATTCTTTCGATTTAGAGAATTTAAATTTCCTAAATTTCATTTAAATCCGTGCAATTCGTGTTGTGTGATTGTGGAGTAGTTATAAAGGTGTAGGTTCTGGGACAGGACCTTTGACCGCGCTGTTAATCATCGTCTGCGGGGGGTCCTTATCAGTGATAACCCGTTTGACATTTTCCGCATATTTTTAAGATAAGAGCACGTGGCCAGCCAGATAAAACCTTGACCCCAATTAAAACAAGCAATTGAACCTCAATTAAAAATAACAATTAGATAAGCCCGCGAAGGTCGCTACTATTGTTTACGTTTCGATTATCTGCGCCCGGGTTTTCGTATCGCGAATTCTTTATCACCTCTAAGGGGTCATGAGGACCTGATATCACTGTCAGGCCGTCCTGCCAACCAGCGTCCATCAGACCGATAAGGTTTTTTTTTCTCTTAAAACTAGGTGATGAATAATATAATTGCAACGGTTATCCAAAAAAAAAAAAACAATTTCTTCTAACTATAGTACGATTGACTCGAGAGTGTTTTCGAGTTGATTATTTTTCTGCTTAATTAATGCATTTTGTAAGAATATAAATGGATTATGACTCGCTATTGAATTTTATTATTATTATTATTATGTATAGTTAATCATGTCGGTAACAATGCCATATGTAATCTTCCTTTATGTTTTGAGTGTTGTGTACAGTCAACAAAATTTCACTCTTCACAACAACAACACTGGGGTAATGGAAGTACAGCTTGTAGCTCACGCAATATCCAAACAGAACAAGGATAGATTTACATTACTCACCTAAACTCTCCCATCAAGCGTTGTTTCACTTTGAACTATTTCAATGGTTAGTAGCCCAGAGAGACAACTAGTGGAGTCTGATGGAGAAGAATCGTTGTCATTTTTTAATGAAGAGACCTATGAAATGATGCCCCGTCAGAACAAGGTGAGCACATGAAACGTTTTCTTTTGACGAAAAACGACTCTACATTTAATGAAGACAACTATAGTGATGACACGACCACGAACAATTGAAATTTTAAATGAAACAAATGAACTGTTGTCCTGCAAGCTGATGATGGCGCATATGTTAAAAGAATCTTTACAAAAAGACATTGAGGAATACATCGATAGAATAGGACAGTTTAAATAATGAAATCTCAAGATTGAATACAACAATTCGTGTCCTAGAATATGATGCTGAATTAAGAAACAAGGAATTGTACGAAGTGAAGTCACCCAAATATAGAAGTCTGAAAGATGTTTAACTGTCGGAGAAGAAAAGGAATTTTAAAAGACGTGGTGTCCTAAGTTCTTAATAAAGTTAGAAGAGCAGAAATAATCAACAGTTCAGAAGATTTACTAGAAAAACAATTTTTATGTATATATGTTATAATATAAATATAACTTTTTACTGAGGTATTAATTTTATTTGTGTTAACGGTCCCAATAAAGACAGAAGAATGATTGGGTTATAATAAATTCATTATACTAAGCTTTGATAATCAATTGACCTGACCTCTGATAAATGTTTTATCTAACAACCAATTTAATTTTAAATGAAGCGGCTATTTTGTCCTCTATTTACCCTTGTTTACTACATTTTTTTCGACACCGGCACGGAATGGTCACCTTAAAACCCTTTAGAATGTTTAAAACTGCAACTTTCTATCAACACGTGTTCGCCTTTAACCTCAAACGTCAGTTTCTGGATGGGTATATAGCGTTCACTCCTCCTCAGAGAGTTGATCAAGTTCAATTTTTCGACTTCTACTCGTTCCCGCTTCTCACTTAACAAGTAAGTAGTAAATCTTTCACTTTATAGTCAGTGTGATAGAAAATGGAATCCTTGCGGTTGTTAACACAAGTTTTCTATTACACTTTAAAGAATTACAAGTCTGTAAATAATATTACTTAGTGCTGTTGAGCCAGAGAACGGAAACCTTGCGGTGTTAACGTAAGTTCTCTGTTTAACTAGTTGTTTTATGTTAAAAAATATTAAATAAAAAATTCACTTTATAGTCAGTGATGGGATAGAAAATGGAAACCTTGCGCGTGTTAACACAAGGTTTCTATTACACTTTAAAGAATTACAAGTCTGTAAAATAATATACTTAGTGCTGTTGAGCAATGAGAACTGGAAACCTTGCGGTGGTTAACGTAAGTTCTCTGTTTAAACAGTATTTGTTTTATTTTAAATATTGAAAAAAAAAACGTTAAATATGTAAAATAACAATTGTTTACAATCTTACGCTTTCTAAAAAAGTATAAAAAGATTAAAAATCATCTTTACATAGAATAATATTTAGTGTAACACTTATTTGTTATTAATTATTTCATTCTTTTTTTTTTATTAAGAGTAAAAATGGATTCCGACAAATGGTGAAGCAGATCTATTGACGAGTCAGAGAACCACGTGATTTTACAGCTCATCACTAGAAGAAGAAGAAGAAGATGGGAGTTCATAATAGATTTTCAAGGGTTTCAAAATAGATAGAACAATGAATTTATAGTAAAAGAACTTGCTCTTATTTCAACTGATGCACAAATAATATGAGCTCCATTTATTTCAGCCACCGTGTAATTTTCATGAACTCACACCACAAATACAAAAACAGGTGCTGTGGTTGGAGAGACAATACCATGGACTGTATTGGAGATCTGGTTTTCTACAGAAGTATAATTCAATGAAAAGATATTAATTTTTCAAATGTTAAAATAAACGGAAATGTGTATGTGAAAGGGAAACGAAAAACAAAAGTTGTAAAACTAGTTTACTGTCAGATTTTTGTGTGTTAATGTTATTAATATAGAAGATCTCGGTTGTCCCAATTTGTCTATTTTGAGATCTCAATTTGTACAACCGAGTTCGATGAAAGAATGTAGTTTTAATCACAGTCCACACAATTGTGCTTATATTAATGTACATGTATTGTTGCAATGGTTTCAAATGCACAAAAGCTTGTGGAGAAACAAATGGAAAATGTCAATTTAGCTTTCAAGGAGTGTTTTCAAAAAGGATACAGACATATGTCCGGCTGGTATGGTCAAGTTTATATCCCAAAACATTTCATTGCAAATCATTCTGAGAGGATTGTGGAAAATATATATGATAAACTACCCAGCCATTTTGAAATGTGATATAGAACATTGTCTTAAGCATGACATGTAAAAGAACACTACCCGCATAACGTATAAGAAAAAGACATTGTACGTACTGTTTTAAATAAAGTTATGACATCATTATCTGTTCAAAGTTCATAGATAACAAATGTATTTTTAATATAATTGTTCTTTTGTAATTAGTCTTTAAGTACGTGCGCTGTTCTAACAACAACAACAATGTCAGTAGATACTCGTTAATGGGTGTTGTAACATTTTCAACTGTACTAACAAAGTAACTTAACAAACTCCTCTGGATTTTATCGGACAAAGTATTTTGAGAATGTATATTTGCTGCGGATGCGGATGGCAGTCCAGACAGCACCAGACTAACTATTAGACATTTAAATTTCGTTCATAAAGATCAACAATCCAGATTGTGACCTGAGTAAATTTATAAAAGGGAGGATTATAACAACTATTGCATGAGTACAAAAGGTCTGTTGCTGAAACTGAGAAGGTTATGAAAGAGACTTTTATGATGTGGCCTAAATCATATCCTGCAATAGAAGAAATTGGTGAGCACCGGGTTTTACTACATTGGAACTGGTGATTCGACTACCTGCGTTAGCTGCGGGTGTTACTTTGGATCAGTGGAGTCCAGAAGACAATTCCGCAAGAAAGAACACAAGAGAGCATCACCTTTCTGTGAACTTGTCAAATAAAGATACTTATCATCATCGATAATATTGTTGTTTTTTATTTTTCACTACCAGAGTATAACTCATGATGAATAGCATTAGCTGTTAGAGCTGGTATTGCAAGAGAATTGCATAAACAAGCACGGTAGGAATTTTTCATAACTCGTCATGTTGGAAACTTAAGGGTAATAATGATCTATATCAAGCAGATTTTAGTGGAAATGATTCCATTTCAAAAAGAAAATAAAGGGTTTTTAAAATATATAATGACAATTATTAATTGTTTTCAGTAAATTTGCAATTGCTATACCGATTGAAGTCTAAAAGCGGGCTTGAAATTGAGAAAGTTCTAAAACCAATATAATTTAAAATATCCTATGAAAACATTTTCAGGACTGGACCAGGGTACTGAATGGTTCAATTCTAGAGTTAAATCGTTAACTAAATAAGTACAATATAAATCATTATCATTACATTCTCAGATAAAAAAGCGTTAATCGTTGAAAGGTTTAACCGCACACTGAAAAGTAAAATGTGGGAGAAGCGTTTAGTGAACAAGGTAGTTTACCGCTGGCTCGGTTTATTACCAAAGCTTGTAAACGTATATAACAATACCTGTTCACGCCACAGAACTATAGGATTCCAAACTTGTTGATCGTAACCAAATTTCTAAATGAGAGAGATATTTTATTAAGGATTGTTAAAAACCCGTAAAAACTCCTCAGTTTAAAACAAAGATTCAAAAGTTGGTGATCCAGTTAGAGTAAAGCAAAAAATCTAAAGTGTTTACTAAAGGTTATTTTCCTCAATGGAGCAATGAAATATATACTGGTATATAAAAGTACAGTTAACGAAAGCCTATTACATATATATTAAGAGATGATAAAGGAAATGTCATTAAAGGAGGATTCTATCAAGAGGAAACTAAGCAAAACCAATTACAAAGACACGTATTTAGTAGAAAAGATTGTTAGGAAAAAAGGTTGATAAAGTTTTAGTGCGTTGGGTTAGGATTTGATAAATCACATGACAGTTGGATTGATAAAGTAGAATCTTCTATAATGAAGTTTGAAAAAACAAAAAAATAATTTTTTCTGTTATAAATTTAGATATGATAATAAAGGGAGAAAGAATTCAGAATACTAAAAAACATCATGGTAAATTTATTACCTAATTCTATACAGATGTATAATTTGCGGTCCTTCCAACTGCGGAAAAACGAACTTAATGTTTAAATTTATTATTTTCTCCGCAAGGTCTGTTTTTTTTGAGAATATTTATATATTCCCGAAATCATTGTATCAATCAAAGTATGAGTTTTTAGGAATGTGTGTTATAAAAAAAACTTCCTGAAATTGGATACTTTTCGTTTTCAGACAACGATGAAGTCCCACACCCAAGTGAAGTGAAACCGAATTCCATAATGATTTTTGATGATGTAGCTTGTGGTAAGACAAACTAATATAAAAAATTACTTCTCCATGGGAAGCACATAATGATGTTGACACGTTTTATATTTGTTCAAACGTACAGTTACATTCCAAAACAGCTGGTGCGTGATAATGCTAATTTTATAGTTGTTTTCAAACAAGATGATCGTAACCTTGCAACATATCTACCATGATCATGTAAACCCTGAACATGAATTTCGATACATTTAAAACTATTTGCTTTAGGGTATGGGATCAAGGAAACAATAAATTGATTGTTTATCGATAGAGAAAGTCAAGTTAATAAAGGACGTTATCGATCAGGATTTTGATACGTTTGTAACACTATAAAGGGAGAGGTTACAAATCGATTTTTGCATTTCATTATACTCCTTCAGTCGATGTTTGACGATCAAGGAGTAAAGATGGAGAGTAAAGCAGCAGAGGACGATCAATGTGAACCAATTGAGAATGAAAAAATTAACAAAACAAAAGAAGTTATATTATCAAAGAAATTACAGAACTCCGGAAAAATATAAAAAAGAAAACATAGAACACTTAAACGTGACCTTATAGAAAACTGAATAATATGTGGAAAAACAAATTAAAACCAATATCAGAACCGTTACAAAAACTAGTTGAGGAGGGTGAACAGCTTCCAACAAGAACAACAACAACAAGAAGGTTAAGAAAAGAACTTAAGAGGAAAAGTTTAGAAGACCATGAAGAAACACCTGCGAAACGTTACTTACCTCAACATCCTCAAGGAGTTAAGAGAAAGCCTCGCCACTAAATCTTCCAACTCAACCTGATTATGAGAGTCGATCATGAATATGATGATGGTAATAGTGAAGAAGCTTCCTTCTGCAAAACGATTAGCAAGTCATGATTCCTTTATATGGGAAACTGAATTAACCAAAAATGATAATAACGATATTGAAATGAATACACCACCGCCGCCAAAGCAATTTGACGAGGAAAATGGTATACGAGTCAACAACTGGACAGGAAATTATTAAAACACACCCCAAGGAAAAAAACTTGGCAAAGGAATTTGTAGAACGTGAAGTTTAAAGGGGGAAAATTGCTAGAGATTATTTTTCTAAAACTTATACAAGGAAGGTAAAACTCTAGACCATGAATTAATATTGGTATTCGAATCGATTGGTGATTCTTGGATGATAGGAGACAAACGAATAGATATTCATGTTGAATGATATTTTAATAGATGGAAAAAGATATAAAGGTACACCCCGGTCTTTATGAATTAATAGTTATGAACATTCCAAACGATTATATTTTATACTGAAGAGGATTTAAATGCATATGCTGACATTTTGAGAGAAGAGAAACTAACGTTTATAGAGTGAATTATTCAGCAACAGGAAAAATTAGATCTAACAGAGGAAGTAAATATAAAAATATAATTGCTCCTCTGATTAATCGAGTACCAACACTTGAAAGAGCATCCACATGTCAACATATTTCTGATTTGGGTAAATAAAGAAGCTACCGGGAGCGGTATTAATTTAACAAACACCGCACCTAATTATGTCCTATTTTGACGATCCAAATGAACTTGTAGATCGATTGAGTATTATTAGCATCTCAACAAGCAGGGAACACAGGTCATTCAAATGAAATCAACTCAATCATTGAAGAACTACTTGAATTAGAACCTGTATTGTCAAAAAAAACGTTGTAGTGAAAAAATAAAATAAATATTGTTATCAAGTTGAATATATGTTCATTTTATTTCTATTCCTCACATGATATACATGTATCATGAGTGTTGATAAATTTGGTCACCATTCACGATCGACTAAGGTTCTTAGAGGTCCAAAAGGAGAAGGGTTCGAACTTACTATCGAAGGCAATTATGATACATGCAAAATAAAAAACTGTGTAATGTCAGAGAACCTACCGAGAAGAACGATGTTGTAAATTTAAACTATATCAAAAACAATATGTCTGTTAAGGACCAAAGATGGGAAGTTTGTTTAATGCAGAAAATCTAAAAATATCAAATGTTGGAAAACCTTCAAATTTACAAGATGTAGTTTAACGTGCAATATTTATATATAAAGCATTCCATCGAAGACTGTTTAAGGATTGAAAATGGAAAGTTTGATGCGAAAAATTAAAAGTTATATGCCAGTGCTAGTGAACCGGTTGAGGAGTATGACATTGTAAATTTAAAATACTTCAATAAACATGCTGTTAATTGTGCAATATATTAAGAGATAATAACACATTAATACTTAATAAAACAACTAAAGAACTTGATGCAAAGAGTGCTACCATATCAAATCTGTCTAAACCTAAGTTTCTGTACGATGCTGTGAACAAATTTATATTTTCTAGAAAATATTGCCGACATAACCTACGCAATTTATTATCAAATTCACAAAAGGAGTAAGAAAAAGATGACTAAATCCGAATGGATAAATAAAGTTATAAAAATATAAAAACATAAATTGGCTTGATCTTTTTTCAGTTAAAGTAGAGTCCCCAGTAAGTGAAGACGTCTCTTAGATGTATTTAAGTAATGGTCTGTGCGAAACAACCGCTTCAGTCGTTATTGTGGCTCCGGACTGTTAAGTACAATTGGAAAAAACTGCAAGTGCTATTATAAATCGAGGAATTGACATTTTACCTTTGAATTACATTTACACTGGAGGTTATCAGTACTGCGGTCCTGGTACAGATTTACAAAAGAGATTAAGTAGAAACGATCCAGGAATTAACGGTTTAGACGCAGCTTGTAAGGAACATGATATAACGTAACTTAAAATATCAAGATACTAATAACAGAGCATACGCTGACAGAATCTTAGCTGAAAAGGCTTGGAATATAGATTTAAAGCATCAGATTCAAGTGTAGGTGAAAAAGCCGCAGCGTGGGCAGTTACAAATATTATGAAAGCGAAATCTAAATTAAGTGTGGATCAATAAGGAAGAAGAAGAAAGCAGTAACAGCAAGAGAGGAAACAGATGAAAACAAATAAAAATATAAAAAAACAATAAGAAAACAAAGACAAACAAGAACAAAACAAAGCAAATGGAAAAAACCTTAAAGGGAAAGGGGTTATATTTAAAACCGTATTCCGGATCAGGATTAAAAAAAAAAAAATATTCATCGAAAATAATAGATGAGCTTCCAAGTAATCCGCTATCACAGTTTGACATTTTAAAATGTGCTAAGCTTCTAAAAGTTACCATACTTTAGAGGAGTTTTATGAGAGACCTGTTACCGCCTAAAATTAACGATAATGAATCTGCAGTTGTTAATTTAGATAGTATAAATGGAAAAGGTACACATTGGGTATGTTATGTGAAACGTGGATATAACGTAGATACTTTGACAGTTTTGGCAATTTTAAGACCGCCGACCGAGTTAGAGGATTATTTTAACAGTGGGACCCATCACGTTACAATCAAATACAATTACTTTCCGAGGCAGAAGGAAAATACTTTTAACTGCGGTCATTTGTGTGTTTAGACTTTTTTAGTTCGTGAAGAAATGATTTGTGTTACAGGAAGATCGTCTGATCTCAAGTGTAACGTTGTTTCCTCCTTTAGATTTATCAAAGATCTAATGACTGGGAAATGGGTTTGTTTGGATTTTAATGACTTACAATTCAATTCCCCAAATATTGAAGAAATATATCAATAACGTACTTTACATCGGGCCTTCCAATACAATATCTCTTCCAACAGGATCTTATGAAATAGAAGACATTCATAAGTATATTAACAATAAATTGAAAAGAAATAGATCCGACTACAACATTCAAGTTAAAAGCAACACAACAATACACTTAAAAGTTAAATATGGTGTTCTAAGAGAATAGACGTTTCGAAACCTCACAATTTAGGTTCGTTACTTGGGTTTACTAGATAAAGATATCAAGATATTGGATGCAAATAAATGGCATGTATCATCAAGTCAAGTGGCCATTAACAAAGTTGATATCATAAACGAATCCACTTGGTAATATTGTAGGAGGTTCATATAGAGACGGAATCGAAGGACACGTATTACATGAATTTTATCCAGTGGGTTGGACCTGGATTTAAAATTGTTGAAAGACCTGAATCAGTACAATATCTTCCAATTTACAAACAAAATAATTTATCAGAATTTAACATAAAACTAGAAGATCAGAACGGAGATTTAATTAATTTTCAGAGGTGAAAACATTAATTTACGCGTTCACATTAGAGAGAAAAGCAGGAAAATAACTATGGGCTTGGTGTTTAACTCAACCTCTGCATCTTCTAAAAAAAAGTTAGTTAAAACCTTTCTATACTACACCAAATGTCAGTATTCCTCGAACAGTGAAGCCGTTAACATTGAGGAACCGCATATTTCTTAACTCACTAGGAATATTTAAATCACCTTTATCATCATGAACGGGATACTGGATATTGGTGAAAATGTAAATTTTGATGATTCAGTAATTAATATTGAATGGCATTCTTCACACAATCCATACTCTTCGAATTCATTAAAGAATAGTGATGAAATTAGAATTCCAGTTCACCAACAAGATGTATACACATTACCAAGTCGAAGTTTCCTTCCGATTGAGGGAAAAAAAAATTATAAAGGTTGCGGACAATTCTGATGATATAACTACGGAGTTGGTAAATAATGCCATGTCATTTTTGTTTGATGAAATACGATACGAACTGTGTGGTAGCAGAAATTGATAGAGTTTAAAAATGTTGGTATTAACGACTACAATGAAAAATATACTTACATCTCGCCCAAGTGATGTCAACTGGATGGAAGATGCTGGTTGGAAAATTACATCAGTAGAAAATTTAAGTGATAGAACTAAACTTTTCTTTTTGTGTACCAATTAAAATTGCTTCTTGGATTTGTAGAAGATTATAATCATATTTTATTAAATGTTAAACAGGAATTGGTACTTTTGAGAGCATCAAGTGATAAGAATGCCATCATTCAGAGTGGAGCTGCTTTACGTGATATTAAAATAAATTTGGCAAAAGTTATTTGGAAAGTACCTTACGTACAAGTTGAAGACAATATAAAAATTATCTCTTTTAAAAGTTTGTAGATAAAGATCAACCCATTTCTATTCCTTTTAGAAGATGGCAGTTAAACGAATATCCATCTTTAACCAGCCTCGCAGTTTCAAACATGGACAGTTAAAACTAGTTCAGTTATGGAAAAGCCACGCTACGTCATACTAGGTTTTCAAACAAATCGTAAAGATAACGCTGCTAAAAATGCATCTCATTTTTGATTTTTTTGTCATCTAGAAAATGGTGAAACTTTACCTCAACAGCAAGTACTATCCATATGAATAACTTGAACAGCAACAAATCATTAATGTATGACTTGTATACAAGATTTCAATCTTCTTATTATTCAGGATGTGATGATCAACCTTGTCTCGATAAAAACAACATATTTAGCTAAAACTCCTTTATTTGTTATTGACTGTTCTAAGCAAGTGGGAAACGTTAAAATCAGGATCACTGGATATACGACTGGAAATTCAAACGTCTGCTGCAATACCTGCTAATACGGCAGCCCTACAGTTTGATCATTCATGATGCTTTAATTCAATATTTACCATTGTCTGGTATTGTTAAAAAAATTATGTAGATTTCTGTATTTATCAATAAAGGAACATGTTACTCTATTTCGATTTTTTCTTCTTTCCTTTTTTCTAATCGCCTTGAAAGAAACATACAAGCGTATGTCATATATGAAAAGGTTTGTGAATTAAAAACAAAGTTTTTTTGATTAAAAAGCTGTTTATTCTCACAATAACAAGCACAAAATGACAAGTCAAGAACTTACAAGCTATAAAGACCATATGCTAGGGTGTTGATGTTGTTTGGACAAACATATCTCTTATTATCCTTATTACTTAAAGCTAACTTGTTAATTACTGCAGTTTTTTACATTGTGCTTCTTTGATTGAAAAGTTCTTACATCTCTTCTCATATTTTTCATTTTTAAACAAACAATCTAAATAGTTTTGAAAAACTATAGTCTTATCCACTACAGCCTTTGAAATTCCTTTAGCTTTTTTCAATCTTAGATTATTGGATTCCTTGTAAATAATCAATCATTTGTTGTGTGCGGTAGGCATAAAGTTTAGGTCGTAAACCTACAAACTCTACAATTGGAATCCCTTGTACA
Source organism: Homalodisca vitripennis (assembly GCF_021130785.1). Classification (NCBI taxonomy): domain Eukaryota; kingdom Metazoa; phylum Arthropoda; class Insecta; order Hemiptera; family Cicadellidae; genus Homalodisca; species Homalodisca vitripennis. Next base: position 197,110,142 of record NC_060207.1, read on the forward strand.
TTCGTCTTTAAATTTGCCTAATGCTTTTTTTGTTAGATGCATCAAAACACTTATGATCAAAAGGATAGTTGGATAAGTCGAGGTGTTGCTTTAGAATAGGATTCTCAAAGTCTTCATACAAGTCCTCAGTAAATACTTCATACAAAAAAGAATCTGTAATCAAGATATAAAATGTTGATTTGTTTGTTACCATAAAAAGGTTTTACAATGTTGTAGTGAAAGTTATACATGTGAAGTTTGGACAACTCCAAGACCAGTGAATCCTACATAAATTGGTTTGTTAAAACAAATCTTATCTTTGGATAGCTCAATAACTGCAATAATTTTCACCATATATTATTCTATTCTTAAAATTAAGGCTTTGAAACTAACTTATCTACTCTTTTGCTATTAGTAACTAGTTCTAAATCAATTCTTTTCCTAATGTTTTCAATTGTTTTTTCCAAACATTGCATTGTTTAGTAATTTGTAAAATTCTTTCTCAAAATCGTTTTTTTGATTCTTTTCGTTTTTTAGTATTAAAATCTATGTAAGGTTTTAACCAACAACTCTGGGAAAACTTTAGAATTCTATGAATCTTTTTCAACACAAGACCGTTTTGCAAAGCTTGTTTTAAGTTTAAATAATGACAAACATATTTTTTTTTATCCGTTAATTGTTGTTAACAGCTTGATCTGTTTTGATCCTGGAGGGACGTTTGTTTTCAGGGAGAAAAGGTAAATCATTATGTTCCTCATGAAGATGTTGTGGATAAGATAGATCACACTCTAGAATGTAACCATTTTCTCCTTCATCAGGCTTTGTCATAACATCAAAATGTTTTATCGCTCCCCTTTTTTAACCATCTAAAGTTTTCTTTCGGTATTGGGTTGAGACATTGAAAAACCATACAAATTATTTGCATCAATGTAAGTAAGAAAACTAACATCTTTACCAGCATCAAAAGAATGATCCTAAAATAACTATTGTTAGCTTTTGCATAGCGTTTAAACACATTGGGTAATTCCTCCTCTTATTCCCTTTTCGATAAACATATACATATCATAATCATGAATCAGCTCAAGTTCAACTTTAGTATACTTTAGCATAGCATCAAAGGTAAGACTAGGTAAGGTAAAATAATGTGCTGGATCTAATTCATAATTATTTATACAAACTAATCTAAAGTTTTTCAAATACATCACAGAGTAACATACACATTCGGTTTTCAGATACAAATCGCTATAATCACCGAGGGTTTGACAGTTAAATGTATTCCATACTTTTTCAGCATGTTCATAGTCCGTTTCCGATATTTCGCTTAAACCCATTACTATTATAAAATTTGCGCTTTAGCAGGGAGTTGAGTTACATCAAGTTTCTCCCAACTATCGGTAAACTCATATGGATTACTTTTACTCCTTTTCTCTCGTTACTACAAGACACAAGTCTTCATCACGAAAAAACATTTTTGTGTGAATAAATTGATCATTTTTTCAAATTTTTAACCAAAGAACTTAGACTACTTGCCCATGAAACCTAAAGCTATCTATGAACCTTTAATTTAATACCGCTATCTGTGTGTTTTTACATAAGAAATGTATTTCTCTTTGGTGTTAGGGAACAACATCAACTTTATTTTGATCAAGTCCTAAATGTTTTAATAATAAAATGGGTATCATAATTAGAACTACCGTAAATTATAACGGGAAGAGATTTTTGATCTTGTCTTTTTAAATTACAAGAACCGCATAACAGTGCTCTGAATTTACCAGTTAAGTGACAATGGTCTCTCTACCAAGGAGCATTAAGAGCCTCACTAAATTCTGTGTTACAACATTCACAGTGGGTGGCTGACTTAAAATCTATCACTTTCTTCCCTAGTAAGAGGTAACATGGGTACGTTTACATTTAACAAATCACCAATCAGATTTGCTATAGATTTAATGTACTCTACAAATTTTAAACCGGCATTAGGGACCTCGATAGAGATAGGGCTCATTAGGCAAACTGTTTACAATTTCTAGTGGTAAACATATTTTTTCGTTGATAGCAAAATATGCACAGAAGCTCATTGGGTTCATGTATTTCTTTTACTGTTACATGTTGAGATTGTTTGTTACATTCTTCAGAGCTAGGTTTTTTTAGAGTAGACTCAAAATCACAATAACATACTATAGGTACTTTATACTTAAAATGAAAGTTATTAAAAGATAAATAAGTAGGATCATCCTCATTATCTGTAAGATGAGGCATAACAACCTTTACGGGTTTGTTAAGGAACACAGTCTTTTCTATGTTTTTTTAACAGTTTTTTAGCACGTAAGCCTTGAAAATGTTTTAAACAACTTTTACAAAAAGCTGCCTTTACTTTCATGTTTTGTCATTTGTACACGTACTAATCTAGAAAAATTATTAATATTAACAATAGTGGCTTACTCCTACATTGTTAGAAAATAACAACAAATCTATGTGATCTTTCTTCTCAGTCTTAACCACTTTCAGAGGATACACCTCATTATTCTTGTTAAGTCCATATACGTTTATACTAACAGTCGGATTGTTTTTTTCAAATTTACCGACTTGATTTAGAGGTGTTGGAAACTGAATACCGTTAAAATTAAATTTATGTTGTAAATCAAAGTATCTGTTGTTTACGCGCTCCCTGTGCACACCTTTAACATAATGACATAAAATTGCCCACTTAAAGCACTCGTTATCATGTAAGTTCATCGGATTGATTACTGCTTTTTTAAGCACTATTGCTGATGGTAAAGGTATGAAAGTACTACCTCTAAGCGGTTTGTACCTGCTGAATCGTACTAAAATCCCATCAATATGTAGAAGAGTCCACCCACTCCCTTTGCTTAACTGTTCACTCTCTTCTCTACAAATTTTTCTAAACATTTTTTGTACAACTCTGGAAATGGAAGTTTCTTCCAAAACCTTCTGCGTCTTGTTTCTGGTTTTGAATGCGCGAGGTGTTACCTCTTGGCTTAAGAGGTTTTTACATAAGTACACTCAAGCACAATATTAAACTTAATAGCATCACTTTCGGCTATGACCCTGTTTAATTAAACGTTCGAGTTTATCCTCATGTTGTTTGGAGAAAATCACAAATATTTAATAAATTCAAATCACTGTTTTTAAGGAAAAAAGTTTTAAGTATTCCCTTGAAAGCGGTTTTTATCTCGATAAACTCATCAACACGAGTAACAACTTCAAGACGTCTCCGCTTAGTCAATCTTGTAGGTAGAGCATCTACTTCCATAGCCTGTTCATCACCCGGCTAAACTGGAGTGTGATCTCTTAGCCATTGTAAAAATTTGAATGTAAACTAATCTGAAAAAAAAAAAAAAATTCTAAAGTGGTTAAGATAGAAGAAAGAAATATCACTTAACTAACCCTATTTACATAATATGTTTACTTCTTTACTTTCTGATCAATCACCGTTAATTTTGTATTTTCAATGTTTTTTTAAACCTTCTTACCAAAAATAGTTAAAATAGAAGACAGTTTTTTTAGAGCTTCCTTTTCATCACCTTTAGTGGAATCAATCAAAAACAAGCCTTTTTTGATACCATCTGCCAATACATGCTACTTGAACTGCAATACTTTAGGTCTTTTGTTTTAGTAATTTCGATTTTTATTAAATGCGTACCCTGCTCTCCTGGAGAAGTAAACCTTAATCTTTTCTTATTTTTTAAACATTGAAATTGTTGACTTAAGACTATTGGACCCTTCCCTTTCCTACTTCTAAAAAGACTATCAAAGTCTGATTCAGATTCCGTGTCTTCACTGCAAGAAGATGAGTCTGATGAAGACGATGAACTAGAAGAAGATGAAGAAGAAGAAGACGAGGAGGTTGAGGCTGATCGAGATTTCTTAAGTTTTTTAACAGATTTTTTGTTTTAACTGTTTTGATCTACCTCTCCTGCTACTTTTCTTTTCTTCTTCTTCATTTTTAGATGAGCACGAAAGAATATAATTTAAACATTGAATTACAGCATTAACTATTTCAGGTGTGTATTTTTTCCCTTTCAACGGTTTTTTTACTTTAAATTGGTTTAAAAAAAGACATTACTTCATCGTATGTTTTAACTTCTGCAGTGAGCAACGGGACCTTTTCTTGACTAAGATCTACTGGGTTAATATGTACATTGGAATAAAAAACGTTCATAAGTTGTGTTAAGTCAAACACTAGGGCCATAGCGTCAAAGTTGTTTTTCAAAGTTTCGCATTTTTTTAGTCCGTTGACTGCCTTCTCCCACATATCCAAAGAATTTAACCCAATCGTAATACAAATTTTGAATCAAAACTATCAAGCTGATCAACGCACCCTCTACTTTTGAAGAAGAAGAAGTGCTTTTCTTTGGTTGGTCAACCACGGCATCAGATCTCATGGATTCATTGTCAGAATCCACGGTTTCCACGACATGATGGGCTTGCTCCATTTTCTGCATTAAAAGAAAAAAAGAAAATTAGTTAACCTGTTAAACGCTTGCAAAAGTTAACAAAAATATAATAATTTTATTTTAACTTAAATAAAATCTTAAAAGTTTTTATAATTATTTTAATACTACACACCACTAGACCCAAACCCATGTGATCCTCTCACGGTCTCTCCCACGTCAGAAAGCTCACATAACTCAGGATACAATATTAATTCACAAATTAGTTGTGCTATCCTGTCTCCTTTTTTAATAACAAAGTCTTGATTTGAATGATTAAATAGTACAACACCTACATTCCCCGTATAGTCCCTGTCAACTACACCTGCTCCAACATCAATGAAATGATGTAGAGCCAAACCGGATCTAGGTGCTATTCTACTATAACAGTTTTCAGGTAGTTTAATTGCTATATCTGTCTTAATTAATTTGTCTGCCAAATTTCTGTACTACATAATCATAGGCACTACATAAATCAAAACCAGCAGCTGAAGGTGTGAGCTTCTATGTGGAGGAAAAGCGTTTTCAGTTAGACGCACGAACCCTAGTTGAGACTTCGACACTAAAAAAAAAAGTTTTACATTAATTAAAGCTGTTTATGATAATAATTATGTATGTCTAGCTAAAACAGAGAACTTACGTTAACACCGCAAGGTTTCCATTCTCTGCTCCATAAAACTAAGTACTTATTATTATTTTAAAAGTGCGATAGAAAACTTGTGTTAACACCGCAAGGTTTCCATTTTCTATCACACTGGTCTAAAATAAATTACTAATAACAGAGAACTTACGTTAACACCGCAAGGGTTTCCATTCTCTGCTCCATAAAACTAAGTACTTATTATTATTTTTAAAGTGTGATAGAAAACTTGTGTTAACACCGCAAGGTTTCCATTTTCTATCACACTATTTTATAGTTGTACTTACTTGTTAAGTGAGAAGCGGACGAGTAGAAGTCGAAAACTGAACTTGATCAACTCTCTGAAGAGGAGAACGCTATATACCCATCCAGAACTGACGTTTGAGGTTAAAGGCGAAACACGTGTTGATAGAAATTTACAGTTTTAATCATTCTAAAGGTTTAAGGTGACCACGTGTCGACAAAATGTAGTAAACAAGGGTAAATAGAGGACAAATAAAAATGTGATATTATCAGGAGAGCAGACGTTGCAAGCATGTTTCGGTGCATAATCACTGTTAGCGGTGGATCAAACAATACCGCTTACTTTAAAATTAAATTGATTGTTAGATAAAACATTTATCAGAGGTCAGGTCAATTGATATCAAAGCTTAGTATAATGAATATTATACCAATCATCTTCTGAGCTGTTTGAATCTTTCACACTTCTATCTTTATTGGGATGTTAACACAAATTAAAATTAATACCTCAGTAAAAAAAGTTATATTTATATTAAACAATATATATACATATACATAAAATTGTTTAACTAGTAAATCTTCAACAATCTTTTTTTCTTTCTCTGCAATTTGAAGTTTTACGAATGAATTGTACCAATCATCTTCTGAAACTCTCTTCTAACTTTATTAAGACATCAAAACAAAATTATAAAATTATTTTTTTACTAGTAAATCTTTCACAAAATTTTTATTACTCTCAATTATAAGTTTTATGAAAAGTTGTAACCGGTCTCAAATCTTCATCCTTAGAGCTAGCTGCCACTACTTGAAACTTGAGAGTCTTGTACGCAGTTGTTTGTATCCGTTGGACGTGAAACCTGTGCTTTGTAATATTTTGAATCACCCCACGTCCAAGTCGAAGATGAAACGAAAGAGCTCTGAATTCGTTTCACCTTCACGTCTCTCGTAGAATATTTGATACCTATTTCTCAAAAACTCTTAAATTGTAAGCTTTTCTTTGTTCTTCTGACATTTTAATGTTTTTTTTTCTCCTCCAAAAGTGGGATGAAAGTAAACAATAATATCAACTTCAATGACCTAGAGGTGAAGAATTCGCGATACGAAACCGGCGCGTGCCGATAACGAAACGTAAACAATAGTAGCGACCTCGCGGGCTTATCTAATTGTTATTTAATTGAGGTCAATTGCTTTTTAATTGGGGTCAAGGTTATCTGGCACGTGCTTATCTTAAAATATGCGGAAATGTCAAAGGTTATCACTGATAAGGACCCCCCGCAGAGAGATAACAGGGGTCAAAGGTCCTGTCCCAGAACCTACACTTTATAACTACTATTGTGCTTAGTATTAACCTGTGGATACGAAAATCCACGCATTTAACGAACATTAAAAATTTGTTATTATAGTATTATTGTTGGAATTTATAAAGCATTAAGATGTGCGTATAATTTAATTTTCAGTAAAACGCTTTAGATACTCATTTATAAATAAAATGTGTTTCACTCTTTACATAAACAAGGTGGGCACAAAGTTTCATAAGCAATTGTATACTTGAGCTCCATTTTATACGAAAAGACACCAAATATCTAAAGATGAAAAAGGTATATGCCCAAGTGTATGTGACATTGTGTCAATAATTACTCGATTTACTATTTGTTAAGACATTCTCTCTCCGGTCATTATCTAATTTGAGATATAAAATTACGAACGAATGTTATAAAATTTTACTACTTTGAAATATATATATATTTGAATATAAACACAGTATATATATATATAATATATATATATATATATATATATATATATATATATACAGTACACACACACACACACACACACACACACACACACACATATATATATATATATATATATATATATATATATATATATATATATATATATATATATTTACGCCAGGACTCGAACTCGGATCTCTCATCTCCACTACAGAGTCCTTTACTCTTGAATATGTAAACATATGGACATTTAAATGAATTTAAAAACACATGTATTCACATGTTAATATTCTAGCTTTTTACAGGTTACTTCAACACACCAGATAAACTATTTTTTGGTATTTTTTATACTATGGTAGTTTCTTTTACTAATATAAGTTAATCCGGAAACTAAAAAACACAGGAGAAGTTTTCTCGTAACGTATTTTACGATTTAATAACAGGAGGTCGTAAAGTGAATCAGACCTGTATCATAGAATGTTTGAAAATTATTAATATTACTATTTGTAAACACGCCATTGTTGTACAGGACTATAAAAGTGTTCATTCGTATGGTTTATGGGTACATTTCATGAGAGAGGCAAACTACAGCATTTAATTGACGTATTAAACCTTAGTCTGAACTGGCAGTCTTAAATGCCAATATTCACTGCCTGTTGCGTTATGTGATAACTAACACCTTAAATTTTTCTAAAAAAGCAAATACATACGCTTGTTAGTGTTGTAGTGCCAGCTAACGATATAAAGTAATCTTAATGAATATGATGTTTAGTAATAGTTATTGAGATCATAAATTTATATTTCAATAGAGATAAGAAATAGTATAGATAAGTACAATTAAATGACTGTAAAATAAATAAATGACTGTATCTAATTTAAGTGGCCTATAATTAGTTACACCGATGATAATACATTAGAATATAATTACAATTAAGGGTTCTATTCTGAATCTTAATTAAATTATACTTTATTTAAGTAAAAAAATAACCTAAGTATTTAGAAGTACAATTGATTTTAAGGGTTACTTTATAAAATAAGGGGTAAAAAATATGGAAAACGTTTATCGAAGAACATCAACATTGGATGAGAAAACATATTGTTCAACCGATATGTTTGACCACGATAGGCTCGACGCTGAGCTGCGAGGAGAGGCTCTTGACAAGTATGGACATTGTTGATTGTTTGTTTAGTGCTGTAATACAGGTTATAATTAACTAGCGGCTTTTCCACAAAATTATTGAGAAGAATAGCTATCTTTCACAGAAACCATTAACCCGTCATCCACAACTTTGTTGTAATGCAGGTATCATATGTAACCAAATGTTTTAATTCAAGCCTATAGTATTATATTAAAGTGCAGTGTTTTTTTTATTAAATGAGAATCTAAATATTTCCCAATTAAAGTATATTTATTATAAATACAGCTTATTTTTATATAATTCTACTACTTTTACTTGCTCAGATTCTGATTTAAAAAGAATTAACTACTTTAATTTTATTGTTTAAACGTGGTTCTTCTAGAAAATATCATATTCTCATACTGTATACCTTTGAAATACACTAATATTTTCAAAAGGCGGTATTTTACTGAGGCTAACTCAAAGTATCATTTTTGTCAGATTGATGTCTTTTTGAAGCACATAGCATCTGATAACTTGGTATTGTTGCAGCAAATTCTGCAAGTGGTTTGGCCTAAACAATAGTAAAATGGGATGTGCAGGTTTTAGTATGATTAGGGTTTACCATGCACTGAAATAGGGGTTTCTGTACTATATGATCAGACATCCACCCTATCCCCTTGAATGGGTTAATTGTTTTGGTAATTCAATGTCACCTTTAGATCGTATTAATCTACCATTACTCTCAGTAAACAAACAGGATCTCGATGTAGTTTACATATTATTTATTTTAAAATTGTACGCGTTGGAATTTACTTGTTTTGGTTAATAAATTTCATTTTTGGACTGTATTAACCTACCATTACTGTCAGTAAACAAACAGGATCCCGACGTAATTCATGTAGAACCTAGTTTGTAATTATGTATTAGGTTAGTTATTTACAAGAAGAAGAGACCAGATTGCAGATCTCGAAACGTACTGTTACTTATTTTTTGTTTCACTGAACAACGGTAAATGTCCGGAAAAAACGCACTGTGTTAAAATCAACACAAGAAATATTTGCTTCTAAAGGCGTACTATTGTGTAGTCTACTTCGAAGAGACTAGGAATTAATCAACTAACTCAGTTTGCATTTACATTTTATATGTATTTAGAGCAGTCAGTTGTGTCAAAGGTTCACTGCAGGGACAAACATAGTTAACCTTCATCTGCTCCATCAGTTGTATCTGTAGTTACTGGCAAGAGTTGGCTTTGAAACATTCCCGCCGCCGGTGGCTACTCAAAGTGATCTGAGGCTGTTCCAGAAACTCTTTGATCTGCCATCACCACGTCCCTTGTGTATTACACAAACATAATGATCATCCATACCTTTGGAATATCAACTGATGCTCAACAATACCTATTATTATTGTTATTTGTTTAGTTCAAACGAGCTTTATAAAACAAATGAAAATTTTCGTTTATCATAAAATTCCAATAATCGTGAAAATCTCATCTTTGTGTCCAAATATAAGTAATATTTTTTGAATAAGCACGAAATATGTAATTAATTGTATTGTGTAAACATTGTATATTATTTCCAATTTATTTTACAATTTTAGAGAGTGATAATATGCATGAAATAGCCATTATAGTATAGGAGCTAGCAACGTTTTCGAGAGAGAATTTTAGGTCAGCTGATTTTTTATATGCTGACTTTCTTGCTCTTTCGGTTGGAGTCCGGGTTATCTGGCTGGCGGTAGTGGTTGCGTTTTATTAATGCGCATCTTTCCTGCACAGGTAAAAATCCTTGAGTTTAAAAGAATTTTTTAATGCTTAATTTTAATTTTTTTTCCCCTTTAGATAGATTTACCAGACATTAATTTTTGTATTGCCAGACATTTTTGCTGTAGTTAATTATGTGCCATACGTAAAATTTTATTTCTTTTAATAAAAAATTCAAAGTATTTTTTAATGTCTGTAATTTTTATATTATGTTATTTAAACATAAAATAATCTAAAATTTTATTTGCCAGATATTAATTCTATTGTTAAGTATTAAATATAAATAAAAAAAGTAATGAAAAGTAATGCGGTATGATGCTTGTGGTTGGAGAGAGACAGTTTGAAGTGCAAGAGAGACAGAAAGCGACGGTAGCGCTTCGGCTAGTGTATAACAGAATATTTTTAAGAACGAGACCAAAAATAGTTGCAAAAATACATTATTTACGCTTGTTCTTGTAAATAAAACTTGGGATGATACCAGATAAGGAAGGTAATAACCTTACCTGCTGATAAGGAATTTCCAGATAAAAAATGCGATATCAGCGTTCTACAATCGATTGGGATATTGTCAGCAAACTGAAGGCAAACACTTTGAACATTTGTTATAACTGTTTTGGTAAGTGATTTGAAGTAAAATAAAAGATTAAGTGTCTAAGTTTTCTCTAACAACCAGAATGTTTGCATTTGAAAAATTCTGTATTTTATAATCTTTGAGTGTCCGCCATTTTGTAATGCGTCAACTGTTTTACGTCAGATTTTCGCCAAAATGTTTCTAATTAAAAGAGCTTTAATTTGATGTACGACTCGACTTATGCTTCTATTTAAGAATTTTCACCAACCCCTAGCGGGACGTCCCCCATAAGCAGAATATCATGGTGAAATACATAAAATAATAGTTTTATATGAGCAAAAGCTTGATGTAAATTTTGGTTCTTATATTGTAATTAGTTTAAAAGTTATTAGACCGTCCCCGGGACTTTTCAGCACCCCTATATATATTATATCATGACATGTTCTAATTGATTTGAATGTTACATTTACTGTACAGTATAGTACGTTGGTACTCTCACATTAATATATCGTAAAGAGCTAATGTTACTTTGTTCAGACACAATTAAATCTAACTGCACAAAATTAAGTTACATTCATTCAATAATACATACGAGACAGAAAAAGAAGCTCTAAGTTACGACTCTGAACAATACAAAAACGTGGCGGATATTGCAAATATACTACAAAGTGGTAGTCAAAGCAAGCAGTCCAGCTCCAATTGTACATGAAGTCGACCGTATTTTCCTTTGTGGCTGGACTGTCACACTGGTATGTTGCCACCTAAATTGTCACAGTAGGCATTATCTCCAGTTCCAGCTACTATTTTCCTACGCCATCTTTTTAGTTTATTAGAAAGCTCCATTATTACAAAGTATCATAAATATAAATGTTTTAATTTGTTACTATTTTAACTACGTGGACACATTTTCCTGATCACGCAATTAAGAAAATAATGTATAACAACCGATTAGGGGTGTTAAAGTTGTCCTATCCAAAACATTTTGTATAACATGGTCACGCTGACTGGTAACGTTAAATCTATTATACAATATACAGTGTTGTATTGAAAGGGTTGATTATTAAACTATGGATGGTAAGTCCAGTCCAGGATTATTTTAACACTATATATATAAAACATTTTCAATGTTCCTTAAGTATCACAAATTGAGGGATTTACTTTTATTAAAAACCTATATTTTAAGGAAATCTTGTTTGATTCACTCGGACATACTGCAGATAATATTTAGGAAAACAGCGTAAGGAACACATAATTGTAGCTCCATAAATATATTACGTTAAACTAAAAGTGAATTTCAAAGCCCGGAAGTAAAATCGTAGGCCTTTCAGCCCTAGCGGTTAAATACATTTCCTTTATCTGGACAACAAGGCAAACACAAATATGTCACTGGAAATATATTAGACCGGAAGTATATCACAAGAGCTGGAAATAAGGGGATATTTGGACCTAGGTATATATTTTTCTTGATCAGGGCAACAAGTCAAAATCAGCCGTGACATCAGAAATATCATTAATTTAAACCATGAATGCACCGATTGGCGTAAAACTATAAATAAGAGTTAGTCCATCAACCACTGTCCGTCTGTCCATGAACACTGAAATAACCGTATGCCTACTTACGTTTGAAAAATACCATAAGGGGACCATCGTATTATATCTTAAGTACTTTGAATAAAATGGATACGGACTTTCGTTTACAAAATTTTGTGAGTCGCGGATAGCAGCTAATTATTTTATAAAGAAAATAACATCTTGTAAAAGTTTTCAGGGTAATATACCGATCTAAATCCAACCTGAAGTAAAAGTTCTACTCCAATAATTGTGTAGAGTATGGTTAGTTTTGTTTAACATACAAGTAGTATAATAGAGAAAAACAAATGAATATATCGCCACTTAATGATATAGGCAGCAATATGCAATAGGCTTTCTGCTTTATATTGTAATAAATATTGTGTTTTTGAGATTAAAGTCATACTTAATATTACAAGATATAAAACAAACTATGCAGTCTTCTTACACGATTTTAAGGTAAATAAACGGTTTTATTGCTCTATGTTGAAACCCTGACATTAGAAAGTTCTTAAAAAGAAGTTTAGTCCTTTCAATGAAAATATTACTTTCTATTGTTTAACTGGTATAATGCGATAAAATTGAAGTTTTTGGTATCTTTGTCTCATTGGATTTATTGCTCTATCCAGCCAGAATCAAAATTCTTGTGACTCGCCGTGGGGCAGATTTATTACGTTTACTGTTGCAGATAGATAAGTCTTTGATCAACCCCTTCTATAAAAAAATTATTTGCAACCCAAAATCATTATAATTATTCCACAAACATACAAAGGTAACATTATCATACGATATAATTTATATTATTTGTTATTAGACTTGAAACTATAAACATTGTAATTCAGATTTTCTGAAAATCTTTTAGCCTATTTTTAGTCTATTTAGTTCTCTTTTGCTACATGTGTGGAACGTATGTTTGTAATTCAATTGCTGGGATTAGATTATAGTATATACTTGTATGGTCGATTTGCTAGTAAAATTAAGCAGAAGCCCCCACAAGACCTACATCATAAATATTCAATAACAATATTTTATCAGAGTATAATAGATTATATAATGGATCATGGTAGATGCAACATATAAAAACATATCTGCACACTACATCGACCACAAAGTTTAGGATTTCGGCGAACGTGAAGATACATATAGCAGCTACATTTTTACATATACACTTGTAAATTTGTAATAAGGAAAAATAAACTGATATTCGAAAGTAAATTGGTCTAGATATTAGTGACATTCTACTTGAAAAAATAGGTAAAAAACATATTTTAATATTTATTAGTCTTACCTGTATTGAGCGTCTTAGATGAGAATTTAAAGCTTATGCATTTGGAAAGATACTATCTAGGTAACATATAAAAACAGAAATGTCAATTTCATTAATGTCCAAAGCGCGAATAAATCCATTAAAGTTGGAATTGTATTTAAAATTTGCTCATTTAATAGGAGCTTAACCAATAGTTCGAAATTAACACTTGGAAGGTTGTACAATATTATACTTCTTGTAATTGTAAAGGAAGGTTAATGTAGAATAATCTTTGGGTACTTTAGCCACTATTGTATTGTTCCTCTATCTGATAAGATCGCATGGTGCGACTCAATTAGACCCGTCTGTACTGATAGAGTCGCACAGTGCGATCATTAGTTAGCGTCATTATAACAACTATAACGAGATATGCGATAAGCTGGTTATTTATATAGTACGAAAGAGGAAGAAAGGCCCTTTCCACCTGTATTACTGGAATCGATATTTGGTGGTCTTTGGAATATAGTGGGATGTAACAATCAGCTGATTTGCACCGCGCCCGCGCCTTTACTGTTGCGTTCAGCTCTTGCTTTGGTTTGCTGTTATTGTTCTCGGCACATGTTTGTTTTCTGTCTTGCCCGTTGTAAATCGTTTGCAATACTAGTTTTATGTTTTATTATGAGTGAACTTAGCCGTTCTAGTGAGATTAGGCACTTTTTTAGATGAAGAGATTAGTGACGCTTAGATGATTGTTAGTGAGAGGAGGAGAAGAGCAAAGGAGTCAGGATCTGAATCGGACTATGCAAATGTATTTTGGGTTATATAAATATGTATATAAAGAGTTATATGTTTTTTCCTCATGGTTTAATTTTGTTATACATTAGATATTTTTAGGATTGTATTTGAACCAAAATAACAACATTTATGAGTGGTTTATTGAGAAAAAAAATCATTGAAAGTTTGAAGTGTTGCAACAATAGTCAAAATTGATCTACGTACCATTTTTTATTTTTAAGTTCTTAGTGTTAGTGTTTTTATTTTCATTAAGTTATGTGATGTGTTTTCAACTCAGCATTAAATTTGGAACATTTTGCTTATTTTGGAATTTAGAATACAACAAGTTAGTGTACATATATATTACCTCAAAGTTGAAATTTTAATTTTTTTTATCATTATGCCCGGGTAATAATAAAAAAAATTGGAAAAAAGGTAAGTTTTTTATGTTTGTTACCATCTTGTATAACATATTCTTACAAATAAGTTTGATGTACAACACTTGATAATTTCTCACTGTTTTCTATAATTTTTTAAGCAAACCATGCAAATGTCTTGAAAATGCCCTATCATTTTAAAGTGAAATAGTCATCAGCTGGAGGGTTAATCATGTTCTTTTATATATACAGGCGATTCGCATTGCCTATTGATTGAAAGGGACTAAAAAGATAGAAATACGAGTAACGTACCTATGGTGAGAATAACTTATTCAATTAGAACGTTGAATTAAGCTCCACTTTACTTATTCTTAGTGAACCGTCTAGAAACAGACGATATCAAACATTTGACTGTTTTTTTGGATTTCTTTAGACGAACATAGCTCCAGATTCCAGCAGTGAACTTTGTGGTAGCGCCAGATTCCAGACGCTGTATTAAATAGAAGGTGAACTTGAGCTAAATATAACATTGACATTGATATACACATATTTATTATAATAACGAAACAATGCTTAATGCATGTTCTTCACTTTTCACATAAAAATATTGATGAATTTTACAATGAACTTTTGCGTCTTTATATTAAAACTTGTAAAAATTTCTACAAATTTCTAAAACTAAAACCTGATACAAATTTCCTTATAGCAGCATATATTAAAGTATTTATTTACCGATACAGAGCACAGCAAAAAGCTCATAAAACAGAGTAGAAATATCACAGGCAATGTTTGTCTCGTAACATATTTTACGATTTAATAAGAGAAGTTGTTGGTTGTAAATATGAATCAGACTTATGTAACAGAATTTTTAAAAATTATTAACAAAGCAGTATTTTTTAACATGTCATTGTTGTTGTTGAACATAAAAAAGGTTCTTTTGAACGGCTTTATTGGTATATTGTATGGGAAAAGAGAACTACTGCTGTAAAATGGCGTATTAACCTTTAGCCTGGACTGGTTATCTTAATTGACAACACTCTGACTGTTGCGTTTTTTCTCTACTGTTTTTTTATTCGTGTTTTTTTGTTCCTAGAGACACAAATTTATATAGGTCTTAGAATTTTATTATAAGCCAACTATATGTATTCGTCATGAAAATAATTTTTTTGTAATAGTTTTGTTGGTAGTACAGGCACTTGTAGGTAAATTCATTGAATTATAAATAAACATTGTATAATAAAATATATGAAAAGTGTTTAATATAGATAATAATAAATAGAGCTAAAAATAAGAAAAAAATGTTATATAAAGTTAGGTCCGGAAACGCTCCATTACGGAGTAATGGCTGGCGAAAGATTTTGCTTTGTTTTCAGTTCACCTGGTGAAATTAAGTGATTCTGAAAGGTTTTGTTCTTACCTTTTAACTCAAATAAGATGTATTTATAAGGAAAATCATCTTAAAAATCAAATAAAACCACTCTAGAGGTTGTAAAAACAAAATTTGTAAAAAAGTTATGATATTGACTCCTCACGTATTACACTACACAGCAAACTTGCTGTTTTATAATAATGAATGAGTATCTGATTGGTAACAGCTTGTGAAAAATAAACATACTTTTAGTTCAAAATTTTATTTTTAAATAAAATAAACAACTACAATCGCTTTAAGTCTCACCGGAAGATTAAAAATTATGCTCTAAATGACCTCCATTGTTCAAAATGCACGCGTTCAGGCGTCTTCTCATCAAGTTTCGGATCCGTTCAAAAATTCCAGGTGTCTGCTTAATGGTTTCTATTCCATTAGAAATGTTTAATCGGAGTTCTTCAATGGTATCTATTGGGGAAGAATAAACTAATGTTTTAAAATGTCCCCAAAGGTAAAAGTCCAAAGGATTTAAGTCCGGTGATCTTGCTGGCCATGAAACTGGTCCACCTGGGCATATCGATTGATTTGTGAAACTCTCATTTAGGTGTCCACGAACAGCCAGAGAGTAGTGCGCAGGTGCCCCGTCATGCAAAAACCACATGTTTTGGCGCAAATGCAGTAGGTACATCATCAAGCAGGTTAGGTAACTCGTCTCTTAAAAAGTTCAAGTACACCACGCCATTAAGCCTGGGAGGAAGAACGAATACGATTAAATGATCTGCTAAGATTCCAGCCCAAACATTTACTGAAAACTGACGTTGTGGGCGATTAGGTTTGATAGCATGAGGATTTCTGTCTGCCCAAATAAATGTGGTTGTTATGGAAGTTAATGATAGCTGTTTTTGTAAAGTGAACCTCATTGGTAAACAAAATTGTATTTAAAAAGTTTGGATCAGCACATTTTAACAGAAGCCATCGACAAAAACAACATGGGGAGCGTAGTCTTGTGGCAAAAGAGTTTGGACATGTTGAAAGTGGTATGGGTGTAACTGGTATTCGTGTAGTATTCTCCGAATAATAGATTGGCTGACATTGAACTGTAGTGACAATTCTCTAGTGCTCCTTTCAGGATAATCAGAAATTTCATTAAGAACCAACTCTTCTAATCCAACAGTCCTACATGATCGGGCGATGCCTGCATTACTATGCTCCGAAGACTTCAAAGAACCTGTTTCAGATAGGCGTTCATGAATAGTGGCAAAAATCTTGCGCTTGGACACCTGCGGTTAGGAACAGACGTCTTGCTGAAGTACTATTGCAGCGTCCCAAACCATACATTAAAATGCATGTCTGCTAATTCAAAGTTTGAATATACATGAATATTACCTTCCATTTTTAATAAATGAAATACACAACACAAAATCACTAATAAAATGGATGGAAATAACTGGTTAAAATACTTAACACAAGTATATAGTATCTTTACAGTTTGTTGTTTTGTTCAACAATGAGAGGACATATGTCATTTAATAATAAATACCCAGCTGATTATTTATTATTTACAAATGTTTAAACAGTTCAATGTTGTTTAAATGAATTATTATTACCAGCTGTTACCAATCAGATACTCATTCCTTATTATAAAACAGCAAAGAATTGCTGTGTAGTGCAATATGTGAGGAGTCAATTTCATAACTTTGTTACACATTTAGTTAACTTTGCTTATTATGGTTGTTTTCAGAATTAAATTCTCTACAATCTGTATTAGGAAAAACAATTTGTTTATTAGTCATTTAACAATGTTATTCGACATCAAACATTTAAGACGGTATTTGTGTTATTAGATTTTTGGCAAACTTCATACTTTTTCTCAAAAACTGTTCCCTCTACAACCTCTAGAGTGGTTTTATTTGATTTTTCAGGTGATTTTCCTTATAAATCCGTCTTATTTGAGTTAAAAGGTAAGAACAAAACCTTTCAGAATCACTTAATTTCACCAGGTGAACTGAAAACAAAGCAAAATATTTCGCCAGCCATTACTCAGTAATGGAGCGTTTCCGGACCTACCTTTACATAACATTTTTTTCTTATTTTTAGCTTTAAAATCACTTCTTAAAATATTTTACCATATTTCTGACTCACCCTGTATATATTTAAGGTATCAAATTAGGAAGCCTGATTAATGCTGAATTGCGATATATGAAATAAGAGAACAATAAAATAGGCGCAGACTGATATACAAATACAAGCACTTGAACATTTGATGAGGTATCAAGTAGTTTTGCCGAATTGTTTAATTATGAAAGGCTTGGTGCTGAGCTGCGAGAACGCGCTCTTGACACTGATGTATGGACATTGTTGATTGATTGTTTTGTGTTTTAAAATACATTATAAAGGAGTAACGGCTTTTTCACATAACATTTAATCCTTTGTTCACGAAAATAGTCAACCCGCGGTATAACTTTGATCTACTGTGTTTTAATTACTAGGTGTTATTGGAATATATGTGTATATATATATATATATAAATATATATATATATATATATATATATACACACATGTATATATACATATATATGCGCGCGCGTTTGTGTGTGTAAAGTCTACTATTTCATGTTATGTTGGTATACGCCATAAAACATATATAACAATAGTTGTAAGTCTTAATCATTGCTTTCGCGATCGCCGTAAGTGATCTTATATATGTGTATATATTTATAAATTTAAGTAGATTAAAAAAATTACATTTGTTATCGTGGATAAAATTTTATTAAATGTTTTCGTTACATCCAAAAAACATTTATCACGGAAAATAAAAAAAAGTTTTAGTTCCAAAGTTTGTATTTATATCCGTATATGGTATTCTTATAGTATATGGTACGGTTTTTTAAACTATAACACTCCCAATAAAGCATAAAAAAGTTGAAAATACGTTCTAAATTAGATCTCATACGAATAAGAAGTTCACTGTCAGATTACTATCTAATTTATTTCAAATAAGACGCCCATTAAATATATAAATATATCAAAACTACTCTGTGTATGGATTTGGAAAAAAGCAAAAAAGATGTTTGTGATAAATATTACTTTTCCTGTTTTCTTACAACTATTATTTCTCTTGTCTAATAATCTACCTTAGACGGTGCTAGACATGCTTCGCAACAAATTCAATAAGAGTTTCTTGATCACCGTGAGATATTAAAAGATTGAAACAACTTCTAGAGTAATAAAAATCTATATTTATCATTATTCGGATGTCGCCAGCTTTTTACGGTATTTTGTTTCTATATACGTTTACCGTTTGAGCATACAAAAATATACCACCTCCCTACTTATAAAGAAAGCTTGGTTAAAATCGTATATTTCTAAAATAAACCGTATTAATATTTAAATTGTAACAAAATTTTCTACCAATTTATTTTCAGACAGACGGACTATTTTCGATTTTAAGATGTTTACATAAAGCATGCCAACATTAGGAATATTACCTACGGTATTTTGGAATTCAAGAAACATTGTGGTATTTGTGTTCACAATACAAATTTAAATGCCTTTAAAATGCTGTTAAGGCTTTCAGATTTACCTCAACAAATTCTCTAAATATATATTTTCATTTAAATTTATTACAATAGTAAGTATACATTGCTTGTTTAGTAGTGCAATGTAGTAACAATTTAAAGTAATATATAATTACTCTCTATTGCGCCAGTGATGAATAAAAAATATGTTATGCATTAAATTCCATTTAAACTCTATTATAAAATCAACCTTAATGAACAAAGCGGTGAATGTTTTGCACTACAGGCACTCCAATTTGGTGGGCTTCCTTGGCATTTTTAAATGGCATTTTAACAATGGCTAAAGAAATAAAACTAACATGCCTCAACTATCTATAATTTCTTAGATTGCAGTCCAATAAACAAAATTTTGAAACGAAAAGGAATAAACGATAATTTTTAATTGAAAATGTTTTTCTATGTAGTTTAGATTTCTCCATTCTTTTTAGATCTAGGTAAGTGTGTATATATTTTCTTCATCGGGACAACAAATTAAGCTAAACTATTGTACGACAAATATTTTAGACAGAAAATAGATGACGACAAGTTAAGATTACAAGATCTGGAAGTGGAAATTTGTAAAACCAAAGTCTGTTTCTTAGAGGTACATAAGTATATAGCTTTTTGATCGTAACAATAAGGCCAACTAAACTGTGGCATATACTCGTACGCGTGTACACAAGTCAGTTTGGTTTTCCTAGGTTCATTATCATAAAATGGTAAAGCTTTGTGAACTAAACCAGAACGTTTCTTCCTTCAATGCAAAGGTAGACCATGTTTTGGTAACGTTTAATTAAAAGTACACATCACGGTTAGTCTGTGAGCTCATAGATTGTTTACCTTTCCCCATCTACATGTTGATCGACCTGTTCATTAACTTCTTTGTGCTGAAGTTTTTTGAAGTGTTTTAAAGTTTAAAAATATATTTAAGGGTATATTTGTACTAAATTGTAATCCGTTTAAAGAGTAATATGTAGTGCTGTATTTAAAGGCATGCCCATTGTATAAAAGTAGTATTTACTCTACACTTAAATTTTATGTTTTTTTTTAATATTTCTTATTTTATTTCACAGCCTAATGTTGGTGTTCTCGAACTATTATTTCACACCAACACAATTTTACTGTGCTAATGGAGAATATGCACTATAATCAATATTTTGAAAACTGTTAAACTAAGTACCGGTATGAATTGATACAGTTATTTTATACAAACCAACCTCAGAAAGGACGTAGGTAATTAAATAGAGTTGTTATGTTTGACAGAAAATTGAGTTGCTATAGTTAATTTCGTTTGTGAGCTTTGAGGAGTTAGAAGTCTGGTCAGGAGTTTAACCATGCTTGGGTTGAGCTCTCAGAAACAGTCGTTTCACTATTGAGGACCCACCTTTGACAATTAGCTGTCCTGTTTTTGTCCTTTTCTCATAACGATCGCTATTCCACAACAACAGAGACTAATTCGTCAAAGGAAGCTCTGTAAGCCCTAAATAAGTAAATTATTTAATACATGCATGTCTCATAACACATATTTATATACATGTTTTTAGTATTTCTAAAATGGTCCTATGTAATATTTAAAGTTTTACGAGACAAAAGTTCTAAATATGCTTATTGGTTCATATTTACCTATCTTCAACAAAAAGTTACAGATATATGTAACTTTAATAAATTATTACAGCCAACAAAATGTATATGAGTAGAGTTTTAAGTGAATGGTTACTTAAGAACCTTATTTTGTATAACAGATGCACTGTTATTATGGAATTGTTAATTAGACTAAAATAAAACTATCAAATACAGGCTTATCTTGGAATTTATGGTGCAGTTTCATTAAGGTAATTCTTGATAACAAATATATAGTTAAATATTACATACATTTAGCAGTTATTGCAAATTTGCGTAGCTACCTAGAATCTTTGTAGCACAGTATTCACTAAATATACAAATAATTAGTAATGTTAAAAGAATTTTGTAAGTCATCAGATTGATTAACTTTCTAGGGTTAATTTTGATTTTTCTACTGAAATTCCCCATACTAGGCTAAACACAGGAGAAATACTTTCAAAAACTATAAAAAACCCTTTTTAGTTTATTGCAACAAGATATGTTTAGTGGTATAAATTTTAATAAATAGAAATATTTTTTAGATGAGGACTCCTATTTTGAATTGATATATTATTTCATATTATTTCAAGGGCGAACACATTTTACACACATATATTAAGAATGCTAACTAAAATTTACAGTTTGATTTATGAAATAAGAGTTGCATACATATGAACCAGAGCCATTGGAAAACATTATAGGTGTTCAAACATAGATGAGACAACGAATTGTTTAGCTAGCTATACTAGGCTCAGGTCCGAGCCGCAAGACGAGCTCTTGTATAAACATTGTTGATTGGTTGCTCTGTGCTTTAACATACATTAGAAATGAGTAGCAGATTTTACACAAAACATACTTTAGTCTTTGCTTCAACAGAAATAATAGACAATATGAACCTATGAGCTTTGGTTTTCAGTTGAAATAATAAATTATGAGATGCTATGCATCTTTTTTAAGTACGTATTAGCATTTATTTGGATTTTTTTTCATGTGTTTATGGATAATATGAACTTCACACAATACTTTCAATAATACGACTAAAAGATTTTAATACTAGATGCTTTTGTCATTTCTTTTGATGATTCTCTATAATATTAAGTTAAGAACTAAAAAAATGTATTATCTTTCTAACAACAAAGTTATAACAGTACAAAAATTCAATATGCTCATAGATGATTTAACTTTACCACTCCCCAGCATATTATACAATATGTCCACTATCTAGTTTTAGGAATATATGGATAAGTAGTAAAATTATAATTACCCTTTATTAAAGCATTATGAATTTTATAATTTAAAAATGCCTTACTACAACTGAATATCCAATATCAATACTAATAAATCCCGTTATGGTACACTATGACGTATGGTTTACATAATGTATTTTACAAAAAGCTTTGTGTATCCCGTTGTTCCAGGATCTTCTACAGTACAACCATATAAATAAATTATCATCTTTTTATCATTTCTATTATTTTTGGGTAATAAGTAGATTTATTGATTACTATATTACTCAATACCTCAAAATCTTGGGTTGAGCTCTACTCACATGTTTACTACTCAGATTGTAACAAAACGTCAAATTTAAATGTTTTATGGAATTGCTCTTGGGCATAGAATTCATCCAGGTAAGAAAATTATGAGTTTTTTTGAGATAAGATACTTTAAGTTGTGTGTTTTACTAATTATTACGTATTCAGTGGTTGGGCATTAGTGTACTTCGGATATCAAAGAAGAATTAACAATTTATCTTTTAATAAATATTTATAAAACCTATCTTAGTAGTTCTTTTACAGAATTACACCTCTCAGAGCTTATATGGATGTATTTCATTCTTCATAAAAACCAGGCTAATTACAAATTGGTGTCGAAAATATAATTAATTCACAACAGAAGTCCTCATCCACGAGAAAAGTCTATGATATTTCGTGTAAAGGCTAAATGCTAGTATTACATATTCGACCTGATACATAAAACTTGAATGGTTTTATTCAATACCAATGTTAAATATATTAAAACCTAAATACTAACGTGTTGTAAATAAAACATACAAATGCTCATAACTAAAACATTTTATATAAAAACCCAGTTCGTTTGAGTGAAATCGAGCGGAAAGATATACAGAAAAACAGAAATAAAATTTTTCCAGAACTTCGTGATATATTCTTCCCAAATGCTCAGCCAATAATTAAAACAACTATTTCTATTAAGTATTAATTCCTACAGTACGAATACGAACTGTATGAAATGTGGTATACCCGTACGAGCGTTGCAGATAAGCCAACCATGGAAACGACGAAGGAAACCAACTAGAGTTGGTTGGCTTTGAGAGGAAATTAAATCGCAAAAGGTAATTTCGTTTGTCAGCTTTGAGAAGTTAACAGTTTGGGCTGGAGTTTGACCTCGCCCGAGTTGAGCTAACATTGATCTCAGAGCCGGTCGTTTCCATTGTAAGGATCCATCTACATTTGACGTGTAGTTGCTGAAGTGTTCAATTTTTAATTACTTTTCATACAAAAACATTTTACTGGAGTGAACTATAAAATTTACATGATAGTTCCAAATCCGGCAACGGAACGTGGAATTGTAACTGGTAGTAGTTATGTAGTTATTTTAATGTGTATTTCGTAGAGGATTTTTACAAAAGCATAAGGATATAAAATAGTAATAAAAAATTTTACTAAGTATTTATACTTGCATCTGATGATGCCATCTTGTGTAATAAGGGTCTGATATGTTGTAATATGCATTTCAATAGCTGATACAAATATTATTAATTATCATTATTTAGTGAAGATAATTGCAAAAAATAGGGTTAAATTTATTTTCGTTTAATTTGTTAAAGAAATATTACCTAGATCAACTGCTTTCACAACTGATGCAACGGAAATTTATTATTATTTTAAGTTTCTCACTGGAGAAAAAATGTTTCTTTGTTTCTGATTGCTATGGATTTCCCCTTTCCAATAGGTCCACACAACTGTTTGCCAGACTCAAGTGTTAAATGGACTGTCAGTTAAGTGGTCTAAAGCCAAGGTCTACCAAGAGCTTTCTACATCTAACATTCAGGCTTATCTACCAATGTAAAATTTTGAAACAAATGTTGTTTTAACATTAATTTGTCTTATAGAACCTCGCATTTGGAAAAAAACTATTCTTTAAAGATTATAAATTATATGATAAAGTTTGTAAGGTTTCTAAGGTTGGTTTAGATTAAGGTTGTGAGATATTATAATATATTATGAGCAAGGGCTGTTGTGAGAGGATTAAAATAATAGGTTCGATTGGCAATACAACACCCTCAAATGAACCAACACATATTTTATTTGTAATAGCATCTCATTAGAGCATTATAAGAGCATCTCATTAAGAGCATTATATTGATTAAAATTTTATATAACAATGGATATCATCGACCAACATATTGAACACAAATTTAAATACCAATTATGTTTAATATTAAATTATTCATTACAATTTATGTTTAATTTATTTAACTATAACATTTATTAGACATTTTTGTAGTGTTGCAATAAATATGTGTTCATGAACTAACGTGAGAAAACTTTCTTTTAAATTATCTAAACATTTGTTTGCACTTTACACTTATCACGCCTAAAGATTTTCCACGCACACGAACACAAGCACTGGCACTCCCGAACGTCGCTTTTCGAATCCCGTCCTCGACTTCCTCCTCTCCCTCGTTGTGGTGGTTTTTTGATCTTGTTGCCCCTGCCAGCTCTCCAATGACCACACCTATCCCAAATCTCTCCATCATAATTGTTGAGTACCAATATTTCATATCAGCATGGCTATCCCTTACATCGTCGCATGATTTTTAGAAATAAACATTTCCGCTACTTAAACAAGCATTTCCTGTTTGTTCATCATCGGGGTCTGGGCGGAGGTGCGTATCCACTTACATCCGGAGGATGTTTGTGTCGAATTGTAATACAAGACTTCCTTTCCAGGAACTATCTGTACATTGATTCTATGAATATTGTTATACTAATAATTACGTATATCTTACTAGTTTTAAATATCAATAGAAAGTATAAAGATTTTAGAAGCGATATATTTAGAACAAAAGCCGTTAAATTATATATTATTTATTCTAGACATAACAAGGTTTTTTATAAATATTATTGCTGATTTAACACGCCCAGCAGTACATTGTTTAACTGCCACGTCAGATTTAACAATCTCCCTTGTGATTGGTGCACTAAATAAATTATTATTTTTACTCCCTATAAAAGTTAAGATAAAAGAAGTAAGTTTCTGTTACATATTCAATACATACTAATGCATAATTACAGAAAAAGATGTGGACCAATAGGATGGGCAACATTGAGGAAACTACCATACCGATCAGTCCACATCAGATCGTAGTATGTTATAGGTGGGAATTCATTTAGTGTCGTAATTTTACTCTTAAGATCCTGCTATTACGTAACCTCACTCTCCAATGCATTTTTCCACCTAAACTTCCCGCCAATTGCAATCTAGCCTCTCCTAACAATCTGTCCCAATATAAGCAGAGGAAAATTAATTTCGTTTGTAATGGCTCGCTTGTGTTATTTAATTTTTATCTAATATATTTATCAAGAAAATTTGATCACAGGTGACAATTCAAAGGCAATGGAAAAGGTGTGTCGAATAAAGGCAAAAACTACGAAAAATGGCAACGTACTGCGAGAAATGTCCGGGCCAACTTTACTTGTGCAGGAAATGTTTCAAAGAACACCAGAAATATATGAATTTAACTGCCAAGTCTTAGTTTTCTATTAAACTTTCTTATTTAATTCCATAGTTTTGATTTATAGAATTAGTTTTGTGTAAACTCCAAATAAATTAAAGGTAGCATACTCCATGATAAAATTATTTAATTAATTGTTTATTCCTCTCAAATTAAACTAATAATAAATAAAAATAATAATTAAGTAAATTATTTTGTTTTAGATGCGCAATTGATTTGAAATAATAAGAGTTAGTTTGTACAATAAATTCCTATCAAACTATAGTTATAAATACATTTTTAGTGTATCTTTAATACGTCGAATAGGATGCAAAATAATCAGATATTCAACAGATGATTTACGAAACAAAGCCCTGTTACAATAAGGCAATGTTCTACAGTTAACCTGCTCTATGTTCTACACAGTTAGTTCAACAAAAATACGCAAGAGTGCAGCATCAGAGTAGACCTGCCTCGAGTACAACAGCCTGTGCCACCATTGTTGCCGTACTTATAGGTACAGAGTCATGGCCGTAGGCTGACGTATTAATTGGTACTTCACGGTATCTAACGTATTAATACATTTTCTGGATAAATGGGAAAAAAGCAAACTAAGTGTTAGTTTATATTTCAGTACTAATCTGTTGTGTTAGTATTGTAATTTGGTCTCTCTATACATATAATATACAGAAAAAAGATAGAAAATATGATTTACCCTGAAATCACTTCAGGTTTTACAATACAAGTATTAGAAATTATTGTATTAATTCACTTTTAAATCATAATCTTTTATTGCACGTAAGGTTGTAATTTCTTTAACTGTGTATACCAATAAATATAAAATTATATTGAAAAATTAAAAATCTACTTGTACATTCTTTTTTCATAAGCTGTAGTAAGGTTTGTACTTTTTTATAAATGTACAGATTTACCTGTAAGTTTGATATCAGGTAGTTGGAGAGAAAAATTAATCTTGTACATTTCCATTTTTAGCTTTTATATTAGTCTCTAAATTGGGAATACTAATGTTTAAATATTTACATAATTGCTCTGACAAGCCTCAATGAGACAGACAATCCTTAAAGAGACAGACTAGTATACTTAGGAAACAAAAAGCAGTACAGGATGTTAGACCAAGAAATTTACATTTGTACATAAGTCAATAATCTGTGTAACTGAAATAAAACACACCACTTCGCTTAAACTGAACGTACTTATAAATCTCTTCAGTTTTGAATTTTCCTTTACCTAAAAAGCTACATATATGTTACATTAATAAAATAGTTCAACTCAACAATAATCAAAGACAGATACAGGTCCTGAATAGGGACACTTAATAATAGTAACATTTTTTTTTTAAATAGGGTTAGAATGTATATCCCAACAACACAAAAACAATCATTATATAACCATTTTTGTAGAAATAATCATAAAGTAAAGTTAATAGCTAGTTGATTATATTAGTCCCAATTACCATTGCTGAATATTTAACTCTTGTATTTCACATAAATAATACCTATTAAAGGTAAAATTTATGTTAAAAGGAGACATAAATATAATATACTTATAATAATAGCTACATGGGAAACCTAGATAGATTTTTAGTTACAACAATTTAATAATAAAATGACAATTACTTCTATTACATAATAATTATTATTTAATAATGTTTAATATTAATATGTATTATATAAATAAACAGAATAGTTATTTTGTAACTGTTTAACAATTCAAAAATGTTATTCAACACAGTTATTTGAACTAAACTTTGAAACGACACAAAGTTCTAAAGGGGAGACGAACGTCTTTGTGGTTCTGGCCCAGACACTCTCTGTTGTGCTTTCCTGCCAAAATATTTATTGCGTCTTCCATCATCTTTAAAAGAGAAATAAGTTTATCTCATAACCAAGGAAACTTTCATTAGTTTTTGGTTTTAAATTGCCATTTTATTACTTCTTGGTTTATAACCGAACACATTTAACAATGCGATTGTATAGGTTATCATATCTGATGTAATTATAATCTTATTTTTAAACGTGCACACAAAAGATAAATAAATTTCAAATTTAATTATTTAAATAAATATTTCTTGTCGACTAACAGTGATTTCTGTAAAATGCTGAAAATAAATGTGTAGTCTAGTGCTGTTAAAGAGTTTTAATACACTGGCCAACCTTTACAAGGAAAACAACTAAAACTTTCATGAATGAATATTGCAATAATATATTTACAGTAATATTTAACACTCAAATTATACGTTTAAACATTATATTAAAAATTTAAATATATAATATTTTACCCGCAGCTTATAATTTGTTTACAATTGCATGTTACAATTAAAACTCATTAGTTATGCATATTTTGAAAATTCAAACTTGACGGCTGTATTCAAACCTTACCCTTTCATTCACCAAATCCATAAATAACAAATCGGGTTACTTAATACATTTTTGGAGGTATCACTCAATTGTCGGATTTCAGATAAAAAATTATTCTCTCGAATCATTTTGTTATATGCCAAAGCAACACAAAGTGTAAGCACTGAACCGAATATAAATGTGTCGAGATAAATATATGTGATCTTAAAAAGATTATCGACAAATAATTCCAAATATTTTAGCGAAGTATAATCCAGCACTGCTGACGACTTTTTCTCAATTTAAATCCTTTTATGAATGGTATAGGTTTTGTGGTTGTAGGATTTAAATTTCCTTCAAGTTCCTGGACCGCAATATGTACAGAGGGTACTTAGCCTTACTCTAAAACATTATTTACAGGTTTGAACTTTGTTTGAAGTTAGTTATTTACGGTGGAAGATTGTAAAATAAACACGTTTTTTCGTACATGTGCCATTATTCAGTGATACAAAAAGTCAGTGACACTACGAATCGAGAAACGGAGCGACAATACTATTTAAATAGTTCATTTTCAATGAAAAAATTACCAATACTTTGCCATCTTCTTTTTACTCCCATAACAATAGCAATTTACTATTAGACTCTGTTAAATACTCAGTGGGTGATCGTTCGGTGTAGGCCTATACTGACCTGTATTCTTTCGTTTTGATTTAATTATTAGGATTTTGTTTTTATTAAGTATGTTTTAGATATAGGGTATACGGTGTTAACACACTATATGTTTGTTATAATTCTCGACTTACGCTTGCCACAAAGATCAGGTAATATTTCTTTTCATTTATCTAGATTGTGGTTTTTGTGAGGTTAATCCATCTGCGAGAGAAATCAGATTGTAGATCTTCAAACATAATGTTACTGATTTTGTTATCACTGAGCAATGGCAAATGGCATAAAAACCAATGTTACTTTCTAGATTGTGTTTTCTAGTTTAGGTTCCGATTAAAATTGTTAGATCATAATGCAGAGTGCAGTATACATCATTCTGACTTCTTTAATTCTTTCAGAACATTACTCTTGCCTCGTCCATGATTCCCAGAGTTGTGGTTAAATTTGTTTGATTTATAACTCTTTTTGTTTGCGCAAGCGATTCGATTTTATCCTGAAAAATTCCTTTCCTCAATAAAAATCAAATGTGTTTTATGCAATTTTTACGCAATATTCTTCCCAATCAAGTCTCAACAAGAAGAAAACTAACAGTTA
Organism: Homalodisca vitripennis; assembly: GCF_021130785.1. Lineage (NCBI taxonomy): Eukaryota > Metazoa > Arthropoda > Insecta > Hemiptera > Cicadellidae > Homalodisca > Homalodisca vitripennis. The sequence continues at coordinate 197,139,490 of NC_060207.1, forward strand.
AAATGGGTATATTAAATATACAACAAAGTAAATTAAATTAATAATGGATATTGGTTATTAATTCATATTTTAATATCAATAAACATAAGATACATCATTACGCATAAGCTTTACTATTTACTGAAACTATCTAATGTGTATATGTTCCCTTCGTGTTGAACAAGTAGATGTTTTTCCCCTATTAGGATAAGAATATGAAGAATTAGTCCTAAAAGGACCTTCCCCTGCCTCTGGATATATATATATATATATATATATATATATATATATATATATATATATATATGTATATAAATTTATATATTTATTGTTGTCATATAACGCTCCTGAAAATCCAGGTAGTTTCCCGGTTATAAGAGATTTATTGTTATCTAGAGTGATGTCTTATTATATTTGGGTCACACAGTTCACATTTGTCATTTTGGTACTTTAATGTTCAGTTAAACATGAGAGGTTACAATAATTTAATAGTGACATTTATTATCTATCATAACATACTAAAAAGTACATACAATTATTAGTAATTAAGTTCTTTCGTCTTAACAGTTTGTAATCGTATTTTTAACAGTGGTCAGTAAAACTTATAATGACGTTGAATTTGGTTTTTTTTAAGTATAAAATTTCTCACTCTCAATAAATAGTTGCTCAGTATCGTAACTCTGAAAATGATTATACAAAATAAACATCAACTGCATATATTTTGCTTTGTATTTAATAAAAACAAATATCCACCTACTTATGATTGTAAGTTAGTTAAAGCTAAAAGCTTTATACAATTTTAAAATACGGGATTGTTTTATGGTTAAATGTATATACCAAATGGTTGATAGCAAAACATATGTCAGTATAGTTAATCCTTCTCTACTGAAAATTATGTTTGTTTCTCCAGGCTTGTGTAAGCGTACATTCAAAGTTACGTGCTCGCTTATGTGTTGACGAATTTTGCTCAAAAAGTACCATTGAATCGCGGTAAATGAGTGATACTATTTTCTAAATATTTTATCTTACGAAAAGAGGCCACTTTCTTAAAAATCTTTCTTAATGATAGGTTCTTAAACTTCAAAATATCTCATCAAGTTCTTTATAAATATGTTTATTACTCGTCCTTATAAGTGTTAGAAACGGTGTTAATAAATAAAAAAAATGTGAAAGATACCTATAAGGTTCTTTATTGAATGATAACATCCACAAATTGTAGACTTAAATCTTTGAGACATTTGAGGAAGTATGAATACTACATAAGTCACGTGGCTTCCCGGCGTACCGACTACATGTTTCACTACATGTAGATGTACTAGATGACTAGATGTATCACTACATGTTTTACTCTATTATACAGGGTGGTTATAAATTATTGTACACATTTTAAGATTGAATAAATAAATAACCAATCAACTTAAAAACATGGAAATTGTTTTATTAAATAGCAAATTTAAAACAGTTTTAATACCAATGAAGGACAAAAAGATTACTGTTACTCATACTTTTACAAGGAAACTAAACTAATTCCACGTGCTCTCCGAGGTTTGCATGCAAAGTTTGTAGTCTAAATTCTACCTCACACCATGTGTTTCTGAGCATTGCTGGAGTTATGCTTCCAATAACCTCTCGAGCTCTATTCTTGAGTTCCTCAATATCTTGAACTTTTTTGGCGAAGACTCTGTCCTTGACATAGCCCCACAAAAAAAGTCTAAGGGTGTAATGTCTGGGGAACGAGGAGGCCAAGGAATTGGACCATCCCGTCCAATCCAACGACCAGGAAACGTGTCATTTAGGTAGTCACGTACTATCGTACCCCAGTGTGGAGGGGCACCAACTTGCTGCCAGTAAACATTTGGTTGTCTATGCTCAATTTGCGGTATTGCAAAAAGTTCAAGCATGTCGAGGTATACCTCTTTAGTGACTGTCGGTTCTGCGAAGAAAAAGGGTCCTATCACTTCATCTATAGCCAATGCACACCAAACGTTTATTTTAGGGCTGTCTCTTTCTTGTTCTCTATCATTATGAGGATTTTCAGTACCCCAAATCCTACAATTGTGTCTATTCACCTTACCAGAAACATGAAAGGTTGCTTCATCAGAAAAAAATACTTTTTTCAAGAAATTGCTTTCTCCAACGTTTATTGTTTGTTCTTCGAGGTCAAGTAATCTAACAGCAAAATCGTAGCGTCGAGGTTTATCGTTAGGTTTTAGTTCATGTAATAACTGAATTTTGTATGGATGGAGCTTAAGGTGTTTGTGCAAAATTTTTAAGACTGTTGATCGAGGTAATCCTAATTCCAAACTTGCACGCCGAGTAGACTTACCAGGGCTCCTCGTAAACAATTCTCTTACTTGATCAACAATAGCTTCAGAAACTGGAGGTCTACCAGCACCTTTTCTATGTTGGACAGTTCCCGTCTGTTCAAACTGCCTATACTGCGTTTTATACAATTGTTACTCGGAGGATTACGGCCATACTCTAAACGAAACCTTCTTTGAACAGTTATTACAGATCTTCTTTCATGAAACCAAAGAAAACACCTTGCTTTTTCTTGCACACTAGCCATTTTGATACTGAGGTTAGTTTAGTATTTGTTTAGTCAACTGTAATTAACAGCTGGTGTGGAAAGACCCATTGTTGACCAGCTGACTATGTCACAGCACAAGTCATTAAGAAGAATCATACCTTACACCCACAGTTTGTGACATTTTTACTTTCTTTTTATAACTACTTTTTATAATTATTGTAATGTGTACAATTATTAATTTTCAGTCAGTATATAAAACTGTTTTAAATTTACAATTTAATAAAACAATTCCCATGTTTTTAAGTTGATCGGTTATTTATTTATTCAATCTTAAAATGTGTACAATAATTTATAACCACCCTGTATATCCAATATATTTTACCCATCTTTAGTAATGTTGTAACACACATTCATTATTAATAGAAATATTAATAATGAATAAAATATTTGTTATTGATACAACATTAATAATTATATAGTTATATTAAGTTATATTACTGGTCGTGTATTTTTATATTAACATTTAATACGGTGACATAACTAAAATAGGATTTTTAAATGATTTTAATGATAGGTTTATTTTAAAACATATTTGTAAACTAACATAAAGATATAGAAACGCATTTAGGTTCTGAAGTATTTTTGATGGAAGATAAACTGTATTTATTCCTGTATTACTTATTTGTGTTCAAATTTGTTTTTAATATTTTAATTTTGATATGATACCATCATTCAGTATAAATTTGATAATTACAAAACATGGTAACATACAAAATAATTGTAATATTTTGAAGAAAAATAAGCAGTTGTCATCCACAGTTATTTGCTAGATTTAAAATCAATTTACGGTATAAGTCTGGTTTCTCAGTCATGAAATTCCCAAATGGTGTGTTCATATGTATATATTTTGCATTCAGTTATATTTGACCAGAGATATGCTTGTAAATATTAATACTAACGAATTATGAGATAAATTATGAAATTACGTGATTACCTTTTTAACGTTATGGTTAAAGCCAGTAGCATGTTCTTGACCCTTCTGGAGAAACATTTTTATTGTATTAATGAATGATTTTGGCATAAAGCTAATTAGTTTGTGGGCTTTTGCGGGTTTATGATCGTTGATTCTCTTTAAAAATTCAAACCTTTTTGGTTTTATGGTTAAAGCCAGTAGCACGTAGAAAAAATTTCTGGAGAAACATTTTTATTTCGTTAATCAATGTTTGGGCATAAAGCTAATTAGTTTTTGGTTGTTTTTGATCATTGATTTGATTTTTTTAGTTCGTAGTGAACATTTAGAAGATACCAACTTGCATGATTATCAACGTTTCGTGCATTTTAGTCATTGGGAATCATTTTAGATAGTTTATTTTAAAACTTATTTTACTTTGATATAATAGAAGAGTTTAGGTTTATAATTATTAACCTTTTATAATTAGGCTTTTAAACGCTTATCTAATTATCATTACGTCTGTCTGAAAAAAATGAAAGGTAAGATTTAATTATTTGAAGAAAAAAGTATAAATATTAGCTTTATAAAGTATAATTTTCATGTATTGGCTTATAGCATCAATACTCACTGTGCCTAGCGGGGAAATTCCGTTTCCTTTACAAAGTTAGTTTGAAATAAACAAATATCGTTAACCTAATGTTCTGCAACAGTTGATATGTCAATGAGCATGTACAAGCGCTTTTACCAAAGGCATGAATGGTTATGTTTCCGCATTAAACAAAGACGTGGAGATTGGAGGTCAAAGAGTTTCCGGAACTTCCTCACATCGCTGCTAGTAGCCGCCGGCCGGAAAGTTTCAAAGCCAAATCTTGCTAGTTATTACAGATACAACTGATGGAGCTCTTGAAAGTTATCCGTGTTTGTCCCTGCAGTCAACCTTTGTCATCAGTTAACTGATGTAAATACATTATTAACATTATTATATTACTATATGTGTATAGTGCAAAGTATTTAACTTTGAAACTATGAAAATCGATTGTTATTTCACGTTTCATTCGGTTTCGTCAATGTAAAAATTTATAAGTTATTTGTACTATAATTATTCCCGGTTTAAATGATTTTATTTTAGATATTTTTAAATTCATTAAATAATGCATAGACTACTTTGAAAGAATGTACAACTAGAGAAGTAAGAATTTATGTTACAGCCAACACGTTGCCACCAACAGAGCTTATGAATATCGTAAATAACCCATGAAAAACTACGTCCATACCTTAAGAAAACAGTAAGGAAAAGATATTGATATTGTAAAATATGTCCGTTGAGGTGATAATAAGCAATAACTCTCTGTAAAAACTACAACTACATATACGTTAAGAAATAAACCATAAAAGTTTATACGTTTTTATGATATCATATTTAGAAATGGGATATTTGTTTGAGTTTTTATTTGTTATGAAATAATAATTCACCTGATTTTTAAGTGTAAGATTGTTAAACAAACAACATGTTCTGACGTTTTTCTGTATTTAGGCAAGTTGTAAAATGTTTTGCAATGAAAAGCCACAAGAGCTCAACCCCTCTTCTCCGTTGTATACTACTCCTTCGTGGTATATTGGGCGAAACCTTTTCATAATCTATAAATGTCTATTCAAAAATGCGTAACTGCGTAATTGTTAGGTTCTTATTAATATATTCTATGTTACAGTCAACTTTGTGATAGATACATGTACAGTGACTGTGTCCTGTTGAAAACTACAGGGCTTAACACTGCCTACGTGAATGTGATGATAATTCTAAATAATACTAACGGGACATTAAAATACCGCCTTCCTTTCGTTATACGTATCCTTGTATGGTGTGATTGATAACAAGACTGTTGAACATATGCATCTAAAGGGGCAATGAGAACACCTCTGGATTACACCGGAAGGCTCCTGGGAAAGATAAGAGACCTCTCTTGTAAAACATGTATCTCTGTTTGTGAATTTATTCAAAAACAGTTTTGAACTTCTTTGTCACCGAATTTTTAGTACTCTATATTCCACGAGTCAAGTCTGATTTTAAAAGCAGAACTAAGCTGAATATGAAACGAAACTAAACACTAAATTTGAATTAAATCAACCCTCCCATCATAACATCGTATGTATAATTAAATATAGTTCAAACGCGATGATAAGTATGTCCATACGTTCAATTCAGTTTATAAAATTCATAATTAGGATGAAAAATATTTATTGGCCTGATCATTTGTTTACCATCCACAATTTATCTACAAATTCTTCTCTGAAAATTTACTGAAAAGTGTGCTCCACATCTTCTCGAGAAAAGGCAATCAGAAACTAAATAATTTCATTTTACCCACCCAGAATAAATTGTAATGAATGCCCGTATTTTATCTTGACTTGAATCTTTAAGGAAGAAGCTTTGGAACAAATACCCCTTGAGTATGTAAAGTATTGCCAATTATATAAATAAATACCGTGTTTTCTAAAATTTATCTCACAAACGCTCAGGTCACATCGAATACAGCATACTTCTATAGGTACTTGGTGAAAAATAATAGCCAATATTATCCCCTCTCATTTAAAAATTATAGTTGTTTTTTCAATAGGAAATTTTTATTCTTTTAACATTTTGTACCATAAAAATATACTAACGAATTCTAAATATAATATTCATATTTTAGTATATATTTAAGCCTAAAAGAAATGCACACGATTTAAAATAGTTTCAGATCTCTAATACCACGTAAAAAATAGGTTGTGAAATGAAAAATTTAGAATCTGGTAACAAAGTCAATGTATAGAAGCACAGCTCGAAATGAAGCTAACCGGAATAGAAGCGTGCGTATATAAATTGGAGACACATTAATTAACCACTCCTGTTTGTGTTGAGAGTTGTTTATGTACTTGGATCAGTCAGTTTCGAGAAAGGTTTACAGCAGAAACAAATACAAATAGCCTTCAACAGCGCCATCAGTTTTATCTGTAGTTAGGTACACGGACAGGAGTTGGCTTTGAAACTTTCCAGGCGGAGCGGCGGCTACTCGAAGTTATCTCATAGTGTTCCAGAAATTCCTTTATCTCCAATCATTATGTCTGCTGTGTTTTACACAAACATAAAGATACCTTTACTGTTGATAAATCCTCTTGAACATATTCTGACATAAATATCAAACGTCGGTGTAAAATACTAGTTACATATTAAGTTATATGTGACATACAAGGCCCACTTTTATAATACGTGCTAAAGAACCGCTATCGAGGAGACAAAAACACAATGTTAGGTACATGGTTAACAATGATGATTAGGTCCATGCTATTATTTTATCAAATCTAATATTAAGTTGTTTTGTTCGTTTTTTTATTGCCTGGAATTTCCTGGGGAATATATAAACAAATGTTATTTTTAACCTACATTCGGTGATTGTATGATGATAACTTTGATTGGATATTATACCATTATTGATCACTTCTAGTTCGCTTATACGTTCCAATTTAACCTGAAATGTCTACAGTAGAAATTAGTGTGTCACTTTAATCTGAGCAACCCTATGAATGTCTAGAGTGGAACTCTCTAAAATGTCAAGATATTGAAGTCCAAGGATAGATCGGTAATTCTAGTTTTCTGCGGAGGGTGAATATCAGTGTTGGTGGCACACCCTGAATGCAAAAGTCAGTTACTAGCCCGGAAATATCGTTATACTACTCTTGCCCGCTCTAGCTGGGCAGGAAACCTTCTTTCGAGATGATATGACTGAGTTATAGTGTTTTTTCGCTCCTCGCTCTTCATGAATTTCGAAAGTAGGCGGCCTCGCCCTCTCCCCACCATTACTTTCCTCTTTATCCTGTAACTCTGTAAGAAAGAGCAAAATTAATTTTTAAAGTAAGTCAAGAGGTTTTATAGCTTCTAGCCCTAATATAAAAAAATATTACAAAACCCTAGATAATGAAGTATCAAATTATTAAGTATTTCATATTGGGATTTCACTTGTTAAACATGTTTTTTCACCTATATATAAGGCATGAACGTTGATACCTGCAATTGAAGAACAATAGTGGTTGCCGACAGCAATGCATTATTTGAACGCCAGCAATAACAGTACGCATATTTAAGCTATATTTTTTATCAACTATAGCAGTTTTCGTAATCACATTTCAGTAATGTTTACTGAAACTTTTTATGACTAGATAATATATGAATAGAAATATAGATGGAATCATAGACTAGAAGTAATAGTTATTAAAATCTATATCAGAATAAAATACGGATATATTGCTGCCTACAGACACCATTTTATTTCTATTAGACATATTAACGATAATATTTTAAGGTGGACTATTGAATACGTTTTCAAAATTTGCGGTGAATTTCATAAACATTGGGTCATGTGTACCAATCATGTGGCTATTCAAAATTGTAAATTCATTCATATGGAATCGTGGCAATGTTATCTGTGAAAGATTTCAGAAAAGGCTATAACCATTTGGGTTGTTACATTTAAGCAATGACAATATGGTACATAATCGATCTGTATGTAGTTTACGAGCTAAACGTAAAATAAGTATATTTTATGCAAGTATACCTAAATATTTAGAACAAATTATATGTTGGTTATAGTTCTGATAATTAGAAAAGTTTAGTTGAACAAGAAATTTTTTTTTGACAAATATGTCTAAATAAAGAGTTCTAAATTAATAGTCACAATTTAAATATTTAACTGCCAATTACCACTACTCGCGATAAGGTCTGAAATTGGTTTACTATGAGAAAAAGAAATTTTAAGAATAAAATCAGATCTCGTGCATATAAAAGACAGGCTATAACTCCAACAAATGCAGCCATAAATCGGTGTGACAGCTGAGGAGACAAGAGACTAATGTGCTGAAAGATTCCCCCCAGACTGAGCGATGTGTGCTGTCCGTCCTCTACAAAGTGATCGAACTGCTTTTTCCGAACGTGTTGAATTTAACTACAAAACACAAACTAAAAGTTTCGTTTGTTAAAAATTTTGAATGGTTGTTTCTGCTTGTTACTATTTTTGACACAGACGTAAAATTGTTAATTGAGCTGTATGTATGTACTAGCACATAACCTTCTTCTTATTATACGCTAGCAATTCTTATAAAATATTTCGTGCATTTTTGAATAGATCCTACGGTTTCATTACTACTTTAACAATATGAAACTAATTTGGAGGAATTTAAGTTCGAAATTAATAGGTACTTATGATGTAATACGATAAGGTCCTATGATATTTTTGAAATAAAATTTGTCATACATCAAGCATAAAATATACAGTTTCTCAAACTATAGTTTGATATTTTACCCTGAGAAACAATATTTATAGACCTATATACAGTTTTGTTGGGTTGAAAACAGAAGTCCTATAAATTATATAGATATAAATATTTTTATTGAAAGTAAAAGAATAAAAACTAAAAAGAGATCAATAGTAATATACTTATAATATGCCAGGTTCCATCTGTTTATTACTACGTTGGTTTCCTACGTTATTTTTAAAATAATGTACACCAATGATCAAGTTAAAGAGAAATAATAATAATAATAAATGAATGGATATGATAAACACACAAATACACTATTATGTAGAAGTTGTAGGTAAAATTTACATAGTTTGAACTGAGGAGTCCACTACCGTTAAAAGTGTCTACTTCTGGACTTATGATCCACTTCGTATAAGGGGGTAGAGTGAAAAGTCCTAACTTCCAGCTGAGCCTTTCTCTTTAGTACATTGGTACCTACATCGGTTCGACGTACGTCAAACGGATTTCAAGATAATGTACAGGGAAGTCTGCGTAGATACGTAGACATAAACTCGAAAGGTACTTAGCCTACTGACCGACACACAGCCAAATCCAATGGAGAGACATCATCCAACATCAAACTGTATATTTCGTCTATTGAAATGAAGCTTTATGGAAAATGCCAAACCTAGGCAGTTAGATAGACTGACAGATAAATATAATACCTTTTTTGCACCATAAGTAAAATTCCATAAAAACTAAAAATGCGAATTTATTTAAACATTTACATACTTTAGTATTTAATTTCCTATATGGATAGAAGACGGATATTTACTGGGATAGTTACTGACAAAAATCCGCCAACGTTAAGTAAACAAGCAAATAATCCTGTAAAATAAACAAAACATCGATAACGCAAACTCCAAACGATAGATTTAATGATCCATCTATAAACTTAATTTAGTCTAAATAATAATATAAACTTTTATAAAACACAGGTGGCTTATTTATTTTTAATAGCTTATCTATTATTTATATCTAGTTTATCTATCTTTAGTTTTTGTTTTGAATGAAAGATTGTTAAAATAAAAGGATATTTTAGAACAAAATATATACCTGATTCATCAGTTATGGAATTATATTGGATCAACGTGATGAACAAACAGCGACGGTTCATGTATTTTTACATGCTATTTAAATAAGCTTAGATTTTATTACTCCACCTAAATCAATTTAAAAAAATCCAAATGTTAACGTGTCTTTAAAGCTATATATATTTATTAAGAATAAGTAAAATAAACTAGACCAATTGAATTGAAATTTTGTAGACATTCGTATGATGTATGGTTAATATAAGGGTGTCCAATTTTTTTGAAGCAAAGAGATAGAGCACCCCTAAAATTACACAAATAATCAAAAACATGCTATGCGATTCTTTTATAGTTTTAGATTAGTAATGTTCGTGTGATTTTCTTACTAAACTCTTGACTGTCATAAAGTTTTAGCCTAAAGAACCATAATAGATAAGATTATATCTCATTTTTTAAAACTATCTGGCTAGTAAATGTATCTGACAGATATAAATTTGTCACCTTATATATATATATATATATATATATATATATATACATATATATATATATATAGTATTTAAAAAAATATTATATTTTAAAAACGTTTAAGAAATTTTTTTCTAATGAAAATAAATAAAAACTATATAATAAAACGTATTATGTTTTCTTAGTCATAATAAAAAAATATCAGCTTTTAAAATTCTTATTAAATTTTTTCAGAAAAAGAGATTATTTTTTAGAGAGAGTGAGAGAGACTGAGAGGGGGGGGAGAACCCATAGTTTTAGATGGAGAGCAGCTCTTGGTAGAACTGGCCATAGTACACTCGACTGACAGTCCATTTAACACTTGAGCCTGACAAACAAGTGCGTTCGTTGACTCTATTGGAAAGGGAAAATCAATAGCTGTAACAAAGCTTTGTCTTACAGTAAGAAAGTTTTAAACATTTTTTTCACTATTTAATCATTGTTGTTTCAAGATACTGTTTAAATAAACTTTCTAACAGGTTTATTATAACAATGTTACTTAATAATTTCAACTGTTTTAATTATGCTTAGCATTTTTAGTTAATTTCTCTACATTACCTTTCACAAGATAACAATATTTAGTGTTTAAAAACTTTTGATTGGACTGGCAGGTATCCGTCGCATGAAAATAAAATATGCAATCATAAAAGACTAAACACTAAGATCACTGATATCGTATAATTTGACACAATATGTTTTATAGCTACCATATAAATTTTCTCTTTAAAATACAGTAAGTCGAAATATTGCAAAGTAATTTATAATTTTAACATATTTTGGCCCATTCTGGGGATCCATTTCCAGTCAGAAAAGTTTAGACAGAACCCGTTTTCTGGCGTTGGTATTATGTACGTTGAAATGCCTCTTGAAATACATTTATGGACAATTTTGAGCATATATTACTCTAAGATTACTGTTTAATGATAATATTTAAAACAAAGAAGAACAATACTATTATTTCTGAACTGTGGTAAACTGTTTTAGTTGAAATGAGTTATATACAGGTTGTTAATAAAGCTTCCGCACGAGCTTTGCGAACGATTACGAATTATTCCCGAACAATTACGAGTAAACAATAAAACTTGGTAGATAATTACTGCACCCACAGACCTACTTTTGAAGAACTAAAATTTGTTCATATCCAGGGGATGGGCCACAAGGAGCCAAAAAGAAATCTTAAATGATGGGCTGTTAAGCAGAGACTAATAAAGCAAACACTTAAGATTTGTAAAGTTCATTCAGTATAAAATTACGTATGCTTATAGTTGTAGGCTCTTTAAAATTATGTAAATATTGAACTATAGTTACGCTGAGTTATCAAAACTCTTTGTAGACCATCCTTTTTTTCTCTTAGGAGAAGAAGGAAATAGCACTTAGTCCTGTAAGAACATTTGCGCTGCTTCCGGAGTGACAGCATATTCAGAATGGGTAAGGTTAGGGAGTAGGGGTCGCCTCCCTTCGAGATTCATGAGGAAGAACTTGGGGACTACATCTCAAAGTCATGTCTCTCCGGAAGAAGGGAAGGCCAGCTCTAAACCATTCCCTCCAGTCAAAGTCAGGGGGTGGCACACCTTTGTTGAGGCTAGCAAGCTCTGAGGTTAGGGGTCAAACCCCACCAACTCCCACAGTAGACTAGACCTATCGAATTGCCCATGACCCCCAGAATCTCGACATTTGCTGTTAGTGATGTGCCGCTCCTGGACATCCATAAGGTTGCCCAGATTTAAGTGACACATCGGTTGTTCCTGTCTCCAATGGTGGGTTCAACTAGAAGGCATAAACCAGCCAGAAGTGATCCCTGCTGGGTAGACCATTCTTCATTGGATGTCAAAAGTCACGAACTGCCTTAAAAACTATTTTAAGTTTCAATATTCTTTTACTTTCACAACTTGATCCAAGACACGAGTATTAAACCACTAAAAGGACCTATATTGTAAATGTTTAAAATTTCAACCAGCGTATTTTGTTAAGAGTGAGTCCTTTGACGTATTTGTGGATTTTATTAGTGACTTAATTAACACACGGTATATTACTCACATTATAATTGTCCAGGCATAGCATTTAAAACAGTTACTTACAGTTTCTAAAAATTATGTTACGGGTAATCAATGGATTTTTCATGCGAATGCCCAATCTAAAAACACTATATTGTTTGAGAGTTGCATATGGGTACAACTTTGTACTCGTACTGGGAGATATGTATAGGACATGTGTTTTACCAAAGTATTTACACTGTACTCGTACATCTCGTTGCCTTAAGTGAACGCTATAATGCTGATTTTTTATGTGGATAACAACAAAACATCTATTTCCGTAGTAAATTTGAAAGGTGTTTATAGTAAAACATATAATGCTAGGTGTGTTAATTTAATACTACCAATAAAAACTAATTATAGATGTGTCATTGTAATCAATATGAATTAATCGATTGAGAAAAGGTTATAGTGTAGAATACTAGAGAACATGTCAACATTTTGCACATCGTTATATTTCGTCTTTAGTACCTGAACTATTTTCCAAAAATTCAAAGGACAAATTCTATTGGCATACCAGTATTGCGCAGAATATTTTGTAATGCTGTTGTTCTTGTAGTGTAGAGCTAGATCTTAATGAAAAAAAATCTTACTATACTTTTAGCGAGTTTTAAGTGAGAACCAACAGGTAGGCTACAAATCAATATTTTTATACCAATAGGTAGTGTGTAATAAATCACTACTTTTACTTGTGCCTGATAAGCCAATCGATGTGAGGCACGAGGAAAGTGAGCGGAGCTGGTTGGCTTTGAGAGAAAATTAAATCGCAAAAGGTAATTTCGTTTGTCAGCTTTGAGAAGTTAACAGTTTGGTCAGGAGTTTGACCTCGCTCGAGTTGAGCTAACATTGCTCTCATTGAAGATCGTTTCACTAGTGAGGATGCACCTTTGACATTTAGTTGATTAACTTTATGTTCTGTTATAACAATACTATACGAAGTATCGATGCCAAATATATATCCTTCAAATATTTATGCTCTAACATTGCTCTCAGAGAAGATCGTTTCACTAGTGAGGATGCACCTTTGACATTTAATTGATTAACTTTATGTTCTGTTATAACAATACTATACGAAGTATTGATGGCAAATATATATCCTTCAAATATTTATGTTCTAACATTGCTCTCAGAGACGATCGTTTCACTAGTGAGGATGCACCTTTGACATTTAGTTGATTAGCTTTATGTTCTGTTATAACAATACTATACGAAGTATCGATGCCAAAATATATATCCTTCAAATATTTATGCTCTAACATTGCTCTCAGAGACGATCGTTTCACTAGTGAGGATGCACCTTTGACATTTAATTGATTAACTTTATGTTCTCTTATAACATTACTATACGAAGTATTGATGGCAAATATATAAATATCCTTCAAATATTTATGTTCTAACATTGCTCTCAGAGACGATCGTTTCACTAGTGAGGATGCACCTTTGACATTTAGTTGATTAACTTTATGTTCTCTTATAACATTACTATACGAAGTATTGATGGCAAATATATATATATATATATATCCTTCAAATATTTATGTTCTAACATTGCTCTCAGAGACGATCGTTTCACTAGTGAGGATGCACCTTTGACATTTAGTTGATTAACTTTATGTTCTGTTATAACAATACTATTCGATGTATTAATGGCAACTATATATCCTTGGAATATTTATGTTGTAACATTGCATATTATTATTTTGGATTTAAAATTCATTAAAAATGTACGTTAAGCATAACAATAAGAACAAAAAGGAGTTAGTATTATATGCAGTGTAGGTATGGGTAATCCATGTGTTTGAGTAATACAAAGGGACATGGCAATTTGAGGTCAAAGAGTTTCCGGAACAGTCTCATTGCGAGTTGCCCACCCCCCACCTGACCGGCCGGAAATTTTCAAAGCCAACTCTTACCAGTAACTACAAATAAACCTGATAGGACTGTTGGAGGCTATATATGTTTGTCTCTGCAGTGATCCTTTGACTCAACTGACTGATCTAAGTGCATAATCAACACAGTTGCTTGCGTCTATATTACATGATAACCGGTAAAACTGTAGTTCAAGATTTTTTCTCAAGCTTTTAGAGTCTTCTATCTATTAAGGCTATTATAAATTTTAAACTTTGACAAATTTGTCACACAATTCTTTCAAGGCTTTCTCTGAAGCTATTCTTTGAAGATTCTTAGAAATTTTGTATAGACAAATATTTCCTTAAGTATCAGAAGTGCAAACAGTTTCGCAATAAAATACCTTGATTTAAAATAACATTAATGACTGAAAAGTTGATAGTATTATAAAAATTTCCAGAGAAAAAAATTACATTAATGGAAAATCAAAAATCCAACTTAACACAGTGACTTTACACTGTAGTAGATTAATGCATATATATATATATATATATATATATATATATATATATATATATATATAAATATATATGTATATATGAGTTTGTTGCATGATCATGATATATATATATATATATATATATATATATATATATATATATATATATATACTCAAATTATTAAATTTGTATAAATGGCAATAGCCGAATTTATTTAAATTTCAATAAGCATTGAATAACAAAAAGTACTTATATATTAAACGAGAGTCATACACTCGACACATGAGTCGTATACTCATCTATACTCTACAATGCTTTTGAAATTAACACAGCTTTTAAATGTACAGTTTTAAATGTAAACATCGTACCACTTTTTATTTTTTTGCCAATTGTTTGACAAATTGAACATGTGTCTAAGAAGGCAAGCGCTCGTAAGCTACTATTCTGTGTCTCCAAGTTTGATAGTTTTCCCCCTGCCCCTACTTTCATGTCACTGCATCCGAAATTAATGCACTTTGTCTTGAAGGAAATAATAGTTATAAAATGTAAAGGAAGGGCATTGTCAACAGCTTCCGGTTTTTGATTGCGAGGCTGTACCACTCTCTTATTTGAAGTTATGCAGTTATTGTGATAGCATAGCAATGTTTTGAAGACTATATCCATATGAATACAAATGTATGTTAGCACAACCACTAACAAATCTACACCGTAGAACAGATTTCAGTGGATTTGTCCACAATATCTGTCATCAACCGCTGAATTGAGCAGTATTCGGATAATTGTGTTAGTAAATTTTGCCTGATTACAAATTTTGCACAAACGCTGTCCGTACTACATTCCCCTGTTTACTCTTGATCAAGGTGCATTTCAGAAAATTTAGTTGAGTAGACTTCTTTAATCTTGGATTCAACCAAAATAACTGTTGGACTAAAAGTTGAATCTGTCTGACGCAGAAAAAATTTAATATAAGTTAGAATATTTATTTTATTTAGATTTAGCTCGTTGAAATTATGAAATTTCCAGTTGACCTCACTAAATGTCACCATTTCAGGTTCTGTGTTTGATTTTATGTTGAAACAGACAGTCGTGGCATTTGCATACTTGAAAATTTGCCTGTGACGCAGTGATGAGCCAATGTTATTGATGAACACACAAAAAAGTAGTTGGCTGATAGGACATACTGTTTTCTATTACTAGGATATGACTTAAGGGGCACTCCCCGTGTCCCGTGATGTTTCAGTATCTCCGTATATGAAATAGGGTGCTATGATCAACGCAGTCGAATGCTTTCGATAAATCAATAAAAACACTAAGAATCTCATTGATTTTCAAGTCACTCCAATTGACATTGGTGGTGGTGCCTAACGTACGACCCTACATCAATTGTCGACTTTCCACTTTGGAATAGAAACTGGCTTCATGATAGTGAATTGTGTTTTAACAAGCAGAATGAAACAAGTAATACATATATACTTTCGAAACATGCTCAGTTCAATTAAAAGATTTGGATTTAATTTAATTAAAGAATGTTAATACCTCAAACGCTGGTTTTTTGTTCCACTTGAACAATGTACCGCCAATATAAAGTTATTAAAGACAATAAAATAATATTTGAACAATTTGAAACTTGGAATAAAGGGTTTTTAACTCATTTCTCATAACATCAGTGAATATTTAACTGAATTTGTATACTAAAAGATCTGTCGTATGAAATTAAACAACATAAGTTAGGAACACTTTTTAAAAATAATTACAGTACGAAAAGCAACTCATGCCTAAATTAGGTAATTTATCACACCAGTGTTTGCACACCAAGACTTGCACTTTTATGGAATGTTTTAATAGTTTAAGCACACGTAGGGCTGCATATACAACCCATATTAAATCAGGCTTACATTGCTGAACTGAACGTCAACTATACTGCCTAGAACATTAACTTTGTTAAAGTGCATTTTATGTGTCATATTTCACAGGATAACGTGTAGAATAAATTTTATCATATAAAAATGCATTTTTTACGTATCATTATGTTTTTAATTAGCCTCTATAAAGATTAATTATCATAATATTACTTTATTTATAATTGAAATCATAAAAATTTTGTTTTTTATGTACACAAAATATAAAAAATGCAACAGTACTTCACATTGCGTACCATGGAACGCATGCAAATTTCTATGCATATAGCTTATTTTATTCTCAGGTGGATAGTGGGAACCCCATTTTAGATTTTAGTCTAAATGAACTCCTAGAAACTTAGCGCAATGTGAACTGTTAAGGGTAACTGTGTACAAAGTAAAGTAGCTTTAGTACACAAAAAATTCCACCTACATTTAATAAATAACAGCTTTTTAATCGTAGTGTATAAAAATTAGATTTAAACTCATTCCAGGAAAAAAATAATGACAATAGCAGTGAATTTAAACAACAAACATTACATAATAAATTAAAAAGTAGGTAACAGTCAAAATACTTTCTTTTTCTGTTTTGACTAAAAAGCTGTTGCATTTCGTTTCTGAGATGAAAGCGGATTGTGCCTGGAATATTCGACGATAAATTTCAACATACAGTAATTTTATCTGAAAGATGACGACAATGGTTAGCCGTTCGTCGACAGGCGCAGTACCCCTCCAGGATCGTGAGTATAGTCCCATATGTCCAATGTTAATTTCAGAACTCGTCCTGACCTTATTCGTATGATTATGTTGTCATTTTTCATTGTATTTTAATTAATTTTATCAACAATTTCCTAATTTAAAAATCAAATTTTTGATCACTGGATTCACTTATTACATGCATCAGATTCAATATACTTTTTTTCATAAAATTACCTCCTTTAGGTTCGTCAGGAGGTCGTTTTGAAATTTTAATTGATTGTCACTGATTGGAGCGGTTCCTAGGAGCCTAATTTGAAACTACTTGAGAAACTCACCAGATTATTTATGGCCCTAGAATTCAAATATCTTAAATGTACCTTTTTCAAACTATATTGCATTAGCTGTATTTCACTATATATATATATATATATATATATATATATATATATATATATATATATATATATATATATATAGTGAAATAATAATAACAAATATGTCGTGAGGACTTTGAAAATATTCAATACATTATAATTACATCAAGTTAACAAACCATGAAGAACTTGACAACATTATCGTTGATTTATGACCGATAAGGGATTGAAGTGTGGTACTCCGCACTCAGTTCCTTTATACAGGAGAGAAGCACGGAAGGCACGCACACATGCTGGGGTTGACAACTACGGGTCGCGGAGCGGTGGCCGTCGGGGTCATGTAAAATGGCCCCCGCCCGCCACCGCGCCACTCTGTAGCCTCGCTTGAATATAAAGGCTTATTCTGAACTCTAGGATGGTTTGGCACAGTGGTGTCCGTGCTATCACGACAGCCCTAGAGTGGTGTTCTACGAGCGGACGAACGGCCGCCAGTAGTGATCTCTGAAAATTACAATGTGGAGAGTGTGTCCTGTGTACTCATGTGTTGTTTAGTCTATCTATTATTTAGTCTTATTATAAACGGTGACAGAGAACGGGTGTTATGATGTGGTACATATAATTACAATTTCATTGTGTTAATTTGTAGTTTTTACTATATTGATATTGTCGGCAACCGTGTGCGACTTTTATAAACTGTAAAAATTGGTTTACTATTTAAATATTGGAAACAAAAGAAAAGAAATCACAATTTGTATTAGATTTTCAGCAAATTAATACACCTGGTTAGCTATGTTTAGTGCAGATCTGATAGAATTATTACCCATATCAACTAGTAACACCCTTAATTGAGTCAGTTGTACAGTTTAAAAAAGAGCGTGTTCATCAAGATGTATTCACCTTAAACAAAGTTTGATTACAAGCAGTCTGTTTATTTTTAGACTACAACAGAAGAAGAGATCAAGCTAGCTCGAGATCGAGGTGATGTGGGCCATGACAACATAACCTTGCTAAATGCAGTTGCTGATGGCCGCTGGTTTAAGAAATCATATCGCACAGTCTACAACGCCTTATTTGAAGTACTAGGTATTAAATTATCTTTAATAATTAGTAAATTTTATTCTAGTTCTTACTTATTACGAGATAAATGAAAACGTTTTTAGAACAGTTTCGCAACAATTTCTGGATGGCTATTATTTAAATAGTTTTTGTTATAGCCCGAAATTGACTTCCCTGGAGACATTAGAAAACTGAAACCTATATATCACTTAACGAGTGGTAAACACGTATACATTATAATACTAATTTTACAGTTTTGAAGTTTGTTATATTTTATCAAACACATTTATTGCTATTGATCCATTCATTCTGAATGAGTTCAATAATTCGTTTTTAATAATTTACTTGTTTCATTTTAGGCGACCATTATTGGTTCATACAAAGAAAGTACTCTACTTTGGAGTAAATAACAATTATTACTGTGTAACCTGCGCACCTATGGAGTTGGTCAGTCGACAACAAAACCTTTACTGGATGGAGCGCCCCCTTAAAGCGACAGCGTCAATGGCTGCAGGGTAGAGCCGCAGTGTGCGGTAAATATCGTGCTGTTGACAGCCTGCGCCGGGTAGGTGGAGTCAAGAAGCGCGTGCGCGGATTACGATATTGAAATCTGAGTGTGTAATTCCAAGAATTGCACCTTATTGTTGATAACAAGGATATCGGTATCTGCCATAACCACTACTTATGATTAGTTCAGAGATAATTGGTAACGAAAGATGGGCGCACAGAATGATGTAAAAACTAATATTTACCCATAAAGCTCTGTTAACACTAATTGAAAATCGTTATTATTAATTACAATTAAGAGAAGGATGTGGAGCAATGCTTTCATATCCGACCGGTTCTACCACTCACCTCTGCAGCACAAGAGTGGGCCAAATCTTGTCGTTGAATTTTAAACTTAACTTAAACGACTTAACTCTATTTTTTTACTGCACGAAAATCTATTTCTAAGTATGCTAAAATGTTTTACAACTACTATGCTCATATGTTAAAATCTCATATAGTGGTTCTATGGTTGTTTAAAAGGTTATTTATTCAGCAATTTTCTGGTTGCCATCACGGATGTTGATGAGATCGATGTAAAACAATTAGGTATCACTCAGTCAAATCCACAGAGTGATATGGTTTATCATAGAACAGAGTTTTGTTAATGAATAAATGTAACGTGCGAACTTCATGTCTATATGTCAGTTTGCTCGATGAGATCGATGTAAAACAATTAGGTATCACTCAGTCAAATCCACAGAGTGATATGGTTTATCATAGAACAGAGTTTTGTTAATGAATAAATGTAACGTGCGAACTTCATGTCTATATATCAGTTTGCTCGATGAGATCGATGTAAAACAGTTAGGTATCACTCAGTCAAATCCACAGAGTGATATGGTTTATCATAGAACATAGTTTTGTTAATATATAAATGTAACGTGCGAACTTCATGTCTATATGTCAGTTTGCTCGATGAGATCGATGTAAAACAATTAGGTATCACCCAGTCAAATCCACAGAGTGATATGGTTTATCATAGAACATAGTTTTGTTAATATATAAATGTAACATGCGAACTTCATGTCTATATGTCAGTTTGCTTTCGAGATATCGTGTAGACAAAAATACTGTAGTATTTGACAGATTTAAACCTTTTCAAGCTAGTGATTATCTACAGATTTCAACTTTACGTTCAATATTAAAAATAAAAAATATACTGTTGGTCAGACAAATATATATTACGTTTTACAAGAAGGGATTAAGTAATAAATCGGAAAGCTTAAAAATAAACAGGCTAACCGTTATTTCCACAATTTCGAAAATAAAATATCATAAAGCCATACATGAATGTTATCAAAAGTTGTGATACATTTTATTTATTCGACAATGCACAATTTCACAATGATTTTTAATATTAACTAACTAAAAATAAGGCAATTAGAAAAACTGCAATTCATCTTTTTTTGAAATTAAGAATATAACCAAAATTGATGTAATATATAAAAATAGCAAAATGGCTACATAAATAAATATGTGTAGCAATAATAAAAAGTAAGTAATAAAAATATTAGTTATAACAATAAGATTAATTAAGGATCTAGGGGTTAGGCTAAACCTTAGTTCTAGTGATTCCCAAAAAACTGGGAAAGAACTTTCCGAAGGGTGACACTGTCTCTAGTGCCACTTGATACCAGTTGTGGATCAAAATCCAATATATGGATAGGCTCGGATGAACGCTTATTAAGGGTTCTGCATGAGGTTTCCCTGTCAAAAGAACCCCAGGGACTAGGTCAATGCCCATTGTGGACTTGCCTCTCTGCGGTTGCCCTGGGCGCCGCGCAGTAGTGTTGCTTGGTCCGCTTTTAGACGGAAGAATTTCGTCTTGGCCCTTATACAGTGACTCTGGTTCAATTAAGTTCAATATATAGGATAACTTAGAGATAGGATCTCTTGTTGATATTTTATTTAATAAGAGTGCCAGATGAATAGAAGTACATAACTATTTTTACATTGAAACTTCAACAGACTACACATGGGTTTAATGCAAAATGTCGCATTACAGCATCAGTGGTCATCCCGCAGATCTGGACTAGTAATCGGTTCAGCTTGGATCTGTTTGTGTTTCGGCTCAGAAGCCGGTCATAATTGGACGCTGGTTGACTAAACCGATCAACATCGACCCCCTTATTAAATTTACATTCTAATACAACGTTGTATCGCAAATCCTATCAAACAGTTGTCAAACGTAATTCTTATCTTTTTATTAATAATTTTTGAACCCATAGCCCGATTCGTTCTCGAAATATCATTCTGTGGATGATAAATTACCCATATTGAACTCAATGTAACATATAGATAAATTACGGATCGAGTATGCAGATCTATATAATTTTTTTCTATTTAGTTAGTTTCCTGACTTACATACTTCACTGAAGTTCAGTGAAATTCCGTAGACGGGTAAGTTTAATCATCGAAGTCAATGTTGCGTATGTAGAGTATATTAAGGGTTTATAAAAAAAAAAGTTAAAATCCTTCTCAGAAGGGTTCACTTCTGGCTGGTTTATACCTATCCAATTGAACCCAAAATGGGTACAGCAAAAACCAATGTGTCACTTATATCTGGGCAACCTTATGTGTCCAGGAGCGGCATATCACTAACTACAAATGTCGAGATTCTGGGGATGCAAGGTTAATTTGATTGGTCTAGTCTACTGCGGGAGATTGCAGTTGGATTTCGTGGGGTTTTTTTCCCTAAAAGTCAAAGTTTCTTGCTAGCCTAGACATAAGGGTGTGCCACCCCTTGCTGCTTTGACTAGAGAGGCTGGTTCAGAGCTGGATTGTCCCTCTTCCTGGGGGAAATGACTTGAGATTAGTGCCCTTAAGCTTTTCCTCATGAATCTCGATAGGAGGCAGCCCATACTCCAATCTTACCCATCCAGAAAATCCTGTCACTCAGGAACCAGCGCAAAGGTCCTTATAGTACTAAGAGCCATTTTCTAAGCATCTTATCCTAAGAGATCAACAAAAAAGTTAATATCCAGAGTTCAATTTTTTTTCGAGATATCTTACCTAACATACACACATACATGCACAAGGATACACAAGCAGAAAGAACACAAATTCTAACAGGTACTAAAGCAATAAAAAAGTATTGCAAAATTACACGCCCATAGCTCATTCAGTACACAAGATGTTCTGGAGAAGGTTAGCAGTTGCTGAAGTTTATCGAAATAGCATTGAAATCAATGCCCTATTGATACATTTGATATATAAAAAATACAAAATAATTGAATCGTAAAAACATCTCTTACATTACCACATTTTCACTACTGTGATATCGTGATGAGTAACTCAAGGGTGCTCAGAACTACTGTATTAAATTTATTTTTAATTTCAGACGTAATGAGCACGCTACACAACACTTTCAGTGATTTTCCCCCATAACTTCATCAACTAAGAAAATTCGACATACTATCTATTCTACATTTAATTATCAAAACCAGATATCATGTTTAAATGTCCGATCATTTAAATTTTATCTCTTATATTAGTGAACGACCTACAAGAAGGGGTCCAAGTTACTGTCAATTCCAATTTATCGTTAAAAATTTTTAATACGTCCTTTACTGTTTAGGCTGGTTACCTTTGGAACGCTCTCCGAAGATATCAGATGTATTGCACCGTGCTCGGTTCTGGTTGGGGGTCAGAGGCTTGCTGCTGCGGGGCCTGTGACGCTGACAGATGCTGCTGCTTGTTGCAGTCTTGTGGTGAATCGGTGTGTTAGAGTCATTGAAAGTGTTTTTGCTTCTTGCATTTCATTTGGAGATTTTATTTTATTTATCATAATAAGTTTTTCTTTTGTATTTTAAGTTTTGAATTCATTTCAATCTATAGATTTTTACTTTAAGTTCATTTCATTTTATATTGGTTAAGAATTTTTATTTTATATTTAAAGAATAAGTTAATAATTTACAACAGATGTATATAACTATTGTGAATGTACTGCATATAATATGAGGTTGAATGGTAGAGAGTGTTTGATAGCCTTACCTTTGACTCTTTAATACAAGTATTTTTCATTCATTCATTCAATGTCAAAGTCTTTGTTTAGGTAAAAATAACATGTACCCAATTAAAAGTACTACTACTTATGATTCTTAGAAAATGTTATGTGTACAATATACTTAATATATAAAATATTAACATAAATAAAACTTAATAAGTGAAATTGCATGGTACTACAACCAAACGAATTTAACTTTAATAATATATTAATTTTTATAACAATCTCAGGAGAAGATATAGTACTCGATGGGGAAAGATCTGCCTCTTCACATTGCCACTTAGTCCCCAGTGCTGATTGCAACAGTAACGGGCCAATATCCTGAGCTCAGGCGATAAAATTCCCTCACTTAACCGCTGGCCACTTTGAGACCTGATTTATGGAAAGCAGATGTAATTTACATCCGCTATTCGTTTTGAGTTCGCTACACGAACATTTAAATTGTATGTTCTTAATTCCTTTCCAGAACTTTGTACTTTAAACAATGTAGTCATGACTAATAACATATCTTCTTAGTTTTCTACAAACACTTTCCTCTCCTTCATGTATAAAAAGATATATTTTCTGTCTAATTATCTGCCCTGCGTATATCTCAAGAATTAAAGTACCAATAGAACTAATTTCTAAGTCTAGCTAATTAGGAATATTAGATTACTAGTTTATATTTTCCTTAAACACTTTAAATTTAAAGGCAAATATATTGTACTATATTTTAGTAGTACATATTGTTCTCAAACTATACGATGAATAACGAAAATATTCTTTAAATCAGAATTACTTAAATAAAATTTTTTGTACTTAACAGCAGTTAAAAATCAATATTAATGAGAAAAAGTTTGTATTTCAGGAACACTACAGGCTGTCCAAATCAAAGGGTTTCAACGCTGTCATACGGCTTGATCGTAAAAAACCAACTCTGGCCTGTAACTAAAGATACCTATGATAATTTGTTGCAGGCTAACTGTGTAATTTTTTCTCTGTAAGGATTGCTTTTCATTTTCATACAAATTCCTGACATAAATACTCGATAAAATTTAAACATCACCTTGTAATGTATAATACTAGTATTTCACATGCAATAAAGAACTATTTTTGTATCAAAAGATTAGTCAACTTCATAGGAAATGTTTTCAAGTACATCAGTATTTGTGTCGGACGTTGCTGTCTCTGACCACTTTGCGTAGAAGGTCATCGTCAGGTATTACGTACCTGATGCTCAAAACGTACGTTCGAATCAACAAGATCCGTCATCCAAAGAAACTCCAATAATCCACGTACAGGCTCAAATCCATTGTCATCTATGGATTTGGAATTTCCACATTTATTACAGGAATTAAAGTTAAAACATTGTAACGCAAACGGCATATCAGTAACCTAACAGTATACCTAATAGGATCAAACTAATACATTTTTCCTTTCAAAAAGGAATTTTCCATCCATTCTGAAAAAAGCCAAAATAATCCCTGTGATCATGAAAAACGAACATTGCCTAGCTAACAATTTGTCTCATTGTGATCCTTCCTGTACTCAGCAAAATGTTTGAGACGGTCATTCTAACGAAATTCTTTTGGATACATATGCAATTCTGAGTACCCAACAATTTTATTCTGAATAAAACGTCAACTATTGATGAAAGTAACTAATATCGTAGATGTCTTAGTCGATGTGTTGAGGGGGGCGACAACAAGTGCTTAGCACTCTCCTAGAATTCTCAACGGCTTTTACTATGTACATCATGAGAACTGCTCCACCAGTTAGAGACTTGAGGGGATTTGTGGTTAGTCGTAGTATAGGCTCTTGCCATATTTAAATGACAGAGATCAGCGTGAACGCCCTGCCAGAAAAAACTTTAATACATTACGGAGTCCCTCAGGGATCAATTCTTGGTACTATTTCTTATTTACGTTACTAATTTGAACTGATCGATCTGTTATAGAGGAAAAATTGAATGAGCTAACGAGAGGGCTCTCTGTATGTCATGTAAAACAACTCAAGATTTATCAATAAAATCGTTTGCGGAACGTTTGGAAAGTTCGTGTATCCAAAACCATTTTAAAACGACTAAAACTTAAATAATTCAAGCTCCTCTTTCATTACATCTAGTACTAGACAACAGGAACATGAATTGAGACCAACTGTGTTTATAGATTACGTTTATTCAAAGAAAACAATTTCCACCATTTTTTGGGAATGCACATTGATTTTTGGCTAAACTGGAACAATCAAACTAATACCATGTGTGATAAAGTTTCCTCAGGCATTTATGCTTTCCGTAATTTGGCAAAGTATTGCTCCCTTGATATCTAAAAATGGAATATTTTGCTTTGTTTTACTCAAATCTGTCATATGATAGCCGTTTATGAGGATGTTGTGCCAAATACAGACTGGAAAGTGTGTTTAGACAACAAAAAAGGAAGTTCGCATCATGCTCAAACTAACCTTTAGAGAGCCCTGCCAAGATACGTTCAGGGAACTGAATCTGCTTACTTTACCTTACCTCTATGTACTAGAGGTGGTTAGGTATTGCTGGACCAAGTGTACTGTTGTACAAGGCCGAGAAATCCACCAGCATGGAACGAGACGCATGGACAACGTCGGAGTACATCAGCACAGGATGGCAGTTGCACATTTGCCGCAAGTTGGTGTTAAGTTAATTAATAAACTCCCTCAATGCATTAAATGAACAGAAAATCTCAATCACATTCGAGCCATCAGGTGGAAAATGCGTTTTACTCGGTTAATGAGTTCAAGGAGAATCGCTGGAATTAATAATTGACATTGACCTAAAATAAGCCAAATTTCGGATCTGGTGTATAATAAAAAACATAAAACCTTTCTGTTAACCACTATGCAAACGTGGAATGTTATAATTGTTACTTAGAATTGTTTTATTTTATTAAAGTTTTATTTTATACCTTCATATATGATTGTAATGTTATATTTGTACAGAAATTATCACAGAATTCAAGAACTGAATGCGTAAATATAAAATCTAATTCAGTAAGTGGTGTGTATACATTTAATATCTTACATTCGTAAACAAGTGTCATTAAATGGTGACTATTTTATACAATTGCTCCAAATATAAGGTTTATTTATTCTTATTATTTTAATGTTTTATTTTTAGGAAAATTCATATATAGTTTAAAATGGTGGGACAATTCAGTCTCTTGAGCATGGTTTAGATAGCATGTTCCAAAAACGTTAGTGAATTGTTGTTTGCTCTAAGAATGTTTAAATTTTCTTTGAGCACCCAAGTACCGGGAGGAATTAAGGACCAGTCACAGCGTACATCCAGGCTAATGTTATACACAACACCGCTCACAGTGATCAACCGGAGCCATAGTAAGAGTACGTGGATCACCCCAGATAAGCCTTCACTGGTACATCGGTTGGACATCTCGAGTAAATGTTTAAATACAATAAAGATCTCTCTACAATGTGGATTGTTCAATATTTTTTGTTGTTTTTTATGATACATTTATTACATCACACACAACAGTTTCTTTCCTATGTAGACTTCGAATTGAGATAAGACATTTTTTAAGTAAAAATAAATTGTTATAAAGTACATTATATTCTAATTAAAATGATTTTATTTATATTATTACGTCTCTCCTGGGTTTTAATAAATCTGATGATAAAAGTTATTTATGTTCCTATTAGTTTTTAAAGTCCATCAAGATATAACTTCTGTATTTATATTTTCCTTGGGTTATTTTTGGGTTTTCATTCCCATTTCCCCTTTCTAATGTAATTCAACTTTTATTCAATGCCATTATATTGAATTTTATATGGATAGTATTGTAAATAAAAAGAGGAAGTCCAGTATTTATTTCAAACCAATTCACATGATAACGTTTATACCGGTTTGGTTTACTACCATAATAATTATAATGCTTGCATCATCGATAGCGTTAAATATACATGAATCTAGAGGAACGATATCCATTATGTAACTTACACAAATATTATTTATAGGTTGATAAGAATGCATTGATATTTTGGCATTTACAATTAAACAAAGTAAACATTACTTTAATGCCAAAGGTCACATTACAGCATCAGTGGTCAACTCGCAGATCTCGACTGGTAATCGGTTCAGCTTGGATCTGTTTGTGTATCGGCTCAGAGGCCGGTCAATATTGGATGACCAAGCCGATCAACATAGACCCTTATTACATTTACATTGTATTACCTCGTTTTGAATCAAGTTATACCAAAATAGATTTCAAAAATATGAAAGTGTAAATGTTTTTTGTTCATAGAAAATGAGTGAAGAGAAAACTTTATAAAGCTGATTAATGCATTAGTTTAAATCTTATTCGAGTTACATAAAAACCAAAGACATCACTTTTATAAAACTTTCTATAGAGACATGTACCACAATTACACTCTGTTTGCCAATACAAGACTAAACTTCCTAAAATATTTTCATGTCTGTAGCCCAATTCTTTCTCGTGATACCCTCCTGTAGTTCCACACTCTAACAGAACCATTTCATCAGACCCCTACTGATAAAAAGTATGCAAAATTCCATGCTCAAAGATAAATCAGTACAAAAAGTTTCCTGTGGAACGTCAGGAGTTGTTGAAGTTTAGCAAATCCCATGTATATGCTACCATCAATGAAATCGATATCATATTATTATGGAAATAAGCTTCCACGGCAAATTTCAAGTCTCTAACTTAGATAATTATTTAAACACTAATTACGTCTTTCAAACGACATGATAATTACATAGGCTACTATAGTCTACTGATTATGGCAATCTTAAAGCTAAAAAAATTTTATCAGGAAAGTAGAGAGGAAAACTTAACAACGTTAAAATATAGTGTTTTAACCAAAGTTTATTATGTGTAAAGTTTGTAAGTGTGGATACTGTTTTTCATTGTAAAATATATTTTACAACGCCAAACAATCAATCAGCAATGTTCATTTATCACTTTAAAGTGGAAGCTTTAACCACCTCAACACCATGTTTGTTGTTGCTGTTTTTAAACGTAAATACTCGTTTTAATTAAAAATATCCATTAAAATATGTTTTCATAACAATTTAAAAACCAAAAAATCCTAATACTCTATTTTATATTTAAGCTGGATAGTCTATTTTACTTTAACTATCGTTATTAAATATATTTATGAAATAAAAATGTACTTGTACTCACTTATGCATCATTACACTATTATTCATGTTTGTAAACGTAACAGTCAAGAGGCTGGAACATGTAATTTTAAGTGTAAAATTGCCTGCTGTTTTTTATATTTATTTCTGGCTCTATACGATATCTCGAGAAAAAACTAACATATAGACCGAAACATTGTACTTATTGTCCACCTGTATGACAATGATAACCCTTCTCATCTAGTCATTCGATTACAATGAATGGTTGCTGAGAAACCAGATGGGTCTCTTTTATAGGATAGGTGTTTTATAATATTAGGTGAGTTTTCTATACCTTTGATAACGACGGTTTTCCTAATGCTGTAGACTTATCAAGACTTCCATCATAGTGGTGGAAAAAATTATCAGTTGTCAGTATATAAAATTATTTTTGTGTCTCTTTATCTGTCCGCAGGATATTTAAAAACAAAAAGACCCAACAAATTTTAAAATTTAGCATTTTACTTTATTATAAAGTTTCGCAAGTTTCGCAGTTTTTGGTTATTAGGAGTTGATTTGATTAGGTATAGTGTTACGTTTATAAGATGACCAATGAAATTTTCACCATTAAAGAATTCCATCTCTGATATATTGTTTATTGTACTTACAACCAAAATTATTGGACAAATATTTTAAATGGCAATCACACGAGGGGTGCTGCGCTTTCAGATCCAAGAGTTTGTGGTACCGCGGCTGATTAGTGTTAGTTAGCCAACACCGAGAGACGGCCGGACAAATACAACGCCATCTCTGACCTGTAACTACAGACACCACTGTACGAGTCTGTAGCTCGATACTGTGTAGTTTTGTCACTGCAAGCACTGCTTTTCATAAAATTGGACGAGGTATTTACACAAACAAATTTAAAACTTCACCTGGTAATATATAATGTTTTACATAAAATAAAGAATTATAATATTCAAAATTAAGCACAAAAATAAAGTTTCATAAGCTTTGTGCATGCCTTTATAGATAAACGTAATATTTTTTGTTCGTAACAATATTATGTCAGTTTCAATCATTTAAAAACTGATATTGTATGTAAAGGATTACAATCAGTTATCACACACCACGTATACTTAAAAATTTATGATAGTATTTTTTTGTGTAATATACATGTTTCTTAACTGGAAAAATTTGTTGTATATTTGTTTTTCGCACATTTCCTTTTTATTTACAGTTATTATTATTTATATTTTAGGAAAATTTATTTATAGTTAAAAAATCGGAAGACGATTTGATCCCTTTTAAACATGGTTTAGATATAATGGTCCAAAAACTGTTTTGAATATTGCTGTTATAAGAGTCTTTTATTGTAATCTCGTCACCCAAGCGCATCGCCGGTGGAAATTAGAGGCCAGTCACAGTGTTAATGATAAAAAACAATTTATAACTCTCAGCTGTGACATGTTTGGCACTCCTGGTTAGTGTAATCGTTCGTGCTCGCTCGTTTGAAATAAGTTGTTTACCGTTACAATTTTAATGACATTAGTCAAATAATTGTACATACAGGTAAATATATTTTTTATAATTATACGGGGTTTTATCACTTTAAAATGTAAAATATACGCTATTTGTTTAATAATAAAAAAATTCAATAATATATTTTTATTTCCCTCATTTTATATTCTAACATTTGTTCCAAATTTGGTTTTCATTAGCTAATCTTATTTAGAGGCCAAACTACACAATTTTACACCTATATTTATAAGTCCTATATTTATATTATTATTATTTGTCCTTTTAATGAAGAATACACTATCACCCAGATTAGGTCACCCAATTTATATAATATATATATATATATATATATATATATATATATATATTTTATATATATTATAGCACATGCCACTTATACAAATTTAAAGATATATATATATTATTTAAGGCTATATATATATATATATATATATATATATATATATATATGTATATCCTCTCTGCGTTGGTCTGTACTCGTTAAAACCACATAAATCATCCAAATGTTTATTTTCAAAGACATATACATGCATAGAACCACATATATAAACTATGAGGCTCAGAATTATATATTTTGGGAATAGTGTACGGCATGTACCTTTTGAAGATGTTGTTGTTATGAGATAGAATGTTTTGTGAATCTCAGTTACTAGGTGGATACAGGTAACAATACGTTTAATCCTAAACATTAATACTTAAATTTCTTAATTCTATCAATAAATAGACAAAAACGGTAAAAAATTCAAATTTACTTATGAAGTAATACTCATTCTTACAGGAAATTATAGAGATTAAACATAATAATAATCATAACATTACGAGAAAAACCGTTGCAACACTTACATGTATCATATTTGAACAATAACTAATGGTAATATGACACTTCTCGTACATATTATAAATTATATCCATACAAAATAAAAATTTAATAACTTTTTCCAAAAAATAATTTATATATATATATATATAATATACAAATTAATGTTTAAGTTAAGCTTATCTTTTAAAAACTAAAATAATCGTAAATTTAAGATTGTCTTGGAGATTTATTACAACTCGTTAGTAGAAGTCGCCTGAAATTTGACATGGAGTTGTTATTCAATATTATTGGATATTATTAATTCGAATGCTAATGTAACTCAAGGTGAACGCTTGGACTGTGTCAACGACTAACTTGACGAACCATCAATTATATTTACACCGAACCACCGTTTAATTTTGCATAATGTATTTACACGTTAGTAATAGGGTTTATATTTCTAACAAAATTTATAAAATATTTCAAATTAACGGTACATGTGACAGAGTGATCAAAATTTTGTTAATGTTAGTACATTTCTTGGGAAAAATGGCTCGTTTAAAAATGTTTGAATCCATCTTGTTGCTTTTTGTCAAGAAATTGAAAATTTTCCACATCATAATATTTCGATGAATTTATGTGCAAATATTCACAACTCTGTTCAGTAAGATGGGTTTTATAACAGTGTTTAAAGGTATTATCAGTGAATAAAATGGTTTAAATACGTTACAGGTACATCTTGTAGTAAAAGTTAGATAGCCACTTTGTGTTTATATCTGATTGACAGTAATGACCAAGTATTAGGTATTGCTAAATGTATGTGTAATGAAAAATTATCTTTTTGAGGAATTTAGAAGTTTCGGCGTTTCCGATCAAGTTTTCTCAGTAGGTATTTTTTTTATAATTGAAAGAGAATCTCTACATTTAAATACCAATTAATGAGTAATAACAAATATGTATATATATGTTACTTTCTTTCTGTAAGACAAAGCTTTGTCACTGTTATTGATTTTCCCTTTCCAATAGAGTCAACGAACGCACTTGTTTGTCAGGCTCAAGTGTTAAATGGACTGTCAGTCGAGTGTACTAAGGCCAGTTCTACCAAGAGCTGCTCTCCATCTAAAACTATGGGCTGTCTCCCTCCCCCCACACTCTCTCTCTCTCTCTCTCTCTCTCTCTCTATATATATATATATATATAATATATATATATATATATATATATATATATATATATATATATATATATGCATATTGTTATATTGTATTTGTAACGTGAATTATAATAACGTATTAACCTTGTATATCCTCATAAGGAGAAAAGCTTAGTTTTCGATGATGAAACAGTTAATCTACATAATCTTTTATACCACCAGCAAATTGTTATATTTGTTTAGCAACTGTAAACAAAGAAACTTATCTCAAAGAGAAAAGTAAACTCAGTTCGCTTTATGCTCAGAGCGTGTCTTATCTCTCATAAACGGAAACTGAACGTCTTAGGTTGAACAGCGTTTGCACAGACATTGTGTAACATTGTAAACATGCGAGTACTCTTATATGCTTCTACGTTTCGAAAATTACTGTCATCGTGTTTAACATCGTTATGGCAAGTACAAACTCCCAAAATGAGAAATATTAAAATAGCTGTTAAGCAAACATTCAAGTAAGACGTCAAATTTACTTTCATAAAAATATATATTTCTCAAAATATATATTATTCCTAAAATTATTTACGGAAGAGGCAAAAATGCATTAATTTCGTAGATCAATTAATTCTTGACATAACTGTGCAATTAATAGTATCGTTAGTCGTATTAAATCATAAGTAGTTGGACGATATCTACAATTAGGGGCGGATTAAACTGATGGCCATCATGATTTTTAATGCAATAAGAAGATTGAAAATTTCTTAGGTAGATGCCAAACCAACGCTTACTCCGTCTATCCCCTGGGCCATTGGCTTGTTCATTTCTTACCAAACACAAGAAGAAGGAGAGTTAGTACAATAAAAGGTCGACAGTGGTGATAAGATAAAAATTGCAAAGATCATCGACAGGATTGAAACTTTCCTTGTCCCCAACTCAGATTCAAGTCCACCGCCCTATACGACTTGCAGATAGGTGTCTGTCTTTACTTTAAAAACATTATGCAATGTTTTATTATTAAAATAATAAAATATAATAAATAAATATATATATAACAATTAATTATAATATAAAATAGGTAAACAGGTTAAAAATGTCTTATTTTGCCACATATACTTACGAGAAAGTTCACTCTCTAACCTGAGAAACTAATTTTAAAGGGCAGGATCGCTCCGCGGTCACCCATCCAGATAGCAGAAACGCTGGACATACGTGGCACAGTTTTCATGCATTGACGACCAAACCCACTTGACTGCAACAATAAAAATATGTTTATTTATACATTTCTAATAGTTTTAATATTATCGAATTGTATTGATTAAACGAATAATGTTTAAAAAGTATTATAGTAAATAGTTTTAAATAATATTATTAATATTTCTTATAATTTTAATATTTGGATTAATTCAAAAAGTATTAGTAAGACTGATTAATTGAGTTTACTTTAGTAGATATTCATAAACAGTACTTTTAAAAGTAATAAAAAATAGAAAACTACGTACTATCGAGTAAAGAAGGAAACTGGTTCGTAAAGGTTGAATTAAGAAACAGTTAATAATTTCGAAATTAGTATCAATACATTTTTGAACTTTTAAATGTTATACTTATTATGGTTACACATATCTAAGCATTGCCCAGTTACAACTATCTTGTGACTGCAATGGATTCTATTATATTGTCTTAAAAATTATGGTATTTATTGGAAATAGTTTAAATAATTGTATTTATTCATCTACGATTGGAAAACAAACGAGCGCATAGTGTTAGGCGCTGATCATTCAAACATGTTTACATTATAACAGGTTATACCTTGCACGGTTCAGAGCGTATTCACGTATAACGTTCACCTGCTGAATATCTGTATTTAGTATAATTTAATATTGCAGTTTGAATTATGTAATATTTTATGAATGGAGAGATTAAGTATCAGTTACTTGTCTAATATTGCATTAAAAGTTTCTTCTATTTTGTATAAATACCACTATAGTGTTCTCGGGGTCAAGGTACACCAATGTTAGGGTCTTGCATATGTACATTTTTATTTTTTTTTAATCAATGCGGACTCTGCTTTGAATAGAATAATTTTTGGACTCTGATCGTTTTTCCCCTTGACCCGTCATTTATATTATTATAAAACTTCATGTTTTGAAGAAACTACGTTGACCTAAATGAATGTGTCATCCTTATCGAAGTCAAAATGTAGTATTTGTAGTGTAGAATATAAAAAAAACATAAAATACAGGGTGTTCCATAAGATATTTTAAAGTTGGCCGCCATATTGGCAAAAATTATGAAAACTTCCAGTCCACGTAGCTCCTGAACCATTAGAGATATTGAAAAACTCTCAAAAGCAAAAATGTATTAATTTGTTGAGTAGAATCTAAAAACAACATAAAATACAGGGTGTTCCATAAGAGATTTTAAAGTTGACCGCCATATTGGAAAATGGCGGCCATCTTCAAAAAATTTGAAAGTGTACCCCTGAGTGAAACTTAAAATTGAGCAAGTTCCAAATTTAAAGTGTGGTGCTAAGTCGTGTAATTAAAAAGTTAGCTATTGGATCACTTTAAAAAACTCACCCTGTATATATATATATATATATATATATATATATATATATATATATATATATACCTTTACAGTTTGTAGAATATTCTTAAAACATTATGATAGAGTATCAAATATTATATTTATTCTATCTAAACCGAATGTCTAAGTGTATATCTTCTCTTTTCCAAATCATAAAGTTTAATTTCCTAATAAAAATAATTATCGTAATAAGGGTGAGGTTCTAAAAGTTATGTATATATATATATATATATATATATATATATATATATATATATATATATTATAATAGAATTTATATAATAATAAACCTTTTTAAAACTATAAAATTATTTATTTTCGTACAACTTTGGGACATTTTGAAATTTACAAAAGTGCCAAAATTAATCATAATATATTATTAAATGACAAACATTTTCTAACAAAAAATTTATTATTCGATAGACTTTTATACATTGATCACAAATAAAATAAAATTAAACAAATTTAGCCACCAAGGTAGTTAAAACACATGACAATTTGGTTTTAATTTTTTATTTTTATAATGTAACTTAACCTTAGTACCTGAAGATGAATTCCCAGAATTGGAAGTATACGTTGTACGAAAATAAAAAAGTTTTAAAAAGGTTTATTATTATATAAATATTTATCAAACACTTTTCGAGGCTACATCTCTAATAAAAACATGAGTGCTGACGGTATATTATTTTTATAGCTTATTAGGACATATTAAAATGCTACGAAAAACAACCTATAGTATTTTACATGACAATTATAAGTAAACATTGATCATCTTTTTACATGTCATCTTTTTAATATTATTCACAAAAGCATGTATTATGCCTTCCTTCCAAAATTATTTCTTTTATACAATCTCGTCACTATTTATATCAATTCCTCCTCATTTCATATAATCTTCCCTCAGTGGGCTTCTCCTCTCCGTCTGGAAAATTATATTTAATGCATGATTATCTGCTCGCATGATATAGGAGAATGAAAACACTCAAGGACTGGAAAACTTGTGCATTTAAGTTTATTTTCATGACTGTTAAATTTTGATTCTTACCGGTTGACCTATTGTATTATGTTTACAAGATAACCAATGAACATTTTTATCTGTTATCGAATCTCATCCTATCACTTAAATTTAAAATTACTGGAAATTATTTGTTATGGAAAGTACGCGAGAGGTACCTCGCTTTCAGATCAAAGTGTTTCTGATACCACGGCAGATCAGTGTTAGTTAGCCAATGCCGACAGACGGCCTGAAAGTACAAAGCCAACTCTGACCTGTAACTACAGATACCACTGACGAGGTGTAGCACGCTAACTGTGTAGTTTTGTCTCTTCGTGGATTGCTTTTCATACGATTCACTGACCTAAATATACAATCAACTTTGAACTTCAACTTGTATTATATAATTTTTTACATACAGTAATAACATTATATATTTAATACTAAGTTTAAAAGTTTATTTTTACAGTTAATATGTTGTATGATATGCGTTTATCAATGAACGCAATTATGTATTTATATCTCAAGTATCTTACTTTGAACCATTCAAAAATGATTTCGTAAGTAAAAAAAGAATGTAAATAATGGTGTGTATTAATATACATTTTTATGAAGGTATATTTTGTGTGAATACATAACGTGCCCTTTATGTAGTGGAATTGTTTTTAGTAATTGTTCCTCATACAATATCTATTTATTTTCAGTTAATTATATTTATATTTTTAGGAACATTTATACATAGTTCAAGATTCGATATCTTGAGCATCGCTTAAATAGAATTTTGTAAATGTTTTTGTGAATTCGTGTTTGTTCGAAGAGTGTTTTATGTACAACCAAACGCTGCTGCGTTGGTGGAAATTAAGGCCAGTCAGAGTGTACACATGGGTTACTTTTATGATCACCTTCACTCACAGGAACTCTTTTTTTAACCCACAAGACCTACAATATTACGTAAATAGCCTTCAATGGTACCTGGGTAGTATATCCCGTTTAGGGGTTGAGATAACGATTTCTCGTATGTGTAGATCTTCTTATTCGTTTCTGCTATTTTAAAATTCTGTATGAGACCTTGGAATCACACGCAATAGTCTCTTTCTTACCTAGACTTCGAGTTAAGGTAAGAAATGCCTTTATTGAAAGTCTATTCTTGGTAGAAAGTACATTATTTGTATAAGTAGATTTAGTTCTTTAATACTACTGTTTTTTCAGTGTTTAAGACATCTAATGCATAATTTTCTTTACGTCGTAAAGAAACTAAGTCTGAAATATTAATTTAGATTTCTGTTATTTCAAAGTTATTTTAGAGACTGTTGTCACTTTAGACACAACTTCTTCTTCGGTCATCCAAACATATTGTTGGGTATTTATTGCATCCTTCTTTTTTTAATAATATAACTTTTTATTTAAAGCAAATATTATTAAATATAAAAACAGTACATTTTCTAATAAGAAGAGAAAGTCCAGTAATTATTTCAAACCTTTTCATATGATCATATCATCCAGGTTTATTACTGTATAATTTAAATATTTGCGTACAAGATAAAAGTTGAATAGATAGGAACTTAGAAAATAGGATGCATTTACGATAATTTATTCAATTAGAATAGTTATATCAAAAGAAACGCATAGGCGTTTTGACATTGAAAATATAACAGACAACACCTCGTTTTAACGCCAAAGGTCGCATTACAGCATCAGTGGTCAACCCGCAGATCTGCACAGGTAATCGGTTCAGCTTGGATCTGTTTGTGTATAAGCTCAGAGGCCGGTCAATATTGGAAGCTGGTTGACCAAACCGATCATCATCGACTCTTATTTCATTTATATTGTAATACGCCGTTGCAACCCAATTTTATACCAAACAGTTGTCAAACACGTGAGCGTGTAATATGAATTTTAAAAATTTATGACAATAATTGAAGAGGATCTTTATATGAGTTTTGCAAATGGTTTATTGTAAAATCTTATTGCAATAATATGCAAACTAAATACATCCCTCTTATGCATTGTTCTATGGAGAAATCTACCATCATTAACCTCTATTTTCATTTATTCTCAAGACATCCTTCTGTGTGATAGGCCTAGATAACGCTCATCAAAATCCCATACATGGTTTGAAATATCACTACATTTTATTAATATTGTTACTAAATACTTTATTAATATTATGATTTTGCCAGTTTGATCTCGACATGCAAATATGAAAACAATATAAAATCCAAGCAATATTGTAATGGTATATGGTTTCACGAGCAACCGCCACCAATAATAATTCTGTGTTATGTTAGATTACTCTCGAGGTATCGTATAGTCAGACAGACATTTGGACAGAAAGACAGTTTGACAAATAGATTAAAGGGTGGACAGAAATGAAATATTTTCAGCCCCTTTACTGAGGCTCTAACATTTATATTACCGTTATTATGTATTAAAATGAAGTAGAAGAAGGAATGTAACCAAGCGTTTTTGGTTGGGTTTGGAAATACCGAGTTAAGAAGTAATATATAAATGAAGTTAGGGAAAATGTTTCTTAAAACTGTATTTGCGTGTAACAACAGTAACAAAAACATTGTGTTGAGGTGGTTGAGCTTGCACTTGACAGTGATGAATGAGCAATATTGATTGATTGTTTGGTGTTTTTTTAATATGTTTTACAGTGAGAAACCAACGGTATTCGCATGTAGTATACTAACATATTGTTAAAACGTTTTATTTTAACTTTTTAGTTTTCTGCTTTAACCGAAAAAAATAGGTTGGCTCTGAGATTCCCAATAACTTACTCGAGGCAGTACCACTTTGAGTGTATCAATTGTGGTAAAAAAACATACCGTTTAAACAACTCAGATGGGTATTAAATAATAACCTGAGCTAAAAACTTGAAATTTGTGTTTTAACCTTGTTTTCATTGTATATATATATATATATATATATTTATATATATAATTTTTATAAATTGCAATAGCCTAATGTATGTTCAATAAACATTAAATCACAAAAATACTTGCTCCGCCGGGACTTGAACCCGCATCTCTCACTTGGCAAGTGAGTTAGCTATCACTACAAAACAAAACCCTTACTTTTTACTATTACATTATTTTGTATTTTCCCGTTTCTGTCTTATTTATGTTTCAATAAACAAAATAACTTATGATCGGAAGACCAAATACCTGTAAGCCATTCCATTTACATTCATGAGATTTGTTTATATGGCAAAAGCCAAATTAATTTATATATATTAATATATAATATATATATATTAAATAGTACATATATATATATATATATATATATATATATAGCCAGTATTAATTTATATTATGAAAATTAATTTCTGTTTGAAGTTTCATTTTAGCTATTATTCAGTTGATATGTAAAGAAACAAATGGTCTATAGATCTAAAACTTGCCACGGATTGTCTTTTCTACAGAGAAACACTAAGCTAGATGTAGAATACTGTATATTACATCAATGATTCATTAAAAAAACATAAATATTTGTATTTACAATTTGCATAATTATGATCAACATATAAAGTATCGAAGTAGTTGTTAAAAATAATTTAAAACGAAATCACAATATACACGAAGTGTTATTTCACTAATCTCTGTTTGATTAAATAAGCCAAAATTATATAAATATATATGAATTGATTGGAATATCACTTTACACTAACTTTTTAATATATTTTGTCAGTTAGTCTTCAACAAAATAGTTTTAACAAATCAGCTCAGAGCCTACCACTCTTGGGGCTAAACAATTTCATTTCTCTGTGTCTATCTATGTCCTGTCTGTCTGTCCGCACGATATTATGAACGAAATGTCTTTTGAATATGAAACTTTGTATAATTATTTCTTGATATTCACCAATAATTTCGATTATGGGACGAAAGCTTTTAAATTGATGTTATGGGTAAGAAGAACATTTTAAAATATGTTATGTGCAATATTAACACATAGAATAAATATCCTTACGATATTGTTATATTAATTTCATTTGAAGTCCTTTATTATTATATGAAACTTAATCTTTAACCATTAAAAATTCGGTTCTACGAAACCAGCTAAAGCCTGCTTGTTTCTCTATAGGTTGGCACAATCCCTCTTGTCCTTGCGAAGTGATATCAGATTTCATACCGTATGTGATTGTTTGTCTTTGACACATTTCAAGAACAAAACAATCTACAGATAAATATATACCTCTCTCTTGTATTATGTATAGTTTAGAGCTTACTATGCGTACCTGGTAATATAGATTTATAGGGAAGTACAGTCGTAAAACATTCATCTGAATAATCATATCATTACAGACCTATCTTATACACCATTGATTTGAAACACCATAATACCTACTGAAAATATTCATTAAAAGCTGCGGGTTTCAATCCTTTATTCCTAATATGAGCAGATTTGGTTGATGTAAGATTTTCACTAAATCGATCATTATTTATCCATATTTGTATATAATAGAGAAACAGGATAAAAGTAATAAATTCTCATAAAAAAAGAGAATCCAAGCAAATGTTTGACAAACTCCCTGCTGAATCGCAAGTTTCTGCAGCTAAATCAATATTTTGCTGCTCGTCAGCTTCCGTATGTGCTGAGTAAACTGTAAATCGTACACAATACGCATTTTACTGCTGCAGGTTACGTTTACGTTTGGATGAACATTTTCCCTTACGTAATATTTTCTACTGTAATTCTCTTATATGACCATATGTATGTGATAATTGGCAGTTCCTCAGTAAAAATTTGTAGAGTGCTTTTTCGAGTTATATAAAAAAAAATACAAACGTAACTAGTCAATTTGCTAAAAGATCTATATCACCCAACACTCTGCACATTGGCCACTTCTTGCTAAAACACAAACAAAATGAAAATGTTTATTGTGCAAAGACATATACATGCATATAACTTTGACATTAATTAGTTTTTAATTTTTAATTTCAGATCTCTGAAAATATTGTGAAAATAACGAGCACGTTATTAAATACCATTACTTTTTAAAATATTTGTTTAGTACCATACAAACAATCTCTACAGCACTAAATGTGATCGTCAATTAGGCATTGCTTAATGGACCAGACCTAGGAGTTACGTTCAACAGGTAGTTAACGGAATTAAATGCATTTTATTGAAGTACCTTTATAAACTCTCTATTAAAGATGTCTTAATTAAAGAAGTTTCAAACAATGCGAGAATTGAATAATTTTGAACCAAAATATGACGTGGGCTTTTAAAGATGTTGCTTTTGTGATAGGGAACGTTGAGTGAATTTCTGTTTCTTGCGAAATACATGTATTTAAATGTAGGGAAGTTTGAAGTTATAGTTAATAAAACTTTTAAGTACAAATATTTAATATTTAAGCCGACATAATAAATAAGTCGTTAATCTCGTCAATACATAGATAAAATGGTCAAGAATAAAATTGATTTACTATATGACAGTGGTTCATAAATAAATTTATTGAGGTACCCTGACACTGCTTAGTAATAAATAATAATTGAAAGTATATCAATAATAGTATCACTAAGAAACACATAGTATCAAATGCAAGTTGACCAATACCTTACTTTAATATGACACTAATTATTGTAATGTATATCCAAACTAAATAAACATTTATTGAGAATTTGGCAAAGTGATTATCCTAAATAAATAGTTTATCAAGATTATGTTTACATCCAAGCTATCGTAAATTTCCGAGTATTTTTTAGCTGCAAATGTATTATTGGAAGTAGGCTGTAATTTCATATAATTGATTCAATCTTATTGGCTGTAGTTTATTTGATTGTCGCTGTAGTGCAAAGTGCAAGGTTGATTGTGCTAATTATAAATATACACGAGAGGAAGAGGTTAAAGTTCTTACAAAGTTTATGAAACATGTCAAATAGTAATAGTTTTGTGTGTGATAGATTTCTTCTTCGTGTTTTAATACTGTTCTTTAAAAAGGATGGCTCAATGAGGATTGTTAGTGTTTATGTTGTTATTTTCTCTAGCCATTTTAAACATCCTATATCGT
Source organism: Homalodisca vitripennis (assembly GCF_021130785.1). Lineage (NCBI taxonomy): Eukaryota > Metazoa > Arthropoda > Insecta > Hemiptera > Cicadellidae > Homalodisca > Homalodisca vitripennis. The sequence continues at coordinate 197,180,975 of NC_060207.1, forward strand.
ACTTTTTCGATTAATTTATGTCTATTAGACATAGACAGTCTATTACATTAAACTGTGTTTTATAACTGTGTTAAAAGTATCATAATAAAAGCGTTTACATTCACAAATGACAAAAATGTACTAAAATTACTTTTAATATATTTTTTACTACAGATAGCAGTTGTGTCTCAGCCATCTTCATCACAATACTGACCACGTACTGAGTACTTCATAGTTTCTTAAATGTATTATGTACGATATATGTGAATAAATATTTCAGTAACTACAATAAAATTGAGATATAAGTGTCACCACCCTTGTTAGTGCCAGTTCCAATAGGATTTGGTTTCATGTATATTGTAATTATTTCCCAGGATTCAAAAGGTTTGTGGGAAACGATTTCAAACATCCTTTCCATCACACTAACTTCAGGATTTAGTGAATAATAAAAAACGGAAATTTATTCTTATTGTAAAGATATTGTCATTCAACATTATACCAGTATGTTTACCTAATATTTTGTAAAGTTTCATGTTTAATACAGCTGCCATATCATTTAAACGCTATATGTTTTTATAAAACAAAATATTTAAATTTCTGTTAAAATTGTCCAATAATACACAAGTGTAATGTACAATGTACATAGAATGCTATTTAGTTTTTTACATAGCAAACGTTCTGGAATTAATTATATTGCCTTGTTCTATTATTTTCTTATTCAATATTCCGATATAGCAACTTTTGTCATAAAAGAGTGAATCGTGGCCTTATTAAAACATTCAATATTAGTTCGTGTTTCGGGAGGAATATAAGTAAACTACTCATAAAAATTTCTATAAATAATAATTTGAATTTGTATCTTAAAACTGTTTAGTATACAAAATTAAGTATTATTAATTATTTAGGAGCGACCTATCGTCAAGGTCGATAGCAAAGGATGTAACCGTGTGTTGCATGCGGTTCTTTTTGGACCATACCTATTAAAGCGCCAAATATCAGCGGTTCCCAGCTCCTCAAAGTCAGGCTAATTCTTTAAAACTTAATTTCTGAAATCATGCCGTACTACGAATTACTTCAAGGTTTGTAAAACTTTTTTCGAGTTAGAACCTATTATTCCACAAATTAGTTTCAGAGTTGACCAAAGATTAATTTAATGTTTGTAGATAAAATGTTTCACTATTTGATTATAATTGTAATGAAAAATAACCGACTTAATTGTACCTAAATTATCACACGGCGTTTTTTTATTTATTTATCCGGGTTTACGGTAGCGCTTACTATTCAGTTATATAGGGACCGTCTGTATTGGTAATTGGTGGGCCTAAAGGCATGAAATTTGAAAATGTTTTCATGTTTTTATAAATATAAAATAGTTGATCGTAATTTGTAACTTTTAATTTTAATTGATTGAGTCGAAAATACGACGAGAAATTTTAATTCAATAAATTCAAAATATATATTTTGGGATTTTGAAATGATACTCCACCACATTTAAGATTTAAACATTTACCGTGAAAGGAGTTCGTCCAAGCCCAACCGTATCCTCCACCATATATTAGATCTTTCAATAATCTCTTATACTATAACATTTATTGTCATCCTCATGGTGGTAAAGTAAAATCAGGACGTTTTTCTCGATATTGTTATAATTTTTCATTTACAAATAAAAATTTTGTTAAGTAACTTAATGACAACACATTAACTTTGTAAATCCGCAGCAGGAGAAAATCTCAGTTTTAGATTATAAAATCAATTACTTTACATAATGTTTTACAGTACGAGCAAGTTTTAAATATTTGTAAAGTAAGAAACTCCTATCTCAAAGGGTAAAAGTAAACTCAGCTCTCGTTATGCTCAGAGCGTGTCTTATCTCATGAACGAGAAATGAACGTCTTACGTAAAATAATATCTGCACAGACATTGTGTAACATTGTAAACATATGAATATCTCTCTTCCTTGCTAAGCAATAGTTATAAACAAATACCATACACTTGAAGTAGAGAGCTTCACATGACGGTTAAGCAAATGTTTAAGTATGACTATGTAATTACGAGTACTTTTGGTTCCTGGAAATGTTCTTATATATATATAAGAACATTATATATATATATATATATATATATATATATATGTGTGTGTGTGTGTGTGTGTGTGTGTGTGTGTGTGTGTACGGAATTCAAAATTAGTTTTATTAACATATGATGTTTCTTTTGTTTATTATTTTTTGTTGATATATTTATTTATTTACCTATATCTCTTAAAAATGTCTTAAGACGAAATATAGAGAATTTTTATGTTCTTTTCTTCTATTTTTTCTATTCTTATTGAAGATATATATATATATGCTCAGAGCGTGTCTTATCTTATGAACGAGAAATTAAAGTCTTACGTTAAATAATATCTGATCAGCATTTGTCTCTAGAATTCCTAGTGAATAATAGGATTAGCTAAATCTCAACCAAATTCTAAATTCAATAGTTCTCGTGATATCTCATCTGAAAGAGACACATACAGAGACACATCACATACTAGCAGACAGAACACAAATTTTATGAAGACATTCATTGATAACAAATTATGAAAAATTTCTTGCCAAAAGAGTAATCGGTTCACAATGTGTCCTGTGAGAAGAAAGGAGTTTAATCCCACTGAGATCCATGGCCCTTCAACGAAATTGATATTTTAGATATTTTGAAAATCGGTTCCACAAAAATTAAAGGTCTATGTCTCATATAATTACGTATAATTCAAGTAAATTGCTTAAGCGGCAGGTTAATTAAAATTTAAATATATAGTTATAGGATTTGAGAAAACAACAAAGTTTTTGGAGGAAATAGTGAGGAAAACTTCACTAAATTATCCTGTTTTAACAATAGGTTAGTATATTGCGTAACAGTACTGTTTCAGTGTAAAATATATTTTAAAACACCAAACAATCAATCAGCACCATGTTCATTCATCACTGTCAAGAGGAAACTTCAAACACCTCAACACCATGTTTGTTGTTACTGTTATTACATGCAATACACTTTTAATTAAAATTTTTGCATAGTCCATTTATATATTGTTTTATAACTAGCAATTTCAAAGAAAATAACGTCATTAATCACTTGAATTTTATAGTTAATTTGTATATATTTCTTAGGGTAGGGTACAATAAGCGGATCCGGTGTTTTATATCGAAACTGGCAAACGATATTACTTAATCATAACCATCGATATAATCAATCGATACTAATTAATTATTTTGAACAATAATTAACGTAAATAATCTATAACAACAGCTGGAAAGACTTTCAAATAATATACGTAAGGTAATATTTCAATTTTACATAAGTAACATTTTGATTGTTAAAATGGCAGCCAATTTTAGAAAAACACACAACATTGCTTTGAAAGATTGTAAGACAAGTTTTTCGTGGTTTCAACATGTAGGACTCGTACCGAAAAACCCATTATGTGAAACTTGTAGGAAAGAAACATATGTAACTGTGTGTGTCTTCAGTTTTCCTCATTTTGATTATAATAATTTGTTTGATCACTGTTAATATTAAATTCACATTTAAATTTAAAACATGTGTTTGTTATTGAGGACTATAGATACTTTTATATCGATTGATAATCTAGGATTTGAGATGCGAATATTAGGTATCCATGATTACATTCTTCTATATAAAAAACCAGGTCCGCTTATCGTACCCTACCCATTTATTTCACTACAACTACTCTTATTATATGTATTTATTGAATAATCACGTACTTATTCTAACCTATACATTATTAAATAACTCTAAATATTGGAAAACGATCAGACGAGGGAGCTGGAAAAATTTCATTTCTTTCCTTTCAGTATGTCTGTCAAATTGTCTGGTCTGTTTATATGTGTGTCTGTCTGTCTACACCGTATCTAAAAAGGAAACAAACACATACGTTGAAATATTGTACTGAATTGTCCACCAGTTGAGACAATGAGGAACTCTCATCTGGGAATCATATTACAATGGATGGTTGCTAGGAAATCTGACAGGTTTCTTTTATTGACTAGGTGTTTCTAATATTTAAACGATGCAAACTGTTACTTTTTTATACGTGTACAGAAGTTCTGATGAACTCATTTCAGAAATTTTTGAACCGTAAATGTTGAATTTAATTAATCGTAAAAAAGAAGTAGAATTACTCACCAATTCTCAATAATCATGCATTAGGACTGGTTTGCCTCATCTCACAAAGAAATATCCTGCGTAAAATACTAAAATTTTGCAAACCTGGAGAAACATTATTGTTGATGACAGTCCGTGTTATTGCCAAATTGCCTGAAATCTATACTAATTTTAAGTTGCAGATTGAGATCAAACGTACCAATTAATAATATTAGTAAAAGATCAGTTAAACTTCAGAATGAACTGATATTCTAAATTTAGAACTATTTGCGTATGAATCCAGGATTCATTAAAAATCTTTAGATAATTTTTATATTATGTCACATAAAATTTGAATAGTTTAATTTACATATTAAGTATTTGTGGTCTAAATATGTAGTATCTATATGAAATAAATCACACGAATTGGCTTATTGGCGAAGTAAACTAAATTAATACATGGTACTATTTATGTTTTAGACACGTAGTGACTATACAATTTGTTTTATTTGAAAGTCCATATAATTTCATTTTTTGCATCAAACCTCGCCTTTACATGTAAAAAGTGAGTTTTACGAAACCAGTTATCATTATATTATATATTGAGTAATTTCTGATTTACTTCCAAGCTGATGTAAAATCTTTTATTGTCTATAATTTTTTTATCTACAGTGCATTTCTAGATAATACAGGCTACTTATATACGCAACCTTAGCGAAGCTTGTTACGCGATAGGTGGTATGGCGTATACCTTCTATACATGATATATTCCTAAAGGTGTATTTATTTAGGTATAGAGCTTACTTAGTGTGATTGCGTGGCATGTATTATCCGTTTTTGGGGAAATCCTCTTGTTAATAAAGCCATCTGAATAGTGAGATTAGTACAGGAATTATGTTACCTTATACACATGGTAATAAACACTGGACTACGTACAATAATCCACCGACGTCTGGGTTTTAGACATTTATAACCAAAATGAACGGTTTTGATTGATGCAGGATATTATGTTTAATAAAGAAACAGTATATGGGAGTATTTCTATGTAATAAGATAATTAAGTATAAAAATTATAAGTTTTGTTAAGTAAAAGACAAACAAAGCGAATATTTACAAACTCATTGTTAAATCACGATTCTCTGTTTGTGAGTTAATATTTTGCTGCTCGACGGCTCCCGCGTGTGCTGAGTAAACTGTAAATCAAACTTTACACGCATTTTAAAACGGTAGGACTGACGTTCACTTTGCATTAAAATTTTTTACCTACGTGATTTCTGCGAATTTTGATCTACTGTACTCTGTTTCTTTTCTATGCTCAGATGTAGGTAGTAACAGTCTGTTTCTCAATAAAATGAAGTAGAAGGCTTTATCAACTTATACAGGGTGTTCAAAAAATCTTAGGATGTATTTATCTATCCAAGATGGTGTATAGTGTTCTCAGTTATTCCCACAATGTTTAATACAAGTTAAACTTTGAACTGCCTGTACCCAAATGTATAAGTTTGGACTATTGTTGTAAGTAGCTGAGATAAAGGTTTTTCTGGATTGTGAATTACCACCATCTTGAAACATTTTGTGGTTGAGATTGACTAACGAACCTATCCAATCTATGAACATAATATATTGCCTATGTACGAAGTTTGGCTTGCATGTTTTCATCTCAAGTACGGTAGTTACCGTGTTTAAAAACCTTAATGCAATTATGTACTCGTATACTAGTTAGAACTTTGTATTGCCACTTTATAGAATCAAAATGTAATATAAATGGATCATTCATTGTAAATGACTGAGAATTCAAATAAGTTGTTATACATTACAGTGCACTAAAACTGTTATATAACATTTTTTCCAAACTCTGAACAGCCACCATCTTTAAAGCTTAAAAGATATTTAACAAAGTTAAAGAATAAATTATCGTTTATAATTATTTACTGTATTTACAAAACATTTTAATGTAACAGTTTTCTCATATGTTAATGGGTGCCATCTTGAATCGTTTTATTATTGAAGCTACGTGTATGTTTTGCCTGTGTACCACGTTATCCTAGATATTTTAAAAAGAATAAAACTTAGTGTTTTTAAATGATAGCATTATATTTGCGTAAGTACATACACACGCGCGCGCAGGCAGCTGCACTTTACCACCCCTACGAAGAATCTTTATTCTCTTCCTTTTTATTCTAATGGTTAGATAAATTATGTTAGTGTCCGGTCACTTCTTTTTCGCTCAATTAATACTTGAAATAAACGTTCTAGCCAATTTGAGTACCAATTTGTGTGTATACATTTAAAGGTTTTTGAACTTTTATTGTTATTTGTTGCAATATGTTAAATTCAGCTTATGCAATGTAGCTAAATATTCACATTATAATATTTTAACTAATCTTTTTTTACAAAAAATTTTGTTATTTTTTCATTCCATTTATTTCTACTATATCTGATCATTGATATTTAGTTGGTTAATGGAATGAAAATAACTGCCTGAACAGTACTTGCTTTTTAGTAATAGGAACTTAAGAAGGCCGTGATACACAGCCCTATAGTCAGATTATTTTTAATTCAAAAAGCATAACTATAGTGTAGAACTTTTTTCATAAAAATATAACATAGATACCTGAAATTAATGAACAATTCAAGAATTAATTTTTATAACGGAGATAATAGTAACTTTTTATGTATAGATAAAATATAATTAACACGACTACGTTCGAGCTAGTTCTTATATTATTGAAAAATAATAAGAGATAAAAGAGATCGTTGCCAAGAGAGGCAGGCAGTGACTGCGACAAATGCAGCCATAAATCGGTGTGTGACAGGTGAGGAGACAAGAGACTAATGTCCTGAAAGATTCCTTGCGTCTGACCCATCATGCTGTCTATAGATAATGGGTGATTGGACCTCAAAACTTCCTACTAAACTGGATTGTACAATATTGTGTTCTGAACGGTGTATGTTTCAAAATATAGGGTTTAAACCGAGCTTACTAGCACAGAAGTAAATTGACTGACTAGTAATAAATAGGAAATAAAAAAGCTCTAAGTTTATAAAAAAGATTTAATACGACAGCTTTGCCGAATTGTGAATTCCGTCCACCTACTTATTTACGCGAGTCACAACTCTTGTATAATTATTTCAGAAAATAAGTTCTAGTATTTACTGATAATAACAAATATATTGTCATATTTGAAATTTGAAGCCGTATAGAACAGTTAGGTAAACTCGTTTAGGTCTTAATGAAGAATTTCAACGTCAGTGTGTTGGAAAACTCTCACCCTTACACAAAATGTTTATTGTCGTTTGGCAAAAAATTGTCAGTCAATAAACCAACGCGCAAGATCACAGACAGCTATTTACAAATAACTACTAAGGTTAAGGTTCCAAGTTCCACAGTGTATTAAATTTGGTCAACACAGCCATTTCGGACTACTAAGTCCAAGATGTTATTATTAGTGAAGGAAAATCATTGAACTCTTTCCAGGGAGAGAAAGGAAAACTATATTCACTCGAAAGATTAAGGGTAATAAGAAAAAAAATATTGATTGATAACTCCAAAAAATAGATGTCGCTGCTCACTTGTAAGCAATGGACTACACAAGTAAAGCGTTACACATCAAAACTATTATCACATGTATAATATTGCTTTTTAGGATAATGTTACAATTTGGTTTACGTATTTATATTATTAAATCGTATCAAAGGTAACCCTTACAGAGATCAAATACACAGTTAGTGTGCTACAAACTAGTAAGTGGTATCTGCAGATATAAGTTAGAGCTGGCTTTGTAACTTTTAGATTGTTGGCGTTAGCTAATAACAGCGCAATGTTGCAGATTCCGTAGTAACTCTTTGATCTACACAGTGACTATTTAAGTAACTACTCATCACTTAAACAGATCATTTTATTTCATGAAAATTACACAGACAACACAACACCGCTTTTTATTTAAAGTGACCCGCCAAAGGATTACACAAGCACTGATTTCGTAATATGCTCGATCTATTTTGTAAGCGTTATTTGCAGTAAATGGAGTATGTAGTAAGACTCTATTACTACAAGTTTAATTATCGATCATCCAATCATCATCCATCATAATAAAAAATCATCCATTAAGAAACGCAAACTTGTATATATTCACGAACAAAATCACTGCCCGTTATGTGGGAGTTACAGTTTATTCATCACCCATGGGTGTGGACGAGTAGCAAAATATTGACTCAGCTGCAGAAACTCTCGACTCGGCAAACTCTTCCTCAAACACGCACTTTGTTAATATTTGATTTGACAGGGAACACAAATCATTATAATTATTTGTAGATATAAAATTAGTTTTTATTTCATGCCTATTTGTCTAGAATTGTTATTAAATTTTTTTATATGTTGCTTTATGTAGTTTATATCTTCAGTAGTTGTAAAAAATTACAACTGTAATATATCATAAATTATCTTTTAGCCATATAGAAATATATTTAGGAATATGTATATGAATTTCCCTTAAATAAAAATAATTACTCTGAATACCGTAAAACAAAATACATACGAGTATGATCAATCAATACGACATGATTTCATCACATGTTTTATTTCTTGAGTGAGAGAAGAGAATTTTGAAAACTTAGCAGTGCAGTCTTCTATGGAGTGAAGAACTGTATCGAAGATATAAGAATTTTTATACGGGACTGTATTTCGTTTCAAACAATGTTTCTAGTAAGGTGCAGTTAAATAAATAGAATGTTATATTAATAAAACGTTATTGACAAATAATAGTTAAATAAATTTAGTGCAATATCTGTCTGACAAAACGAATTTTACTGCCAATATTGTCTCTCTCTGCCAATATCCAATGTATCTCTCAACTAAAAAGTTAAATTAGGGTGTCGTATTGCGTCTTGCCAGAGAATATGTATTTTATAGTTTAAAATAGCCCTTTTGTGAATCTCGTAGCAGAGGCCAATAAGTCAATTTAGATTGTAGAAATTATCTGACTAGCAAGACGTAAAAGCCAAGTTGTACTATGTACAATTCTATATATTGTAGTCTATCGGTTGCTGTTGAAAAAGTTATAAACATTTTAAAGCTTATAGTTTTGAATAAATGATTGAAACTAACTAGTACCAATAAACCTAGTTCCATAATTGAATAATTTATTTATGAATGGGATTAAGTTAAGGATTTTGTGCCTTTAAATCTGTCATTTTAGGTGCTGAGAGCTTATAAAGGCCGCGAGCTCTGGAAGACTAGGAACTGCCATATCGAAATAGTTGAGAGTTTCCCGGGAAACACCCCCCCCCCTATGATACTGAATAGTCTCAGAGCCAGGAGCTTACATTGCTTGAGAGCTACTAGGGGCCTGGACTTTCCTAATGTCGAGAATAAATTAGGAGATCTACTATAGTACTGACATCTGCAGAAGACGGAAACTGCCGTCAGCCAGGGGCTTTTAGTGGCGAGAAGCTGTCACAATGTTGGGCTTCCAATAAAAATTAATTGATATAAGTTTGATTTAGAGGCTGGAACCGGCCAGGGGCTGAGGATCCTAGAGTCTGAGAGCTCTTAGGGATCGAGAACTCTAGTAGTTTAAATGGTTGGTGCCTGCAAAGGTTAGGACTTCTAAGGAACACACAGATAAATGCCATTACATTTTTAATAATAATTTAGATTCAACAAAATTTAAAAAAATGAAGAAATACCATTTTAATTTTAAACATGAATGTGTACCAACAGTAACATAAAACATTATGAAACAACAGTGAAAGGTTTTGTGTAATATAATGTTATAGTTACTGTCATAACAGTACGTACTTTTTTAATAACATCATTTAACTTCACAATTTAATTTTTTACTTCAATTAATAAGACATTGTTTAGCTTAAATGCCTTTTATTTACTTTTATTATTAAATATAATCAGGTGTATAACAAACTTTACTGCACATTTTATGTCAGGTTTATATGCAAACAAGAACCAATTAATTGAAAATATTATATTTTGAGAAGTAATAATACAATATATTACTCAATATACGGACTAACACTGCATTATTCTCGTGGAAAACAGCTGTTAGTACATTAAATTTAGTTTTCTTTTAATCGTTGTTTGTTTTATGATTAACTGATCAAATAATAATACTATTTAGTTTAAATAATTTGAATAATTGAATTAAAAGAGGTTTGTTATGAATGTAAATCGTTCATATGTGTACCCTAAATTATAAGTTTTGCACTTTACTATCACACTTTTTTAATGAATGAAACTTAACTGAAAAATTCAATTTTAATATAACACCAATTTAAAAAATCGCATTACTTGTTTTTGGTAGAATAATCATTTGCATTTGATTTAAAAAAACCTTTAAAACATAAATTACTGATAATACAAAATCAACTATACTCCCCATTAAATTGCGTGGTAATAGAAAATTCTGTGCCATAAAAAAAGGATTAAATACGTCTCGATTTGCAACAGCTCAAGGTACTCCAAAAATCAAAAGCATGAATTAGGTTTAATTTATTTGAAAAAATTTGGTATCGGCCTTCAAATTTTTAAAATTAAACTTTTATGGATTAAGGGTTAAATAATCCTGCGGTTTGAAATTTTGGTAAATTTTTAGAAATTGAAACAATGATCTGTTGATTAAACATTTGCAGGCATTCAGTATATAAATATGAGGGTCTTGACTGAAAGTGTTTTTCCCATTAAATTAAATAATTTATTATATTAAATTTGTCTAAGGAAAAATGTGCAAATTCAATATAAAACCCTTGTAAACTACTGACATCTCAGAAATCACATCTATGACCCCTTTAAGTTACGGATTTGTAGTCTTAACATTGCGGTATGGTAAAAGACTTGACCCAAAACTCTAATCATAATGTAATAATTCAGACTTGGTAAAAATTATATTTCGTAACTTTTAACAACAGACATATAATTATCAAAATCCATGCTATAACACAGGATCTGTGCATCTTACCCATGCCGTTGAGAATAAGCTCCTCCTGTTGCTATGACTAATGCACTTATATCCCAAATATCATTTAACTCCACAAAGCGATAGTATATATTGAAGGGAAAAATGCCAAAGGCAGTTTAGGAGACATGAACCCTATTCGAGTAGCAGTACAGTATAGTGTATATTGTTTAATACAGCCCCTGGCGTACATGATCTTATGTTGCTACACAGCCAACGCTTGCTGTTATCACAGTATCTTCAATACATGATCAGTCTCAATTTTCAGAGAATCCCAAAGCATTATACGTAACAGGTAAGATGTTTAGTATAGTGTAGGTATATTTCAATGTTTATTAAAATTAAATTAGGCTTTGCCATGTATACCAAATTTGATTTATGTAAATAAAAGTCGTTTGACAGGTATTTGGTCTTCCGATCATATGTTAGTTTGGTTATTTAAATGCATATGTGACAAACTCACCCAGCAAGTGAGAGATCCCGTTTCTAGTCGCGGTGGATGAAATACTTTTTGTGATTCGATGTTTATCCAAATTAAATTAAGCTATCTTCATTTATACAAATTTAATTAACGTATATATATATATATATATATATATATATATATATATATATATATATATATATATATATATAAAGTAAAGTAAAGTAAAGAATGTCTTATTTTACCAGGCGAAGTTAGGGCTAAGAAGCCCTCTCTAACACTTAACCTGGGGGACCAACGGCTTAAAGGTGACTTCCGAACCACCACCAATGGCCGGGCAGGCGGGCCGCTTGCAAGGACAGGATCGCTCAGCGGTCACCTGTCCAAGCAGCAGCCACGCTCGGCGTTGCTTGATCTGGTTATCTTGCGATAACCGCCGTACCCACTACACTGCGCCATTGGCTATGGGGATTTATAAAAATTTCATTTAAATCGCTTACGGCAGCTATATTCTCATATTAAAATTTCTGATTATAGATTTTAAATCGCAACTTAGCATTTAACGGTTTGGATATTATGTACAAATATAGAACTCACGGAACTGATCGTTTATGTTAAGGAATAAATTCATCTTTGTCAAATAAACTTTACATATCTTGTTAAAGTGTATATAAAAAGCAAACAAAATCCTACCATATAGTATGTAGCCTATATGTGTGATAGTATGTATGTGTAAGGGATTAAGCCCCTGTTAAATTTTCTTTGGAATGTTTTTTTCAGACCAGCAGGACGAATGGACCTTAAGGGTCATGGCAGAGTTTTGCAAATTTAATCTAAAATAGTTAGAAGTTATTTCTATCTTTAATGGTTAAGAAATGCATAATTTAGTTAATATTTCCTTTAATTCGCCATTTTTACTATATGTACGGTTGAAAATTTTGTTCAATTTTAAATTGTAAATTGGGAATAAAATTTATAAAAAAAGATAGTACAATCATTAAAAAGAACTTTTTATACATACAAATGGAATTGAACGAGGAAATAAATTAAACATGGGTTAACAAAGAAGTAGCAAGGTAAATGGACTGCGAAGGACCTGAACATTCCAGAACGGCAAAAGCCGACTATATTGCATTCCAACAGTTACACTGGCACTGGACTGCTCACAATACTGTTGCTGACTTAACTTGTGCTCAATTATTGGCTGTGCACGTATACATTTTATTCTAACACAAATAAAGGACAAAGACCAATGCATAAAGTAACAGCCGGTAACAGTGCTTTTTAGGGAAAAATAATAAAAACATATCAAAATAATAAATACTTAAAAAATATCCTACGTAAATGTATATTATAAATTCTCGGACGCATTTATTAAAAGAGGTTATGCCTATTGAGTATTTATTTTTTTATTTACACGTGTTCAAGATCTACATCCTTAATAATTTCACCGGGCATCTCATTTAGTTTTACACTGGGATGAACTGGTTAAAAAATGTTGAAGCCAAACTTGAAAATCATACATACATAAAGATTTAATTTTATATTAAAAATGAAAAATAATTCAATTTCAAGTTGTTTGCATGTAGAATGAAACTGTAAACATCTAGTCATTATAATAATATCCTAATCTTATTACTTATTAAAAAAAATATGTTTAAAGCAAGTAGCCGAATGCGTTGGTTTCCGCACCCAGTCCAACCTTCATTTCCTCAATGTACTAGAAACTCAAGGTGGAAGGATAGTTAAACTCGAAATCGCAACACCAAGTAAATGAACTGCTGCAGATTTTAAGTTATGAATGTAATATACATTGTGTATCCTTGTAAATCTTTTTAAGTTTGCTATTGTTATTTTATACAAAAAAATTATTAAAAAGGGATACGTAGAATAATTGTATTAATTAGTAAATTGTATTTAAAATTATTTATTAGTTTTTACAAATACATTTTTCATAAAACTAATAGAACTATTATTAATTGTATAATGAGGTATATCAATAAAAGAGATATTACCGCCTATCTGATTCATCAACGCATAGTAAAACCATAAAAGTACTGTATATTAAATGTACTGTAATCGCTTAGCTTGTGCTTTACAGGCGCGCTAAGGATGGGAGGCCTTTTCTCTTTTTTATAAGGGTTCAATTTCACTGGCCCATTATCTAGCGAAAATACGCATAAGAAATGAACTTTTCCAGTGATTTCTTATTATTTTAAAGATTAATCAACTATTTAATGTAAACATTGTTTACGATAGAACTATTATATGTTTAGATTATTCAGTTCGAATTTAATTTTTTTATCTATAGTGTTGAAAACATAGAGCTTCAATGTAACACTGTTAGTTTATCTATATAATATCACTGGAAGTGTTTGTAAACATATACATCATACTGTAACTTTTAGCAAATTATTCCTGGTTGATCTGTAGTGTAGTTCAGATATGAAGTACAAACTTACCGATTAACTTTTTCTTTGGAATTCAATACTGTTATAAAACCGCTATTGGTTGTATTTTGACTGAATTAGGATTATTCAACTTGTTTACATGCATCAAGCCTTTTTGATCAAGGCAACATAGCAAACTCAACCTTTGACCAGAAACATCTTATTAGACTTGATTTTATTACCCTGGTCGGAAACAGACGATTAATTACTGAAGAAGGCTTCTAAGACCAGTGTATGTAATTATATTATTTTTATTGAGGAAACAATGGAAACTCAACAAAAGGTGCTCTCTTAATCGTGCAAACTATGAAATAAGAAGCATTGGTGATTTCACTTTACGTTTGTAGCCGTTGAACATGAACACCGACATAATAATATGTATCTAAAATAAGCACACTTCCGTGTCGTGACATACAGCCCATAATGTGTTACATCATAAGTGCTCAACTGAAAAGCCAAGGACACACACTGGCCTAAAACGTTGTGTTGGAAAGAAATGTTCGGTGTTAAATATCTTCCAGTGACTATAACTTATCTTTGGAGTGTTTAGAACGGGTTTTATATCGCACAATCCCATTGTGTCCCGGTTCCTATACACGATATCGTGTGTAAAGCCGAGGATAACTGCTAATATCTGTATACAGGATCTTATAAGTATGTAGCATATATGATGAATCCAAAACCATAGAAATGAATATATCAAACTTGTTAGGTAGGTTTACCTTGTACCCGCTCCGAAATCAGAGGTCCGCTCCAATGGCTTCTAAATGTCCGTAAATAATACGTAGCTAAAAACATACTTTTAATACTTTTATGGAAATGGACCGTTAAAAGTATACATAGATTACAACAATATAAGGTAACAGCACAAATATCAGTTAGAAAAATTATCCTGCCATGAAAAATTAGTTTATTATATAGTTTTGGAAGAATAAATTAATCTTTATATTAAAATCTCTTATTTAAAGCTTTTCTGGAACTGATATCGAGCACATATATTATCCTGATGAAAAGTTCCATGTTTTTTAAAATATTTTTAACTGCACGTTTTAAGCATATATTAGCTATACAGGGCTTTAAGAAATCACTATAATTTAGGTATTAAAGACAAAGATAAAAAAAACCTTTACCTTTACCTTTAAAAAAAATTTACCTTTAACTGGCGACTTAAAGACTATTTTATAAAACCCATATTAGTTGGGTTTTATCTTCTTGATCTGGGAAACAAAGCACATTCAACTATGGCAGCTCAAATATCTTAGGCTGGAATACCCTTTTTGTAATTATTTCCTGAATTTGGCAAGAAGGCAAACTCAGCAGTGGAATCAGAAATATAATTCATTGGAACTAGAAGGAAATACAAAGGCGTAGCCTAAAATAAGAGCAATTAGCAATTTCGCTTAACATATGAAGCTGCTAACTATGAAAACTGATGTAGTATGCCTTCTATCTCCTAATTCCATTTCTAAAAACATAAAACACTATACTATTAAAAATAGTTTATTAGTACTGAAATTTTTGGATTTATTTAAATCAAGTACCATTCAAACTTGTTGAGGAATTAAAGATATGTCACAAGTACTCATAAAAACTGTTTCCCATTCCGACTTCAGGCTTCATACCCCCTGTCTTTTAAACTGTGTAAAATGGGTTAGGATATTAGAATGCCCATGATTGCTAGGGAAATTAAAAATAAATAATAATGTGCCTTGGGTCCTTTTTTTACAATAGGAAAATGGGTGCGAAGCCAATGTAACGGCTAGTGCTACTGTAAAAGTTATAAGAATGTGTATAGACTTATTTTATTATTTAAAAAACTGTTGAATGATTCTTCATTTTCTGATAAGGAATGTCTCTTATACATAATACGGTTTTATTAGTATAAATAGTATAAATTACTTGTTTATATATAATTGCAGTGGAAATAATTAAGTATCACCCGACACCCTAAAAACACAGATTGCATTACTTCTAGGATAAAATCGTAACTATAGGTTTTTAATGAATTCACTTAACTATGTCGACAACTAAATAATATATATATATATATATTATTTAATAATTAGTGAATTATTAAATTGTTATAGTTTTATGAATATCTATCAAAATTGTAATTCTGAAAATTTTTTATATAAAAATACGGGTTTTATTGAAAATTTAATATTTTTACTTTAAGATATCGTATACAAAAATTGTAATTTTTATCTGTACAAATATAACATCAAGCTCATTTTTATTAATACTTTTATTTTACAAAGAATATTACATTGTTTCGTTCTGTTTTGAAATATTTGTATTCAATAACTTTAATTTCAAATTGTTTAGTTCTCATTAAATATTTTTTAAAGTATATATAGCAAGTAAAATTATTACTATTTTAACTGGTAGCATATTTATATGCAAAAATGTATAAAATACTATGCAATTATCTGAGTCACGAGGTATAGTAACGCCAGGTTGATTTATAAAAGGAACATTCAACCGTGTGAAATCAACTGAACTCAGTGTAGCTATGATGTAGTTGTTTGTTTGAAGAAGATTATAATATAATTAAATATTTCGAAACATGATTTTACTATACATAATATGTAAACAATATTTTACATTTATAATGCTATTAAGTATCAATTTTCATGTAAGTGGAGAAATTTAACTCATTCTAACCTATGAGTTAGTTATTGGAATTTTTCAATATTCATTAAAATCTTGTGAAACTCTAAATATTAAATAACTTTCAGAGCGAGCTAACGTTAATTCCAAGAACTTTATTGATAGCATCAAAGAGCAGGCTATTGTTATACAACCCCATACTATTTACCTCCTATATGTGAAAAACAGATCAATATTGACAAGTTCAACATGCCAATATAGGCTGTCAGCAACACATTGATCTGTAAGTGGCATATTTACCACAGAAATTGGGCCTTACAAACATACATCGGGTTATAATTCCATGATTTTTCTTGTTACAAAACGTATATGTAACATATTTTGTAATTACTTAGGTTCATGTGTTTACAAATACATAATTAAGTTACTTACTCCTCGTTATTTCATTTCAAATAATAACTCAAAAGTTAATATTTGACGCTTGGTTGACTAGCAATATGAGGTAATTTCTACCAGTTTAAACGTTGGGAAAAACTGTAAGAAGTGGTCTCAAACAAATATGTAGTTTACCACTTTTAATGTTTACTGAATCTCCTTAGTAGATTTCCTTTTGAAAGAATGCATAATATCAGTATCATTATACGTATTCCTAAAATATTGTTGACTAACAGAAAGGTTCAGGTGAATTATAGAAGTAATAAACATTGGAGTGTCAGAGTTATTTAAATAGATACTTTTATTCATTAGCTGAAAAGTTATTATTCAAAATTATAAACATTTTCCATATTAAAATTTAAAAGTAGATTTACGCGGAATTTTCACATTGTACTTTACCTACTGGTACTTTCTCTTTAAATTATAATTTTTGTTCAAATAAATGACTTTTTATATGTTTTATATATGATTATTATACATGATAAGTAAAAATGAAGGATTAAAACGCAGACGAAATTGTTCATATATTAAACGAAATTTCCACTAAAACTTCACTTATTTGGATTTACTGGAAAAACTAAAAAGTACACAAAATATACATTAGGAATTACTTTTAATGATATTAAAGTTGTTTAAAATGTGATTATACTTTTTAATCTCGTTTAAAAAAAACTAAAATCAATTGGTAAGTTTTTTTACGTAGTAATTGAAAACATCTGTTCAGGATTACTTACAATAGTCTACTTCATTCAATAACGTAGATGTTGTAGAGATAACACCATATCTAAACAATAATATTGTTTCACTTATTGATTAGTATATATTCTAATCAATATTGTTGTTGAGGTATTGACGATAGAAGGTTTAAATGGATAATAAAAATTTGTAGATTTCTTTTGAGGAATGTAATTTACCCTCTTCTGCAGGTGAGAAAAGCCCTAAGGGATAAAAAACTTTAAAGGGGGCTCTTGTGCGGTGACATCTCTTGCGCGTATTCCTTTCAGTCTCCAGACCATGCAGTTCTGCAGGTACCACTTAACTTTACATTGAGTGGCAGTCCCTTGCCACATTTTTTATTTTAATTGTCTACTATCTTAAGGATTTTCTCATCTGAAGAAAAGGGTAGGTTATAAACCTTGAAACGTAGTGTTGTAATTTTTGTAATAAATAACGATGGCAAATTTCCTAAATTTAAATGTTTATTGTTTGTTATTATTGTATATTTCAAGCACAAATTTGGTGGAGATTGAAAATACTATTATTTTAATATTGGAATTTACATATTTTCAAAGAAAGGCAGGCAGTGACTGCTACAAACGCAGCCATAAATCGGTGTCATATTGAGGAAACGAGGGCTAAAATCTTGAAAGATTCCATGCATCTAAGCCATCTACTCTATATATAGTGATATCAAGTTTAATTTTCTAACTAAAACTTAAATCTACAGAATATTCTGCCAAACAATTTACATTGTAAACTATTTATTATTAAAATGCTGCTGTATAAAAACGTAAGATATCCATCATTGCATATTGTTTGAAACTTAAATTTTAAACTTTTATAATAACGAGTAAGAATTTAACATACTAAAACCTCTAATGAATTAAGAGTATAATGATGGAATCTCTTAAGAATCAAACGTTACTTGTACTTGCATAAAAAAGGCAAGCAGGTGATTAAAGATAAAATAAAATAAAATACTGTTTGCACAGGCTTTTTACTGGCCCATATCGTAGTGTTTATATATATATGTACATATCAAAACTCAAATACAATTTTTGTATACAAGTTATAAAAAATTATATCTCGTTATTTATTAATATATTAAATAGATTGCTCTTAATAATTCCAAAAGTTTAATCACAAGAATCTAATGTTTATACGAAGTATCAACAGTATATCCCTCTTCTAAGAACATTAAACACAAGTGTTATTGTACTCCGACTTCCAATTATATGTCTTGTACTTTAGTAAGTTCAGAATAAAAATATTTTGAAATCAACAGAGAATTTGATATATGCTTGGTTAAAAAATAGTTTTATATGATTAGCAGATATTCTTCAATCTTCGTATTAGTTTCAGAACTTAGTGTCTTCTTCTTTGTTTATTGCCAATGGCTGTCTTCAATTCTTATATAGTGGAAATAATAATAATTGTTATTGCTTCAACAATAATCGAATACACGTATCAGACACATTCATCAGTACATGAAGTATTGATATAAATATGCAGCTGCAAAATATAATGACGGTTTTAAGTTTTATTTCTTTAATTTTACATCTCAGCGCCGCAACAGTCGTAAGCTTGTAGTTTTTTGAACAGCAAAGGTTCATTACATTTCATTTTGAGCTTTTTGTTTGCAACTTGACTCTTAAGAAATATTTAAAACATGAATTGAATTAAGAATCACCTTTTACTTCTGGATTGATGAATTCAATCTCTTGACATAAGGGAGAGGACTGGCCCTAATATTGATATCTGAGAGACAATATAAGACACCTTATACATTGAAGTGGTCAAAACAATGCACAAATTGATTTAAGATGTCTTTTGCATATACTTTGCAAAGAACTGAGGAGATCAAAATTAGTCTATAATTGCTTGAGGTGAGGACCTTCTAATTTGTAAATCTGAATAACAACGGAAACCTTCATTTTGGACGGAAAGACCGCCCCCGAAGGCTCCCTCCGCAAACAATGGTAAGGTCTCTACATCCACAGAAGCGGTGGAAATAAATTAGATTATTCACTGTGTTAAAAATATTACCTGTCTTTTTAAGTGGTGATCTGTAATTGCGTATTAGATTTCTCATGACCAGTTTGTAACTTTCGCAAAAATAGCCATTGTCTGAGTCCTCCCACAATGGAGTTTTTGTAGATGTGACACACTATTTTCCTTTAGCAGCCTTGTGTAGCTCGGAACTTATCGCAGCTAAGTATATATCCATTATTGATTCCCCTGCCATCTCAAGTTATTGGACATATTTTTAACCTTATGAAAATGAAATTTTTTGATCGCCCAATGGAAGGGAAACTGTGTCCAAAACGTTTAGCTAAATTTCATGATCGGTCATACACTATCACATATAACTCATTCTCTCTATGGAGAAATGAAGTTTCATGCAAAATGTATGTTTACAGATGAAATCTCTACCATTATATCTAGGCACTTCATACATTCACATTCTGTTAGCTAAACTGATTTTAATTCACTGTGTTTAAAGTTTAAAAATCCACGTACCAGGTTGTGTAAAATATTATTGCATGTATTTTGGATATTAACAATATTTCACATTCAAATCTCTTAGAGTGAAGTGAGTTTGTTTAAAACTTTATTAATTTTTACATTTTCTCGTTGCCATATCTTGGTTACTATCAGAGCAATGAAAGATTATTCGATATCATTTAGTGAAATTAAATATTATGGCCTGCACCATCATAAAAAGTCAGTATTTTTC
Organism: Homalodisca vitripennis; assembly: GCF_021130785.1. NCBI lineage: Eukaryota > Metazoa > Arthropoda > Insecta > Hemiptera > Cicadellidae > Homalodisca > Homalodisca vitripennis. Next base: position 197,201,438 of record NC_060207.1, read on the forward strand.
ATGCAGTATTGAAGATTTTTGTAACATTTTAATTTTATAGGTAAATTTGTTTTTAGGTATAATACGAAAAGGCAAACGGAAAAACTAAAATTTTTCCAGCCCTTAAAGTGATAAAATTTACTGACCCTCAGCCCATAAACTAGTATATGTTTTTGTTATAAAGCCTACTAATTTTTTATCTATTTAAATATTCAAAATATTTTTATGAAAGTTGTCATCTCCTAATAATATTTATGTTCTGATATTTCTAAATGATGTGTATTAAGAATAAAATTAGTTGTACATATCTTGAGTGAATAATTTCTTTATACACATTAGTCATTTAAATTATAATTAATTACAAAAAATGTGAATGAAATGAAAGAACCTAACTTAGTAGGTATTTTAAATGTCTATTAAGTCAACAAAGTATTAATAATTTGTCATACTCTTAATGATATAGTCGTTACTTTTATTGAAAATAGAACAATATATGTGGCAACAACAACAAACATTGTGCTAAAGTGCTTCAAGCCTTCACTGGACACTGATGAATGGACATTGCTGATTGATTGTTCGGTGTTTTAAAATAAACTTTACTGTGAGTTTCGGTTTTTAACACGTCATAAACTATACGTTTGTGAAAACACAATATTTATAACAAATGATGTTGAAAAAAAAAACATTAAAAAATATACACAACCTCTAGTTTTAAATTGTAGGAACCTTATACGCTGTGTGGCTGTTTTATCAAAATAATCTACTCTATTATGATTTTCAAATTTTAAGTTCCTGTTTTATAAGTAACTAGAATAGTTGTTATTTAGTTATTAGTGCGATTATTATAAGTATGGTGTTAAGAATAATAACTTGCATAATAATTTCAGTATGATACTATATGTATACAGTATGTATATTTATGATAGGCATTCACTACAGATATTCTAGCAATAAACACTCACAGTATATTTTCAGCATTTATTTTAATATCCTGTCATGTTATTAAGTACCAGTCTTAAACAGGTTCACTTGTACTATAATAAAGAACGAAAATACAGTAACTAAAAAAAAAACAGCCAAATATGTAATCTTAAATCGCTCAAAAGTTTTATAGTGTGTAATGTCCAACTGACACGAGTTCTGGCGCTCCTAGTGCCATCTAGCGTGATACACCAGAACTACGTCTACTTGGGCAACTGTACCGGTCGGTAGGGTATTTAAACCGGAATTATCTCATGTAATAAGTTATAAATAATTTATTTACTTTTTAACACATACTTTAATGGAACCTGCTTATTTTTAAACTATTATAGCCTTTAGGACAAAATGGACAAAATATAGTATTCTGATTCCATATTAAAACAATACATCAGAAGTATATAATCACAGAACTATAATTTGTAAAAATATTCAAGGATTACTATTATCCTATTTCTTAAAGCACATACACATGTAATGGTTCTTTCATCAAAATTTCTCCCTGATTCTAAAATAATGTAATAATATATTTTTACTAAACGAACACACTTATATTCTATCACTCTAACATGTAATGTTATATTAGATTTGCGGATCGTTGTAAATATTTTAACATGTAATATTGTTACATCATAGTAAAAAGTTAGAGTAAAAAATAATATTGGATATAAGCGTATTTTATAGTATTGTATGCGAAATATTCGTTGTTGTAAGAACTAAATATTTAAATAAATTATTTATAACTACTGTATTTTTTATATACGTAAGTGAGATCTCATGGCCCATTGACTGATTCATCAATTCATGGACATGGCAAAACCATGAAAGATTCGAAATAATCAACTCGCCCGATTTCTGAGAACTCACGTCTTCTGTGCAATACCAGATTTCGATAGCTTGCAGTCTTTGAGAATTTTTTTTTATATGCCCCTGACCTCTGGTAAAAATATTAGAGAGAAAATTGACCATAGAAATTAGAGTAAAAGACATATAGAGGATAATCTTATTTACTTTTTCATTACATTCAACATATTCCTTGTTATAAGACCTTAATTAAAAAAAAAAAAATTGAAAAATTTAGAAAAATATTAAGACATTTGTCTTACTATTCTTTACAGAAACAAAAGAGATGTCGAGACTGACTGATCACTCATCAACGTATGGGCAAACCATGAAATACTTTTATCTTGCGCTACAGAGACGCGTGCCAAAGAAGTTACATGTTATAATTTCTAAGAGCCTGTAAGATTTAATAGACAGTTATATGTATAAACTGAATTATGATAAATATGTCATAAGTTCAATTATTTTTAGTTATTTTTCCCTTAATGGCGTTTGAAACATAAAAGAAGCTTGACTGTAACACTACTAGACACAACGTTTATCAAGATAAAAAGTTTTTAAATATTTATAAAAATATACTACATATTGTAAGTTTATCAGATAAAATTATGTACAGCTTGAGCAGTAGCGTAGTGCAGATAAAAAAAACAAACCTACTAACTAAGTTTTAGTATAGATGCAATAACGTTATAAACCTAACTTTGGTTATATTTTGAGGAAGTAGGCTTCTTGGACCAGGTTATGTATCAAGGTTTCTTGATGAAGGAACAAAGCACACAAAAATGCGGCACCAGACATATCTTAGAATTTATGTAACTAAACTGGTCGAAAATATACCTTGAATGGCCATTAATGGCTTCCCAGACCTGTGTGCGTATGCATATTTTCTTGATCGGGTAAACAAGGAAAGCTTATCTGTGGCGTCGACAATATAACTCTTTCTAACAAAACGTGTTCTTAAACGAGCAAAGCCTAACATAGGAGACATTTAATACTACAAAAAATAGTCCTACTTTCGTTTATAAAAACATACAGCCAGAACATACTTAGCCCATAAATGCTCTAACGAATAAGATAAAGATTTATTTACACTGGTCTGAAATAGAGTGTTGTGTGGTGTTAGGATATTTTTCAGTGGCTAAAAGGCTATAATTAATCTCACTTTTATTACTTATGCAAGTGTTTAGGGTGTAATATGAAAAGTATGCTCACGGTGTCCCGATTTCCCAACACAAATTTACGTGCGAAACAACGGATATCTTCTACTATTCCATATTTATCAAAGCAGATGGCCCGACTGTATGTATATATGAAACATCTAGAACTTTACTGTGATATTATAATTAATATCTAAGACTGTAAGTGAATTACATTACTCTATCTTGGTTTGACAAGGTTGTAACTGACATTTTTTGCGAAAATGGGGTTATTGATTCCCTTTGATTCCCCTCTTTTCTTATGTACATGAAGAACTGACTCTTACTCTTATATGTTAATAAATAACCAGACTGCTAATTTGACAAGGTTCTAAATGAAGGAGTTTGGTTTACTCACTGCAGTTTGACAAGTTTGTATCTCGCACTGATACTCTGTGGCAATCAGCTGGGCTGCTAACTACCACGTGACTGCTAGGCTGCTATGAGAGGTTATGTTGTTCCTGACCACATGTTGTTGTTGTTACTACTTTTTTTGTGTTTAGTGTTTTGTTATATTAACCTATTTATGGTAGTACTTTTGAAATAATCATGGAATGATGGAAGACAATTCGCTTACCTTGGTTTGACAAGGTTCTATCTGGTCCAACCAAACTTTTAGAGGAAAACGAGTTTGAAAAATTCAAAATGCTAGAATTTTGTTCTCTGTTACAAAATGTTGTTTTGTACTCTGAATGGGGGAAAACTTTCAGGTGTTTAAATTGCTTTTCCTCGGAAACTCTAGCCAATCTCCCAGAAACTTATCTATACCGCTCACACAAAACCACAGAGCACTCAATCAATCAATCAATCAATAAATACTTTATTCAAGTAAAAAATGCACACTGTACATTGAATAGGGTCAAAATAACATTAATTAGTTTAACATAATTTATGCTTAGTAATTAAACAGTTTACAATTAATTGTTCAAAGTATTATAGACTACTACTATTTTTACCAATAAAGTTTATTTATCCAAACATATACATATAAACATACATACATATACATATATACACACACACACACACATACATGCATACACACACACAAAAAAAAAACCATTATTAAAATAAATCAATTATCCTGAAAAGAAACTCATCAAGTGAATATAAAGGAAGTTTTAACAAATGTTCTTTTTAATTTCCTTTTGAATTTGCCAAGATCTGGTTCTAATCTCAGATCCTTGGCAAATTAAATAAAAATTTTGTTCCCATGAATGTAGTTTTCTTTTCAAAAAAGTTTAATGTATGTTTTTCTACTCTTCTGTTTAATCTTGTGTTATATTTATGTTCATTGTTATTGTCTGTTGATTTGTCGTATTGTCTAACATAAAGAACGGTTTGGAAAAATATATAAGCTATAAACTGTCAGAATTCCAAGCTCTTCAAAGTATTTTTTTAACTGTTTCTGTATTTTTCAAATGTTAATATAATTCTAAGTGCCTTTTTTTGTTGAACTAAAATTCTGTCTAAATTTTTTTTGTCGTTGCTCCATAAATATTTAATCCATAAGCCAAATGTGAATGTTATTAATGAGAAATAAGATCGTTTTTAGAAAGTCAATGCTACAAACCTTAGCCATTTGACGCAATGCGTAAAGTCCAGATGACATTTTTTTAAGTATCTTATCAATATGTTGGTCCCAACTAAGATTATTATCTATTAGTAATCCAAGAAAATTTGTGCTATTCACTTGAAGCAGTTCTTCATTATAAACAGTGATATGAGGGGTTTAACTTTGATCTCGCCTGTTTTGTGGAAAACGAAATAAAATTTAGACTTTCCTGAATTTAAAAGTAAATTTTTTACTTGCTAAAAATTGTTGTATCCTTGAAAGACCAACGAATGAGGATATTTCAATACTTTCCTTTGATTTGCCTGAGACAGTGATGCTGACGTCCGTCAGCATACATACAGACAGAGCCACCCCCAGGCACCAATCCAGGCAACCCCCTGACATAACAAAGAAAGAGGAGAGGACCCAGAATCGATCCCTGGGGTACTCCATATTGCATTGTTTGCAATTTTGAGCGATATGTTTTAATATATTTGTATTTGCATAAAGGATCATCAGCTACATGTTGTATTTCAACACATTGTTGCCTGGTTTTAAGATACGAATCAAACCAATTAAATTCTTTATTTTTTTATTTTTAATTTGCTAAGACATTTTAATAGTGTGTCATGTGAAACGCTATCGAAAGCTCTTGTTAGATCTAAAAATATGCCAATTACTTTATCAATGCTTATCCACTGACTCAATTATATTTTCAATAAAATTTATACTTGCTGTTATTGTTGATCTACCAACCCTAAAACCATATTGTTGTTCATCCCAATAATTGATTCCTTTCTAAATAATTTAACAGCTGAATAAAAACTACTTTTTCGTAAATTTTTGAAAATACAGGGAGCAATGATACCGGCCTATATGATGCAGGATCACATAGATTTCCTTTTTTAAAAATTGGGAATTACCTTAGCGATTTTTAGCTTTTGAGGAAATATACCAGAAATCAATGAGGAGTTAATAAGGTGAGTGAGTGGTTTTGAGATTAAATAAAAGGCCTTTTTTATTAATGTTATTGGGACCTCGTCAATTCCTGCAGATGACTTGTTTTTCAATGGCCATTACAATTTTTTTCCAATTTAAGCTCATCAATTGGTTCAAATCTAAAAGTTAAACCATTAGGAATATTAGGAATGGTTTCACTGGTTTACCCTATTTGTGTGATTAAAATGTATGTTTGGTACTATAAGCCTGTCTACTGCATTGACGAAAAAATAATTTAAGCAGTTGCTTACTGCAATAGGGTTGGTTATTTTTTTACCACTGTCTTCAATGTTTATATTCTTAACAGACTTATTTTGGTTATTTATTTCAGATCTAACAATATTCCAAATTGCTTTCGATTTATTTCCCGAAACTTGTTATTTTTTCTTGAAAGTAGTTTTTTTTAACATTATTTATTTCAACTCTAAGACTTTTTTTTAAACTTCTAATTGTTACGTTCAACTCTTTATCTTTAAACATTCTAAAATCTTTTTCTAATTCTAATATTTTTTGTTTTTTTTATTTTAATGTCATCTGAAATCCACTGATTAAAATCAAACATTCTATCGGTTACCATAATTTTAGGAAAGCAAATTTCAAAAATGTGTGAAAAAATATTACAAAACGTCATATTTTCTTTCCACAGTTAGCTTGGTACACTTGAGACCCAACTTTTCCACTACCTAAATATCTTAAAAACAATTCTATATTTTTTGTGTATATTTTCTAGAGAACTTTCTGTATACATTTTTTGTAACTTATTTAATCCCAAAACTTCCAACATTTTGAGCATCATGATCGGAGATCTGGGTTATAATTCCACATATTTTCAAGGGGTTTACTATTTATATTAGTAACAAAGTTATCTATTGCAGTTTCTGATTCTGTAGTGATTCTAGTCGGGAAGTTTACTTTGTAATCCAAATTATAAGATTTTAAAATATTTACAAATGTAAAATATGTTTTGTCATGGTTTAAACGTTAATATTAAAGTCACCAGTTATAATAATATTTTTGAATTTGTCATGTAATATTGTACATAAGATGTCAAATTTTTCTAAAAAAGATTCTACAAAACATTGTTTAGGAGACCTGTACACACATACCAGAATAAAGGAAAACTTGTCAACAGTTATTTCTGACAGGCAACATTCAAATTCTTTTTCATTTAGTAAATTCTGAACCGCAGGAATTAAGATTGTTTTACTTTTAATATCCTTTTCACCATGATGACAACCCCTCCACCAATTGAATTAGATCTTGAAAAGAAGGAGCATTTTTTATAATTTGGAATGTTCAATACCATGATTTTCTTCCTCAGACATTTTGTGTTCTGACAATGCTAGTATATCAGGATGTACTTTCCTCCAGATTTATTTTCAAGATATCCAAACGTGATGGCAGATGCTGTACATTCTGGTGCAAAATAGACAATCTATCTGATTTATGTTTGAATGTTTACCTGTTTTACGTTCATATAACATTTTCTTTTAAATGCTTATCCTCATGTATACACTTACAATTATTTAAACTATCATCATTTACTAGAATATCTTTACCATAAAGAAAAGTATTGTTTAAAGTCAACGAACTATTTACTTCTACATTTTTTTTACTTAACATTTTCGTGACTTTAGAAGTACTGTTTTAAAGTATGGATTTTATAATCACTATCAGCTAGGTTACACTCCTGGACACAGGAGGATGGCAGTTTTTTTCAGCTGTTTGTTACAACCAAGGAGCCACCCACTATTGAGGCAAGGTACTGCCTGACTATGACTAATTAATAATTCACCAAAAACCACTATTACTCTGCTTTAGAGCCTCAGAAAATGTGAGGTCTCCCGGAACCACAAACACAATCACCAGTCCGATTTTGCGGGTCTCAGCTGCTCCCCGTACAGTGTCACGAAGCTTGCTGGGGCCCTCTCCACTGCCGATTGTTCTGTATCTAGATTGATGTTAGACCTTTTTATCTCTCATTGCTTCTTGGCTGGACATCACCTCTGGACCAGTTGTGTAGTGAAGTCCAGGCTGCATAGTCTGGTGGTTGAGATCCTTTACATTTGAGATGAAGTGATACAGTGAGATATTATCCCCGTACACAGCCAAGAGGAGAACAAATTAATCGTTTTATTTTCTTGTTTTGAAAAATTTAATTTTAGTTGTTTAAAGGCCAAGTCATAGTCATCTTTTGATGGTTTCCAATTATATTTCTGTTTGGTTATTAAACTATATATGGTAGCTCCATCTTCAATTGTCTGACATGCCAAATGTGTACTGGGACACTGAGATGGTAAAGGTTTCCCAAAGCGATTTCTAAAAGCCACAGCAACACCAGCACTCATTTGTCTAGGCTCCCCAAAATCAGAGGATATGCAGTGGGCAAAGGCTGTCGATTTGTCATTTTCGAATTTCTAATGACGGTTGCCATGTTCTCAACAATCACCTGAATACAGGAGCCCGAACACACTTTCTCCCCTTCCGAAACAGGAAATGAAAGCTCCTCCTCAGGCTTAAGAGATGTTTCAATGTTGTTCTGACTAATTCCATAAGTTCTGGTCCAGGAGTGCCACCAAGAAATGCTTTTTATAATTTTGTGAGCCAATTTTGTCTTGCCTTTATTGTTCAGGTGTAAACCATGTCTGGTGTAATCAGATCTTCTAAACCGTTGAGATTAAGGAGATGAACATTACCATTTCGAGCTGTTATCTCACTGATATAATTGTTTAGCTAGCCGTATATCCTGGTTAGTAGGGTGATTAAAAGGCTTGTCATTTCTGATTGGAATTGTAGTAATAAATACTGGTCTGTTTTTGACTTATTGTAATTAATTTATTTTCTACTGACTATAATATTTCTTGCATGTTATCACTTAGACTGTCATTTGTACCACCCAAACACGAAAATGTTGTTACAAATACACCGACTTTGGACAAAAGAGGAAGGTAAGAAAACAGCCGTAGGCTACCTAGAGGCGATCCTTCTTTAGTAAGGGATCATATTAAATCTTTCCACACAGTTGAGTCACACTACTGCAAGGCTAAGACAAACAGGAAATACTTAGGAGCTCATCTCTCGATTGCAAAAATGTACGATCTTTAAGTACAAAAATGTGCATCAGAAAATATTACTCCAGTCAGAAAATCGTTATATTACAAAAATCTTTACCACAGAGTTCAATCTGGGATTTCACTGTCCAAAGAGTGACAGGTGCGATACATGCGAAAAGTTTATTGTGGCAAGAAAAACTGAAACTCTTACTGAAACGTTGCAGAAAGAATATGTAATATAGTTTTGCGAAAATTCAATGTGTGATGTGAGGAAGAAAGAAAAGGATAATGACACACCAGTTTTATTGTTTGATCTTGAGAACGTCATTACAGTCTCCCACGCTGATATAAGTTCGTTATTTTACTTAAGAAAGCTTAACATCTTCAACTTGACAGCCTACTATACCGTTACGAAAGCAAGTGTACTGCGCGCATTTGGCCTGAAACTATGTCAGGTCGTGCGGGAAATGACATTGCTTCTGCCGTTAGAAGAATCCTCGATGTAGTGGTAGACGAAAATGATATCAGTGATTTAACAACTTGGTCTGACTCTTGTGTGCCCCCAAAATACAAATAGCATTATGTCAAATGCAGTGTTGGACTTTTTAAGGGGATAACCCGAGTGTTAGCTCAGTTACAATGCAGTATTCATTGCCTGGCAATTCATATTGTGTACAGGAAGTCGACAGTTCACACAGCTGCATAGAGAGAGAGATGAAAAAAACTCGAATTTTACTCTCCCATTGGACTTGTCAGAATATTAAAACAAGTAAAGTCGCCACCAACCGTTCCGAATTATTCAAATGCAGCCTGCTGACTTCAAGAATTTTACAGAAACTTCGAAGCTTCTGAATTACAAAGAAGTTCCATTTGCAAGTGTTTCAAGGTTGAGGTTTTACAAGAACTTTCCATACTATTTTCATAAAGTCATCACATGATCCACTTGAGCCTGGAAAACTGCAAATACATCAAGTTTAGCAAACCACCCCAGAGAAAGTGTAAGAAACAGACTTTATCAACCAGCAAGCAACCCTCAAGCTCTTCTAGTGAAGTTAATGTTCTCGCAGTAAAACCGAAAAATCCAAAAAAACAGTGTATAGATATTTCAGAAGCAAAGAAAAAAGACATAAAGGCTGCTTTTCAGTTTATGCCATTGCAAGACTACACTGCCGTTTTAAAAATCTAGTTAAACGTGCATTGCTGTAGAATGCAAAAAAGATGTTTTATAAGGAGTATCTAAGTGATACTAAAACTTGATCTCTAAAACTAGTGTTATTAAGAGAAGAAAATTTTTGTGTAGAACAATAATATGGCTAAGTATGCCTAATTATTTACAATTTTTCTAATTTAAACTTGTTTTATACACAATCATGAACCAAAACATTCAAGTTGTGATACCTCAACACTTTAAAATTACTACTGTTTATTGTTTTGTAAATATCTCATAGTTAAGTTACAACCTTGTTTGATGTTTGTAATTTTAGAAAAATAAACATGTTACTTTGAAAAAGTTGTATCTGCACTTACACCCTTGTCACTTTAATTTTTGCTCATTTCGTCTATGACAGAGTTCTAACTGCATTTTAGGCATATTTTATATAAAATCAACAGTAAACAATTTTTTCATAAAAACAAAATGAAATGTTTACACTATAACTATATTAGACACTGAGTAAAATTGTTAAATTATATTCATAATGAACAAAATTATAGCATTTAGAATTTTCAAACTAGTTTCCTCTAAAATTTTGGTTGGACCAAATAGAACCTTGTCAAACCAAGGTAGCGATTAGCCGAAATGATACAATATAAGTTATTTCATAATCGTTGCAACAAGGCAGACTCAACATTGGATTTAAAAATATAAATCATTTGAACCAGATTAATTTTGAGTTATTTAACAAATACAAAAAAATATTTCGCTTTCCGCCTTCAGGGTTAAAACTCCTGTCCTAAATCCCCTCCCCCCACAAGTAATAAATGTGTAAAATCGATGGAATGAGATTGGAAAATTTCTGACATCTCAAAAATATTTAGAAAGATAATATGTCCATGGTGTCCATTTTTTAATTGGTTGCGAAACCTAGGTTAACTGCTAGTGTTACTATCAAAGCCATAAGAACGTGTGCATACTTAGATTTTTTCTCAAAAGGCATTTCTTACGCAGAATATTTTTCTTTATTTTTATTTTATTTATTTATTTTTTTTTTTTAAGGAGAAGCCGATCCCCTTATAATCCTTACTCTGCCCGTCCTCATGGGCCACTGGCCTGTGCGAGGATCTTATAAAGCAGAATAAGAGGGAGAGTCGATACAGTACAAGTTCGATGGTACTGATAAAAAGTGTAAGGTCACAGACAGGATTCGAACCTGCGCTATCTCTAACTCAGACTCGAAGAATATAGTTTTACTAGTATGGTTGATTACTTACCTATTATATTATAGCAATAAACATAATGTATAATATAAATATAAATATAGAGCCCATCACGCTTACAGAAACATATTAAATAAGTTGTGGCATAAAATATAAACTATAGGTTTCTCATGCATTTAAATAACTAATTGAACAATTTGATTATACTTCGTGTTTTGCAAATTGTCATACTATTTATGAAAGTTTTAGCATTGCATTTTAGCAATCAAAATTAAATATTTCGTACTTTCACATAAATAAATATTTGCATTTTTATATGTAAAAATACAACACAAAATTTATTTGAATTTACTATTTTTTACACTTTTGTGCTCATGCTTAGAAATGTGTACACTTAATCTCCTACTATAATTTTAAAAGCAATAAAAAAATTGTATTAGGATAATTTTATAAATTACTTTAAATATTTTGTTTACATTCATACAGATATTTATAAATGTTTAAAAAAACAAGATATTTTTATTCATAGTGGTTGAATTGTATTACGAACATCATACCATATGAAATTAACTGAGCGAAATTTTAATAGTGAATAAATGAAATCTTGCTTGCTTTAAAAAGGACTTTAATGCAATAAAATATTTCTAAAAAATCATTTTCCTTTATATAATTTATTTTACTTTGAGTATGCAATGACGTATCAAGAATCCAGAGCGTAGGGAAATTGAACGTATCTATGTATACTCATAAGGATATATTGCTAAAAATGCCAATATAAATCCCATATGTCAACAATTATTGTCCTTTTTTCGCTTTTATAGACAACAATAAAAATAAAACCGTAACCTAATATCAGTTGTGCATTATGTACGTATCTAAATAACGTACCTACGAAATCTACAATAAAATTTTCTAATATTTATCAAACATTTATCATATAAAAAAGGACTAATATATTTCCTAAAGACTTTATTGAGCGTTAAAGTGTAAGCTACTACAGAAATAGAAACCCGTATAATTTACCGGCTATATGTGTAAGACAGGTGAGATTGACAAGCCAAACACACTAATGTAGGCTGTCAGCCACACCTTGATCTGTAAATGGCATATTTGCCTCAGAAAGTTATCTTAACAAACATCGTGTTATAATATCAAGATTTGTTCCTTTCACAATATATATATTTGTAATTACTTGTGAGCATAAAAATATTCTTAATTACTCCTTGTACTAACAGTTATCCACAGCTTCAAACGCAATTTTAATAATCAAAGGCCATAGCTGTCTTAGTGAAAGCTTTTATGATGTGATGTAATGCAGCCCTACCATGTGATTTTTTTTTAACTTAAGTATACAGTTACATATTATTTCAGTATCCATGGTTGAGAGATTGAAAACTTAAATAAATTATTGACTGGTTATATTTTAAGCTTTTTTATATGAATAAATAAATAAATAAATATATATATATATATATATATATATATATATATATATATATATATTCAAGTCTCAAAACACTAATTTGGTCCAAATTTGTCTAATTCCGTCTGTTTAGATTAATTTTCTGTCTTAAGGTATTTCAAGTACGCCGATCAAGAAAATATACTAACTAAATTCGATTTAAAAAGCGTCTGCTTTTGGCTCATATAATTTACTTTCTGTCTAATATTTTCCAGTGTCGTAGTGATAGCTTGCTATTTGTCCCGATTAAGTAAATATATATATATATATATATATATATATATATATATATATATATTACGTACTACTGAAATCATTTACTGTGGTCCAAATTGTTAGATACGACCGAATAAGTTTACTTCCCTTCTAATATATTTAAAGCTCCACGGCTCAATTTCTTTTTTATACTGACCAAGAATACTAAAACATATGTGGCTTTTGAAATCCATCTTATATTTAAAGGAGTTTATTCTCAGTCTGTGATGGTCTGGTTCTTGAAGTTGTATTCGTTGATTTTTCCTTAATGTAGAAAATATGTGCATATGTAAGCTTAAAGGGACTACTTTAGTCCAAATGCATCTACTTCCGTCGCTTGTATTCTGCTTCTGATGTAAAGGGGCATCCCTTTGCTTTTCCTTTTAAAGTAGTAAAACTGTTAAGGGAGGCAACCAGTTTCGATAGCCTTATGTGCAAAATAATCACATCTGTGTTCACCATTGTGAAATTTTAAACCCCATTAAAATATTATTATCAATGAAATAGATGATTTAATCGTCACTAATTTTGTATTTCCACTCTGTATAACGCTACTAATGAAGTAATCTATAATTAAGTATTTAATATTTTCTAAAATTTAAATGTAAACCAATGCTTCTGTTACTTTCTTAAATGTCAGCTGAAACTTTCATGACCTGTTTAGGATCAGTTAGTTTTGGATTACGTGTCGTAAATATTAAGAATACCTTCCAGAATAATTGAATATTCTGAAAATCCATGTTTCCAATGCTCTCGTCTGTTAAACCTCCCTAAGACTTTTAGAAATGTTTCAAACCCAAATTTAACCAAATCGGTCCAGCCGTACTCGACTTTTAAAGTAAAGTCAAATAATGTCTTATTTTACCAGGCGAAGTTAAGGCTATCCAGGCCTGCTGATGCTAACACTGAAACTCATTTCATTTGATTTTATCTTTATATATAGACATTTAGATAATTGCAAAGTCAATGTTCACTAACCCTCTGGTTACGTGTTAAATTAAATTGCCTACCTCCTATTACATATGATTTTTAAAGATGGCATCTAAAGTAAAATAATAATTCATTCATATTAAAAATATTAGTAAAATTTCTAATAAATATTTTTTTAACTAAACTAGTATAATACCAGTATTGGTCTAGAAGTAGTTTACTCTATATTTATACCAGTCAAGGTCTGCGAGTAAACTATTGATATCTCAATTTGGCTTTGACATTATACAGACGGATATTCTGTTGTATTATTAATGGCGATACAAATAAAAACATATGATAAACAACATAATAATATGTTTAAAATAACATTATTTAAAGTTTATGAAATACGATTATTTCAGTGCATATTTTTATGAGAACGTTAGAAAAAATTATGTAAATTGACTTATATATATATATATATATATATATATATATATGTTTCAATAATGTAATAATAAATAAAGTTTAAATAGGCTACTAAACACATATCGGAATTGACATGCTTGCCAAGAAAGGGCAGGCAGTGATTGCGACAAATGCAGCCATAAATCGGTGTGACAGGTGAGGATAGAAGAGACTAATGTCCTGAAAGATCTCCTGCGTCTGAGTTATGTGCGTTGTCTATAGTGATGCCATATTTAATTTTCGAATTGAACTTAATTTGACAAAATATTTTACTAAACAAGTTCTAATCCAAAATGTATTATTAAAATGCTGTAGTACAAATAAACAAGGCAAGCATTATTGCATATTGTTTCAAACTAACATCATTAATAATATATAATATTGATCAAGACTTTGTTATATCTCTTGTCAATAACAATGTAAAATAATTGTTTGGAAAACTTTAATAATTAGAAGGCGTTGTGTGAATGAAATTTAGTAAAAATAATAGTCAATGAAACATAATGTAATTGTTTAAATTATGTAATATGAAACATATTATTATGTTGTTTATCATAGGTTTTTAGTTGTATCGCCAGTAATAATACAACAAAATATCCGTCTGTATAATGTGAAAGCCAAATTGAGAGATCAATAGTTTACTCGCAGATCTTGACTGGTAGTCTGTTGAGCTAGAATTGTTGTGTGTATCGGCTCAGAGAATTGTTCCTATTGGACGATCAAACCGATCGACATCGGTCCCATATAACATTTCCATTGTAATACCACATCGAAATCAGAGTTAAAAAGTCACTGTATAAAACGTCCATGTGCATACATAACCTATAAGATTAAGAAGGTATGATTATATCTTCTTAAATATCAATTAAAACCTAATTTTCTATTTGACAAAGTAACACAACATGAAGCTATTTGGAATACAATGCTATTTGTGACTGTTAGATAGATCTATATAAAGCATCTCTAGTTCATATGTATCAAACTGTAATACACTAAACATTAAAAATTATATCATTCCAAATTGAAATAAAAATGTTCAATTGTTTCTATAACATTATATGAACCTCAAGATAGTTTACCTTGTTAGTTCTAAAACAATCAAAGTTTCCGACATCTGAGAGCTCCCGCATATGTAAACTACCGAATTTTGAGAGCTTTCAGTCTCCTAGAGCTCTTTTTCTGGGAACCGTGACCTCTGGTGGAATAGAAAAAAATTTAGTAAAAGGACTTACGTGGAATAAGTGTATTTAGTTTTTTTGTTGTGTATGTAATAATGTAAAAAATTTTGTATGACCTAAATTGTTCAATAAAATAACTATTTATGTATTATTTCTCTTATTATTCATGTGAATAACAGAGATTTCTTGACCAAATGACAGATTTATCAACAAATAGTAAATGAAATATAGAGATAGGGAATTTTATATATAGTTATGAGTTTATCTTGTCCTCTAGAGGCGCAGCAAGGTAGCCTTTTACTTTCGATCTCAGGGCCACACCTCACTAGCCTCTAAAATTGTGAAAATACTCGTTAGAAATGCACTGGTGAAAATAAGGTGCTTTAATTTCAAAACTCCTGTAAAATCTAATCTACCGTTATATGTATACATTGTATTATGTAGAAACTATCATATTTTTAGTTCATTTATATCCAATTTTAAATTTGTTTCCAATAATTATAGTGTTGAAAACGCAGAGTAAACTTCAATGTAACACTCTTAGAAACAGAGTTTATACAGATAATAAAAATAGCTAGTATTTATAAAATTATAAATCATATTGGAAGTTTTAGTAAAGATAGTAAACTACGGATTGATCAGTAATGTAGTTCACATATCAAATACAAAGTTCTCAACTATTTTTACTGTGAACTGGAAGAGTGGTATTAGTTGAACTTTGTCGTATTTTAACAGAATAAGCCTTCTTAGGCCTGTTTATGTATCAAGGCTTCCTGATCAAGGCAACAAAATAAACTCGTCCATGGCACCAGACATATTTATGCTTGATGTTATTATATTAGTCAAAAATGAACTCTATTTTACCCTTGAAGGCTTCTTGTATATGTGCGTGTATGTATATTTTTGTGATCGAGAAAACAAGAGAAACTTACTTTGTCGTAAGTTTACTAATTAATTCGAACAAAAGGCTACTAATATTTTACTCACTGATTCATTAACGATTAGCAAAAGCCATTAAAGATTGATTTATACATCTTGGTATATAGATTTACCTTGCACCCACTAATGTAACATTTTTCGCTTCTATATTAGGATTCCACCTTAATGGCCTGTAGTTCCCGAAAGAAATTCGGTTTCTCCAAACATATGCTAATAGTTTTATCTAAAGTGCCAGTTCAAATTAATCAACTCTGCTATGTAGACGTTGTAATGTGACATCAACTACATGTTTAATAGTTTAAAATACTATTAAAATTGACTTAGATTAAAGTTTTAAAAGCATACATAGAGTAAGCTTGGTATTAAAAACACATCTTTTTTCAAACTTTTCAGCAACTGCTGCTGACCACAGAGTGTATACAGATATAAAAATAGATTTTACAATAAAATATATGCATAATGTAAATTTAAAAAAATATTAAGTATACAGTGTTAGATTGAATTATTTTAATGTGGAAAGGTAAAGTTACTATCTAACGTTTGCTACAGACTTAAAGATAAATTATAAAACCCACCTTAGTTGATTTTATAAATATAAGGTTCTCAGGCCTGGCTGGGTATGCATCTTCTTAATCGGTGCAACAAAGCAAACTCAACTGTAGCACTAGAATTAATATTTTAGACTGGAATAAAATGCACTGGTCGAAAGAATACACTTTTTGTATATACTTGTTAATCGTGGCAAAAAATCAGCCCTTATTTATTAATGGAGACCTCAACATGAGGAGACTCTTCAAAAATTGCTTAAATAAGTTTTATTAATACTAAAATCGTTGGAGCCATTCAATCCAATGTCATGTTGTAGATAATATTGAGTTATTTCACAGGTAGGTATCAAAACTCTTTTGCTTTCCAGCTTCAGGGTTCTGAGCCCCTGTCACCAACATCACCTCCCCCTTACAACCTGTAACCATGTATAATATAAGGAGATTATAATGACCATGAAAACTCAGAAATTTTAGAGAATAATGTGCTGATGGTGTTCCATTTTTCAGCATGAAATTGGGTAGGAAGCCGCGTGTAACTGTCGGGGCTACAATAAAATTTGCAATAATGTAAACAGATCTTTTTAAATAGTCAAATAATTTCAGTTTTCCTGCAAAGGCATTTCTTATACGCATTATTGTTTTGCTATACTCACAGGTACTTGAAAGACATTCAAGTAGTCCTGTGAATTTTAAAGGTTTCTAAATATTGAAATAGATTTAGAACATGTCTTTAAACGTTCACATAAAATATACAGTTAATCAATACTAGTATATTTAACATACTTTAATTCACTATGTAATATACTATTAATAATTTACTTTGAAATAGATTTGCATGTTATTGATCATAGATTTATAGTTGTATCGTCATTATAAATACAACAATATCCATAGCTATAATAGCAAGAGCCAAGTTGAGACATCAATGGTCTACCCGCAGACTTCAACTGGAAATCGGTCCAGCTATGATCCGTTTGTGTATAGGATCAGAGAATGGTTGATACTGGACGATAAAACCGATCAACATCGTCCACTTATTAAATTTACATTGTAATACCATCCCGTATCCGGGCTGAAAAAACGTTCTATAAAACGCTAGTGTGTATACCTACGCAATCTATACGAGTATGATAAAGAGTTTTATATTCAGAAATATAATTCAAAACATAAATTTGTTCGTGTCAAAGTAATATAAAATAGAGCTATTTGCTCTAAAATTTTTCCTTTTGTTCGTTAGACAGGTCTGTATAAAAAGTCACGTGTCCGTAAGTTTATAAAATACTCAAATTACAAAAATACTGTAATACTTACTCTGAAAATTTGAATATAATATCGCTGAAAATTCTAATAAACATAAGGTTTAATTTATTCTACAAATGTGTACTAAACCTAAAATATTTTACGTGTTACTTCTGAAACGATAAAATATCCTAACTTCGCAGAGCTCTCGGTCTTTGTACCCTCCCATATTTTGAGAGCTTTATGTATGCGGAAGCTTTCCTCAGTAAATCCTGACCTCTGGTAGCCACCAAACTCTGGAAGTGTTAGATCACATTACCGGCTCTGAGAGCTCTCTTTTACACGTACAACTATAGCCTAAAGGCAGAATTAATCTTTGTAGATTTTTGTGTACGTCTTACTATCCATATAATTTGTACATTCTAAAGAGAGGTATTAGCCTCACCTATAAGTTGTCCATGAACTCTTTTAAACTGTAGAGACATATTTTCAGCCAAGATGTAATTCATCAACCTGCTTTTAGTTATTGGTTCTCGGATATTATATTTTCAGACGATCCATCTTGAATGCTTTACAAAATGTGCACACATATCATTTGACAAACAAACTTTTATTCAACCAGAACTCTACTTTTTAACTGTGCAAATTTTTAGGCAGATACATGAAAATAACAAACATCTTAAATTCCTAGATTATATAATGGAAGGTCTTTCTAAAATAAAATACTAACAAAGTACGTGTTTGAGGAGGAGTTTGCTGAGTCGTGAAATTCAGCAGCTGAGTAAATATTTTGCTACACGTCTACGCTCATGTGTGATAAATAAAGTGTAACTCTTACATAACAAGCAGTCAGTGTGTTCGTAGAATATGAACATGCCTGTGTTTTAAATTAATGATTTTTATTAGGATTGTAATTGAATTATGAAACTTGTTTTATTTACAGTGCTAACCTATCTAGATCATGTACAAAACATTATGACATTTTTAAAGTAAATTGATTAAACACATTACGAATTTAGTGGGTCAGTACTCATTCATGAAGATTGTGTACAATAAAAGTGTTCTTTATGATTGTATTCTGTGAAATTATTTTACTGATCTATTTAATGATGAGAGTTGATTATTATTTAGAGTACCGAAATATACTATACGAAAAACATTAAGTTCGAATTTAAAGCCTTAATGAATTGCAAGGCAATTTTTTCTTTTAAATATTATATTTTAACTCAAGTATGATATTTTAATTATAATTATAGTTACTACAATACCTATATTTTCTTAAAAGACGTAGTAGGACATATTTACCAAGCGAACGGTGGAAAGTCACTAAACAGCATGATGTAAAAACTATGTGTAGCAACTGGTTGACACTTGATGAGAAGGACGGACTAAATACAAGTCTATATGAACTGTACGATCGATATTTTCTTTTATAAGAGGTAAATTGCCTGATAACCAAAGGAATCTGATGAGAAAATACATTCTGTGAGACTTTAAAAATGAAGCTCTTTAGCATTCAATGCTGTCTTGAGTATTACAGTTTAAATACAAAGAACTACATGATCTTATAATAGGTTCACAAGCGTATATTGTTGTGGTGTATACAAGTGAACAACATCAGCTCTCATTTCACTCATTATTTATAATAGTCTATGTATATTTAAATAATATACAAAATAATTTGACTATGAACAGATTGTAATTTATTTTCTAATCAATGCTCTCTTAACCGTAATACTCAAGCACTTTATACATAAGATTAAATTAAATTTTCCCTAAAAATATTTTAGCACTTCACTTAAACAATATAATTGTTATTTTAAATACTGCAATAACTCTAGTTCCGTAAGGAATTTACCTATTTTTTTCTTTTTTGTATTCAAGGAAATAGTTTTAAAATTGTGAAGACAAATAATACAAAAACAATTAACTATTAAGATTCTATATAATCCAAGTTATATCACTTAAATGATGTCCGTGTAGGCTTCTGTCAAATTATTCTTAAATATTGGTAGCAAATTCTGTTCTTGATATAAATTTGGCTCTATGTATCTACTTTTCAATATTATTAGCTAGGAGTACGCCAAACCACGGGTCATGTGCCAGGATTCGCTGATGTTGCAAAATATCAAGTCTTTAGCTAATTTTAATATTAAAATATAACGTCAGAAATTCGTTTGAAAAGAACCTTTGACATCGCCCGGATAAAAAAAGAGAAATAGTGTAAGCCAACTGATTGATAGAATTGAAAAACGCTGAGCCAAATTCTAATCATTACATAATTTATGCTTGTCTAGATAAAAATGGAAATGTATATAAAAGTGAAAGTCCAAAGATTAAATCGATATAGTTTTCCACTTGACACATTTACTGCTTCGTGCAAAAAATTAGTTTTATTAATTATTAGTGTTTGGATAGTAAAATTTTAGGTACTAAGTCCCCATAAAATATAACTGTATATGATGCTTATTAATGTATGGATACTTAGACAACATAATGTTATATGTCACACATTAAAATCTCTCAAGATAGTACTAATTTTTTTACAATATAACTCCTTTCCTATTTTCTCGTTGCTATCACGTTTACTCATTTATGACCAATCAAAAATATTTGCTAACGCACAGCGAATTCTGTTGACGTGTCATACACCATTATTAACCTCAGTAATTGTAATACAGAAATGAATATTTGCAAGACTTATATCTGTAGCTCAGTTAGTTTACAAGATATGTTGTGGTTACGCAGACTGATAGAAATGACGATGTTCCAGCCCCTCGAGGAATAAGCTTCGCCAATGCTCAGCCAATAAAATCCTTGTTCTTTCTAGTGTTTACTTGATATATTGTGATTTATATGTTATTTATAAACGTTGTTAGTTTAGTTATGTTTAGCTTAAACATAATTATTTATTTATATATTTATTCTGTTATTTCAATATGTGGTGCATAAAGAATAATATTCTTTACACAGATCTACAGTGAATTAATTCATACAATAAGAATTCAATTAAACCGAAAGATATCAAAAAGTATTAATTAAATGAAAGAGTCTAAAATATATTTTATTTTAAATAACTATATAAATTACAACACTGAAATGTTAATGAAAATAATTTATATGTAGCAGCAAAAACATTGTGCTAAAGTGGTTGAAGCCTTCACTGGACACTGATGAATGGACATTGTTGATTGATTGTTTGGTGTTTTAAAATACAATTTGCAGTGAGTAACGGTTTCCGCACGTAATTAACTAACCTTTAACAAAAACACAATATTTGAAATATTGTTGATAGTTAAAAAATTAAATTAAATTAATTAACTCCTTTTAGTTTAAAACCGCAGGTAGATTATAAGTTGTAATTTTATATTCTAAAAGGAAATAATAAACTATATCACGTGTTTTTCCAGTTTTAAAATTAGGTTGCGTAAGCTGTAATATTATAAGTGTAATATTTATTTAAATCTTTATGGGGTTATCGGAAATTACGTAGAGGATTTTAATTTATTTCTTTATTATTGCTGTAAGGTACAACCAATGCTAATATAAATATTTAAATACTAACAAGTGTGTGTAGCTCATAATCTTATTCAGATTTTTATACATTTTATGTGTTTACTAAATAAAAAATCGCTGTATTTTATCTGACTTTACATTATATATTCTAAGATACTTAAGCAATTAAAATTAGTTTAGAAATATTACATCTTTTATTATTCAATATTAGTAATTTTGTAATTATTAATATACCTGAACGAAGATGTTTGGTAATTTCATACAATTAGTAGTTTATGTTTTAATTTATAATAAATACACTTAGGATTTTATATGTTTACAATATATATATATATATATATATATATATATATATATTCTCCAATTTGCATATTACATCTACATATTAATTAATCCGCGCATTGTGATAAATACTAAACAGTAATAACAATAAATACATTTATTAATATAAAGAAGCATAACTGGTTATAAATATCGTTGAATTGTTTCACTAATTTAAAAGACGAATGGGTATGCTATCATAGTACAAATATGTTTTCTTCCTAATAACATTAGGTTTACATGAAATTAATGCACAGTTTATTTATGTGTATTTGCAAAATTTTCTACTGAAACTCACTTGCTTACAATACCGATGTCAATACAAAATATCGATTTGTTCTAAACCGTTGTTATTATATTTTCTTGATCCAATCATAACTTGTGCTTTTACGTGACGAGTACGTTACCCCGATATTTAAATGTAAGTAAAAATTTAAATATTCACTTGAGAAGAAGCACAATTGAAAGGAGGGAAAAAAACAAAACACTACTTCACAAGAAACATTTATTGCAACAGTACAAAATTATGATTTACTTATCACAGCTTACTTTAATGCACATACATCTAATCCTTTATAAAAACCATTTACACTGACTATGAATGTAATTGTAGTCAATAGTTAGCTGTAAATTAACGGATATAAATTAAACTAACTCTGGTTGCAAATCTAGTCAATAATTGGCTGTAAATAAACGTATGTAAATTAAACTAAGTTTTTAATTACGAAGCATTTAATCTACGTCATCTTTTATAGCACCAGTAAATTCAAATATTTGTTTATCAACACTGCAAACTAAGAACCTTTTATCTCAAAGGTTAAAAGTAAACTCAGTTCCCTTTATGCTCAGAGCGTGTCTTATCTCATGAAATGAAACAGAACGTCTTAGGTTAAATATTGTTTGAACATACATTACATAACATTGTAACCGTGTGGGTACTCGCCCTCCCTTGCTTTTCTAATTTTGAAGTCAAACCACACTATTATGGATTGGGTACGAAAAGTCTGCAAAATGAACCACCATTCTTGAAATTAAGAGCTTTAAGTGCCAGTGGAGTAAATTTTTATTTAGACTGATTAGATTAGTTTACAACACCGTATACTTTCGTGAAATAAAAGGTTCTCTTAATACCCATATCATTATTATCAAGGGAGAATCTTACAAATTTCGTAAATTTCACACATAAGTGAAAAGATTTATAATCTACTAAAAATATCCCATACGGTAAAAGATCACGAGTAGTTGTTGGTTAATAATATAAATATTTAATCCAGTACTTAAACCATTAAATTACAAGGTTAAATGGTTCAAATGATACATGAATCCAAAAAGAAAATAGAAAACCGTTCCAAATTTTGGTTTCTTTTTCATGACATAAAGCTGAATTAAAGATTATCCAAGGCAAGTACTGGCATATCATGTTTAGTTGGAATCAAAAAAAGAATTATTTTACCCCTTATGTTTATGTTCCAAGTTATTAGCTTTTTAAAACTGTACTGCAGTAGTACATGTTTGAATATTTATAAAGTAATAGGAGTAAAATTCATTCTTACTTATTGAATAAATATGGCAGTCAAAAACAGTTTTTAAATAACTCCATGTACATAGGCAAAATAATGTTATACTATTTAATATTTTTCAAGTAATTGTGACCATATATATAATCTGTATTTAAATTATAAAAAGAACAATATATGCTGTATTAGTAAAGTATATGATATAACATCAACCTGAAAAATTAATTACTTGTAACAAATTCTCTCATGTTCAACAAGGTATGTAATAAAAATTATAGAAAATTATTCATATTCAGTAGAAATAACATAACCATATACTATTTAACATAGCCTAGTAATGAATAAGAACTAATCTATGTCACTTAAGAAAGAAGTAGCTTGATTTGAAAGAGATAGAAGATCAATGAATGGTAAATTAAATTAAATTTCAAAGAGGATTTGCTACTGTCCTTCAAAATTACTATACTAAATTTTTTTGGCAACAAAATATCAAAAACATGTCATTATATTAGTGACTTCTCATGTATCTAACAAGAGACCTTTTCATGTATTACGTATTCATACCGCTGGAGTATTATCTCCAACTGATAAATATACATCCGAAATATAACTAAAATCTGTAAAGCCGTGGTATATACTTTCAATCTTAACATGCCGTAAGCATTTAGGAGACATGAACCCTATTCTAGTAGCAGTACAGTATAGTGTATATTGTTTAATACAGCCCCTGGCGTACATGATCTTATGTTGTTACACAGTAAACACATTATGATACCACAGTCTCTTCAATGCTTGATCAGTCTCTATTTTGAGCGTAAGCCAAAACAGTTCAACTTTACACGTTCAACGTTTTATTATTTTTTATATAAAAATAAATAAGTTAATATAAATAAACAAAAAGATTTTTAGCAATTACATTAAAATAATTTACGAACGGTATAATTTCATGTTTAAGTTATTAGTAACGCTTTATAAACCATCGCTTAAAACGGACAGGTTATACTTTACTGTATGTAATGAATATCGTATTTTACTTTGAACTGTTACTGTACAAAGTTCTGGCTAAGTTTGGTTGAGCTCTATTCAACCACGTTGGGCCGAGTAGTAAATAAAATAACTTTATTTACTAGAATACTCAAAACTATTTCATAATATTTATGGTAACAATAAACTATAATTTGTCATTTATTCGCAGGAAATCCATGCCAAGATATGGCCAACTATGTATATCTAGAACGCCAGTATTCCTAATTTGTCAACTGGTTTAGATATCAAAGATAAAAATACAACTTTTAACTGTTTAGTACTCATTCTTTCTTCCCAAATCATCGTTACAGGTATGTTCTATAGTAATTAGAACACTTTTCTATTATTTCTACCTAACCTCCTCTAACACCGGCTCATTAATAAAAGGGTCCGTAATGCGAAATAAATCCACCATTGTCCAATGAACTTTACTTACTTTAAATAACATTCTAATGATATTTATTTGTGATAGTAATATGTATTGGATTAGCCACTGCTAAAGCTTATTTGTAAGGCGATTCTTGGATCAGTTGAACATAATGGACTGCAGAGTCTGTTGCGAAATTTCCAAACATAATCCAGAAGTGTTGGACGATATTTCTTTTTTTTTAACGGCTAGGAACTGTTTCTTTAATGCATATTTATTTAAATACTCCATTATTACTACATTTATACTTGATTATCTAGTATATATACTATTCTAAATACAATATTAAGCGTAATATCAATTTTAAAAGTTTTATCATGAATAATAACTAAATTGATAAAAATATTGAAGTTAGAAATACATGAAACATGACTTAACAATGGAGTAGCAATTTAAATATACTGTGAAGGACCTGAACATTCCAGACCGGCAAAAGCTGACTATATTGCATTCCTACAGTTACACCGAAATGGGACAGCACACAATATCTATTGATAACGTGACTTCATCTCTAATTTTAGCTGTGCAAGGTTAATTTTCTCAAACAAGGTACCCATTTGAAGAAGCTTACAATAGGGGACATACACCAATAAATATTCAATCTAATGAAAATAGTGCAATTATTGAAGATAATATCACAGGTTATATATACAGGGTGTCTATAAAAGAACTCCGGGGTTTAAAAAATTAATATTTTTAAAACTATAAAAGATTTGATCAATTCCTTTGAAACAAGCAGCTCAAAGAGTTTTACTCATACCAATTGGGAATGTTTCTCTCAACAGTTGGCAGCACTGCGGAGCGTTGACCTTGAAATGACGTAGCGGCTGCGGCAGGCAGTCAGTGTCGTCTGGACTACCGCGCTATGGCGACCTCTCAACAAAAGGCTCAGTGTGTTATTTGGCTCATAGAAACTAATTCTGTTGTTACTGTACAAAGAAACTTTCGACGTAGCTATGGTGTTGACCCGCCTACAGACAAAACAATTCGTCAGTGGTTAAGTGCGTTCAAGGAAACAGGAAGTGTTTTGAAGCAAAAGTCGCCGGGTAGGCCGCGTGTGTCTCAAGAGAATGTAGACAGAATCCGAGCTTCATGCACTCGAAGCCCTAAGAAATCGGTAACAAGACGCAGTCTGGAATTGGGGTTACCAAGATCAACAGTCCATAAGGTAATTCATAAAAGAATTCGTTTGACTGCCTATAAGATTCAACTTTTACACCATATAAAACCGGCAGACAAGGTTAAGAGATTCGACTTTTCTGTTTCCATGCTGGCTAAAATTGATGAAGATAATGATTTTTTTTTAAAGTGTGGTTTTTAGTGATGAAGCTACTTTTTATGTGAACGGAACTGTAAACAGGCATAATTGCAGAATTTGGGGTTCACAGCCGCCCCATGAGTTTATTGAGTACGAACGTGACACGCCCAAAGTGAATGTTTGGTGTGCTCTTATGCATGACAGAGTCATAGGTCCCTTAATTTTGCCGAAGGGAATATCAATGGTGATGTCTATTGTGACATGTTAGAGGAGTATGTTTATCCTCAGTTGGATGACATTGAGGCGGAGAAAGGTTTAGTTTACTTCCAACAAGATGGGGCGCCGCCACACTTCAGTTTGCGTGTGCGTGAGTCACTGGACGCTCGTTTCGGTA
Source organism: Homalodisca vitripennis (assembly GCF_021130785.1). Taxonomy (NCBI): domain Eukaryota; kingdom Metazoa; phylum Arthropoda; class Insecta; order Hemiptera; family Cicadellidae; genus Homalodisca; species Homalodisca vitripennis. The sequence goes on from NC_060207.1 coordinate 197,227,877, forward strand.
ACAGGTGGATTGGAAGGGAAGGACCTATTCCATGGCCACCAAGGAGCCCTGATATGACTCCGTTGGACTTTTTCTTCTGGGGGCATATCAAGAATCTTGTTTATGCGGAGAAAATTCGAAATGTTCGCCATCTCAGGGAACGAATAGTGAATTGCGTAGCGTCCGTTCCCCCAGACATGCTCGCCAGGACATGGGAAGAGGTAGAATACCGTTTCGACGTGTGCCGTGCCACTAACGGAGCTCACATTGAACTTTACTAAGTTGTTAAAAAATCTTGAAAATGTAAGCTTTCTAATCATGTATAAAACATGTATGTACGTTTTTTACTTTATTAAAATATTTTGTCTTAAAACCGCGGAGTTCTTTTATAGACACCCCGTATATATATATATATATAAAATACCAGAGAAGCCTACATTTGCCAAAACTAAACTAATATGGGTTTTATATCAGTCTTTAAATTTATAGTTAGATAATCTGTAAGATTTAATACTTAATATTGTACGAAAATGTACAGCTAAAAGAACATTAATAATGATATTTGTTTCTTTACAAATTGAAAAGTATTTTTAATATTTTAGAACATTTAGAACTGGAAATGATACATTAGTTAAAAGTACAGTCCAATAAACTTTCATCTAGGATATTTCTTGCCGAATACTTCAAATTGAGCCTTAAGTGGTAAATTCTGACCATATCAGGTTTTGGGGTAAGTTTTAAGGTACATGAGTGTAAGGTACATAATCAGTAAACTCCAACACGGTATAAATTTGTTTTTAAATTCTATATAGAATGTATTTCCTATAATTATTGTAAAATAATATTTATATAGGACAGATAATTAAATTTGTCATGCTTTTTTAATTAATACTTCACAACTTAAGAGAAAAATACGCGATTTTTCGCTACTTCAAACACCAGTGGAGCGACGCTCGGAGAAATTTCCAATAGGTCTATATTTATCCAAAGTGCCGTAAAATGTCCTTGTAAAAACAGTAAAGCAGCTAAATAGTTGCTTTAAAAAGCAAAACAAACAAACGCACTATCGAATGTTTAATACTTTTAGGGTGTTAATTGTAATACTTAGTTAAATTTAAAGGGATGAAATTATTCAAGAAATAATATACAAATAAACAGTTTACATATTCGAACCACCCATTAATCCATAAATTAAGTTACGCTCGTTAAACAGAATCTTATCTATTTAAGGGGACCACATAACCTCTATCCTTCCCATGTTAATTTTAGCAACTTTATGTACCTTTTTCTCAAAAACTATTAAAAATGTGTGCTTGAAATTTTTACCCTATGTACTATACACCTTTTTGTACACATTTATAACTTTTTGTAATAATTGGTTCATAGTAGGAGTTTTGTTAATTTTTTTTGTAAGTGTAAACAAAATTATTAAAAAAAATATGTTTTAATTTTGTAAAAATTGCTTAGGTATAATTTACAACAACCAAAAGTTATAAAAATGTAGAAGGCTATAAGACAAACACATCAAAAAAAAAACTGTATCTTGATATCTTGTATGGTTGCTGAGAAAAAGGTACATACATAATAAAAAAGTAAACTTTAGAAAAACGCAAAAGAAAGAAAACAAAGAGAATTTTTGACATTACTTATTTATTTAATACGATCCAGATGCATATGATGGTTGGTCTGGCCCCTCTTCCTCAGCATACAACTCCTCCAGTTTCTTTTTACATAGTTGTTTTGACTGTCTGGCTTTTTTTTTAAATTTCTGCATTTAATCGATCCGCTCTCCATATGCGCTGGTCATCAAAGGTTTTGAATACTTTTGCAGAGTGTTTTCCAACTTGAAGGCCCAAATTATTCAGAACCAAGCACTTGCTGATGTTTCCTTTTTTGAAGGCACTAACTGCATCATCAGCTCCCAGTTGAAGTGTTTTTAGTTGAACAAATGTATTCTTCGGAATTCCGTTCCATACTACATTGTTGAAGGATTCATTGGGGTTCTGGCTTTTTCCATGCAAGCATTTTTTTAGTAAATCAGGTGCAGCTAGATCCTTGTATATAGGCTTTACAACCTCCATGATAGCTTCAGGCAGATGAAAATGTGAAGTATGGTCATATTTTTCTTTATTTTACTGATATTTACACCATGATTATCTCCTTTAGGACACAGCCCATGGCTTGATTTATCGTGTATAGCAAACTTCAAAAAATTGTTTCAAGCATTTATACTTATCATATTTTTAGAATTTATACATCATTTTAAACAGGAAAAAGAGTAGAATTATTTTAATTTATAACCTGAAAATTGACAATTTTTCGATTTTTTGGTTACACGGTTCCCTTAAGGCAGAAAACAATAACTTACTTACAGACCTTAGCACTGAATGATATTATGTGCAAAACGAACTGGGACTTGAGATTCAGTGCTCACTTTGACTACCAGAACAGCTAATAACAAACTAGGGGTCAGTGATCACTTTTGCAGCGAGTGGAGTGAGTCGTGCGGGCACAAGTTAGCACCGAATTGTTGTTTAGTTCAGAACGTGAAACCAGACGTCGATCTCTTGTTTACGTTGCGACACTTTTTCATGGAGTTGTATTTAAATAGTAGACATTCACCTATTGTATGTGGATTAGAAGACTGGTTACAAAATAATATCAAAACTTATTAATATTCAGACCAAAATTTTACAATATAAAATCATCTTAATGGCGAATTTCCATCAAATTCTTTTGTATTTCTCAGATTATTATCACAAGAATCAAAATAATTATAGTTCGAAACATATTTTTATAAACAAACAGAATTGTAAAGGTTATTGCCAAACAAAAACCTTAAGAACGGCTGTACCATTTTACTTTTATTTTAATTCCCTGGAATGTGAGGAAGGTGTACATGAAGAGAGAGATTGAAAAGGTCGCCTGAAATGTTATAAAATCCGGAAAAATATTAATATTTTCGTTTCAGAATCCAGATTTATCCGGCACTATACAGCTGTTGACATTTTCATATGAAGTTGTACAAATCGGCAGAAGCATATTCTTATATTGAAAGGTTTAAATATAAATTATAAAGGCAAAACAAAAAAGGGTTTTAGAATTCTCAGATTATTTACAATGATGCTTGTTCCTAAGGGTTTTTATGTCACGTATGCTTTAAAGATAGGGGACGTACACAGTTTTAACTAGTATACAATATAGTGTGAACAATAATGAACACAATAACTTCCGCATTTCTTAATAGCTCAGGCCAAAATTGGTACGTCAAAATAATTTGTATATGTCATTACCAATCAAGACGGTGGCTATTATATCACTCTAAAATATGTACACTCACTGACCGGTGCAGTCCTTTAGCCCTAGCTGTGTACAGGGTAAACCAGAGGTCCTAGTTCAAATCCACTAGCAAAATCACGAAAGAAATTTACTTTTTATATATTCAGTTACTTTGTTGCATCTCCAACGGTTGAGCCACAAAACAGCCTCAAATTCAAAGCTTTGTTAATATCAAAAATATTATTGAAAGCTTTAAAATTCCTAGAAAACCGTATATGCAAACTCAAATTATCGCATAAATACTTTAATCTCCTAATTTGTTATTATGAATGAAGAGATTTATAACTATCAAACGATTTCTAGTGGTAACACTGACTAAGCTCAAAGCTTGCCAAATTTGGATATTTCAGTATAACAGGAAGTATGCTGGACTTAATGTTCTCTAAGTAACTCATTATCAGACAGAGTTTACAGATAAAGGTCTTCGGAATACCCGAAAAAAACTTAAAAGAATTCTGTAAACCTCATAATTCGATACATGAAGCTCTTTTCTTATTGGGAATCAGATATTAATTAAAAAAAAAAAAAAAAAAAAAAAAAAAAAAAAAAAAAAAAAAAAACACACTTCAATAATATAGGTACCGTATTTTATTTTTTTGAGGCATTTTGTACTCAATGAGAACATCTTCAGACCTACATAACTGAATACAAGTGGTGACAATAATAACATTAAGAATTTTGTACTAAATATTTTGTAATAATATTAAATTATAGACAGCACTTTTTATTTAGTAAATACAATTTCTTTTTATTTTAGCTTTAAGAATATTTCAGTGTGTATGTAGGTCTATACATGTTTAGGCTATTGGCTTAGCTAATGTCCAGCTAATAAACTCGTGTTTGTGTTCTTTATTGTGTCTACTTGATATGTTTTGATTTGTGTGCTATTTTAATATTGTATAATCTTTTCCTAAAATTCGTCAATTTAGATATGTTTTGCCTCTAAAAATCATCTCCTAAAATTTTATACATTCAGATATTTCTAAATTTTGGGCATTAACAATAACGTTTGGTATTAGGTGGTATATGTGAATGAATTTATGCATAATTTACTCATTCTAAAATAAAATTGGTCGGGGTATCTAACATATTTAATATTTTAAAAATCTTTTAAATTATCAATAAAAAACTAATTTTCTAAACTAAATTACCTCACCAATAATTGTAATACCTATACATAATTTATATGTAACAACAACAAGAAACATTGTGCTAAAGTGGTTGAAGCCTTCACTGGACACTGATGAATGGACATTGTTGATTGATTGTTCGGTGTTTTAAAATACACTTTGTAGTGAGTGACGGTTTCCGCTCGTAATTAACTAACCTTTTGTGAAAATACAATATTTTAAGTACTGTTGTTACTTCAGAAAATTAAATTTCACCGCTTTTAGTTTTTATAAATTAGCATAGATAGATTATAAGATGTAATTTGCAACTGATCAAGCAAAATGAATAACTATATCAAGTTAATATAGTGTTTTTTTTATTTCTGTTGCATAAGTAACTATAATTATATTATCTAAACCTTAATGAGTTTAATGGATATTGGCGGTGAGGATTGTAATTTATTTCTTAACGATCGATGCATTATAAAGTTAATGCTAATTTAAATCTGTTCTAAAAAACCTAATATCAAACTAATAATTTTATGGAACTTTATATTAAATATTTTAAAACTATTACCAAAATAATTTTACATTAGTAATACCACATGGTTTATTAAATTTATTATTAAATATTAATATATTTGTGATTAATAATGTAATTAAACATATATATTTAGTAACATCACGTAATTTCATTTGTAACTTAGATTCACTACTCTTTAAACATTAATATCTCTTACTAATGACTGTTCCATACTTTCAAACATATAAACAATCAAGTTCTCACATACATTGATCGCAAGAGTTACAGATACTCATAAAATAATAGTGTAACATGGCATTTATCGAAACTCCTTGAAGCTGATATTCTGTTGGTTGTTTTCTTTATTCTTTCCGAATTGTCACTTGATATTACAGAGTAAGAACTCCAACAAAGTAGCTATGGTAGGAATGATTGATTAAATTAGAAATTTGAATTTTCAGACGCTGCCACAAACTGTAAGTAAAATGGCGCTCAACTCAACGTTTGAAAAATTAAATTAGATACTATCTTTATTAAACAATAAAGTTAATAACATGTGGGAAACAACTAATGATATTTGTATCTTAAACTTTCTAGTCACTAAGAAGACTAAAAAGCTATTGATCGCAATCCTTTTTGTGTATCTAATACATGTGTAGGTTTACAATATGTATTCCCGAATTAGCATGAAGTAAATTTAAATTTTTGTTTATATCACAAGTCGTGTAATGAGCACTGCAATAATAATGACTAAATAATAATAAAATATATCTATTTATTAATATAACAAAACCAACCTGTTTATTAACACTTGCAGTAAACCTTTCTTTTCATAAAAAAGACGAATCTTTGAATTACTATATGATAGAAAAAATATATTTTATAATAAGTAAAACCAGGCACATACAAAACATTATGCACAATTTATTTGAGTATTTTTGCAAACTGCTTCGACTCCCGTTTAGTGTACCGTTTAGATAGTACAAAACTCTGGTTTACTTCAACTCGTTGTTGTTTCCTGATTCAATCGTAATATATGTCCTTACCTGATCAGTTCGTTGTATTTCCCCGATATTAAAACGTACCCATAAATTACTGAATTATATAATTAATAATAAGGAAAAAAGAAATAACTGAAAAAACGGCATATAATTTCACAAGAAACATATATTGGAATTGTACAAAATTATGACACACTCATCACAGTAAGTTAATAGACCCAAATCTTATCCTAAGATAATACTTCATTATTGACTAAGATTTAGTGCATTTATCGACAATATGTAATAGTAAATTAACTTATAAAACGGATTATCAAAGGACTTGACTAAATGTACAAAGGGGTAATGCAAGGACGGAGAGAAAAACGAATGGAATTGCAATCTTATTTCTTTAGCCTAACATCAACGACAGCTATATCTGAACCTAGAGAACATTAGTACCTGGTTTCAACTCTTTCAGATATTTCTATCAAAAGTTATTCCACGTATGATAGACCATCGAAATCCAGACAGAATGCCTATTGATCTTTCAACCAAAAGCTCAATAGGGTTATATTTTTACCAGGAGGAAGCTATATACCAAGTTTAAAACTTCCAGGACCTTTATAGAAAACGTTATCTTGCTGAAGGAGAAACGGCAGATATACAGTCGGACTCCCTTTAGATTATAGCCACAAAATCAGAAGGGGTCTTTATCACCAAAAGGAGCAATGTACCAAGTTAAGAGGTTTCCTATAAAAATTTATCTCGCCGAGGGTCAGAAGGAGTAAGTATTGATTCTTTGACCGCAATATAAGTAAAACTGTTTTTCCCAGACCAAGAAGAATCTAGTTTTAAGTCATTATAAATTATCTGGTAATAAATTGAAAGTAATCATTATCATTTAATTTATCTCTTACAATTATTGTATGTGGAAAACAACGTAATCTAACGTAATTTAACGTAATCTAACTCAGTTTTTATTACAAAACAATTATTTACATTATCTTTCATAGCACCAGTACATTCAAATATTTTTTTATCAACCATAAAGCAAGAAGCTCTTATCTCAAAGGGTAAAAGTGAACTCAGTTCCATTTATGCTCAGGGCGTGTCTTATCTCATATAGAGGAACTTAACGTCTTAGGTTAAATATTGTCTCTACAGATATTCTCCGAGTTTAAATTGTAACTGTGTGTGTACTCGTCTTCCTTTTTGAATGATCTTCTTTTAAAGTCAACCCACACCATTTTGGAATGGGTATGCTAGTCTGAAAACAAACCTTTAATTTTGAAACCCATCTGAATTACTGAAGTTATAGTTATATAATGTCTGGTTGCAATAAATGTAGAAAATTAGACCACTTATGTTTACGTTCAAAGTTATTAAGCTACGATATGTTTTGAAATCTGTACTGTGGTAATACAATGTAACCATATTATTAAAATAATATAATGTATTCTTATTAATACAATAAGAGTTACAATCTAAATCAGGTATTGATGTTTGAATTACTCCAAGTGCAAAAGGAAAAGAAACAATTACATAATATTAATTAATAAGTTACAAGTCATTATTAAACATGGTTAATTGCACAAAACATGAAAGTCGTAATACTTAAAAAATTTACAAAACTGTTATTGATAAGCCTCTTATGGCTGATGCTAAAAAAGTAATAGAATTTTATTTTATAGAGGATCAATAAATTTAAATACGCACTATTTAATACATACATACACACGCGCGCGCGTGTGTGTAAAACAGAATTTCGAAAAATTGCATTTGAGGTTCCTACGATACCTACAATTTCATGCTTTGGTATCATCTAGTAATAGGGTAAGAATCAATAACAGTACGTTTATAAATCGTTTTATAAATTTAACGGTTCATCGGCGTTATGAATATTGTCAGCGATACTTTGAACTGGTAACCGTAAAAAAGCTTATGCTATGTTTAGTTTAACTCTATTTAACCAATAGTTGTCCTATAGGAAATAACATAATGTTGGTTGTGAAACTCAGGCCTATTGTATCTTATTTATGCTTTGAACAGTGAACTTCAACATAGATTTTATTCACAAAAGGTCCATGCCAAGTTTGTTATCATCCATGTATACCTAGGAAGTCCAGAATTTACATGCTATACTTTGCTCTTAGAAATGGGCATCTTAAGTCCAACTGCATCTCAACACACATTTTTCTAAAAATCCATATGGATGATTATAAGGCGTCTGGGAAGCTTAGCTCATTTTGGTCTAATTTACTACCACTATAACCAACTGGACTTAGCCGATGACCCTAACAATTGTAGGTCCATAGTCTGATTACGATATACAGATTAAAAGCCTACCAATCACTGTTTGGTACACCTTCCTTCTTCCCAAGTCACTGTTATATGTATGTTCTGGAATAACTTTAATACTGTAACTATAGTTCTTTTTACATAACGTCCCCTACCAAATGCTCTTTTATGGCCACTTTGACATTAAACTAAGTATCTGAACATATTTTATTAAAAAATAACATTATTAGGACTTTTACACTATCCCATTTTTGTTGCAAAGGTTAATTGTAAGAAAGGACCAATTTTTATATATCAATTTTATAACAACAAATAAATCCATCGTTGTCAAAGTAACTTTATTTACTAGGTTAATATGAATGTACTAAGTAAACATCTAAATACATGTCTGTATATTTGTAATGCGTAACGGATTACGTTCTGTTTAAGTTTATTTGGAATGAATCTTTTGGAGCAGGAGAGGCAGAATGATCTGCAGAGTCGGTAGCGGAATTTTCAAAACTTAATCCAGAATTGCTGGTTAATATATTTATCTTTTAATGGCTATGAAATGCTTCATTTATTGAACATTTCCATAGACCACTCTTACTGTATTTTTACTTGATCATCTAGTATACACAATTACAAATATACAATGTAAGGTATAAAATCTGTTTTTTAAAGTTAGAAAAAGGTTCTTCTTTGAACATTCAAATACGATTGAAACTAGAAATAAATTAAACATGGGTTAAAAAGTAGTAGAAAAGTAAATGGACTGCGAAGGACCTGAACATTCTAGGCTGTCAAAAGCCGACTATATTGAATTCCTACAGTTAGTTATACTGGCACTGGACTGCTCACAATATCTTTTGCTGACTTACAAGAACGTTGAATTCTTCTCTAATTTTATTTGTATTTGAACAATGGCAATTTTCTCAACAAACATATTGGAGCAAAGCTTTCAAAAGGAAACATATACAATCAATAATCAATTTACTAATAACAAGTGCATTTAGTGAACTTAATATCATATAGTATAACAAACTATAAGTTTTTAACATTTGCATATCCCCACCATAATTAATCTGATGAACAAGCTGAAACATATGTTAGTTCTAAAGTTGTTTATTAACTTATAAGATACTCTTTACAAGATCTAAGATGCAATTACACTAATGTGGGCATTTAATTTCCTTGTATTAGATTTTTTTATTTATATTTGAGATAACTATTTTTAAAGATACGGTAAATCAATATAATTGAAAGAGACTACTAATTTCCATAAAAAAGTGGCGTAATTTGGTGCAGGAACCATAATATTTTATATTCTGGTTATCATTAGTATAACACTGTAATAATATATTCAAAATATTTTTTCTGAAGATGCTATAGGCATAAATGTCCTGAGTTCACACAGATTTCTCCAATTTTAATAAAAAGGATTTGTAACTGTAAAAAGGTAAATAACATTAAGAGGAAACCAAAATAGTAAGAAGTTTATATGCATCCTTTAAAGAGCTTTATTGTCATGTACATCCATACCCTTTACCGCTTATATGTGTAAGACAGGTAAGATTGACAAGTCAAACACACTAAGTTGGCTGTCAGCCACACCTTGATCTGTAAGTGACACATTTGCCTCAGAAAGTGGGCATTCCTAACATATATCGTGTTGTAATATCACCTTTTCCCATTTATAAAACTTGCATTTTCTTGCATTCACTACTCGGATTAATTCTCATGCTTTTGTAAAACTCTTTATCAGTTCGTTTGCTGCCTGAGCGTTAGAGAAGCAGATAGTTCAGGGACTATTTTATATTTTTCATCTGTCTGTTTATAAGATATCACATATCAAATGAAATAGATTTGAAATTTGGACTGATACTTTCGTGAAGCTTTTAGCACAACTGGTGGTTTGGTTAGCAATTATATGTACACATTATAAGCGCTCAAACTTTTAGCATGACTTTTCTGTTGCATATCTTATAAACTTGATATTTATAAGAAATTTACTTCTGGAAATCTCTAACGATATTAATAATATAATAACATACACTATTAAAAACCACCCTCAAATCTAGTATATATTGAAAAAATTGTAATGTTTCAATTTATAAGCTACATTTAGATGGAAATGCAGTTTACCACGTTTATATATAAATATTTTCGTAATATTTTCGTGGATTTTTATTTTAAAAAAATTATGAAATCGTTTAATGATATTATAAATAAAAATTAATGCGCTAGTCTCGATAACGGCTCAACCAATTCGGTTAATTCTTTTTGTAAAATGTCCATTGAAATCCGATGAAGGTTTTTACGTTTCATTATTCAAAATAAACTGGCACTAAACAGCTGTTGACAGCTATAGTTCGACAAACTTTCTGAAACTTCTGTTAACACTTAAAGTAAACAGTGCTTAATCGGTAGTTTAATGCAGGTAATAAATAAAACATTAATATATAGATTTTACTCCAAATTGCGCCAGTGAATAAAAATAAAAATCATTAAATACTCTTATAAAACTAACCTTAACGAACAAAGTTATGAATGTTTTTACATAAGTTACTTTAAACTGTAGATAATCGTTGACATAACGATATTACATTTTAACAATGGCTTATGGAAAAACAGAGAAATGAATACTAACATGCATCAACGATTCATTCTTTCCCTGGCTACAATAAAAAAACAAGTGTAACGCAAAACTTTAATAACGATTATTTTGGAATGTTACATAACCTTAATAAGGATTTTCCTCTTATACCGAAAGTACATGAGAAGTATGTAGGACTTCCCCCTAGGTTGTAATATGTTTTCAGTCCTACTTATTTATTTTACTTTCTTCATCAGGACAAGGCACACTCAACTATGTCAACACGATTTTGATCACAATATATCTCAGAGATCTAGACAATCGAACGTATATAGTATTTTGATCGAGGCAATATGGCAAGCTAAACTGTGACATAGTAGGTAAGCGAATTTAAACGGTCTTAATTAGGCACTTTTCAACCGAAGTAGGCATCTCGGTCCTAGGTAAATATATATATTTTTTCTTCGCCAGAACAACAAGGCAAACTCTACTATGGTATTGGAAATATCTTAGACCTGATTATATGACTGGAAATATACACTTTTGACCGAAGTAAGTTTCCGAGACCTGTGTGATCCGAGATTTACGTTTTCTTCATCGGGATGACAAGGCAGATTCAGCTGTGACGTTATGTATATACCAGAAATGCTCCTACACGTGCCAAATAATAAGATAATGAAGTTAAACTCTGATACTAATTACCATGAAAGTAAATAATATCTACCTGATGTATGCCAATTTACGTATTAATATTTGTATAGGACTCCCATCATATTACATCATAATTGCTTTTACTAAGTAATATAAGGACTTCGGTTCTAAATATTGCGTGCGAAGCCGCGGGTAACAGTTATTTTAATAATAATAATAATAATAACGATCTCCAAATATTAAACTGATTTGCGTATGTGGCTTTTCTCTAGAACTCACTAGAATTTGGTTGCTTCCAAATGCCTAAACTTTAATTACATTATTTTTTAAAAGTACTTTGGTGGTAAAGTTTTACGGTGGTAAATAAGTTTTAAAATAGGTAACTTTGCTTTATATAAAAAATAGATCTTTGCATTCATATACAGGGTGTTTCAGACTTCATGTCTCGAAAGTGTAGTCGTCATAGAGCTAACTACAAAGACCGTACATGAAAACTCAATAACCTTCACATTCAAAGTTCTTTTTCATCTGTAACTGTTAAGATACTGCGGGAAATAAATTGTATTTATGGAGACCGAGGGGAAGCAACTAATTTTTGTTTTAATGAGAAGGCCCCGATAAATAAGGTAAAATACGCATTAAAATGTACTAAATACGTTATTACATTTATTGTACTCGGATAATGTGCTTTAGCTTGTAAGTTTTTTAACTCCTTATAGTATTTTATTAAGAAATTAAAAAGAATAATTCAAACTAGTGGTTTCTAAAACAGTAAAAACGCTTTAAAGGTCATATAAATATTTTCCGAAGCAATAATTCTTATTTTATTTATATAATTAAATATTATAAGAAGCACTGAGTTCTTATATTACAAGATGTAAAATTATATAGTTCATTTTTGTGCACTACCACTAATACTCATTCAACTATTAATTTATGTTGTACATAAACTTAGCCAATCATGATTAATACATTACACTTTTTTTGCGACATTCATCATAAGGATCGTTCTTAAATAACAATAATTGTCTTAATGTACAGTTATTTTGGGGGAAAAACGCCCACCATTGTTGAACAACATTTCTTCTTAATTATCACAAAATCTCATCTACTTTTTAACTTGTTTTTGATTTTTAATTTTAAATGCTAGGTCCTTATTGAATAAAAAGTATTGAATCATGTTTCATTTACACAAATAGTAGAGTTATTTTGTAATAATATAATTTTTATCACAGTATTTATCTTATTAAGAACTTAAAATACAATTTCTCTCTTAAAGTGACATGTAGCCTCCATGAAGGACGTATATTGTATGAAGCATTTTTCCAAAAACATTTAACTAGGACTGACAGCATCCTTTTCTTAAGGTGTTACTGAAGCCAATCTGGGTTATTAAATATGACATTCTTTACGATAAACTTTGATATTAGATACTCAACTGCCAAAAATGGAATGCGACGTTCGTTACAGAAGTTGAAAATTATCTGTTACATTAAGCATTGATATCAGTGCAGAGTTTAAGGAAACATTAACAAGAAACATTATTGAATTATTTAGAAGATACCGGGATATTTACAGCAAAATTTTCGATAAGTGATATTCTCGAATTATAAAAGATATAAATAATGTTTAATAATAATCCAAAAATAATAAATTAATAGTGTAGTTAATATCCACTAGAACTTTTAATTGTAAAATCGTGTGTAATTAAGTTTTAAGCTCAGAAAAATGTCAATTTGTATTTCGACGCTATCATCCGCTTCACATATTCGGTAAAGGTTTCTCTCAGTGAAGTAATCGCGCCAGGTCGTGTGTCCCACATTGCGTGGGCACAATACCCGTACATCTGCTGAGATGTCCCACTCTATTTTCCGCAGCTAGATCTTTGTTCATAAACTATCATGTTAGCAATAGCACAAATGTTCATGTCAGGTACACTATACATACTAAGGTAATTATTTTTGAATATGTAAATTAATAACAATTATCTTTTAAAATTCAATGTATATAACAAACGTGAAATTATGAAAATGAAAGTTTAAATGTGAACATATTTTATTATTGTGAATTTAATTGTATTGTACTTAACTCTAAGAAAAATCACGACACTGCGTGTGAATATGGGTATTTTATCTAGAAATTTTATGCCCAATTGTCTTTAAAATTAATAAAGTTTTTAGGTACTATAACGAGGTTTAGTTCAAAAAACTGATGTTTTGTTTTTACATAATGATACATTTGTTACTGCTATGAAATTTTTAATCCTAAAGCCTCGTTATGTGTGAATTCTTCTTGTACAATTTTAACCAGATAAAAAATAAAATATTTTGTTCGAAATCAGAGCCGTCATGTTTACCTAAATATTTAAGGTAATTCCGAGAAAAATCCCTTAACGTTGTGATGCAAACCCACCATATGAACTACATTCCTACTCCTCTGACTATCTTGTCGTCTGCATTATATCTAGATAATTAACAAAGATATTCAACTTTAATTTTTCTTAAACATTTATTTGCACATATATTTATATCTATTTATAGATTACATTGTGATTAATAATATTCGACAGCAGACAACAGAGACATTGTTACAGCCTACTGAGTAATACGGTTCCATGGCACTTACCCTTTGTGGACATTACTGTTATAGGTCTAATACTTTTTTCACATAGAAATTAAGTATCATGATCAGAAAATTTTAAACTTTTGATATCCGGTACAACAGGGACGAATGAACGAATCTTATTAAGATGATTAACTTCGGCGGTATAAACTAGTTACATTAGCCTGCGGATACTGTCAGAGTTATTCAATTATAACATTTTTTCTGTATCAAAACAACCCAATAGTGGTTTAGGCGAGATGAATAATTATGGTGGCACAATGGAATTTGGGTTTAGAAAGCATAGTTTTACGTTAAATTCTTATCTATTTTGGATTAATTCGTGAAATGCAAGAATAACATAAGGAATATATTTCCTTATAAGGAATATATTGAGGACGTGCTATATGTTAGAGTTTTTACACAAATATTGGTTAGGTGTAATATTTTAACATTTCCTTAAATATATTAAACATAAAATTATAATTTCCGTAAGCCACAATTAAATAAAAAATCGCAAGACTTTGCATACGTACATACTATATAAATTTCAAATGTTTTTATTTTGGTCCGAGTGCAAAAATGCTTTAATTTTCTTCTTTCAATAAGTTTAATTTTGAATGTATTGATAAAAAAAATCCGAAAATCTTTTACTCTTTTATAGTAATGAAAATGAAATCATATTTCATACAAAACTACGTATGGATTTGCGGTATTTGCAATGAATACATCATTTTCGTTAGGAACTATTTTAAAACACAGTAAGTGTATTTAATACTATAATGTACATATTAACTTTATACAAAATTATAAATAAGCGATACAACATTGATGCTAATTCAACACCATCATATTTAGAAAACCAGTACAATATACTGGCCTCATTTTTGTGGCAGTGCACATTGAAAATTACAGCCACAACATGCGATTGTAGCATTGGCTGCTATTTGTTAACTTTGGTAATGGGCGATTTTTCCGTAATCAAATTTCATGACCAAAATAATCATCTCTTTCTTACTTCTCCAAAATGTTTATTGAATTCCACCATGTCTTTTTTATCTTGCCACACGCTGCTTTTAAACTACAATAACAGGCGAGTTATACAGGATTATTACTGATAAAAAACGTTAGATCTTGTAAAAACATTACAGCCATCAGGCTGATTGTTGCTGTATGTCAGGTCTTTCTGTAATTTTAAAATATTTCGAGTATTTATATGACAGCACAGTCTTAGACGTTTCAAAAAAAAACACTGAAACTAGCCATAAAGTAACTTTGGAAACAAATCAGCATTATCAAAGAATTGTCACCTATCTTTTTCAGCTCAATGATGGCTTGAAATATAAGGGATTTCCTCCCATTGCTTTTATACAACCGTACAAAGATTTTTATAAATTTTGTTGGCTTAGTTGCGTAGTGGCCTCATTTATTTTAATTTTAAAGTCAAACTTTCCTGCATTATATTTACCACTAATTTCGATTGAATCATCCTTACTGTATTTAAACACAACCTTTCCGAGATATCTTGCTATATCATACATTCAAACATATGAAATATTAACATACTTAAAATATGTGAAGTAAGTTAAGAAGAAGTTTCCTGCAGACAGTATCTACCCTATCACAAGTCCTTATTTCGTATTGGCAATTTAAAGGTTTTACCTGGTGTTTTTATTCCAAAACTTGTTTCTTAAGTTTAGAACTTTTTAGACGAACTAAGTTTCCTGTTGGTTTTTATGACCAAAATTAAAAAATAATTGAAATGTTTATATTCATTTACAGTCTTTAATCATTAATATTGTTGCCGTCTTTATAAAATTCTTAAAACATTTACTTTAGCTAACGATGTTCGTAGGCTTTATGATTATATATGTTTTAATATTTTTTTTTACAAATCTTCATAGACTTCCTACCTTTTAATGCCCTTATTAACTAATTTTAAGCTAGTTCCCTTGGTCAATAGGCAGTATTAACCATCATCACTGTTATTTTGATTATCACTATTAGAAAAACTCATATTATAAACGTTTATTTATTCAATGAATCAAGAAATAAAATTAGTATATTGACATTCAACAGCTCACAAACTAATGAGGAGTTGTAACACAACTGATGCAAAAGTAAGCGAAAATCAACCATATGAATTTAATTTATGGAAAAAGGGCACTTGTAAACATCAAACGTTATAAACTGCTACTCAGTAGTGGAAAAAAAATTATATCTACCCAATGTTACAAATTTACATACAGTCAAAGTAATTCATTTCCACCATTGGATCAACAAGGTTACTTCTTCATTAATCCCTTTTTTCCAGGAACACGCTCAATATAAATAAAGACAAAAAGTGAATTTCTTTTAATAAGTAAGATTATTTTTTTACTGAACCTCTAAAACTATAATAACTCGCTAGTGAAGTCTATTTCAGTAAATGTGTCTCCGGTTTTTTGTTGTGCTGTTCTGTTTTGAAACTCTAATGTCACTAGAGTAATGATGGAAATTTATTTAAGGTGTTGCCAAAAAGTGAATATCATATCTGAGTAGCTAACACGACATTGATGTTGTTATGATAACGTTTGCTACTTTTAGAGTCTATAAACATTGTGTTATGGAATGAAGTATGAAGTAGTGTAGTGAAATTTGTGTTCGAATACTACAACTTATTATAAATACATTTAAATAAGTCCAAATTTATTTTTGGCATTTTATTTTATTAAATGTTGATTTTTACTTTAGTTTTATCTTACAGTACTATATACGTTAAATGTAGGGCTAAAACTCCAATTACTTTAGTACATTCTCATTGTTAGGCTTATTTTTACTGCTTAATAGCAGCATACGCTAGAGACTGTATTATATATTAGACACTATAGTGTACTGCTACTAGAATAGTTTTCATGTTTTCTAAACTGCCAATTGCATGTGTAGATTTACATAAACTAGGATTTCGAAGAATTCGATGATATTGGGGAGGTTCAGTATACCAGTCGTAGTACTGGGAGGAAGTTGTACTCTAGCGGCTTGAATACATAATACACATCAGGTTATGGGTTTGATTTTTGTCAATTTACCACATATTTAAGTGATTTTGTATCTTTTATAGTTATAAAAATGAAGTATAACAAATTTGAAGACCATTATCAAATATTGTTACAAAAAATCTAATTCTTTTTGTCTTTTATTAATCCTTGATCTGTTGAAATTCAAGCTGCTTTAACATAGTACAGTTTTGTAAAACCTGTAAAAGCCTACTAATTTCAAACGTAAAAATAGTTATTAAATATTTTTCTATTTGAATATATAAAAAATTACATTTTATCTATACGTAACTAACGGAAATAAATCGCTTGTCCAAGATAATAAAAATGTTTTCTACCCTTCTAACTATTCAAGATATTAAATTGCATAGGGGACTTTTAGTAGAGTGTGAATCTTATAACTTATGCGTTACATTAACGATAGTTAGAGTATCACTTAATAATAATGATAATTGCAAAAGTTAACCTTATGATAAGCATATAATGGTAAAGAATAACTGCCACTTAAAGCTATTTAATTTTTTGAATTAGATTGTGTTTCCAGACTGACATACCAATTCCAAATTGTGTGGATTGACTTAAAAGCAGAAAAGCAATGAAGGACGACTGCTCACATGTTTACAATGTAGCACAATGTCTGTGCAGACAATATTTAATCTAAGACATTCAGTTCCCGTTCATGAGATAAGACACGCTTGGAGCATGAAAGGAACTGAGTTTACTTTTACTCTTTGACATGAGAGCTTCTTACTTTATAGTTTGTAAACAAATATTTTAATACTTTCCTGTTGCTATGAAAATATTGTTGCGTAATAAAAAACTAATAAAAATACTCGTAAGTTTGTAGAATGCTTTAGGTAAATCATGGATAGTTTGGTATATTTCTGACAAGTACAATATTTTTTACGGATAATTAATTTTAACGAAATGGATTACTCTAATTTACTAAAAGAATATTTCTACAGACTCAAACAAACAACTTGATTCCGCTTGTTTCGAAGGATATCGTATTATGTTGGGGATACAAAATCAATGGATAGTTCTTCTGACTGTCTGAGAAATGACTTTAGGTAGAAAAGCTCTCATCTTGGGACATTACTTCCTCTTGGTTCATGACATCCCTATTTAATATATAATTAAATTTCAAACGGCAATAACATTCTATCCGTCCGTTCATCCTTCAGTGCGATAACGTTTGATATAAAGGTCCCAGGAGCTCGAAACTTGGTACATAACTTTCACTTGGTCGCTAATTTATACAAGTCAGATTGGTTATACCATTCAATTCTACGAAGGCCTAGTATATACTGTACTGTCAATTTAAACATGTAATATGCAGTTTATGAAACATGAACACTATTTATAATAATCATATTATGATTTAAACAAAATATCCATTGCAGTTGTACTTATAAAATAGGAATTTAAGAACGGATATAAACTTGATATAATGTAATATTTTATTTTAAACAGTTACAAACAGCTTATCATCTATCACAATTTTAAAATACAGTTTAATTAACTAGATATTTACATGATTATTTCCTGTATGGCACAACAATTTTCATTCAGGAATATATTACAGTCATCAACATTAACTCCTAATAATCATATCGTGATTAAAATAAATATCATTCTAGTGACTTATGAAACATGCATTTAAGAACGAGAATAAACTTGAATATTACTAGTATATTATTTAAAAAGGTACACGCAGATTATCACCTATCTACATTTTAAGACTCTGATATTTTCATGTTTGTATTTGTAAAATAATCAAGATTATTTGAAATATTGTGATTTCACAAAGGGTTAGTTTATGAAGTGCGAAAACCGTTACTCACTGTAAAATGTGTTTTAAAACACCGAACAATCAATTAGCAATGTCCATTCATCAGTGTCCAGTGAAGACTTCAATTAATTTAGCACAATGTTTGTTGTTGTTGTTGCTACAAATAAATACTTTTCATTAAAATCATCGTTTGGATCAATTTGAGTTTCTAAATTAGTCAAATGTTGTTAACTAAATGGACATTTACAATACAAAATCAATAAAACTCGTTCGTTTACTCAATATATTTAGACATTTTTCAGATTGAATAAATACTTAATACGTGAAATAAGTCACTGAATATCTGTATACCAAATCATATTCATAATTTAAAACATATTCTACAATCAGAATATACATCAGAATTATTATTATTCTTTAAGCAAAACATAACTTATTTAATAACTTTTTAATAGATTATTAAAGATTAAAACGGGATATAAATGATAATACATCAAATACACACTATAAAGAACACGAACACGAGTTAATTGCTTTGAGCGTAAGTGAAGGTTATTACTTGAGGAGCTCAAAATGTAATTTTCTCTTCCTTTTTCTCTAAACCTGACCTATAGATAGTACTTTAAATTTAGCAAAAACTCCCATGTGTGTACAAATAGTGAAGTTATTGACGGTGCATTATTTCGCTCATCCTTAGCAAATATGTTTTCATTGGTCTTATGCGTAAACATGATTATAACGAGAAAATAGCAGAAAAAGTAAATTTGTAAACAAACTCAGTACACTCGTAAAATATCTTAACATGCTACATATTATTACGTTTTGTTCAACTATCCTAATAAGTATGATAATTTAGAATATTTTAGTAGGTCTTAAGACCTTTCAAGACCTTTATTATTTAAACACTAATAATTACTGAATTTCTGCTAATTTGCACATAACAAATTTGAAGCACATACCCAAACATGGAATTTTACTCAGAATCCTATCAATATGTTAGCTAATACAACCAAAGTGTTTTAGTGAGGCTATGTAACAATGTCTTAACCCTACGATCGCGTGCCGTTTATATCAGTAGTAATTTTAGCTACAGAATTAAAACTATTTACTGCACATAAGCGAAGCCTATATGTGACACGTGTTGTAGCATACTCCTCCCTTGTTTTTAAATTTGGTTCCTGAGAAATTATCCTTAAGTGTATCTAAGTATAAAACATCTGGAACCACTTGGCTTCGCTTATTTTGTTCTGATAAACTCAACAACAAACTGGACTTGGCCAATGACATTCCCATTCCTTGAACAGATTACGGTGTACACATTAAAAATACATCTGCTTTAGAATGTTTCATAATTAAGTTTTTCCTAATTATTACATCTTTAAATTGGGAATCTTATGATTTGGAAAGTTTTAATTATTTTATATGAATTCCATAACTACTTGCTCTTTTATAACCATTACACATTAAATTGGACATCGCAACCTATAAGTTGCAAATAACTGAATTATAACATTTACACTCACACTGTTACACTGTTTGGAAGTGCAATTGTAATAAATAATCCACTTAATAAATTTATCCATAAGAAATTATATTACTTAATTTGCTAAATTGGGTGGATTAAGTTAAAATATTAATATAGGTGTGTGTGTGTGTGATAGTAATTTTTAACGGATTATGCCTACTTTAGAGTTTATTTAGAATGTATTTCTAGGAGCAGCGCGGCAGAATGGACTGCAAATACCATACGGAAATTTCCAAAGTTAATCCAGATGTGCTGGACGATATATCTCTCTATAACAGTTAAGAACCATTGCATTTAATAAATACTTCTTTTCAGACAACACTCATACTGTTACTAATACTTATACTATTATGAATATTAGGTTTAAAATCTTTTATTTCCAGCTAGAAAATAATATAAGAATTCTTTTATTTTTATGCAAATACAATATAATTTTATATCAATTGAACATGGGTTAACTAAGGAGTAGTGAAGTATGAGTAAATGGACAGTGAAGGACTTGAACTTTCCAGACCAGCAAAAGCTGACTATATTGCATTCCTAATGTTACACTGGAATTGGACTGTTCACAATATCTATTGGTGACGTGACTTCTTCTGTATTTTTAAGGACACTGTTCGCAGATAACGAACCCATCGAAACAGTGCTTATAACAAGCGACAAACAAAATCAATAATGTAACCTAATTCACCATGACAGATTATATATTTAAACTATATATATATATATATATATATATATATATATATATATCCCCACACCATGATCAATCCGATCGTGTCACATCTATAAGGTTTTTGAGTTCTCAATTATTTATAAATTACGACTTACTTATTGAAGAAAAGACTGAATGGACCTTATAGATATATTCCAATGCATGATTTTGTATACAAAAGTATACAAAGTATACTTTGGGGGAGTAACCAGCATATTTATTTCCTTTCTGGTTATTAGCAGCACCACTGTTGTCTGTGTAGTATCTAGAATGTGTTTGTATTTACATGTATTAAATATTTTACTTAGAATTGACATAGCTTCTTTCTAAGATACGATAAAGAGGATTTTATGTTAGAAAAGTTGCCTAACTTTAGGGGAGTAGCCAGCATATTTCTCTTCTGGTTATTAGCAGCACCACTGTTGTCTGTGTAGTATCCAGAATGTGTTTGTATTTACATGTATTAAATATTTTACTTAGAATTGACATAGCTTCTTTCTAAGATACGATAAACGGATTTTATGTAAAAAAGTTGCATAACTTTAGGGGAGTAGCCAGCATATTTCTCTTCTGGTTATTAGCAGCACCACTGTTGTCTGTGTAGTATCCAGAATGTGTTTGTATTTACATGTATTAAATATTTTACTTAGAATTGACATAGCTTCTTTCTAAGATACGATAAACGGATTTTATGTAGAAAAGTTGCCTAACTTTAGGGGAGTAGCCAGCATATTTCTCTTCTGGTTATTAGCAGCACCACTGTTGTCTGTGTAGTATCCAGAATGTGTTTGTATTTACATGTATTAAATATTTTACTTAGAATTGACATAGCTTCTTTCTAAGATACGATAAACGGATTTTATGTAGAAAAGTTGCCTAACTTTAGGGGAGTAGCCAGCATATTTCTCTTCTGGTTATTAGCAGCACCACTGTTGTCTGTGTAGTATCCAGAATGTGTTTGTATTTACATGTATTAAATATTTTACTTAGAATTGAGATAGCTTCTTTCTAAGATACGATAAACGGATTTTATGTAGAAAAGTTGCCTAACTTTAGGGGAGTAGCCAGCATATTTCTCTTCTGGTTATTAGCAGCACCACTGTTGTCTGTGTAGTATCCAGAATGTGTTTGTATTTACATGTATTAAATATTTTACTTAGAATTGAGATAGCTTCTTTCTAAGATACGATAAACGGATTTTATGTAAAAAAGTTGCCTAACTTTAGGGGAGTAGCCAGCATATTTCTCTTCTGGTTATTAGCAGCACCACTGTTGTCTGTGTAGTATCCAGAATGTGTTTGTATTTACATGTATTAAATATTTTACTTAGAATTGAGATAGCTTCTTTCTAAGATACGATAAACGGATTTTATGTAGAAAAGTTGCCTAACTTTAGGGGAGTAGCCAGCATATTTCTCTTCTGGTTATTAGCAGCACCACTGTTGTCTGTGTAGTATCCAGAATGTGTTTGTATTTACATGTATTAAATATTTTACTTAGAATTGAGATAGCTTCTTTCTAAGATACGATAAACGGATTTTATGTAAAAAAGTTGCCTAACTTTAGGGGAGTAGCCAGCATATTTCTCTTCTGGTTATTAGCAGCACCACTGTTGTCTGTGTAGTATCCAGAATGTGTTTGTATTTACATGTATTAAATATTTTACTTAGAATTGAGATAGCTTCTTTCTAAGATACGATAAACGGATTTTATGTAGAAAAGTTGCCTAACTTTAGGGGAGTAGCCAGCATATTTCTCTTCTGGTTATTAGCAGCACCACTGTTGTCTGTGTAGTATCCAGAATGTGTTTGTATTTACATGTATTAAATATTTTACTTAGAATTGAGATAGCTTCTTTCTAAGATACGATAAACGGATTTTATGTAGAAAAGTTGCCTAACTTTAGGGGAGTAGCCAGCATATTTCTCTTCTGGTTATTAGCAGCACCACTGTTGTCTGTGTAGTATCCAGAATGTGTTTGTATTTACATGTATTAAATATTTTACTTAGAATTGAGATAGCTTCTTTCTAAGATACGATAAACGGATTTTATGTAAAAAAGTTGCCTAACTTTAGGGGAGTAGCCAGCATATTTCTCTTCTGGTTATTAGCAGCACCACTGTTGTCTGTGTAGTATCCAGAATGTGTTTGTATTTACATGTATTAAATATTTTACTTAGAATTGAGATAGCTTCTTTCTAAGATACGATAAACGGATTTTATGTAGAAAAGTTGCCTAACTTTAGGGGAGTAGCCAGCATATTTCTCTTCTGGTTATTAGCAGCACCACTGTTGTCTGTGTAGTATCCAGAATGTGTTTGTATTTACATGTATTAAATATTTTACTTAGAATTGAGATAGCTTCTTTCTAAGATACGATAAACGGATTTTATGTAGAAAAGTTGCCTAACTTTAGGGGAGTAGCCAGCATATTTCTCTTCTGGTTATTAGCAGCACCACTGTTGTCTGTGTAGTATCCAGAATGTGTTTGTATTTACATGTATTAAATATTTTACTTAGAATTGAGATAGCTTCTTTCTAAGATACGATAAACGGATTTTATGTAAAAAAGTTGCCTAACTTTAGGGGAGTAGCCAGCATATTTCTCTTCTGGTTATTAGCAGCACCACTGTTGTCTGTGTAGTATCCAGAATGTGTTTGTATTTACATGTATTAAATATTTTACTTAGAATTGAGATAGCTTCTTTCTAAGATACGATAAACGGATTTTATGTAAAAAAGTTGCCTAACTTTAGGGGAGTAGCCAGCATATTTCTCTTCTGGTTATTAGCAGCACCACTGTTGTCTGTGTAGTATCCAGAATGTGTTTGTATTTACATGTATTAAATATTTTACTTAGAATTGAGATAGCTTCTTTCTAAGATACGATAAACGGATTTTATGTAAAAAGTTGCCTAACTTTAGGGGAGTAGCCAGCATATTTCTCTTCTGGTTATTAGCAGCACCACTGTTGTCTGTGTAGTATCCAGAATGTGTTTGTATTTACATGTATTAAATATTTTACTTAGAATTGAGATAGCTTCTTTCTAAGATACGATAAACGGATTTTATGTAAAAAAGTTGCCTAACTTTAGGGGAGTAGCCAGCATATTTCTCTTCTGGTTATTAGCAGCACCACTGTTGTCTGTGTAGTATCCAGAATGTGTTTGTATTTACATGTATTAAATATTTTACTTAGAATTGAGATAGCTTCTTTCTAAGATACGATAAACGGATTTTATGTAGAAAAGTTGCCTAACTTTAGGGGAGTAGCCAGCATATTTCTCTTCTGGTTATTAGCAGCACCACTGTTGTCTGTGTAGTATCCAGAATGTGTTTGTATTTACATGTATTAAATATTTTACTTAGAATTGAGATAGCTTCTTTCTAAGATACGATAAACGGATTTTATGTAAAAAAGTTGCCTAACTTTAGGGGAGTAGCCAGCATATTTCTCTTCTGGTTATTAGCAGCACCACTGTTGTCTGTGTAGTATCCAGAATGTGTTTTGTATTTAGATGTATTAAATATTTTACTTAAAATTGAGATAGCTTCTTTCTAAGATACGATAAACGGATTTTATGTAAAAAAGTTGCCTAACTTTAGGGGAGTAGCCAGCATATTTCTCTTCTGGTTATTAGCAGCACCACTGTTGTCTGTGTAGTATCCAGAATGTGTTTGTATTTACATGTATTAAATATTTTACTTAAAATTGAGATAGCTTCTTTCTAAGATACGATAAACGGATTTTATGTTCAAAAGTTGCCTAACTTTAGGGGAGTAGCCAGCATATTTCTCATCTGGTTATTAGCAGCACCACTGTTGTCTGTGTAGTATCCAGAATGTGTTTGTATTTACATGTATTAAATATTTTACTTAGAATTGAGATAGCTTCTTTCTAAGATACGGTAAACGGATTTTATGTAGAAAAGTTGCCTAACTTTAGGAGAGTAGCCAGCATATTTCTCTTCTGGTTATTAGCAGCACCACTGTTGTCTGTGTAGTATCCAGAATGTGTTTGTATTTACATGTATTAAATATTTTACTTAGAATTGAGATAGCTTCTTTCCAAGATACGGTAAACGGATTTTATGTAGAAAAGTTGCCTAACTTTAGGAGAGTAGCCAGCATATTTCTCTTCTGGTTATTAGCAGCACCACTGTTGTCTGTGTAGTATCCAGAATGTGTTTGTATTTACATGTATTAAATATTTTACTTAGAATTGACATAGCTTCTTTCTAAGATACGGTAAACGGATTTTATGTAGAAAAGTTGCCTAACTTTAGGAGAGTAGCCAGCATATTTCTCTTCTGGTTATTAGCACCACCACTGTTTGTGTAGTATCCACAATGTGTTTAACTGTGTACGCTATTAAGATCAATGTCAATTGAAAAATTTAAATAATCTACAACTTTTGAAATCGGTCATGTTGTTTTTCAGTATTCATAAAAAAGATTTAGATCTGTAACAATGTAATTATTCTAAACGAGAACTGATTTTCTTCGCAAAAACAATAGTGGTATCATATAAATATAATTATTGACATACTCACACATTATTTTGCTGCTAATAAGGGCAACACAGGTAATATTCATATGTCAAACAAGCTAATGTGGGCTTTCAAACACATCTTGATTTGTAAGTGATATATTTGAAAGCGAACATTCTTTAGTACACCTAATATCAAATATATACCAATATATACGTAATATATACCATGATTAATCTTCTCAGCGACTAAGCTTTAACGAATGAGAATTCTCAATTTGCTATTTATTTATGAGATACTTATCGGAGAAATACCTCTGTGCGTTATAGTTATTTTTGTTATTATAGTTAATGTGGGGATTTTTGCCTCTATTCTACGTTTTTAAATTTATATTTAGTATAGAATTTTTCAAAGATATGGTATATCAGTATGATTGGAATAAACTGCATTTATATATAAAATAGTGTATTAATTTGGTGAAGGAATCTGCATATTTCTTATTCTGACCATTAGTATTATAACTGTACTAATATATTCTAAATATTGTAGCTGGAGATTATTGAGATAAGTGTCTCGAGCCCTTAATAACTTTTCCAGTATTAGTAAAAAAACATTTGAAATCGTAAAATAAATAACTTTGAAACGGAATTATTATTTTTTTTGAGAAATTTAGTGGTATCCTTTAAATATAAGTATTGCCAGACACACCCATATTATTTTCCGCCTATATATACAGTACAGGTGATATTGAAATGTCAAACACGCTAATGTTCACTTTTAGACACATCTGTAAGTGACATATTTACCATCGAAAGTAAACATTCTATACTTACATCAGGTTGTAGTATCAATATATTTCCTTTTATAAAATTTAAAAGTTCTAATGTGATCTGCTTCTCAGATTAATGGCATATACTTGAAAAATTCTTTATGGTTTCGTATACTGCTTGAGGAATAGCATAACCCATAATTTAAATACTTTGGAATATTTTTTGTCTACTTTCATGCTCTTTTTATAACATATAGAGTTTAAAAAGAAACATAAATTTCAAATTAATAGTTATCTGTATGACATAGTACTACCATTCTCCTTCACGTAATTTATATTTTCCATTTAATACACACTTTAGAATTGCAATTCATAAAATTGGGTTCTGCAAATGTCGAAAAACAGTAACGATACTATAAAATATTATTATAACTATTTTCAAGTTAAGGATATCATAGCAAAATTGTAAAAAAAACTACTTATAAGCTACTCTTGTATGAGCATGCAGTTTAACACCGGATTTGTCTTTATAGTAATGAATAAAGTTTGTATTTATAATAGGGACAACCGTAATTATATGTATAATATGGATATAATGGATTTAATTTCCAAAGTAGAAAACATTATTAGCATTGTACCAGTTTATGTCACATTCTATTTTAGTGATTTAATCTGTTCCGATCTGCATCAATTGTCAATTATTCTT
This sequence comes from Homalodisca vitripennis, assembly GCF_021130785.1. Classification (NCBI taxonomy): domain Eukaryota; kingdom Metazoa; phylum Arthropoda; class Insecta; order Hemiptera; family Cicadellidae; genus Homalodisca; species Homalodisca vitripennis. The sequence continues at coordinate 197,254,966 of NC_060207.1, forward strand.
TTATTAAAAAGTATAAGAAGACAGCAATATGTTCTTTCAGAACTTCTAAGATATAAGACATTTCGACATTTTAAATATGGAGTTATAATTTGCTACATTGAAAGACTTCCAATCACCAAGCTGAACTACATGTTCTTTCCATTCGATTTCTATCCAGAACTCTAATTTGATACATTCACTTATTCTTAGACTATAATTAATATAAAATAAAAATGTTTTTTGTACCTTTATGGTTAATGAGTTTTAAAACAATTAGGCAACTTAATCTAAAGAGCAACCTTTATATTTATGTACATGGTGTTTCAGACCACCGGTCTAAAAAAGTCTAACGGTTAGACGGCTAACTGCAAAGATTTATTTTTTGAAAGATTTCCCATTAATAAAACTAAAAAAATTACACTCTGTGAAGGAACAGGGAGTACAAAAAATGAATGTGCCGTTTTCAAATCTTTAAACTTCGATTACAAGAATACCTAATATTGTACATAGTTTTAAAAGCCCCTACATCTTAGAAAGAAAGTATTATCTTTTACTATCCCTATATTTATTTCAAAATAGCAAACTAAAGCATATAGATATTAGTAATAATGTTTTTTGCTACTCCTCCTGTAATGCACAACTACGGAATCGAATGTGATACAGAAAAATCGAAATATAAAAAATATCTGTCAATACTGCATGACATAAGCTCTAAAATGATACCATGCTTGAAAGTATTTCCAAAATATTTTTACCACTCTAAAACGGGTTATTAATAATATATAAATATGTTCATAATTCAAACATTTAAAATGGTAACGATGCTTCCACTACATGAAAGTAAAAATCGTACATATTTGAGTAACTTTCGCAATCAATATTCTTTACTATTTCTAACCATCACACAGCTGCGGCATATTAACTGTATTTTTGGATACAGAGATAAAGCTACTATCTTCTCCTTTTGCAAGTGGTTAGGGAATTCAGGGAAAAAAGTATTGAATAAAATATCAAACTTTCCGTATATTGTGCTCAGTACATTATACATTAAGATAACTCCAACTATTAACTTGTGCCTTGCTACATTCTCCACATACATTAAGTGATAACAATACAAAAAATTATATACTGTCATCTGTCCAGATTTTAACTAAATATTGTCTTATTTTATTTACTAGGTTTATTTCACTATGTTAAAAGTACTAATAAAAACTAGAGGATCCTAAGCTTAAGTCGATACCACACTTGTTCTTGAATTATAATACATTACACTAAATACACTAAATTATAAATAGTGTTTGATAAAAGTCAAGAATTATAAATAAATAATTTAGGCAATATCCACTAAAATTTTAAATTGGAAAATTGTGTTTAATTAAGTTTTAAGCTGAGAAAGATGTCAATTTGTATTTAAATTTCAATCTTTTTACTGTCGTAGACATGTATTACATGTATGACAAAAGTCAGTAGTACATTATTATTAATTAACATATAACAATACAATATTTGTATGAAAGTCAAGCTGAGTAGGAACTAATTTTACATTAAATAATAAAAGAATACAAATGATTATTAAAATAGAGTTTAGGCTAGGAACTCCCCAACCGAATAAAAACAACCCTCTAATAGGTATTCTTTTAGTTGTTTTTTAAAAATTGTTTTTTCAGTTATATTTTTTAAATGACTAGGGAGCTTTCAAAAAAACCTAGCCCCTCAATTTTGAGGCAGTCCACCCGCCAGAGCCGAGCGATGTTGGGTTTGTTGCAGGTCTACTCGGGCTCGCGTGTTTTGGTCATGTATAGCAGCTCCATCTACTACATTTGCACAATGAAACCTGGCATAGATAATGGTCTCGTAGATATACAAAGATGGAAAGGTCAAAATGCTGTGCTCTTTAAATGCATTTCTGCATGATCTTCTGCGAGATATGCCAGCCACAACACGCACAATTCGTTTGTGTAAAACGAAAACCCTTTTTAGTAAGTACTGAGGTGCCGAGCCCCAAACAAGAAGTCCATACCGCAAATGTGACTCTACTAAACCAAAGTATATTATTTTTAATAACTGAACATCGCGATATTTTGCAAACTGGGAGATCAGGAAGGACGATGAAGACAAAGAGGCACACACAAAGTTTATGTGGGATCGCCAAGTCAAGTCATCGTCCACCTGAAGTCCCAAATATTTTACTGATAATTGGTGTTCTATTTTTTCTTCGTTTATTTCAACACATGGAGGCTGAAGATGATTATTTTTTTTAATTCTGTAAATTGTGTTTTTTTGAAATTAAGATGTAAATTCAGATCATTTAAAAATTGATAGGCCTGTGATAAGACTACGTTACTGTTAATTTCGAGTTCTTCTGTACTGTAATTAGAAAATATGAAGGCAATATCATCAGCGTACATAACGGTATTTTCGTAGTTTATAGTGAGCACTAAATTATTTATGTAAAGGTTAAACAAAATTGGTCCAAGTACTGATCCTTGGGGGACTCCAAATTTAATCTCAATCAGTTCCGAGAAGTGGTTATTGAGTTTGACAAATTGTTTTCGATCCCTAAGATACGACTCTAGCCACCTCAGTATCTCATTTGCAAAACCTAGGCGTTGCAAACCCTCCATCAGTCTGTCATGACTGACACAGGCGAACGCCTTAGTCAGATCCATCATTACACCAAGTGTCCGCTGTCTTCTCTCCAGTCCCGTGACCACATGGGATATAAAAGTCGCCAATACCTCACCAGTAGAGCGGCCCTTGACAAAACCGAACTGCTTGTCTGTTAGAATATTATTTGTAAGCAAGTACGGTGATAATCTATTTAAAAAAATAAGTTCAAATACTTTACTTAGACTTGAAATTTGTGTAATTGGTCGGTAACAGTCAAGAGACGTACTGTCCCCTCCTTTGAGTACAGGTATCACTAAACTAGTTTTTAGTAAAGATGGAAAAGTAGCTTGCTGGAAAGAAGAGCTTATTATAACAGACAGGGGTTTACATATTGCATATGAACAAGCCTTCAATAATCTATTGGATATGTCATCAGCTCCATTTGAATTCTTATTTTTTAACATTTTGATGGCATTTACAACCTCAGCAGGGCTTACAGGATGTAAGAAGAAGGGATATTCCAATCTCGCCAAGAAATGATCATTATTAAGTGGTGGTTCCGTTGATTTTTCATTTAAATTAGCTCCAATTAATACAAAATGGTTATTCAATATATTACATACTACCTGTTTATCTGATTCTATTCTGTCGTTGATACGTACAGAAATGTTATTATTAGCATTGCTACTATTGTACTTTTCTTTATCAGCTTCCATGCATCCTTGCTTTTATTAGTTGATTGCGATAGTATGTTTTTTTTAAATAGTTAGCTTTAGCCTGCTTAATTGTTTTAGAATATACGTTCTTATACTTTTTATAATGAGCTTTATTCGCTTCACTGTTATCCAATTTTAAATTTTCATGTAATTTTTTCATTGTTTGACTTGACTTTAATACCTGTTGTTACCCATCCTTTATCCTGGTTTCTTCGACCTTTGCGTATTTGTTTTTTAGGGCAAGCAAAATCAAGAGCATAATTAATAACACTTATGAAAGAATTAAACTGCTCATCTACTGGCTCGGTAACATCGATAGCGTCCCAAGTCTCCTGACTTAATATGAAGTTCAGAGTAGTCAAGTTACTGGATGTTAGACAGCGCCTAATACACGGAACCGGTGCGGGCTCCTTCAGGAGGCTCATGGATATGGAGACCAGCTGAGCGAAATGGTCAGATAACCCAGTACCCAAGACATCAACACTTACATCTTCGTCGACTATGTCAGTCATGACCCAGTCCAGCAATGATTGGCGACCAGCAATAGGATCCACTCGAGTTGGGGAGTTAACTAGCTGTCTTAAGTTAGAGGAGGCAAGAAGGTCCTGCATCTCATCTCGCGCACTTGAACCAGCCAACCAATCAATATTTATGTCGCCAGTGATAACAGTGTTGGTTTTATTGAAGAGTACAAATCTCTGAAAGAATTCTGCAGTTAGGCGTGTAAAATCTCTACAATTACCACTTGGGGAGCGGTATACACCAAAAATGTCAATTTCAAGCGATTTTTCAAAGAAAAATTTAGCACCTGCAATTTCAAAATTCATTTCTTCGATCAAAGACTTTATGTTTAATTTGATTTTTGCAGTATATAAGCACTCCGCCTGATTTATGGTGTACTCGACTATAACTGGTAACTAACCTATAACCACAAAAATTCATATAATTTATTTCATGATTTTTTAACCCATGTTCAGTTATTATGAGAACCTGGGGTTTCTCATTTAAAAGCAAAATATCAAGGGCATCAGCTTTTTCCCTTATGTACTGTATGTTGAGATGCAAGACCTTGCAGCGATTGCCAATTACATGTTTACCATAAATATTGCTAACATATGAGTTATCAGTGTTTATATATTTTAAGGAGGACACATTTCTTTGATGCCTTTTTTCTAAAAAACGTGGTTGTACGATTACAGGAATGGCAGAATCACTTTTAGCACTTAACACACCATTAACATCACTAGGCACAATCTTTTTACAAGGTAATGTCGAATACTCAACTAGGGATTCCATGTCGAGAGCCGGACCGGATTCACATCTCCGCTTTTGGTCCACTGCGTCGTTTCTTCTATCATCTCCAGTAGTTGATAACACTTTAGGCATTCTTCCTCAGTCTGTACGGCTCTCTCTATACACCTAACCTATTTATCTGTTGTGAGATTAAGGGTGAGAATGGCAGGTCACGAGAATCTACAGGTGACAGTGGTTCCGTAGATCTTTTCCTGGTCTGAGTATGAGCAGGGGACACGTTGCGATATGTTTGAGGATGCCGCCCCGTGTGGACGTCCTTGTGTACCAGTAAAGAAGTACGATCAGTGTTTGTTTTTACTGACGCCTTGCACGTACTTCCGAGACACCCTCCATGCGACATCACCACTAGCCAGTATGTGTGATTCTCTATACTTATAGCTTCCAATAACCAGACACGGTTTACCGGAGCTAGATCGTTCGATTGTGAATGTCATTAAATTGAAGTTTAATATCTCTTTTTTAGAAACAAGCAACAGGACAGACTGTAACACTCCAATGCTGAAATTTCCGTGATTTGTTACCAATTATTGCATATAATTATAGTAATAATTTATATAATTAAGTAATGAAGTCTGTTGAATGACAAATGACTAAATCACTTTGTCAAGGTACTAAAAAGTTTCTCAATTGGGAAGCATCAATCGGCCAGAGACAATTAACTGGTTCACTGATAAGCGGACAGGTCTATAAACCGGATGGGCTGGGTGCGGGGGTGGAGCGGTTATCAATGAGACAGGTTGGCCCAGTAGCTGGCGCTCTCAGTGTTCATTAATAAAACTTGATGAAGGCGTTACTAATAACCGAACATTGAGAAGTTTTATTCTGAGTTCGTGTGGAATCTCAATACATATGACATAACCTCACAATAACCAACAAATATTACATATGTTACGTTTCGTTAAATTATTAGACTCATATGAAACTAATTTATTTTCCTAAAATATAGCTATTTACAGTCAAACAAGAGGCTATGTACGGCAAAACAAATCACTATTGCAGTTCCAATCAATAAAACATTAAGCACTCCTGTCGCGCAACAACCTGCCAAGATCAGAAGATAAACATCACTTCTACCATCTAGTATACTCTACCATCTACCATATACAAAACATATACTACTATTTACAACATAAATTACTATAAAATAGTGTATTTATACACCACCTTGTACATTAACCAGCTTTCTAACTAATCGTAACTAACAATATGTATTACGACGCTATTATCCGCTTCACAGCATCGGTAAAGGTTTCTCTCAGTGAAGTAATCGCGCCAGGTCGTGTGTCCCACATTGCGTGGGCACAATACTCGTACATCTGCTAAGATGTCCCATTCTGTTCTGTGCAGCTAGGTCTTTGTTGAGAGACTATCATGATAGCAATAGGTCAAATGTCATTGTCAGGTACACTATGCGCACTAGGTTGATACTCCTGAAATATCTAATGTAATGACAATAATCTCTAATATGCTTTATTTTAAAATTAAATCCACATATATAAAGAGAATTCCTTATATCTGGGATGTGGAATATGTATAATTTCAGTTAATTACAAAATGTACTGTAAATATCTTCTAAAATATCAAAACGTTTCGTACCCTTATGGATATATCTAGAAAGTTTACAACCAATTGCCTTTAAATTTGAGCAAAAAATGTTAATTTAACGAGTTTAACTTTAAAACACTCATGTGCAGTTATTAAGTGTCGTATTTACCTACATATTTAAGATAATTTCAAGTAAAAGTCCTTAATATTCTCATGAACGGTTATCACATGAGATATATTCTGTCTGACTGCCACCGGTCTAAAAAGTCTAACGGTTAGACGGCTAACTGCAAAGATTTATTTTTCAACAGACTTCCCACTAAAAAAAATGTACTTTGCGAACGAACAGGGAGTCCAAAAATGTAATGTGCCGTTTTAAAATCTTTAAATTTCGAATTCAAGAATTGACTTGTAGTTTTTATGAAAACTCATTTTTACATAGCATTATGTTCGATAGTTGTCTCCCTACAGCAAACGGATAACGAACTGTGTCATACACTGTGTAATAGGATTAAATGGCACTTAAGCAAATACCTAGGTGAACAGGGACTATTACAGATCCAATTATTGTCCATGTAGAAATAAACTATCATGATTTGAGTAAATTTATAAGTATACATACCTAGTACAACTGGGGCGAATAAAAAAAATCTTTCTAAGGCGATATTCAATTTTTAATATATTAATTATACTAGTCTACGAGCTTTGCCACTGTACACTGTTAAAGTTATTCAATTATAGTTTTTGTTCCTATCCAAACACCCCAAAGGTGGTTTAAACGAGATAACCAACGTAATAGCCACAGTTCACTTTGTTGTCTTACGCTTAAGGTCGTACCATCGATTTGGCTTTGGAAAATATTGCCGGAAGTTAATCTCGTGTTTCTAGTAGATAGTTTAATGTAATAAAAAAGTAGACAAACATGTATAATTTTTATAGTTAAGACTACAAAAACTTAAAGTATGACATATATCCACGTTGTAATCGGTACCAAATAGAAAATGCTACATTTTTACAACATGTGCACATTGTTGTATAATATATAGCAACAGAGCGTAGCATATTTTAATCAATATATATCTTAAAATGAACTTTTTATTGACTTTCTTAAAATACTTTTAACTCAAATAAATAATTTCAAATAAAACAGAAATAAATAATATACATGCTGTGAGAAGTTCACATGCTTCTTATTTCTGGTGTATTAATCAAATGAAATCTTGCTTATGCTATTTAGATAATTTACCTTACAGAAAATTAAAATGAACAAATAATTTTCTAAACAACCTTAATAAAATTCTTGCATGTACGACCTTACTTCACATGTTAATCACATCATAAGTCCTATCACATTCGCTTAATTTCAATACTAGTTTAAGATAACATATCGCACGGTCAAAGTGTGTATGGTTTTTTGTTGTCTTTGTCGTGTTGTAAAACTGTTATCTGGAAGTTTTACGAGGTTTAGGCAAATTAAGTTTTATTTCATAGTAATTTAAATTAAATTAAAGTTTATACAGCACTATGTCATATTATTCCTTGATGATTGAGAGATTTGCAATAATTAACCAAAATAAGGGCCAATATATAATTTTGTTTTGTAAACATAAACAAAGAATAAATAGTAGTGTTTTTAAAAGTCCAATATTATTCCAGTAGCCTAATAATGATCGCCCTAGCTTAGGATTGAATCCTATGTTATAAAAGTAGTTTTTTAATCATCTTTAATTTTAATGTGGATTAGGATAGCATTATATACCTATACTCATCTCACTACAACAAACTGTTTTATATGTTAACTTAGATAGCTGTAGAAAACGATGCTAATATTTGCTACCAAAGGTACTAAAGTAACGTATGTAGAAGATATTGTTTATCATGAATTTGGGATCTGTAAACTGCAATAACTATAAAGTTGGAGGCTCTTTGTTTCTGAAAAATATGTTTAGTTGTTTCTTAACATTATTCACAACAATAATTTGTAAAATGTACTGACTGGTTGTGGTTTGCTACTTCACTTGCAAAGTGTTCCTCTATTATTGAGTTATGGTAGAAATAAGAGAATAACAAGAGCATAATCTGAAGATACCCATTAGGGATTTAAAGTGCTCGAGGGATTTATTACATAAAATTTTTAATGTTTTATCCCTTTTATACTGCTGTAGTATGTTTATAAACAATATAGTAGTAGAGGTTCTCTCCTCCACCTAACCTCTGAACGCGAATTAATACACAAATTAACTGCTATGCAGGAGTAAGAGTACGATTCATTGTAAATAATATACCCGATCCAGCATAAATAATTTAAATATAAAATAAAATATGTTTATTCATCTAAAATCTATTGTAAATAATAATAAACATATAATGATTATCATATATCGCTTAGTTTAAGTTTGCATTCACTTAACCTATGAGCAGTTACCGCAAGTGGAACCACAAGGACCACCAATCTCCTCTACCACCGAGAAGAGCTGCTCTGAATTCAATAATCATACAGACAATAAATATTTCCATTCTCCCAGCAGACAAAAGAGGAGTTTTGGCTGTCTACTGAGTTATTTGCGTGTAGGTCCTCTAAAGTCAAGGCCTGTGCAGGGGTTCCTTAATGCTAAATTTAAGTAGTGATAACTCAGATAGCATGTTAATTAATTTTGATTAGAATAACTCCCGTTTATCAAATGTATGTGTTACTTATAAATCCATACTAATGTGCAACTCTGATCCGAATAAAACGTTTTAACTAATGGTATGCAGAAGAAAATTTATATTTTGTTTAATAATTAGCCATAATCTCAATAGTTTTGAAAATATATGTATATTTTTTTAATCACATATTTCTTTTGGTATTGCATTAAACATTTTCGGTAATAAAAACAATAGCTTTTTCTAAACATGGTTGGATTGGGGTTTGGAACTGCTAATTTGTATTTGTGCCTTAATTTATTTTTGATATTGATGTGCCTTTAGATATTGATTAATACTGGCAAATTATCACTAGTGGCATAAAATACTTCTAGAAACTTATACACAAACAAATATGTTACTGGAATAATGTTTTAACTTATAAATAATTGACGAGATGGCTCGTATTTACATTTTCTATTAAATAATTGAACAAATTTATTTTAATGCATTAGAAGAGGATTTAATTGATTTTCTCAGGTTCCACCCCAAGGAAATATTCCATATTCCAATCTTAACTGATTAGTTTAACACTAGAAAGCTCCGTTCAGAAATAAAGTGTAGATGCGTATTTTTTCTTTTTTTAAATAAAAAGAATAGAAAGAATGGGTTAACACAGAAGTAGCAAGTAATGGTCTGTGAAGGACCTGAACATTCCAGAGCGACAAAAGTCGACTGTATTGCATACTTACAGTTGCATTGGAACTGGACTGCTCACAATATCTATTATTTACTTGTCTCTCTATTATTGTAAATGCAAGGAAACATTATTTAGACGTATTTTAAATAACAATAGAGAGCAAATACGAATCAATAATCTATTGACTGATTTCAATAGAATTTAATGGAGATTTAAAACCAACTAACTAAATCTAGTTAATTAGGAAGACAAATCAGGTTTGTCCAAATTGTATCGTTTGATAATATTGAGTTGGAAAATAAATATATTACTATAAACATTGTTTTATTTCACAGTATTAAAATATATATTTTTAAGTAAGTACTTGGAGTATGAAGTATTTGAAGTGTAATACTGTAGCTATAGTTTTTATTAAGTTAGTACATAGTAACAAATGTAATTATTGTCATGGTTCAAGCTAAGCAGGAAGAAAATTTTTAAATATCTTTAAATTTTACAACTTTAAAATTATCTGAACATCTCTGAAAGTTGAAAATATTAAACAATTTTCAACAATAGTTTAAGAACAAGTCGTCCATTTTTAATAAAACACCCTCGAAATAACAGTTTTAGGGTTTAGGAGGCAGAAATATATTTCCTACATGCTAAATTAATCACAAAATAATATATATTTGTTTCTTTAGAAAAGCATCGGCACAACTAATTGGTTATTATAGAACGTCAAAATTTAGTTAATTAAACGTAAACTAATATGTTTTCTAAGACACTATATTTATAGCCTAAATGAGTCGGCTACTACTGTAATAGAACCCCATACCATTTGACGGCTATATGTGTAAGACATGTGAGAATGACAAGCCAGACACCTTAATGTTCACTGTCAGCCACACCTTGATCTGTAAGTGATATATTTGCTACAAATATTGGGAATTTTTACCATACATTGGGCAATATACTATAGACATTTTTCATTATTCATGTCTCCTAAAGTTTTCACTAACATCTGTTAATATAATCAAGCATATAACTTAATAGCCAACATATTTAAGTAGTTTAACCTAATTACTTCCATTTTTTCCAAATTGTTTTAGTAATTTATTTATCTAGTCTGACGAATTCATATGTTAAGAGATTAAGCAAATTTTCAATTACTGGAGGAAACAGATATTTTCGACACTCTCGCGTTATTCGATTAAAACTAGATTTTTCAGATTTTATTTTTAGAAATTTCTAGTGCTTTTATTGATAGTTTAGACTAAATAAATTTAAGAGTGTCTTAAATAATCAATAGGTTCGTTTATATATATATGTGTATATATATATATATTTATATATATATATATATATATACTTTATATATATATATATATATATATATATATATATATATATTTTATATATATATATATATATATTTTTTTAACTTATTGAAATGAAAAAAAAAGATTGTAAGGCTTCTATATATTTCGTGGGATTTAATACCCACATCTTCAGGAAGCATAATATAAATATAAAGAAAAAAAGAAACAAGAAACGCAACAAATAAAATAACCAAAAATGTAAATACGCAACTAAAACATTCAAAACCCTAGGTGATATATTATTAATGGCACAGATGTAAATTTGGAAAAGTTCATCTTAAATTTAAACCATTTGGGTATTTTAATTTTAAAAGTAATTGATTTGCTTGTTCCAGATTTTGACGTGACAACGTCTTAAATTAGGTTGCGGCTCGGAGCAACTCATGAAAAAGTGTAACGCCCGGTAACGTTACGATGCCCGTCCAGTGGGTCCGCCGCACGGGATCCGCACGGGATAAAGCAGATAACTGTGGGTCCGCCGCACGGGATAAAGCAGATAACTATGTTTATTCGTGAAAATGTGGAGTGCTTAGATTCGTCATTTACAACAACTACAACAATAAAGGTAAATAATTGTACACTGATATTTCATTATCGTAAACTATGATTGATTGATTAGTTGTTAGATTGACACAAAAGTTGAGAAACTGAGTTTATAGGTTATGTCATACTATTGACAAATGTACAACAATAAAAGGTAAATAATTGTACACTGATATTTCATTATCGTAAACTATGATTGATTGATTAATTGTTAGATTGACACAAAAGTTGAGAAACTGAGTTTATAGGTTATGTCATACTATTGACAAATGTTGATAGTGTTAAGTAAATTATTAGTTTAAATCACTCTGCAATCAATCGTAATTCAGTCGATTGAGAAGAAACAGCGCGTATTGCTAGTCAAACATTTAAAATAACAAATTATAACCTCTAACCTGTCATAACAGTGCGACCAAACAAACGAACTAAACCGACCAATCACCACGCGCGGAGTTAGAATTTAACTGTGTTTAGCAAGAATTTCAAATTCCAATTTTAGTAAATGTTTTATTCAACTTTACCATTTACAATAACAAATTTTAATTAATTTCAAATTATGTACAATGTTTTAGTAAACAAATATATTTCTATAGTTAAAAATTTGTGCAATTCTTATTTTCATTCAATTCCTTGTTCCTATTGTGCAATTTAATAATATTCATATCAATAAATATTCTACCGAGAAAAAGACGTTGTCACGTAAAATCTTCGCCCGTAAAACCGACTTTACAGGCAACCATAATTTTTTTTAATTAAAATCTATTTAAATTTTCTTCAGGACAAGGGAAGACCTTATTAATTCCTTTAAGGTTATAACATTCTTCAATTTTTTTTTTGTGCTCAGCAGCATGTTTTCCCAATATATATATATAAGTGAAATAGAGCTCAATTTGAGGTTCAAATTTAAGGAACCCTTTCCTACATACCAACGTTATGTTATCAATTGTTATTTGCCATTAATAAAATAAAAGTTAAGGTTCCGTATGTATTTCAATATATACACGATAATCAATGACATTCTGGAACTTTAGACTACATTGTTAGCATAATTCACTGTACTTACAGATTCCTATAGAAAGTTTTTTAATTTAGTAATAATAAAATAAATAGTTTTTATTTAAGACTAATAATTATTGTTCCTAATTTAGAAAAGTATTGTTATTAGCGGGCTATTAGTTGAACTAGATATCAAATTATCACAGCCTAAAATACTAAACTTTGTATGTAATAACACCGGCCCGTATAGACTTGAAGTCTGACGTTCCACTGTACGGACAAAAGAAAGAGAAGAATCTAAACCGTAATATAGTACTATTTCGTAGAGCAATTACATCTACAGTCATTGAAGTTTCTGTCCTATTCCGAACAATTTCAATATAGTGTTGTCCTTAGCATAACTCAAATATTAGACATTTCAAGAGTCTATGATAAGAAAAAATTCATGATTACATTTGATTTCTGATTTTAAACTAATTTAATAAACTTATAAGAAACAAAATACTAAGTAGGGAAACATTTTTTTTGTTCTTTTGGTATTTGCATTTTTTGTTCTATTTGGTACACGTGCGTTTAATTCTATACCGTAAATTAAAATAAAGTAACTTTCTTGACTATTAAATAAAATTTAACTCTTCAATTTTATTCAGATACCATGAAAGAGACATCTCTTTTTCAAGACACGCAGGCAATGATTGCGACAAATGCAGCCATAAAGGTTTGACAGGTGAGGACGCAAGAGACTAATGTCCTGAGATTCCCTTCCGTCTGAGCCATCTGCGTTATCAATAGCCAATGGCTGGTCAGACCTTTCAATATCCACCTCTAACATAATGCTTAAATATTTTGTCTGATCCTACTTTAATAACTAAATTACATGTAATGTTTTCTTATGGAGCAACGAAAACTAAATCTTTTTAGACATAGTTTTGCCATTTTAAAGATTACAAATAGTTCTTAAAAAAATTCTTGATGTATGTAAAAACGTGGTTGCTATACTTGAATTTATATTGTAAATTTATCAGTCCGACGAATGTAACTTCAAAAAAGAAGAGCATGTGATACCACCAGACCCTAACCAAAAATATCGTTTAATAGTGTAAAACACGATTTTACCCTAGAAAATGGCCCTGACTTTATACAAGTATTTCAATGTAAAGTATAGCTTCTTCTTTTCTTTTATTAATTTTTCTACAAATTTTGAAATCGGTACTTTACCTGTTACAGTATATAGATATCAACCTATACATAGTATATAGTAGGTACATATACACAAACACTCAGAAATGTTTTTAATGCCAATTTACACGTTAATAGTTTGTTGTGGTATTGGTGTTTTTTAAGCATAGAACTTTTAGTAGAGACAACAGGTTACATAGTCATTTAGACTTTTTTGGTAGTTATAGTGAACACTGAATCACAATTAATGGTTCCTTTTACATATAATGTAATTCAATGCTAATGTATATAAACAATTTATTTTCTTTATTTATTTTCTGCAATGAGTAGATATAAATTGTAACGTTTTGGAACGACTTTTATTTAGAATTGAAACCAACAAGTTACTCGATGCATTATTCAGTTATGATATAAATATAACAGAATAATTCATCAACCTTCATCATGCCCATCTGTACAGATAAGTAGCAAAACTTTAAAGGACATACAGCAAGAATTGGTTACAAAGTATAATATTTTTCAATCCAATAAATTGTATAATCCTTCTAATTTTAAATTGTGAACTGCTTCTAAGGTATTTCTAAAAATATGTTATCAAAACGAAAGTGGTGTTACTTACCATGAAAAATTAGCCATGTATAAAATATTGTTCCAGAAATTAAATTTTGTTTAATGTTTCCATGTAAGCCACTGTTCATTGTTGTTTCAAATACTTCATAAGTAGATAAAGTGTATACAAATGTGGCATTCACATGTGAATTAATTAAAGCTTTTGTCACATTTTGTAAATGTTGCTTTTTATAGGCCATTATCAGGCTTTGTACTTTTAAACTTTGCACCTTAACATTTTATATACTTAAAAGTTTTAATAATGTGTGTATTTTTATTTTACGTATATTACTTATTGAAATAATTTTCATAAAAACAGTTCCAGGAGTTTTGCATTTCCACCGATCATACCCCTCATTATCTGAAACTAGTGGTAGAAGTGCAAAATGGTATATGCAATACAAACCATTACCAGTAATTCAGTATTAAATTACAAATGTTTCAAGATTTATGATATTTTCGGGGATATGGCACTGAAAATGGTAAATCATTTATTTTTAAAGATAGGCTTTCCAAATGTTCTTCATTTGTTTTGAAGGTCTAATTAATAGCTAAGACCATAAAAAAAGATTTTTATTACCTTTATATATTAGCTCAGAACTTTTTAATGAACAATTTTGAATACATATAAATCGATATAACTCAAGTTTTAATACATGGATTTTGATGGACAACATGCCATTTTATTGACATAAATGTCCTCTAAACTTTTTGTATATATTTTAACAAGTATTTATATTTATTTTCTTATAATAACATGTTTTATTATAAATAAAAAGTATATATCAATTATTATTTAACCTATGATTCTAACTAAATATTTACCTAATACTATTTAGAACACTTTGTAAAAATTTCAACCATATAGCTTTTATATTTTTTTATTAATATCAAATTATATGTGGAAAAACATGAAAAATTGATCTACGGAAGACGGTCATTGATAATTAGGCCTCCTACTACATTGTTCACAGAAAACTTATTGATTTAAAAGGCCAAATAGAAGTAACTTATATACAAGACTGAACTCATATGTAATTGAATATTGACTTAAAATTCTACAATATTATAACTTGTCAGTCACTTACTTATCTACAATACATGAGTAAAATAATATTTTTGTCACAAAAGTGTACAAAACAAAAAGATTGAGAATTCTTTACCACTGAACCAAATTTAAAATTCTCCAGTACCATATTATGTTAAGGCTTCTATGTCTTTTTTCGTTGTTCATCTTGTAGCTGTACATGTATCACTTTCTTCCTATAATTAAAATATTTTGTATTTTTTCGATAGTTGGGAATTTTAAGTCTTTTCCTGTCAAAAAGTCTTCGCTATTTTGGATGTAGTGCCTCCGGATTTCTGTATATATGAAACACTTCTGTTACAACCAGTATTATACTGGCAAATAGCTTCACTGACACCAATTTATAATCTATTTTTAGAAGAAAATATTTGTTTTAGAACATTTAGACTTAAATGTGGAATTCTGACTTTAGCAGTCATAATAAAAGCTTTTTAAAAATATGTTTTTAACCCAGAAACAATGTTTTAATGCATTTTAATAGTTTAAAACAGTATAAAGAATAAAATAAAAAGTACTAAAAAATATTTATTTTTAATTTTCTTTGATTTTCAGTATAAATATTTTAACGTTACAATTTATATCCATTTATTGCAGAAAATAACGACAGCAAATAAATTGGTTATGTTTAGCCTCGTTAGCATTGGATCGAATTATACGTAAAAGGAACAAGTACTTATGATTCAGTGTTCACTTTGACTATCAGAACAGGTAATACCAAACTAGGAGTCGGTGATCACTATGGCAGTGAATGAAGTGAATCGTGCGGGCAAAAGATAGCGCTGAATTGTCAATTAGTTCAGATCGTGAAACGAGACGTTGATCTTTTGTTTAACGTTGCGACACTGCTAGCTTCATGACGTTTTAGTTAATTACATTATATTCACCTGTTATGTATTTATTAGAAAAATATATACCTTATTTCATTATCGAGATTTCCTACGTACAAAATATTTCCTGTAGGCATACACAAAGTAAACTATACAATATATTTTGCTATAGTAAATCTTACAGAAAAGAAATGTTTACAACCCTCGGTAAGTAAATTTGAAATCGTGACAATCTACTGAGAAATAGAATTGAATGATGCTCAGCTAAATTCCATGCTTGAACTTCCACTATTATAGAATTTATTATTGTCTTTGTACAAATGAAGATTTAAGTAAAATTTTAAGTAAAGTCTTAATTACAGTTATACAAATATCTTTTAATAAGTGGTTTTATTTGTCAAGTAAAGAAAGCATTAGGCTGTCCTGGTGTTAACTAACCAGTCTGACGATAAATGTCAAATATGAGGGACAAGGGGCTCAGAGCATGGCGGTAGGGACCTGCTACTATATCAGTCAGCTACAACTAGATCTAAACGGTATGGACAACATCCCCTTTGAAAAAATCAAAATCACCTGCACTCCTAGCCATGCAGTAAGTGTATTAGTGCTTATGTGACCGTAAAAGTCTTATTAGACCCATACTGACCATAAGTAGTTTCATTAGGTGTACTTGCAAATGTAAACACAGAGTTTGCAGCAACTGGCAATCAGATTAATGTGGACAGTTTGCACCACAACACTTGTACCTTCCGTAAGTACCCTCATCCAATCTCGGTAGAACTTTCATATTTAACACAAAAGAGGTAAAAAATCGTTTATGTCAACCATTGGTGAATTTGGTCACTTATGGACGGGCAAAGTCTATGCCGCGGAGAAAAGAACAAGTAAGACCCGTTTAGAATCCAGTCGATGTTGTAACTCAAATTGAAATTTTCAATTTGTTAGTAAAATTGTAAACTGCGTAATTAACAAAGTTATTGTCAGTCTAATGTAAGAGGCGTTTTGTACTGTTTGGCTAAATATTAGTTTAATTAAACGTCTTTATACTTTTGGTCTACTTTATTTATACAGTTTCGATCAGAATAAAATTTTATCCAAGTTTAATAAGGAAAGAAAAATGTTTTTTTGATAAACGACCAAATCTTTTGTTGCCAAAAATCAAAATATGTGTTTTTACTCAAATATTATTTAAAATTCAGAGTTCTATGACATGTGTTATTCAACTTATGATGTAAAAATGTAAAACCGCTAAGAAAGCTTTACCATATCCATGTTTGTATATTTGCTTCCATTAAATTTACATGTATAATGAGCTACCACAGTTTCCCATCTTCGTGAATCACCCTCTATCACGACGGTTTACACTCCACCGAAATGAATCAGCCAATCGTTAGGACCGGGACTAGTTACCTAATTTTATTGGATTCTAAGCAAGATTGAGTAACACGATATCAAACTGTACAGTACATTACCACATTTCCGTAAAATTAAGGCCTAAATAAACTTTTTAGGCTATAAGTTCAGAACTTAGTAGAAATATATTGCTATTTTTTGTTAACCAACGATCAGAAATATTAAAAAATGGAGAAAAATGCTATACCACTGAAAAGCATTTTCAGAATGTGTAAAAAACCTTATGTCAAATAACATGCATTTATTACATTGGTTTAAATAAAAATGTCATGTGGAGTGACAGGAAGATAACTAATAAAATATAAAATAAAAATTTTTAAGTTGCTCTGTACACATTTTTATACCAATATTAATGGTTTTATAACTGAAGAGTACAATTATTTTTATACGCAATGCAATAGTGAAAGAATTCTTTAATAATATAACAACTGTCTCTTGTAGTAATGTTCAAACCCAAGTCTTAATGTAAAATAGACACTTGGCATGAGGGTTGTACTTGGTTTATTTAAAGGGCAAGATATTTCAGCACGCAAGCCGTCCATTGAATATACAACATATCCAATTAATTCCTTTGTCACATTACTTATTTACTCCTGCGAACACTGTACTTTGTCAAAACTGTCTATGGTTTTATGAACTGAGTTCTGAGTAGTGAAAATCCAATAAGCTGAATTCTAAGGACCTTTTCTTGAACTGCTTGAATTTATTCCGTCTCACACTGTTGTTAGTTTATAGTATGCTACTGACGATGGATAGTAGGTTTTTATATATTTACCACCGTTATAGGTTACTAATTGTATAACACAACGTTTGAAGTTTCAAATACATCCTCTTCGTCAGGTAAGGAGACAATGAATACGTGCATCTACACTCATTCTTTATTAAAAATGTATACACAATTTTATTCCAATGTCATAACGTTTTAAATATACCTGCGCATCCTAAAAGAGTTTAGGTTGAATAGATATTTGTATCATTTAATAAATATATGCATTGTTACTTTGAGTCCGTTTTATTACCCACAACTCACTTTTACGTGACGCACTGAAGTAATTACTGTTGTCTTGCATTATTTTGCATCGTATGAGTTTTCTCTGATGTAGCTGTAAAATAAAAATAATTCCTAGTGAAACTAAGAAGTGTAGTATCTCGTTACACACCGTCATACTTTGCGTGAACCTAGAACGATTTTTATTATTACTTAAGTTTGGTATTAACAATAAACTTGGTAGAATGTAGTAATAATGTTCTAAGTATTTATGCCACGTTTAATGTGTTTTCCATTGTAAAGCATATTATCAAAACCTAACTATTAACGATTGTTGTCCAAGTTAAATAAAAAGTGTCAAATACATGGACTCACCATCGCCTACTTTTAACATTAGTGAGACAGGATAATATGTTTCGATAAGCTAAAAATGAATTACCAATTTTTTGCTTAGGAATGATTTATAAAATTGAGTGTGACTAATTATATTACACTTGTCCTCTATCCACTGTAGGAACACATGTTAAAACGAGGAAAAGATAATTTCTTCCAAAGTTTGAAGGATGTTTATATATATACTTCGGCTCGCTGGGGGCTACGCCCCCAGGCCTCCTTTTCGGTGTTGGCCAAATTCGGGAATAACCAGAATTCGGAATTTAATTAGACCTACTTTATTTAATTATCCAGTTTTAATCAATGTTTTGACTTCAAGGGCATTTTGTGGTTTAACCTTTAGATATACGACAAAAAGTGACTAAACATTTCTTGGCGGAAATTTAATTTTATCTTTTGATCGTGCCATAAGATTTGTGCTGCGACCTATGGTTTAGGCAGTATAGAGCTTAGGACAGCACTGGTCAGCTGGTGTAAATTATTTAGTGTAAATATAATAAAAAGAACGACTATAAATCAAAATTTTTCAAGTTTTGTAGGCATTTTAATTTGCTTAGGAGTTTATCTAGTCATGCCAGGAAATTTCCTGGGGATGTTTAATTTTAACGGGGGTTAAGACATCAGGAGATGTAATTTACTCAGGAGATTATCTGGTCATACCAGAAAATTTCGGGGGGGGGGGTTAATGACACACGTGGGCCTCATTTAGAGAGTGTTTTGTCTGTGAACACAATTAAGATTCACTCTGTCCCTATCTACTATTGACGCTTAGCTGACGCTCAGCCAATTTCTAATGTGGGGTTGTATTCACTCGCCTAGCAAAGCAAGTTCAATCTGAATCTGGAATGAATTACACAAATATCAGTCACATATAAATAAAAAAAAAACTCAAAAATTGCCAATTTAACATTATTGTGAACATAATTAAAATTCAATCTGTCCCTATCTACTTTGGACGTTTCGCTGACGCTCAGCCAATTCGCGATGTGGGCTAGTAGACGTATACTAGTCATTCGTTTACACAGTAATTCAAACTCAATCTGGAACCGCGATGAATTGCACACATTTTTGGTCTTTATCACATTAATAAGTTGATCAGGGGGTTTCATTTACTCAGGAGTAATTCCCGCGAGGGTGTAGTGTTATCGGGGGTTATTAGAATACGTGAGTTTTTTCCTAGGGAAATTTATCGACAAGATAATCCCAAACTGGAGCAAACTCCACAAATTGTGGTCGCATAGATCTTAAAATCCCCTAAAATAGCCAATTCACGACAAACATTTTGCCATTGAGAGCGTTTATCGGGCTTATGCAAGGATATACGAAAAAAGTGCTTGACCTTTTATGTAGATATTCATCATTGTCTAGTTATCAAAAATTATAGTTTTAAGTTTCAACCGCCCCCCATGATGGTTGCTCTAAAGATTCGGGGATAAGCGGAATTCAGTTACAGGTTAAATCAGAGAATTAGATTAGATGTGTGAGAGTTTTAATTAGACCTATTTTATTGAGTTCTTTAGTTTTAACAAAATTTTGACTTTAAGTGCATTTTGTCGCTAAACTGTTAGAGATACAAGAAAAAGAGACTTAACCTATCTATGTCGGAAATTTAATTTTATCTGTTTATTCTGACCTCGGATTTCAGCTACAACTTCTGGTTTAGGCAGTACGGAGGTTGGGAGAAGAGACTGCACTGGTCAGTCAGTGTAAATTGTTTAGTGTAAACAAAATAAAAACTACCTTTATCAGATTATTAAGTTGATCAGGGGGTTTAACTTAATCAGTAGTTTATCTACCAGGAAATTCCCGAAAGGGGGGTTTATGTTATCGGGGGGTATAAGTACGCGAGGTACTTTTCTGGGAAATGTGTGTCTGTGCTACGAGAATATGACGTGTACAGTAATTTTTATCAAAATAAAAAGTAGATAAGAGGGTTTAAACTACTTAGGAAATTATCAATCCATACCAGAGTGTTGAATGAATGTTAAAATGTTCAATGAATCACTATTTAATTAAATTAATTAAAAGTACTCTGTCCCTATCTAATATTGACGCTTCGCTAACGCTCAATTGTAGATTTCGCCATTAAGAGAGATTTTAGGGCTTATGTAAGTATATAGGACAAAAAGATACCAAACCTTTATTTAGATCTCTAGATTGTGTAGTTAATGAAAAATTAGGATTTAAGTTATGACCATTGGTTCGGCTGCTTCCGCCTCCAGAAACAAAATTCTCATGTAAAAATTATAAAATATTTCCATTTAAACAGGTTTTTCGGCCAAATCAATTAGGGTAGGGCAAAAAGTTACTAGACTTCTTTTACAGAACACGTAATTTACTAAATCTTAATAAATAACGTGTTTTGAGCTAGGACCAACCGTTTAGCCGCTGTCAAGCCCGGAAAGTAAATTTTTAGGCGAGAATTTCCAAATATTCTCACTTAATCGCGTTTTGGGGCCAAACTGATGGAGATAGAGTAAAAAGGAGTTACAGTAACTTTTTTGACCGCCTCATTTCCTAAATCCAATCTTTGTTTTGTTTTGACCTCCGACCGTGCACATAATCACGTTTTTCGGCCAATCCAATGGAGATAGGGCAAAAAGTCACTGAACCTTTTTTGTAGTTCACTTCATTCCTGACTAACAATTTTCCGTCAGATCCGAGCTATCTCCAACGGTTCGCCCGCTATCTGGCTTACAAAAAAGGTCTGCAAGGGTGAAAAATGCGCGAATTTTCTCTAATTTTGTTGAGGGGTTTAAATTTAAACATTCCCGGTTTACAGAATTTTCCTGTTGGTTATACGGCAAAAAGTTTCTCCGTGCCAGATTTCAAGTTTCTAGCTCTTCTAGAAGAAGGTTAGAATTTGTATACACATGTCAGTCAGTTAGTCAGTTTCACATGCGGCTGTATAGTAAATTAGATCTATAGCTATCAACTGTTTTATAGTCTGTTTAAGGAAACTCAGGAAATCTCTTCTTCACTCGTCTTGACTGCATCCTTTCTAATCTATTTGGGGGTAGCTAACGAATTTTAAGAATTCAACCAGAGAAAGCAAAAAATTTATTTTTATCGAGAAAAAAGATATTATATTTATTTTAAAGATTTTGGTTTGATATTTTACTCCAAAGAGTTTTGTATGAGGGCTGAAATATAACTTGTTACGATTTATTCCGATGTATAATTCTTACCTCGAAACTCTATGAGAATCATAAACCTTGGATGACTGTTTCTATTCAGTGTAGGAGGCAAGACACCGTCGTAATTTTAAATCAGGAGTTGAAGTAGAATATATGAATTTAAATGAAAAGTGTTTTGTATTATTATTATGGAGTAGGGCTATCAAACCCTCTTTCTTTCATTCTTGTGCCTTATTGTACTGTATCCGATTAGCAAAAGCAAGAAATATCAGAAAGACAACATGAAAAAAAGTGTTCCATTGCAGTATCTTTTTTGGAATCATGCAGAATATACGACTAAATCATGCTTAATCCTGATCGCAGCGATATGCATTCTTGATTATAACTTTTATAATATAGGACAAATATCATTAAAGTGAATAACTACTAAATGCAATAATATATTAATATTAATATTCATACTGATAATATAACTATGAGCGATGCAATATAATTTAAACTCAGATTCGCTAACATGGATATTAATTTGCTATCGTCTGGTTGACTGTAATTGCTTCTCAAAGGTCAAGATACCTGTTTGATCAATAAACCTTAATTGCTCCACTAGAGAGTAATCAAAGTGTAATCAGTACAAAACGTCTAATATAAGACCATTGTTGACTTCAGTTTTTTCCATTTGTATGGTTTCAAAACGCTTGGAATTTCCATAATTTTGAGAGGGGCTTGTCCAAAACCCGACGACCTCACGTATAAACGGCAGCGTATCTTTACCACACTTTAATACGTTAATAATTTCATACTTTGGAATCTTTATGGACTAAAACACATGCTAGTCAACTAGACAAAGTATTAAATGATAACAATATTAATCTAGTTTTATTGTGTGTGTGTGTGTGTGTGTGTGTGTGTGTGTGTGTGTGTGTGTGTGTGTGTGTGTGTGTGTGTGTGTGTGTGTGTGTGTGTGTGTGTGTGTGTGTGTGTGTGTGTGTGTGTGTGTGTGTGTGTGTGTGTGTGTGTGTGTGTGTGTGTGTGTGTGTGTGGAAATATGATTAGTTCTGTGCCAGTAACGTTCTAACGAGCTTTGGGAGGTCATAATGGATAACACCCATTAAGATTCATGTAATTATGTACATAATACGGAGGCCACCGTTTTATCCTATTCAGGTAAAACTATTTTATAGGATCAATAAAATTGTAGGTTACTTTTGATAATACATTTGAGTGTTTTGTTGTTGGTGCGGTCTATAAATTTGGTAATGACTCTGTAGGATGTTGAAAGACACGTATGCCCTTCCGTTTGAAGAAATAATGATATCTCGATCATTTCCGAGCACCGACTCAATTTGCTCTTTAGATGCATTAAGTAAATTTGTACAATGCCTACCCACAATAATATTGTTACGTCTTTGAATCTTAAAACCCATGTACAGTCAGGATAAAGAATCGCTATGTTTGCAATTATGGTAATTATCACACATAAATGTATTATTTATTATGCAATTAATTCTATAGTTTTTTTCGCAAATGTATTTGTATATTTATGTATTCTCGTTTGTGACCATACAAAACTTTAAATTGTATAGAATGACTTAGCGAAATATGATTAAACCCGACACTTATGCCGGAGTTTTCGACATATTCAGAATAAAATTTTATTAGAGACATAATTCAAAATTAGTTCGTCAGCCAGTCTCTACTACTATAAAAATTCAAAATATTTACCATTTTAATTAGTTCAAAATTTTTATCTTAACAACTTTACTCTCCAACATTAACAATAAAAACCCCTTTATTAAGAAGTTTAGATGAAATAACTGTTATTTGTATGTATTTTCATGTATTTTTAGGTTTCTATATGGATAAGCTTCATGGTATGGAAAGAATGGTCTTTGTGTAGCGAAGATCAAAAAAGGCAACACTTATTCAATGTATGTTTCTATATTATTTCATGCCTTATAATGTTTTTATGATAGTGGCCACAAAAATTCTGTTCAGAACTCATTAGTGATTTAGAGGAAAAGTGTAAACCATAATATCGAATAGTGAATATGTTTAGAAATATATGTTTTAACAAATCAAATTCACGTTTTTTTGTTTGCAGTTGTAATAGTTTTAGTATTTTAATTTTGTAAGATAAAGGCGGTTCAACTGTCAACATTTTAAAAATTCAATATTTTATTACATACTAAATAACCAACCAACTGTATCGTCTTACCATACGGTTTGCATCAAAACTAATTGAAAAGTATTTTCCGTATTTTATGTCAAGGTAACAGTCACAAATTCTATTTTTTTTTCTTTCTAAAGTAGGGAAAGCTGCATTGTGCTACACGATTATCTTATAATATAATTTATCGGTTATATTTCAAGACTTTAGTTATGATAAAATATATATTGTACGTACTGAAATCATTAGTGCAAGCTGTTAAAAACAAACCTAGTATTAGTATAACATTTGGTAGTAAGACTCAACGTTTACTTATATATAAAAGAAAACATTGCAAATTTTGATAATTACGTTGGTAAATAAACTGGGAACGAGTATTCACATGACTTCACTTTCTCTGTAATAACGCCCTCTCATTCAATTTATCACCAGCTGACTCCTCCACTTCCTGGTACAAACCCCTCTTCCCTCCCCTACCACCCACCAACTACCAACAACCGTGATAAACCTCCCACCCTATAGCGTGACGAACGGGGCAGGAACCAGGCGACAACGTTGCTAATTATTGCAACACTACTCACGCTATACCGTCGTGAATCATTTCTTCTCTTGGAACATGACCTCATTATTTGAATCTATTAATACACACAAAATATACATTCATAAATACGGGTAATCAAAACTCTTGATATAAATTCAAGTTTCGCATAAACACACACCAAATGAATGAAAACTTTTATAAATCTTACCAAACAGAGACTGTGCTTAAATGCTTATTATAATATTGCTATCTTCATTGAAAATCTTAATATCTAATTGTAATGTAATGAAACTATATAGAGAATAATTTTATATTTCAAAGGCGTTATGCTGTTCTATTTTTTCTTAGAATTATGAGCGAAGTGTAAATTTCAAGTAATTATTAATGCGCACCGGAACGATATTTTAGGGTTTATTACGAATTGTATACTTTTTATTACTAAACTATGAAGAACAGAAACTATTTCGAACTTCATATAAATTAAAAATAAAATAATTACGAAAGAACTAAAACAGGTTATAAGGAATTGTTGCCTTTGGAAAATAAAAGTAATGTAAGTGTAAATGTGGTTATATTCTATTTTATCAGGTATAAAATCAAGATGATTTAATTATACATGGGCATTCTTAGGGTACCTGTTATGAATATAGGCCTATTTATATTTCGCAAATCCCTCTGCGGTAAGCTCCATTGGTCTCGAAGGTAGCGAATAATCCCGTCTTTCTATCTAAAATGTTGGAATATTAATTAAAAGAACTTATTAAATGTAATAACTTGTTTTTATGACATCACAACACTATGTTTAATTAATTTAACCACTTTTTAAATGATAATTGTTGCGCTTCATATTTACTGTGAATGTTTATGTGCAAGAATGTCTAGATACACAAGACTGGTTGGCTCCCTTTGACATTTTTAAGAATATCATCCGAAAAACAAGACTTCTACAACTCTAACCCTATCACAGATGATAACTAAATTGATAGCATTACCTTCCTAATGATTTCCCCCATGTCCATAGTATAACAGTGAATCCTTATTTTCTTCATCGTAACAAGAAGTCAACAAGATACTGGAGTTGACAAAGTAGGCTAAGAAATTTTATTTTAAATATTGCGTGCAAAGCCATCAGTTGGAGTTATATTATACATGTTTGAAATAAACAATATTAAAACTATTTTACATTATTAAGTAAACGTATTTGACATGTAGAAGAGAGTGACATGCATTATCAATGGAATAAATTATTTATTTGCACAGGTAGTTATTATATCTGAACCAAAGCAATTATTGAAATGAGCAATGGAGTATATTAAATCTATAGATATAATATATTTATTGAATAAACATGCGTATTATACTCCTCCTTTGTTTTAAATGCAATATAAACAACAGATTACTTTTTACTATATGTATTGCGGAACTAAGATAAAATAATACGTGAGTTTACACAGCTGAACCACAATTTCTCTATTTTTCTTCTAATTCCGCTCTGTAAGAGTTTCATGCTCTGACTACCACATTTTTTTATCAGTCAACGAACTCAACAATCTCCATTGCAAAGTAGTGGCAATTTTTCCATTGGTTTATTATAAAGCGAGCATGTTAAAGTTTTTTAACTATTGAGAATAGGTTAATACAATAGTCCTTCTAACTTAGTCGTAAAAAATAGGTAGGTTTTGCGACTACTGAAATGTTAATAGTTTATTCTCATAAGACACACATAAACACAATATAAGAAAAACTTTAAAGTAACAGAAAGCATAAAGATGTGGTGAGCATTATAGGACAGTTTTGTTTTTCTCTGGTCTCATAAACAACGGCCTCCATATTGAAACAAAATTACTTTAAAAAGTGGCCAACGAACTTTGGGTTTTTGGAGCTGTTTTTGCACACAAGCCTCGTTATTTTAAAAGCATAGTATATTATTAAACACTTTAAATGAGGGAATTGTTTTGAATATGTTGGTAATTTTGGTAAGGTTATAGAGACATTTTCGATAAGATCTATCATAATGATAATTATGTATATTAAATTTTATTTTAAAATTATAATATTGCCAACTGTCATAGTGTAAAGTCGTAGAAAGTGTATTTATCATATTATTCTGTTTTATTTGTAATTATTTGTATTACATTTTGACCCTCCGGTAGCTCTAGTATACAATCTTAAGACTTTGTTCAAATAATTCATAACCATATACTGACATTTTTACTGTTAGTAAAACTGTTTCATACCAAGCAATCTCCCATAGAAAGACTTCAGTAATTGTACAAACTGATATTTCTATTCTCTAGTACAAAAGACAGCAAACACCTACAGTTCTAAATAGCAGTCTGAACAGGGATAGTCTCTATCCAACTTCCAGGAGAAAACACCCAGGATGGGATCTCTCTTGGCCCATTCCTTCAGTACCTACCGAAGCGATGAAGATAGCGGGCTCATTTTTCAGACACACTACTCTGGAAATAGGGCGTTAACCCTACGGTTGATTGTTAAGAAAATAGTTTAAGCTTTCTAAAGAAGATCCACCCACTCAAAATCCCGTATCTCAGAGTAAACCGAACCTAGTCATAATTAACGCCGTCATCTGATTTCTTCGAAATTTGGAGTTATTAACGTCTCATTATTGCATATTATTATATAGTATTACCACAATGTAAGTGACATCAAATTTTTTGGAGTTCTTTTTTCAGGTATAAACGAACTAGAAATAAAACTTCCTATTGTTTACGAACTGAAATATTACTTAATATTACGTTACCCTTGTGTATTCTGTTTGTTTAAAGGAGTCTTTAGTTGCAGGTTGTATTTCATATCCGGAAAGAGTTACATGTGCAGTCAATTTTAAACTATTAGTAGTTATCTCTTGGTAGAGGATCATCTTAAACATACATTACACAAAAATATAAATTTGTTTTGCAAAACTATACAATATTGTAATGAATGTTATGGTATATTTCTTAAGATAATATATGGGTATATTCGTATAAATTGTAAGAATATACTTAATTTTATTGTTTTACTAAATTTTAATATACGGGTTACAGCACTACTATAATAGCAATTGGTTATAGGGATCAGAAAGCTCTGAATAGTGACAGTTGGTTTTTATGCAATGCTTGTACATTTAAAACTCAATTATCTTTTAAATAGATGCAGTTTTCTATCTGCCTGATTTGTTTAATAATAAGATATTAGGAAATTGAGATAAAACCCAAGTGTTTGATAAATTTTGGGAAAAAATTTGCATACAATTTAAATATTTCGATAAGTTTTCCTTGTGAGCAGGACTGCTGATGAATGTGGCGAACAAGGATACATAAACAAGAAAGGACATGTATGCCGACAGAGGTTTCCTAGTATGATAATTAGAGATAAGGGGAACACGCAGGTCATACATTAGATCCTGGTGACATGGTTTTCCACACTGCTTTAAGGTAAAATGTGTCCAGTGAGTATTATGGTTAGACGTTTTAACCAGTGTACTTTCACTTATTGAAAGTCCAACTGAAATAACACTTGATGTAATAAGAAAACAATAAGGATAAAAAAAAAATTTATTTTCTGGCCACAAATGGCATATTTTTGTAAGTAAAGGACCGATAATTTTGGACATTAAAAAACAATTACTGGTATCCAAGCGTGACTACGATATCTCTATTATGGCTAGAATCCGCCAAGTTAAGATTTCGCAAGTCAATTTGGTCGAAATGAAATAGGTCTAACATAATCGAGTTCACTAGAAAGAGTTTTTTTTTATCTCAGACAATATACAAACTTAAGAGTTAATCCTATACCGAGGCGCAGTAACTTAGGTTCACTTTTAACTGCAATGCATCTTGTTACTGTCTTATTTAACAATTGCAGTATTCATCCAAATTGTTGTTATATAAGTACTACAATATATGTCATCCTCACTCAATTTCCACGGAATTATATAAATAAATTTTTATTTCTTCTTCAAACATTTTTCACAATACTAGATACCTGTGGTTTAGCACTCAATTTCTTACTGCTATCTAAGAAATCGTAGAAGTGTCATTTTTAATAGCATACTAAACACTCCTTTGACAATTTAATGATGATCGATAGTACAACATCAAAACCATATGAGAGATTTGAGGCCCTTATGAAAAGGTCTGGAAATAATTTTATAAGTACTATTGAAATAAAAAAAATTAATTTAAACAATTCAATGATATTTAATATAATAGTCTTTACTATTTTAGCTCAAATATTTTCGGATAGGAATAATACAATCCTTGCAAGTCTTTTCTCGTGTAGGAGGATTTTTGCTTTTAACTATCTACATTAACATTTTCAGATTGAGTTTAAAACATCAAAACCCAGAATACTATCTTTCCTTGTACCCTCGGTATTATTACTTTAAATGTATTTATTTCTCATCTTCAAAGCGATAATTTTGTGTAGATATTTCTGCAACTAAATATTTATATTTTCTCAGAGTAATATAAAAAGTTTTAAACTATTTAAACAAAGTTTAAAGCTCATTTAATTCCATAAATTAATATTGCTCTAACGGACAAAGAATTATGAAACAAACCTAGAAGGAACTTTTGTAATTTAATAGTTTGGATTTTCGACGAAAGATTGAAGCACATCAATAGCCATCTCAATACAGGTATTTGATATAGGCCTACCACTGTTTTCACGATAATTTACACTTTCATATACTACGAAGCGGTGCTGTGGTATAAACTGCATGTTTTGAAATAGGTGGTCTGTTTTGAAATCCATCATTAAATAGACCAGTTACTTGTGGTATAAACTATGTAGATTGCCATATCCTCTCATAATCAGTACATTGATAGTGTCAACTTCCGTTGATGCCATTTTGGTTTTGTACAATTCGAGTATTTCTTGACACGGAAAGAATTTTAAGTGGAAATAATTAAAATAACCAAATAAAGGTGCGCAAGTTCCACAGGAACTTATAGGGAAAGACACTAAATTGGAAATCTACTAAAGATATCTCATTTTTGGCCACAGCCATTATCTACATCATGTAAGAGATGCCTGATAAAGCCAGCTCGACTGTTGAGTCGATTTTATTTATTTTTAAATCGTCTAAACATTTCTTAACTTTGTGATAAAAGTCATTGATGTCCAAATGATTCTTTCTTCATGTTGTTTCCATAGTGAATAACTTAAATGGCTGTTATATTTAAAGTAATTTTTAGTAAAGGTCTGCATAATAATAAATTAGCATAGGAATCCTCCTACAACGTTACCGAATGTAATGTAAAATCATTTGAAATTGGGAAAAAAGTTGTTTTTCGTATGTTGTGAGATTCTGTATTGTATGTAACAGAAGGAACGATAACTATGCTTATTGAACAAGCTCCAGATTGTAATTTGTAACCAACTCTACAACCTCTTGAGGCGAGTTGGTGGCATTGTGATTTCCTAATAGAGACCTTTACTGCAATGTACAACTCAACCTACGCTCTCGTTTAAGTTTCCTTCTGACTCATTGTGCACCGTCCACGGTATAGTAGAAAAAATAAACTTTGCTTAATAAAGTAACCCTTTATTTATTCAAATAATGTTTTAAATTCGTTGCTTTATCTGCAATAGTTAAATAAAATGCCTTTCCTGGACGTTTTATAGATCCTGTATAGTTTAAGATAGAGGACACTTCCGAAGACTACTATTTTTAACAAGGTTATATTGAGATTCTTCACCTAATTATAATCGAGTACCTACAAGTGCCTCCATCTAACATAATAGTAAATTAGTGTATAAACTGGTAAACTAATTAACCTAGACCACGCGATGTTGGGCGGAACGAAGTGGGAGTGTTTGTACAAGACAACGGGTACTGTGTGTAAGATAATTAGGGATTAGCAAACACGCAGGTCATTAATTTTACCTTAATCGTCTTCTCTTTACCTCCGCGCGCACCGCGGTAATAGACTGTGATACCAACGAGCCGCTGTCGATATCTTGTGTTAGTAGAAGTGGATACGCTAAGTCCAAATATATTTACAGGGTTAAAAAAAAGACTTCATAACTCTTGTTGATATGCATAAAATATGCATTAACTTATGTCTGAGATGTTACTTAACGTAAAAGTTTCCGTGTCCAACTGCGTAAAATCCCTTACGGTGTCACAGTTAATTTTGCCCTAATGCCTCAAACATAAAACTATTAGAATAAGAAGTACACCAATTTGAAGTACATTATATGAAAACATTCACAGCTTTGTTCATTAAAGTTGGATTTATAACAATGTTTAAGTAATATTTACATTGCATTAGGTGTTTTAATGTTATTCGTCACTGGTGCCATCTGGAGTAAAATCTAGATATTATCTTTGCTATCAGCATATTCCCTATACACTACATATCAAGCACTGTATACTTCATATTTTATAACATTAAATGTAATAAATGCTTGAGCGAGTTTGTCCAACTCTACCTGAAAGAGTCAACAGCTGTTTAGAGTCAGTAATATTTGGATTTTGAAGCATAAATACAATAATGTATTACTAATATTCCTCTTAATTTAGACATTTATGGGAATTCAATTAATATTTTACAAAACGAATTAGCCGAATCGGACAAGCTGGTCCCTAGACAAGGTCTTTCCAATACATTTCATAATTCATTTTTATTTATAAGATTAATATTTTAGATCACAAGAAACTACACATATCTTGGTGAAATTGTTGTACTAAAACTCTATACTTAGATTCTCTTATACATTTACTTGCAATGGTAAAGTTTATGAAAAATCCTCCCTACCAGGAAAAAACTAAGTGTTAAATTTTTCGCTATCACTGTGAAACATTTTAAAGAAAAGTATAAGTATTCGCTCTAAAATTCAGAGATGTTTAAATTTATCTTACATTATTGTAAGAGAATTAACTTTATTTATATCTAATAGTATTAGGTAATGGTTTTAGAAGTAAATGTATGATTATTTAGAGAAATTTTACCGACGGAGATATTTATAGAGCCTTTCATGCAGCATAAAAGGCGAGAGGCTGCTAACCAGTATATCACACACTAATATAGCCCGGGGGATAAATAACCCCTCTGTGATACAAGGAGAGAAAAACTTAATGGCCTAAATTATTGCAGCTGCTCACCAGCCGAGTACTATGTTACTTTTTATAGACGTAGGCTGAGAACTGCAAAAGAGTAATTCAAATAAATTTACAAGTAAAAGTATATGGGTTAACATTATGTATTCATTTGTTGTGTGTTGTTCTTTACTTGATTAAAACTTTTTCCTTAGCGGATTACTTAAAATTGTGTAACTTATATGTCTCGCATGCAAAACAATGATCCAATCACGGGTTTTAGTACCCTATATGATATAAATAACGAATACGATAAGTGAATGTCGATAACTACACCATTTAGGTAGCTATAATGTATCTGTATTGGTTATTTAACCCTATAAGTAATGAATATCATTCAACTAAATGTATATATGTATATAAGATTTTGTACCCTCTATGAACGTATTATTAATTAATACACGTATTTATCCTGTCTTACTAGCAAAGTGATTCACTTGTCAGCAGCTAATACATAATCTTTTTTGTAAGAATATTTTATTTTATTTACTTGTTTTATAATATGGAATTGTGCCTTTAAACCTCAGCAAATACTCTTCCCAGCTACAGTGATTTAGTAACACCATACAAAAGCATACAGTATCAGTTTGAATACCTGTTGTTTTCTATATTGATATATAGCTTCAAAAGAGATAATGAGAGTATAATTAATGCATACGGCAGAGAAAGAAAAAAGAGACATATTGTATAAATGGCATGATAACGTACAATGAAGATATGCT
The DNA here is from genome assembly GCF_021130785.1 of Homalodisca vitripennis. Lineage (NCBI taxonomy): Eukaryota > Metazoa > Arthropoda > Insecta > Hemiptera > Cicadellidae > Homalodisca > Homalodisca vitripennis. The sequence continues at coordinate 197,287,529 of NC_060207.1, forward strand.
CTAAATATAAATCACTTATTGGAGAAGGGACAATGAAAAAGAGTCGTTGTTTTTTGCCAAAAGTTTATATAACTATATTTGTGTTTTACTTACAACCCTTCATTTCGAAGTTTTATTTGTATTGACGGAAATCTTACAATTAAAGGTTGTGTCTATATTACGATTAATGAATCTCTTTTAATAACAATAATTTCAAGAAATAGTCCAAGACATCTGTCACGCTTTACAGTAATGCACGAACAATCCAGAGTATAACGAGACAATAGCTATTGTTGTCTGTGACTGTTAAATAGAGCAGCACTGTCCCTGAAGATGAGATACGGCGGAGAGTTCATAGGGTCGCTGTTGTTACTTCAACAGAGGGTTAATTTCTACTACGGTATTTACTATCCCCAGTAGGGTCACCTCTTGCTGGTTTATAACATCCAGTTGAACACTAATTGTAGCATTGTCAATTACATTTAGGCAACTTCATGGGTGTCAGAAAAGGTATATATCTGTCTGAAAAAAACCGTGATATTGGAATGAAAAAGTTATAGATAGGTTTAGTTTACTTTGCAGGAAGACTGATGGAGTGGCTATTTCTCCTTTAACTGTTAAGCCTGTTTCTAGCCTCTAAATAAGGGAGTACTTTCCCCTAACCACTTTGAGAGGAAGAGTCTGGAACAGAGGTACGCTCCTTCTTTGTAAGGTGACAGGACTGAGATATAGGTTATTCTTCCTTATGTAATATCAACAGGAGATAGCCCCCATTTCCATAGTTATGCATCTTATACATAGGTATCTTTCCACATGAATCATTCAAATTTTGGTCCAGTAAGTCTGGTTTAAAGCAGTCCTGAAATAAAAGCTCCCGTAAGGTAGCGATGGTAGTACAACGTAAGAAGGCATTAGTCTCATATTATCGTTGACTTTCAATATTTAATCCAGTCCATTATAATTTATTGCATTGAATGAAAGTGTAACTTGTTAAAACACCACAAACTATCTATTTATTTAGTTTTCAGAATGGTTATCCATAAGAACAATTGAAAAGTATGTGCTAATGCACAGCCAAATCCCGTGCAATGACAGGCCCAATCATTGAACTCAGTATAACTCATACATAAATAATGATTTCTTTAAAAAATTAAAAATATTCGTATGTTTGTTTTAGAGATATCCTCCAGACAGGTGTACAGAAAGACAGACAGGGCGAAATTGAATTCTTCCAGCTCTACTAGTAGTAATTTTTTATAAAGTTCAACTAATAATGCATAGAATATTCCACTGATTAACGATAAAATGCCAATTGTAACAACTACTGAAAGTGCAATGCGGCAAACTGTTCATAGGCTCACCGTTGCTACTTCTACTTAAGTGGTAATTGCTAGTAAATGCATTAACCACTCTATTAGTATAATGCAAAAAAACACACCACAGATAAGAATAAATAGGTATTGTTGTCTGTGAATGTTAATAGAGTAACGGTCCCTGGAGGTAAGACAGCGGAGAGTTTACAGGCTCACCGTTGTTACACCGACTGAGGTTGTAATTACTATTAATCATTTATACAACTCTGGGGCGAATATCCATTTACCGAGTAAAGCATATATTATAATGACGATGTTTGTAACTAGTAATACGAGTATATAGTGTGGTAAAGAGGAAATGATGGTAGATCTTCCATGTTATATCAATGCATCTTAATAAAAGAAGTATAAATATAGCTATAACATTTAAAAAAATATAGAATGTTTTTACTCAAAATCATATACGGTCAATATTGACTCCAAAGATAAGAGTTGTATATCGGTTTTAGTCGGCACCGAAACAAATATACTAGCACATATGGACGACAGAAAAACCAAAATCTTACACACACACACACACACACACACACACACACACACACACACACACACACACACACACACACACACACACACACACACACACACACACACACACACACACACATTATATATATATATATATATATATATAATGTGTGTGTGTGTGTGTGTGTGTGTGTGTGTGTGTGTGTGTGTGTGTGTGTGTGTGTGTGTGTGTGTGTGTGTGTGTGTGAGTGTGTAAGATTTTGGTTTTTCTGTCGTCCATATGTGCTAGTATATTTGTTTCGGTGCCGACTAAAACCGATATACAACTCTTATCTTTGGAGTCAATATTGACCGTATATGATTTTGAGTAAAAACATTATATTTTTTTAATGTTATAGCTATATATATATATATATATATATATACGGTTATGAAAGATCCCATTTATACCTATTTGCACGGATAAGACAGTTACCCTGTACGTTAAGAATTGAATCTACTACAGAACCGTTAATCTTTCCCTGAGAGCAATCATGCATTTTTTAACAAGTATTCATGTTCTAGTATACAGCGATGATTTTATTATACAACCAAACGGAACAACGAAAATATTAATTAGACACTTTATTGTAATATTCTCAATAACAATTGGATCTTTGAACTTTAAGCAATTTAAAAATGATGAAATTTATTACTATTTCAATAAGTATATTGCTATTTATATTGTAAAAAAAAATTATATATATATATATATATATATATATATATATATATATATATATATATATATATATATATATATATATACGTGTGTGTGTAATAAACTAAAACTGTGGAAGAATAAACATGTATTTTTATATTAAAACCTGGATACTTCCATCAAGGATGCACAGCAGTAAAAGAAAAGAAAAAGTTTAAATGGGAGTGCCGATGGCCGAGCGGACCAAGTCGTTGGACTTTGGGTCTGAGTTAGAGATAGCACAGGTTCAAATCCTGTCTGTGACCGTTGCACTTTTTATCAGTACCATCAACTTTGCACTGTATCGACTCTCCCCCTTATTCCGTTCGATAAGATCCTCGTACAAGCCAGTGGCCCATGAGGGCGGACAGAATTAGGCTTAAATGGGATCGTTCTCTCTCCTTAAAAGGAATTTGACATAGTAGACATGATTGTAGCCTATTGATAAAAGCTTTATCAACCTCAAAACAAACCTCAGAAAAACCACACACTACCACCAAACTTCAAGTACGACCATAATTTGTAGAAGAATGTTTACAACTTTGGTAGGCCTACAAGATTTTCCACCTTTTTTGGACTGTAATTTATAATGATAGTTACCAACAGATTATTACTAGAGGATACGCACCCATCGCACTAGTAAGGAAAAAACATTTTACTTCATATTATTAAAATAGTAATAATAATAATAAAATGATATCTTTAAACATTATAAGTAATAATTAATAATTGATTATTTCAAGCAATCAATTATATAATAATCCTTATTATATTCTCATACAGCTTTTATGGAAAACAACGTATTGGCTCACTCTGCTGAGGTGTTAATTAAATACTCAGTCGTGTGAAAATAAGTAATGATTGATAGTGTAGGGTGGTTCACTTATATTTATTGCTGCAGACAATGGACTACTTCCCTGTGTCGTACCTGGACACGCACGCTTCTCGTGAGTCATGCTGATGACTCATGCATGAGACTTACTTTACTTCCGATAGCACTCGTGTTTCGGGAACAAATTATGACCTAAATGTTGGAAGGAAAAACCGATGACTATGTTTCTTAATAATACGCGTATGTACATGACTTTAGGTTTGGACCACTCAAAGAAAAATATTAGACATTACTTTTGTTATATGCTGGTACTTGGGTGAGCATTAGCGAAACGTATTACTTCATGGCCTGTAAAAATAAAAAATATATCTGTCTGCCTTACTGTACAAATAATATTTCGAGGCGATCTAACTTAAAGGTATCATTTGTTTATGAATAAGTGTTTGTTGGTTGTATAGGAATAATTGATTACAATGATTGTGCATGTGATTCTGTGGGAGTTAGTTGAGCAGTAGTTAATATATTTAAATGTATCTAATGTAACCATGGTAGTAATGGAAAATTGTAGGGAACATTGGCTTTTAATCAAACTAAATACAATAATATGTCATTTTAAAATACGAATTAGTAACACATTACCGTATCTTAATAAAATGAGCTATTATCTTAAAATTTCAAAATCTGAGAAATACGGAAAACAAGTCACGGCCCGTACATCTTTGAGAATATCGACTGAACTTCTTGCATTTTCAAGCGAATATTAAGGAATCTTACAGAAAACTGTTTTTTTTTTTTTTTTTTTTTTTTAATTTGGTGCTCCTTCCGTGAAAATTATCTAAGAATAATTTAACACTAACTCATATGATTCCGCTTGTAGTATATAGGACATTCACGGGTTGTGTCTTTGAATCGTTTATATTCTGAAGGTTTTTTATCCTTCGCCTATCATCTCTTGGTTTGCAGAATTAACACAAAGGAAAGACTAAGTCTTTTCATCAGTGTTGCTTTTACATAATTTGTATTGTTACTTTTAGATAACATCTGACTAACCTTATTTTGTAATAATACGAATTTGACTAAAAATAGTTATCTCGTATTTTTACGACATTTAAATTCCAGAGATAAAAATATAATGTGCGTAGAGGTAACTGATTTATAATTGTATATTGAAGAGATATATGTTTTTCCATTATAAAATCAAAGTTTTGATAAAGTAAATGGAAGAAAACGACCATGCAAAAACATTGAAAATAGTTTAAGGTATGCAATAGACAAAATTATAAACACTGGTTACGCGTATTAGACTCATACTAAACTTGAATATAGTTTATGAGATACTTATAATTTTCAATTCAGATGCATAAGTCTACACAACTTTATATTTTACTAGCAGTTCCTAACATATACTAGATTTCCTCTTGACACACCATAGGCATACCTAATTTGAAATGTGAAAAAATATTTTGAAATTAAGCGCAACTGGAAGATACTTCAATCCCATGAACTCTTGTTAAAAATAATTGACCCTAATGACTATAAGCATAAGACCAATGACTTGTGTCTGGAATTCGGCGAGGTAAACAGTTGATTGAGTGAGTACCCATGAAGAATAAAAGTTCTGCGTACATTCCGTAATATTTTACCTAATAGGAGCATCATTTTCAATAATATTTGAACTATCTTATGGTAGAGCAGAGAAAATGCAAACTCTGTAGTAATCATAGTGAGAGCACTTTTATTAGATATGATGGAGTCCAGTAACATTTTAAATCGGAAATAAACATGTTTAAGGTATATAATATTTTGTGTGAGGATGTTCAAATCTTAAACAAAATTGTTGCTACTGGCTCCTATTACAAGGCCAGCGCAGAACAACGCATTTCTTCGAATCAATTAGATTTCAAAACTTAAAATAAACTTGCTTTGATGCCGCGGTAGAAATACTTGATCTTAGAAGCATAATTTGTTAAAAGAATTGTACTCTTTCGAGCCTTGTTATTGTCTTCCTGTCTTAGTTATATATACATGGTGGTCTGTAAAGCTACTTCAAGAAGTCATGAGGACTGAAGTCAAGATCTTCTACTTTAGGCTCGTTTAGTGTACTTATTTTGTGTAGTATTTCTAGTGATGTAGTAGCTTTAGTACTATTGCCCCAATCAAACGTATCAAGAATATCGCCGGAGAAGTTCTTTTTAGTCAAAAAGCGTTACATCCATTCATAATAATCTACTTTCTCTCCAATGTATTTCTAGTGCCATGATAACGCTTGCGTTGTCAGCCTGATTAAGGAAATATATTAATGCAAAGATATGGGAATTCTTCATTCTTCATTGGTAAAAATGTATTTTTCAGTAAAAAAGAGTCTCCCTCCGGCTATTGTAATCTAATTTTGGTATACAGGATTTCTAGTTATGTATTAACGTATGAATGTTTGGCACGATTCAGAAAATATATACATATGCTAGTCTGAAACGATTATTTTGTTAGAATGCGTCTGCTTCCGATGATTATATTTGACTTCCGGTCATTATAATGGGTTTCCGGTCATTATAATTAACTTTCCCGTATAAATTAATTCCGTTGACATAGTACATTATTTCGACTGTTGGATTAATTAAGGAAATGTAAAAATACAGATCTGGAATGACTTTTTGATTTAAAAATATTTCTTCTTTAGTAAAAAAGCATGTACTTCTATCCATTTTAATTTATTTCCTGTCAATTTTACATTATTAAATTATTTTTTTTTTTAATTGACGAAGTTAGGGAATTATTGATTAGAGAATAAATCTGGGCTTGCCTTTATGTAGAGTCTAGCTGTTACCAGTAGCGCTGAACTCAATTTTTAAAATCGAAACACACTACTACTTAGTAAAAGCACTTACAGTATGATGCAATGTGATGGAGTCCTGTGAACTCCTGTGGAGTCGAGTATTTCACACGTTATTAGGCATGCATCAGGAAGACATTAATTGAGTTTTCATGGCTAAGCTTAACGGAGTATAACGTGACATTTAAATCACGTTTTGCACGAGTAGAGGAATTTCCAGTTGACATAAATTATTTTCCAAAGTTACAGATGAGTTGGCATTTTACCCATATTAGTAAATACGCATGTTTTGGTAACATACTTCGGTCAAAAAGCGTTTACTTGTAGCCCTTATTATATACTTTTGGTGTAGGGTATTTCCAGCACCGTAGCAGAGTCTTGTTCTGAGGAAGAAAAATGCATAGAAGCATACTTGGATTAAAAGGTTATTTCTACCCGCCGTTTAAATTCAGTTGTTGAGGCATGTGTTATGTTCATTTTAATATTTTGTTTCAAGGCACCTTTAAAAGTCATACCACAGTGTCAAGGAAGAATTGAATTTTGGAGTATATTATTTAAAACATTCACAGCTTTGTTTATTTGTAACCTACCAACGTTTAGATTGGTTTTATAAGTGTTTACAATGTTAGTATGTGCAATGCATTAGATGATTTTAATTCTTCACTGGTGCAATTTGGAATAAGAGTTAAATATTTACTTTGTGATTGCTACCTGCATTACAATACTGCATTGCACTAACTAAAATATACTTCACGTTATAAAATTTAAGTGTAAGCATACGTTTTATCCGATTTGTCTAACTTTAGCTGAAAGTATCGACAGTTATTTAGTATTATTTAAATATGAATTACGAAACATAAATACAAAAAATTAAAAACTATTTCTGGTAAATTTTATAATCTTGCTCTTCTTTTAAACGTACGTCTCATTTCAAAGAAAGTTTTACAAAAAAATGAGCCAAGTTGGTCCAGCGATCTCAAAATAATCACTTAGCAACACATTTCTCGATTAAATTTTATTTATATCCTAAGATGTTCATTATTTAAAGAGGTTGTTTAGCATAAATAAATTATTAAAGGAAAACACGATATCAGTTATTACAAAAGACGATTCTAATTTTTAGGTTAAACTTTCGACTTTACTAGATGTACACCTTACGTTACACCGTAAAAGTATGTACATCTTAAGCTATGCATACGTTAAATTATTTTATCAAAGAAGTAAAGAGTCAATAGCTACCTTAAATATATTTATAAAGTCCAGTATTCATTTACTAAGTTGAACTTTTACAACTTGGGCCAATACAAGAATATTAAACTGCCGACAACATGACCTATATTGTAAATGTTTAAAATTATAAATTTTGGTAATGATTTAAAGAGTGGTCTGACTTTTTCAGGTCAAATTACGGAATTTTCTACCAATGGACCTTTATTTCGATGGAGCATTATTGACCTATGCTCTGATTAAAACTTTCCTTCTGACTCCTTACCATACCTCTGAAATGACAAAAACAATTTAGTTTCTTCAAGAAGTAAATCTATAAGAGCAGTAATGATACCAAGTTTTATTGCTTTACCTGTAATCGTTCGAGAATTATCAATGACCGCGCGAGACTTTTTTACATCCTGTATTATATATAAACGGATGAGCTGTTAAAAACCGAAAGTCATGGAAAAAGCAAATGTTGGAAATTCAAGTTAAAAACTAATTAAAAGCTGATGCATTTTTAGAAATTTAGAAGACTGCTGATGATAAAATTCTTAATGTTTTTACTCGGCAGCCAGAATTTACGACTGCCTAGATTACCTGATCAATTAGCTTATTTTATCAAGCAGTATTCATTTTAAAACTTCACTGTTATCAATGGCTACTCCACAACGAATCTAACAAAAGACAATATCCACTGGTATACGTGCTGTGAAATTAAGTTCTCCTTATCTGAGGCCTAAATTAAAACACTATTCTTACTGCCATGCTAGTGAAATGGCTTATTTATGATATCCCTCAACAAATTTCAAGCATCGAAATAAAATTCCCTATAATGGGGCACTCGTTTCTTCAACCTGACACGGGTTTTGGGTAATTAAAAAAAATTAAAAAAAGGGCATGAACATATTCATAGAGTAACCCACAATATACAATTTTAATTTTACGAGTTTATTCGCGTTATCGTAGCTATTTATATCTGACTGGGTTTGATGAAAGTGAAGAAGTAGTTTTGATTACTTGGATTCCTTACCCTACAGATTCGTTTTTCAATCCAAGAGGCTGCAATTTCAGTGAAATTGTCTTTTTCAATGATAATTAATAAGTCACAGAGTCAAGCATCCAATGTCACGGAATTAGATTTAAGCGTTCAATACTTTTTACGTCTTTTCACATCTATAAAGTGTGAGTTAAAAGTATGGGTCCACTGTGTTTAGCGTTTGATGGAAAAAGATTGAAGGATGTAACTCGGGACACCTTTGTAGGAAATAGAAGTTACCACTTTTAGTACCTGTTACAACTTCCCCATTTCCAAAATATAAATTCCCCAAAATATAAATTTGGAGGGGTTTGCGGCTCTAGATTTAATTTTAAAGAGTCGTTATAAGGTCTTAACAGAATAAAAATAACAGTTGAAACTAGAGATTTCTATCTCAACCCAGTACAAAATGGCAGCTCATCAATGTCAACGTCTTCATTTACAGGTTTTAGTGTGCTTTTCATTATAAAATATTCTAAAGAACATTGGAACCACTAGGCCCATCCCAATATAAATTTTCAACTAATGTTTATAATCTTTTTGCATCAAAATGGTCAAGTTCTGTTTCTTTTTCAAGACTTCGAACTGGTGCAAGTTTCTTGCCACAGCTTGCATGTAAACTTCTCATACATCTCTATCCCAAAATAGATTTTTCCATTCGGTACAAATTCAAGTACAATAATCTGAATTTTTTGATTGAGAAATAAAGTGCAGGTGGTGTTCAATCGAAAATTGACAATTATTATATTATTGTCTCCCCCTGTATTCCATACAAAACGCTAGTATATTATTACAAAAAAAACCCATTAAGTTTTAACCAGGATCGAGACCCACCATTATTGTAGCCTATAAGCTAATAGGTGTTTTATACAATGTAGTCTTAATGGAATGTTCCTAACTTACAACCCACCTGGTCGGTCCCACAAGCGACATAAGCGATATAATAACTTAATAGACCGTATTTCCACGTAATGGTAATTGGACTACTTATCAAATGCCCTCGGGGGTTCATCTTACGAGAACGTAATGGTTCCGCTTTCACCATTATACTGAATATTGCCTTGCTGTACGATATTAAGGGTTCTACAAACTCAGGGAACCCTCGACATTTTGTTCATAAAGGATATTATGTTATATATTAGCTTATAGTTTAAATCGCCTGCCTTCTTTCTACTAAAACAATAATAAAATTTAAGGCTAAAGGGATCGCAAATTTATTTTAAATTTCTCATCAGAACCAAATGTATTTTTTGATTATATTTGAATATTAAATTTTCGTTTAACTTTATTTGTGTATATTACACTAGTAAATTTGCACACATGATTATCTAACGTTTTATTTATTTCCCAATCCATATTATACACACACAATAACACACACAATTGTATACATATAATACACAATACTTTAAGAACAAATATATGATATGAATAAAGCAAACCATTATGTGAACTTTGGTTTCAACAAGTAGGTGCTTAACCGTAAATGAATAGTCATTTTTTAGGAAGTTGTTAAGAAGCTTAGATTTGAAAACATACGACGTAGGTTATGTGACTACTGCCTATCCCAAAACAAATACGATAAAAATTTGCTTCCAAATATGATCAAATCAATATAAAAATATTCTTGTATTATTACATTTATTGTAATGGATAAAATGTGGTTTTATGACATTTCAATTAATATAACTAAATATAATTGATTTACGAACTCTTTAAACTTATAACACGTTGTGAGGTAAGGAACAATAGCCGCAGTACTGTATTGATAAATAATATTTTAACATTTTCCTGATCATAGCATTACTGACCTGTAGAAAAACTTCAATATTTAGTATTACTCAGTTACAACATTGATTATTTCAATATCACGTGACTGGGTGATTAAGAGGAGGGCGAGGGCAAAGGTGTAACCGGAAGTAAACAGCGGAGGGGTGCCACGATGTGTGAAATAGAGCTAGTCACAGGTATGAATCATGAAATTATTATGTGATTCAATAAATAAACCTATGAGTACATTGATTCAAACCTTGAAAAGAAATTTACACATTACCCATTTATTTACTGAATCTTATCAGTGCGACTTGAAACAAATAAATTATTAAAAACAGTAGCTAAGTAATAAATTTTACAAATTCATTAAGTGAATATTGTATTGTAATGAGTAGTTTTGCTAAATGGCTTCCTAATTATTTAGTTGAGGTTTAAGTAAAACCTCTCCCACAGGTTGCTGATGATCGAAATCTAATTTCTTTTTATCTGCCAAACACACGCAAATCATCTAATGACTTTGGCCTGTGGGTTAGAATTTTTAGTGAAATTTTATTTTTACTTTCTTAACAATACTAATTATAATTGTAAACATCGGCTAGTTATAACTGCAAATAAGTCATAAAGTGACTTCCCTACTTTGCTTTTTGGTTTTAGGTAACCGTGTTTACAACGATAAACTGAGAATTGACAAATTAGTCAACAATATTATATTTACAAATATATTTATATGAACGTTATAGTAGTGAAAACTACTCAAATGACATTTTCAGTAATTTATCATGAGATAAAGTGACTCTTTTGGATTGGTTGGTTTCATAAAATGATTTAAATCGTAGTTTATACTGCAATGTCACCTGCAAAACGGTAGTCTTTTGTAAATATATTATGTTTATTGCAATTACCGGCATAAAATATTACTAACCGAACATTAATCTCATGTGTGGTAGGTCAAAAGTTTCAGTTAACTTAGTTTCTTATCTGGTTGCTTATTATTATTATTATTTGTTGATTTTAAATTTAAATTTGGTCTAGAATTTTGAAAAACTTAGCTCAAGACTGGAGAACAGTAAGCTAACAAGCAATTTACTGTTTTTTGTAGTAACTGATCATATATAATTATATAAGTTTTACCATGATCCTCACACAGTGCTCGTAAAAAAAAGGAAATAATTATTGTTACCATCCTCCGAATCCTATTGGATTTCACCGAATAATCCATATTTTTTATTGATTTTGCATGGCTTTGTGAACACAAGTGTACTCAGCTTGAGTCACCTTTTGTAGAGAATATAGAATGACATTTAGAAATAAATATATTGGGTGGATTTTATTTATTATTTTTACGAATAAAACCACGAGTTTTGCCCAACCTATTCATGATATACTTTACATTTTCTAGCACAAATATCAATTGGCTCTCTATCATAGTATCTCTCTCTATTAAATGACGAAATTATAGTACGATGGTGTACAATGTACATGTATCAATTTGTCGCCTGTATAAATGATAGCTTTCGAATGGGTTAACTTGGAGCGGCGAAATGTAGTTCTAGCCTTTAATTCTACTAACTCTATATGGGTATTCAAAATAGCAAACATATGTCAGTTGAGAGTGTTCTCCGGGCCAGAGTCTTGTCCGCTGGGGCACAAACGCTAAGCCTTCCACGCTGACATACAGTCAGACGAGCAACCATGTTGCTTTTTATAAGAGAGAATGGAAAATGAAAGGACCTACAGTTTATTTATTTAAGAACTCACGGCAACTTCTTTATTTTTATACTAAGTGTGTACTGCTTGCAACGAGTTTTAAATAAAGACAAAAAAGGATATTATTCGTTGTTAATAACGATATATACCAAATAATATTCATTATGAAACTGTTTCTGCAAATAATAGTTTTAAAACGCAGTCAATTTAATATATTACGAGACCTATTAGTATACTGTAATATTCGTATATATACATTTTTTATTGAAAGCTTGCAAGAATGGATAGGGTTTTAATCCTACATTATTATTTAAAATGTTTACCTTATTTCTTAACCACTGAATTTACCCTAGAGGAGCGGACAGTGACCAATATACCAGTGGAACGTCGATCCAGGCAGACATTTGTTATCAGTCAGCTTTTTAAAAGAAAACTTAAATTGAAGCGAAAACACATGAACAAATTAATGATGGTAACTGATTGAAATTATTAAAAGGAGAATGCGTGTTAGGGGATTTAAATATTGAAATAGGCCGCAGGCCGAATTTGATAAAATAATTTCATATCTTATTAGTACTGTATAATGTATGGTCAACTAAAACCCTTTTTTTAATTAATTTGTTTCCATACACGTGTTTCCGTACCATCATCAATTTTAAAATTTACCTTTAAATAAATAGTAAACAACTTAATATACACATGTGGACCATTTAAACAGTTGTTAAATTAGTATGACGTAGTTATAATTTTGATTAGTACTGAGTGTTTACTATTTTTATTTTTTCATCGATTGGGTTTGTCTTATTTTTTAGATTGCTTTTTAAAATGTTGAGAGGTCTTTGTAATATTTAGATAGATATTGAATTCTTCTTTCGTGTGTAATTTCCCTCCTTTCCTTTCGATGGCCACAATTTTCATGTTCTTTTCAGTATTTTTAGTAGTTATGGTCAGTGTGTAATAAATTTTCAGCGAAATTTTATTTTACGTGCCTTATATTTCATGCCTTATAATACCCAAACCACCAGAGGCCATTTTATGGTGTGTAGCATAACATACTCTTCTCTTACCAATTAAACAATTTCAATAAATATCAAAAATTTCAAAAAGAAACTTCAAACAAAGAAATAAATATTAGTAGGAATTGCGAATAAATATATGTTATGAAAAAACGGATACATAATAATTATAAAGATGGAAAGGGGGAGAGATGTATCCACACGTGGTGCGTGCGACAGAGGGGGTTTATTATCCCCGATAAGTTTAGCTTTCGAGCACGCAACCTTTAATTCGGTTGAATCACATCCTGTGTTCCTTATTGCTCGCAGGTTTATGGACGTCATTTCTGTAAGCATTTTGCATGCGTGCGCGGTGTGTAAGATGTTATAAACATGAGAAATATTGCTTTCTTAGTTTGATGGAGTATTCTCATCCAAAGTTGTTTTAATTTATTTTATAATAAAAACTAAATTTTTGACTACACTATTGATTACATTAGAGGCTTACAAGAGAAAACGCTCAAAACAACTGTCATTGACACATCCATGAATTTCCATGAACGTCTCGTCCGTATCCCGATGCCATAATGAAGGCATATTAGAAAGTTATAAAAAAAACTAATTATATAAAAAAAACACATTAAAAACATTATATTAAACATTATATAAAATCGCTATGGAAAATATATCTCTCAAATATATGAACTTTCATTTTTAACACATAACAAGAATTAAATTGTCTTCTTCTTCATCTTAGTACTTAATAGATGCAAAGTACTTTTGACGCAACTATGAAAGTTGAAAATTAACTTATTACTACAATATGATAAAATGATTGATAACTCATATTACTATTATGTAATCATCCTGCCGGTAACATTACAAGAACACCGGCAGGATGTCGCAATAATGAAAATATACAACGGTTCCACTTATTCTTAAGAGCCGGCTATAGTGAAATCATAGTGGTATGAGTATTCTTTCATAGAAAATTATTACACATTCAAACATTGTTTACTTTTGTTACCATGTGTCTTATTACTGAAATGATTAAGTTCAAACAAAATTTAGATCTTTTTACTTGAATAATGTATAATAAATATCGTTAAAACTACAATATTTCAATAGAATTTGTCCCTGTTTTTGATTAAACTTACTTCGATACAGAATAATAATTTAATGAAATAAAGAATTTCTTTAAGTTTGCACGGCGAATTTCTACAAACATAAAATATAAAATTTTTAAGAATGTATAAGGTGCTCTTGTATTTTTGTAAATTATTGTATTACATGTCTGTTTTTTCTTAACTCAAGGAACATGTACGTTACCAGAATAAGTCAACTGTCAAAGCAGCACAAGAAGTGATGCATTACCAAGAGTGAAACTTACGTGACAGTCAGCTCTGGATAAGAAATGTCCACTTTTTTCTATGCATTTTTTCTTCCATAGATATATACTCGTAGTACAACGTCAGCTAAATTATCATTTACTAACTTCAAGAGAAAAATTGTCTTAAGTAATGCTTGTAACAAAAGAATATTTGTGACACTTTCTAATAATCGTGAACTATCAAGTTCACGATATTATTCAAACAGATTTATATATCAGGTATTTGTAAGATTAACCTAATCTTTAACTCTTGCATTCATATCTATTAGCACTTATATAAGAGCCCATTACACTGTCCAATCTCCTTGATATGAAAAATATAACAGCAACTTCAACAGCTACAGAAAAATGAAACTTATTCTATTAACTTGGAGCATTAAATTTAAAGTTAATTATTTTATTTTAAATAATCTATTCCTTTAATAAAACTACCCTAATAAAAGAAAAAGAAGAAACATCAGTTTAGTACTACTCCGCATAAAAATTATCAGCATAAAATTAAGGCCATAAAGAAAATGCCTGGAAATAAGAATGTGGAAATTTTACAATATGTACATTAGTAAAGGCATGAGTGACGTGTTTTCATTCGTTAATGATGAAGATTTAATTTGATTAGCTAAATTTAGTTTGAGGTAATGTTAAGTTTTGTAATACGTTATCCTGAGTAATTAAATTATGAAAAACATTATATTTACACCACTTAACCTTCATTTAATTTATCATAAGTTGTATACATTTTTTGCCTAACTGCGAAATTATACTTCGTATTCCTTCCACTCTTCGAATAAAACTAACCAAATATCTGCGTTTCGTTTATTCAGAAATTGCGTCTGAAAGGGCTATAAGCAAAATTATAGTAAAAATAATGTAACAAATAATTCCAACCGAAAACCGATTAAATCTTATAATTTTAAAACTAATTTGACATATTCTTATCTGTCCATATTTTATGTGTAATTTTAGATTGTTTGTTTCTTTTTTGTAGACCTGAAACCTCTGAGAGGTGGCTTACGTATTTAATAGAAAATGTTAAGATAATTAATTAAATTTAGCTGATATTATAAATACATAGCTTTATGCATGCTGACAACCAACTACACGTGTCGTCTTAGCGTGTTATTAGTCAAGCTGAAGTGTATTTATGATACTTGAAAATGGAATAATTATTTCGTGCTTTAAAACAATTTAGTAGATTGGGATGCTTATCAAAGCAGTATTTCCGTTTTTCCTTCGCCCGGATATTAAGTTAAGGAGGAAATTACAGGCGGTCAATAACAGTTTATTACTTTACAGCCAGTTTTAATTACATTATTTATCACAAAGAAAATACATGTCCACAAGTAACGTATTTATCATACGGTATTTGAACTTACAAATTAGAAGCAACCATTTAGTTAAAATATAAGAGTTTAAAGTAAACAGTTAGATTTCTATATTTAATGTAGATAGATCCTATACTTGCGAAACTAAAATTCGAATACTTTTAATAAAAAAAAAACAAATTATTTATTCTTTCCATATTTTAAGATAGTTTTAGAGACATATTAACTAGATTTTAAATATAATATATATTTGGGCACAATTGTAAAACTGTATAATTTGGACTTGTCGCCGTTTATGTCCTAGTTAGAATTCTGGTTAAGGCACACTATTTCCAATCCAATACAGGAGGCAATTATTATTAATGCAATGCAATATTTTATTCTATAGCTTATTAATTGCTCACAAAATATTAAATCATTTATTACAACGATTTTTACCAATGACAAGTTTGTAGTAAATTACTATATTCATTAACCAGATTGTAAAATTGCACTTCTAATAAATATTTATAGTTTAGAGCTTTCTACCTAATCACCATGTATGTAGTTATCAAAAAGTGTAAAAATATATGTTCTCATAGGTTACTGTGTTTGTCAAATTCAAAACGAGTAAGCAAATGAAGCAAAATAGTTCATCCCACGTGTGAGATTGTGTAAAGGTAAAAATAGTGGTTTAAAAAACTGTATTGCAGAGGCAGAGCCATGCGTCATTTATAGAGAGACATTTCAATTACCCAACTTTGAACCAATAATGGCAGTATTGATCAGGGAGCCTTTGAGGGGCGGCGATGAATGATGAAAGAACTCTTGCTCGGTGACATTGATTTCAATATTAATTTGAGCACAGACCTCTTGTTTGTGATATTCTTCAGTAATTAACTAGAAATGGGTTCACATTTTATAAAAATCCCAGTATACAACCAATGCCTTCATACTACTTATTTAATTTCTGTAATACAACTCTTTTTGAACCTCTTATTTTAGACATATACTGTCCAGTAGTAAAGTTGCACTTTATTAGTAAAAACTCAATGTGTTGTTGAAGATATATTTAAGATATAATGTGTCTTTGACCATAACACTAAATTCAAAAGCGAAAGTTTAAATCATTTCGTGAATATGAGTCAGGTTCACAAGTACACGCATGCAAATCTATTAATGAATATGTTTCACCACAGTACAGTAAGCAATACATTAACTGTAAATTATATATTTTTGTGCTTTTTTCATTTGAGGAAAAGGTCCAGGACTGTACAAGCAGTCGTATCTAATTATTCGAACATTACTTTTGCCCGATACCGTTGTACATTAATTTTTACAAAATATTATTAAAATACACTTACTTTCCTTTAATATAATTTGAAAGCACGTGTTGTGAAATGTCGCGTAATAGGCTTCTGTAAGTGTTTTCAAAATTTCATCACAATAGGATACATTTGTGAAAATAGCATGTAGTTTTGCCAAATCCCACGGAATAGTTATGCTCCATTAACATACTCAATTTTTTTTTATATACAATGGATCTTGCTGCAAAAGTCTGTAAAGTATTTCGTTCTCTATATACAATACAATGAAACCGAAATTACTTGCTGAGTGATAGCTGGACATTCTTTAAAATTATACTAAAATGAAATAACCAATATGGACCTCCTTATAGTATTAAGTGAATGTTTTAGATAAAACTAGCCTATTATAAAAAGGTATTTACTAAAAAACAATATAATGTTGACGAAACAAAAGCGCACACTTGAGATTAACACGTTCATGTTTAAAGCGTATATTCGTTTAGATGCTTGGAAATGTAGTTTTTAAAATTTAAATTATATTTAATAATATATTATTTTACTACATTATTATACTATAATATTACTATACTATAATATAATATATTGATGAGATTTAAGTCAAAAGGTTTATTGCTATTTTGTATAAAAAGTATTAAAAACAATTCTTTATAAGAGTAATTTTTGTTTTAGTAAATAAATAACAATGTTAGGATTTTACTGTATACGAAGGCACTATTCTTTACATCAGTACAGTTTAACTTTGAAAATCAGCAGTTTAAACAAATAAATACCCATTCTAGTAGATTATTGTGTTATTTTTTGTATGAAGGATCCTTAGATCAGATACAGAATACTAATGTTAGATCCGTGCAAAAGTCAGGAGGGTTAAAACATGGAAATAAAAATTCTTTGTCATAAAGAAACAAATTATATAATACTTTTTATAAAATTTTCAAGCTGCTTATCCGAAATAGATGTATGATCAACATCATTTTAGTACTATGTGTACAATTGGTATTGAACATTCAGATTTTAAGGCGATATCTAACGTAACATTTATTACCAATGTATCTTATGACCACAACAATAAATAAAAAACGGAAAGTATAAATCATTTAATGAATAAGAGCCAGGTTCACAAGTGCACGCATGCAAATCTATAAAAGAATTTGTTTTACCGCATTATAGTAGACAATAAATGTGCTGTACATTATATATATATTTTCGTGCTTCCTCCATTTGAGGAATAGGTTCAGGACTGTATAATAATACATATCGTTAGAGTAATGTTTAAACGGAGTATAACTCCCTTACAACATTATAATGAAAGTGTAATTTACGCAAATGTCTAGTATTTTCAGTACTATAACCAAAAAACGAGAAAAAGGAATTCTATGCATAGTGATATACTTTATATGAAAAATCGCCGTGTGCCTTATAGTTATAAAATCACGTTAAATACGAGGGATGAGGTAAAACAACAATATACTTAAAACACTAGATTTTTAGGTTATATTCTTCATGGTATTAGAACGTAACAGATAACATTTGTTAACACAATGGTGAACGGTGTTAACACGAGGTTAACAGAATTTTACAAGTTACCGAGATTCACGAACTTTTTACCCTAAAACATTTCAAACTGTGAACGGTCCTGATATTGCTTAAGATATATTTGGTTCATAATAATGTTCAATAAACTATAACAGAATTTGTACGGATAGTTACATATCTGTTTATCACTCGTAACTGTGGTTTTGAAAACCACTTATTGTTATTTTATATATGGTATTCATTGTATTACTTATGCAATAAAATTTAAATCCTTGCTACAGAATACGTATTTTTATTAACTTGTACCCAAGTGCGTATTTGCTCGTTGCATATATTTTACTTTGTAGTTGTCGAGTTATCAATTTCCTTCTGCAGTTGTTTTAACTTGGATTATATTTGACTGTTTACAGTGGTAAAGGTAAAGGCCTCCATTGTGCAGTCTCTTAAAATATATCATGTGAAACACACACACACATGTCAAAACGTACTAATAAATATTAACGGAACAGACGAGATCCACTGTCATCGGTAGTTGCGCCAGTCATGATACATGGCATCCCTGTCGGGGGGATGCAATGCAATCTACACGAAGAAAGATGACACATGTGTGTAGGAAGATGACATAACGGGTAGCAAGTGACTTTTGCTCAGTCACAAAGGAGGCCGCAGAGGTAATCTCTGGATTGTGATTTTTGATGTTGTTCTCCCTGTCAGCTCTCCTGACCACGCCTATGCCAAATCTGTCCATCATAATTGGTGAGTACCAATTTTTCATATCAGCATGGCTGGCCCTTACATCGTCGCATGATTTTTAGAAATAAGCATTTCCTCTGCTTAAACAAGCATTTCCTGTTTGTTCATCATCGGTGTCTGGGCGGGTGTGCGTATCACCTTACTTCCGGAGGATGTTTGTATCGAATTTTAATACAAGACTTCCTTTCCAGCAACTATCTGTACATCGATTCTATGAATTTTGTTATACTAATAATTAAGTATTTCTTGTACTAGTATAATATCAAAGAGAAAGCTAAAAAAAGTTAAGCTCAAATTTAAATTAAACTACTAAGGACATCTTTGTAAATATATTGAGTGAATCATAATAATTTGTATTAAAATAACTTCATTGATTAACTTAAATTTTCGTTTTATTTATTTTATCTTCAATGATAACTTTTTGCTGTATATGTGAGTTTTTTTAACTTTTATGAAAAATGACTGATATGTCTCTGAATTTCTTTTATATTATCTTTGTGTTTATTGACCATATATTTCTACAACATGGTTTGAACAGTCTAAATCATATTCTATACACTTTAGAGTTCGATATATTAATAAATAAATAAATTATAAATTCAAGCAAGCAACCAATGAAAATACTCGAAGACGGTACCAGACGCTGTATTGTTAGTGAACATGTCCCTATATTAAAACAGCTCCGATATAGCCCACTGCCTGGCAACGCCCTCACCAATAATCCCTCTATATCCGACAGGAAGCCTCCTCGAATTGACTTCTTCCAATCTAAGGTTATTTGTTGCACAAAACAACTTACCTTCCAAAACACGTTTGTAGTGATGTCTATTGGCCACAAAAATGTTCAATTCAATTCACTTACGATAATAGTAATTATTTGATTCTTAATATATAAAATAGTTCTTATTGCTTATATATTACAGTACATGAGTTGTAGTGGAAGTCTTAAATACAATTTTATGTAAAAAATATGAATAAAATTAAATAATAAATCATATTTTAACATATTCTAAGACGTTTTACATTTCAAACTAGTTCATTAATTAAGTAATTACAAAATTTGAGTAAATACTTATGAGTATGTGGTCTAAATCTTTTAAATTTGTTTAATACAATTATAGGTAACGTATAACCTAGACAAAACATTAGATAGCCATGTTGTTTACCATAATGTTTTCCTCGATAAACGACTGTACAAATATCTATAAATACAGTTTGGTTATATCACTTATACATTAATCAAAACTGAGTCGACTTTATCCGAGTAACTTAAACCACCCAGTATTAACATTTTAAGTACTATAGAACTGCCCTAATTAAGTATGTGCGAACATATACTATCGCAATTATTTTACGAACCCAAACTATGCAAGATTTAGAAATGTAGAATCTTTCACTACAAATAACATAAACATTATTGTATGTATCAATGGAGGCAAAGTAGCATACTTATAGCTATACATATTAGAATAAAATAGTTTTTACATGGAGTGCATTAAAGTATATTATTAAAACTGTTAAAATTTTGCAGTTCTGTTTTGTTTACATTTTTGAAAGAAGTGATCGAATTCTCGTTTTTCCGTTTGTTTTTCTGAGGGCAGATAAAACAGAAAAATATAACACTCATGTAGGAATTATATTAATTCAAACTAGAAGCGAGTTGGACTATTTAATTACAAGTACCAGATTTAAAACATTGTAGATAAATTGTGCATTTTGACACAGTTTTTGAAGTATCACAGCTATGACGAATACATTACATATATTGACAGAAATATAATTTAATTGGGGTTTAATTGGAATATACAAAAGTGTATATTTCTTTAGTTTTTAACATACTAGTCTATGCGTTTAAAAAATAATTTGCCGTCTTTTTACTATTCCTTAAAATTGGTAACTAATTAATATAAGTAACTTTTTATCATTTGTACATTATTAAATTATTTTTATAATCATGAGTTTCACGAACATTGATAAATGGATTTGTATACATTTTAGAAATGTATATCCATTCCCGAATTCTGAAACAGCTGAGCTAAGTCTGACTCATACTACTGCCTTCTTACTCGTCAAGGCAGGCGTGTTTACCAAGGAAACTTCGAAAACAACTGTTATTTGTTCGTTGAATCTGACGTTCACATCTATCCATGCTTGCGAAGCGGAAAACTTTCTACTGATTATGTTTCTCTTTATACTCATGCTCAAACAAAAAATGGTTTATTTCGTTAATTTATGGTATCACACACGTACATGTAAACAAGTAGAGTCTACAGTGTTATTTATTTTAATTTTCTAATTCTGCGTAATAACATTTTCTTTGTAAAGAGTGAATATGCTCTATAACATTAACTACAACTTTGAGTTTTTAACACATACATAGTATCACCTTTAATTACTCTATTAAGAAATAAATTAAAAAGTTAGATACTTCAGAAACCTGCGCTATGTATTTTTCATAATATAAATGTATGGGTAGATTTGATGGATTTTGTTATTCTGCATTATATAACAATAGTCAGAAAGTGATTATATTTTTGATGGACATTGTTTATTTATATTAAAGTAATCTTTTGAAATATATGTGAAAGGCCACCATTGAAAAGCCACTATCCCGCTTTCTTAGAAAACAAAAGACATTTGTAAATACAATTGCCATGATCTTTAGTGGACGCTTATATTAAGGTCATGTCTTTCCACACTTGGGGACTGAGAGTCCGCTTTCAACATTTCTTTAGTTTTTTCACGACTTAATAAACGTTGCTAATTTTCAAATACGATAATATTTTGGTAAGCATTAAGTGTTCACCGGGGCAACACTGGCTAGGCGCAACGAATATTTTTATATAATTTCCCTTATGAAAGTGATTCCTTTATGTGTAGCCGTTTTGGCCATTGTTACAGTCCGCCTCTTCATTAATTATAACATATAATTAATATGTTGTAACAATTTTTTGCAGTATCCAGGCTGGCCAAACATGACGTGTAATTTAACATGTCTGTATTGTTGAGGTTATAAATCAAATCTAGAACACTATGAAACGTTTAATTCATAAACATTGTCTCAGACGCCGTTGAAACTTAAATTTATAAGTGTAATATAATTATATCTTTATCTGAATTATTTTATTACATTGTTTACGGCAGCGTTACGAAATATTATGTTAGTTGTTTAGTAAATGTGTTCAATCATAATCCATTGATAAGTACATACATTGAGATATTTATAAACACAAAATTTAGGTATGTTACTACAATGTACTAATAGTAAAATTATTACTTTACAATAATTGTATCCTGGCCTCTACTTACGTTCACAACACGGTTTTCTTCAATAACACCTCCTTGGGGATGGATGATTTGGTGGCAGCCCAAGTATCAAAGACTATCAAAGTTTGATCGATGCTGGAATACGGCGTATTTGATTCCTTAACGTTTTCATGAAGTCCTTTCTTTCTAGTGTACAACCTGAGCTGTTTTTGTGAATTTATTCGTGCAATATTGAGAGACTAAAAGCAAATAACTAATGTCCATTGTCCATTTACGAGTGATTTTTGCCACATTATAGCCCCATTTAATTTTATCTACTACATCCACACCTGAATCACACCTGAATTGCTGCTATTGTAAGCCAAATCTATTCATTCTCAGCGTGCAGTTTCATTAAACCCTACACTTTTTTGTTAGTTTTTGACTTATATGACACCAAGGTTTAACTATCTTTAAATGAAAATACACTTAAGTAGGCGACTGCTGTCTCCATGAAAGCTTCGATAATGAATTCGTCTGAATTCGTATGAACCTTTACGAATTATTTGAATGTTTCTACTAGTGTTAACTTATGGTTGTGAAGCAGAACTTTTTCAGTGGCAGGGATACAAACCATTTATCGCATGTTACGAGTACATTCCTGCCTATATTTGAAATATTAGCAAAAAGGCATATCACTGGCATAATACTTTACTGTGGGAGTCATTTTAAACTTACAAGTGCCGCCTTTTTGTTTCCCATAGTATACTTCAACACTTTTTGTAAAAAAAGATTTTTGGGAATTAACTGTAACCACATTGATTGAAAAGACTAAGTGTTCTTATAGTTATCATTGAACAGGTCTATGAACATTCTTATACGTACTAACCGGTAAATCGTTTTTTGTTACTACTTGTAGACAAGTTTTTAATTTGATGCTTTTCAACATCGTTTCTCTACTAATATTCAATATTGGTATGGGATACAATCATTATGCCTCAAAATATATAAATATATAAAATGATGGAAAAGCAGTCGCAGGACTGACTGACAGAAGTGAGACATAAATAATATGAGACACACCTTTAATTTGTTTTTTTAACATAAACAGTTTTATATCTTATATCATTTTATACATATTTAAAAAGATATTTCTTAGCTTGCATATACTATAATGATTACTGATTTTTAAATACTAAATTAATAAGTATCTATACATCTTTATTATAACCAATTGTATTAGTTTCTATAATTTGTTTAGTATAATTTTCTCTTCAATCTTGTATTTCCGAAATAATTTCTTCATTTTCAATGTCATTATTTTATAAAAATGTAATTATGGGTTTATATTAAACCAAATAATAAATAAAAATTCTGGAATAAAATCTTTTGTGTTCTATATTTCGTTGTACTTGTAATTGTTTTCGTTTAAAATTGTTAAATTTAATTTATGTTTTGTAAATTTAATTAATAATTTTGAAGTTTCTTAGGCAAAATTAAAATCTCTTTTTATGCCAACTAATTGTAAGTAAAAGGAAGTTAAGGCTCAATATAATTGAGTAAAGGTGTTATATAATACATAATTAACAGAAAGACTTTGTTAGTTAAAAAAAGTTATATCAGTTTTTTTTTAATAATTTTTGTAATCTGGTCAGGAAGGAAATAGTAGTGAACTAGAATAGAAATTAATACTAACAGTGCATAAATTCAATTTAGAATCCGATGACCTTTATATATACTGCTATTAAATGATGCAGTAAGTTAACCAATTTTAAGTTGCGTTCACTAATACATAAAATTAGTAGTTTGTAGATTTATTCAAACCAGTATTTTACTACGTATTTTAGATTCTGTGCAATAATGGTTTGGCGTTGGAAGTTTATTAGTATGTTAAAGTTAACATAAATTTTAATAGTAGAGAATAATTTGACAGTAAATTTTGACTGATTTTAAATTGGAGCAACCTGAAAAGATCTATAACCAACGAAAGTCTACAGCATCAAGGAAAAATCCACAGTAGGGACCACATTTACGTAAATGACAATATGAGTCAAATCTTAGGAAACAAATCATTGTAAACACTACTAGATTAGAGAAGAGTTTCGTTATTTTCCTTATCATATATAATGTTGTGTGTTATTGTTGGTTAATATTTCCCATTTAATCCCTATTAATAGATTTTTTCACTTGTAAAACATACATTTATAGCTCGAAAAAATTATTCATTTAAATCAATATTAAATCACCTATATTGAGCTGGATTTGTTGCTTGATAAATGCACCCCTAGGGAATAGTAGTCGGAACACAAATGTAAGTAATTAACGCGTACGGGGTGTAAATCCAGTGGTGTAGTCACGCCTTCAAGGTCAAGTCTGACTACGTGCAGCGGACGAGGACCAAGCCACTGTATTTTGTGACTCTTAATCTTCCCAAATCCAGTCATTTGCGAGTTCAAAGTCCATTGTGCGCGTACTGGTGGGTCTTTACAGTAAACATTATGGTAGCTCATATTCTGAATGCCCAAACTACTTTTGATTGGTAAATATACATGTCTGTACAGTTACCAAAAATAGGTTAGTTGTTGTTAGTGTTTTGTTATGGGAGAAAATTTGGGTAACCTTTCGAAAACTTCCATTAAGGGGATAATTGTAACATGCATATATCTAGTACTTAACAAAGAGAAGTATTGTCGTACCAACTTAATTATAGCTTTAAAATATTTTGTTACCTTTCATTGATTATACTATTTGAGACAAATAGAGGAACGCATCTACAATCTACAAACGTAGGTCTATTCGAATATTGAAAAATTTAATAGCTGCTAAATCTGCTCGACTGCATATTTAAATTGTTACTCCCTTACTATTATGCTGCCTTACTCGTATTTTGGCCTTGTTTATAATCCTAATAAAGACTGCCCACTGTCCACTGTCCAGTTACTCCAAGTCAACTTTCATAATTTTGCTCAATTTCACTGTTGAAAGTTTATATTGAGGAATTGTACAAAAAGTCAACACCATTCACGAATTCTGAAACAGCTGAGGCAAGTCTGACACTTTTACCAGCCTCTTCTCAGTCGTCAGGAAAAGCGTGTTTACCAAGGAAACTTCGAAAACAACTGTTATTTGTTCCTTGAATCTGACATTCACATCTATTGGTGCTTGCTAACTGATAAACTTTCCCTTTATACACTGACAGAAACATGTTATTTTTTTTACATAAGCAAAACATCAGCAATTGATGTGCAGTTTAGATAATTATAAATTGCGTCGAAAACCATTAACCAGTATCTAAAATTAACTTGTAAAAGTTCATGTTGTCATCTTCTATCTCTGACAGTCAACGGACAACAATAGCCGCATTTCTCTCAACCCGAGCTATGCTTTGTTTGCTCGACCTTCAGCTTCCTTGCGTCACTTATCTTAACACAGGTGATGTCCAGTGACGTGTATTGCTTATCACGTGTTTCCAGCTCCAATACTCTCACTTGTTCTTAAACTTGCGTAGCAAAAATCCAGGTATCTACGGCATGCTAAGTTTTATACAAATAACTTTGTTTTGTTTGATAAGTCATGTAATTGAATTTAACTATTCTTGCATTTAAGTGTTTTTACACCCGATGTTTCATAAATGTTTATAGGATAGAAAAATAAGTAAATTTAAAATAGATATTTTAGTAAATAATTTGTCTTCTGTTTGTCTGTCGGCATGTGATTTATAAAGGAAATATTTCCTTTAAATGCTTAATTTATTGCACTGAATCATCCAGACTGAGTACTCTATTTTAATTTTTCTTTAGTATGTTTTCGAAAAATTATTATGCAGTTTAGAGTAAAAAAAAAACCAACAGTATAAAATTTACACAACATATGTCATAAAAACTGAATTATTTGGCTAAAAACAGCAAAATAAATTATTAATGTGTAACACAATCATAAAATGGTCTGTATAAAGTTTTTTTTCTTGTTCACCGCTTATTGGAATTCTAATTCCCGTTTGGATTTAGAGAAATAAGTTTAATTCATGTGTTTAGATTCAGTTTAAGGGAGATATGATGGAGATATTAATATTTTCAAAGTTGTGGGAAACGAAACGTATCCTTTTACATAAGCACAATTTCTTAAAATAAGATTCTATTAAATTGTAGGATAACTTATAGTACACTAATTTTCTTATGTTACTAATGTTTTGGGGGTAACATTCATAAAAGATTTACGTATAAAAAGTAAATATATGGAATCTTCTACCTTCGTGATCCACCAAATGTGTTTGCACTGAATTTTTAATATTAGTGAAATAATTAACATACACAGAAAAAGCAGTTTAGATGAGTGAAACAGGCAGACTTATTTAACAATAAAAATACAAATTAAATTATCTTTCATAGATATTTAGTTCATTTTCGTTCATCACTGCATCATTCCCATTATCAGGAATAAGTTAGCATTAGAAGCATGAGAGTGTCTGTGCAAGGTTCTTTGTAGTCACCGCCCAGATTCTTTACTTCACAAATAAAAGTATTTGAGAGTATGATGTTAAAAAAAGTAATAAAAAGTATGATGTTAAACTATCATATGAAAGCATTTCTGTTTTATCGTGTTGCTATTTCGTAAATCTCGTATTGTCTGTTTTACAAAGTACAATATATCAAAAATGCAATCCAAGAACTTGTGGTACTGGGATATGGTGATCTATAACACGGGAACGTTAGTATATATAAACTTTTGATAAAACACAAAAGCGCTGAAAAAACATAAACATTACTATTGCATTTCAGAAATACGAGTATTAGGGGTTTATTGTCATATTAAAGAGCAAAATACCCAAATGTTGCAGCTTTGTAATGCAGAAGATACAAATTTAATGCAATAAGTTATGGATCTAGAGAAAATACGAATAAATTAAATCTTATAACAGAAAACATGTAGTCTACATACTTTGTTATGGCTGAAATATAACTTACGATTACAACTTGTTTTTAAGAATACATACGTAAGTAATATAAATAATCTTTAATTAAAACAGATTCCTACGCACTTACATATTAAAACAACATGTAAATTACATAGACAAGAGAGCAAACACATATAGATTACGATCATAATACGTCAGTAGAGTATTATACAGTGGGACAGTGCAATACAGTGGGACAGGCTGCAAAAATTTCTGTATTACATAGTCCGTGGATGCAAGATAATTCTTATTGCTGATGCTGTACAAAGTATCAATAAGCAATTTAAAAAATGTCTTAATTTGCGTAAGAGGCATTAAATTTATAAAAACATATAATAAATGAGCTACAATATATTTCGAGTAACAAATTAATAAAAAAATAAAACAGTAAATAACAGTGCCAATACTTTGATCCAAATTTGATTGAATTTGTCATAACAAGTAAAAGTGGAGGTTTAAACAAAGTCGCAGCTTTGAAATTCTGTTTAACCCAAGTACTTTATCTAGAATATGCCTCCATTGGCAAAATCTTCATCTCTCGCAAGTTAAAGAGAATCGAAACATGCTAGCAATAGACTTTAATGATAGCTCTACCTAGTCCTACAGTTGTATATATCGTAATATCGATCCACCCTTTTTCTCCAATATATCGACATTTGTTGTTAGTGATGAGTTACTGTAAAACATCTATGTGGTTGCGTAGATGAAAGTTTCACATCAGTTTTTGCTGTACTCAGTTTCCAAGTTTCAACATAAATGAACTCTCCTGGTTAACTTTTAGGCGCTAGAACTTATGCAGGCTTTATAATATAAATCCGTATAGAATAATATCTTTCAATTTGGGCGTTATATACGAGTTCAGACGATATTCTTATGAATCTTACACCTTTTTTAAACTTATAGACAGAGCAGCCAGAAATTTCAAGTATTAATCTTTCCTAAAGAACTTGATAAAATATGGGATAATAATACAAGTGGCTTAGAGTTCATATAATATTTGAAAAAATATTTCTTTTAGATAAAATATCTAATAGTTATGAAACTACGGGGCTATTAAGGAAACAGTTATAAGTTGTATAAAATACAAAGTAGGAACTTGAATAACAGAAAAGGCACGTAACCTGGATCTAATTTGATAGATAGTCGAGGATGTGATTTCATAGTATAATTATATCGGCGCGGATGTCAAACGAGACACCATATTGAACTGGGAATACTAAGACCCCAGTCCCATATTCTTGTTACCTTTATTATTGGAATGTAGATATCGTACTAAATTAAGTATTGATCATTCGTGTTTATAAAAGATATTTGATTATTCTTTTGGAGATTTTTGAATTGCATGTTGTCATATAACATATTTAGAAATTTAAATCTAATGAGAAGCTTATCGGAAGTTAATTTTAAAATATAAATACTACAGTGAGGCTAAATCCTACGGTATAATATAAATACAAACTGCATATTATAGATTTGTTATAGAAGCACACTTTAAACAACTTTTAATTAAGAAAAAAATATTTCAATGAACGCAAATTCTAAGTTGAAAAGCTATATTGACGTAAAATTATATACTGGCTAGGCTTCAATATCAGCGTGAGAGGTATGACTTTTTCCTTATAAAATACATTATGCAGCAATTTTATTTTGTATTTGGACACAGTGACAGTAATAAAAAAACTTCCATTTCCTTTCGTAAGGGGTCGAAGCTGAGAATAACTTTACCTAATATAATATAAAGAACGAATTAAAGTCATTTTCTCATAATTTAAATTAACTTTCAGTACTAAAAATGTGTGAGCAAAAATGTTAGCGCAAAGTTTATAACAAATAAGTACGTAATATATCTTTGTATTTTATGTATAATATTATAGGCATTAATAAACTTATATATATATATATATATAATATATATATATATATATATATATATATATATATATATATATATGTATGTGTGTGTGTGTGTGTGTGTGTGTGTGTGTGTGTGTGTGTGTATGTTTACATGTTTGCTACTGCCGGTGGTAAAATCACCCTCGTGTTGAGGAGTCGCATAAGAATGGGGACGCCTTCGGTTTAAACAATATTGTATTAATGTGGTGAATTTAAACCAGTTCCATCTTCTTATAACACATCATATATATATATATATATATATATATATATATATATATATATATATACATTATTTATGTACATATACAGTTTTCAAATTAAAATATATAACATCATTGTTAAATTCAATAATAAACAGAGGATGCCCTACAACACTTATTAGTAGTGAATTGGCTAAGCTGTGTTTTAAATTTTGTATAAAAAGATGCCAAATTTGCCACTCAGTATCATCCTGGAATATAAAGAATAAATCTTATTAAGAAGACCACCTGCAAAGCCTTAAAAACATCTCTAGAACTAAAGGATAACGCAGAATATTCTAAACGCAATATTCTATAACGTAAATAAATGGGCGTAACAATTCAAAATATTACTCATACAATATTGAATTAATACAATGACATTAGAAGATCTGAGAAGATACTTGTGTAAATGAAAATTAAATATGCAAGAATCAATATGTGATGTATAGATAGTGTATACCTGCTACACGTATCTGGAGGCAATAGTGTATTTAGCGATCACGTTTCAGAGCTAAGCTATTACCATTAGTTAGTACTAATATTCAAAATAACAACACACAGTAATTATTAGATCTCTAGATGATACAGAGAGATGGATTAAATACTCGCCATCCATATTCATTTCGTTAAAACAAAAGAAATGTAAAATGCCTACTATTTATAGATCATTTATATTCATAGATAGGGAAATAATACAATCACGAAAGTTTTAATATCATTTGTATATTTTATCCCAGCAATTATTTTTGCTTTTTATTTTAGTTAAAACTTCTTTTAAATTAGCTAAAATATACTTATAATTGAAGGGAAAATATGAAAAGCTTGCGGGAGAACGTTTTTTGACGTCTTCAGTACGAGTTTCAGACGTTTACCACGAGATAAATTTAGTAATCAACGGCCAGAAATTTACTTATTTGTGAACAATATCTTTTAACAGGTAATATAAATTGTAGCAAAAAATTATGGTTCCCTGTAAAGTCGGTTTTACGGGCGAAGATTTTACGTGACAACGTCTTTTTCTCGGTAGAATATTTATTGATATGAATATTATTAAATTGCACAATAGGAACAAGGAATTGAATGAAAATAAGAATTGCACAAATATTAACTATAGAAATATATTTTGTTTACTAAAACATTGTACATAATTTGAAATTAATTAAAATTTGTTATTGTAAATGGTAAAGTTGAATAAAACATTTACTAAAATTGGAATTTGAAATTCTTGCTAAACACAGTTAAATTCTAACTCCGCGCGTGGTGATTGGTCGGTTTAGTTCGTTTGTTTGGTCGCACTGTTATGACAGGTTAGAGGTTATAATTTGTTATTTTAAATGTTTGACTAGCAATACGCGCTGTTTCTTCTCAATCGACTGAATTACGATTGATTGCAGAGTGATTTAAACTAATAATTTACTTAACACTATCAACATTTGTCAATTGTATGACATAACCTATAAACTCAGTTTCTCAATTTTTGTGTCAATCTAACAATTAATCAATCAATCATAGTTTACGATAATGAAATATCAGTGTACAATTATTTACCTTTATTGTTGTAGTTGTTGTAAATGACAAATCTAAGCACTCCACATTTTCACGAATAAACATAGTTATCTGCTTTATCCCGTGCGGCGGACCCACTGGACGGGCATCGTAACGTTACCGGCCGTTACACTTTTTCATGAGTGACTCCGAGCCGCAACCTAATTTAAGACGTTGTTACGTCAATAATAATCCTTACATGCCCTCAGTAAGCGTAGATAGTATCAAGATAAGAACAGGTTTAACACCTGTAATACTACAGTTTGAAGTTGCTCAAATATACTGTAACATACCTAGTGAGATTAAAATGTAACTATAGAAACCAAACACAAGGTAGTGCTAAGATATTTAGGTATTTTATTAATATTTTTACGGTATTAAAACGGTAACTAATTATTTTCCTTTTGTTGGAAGAATCGCAAATCATGTAGAACAATATCATCCTGACGTAACAAATATATCAAATAACAGAGCGAAGCTGTTCTATGCAGATATTATCTTCATAGTGAGTGACTAGTTCGGCCAAGTCTATAACAGTGTCGGTGGGTAATGTCAGTTTGGGAGTTATGGCGTGGATGTGGCCCATTCACCAAAGATCGATGTTTCATAGCGCTCTGCAGATCTCCGCTCGCACATCAAACTTCTCTATAGCTTTCATGTATTGGTATTCCATCCATATATCTTACATGCTATCTCTATAAGATCGTACAACTTACTTACATCTATGGTTTCAAGCATAATGTCTACAACTGGGATCAGTTTTAGATAACTTAAATAAATTTCTTCCTTTTTGTTGAAAAACAATTTTATGTGTAATTGGTAGCGTAAATTACAGATGCTATTTCAAGCTCCTACGAAGCATGTACTTTTTTGATTCTACATTTATAGAAGTTATATATATATATATATATATATATATATATATATATATATAAATATATATATATATAATTTCAATAAATATACTATAAAAAAGTACTTGTTCCGTACGAACTCGATCTAGGATATATAATTCACACTACCAATACACCGCAGATATCGTCCTTTTAACGAACCATTTATTTTGTATCAGCCTATTTCTGCACTCATTCGGAAAGTGAGAGATCCGGATTGGAGTCCCGGTGGAGTGACTTATACTATCTATATACTAGCAGTTACACGCGGCTTTACGCGCAATTCCTTAGGTTTTGCACCTGTAAGATCAGTTCTGGTTCGAGTGAAATACATTCCCGACGCTTATGTTGAGTTTTCCTTCTCCTCAAAATATGTTCAAAAGTATATATTTATTATGGTGATTGTAATTCACTTTAATGTTAATATTTTTGTCCTATTGCTGATTTGAATACGGTGTGAATGAATTATTTAAAATGATTGATGACTTAATTAAAGCTGCTCAATATACATTTTAATACTAAGATCTCATTGCTATGCAAACTTCTTAGGTGAACTCGCCATACTCTGTATTAAATTTAACTTTACTATCCTAGGCACAAGTTAATATTTTAAATTCCCTGTTTCTAAAAACCATTTATTAATGCAACATTTTAGTAACGAAGTAGCTAAATACAAAACTATTGAGTAATTTAATATCGTAATTCTACACAAATTGCAAGCCCTTGTTGTATGATGACCCATTATTTATCCTTGGTTTTTTTAAGAACCTTTTCGATAAAAAAAATACTGTACACTTCACAATTTAATCATTGCTATTCAAAGCTGGGTTTTATTATGTATGACACGTGTAGAGTCTATAGTGTATGTTACCCACGCGCGCTTTGGATAGTAATCCTCATGAATCTGCAGTCTACATTGTTGTTGAGGTTTGTATTTTCGCGTTACTGAAAACAAAATGTCAGTGAAAAATTTAAATAGTATTTTAAATCTATATTATTATTAATTGTATTATATACAATGATACAGTGTACTATTTTTTGAAACAATCCATAAAGTATGATTAATGTTTCCCTGTCCACAGACTGGTGTAAGCTAACCAGGGTGGTCCAAAAATTAAAGAAATAAATAACAACTTTTTTCTTTTGTTATCGAAACTCTTGAAATAAGAAGTAGATCTTCGTATTGAAACCACGTTTTCAAAAGCCACTTTGTGTGTTATGACGTTCAAGGCCTTACACGATAGTGTAAGTTAATAATAAGTGTGAGAAGATTAAAAATATTTACAGCACTCAGTTTCAAACATTGGTTGGATATATCAAATAACTAAAAATTTTAGGAATTATGTCATTTCTAATACGTTTAATATTCTCTCCGTATTTCATAAAAATTTAATTTACATTGACTTCATTAGCAATAATAATTACATTGGAACTGCAATATTCCGGACTCCAACTATCCGGACTTCAATTATCCGGATCAGATTGAGAACAATATAACAATCACAAATCGTTCTGAGAGCAATGAATATACAATAGTCGCGCGCTGTAGTTGACCTTTCTCACTGCGAAAATAGTGTAGCGATAGCGAATTCAGTTTGGGGGAAGAGGGGCGATGACTCACACTGCCTCGCTACCCTACTACGGTCTCTCACTTAGTCGAATTATATTAATAGGCAGTCGGCCAGTTCTTCTTTAACCTGCTGTAAGGGTTAATTGATATGTTGACTCTTTCGTGTTTCTTAAAGTTTTTTTTGTATATTGTGCAGTACTGTACTATGATGAGTTATAAGAGGAAAGGTGCAGAGTTATCGTTTGCCGATAAAGTTAAAACTATTGAACAGTTGTAAACATTTACGTAAGGTGTACAAAGTAGGAACATAAACAATATCGGACATCAAAAATATGATTTCTCCATTTTAAACTGATTATGAAAGAATGTGCCTAATGTGTTTCACTATGTTTTAGTATTTTATGTCAATATTATGTAATTTAAACATTGTCATTTATATTGTTTTTTTATAATAAACACTGTAAATGTTCTTTATTGTGTTTTGTTTACAATTATCATAAAAAAGGCTTTTTTTACGAAAAATTCCATCCATCCAGATTGCGTCCGGTCCCAATTAATCCGGATAATTTTTAACTGTACTGTACTTTGCATGAAAATAAGTATTTATTTATTATAAATAAATATACTTACATTTTTATTTGAAGAATTCTTTATTCACTTATTTGAGAAGAAACATTATTGACCTATCAAAAGTGGCTATGCAAACAACGGCAGAGAATAGGCGATGTGTTAAATATCCTCAATTTGTATTTTTAGATCTGAAATTCTTATACTATGTATGAGTTTTTTATCATCCAAATCTTTATTTAAAATACAAACACGGTTTTAGTGCAAATGTAACAAAATATATTTTTAAGAGTTTAATAAAATATAACTGAATGACAATTCGCTAAACATGAGACTGCATTGCAATACTAAAGGTAGCAAGAATATGTGACTGCGGGGCTTAGTATTCCCAGTTCAATATGGTGTCTCGTTTGATACCCGAGCCGATCGAATTTTATTATTACATTTCATCTTTGGCCAACTAGGAACTTATTTCGAACTAAAAGGGGATTGCCTCTTATTTATCACCTGTTGCCCCTTAAAACGCTCGCTAAGTCAAATGTTCTAAAATTTTGAAAATTTTTTCGTTCAGACTTTTACTGAAAGCCCTGTAGCGGCTAAACTGTACATGGCATCTCAAATCTCTAATCAATAACAAAGTTGTGATGACTTTTTCTTTATGTCATTCCGTTTAAGCCACAAAAGCAAAAGGTGTTCAAGGTCAAAAACTTAGGTAAAATATGGGCAATTTCCGTTCTTAATTTGTATTGAAGAGCCAATTGCGAACACAAGTTTTATGTAATATACTTATTATAAATTAAGTGATCTTTTACATGTATTGTATGGTATATCATCGTATAACTACTTTATATTCCAAAGATAGCACAAAGTCTAAACTTTAGAAATTTTTTCTAATTTAAATTTGTAGACTAAAATGTTTTTTTAAACTATGATAGTAAAAATGTCATCAATTATTCATAAATAGCGGCCGAACTAGAGGTTATAACTAACATCTGAGGGTAGAACAAAGGTACATTATAATTCCTATAAAATTTCACAGTTTACCGTATCCCCAAAGGTTAAGTGGCTAAAAATCCCTCAAAGTGAAACCTTTGGTTAAATCCAGGTAGTTAAACAACCTGAGGTCTTTTAACACTCTTTCAAAGCTCATTTCCAAATCAAATTAATCACAAAAATATTTTTACCCTCGAATTTTGCAATTTTACTACTTACGCCTGGAACGTAGTCCCTAGCGAGTCGAAGGCGAGTTCAATGAACTCCTAAAGGAAACTACTGACTCTATTTAAGATTTTCCAATTAGCGTTCTGATGGAAAACTGTAGCGTATCTTCAGTTATCAATTAAGACGTTAAAAATATTTTTTTTAGTTTCAGTCTGCTTTTTATTTTATGGATTTCTTATTGACCTCATAAAGTAAATAACTAAGTGCCACCTCAGCAGCCTCTAATAGGATTAACACATTTAAGTGACAGTAATGCATCTGAATTTTATCTTGCGACTCAAATTATCAAAATACTTTAATCGTAATTTTAATGTGTGCCATGTCTATTCTGTTACATCAAAGATAAATTACCCGTTCTTTTAAAGCGCAATGGCATTTTTCATAATTCTTCAAGTTTTATTAAGTTTTACTAAGCGCCTACTATATGTCATACGATGTTATAACATACACATGTTACTTATTGAGATAATAATTATCAAATTCATCATTTGATTTAATGGTTTAATGTAGAAAAAATTACAGTGACTCCCAAAAAGAGACAAATGAATACAAATGTTTTACAACGTTAATTAAATCTCACTTATCACTGTTTTAAATTGTGTTAATGTAATTTATGTTTTGACATGCAAGCTAGTTACACGTGAATTACAAATTTAATATCTTTTTTATACTATTCTGTCACGTAATGCAAGTTGAGATTTTAATAATTGATTTATTATACATGTAGCGTAACCATCCCAAAATATAAAGAAATTTATATGTGTATTCTTTATTATTTAAACAATGGTATGAAACCCATACTAAAAAATAAAATTAAAAGTATCCCGTGGAAAGATATATCGAAAAATATTTCTTTTGTGTATTTAAACTTTTTCACAAAGTTTCACTTCTTAATAGACCAAATTGTATTATATATAAGTGCCTATACAATCACGGAATTTTTCTAAGCGTCATTGACACCTATATCTTATTAGGCTAATACGTTTTCCATTTTCGTCTGACTGGAGATATATGACTGTCGGTATGTCTGCCAGGACGTCTCGAGAGTAAAATAAATTAAAACATTTTAACTTTGCATGTACCCACAGCAAAGGCTGTTACGGATATTATGACATGCCGTACCCTCGGCTTGATAGTCTTAAATCAGCCGTATATCCATATTTTTATCCATTTTGTGGGGAATTGAAAACCGTGAATTTAAAAATCTAAATTTCTTTAATAAACTTCAGTTTCAAATTTATAAATATAACTGTTATAATAGTAGTATGAAATTAATTAGGATACATTGAAAATTATAGATGATGTAAAAACATTGACGGCTTGAAAAAAACCTTATTAATAAAACATAACTTTTGAAAGAGTAGTTAGACTTAAGATGGAATGATGCGAAATCAAGACTCCACAAAAAAAAAACTACAAAAATTAAATCCACTGCTGTTTATTGCAGACGTTTTTCTGAACTTTCATGCCAAGAAACATTTTGGTTCCTAGAAAGTCGCATCTTCTAGTACACCCTACCTCTGGGACAGTATAACATTTAGATGCACCCTGGTTGTACAAAATAATGGATATCAGGATATCTCAAATTTGTCCTCATATCATCCTTTTGAAATTATCATCCGGTCTATACATTTCTGCATGGTCGCTGTTGAATAATAACTCTCTTCGACTCCAAAATTACAGCAGCTGATATCGTAATGTACCGTTCCATTGAAAACAACTTCCCCTATTTAGAAAACCACTTTTCTACGTCTTTTTGATCTACCACTCTCTGAGGGATTTTAAACTGAGTTTAAAAGTCTTGAGAATCTGGATAACAGTGAACTCTTAGCCGATATAAATTGCTTAATCAGATGCCCTTGAACTTAGGATATACGTATGATAAAGCGGATATAATTTAATATTTTTTTAACCAATACATGTTTTTAATATCTAATCCATTAATTCGTCATATAGACTGATGAGATACAAAACAAACCGAACACAATTAGTCAGTGGTTTTAGTGGTGTGAATTGTTTATTTATTAATCAGGTGGTATAAATAATTACCAACAACAAAGCAGTGGATTTAATGACAAGCTATAGTTTATTAATGGTAATCCACCAATATCACCATAAGCGGGAAGAGTGTTTATTTAAGGGATCGTCAGTGTAGTGGCCAATACATTTCCTACCTCCCCATTGCTGTTCAATGATTTTCATGTTGTTACAGTTTGTTAAAAATATTTGTAAGATAATGTTTAGACCGGTTTTATACTATTTAAATGCGTACCAAATTACCATAACAAATTAAAAGTTTATTTATGTATCTGTGGATGACACAGAATAGATACTATATGAACGAGAGTGCATACCAAAATATATTTTACCATACCAAAATATATATTTTTTTAGCAAGGGTGCTAAAATATAAGCCTTCTTATAATAACGATAATTCGGAAAATTGTACTAAAATGTATGATTAGTTAATAAAATATATTTTGATCTTTATCATCTACAGTACGTCGTACTAAGATTTATGTAATTAGGAAGATTAACAATAATTTGTAATCTTCGTCTTACATTCAAATGAACGATCATTTTTAGTAAAATTGCGACATACAGAAGGCACTAAAACATTGTCAATCCAATTTTCCTACGGCAAAAAGTTTGCTATATTTCTTTTAATAAGATTTAGATAACTGTGACAGTCTTAACGAAATTTATTTGTGTTTTAATAGTTTCATTTTGTGATATATAACAAGTGGTACATATACTTTAAACATTAAAGTTTTAAAAGATTAAATGTAAACTTTATTCCTGCAGTGGAGGGTACTGAGAGAAGGAAATTTTGCGTGCAATAGACATTACAGAATGAAAGAGCGTAGCTATTTCCAATTGAAAGAGGTTAGTATTTCTCAATGAGATTAACGATGGTGACAGGGTAGCAAACGATGTAATGGAGTGGTTAAGTGTTGCCAGGCTGAATACAAACTCATTACAGCCTTAAACGTCTCCCGTTACTGTACTTCTCCTCCAGAATTCTGATATAGTAACAAGTAGATATTTAATTCATGATTACGTTGCTGCTTTAATAGTAATAGTTGAATCATACTTTCAGGCGAATAGTTTTTTAAAACTTGCAAAAAGAAAATGAACTTTGTATGAGTGGCTGTAGCTATGTAATCGCAAGGTTAAACCCTAATTTGAGTCCCAAATTCTGTTAATTAAAACGGCCTAATTTATATTGGGGAAAGATTACTTGATTAGTAAATTACTCCAATACAGTTTGCCCTGAGGATGCTGCTATCACTGACCTAAATGTATCGTGTATGAGACAGTATTATAGAGGTGTTGAGTGTAAAATTCTTCTATATTTAGTATTTAATTTATTTCTGTTTAGTTTGGTTTTGAACTTTTTTAATACATTTACAAAGAAACATACTGACATACGGTACAACATGGAACAGTTAATTAGAGTCATAAAGATTACTTTTAATAGGTATACAATATATAACCTACTCGTAGTATATTCGGTTTCTACACTGTAATTAAAAATCGTGTCTAAAATATCATAGCGCACTTAGTAGTAAGATTATACCTTAACTAGATTAGACTGAATGGCTGCTGGGTATACAAAATAGAGGTTTTCTCTAAAATAGGCATATATGATGTCGATATATAATTTAATTTTTTAATAAAAAATTTTGAATTTCTTTGTTAACAACGTTTTATCAAACAGATGGACGTTTACTCCAGATTCAAGGAGTAAAACCTCTAACAGTTTCAGAATTCAACTACAGAAAACGGAAGGAACTTAAAATAGAGCTTGACTACAAATTCGTAGGTATTTATCATTTTTGAAAGTAATTTTTTGTCTTTAATAATTTATTTCAAATATGCAGATTTATGATACAATACTGAAGAGTTAATTACATGGTATTTAGGGTTGTAATTGATTTAATTTTGTATTGTTATTAGTCAAAAAATGGATTCAACACACTGTAAAAGTTGTATGAATGATTATGACTAGTATACAATAGTACTTAAAATAATATAAATCGTTTAACTCAGACAAAATTTGATTTTAACTCGTAAATAAAACATTACACTTTATGTGACGATTGTCATGCAATTTTTTCCATAGTTAAAAACTATGGATGTAAAAGAAATGAAGGAAATATAATTACCTTAAGTTATAGTTCGGATTTATTTAATCAATATTTAATTTGTTTGATATCCTTTATTGTAAGGAATGTTTAAATAAAATCATATGTATTGCACATACTCACACATTTATACGAGCGCAAACAGACACACACCTATACCATTAATTAACTTGAAGACATCTTAGAGAACGTTTGACAAGTTTAAAGTATAACATAATGACAGACAAAATAATACTCGTGTTTGGATATTATTATTACAAATATATATTGGCAAAGTAGACAAAGCAATACGTATAACGAATATTTTTAAACAACACCTATATTTGGTTTCTCAATAATAGTATAGAGTTGCGTGATTAGAGCAACATCATTTCTCACTGTTATGATTTATTAGATGTTTTGTTTATTTATTATTCAACTATTTACACTCCCCGTATAGAATAAAGTAATGGACGACCTATTTTATATTATTCTATATGTAGTATGGAGACTTATAAAGGAACATAGTCATTGGTATATATTCGAATAAGAATAAGTTAAGAGGTTACATGAATGACAAGCAAAACCACATGAATACTGAAGACTACGTGTTAATATTATGTCCCAAAACTCAATCATATTTTTCTTGCTCATGATTCAAAACAGGCGAGATATTGTTAATTATATTTATTTAAAACGAATGAAAAATAATTTACATATTTAATATTTGTTAATAATTGCAGCAGATTTTATTTTACAAAGATTATCATAAATATCAATTTAACATTAGCAAAACATGTATCATGTAGTTTAATATTTTTTTTTGCTTTTTCGTTAAGAAGATGTTAGCCATCAACTGATTTATTATCATAGCAAAAATATCCGAGCTCTTTCCTTCCAAAACCTTGGCAACTAACACAGCTTAGAAAGCATTTAATAGAATGTATAATATAGAAAAAAATTATGGTTGCCTGTAAAGTCCGTTTTATGGGCGAAGAGTTTACGTGACAACGTCTTTTTCTCGGTAGAATATTTATTGATATGAATATTATTAAATTGCACAATAGGAACAAGGAATTGAATGAAAATAAGAATTGCACAAATTTTAACTATAGAAATATATTTTGTTTACTAAAACATTGTACATAATTTGAAATTAATTAAAATTTGTTATTGCAAATGGTAAAGTTGAATAAAACATTTACTAAAATTGGAATTTGAAATTCTTGCTATACACAGTTAAATTCTAACTCCGCGCGTGGTGATTGGTCGGTTTAGTTCGTTTGTTTGGTCGCACTGTTATGACAGGTTAGAGGTTATAATTTGTTATTTTAAATGTTTGACTAGCAATACGCGCTGTTTCTTCTCAATCGACTGAATTACGATTGATTGCAGAGTGATTTAAACTAATAATTTACTTAACACTATCAACATTTGTCAATAGTATGACATAACCTATAAACTCAGTTTCTCAACTTTTGTGTCAATCTAACAATTAAATCAATCAATCATAGTTTACGATAATGAAATATCAGTGTACAATTATTTACCTTTATTGTTGTAGTTGTTGTAAATGACGAATCTAAGCACTCCACATTTTCACGAATAAACATAGTTATCTGCTTTATCCCGTGCGGCGGACCCACAGTTATCTGCTTTATCCCGTGCGGATCCCGTGCGGCGGACCCAATGGACGGGCATCGTAACGTTACCGGGCGTTACACTTTTTCATGAGTGACTCCGAGCCGCAACCTAATTTAAGACGTTGTCACGTCAAAACTAAATATAATCAAGATGACTGGTGACTTAGCTAAAGTTTTTGGTTTAAGTTATAGAAAGTGTTTAAGTTAAGTATGTCGTAGGCAAACAAATTCAATTCAATTGTAACACACGTGTTATCACTCGTATACGAATTTGAATTACGTATTCGTTTTACGTAATTCAAACCAAATAATCGTGTGCGGTTTATGCAGATATTATCTTCATAGTGTGTGACTAGTTCGGCCAAGTCTGGGGTAACAGTGTCGGTGGGTAATGTCAGTTTGGGAGTTATGGCGTGGATGTGGCCCATTCACCAAAGATCGATGTTTCATAGCGCTCTGCAGGTCTCCGATCGCACATCAAACCTCTCTATAGCTTTCATGTATTGGTATTCTATCCATATATCTTACATGCTATCTCTATAAGATCGTTTAACTCACTTACGTCCATACTCCGAAGTTTATCTAAACAGAAAATACATACTGGGGAGGTAAGGTTTAGCTGACATTGATATAGGCTACAACGATTTAAAGTTGTTGATATCTTCTAAATTTACGAAAGTATACCCACATATTTATTGGTGGTAATAGGTAAAGGTCGGGAATATGAGCATTATTTATTAGCCCTTATCTAATGGAATAATAATTAAGCAGAAGAAATATTATCATGCCAGGTAATGTTAACGTGGTACGAATACGCTACACCACGTGTCGTGGAAGCGGCTTCACTAATGATGTATGAAAAAAGTTTAGTCTGTAGCTGATTCATTCTAGTTGTCCCATGAACACATTGACAGGCAGACTTCATGAAGGAAAGAACAACCCTTCAACAAGATACATGTACATTTTATGGTCATTAATTTGGTTTCCGCGCTAGTGTTTATTTTTGGTGAGCTGCGGAGGGTACTATAATCCAAGGTCCAGCTGACATCCAATGTTCTTACAAACTTTTTAACATTGATCTTCCATTGCGTTATATGCTTTACTATATAAATAAGCTACATGAGTCATGTCACAAGTCAAATTCTCGTAAGATTCTTCTCAGATAATTTATATATGGTTCTACTCTGTTATTTTCAGGTTGCCATCATGTTCATTGTTAACACCGATGTAAAATTTCGACCAATTCTCTTAGAATGGCATACACCATTAGCGAACTCACTGTTGTCTATAAATAAATTAATCTTCGTCAATAAAAAACAAAGTCCATAGGTCAGTTCGCTTTCAACAGACAGAAATAAATAATTTCCAGCCGCGTGGTAGACAGGTTTTACTAACTCTTAACCAATAATTGAAAGATATCATCTTTAGATTTTATACAATTAAAGTGCAATGCAGTAAAGTTATATTACCTTTAAATATGACCTGTAAAATTGGAAACGCAATATAACGACTCTGTTATTGCCTAATAACTAAAATAAATCTAGATAACTTCAGCTAAAAAGTTTATAGTAATATTGTGAAACTTAGTATTTTATAACGAATTTTACATTTAATTAGTAGTAAAATACATTTTTATAGCAAACACCATACCATGCTAACATTTCTTCATCCGTACCATAATGAGCTCCCAGTTAGACATATATTTTTTAGAAATATGCTGCATTTACTCATCGTCATTGCTTCCCCCCATCATTTCGGAAGTCTTATGCGGTGTCCTAGTCATTTTCCTAAGTATCTTTTATTTTTTAATGCGTTTGACACATAACAGCAATTCAAACGAGTTGTAATCTGTTAATAAATTAAACTCCTACCTGTGAAGGCAAGGGTTCTAACACCACTTCTATGTCCCAGTATGGTAGTCATATCTGACACTAGTCGCGTGCGAAAGAATGTCTTGGCATTGGTCAAGACACATTTAGGCACACAGTATAACGTTGTTTCCTAAATGTGGAGGCTTGACAGAATCATCACTGCAACCCTTTGAAGGCTATCCTGCAGGACTCTGAGTTAAACTTTAGCAATGATTCGGGTCGTTTATTTTTGAAATTGAAACTCTCTATGACCCGTAAGTGAGGTTGTGAGAAAAAAACTATAATCCTCGTACTCCATTATCAGAACTTGTCTTAGGCAGTATTTAACTAGGAAATTTAAAAGGTAAGTTATTGAGTTTCAAAAACTGTAAATGGAGTGACAATTCCATTTGATATCATTACGAAGGCAAGTGACTTTCAAGTATTGTGTACGCAAACGTAAAATTTTATTCACACAAGAACTCCGTGAATACACAATATAAATATTTCAGCTATACTGTTTAATAATAGAGTTATTTTTGAATATTTTTATACGTATCTTGAATGTGTCGTTTTATATTGCACTGAATATGTAGACGTTTAAGTCAATTCTAGTTCATGAAAACAACTTAAAAGAATTTTAAATAAGATTTAACATAATAAAATGTCTGTCTCAAGATGTAGTCGCTTTCGAACAAGATCAGTGATTGCAAATTATATGAAATTATTTAGCTACACTTATGGTTGTTTTTTATTTTTTATTTAAGCCTAGTAGAACAAATACATCGCCATAAATCCCACAGTGTTTTCCTCAATTTAAATTACAATCGCGGATTTAAAACACAGAAAAATGTGCTGAAATAATATTTATAATTTTAGTCTTTTACTTGAAACTGCAGATTACATAAACAAAACTTTCATGTAAAATTATCAATTTATAGGTCTCATTTCAGCTATAAACTTACTTATGTAACTGAGACCAATAATTCTTGAGAATGAATGGGAACAAGTAAGAAGAAAATATGC
Organism: Homalodisca vitripennis; assembly: GCF_021130785.1. NCBI lineage: Eukaryota > Metazoa > Arthropoda > Insecta > Hemiptera > Cicadellidae > Homalodisca > Homalodisca vitripennis. Next base: position 197,331,558 of record NC_060207.1, read on the forward strand.
GTTGATATAAAATAATCCCATTATTTCCAACCACAGTAAAAAACAAACATTTTTCATTTATTCAGAAGAATTTTGTATTGGTATGCATACGAATGGTTAGATAACCACTGAAGTCGACTTTGCCCAATGTATGTTTTACTCTAAATCCTGATACAAGTTTTCAACAAATTATCACAATATATACTTAAAACTGAAGATTAAATTATAACTGAAGGTGACATAAATAAAACATTAAAAATTAAATTCAAACTGCTTCAAACAGTTTAAATGGATGGAAATGGAAATTTTATTCACGTCTCTGTTTTATTTTTTTAAATATTCAAGAAATTAATAATTGTAATGATAAGAACTTCATGGGCTTAGTAAAAGTTCAAAGTATAATGTTTTAAAGTACGCCAGGCAATAAAATGTGAATATTGAATTAAAGCATAAACTCTTCATATTCCGTTTGCTCTTACGACATCTCGTCCACCATTGTAACTCGTCGTAAACATACATTTACATTCATTTCTCATATTCCAGAGTAGATACTGCGCAAAGGATTCATAGTTAGCTTTATTCTTGTTTGATGACGCATTTAACATTTTGTACCATTTTATTACATTTATAATGAATGTAAAAATTAAATGCAGTTCATAATTTCAAGGTGTAGTGTGTTTAAAATATTTAGATGTATAAACCTAGGTTAAAAATATTCCTTCTGGCTCAGTGTGAAGAATTATTAAGTACCTGATATTTTACTTTTCATGATATAACTTTTTACTCCATTACAAAAATATCATAATTAAAAATCTTATATGATTGCACTTAATTTTTTAAAATTTGTTTCATTCGTCTCAACTTATAGTTCATTTCGTTGCCATCATAGCTACTCAAAAGACCAATGTAAAAATATCTGTTAGCGCTCAGCCAAATCGTATTGATTGACTTGCACCATCATCGAACTCAGTGTTCCTTACAAAGAAATGAGACTCTATATGCAGTATAAAGTCTATAGTTCACTTCATTTTTAGGATATCATTTAGAAAGGGAGTCAAATAGAAAGACAGACATTAACGCTAAGCTAATACAAGATGTATTATCATCAAATTCATACATAAATTATGGCATACAAAATTGAATTATGCAAGTGCCTGAATGAAATTTCAGATGCCGCTTCGTTATATTTCTTATGAAAGCAGAAGAAAATATCCAGATAGGCCAGCTTCACCGTTAACGAGACCCATTGAAATTGAGGAATTACGTGACTGGCTCATTAAATCTTCAGCTTGCTGCGTAACATTGGACGACTTCCAACTGCTTGAGTTATTTAACAATCATGTAATCTGTAAATAGTGTATTTAATTTAAATATATTCGATATATAGGTATAAATAAAACGTAATTATTTCATTAAAATGTAATGAAATTAAATATACGTATATAAATATACATCAATAACAATATGATAGTAGTACTTTCAATTCATTACACTAAATATTTCACTCTTAACATTTAAAACTTAGTACATGCTGTGTATCTGATTCCGTATAGTATCATCTTTATTTTAGGGCGGCAAAAATAAAAAGGCCTGGCTCAGATAACCAAAACCGAATAGGATAAAACAGCCAAGATTTAAAGCTTTATATTAATAAATAGCTTTAAAACACTATTAAAACATGATTAATTCCCATGCTTTGTTATCTGAGGCTCAATATTTTAATCCTCAATTTTTTGGCTTTATTGTTTTCTTAACAATCGAGTTTACTTAGGCATAAAAAGAGCATATAAAGCATTACAACCGATATGTGATTTAAAGGTTACATGCATCGTATCTATAATAATTATTAAGTAAATAAAAGGCCACAATAAATCTGGGCTGATACACGTAAATAACTATAAAAATTTTTTAAGTACAACTAACCAACAATGTGACAAACTATGATAATATTATGAACAGTTAATAAATACACAAATATAAACGCTTGTTTAGCATAATAGGAATAAATAAATACTTAAGTCAAATTATAAGTCTTATAAACTAAGGATCCTGCTTTTGATCTTACAGTACTGAACCTCAACCGTCACAAGCTGGACATATAGGTCCCGGCTCCTCTGGATTTCCGTGGAATAACGCCGGTAAAAGAGAGCAGCGTCGTATTGCCGTGAGACATCCATGAGCCAAAGATCTTCCAGTAGGCTCTCACACACTAACAAAGGCATGCAAAGTCAATATGAAGCCGCCGACGCGTAGAAACGGAGCAAGTGGGGCATAGGTGGCGTGTTTATTCCTGATCTCGACTTTGGAGCGGCAACCGCCCTCATAGGGCATGGTGACATCGACGAATTGGATGGTTTTACATTCATCGTCGATGACTACTCCGTCCGGTCCTCGCGGATGACCACCAGTGGGTCCAGAGGAACACGCCGGTTCCAGAGCACCTCAGACTCTGGAGATGGGCAGCGATGACGAGATCAAGTACCACGTAGATACCATGGTGCCCTGTCAATGAACCTCCAGCCAACGAATCCCGTATGGCGCCTTTTGCATAGGAAGTGGTTGGTGGAGGGGCAAATTTCTTGGTAAAGACGGACCGGAATTGGAGTTCCAAAGAGAATCTTCAGATGGAGGGCAACATTGACCATATGGTTATTCGTGTCTCCTTTAAGTAATACATGATAAACATTACTTCGACTCTCTCTACAGTGATCTGACCGGCGAGGACAGCCAGTCCCTCCGGTGACAGGCGCGCAATCTTAGGGTTTGGTTAAGTCAAAAGCAGGAAGCCATGATTTATAGCCTAGATATATACTGTAATGGGACAAGCAGGCCCCAGAAAATAAAGGCGGGCTCAAATTCGAGACTTGCAATAGTGGCCACCTCGGTTTAGTCCATCTTCATATTTTCAAGCAGCGATATTTCTACATATCTTCAAAATCAGAGACGCCAATACTAAAATTTAGCTCTGTTTCGTTTATACATTAGCTTCCAGTGTAATATAGATCAAGATGTGATCTCAATGTCTTATCAGGTACGTTTGAGTAACTGGGAATACTATATGCTATGTATTGAATACATTTAAAACGTATTTATTTCAAACCGACACATATATAAGACATTCAGATACCCCTCCTCATCTATAATACACTCGATGCTACTGATTAATATATATTACTCAACGTAATAACGTTGTAGCAGTTTAAGTTTCCTCTATAACAAGAAAGGTAGCCGAAGAGAATATTAGGAATCGACTGAGATAAAATGGGGTTGAAGAATTGCATTTACAGCCCTTATAATGTTGTTCTATACATGATTCAGTTAGGTCAAGGTCAGCGATGGTGGTATCATCAGGGTAATCTGCATTTGGGGGATCCAATAAGGCCATCTTCTCCCGAAATAAATTGAACCGATTCAGACCCCATGGTTATCAGTTCACGTGTTCTATTAACCTACTGCACTCATAGTGGGATCACTCTTGAGATTAAATTGCTACAGCCAGTTTACTACACAGTTCATTACTGTCTAAAAAGGTTTTAAGAATTATTCAGCGGAAAGTATGGTTCAACCATTAGTATTTACCCAGCAATGTAATCACGCAGTAAACGCAAACTTCTTATTACGAGAGAAGACTTGAAAAGAGGTACAGTAACGGGAGACGTTTATGCGGTAATGAGTTTGTATTCAGCCTGGCAACACTTAACCACTCCATTACATCGTTTGCTTCGCTGTCACTATCGTTAATCTCACTGAGAAATATCAACCCCCTTCACTTGAAAATAGGTACACTCTTTCATTTCATAAAGTCTATCAAACGCAACATTTCCATCTCTTAATAATGTTCATCGCGGAAATAATGTACCATTGAATGTTTTAAGGTGAAATGAACATAGAATATAATATTTCCTTTCTACTATAAAGTCATGTATTATTGAACACAAAATATATTTCATTAAGACAGTCACAATTACCTCCACATATATATATATATATAATATATATATATATATATATATATATATATATATATATATATATATACTATTTCACTTATTGAAATGATAAACGAAGATTACAAGTCTTCTATATATTTCGTGGGATTTAATACCCACATCTTCAGGAAGCATAATATAAATGAAGAAAACAAGAAACAAGAAACACAACAAATATATATATATATATATATATATATATATATATAAGCGCGAGCTTGTGTGTGTGTGTGTGTATTTATATTAAATTTACTACACGTAAAGAACTATCCTCAATACTTTAGAGGAGTGTAAACAAATTTAGTCATGTAGCTTATTATGTGATAAACGTCACAATTTAAGCTACATTTTCTTTTACATTATTTGTTTACAATTATTTTTAAGCATAAGATCCTCATTATTGTAATGTCATAAATATCAGTAAATATCGAAAAGGTTAATAATAAAGATTAACCTTAGTTATTTCTTTCAGTAAACATATGTCTCTATATGAATACGAATAAGTTTACTTGTCCTTTATTCATAGAATTTTCCGTCAGCATAGTAAATAGACAAAAATAATGTTGAAATGTATTAAACAGTTAAATAATTATTAAAAGTTAATTAAAAACACATCTTTAATTATTACCACAAGAATTTCTAGTTATTAATTGATTGACACGCTATATAGACTTTATTAATATTCAAAATCATTGAAAACTGTCTAATTTTCAAGTGAAAACCTTTATTTAATATGATTGTGGAAAATTGTGTGTTTTTCTTTTTAATTATTTATATGGATCGTATATTGATTAATCCCACATTTTCTTGTATCTTAACTATGCAAATAGTAAATATATACAGTAGAAATTATCACTGTAAAATATTCATTTATTACATGTAAATTATCATAGGCACATGGAATATATTCCAGTTTATTACCTTAAAGCATAAACGTGGTGTATTCCTTTATGACTACAAGTTTATAAACTTAATTGTTGCTCATCATAAAATTATTTAAAACTTACTCTTATATTCCATATTAATAGCGAAAACATGTTTTAGTAAATATCATTATGTCTCCTTTGTTGACACTATTTTAAATATGTGAGAAAATATTTAATAATTCACGTATATTTCCGTCAAAGCAAGTAATTTTTGTGATTCAACCTTTATTCTAACTATACTATAGGCAAGGAATATTGATTACTGAAGATCACTTATTGATTCAAAGATTTTTCTATTGGCTTGTTCGTGTTAACATAGTGTACACTTCACAATTTAAACAATACTACCTGATAAAGCTGGGTATTATTATGTATGACACGTGTAGAGTCTATAGTGTATGTCACCCACGCGCGCTTTGGATAGTAATCCTACTGAATCTGCACCCTACATTGTTGTTGAGATTTGATGCATTCTCGTGACATTGAAAAACAAATGTACGTGAAAAAGTTTTCAGCTTATAATAATAAGAATTTTAATATACCCAATGACATTGTGTATAGTTTTTATGAAAGAGTAAATAAACTATAATTAGTTTCTTCCTCTTCACAAGCTGGTTTAGAACCACGCAATTTGGTGCTTAAAATTCCTATATAACAATGTACAGGGTGTCCACAAACTAGTCTATCAAATTTCATAATTAGATTTTTCAGGTAAAAATAAATAAATGATAATGGCGTGTAAAGTATAGTCCTATATTGCTTACTTTATATATATATATATATATATATATATATATATATATATATATATATATATATATATATATATATATATATATATATATATAGCAGACCACACCAGCTGGTCATCAATCAGCAGTTAACAACATTACTATCTTGATTAGTGTATTATATGGAGTATGGTGATCAACAATAACTTTACTATTCCTTTGTCATTTTCATAACGAAATAAGCCCATACGAATGTAATCCACATTTCACTATTCTGATAATTCTATTCATAATATATCCCATTTTGTGTTATAAAAGTTGATACGTTGAAACCATATTGATACGTGATATCACATTTTCTAAAACATTTTAAAAGCAACTCGTTATTGAAATAAATATTCTTCAAATTTGAATTAATTTCTATATTCAGTTAAAATATGTAATTAGTTTCTTAAAAGAGACAAACATACATACATAGTTAAACTACACAACAGAGGACTATTTATGTGACATTTCTAGTTTTGACCGGTAAAATCAATAGTTGAAGTTTGATAGAGTTATTTGTCACATGATGTATGTTATATGCATATAAAGTACTAAAAATTGACTTGTTAAAAAGTATAAAGATTAATCAACAAACAGTTTCTTAAATACTTGTAGTGAATGACCATCCCAAATGTATGCATTACAAATGTAAGTCAGTTGAAAAATCTTCTGCAGATAGCATGTAAGATATATGGATGGAATACCAATACATGAAAGCTATAGAGAGAGGTTTGATGTGCGAGCGGAGACCTGCAGAGCGCTATGAAACATCGATCTTTGGTGAATGGGCCACATCCACGCCATAACTCCAAAACTGACATTACCCACCGACACTGTTATAGACTTGGCCGAACTAGTCACTCACTATGAAGATAATATCTGCATAGAGTTCACTCTGTTATTTGATATACTAGACATACTCAGGACGATATTTTACCATATGAAATACGGTGTTTATAACAGTAAAAATGCAGTTAAGATGATATTAACAAAATATTTTTGAAATGCTAATTAAACCATCACAAAAAGTAAGTCTCACTCATTACGCTCCAATGCATTTTTCCAACCTACAGTTAATCCCTTCCGAGCCAATTTTTTATTGTCATCGTGACACGTGAATTTAGATAATCATGAAATAGTAAGATAATAAATATATTTCTTTTGCATTAAGGAAGATAAAAATGAATACCTAAATTGGTCTGCAGTTATGCGTTATGTTTAAATACTAAATTGACGTAATTCTTGGAAATTGCTTTGACACGAAAATTCTTCACGAACCTTCGAATGGTAGTGTTTTATCCAAAAAATTTAATTTGCATTACGAAGAATTAGCTGGCATACAATGTATGTAAATATTATCTGTAGTAATCAAAAGTTTCTGAGCAAAAATAATCTTAATAGAGTTTGGAATCATACTCTAATAACTGATGAAGTTAATAATTGCTTTTGAATAGTGATATAGATGTTTTCGTTACTACCTCTATTTTATTTTACAATTTGTAATAAAAATGTTTAAAATATATTTGTTTTCAATATTTTTAGTACTTCTGAATGATACTAATTTTTAAATAACTTTAAAAACCCTTATTTTATGTAATAAGTTTGTGTACCTGTAATAAAAAGAGTTCTATTTGAAAGAGCTCTGGACACCTATGAAATATACATGAATAATAAGCGGATGGTCATTTTAGGTTTATAGCTTTTTCCCATTGGTTAAATTTGGAAAAGAAGAAACATCACGTAAAAAAAAATTATGGTTGCCTGTAAAGTCGGTTTTACGGGCGAAGATTTTACGTGACAACGTCTTTTTCTCGGTAGAATATTTATTGATATGAATATTAATAAATTGCACAATAGGAACAAGGAATTGAATGAAAATAAGAATTGCACAAATTTTAACTATAGAAATATATTTTGTTTACTAAACATTGTACATAATTTGAAATTAATTAAAATTTGTTATTGTAAATGGTAAAGTTGAATAAAACATTTACTAAAATTGGAATTTGAAATTCTTGCTAAACACAGTTAAATTCTAACTCCGCGCGTGGTGATTGGTCGGTTTAGTTCGTTTGTTTGGTCGCACTGTTATGACAGGTTAGAGGTTATAATTTGTTATTTTAGATGTTTGACTAGCAATACGCGCTGTTTCTTCTCAATCGACTGAATTACGATTGATTGCAGAGTGATTTAAACTAATAATTTACTTAACACTATCAACATTTGTCAATAGTATGACATAACCTATAAACTCAGTTTCTCAACTTTTGTGTCAATCTAACAATTAATCAATCAATCATAGTTTACGATAATGAAATATCAGTGTACAATTATTTACCTTTATTGTTGTAGTTGTTGTAAATGACGAATCTAAGCACTCCACATTTTCACGAATAAACATAGTTATCTGCTTTATCCCGTGCGGCGGACCCACAGTTATCTGCTTTATCCCTTGCGGATCCCGTACGGCGGACCCACTGGACGGGCATCGTAACGTTACAGGGCGTTACACTTTTGAGTGACTCCGAGCCGCAACCTAATTTAAAACGTTGTCACGTCAATAAAATATATGAAATGGTCGGAATAATCATTTCTGAAGTCTTATTAAAAAATTTATAAACCTTTCAGAAGCTTTTAGTCTAAATGTGTTCAATTTACATGTAAATACACAAACGATTTCATATTTACCTTGCGTGGTTAATTTAATTAATGTAGTTATTGCAATTACTTAATTTAAGAGCACTAGTAAATGAATAAACATTTTCCAATATTAGTTTTATTTTTGCAAGGCAATTCAGAATCAATGATTTTATCGTCAGGCAACTTCACAAAAGGCACATTCTCATAGCAATCGTAAATACCCTTGTAAAAACGTTCGCCAACGCTCAGCCAAAATTCATAGTGTGACATGCATCTTAATATAACCTTAATATAACTCGATAATTCATTTCAAAATTTAAAGTCTATAAGTCTGTTAGTTTTCGAGATACCGGGCTCACAGACAGACATATATGAATCAACGCTGAGCTCGTGTACAAAATTTAAGATTAACTAATGTACTCGTTTATAAAAATTTTAACGTAATGAGAAATTTAATTATTACAGTATTTGTATGAAAATTAAGGTTCTGGTTATATTTTTTATAATGCAGTAGAAAGTATATAGATAGGCCAGCTTCAGCCTTAACGAGACCCATTGAAATTGAGGAAGTACGTGACCGGCTCATTAAATCTTGAAATCGCTGCGTTACATTGGAAGACTTCCAGCCTTTCGAGTTATTTCACTATCATTTGTTTAACGATAGCATGAAGGCATGAAAAAAGCAGTTGCATTATCATAAAATATTATGACAAAAAATTATATTAATATGCAAATACGTAATACCAATATGACACCAGTAAATCAACTACAATACAGCATGAAAGTCACCTCAATAGTGCACGTAGGACAAATAGATACAATATTTTATTTCATAAGTATCGGATAGTTCTCGCTGAAACCTCTAAGACATCCAGCATTAAAGGCTAAATGTAACGTAAAACCTCAACTCTATGTGACGAGCAGTTTTTCCGTGGTTAGTGTTGAGGGACCTAATATTGCACTTTATAAACACAGGATCTACTGGGTATGTTAATAATACCATTTACTTCTGCAGAATTAAAACAGTTCGAACTATACTTTGTACTTACGTCGTGTTAGTGCTATTACAAAAATTCATTTTTGTAATACATTTGAGATACTATTAAGTAAACTCAAGGTGGTTTATAAAAAAATAGTACTAGCTTTAAATTGACGTGCGCACTTTATATTTATATATATGAGGACCTACCCCAAATGTGTTACTGGTTTTATAACGTGCAAGTTGAATGTATATTTCCACTAATTTTCTCTAGAATTGGCATTGTTTCCTATTGAAATAAGGACGAGCACTAAGGACAAGCGTAGCTTTGTTTATGTGTAATATAATTTAATTACTAAATACAGTTTTATTTTAGGGGTTTCAGCTTTTTAACATTACTGACATCAAAGCCAATTACTCTTCTTCTGTATTTGTTCACAATATTTCGCGAACATCTGGAACTATAAATTTGACATGATGTATGAAGGTTTAATTATGCATACAGAAACATCGAGTTCTTTGATGGTGCATATCCGTCTAGGGATTTGGCTTAGAGGTAACAAAACCTATATCCCCGGGGATATCTCGACAATGAATTAAGCAATAGAATCTAAATTACTCAAACTTCCCATTTCTCTTTAAGTCCGTCTATCCATGTTGTTCAAGATGTGTTAAAAACGAATTATAAGCTTGAAATTTTACAATTAACCGATTTCTACGTAAACAGCATCGAGCCTGTCGGAAATATATATTTTTTATACTAAAACGAATTAATTTGTTTTTTATAAGCTACGTCGATTTAATATTGTTTCATGTCACTCCATTGGATTTGTGGCCTGGGAACATTTTTATTTGTTTTTGGGCAACCTTGAAGGCAAAGAGAATCATATAAGAAATAAATTTATAAACTCAGAGCGTAATCACATGATATTTTAACAACAGACGAAATATGTAGCATAATGAAAAGAGCGGTACACTTGAAAATTGCATTTAACCTCAGTAACATGTTATGAACCACGTGGCGTACTTGTGGCATTGCATTTAAAAGTGTATTTTAAATAATTATATCTTGATTGCCACCAGCTACGATTGCTACTTTGTTATTTCGTAAGGATGGAAGCTATGACGGAGGTACATTAATTCAGTATATGGCCACTCAATTTAAATTAATTTATTAAGAACTTTCAGGTTAAACTGCGTGAGAGTTTGATTACTTCATGTTCCTCCAACATGACATATATTAAATGGAAGTTAGAATTCGCAAGTAATATAAAATTCTGTACTCAGAGGGTACAGAAGAAGTCATCTACTGTTATATCTTCGCAGATAGTGTTATCTTCCCGTGTGCTCTGAATGAGATAACATTGTTACAAGCGCTTGCGTAATGACAAAGACAAAGTTTGTTTACTGTCGTAAAAGTTTCAACACAAAATTTCAAAATATCCATTGTGCAATACTATTTACGCAGCAACTTAATCACGCAGTAAATTTCTCCCTGTCACAAGGAAAGAAATCTGTGAGAGAGGTACAGTAACGGAAGACGTTTGAGGCGGTAATGAGTTTGTATTCAGCCTGGTAACACTTAACCACTCCATTACATCGTTTGCTCCCCTGTCACCATCGTTAATCTCATTGAGAAATACCAACCTCATTCACTTGGAAATAGGTACACTCTTCCATTCTGTAATTCCTATTACACTCAACATATCCTTCTTTAAATGCTCTTCACTAATGGAACTAATTTAGCTCCTAATGTTTACGAAATGTAATTAATTTCATCGGTTACCCGTGGTCTTGCACCTAATTTATTACTGAGAAACAAGGACAATTGAAACGAGGACAATTACCATTGAAGGCCGTCTATATTGAAGGATACTATAGACTCAATTTCAGTTAGTCTATTAGTCTATCACGACGGATATATAGCCTGTAATAAATTTAACACAAATTTAGAAATACGTTATGAATATATTTTGTTTTACTGTTTTATCACTTTGGTAAATTGTTTGAGAAAAATTTAATTTTTCCAATATAATTGTAAATATGACGGCATATCATAGAAACCCAGATTATTCTGAAACTTACTACTAATATTCCCACAAAAAGTGGCAATTGGATAGATATATTAACTTGCAAATGACTACTTGATTTCATAAAATATGTGTTTAAAATTTTAATTGACAATAATGTAACGATTATAATCTCTTTAATAATGTTTTGGTCATGCTGATAATAAAATACTACTTGCAATCTTTTAGCAAAATTTTGAATTTCAATATAACACTGTTATATTTCATAAGTTGGTTATGTAATATAGTTAATCATATTACTGAATTTTGCTACATATGTAGGGCAATCAAAATTCTCTTTAAACAATATCACAATTTTAAACCCGCTATTACAGTAACTTTTATGTAAATGTTATAAAATTTCCTTTCTACAATACACATTTATCTTTTACAATACTAAAACAATATTTTTTATTGTAAGTTAACACTGTCTATGATGTTTTCAATAATTGACTTTACATATAATATTAGATTATCTATAAAAATTTGGTTCAAAATTTTTCCATACATATCGTATTACTTTTATTGATAGACTTGCATCTTCAAAAGAAAACTAAAATTACTTGCTAAATATGTTAATGGTGTTTAGGAATCTTTGTTTTAGTTTAAAATTAGTTTTTTATGTTACAAAATCATCTGCGACTATTATTTATTACTTTTTATTGTTTGTTCTCTACTTTTTTAGTACATTTAGATACAGTACAAGGGAAGGAAAGCATTTAGATACATCTGGGAAGGCAAATACAAGACAATCATTACAAAACATTTAAATATCTTATATTTGTCATTCACAAGCATAACATTCATATGTACAATCGTAATAAACACTAACAATATGTAAAATCAGAGTTATTTTATTTACACATTTACATAAATATATTTATAACTCATTTAAGTTTTAAATAAAAACACTCGATTCGCTGTGTGAATCACCAAATTTATTTATGTATAAATGTTTATCTATGTACAATGTTACGTGAAAACTAAATGTTATATAACATAACCGTTGGTTTTGAAGTACATTTAAGCTTTTTTCATATTTAATAACAAATATTAATACAGATAGTGTATAAAACAGTATCCTTCTCATAAGTTTAAGATTCTGAAAAGAAAATATAATAAGGCAAGCTTATGTCGTTCTTTGTTAAAGCCTATGTAATTTTGGGTGACTAAACATATAAAGTATAAGAAGTCATACATACTTAGTTTGAAATAAATTTAACTATACGTTTGTTACAAAATACATGTAAAACACTAAAGGCACATCTACAATGATATAAACAGTTAGAAAGAAAAATTATTCCTAGGTAGGAAAAAGTTCAATATTGTCGTAATAACCTTAAATAAATAGTTTTATAAAATAGCAAAGAGTAAAAGATACCACCATAATTTTAAGATTTATTTATAGAATATGGAGTGGTTTATCCATAAAAATCCAGTTGATTGATTGAGAAACTAAACAAAATATACGAATCTAATAATAACACTAATTTCGTAGTTTTTTATGAAAATACATATTTTTTATAATACTGTATCCAAGCATAGTGTAAAGCACTAAACAGAGTAACACACTGTAAAAACTTTTTTTTATTAGCACAGGAGCATAGTGGTCCAAGACTTTTACTTAACGTTGTATTCTGGAGCTGTGTTAATTACAAAATTGTAGTGTAAGTAGTTCGTAATAAACGGTAATGATTATATATCTAACATTTTAATAATATTTGTAGCACACATATAATAACTTTCAATATTGCAATTTTAATGTAATGTTATGAAATATCAGAAATAAAAGATTTATGCCAGTGACTAAAGAACTTATTCAAGATATACACAAATATTGCCTCTGTACCAAATTAAGTCTGAATGTATTAAGAGCTAGGGTAGATCGCGTTCACAAATACTCACGTAATTTTGTGTATTATTTGTGATTTTACATGCCCACTATCCGCATATCTTTCAAGATATTAAAAAAAAACACAATAACAAACTTTATTAAATGATTTTGGACTTCTAGGATCACTATTTTTTGTTATAATACACATTAATTGATAGATAAACCATTTATTTTCCAAATTTTGAATGACTACCATCTTGAATTCTTAAGATATATAGAAAAAAGAAACAATAAAAGGGGTTTACGTAAAAAAATTGTTTTGTGTCAATATTGGGAAATAGTCCAGTACATCTTTTGAATTGAATGCGAATGGCCACAACCTTAAATTTTTGAATGGTATGAAGACATACTAAGGAATTTATCTAAGTTTTTGCATTGAATTATGACGATTAAATTAAAACATTGTGGCAGATATTGTGTTTAAAAGCTCGCATTTTATCGCATAACATAAATGCATATACATTTTCTGATTACGTGGTTTGGATCCTGGGGATTACGAACGGAGAAAATACAAAAAACCAGGAAAATTCCGTCATAAGGGTGTTTACAATGGGCATATTTCTATGTAATCTCCCTAAAACTGTATTTCACAGTAATCCCAGAAACATTCTGATAAGAAGGATGTCTAAATGCTGATAATCCGGCATTATGTGTTTTTGCACCGCTCATTAGGTGCTTAATAAATAAAGGTCGAAATATTTTCTTTACACAGTACCCATATATTTGCCTGATTGAGAAAATTAAAAGCAAGTTATAATTTTCTTTATAATAAAAGTTATGATAGCCAATGAAAACTTATTTATAACCTGGCCATATTTATATTTAAAACAGAAATGTGTAATAAATTTAAAATTGTATTTTATTTAGTCTAAATCAATGAAATGATAATACGAATATATCTCTTCATGGTCCTAATGTATTTTACCTCATAGATTATTTTAATACTATGAACAGATCTTCTTTATGACCTTATACTTCTCTGAGAATCTTACTTTCGAATATAAAACATGATAAAAATTTTCTATTTAAAATCTATATTTTGTTTCATTCGCGAGAAACATTGTGGCTGTAAGTATACCAGGGTGTATTGAGAAGTGAAACAGTTCAATACTGCCCTAGGTTGTACTGGGAAAGATAATAGTCCATAATGAATGGCCACCACCTGCTGCTATGTAACATCTTGCAACAAGTCTTTGTCTTATTGTTATATTGTGAAAATAGAATGTTACTTTCTATCACTATATTCCCGTTTATGCAATATGTAAGCAATCTTGTCAAACTACTATTTTTGTTGACAAACAATAATATTTCTGACGATGTGAAGGCGATAGAATATAGTTTTTGGCAAATTAACTTATTAATTGTTTAATATATTTAGAAACGTAATTAATGTGAGGAAACTGAACAGCCATTTTGGCACTTTGAGTGTTTAATATATTTCTCTTTAAGTAAATTAAGTAAGAAACTCATTTTACAACGTTATTATCAATGTTAGGAAACGGGACGGGCATTTAAACAATTTTGTATCTTAATTATATCCCTTTCAGTAAATTAAGTGGTAAGCACAATTCATATTTGTAATATCAATTCCTTCTACAAGTTGTATTTATGTAAACAGTATTACTGCGTAACCATTTATTGTGAATGAAACGTAAAAGCACAAACGTCCTTTTAGGTGATGTAACAAATATAAGATAGAGATAACTTTATTTCATGGAATATTCAGCATAAAAGAGTTTTGCTCCAATCAACTTACACTTAAACACAGCTCCATTATCTCTGATACCAGATAAATTATAAAATAGTTGATAGCTAATTATCATAAGTTTCCATTCACACCAAATAACAGTTAATTTAACTAACAGATGGCTGTGATGTAAAACATTGAAATTAAGAAAATGTATGTTTCGAACTTATCTGGTATCAAGGATATATAAAGTGATAGATCCAGCGTTTCTAGACAAGTATTCCGGTTCATACGCAGCTCTCTGGGCCAGGAATGGTATTAGACAATATGTGCTCTTTGGCTCTGAGTGTGCCATTCATGTTCATGTTGACCCCGAGAGGCGGTAGGGGTGGGGGCGGTGGAGAGCTATGCGTGAACCCTATCGTTGTCGGCCTCATAGGCACGGACGTGGACCCAGCCGAGCGAAGCGAACATGTGGGGCTGGTGCATGGAGACATCTGTAATAAAACAAACTATAGCGTTACCTTGAATAGGACGTGAATTTTGTAATTCCTATTCCACTAGAAAAGTGAAGTAAAATCTACACGTTAATGAATATATGTACTCACAAAAGTGGCCATAACTCCAGGCCCATTGTATGATAATGAGGGAACGTCTCTCTCCAGGGGTTCATCAGATACTGAAACAGTATCGAAATAATTACTATAAACTTATGATTAATGTAGGTACAGATTTTTATTTAAATCATTGCCAAAAGTTGAAATATAAACAGGCGCTGGAAGGAATAAAAAAAGGAGTGTATACTAATTAAAGTACGCTAGTACCTGAAACATTATTATTTTATTTAATATATAATAAACATTGAATCACATAAGGTACTTGCTCCGCCGGGAATTTATTTAATTAATGTAAATAAAAGTCGTTTGACAAGTATTTGGTCTTCCGATCATATGTAAGTTTGGTTATTTAAACGCATATATGACAGATACGGCTAATTCAAAATAATAGAATCGTAAAAAGTAAGGGCTCTGTGGTGTAATGGTAGCACATTCACCCGGCAAGTGAGAGATCCAGGTTCGAGTCCCGGCGGAGCAAGTACTTTTTATGATTTAATATTTCTGAAATTAAATTCGGCTTTTGCCATCTATACAAATTTAATTAATGTATATATATATATATATATATATATATATATATATATATATATATATATATATATGTATATATATTTGTATGTGTGTGTGTTAATTAATAATTATTATTTATTAAAAGATTATTTATTGTCTCTATATTTACAAACATAGTTTGTTGGTGAAATAATATCAAATTGAAGTTTGAACGAATAATAGGCGTCCTCGCTGTTCAATATCATTAAATTTTATTTATGTAGGCACATTTAGTGCATGTAAACCTTTTTTTGTATTAATTACTTTTATAAGTTTATTGTTTTTGTTAATTATGATAAGTCTCAATGACTGGTTAATCCCATTCAAGCTTGCAATGCAGTAATCACAGTACCCCTCTTTGCTCTTTACACGAGTGTAATCACACATCACTCAGCCTTACTTAATTCGTTATTTGTGTTAGAATTATTTGTTTTAAAAATCGCTACCATGTAAAAATATATTTTAAATTTAAATCTGTAACAAAATTAGATTAAAAATTATTATTACTCATTTAATTCGTACCTTAAAAACTATTAAGTTAAATATTAGCCCATATATAGTTATAATTTTTAAATTTTCAATGAATAATTTCCATTGAATGGGAGTGCCGATGGTCGAGCGGTCTAAGTCATTGGACTTTAGGTCCGAGTTAGAGATAGCGCAGGTTCAAAGTCCGTGACCGTTGCATTTTTATCAGTACAATCAACCTCGTACTGTATCGACTTTCCCCTTTATTCTGTTTGGTCCTCGCATAGGCCAGTGGCCCATGAGGACGCACAGAATAAAGCTTAAAAGGGGATCGGCCTCTCATAAAAAAATAAATAAAATGTATGTAGCAAAGTTTTTGTAATGATCATGAGTAATTTTTTTTAAATTTTCGTTCACAGTGATCGTCTTGAGATATCTAAGCTTAGTTGTATAAACACATTTTCATTATAGCGTTTTTACTTAACATGTTTGAATATACAACATATTTTGGCCATTTATGGATGCAAATTTACCTGGTTTGAACTATGATAATTTGTAGAACGTTACACTATTGAGGCTTCCTGTTATTTTAAATATGTGTTTACCGGTAAATAAAATTAAATAATAACTTGGTAAATAATGGAAATGCATTATGGTACATCCTAGAGTGTTACTTTCTTGTAGACGAAATCTTAACCGTCCTAATTCCATGATGATATGATATATTTTTACGATAGCCTTAACTACGCAGCTACTGTAATGGAAACTACTCACTTCTACTGAGAATATCCGGTTGTTTAGTTTCAGGTTTGAGTTGGTAAGCGACGACGTAGCGGTGCTGATCGCCGTGAGTCAGTTCCAGCTGCTTGACACTAGTCTGCAGGTGCTGAGGCGTAGAGTGTCGTCTGCGGAGTGCTATCATCGTTACTATCAGGATAGCGACGAGGACCCCCGCGACCATTCCGCCGACCAGCATCGACAGTCCGTTCATGCTGATAGTACTGCCGCCTCCGACCCATTCTGTCACATACACACATACATTACCACTCTCCTATGGAATGTAAATAGCATCATAATTAAATAGTTACTTACGACTGAAATAGTGAACTATACTACAGGAGAGGAAATGTAATTCACGTGGTACTATTTCTCTGCAGATGAGTAACATTTAACAATTTTGAAACTAGTTCTTTGATATAATATAGCTATGGTAGGAAGAGTTGATTCAGTTTGAACCTTCTAGTTTAGATATCAAAAGTTTCAATAAAAGGAAGGTGAACTGGAGCTAAACTCGACATTCAAATTGATTCGACCCTTCCTATCATAGCTACGTTATGTTTAGAAAACTCGGTTGGTCCACTTTGCTTGAAGATTGTGCCAAACATATCTAGTTACTCAATTGTAAACCTGATGAGACAATGAGACTGTTAATTCATCTATTTATAGGTGTATTTGATGTCGAAACGATGTGAAGGTTCGTTTAGAGCTTCTCCGTCACAAAATTTGTAAGAGACCCTAAGAAATTTTTAACTCATAATTTTTTACAGTTAGACACCAGACGCTTCAAGGAAGGTGAACTCATCATTCAAATAGTTCTTTGAACCTACTAGGTCTTTAAAGTCTGATGAAAACTTGCTTTTTTTAAGTGCTTATGAAAGATTTGATAGTAAATGAATATGTAGTTTCTCAATAATCGGTTCTATTATGTGATTCATATGTGAGTCTTTATTCATTACGATACATCATTTATTACAACATAGAATAAGAAAGTGTTGCCATTTCGGCATTCTAGAGCATACGGGATAACCTTCATTGTCTAAATATCGGATTCTGGACCTCTATGAACCTAATCGAAAAGGATTGATTAAGTGCTTCAAGGTTATTTGATGGGAAAGAAAACATACGTAGGTTTCTATAAAGGCATCTATATGATGCTTAGTTCTCATGAAATTCAACATATAAAATTGATCATACATCATTACTGCCGTATTTTTAACAATTAATAAAGAATACAGCGTACAATAAATTATGGCCATCAAACGAAGGTGTACTGGACCAGCATGAACCTAATCGAAAAGGATTCATTAAGTGCTTCAAGGTTCTTTGATGGGAAAGAAAACATATGTATGTTTCTATAAAGGCATCTATATGATGCCTAGTTCTCATAAAATTCAACATATAAAATTGATAATACAACATTACTGTCGTATTTTTTACAATTAATAAAGAATACAATAAATTATGACCATCAAACGAAGGTGTACGATAACTAACGCTGTATTGTTTACGATATGAGCAGACAGACTGTAAAGTACACACCCTAAAACTCCTACCCACCACTGGGTATATTATAGATTATACCTTCGTTTTACTGGTAGGTTAGTTCCTATTTGAGTATTCGACACATTTAAGGAGTTGATAAAAGTAGGAAATAAAAAAAACTCTAAGATTAGTTGCTTTTTGATTAGTTGGTTTTTAGGTGTTAACGGACATTTGTATGGTGGATATACGAATATAAGGTGAACACAGGTCTAGAGACTGTTATCACTCATGTAAGATGTTTTGTTGTGACCTAAAGAAAACTATACCAGGGGTCAGTTTACAGGGTTGGAGTATCAAAAGGTGAAGATGATCGGGGTATTAAGATTATAGAGGAAAATTAAAAGTTTGTTGTACACCAATGTAGTGGACATAAAAACTAGAGCAGGAGGTAATTTTCATGACAAGGATAAATTAGCCCGAACGTTTAGTAAACCAGATTATGAATCACGTCGCTCCCATCTCCTGCTATTGTAAAATAGCGATATGTTGGGGTTTCACTAAAGGCAAATGAAAACCAAACTAAACTCAAAAGTGTAGGTATCAAATAAATAAACATGGTAAAATTTCATAAGATATTATAACATTTTCGTTTGACTATAAGGATGTTTTTTGTTAATTTATAAAACAAGTAAAACTATGATAGTGAGTTAAGTGTTACTCTAAACGGGTTTTAGTGCAAAGTGACGATTCTTACATTGTGAAATTAATTCCATAAAAAACTTGTCAGCGGAGTGAAATTGTTTGGTAAAATCCTTTGTGATTCCTTTACTAGACTTAGGTAATAAAAGTGTTCACGCAAAATGTTCCAAAACTTTGCTCAAACATCTTGACAGCGTAGGCGTTTTGTGATTCATCTTGGAATATCTCGTGATTGGGTTAGAATACTACCAGACTATTTTTGTATATCATGTTATTTTACACTATGGCTTTTGCCAGGTTTTATGTAAAACCAATTGTTTGGCCATTATCGATCTCAATGTATGGTTAAGCCTATTAATGTTTTGAGCGATTAGTTCATTAGCGGTTACATTACCCAGTCAATACGTGCCAATCTCCAAGCTTCCAATAATGTTTTATTTCAGTCAGAACTTAGGCCTATACGATCCGTAATACATTATTGTATTAAGCCATAGTTTGTTTTGTTATATATTTTTGTGTTGGGATTTTGTACTCTACTTCACGTCTTTAGTTTCAGTTATGAAACGAGTGGTTCGTACGAGACATTCGTGTTTCCTTAAACTAATTAATCTAACTTACAACTGTGATATTTGAAGATTAAACACCATAAATGTAAACATAAACAAATTTATAATCCTTTTGGATAATTTCAGCCATAAGTTAATATTTACAGTAGTATTATAATAAAACTATACCACACTTGTAATCAGAGATCATTATTGTAAAATACTTCAATTCGCACAATCTTATCAAATACAGTGGAACGGTATCCATACAATTTTTCATAACTTCACATTGGTTCATGTAAAAGTAAGTAGAAATACAATTGTGTACACCAAAAGTATGACAATACGTAGTATAAAATATTTACTCCCTACTAAGAATTCTTGAAAAATATAAATGGTTAATAGAAGTATATCAGTTAAATTAGTTTTATTTAGTTTTTGTGTCAATTATAGAGTATGGAATACATGAAATGTGAAGAAGATTAATTTAAACTCTAAACATAAACGGTAGCTCTAAACACTATTTAACACTGGTTCAGTTTGAAATGACCAGGACTAAGCAAATACGGGTGATTATTAAAAACAAACCAGACCTGAATAAAAATTATGTCCAGGGAGTAATGAAGTCTGGTGAAACAACAACTCAGTTATTGTACGAGTTCTTCATGTTTACACTGTTGCAGTGCTTAATGAGTTCTTTTTATGGTTTTCAGTCCAACTTTTCTAATTACATCCCCCTCCTCCGGGTTGGCTCAGATACTGTTACAAAACATTTCTAAGCCCTAAAAGTTTTTAAAGAAATATATTACTTGGTTGCATAATGCAGTTACGAAATCAACTATCAATTAGGGACGTGGTGTTTTAGCGTCTTATAAACACACACTCATACATGTTTAGGACATACTTATAAATGTACATGTACACATTATTTTTCATACATGTACATGAACTTGCATGTTTGCTAAATATTCTTGTACAAGGTTTAAAGATCGATTATATTTTATTTCGTCTTTAGTCTGATAATTCTCGGTAAACCAAATAAAATGATAAGGTAGACATAATCACACTTATTACTTAATGTTTTAAATGCGTTAAACATAGAATATTAACACTAATTGATTATTAATTACAAGCAATTATGAGAATATCTCATAATTTAAGCATACTTTAATCATTACATCTTCATAAATTTACATCTGTTTTGGAGTGTAAATCTGATATAACGAACTTAAATGAATAATTATTATTAGGATTGTAGGAAAAACCATTAATATTCATCTACTATATAATATTACTTATAACAATCGTTTATATTAAATGAATTTATATTACTTTTCATTTTTATTATATTTATTTTTAACGATTTAAATGTTTTCAATTAATAATGCATTTATTTCTATTGGGATAACTCAATATTTAGAAATAATCTTAATAACATTGGCTGAATATAGCTTTGAAATTTTAAATTAAAGTTCTCTTTTTTTATTTCGGGTTTGCTGTTTCTAGTAGTTGTCATTTATAGTCAATTATCCTTCTGAAGATTTGAAATAGTAGCCGCTACAGCACGTGTAGGTACACTAATGTGAAATATTACCGGTACGCTTTTCGGCATCTCTGATGGCAATATCCTCCAACACAACTGAGTCACTGTGTCCCTTCTGGTTGGCGGCGTAAAGGACCAACTGCAGGGTAGCGGCCTGACCCTGCTGAAGAGAGGCAAGCTCCACTCGGAAAGCAGGAACCACCGAGGTTGTCAGGTTGAGGCGTACCTGTTAAATAATACAATTATATCTTCGATGGAATAATGAGACTTTCGTTATTTATATATAACAATAATAAGATGGTCGCTTTTAATTTTTATATGTTATAAAAGTTGAAACACTTAATCCCCTGAAATACCTAAAATCTGCTCTCCTCAGTTGAATTTATGCAGATGTCACCACCATTTCACAGGATCGGTGGATATTATATTTTTCCCAGGTTACACTTTCCACTTATGGTTTTGCAACATTTGTTGTGCTCTGCGTTACACTCTACAAGTGTAAAGTTAGGATGTTTCTTGCTTTTTATAGATTTCGAAGTATAAAATTATGTATGTAAGTTATTTTTGCACAGTACTTTTTCTACTTTAAATAATATAATAATTTTAAAATATGATTTTAGCTTGTTAATTAGCATGTGTTCTTTATTTTTTAATTATTTTGTATCCCATCAAAATACCTCTTACACAATAGGTTTTAACCCATAGAAAGAGTATAAATTCCTATTTTCAAAATTTTGTAAAATGTGAAAATGTAAAACTTTCGTTTTACGAAACCTCCAGACTCTGAAAGGTTGAAGACTCTAGGAGTTCCTGATCACTATCAACTATCTCTACAAGTGGTTTAAACTAGTGAGTTTGCACCTCTGGAAGCTCATACCTGTGAAGTTGCTGGATCTACCACCTCCAGGTGAAAGGTCTGGGGCATGCCTCCATCGAAGCCGGAGACACATTCTACTTCAAGCCAATCTCCTGTAGTGTTTACCGTAGACCGCAGTGTGCAGTTCTTCAGCGAACTTGGTTTTGCTGCAAAACGTTAATTAAATAACAGCAATTCGTTTTAAAATATCAGGATATTTTTATGTTTTAGATTAATGTTATATATAAGGAATTAAGACTCCATATATCATTTATATATTATAAATTTTCTTTTTAAATAAACGGCCATGTAGTAGACTACGCCTATTATTGTTTGATAATTATAAGTATTTTTCTATTAACATTGATCATCACAGATCTTTTGTTTTGTTTAATTCCTCCTCATAACATGGATGAGTTCTTTAAGAAAGAAATACTGTTGCACAACTAGTACCTTAACTTACATGTTTAAACAAATTATAACTATTTTGTACATTAGGAGTTATATCAGAGTTGTCCATATGTTTTTAGGATATAAAATAGCTTGGCGGACAAATCAAACAATAATACAATTTGTATTGCAGTAGTAGTATATCATATTAAGTTTCTTTTATTGGGATTGTAAATAATATTATACTTTTTAACAACGTAAATTAAAATAGAACTATCTGATTTTTCTAATTATTCAGTATAAAAAAGTATTCTTCCTAAACTTTAGGATATATTCCCATGATCATGGAGAATAAAAAACTGAATGCAACCAACAGTCTATCTCGTTTTATTTGCCATCTCTTTGTATGTATGTGTTTTTTTGTTTTTACTTTTTATTTAAGAAACAAGTGTAGGTAGAACCCTAAAAATTTTAAAAAGGATAGTGTTTATGTTAATTTAAAACTGTTGTAA
Source organism: Homalodisca vitripennis (assembly GCF_021130785.1). Classification (NCBI taxonomy): domain Eukaryota; kingdom Metazoa; phylum Arthropoda; class Insecta; order Hemiptera; family Cicadellidae; genus Homalodisca; species Homalodisca vitripennis. Next base: position 197,354,938 of record NC_060207.1, read on the forward strand.
TGTACGGCAATATTTTTATTGCGGTCATAATGAAGTGCATTTCAAGCATTATATCTGTATTATTTATTGGGGAAAGTTTTATTATCTACGTTTCAAAGTTTTTGTACTTACATTTAGAAACGCTTATTTATTATTATTCAAAATATTCCTAATCTTATTTCGTTATTTAGCTTAAGGTATTAAAATTAAGAAACATAAACTGTCCGAAACACTAAGACGTGATATGATTATATAGTATTATGTTTATCTTGATTTGAGATTGCAAGACAAATAATTATACCGAATTGGAGTTTTATATCATTATGGTTTCTTACAATAAAGATTGAACTGAAACTACCTATAGACAGACACATGATAAACGAAAACAGACAGACAATTGGTAACATTTCGCTTTTAGCTTCTAAAAACATTATTCTAGGAAACATTATTCTAAAGATTATATAGAGTCTTGTGTTACACCCTGTATAACAGTTTCAATGATTACAGTGAAAATATTATTAAACAAGATTGGAAGTAAATTTAGACTTCTTTTAATATAACAGATAGTGTAATATTCTGATATTTCTAGCAGCCTATGTTTGTGGCTTATAAAAGACTATAATATACTACTCACAGGCCGGCACTAGCTGGTAGACGCACGGCTCCACCTGTCGACCTATCTTGTTTTTGCCCCAGCACGTGAGGGTGCCGTAGTCCCTCTCCGAGGACGGGGTGTATCGGAACTCGCTGGTGCTGCCGTTGCTGGTCGCGTACTTCTCGGGCGGCACCTCGAAACTCTCGCCACTATTGTTGAACTGCCACACAAAGCTCACATCGCTTGGGTCCGCCTGGACCTCACACCTGACCCGCAGCACCTCGTCTATGGAGGCACCAACGATGGTCGGTTCATCCAGTCTGCACACGGGGGCGACTGGAACCACCGACAATATTAAATAGGAGTTTACCATATGGACTTATTTGGATTAATTAGGTATGCACATCATTTAACGCTACGTTACAGCCTAAAAGGCGGGTGTTGAAAACTGAAATAAATTATATAAATTTTAACACCATAATTAATAATATAAATGTTGCCTTCATTCCAATTCCATAATTCACTCGTTATTTTTTAAGAATATATTGTGATCATTTTCTAAATTAATATTTACAATATTTTGTCATATTGGTTCAAATTTCTGTTAACACCTCAAAACTGTTACCTATTTCTCGAATATCTGTATCACTTTAATTATTATATTTGGGTTAGTATCCCATTACTTAACATAAAAAATATGTTAACATCAAAATTTATTTAAATTATTTACGATAGTTGTAAATGTAGTCATCTCGCATAAATTAACATTAGGAAAATAAATGCTTAGAGGATAGTACAGTATTTATATAAATAATATTAAATAAATGATGTTGTAGGTGATATTTAGCTTTTTTATAAATTTATAGCTTGAGTAGACCAATATTTGCTAAACTTACAAAAATTTCAGCTGAATTTCTCAAGCCTTCTCCGTTGGATAGTTTATACGTTTTAGATATCTAGCCAAATAAAACAAGGATTTGGAAGGGACTGCAGAAGTACAACTCATTTTACACTCAGCCAATTATGATTTGTACAAATATAAAAGATATATATATATATATATATATAAGAAACACGTATGGTGAGTTGTATATACACGTAAAAGAGAAACAAAATCTATAATTTAGATCATCCAAACTTAAAGAAGGGCAAGAAATTAAAAAACGAATTTTTGCAAAATGTAATGTCCGAAACCAGTAATTTAATGATTAACCATTAAAAACTTATGTTATAGAAATACATTTTATTTACTCCAAACCGAGTAAGAAAATCGTATTTCATGAAAATCAACAATCTCAAACAAATATTTAACAACATTTCTGTATATTCATATGATTTGATTCATTTGTGTATAATACTGATACATATTATAACATGTTATTATGACGTTGGTTTTATACTTATAGTTTTTCATATGGATTAAAAATCATATTCCTATAGTTTTATAACTACATCTGATACATGTTTTAACTTTAGAAAAGGGCGTCTAAAGTACCCAAAGAAAGGTCTACGACGAAGCTCAAAATTGACTTTTAATATAATTTCGACATCAGAGACATCTAAATTACAGAATATAGTGTAATATATTTGAAGATGTATTTGGAACTTTTCAGGCGAGCGAACATGTCTCCAGATTCCAGGAATCGAGTCCCCGACAGTGTCAGATTTCTGGCGCTACTCTAAGAGAAAGATAAATTGGAGTAAGGCCCAATTCACATTGAATCAACCCTTCCCACCATAGTTGCGTGAGTGTACAAAAATACTTATATCACTATCAGACCAGATAAAGAGAATGAAAATTACCAATATAAGGGTATGTATATTATGTTTAGCTGCTATTGATTTAACGTGTATGTACGTGTCTTAAGATTTGGTTTATGTACGTATGGTAACGTAAGAAAAGTATGGTATGGATAACAATTCTTCGTCAGTAACAACCTTTATGCAAATGAAAATATGGTGTGAGGAATAATTTTAACTTTATATTTTTAACCATTCCATTATCTTCCTATTTCGTCGTCAATCAAAATAAGTGTGGCTGACGATCGCGTTCTTTCTAAGGTAAAACTGTCCTCGATTTCAAGAATAGCCAATCTGTTATACTATGTAAATTGGATCTAGGATCCTAGACGTTATGGGGTCTCGTCACGAGACGACCTTACTGGATACTCCGTCACTCCGGAAGCTACTTTTCATGTCGAAATATACGTTTTATATTGTTTATAAAATTGTTCTAAAAATATTTTTACTCTCAATACTTTTTACTGAATATAGTATATATTTTTGGACATATGTACTTTATACATAACTCTAATAAGGGACACTGGCTGACCATAAAAACTACTGGTTTGACAGATCAATTGATCGCTTCTTTTAACTCTGGTTGGTAGGAGATCACGCTATATTTTGAACGCAGTACCAGAACACCTCTCGGTCTTTGGAACCATAGCCTCCTACTGGCGACTACCAGTGTGTATTGTATATGGATGTTGCTCCTCATTTGAAGCCTTTAATGTAATTGTTAAATAATAGTCTTTATTAAGATGTGTAATTTTTGTCCCCTTCGCTCTAACCACGTTTTGAGTTTAGTTACAACTTTAGTTCCACAAAATCTCTTTAATTTAGAGCTTCTTCTCAATAATAATGTTGCATTTTTATGGACATCCCCATATTAAAACTTTTCTACCCTGAAGCACGCATATGCATATACACGTTCTCGCATAGTAACACAGGGTTAGAAGTAAAAAATTGCCATTGAAATTGAGGATACTCGATTAGTGTTTTGACTTTCTTGTCAAAGACAACCAGGTTATGTATCAATGGTCAAAACCATTGTTGGGCCAAATGGAAATGAAGTTTTTGCTATCGTATGTTTTTTTTATTTTTTAAATCGCAAATCTGTCTAACTTCTTCGCAAACCTCACCAATAGTTGGCAATCTTTTTAAATTTTAACAAGTTTTACAACTCATCGGATCCGTAAGAAATTACTCGCCCATAGAATAATCGTGCGTTTCTTTTCTGCTGCGTTTAAAATAAATAAGCTTTGTATTTTGTTCGGATGAAATGCCTTAGAATATTACTGATTAGTTCAAACATATATTTTTACAATTAATACAGTTTTTACTACAATCCTCTGCTTTAAAGTATATATAAACACAAAGATGTAAAACAGTTTCTATCCCATTCTACGTTAATCTCCCTCCAGGATAAATGCACTCAGGTTGTGAAAATAACACGAAACAGTATGTTTAAGGGAGGGTAGTATGGGAAGTACAACCCGGCGGGATTAGTATGCCTGCACACATTCTCGTTAAAACGAAGGAGCTTACAGTTAAATGAATACGAGCTCCAGTTGCGCCATTTCCTTTAGTCGCAGCGGTTATTACATAGCAAACTCATCACGAGGCGCACATCTCACATCTGACAATATTGTGTGATGTTACACGGAGGCACAGTGTGTAAGGGTCTCATCTGTTATTGTGTATTACTCGGCTTTAAGACGAGCTTTGTGTTCTTTGTCTGCGCGATAGCTAAACAAAAGCCTAAGATGTGTGCAAGATTTAACGACTATAAACGCGGTGATGTATGTCAGCTTCGTACGTTAGAAAGTTCACTTTATACCAATTTTCTTCTGAAAGAATACACGAATGATTACAAAACTTTTGAAGAATATTTGTTACATCAAAGTTTAAAATAAAATGTATTCGCTCTCGACTGACTAAACAGTTATTGCAAAATTGTGTGATGTATAGTTTGTTTACCCTCAAACGGAATGGAAAAGAATTAATGGGTTAGAAATATACATCAAACTACACTGGATTTTACATTTAACTACACTTTTTTAGGTACAAAAGGGGTTATTTTGTAGTGACAGTTTTATCAAGTGTTTATATTGACTTTTTGAAATGGTTGTTACGATTCGTAGAATTCCCTTTTAGTAGTTTGAGTAAGCCCAAATAATAAATATATTTAAACTCAGGTAATACATTAATGTTTTTATACAATTAATTTAAACGTAGCATCCCATATAGAACATATAGAGTAAATAAAAATAAACTAGTGGACATATATATATTGAGCTAACCTAAATTCATATTGAAGACAAATTTAATTTTATGATTTAACATTGTATATGATCACTACTTAATTTCAAATGACAGGTAGAACTACGACTAAATATTTTCTCGTTTCGCTTTTGATTGTCGATTTCTATATTCACATCTATTACTTTTTTAAACTATAAAATATTATAACTTTACAATGACATTTTAAACTCTTTTTGCATGAGCGGATAAGTAAAAATATAGGTACGGAATATTCACTAAACAAACTAATGGAGGATAAGACGCGTATTGGTCAAAATAGAAGAAGGTGAGAAAAAACATAAAGTTTAATTTGGATATTCAAAACTTTTACTATATTTCAATAGCCATGGCACACAAAATATAGTTTAATTCTAAAGCGTAAATGCACAAATATGGAGGTTACCAGGCCACTATGTATTTATAACACTTTTAACACGCAATTATTTATTTAAATAAATTTTAATCGTGACGAAATATAAATTTATAAACTGAATATAGTAAAAATTTAGGATTGATATATAATTAATAAATGTATTCCTTAAAATATGAGTACAATAATAATGGGTTCAATTATCTACACTTCAAATTGATTGAGCTTGTACGTTCTTTCTTAAAGTAATTTTACAAAGGGGTTTCTTTATGGATATTGTTTAGTAATTGAGATAAATTGTTTATCTTTAGATTCTATATTCTCGTATAATATTTCTTTTCAAATATATGTAGCCTAACCTATAAAACAATACATTGAGTAAAGTATTGAAAGGGAAAACATAATCTTAAATTGATATTAAGGAATTTGATTATGAACTTGGACAATCTCATGATTTGCGAAAAGCAACCATTTTACTATTCACACTGATTAAACCAGTTTTTACTTTATTTCAAACTATAATACACTTTCTAGTTTGATCATCTTAATCTCAGAATAAAAATAAGTTAATAAGTTTTACAGTATATCATGAAACAGTATGAATGGTGCATAAATTACACAAACCTGTAAATATTCATATTTACAATATTTATAGGTTGTGAATCTATTATATGAATTTCAGTTATTGAATTCTTAAATTATATTTTTCATTAAAATACGTAATGGTGAATATAGAGATCTAGCATTCAAAAGTTTCACAAAACAATAACAACAAGTTACAACCGTACATTTATAGGCAAGCATATATTCCGCTTATATCATAATCTATGTACAATAATTCCCCTATTCACCTTACACAATATAACGAACATAGGAACTTACACTGGACACGCAAAGTAACAGCTTCACTAGTGGTCTCCCCTTTAGCGTTGACAGCGGCGCAGGTGTAGCTCCCAGCATTGTGCCTGGTCACCCCCTGCAGTACCAGGCTGTGGGTGCTGAAGATCACCCCATTAGACATGTTCTGCGCCAGTACTTGCCCCTGTATGCACGAAACATGACACGATATCATTGACTGGTTTCCAGTCCTTCATTAACACACATCCGTCCACCTTTTTGACCACATACGTAGAGCTCAAGCAGACCTATGTCACTTCATATATCCTCCATTGATAACTTTAGTTATAAATGTAAAACTAAATAAATCCCAAAAAGAGTCATTACTATCTTAAAACATGTAGATGTGCATTTTTGTGTAAAATATTCAAAGTTACATACAGAGTGTAACAAAAAGGTTAGGCTGGCTATAAATTTTTAGATGTTATGTGTGATTCTAAGCTAAAAATGATGAATACTGTTTCCAATTTTCTCATAGCCGCTATCCGTGATTTTGTACTAACAAATTATTACCTTTAAAACAAGTAAAGTTAAAGTAAGTAAATTTGGCACATAGGTTTGAAAAGGTATGAGGAAAATAAAAACCATGATTGTGTTATGTTTCTTAATAACCCAAAATGGCGTCTGCTGAAAATATTTAAAGTCAAAAACAAAAAACAAAAAGTCCACTTATAAAATGCAACGTTAACGTAGTGCTTGGTTATGCCTTGACGGATTTCTTTGAAACTAATACCGTTGAAAATGTAATACCGACAATAATAATATCTTTGTTATTTTTTCCCTTTCACCTATTCAAAGTAGCCTAATTTCCTAAGGGGGATGCACCTTCAGCAAGTTGATCTTGTCTATCTAGAAATAAAATTGCATGCAAAATTTTAAATCAGTAGCTCAATCCATTCTCGAGTTGTCCTTCTGGGTTATAGGCTTCAATAAATCTGAGAAATGTATTGTAAGGTTAGAAAAAAGTGTAGCGTATACAATACCGTACCTAATAAATGCATTGTCTCACAGTTGCACAGCCTCGTACAATCGAACATGCATTGATATTTTATACCAATATTTTAATTACATTAACTGCATTTTTATTAGTAGTTTCAAAAATGGCAACAGTTATAATTCTATGTATAGTGTTCTATTGTCTATACAATTTATGAGCGCGTTACTTAATTTAAAATTGAATATTATTACTACTTTGAGAAAATATAGCAAATTATATATTACTAGAACATGTTTATCTGTACATGTACTAGTATGTACGTTTAAAATTTTAACTTTAATAAGCAGAACAGCGCCGAACGTAATGTAGAAGTAGAATACAGACCGAGTTGCCTATCGGGAACAACAAAAAGACACAGCAATAAGTTCTCGTATAAAAAGGGACAATCGACGACACAACGATCACGTCCAGGATACAGAGGGAATTGTGTAGCGCTATAAGAGACAAGCGCGAATAATCTACATATAACGTGATAGCCGGGGGTGCGGCGCGCTGCGATATCATAACAAAATTGGATCCAGGCCGATACCAAGCGAGCCGCCATATTGAACTGGGAATACTAAACCCCCACAGTCGCACATTGCTACCTGAGTTATTGGAATGCAGCTCCTCACTTAGCGATTTCTTGTTCATTGATATTCACCCAGTGTTTGCTAGAGTTTTGTTTCGTTTTACCTCCTCCGATAAACGTATGCATGGAAAGTTTCACATTACAACCGGACTGTGTATCCTGTATGGCCATTTTTTTATGATTTTTCCAGTAAAAAAATACAAATACTCTCTTCTCGTGTTCTACTATGAGAAGACGTAAATAAATAACGCTTAACTATGAAACTATTATTTTTCGACAAGTTCATACTACTTCATACATTTAGAAACAAAATTATCAAAAAAAAATATTGTAAAATACATGTTATCCATCAAAAAACTATTTATGATTTTTGTGAAAGGTCAGACCGGAAAGAAAATACTAATGTGCAAGTGATGAAATACTATTTCTACATTCTAAAGGAAAGCTAACTGTTTTATAATAGCCCATTTTATGTAGTTCGAAAATGGATACATCAGCTACATACTATTGTATATAATTTAGGTAACTCAATTTTTGCTCAGCAGTATAAATATTCCGTGTTTCAACATCCACAATGTAAATCAGTCAGTTCTCAATGCATATAACTTGTATTATTAAATAAATGTTACATCGACATTTTTCTAAACACAATTTCATTATAGTAGTCTACTCTGCAAATACAAGTAGGATGAGGGTGACACTGTACCATTGGTAGTAAAATGTTTAATATTAATTAAATACTGTACTGCATAATTTATACCAAATAGATTGCCACCAACCTAATACTAAATATATGAATCTATCCTAAATGTATTAATCATTTACATGCACCAATAGTTTTTTTATTTTTTTTTTTGTTTTATGAGGAATTTTGATAGGACAGCTGCTAGGTCAGACACCTAATTATAAATTACTAAATGCCTCACATTTAAATAAATTCAAAATTTAAGTTGTGGTGAATATTGTAAATATAGCGGTTAATAGAAACCAATATAAAATACTTGCTTATTCTCACTTAGTAGTTTCATAAGTGTCTCAATATACAAAGGCTAACTTATACAACTGTTAATACAAAGAGTCCCCGAACAGCTTATATGACCTCTTTATTTCGCAACTATTGGTGGTAATGATAAAACTAACATGTGCAGATAACTGTTGACTTACACTAGTGTTGCAAACAAACTGAATTTGCCTACACTTCCATCTGTCTCTCACCAACTGGCAGTGAAAGAGGTAATACACAATACGTCAATATCGACGTACACAAGACTCACTACCAAAACAAATACAATTCTTTGTTTGGTGATTATTTTTGACGATGGAAGGATTGTGAAGGAAACAGGATTTTTCCGAACATTTGCCATCGTTCAGTGAAACAAGAAATCAGTAACACTACGTTTCGAGATCTGCAATCTGATCTCTTCTTCAGTTAAAGAACTAACCTAATACATAATTTTAAACTAGGTTAAAATAAACAAATCTTACGAAAGCGTTGTGTCACGCCTAGGTCAGGAATCACAACCACCATGTTGTTTTTCAATACATGTACAATACATGTTATCTACAATACATGTCAATACTTGTTTGTCAATACTGCAGATCTCGAAAGGTAGTGTTACTGATTTCTTGTTTCACTGAACGATGGCAAATGTCCGGAAAAATCCTGTTTCCATCACAACAAATACAAGGTGACAGATCCACACTTTTACCATTCTATCACCATTTGGTAGTGATCGAGGTAATAGAGAACACATCAATATCGAGGTACACAATACTAACTACCACAGCATATACAAGCTGACAAATTACACACTTCCAAAATTATATCATATTTGGTAGTGATCTGCGTAATACAGAATACATAAATATAGACGTATGCAAGACTCACTACCACAGCATATACAGGCTGAAAATTATACACTTCCAACATTATCCCATATTTGGTAGTGATCGAGGTAATAGATAATACATCAATATAGACGTATGCAAGACTCACTACCACAGCATACACAATCTGACAGTTCCAAGTTGGTGCTGAAAAGGGTTGATTCAGAATACTTATTGTTAGACAATGTACCTGTAACTTACGAAATCTCTGGTAATATTTTTCCTATCAATAAAAAGAAAAATGATCTTTACAAAATTAGTTTACTGTCTGTATTTGTGTTGTCACTTTTATTTAGATTTCTGAAAACAGCCAAGGTACAAACATGAATTTCGCACAATTATTGGTCTTGTAAGTTACAAATGAAGAGGAAAAGTAGTATTATAATATTATAACACGTCTATAGAAGGAAAAGACAGTTTAATTTTTAAATCCTAATAACATAAAATTAATGTGGTAATACAAGTTTTTAAAGTAAAATTAAACTAAAATTCTTTACAACTGAATTATAATAATCGGTCGGTACTTAATGTATCTGTGAGCTTTTAACTCTTGTTATGCACGGTTAATGATGCCGTAAACACATAAACAATGAAAAGTTTTCCATGCATTAGTGAAACAGTTGAAAGGTTTCATGTACATAATTTACTGACCTACTTTGTTGTTTTGCTAGTTAAAATGTGTAATTGAACTTCATCAACATTTCATTCCACCCTCAATACTTTATATCTTATTAATTGTTCTGTTATTACGACTTAAAATCCAAAACAATCCACAAAACTAAAACTTATCTTTATTTTCGGCTGCAAGATCAATCACTCTACAACATTTTAGTTTTCTACATTTACTGGTTAAAAAAAAATCTGGAACCTACATACAGACGGACGGTAAACTAAGTATTTATATATTTCTGTAATAAAAGACTTTATATAAAATTTGTTATTTCCTTTAATTTAAAGGTCAAATCCCTAACATATTACCAGAGAGTTCGTAAATTTCCTGTACAGACCAGAAATATCTACAAAACATATACACGAGCTGACATTTTATCTCTAACCCTCCGGAATGAAATAGCTAACACACAATACCTACGTAAATATTTATCTCGGACACAAAAATCACTACCATACATTACAAGACTTACCTCATTTTTTACTTGTTAGTTATATAATTATTATAGTACCAAAGGTAGAAATCTTTTTATGATGATAAACATTCCCAATCTCAGCTAGCGTAATTCAAATGTGTGACATTACGTACTGAGCCACTTGGAATTACAAAATTAAATTAAAACTAAAAAATTATTGATTAGGAAATGATTCATAACAGCCCCTGGTACTTACATTGTGGTGCCATGATATTTTATGTTCCCTCGGATTGGCCTTGATTTTACACTCGAAATAAACGTCATCCCCTTCTTTTATCTCATTCGGTTTCAGAGACGTACCAAGTTGCAAGGTCACTATTGGGGGATCTGAAAATTAAAACGGTTCATCAGTTAGAGGCTTATAGAATGACTTTCTAGAGCAAGTTTTGAAGTATATATATAGCTAATGCAAGGGAAAGAAGCGGACAAACTAATCCTACAAGAGCTATCTTAAATTTATTCCACGGGTAGTAATTTGAAGAAGGAAACACCTGTATACGGCTAAAGACGGTCTTAAACGTTACTATAACGGTAAATCTCCTCTGCCGCCAGTGGCCACACTATTACAGAAGGAACGCCTCCCTAAGGACGCATTAGCTCACTTAGGGGAGATAAAGTGGCGATGTCTTTACGTCACCGACCGCTTTTGAAATATAAGCGTATGAAAGAGAACTTGAGGGTTAAATAGCACTTTTTACTATCGTTCTACTTGTCAAAGGTACGGAATGATAGTTCTATTTACTATTTGTTTTTAAATAAATAATATTTAGTCATATTTCGCTTCGTAATTTATTAAACTAATATATGAGTTTAACTGATTCGTGGATGAATTTATATTAATTACTCTTTGTGGAATTTTATTATGAATTTGTATACAGTATTTATATAATAAAAGTTATGCTTGAAATGTGGTATATAACATTAAACCATTGTAAGTATAGATATCGGAGAAATGCTTTATTATGCAAACTATAACGAAGTGCATTTGCTATATAAACTGAATTTAATTACCATTTTATTTATTATATTATATATTAATTAATTTAAAGTAAACAATGGCAAACTACTTATGTTGCTTAAAAGTTTTACCACAGAATTAAAAGAAATATATTGTATCTAGTTTACATAAATAACACGTGTTTTAACAAACAACAAAAATAAAATAAAAACTAAGTTACCACATGTCCATACTTAAATAAAATTGTTTCTAAATTCTTTGATAGTTGCATCGTAGTTTAATTGATTGAGACTGTATTCAATCTGAGTTAATAACGAAATGTCAAGATTTATGTATTTAGTATAATAAAGTCTCGGTAAATCTAATAATTTTCAGTCATTCCAAACTTAGTCTATGAATACCCGAAGCCCCGTAACACCAACTCTTTCGATAATTGTTTAGCTTTATTCCAAAGAGAATCAATAATGCTATTTTTAAGGGTAATTGTTGTAGGTCTGGTGTTCTGGTTTTAACAGTATAGAACTGTATTTAGTGATTTTGTTTTCTCCCTTTATAGACGTTACTTCGCTGTGCTATGATTGTTGCCATAGCAATACTCTAAAAATTTTCAGGACTTAACCATCTTCCCTTGCCTAACTAAGGAGGCTGTATGTAGGGTATTTCCGTGAAACTGTCATTGGATCATAAAATTATCAGGATATAGCTCTCTGTCCAAGCAATTCCTATTCTGTGCTATCTCTAAAATGCATAATATACAAGAATTAGTATGTAAAAACAGTGATTTTTATGATAAGCTTCTAAAAAATATTAAAATCGACCATGTGAAAATAACCTTAGTTAAGTACTCAAACGTAATATAAAAAAATATTTTTGTAATTTTCCCTTCATACAAATTGGAAAATTAAATATTAGAAATGTTAAATTTGACATAACTATTAAAATGTAAAACACTTTACATAATTATTTACTAGAAGAAAACTTTTATATTAGGCATCTATAGTTTTAAGTACAACAAATTATGATATATTTTTAATACATTGTGATTTAGATGCACCTACTTTTATAAAGTTTATGCAAAATTGTGGCCTTTGGTTGAAGGTATTATAATCTATTCTGGTAAAACATTAAAAAGTCTGTCATCTAGCCAGCCCCTCAAATTAAATGATTGGTTCTATGTGCACCCAAACATAGAAAAGATGAACTTCTTTATAAACGGAACTGTAAAGTTAATAGTGTAACAGATATACTTACAAACAACATTCAGAGTTACAGAGTCTTCTATCGTGGAAGCATCAATCTTGGGGTTGCTGGCTTGACACTTGAGAACATGGCCATCGTCCTCGGGGGCTGTAGTGAAGAGAACAGTGCTATGTAGCACAGTCTCGTTGGCGTCCTGGTCCACCTACGGAAGGTCGTTAAGACGTTTAATAATACTAAAAATAAAATACCCTTGCAAAAATGTAGGATTAAAAGCCTATTAAATTCTTAATATATGTTGATAATTACAACGATTAATAAATTAACAGAAATCTTCAGCGGTAGAATTTTAACTTATGCTTTGAATAAGTGTTACAAATGTTCTTTAGGAGATATATTTAAAGTATATCAAGATATAACCATAAGCGCTGTGACTTTTATAAAATGCTGTTATTGCTAAATTTGTATAATTTATTTCGTTGTAATTTTATATTTCATGATTATGATTCCTCAACTCTTTTTAAACTGTTTTCTTACATAAACTTATAATTATCCTGATGTCACTTAAATTTATTGTGAACATAATTAACATCCTTTTATTCTTACATTAAAATGTTTTCTTAAATGAGTAATCCTCTATAAATATATTTTATACACATAATTAACGTACTGATCCACAAATAGACACAAAAATAAAAAGCTATTATTTATATACAATTTCATAATTATAGAGTTACATCTTAATATAGGATAAGAATTACTCGTAGACCATGATATAAAATGAATCTCGCTATAAACCATTTCAATATAAAAAATTCATAACCTTAGCTCACAACCCTGTCCAATTAACATTGTAACAAACAAAATTACAAATTACCTTTCCTCTCTTGAACTTCCGTCCCTCTCGGAACCACGTGACATCAGAGGACGGCCTTGAGCCTATCACTTCGCAGGTCATGTTGTAGTTCTCGTAGGCCACTAGTTCCGAAGGTTTGTTTAATGATGGAAGCCGACAAGGGTTTTACTGTTGAACATGATTCAAAATTCAACACTTTCTATCCAAAGTAGATCAGCATAATTCTTATTAAATCTTTTACAGGATCACAACTGGTTACAATTTAAGAGGACTGAAACCAATTTTGATGATTCCATAGACAAGTCAGTTATAAATTAAATATTGCGTTAGTAAATTTATTTCAATTGTATTTGAAAATGTACTAGTAAACTAAGCATTACATTTCTATAGACCGTATGTTACCTTTTCGAACCACTCTTTTCTAAAATATAATCATATGCAGACCTAATATAACATAGGTAATACATTTTTATATAATCTAATACAGTGTTAATTTGAGCATTAATTAGGAACAAATGGTTATTGAAAATAAGCGCTCTGAGTACTGCATACGGGACAGTTTTATAGGTACAAAATGAAATGTTACCGTACCTGTTATAAAATACTCGGTATATAACGGCAACACATACATTTTTAACCAATGCATTAAGTCAAGGTTTCAGCAGCGTTGCACGTTTGTAAAAAAAGAAAGTTTGGAAAATAATAAGAACTCAAAATAGGCCATCAAAGATCTATGTAATCTATTGAGTTATATATTAAAACAGCCTCATTAATTATTGCTTTTTGGAAAAATGTAATTAATTAATAATTTAGCGAATGCCTTTTCAAATGACATTTATTTAATTGTGACTACAAAAGAGAACATACCGAAATTTGAGTAAAGTATAGGATTATATTTCCGTTAACAGTTTTGATAGTTAACTAATTGTTTATAAACTCATTTTGATTCATTGTGAAGAAAAACACACACATAGACTAAAAGAGTGAGTTTTTTTACCCGTGTCAAATAAATACCCAATAGCAAAGTGTATTAATTAAACCTTTACAGTATAACAGTAAAATAAGTGGAAAATAGATTCTGGCTACTGGAGATCATCCTCTCAAAACCCTCAGTCATCTAAAGAAAAAAGTGGAAATATTCTGGAACTTCTCGTAAGATAAAAAAGTACCCGTATTTAAGAAAATTACTGGGAATCAACCGTGTGCGTCCAAATGTAATTAGAAAATCCTAATATCTAAAAATTGTCAAGATATTAGGCCTACACCAGATTCTTATTAAAGGTGACACAAAATTGGTTTTCAAAGGGAATTCATTACCTATTACGGCAAGCGAGGAAAGATAGTTGAGAAAATGGAATACATTCAGACTAGATTGATAAACTCACAGTCAAAGGCTTTTATAAATTCAAACTCTTTGGCTATTGTGTAAACACTCAGGAGACCCTCTGCATGTACATAGAATAAATAATGGATAATGTGCTATAGGTGAATTTCCAGTTACATTTTAAATTCAGGTATATACAGTACAATGACGATCTACGGTTTCACCAAATGAAGCGCTTCATTGAATCTATCCTCGGGCTCTGTATCAATCGTAATCTCTTAGATTTAATGATGCAGAAAAATCCTGTTTCTAGCGAAAAATGTTTATGAAAAAAAACACATGACTGACTTAGTTTTAAGTTAAAAGTAAAACCTTGTTAGAAATACCTTGTTGATTGCGAAACTTACGGAACATTTCAAGACGGATGGTTTTCTCGGTAGGCTGCATCAGCTTCGTGTTGCTGGCCTGACACTTGAAGGTCGTGTTCAGCTGATCCCTGCGCAGTCTGATGACCTCTAGCCTGTTCACTATCACGTTCTCTCCCTCACGTTCCACCTTGCCATCCGTCACTATTTTGTCGTTTACAAACCATGACACTGTTGGTGCTGGGTTACCTGCGAAAAGCCATTCAGTTTATTATATACATATCCTAGTTATAGATAAATTAACATTATGTATGTAGTATTTTGTTGAAGCCAATTATAACTGTTTAAAATAGTTTCCTTTAAAAGGTTCTTCTTGCATGTTAAAAAAGTTTTTGCTATATTCCCAAAGAAAACATACGTTAAATGACTTTTTAAATAAGAGCACTAAAATGGAGTTTAACTCTTATTTTTACACAATTAAAATAGTTTTAAAACCCTACATTTAATAACCCTACTCTTTAGTCTCTTACAATGATTCTTGATTATTAACACGTGGTTCTCATTTCCACTGAATATGAGAGCAATATATTAGGATTAATTAAATAAAAGTTACACCTACGTTATTGGTAATTATTATTTCTGCTGGTAACTCAGCAGTGATTATTAAGGAACCAAATAGGACTATTGATATCGTGTCATTGGTCATTTAAACACCCGTCAGGTCATTAAATCTTGATAGGAAGGTCCCGGAGGCATGAATCTTGGTACACAGATTCCTCTCGGTAAAGAAATAACGCTATTGATTTCTGGGTCAAAAGGTCAAAGGGCAGTTAGTTTGTCCATTTGTCTGTCTGTGCGACAAATCTTTCGTTATACACTGTTGGTTCATTTGGTATTTCGTTGTATCCGTTTATTCGTTACTACTCCTCTAAAAAGTTTTAGGCTATCACAAATTCCACTTTTACACAATTTACAAATCACAATAATTAAAAAAATGAACAACTTACCACCTCTAACTTCACATTTGAGTACGAGGTCATCCCCTTCTTTGAGTGGCCCAACGATACCTTCGACAATTTCTCGTCCTGAGTTGTCGTACAACAGCAGTGAGTGTGGAGGAACTGGAAAGAAATGTGCAACATGTATAAAATAAGACAATATACTTATAATGATTGATATACTCATATACTTGTTTATAATTCTGTTTGGATCATATTATGTAGTATGTTTTAGTAGCCCGTCAATAGATTCAAGCAGGATAAAAAAAATTCATCATTGTGAAGAGTTATATGCTACTGCATAGGTAATCTAATATTCCTATAACTCTTAAAAATTTTAAACGACCATGTGAAGCTAAGTACTCAAGTGTAATACATAAAAAAGATTTTGTAAATATCCCTTCATACAAATTAGATAATTTAATATTAGAAATGTTGAATTTGAAATAACTGTAAAAATTTAAAACAATTTACGTAATGATTTATGGGAAGAAAACGTTTATGTATATATAACCAATTATAATTTACTTTTAATACGTTTTTATTTGGATGCACCTAATTTTATGAAGCTTATGAAAACTTGTGGCTTTTGGTTGCAGGTATTATAATCTAGTCTGGTAAAACATTAAAAAGTCTTTCTTCTAGGTCAGGCATTTAAAGAAAATGATTGATTCTATGTACACCAAAACATAGTAAAGATGAAGCTATTAAGAAATAGAACTGCAAAGGAAATAGTGTAACAGGTATACTTACAAACAGCGTTCAGTGTTACAGAATTATCTATCGTGGAAACCAATTTTAGAAATGGATTATTTTTGTTTTAGAACTACTCACTTACAATTATTTATTACAGGTAGTATTGTATTGAAAAGGGCATTCACACTTACACGCACGCAGATACAGTGATGGAGACTAAGGAATTTACAGCGAATCTATAGACCCATCGTTGTGAAGAGTTATATGCCAATGCATAGGTAATCTAATATTCTTACAACAATAGTTTTAATCTGTTGGTAAAATGTTTTCAGATGATTTATTGGTTACTACATTATTTGATTAAACCGTACCAATCACAGTGAGTTTCACTTGGAAGTTCTTCGTGGGCGAGTTCCGAAAGTCGACGCGACATCTGTACACTCCAGCGTCCTTGAGCTGCACAGCATCCAGCTGGAGAGCCGCGGCGGGCTGTTTACCCGTCACGAAGAAGGCTCGAGGACCGAAGGCGTTCGTGTCCGACCACATGACGGCGTTGTTGAATGACCTCCCTCTAACATCATACCTGGAGCAAGAAAAAGTAGATTATCACACAGATAAGTTGCTACTAAGTGTTAATCTTACTGCCTACAGTTTTCCTTCAACTGATATTTATACAGAGAAAAAGTGTAAATGAATACTTGAGTAAAGAGGCTTAAAATAAGCTTAAAGTCGTTGCAGGATAGGTAGAATCTGATTCGTGAAGACTTTAACGGGGGAAATATGATAGTAATTAAGGAAACCATTAAGACCCTTAGAGTTATCATGACACCTTCTCTTGGCCCTTATGAACACCTCATATACATTTATAACGTGGCTTCCTCAATGCTTGTGTAAGGTTTTGTAGGGTTGGTTTAGTTTAAGATTAAGGCTGTGACATATTTTGAGCAAGGGTTGCTGTGAGAGGATTTAATAATAGGTTAGATTGGCAGTACAAATACCCTCAAATGAACCAACACATTTATTTGTGACAACATTTCATTAAATTGATTAAAAATTTTAATTAACAATTGATTGCGTCAATCGACATATTAAGCACAAACCTTAATACCTTAATACTTTGAAAACATGTTTGATATTAAATTATTCATTACAATTTATTTTAAATTTAATTCATTATAACATTTACTAGTAATTTTTGTAGTGTTGCAATAATAATGAGTTCATGGACTAACATGGTGAAACTTTTCTTTAAAATAGCTAAACATTTACATGAATTTACATTTTCGAAATTGTGAACATTTAAATAGATATGGAATTGAAAATGATTAATGAACCCTAAAAATATACTAAGTTCTTTAAAATTACTTACATTTTATTTCACATCACACTTATTACGCCTAGAGATATTTTTCCGCACACGAAACACAAACACTCCCGAACTGGACTCACTTTTCGAATTCCCGGCCTCGACTTCCACCTCTCCTCCTTGTTCTTCAGTTTTTTGATGTTCTTCTCCCGCCAGCTCATTGACCACGCCTCTGCCAAATCTCTCCATCATAATTGGTGAGTAACAATTTTCCATATCACATGGCTGTCCCTTACATTGTCGCACCGGTTTTTACAAATAAGCATTTCCTGTTTGTTCACCATCGGCCGCGTCTGGGCGGATGTGCGTATCTACTTACATCCGGAGGATGTTTGTCTCGAATTGCAAATACGAGACTTCCTTTTCCAGCAACTATCTGTACATTCTATTCTATGAATTTTATTTTACTAATATAATACATATGTCTTACATTCCCCTGGCTTAATGACGATTCTACCTACGAATCGTAACTTATAGTCTAATTAAGGTTATCCATTGGGTAGTCACGTTCATGTACTGTAGGCTTCAGAAAATTTTATTTTGATGTTGTTAATGTGGATGAAGTAGAGGGCTATAAAAAGAAGTAGTGTTATTATAGAAGTGCAGCTAATAAATGTACAAAATGAGTTCCGTGTTGTTTACTATGTTTTTGTCGTCGTGATTTAGCTGGAAGTGGTGTTGTCTTTGTAGATTGTGAACGAAGCAGGTGAATGCGCAGGTAGCTCGGAGAGTAGGTAGTGTTGTTTGTGTTTGAGAATGCTGCGTAGACATCTTCCTTGTTGTCTGCCAAGTCATGTATTTGGTGTTCTGTCGCAATGTCACAACACCATTCGAAGAAATCTCCGACGAACGTGAGCGATCTTCTGTTTTCTATCTGGTTGCTGTCTTTGGATGAATGGGAGGTGTTCTGCTACCATTTGTTGATGTTTGAGGGTTTGTAATGTGTAAAGGTTGTTGTGTATCTTGCAATAGTTTTGGGAGTTTGTTGAGGTTTTTAGGGCAGGAATTTAAAGAGGGTTCGTTTTTAGGTAAATTTTGCTGTGTGTTGAAAGGAATTTTGTATAATATTAGGGATGGAACTGGTATATAAGGTAGTGTCTGAGACATTGGAGTGAAGTACGCTCCTTTGAAGATTTGTACTAGAGGCTTATTGAGTTTCTTCTGTGTTGTGGGTTGATGTGCTGGCAAAGGTGGTCGAAAGAGGCATGGCAATGCTGTGAGTAGTTAGAAGGAAGTGCTGTGAAGACTTCATTTTTCTCGTGGGTGGTCGGGATCGGTAGAGTGCTTTAGACTGGTGTCTTGTAGAATGGTGTCTTGTAGACTGGTGTCTCAGGTTGTAGTTGGCTCTTTTGGTGTCGTAATTCTAAAACTTAATATCTACAGGTTACATATACATTTTAGTTTAATATTTTATAATTAATACACATTTATGCCTAAGGTTTTTATTTACAGAAATCTTTTTAATGACCTTTTCGATGTTGTGTCGTATTTCCTTACCTCTATGTAATAATGTTTTTTACTAAGCATCTTAATCTCTAGTGTTCTTAAATAAGGTTCGATGTTATGTTAATTTATTATATTACAAAACGATACTACGCACCTTTGTTTGTGAGGCATATGTAATATCCCTTCTTTGTGCTTATTGTCCATAGTTATCATCATGATTATAATATATGTTGCCAAAAGAAGGCTGTATAGTTTGTTAATGAGCAATATTGCCGTGTTAATACATGCTATTTAGATATATGTTACTTTCCTTCAATGTTAGATTAGCTTTGTAATAATTAAACATGTTATATAAGTCATTTACATGTCATATATTGAAGTATTTGTTTATCCTAGGATTATATAATATAGAACATGTATGTCTCTTTCTTTGAGATGCATCTCAGGAAAATTGAGTCCTTGTAGGGTATATGTTATGTTAACACTGCTATCTACTAACTTAAATAAATATGATATATGTAGTACACTTTATCATATTTTATATTCTTTATTACTAGGCTATGTATACACGTATCCCTCAGGTAGTATAATATGTACGTTGTGTCAAGTTAGAGTACGCTTTGTTATTGCAGTAAACGAGTACGTGGGAAACATTACTTGCATACTAAGCTGTCTGAACCACCAGGGGCCCTTGGCGACCCAGACCGCTAGTACAAGGCAAACCATTATAAACAGAATCAACAAAAAAACGGGAAATAGGGGGAGGTTTATACTAACCCTTACCGAACTTCCCCCTTACTAAAAGCGAAAACAAATAACACTATAGATTTTAATCAAAGGAATCGACAAACTTACAAATGTATAAGGTCTATGACATTTACTCCAACTTAACCCCAAAGTAATACCACTATCAACCCTGGAAAGACCAGTTCAGAAGTGATATTTAAAGCCATAGATTATAATCCCCCATGGTTGCTGTGTTAGGTCTGTCAGTAGTGTGAGTGGCTCGTAATGTTGTGCTAAGGTTGGGGGTGCTTGTGTCTTGATGTCCGCCTCAGGGTTATGTACTATATGTATAAATTTGTTCCCTGTGCTAGAAAATCCCTCGATTGTAGCAAGATCCTTATAAATTTTCCCTGTCCTCTTCACTAAGGTTGAGTCTTTCGTGTAGTTAAATTATTAAAGATGGTTTTAATATTAGGGTGACTTGCGCTTATACGTGTTAAGTTCTTAAGTGCCGCTAGGATAGGTCTGAGGTCCGCTACAGTGTCTGTGTCTCTAGATTGTATTCCATTTTTATTTAATTATTTTATTATGTCACTTTTGGAAGTCCTATATGTGTCTAATGGTATTAAATCTTCATGTAGTATGGTTTCCATTTAATTATACATGTCCATTGACGTACCTCGTTAGTTTACTTGGCTTTACTCTAATTAACGGGTTTGAAAATATTTTTGAGTTATTGGAAATTTAATTTATCTTTTAGGTAAATGAGTGGTTTGTCACTGAAGTAGGCTATTTTTAGTTAAATACTTTCTTATAATATTATTTAGTTCTAATTTATACCTAGCCTATGAAACTATGTGCTCGCCCATGTGAGGAATTTGAATGCCAATCGAGTTTTAGGCGCCTCCACCATGTAAGGTTTTGTAGGGTTGGTTTAGTTTAAGATTAAGGTTGTGACATATTTTGAGCAAGGGTTGCTGTGAGAGGATTTAATAATAGGTTAGATTGGCAGTACAAATACCCTTAAATGAACCAACACATTTATTTGTGACAACATTTTCATTAAATTGATTAAAATTTTAATTAACAATTGATTGCGTCAATCGACATATTAAAGCACAAACCTTAATACCTTAATACTTTGAAAACATGTTTGATATTAAATTATTCATTACAATTTTATTTTAAATTTAATTCATTATAACATTTACTAGTAAATTTTGTAGTGTTGCAATAATAATGAGTATCATGACTAACATGTGAAACTTTCTTTAAAATAGCTAAACATTTACATGAATTTACATTTCGAAATTGTGAACATTTAAATAGATATGGAATTGAAAATGATTAATGAACCCTAAAATATACTAAGTTCTTAAAATTACTTACATTTTATTTCACATCACACTTATTACGCCTAGAGATATTTTTCCGCACACGAACACAAACACTCCCGAACTTCACTTTTCGAATTCCCGGCCTCGACTTCCACCTCTCCTCCTTGTTTCTTCAGTTTTGATGTTCTTCTCCCGCCAGCTCATTGACCACGCCTCTGCCAAATCTCTCCATCATAATTGGTGAGTAACAATTTTCCATATCAGCATGGCTGTTCCTTACATTGTCGCACGGTCTTTTTACAAACAAGCATTTCCTGTTTTGTTCACCATCGGCGTCTGGGCGATTGCGTATCTACTTACATCCGGAGGATGTTTGTCCTCGAATTGCAATACGAGACTTCCTTTCCAGCAACTATCTGTACATCTATTCTATGAATTTTATTTTTACTAATAATACATATGTCTTACACTTGGTTTTGTGTCTAGAGCTACCAAGATTTCAGACGTCCCTACACCCTTGTCATACTATTCAAGTCTTTAGTGCGTCCTCTGCTAGAGTACTGCTAAGTCATCTGGTCACCATAATCAACCAGGTCATATCGAACTTCTTGACAAACTGCAGGTGCGCTTTGTGAGACTTCTCGAAGTGAGGCTAGGATACACCTACCGGGATACTCCGGTAACTGAGATCGAGGAGATGTTTGGACTACAACCTCTTCATGACAGAAGAAAAATGTACTGATCTCGTCTTCCTGCACAAACTTGTCAGTGGATTGCTGGACTGTCCCTCACTTCTGTCAGGCATTAATATCCTGATATCTAGATCGAGGTCTGTTTTTCTCAGAAGAGATATCAACCTACAAATTACGCTGCTCACCATGGAATTAATAGAATTTTGCGTTTGGGGAGCCAAGCTACCCATATTGGAGACTTCTTCGCCGATACTGTGCACGCCGTACGAAGAAGTTATGCAGGAAACCATGATTGGGTAGTACTTTTGGCATGAATATCCCCCCTCACAATCACACACTTACCCACACACCCACCTACCACACACAAACATACACACACACACACACACACATAAACACACACACACACACACACACACACACACACACACACCACACACACACAGTCAAATTACACCTCATCTTCAGTATTCAAAATTGTTATTATTTATCTGATGTTATTCTGTTACATATACTTTTATCATTTTTATACTGTTACATATTTATCTCATTGTTACATTCTAACATATCTATATCGTTGCATGTTTTTATATATTTATCTCATTGTTAGGTTATTATTATAATAATTGTTACATTTTTATGTCTCTCTTTACAAGTTGCTCCTACAATATTTGTTATGATTGCTATGTTATTGTTATTAATTATTGCATTGCATAATGTCTTCCTTGTGTTATCCTGTTATCATTACTAGTTTTGTTATGTTATTGGATTGTTGTTACCGGACACAGTTATTAGTCTTTGTATGCTATCTTGATTAGTTTATCCTTAGTTAAATCAACTCTTTGTATAAATGGTGGAACCGTTGGAAATAAATAAATAAGTAATAGCATGAAATCTTCACTTATCAGGTGCTTCGCCTGCTTACACTACATTAATATATACTGCATCTGTCTGAGATGTTAGAGGTCGTTTAGGATGGAAACATGACATTAACTTACAGGATAACATATTGAAACAATATATTACGTTAAAGTATAATACATACTCGTATTTATAACATAAAATAAGAAACATTCATAAAAAAACGTAAATTCATAACGTTTTTTAAAGCAAACGAGATTACTGAGTACGTAAATAATAAAAAAAAAACTTATTCAAAATTTAATGAAAAATTTAAAACTAACCTGTAAACAGTGGCCAATGAATAAAAACAAAAACCAGTTTACAACTGAAAACGTCAAAATGAGCAAATTCTATTCGGCCGATGTAACTTGTGATTTTAGGTTAAAGATTTAAAAATGTTATCGTTAAAATATTTCTTTAACACCCGTTTTTTAACACCCTTTTGGAAAATAATAATAAAAAAGCAAATTATTCGTAAAGTATTGATTCGAAGTATAGATAAGGTTTTTTATGAAATCTTAGGTAAAAAAACTAAAATCGAAACAAATTAATTTTTCTTTTATATTACGTAAAACCCCTAAAATGCAATATAAATTTTGTACAGATCGTTACTTACTATAGCATTTATATTTTTTTTAATTACCATTTACAAAAATTGCGAATGCCGATTATAAAGGGCTATTAGTAAAATAAGAACTAAATAGTTGATCAAATTACTCGTACATATTAATATTTGCAGTTAACAATTTAAAAGGTAAGCAGGATGTAAGCCATTTGCCATTTGTTTTTTATTTTACAAAAAGGGATGGTGTCTGTGGTGTATTTTACGCCATGCTTCATAAAACTAGCGATGACGCAAAAAAATCAGAAATTTCCTATGTGAAACAATAGAAAATGTCCTATTCCGATACCTTTTGCGAAGTTTATTAGTCTGTAAAAATATCTCTCTTGTTGAAACTTGGTTAGGGTGTCATGGAAACACTATTTACACGATTTCATCTCCAATAGTTATCACGTAACTCGCATTTTTCTTTTCAAATTGATAAAAATATAAGAAATTGATGTAAAGTAATGTTTCGGCTGTGCAAACTCTGTATTCATTGATAAATCCGCGGAAGTTAATTGTTGCGTGTGTATAAATTGAGTTTTTTAACGATTTCTGGAACATTTGTATGTGTTTTAATTCAATTTTCAATGCAAATAAATACTAAAAAACTTTTTATTCCAAATCTTTGATTTATCTAGATGAATTAAATAGATAAAAAATTGATCTACTCAATATTTCAAACTAATTTAATTGTCGATTCGTTTGTTTTACGTTTTTCAAAACGACTTTTGATTCCAAAACAAAATTTCGTAATGTTTTTCGTACAAAATAGTAGCATATCTTTATTAAATATTTTATCAAATATAAAATACTGATGTTGTAAATAAATATTATCACTTTAATTATTAATAACAGATTAATTTATATGAAAAAATCTCGTTAAAAATTCTTTATTTTAGAAACTGTAAAGTAGGCATAAATATGCCTTATAACTGAGAAGGGAAACTTAAGCTATTTATGGAGATCTTCTAGCCATGGAAGTTTGATAAGATGGTTGCAAACGCATAAAAGAAATATCGCTTTCAAATTTCTAATGGCCTATAAAATAAAATTTTACACACGAGTCTCATGTTTTATGGTTTTAAAAAAAGATAAATTTTACTAAGGATTTAAGAAGGTTTTGTGATATTGATAAATTATAATTATTGTTTTATAGTTAAATTAATCATTATTCCATGAATATAGTAGTAGCACTGTAAAGTATCTGCAATAACTGTAGTGAATTTTTTCTTACCTGTAAAGGGGCTTGCCGGCACCTTCTCTAAACCATAATACCATGTATACTCGATCCTCCTTGCCACTTGGTTCGATATTGCACGGAAGCTCTGCACCCCGACCTAGTACAGCACTCACTTCCTCCAGGGTCCCTGAAATCAGATGAAGAGTCGGTTACTAATCATTATTTATATGCTCTTTACTCATACCGAACTTAGTGCCAATTTCTAAGTATATATATTTTATCACCTGTATTGTTAGATTTTTTATTTCACCACTGCGATGTAGAGATTAGGACGTCATTAGTCTATAGTTAAATACTGAATAACTTTAACTGAACCGTATACGTTATTGATCATAGATATCGGAAAGTTATATGGAAAAGAGGCGTCGTAAAAGAACGTAACGACCACTTTCTAACATATTCATTGATATATATACGTCAAAGATTCCCAAAACTGTTCTTTGTTCAAATGTAGTTGTATAGTCATAAACCATTAACCTTTCGGATTATGGATCTGTTAGCTCTTATCTTTCTCAGAATTTATTATCATATTTTAAACCATTATTGATAAAGCATAAGTCTCTTTCGAAACAACCCTGAATTAATTTATAATTAGCGTAATAATTGGGATTAATTCCTAAATTTATATTTTATAACGTCACAATAAACCGTAAACGTTTAATTTGGAATGCAGAAGTAACCACTTACATTGGCAACGGGAATATATTTCATGCCGTAATTCATTAATTAAATTTTTTAAAGTAGTTTTTATGCATATTTGTTCGTTAATAATAAATATTTTCTTAAGTTCATATTACAAAATTTCAAGTATTATATCATTGATAATCGATTATTCTAATGTCGTTAGAAGTATTATTAATCCCTATCACGCTATTGCTAATGAGAATAATTGATCATTATCTATTATCGCTTCCACACAATTTCATTCTTGTTCCACTGGAAGTTTAAAGCATTCTTCAAAAGCATCATCATGAACTCCATGTGGACATGGAGGTAAAACAAATTACCGCTGGGAGTTGTTGTTGCAATGCAACCGCAATGTGTCTTGAAAGAAATAATATTTTATGCTTTATGTCCTAAAATCTTTATTTCTAGACTAAGATCATTTCAAGACTAAAAGCAAAAATAAAGAACAGACTAATTCTGAGAAAGACTTAAAAATATCTTGCTGGTAAGATAATTGATTACAAAGTATGTCGGAATTCTATTCCTTCTTATACTTTTCGAAGATTAGGGACGGGATTTGAAAAAAAAGGATTTCTTCGAATACTCTGCACTAACCCCAGATTTGAAAAGGGACATCTTATCTTAAATTAAATGGTGGAAGTATAAAAGACGACTGCAATCATTTACCAGGCAAATCTCCCCGTAGGATACGCTATACTCTGTAATATTGAACTAAAATATTTTCACTCAATATCTTAGTTGCACTGCTGCATACAACTTGCCTTCAGTTATAAACTAAATATTTATTTGTACCAACAAAAATATAGATATCCATTCCTGCTCAGTCGAAAGTAAGGAGGATTCGATAAATTGTCACCATTTCTTATGTCCAACCGAAAATAAATGTATAGTTCGGATGTTAACTTTCATAACGCTAGTAGGGCTATACCTCTAAATCTTGACACGTTATATAATCTTATAATATAATCTTATAAACTTCAAACAGTTCGAAAATCTATAATCTTGAAACCTTATAAAACAAAAGTTTGTTTAAATACACATTTGTCTATAAAAGTGAACTTCATTTAGTTAAACAAACATTTGGTTTAAACATTATTTACAACGCTATAAATTAGATACTTTTACAACTTTCTAAGCCTTCTATCTTAAAATCTAGAAATACAAAAATTAGTAATGTTAATGTAGCATAAAACTGCTTGGAAATTTTTTGAATCGTGTGAATTATATATTGTAAAACAGCCTAGATAAATATTCTGGCAGAATGCAAATGACTGCCGTAATTATATCTTAAAAGACATAAAAAAGTGAGAGAATAGAGGTTGTTCATAAAAACCTAATGTAATGTATTCAGCTAAGTTAATTCTTGATATTAAAAACTTACAGTAGTTATTATGTTTACAAGCTAGCGTTTAATTACATAAGCGCGCGCGCGCGCGCGCGCGCACACACACACACACACACACACACACACACACACACACACACACACACACACACACACACACACACACACACACACACACACACACACACACACACACACACATATATATATATATATATATATATATATATTATATTATGATCGGAGAAAATTCCAAACGTATCCCGGTAATAGGCAGGTTACTATAAAACACAACTAATATTTAAGCAATATAACTATTTGGATGTTTTTACTCTTTAAGATTATTTTGTGCTTAATTTTATGAACTTTTATTTCTCAAGCTTAACTATTTGTTAATTAGTCCTAGCTTAGAAAATTATACAGCACAATATTGTTACGAAGCGGTAATCAATATAACCCTGGAGGATTGATTAAGCCCTAATTATAGCCTTTGAGTAACGGCACTTGGCGCTCTCCATCACAGCCTCAGGAACTCCAATTGAGCATTGTGACGTCATATTTGAGGTAATTTAATTGTAAAGAACCAGACTGATAAAGTTACAGGTATGAAGGTATAGAGTACAATCAGTAATAATAATAAATATATTAATGTTTTAGTTTATTGGTATTTTGCTTTCAGAAATTTTAGTACGAAATGTACAAAATATTTTCTATTATTTTTTAGTACACACATATTGCGTTTTTTTAAAATGTAGGATCACGTCACACTAAATGTCACGTGACAGATCTCAATGGGTTTCCATACAAAATTCACATAACTTAATATAACTTTTTACGATACATAATTACAATTATTTTCATTAAATTGGCTTATTTGTTGGGGTAGTTAACCTACATGTGTTATTGTAGTATGTTTAAATCTCACATGGTTTAATTTATGTTTCTTCTTCTACTATTTTAATACAGCCTCATCTGACCCTGTGTTGCTTATATAGACATGAACGTACAAGCGAAATATCAAGCTTTTACTCCAGGTTTGTGCGAGATATACGGATAGAAATGAAATATTTCAAGCCTATCATGTAATGATTATAGTTAAAAATAAATATCTACTTCCATCCATTTTAGTGCACTGTCATTATTCCTAATATTCCTACTTCTATTAAATCTATTAATCTAGTTGTAGGGTTCTCACCCTCTCTCTTTTCATCTTATGTTGTAAGGTTAAACACCTGAAATAATGACGTAGCATTTTAATTTTTCTTCTACTTTGATAACACAAAATAATAAATTATTTACAGGCATTTAATTGTTAATATATTCTTGAAAAGAATGTGTTCATACGCCAGGACACAACTGCTGTGTGATCATAATTAATTCAATAGTATTGAAAACAAACAATGTTTATCACGTCTATGAGTATTATAGACTACGTAATTATTTTCCTTACTATATCATTGAGATAAAAAATAAATGTGGAACGATCATTAAACACTTTTACATCAGCTCACTGCTAACACGATACAGTACAGATATGTAAATGTCAGAATAGTTTAATGTTAATGATTCCTCATGTATTGTTCGACAAAACCCACATTTATATTCAATAGTTTCCGTAATGATTATTGTCCGGCTAGATCAGTTTTATAGACACGTTCATGACGGTTATTGTTTAAATTTGCATTTAATGTGAATACTAAATACAAACAACTTTAGCCACAAAGCTGACAATATAAAACGAACTGCAATGTGATCATAATTATCAATATGTTTTTAAATTGCACAGTTATTGCTTGCTATATCGTTCAAACAAAACCCGTTGTGGTGAGTCTAACACGATAAATGCACATATTTGTATAGTTTCAATGGAATATTGTTACACTATACTTTTCAAACCAATGCAGAGAATTACAGTTCAGTCAGTGTGGTCATCAGCTGTATCGAATAAGCATTGAGTTTTACCCAGTAAGAGTAATGTACAAAATGTTAAAAATATTTCTGCCTTATTATTTGACTGAGACATTTCAAGCTGTTCTATAGTAGCCAGCACAAAAATAGTCCTTTGAAATGTGACAAGGCTCGGCATTAATATATCGAAGCTGACAACCACATACTATTTGAAAAATGTATGAATGAAAAGAAAATATACATATTCTTTTCGGTAACAACTTATAATATGCCTTATTTCTTCAAATGATTGTAAGTTTGATCAATTACTAAGAAACTTGTGAAATTACAAGCACTGAAATATATTCTAATCTTTTAAGACATTTTTTATTTATCTTAAAAGCGCCTTATTTCTTTGATCAACGTAATATATCAAAAAGTATATATGAATTGACATTGCAGTTTATTACGGTCTTATTAATTTTTGTACCATACTTGATTTTCTCTTGTATCCACGACGAAGAGTGTGAAAGCTACTGCAAACTCATTATTGTTCAAAAGAGATAACAAATGATAGACATTTACTACAGTTTCTAGGTTTACGTCTTAAAGTATTTGAAAGATAGTAAAAAAATACAAGGATTGAAGATTTTTATTTTAATCTTGCTTGCATCATTGAAAATAAGGGAACAACATAAATATTTACCTGGTGGAAAAGTTTTAAGCGGAGAACTAATTTGCTACTTTGCGAAGTTGGCGAGCAAAGTTTACCTACGGAAAGTTGTAGCACACAATAGAGCATGTAAACTGCTGAGTGGTCTGTTCTACTGTTGGGAACAACAATTGCGCAACTTCTACTTAACCATGTTTGTAGACACCAGTTCTCTTGCTGCGGATCTTAGTCCCTAGGTGAGTTTATTGAGTTGACAAATGCTATTATACATCGTTAAATATTTAAATCCTCTGTCGTTTTATTTTTCTTCCACAAATTTCACTGTAGATAACGACACACTAACGGCTTAAACGTGCTGTTTGTCTCGGTAAATCTAACGAATAGTAAGTTTCGCTAGAGCACGTTTACATAGCTTCCTGATATCTGCAATTGTTTACGTATTACCATTTAAAAATAAATACTTTTTAATAAATCGCATGAACCCTTTACATAGCATATATAAATATGGATACACCATCCTAACTGTGTCTTATCTCACTGACGTCATACACTCACTATATACTTCCAAATAGAAACTTGATAACATTTTCCTAAGGAACCTAAAGGTTATAAATTGAAAATATATATTTAGTATTTATTTACTTTTTACCGGCGCACAGTCACTTATTAATCATTTTCAGTCCTTTTATCAAATAAATGTTACGCATTCTAGACAAAGACCAAGGAAGTGATACTAACAAACATCAATAATGAATATAGTGTTAGTGTTAGTACGTATCTATTGATGTACTAACTACAGTCCGTTAAGGACCGTAAATATAGGAAAGAAGAAAGTTGTGTCGCTGTAAGAAATTAGAATTGTAAGAGGAGAGGAAATATAAAGGTGCCAATATTTAATTTACATGAAAATGAATTGGAGTATGAATTTACAGAACAATGTTTTGGCTTTACTGCAGAGTAAAAATAACGAAAGAAACTTAATATTTGAGTCGAAGATACTAGAAGCATCTCACGGTACAGTTTCCTCAGCTCAAGTATATGAGATGAGTAATGGTAGTAGAACCAGGCTATGGTCCCAAACACTCATTCCATTTAATTTGTAAGTAGTGGCTGCATGATGATAAATATAGTAGTGGTAATATATATGAAATACTCATGGACATAGTTTAGTAGAATTTATTAAATGGTTTCGCTTATTTTTATGAAATATGGGTCGAGAATTAGAGGTAATGGGCCTATTTTTCACCCTCTCAGTTATTTCTGGTATTGTATATTTACTAATAATGAAATACGAATCGTGGTATATTTCCAATAAATAGCGTATATTTCAAATTTATCAACTTTGGAATAGAAGACAGTAAAAAATAGAATTTTCAATCCCGTGAAAACTTTCCAGGATTGTTATTGTAGAGTTGAGCATGTTTATAAAAATTTATAAACAAACTAAAAACAATAACAATAACAATATGTCAGTAGGCTACATTTTAAAAAGTGACATAGCAATAATTAGAGCCGAATTCAAGGAGTTATAGACTTGAAATTGTAAATGTTGTCTTAGCGACGCTGGTATAATATACTTGGTGTGACGTATACTATACCTTAAACTAATTAGAGTAGAGTATGCAATATCTCATATGTGCAGAGAAAATTGGAAACCCGTACATATGGAACCTATCAGCCACTTGTACATATTACTATGTATTTTATTTATAAAAAGGTTTCGCCGGGTGAAAGACACATAATTTCTGTTAATATATAGATACAAAACAAAAATTGTAAAATTCACCTGTAAACTATACCTAATATTGCAAATATTTTTTCAGCCTTCTTTTATATCCGTAAAGATTTTACACAATAAATAAATATATCTGTACCGCAAACATGATACTACAGATAATTGACAAAATATGTGCAGTAGGTGATGAAACTTTTCTAGTGTATAAAGAACCTAAAGATGCCTTAATTCCGTATGGTATTGATAAAACATAAAATTTTACTACTATACTAACAAATTATACAGTCCACGATAAGAAAAGTACAATAAAAACATTGGGTTGTTAACAACGACTTCGTTTAGCGGGATATTGGGTACAAGAAGGTACATTAATAACCGAGGAAACGTTGGAATACAGAAAATTTCCCGGCAATCGCGCTGCTGTGGGTGTGCATTTGACAGTTTAATGGTCAAACGTTTATATACTGCCTGCATTAGGGCTTTATGACTGCCAATGCCTTTCGACCCAATTATTTCAGCTCAATGGACGTGTTAATACAATGTGCAATATGCAATCCTATCAGTTTAATACCTTTTACTGTATCATTGAATGCTTCTAATATTACGTTTTTCTTGTTACATTATTACAAGGTACGTTTTTAAGATAAATATATAATTGGCTGAGCGTTTTCAAGAGTTACAAAAATTTATTTCTGTCTGCATGTCTGCCCATACAATGTTTTGAAACAAATAATTAACACATAGATTTTAAATTGTGCACGCAAGTTCATTTTTTCCATAGGGAACACTGATCCTTAGCGTAAAATATTGTAATGCTACAAATATTAAATTTTTGTTGGGATGGATACTTTTGGCAAGTACCTTTTTAATATTTATTTTTATAGCTATTTATCAGCTCTACTACCTTTGATTACGTCACTTACGAGCACGAGCAAGGCTGTAATTATCTGTCACGACGGGGATAAATAACTTAAAATGTAAGTACATAGAAAATGAAATAAATAATATTTATAATTAAACAAACAGTTCTTTATTTAAAGAATGACAGCAAAGGCCGTTCTACTATTTGTGATTGCATTACTTAAGCAATAAATAAACCAATAATGCGGACTTGGTATGCTGTTGTCCAGGGTGGAGTCAGTTAATTCTGAGGTTCAATATAATTGTTACCGTTCAAATATTTCCTCCCTGATATGGGATATTTTCCCACTTTGCATATGGTAGTCCGAGAACTCATTTTCGTCGTGCATAATATTTATAGCAATGGATGGGTTGTTCATTGTGTGTCTCATAAAATCAACTCTACTATTTAATCTCATGACATACATATAAATCATATTTTCACACATTTTAAACTTCAATAAAATAATTTAAATATTTATTATTTTTACACAGCGAGCAACACATTTGGAAAGTGACTAATCTGAAAGTATTAAAATATATAGCTATTTGTAGCGAAACAGTACTTTCCCGTTTGGTAATGAAAATTTCGTAAAGCCTCTGACAAGGCATATATTCTACTTCCCTTGAAAGCCTTTAAGGTATGGCTTGACCAATCCTCAGGATAATAGATTTTCAAACAAACTATAAATACAAAATTTTGAACTGTGTTCATAAACTACACATAATAATGTACATTACACATTAACTACTCAAAATTACGCAGAAAACCATGAACAGAGCCTAACTACTCAGGAAGGAATCATTAAATTATCAAAGACCCTGACTTTCCGATAAATTATCTAAAAGTGGAAATGCGTTTAAAACATCAGTTGTTTTTTAAGGGTTTAAGGGTGTACTACTAACCTATGTAGTATATTTTTATCGCATAAGTTAAAAACCATACATCCATGTAGTTGTTAATTACTCTGTACATAAACTATTTCTATTGTAATAATTTTGTTATTATATTGTATAAGTGGAAGGATATTTCAGGCACATTTACTGTAGAAATGTGTTAAAATGTGTGAGTTGGATAAAATAGAACTTGATGGAGACCAGTGAATAACAGGAAAAAGTAATAAATAATTTATTGTATTGTTTTATAATATTTATTCTTATGGTTTAATTTAGTGCTTATGAGTTTCCTTAATAATATAGCCCACTTTTAAAAACGATTCGGCCTGATTTAGAGATTTTTACTTGGTTGGATGAACAATTTAACATCTAAACCCAAGCGGACAGAAATTGCTTTTAGGGTATGTTTCTGGAACACTTGCTACTTGCTCAGCTATCCTCTATATCACGGTGTATATTCGTGTAACTCTAACGGCAGTGCAAATTCAGGACAAAGTTACCTTTTCCGTGAAGCATTAAACAATGTAAATATATATAATTTCTTTTCAACTTTCCAAAATATCTCGGTGGATATTTTAAATTGAACATGACGATTCTTAAGAAAAGGTAAAACTGGATTAAGGAATTACAAAATTGTTCTGCTTTGTATTCTTGATGAAAGTGAGTAGGTTTTAATAGAAAAGACATTTTTCATACTTCCACGTTTAATTTATTTAAATGTGGAAGTATATAAAATTAAATGTGGAAGTATGAAAAATGTCTTTTCTATTAATACAAAAATGTTGGCTGAGAGTTAGCAAAGTATATCACTTAAGGAGTAGGAAAATGTGATTTCTGTCTTTATTTCTGTTTATATGGTTTTCCCGAAAATATTTCGAGTTAAACCGACAAACGGTCATGAAATTTGGCATTGAAATTCCTCTCTATGTTGCCTACATTCAGTTCAATGACAATACATGTCACTAATTCGAAATCGTCCAATGTTCGCCTCAGCGAAGCATGTTTGTACGTTTATAATTACGTTTCTGTGTAAGGTACTTTGGTCGCTTATATATTTTGTAGCTTATTTTACTATTGATCTACTTTTTGTTTCAGAAAATCACTAATTGTAATAATAAAAAGCAAATCTACAGATGCATAAACGGTTTAATTTATCAACGAATATTTTCAAAACAAACACTTACCTACCTAAAGCTCGTTAAAATTGTAATACTGTTTTTAATTTTAATTCATTGTCAATTACAAGACATTGATGAAAACGTACTTTATTGGCGAGCTCTGTGAAGTTGTTATAAATTAATAGATAAAAGTAACAATAGATGGGAATACTGTGTAATATAATTACGTTGTAATAATTGTTTAAATATTATATACACATATAATAAACTGCTTAAAGTTCTGAATAACTGCCCTTAACTTATTATCAAATGGTAAAAGTAAAGAAAGCAAATAAAGAAGTAAGTCTTATGTAACTGAAATGTGTTAATAAAATTAGTTGATTAATGTATATTAGTGTAAACTTTTGGCATAATAAATGAAGAATTAAGCGGGTTTGAAAGTAAATTTATTTTATTGTTCTTGTACTAGGTGCATTTTAAATATACATGCAATTAGAAATGAAATGAAATGAAAAATTACTTTATTAGAAATGACTTTATTAGAGGCGAAGTTAGGACTATAAAGTCCTCTCTACCACTTAACCTCGACAGAACAATAAATAAAACAGAGTAATATAAATTAATTATGAGTATAGACATCCCTATATGATAACTAGCATACATATACTATTAAGCTGCTTTCTATTCACTATTGCTACAATAATTATTTAGGCATGAAACTAAATACTATGCAACTTATATATGACTAATATACGGTATAATTAAAGTAATCAAAATTTAATTTAGTAATTTAGTAATCAAAGTAATCTGACACTTTAGAACGGTGAATATTTTACATCTCAGCGACCAGTTAAATGTCCAGAAAGTAACTCTATCACATATTAAGTCGTTATACTACAAAGTAGAAAAATTGTAAAATGTAACTTTCCAGTGCTTGGTAGTAATGTAATGCACATT
Organism: Homalodisca vitripennis; assembly: GCF_021130785.1. Lineage (NCBI taxonomy): Eukaryota > Metazoa > Arthropoda > Insecta > Hemiptera > Cicadellidae > Homalodisca > Homalodisca vitripennis. Next base: position 197,390,375 of record NC_060207.1, read on the forward strand.
TAAAAAACAAAGAGGTTAATTTATTTTCCTATATATTAAACTGTTACAATACCTATATCAGTAGTGTTTTAAAAGAAGTAGGCTTCTCAGACGTGTGTGTGTGTATCTATAAATATTTTCTTGATCAGATAAACAAGGTAAATTCAACTATAGAACACAATTTACTAAGACGGTAGTAAATTACAATTAAGAAATTTTTTTAATTTTAGTAATATTTTCTTGACTTTGGCAACAAGAAGGCTCAAAATTTGGGTAAGAAATATAATTCTTTCAAAACATAAATGCTCAAACACGTACATTGCATACGCAATCGCGTTCCAAGCCTCAGGCATCTACTTTTTTGGCCGCCATCTTGTTTCTGCAGCTACGATCTCCATTTACAATTGGGATCTGGTCAGTTATATATGGTAGGTCTGTGATTACAGGCATATCGTGACCTGTATTCGATAGTTCAGTTGTGTTGTGTTTTGTTTTTAAGTGCATGTTTTAGAGTTTGTCTACGTGGAGTTGACATACAACATTAGTTGTTATGATTTCTGACTTTTGCGAATCACAACCTCCTGGTATGATTGATTTATTTTAACCTATTGAAGTTACGTGTTATATTAATTATTCAATCGGGAAGGAAATGAGATTAAAAATATCAAAACGTAATTTTCTGATTTTTTTATCACTAAACAATGCCAAATGTCCAGAAAAAATCCTGCCTCCTCTACAATCCTTTCATTGTCAAAATCAAATTTCAAACAAAGTATACTAGTACTCGTTAAAAATACACTTTGTCGATCAAAACAAAGGATACTGAATTATTTCAGATTATTCTAAAAATAAAATTGTTAAATAAAAAAACTATTTGATGAAAACTTTGGTGTGTTACAAAACAATTATATAAATAAATGTTTTTTGGCTTCTGTATGAAACAAATTAGTTTAAGCACTATCGGACACTAACTTTCTTCAAATAAATCCCAATATATTTGTAATGGTATTAAACGGTTCCGTTAATATTAGATTCAGGCCAATCATAATTTATTGCATATTAAGCCCTATTTTCTTTATTCATACATGCTTTCATGAGAAACATATATTTCTACACTAATACCTTATTTATCATTATTTAAAATTTAATATATTAATATATAAATAAATTATATTTTACCAAGAGATGCTACATCTACTAGATTTATAAAACAAGATTTATTATAAACTTCTGTTCTCGTGCGTAAACTTTTTTATGTCCAAAGCTTCTTTTTTATTCTCAACAGAAAGTTTTAATTTTACAATGATAGTTTTAATAAGCAATTTATCGTAAAGAGACTGGGTGTATCTATTTCATTTATAAGATGAACTTTGGTAGGTGAAGTAAGAACAAGGAAAAAGTACAGCGTCAGATGTTCAGTCCTTAATCTCCCCATCCGTTGCTCCTTGCGCACCAGTGACTTTATCCAATTGGGACCAACGGTTGTGAAGTGTAAAATGAAGTTACGAATTACTCGAAAGAATAATATTGAGACGTTTTACTAATTAGTTTTAGTTTTTATGTAACAAATGTTATTTGTCTTTATAACTTAACACAACTGCCGATAAATTGTAACAATTTTTATTACAGTTAAATTTCAGGTTATAACAAAATTACAATCAAAATTGTTATACTGTCCTCATAAAAATAGTATCTTTGTAATACCTTTGCTTATGGGTAAAAAAGACAAAAGGCTTGTAAACTATGTGATATGTACGTGTAAATCTAAAAGAATATTAAATAAGTGATCACGTTAAAAATATTTCTTTTGGCTCAATCTGCAGAAGGATAAATTTCACATGAGGCCGTCATGTCGAGGTATCAAATTGAAGATGCAGTATTAATTAAGATATTTAACTGGTACGAAACTGATGGGACAATAACTTTCAATATTGGCATAACCCATTTCCTAAACATGTTTTCATTGTATACTTCTATAATTTGGTAACAACTATTATCTTGAATTTTTAAGAGTTATTGAAGGCTAAGTATGAATAAATTTGGCATGAAAATGCTTGAGAACTGTCAGTAGATTGTCAGTTTTGACTTTTGATTTAATCTTTTTATTTGTTTTAATTTTAAAATAACCGAGATACAAATGGTGCCAAAATGCAAATGAACGCCATCTTGTAACATTTTCTAGGTTCAGACTGGGTAAAAAACTCATTCAATTTATATTAAACTACAGCTTTTACCAACTAAACTAAAGACTGAATATATAATGAACTGCGGTAGTTGTGTTCACAATTATTCCCGCAGTTGTGTAGCAACAAAAATGTATACTCACGCTAACTGCAAATCACATGAGTTAAAAAAAAACTCGTAAGAAGTAGCATTATTATAAACTTCCTGGGAACTATAAAAGAATTTGGTATACACTTTTTGAATTATGGTAGTTGTAGATTCTTGAAATCGGAGAGAATGCCAAATATCTCCCAAAAATTCCGACATAAAGGTGATTTCTATAGTCAGATTTATATGACATCCTCATAAATAAACACAAGATGAACTACATTTTTATAAAATGTTATCAAACTTAGCTGTCATTTGTATTGTATTGATTTATTATTGGAGAGGGTTATTATTACTCCTGCCTTTTGCATAACAAGTTTCAGGCTCGTTCATTGAAGCCCTAATAAAACAAAATTTCTTTTTAATGTTTGCTTTATTCTTTACCTCTCTTTTCCTGGCTCAAAAGAGATTAGTAATGTAACGTAGTCTCTTGGCCCAGCAAAGGGGCCTTTCTTTGTCAGAGGTCAATTATGCACGGAAACTAGACCCTGGCACTTTTGTGTAATCTACCTAAGGGCTTACTGGATAATATATATTACTTACCCTTTTTAAATGTCACTTATGCGGCTTTTAATGATTTAAGTACAATACAGTTTGAATATGGTAATCAAAACATTAATAACAAGCTCTATAAAACTATTCCTAAAATTATTTGTAATCAATCAGTCGATACATTATTTTTTAAGTTTGTAATTATAATTTTTTGCTTTACATAACATTTATTATATATATCTTAAGTTGACTATGATAAATTTAATGTTAGAATTATAAATGTTCATAGTGACAGACGTTCCATAAAAACAGCTTCAGAACGATTGTCTATTTGCTTAAACAGGTAAGAAAATGAAAGAAAAAATACTATTTATCTATAAATTTAAAAAATAACAAATCAGTTTTATGCAATTTAATCATATAACAAAATTATTTTATTATTTATTTCTGTTATGGAAGAAATATTTTAGTTGTTAGTACAAAATTACTGTAAAATGTTTTCGCTTAAGAGAAACCTCTTCAGTCAAGAGATGTTTAACTAACACTATTCAACACCTCTTCTCTGTGAGACAGAAGTACCTGAAGTTAATAATTGTGTTACCAACGTTGACGCTGTACCAACCACAAAACCTGCAGCATAGTCGTGACACCGTATACTAAAATTATACCAATACTCTGTTTTAAATTAGATAATCCATTCTTACTTACACACTCCAATTTAATTCTGTACATTTTATGGTCTTCACTAGTGGGATATGCCTAACGTAAACCCAAAACCAATATGCAGCAAATGGACTTACGTTTTCGGTAATACAATTATTTCCTTTCCATCACGTTTTAATAAGCGTATCCTATCACAAAGAGCTCAACAGAGAACATATCTTAAACTGTACACAGTAATATCTTGTTACAAAGTGTTGTTTGGAGTGAAAAATCTAGAGAAACTCTAGGACTGATAAACATCCAGAGAGTTAAATAATATATATCCATCCAGGGGTTCTGGATGGATTTTACCTTCCAGCTGAACCTGCGGTGAGTACAGAAAAACATATTTCTAACTTTTACCAGGGCAACCGCATGCATGTGCAGGAGCGGCCCATCTCTAACTGTAAGTGTCAAGTTAAAGCGGTATAAAATTGAGCAATAGGTATATTTCCTCATGAGGTAAAGCTCCCACAGTATTAGAGGCAGTTGTTAGTACTCGCTTTGTAAATAGCAAAGCCTCAACTAAAACTACCCTACTTCTTCTAATGTAATGTGACTCAGGTATAAAGTTAGTCATAGGATATCGCCATTAGATACCCCTACTACCAACCGTATCTAACCTGAAAGTCCTGTCACTCCTGAAGTAAACTTAAAAGTCCTTTCTAGTCTGTTTGCAATGAGAATTTCCTCAGTTTAAACCTTCTGAGTTAAAAATATGTGCTAAGGGAATAGATCCATTAAAGTTGAAATAACATGTTTGATGCTTGACCTCTAAAAAAATAATTGAAGATACTTTTATCACACGTAAATAATGTACTTGGTAAATATATTTATATTCTCACTGAAACCATGTTATATTATATTGTATGACATTTTCTATTAATCTAACAAACTAACTCCTGTGTCTTCCTGAAAGAGAAAACCGAATCAGCGAGATAAGATCGTTTGACTTAGAGTGAGTGACAATCGAGCTCCAACAAGTGTCAATTCGTTCGATACCGTCAACTCCTGCTGTCTTTTATATTTCACGACATTTTCAGTATTAGGTTATACAATATGTTATGTTCTTTAATCATGTATTTATCCTATCCACATTAATCTGGCTTTTAATTAAATGCGTTCTTCGCAACTAAGCACAAAAACCTTTCCTTAACCATTATGTATCTTAGAACTAAAAACTTAAAATTCTTTATTAAAAACAGTGTTCAACTGGACAAAAGCATCAATAAATTTGCAAAACCTTGCTTAAGTTTCCACAAATACAAAGTAATAACTATTATTAAATGAAAACACCCATATACTACAAATATTTTTTTAATACTACAGTTTTGAATACTCCTGAACGCTGTAAGGTCAACTGTTCAAAACAAGAGTTTTCACACTTCTTATATATCTGTTGCGCTATTCTTGGCCTTGAGGAGTCAGGCAGTCGCATTATTGATGTTGATGTTTGATCCACTGCATAAGATGAATTAGGGTGTCTGTTACGCAAAACAAATCAAAGTTTGTTTCGCACAAAAGTAATTACTCAAAGTTTAAATAGACGGAAATTTAAGTACTTGAGAATTCTTGAAAATTGGCATGCAGGAAGACCTAGGTGGTGTCCTGAATGCTGCTCTCAACGCCCTCTTTTGAAGTTTTAATATTTGCCTATTGCTTTCACATTTGAATCTCAACATTGCCACTGCATAAAAAAGGTATGCATATATAGTCAATAAATAAAGTAGCTTCAGTACCAGCAATGATGGAATTACAAATATCTTTACAAGAAAAAGTCTCAATGGTTTATTCACCTTTAAACCTTTGTGGAGATAGAAGTTTCATTAAAAACATAGATACATTGCCATTGATAACATTGATGGTAAATGGCAGGGCGTTAATAAATCTACGTTGGCTTTAATTCGTATAGGAAATTTCAGTTTTTTCGAACGATCCGTACTTTATTAACCCTTATTTGCTGCATATATATTTATGCTTATGGTATTATGTTCTTAGCGCCGATCGCTTCAGTGAAATCATTTTATCCGGCAAGCAGACTTTTATTATTCTGTAATATGGACCAACATAATAATTAATTTAACACTTGCAACTGTGAAGTTACTTTTACTCTCTGAATACCTCTGCATTAATTTATATTAAAACAGACAAAGAGGATCGGGAGAGTTGAAACAATAAATATAATGGTCTTCATTAGGATTTCAAGCTGATAAAATCCAAAAGAATGCAGTACTTACGTACATTTATGTATGTTTTTGTACTGTAATGTTTATTCAAAATTATAGAGAACCTATATCTGGTTGTGATCCGCTCGATTGCACAATGAATGGTATTGATTGAAGAAACAAAAAGATTTTAGATATAGTACTTCAGGTTGTGGAGAGTTCAATAATACCTCATTAGAAACACAGAATAAAGCATTTAATAAAACATTAGCCTTATAGCTGAGCTTTAGTAAATCCTATCAGTCAAGGGGCTTGAACATTTTTAACTATCTGTTCACACGATATCTTGAGAAAACACTTATCAATTGACTCTAAATGTAGCATGAAGCTTTATTTTCATAGTAGCAACATCAAGTTTGATGATAGTCCTTGCTTTTCTATGGGATTTCCCACATTTTGGTGAATATATTTCCAATGCTGTTTGCATTTATATCGATGGCAACGAGAAAATCCCATAATAAATAGATTATTCCATAAAGTATGTCACTTTAAAATGTGATCTAGTCACACATGAAACTACTTTAAATGTGCATGCAATATCAGCGATATCTGTTACGTGACTCGTGGTGTGGCACCGTTCAATATTGTAAACTAATTGACTAAACAGATCAATGAAATGTGTAAATATAAAATCTATCTAGTCGTTAACTTCCTATACCCATTATGAATTATTAGTATGTAAGTACAATTTTGAATGTTTATTAGAACTTAGATGTTTATTTCCTCATTATTATTTAAACAAATGGATCATATAATGTTAGTAAATTCATTAACATACTAAATATTAAATATCAAATCCCTTCTTCAATGTTATACCCTTTGGCAATGTAGTTAGTTTTATCACCGTTTGAAAGCTGTAGTATGATAGTAACTCACTTTTAATCGAACTTCAATTGAAAATTTTACTTGATACTTTTCTTTAGGAGGTCAATGATATCAAAGGTTCGTGTCTTCCGTAGCGTGCTTTGCTCGGATTGGGAGAAGGCTTTAAATTATCTTAGTGACAGGCTCCACAGCCGGTATTCCTCGAACAAGTAACCTACTTTGTAATTTGGGCCATTGTGGCTGTTGAATTCTACTACCTCTTTTATATTAAAAACTATTTTTGGCTTTGTTATTTTATTTTTCCTCAGTAAAAATCCATATAGTTTAGCTAACCCCCCTTGAAGAATTTAGCTTATGTTAGAATTAGGATATTACTGGAATTATATTAAATTTTAACACATGACGTAAGATAATAATGAAGTGAGCATTGTACTTATAATTCTGCATACAACCTTAGCGAAGCACGTTACGTGGCACTTGGTGAAGCCTAGTGTCATTTTGTTTCTATCTTTTATATAACTAAAATCAAGCTTTTTAATTTAAATGTTTATGCTCAACTGTTCAAAAAAGAGTTTTCACGCTTCTTTCATATTTGTTGATTGAGGGGTCAGAGAGTGCATTATTGATGTTGATGTTTGATCCAATGCATAAGATTGTTATGAATTAGGGTGTATGTTACGCGAAAAAATCAAAGTTTTTTTCGCACAAACGGTAATTACTTAAAGGTAAGAGACGGAAATTTAAGAATATGAGAATCCTTTAAAATTGGCATGCAGGAAGACCTGGGTGGTTTCCTGAATGCTGGTCTCTTTTGAAGTTTTAGTAATGGCCTATTGCTTTAACATTTGGATATGAACATTGCCACTGCATAAAACAGGTATGCATATATAGTCAAAGATTAACAGATAAAAAACTAATTAAGTACACATGAAGTCGATGTATTATTTATTTTTAAGGTAGTAAACTTGTATTTTTTTATGTTTGTGTAAGGCTCAATCCGTCATTATTAAAAACGATAAGTATCGTGCCTTATAAGCAATCTAGATTTTATAGAATATTTTTAAAATTTATAAGCATAATTACATGTTCCCTCTAATCTTCATAGAAAAAGATTAACAGAAGGTTTTTTATCGGAAGCATTAATTGACAGAAAATAAATTGTAATACATGTACTTAGGTTGTTTTTATTATATTATGGCCTAAATTAAAATATTTAATATTTGTCCTAGTAAATGTATAACTTTTAAACTATAACGTTATATCCGATGTCACTAAATATTTATATGATTTAGTAAGATTATACGTGCAAGTAAACTGCAATCCACGTAGATGCTTATATTTATCAAATAAGTTAAAATTTCATTAAACACAAAATTCTGGGTTATTCATGGGCGTGACTACGCCACCGTTTGAACCTTGCCAATACTAAATCAGTAACAATATTACAATTCTGTACTAAAATGCTGTTAAAGAGCGTAGAAGATTTAATCTTCATTATTTCACAGTTTAGTATATAATATGTTTGCATTGCCTATTGGGCCTGTATTAAAAGTAGTAGACTCTGTTTTTTAGTTATTCTTTATTAAATTAGTTATATAAAATGTTTATGCCCAGGTATATAATGCCACGTATAACAGATACTATTGAAATAAAATTTCAATTTAACTTGATATTCTATCTAAATAAAAGTTATGAAAATCACTTCAGAATCCCAGATAGTGGCCGATAAAATGCAAAGCGGGTATGACAGACTCGTGCTGTGAATGGTAAAGAGCTTATCTCTGTAAATGCTTTCTCTGAAATACATTGCATTTTCTAGAGGGAAATTACAATATCATGGTTCAGCCAACGTTTATTGAAAGGTACATATTTGCCCTAATAAATTTTTCGTTTTCTTTCATTGCGTAAAAATCCAATATATTTCTCAAATTTACTAATTTCTACTTTATATCTCAAGCAATATTTACTAATTTTAATAATCATAGTGTATTAATAATTTTAAAAGGTATATTTTTATTACGTGTCTTGGAAGCGTTTCTTCGTGAATATAACTTTAACATTCAATAAGAACTATATGCCTCACCCAAAGAATCAAGTGACTTACGTTAGAATTAACCGAGAAACTGTTCTACATTAATAAACATAGTTTGTAAACACCATTGTATTTAAAGCACTGTTATTATACGTCTGATACCGTTAAAAATGTTTATTAAAGTCTAGCATTTACCCACGACTTAGCATTCAATTCGTAGTCTTTGAACGTGTATGAGCACTTCGGGTTCTAGTGAATTATATATCTGATGTTCATGTTTTCCTTGTTGCCACGATCAAGAAAATATGTCAAAAGTTTACGTTTATGGCAACTGCAATTAGCTCCAGTCTTAGATTTTTTTGCTATTGTTGATTTTCCATATTTCCCAGATTAATAATATGTATATATTGATCCACGTCTGTAAATCCTCATTCTGTCTAAATAAAACTAAGATGGGTTTTATAACAAGCTTTAATTTGGTAATAAACAGTAGATATTACTCTGTCCGTGGCAGTACCAACTTTTTTTACATATTTGTTGAATCTAAAGCTACTGGTGTTATTATATCTTTAAAGTTTTTATTTTTCCTACTAAAATTTAAGTAAATATATGATTAACAAAATAAATAAAATAAAAACTGAAAATGTACTAAATCATTTGAAAAATTTTATTTGGAACTTCAAAAGAGCGGTTTTATTATTTGGATTTCATCATAAATGTATGAAACATCAACTATGAAAAATGTGAGTAAGATGTAATCTTGATGTGAAAAATATGTTAAAAATATGTACATTATTTTACTATGTATTGAAATTAACTGAAAATTCGCAAGCGTTTATTTCCTATTGATTATTTTGATTGGAATATCTTCTAGAGTGATGTATTTATATTGTTGTAATACTTACTGTGTTGCATATGTTTGTATTTTTTGTTTAACCTGATGAATTAATCTCTTAACAATAATTTGAGGCGGATTTTGGATATTAGTATCTAAAAAAAAATATCACGAGATTCTAGTTGGGCTAGATGTGTAAATGTTTTACGCCTGTCTGTACTATATTTTTATTATTGCCTATTCTCCTAAGAATAATTAACTATTTAATTAATAATTTAAATGTATAAGAAAATATTACTGCTATTTTTAAACATTCCATATCAATAAGTTCAATAATTTTCTGAAAATGTTTTATATAGTTACACGTAGTACATCAAAATGCGTTTGGATTTAATAAGTTGTTAATATTTATTTATAGTATATAAACTCGAGCAATATTATTCTTTAATATTTATATACATAACGATTTCATTTCAATTGATTATTTTATAAATTTTTTATTGTTGTATACGTTTGCTAGATTAATGAAATGATACTTTACCAATTTCAAGGTAAGTTTTACAAATACTTTATCAGCTACGTTTATTCTTCATCTAATAAATACAAAACTGTCTGACAATATATCTTTCTCACTAACATTTTATTTACTGTATAAAAGTTTACCAATCGCACTACACGCAATGAGCAGTGCATGAAATTATTGTGTAAATGTTATGTATGCATGATCAATTGTCTAACTTGTAAGCTGCCAGAGCTAGAACTACAACTCTGCAGACTGTTAAGCGTAAGTCTTGACAGAGGTTTAAACCTTTGACAGATTGAATCATTAGCTCCTTCCCTTCTCAAGTCTGTCATACCCTTAGTCTGCTTTGAGTCGCCTAAATCCTGGTGGTAGCGAGTACAGCGTTGACAACAGTCAACATCTTTACCCAAAAATTCGCGAGATAGAAATACTGTCAAATGTAATCACTTTTATTAACTAAAATTAAGAATCATAAATGACCTATAAGCAATATATAATCAATTATTGAGTTATAACGTAGTTGTAGTTTTTTTAATAAAATAAAATACTTATAATTTCCAAATACAGTGCAGGATGAGATGAAGCCTTGAATTTCTTTAGGTACACGGCACTGCAAAAACCTTGTATCAATTTCAAATAATGAAAAATACTTGGCACCACTTACGTGTTGATAGTAATGTTGTATGTCTCCTAAAGGAAAGTATATGTTTTTGAATTTATTATTAAATCTAGTGTAATTCACTACTAGCCTATCTTATTTTTTTTAAAGCAATCAGTTATGAAACAACCGGCTTGGTTCATTAATTCCTTGGTCTTGCTAATCCTTCAGTATAGCCTTCCTTTCATTAACGCTAGGAGGACTTACAAATAAAATATGGCCAAATACTTGCAGCTGTGTAATCTTTAAGCATAAATTCTACCACAAACTTTAGCGCCTCACCGAATTAAAAAGTAAAATCGTTTTGAAAATCTCTCAATATCTTTAATACCTGTGACTGTGCTCGATAACTTATTTTTACACTAGCATTGTTTAATTCCTCAAAAGGGGACTGATGTTTCATTATTAACACTTTTACATCAATATTAAACTTAAAATTTCACATACTGCCACTAAATCTAAGATCACATGCATTCTAAGAGCAAAAAGGGCTATATTCCATTAATTACATCAAAAATTAAAAGATTAACTTAAACGTCACAATACAATTTACGTCGCTTTAACAGCACAACAGTTATACGAAGTGGGCCTTGCCTTATCTATACATTTGTTAAAAACTAAGAATTCATAATAAATTTTGTAAACATCTGTAAAGGCTACAGAATCTATTAAGTATATTGTTTTACATTTATTACAAACCAAGGCTGTAATCAATGGCAGAGTGTTTGACATGACCATGTCTATATACTATTTATTTTAGCAACTGTTTTATTATATTTAAATAGACCATATTAAAATAAACATTATTCTATGCTGTAAGGTTCCTAAAGTTTTGTTATCGAGAGCTAGTACTTATCATAGAATTATTACCATGCCTGATTTTAGCTTTATGCTTTACTTTATGAGGAGTAATAGCTCTGGTGTTAACAGGATTTATTTCTCCCCTACTTGCCTGCCTTTTTCTTTACTATAATCATTTAGCTATGGGGCCAGTTTCATTACAAAAAAAAACATAACTTCGACTCTATTTACTCTGAATAATGGCACTATAGCTGAAAATGTGGTGGATACATGGTATATAGATTTTTCATGCATGTCATGTCCCCAATATAATCATGATATGTTAAATTTTGATTGGCTATGCGTAAAGTATCCCAATCATTAAAACTGGTTGGTGTGGTTTAAAAAATCAATTTATTTCTGTCTCAGAAATAAATTCCTAGCTTTATACATTTCAATAGTTATTTTAGAGCAATCAAACTCTGAGGTTATCACTGACCGAAACTACCTGTTCTATATAATTATATAATACACTTTTACTATTGAATTTTATACTGGATATATACATAGACAATTGCTCACTAGGTCATTTGGGTCTAAAAAAAATCGTGTATTAGTGTTTCCTTAAAGCCTGTAGGAAATAACGTTGAGAAAATATTTTTGTGCAGATTGTTTACATTAGGCATTGAATTTTTGCATTCTACCAGTTTAAATAGTAATGGACCCTTACTGGTCCTATTTTACGTTACTGGTCTGAAAAACCTAACCAGTTTCCAAAAATTTTCATCACACATTTTAAAGGTAGTTAATATTTTTAGCTGAATTTTGCACTTTATTACATAAACCTTAACTAGTCATATGCTGATATATGTTACTTCCCTGGCGGTTTTTATGTCATACATTGGTACAGTGTTGTAGATGTACTCGTAATATCAACTATTGGGCTTCGAAGTAACAAAATGGATACCAATAAGGAGCGTTGCAAAAATATATACCGAATATCGTGATTTGTTATAAATATGGTATACAAAACTACGGGGTGTCTAGTCTAATAAATAAACTTTAGCACTCAGATCTGACAATATTTTAACACCCTATGATATCATAAACTGTCACATATATCGGATGAATCACTGACTGACTTAATAATTACCAACCTGTAAGAAACTTAATATTGTCCAATAGCCTTGGGCACTTTATATCAACGTAAAGTTATCACATTAATTTTCTAATAAAATATTACACTTTATCATAATTCTACTGCATACTGATGATCATTCAAACTAGTAACCTAAAAAAGTTAACTACGAGTGTCGACCACAAAATGAATGATGCCACGGTTGTTGGCCACGAAATCCTTGACCAAGAATGTGACTGCCGAAACCCCTGGACACAGCGGGAATTTGTGTTTGGCTGAGACAGGCGAATTTTACTAACCGACATCACCAAAATTATACGGGAAGTAGGTGTTTAACTCAACCATGTAAAAAAAGGTTTTTCGTACTATCATATATTATTCAATATGGAAAAATGGAATGATATCTATGGCTGTGAATGTCTATCGCTCAGTAGACAGCCATATTTTCAGAATAAATAAAAGACATTTTATCCGGAGACAGGTTGTTGCACCATATGGAAATATATTTAGAATATTTAGCTTGAAAATATGTTCAGACATTTGATAGGCTTATGGTATTTAATATCAATAACCTAAAACATGTTTTTATCATTTGCTTTCACAACAATTCAATTCAATTGTGGCAAGGCTTCAATAGCGTGGTGGCTCCACGTCTGGGAGTGTTGATTTATCCCTTGGTCTGTTTCTTGTTTCAAGAAAAGCATAGCAGTTTGTCAATCAGTTCTAATATGTTTATTCAATTCATAATGCATTCATTGCAAATGTTGTTAGATTTACGCTTTGATAGGTACATTTGTTCTGCTGTTTTTTCTTGTTTGTTGTTTACATTTTCTTATATTATTTTTTTGCTTTACATTTTTATTAAATCATTTTTTTTGTTATTGTTCTAACTGACAATTATATAGAATTTCTTACTACTATTATTTGTTAATTGTATGTATTTATTTGACTTATGTCTATAATTGACTTTTATATCTATTTATGTGCACTAATAACTTGCACATTTGATGTAAAAAAACCGTTTTGTGCCGCAGGAATGAATAAATAAATGAAGTAAGAGATTTTTATGCTATCGTGTAGAGTTTTGGCACTACAAATAATACATTTTAAAAAGTGAATGGTCAAAACCATATTTCTCTGATACCTTTTCAATATAATGAATAATATTATAGAAATCTTTACGTTAAAACTTCGCTGGCACGTATTGGTTCGCAAACCGCGAAATGACCCAATCACGTGTTTACTGGAGCATTATCTACAACATGATCAGTACTGTGGTTGAGCGCCGACATGAAACTCGTTGTCGAATAATCACTCAATTAACCAGCCAGTCACGGTCGTACATGCGTTCGTGCATGATATTGAATTCATTTAAGCTTATTTACAGTACTACTCGTTTGTTACACATGATATATTTGTTTTAACCTTCGCTTTGCATTAATTAACCTATTGTTTACCACGTTAAGAAGAATTTAAGCCAAAAGTGTAAGAAAGATAAGATAAGAGTAAATAAAGATTTCTATTTATTTGAATACTAGTAATTATAATACTGATTCACCATTTAGTTTCCTTTTCAAAGAGCTGACGTAAATGTCTAGTTTTTATATAAGCATAAAATATAAATAATAATTTAAATATAATAAATAATATTATATTTTCCATTCGTTAATTTACATGATTATAACATAAAATTTCCTTGGAAATAACTGAACATATTTCCAAGTATGCTTGGTCAGAGTGAATTATTAAATATAAAAAATTTACAACATCCTTAAACTATACACACTCTGCGGCGCTTGGTTTACTTAAAAACATTATATACATACAGATTATATTCCTATAATAGGTAGTACTGCAGTTCAAATTAAACATATATCCGTATTATATAGATATTTTTTCTAAGAATAATTCATTTATTATAAAAAAACATTACGTTTACTATATAAAAATGAATCGCTGAATAAAAATCGTATGAAAAATGAAATGTTGCTAAGCGCTTATCTTCAGAAAAGCTGGTTCAATTTGGCTAATTCTTTCTGCCCTTTCTTTCTTTATTTATGAACACTGAAATAACATGTACCTGATGTGTGCTTACTGAAATTAAAAATATCATAATTTACCTCCATCATATTACGTCAAGTGCTTTTAGTAAATTTAATATTTTTAGGAGTTTTGATTTTTTCGTAATATTGTTTGGAGCCGCTGAGTACAGGTAGTAAACAATAGGTATATAAGATCTTACCTCAAATTTCAATTTAAAAAATGTTGCTATTTATGGAAACTTTCTCAATAACTTAATAGGCCTTTACAACAAATACTTACTATTACGGAACACCTGTTGAGGGCGAATACAATTCTTATACTTTTAAGTGTTGTGATTTTATTTTCTTCACGGACTCTTGTACCAAATTTATATTATATGAAAACCTATTTTTCGAAAAACATTTATTTGAAGAATGTTTTGTGAACTAGAATACAATAATTGTATCTAATTATGTATTTTCTAAACTTAATGTCAACAACCATTATGTCTTCAGGATTATGTCAGAAATGATACAACCGTTAAGCATTAAGTGTTGGTATGTTTGAATTACAATGAGGGACACATGAAACCATATATAAATCATACATGAACAGTTTTTTTATGATGTAAGGTTGATATTACTTAATTAGATAGTTTCCACAATCATCTTTAAATTAAACTAAAGAAACAATTTCTGTCTGAAAACGAATTACTTTCATCAGTTTAATATTTGTATGGAGATGGAAGGTAAAAGTAGTTTTTAAAAGTCTCATAAAATTATCGTCAGGAGCCTTTCGGATATAAAATCTGATTTGAAGAAAACGTAGGCTATATTAATTTTTGCAGAACAAAAAGAAAATTCGTTTGTACCACGTTGCAGACTCTAAACACTAAGGTACGTTTTAGAAATCCTTTAATTTATTTCACGCTTATAAGCACCATTTCTTGTGGGATCCATATATGCTTATTTTGAAGGGAGAAACATTAAAATTCACTTGATACAAGCTATCAGGCAATTTGATCATGTCTGAGATTATTTCTTTTGCAAAATCGATATCTAAAATATTTATACTCTCGGGACCTAGAGGTAAGAAATTGCGGATTCTAGTTCCGGAATACTCTTGCTCAGAAATTATCTCACTTTAGATTAACTACGCCCTTAGATACTATCTATCTGCGGTGAATTCTAGCTAAGACTAAAAAGGGTCACTGTACACATCCTCTAATGCTCATTACTCCATATTTCAAGAGTAAATTACACAAAATATGGAAGCGTAGTATATATGAACAATTTCTGGTTTCTGATATAAACTGGTGTTTAGGAATATCAGGTTTCTAGATAAATTCAAAGTTAAATTAGAATATCTGCCTGTTACTGGTTTCACAAGACGTCTGGGAACTCCACCTTCTGGATTTTAAGAAACTCCACACTCTGTATTCACAATGTTTTGCTACAACATGCGTCTAGGAGATGCCATAAACCACTGAAACCGCTTGGTATCCTGGTATGAATCTAGTTTCTTAAGGTCTCTAGCTAAGTAGAGTTTAACTTGCCTCTAGGAGCTTCCATGATAAAGCTTCACTGCCTATGTTCAAGATATTAATTCCTAGTCTATTAAAGCAAGTAGCTTTGACATAATCTCTTAAACCTTTAGTCACTAAAAGTCCCCAGAAAAGAAAATTTAAGTACAATCTAAGTTCTATCAAATTTAAATGGTTCTGAAACTAAATCGTACAATATTTTGTCGTTTACAATATAGAAAAATCTTGGAATTTTTCTTTGGCTACTACTTAACAAACATTTGCTAAGTTTATTTTTAAGAATGAACATTCTTAGATAAAAAAAGAAAATAACTGGAAAGAAAAACCTCAGGAATATTTTCTCAGACACATAAGAAAGTGAGATTGATTGACTGATGACGACAGAGTAGCGTTGAACCGGCAACAAGTGTCAGTTCCTTCGATATCGTCATTTCCCGCTGTCTACCGACATCAAGGTAACATCTCTGCAGATCATTACATATCCATTGATTTGGGATCATTTATTTTGTTTTCTGTTGAGAAAAGCTATATTTTATAGTTTAACGACTACTCCATTTATTAGTGAAGGATTTATTTAGTTCACATGTTTAAATATCTTTAATCTTTAGTAGTAAGTAAAGTCCTTATTACAGAATATTTAATATTCTTTACTGTTATGCTGTGTAAATTTTCAAACTTTGTTTTGTTATATTTAATATATTATAATTATTAGAAGAAGCTCGGTATCGAAAGGTAACCGCAATAACCATATGATTCTTTGTGCTCTCCGTGGTGACATGAATCATTGGATGGTGACGAGAATTCTTAGAAAGTCGATAAGATTTGTAAACCTTAGATATTATAAACGTAACTGCCTGTGATATAATGACAACCAGTCATTACTGATCAAAGTTCATTTGTAAATAAAAATTCACTAGATGCTGTTTTAAGACTGGTATTTATTTTATATAATTTATACAATATTGTGAGCCAGCAACTAATTAGTAGTCCACATGTTTAGTTGCCAATCGCCTATTTTGAAATTATTTCTGCCTACTTCCGGAGGGGAGAGTGAATTCGCACTGTAAAAACGTAGGTGAAATCAATTGAAGAATTTTGCCAAATAAAAATTCAACCTTCTGGCATACTATTTTGGTTTGATAAACCTAACTAAGAAGTATAAAAAAACAAGGAAATATATATTTTCGTAATATTTCAAGTTTATTTAAATGAATGAGATAAAGTAATTCTTTTTTAAATTCGATATAAAAGACCACAAAATATGTTATACACAGTTTCGAACCAACCGATTTGAATATTTTAGTTCCCCTATGTATAACGAATGAGCTAAGAATACTTAGCTCATTTGTTATACATAGGGGAACTAAAATATTCAAATCACCACCAAAATGCATAAAAAACATTAAATTAACAAAACAAAGCATTTTTTTAAGGAAACATAAATTTTCGGGACATTTTCCATCGGCCAGTAAAAAATATAAATAACACTACGTTTCGAGATCTCAAATCTGATCTCATCTCAAGTAAATAACTAATCCAAGTGATAACTATAATCTAGGTTCAACAAACAAATTATAACAGAGCGTTGTGACACGCATACGTCTACTAACTCCAAAACATGCACTTAATAAAAACAAAACACGACACTAACTATTAAAAACTGAACTACATAATACAGGTCACAACAGGCCCTCATTCACCTAGCAACCTACCAGAGGCTAATTATAGTAAATGGCAATCTTAATGCAGAAACAAGATGGCGGCAAAAATACGGCAGCGGGCCATTTTTATTATTGGTTACATGAAGTTTTTAAAACCTAACTGTGACTCCGCTTTGGTTTGTTATAAATATTTAAATTGTGTAATACTTTAGATTTTCTTGTTAGTTCATTTCCCTGAATTGGAAACCAAAGCGGCTTAATTTCGTCTGATGGTTTGCCTGGCAATTTGACGTTTAACGACTTGATTAATTTTCATGTTTATTCATTTCAACTCTCAACGATAATGTCATTATGTTATGAAAACTTAGTGAAAATATTGTACTTAACAAATAATAACCAATCGGTATTGGGTACTAATACTTGGAAAAATATAACTAGAATTACAAAGAAGCATGCTTAAAACTACATGAATTAAATAATAACGATATTAAATATTTGAACAAAAACGACAAGTAAACTATAATTTATATGTGCTACCTGATCAAAAGAGTAACATAACAAGTGTGAGATTCTGTCTATATGATGTCAGCAATATACTTATATTCAATTTAAATAGATAATAATTTTAAATAATATTTAAAGGTTAACAATAATAACTTATTTATTTACGGTTTTTATTTAAATATTTGAAAAATCGCTTAACGATACCAATAACAACACAACTGTATAAATATACAATTTCACTTATTCTTACGACCACAGCTCCATAAATAACAGCTCGCAAGAGCTATAAATAAGAAAAAGTGGCTTATAACGCATTTACATCTCATTGCGTAAAACTATTCTACATTTGTCTAAACGAAATGATTTAAAAGTTCTTAGCAAACCTCTATGGCATGTGATTTACATGTACAAATGCAAAAAAGGAAATCAACCTTTTTATCTTAGTTTATTTAACTCTATATATAATTAACAAGTACATTATTTAAAATCTTTTAATAATAACATATATTGCGTACCTTAAATCTAGTTGACAATTTTCCATTGCTTGTTATGGTATTTTGAATTAAAATAGATTGCAGCTTGGGCTAGTGTTGATAGTGATAATATAAGAACCGTTATATGTTTTAATCTGTATTTTATATTTTAAATAGTTTTATTATTTATTCTTAAATTACTTTGTTAATATTTTTTTTAGAAAGCAATGAAATATAATGTTCTTATGAAGAACATTATTATAATTTGGAAACAATAAAGAAAATGGAATATAAACTTGACATTAATACTCATTTTGGCGACAGAGCAGAACCTATAGGTTCCCCAGAGGCTCATATTATGAGAGGCAGTCAGAAATAGTGTTTTTCCCAACAGGCCTTTAACGTAAGATAATGTCTTATATGGTGTTTGAATTCGAGCTTTTCCACCATTCATTGTCATAATCTTATGAAAGTTATGACGCCATAATTTGTATTAAAATCCAGGATGATATATATATATATATATATATATATTATATATAATTGTTTAATTGAACTTGTGCATTTATAAAATCGAACTTGAACAAACTTGTTTACTTTTTGAACAAACTTATCAATAGTAATAGAAATATCTTTTTTATTTAATTATTGTGCTGTGGACCCATCAATTCCAGTAGTGTGTAACTTAAAGTTAAAACCTTTAAAATGTCTATGACAATACGTTACTCGGCAACACGTTGTTATACTGCTGTATGGAACTGTTGCGTACTTTGTCAGCAATTTTATTGTAATAAGACTGCAATGTACTCTGCACTCTTGAGAGGTTAGATTAGATCAAGAAATTGATGATAACGATTAACTTTAACGATATCTGGCACGCAAACGCATTCACCTGGAAACTTTATGCCTTTGAACGTTCGTTATGCAGTGCTATACATAAAAGTAGCTGTCAAAATCATTATACTAGATTACCGGACTACTGATGTCAAACACGGACGTATAAATATATAAATCATTGCTGGAGCAATGCACAATTAATATAAAACCTTTCATTTCAACTCTTATTTCTATATCATTTCCTAAACTGTTTTCCTGTCACATTGACTCTATTTATACAAAGAATCTAATAATATTTTTTAAATAAACACGTAAAAATTGGCTTATCATTTTTTTCAAAACGACTTATAAGAAAACTTATAAAGAATTTTTGGGGGCAACTTATAGTATAACGTGTCACATTTCTTATAAAATAGTTAATGTTAACTTTTTGTATTGTTTATTTCGGTCGAAAAATAATTTAACCGTATTTTACATGTCCTATACTTAAAGAATATAATATCTATGCACAAAATTAAAAAATTAATATATCTAAAACCCATCTATTACGGTCCTTCTTATGTTTTAAAAGAGGATTGATCTGATAGCTTAATTTCTTAATATTTATGTAGCATTTACATGTATATTTAATATATAAGAATAAAATATCGTCTACGCCCTCTTAAGCAAAATACAGCATGCAAACAAATTATATTTCTTATAATTATATAAATAATTAATAATTATATAAATAATTAGTAATTAAGTCAATAATTAATAATTATATAAATCATTATTATTATATAAATCATTATTAATTATATAAATAATTTATAATTATATAAATCATTGCTGGAGCATTGCACAATTAATATAGAACCTTTAATTTCAACTCTTATTTGTATATAATTTACTAAACTGTTTTCCTGTCACATTGACTCTATTTATACAAAGAATCTAATAATATTTTTTAAATAAACACGTAAAAATTGGGTTTTCAGTTTTTTCAAAACGAATTATAAGAAAACTTATAAACAATATAATATTGTTTAATATATTAATATTGACATAGTTAATATATATATATGCCAATATTAAGTATTCGCTCACGCTCAGCCAAATCCAATATAGTGACATGCGTAATCATCGATCATGCATAATCATGCACTCGGTGGCCCTCATTAAAAATGAAGCTTCTTAGACAATTGCAAGTCTATAGGCCTGTTCGTTTTTGAGATATAGTGTGGACAGACAGTGAGACAGACGGACAGAAATGAAATTTTCCGGCTCCACGAGTGAAAAAGACTCCACCAAAGATGAGACTATGAATATTGTACTGTGACAGTTTTACTAAAGGATAAGCATAATGTCCGTTAAAAGTTATTTCCTAAAAAAGAATACAAGTTCTTATCTTGCAGGAGAGAGGGGTTTTATGACTTTTCCAGCGACTGAGAATCTCAGGGATTATAACCTTAAACCTTGCTCTTGTATTACAATTTCAAAGATCTATTATTATATTAATTTTGTCGCATACTTATAATTTATAAGTTACCGAAAACTTCTGCCAACATTAATTTATATTGACGATTATGTATCTTTTAATACTGTAATGACTGTTACTTTTATTAGTAAAAATTGTTATTGATTATTATAAATTATTACTATTTTTAAACCATATATTTGTTAAGAATAAGTATAAAATTATTAAAACATTACTTAAACAATAAAAATACGTAGATATGGTGTTCGCTCAAACTACCCAGTTACATACAAGACCATGGTAAGTATCGGGCTTAAAATACGTACATACGTATAACATTAATTAATATTAAAAACTATATTCTTAATTTTTTAATAGGCTATACTATAAAATATGTTTGCGTAATTTTAAAGTTTATTAATAAATCGGCTTAGTAATAATATATTCCCAATACTAATACTATTTATTAATCTACCTTTCTAAAAACGTAACACATAACAACTACTAAAACATCCTGTGTTGACCTTCTTGTTCACAGAGGTCAGAGAAAAGGAAAATATCAGTATCACGGTAATACAGTATGTAACAATAATTTATATATATATATATATATATATATATATATATATATATATATATATATATATATCAGAAATCATATACTCAGTTTACAAAGAAATTTGTATACAACATATATATTAATTAGTAAAGCAACGAAAGAATAAGGCAATGAATAATCTTAATTCCCCCAAAAATAGACATTGACATAAATACACTGCAGAACAGAACACAGTTTCTTAAACTTCGTGTAATGTTAATAACCTATAACAAGCAGGATAAAAGTATTGCAATTAATATTTACTGATTTCTGGGAATGAGCTTTCATGGGCTTGTACGCGACCTTCACTGATATGTTATGTTTTTGATGTTACTGTATACCTTTTGTAACATGTAATGATGGCAGATGTCCAAAATCCTGTTATCCGATATGTTATGGTAAACACCTGCATTTAAAATTACAATTAACATAAGTTAAGGTAAACGTCACAGAAAGTATTGTACTAGTTAAAAATAGTAACAAAATATAATAAAATATGAATAATAAAAGGTGTATTTATTATTTATGTTTGTAGATATACTGATATTATCAATATTTTAGAAAATATTATTTTTTATTACGTAACGATTTTTGTGTTGCCACTAATACATTCAAATAGACAGACATTTTAGCTCAATTTAAATGAAGATACTAATGAAGAACACCGGGACTTTACGAAGTCAATCTAGTTTTACCATACCATAATTCGTACCCTTTAAATTCAAACCATGTACGTCAGCGTCACTAAAGTAGCATGCGTGTTCCCATGTATTTATAAACAACTTATTATCAAGCAGAAATAGATTAGCTTCCTGCTTAAATTATGTTAATTATTTTCTGAAGATGTCTTATTTAAATACAAAACAGCTTCGATTTGATATTTTAAATACAAGTAAGTCAATAAAATACCAAGTATTTGGACAAATATAAAAATTAATTACGTTTTCCTGAAAGAAAATTTACAAACGTAGGTTTATATTTTATTGGATTTTATTTTGTTTTTATGTGTTACCGTGGCCATAGAATGTTTACCGAAATACGTGTGAACAAAAAAACATTTTGAAAGGTTAATTTGTTACTTATTTCCTTAATATCTGTAGTTATAATAAAATACTTATTTGGCGTAATATATTGCTAGGAACATCAACAGCATGAAACACCTAAAACGTTTCCTATTACTGTCCCTCATAATCTTTGTTAAATACAACATCGACTAAAGTCACATTATGGGACAGTAATATACAAAACAATGTAGGCTTTTTATCCAAAAATCTTTATGATAAGGTAATATGAGCGTATCATCATCACTATTTATGTATTTAAATTAATATTTCGCAAAATCTGTGAGGCCATCTAGCTAAAGGATAATAGTAAGATCATCTAATAACTGTACTCCTCCCATATGAAATAAATTTTCCAGATGATTAGTAATTGTTACATTTTTGTATTTAGCCTAAATCTATCTAGTTAATAGCGGTTTCTATCACAATTATTTGTAAATAAACGAAAACCTTAAAGAAATTTAAATAATAAAACATATAAAGAATCAGCAAATACAATACCTTTTCCAGACCAAAATTAGGTAATATATTTCAGCAGTTTATTCCACGCATTTTGTTGGAAATTAGTTTTTGTAGTTATGCTACAATTTGAAATCTATATATTTCTGATTTGTTCCTGAAATACCTTATCGTTAGATAAATTATTTGTGACATTCTCTCAAGTCTGAAAATAACACTGAAATTCCAATCAGAATGTAAAAGACCTTTGATGTAAACTGTGGTTTAAATAAATAAATATTATTTATTTAAATTTGCATAAAAGATTCAAGCAACACGTAAATAGGTGACAATAACAAGGCCTTTAAAACAAATCATTAAATTTTTACTTAATTTTGTATAACCGTTAAGGAGGAACAAACACGAAGCATTTAAATGGGTTTTCAATATATTATTACTCTTCAAATAGGTATTATTACTATTATAAATGTGTAGACCGATTAGAATTAGTTATTTACCTGTACGGTTACGAATTCCAAATAGCTTTATTATTTGAGAATCGTCACACGTGCAAAAGATATTTTACGATAAAATATATCACGCATATAAAGGAACATTTTAATTAATTTAAGATTACACAGTGGAGATTAAAATTAGTTTAGAAGACTGTAACTCTTTCCTACTATACCTTCATAAAATACTGCTTTTACTTCGCTTCGGTAATTAAGTTACTTTATTAGATGAAATCCACCAACCACTTTTTAACATCAAAACTTGCTCCATTATCACTAAAAGTTCAAGATCAATACTAAAGTTCGAGAGTTACTTGGGGAGCTTGGTTTGTGGGAATATTTATTGAACAAATCATTATAAGTCCACAATTTATTAAAGCCTTAAATATGTTTATTGTCTACTGGATTTTTTAATATCAGAGTTGTGATTGAAATACCAAACTTCACAAGAACACATCGTAAACATATCCTCTATTGTTTTATTTTATATTGATAAATTATAATATACAAGCGTATGTGATGTGTTTGTGACATTTGGTCTCGTGGCTCATCTTAAATCTTTTTTTTACAAAGATAAACTCAAGAGGTCTGTTGGAGCTTTGTTCATTGCAGTTATAACAGTATAAGTGGAAGGTCCTGCACGTTGGTGACGACTTGTTCCACGTCACCATTTTGGGTGTCAGACTCAGGGCGGCACCATGACCATAGTCTCGTGGGGTCAAATATGAATATTATTGAGCATCGATACATTCGTTATTGTAAGCAAACGTTTTCAACTTTCAATCTATATTTCAAGTAAAGGTATCTAATGTTTATGTATAATTTTCATATTCACATAAGTGATATTGTGAGTGTTGCAAGTGGTGTGAGAATATGGAAATAACTTGGGCGAATCTGCAAGACTCATGTGGTTCACTAATTTTATATTTTAAATTCCTGAATACGTCAAAAATGTTTTCAGTGTTGGAAAACCGTTCCTTACACAGCATCTCGTCAGGTAAGAAAGAAATTTATACAGAGATATTTCGTGATGTGTAGGTCATTAGTATTTTGCTTATACTATATATGTGAATTTTTCGCGTTCACTATCATGGTCAATGGTTATTTTCGTTATGTCAAGTCCATTCTTCGTTATACAACGTAAGTTCGCTTGCTGTTTCAATGTGAATGAAATATTTGATATGTTCAAGGTTTATTAACTCCCTAATATATCATTTACTAATCTACTCCGAGCCATATTAAAATTATGAAACGGCTGAGGGACACGTCAACAACGTTAAAACCGGAAGTAAGTACTTTGAATTAAAAGCCATCATTCCTTTAAGGATGCTATATTTATTCCAGGTCTAAACATTTCTTTTTAATTCTCATGATCATCAATGCAGTATCACTCCTGAACAAAAATACAATCGCGAAACACAATCCCTCAGTAAATATGAAAAGCGCCATTGGGCCCTAATTAAAGGTAACTTACTTGTTCGAGGTAGAAACTGCTGTGGAGCCTGTCACTAAGATAATTTAAAGCTCTCTCCCACTCCGAGCAAAGCACGCTACTGAAGACACGAAAGCTTAGATAACATTGACCACGTAATGAAATCTACCACGCAACATTTTAAATTGTAGATCGTTTGAAAGTGAACCGTCACTGTAATACACCTGCAAAACGTCGATAAAATCAACCATGTTTCCAACAATTTATGAACTAAAGTAAGATATTTCTTATATCTTTTCTGATGTGGAATACATTTATAATTACATTACATGATACAGTTACGTAAAGAATAACAAGGATTTGAACATCAAAGTTCTTTTCAAGTTTAAAAATCTGTGAGCGACGTAGTCGTAACACAAACACATCTCTTATTATCTGTGTCTACTTTTCTTATGGGAACATAATAGTTTAATCACAAGGCAAATTTGATATCTACAAAAGTCATAGATGAATTTAATTGGTATGTCAAAACTACATGTTTCAAGTTTCAGGCTTTGCTGAGGTTACGTGAAAAATGTCAAGGAACTACATGGGTTATTATGTCACGGATTAAAATATCATATAACTGTACTCAGTTTCTTACAGACTTATATGTTCTATGATTTTCTTGTTGTCATCCTGGTTACGCAAAAGACAAATGTAAAAGTTTTCACTAAGGCTCAGGACAAACAGACTAACATAAATGTAACTTATAATCCAGTTCAGTGGTAATATTCCTTGTAAAGCAGTCAATTACAATTTAAAATCTTTAACGTGCCGCTAAAGAAGAAATGCTATAACAACGATAAAACATTTTAACATTGTTATTTCTTATTCAATCCTGCTGTCACTGTTTCTGGAAACAATCAAGCCAGCAAATTATATTAGCTTTACGCCCGTAAGGGGAAAGATATAATACCAATTGAAATTGAATGAGAATAATTGTTCCGTAACATTACGGTGACAAAACATTCGTGCCTTTTCTCTGAAATTACGTAATGATATACATCTCTTCACTGTTACATGAATAATGTTATCCTTATCTTGCTGACGATTCAGCTAAGAATCTGTTAGAGGCCTGACTCAAGTAACAATGAAAAGCAATTCACCTAACTACCTAACTACTTATAATTATATTAGGAAATAAAACTTATTACTCATAAATGTTACCCTGCCTGAGTTCAATATTACCCTGATTAAAAGTGATCATTGTGTTTATATTTGATTTAAAACGTAATATAAATACACTACCCTTTGTGTATGTAATTATTCCTGATGGGATAGTACGCATTATGGAAGTCTGACGCTATATTTTAAATTATATTAAAAATTAGTAACAGTTTGTTTTTTATTACGTAGGAGATAAAATATCCATACGGTCATGGTTTTCTAAGGTTCGGGGGGTTATTTTCATTAATTGTGAAGTTAATAAAGGTAGTTACGCTAGAACTGGGCCACGTTACATTGTCTGTTATAATTCAAGTATTTGGTACCTGATTTCTCACTCTACAGATATCAGACCGAGCGATTATTCTGCGTGTACTCCAATATATGGCGAGGGATGAGTTATTCTATGAGTTAATCTAAGCATTGTAAGAAGATCTACTGGAATAGCAATAAATAATTCAATTCAAATTAAACCAATAATTGAATCACTATTTTTGTGAAACTACTTATTCATAATTATAAATGATATCGCTTTATTGGCGGAAAAAAGGCATTAGAGAAAGGTTGTGCTGGTGGCCTGCAAGTCGTAAAAATATCACAAAGTTCAGGATAGCTACTACACTCGTGGGAGTAGACGGGCTTTGCTCTCTGATAATATGTCCGGAGAGATTTCCCGCCGCTGACCTTTAAATGGACGCAGAAACTCTCAAAAAGCCGTAAACTGTAACATTTTACTACCGCTCCTTGTTACAGTCTGAGGCTAAAACTGATGCCTCCTAAGCTTGAATTCACATTCAGAGATCCATCGAACAGTCAAGCTATCATAAGTACAAGGGTTGATTTGGTTTTTTAAATATTTTAGGAAGTATTACAGTTCATTTATGGTGGAACAATATTTAATTAATTCAATCAAGATTGTACGAAACTATTTAAAAGTATGCAAGTAATATAATATATTAGTATTTTCATATAGTGCTGCTGATTTATATAAGACATATAAACATTTAATCATTGATGGAAAAATCTTCTGAGCGAAGCAAAATATGGCATAGTAATGCGATACTATTTATAGATAATTATAAACAGAATTACAACTTTATGCAACTTATTTTTAGGTCTGGAGCAAAATTTCCTTAACTCCCTTCACGATAAATTTATCATTAATCACAAACAATTTAAACACATTTAATCCAAAAGTAGAATTTACTTTCAGTTCTAAAACTCACTTTCAACTATTCAAGTAATGTTGTCACTTCTTTACATATTAAATTAGTCCAAGACCACGAAATCCCATGTCAAAAATAAAATATACATACCATTAAGCTGCCATCCTGGTAATGTTAAAAATGTTAGTCCTAAGCCCTAAACTAGTTTAGGGCTTAGGACAATAGAGAAAAAAACCTTGGCTCCGATGAATAAAATTACAATTAATTCTTATGTCGAAAATCTATTTTAAGTATAAGGGATTATCTCTAAAATTTTTAGATCAAAGTATGGAAAAAATTACTACAACTAAAAACTAAAATAAACAAACAAAATGCTTTCCAAATGCTTTCCAGGACTATACAACCTTAACGGTACTACGGAAACAGCATAAGGGCAAAAAACCCCTGTAGCAAAAAATGTGTTAATTACTCCACCTAAAGTAGTAAAAAACCTCAGTATTTAACAATAGACTAGTAAGAACTAAGCTTCCTCCTGATGATCTTAACCAACATTTTAACAACTCAAGTTTATAAGCACTATAACATATATTTACAAACTAACATTGAACGATTATTTAATCAATCTTTTTCTCATCAGACTCAACATCATATGCTTCAGTTTTTAAACTTTGATTTTACGTTTATAGTATGTATATTTCAGAACAACACAACATAGTGTTGTACCAGATAAGAAATTATTTTTCATTTATCTAACTAATCTAGGAGACCTATCTTACTAGGATTTCGAAAGATCTTCCAAATATAGTAATAACAGGTTTGGGTAGGGTACGATAAGCGGACCCGGTTTTTTATAACGAAGAATTTAATCATCGATACCTAATATTCGCATCTCAAATCCTAGACTATCAATCGATATAAAAGTATCTATAGTCTTTGTATCTATAATACAAACATATGTTTTAAATTAAAATGTGAATTAAATATTAAATATAACAGTGATCAAACAAATTATTATAACCAAAATTAGGAACACTGAAGACGACCATATTTACTCCTCTCACAGTTACATTTGTTTCTTTCGCACAAGTTTCACATATTAATGGTTCTTTCGGTACGAGTCCTACATGTTGAAACCACGAAATACTTGTCTTATAATCTTTCAAAGCATGTCGTGTATTTTTTATAAAATTGACTGCCATTTTAATAATCAAAATGTTACTTATGTAAAATTGAAATATTACCTTACGTGTATTATTTGAAAGTATTTCCAGCTATTTATATATATTACTTACGTTAATTGTTCAAAATAATTAATTAGTATCGATTGATTATATCGATGGTTATGATTAAGTAATATAGTTTGCTAGTTTCGATATAAAAAAACCGGGTCCATTTTTCTTACCCTACCCACAGTTTTTTTATTTTGTGCAGTTTAAAATATTTAACATTTTTATCCGTATTAAAAAACTGTTTACCGACAGGGGTTAGCGAAGCTTATCACACGAAGGGCTGGATAAAATGTAATTTCTTAATGTCTATCCACGTGATAACTGACTTACAGACTTTAAAATAATGTTGCATGAAGCAACTGAACTCTATTTTAGCATCGCCGAGTTTGTCAATAGTGCATATAACTCCATGGCATTTGGCTCAGAATTAGCGACTTTTTTATATTGGTCTTATGGATAGCCATGATGTCAACGAGAAAATATACCGGGTGAGTTTTTTAAAGTGATCCAATAGCTAACTTTTTAATTACACAACACTTTAAATTTGGAACTTGCTCAATTTTAAGTTTCACTCAGGAATACACTTTCAAAATCTTTTGAAGAAGGCCGCCATTTTCCAATATGGCAGCCAACTTTAAAATCTTTAATAAAACACCCTGTATTTTATGTTGTTTTTAGATTCTACTCTACAAAATAAGACATTTTTGCTTTTCAAAGTTGTTCAATATCTCTAATGGTTCAGGAGCTACGTGGGCTGGAAGTTTTCGGATTTTTTCGGACTGATGATGAATTTTAAAAAATGGCGGCCTTCTTCAAAAAATTTGAAAGTGTATTCCACTACCCAAATTTAAAGGCGGAGCAAGTACTTTTTGCGATTCAATGTAATTGTTTATCAATAGTAACATAGTTATATAGCCTAATAAATGAGCAGAATTTAAATGTTATACAAATTTAAGCCTCCCTTGTATTATATATTTGTATTTATACATATATATATATATATATATACGAAATAAAACAGTTAGTGGCTCTTGAATTTTCCGATTTCATTTTCTGTTTTATTATCCATGGATATCTTTATGTTATTTGCTTCTAGGAAGTAAAGAATTCTAGTGGAATTTATTGCTATTATCCAAAATCTTTTAAAGGAATTCAAAATTTAAATTCAATATTCTTCACTTAATGCACATTTATTGGATACTAGGGGAGAAATTATTAGAAATTTAATTCTAGTTCACTTCTGGAAATCTAAACTATAAGATACTGCTAAAATCAATTAAATATAATAAAATATTTAATAAATGTTTATATATATCAAGCTTATGTTATCAAGCAAATGTTAGACAAGCTTTTTGATTTTGATGTCGCCTCAGTTACGTCTGTATGCATATGATTTTCAATAAAACCGATGGTAGCAAAGATAGAGAAATTGTTTTTATTTATTAAACAGAAAAACATCTTTGCAAACAATCGTATTATTATATGAGTGTATAATAAAATGGTTTAAAATCCGTGAAGATGACAATCAGCCTAATTCTTGAACAAACGTTAATTCTCTTATAGGTTTTTATTCTTCAGCACTTTCTTAATGCAGCAACGGCTCTTATAAAAAAATTAAATAACATAGATTGTACACTTAGAAACGTAACCCGGGTATTTAAAATAAACTAATCATAAACAAGTTTGGCAATAATAAAATTTAAGAATATATATAACTCGTACAAATCACTTCAGTTAGATAATTTAGAAAAATGTTGACTGAGATGTCTACAAAGATAGTTTTAATCCGATAAGTAAGTATAACGTTATTATTACCCTTACATTGTTACACAGAGTATTGATGAAACAATGGGAATAAGTCAGGAGTCAGTGCCTCTGTGGACTAAATCCAGTATTTCAGCCTCCGGCCGTTATTATACCCAAGAGAGCTTATAGGTCCTGCTTTACAGTCTTAATGTATTCAAAGCTTACGTTAGGCCAGAGCTTTTTGCAGAACTTCCATATAACTCTCTATTGTAATGCCATTGTAACTAAAGGCCCAAAGGCATTATATAATTTAGGTAGTACTATTCTTTTGTCACATGACTAAAATATACATATATTTATGTATATAATTTGTTATTCAAATGTTTCACTTGCTTGTTTCGATACCATATGCAATTTATATTTGTAATAAGTTTCTAAATTTAATTCGTATATTTATTTATATTCTGATTATACATCCATTGTCAGTTATATCACTGAACATTTACGAAATATTAAGCAGTAGATGTGAAGAAATATATATAATCTCATAGCCTTTACTCAAAATACAGAGTGTTCCAAAAACAGTGAGTCCCTTTTTCTTTTTATACAAATAAGCCTATTCCAATCATCCTTAATGGATCTAATGTTATGGTTATTTTCTTTTTAATGTCCTAAAGAATGATTTTTACTGTGTTAATATAAAATAATTTTAAAAAATCCCAACGTTTTGGTTACTTTTCAAACGCAACAAACCCGATTGGTTTATGGCAATATTTTATATGATAGCAGGCATGAATATATTTGTTTTAAATCTTTCTACATTGTAAAGTTTAGTCGCTTGAAAATATTAAAACTCCCGTAACCTTAAAATCTTTAATGGTAATATGCCTTTGGCCCACCAAATTGAAGGCCGTAAAATATTGAATAACCTTCAAGTTTAAAGTTCTTTTCTTTTTTTGGGTCTAAAAATTTAAACCCTTCGGCCGTAAGTTTACATACATCCCATTTTGGTCTTTAACATTGTAAAATATTAGCCGAGGGATCTTGTTAAATGTAATCTACTGTTCTGTTTAACAATTGTTATATGACAGTAATAGCATATGTTAGATTAACATAATTACTATTTTAAATTTCATTAAATTTGTAGCCTTGAAACCATGAAGTCAGTTTGATGTTAACAATAGGCTACTTCTTATTTTATCCTTTTCTGCAACCTTTGTTAAGCAAACAGTGAGAAAATAGCCAAATAATAATATTAAACCAATATTAAAGATATACTCTTCAATGTACATTTTAGCAAAGCAGTGCTTGGTCAATACTATAATTCTAATATGAAAGGCTAAGTAACTATCCAACTTTAAAAATACATTTAAAGACTGTTGTACTACACTTCTTAGTTGTCTTTTGACAGATTAGGATTCTCAGACATGTCTACGTATAAATTTATGTATTAAGGAAACAAGGCAAAATTAGCTACGGCACAAAAATATACAAAACTCGGAATAACTTGAAATTTTTCAAATTTACACATTTAAAAACATTTTCTTTATCGTCGCAACAGTGCAAATTCAGCATTGTCGTTTGAAATATATCTTATAAGAACGAGTGCTAATACTGCAAATTCCACGAAATTACATGTAAATCCGGGGTTAATTATAGAGTTTTACTAAAGTAAGATAAAAATTGTTAAGCAATTCATAGAGTAATTAATGTAAAAAATATACACATATCTTTTTAAACGCTGAATAACATAGCCCATGTAGGTAGAAATACTAGCACTAAAATTAATAGTCTTTTATTTTGAACTTGAAAAACATTCCAAACATAAAGTGTATAGTATTACGTAATATTTGAAGTAAAATATTTCTGCCAAACAATTACAAAAAAAAGAGATGTATTTTATGCTGATAAATTGTTAATTTTTTCTTTGATTTTAGATGCTGAACAAAAGCATAAACTTAGTAATCTAAACTAAAACTTAAAAACACTACGGTAATCACATAATGAATATGTGTAAATTGAACAGCGTAGTGGAAACTATCCTAGGGGAAAACCTACAAGTTCATCCCAATTGCCAAGAAAGGAACTGTACAGACAACACAATTGATACAATAGCAGGACGTACAATTGAGGGTACCACAATAACCTGGACACACAAACCTAAATCGGTTTACTCCTAAGAGCATTACCTAACCACTGTTTCATTTCCCTAACACAGAATAGTCTACACTTGAATTAGGGACTTGAATAAGGAAAGTTACGTTAATAGTGTTTGGATTTAGAGGCCTTAAATACAGAAAATGTACGTTTTATACTAAATTAATACGTTAATTTGCCGTATATGACATACAAAACTATATTACTAGACAACAAATATTGAATATGACTCTGAAATTAATTAAACACACATAAATTTATGTAATTCTCTGAACAATTACTAAAAAACCTTTATGGGTAGTTACAAAATTTTAAAAATTTAACATAAATTTTGGTACCTACGCATAAAATTTTTATAACGATTTTTGAGTTTTGGTTTATCATTTATATATCACATATGAGGATTGTATAACGATTTTGGTAACGTTACATTTTTTAACTTTTGAACTTTTTTAACAAGTAATGAAAAAATAGCAAACCGCTTTCTAAAGATCAATTTTGAATAATAATTTAATTCTTTGTTTTTTAATTTTTGACGATGGAAGGATTGTGAAGGAAACAGTAATTTTCCGGATATTTGCCATCGTTGAGTGAAATAAGAAATCAGTAACACTACGTTTCGAGATCTGCAATTTGATCTTTTCTTCAGGTAAAGAACTAACCTAACATATAACATATGAATAGCATAACCTATTTTTGGAGAAATACCAACACTAATGTATTTTATTTTGAACTTGAAAAGCATTCTAAACATAGAATGTATAGTATGACGTAATATTACAAGTAAAACAATTATCAAAAATGAGATATATGTTAGGTTATTTCATTACCTGAAGAAGAGATCAGATTGCTGATCTCGAAACTTAGTGTTACTGATGTCTTGTTTTACTAATAAATTAAATTAAAATATTTTGTAAGTAATGTCTAAATATGGTACACTTAATTTAAAATTCATTGTAAAATTATTGGACTTTGAGAAATATATGGTTTGAAAAGTCACACTATAGCAGTTTAATTATTAAAAAGGTATTAGAATATTTTTTAGTACAATCAATAACAGAAAGAAATCAGAGACAATGACTAAAGGTAAATGTTTAATAATGGTAATCGTTCTGTAAGAATTATAACTTTTAAAACATTTTAATTTAGTTTAGCAGTTTTTGAAGTACTTGATGAAAAGTTGGTAGACCCAAGTTTACGCTAAGTCGAGCTTTAATAGAAGGTAGAAAGGTCCTCCAGGTATTGCCAGGCAATCAACTATAAACGCATTACTCGGGCCGCTGGCCATCTACTGGACCATAAAATGTGTACTTCATTATTATGATTGTGGAAGTATTTTATGCATATTTGTTTATAAATAAAACGCAACGCATACATGGTTAAATATTTATTTAGAAATGAAAACATATAATATATAATTTATAATACCAGGTTCATTTTATGTTTTCAAAAAACATTTACGCCACATAAACTTGAAAAAATTTGGACCAGTTAAATATTAAACTCATATATTTTTATAGACAGGATGTCAATTTAAATTCCAACTTCATATGTATGTCATATACACATACGTCATGTATTATGTTTTAGGAAAGTTATTTTGGTAAAAATGTGATTTAAAAATATATCTATGCCTTATTGCTAAATTTCACTTTAAGTGATTTAGGAATCAAGGAAAAATAAAAAGGCTAGAATAATTGTGTCAAAAACGTAGGATAATATGCGCCACATCGGTAAAGTTCCTAAACTGTTGCTAGCCTACATGGAAAGGCTTCTCATTGCTTAAATTTAAAATTTACTTATTAACGTGTCTAATGAAAAGGTTTACTACGTAAGTTTACAACTCACTACAGAGTGCATAAATACACTCTTCATGGACAATTTAATTTTTAAATGTGTTAATATTGCTAATACTAATTGGAAATGATGTTTTATAGATCGTTTAAAGTATTTTGTTATACTTGACATAATTTACCGATTCATACTTAATATTTCTGTGCTTATTTATATGCTTATTTACCTCATATTTTCGTAATTACTATTTGTTTTAATGGAAAATATAGATTTGTTTAGAGCTAACGATTATTTTAAGGGCAAAGAGAAACGTAACTCATGTGTATATTTTTGCAATCACAGCGGTTTCAAATATTTTATTTAGTCACCTAAATACGATTTTTGCGATACCTTATAACATATTGTGCTTTTTATAATTTTGTTTATTTGGTTATCGTTTATCTTCATTATATTTTGCGTATATAAATATGTCGACTTATTAAAGCTTAGCTACAGTGCATTTATTACAGATTACCATAGACAAATATTACTGAGAACCAAAACAATGAATTCTATGGCGTTTTCATACCTTTTTTATTCTCTTAAAACAATAAGCTTATAAATTTTACTAGTTCCTATAAGGACCATTGCGTTGCTTCTGGAATAACAGTATATTCTGTTCTGGATGTCTAAGGTTAAGGGTAGAGGCCGCCTACTGTCGAGATTCACGAGGAAGAATTTAGGACACTAATCTCACTAGTCATATCCCCAGGAAAGAAGAGGAGGCTAGCTCTGAACCAGCCTCTCTAGTCAAAGCAGGCAGGAGTTGGCACACTCCTTATGTTGAGGCTAGAAATAACCTTTGACACATAGGGAAATAACCTCAATAAGACTAGATCTATTGAATTATCCTTACACCCCATAATATCGTCATTTGTGGTTAGTGATGTGCCACTCCTGGATATCTATAAGGTTGGCTATATTTAAGTGATGCATATATTTTTGCTGTGTTCAGTGGTAGGTTCAACTGGAAGTTACAAACCAGTCAGAAGTGATCCTTGCTGGATAAAGTTTCCTTACCTTATAAGAAGGGTAATAATGATGTTTATACCTGCAACAAACATAAAACAATTAGGTTATCACTTATGGAAACACACCAATCTCTTTAGATTGGTGTGTTATTAAAATTATCTTTATGTGTTATTAAAATTATGAACATTCACCATTTTATATATTGTTATGAAAAAAAAACAGATTAATTTTCCTGATGTTCGTTATATTTACTTCCAAACCAATCGATAAATAATAAACTAGTCCTTTAGTAATATAACTCAACCATAACACTGTTATTAAATCTAACTTGTTTGTGTAATACATACTTCCGATGACTAAGATATTTTGTAATCTATATTTGAAATAAACACTGTCCTATGACATATAAAACTGTGTAATATAGTGAAAATAAAAAAGTTAGTTGTAAAAAGATAAATTTTTGTATCTGTTGTATAAATTAATATAGTACACTAAATTGAGTTTTTAATTAGCCATTTTAACTTCTTAGATCCGAAAGCAATTATAAGGAAATATAACTCATTGTGACAAGATGTTCATTATTTATATAAATGAGCAAGTATGGAAATATTTTTCAATCCAATTTAGATGCTCATTTCAACGAGTACAAAACAAGATGTCAAAAAATATTTACCATTAATATATATATATATATATATATATATATATATATATATATATATATATATATATTTATAATAGCGTAAATTATAAAGTTACACACACACATACATATAAACTTCAAATTTCGACTTATATTACAACCAGCACGTTTGGTGGTCTATTTCATTCTTGTGGATATATTTTTATTTATTAAACAAATACAGGCTTTGTGCTTATACGAGGGAAAAATTAGCTCTCGGCTACTGGGCAGTAAAGCTTCGTTGTTACTCTTCCTCATAACTTTATACTAAAATCACAACACTTTACTGATTTTTTTATGAAATAATTTTGTTTGCTACAGTGAAAATAACATAAAACTACTATACATTTCATTAATTGACTAGGTTAATCTTATGCTCGTAATTATTCCATAATTTAAATAAGGCGAAATTAAATATGTCATCAGAGTACTCTAAAAACGGTACTCTTGATTGAGTTGACACCTATGTAGTGTGAGGTTGGAGTTATGTTCTTGGGAGGGCACCGTAATTTCCCTGAGGAAGCATAAGACCATTCACGGCCTTGGACACTCTTCAATTGTTACAAGCCCGACTTTGTGCCACAGAACAGCCTTTTCTCACCTACGTGGTAGAATATAGTATATTTCCTTACATAGTATGTTTTGAAAAGTGCCATAATCCACCAAGCTGTAAATTATAAGGCTGCACATTGTAATGCAAATTAGATAACATGTTTCATTAAGTGACTCATTATTTGTATTTATTTAGTAATAATTGAACGAAAATTTTACAGATGACTTACGCAAAATGGTTTAATAATTATGTGGGACAAAAAAGAAAATAAATAAGAAATGACATGGCATCTTTTATAACCAATTCCTAAAAATTAGGGTTTCAATAAACAAGTTTTCATAAAGAATAAGTGTTTATATATATAGCATTACCGCCAATAAAATAATAATATTAATCAAAAAGGAAATAATATACTTTTTTAGGAAACATTGCGTTTAAACTTACACAATAACTGTGTAATTTCAGCTATTTACGGTAAATAAACATAATACAAATGTTGAAAATAAAGTAAAACTGTATTTTTTGCTCACTTTAATATACTAAACGTATCTGTTACATGATTGGAACTAAGTTTATAGCAGTAACACTATGAAATAAATATCCAATTTAAGTTATTTGAGTCAAACGAAAGTTATTTAAATGACTTCCCTGACAATTTAGTAAAACACACGGGAAACACATATACAATTACGGACTCTCCTCCACAAAGTTTACAATATATGATTAATAAATGTTATAGTATTGATAAGGCAATTGAAAAGAAATACATTATCAAATTAAAAAACGTAGTAGCTGAGAAATTTTTATTGAATAGAAATAACATCAAGTTTAAAATAATTATTCTGAAAAAAGATTCTATATGGAGCCATTATTATTAATCAGTGAAATTCTGTCATATGTTTGAACCCAGAAATATCCCCAGGACAGAGGTGAGGTGGATTTATTGAATCCCTTAAACAGCATCGCTCGGTTGAACATTCATTCATGCCTTACTTACTGGATCATAAATTAGCGGCTTTTGCACAGCTTTGCTCCCCCAAGAACAATGTCATGTTAGATTGAATTCTTATGTGACAAGTCATTGTAAAATATAAATAGTGGTAATTTCCAAACTATTGAATTATAAAATACATATACTGTATGGGAAAAACTATTTGTCATTTGAGGTGATTCGACTGGCCTTGATTTGTCTTAATGATAAATAACGAATTATCACTATCGATAAAGAATATTTTCTGCGCTTTTGAATAACAATCGATAAACCTTTAGCTGTGGATAATCTTTATTCAATTCATATATAATTGCCATAAAATGTTTGTTTCAAGGATAAATATTTTCTTTTACATACCACCCACTACCTTATTACAGAGTAACATTCCACCTCCTTATTCAGCACCGCTTTTATATAAGGGCAAGCACACTTCTGCCCAAGCTTTATTCCTATGTTCGGCTTTCATTCTCAAAAAGGCTTCACTTGTGTGTCGTTAACCAATGTTTTGTGAACTGTAGGCAGACGACAACTGCGGTTTGACGAGTTGTATAATTTTTCCAGTCAACGTTTGGTTTTTAGAAAAAAAACTGTTACAAGGCAAATTTTTCTCCCTGAGACTACTATAAGTGTGTGCCAAAAGTTCCCCGTCACGCTACACGGTCACGTTTGCAAGCACTCTGTTTACAGCCTGTTTACAGCCTGTACCTTAACGAATATTCATTGTAGAATTATAATATTTATAAATTTATTTGTTCCTTTCACAGAGAGACTCGTGATGCTAAAGTTAAGGAATACTCAATAAGTATACACATTCTAAAAAAGTGCATGTTAAAGAGTTAAATTCATCTAAAAATTCAAAGAGGGATAAGTTTAAACCTAAGAAACAGTAATCCAACAGACTATAGGTCAATAAGAAGACACCGTTGGTAGAATATAGCATTGCAATGTTATTAAGAGGGATATTTGAGAACTCAACAGTGTCAGTGAATTTCAGTATTAAAGTTACTGAAATAGAATTTTAATATCATTCAATTATTATTTATATGCATATAAAAGTTGTTAAACAAGCATTTTCCTTATTGGTTTTACAACATTGTTAAATTGGATGATTTCAATGATAACACGTGAATAATTTACTATGCGATTGACCTGTATTTTAATATGAAACGCTTTGTTGGTTTCTAAGTAATTATTTCATTTAATCGATTACATATTAGAATATGATCGATTACTGAAGTAGAATATGATTGTTAATAGAATAATGCATATTCAAAAAGTATTAATTAATTTATTACCTTTTATTCTCCTGGAATTTAGATGTGTAAAATAATGTAACCACAAATAAAAGGATACCTAACAATCATATGATTATTAAATTATTATTTTATATGAATAATAGTTTTACTTGGAAGGAAAACTAACTTTACATATTGAACAAGGTAACAATAATATAAGCAATGTTTACTGCAGTTTTTTATTTCGAGGCTGAAATCTAGGGAAATACTCTGATATAAGGATTTACCAAGAAAG
Source organism: Homalodisca vitripennis (assembly GCF_021130785.1). Lineage (NCBI taxonomy): Eukaryota > Metazoa > Arthropoda > Insecta > Hemiptera > Cicadellidae > Homalodisca > Homalodisca vitripennis. Next base: position 197,429,500 of record NC_060207.1, read on the forward strand.
AAATGGTGGTAATGACATAAAGTAGATGGCTATTAGACCTAAATATACAAATTCAAAGAAGTTTTGACACACGTGAAAGTTGTCACTTCATTTGATCTCTTTCAATAGATGATTAAAATATTTAATTTATTACAATAAAAATTTACATAACAACATTAAAAAATTATAGCATACTCTCACTACCTCACCACGTCTTGCTCATAAAACTTCTCTAAAGTTTAATTATTATAGCTAATTATTTTCTCAGGATATACAGACATATTATACAATCACACAGAAAATACAGTTTTACATCACCCAGGCAGAGAACAGAATTGTGTTAGCATACTAAATGGTCGGTTTCAATGACGCAAAGCCAAATTCCATGGCTGACATTCATCATCATAGAACCCATTCTTGTCTATGTAGAAATGCTTTATGAAAATTTCTGTAGATGAAAAATCTTGCCACATGATATAATGACAGTTTTGAACATTAAGCTGAGTTTCATAGCACTTTTTAAATACTACTCTATATAGTCTAACAACTCATAAAAATGTTGTATCTTTTGGAATAGATTGGCTACATGTTTTTAAGGGTCATACTTCAAAGTCTACTATGATTGTACTCAGTATGTTTGTAATATTTTTATTCTGCTATTTTGTTGTTGCCATCATGATTACCCTTAAGACAAATGTAATGTATTTGCTAACTATTTAGCCAAATCCGATGGATTTATGTCCACCATGATCGAAATAGTTGGTGCTTATTCATGAGTAGAAATGACGCTATACATCTATTCGATTTTTAGATATCGTGCGGACAAGCAATCAGACTGGCTTCAATAAATTTTTTCTAGTAACTCAAATGATAGGCTTCGCTGACGCTCAGCCAATACAGTCTTTCAATTAGTCAAAAATATAGCAACGAGTCATTCAACTGAACACTAATTATTTCACAATTGTTCGAACAATACGTACATCTGCTTGATGTGCTGTTTAAAAGGACAATCACATTTTCTAGAGTAACTTCGTTTAGAAAACTTTCACCTCTTTTCTTGTTGTACAATATTTTTAACCTGCTTACAAGATTTGAGACAAACTGTTGTTCAAAACAACCTCAGGCTACGCTTTCCACTGAATCGAATTTGTGACAGAAACTTTGGTGTTACCAACACAAAAACCTTCAATGTTATACCAACTTTACAAGTTTAAAATAATTTAGTTCATTTTTTAACATTTCAATAGAATTCAGAAGATTACTGAGTTTTATTTTTATTCCGTGTAACAGTATATTATTATGTGTGCATTGGCAAAGCCTGTCATTTCAAGGTTTTTAAATAAATTCATTTATATCTCTCCGTAAAATACCTAGAAAATTAACCCAAATATAGACTTGAATGTTGCATGGAACTTTATTTATATATACGCAATATTTCACGGAATTATGGTGCCTCTCACTCTATATGATTTGACTGAGTGAAACGGAACTTCCTTACATTGTTCTTATAACAAGTAGATAGTCGTAGAATAAACGAAATAATAAACATACTGAGCTTAATTACGAAGTTTGAATACGTAATATTTGGTAAATTTGTTCGTGTCTTTCTTTACATTCTGTTTGATATAAAATACCCTGTTATCTGTATAATTGAATAAGGACAAGATAGAGTACAATAATGCTGCATTTCTCTGCGCGAGATTTTGCTGGGCGCTAGCAAAACCTACATTTCCAGGGTGATATCTCAACACAAAGTTGAGGTATAAATTACCAATCACTAAGGGTTCTAGCAACATTCCTCTTATGGCACTAACTGTGTGTGTGCATGTGTGTGTGTGTGTGTGTGTGTGTGTTTTGTTTTTCTGTGAGAGTGTTGGATATCTCAATAACTATGAGCTGCGAGTTTGGATTTTCCTTCTAACGTTATTTCTACATTAGCAATGCCCTGATTGATGAAGGCGTGTTGGCGTTGCTGAACTTTTTCATAGCAGAAAAATGGTTGTTTCAAGAATTATTTCATCTCTTTAGTTTTCTCCATAAAAGTTATTTTGTACACGTACAACAATTAGATTGATGAAGGTTCATGTCTATAAATAATTAGGTGCAGTGCTACCAACTTAAATGCCTCCACTTAATTTCTATCATATTACACCATAAGTTTTTGTTGTCTTTCGCTGCTAACTTGCTGCCTATATATACAGGGTGTCAATTAAGTCTGGAACCGGCCTCTCAACTCTCAAATGATTACAGACAATGAAATACCACTTCCGTTTATCAATAGTATACTAAAAAATGTACATGTTTAAGTGATTTCCTGGTTTTCATCACATCAGGGGGACGTCCCACTGAGGAAGTCATGAAAATCTTAAATGCAAGCATAGGTCGAGTAGTACATCAAGTTACAGGGCTATTTGAGTGGAACACGACGCCACAAACTAGACCTCAAAAGGTTGACCCTAGCCAAAATGGCGGCAGTTGAAAGTTTTGTAATTTGGTAAAACTTAAACATACGACACATTGAAATATATTAACCTGAGACTAAATTAAATGTTCAAAATGTTCTCCATTGGTGGTTATACAGTGTGCCAATCGGTTGTAAAAGCTGGATACTGTGTTTTGGATGTATTGTTGAGGAATATCTCGAGCTTCCTGTTCTATCCGAAATCTCAGTTGCGCCAAATCTGTAGGCTTAGTTTGGTAGACCTTGTCTTTGAGGTATCCCCAGAAAAAATAATCGAGTGGTGATAAGTCAGTTGACCCAGCAGGCCACTCTATTGCTCCACGTCTTCCAATCCACCTTTGTGGAAACACATGATTTAAATATTGTCTCACTTGTAGTCCATCTGTTGTAGTGTGGTGGAGCTCCATCTTGTTGGAAAACAATTCTATCGAAGTGTGGACCAAGAATAGTTTGAAGGACAGGACAGATGTTATTTTGGAATAGAGCTAGGTAAGATTGTGCATTTAAATTGCCATCGATAAAGAACGGCCCAACCATTTGATTTTGTACAATGCTCGCCCAAACGTTTATTTTCTGGGGATGCTGCGTGTGATTCTCGGATGTCCAATGTGGGTTGGCGTTGTCCCAGTACCTGTAATTATGTCTATTTACACTTCCATGTAGGAAAAATTTTGGCCTCATCGGAAAATACAATATCATTTAAAACTATTTGATTTTGGTGAATTCGTTGCATTGTAATCTCACAAAATTCGAGACGACGATCAAAGTCATCTTCACTCAGTTCCTGAAATAAATGCACTTTATAGGCCTTAAAGCCAGCCGTTTTCATAATTTTACGAACTGACTCATGAGCCATTCCATGGGTTCCTCCCACAGATCTAAGTGACTCATGGGAATTCTCAATAAATGATTGTATGACGTCTAATGAGGCATTTTCATCTGTTACTGTCACTGGTCGACCACTTCTGGGGCGGTCTTTAACGCTTCCAGTCTCTAAAAAGCGTGCTACTGTTTTGACGGTTGTAGACTTTGAAATTGGATTTCTGTCAGGAAAGCTAGCATTAAATAAATTAGTAACTTCCTCGTAGGGTCGTACGTTTTCTCCCCAACCACGCATCATTAGAATAGTGATTCTTTCCCGTTCACTAAGCGACATGGTCAACATAAAATGATTTATAATAATGTTAAAACTTGTACTAAAGAAGGAACTAAAGAAATCAACTGATCACATACAACCACCAGTGAAAGGTAAACAGCAACTACTGATATCAGTAGGATGTTTAAGAGTAGATAAGGTTTGGGGTTGAAGTCCATTTCATCGGAAAACCCAAAGCCACTTATGCAGTTATTTATTAGTTTGTATCTACAGTTTTGTTTTATGGTAGACCTTTTTTTCAATAACTTATAAAATACCTGGGATTACAAATGTATCAAAAACATCATTTGCAAGGAATAATATTTTGATTTTTTTTGTTGGGATTTAATTTAAATTTACATAAAAAAACGTCTAACTGCCGCCATTTTGGCTAGGGTCAACTTTTTGAGGTATGGTTTGTGGCGTTGTGTTCCACTCATATAGCCCTTTAATTTGATGTACTACTCGACCTATGCTTGCATTTAAGATTTTCATGACTTCCTCAGTGGGACGTCCCCCTGATGTGATGAAAACCAGGAAATCACTTAAACATGTACATTTTTTAGTATACTATTGATAAACGCATGTGGTATTTCATTATCTGTAATATTTTGAGAGTTGAGAGGCCGGTTCCAGACTTAATTGACACCCTGTATATATTCATCCATATTCTCTGTTTATTGTACGCCATAGTTTATCTTGTCACTACTGTTATTTTTACTGTTGCTGTTTTTGAAACATTGTTATGAATTTTCTTGTTATATTATGTTATAGTTTACTATGTTATTTCTATTTTTATAGTTTATTTATTTATTCTTGTTATATATCATGCCTTGCAATAGTGTATTATGTTAATATCTTTTTTCAGCCTTTCACATGATTTGTTGTAGAATTTCTTGTTTAGGTTAAGTTGTAATTGATCAACAACATATCTATATGATAGATTATGTTATGATTATTATGTTTAGATGATAGTTGTTGTTATAGTAGTTGTTAGGTTAGTTGTATATGGATTTTGAATGTAAAAATGGTAAGTATGTCCGTTGGGAATAAATAAATGGTATTTTACTGATAGTTACATATTAGTTATTATGTCTATCACTATTTTCTTTTGTCTGACTGGAGAATGAAAACATTTCTTATAGTCTAATTACCCGGCTGTCTATTCGCAAGTCATCTCAAGAATAAACTGGACTATACGTGGTGTGACCTAATCTTACTTGGCTTTAGAAGTACTTGATCTTATTTTATCTATATATACGTATATCCTTGTGGCTGAGGCATTGCATTTTAGTTACGATTAACTTTTAATATATAAAATGGTAAAATGGACGTAATAACTTAACTATAACTAAAATGTTAGATATTTACGCAGACCTTAGTATTGTTACCGTGATCCATAATTAAACCAAAAGAATTGCCATTTATCTGTATTTTATCAGTGATTACTTACATGATCCAGCAGTAATAAGCCATTTTACTCTTAATTATTACTAATTACCCAAAAATTACACTTTTATTGTACTCGTCAATATAAATACTTTTTGCACAATAATAACAGTAAAAACGCAATTTGCATATTTAATGTGATGTTTAAAGTTTCTTTGATATTTGATGTTTAATGTTTGGCGTTTTATGTTTGTTTTGTTTTGTGTATGTATGTTGCCTTTTTAATCTGTCCCTTACAAATATGAACATTGTTAAATGATAGCTCTTTGTTGGATTATTTTTAATAGAATGATCACAAGGTCTCCAAAAGTGTATTGCCCTTCTTAATTATTAAAAAAAAACTAATGTACTTATTTGAAAAATCAGGAACCTCTTTTAAAAGTGACTTATTTTAATAATATCATAAATTTAAACAACTGTACTGCAATACATATTATTAGGCAGTTATCTTACATTAAGTAAAGCTCATCACAGGAAAAATTTGAAAAGTCACTCCTTCGCACGATAGCTTGAGAACGAATCAACCCATAGATTACAATGATGGTAACGAGTATATGTTTTTAAGAACAATTTTAAATAAGTTTGTTTTATATGAGATGTTAACATGTGCCTTCCTCGATTTCTCTGTAACACTCAATAACGTTCAATTACAGTAATCGTAGTTTTATTTTAACAGTTACTATACAGTTTTTGAAAGGAAACAGTAAATATTGCTAGATTACGTATAAATTTATACATGCCAGGCCGTTATAACAGATTTATATTATTATAAAACTAGCTGTTCCACGCAGTTTCGCATGCTTATCGTAAGCTTTGCCCGTGTATGAGCAGTTTTGGTTCAAGCGAAATATATTTCCAACACAGATGTAGAGTTTTCCTTGTCGCAACGATCAAAAAAATATGTAAAAAGTGTAAGTTTATAGCCATTTTACACGTACATGTGTTTTATTATAAACTGGTCTAATATTAAAGCTTTAAGTTTAACCAAACATTTATTTAAATGCAAATATACATATACAATTACGCCTTTAAATAGTGGTTGGCTATATACTATTCGTAACAGTGTCGTAATTGCAGTTTATAATGTGCAGACGCTTTGAAAACTTTAATATTTTGCAGCGCCGCCTGGTGGTGAGTTACACTATTGGGCATAGCATATTAACCTTTTCCGTGAAAAAATATATATTCATACTTATTCTATAAAGGACATATTAAGTAAGTATATACTTCTAGTAAGAGTTAATCATAAATTCAAGTATTACATCTAAGAAAGAAAAGCAAAAATACTTGCACTTGGTTTTGAGACACATCCTCAGCTTAGTTAGGTCTGTCCACACGGTTCGACAGACGCACACTCCAACTATAATCAAATATCCTCAGCCACCCTAACCCAATTCGCTACCTGTTGTTGGAATTCTCCTTCTACGTAGGCATTTCCATCCATCCATACATAAATCAAAATCCTTATTCGTAAAATGTAAAATTTTTTTAGTATCTATACGATTTTAAAATCCGTATAGTTACTGTATATTGATTAATCTAACGTCTAACTAAAATTGGAATCAAAGTCATATTAAATACAATGTTATAGTTATTTAATCTCAATTGGAACTTGATATATCCAATGTTACAGGATTATTGGTTGAGCTCTAGCTACCATTCGAGTAGTTAGACAATACCGTTTCTTCCTGTCTCTCTGTCTGCATGATATCCCAAGAACACTTAACCCATAGAGTGCCATGATGGCAACAAGACAACTTACAGTCAACAAAATTTAAAAAATCTACTGAGTAGAGTTATTCGAAATGTTAACATGGGGCAACTTGGGTTGACCTGTAAGATTTTATTGTTTCAATATGGCGAATCATTCGATGCTATGTTTTTTCATTTATTTGAATATTGAAAAAATATATTTCGATGTTGGTGAATGTCCCTCTATGGGATTTGGCTAAGTATAAAAATGATAGGTTATGGCCGTATTTGTGAGTATGAACAGAATTTCACTTCCGGGGATTTCGGTAAGAATTAAGAAAGCATAATTCAGGGTAATATGTAGAGTGAATATAACTAAAAGTTCAATTTTTATCATCTGCTTAGCTATTACTAAACGTTCTCAAAATTTCATCTTTTTTTCGTCTTTCTGACTATGTGGCTCAGTCTTTTTTCCGCTGAAAATATCATGAACAGATTTCGCTATCGAATAGATATTTTGGTTGTAAATTAAAGTCTACATAAACAATGTCTTTTTTGATAAAAGGAATGTCCTTCTACGTGATTTATCTGGGCGTTTGCGTAGTCTGATTATATGAAAGATATATCGAGAAAGACTTGATTTGCAGAGTTTAAATAGATAATTGAGACTTAATTTCCACATCGGCAAAAATAAGTTCAACGATGGTGAATTTCTGCGTACGAGATTTGTATGAACTCATTAAAAACTTTGACGAACTAGTTGAGGAAAATGTTCCCTGTCTCTGGCACTGTAATTATTTATTTTGTTTTCTAAATGCCAGTATTGCGTGATTGACATGAGATAGAGACATGAGATTCAAATTCATGAGATTTGTATTAAAATTTACCGAAGCCTCTTATGCGATATGAGTCTGGTATTAAACTCCTCCCTTGTATTATATCAAACTACATTTATAATAACATAGAAGTCGTTACATCTCACTAGATCCACTCAGTAACTGTACGATATACAGGAGCTAACTGTATCGTACAGGTACGAGTATAATCGGAGTGGGTTGGGGGTGGGGTAGTTACATAACAGAACGTGATGGCGCGTATCCGTACTTAGAGCGTTAAGCTTGAGTGACTATTGTGGCTTAAGCTATAGTTAGTGATTCTGTGGGAGCTTTAACTATACTAGCTCGTATAATGATGAACACACCTGCCCGTATCAATACCAAGTTCTAACCCACTTACTGTGTATCCATGTTGATTTTCGCCTCAGGTAACACAATTTGAGATAATTTTTATTTAAAGGATCACACACACTGTTTTTCTAAATCATAAAATAATTCGATCTATGTTTGTCTCCTTAAAACACAAACTTAAAATCGTATTAAAGGGATAATCATATTAATAATCATAATAATATTGTAAAAAAAGCATATAAATTTCTCCTTATTTTGTATATAGTAAGTAATATTCGGTGTTATAATAAATATTTTGACTTTAATTCTCATTTTCACATAAATATTTCATTAAGTTAAGTTAAAACTTTCAATTAAAAGTATTAAAAAATACTTGCTTTTTGAACAAATTTTAAATTTCAATTTTGGAATTTTATTATGATTATATAAAAATGTTATTATTTCTATATAGAAATACAATCGCCAATTTTTTATGAAATATTTAACAGGTGATCATATTTTCTAGTTCTAATGAATAATGATTCTAATTAGACGATTAAATAATAAAAATAATGAGCCTCTTTCATAGAGCCTTAATGTTACTAATTGTATCACATTTACGAAATCATCTGCTGTAAAGTTTTAGTATTTATCTAAGGGTCTCTGCTTTTATTTGAAAACGTTAAAAATGTGGGAATTCTCTGTCTAGATAGAAGAAGTTGGATGGTTGCATAGACATTTTTCTCCAATAGTGGATATCTCTAAACTGCTACGATTCTACTTCAAGTTCTGGTTCTCAAATGCAGCTTGCATGATAGTGGTTTCTGAGGAAGCTAGAGTATTCAAAAAAATCCAGAGATCGTCACACGGGATGACGATCGAAACTATCGTATCTCTTATCTCAGTTCTGGAGTATAAGTAATTCAAGTCAAAGAATGTATTATTGTACCAGGCGAATTTAGTGCTAAAAATACCTCTCTAAAACCTGACCAACAGCTTAGAGGTGACTTCCGTACCAACACCAACGGCCGGTCAGGCGGTCAACAGACAAGGACTGGACCACTTGGTGCTATTCCCAGCAGCAGCCACGCTTGACGTTGATTTTAACACTGTTATCTGGAAATAGCCGCCGTACCTTCTACACTTCGACGTTGACAGTATACTGATATGAATTTGGAGCCAAGTGTACTAATTGTACTAGCTTTCCCATTGTTACTAATTGGCTATTTGAACATAAACAATAATGAGGACCTAAACCGAATGGAGGAACATGCACCATCATCGAAATATTCTTTTCTGTAGATATGTAAGCCAGTTAAACAGCAATGAATGACCCAAAAACACGTATTGTACGTGTTAACAACTACTATTCCAACAAAGTAAACAATTACATTTGATACTATGACAAATGAATGGACACGGCTTGTATAGAAATACTATGTAAATTCTTAACTTATTATGTGCCAAATGTCAATGAATAGCATGAACTATCATGAAATTCAGTATTGTCTATAAGCTTAATGCGAATTTTCGAGTATAAAAGGTTAGTTCATTCTCGTGATATCGTATGTATGGACAGACATGAAATTTGTCCAGTCTCTTGAGTGACATGCTTCGTTAACAATCAACCAAGTTAGAAGCTGAAATACGAATGGAGTACTTGATAGATAACTGATATTAACATTAATGGGCTTAATACATAAATAAACCCCTTACACAATTAAACTCGAAACAACTATTGTGCTTTAGGACATCCTTCAGAGCGAAAGACTTTTTCATTCATACTTGAGAGTCCGTACGACAAAGTTCGTGGTACCAGCATGATTTACTGAAGAGTACTTCCCCAACTGCTAAAGTTTGGTAGCTCGCTTGATATGTTGGAATTGCACATGTCAGAGGTAAGCAAGTTCTAAACTTCCTACATCAGCCGTATTAACCTACCCGCTTGTCTCCTCTTGTTTGGGATGGGGTTGTATGTGGCATTCCATCAGTGATAAACTTATCAAACAAGTCACTTCATCGTAGTATACTGTTCATATGTGTGTCTCAATCTGCAACTTGGCCTGTATCACGTCACGGCATTACCTTCTGAAACTATTATTATGTGTACACACTATCTTTCTTTACGTTCTTTATAAACACTTCAACGCGTATATTATATAAGTATATTATTAAGTAAATTACCCTCATATATTATACAACTATTTTATGGCTTTAAATACTTTAAATTAAAATTATTTCAACTTTAAATTCGATGAAATACAATTTTTCCCAATAAATATGAAATGATAATAACGATTGTATAATTGTCTGTCATTATGCTCCAAAATATATCCTCTTCGTTAGGTTTAGAAAAATTTTAAAGGATAATGTTAAGTTTGCGCACAAATTATAAAATCTACTAACTATGTGGCAATAAACTCACAAAAATTCATGACAAACTAAAACATTTGCACTTCATGAAACTGTATCAAACACTAAGTAAGGAGTCTGTCATGTCATTGCACCCACTGCATATACAGAGTGAGTTTTATGTCCCGGCACACCTGGGTATAATTTAAACGGCCCGAGATATCTATGTGAAACCTTGACCCTACCTATTATAACATTTTTTTTTCAATTTTTTAAGTTGTTGAAAATTTCCCCCCCTTTTCTAAAAGGGGGTAAAGGGGGCAACTACAATTTTACAAATACAAACCCCTATCATGTGACCCCTCATTTTAAAGGTAATAAAAAAAGAAATCCAATAATGCAAACTAGAGGTCTCTACGTTTATTTTAACTGATTTTATGACAAATTTACAAAAATAAAATCAGTAAATGTCTCGTCCTGTTTATCGTAACACGAGTCAACACTAACGCAAATTCTAAAAACAGTTACCAGTTTTAATGTAGCAGGTGTTCAAACTGTTCACCTTCGGCTGTTTGACAGTGTGCTAGACGTGTGTAAAAACTTCAGACATGATAGGGGTTTGTATTTGAAAATTTTTTGTTGCCCCCCTTTACTCAATTGTAAATTTATCATAGCATCTGTTAAAATAAACGTAGAGACCTCTAGTTTGCATTATTGGATTTCTTTTTTTATTCCCTTTTAAATGAGGGGTCACATGATAGGGGTTTGTATTTGAAAATTTTTAGTTGCCCCCCTTTACCCCCCTTTATAAAAGGGGGGGAAATTTTCAACAACTTTAAAAATTAAAAAAATATGTTATAATAGGTAGGGTCAAAGTTTCACATAGATATCTCAGGCCGTTTAAATTATATCCAGGTGTGCCGGGACATAAAACTCACTCTGTATATAGTAAAAAGTCCTTAACTCACCAGAGACGGTTAAGGACTGTCACGTTTGTCGCTCAAGTTGATGTTCGTGGTTTTCACGTAGCTTATGCATTAACACCTGATGAGGAGAAGATAATTTTCTATTCTCGAAACGCACAATTCTGTTTTAGTCTAACCAATACCGATAGGAAGTGTTCGAAACTCTTTACCCTTTCAAATAATCCCTTAACAATAACAAACCTTAAACATAATAAAAATAGAATATTTTTTCCGAGTAGATATTCACCGGCCTTTCTTGAAAAATCTAATTAAGAAACACTATCCATATATTATTATGGAACAATGATGTTAATTTCATTGTATACTTTGTCAAATGTATTTAAAATCAATTACTTAAAATTAATATCACGCAATGTATTAATTTTTATTTATGCCTAAATGTGTGAATTCACATGATGCTCCATTAAGAGGTTTATAAATAATATCAATAAATACCAAACAATTATGATAAATTTATTAAAATGTAAAGCATTTTTGGAACTATACTTGGACTATGGTATAGTCTATGGTAATATTGTATACTTGGACTTATTTATAGTGTTTTTAATTTATTTTAGGTAATAATTTACATACAACTATTAGTGACATAATGAACAAAGTTTAAGAAATAAATACCAAATTAAAATAATTTAATGATAAAATAACATACTTGAAATGAATAATCGTTAATTAGCTACCACACTGCTTTTGGTTCCTCCCAACATATTTTGTAAATAACAGTTTACTGTTGTATTATTGTCAAAATAATAAGGCAGAAGAACGTAGCGTCACGTATTAACCATTCCTCTACCACAGACGGTGACAGCAATACTGTGCAACTGTTGCTCTGTACGCCACACTTTGCATTTCTTTTACGGAATTCCTTATATTTGAGGCTGGATTGTATTATCTTTGTTTGTTCATTTTCATCAGCAACCAAAGACAGTTTCCGTAGTGATATTAGTGGTGGCTTAATATCACTATAAATATAATGTTCAGTTCTACACCATGAAGCAAATATCGTTTTGTACTTTAAACGTACTGAAACGAAAGTTAACTGTTGCATGCCTTGTGACCTCCTGAATAAACTCCAATAGCTCAAGAAACTCAGTTATATCAAACTATTATGCTTTACCATTCAAATTTATGAGTTGTAATTGTTTTATTAAATATATAGATTGGTTTTTTTAGGAATTATTAATAATGGGTATAAGAAACTAAAATAATTACTCCTAGAAGTTAGTTACAACCAGATAAACCTTGTGTACATTAAAACTGTACAACATAACGTACTAAAAGATGTTTTTAAAAGCTTATATCAATCAGAATGTATAAAATCATTAGTACTGTATCAAAACATTTACTTATATTAAAAAAAGAATACTTTGCCAACTGTGATAACAAACGAATATTCTTGACAGTAAACTTTTGTGTAATAGTGTTCAGAAACAATCGGTACTTGCAAATAAATTAATGTTATTATTTTATTGTAAGATAAGAAACTTTTAACTTCTCAATTAGTCTTCTAATCCTATCTACTATTATACTACTAATGTAAATAGAAAGAATATGATGTACTTGTTCCAGGTTTTTAGGAACTGGTCTAGTGACTGCTCATATGATGCCTATCAATAAATTCATAGTATAAATTAAAATATTACTTGAAATAACTTCCACGTAAAATTAATCTCAACATAATACAGTTGATAATTTTTGACATAATAAGGTTTTCAAGGCTACTATGTATATATTTAGTCATAATAATAAAAAAAACATAAAATAGAACCAGAAATTTGTATTTACGTTTTGAATTTCTCAACTATTGATACTGAAATAACATGTAGCTGATATGTTTACTTATGTTCAAAAAACTGTAGAGCTCCATCATATTATATCATAAATACTTTCAATTTTGGCCTTTCAGTTTTAAAATTGCGTGTGAAGCCACTGGTAGTTAGTTTTACATAACTTATTTTTAAAAAGCTTCAGTTTGCCAAACCCCATACGTTCGAGGAAGTAGAACAATACTCAAGTAAAATATGTTCTAAGCAACTTGATGAAATAGTATGATACCTAATTGCAAATAATTATTTGTTATGAATTTGTCAAACTTAAATATATTCTACATAAACATTGTAGTCTTAACTTAAAATTGTAAAAATGACATAATTTGCGTTAGCTTGCAGTTGTTTCTTACATCAGTACTTTTTGAGGTCATTTAAATTTAGTAAATTACACGTTGGTATTAATTTTATATGATAATTAAATACTAAATACTTTAATTATAAATACTATATGAAACTAATAATTATTACTGTAGTAATGGATTTTTGTCACGTGTCTTATAGCCCACTACTATCTATATGCCTAAATGGATGACGGGTTTGATTTATGTGGCTGTGGTCTTTCCAAATGCCTGAGTCCGCACATCATGTTTCATTTCACCCATGTCTACAGTACATTTCTCCAATAGCTCAGTTCATTTACCACGAAGTCCACTGAACCTAAGACATGATTCAATCGTTCCTCCTGAATTGTGACCGGTAGAGCATCCTCTATCGTGTAGACTATAACGAGAAATAGACTTTTACTTTCTGAAAAAAGGGAGATCACCTAATTTTAACATAAAAAGTTAACTGAACCGTATAATTTAATTGTAAGTGATGGTAGAAAACTCAAACTTCAAACACAGTTATTTCCAGACGAGGAACTTAACTGCAAGGCGTATTCGTAAATCAATCTCAATAGAAAGACAAATGAAGAAAATGTTTCCTGAATAATCGTGTTCCAAAGCAGATTATATTTTGTAAGTAAATAGCAAAGATAGACGATATGAGTTGAAATATTTACGTTTAAATAGGATCTCTGTAAAAGATCCTATCATGAGGATTTCAAAACTATTTATTAGTTATTATTTTATTTGCGTTCAATAAACTTAGTTAAATAAATCCCTTCGAGTAACTGTAAATGTATTTAAAAGTGAACTTATTTCAATATTATTGTACTTAATAAGTTTTTTGAGTATTACAATTCATTTTATTAAGCTGGTAATAGTTTTCATATGATTTGTTTAAAACTTGTTATTAAAGATGGAAGTTTTTAAAGGATAACTGGCCTCCGGACAATTGCCCTCGTTATATGTTACAAAAGTATAAACAAGGATTAAAATCTTCATTAAGTTAAAACCCGTAAGACAATAAACAAACAAAGCAAATGGTAACTGAATGCCACTCAAACGTAAAATAGTTATCAAATATAAAAATAATAAGTGGTACCTGAAGAACTACATGAAGGTCAAAATGGAGAGAATGTACCGAAGAAATGTCACACCCGAAATAAAAAAGGTGAAGCAGTTTGGAATTCATGCAGTTCTTCAGGTATTACTGGAAAATTTTAACTTTACGTGGGAATTCGTTAACACATGTTTATTTTTTTAGTGCCTTAGGGGTTTTTTTGCCTGAAGAAGAGGGTACATTCCAACCCTCGTACCGGTGTTTTATACTTTTTTGCAACACATCACTATGGAAATGTCCGAAAACCTATTATTATTTTAGTTACCTTATATCCAGTCACCATAAAAGTTCAAGTTACCATAACCTACAAGTTACATAATAACATTTAATGAGAAAAAACAATTAGGTATAACAAAATTTAAGGTTTTAAATTTATATTTATAAAATGTAAACTTAAATAGTTAAAATTATTCAATAAGTTACAACTAATCCGTTGTAAACGAGTGTATGGTACAGAGTGTTAAACAATATAGGTTTAGTAGTCGTTTTTAACAAAGTACCATATTGTAAATCAGCAATATACAATTGTTCCGTGTCTTTAACAATAAAAACTTACACTAAGCACAGGAATTTAAACAAATGAAAATACCAATGTTATTTCAGGTCTGAGAATACGCTTGCATGCTACGTATTTCATTAGATAGAACAAATATGACAACGTGAACTGTTTGGAACAAAACGATTTCCAGTTTCAGGAACAACAAGAGCTGCAAATAAGGCAGTTTCAGTAGCGGGCGGAAATGGAATGAGTTGAGCCGCTTGGCTCAATAGCCTCACTTTGGCGGAGCTGTTTGGATTGTGACTTTTCACGTTTCGTTTGTTCGTTTTTTAATCTTCAAGTAATTACTGTCCATTTACTTTAGTTTCCTATTACATAGCTAGACTGCATCAGTGATTGCTAATTATAATCTATGTGTAATCACATTCAGTCGTTGATTCACATTATTTATAAGTATGATATCAAATAATAGGTGAAATTCATATTTTAATATAAAAGAAACTTTTTACGAACATCACGAAGATGTTTTCAAGAGCTTAAAATATTTAATAAAATGTAACATTTAATTTAGTCATGAATACGTTAGTGCTTCTTGCGAATTTGAAAGAATAAGGTATATTTTGTGAACATTTAAACATTAATTATTTATTTATTATGAAATGTAAGTGGAATCTAGACTTTTAAACCGATTAATATAGAACAAACCCATAAAACAATGTATAGGATTCGTTATTGCATTCCGGAACACTTGTTTATCTATGTCCAGGAATAAAGAAACTGTCAAATGTTAAGTTTTAACCACCACCACATTGAAAAAATTGCGTACTAACTTAAAATTAATGTGGCCGAGATATGTATACGATAATTTTTTTTACCAAGTTTGTGGACTTCTTTGAACTGTTTTTTTTTTTAGTTCTTGATAATCGAGAAATCCTTATAGAATTTGCACGTATCTACATCTCCATTACATCTAGATACAAAAACTGTTTAGTAGGAAAAATGTTTGGACAGGTTTGTCTGGAGAAACTTTTATTTTTTTCTAGGTGCGTAAATAAAGGAAATTTAATTCTTTTAAAAGCCCACCACATTGGTAAAAATGGCGTGCATAGATGGCCAACGAACGCAACTAAGTTATTTAGAAGATAAATGTCTCTATAAAGCTTTAATAAAACTGTTTGGATTCCTTAGATAAACTATCGTTTCTACAAGCCGAAAAATAGACAAATTAAAGGATCAGAATACTATACTCAAGGTCAAGGATATTCAGTAATTTACTTTTTGAACGGTCATCTAACATCTATTTCAATTATTTCACCCGTTACAAGCAATGAATTCAAGGCAATATGCAGTGGAGATATTTTTGCTATATTTCTCCAGTTCACTATTTATTGAGAGCTTGTAGTTTCTTACTAATACCACCAAACAAGACTATGGACCAGTTTTTTGGACAAAAAAAATCTGTCTACATTACTGTCCAAATAGATAAAATTTTTACATAAATTTAAAATGGACATAAATGATGTTACGTCTGAAATACAATAATACCAGCAGAGTAATAAATTGTGATTTAATAGTAAGCAAATAATAGTTCAGACTATCCAAAATACTATGTAACAACGTAGAACTTTGAATGTGTTTATAGTTTTTCACAATATCAGAGAGTACAATTTTCCACAGATGAAGTCAGTAAATTCCGTAACGTCAGAGAAGGTTGATAAACTAACCGCATCTCTCCTAGATTCTTTAATATATTAAAACGCTCGCAGCTTACCGTAATATCCCAGTCCGTGTAAAACCATCGATTGAGAGAATATTTTATGCACCAATTTATTCAACTAAAAGTTTGTAAAAACTGAAATTTTGTGCAAGATATTATTTTAAATTATAATGCAGTTATTAAAGTTGTTTAAATTATGTAGAACCAATTTATAGTAACTAAATTTTACAAGTTATATTAATTACCGACACCTGCCCTTCAAATTACAGTGTACTAGAACAAAAATATCATCCTTTATTGCTCTACAGTGCGTTACAAGTAGTTTTTCAACTTTCTTCTTACAAAAGACTACATCGACTGTTAAACTGTTTAGTTAAATAAGTAATTATTTTTCTACGTAAATCGTCGTAATTACAAGAACTTCTAATGTATGTATAAAGTACATCCACATCAACGTTTAATTTCGACGGACAAGAAACATAAAACTTTCATTAATCACCCTTTACGATATTATGAAGAATAATGAAAATTACAGAAAAGCGTATGCATTACATATTATTTCTATAAGCCCATATGTGTAGAAGCCACAGAACTAAACACCTAGACAAGTGCATCATACTTTACCTTATAAAAATTTATAAAATTCATTTTCCTAGATACTAAGTACATTTATTGGGGCCTTATGTGTTCCTTAAAATACTTATAATGCGTATGTCTTATTCATTGAATGTTATGCTTTATTATGTGGTTTTACAAGCTTTTAAAATTATTTTACATCCACGTGTAACACAAATGACGATGGAACGTTCGTCCTTACGTTTTTTATAGTTCGGTGAAGGGAATTTCTATTCTAATATTCTGATAATTAGTTCACCTGACTGATATTTCGGTACATACTGTGTTTGAAACAGCTGTTTAGTGAAATATATAAATTACCTGACAAGGTCACTCTAAAAATTACGCTTATTGAGATTTGTGTGATGCATTAACACATCATAATTACGGATAGCTTGTTAGTCCCCAGTTTTAACATAACTTATAATTTTATAGAAACTAAATATATAAAAAAAATAATGAAACAACTTATATTAAAGCAAACAATGTTATACGTATTAAATTATTTTTCAAATCACTAAAAGACCTACTTTATTTGAATTAAGTAAAAAAAATTTTATTTTAAAAAATATACTTGAACACTACTCCTCATGCTTGCTGGTGTTGATTAATCTTTTATTGTAATACTTAAGACTCAAGAAAAATGTTATGTAGATTTCATATGAAATCCTTTTAATATAGGTGGAAAGAGAAATCAGTGAACAGAGGGCAGCGAGTGAACGACGCAACTAATAATCAACTTTAAAATTTTTATCTTATTATGAACAAAATTATCCATTTATTAATTGTTGTATCTCTTATATTTCCCAAAATCTCTTGAGTGCGCGTAACATTTGGAATACACTGTGTTTGTGTGTGTGTGTGTGTGTGTGTGTGTGTGTGTGTGTGTGTGTGTGTGTGTGTGTGTGTGTGTGCATGCGCACTCAAGAGATTTAGGGAAATATGAGAGATACAACAATTAATAAATGGATCATTTTTTTCATAATAAGATAAAAAATTTTAAAGTGTACTATATATAGTATATATATATATATATATATATATATATATATATATATATATATACAGTACATATTTATATAAACAGGGTGCTGAAATCTATCAGGAAGTTATTAAAATTTTCAATATAGTACGTAAGGAAAAGAGAATTTAAACATATGTAGTGTACCTAAAAAGTTGCTGTTAAAATAACCTCTTAACAAAAGATTCATTACAATTTGATTAATTTATTATTACTTTTTCATACCAAATACCCAGATTTAAAAAAACTTTCGGCAGTTTCTAATCAAATCATTCATTCGGATTTTACCATTATGTTATCCTTTACAGACATTGAATTCCATGAACATATCGAGCGACGTTATCATGTACCTTTCCTTTTGTACTTAATCGAAGATGAATATTGAAAATTAGATAATGAATTTTAACAGTAGACATTTAGATGTATTTTAAATATGCTACATCTTATATCTCTATCTGACATGGTTAAAAATATAGAACCATTCTGATGTTCTTAACACGATGTGTCCACAAATAAATGCAGTTATAAAAATATATACTTTCAATGTTGTGTATATAAATAATGCAGGGTATGCAGTCGAATGGAGACAATACTAGTTCCGCTGGGGTATCATAGCCCAGAGCGACAGGATAAAGCAATAAACGGTTAGCATACAATCGCAGGATTGCTCCTATCTTTATAGGTCAGGGTTAGCATTCCAGTTTATCATTATCCAGACGATGTTACCATAAAGTTATATGCTGCTACCGATCGTTAAACTTGGAAGAATATGTAATGAGATAATCAGACACAAATTAAAGTAAGAAATGCTCAAAGTTTACTAGTTATAATATGCCTGTAAGGGACAGATGGGCAATTTGTTTTATTTATTCAAGTACTAGAAATCGAGTAGCGCTATTTCAATCTGAGCAGTTCATTTAAATAAAGTTGACAAGAAATAAAATAATGGTTTGAAAATATTTATTTATTCGACATTTGTACCTCCATATTCAACAAATAGGTGTATATGTTAAAATTTAATATTGAAACGTTATATTACAGGTTTCGCTGAGGTTGCTGACAAAATTACAAGGCTATAACGGGTTTTATTCTTGTGATATTTTTTTATTGTAAGATGAATTTTTTACTAAATCACATTTAATGTTTACCGTATGATTATACATGTAATCACTCTGAGAAATAGTGTTGTTTTCTTTAAGTTTTCGTCTCTATCATGGTGTCCCCAAAGACCAAGGAAAAATATCCTCTAAACCTCAGCCAAATGTAGTAAAATGTGCAATAATCAAACTCGATGTTGCCTAAACGAAAATTATGCTTCATGGTAAATGACACACCCAAAAGACATTTTCAGCCCATCGAGTGAGATGCTTCGCTTACGCTCGACCAAATATAAACGTACATGTTTGTGCTGTGTCCACGTGCTTTAACCTCCGGAGGCTGAATGCTAATTGAATTTTAAGAGCATATCTACACATCCCAATCTTATCATAAATTCCTGAGAGGAATATTTGATCAGGAAGAAATTTATTTTCTCTCGCCCTAGTTTCGGCGGATGATTAAATATGAGAGTACTAAAATTTAGATATTACGTTTTGCTTATTTTTTGTTCACCACTTAAAAATAAGATTTACCAATATAAGAATACTTGATTAAATAAGAATATGCTAGGTTTTGCATAAAAGTATTTTTATCCACCTGCTAATCCTAGTTGAGAATTACGTATCCTTGTTTAGTCCATTTAACTGAATATAATACCAAACGAATGTTGCAGAACTACTATAATTGAATATGGTAAAAAGTTTGATTTGTTACCGAGAATAAAAATGAGCAAAAACATGCCTCCAGCCGTGTGAGAAAATATATCTGGAACACCTGACAAGGTAATTTTGGAAGTTTGCTGGCAACGATACATGTCAGGATTTCTAAGTAAACAGTTCCACAAATTGTTCCAACTTTGCTGACTCGCCTGATATGTTGGAACTGCACACGTCAGAAAGTTGAGCAGGACTTGTGGAAGTTCGGTGCAGCGATGTTACAAGCCGCAGCGATCAAATACATCATTTTATACTACCCATATGAAAATCTCATACTTTACAGAGGTAGATTATTTACAAGTATTAATATGGATTGTAGTTAACACATTTAAAACAATTGTATCAGTAAAATTGCAAGGTAAACGTCTTCTAATCACAAGTAAAATACATTTTCTGTAAATAGTTAAAGAACACTGAATTTAAATATATAAATATTATATTATATGAATTAAGCAGTTTCAATTTCAAATACTCTAATTTAACAGACAAACTGTAGTAATAGTTTAACTGCAAAATGATGTAAATTTTGTTTAGTTGAACGGCTACTTCAAGAAAATCTTGCCTGTAGAACATCTATACATATAAAAAGTTTTGAGAATTTTTTATACTAGAAGCGGAAATTTAGGTACAAGTTGTTTGACGTATAAAACAACATTAGTGAATGTAGAATCTTCTGGTTACATAAAGTTAATAAAGAACTCTTTAGACAGTCCATTCAATAGGTAGGCCCAAAATTATTTACTTACTAAAATCCTGGCTATTTACAAAATCTGATATTGATTTTTTAACGAGTGTATTAATTTAAGTTTTATGCAACCACTTATTACATTGTTTACATCATTATTACATAATTTTTAACCTGATTGTGTAAAAGTATCATAATCATAGTAGTGTGTACGTGTGAATGTATGTTTAAGAGAGTGGATGTTCTATCGTATGCATGTACGTATGTGATTTTTCTCATATTTGTATGTAATTTGATGTAATACATTAATTTAATTTAAATTTAAATTTTAACATTAATTATTTCAATATATTTTTTATCTATTTTTTGTAACATTATTTATGATTTTAGTACATAAGATTGTATATTTGTATTTTTTTATTCTTTGCATTGTCTAACTAGTTCCTAGTCACTCTATATTGAATAAACGTCGGCTATATGTATTTATTTTGTTTGTAGTTGTTTTTAGTCTTTTGCAGACGTCACGGAGGCAGTCTGTTGACTTTTTAGTTTTTGATATGAGATCAAGCTATAAACTGTTCATTTGTGTATTGTGTATCTGTTACAATGACCAGCTACTTGTTTTTGGTCAGTGACTTCCTAAGTTTTTCATTTATTTGTAAACATGAATGTAAATGTTGGAAAATACATATTTATTTATATTTTAACAGTAACGTATAAAAAATTAAAGCAACGAGATATACCTTGATCAAATAAGAACAAATTTTTCTCTTATTTTTATATTTAAAATATTCTTTATATTTTTATATTCTTAAATTATTCTATTTATATTTAAGAACAAATATAAATAGAATAATTTATATTTAAATGCGTACTTATGATAAACAATAAATTTCAATTAGTACAGGTTTAAAATTTTGTCTGTATGTACAACTTGGTATTAGAATCCAAAATATATTTTTTTTAATCATTTATATTATAGCTTTTATGTTGTATTACAGATTTGTATTGAAACAAATGAATACGTACTTTTATGAGTTATATAACACTGAAATTAAATTAACCAAGATATAGCATCATCGTAATAATTGGGGTAAATACCGAAAAACGTATTTAATGATTACATAAATTAAAAGTAATATAAGAATGAGAATAAAATTATTAAAAATTTGCTGGAAACAGCATAGGATGTTCTAGTTAGTAAATTTAAATTTACCATGGAAAATTGATAACAGCAAGTCTTTTTACTCTCTTAATGACAACCTGACCTGTGATACTTGTTCATCAATGTGTTCCAACTGTATTAAACAGTTAAAGCTTTTTAATTAGGAAAATCATGTTATTTATTTCTTTTTTATTGTTCTAGATTAAAATATTTTACCATCCTATAAAATATTTGTCATGTGTTGTACTTGTAAATTGTCTGGAAATATCTCCTAAATTTTTATGTACAATATAATTCTACAGTAGCATATATGCACTTTGTCTAACGTATAATCGAATCTGTTACTGTGCTCAGTGATAGTGAAAATTTTTAAATCTTTTTTACAAAGCTTCTAATATTGTTACAACATTACTAATGTTTAATGACAACTTTTGTTTCTTCAAGAAATATACATTTTTCAGACTAATCATCTTGCTAATAATGTAAATGCAATAGTTTAAATATTTAAACTTGAATTACTAAAAATAAAATACAAGATCTATACCTCGTACTGGCTAGGATTTACACAGCAATTATATTTGATTTACTTTTCCAAAACTTACTAAATCATTTTTAGCTATACACTTACGAATAAGAAAACAAACGTTAAAGTATAGTAGGCTATGTAAGATTAATATCGTTTTGACCACGATTTAGTTGAATTCCCATCTTGGTACTTAAGATAAGTAATATATAGAACGTCTTTACTACTTTTTTGAAATATGTTGTAACATCTTAAATTTTGTAGCAATTTGTAGTAAGCAAGAAGTTTGTACACACATGTAAACATAAAATATTACTTATTAATGTTTGTAAGTAAACAAAAAATATCCGTCATCATGATTAGTTGCCCCAATCCATCACACGAATCAGCAAATTTAAACCATAACATAGATTAACTCAAACTTGGCATTGTCTCATTATAACTTGCCAAGTCTGGATGTAACTGCCGCAAGTACCATTTGGCTTATAAGTTAGGAGTGGCCACAGGACTCGCCCCAGTTCCAATAACAGTTACATTGTTTCCGAAATAACTGCAGGTGTCTATCGTACAAATGGAAACCTGATTAAAACAACAAACAGTTCAATGTTGGTCAAAGGAGAACCAAACTATCAGTTGATGTGACTATAATCATTAAATATACTTCAAATTCCATGAAAAACTTATTTGAATATACTACTTACAGTAAAAAATGCATTTCCGATTATACAGTCAATTTGATGCGTTAAAGTTTGGAAGAACCAAAAATGTCTCAACCAAATTCTTGGTTATCCAAACTGATTATAAAAAAAATTTGATATATCCTTATACAGATAAATAACGACCCTATAATTAAATATTACAGGAAACAAATCTCTATGTATTTACCACATACCACAACAAAATCATAAAACTACTTGGGTATTCATGCATAACACTGGATACGTTACGCATACGTTAATGTTACGCGGCGGGTAGGAGTACCACAAACTACGAGTCAAGTAACAGGCTTTGCTAAGAATATTTTAAAATGAGAAACTCCCTATGGAGGAACATGAACTGTCATCGAACACGATCTCGCGTATGCACAAGTGAAATTTCATGTAAAATTTTAAGTCTACAGCTCAATTTCTGTCTCAAATCATCATGCGCATTCTTGTTTATCAGCTAATACGGTACGCTTTGTGATTTTAGCCAAATCTAATCTTGTAGACGGGTATTATCGCAGGCTCGTTCTGCCTGTATGAAATTTTATGGGAAATTTAAATATACTTTTTAGCTTGAAATCACATATTGGTGAGAAGCTATGCAAATACACAGCGAAATCATACGGATAACGCACATCGTTATCAAACTCGATCTTATATATGTAGTATGAAGTTTCTTACAAAGTTTAAGGCCCACAGTTCATTTTGTTTCCGAGATATACTTGTATACTTGTAGTGCAGGTACATGCACTGTAATAATTCCCCAGTATCCGAAGTATAAATTGTGTTAATGAAAAATATCCAGTCTCTAATTTATTTCCCTGTATATCATAAAAGAAACATACGTATTTGCAGACATGTTATACACTTTTATATATATATATATATATATATATATATATATATATATATATATATATATATATATATATATATATATATATATATATATATAGAAGAGAAATTGAGACAATTCTCTTAGTGATATGCAAATATAGAACAGTTTTCAATCTATAGCTCAATCCGGTTTCAAATTTATTCTTTGTAACATTAGACTTTGGTAAAGTTCAACCAACCTCGACGGATAGATATCGAATATGATCGAACTCAACGTTTTCTACAACTAGATGAAGCTCTATGCAAAATGCCACGTCCACAGTCGTCCAAAATCGTTCCAGTGATATTTTGTGAACAAACAGATAAAAAATAGAAATTGGGTGTTTGTGAGCCTTCTCTTAAACAGACTTCTTTACTGGATATACTTCGATGCCAGAAAAGCTTTCCACGTTGGAAAGTAGAAATATTTCTGAAACTTACGATAAAATCACTTCTGAAAATCAATGAATAGTGTCAGGAATAAAGTATAATAACACCTATTTAATATAAGTTAGTAATTAAATAGTGGTACGTGTACATAAGCAGATACTGAACTGTGTATTAGACTACTAAGTGCTTCTCATATAAAAATAATTTAATTTAAGTAACACAATAAGTTAATATTACTGATAATCATATTATATCTGAGGAATGTAGAGAAGAAATTCTTAACGTTTCAATTAGTAGAACTATCAAGTCATGTGATTTACCATGTATGACATGAACAACAGAACGAACAATGCATGGCATATTCGAACAACATACTGACTGTTACAAGCGTTTAGTTTGGTATGAATAGAGTTTGCGAGTTAAGCAGACCCGTTGACAACGCACATATATTCATGAGACATTCATCGACGGTATGCAAATGACGTTCAACAAGTGTTTACCACACACTTTTATTTGCAGCCAATGCAAATTCTTTTGTTTGAACAATCACAATTTTGCTAATAAGAACACTATTGTTCTAGTTTTCGTTTAAAGCTTCCAATTCTGGTTGCATGTGAGGATGTTTTTAAAGTCACTCAAATGACAGAGATATCAGGAGAGGTGTGTATGTATGTTTTCTTAATTATGAACCTTTTTTAGAAAAACCAAAAATATATGAAGAATACACGCACGCATAAAAGCACAAACTTAACATTAGCACAGATTTCGGTGGGGTGCTTTGAAAATCGCAGAATAAATGAACATGACTACGATTATATGAAAGTTTAACATATGTCAAAAGAACAAATTCAGATATGATATTTTATTGATAATATTTTACATTCAACCCCAGTGAGGCGTGTTATTTTACACGTGTTGGTCATAGGCCTAGCTTGTATATATAGAACACATATACTAGTCATCATTTACCGACCTTTACCGATAATAGAACTGTTCTAACTGGACGAGATTTAACAAAATTTAAATTTTCACTGCGTCGTCCAGAACTTAAAGTAGTTCAATTGGCATTTGTTTTCATGCCAGGGTTTTCTATGTAAAACTCAATAAACCCATTTATCATTAGGCTGATTGTTTTTAATCAAGCAATCAGTCCACTGTATTTGCCAGCAAAAGCAGCAGCATATTACTGCATACTGAAACATATTTTCCCCATTCGATTAAAAAGTGCTTAATACCTTTTATGAGATCATAAATATGCTATTAATGTTGTGTCATAAGGGAGTGGTTTGCAAAATAAAATGTTCTCTTTGATTAATCCTCTCGTCAAAGGATGGTCGAGCGGTCGAAGACGTCGGAATTTGGATCTGAGTTATGGATCCGATCAGGCGCTAATCCTTCTGCCCCTTTTCATCAGTAATAAAAACTGTATTGATTCTCCTTATTTTGATTTATACGATACTCACAGGCCCATAGCCTATTATATTAGAGCTCATATTGGAATATGTATATTAGAATAAAGCTAAAAAGGAGATCGGATTCTTACTATAAAAATAGTGTAACTTATGTTTCATTACAGATTAAATTTTTACAAATTACTTAGTTTGGAGTTGATTATTTCATCGCTATGCACAATCGAGTCATATTCATCATATTTGATCATACATGAATTGCGATGTACAAATGTTTATCTTGACTGCTGAAAATGGATGGGGATAAACTGAAACTCATTATCACTACTCACGATAACAAGAGCTGGCTGGTATGCAGATGATGTAGCGTTCAACAAGTGTGCAGTTCATTACGTGATGGACTCACATTATCGCATTACAGTGTACACAATGGGGCAGGGACACATAGTTTGCGACTGCCTTTCTTCTCCCCTCAGATATATTTTTAGTGTGACAGGGCAAGTAGTAAAATACACAATAACATATGAAATATTTTGCCGGCTTTATGGATATGCTGAGCAAATCGCCGATCGCCATTACATTGCTTTAGGCCATATCCTTTGACGAAAAACAGAATTTGGGCTCAACTTTTCTTTTGAAATATGTAAAATATTTTTTACCACTCATCGATATAATATGCATACACTTTGTTATACCATATTGTTTATCAACATAAAAGCACATGTAAGTTATTTATATAGTATAAGAAAAAGGATTAGAATGAAATTCACTCTCGCGTTGTAATACAAAAATATGAATGTATGTGTTTAGAAAATTCAAAAAATGTTTTATGTCTGGAATTTAAATCTTGCATTAAAAAATGTGTACATATACAAGAATGAGTTCTATGTGAATGTCTAACAATGGCTTTGGCTGAGATACATTGAAAACTATCACTGACTAGACTTAGAATTCCTATCTTTTCTACCGGGGAGATAAACCACTTTCTCTTCTGCATGATTTTTTTCTGTCTATTTTTCTGCAGTATGTATCAAGAATTATGCTGTATTTTTCATAACGCAAGCAACCCCGGCGAATACCGTTAAAATACACATGGTTTGACGTACTATATATTGTTTGTACAAAGACAAGACAAAATTCGATGATGCATCTCTGTGAAATGTTTTGTAAGCAAAAGCATAGACTAACTCATTGTGATATCTTTAGAATAAATGATGCAATAGAATTTTAATGTTTTGTAATATTATCTTATCTATCACTAAGATTTTTGACAAAACTTCTTTTCTGTCTATCTATCAAAATTTGGTATAATTTCTATAATTTTCTATCTTAATTTCTTTATAGGTAACATCATACTTGATGAAGAGTACGTAGATGACCTAACTATTCGCACAGTATCACGTAAACAGACCTTAAATCGTCAACATACACAAAACATTCATACACAAGTTTGATGAGTATGGATACCTGTCTATGGGAATAGAAATTTAGCATTCAGTAGTCTTACAGATTTTCTTTGTGTGCTGTAAAACATTAATTTTGGTTTGATTTCCCGTATAACCACAGAAAATCTCGAGAATGTAATAAGATAAGGATTTCAGTGAAGCCTGTTAAGCGAAACGCGGTTTTGCGTAATCCCACTTTGAACTAATGTTATTAACAAAGAAACAGCAATAAGCATTCTATTTTAAGGGCTCATTAATTCCTTATACATATTTTATGTTCCATAAATTTTGCTTATTTCTTAACAAAGCTATTTATTCCCAAAATATAGTTCAATCGACCAGTTTAAACTGGTTTTTTATGCAAAATAATATATAGTGAATGGTAGATAAAATACATTAGCGTTTATGCTTAGTATCAAAATTGATCTTGTACTCGTACATTTTAACATGTGGCCAATATAGCTTATGATGACAGTGCGATCTAATTCACCACTGATCTACTAAGAAAACAATAAGGCCAACATAAACTGACTCTAATTAAAACTATACTTTTTTAGTTAACGATAAATCGCTCTTTTTTATGTCATGTACATAGGACGCTATGTATTAAACGATCAAATCATAAAAATTGATAAATAAAGCGCAATTGAGAATACATATGAAAATACCCCTTATAAAGCAATGGTAACCGGTTACTTATATCTGTCGTATTTCTTCCATGTACAAACCTAATAACCAACTTATTTTACTGTGTACAATGAGCAGAAGAAAGTTGGGTATTTTTGGCATTTTAAAATAATTTAAATATTAATAAATCATTATAATGAACATTTAAATTCGTTGTGATCATTTAATTTGTGAACGAAGAACGTGACTTACTAAAGCTATAAACGTATAAAGACTTATATAGCAACCTTTGGGACAAATAGCATATACCCCCATTATGGCTAAGCATTTACGTTACAACATATTACAAAGTCCCGCCAATGTAGGGTTCGAGGTATTCGGAACTCATGGTTTGCAGAATCCAATTTCCAGTCCACCACCTGTGCCAGTAACATATCAATGTAACTATCGAGTCAATCGTTTGGTTTTAACCACTTCCTTGTATCAATTTCGTGGGTATGTATATTCCTATAGCTACTGAACTCCAGTTTTCATAGAAGATAAGCACGATATATTGTACATAGACGTTGTAGGTAGACATGTCATTCAAATCAAATGATGTCATTTTCAAGTTATAAATCACGTACGGATTTGCATATAGAACTGTAATAACGATTTTTTCACAAAACGTACTTGCTCCAACGGGACTCGAACCTGGTTCTCTCACTTGCCGGGTGTGTGTGTGTGTGTGTGTGCTACAACTACACCACAGAGTCTTTACTTTTTACGATTCAGTTTTTTTTGCCACTTTTCTCATATATCTGTTTACATAATCAAACTAACATATTATAATCGGAAGACCAAATACCTGTCAACCAACTTTTAAACAACTTATAAATATTTTGTAAGCAGAAAATAAATTTATTAGTATTATTTCACTGTTACGGTAGCAAGTTTGATGGTGTTTATTAGGGAACAAATGACAACAGTTCTTCGTAGTATAGCTGTAAATAATTCTTTGGTAAATAAAATATTGTAAATCTTCATTAATAATTTGGGGCAAAAACTTAAAAGACTTGTAGAAAACTTTGTTTCCTGTGTCATACGTTTCGTAATGGAAATCCTATTCATAATATGATAATAGGCCCTAGAAGTTAAATAGGTTTATATTACAGCGTATTGTCTACATTTGCAATTCTGAGCCTAAATTATGCCTCAATAAACCATAAATCACTAACCTATTGGTTTGAAATGGGGGGTTTTTCAGAAACCCAGGGTAAGTTTGAGGTAATTATTGATTACAAGTATATATTTTATAAACAATCATTTACTAGACTCTCCTAACGAGCGATTTAGCTGTACTTTTTCATTAACAAAGAATGTGGATAAACGAATCCCTTCCAGTCTTTCGTTTTCTAAGCCAATCACAAATAAAATATTCAGCTAACGATTTATATGAATATATTTTTATCCCACAAATAAAGGTTGACATTTGGGAAAAGTGTAACGCCGCAACAAAGCGTTGGCACAATGTGTATTTAGTGTCGACTGTGACGGTGGCTGCGTCCCAGTAAAGATTTTCTGCACCGTTTCCCTTCCATACCGCCATTGTTGAAGTTTCTCTCGCAATTTTTATAATACAAAACTTCCTCCTTAATGGGTTTATTTTGTCTCTCCTAATTAAATCTAAGTGGTTTCTTCTTATAAAGAGACCAATGAGACGTCCTGTCTTCATAACAATGTTACAGTTTTGGGTTAAAACAGCGTTTTATAGCCGCTTTACAAATTATTAATACGTCTTTTTCATAACAGTTATATTAAATATATTACTACAACAAAATATAACGCGGATAACTTTTTATTCAATAAATAAAGTTTGGTGCATGATACTTTGACTCCTAACTACATTTTGAAGCCAATCACGCTTAAGCTGTGTATATGATGAATTCATATTTGCTGAACTTTTTCTGCATAATTATTGGCTGAGTTTTAGCGAAGCCTATCAATCATGTTGCTAATGAAATCTCAGTTTGTCTATATGTCTGTTTGTTCACAGGAAATCTGTAGAAAAAAAATTGCTATCGGATTGAAAGTTTCATGGAACTAAGCGAAACCTCTTTTAACGTACTTTTACCATGTATAAAAATGTTAGTACACGTCATGTTTTTGGATTTATCTTTGAATGTAATGTAGTAAAATTAAACACAAACCGAAGTGATATTTAAAAATACTAATGACCTATAACTATTTTCTTATAGAGTTTGATCAAGATCTGATTACCGATTATCAATAATGTATTACGATACAATATATTACAAAACACTCTAGGGTCCGAAGTAGTTTAAACTAACTGATTTTCAGACCACCACATGTATTAGTAAGATCAATGTAATTGTAGAGTAAATCGAATGATATTACCACATCCTTGCATATTATATATTGCTATTGTGAACAATGCAGGAAACATTTATATATCATGATGATAAAAAGTATTAAACCATTACGAACGTTCTAAATAAAATTTAAACTAACGTTTGTTAGACATCATAAAACCTCGGGTGCTGAAAGGATCCAATAATATCCTAATGAAGACTTTAGGCCACAATTAATGAGCGTTAAAGTACTCTAGTTTTTACTGATAAATATAACTATTTTGTCCAAATTTCTACTCTGTATTACTTATAGTTTAAATTCAAGGGTAGGCGATGAAATTTACACTCTATATAGAAATTTAAAACTATAGATCAGTACTCGTAATAGTATTTATTGAAACATTGTATTTATATATGTTACTAATTTTTTACTGTGAACTAGGAATAATGGACTTTACAATACCATTGTACAAATATTTTTGGGTACATAGTTTCTGACACGGACTATTTTAAGCTAGGTTACAAAACCTACTATCTCTAAAATTGTATCGTGTTTCTAATTTGTGTAGGCTATATTACATTTTCTTATATATCTGCGTGCATATGTTAAAGCATGAACCGAATCATAAAGAAAAATTAAATATCAGCGTCTATCACAAGCTAGGTTTTGATGAAATTCAATATCTGTCTGGCAATGCGTCCGCACGGTGAGTTTCACACAAGTCGACCTATAATGTTGAAATTTATTACGAAAATACACTTCCACTAACTATTTATCGGTGCTGAAAATGTTCCAAGTGTTTCATAGGGAGTTCCTCTTCGGACCATTATGCTTCCTAGGAAGAGAAATTGGCCTCAAGAAATTGGTACATCTCAGCAGGAGGCAGTTAATAAGAAAATAAACATGAATTATACTCAGTACTTAAAATAGCGTCTTTAATACAGGTGGCTCCACGAATTGATTTTCAAAATGTGGTTTTATTTTAAAACTATAACACATGAAAAATAAGAAACATAGCACAAATGTTATTAGCTGAGTATCTTTCAAAGTAAATACAACATGAGACGAAATTCGGCTATAATATCTTACTGTAAATTGAAACTTTTAATATTGTTTAATTTGCCTTATAATCTTTTAATTAGTAAAATAAGAATATTCAAAAACACAAGGCATTCTCGAGCTTTATGAAAAGCTACTTTGTTTTTTTATGGTTGCTTTAGTTGGATTTTTTTTTATTTCAGAGTGAAGGCCCTAGTAACCTCTCTGAATAAAAGATCTAGAAAAATATGTTATCTTAAGCACATGTGCAATTACATAAAATAATAACTTTACGACAACACTAACCAAATATTTATAAATATTAACTATTTATAAATGCAATAAAAACAATTCCGGGAAATTAACATATGACCTTCAATATATAAGTATACAATTTACTTTTATATAGTTTCACACAGTAACAGATTTTTAATGATAATAATGTTAAAAACTCCATTTCTTATTAAGTATAACACATTAAAAATATACCCATAAATGATTTATTTAGCAAATTACATATTCTTGCATAAAATCAGGTAATTTCAATGAATTATATTTAATTTATTTACTTTTCGAAATTAAAAGGTCTCATACATATTCTCAGAGTTTACATTGTACCTGATTATAATATTTCCAACCATATGGACCAAATCCGTACAACTTCTTGTAAAATAAAGTGTTTTAGCTCATTAAAAAGTGCTAAAATTTTTGCTTTTTCCATTTTTAATAATATTCTAAGCAATATATTGCACTATTTAAATTTTTTTAACGACAAAAAACTATAATTATCCATACGCTGAAATAACTGATTATAAGGTAATTCACTTTTATACATTACATTATTTGATTACATAACGATTGTTGCAATGATAATTAGCAATCAGTATATTATTGTCATTGTTATTGATTGAATTAATATGAAGCAGTATAATAATGCACGTGTGAGCCAATATGCATATACTGTCCTCATAAACTTAGTTGCGACCATAATATACATGTATGTGTTTCGTGATCGTAATTAGCTAATAGCACCTCCTGGTTGGTCAGACACCTGGTATCCTTCTACACTCTGATGTATGTTACACCTCAGTGTACTTGTTAAATACATGCTATGATATACTAATTGGCTGAGCCTTAGCAAAGTCTACCACTAAAAATGTTGGAAAATAATAATAATAAATCATTTATTACCCCCAAATGACAAACTAAATATTACAAACAAATGTATTGCCAATGCTTAAAAATAAATAATACTATGACATAACTTATTTAAATTAGCAGCAAATAACAAATACAAAACATGTATTCTACTTATTCTATTTCAAATTGGTACGTGAGCCTTAGCGTAATAATATATAAAAAATAGGTTAAATCCTTTTAGGGCAATAAACTTTACACAATAAGGGAAATGTAGGTACCCCATAAGGCTGTGGCTGTGTTGGGGATACTGTATACAAAAAGAGTAAAAAATAAAAAAAGCGGAAACGAGCAAGAATGAAATAATATACGTGAGTTATTTTCATATTTGTTCTTAAGATTAAACATAATGAAAACGAGAAATTTGCAGAATAATGTAATTTATAAACAAACTGACTACGTTGTTTAAAGTTTGAAATTGACGATGGATGGTTAGAAAGGGTAATGAAATTTCAGACATATGTCATCGTTACTAAATGTTCAACACAAAGTTTAAAAGATTTAAATCCAATTTCTTCGTCAGGTGGAAGGGGAGGATATAACTAGCACATAAGAGTTAGAAAGTGCAGCAAAACCCCTTATCTACTAATTGTCCCCAAATCTGACATGAGGCTAAATGTCAATCCTCGAAACTTTGTGTTATACATATTATAACGTGTAACGATTTCCGAAACTATATCATCCTCATAAACCGAGTAAAGTTATTATTATTTTTAATGAGTAACATACTAAATTGTGACATAATAACACATGCAATCTAACTGACTTGGCCTGCAGAATTATATCATATTCAAACACTATTGTGAAACCCAACTTAATGAATAAAAATATTATTGTATCATGTCAAAAGATACCTTAAAATGTATTTTATACGTAGATTTTAGATGTTGCATGATTTATAGAAAATAATGAGTTATATGATGTTTCATGTCCTCCCAGTGGCCTATCACTTAGTAGGCTGGCTCCATATCTCTTGTCTACCGGGAGTTGTAAAATGTTTCTACACTATTGTCTGGCTATACGAAGGACAAAAATCAAGAATAGAAACGAGAGAATATAGACTTTTTAACTATATTTCCACTTATATATTTATATTCAAAATAATAACTAAATTTATCTTTACTAAGAGGTATTAACTCGAATATGTTATATTTAAACAAGCATTTTATATTTACTCTAGAAAGTAATAGGCTTCAGTTGCCTAACTAATACATAATCCTAATATCTCAGTTTATTCGAAGTTACAAAGGATGCTCGTAATTAATTACTGAAAGTCTGGTTAGTGGAAGATCTTGAGATAAACTTTTCTGTGCGAGATTAGCTGGAAAGTTTCCAACTTGGGGAAGATAAAAGATAATGTTATTTGATGTTTACTTAGTAAATGCCAAGTAAATTTGACAGCCATCGTCGTTATTAACATAAGCATAAGTTGCTCAGCATTCAGGAGATGGTTAAGAGGATACTTATGTAGTATGGAGCTTGAGATGTTGTTAAATATCAGCATTTGCTGTTACTGATAATGAAAGTTCTGTATCAAAATTAAAATGATATATTATGAAAATATTTATAATTTGATTACAGACGTAAGGCTACAGAATAAAGTGTAAAATTAAAACATTTTGACTATTCTAAAAGGATAAGTTCACAAAAAAACAAGGCTTGATTCATATTATTTTATAGCATTTAGTTAGAACATAATTGCAATAAAAATATAAAGATACAGCAAAATCCAAAAACAAACCATAGGATTGATTGTTATTCAAGATAAAACTGGTAGTTTCTTTTGTTTTCATTAATATTCTACAAATCTAACAGTTATATCCCACGTTAAACATCATTTTAAGTACAAATATACAAGAGGACTCGTTTTATTTTGGTTTGAATTTTAACAATTGAACTACTTTAGTGTCACTACAAACAAGAAACAAAAATTCCTGCACTCTTAACAGTTTGTAATAATTAAATTATATAGAGTGTAAATTATTTTGATTCGTAAATGATTCGTAACATTTACCCTAAATTTGAAACTAAAATAATTTAATATCTTAATTTCTATCCTCAAACGTGCTATCTTCTTTCAGAACTATCATCTTTTCAAAACGTATCGAACTATTGGCTTCGCCTTGAAGAGCCATCTTCAGTTCAAGGTTTTTGCACTAAGATCAGTAGTGCACCTCCGCAGTTAAATCAGAGGGCGGAGCTTGCTTGTGATTGGCTGAAGCTTAACTTTGTTATTGCTGATACTGTATATTGTATTTTACATGTAGTGCTGCTCTATACAATTGTGTTCAATATAATAAAATAAAATATTATATTAGGGTGCTTATGCTAATTATTATCAAGTTTTCATACTCACAATTATTTACAACTATGACAACGTATTAGTACATTATACATTTAATTATTTGTATATATTTTTTCAAGCATGATAATGTAAATATGTAACTATTATTTCTGTTGCTAATCCAAACTTTATTTAAAATCCAAAAGAAAAAATTATTCATTTTTAAACTGAAAACTAGAATTTTATTTTATATCACTTTCTTAAAAGGTTTTAAACTTAAAATTTCAAATAACATTCTAGACAAATGCGTACACGAGAGTTTCCACAATATATCATTTAAAGGTACTTGTTAAGTTTCATTTTACTATTTCAGTGGTCTTCCATGTACACTGTACACGCATATTTCTGATTTGGCGAGTCAAAGAGTTCAATGTTTAATATGTATAGTTATTTTGGATTATTTTATATGCAGTATTATATTTTTACTGTTAATAGATATTATAATATTCACTTTAAGAGCACTTTTATTTATTTTATAAATATAAATATTGTTGTTAATGTAGTAAAGTCTTGTGTACACACAGTGAGAGAATCTACTATTACATGTTATGAGAGCAAATGTACATTTGTTGAGAAATATCAGTTGCCTGTACACAGTTTCACAGTATTAACAACAAAAATCATACTACTCGCAGCTTTAATACGAGTAAATGTTTGCGAATGTTCAAATGTTATCCTAGTGCTTCTATGAACAGGAAATTTTGAAAGTATTACTTTTATGTTCTCTATTAATATTTAATGTAGGGCAGTTAATTTCGGATTTGTAATTTTTTTTATCACATTCCTTATATAGTGATAAAACTGTAAAATTATTACAGTACATATACGAGTTACAGCTTCAAAGAGTAACATATTTTTTTCTATATAGAAATCCAATGTTTCACATAATATGTTATTAGAAAACCTAATTTTCTAAATTTATAAATGAATTATCATTCGTTAAAGCTATAAATCATGCACATGCCTTAAATATATCATACCTATCTATTTAGCCAATATAAATTCGCCTTGATTACAAAAGGCCTAGATTGTCTATCTTAAATTACTGAAATTATACAAAAAGTATTTCTACAGTTTCTTTTGTATTAAGGAATGTTATCACAAAAAAAACTACAAAATATGTTATATGATATATGTTATAAACTACAAATGAAATACTTTCCAAGGCCACAATAGATTACACCGAAAGAACGTTTTGATACATTTAGGACTGAATTCTACGTTTACCTAGTTTAATGAAAATATTTTAAAGATTACAGTATTTTATTCAAACAATTTGATTATTCATTAAATTAAAAAAAAAAATTACTTTTTTCATATGTAGCCAAGTAAAGAAATAACGCATACAATCGTTACTCCGACAAGATAATTGGGAAAGGCAGGTTTATAAGACTAGTAAGTAAAAATTCAGTTGAATAGTGTAGCTTTTACACACAAATACTAGCACTCATACCCTAACGCACAAAGTATATTTTTCATGTTTTTCATGTTTGTACGTAATCACATATTACTGTCCTTTCTAAACAGCTCTAGTTCTCTCTAGGGGAATACACTAATAATAACTCACTTCATTCGCCAGACAATTACACTACTGTTTCTACATATGGACAAATGGACATGGGGAGCACCATGCAGATAATTAGTTAATGGATACTTCCATGTTACCGCAACATCTGGTCTCCTTCTTCGTTCTGATTAACGCTAGTCATTTATGAACCAAAGAGGAGCTTCAATGCATGATATAATTTACATGCTGAGATAAGAACTGGAATAATTACACAGAAAAAATTAGTAGTACAGAAAACTCATTCTATTCAAATACCAAATGTAAAATTCTAAATATAAATATGCAATAATGTATGAACTTTTTACATTTTTACAAAATATTCATTGTTTGAAAGCTATTATCTAATATTCAATATTTATATGACTATGAAAAAAACCTTTATAAAAACTCCTTACGACAAAGTTCTTTGCACTCTGTCCCGTACTTGATACAATTTCAAATATATATCACTGACTATTTTGGAACATGTGGTTGTAACAATATTGGGAACAAAATATATAAGTGCATCATAACAACTAATTCCATGTAATTTAGGTTTCAACGGGCCTACTTCGGTAGATGATTATGCTTATATTGATAGATAACCCATATAATTTAGTTTAATTTATATAGGAGATAGCATTTACTCATAAACTTCGTTGATGAGTAAATTACTTCGTTTTTTCAGTAGAGATGAAATATCACGCAAATATCTTAAGATATCTTGTATATGGCCAAGGAATTTGTGTTACTATGTCCAGTCCGTTCATAATTGTATTTCTATGATCTTATCGTTTCCATAATTGTTTATTCTTTCCTCTTATACTATATTATAATACAAATAAAACAAAATAAATAAATTTTTAAGCATTATACTAATTTGTGTTCGGTAACGCAACCACCTACTCAGTTTTGATAAGTTATTTAGCTTCGTTGATTTAATTAAATTCATCAAAACCTTTTCAATAAATTTAAAATTGGTTTTACAACAAATACATTTAATATTATACTCCTAGATATAAGTGTAATTCATAAGATTGTGCTTTTTGGTGCCCAATTTACAGTGTAAGTAGTTTGCATTAAATTAGTTTACACAAAACAATCTCGCAATAGAGGAAAGGAAGTGTGAATCATCTGATAACGTTGATGAAGCTACTTTTAGATGTAGCAAATGGTTGTTAAATAAAAGCTTTATTAAAAAATCTAACAGGTTGAAGTAAGTTGGCTGACGGAGACAATACTACCCCTACCCTTACAGCCCCACCCCCGGTATAGATTAGCTTTGTGTCAGTTCTGATTACTGTGAGGTTGACTAATCACCTCCAACAACGTGTCTAACAGCCCGCTGGAATAATCAATACATATTCTCTCCCGGAATATTAACTGGATGAACGTCTCACGACAATAAATATCACTAAAAACTATCACGTAAAACGCAATTTTAAGAAATCACTAACTCCAGTATATCATTAATAGAATTAGCAGTATATACCATATTACTAGTGTAGCTTCCAAAAGTGTTTTGTTTTTTTTATTGTATACAATGTACATTACGGATTCATAGGGTCCTTCATCATGTACATAGTCGGTTAAGGTACATATCATATTTATTTTACCGTAATCTGTACCTTATGATGGTTCAATGAATCCTAAGTTTTAAAAATATAATAGAAGAATAATAAAGTTGTTTTCAACGCTATTGTTTTTACAGTTTTATAATATAACTCGTGTAAATTTTAGAGACAGAATACTTCTACTTACGTTTCAACCACAAAGCATCGAACAGGAAAACTGGGTTGTCGAACTCTCCAGCTATTGATAACACATTTAGCTCTAGTGCTTTGCGGTCTCTCGTAATGTTTCAAGATGAGAGCAGTTCGAAGTTATTTTTAGAAATACAGTCAGTGGAAATTCAACTTAGTTATTTTTATTTTCATCGTTGGACCCAAAACTTTAACTATTTTGTTGTTGTCACAATATAATAAAACAATATTTATGACAATCTTAATTTTACCACTGTTTGTAAGTATGTATACTACATATTTTATTACATTGCAGGTTATTATTAATTGTGAAATTTATGTCGCAGATTGATAAAACTTGAGTACGATTAAAGTGTGATGAGTTTAATTTTTTCCCAACCTCACTCTTCCATACTGTGAGACATAAATTGGTAAATGGTCTCATGTATGAATTGGTATTTCGAATTAAGAATTAAAAAGGTTTATTTAACTAATAATAGATGATAAAACTAAACTTACAAGATTTCAACATCCCCTTAATCATGATATAAATTGAATCCGGCACCCTTGAATTATGTTCTCCAATATTTGTAAGCGATTTAATGCGTTATACGTAATATGTACTAAAATTAAAAACAAACCTATTAAAAACACTTTACATAACTTTTAATTAGTGAGCTGTGTTTATATCGCACTTTTTAAATTTAAAATATCTTTTTTGTTGACCACCAGACTGATCAGTCAGTTACACTCAAAATACAATCACATCTGTACTAGTATCTACTTCCGTTTATATCCGGGCCAGGATACCTCTAAGAAACCAAAACAAAGTTTCGGTTTGTAAGAGTTATTTCAAAGTGCTTAAAACCTCTAAGTTAATTATCCTTAATAACTGAAAAAGTTGGATGTGAGATTTGATTCCTTAAAAAAGGAGTAGATTGGTTGACGGTAAATTTTATCATGAAACAGCTTCGAAAGATTCCAAACTGCTGTGAGCATGGCAGTCCTGAAATAAATACCTTATCTACACCCAATTTCCTAGGATTAATTTTTGCGATTCTTATATTTTAATCGTTTACGCACAATTTTGTCTTATTGACTTATGTAGGAGGTTGTCTTTTCATTTTTGTTCCTACCGAACCGTGGATCAGCAAAATAGTTAAAATCTTTGTTTATAATATTTTCATAATGTATAGTAGTAGTATTTTTCCGCGCTAAGCTAAATTCGTTGTTTATTTTTGGTTGGATTTGTTGTTTACTTTATAAAATGTTCAATACATTGCATTAACGAAGTTACAGTATGAACAACTTTGATTGCAAGATAGGAGTACGACACACGGCGTATTGCGTAGCAGGTCTTTATGAGATTGCATAAAGTAAAGTCTATAACTCATTTAAATCTAGCGATGTCCTAATAACTGATAAAATGGAAACCATAATGAGTGATGTTAGATGAAATGTCATGCAAAAAAAATTTAACGAGTTATTTTGTATATGACCAAGCCTCATGAGTTACTATTTCAAGTCCTTTCATAATTGTATATATTTTATGATCTTCTCGTATCCATAATTGTTTACTATAAGACCAATATTAAAATGTTCGCTAACGCTCAGCCAAAGCCCATTGATTTACAATTACTTTCTTGCCTGGTGTTACCTGTATAAAGATGAAGCATCATGTCAAATTGAAAGTCCATAGTCAATAGGACTAACAGATAGATGGACATAACTCCAGCTGCTGGAGTTATGATCTTCGCTAACGTTTATACAATTATCTAAATAACTTTAGTGATATATAACTTAAAATAATAGTATGAATACACAGTCATCATATTTACATTAAAATGTAACACATTTTTTATTGTGTTCTAAATTAATTTGTAAGAATTATTTTCGGTAAAACGGGTCTTTATATTATATTTTACATGTTATTTTGGGTTATTACAAAGAACAAGTTGCAACCACTGGACAAAAAATAAAAGAGTCGTTTAGTAATTTCTAAAAAATTTATAAAATATACAAATAATTTTCAACAATTTGAGAAAATGTAGCTTACAATAAATGTTCGTATTTTGTGGGACTTCAAGATATCCGAGTATCTAAACATTTTAAAATAGTGTATAGACTCCCCAGTCCCCTCTTTAGGCTACTTATAGTAACAAATCTAAACAAATTAAACTTCATTACTATGACTGCCAGTTCAATGTAATATTTCCTGATACTAGCAAAATTATACTGTACTTAACACTGCGATTATGTAAACCAATAATTCTAATGAATCTCAATATGATCTATATAACGTATAAAAATGTAAAAAAAAACA
The DNA here is from genome assembly GCF_021130785.1 of Homalodisca vitripennis. NCBI lineage: Eukaryota > Metazoa > Arthropoda > Insecta > Hemiptera > Cicadellidae > Homalodisca > Homalodisca vitripennis. Next base: position 197,470,024 of record NC_060207.1, read on the forward strand.
ATTACTGTTTAAAACAAACAGGAAATGTACAATAAGAATAACTATATTTATTAATTTTTTTTTATTAATAAATCTTTATTAACGGTAAACCATGACTGATACTGTAGTTTGTTGAAGATAACAGCCAGCCAGTTGCTATAATACAGAGACGTTATGGTATTTATTGAGCAATAGCTAACCCCGGGAGCAATTGAACACCTGGTATCCTCGCCCATCATCCCCTCCCACTTCCCGCCCTATCGTTCCTCGGCTCATTATCACGGAGCTATCGTACACACTTGATTGAACCGACCTTGTCACTCGCCTGCTTAACGTTTACGTCGGACCAATCTGTATTCATTGCGTGTTTTACCTTTGAGCTATCGTACACACTTGATTGAACCGACCTTGTCACTCGCATGCTTAACGTCTACGTCGGACCAATCTGTATTCATTGCGTGTTTTACCTTTGAGCTATCGTACACACTTGATTGAACCGACCTTGTCACATCACATGCTTAACGTCTACGTTGGACCAACCTCTAATCATTGCGTGTTTTACCGTTTAAGCTATCGTACACACTTGATTAAACCGACCTTGTCACTCGCCTGCTTAACGTCTACGTCGGACCAATCAGTATTCATTGCGTGTTTTACCTTTAAGCTATCGTACACACTTGATTGAACCGACCTGGTCACTCGCCTACTTAACGTTTTACGTCGGACCAATCTGTATTCATTGCGTGTTTTACCTTTTGAGCTATCGTACACACTTGATTGAAACCGACCTTGTCACTCGCATGCTTAACGTCTCCATTGGACCAATACGTATTCATTGCGTGTTTTACCTTTTAAGCTATCGTACACACTTGATTGAACCGACTTTGTCATTCGCCTGCTTAAAGTTTACGTCGGACCAATCTGTATTCATTGCGTGTTTTACCTTTGAGCTATCGTACACACTTGATTGAACCGAACTTGTCACTCGCCTGCTTAAAGTCAACGTTGGACGAATCTGTATTCATTGCGTGTTTTACATTTGAGCTATCGTACACACTTGATTGAACCGGACCTTGTCACTCGGCCTGCTTAAAGTCAACGTTGAACAAATCTGTATTCATTGCGTGTTTTACATTTGAGCTATCGTACACACTTGATTGAACCGACCTTGTCCACTCGCCTGCTTAAACGTCTACGTCGGACCAATCTGTATTCATTGCGAGTTTTACCTTTGAGCTAACGTACACACTTGATTGAACCGACCTTGTCACATCACATGCTTAACGTCTACGTTGGACCAACCTCTAATCATTGCGTGTTTTACCTTTAAGCTATCGTACACACTTGATTGAACCGGACCTTGTCACTCACACCTGCTTAACGTCTACGTCGGACCAATCTGTATTCATTGCGTGTTTTACCTTTAAGCTATCGTACACACTTGATTGAACCGACCTTGTCACTCGCCTGCTTAACGTCTACGTCGGGACTAATCAGTATTCATTGCGTGTTTTTACCTTTAAGCTATCGTACACACTTGATTGAACCGAACTTGTCACTCGCCTGCTTAAAGTCAACGTTGGACAAATCTGTATTCATTGCGTGTTTTACATTTGAGCTATCGTACACACTTGATTGAACCGACCTTGTCACTCGCCTGCTTAAAGTCAACGCTTGAACAAATCTGTATTCATTGCGTGTTTTACATTTGAGCTATCGTACACACTTGATTGAACCGACCTTGTCACTCGCCTGCTTAACGTCTACGTCGGACCAATCTGTATTCATTGCGTGTTTTACCTTTGAGCTAACGTACACACTTGATTGAACCGACCTTGTCACATCACATGCTTAACGTCTACGTTGGACCAACCTCTAATCATTGCGTGTTTTACCTTTAAGCTATCGTACACACTTGATTAAACCGACCTTGTCACTCGCCTGCTTAACGTCTACGTCGGACCAATCTGTATTCATTGCGTGTTTTTACCTTTAAGCTATCGTACACACTTGATTGAACCGACCTTGTCACTCGCCTGCTTAACGTCTACGTCGGACTAATCAGTATTCATTGCGTGTTTTTACCTTTAAGCTATCGTACACACTTGATTGAACCGAACTTGTCACTCGCCTGCTTAAAGTCAACGTTTGGACAAATCTGTATTCATTGCGTGTTTTTACATTTGAGCTATCGTACACACTTGATTGAACCGACCTTGTCACTCGCCTGCTTTAAAGTCAACGTTGAACAAATCTGTAATTCATTGCGTGTTTTACATTTGAGCTATCGTACACACTTGATTGAACCGACCTTGTCACTCGCCCTGCTTAACGTCTACGTCGGACCAATCTGTATTCATTGCGTGTTTTACCTTTGAGCTAACGTACACACTTGATTGAACCGACCTTGTCACATCACATGCTTAACGTCTACGTTGGACCAACCTCTAATCATTGCGTGTTTTACCTTTAAGCTATCGTACACACTTGATTGAACCGACCTTGTCACTCACCTGCTTAACGTCTACGTGTCGGACCAATCTGTATTCATTGCGTGTTTTACCTATAAGCTATCGTACACACTTGATTGAAACCGACCTTGTCACTCGCCTGCTTAAACGTCTACGTCGGACTAATCAGTATTCATTGCGTGTTTTACCTTTAAGCATCGTACACACTTGATTGAACCGAACTTGTCACTCGCCTGCTTAAAGTCAACGTTGGACAAATCTGGTATTCATTGCGTGTTTTACATTTGAGCTATCGTACACACTTGATTGAACCGACCCTTGTCACTCGCCTGCTTAAAGTCAACGTTGAACAAATCTGTATTCATTGCGTGTTTTACATTTGAGCTATCGTACACACTTGATTGAACCGACCTTGTCACTCGCCTGCTTACCGTCTACGTCGGACCAATCTGTATTCATTGCGTGTTTTTACCTTTGAGCTAACGTACACACTTGATTGAACCGACCTTGTCACATCACATGCTTAACGTCTACGTTGGACCAACCTCTAATCTAATCATTGCGTGTTTTTACCTTTAAGCTATCGTACACACTTGATTAAACCGACCTTGTCACTCGCCTGCTTAACGTCTACGTCGGACCAATCTGTATTCATTGCGTGTTTTACCTTTAAGCTATCGTACACACTTGATTGAACCGACCTTGTCACTCGCCTGCTTAACGTCTACGTCGGACTAATCAGTATTCATTGCGTGTTTTACCTTTAAGCTATCGTACACATTGATTGAAACCGACCTGGTCACATCGCCTGCTTAACGTTTACGTCGGACCAATCTGTATTCATTGCGTGTTTTACCTTTGAGCTATCGTACACACTTGATTGAACCGAACTTGTCACTCGCCTGCTTAAAGTCAACGTCGGACCAATCTGTATTCATTGCGTATTTTATCTTTGAGCTATCGTACACACTTTATTGAACCGACTTGTCACTCGCCTGCTTAACGTATACGTCGGACCAATCTGTATTCATTGCGTGTTTTACCTTTGAGCTATCGTACACACTTGATTGAACCGACCTTTGTCACTCGCCTGCTTAACGTCTACGTCGGACTAATCAGTATTCATTGCGTGTTTTACCTTTAAGCTATCGTACACACTTGATTGAACGACCTGGTCACTCGCCTGCTTAACGTTTACGTCGGACCAATCTGTATTCATTGCGTGTTTTACCTTTGAGCTATCGTACACACTTGATTGAACCGAACTTGTCACTCGCCTGCTTAAAGTCAAACGTCGGACCAATCTGTATTCATTGCGTGTTTTATATTTGAGCTATCGTACACACTTTATTGAACCGACCTTGTCACTCGCCTGCTTAACGTATACGTCGGACCAATCTGTATTCATTGCGTGTTTTACCTTTGAGCTATCGTACACACTTGATTGAACCGACCTTGTCACTCGCCTGCTTAACGTATACGTCGGAACAATCTGTATTCATTGCGTGTTTTACCTTTGAGCTATCGTACACACATGATTGAACCGACCTTATCACTCGCCTGCTTAACGTCTACGTCGTACCAATCTGTATTCATTGCGTATTTTACCTTTGAGCTATCGTACACACTTGATTGAACCGACCTTGTCACTCGCCTGCTTAACGTCTACGTCGGACCAATCTGTATTCATTGCCTGTTTTACCTTTGAGCTATCGTACACACTTGATTGAACCGACCTTGTCACTCGCCTGCTTAAACGTCTACTTCGGACCAATCTGTATTCATTGCGTGTTTTACCTTTGAGCTATCGTACACACTTAATTGAACCGACCTTGTCACTCGCCTGCTTAACGTATACGTCGGACCAATCTGTATTCATTGCGTGTTTTACCTTTAAGCTATCGTACTGTACACACTTGATTGGCCTGCTTAACATCTACGTCGGACCAATCTTTATTATTTGTAGACCAATCTATTAACGTAGAGCCGAGGAATTCGTCCATTGAGAGAAAGTCCAGTTGCCATAATCTAACGATAGAGTTATTACAAGTTACTCGTAGGTGCATTACTCCATTTCGAAGACGTTGAAGGAGGTAAATGTACACACAAAAGAAAATTATATACTGCTCCAAATACGGTTACAAGTGTACAAGTTTAACTTTGGTTTGTTCTGTGCTTATGACTTATAATATTATCAGATTAAATTAAACAAGCTCAAAATTCTAACATAGCACGCTTCTGTGGTATCAACGCAGCCTTTAATACGAAATAATTTTACTGAAATGTATACCCGTATGTTTTTATTTAATAATCAAATAACATAAAAATAATCAAATTATATTTTTTTTAAGACTGTACTTTATGATGTTGTTTATTTGGTAAACGTCTTCACTTTGAATCCACTTCTAGGTATTAAACCATTACAGAAGTACATTATTTACTGATTAAGATACTTAACGGTTTAAACTAATGGTTTACTTTAGAAACACACAGGTAATGCTTACTGTTAGTGCAGGTTTATAATACTTTTAAATATCTTATAGATTACAAACCTGCTCAATTAAATAATTAATATGAAATTTTCATTCACCTTTGGGGCTGGAACAAGTTTTTATATCCATTTTGCCTAGAATGGCAAACGCCTAGAAATCTTACCTATATGTGATAAAATTTGCATTAAACGTTATTTCGATATAAGCAACATTGATTTTGTTGATGTTAATTTCAATAAATAGGACTTTACTGAGTTAAAGCTTATTTTTACATTGGCCTTATAGGTTGCAATGACAGCGGCTGGAAGATTGGAGAATGCATAAATTTGTAAGCAAATGAATAGACTCAAATGAAATTTTAACATCATATTTAGTAATATGTGTAGCTTGAAATGACTTGAAATTCTTATTGCAACATTGGCGAAGCTTTTAACGCGACACAAGGTGTGCGATTTACTCAATGGGATTTGCCATATTGTGAATGAAAATGTTTATATATTTACTATGAGTAACAATGATATTAATGAGAACATTTCAAATTAAATACATTTTAAAACTAAATACGACATCCTAACACTTTACATAGTAGCACAAAGGAATGACGTTCAACGTTCAAACTTCATATTCAACCTCAGCGAAAACGTTTTAGAAGACACGTGGTGTAACCTACTTCTAACCAAGTCTATGAAATATACGTTTTAATATGTTTCAAAATGTTTGTACAGACTGTCTTCCACAAAACCATTGGTCTTTTTACAAAGAACTATCGATAACATGGTTTAAATAACAATATGAGATTAATAAAAATTAATATTAATTTACTAATCGTCTTGATTAGAACAACTTTTACGGGTTTCACTTGTGAATTGTTCTAAATTAATTTTAAGAAGTGAATGAAATATTAGTTATGGTTACTCAATCATTCAATTTGGACTTGAAATCAGTATAGAATATACATTCTAAATATTTATCCAAAATCCAACCGTAACCAATTCCTCTGTAGATTTTCAGATTTATAATATATATATATATATATATATATATATATATATATATATATATTTAAAAATAATGCTTTTAACAATGAATGCCGCATGTTCTAAACTAACATTGATATAAGCAAACAACGCCAGTAGCTGCTGACGTAGCAGCAGACAAGTTGAATAACGACCAGTATAGAGTGTCACTGTCAAGCACGATCGCAAAAATTAATATTCTACGACTGTTCCTACATTTGTCAATGTAGTGTCCGGTTCCCGCACTGGACTAAAGTGGTAGTGACATCGTTTCATGGGCACACATTTCCTCTCCCACGGAACCGAGTATCAATCTTCATTACCCACACGTCGTGTAGCGTTCGCAAACAGTTATTAAATTATACTTTCATTTGTCTTTTAACAAGTATGAGCGACTTGTCAGCTCTTCAACGTAAGTTAGCTGATTCCCTTGACAACGCATAACTTCAGTGCCAATATTAATCTCATCCCAACTATGAACTAAGTTTCCTTTACACGCTGAGAAACAAATTGTCATACATTTAACCACACCCAACTTCGATTTTCCATCACCTTTCAAATTAGTTACGAAGTTAGTACTTTACTCTTTATCCATGTAAATAATGATTATAATTGCGAACTAGTCATAGTGTTTTTTGTTTTGAAAATGATGCATCATGGTCCTTATGCACAATATTTTGTGACTGGTAAAATACTGTCATACCATTTTTTATTCTTTCGTTGTTATTCATTGAGGAGTTAATATTAAAATCCTCTGAAACGTTTGAAATGAGAGCTGAATACCCTTACATTCTTTTCCATTATTTCCTACGATATTAAAAAACATAAATGAAGTAACAGTTAAAATATGAATTTAAAACTGTCTAAACAAAGCAACATCTACTCGCAAAAATAGTATAAGCTCTCAAAATATATTTCAGATAGTAGGCTACTTAAAACCCGCTGATACTACGTAGATATCACTTATAACTGCATTTGTTCGTTATATATCAAGTGAAAACACTCAGGTAAATAAATAAACGGAAGAGGATATATGTTCAAAACCTATAATAATAGATAAGCAAAATATGTAAAACTACAATTTTAACACAACTACGAACTGAGTCTACAAGTTTTGCTACGTTCTACGAAAGCCCTAATAGAAACCTGCATTATTATCAAACTTTATGTTGGGTATATAAAAATAAACTGATAAAGCAGATTACCGCAGAATAATTAATATCTTACTAACCAATACACAAAAAAATAACGCTTAAGTGTCATATGATTATAGTGAAGTCTGTTTACAAATTTGTTTATTCTATGAGTTTATCGTTGTCATCATGGTCACCTATAACACCAATGTAAATACACTCTCTGCCACTCCCCGAAATACCTTGTAATGGCATGTATAATTATCATACTCGACGTTTCTGATATTCAAATGGAGTTCCATTCAAAATTTCAAGTAATTAGGTCAGTTTGTTTTTGAAATATCCTGCAAATATACACAGAGACAGAAACTAAATTTGCCTGCCTTTCAATTTGATAGGCTTCGATTACGCTTATGCAAGAAAATAGTTGAAGGAATTTGCATTAACTTGCATTCAGCAATGGATAAGTCCCGCACGGTTAGAAGTTATACTGGTGTTGGTATAATAGCGTGTTCAACACTCATAATTTAACTGACAGTGAGATATTTATGGTGTTTATCATAGTAATAGCTAACTGTAAAATATCTATGCAAGGTGTCTAGCACCTCGAAGTTATATAGATTATGTGTATACATAAATATAAGCCGAGTAAATCGTGATTAATCTGTTTAATCTGCTAAGGCACTTCTAATAACGATCAGCCTTATAAAGACTTGGCTATCTTCACTCCTCTTTAATGTTTATACTTTTAATTAGGAATCTCTTCCCTTACGTATACTCTGGTAGGTAAACGTGACTCTGACGGGCTAATTAACTATTTAAAAGTTTAAAAGATAGCCTGAACGTAAAAAGATTATTAAGAATTTTCAAAACTGTTATTAGATAATATATAGTTATCAGTTACTTATTTTTTAAGAAGAGCTTCAATAAATAGGACAAATATTATACGTTTCTCAATGCTAATGGGTATTGCTACATTTTGAGCAGGAAGAAAATTTGTCGAACGATATATTTTTCTTTAAAATCACGTTTACTAGCTATCACTAAATTTCTAGTTGGGTTAGGATATTTTGTACAGGTGAAAGTTACAGTTTGCCCTTTATTGAACCCGAATATACTTGTACTATATTTAATTAGTTTATTTTAGGCAATACGAATATTTAGTTAATAGGCTTTACAAATGATCGCTTCGCCTGGTACTTCAAAAGGGCAAATAAAAAACTAACTTTTTAATAAGGTATTTTTTATTAGCATTTAATAGAAAAAGTTACTATAAATGCTGTTTGGTAACAGAAATTAAGTATTGTGAATTGTATAAAAATACTTTTGGAGAAATATGCAATGGTGTTTGTTTTTTTTTTAATATTGTAATATTATATATGGTAGTCGCTGACATATCTACAAGTGAGCTTTGTGTAGGCACTGATTTGAAACTTAAAATACATAACTGATTTATTTGTTTTGAAACAAGTAAAACTAAATTAACGTTATAATCATATGCCTTCAACCCTTCAATCAATAGGCTCAAAGTCATGACTACAATATAAAACTATTTTCCTAGTTATTTTCCGGCGATCTTATTCAAAGTGTGTAAGTTCTATTTCCGTATAAAGTTTAAAGTTAGTCAGTTTGAAATTGAAGGAGTTAACCTTTTCATTTGTAATTTTTACTTCTATTTGTTATTTATTCAATGTGTGCTACCATTAATGTTTGAGGACTACCAAAATACACCATACCTCTAGTGTAGTGTAGTGTTATAAGTACTACAAATATATTTGAATAAGGACCACAGTAAATAATACTTTTTATGGCCCATCCACCTTAAACTACGGCACAAAGCACAATACCCTCCCTACTTTAACACCCGAGAGGTTAGCATGATGCTAACTACGTACAAACACGAAACGCCTGACGTTAATTGTAGTACACACGCTCGCCCTTGACAAGTACAAGAATATAATCTTAGAATGTAAATAATACGTCCTGGTACTGATGCGATATCGTGTACTTACGAGATCGTAGTTCTGCGGTTCGGAAGTATGATAGTTATGGTCAGTTACTTTCCAGAATAGTACAAATTATGTACTGTTTCCTCTGCATTCCGTGAATATAAGTTGCTGAAAAAACTATATATGATAAATTGACCTTATAAATAATACGTAAGTTACATCATTCGTAAGTACAAAACGTTAGGTTACCACATTTTACCACGCGTTCCAATATTTTATATCATGAAAGAAGTGATTGCGTTACATAATGGTTGTTCTATTTTGTATATTTGGCCTATATATGTATATATTTCTCCCCCCACCCCCCCCCCCCCATCACCCAAACATATGTTGTACTCTAATATAGTTTTTTATTATATTTAATCAAACAAATTATATTCAATGAGTCTTAAAAATGGACGACATTGTCAGTTTTTGTCCTAATACAATTTTTTTATTAATCTTAAGTTTAATGGAAAAGTAACCAGCTAAAGAAGTAATGATTATTATTTTATCTGCTAATTTAAAAATTGACTGGATAAAAAAATATATTACTGAGCATTTTCATTTGTAAAACATTCTTGCGAAGGAAACAGGATTTTTCTGGACATTTGCCATCGTTCAGTGAAACAAGAAATCAGTAATACTACTTTTCGAGATCTGCAATCTGATCTCTTCTTTAGGTAAATAACTAACCTAGTACATAATTACAAACTAGATTAAAATAAACAAATCATGTGACGTGTATTCTGTAGTTCAGTTTTAATGATTAATACTTAAAAATGGTTGTGATACCTGACTTAGGCGTGCCAGAACGCTTTGGTATGATTTATTTATTTTAACCTAGTTTGTAATTATGTATTAGGTTAGTTATTTACCTGAAGAAGAGATCGGATTGCAGATCTCGAAACGTACTGTTACCGATTCTTGTTTCACTGAACGATGGCAAATGTCCGGAAAAATCCTGTTTTCTTCACAATCCTTCCATCGTCAAAAATAACCTTCAAACAAGAATTCTTGCGAACCTGCTTCAAAATGTTATCATGGGCAATGATGTTGTCAACGTAAAAGGAGTATAATAGAAAATGTATAAAGAAATTATTTTTTTATTAAGGGAGTTGTAAACTAATATGGTTAATTTATTTTGTTCGGTGGAATGGTAAGTATTTTTTTACGTTCTGTTAGTTTCTTTTTAATACAAATTTATTGGTTTATTTTGGTTTAAAGACAAGGTTAAAATTTCACGACTACTTTACATAGAACTGCTATAAATACAAAACTTTGAAAATTATTGATCTTATTAGTTACAAATTTTTAGTAAAAGATAGGCATGTTTATTGGCATGGCTTTTTAACTAGTATGGGTTAATCAGCAGAACCTATAGAAAGTAAACTGATTGTTCCAAAAATTTAAAATTATTATTAAAGTTAAAATTTTCCCTAGTTTCCCTTCCTCCCAGTCCCGCCCCACCTGTTATCGACAGAATACTGCTAAGTCACGGCTTAAAGTGGCGGACACAGGCTATAAATTATCACAGGTTACGACCTGCCATTGCGGTCAGGTTCCACAGTTTGAGGTTATGTCCTCCATGCGTTTTCACTGGTGAACAATATTACGATGTGAATGGTTATACCTGTTTTTCCTTGGCTATAGAACTCGTGAATATGTTGTTCGAAATTGAGATATATTTAAAGATACCTTTTGAAGAAAACAGAAATTTCTATAGGTTCAATATTATATATTTTATTATTATTATTTATAATAATATTCTTGTATATTATATTATTATTGAATATATATTATAACTGTGTCAATAAATAATTTTACAAGATTAAAAATACTGTTTTTCACAGTTTTTGAAGCATAGAATATTTTTAAATGCAACCATTTTTTCCAACAATTGCTAGGGAATGGAGTTTTCATAGAATATTTTTCAAACCTATTTATTGAGTTATGTACAGTTTGAAAATGTTCGGTACATAAATAGGCAAATAATATAAAATCAAACGTTTAAACCTCATCGTGGGACATCCGTATATTACATATAAATATTATTGTTATTTATTTAAATAAGTATAATCAATAAGTTTGTACATGCAATACTTTTTTTTAATTCGTCTGGTACAATTTGGTTTAATTGAGATTTTATTCTCATTCAAAATTTATTACAATACAGACATTTGTGGAATATGTCTATTTTATATTAGCAAATAAAACAAGGAGCGGCGAAATTATACTGTAAACTGTCAATTTAGATTCTGGCTAATTTATCAATGCTTTGATTACGTTTTAATGTTATTTTCTATGCTTAACCCTGTGTATAATCTGTGACAACTGAAGAAAAGAGCAGATTACAATCCTCGACACGTTATCTTTATTGATTGTAACATACCGATGGAAATTGTCCAAATTTCTTTTATTATATAGTGGTACTTCTCATATAAAATATTAAATATTTAAAAGACCATGTAGTGTCACATATACTGTTTTACAACTATTAAAATAGCTCCACACAAGATGGTTATATTGTATTGATGGTCAATTAGTTTTGAAGTATTTGATAAGCATTTTTATCGATCTTCATTAACAGGTTGGAAGATTGTATAAAAAATTATGCTTTATACTGAACAGCAAAGCACAGTTGAATACGACTGTATAGACGGAATTATTCATTACATTAGTGATCAAAGTGATATTCGCTTATATGTATTCAGCATTGTAAACCAAAGCAGTATTTGTGTTACTTGGGTGGGTATTTCGTGTTCAGATAGAATTGCGAGGGGTTGCATGTACAGATCAAGAGGCGATTGTTGACTTTAGGTCAATAGCTGTCATTATGTGGAATTATACGGCAAATACCAAATTGTAAGATCCTCTGTTATTACTTTTGCAAAATTCAGTACTTCAAAGTGTTGATATTTTTCTGGTTTAAGAACCATTTACCTTATAGTATAGTTTAGTTTTGTTTTCACATCGCCGTATATTATATGTTAATTTATGTTATATTTAGATTTATACATACGTTACAAAGTCTAAAATAATTTAAACAGTAAAGCTGTTCATATTTTAAAACCTATAAATGCAAAAGTATGGGTTTTAAAAGAAAATTATAGAATACATACTAAATACTTTTGAAATGTTATCCTCACACCCACCAACTCCGTTTCTGTTACAAAACGTAACAAATCGTAAATAAGTCAATAAATACTATTAGACTATGGGTCAAAGGTAAAAAGAAACACACGAAAAAAGCGTAGAATTAGCCGTAGTTTGTATTAATCAAATGTTTAGTTTACTATAATTCTACATATTTATTTCAAAAACACTCTTTATAATAATTACAGGATAATGGCGATACTGCTTTATTCGTAAATTGAATTTCAATAGACAGCATAAGGTAGGGGTACGCCACATAACGTGTCCATTAACAAACTTAGCGGCTGTTATATGCAACATTTAAAATCTCTAGCTACACGCGTTATTACCTCCATTCGTTAGAATTTGGTTGTATTTTATTTGTTTATATTTCTTTTATTCTACGATGTCGTCGTTGTCATTATTGTTACCCATAATACCAATGTCAAGATTTTGTCTAACGCTAAAGTAAACCCCATGGGTTGCATACGCTATAATCGAACTTGAAGTTGCATGTATCTGTATATAAAAGGCAAAACCCTCACTAACTCATAACTAATTCTTCAATTTCCACGTATCTCAGAAAGTATAAATTTGGCACACGTATGCCTCATGACTTAAAGGTAATAAATAAAATATTTTCTCACATATCAAACATTCGTAGATTTTGAAAACGAAAGGAGAACTATATTCCGTTTTCTAAATCCTTACTTTCCAAGAAAGACGAAATTTAAAACTCAGTGTAAGATAATTTATTAAATTGCGTTAAACACTAAATTATAATTGGAACACTGTGGCTGAGTCACCACATAACAATTTGGGTCACGAAATGATGGTGACGAACGTGATATGAAATGACGCTCTGCCCGCTAACCAAACCGTGTGTGAGGGTACGAGTGTTGAGGTGGCGGCCAACCACAGACTCACCCGATGTCACACCAACTCCGGCTCTCCGGCGCGGCGCCACTGTAAACGTTGTTCATCATTGTTTCATTTTGCACTTTAAAACCACATATAGACTTTACTAAATTTACATTTTCTTTCTACTTTTGCATTTATTGCTGTGAAAGTAGCAATAATTACCTTTCCATATGTTCATGTATCAATCGGAACATTTACTTTTTATAGTTTGAATTGCTCTTTGCAGTTTTTCGTGACACTGTACGTTTTTTGAGTACTGTATCAAAGAAGTTGGCAGTATTTCAAATTGAAACTCTAAGATAAATACACTTATAAACAAAATACTAATAGTCTATTCTTCTTTATTAATTACCCTACAGAGCTTTATTGAAATCCGAGTTGTCCGCCGATCTGATCCGTAGATGGTGACCGAAAGATCCTAGAAATTAGGAACTCAGCACTTAGTTTCGTATAAAAGGAGGGAGAAACTTTACTTATTTTTTTATGAAAGGGTCCGTTTGAATGCCTAGACTCGTTTGTATGATAACTCTTGATAGATAGGTCCACTTTTATCTTGATACGAGAAAGAATTCTATCTCGACCTATCCACTTGTGTGGAAAGTTTTTCGTTATATTATGTCAAGGCTTTCAATTCCAGTAAGAGTCGATAGTCGGTTGTATCTGTTTATAAGTACGTAGGTTGCAGTGGACTTAGTTTACTACTATTCCGGCTGCTTAAAAATATTGTTTCTGTTATTATAACGTTTTACGTGTATTTGTGTGTGCTCATTTAAAAATAAAAGGAATTTAAGACACGTAATTCAAAATATGGCGTTGTCTTTGTGGTTTGCTCAGTGTTTGACAGAGGTTTACTTGTAATGCACAAATAATCTCTATTGCATGTATGTATTATATCCACTAATTACATTTTTTAATATGAAAATTCCGTTTAAAATCTGAGATAATGTAACAGTACGTTTTATATACAGGAAAAAAATATAATTTTAGTATCACACGTTACATGTGATGCTAATATAGCTATAACAGTGTTATATGTGGACCCTTCTATAGCTATAGTAAATAATGTTATATGTGGACCCTACTATACCTATAATATACAATGTTATATGTGGACTGTACTATAGGTGCAATATATACAGTTAGTCATAATTAATGCTTTATATATGGTAAATTTTATTTTGTAATAAAGCAATATTTTAGTGGGATATGAAACTCGGCCACTGCTGCTGTTCCTCTGCTTGCTCAGCCGCAAGTAAAACGACGGACATCAGCAGTAAAGTATCCCAGAATACGATCTCCCGTGCGACCCACCTTCATAATTTAGTGGTAAAATCCACTCTATTTCTCACTGAAACCCTGCCCTGTATTGGAAATATTATGAATAACCTCCTCTAAAGTGTTGCTCTGTAACATATTTATAGTTTGATCTTACATGCTATCAATCACTACGCTAATCAGATATTAGAATTTTACATTGTAACTTACTGATTAGTAGAAGTCATATTTATTGAGAGAAAGCCATCCAGATCTCTTACCTGTAAATAAAAATGATTTAATTAATAATTATTACATTTGTTAGTTAGATAACATTTCTTAAATTTTTTTAAGTAATAACTAACAGAAGAACACGAAAAACACAAACAATTTCGATTAACATGAGAACTGCTATGATTTGATGATAGTCTTATAATTGAATTTTACTTATCACATATAGAGAAGGATAGAACTGATGCCTTATAAATTAGTTTATAATGAAATAAGCAGAAAAATCTGTAGGCGTCATTTACAAGATTTCCTAATTTTGTTATAATTATTGCTATTTTCACTGCTTGTTCTTTGATAAAATATATACAGGATGTCAAAGTGTATAATTCACATCCTACATATTTTGAAAATGACACATAGAAAACGAAATCCATACTAAGTGAGATGGTTGTTGCGAGGCTAATAATATCATACAAGAGTAGTATTTGATATAACAATAAATTTATGAATAGTATACTCAATAACCGGGAGGGTTTTTTAGGAACAATTAGCTTGCCACATATTAATAATTATTATAATTTCACAAATAAAATGAGTATCTGAAATTTACATTATCATAATTTATATTTATGTAGTTTATTCACAAATATCATATTAACATCGTATCCTCAGCTGCGCTTTCGAACTTTTTATATCCTCAAGAATGATAAGCCGTGCATATTACATATGAATATTTTCTGTTTAACGAAAATGTTAAAATACTCTTAATTGTCTTGTAGTTTAATAATCTAACTGTTTTTCATTCATAACTAAACAAGCATCACTTGTATCGGTTTCGTTTTTATACAAAAAAACTCATGGTTCGAACAATTATTTCTGTTAAGATCAGTTTGTATCTGAGTACACAGCTCATATCTCGGCTGCTTTAGACCGTGTACGAGGGGTGCGTGATATTGGCTGACGTCACACCATTCTCCTCCTATTCCAGATACTTTTGTATGACCTTCTTAATCAGCTAAATACTACCTTATGATGGTAGTACATCGATGGGATAGTGGGTCTTGGAGGACAGATGGGGTGCTAATGAATGTGTGTATGCATGTACTGTATGAATGTGTGTGTACTTTGAATTGGTATTAAATTCTTAAATAGACCTTTACTATATCTATTTTTTAATTTTAAATTTATTAGTTTTATTTGACTTAACGAGTAATATTGTATTTGGGTTAATTTTAAGACAGGGACTTCTGGCCCTACATTTTCCATTTTGTGTATTATATATATATATATATACAATTACATAAATTTTATTTGATTTGATGAGTATTTTTTATAATTAAACTTGTAATTCTAATAAGATTTTTTCTGCTGTAAAGACGTTTTAACGATTTCAGAACATTCAATCGCATATATGTAGTGAGAGTGACTATGTCCGTGTGGTCATAGACTCATATACGTACATGGATCTTAGGTGAAAATATTGACGTTTCCTAATCCTGCCTCAGGCCGATGCAATTTTTATCAGTATCATCAATTTTTTACTGTATCGACTCTCTCCTATATTATGTTAGATAATCCTCGAACAGGCCAGTGACTCCTGAGGAAAACCAGGATAAAGCTTAAAAGGTATCGGTCTCCGCTATTAAACAAAACAAATACATGGAATTGAAAAATGAACTTGGAGAAAGTATATTCATTACTTAAATATAAAATATGTAGGTATTTCGACAATATTATTGCTATCTTTGTTTTGGAGCCTCATTATCGTTAGAATAAAACATATAATGTGAAAACTCATACAAAACTCAGGTTTTATTAAATAAGTAAACATTGTTGTTAAACAGTAATAAAAACTAGGTCTTGGTAGAATATTATTGTTAAGTTCAAAAACAAAAAATTGTCTTCATTTCATCACTAAGGGTAATTTAATAATGTAAATTCCTGAGAAAATGTCTTTTTATATATTTTTAATGCGTTAAAATACTTAAACTCTAAAAAATTTTAGAGTTGTATTTCATAACCCCGAGCTGTAAAAGTTATAGTTATAAATAGCATGAAATATATTCCTGTAAGTATCTTAGTACTCCTTTGAGAATACATAAATTTAGAAGTATCGTTATTTTTCTAAACATATAAATACGTTTTTAATAAAAAAGAAACACGTAGTTTGTACGTAAGAAAATATCGCGACACGTATAATGAAAGTAAGAAAAATAAAGAATTAAAATTAAAATTTCCTTTGGAATCTATCAGTAACGTCTGTTGCATTGCCTATCATAGGGTTCACATATATTATGTATATTTGGCAGCGTGTTAAATAAAACGAATTAAAATAATTATAAAATATGTAAATGGTTGTTGACTTAGTTATATTGATATTACTAAGTGTTACTTAAAATATTTACCAGGTCACGTTCGCTCTAATTTAATTTTATGATGTATATCCGTAACAGCAATGCATGCGGTATGAATGTATTTATATATATTTGGAATCCAAAATACAGTAATAATAACTAACCAATAGATAAAATAAAGTTTTTTTATTATTAAAGTATGTTCTAATGTTTAACAATGTTTAATAGTACAGTTTTTTCCTTAGTCATTGGCAAAGTTAAATAAAACGTTAACGCATTCGTTAGAAAGTACCTATTACCGAGGAACGTGTTGTATTGAACTTGTCTTCGGGCACAGATGTAAACAGTTCCAATCTTAATGTGGATCTCTACACGCGAACCATCTGTTACTTTTATTGTCGCTCGTACGGTCGGACTTTCTCCATCGCTTTCACCAGACTTGCGGACGTACTAAACTGGGCTAAAGTAAGAGTTAAGTAGGAAAACAACGTCATTATAGTATCTTTCATACTGCTTTATTTGCATTACTATTTAAAAATAAATTAATTGTTATGTGTTTCTAAGGACGTAATTAAAAAATGATTCCGTCACCTCAACTGTCAAACCTTTTTTTAGGTTATTATTTTTTAATTTTTGTTTTTTAGATAGATAGTTTTGAAAAAAACTAATTTATTTAAATATTTTCTTAGTGACAACATATTAAATACGGAAAGTTTATTTAAGTTCAAAGGTTAAAATGTATATTTTGGAAAATTGTTTTTGTAACAGTGATCTAACACGCCAAATGGATTTTAAATATAGGAATGTATTGTTATTAGTATGCGGATGAGTAACGAAAATTCATCTTCTTATATTTCCTAGATATATTCAATCCTCTGTACAAACAAATAAAATTCATCTTCATATGTTTCTTAGATATATTCAATCTTGTGTACAAAAAATATAACTTATCTTAATATGTTTCCTAGATATATTAAATCTTCCGTATGAAAAAATTGAATATTGTTGTTGTTTAGCGGACAATCAAAATTAGTTCAGCAATTGGTCAATATGTATTTGTTAGATAACTAACTAATTGGACCAACTTAAATATCTTGGTATAGAGACTAGTTATTTATTTATACCTAGAACATATCTATTAGAATCCTTTCAAGATACCATTGTTCTTGTTTTATTACAGAAATCCGGTTTTTATATTATTGCTAGTAAATTATGCCTAAAACTTCATAGAATTGCTAAACTCAAAGCTTTTTCTAACTTGCAGTTATTTTCATACAGGTTTTTGAACTATTTTATACCTTCTTTTCTTAAAATTTGTTGTTCGAAACTAAATATAGAATAATACTATGGCAAAAACTGCCCATAAACGTTTATTTGTGAGGTTTCCAGTGTCGCACACCCTTAAATAGGTGTACGTTTTAGAACGTCATTTTAAATACGTTATAGTTTATGAGATAATGCAAATTTTTTAAATGTAGGTCATAGCAACATTTTGTGAAAAAGCTATCTGATTTTAAATTTACCATTGCACAGTTAAGAAGTCTACGTTCGAAATAATTCTGAAACTATACTGAGGTAATGTATATCGCAATTGCATAATTTCTGGTTTAGACAAAATGAGTAGGGAACTGACAGGAACCAAATCTTTTTATCGAGATTAAAAATTTACTTACCATTATATTATTATTTCTTATTATTCTACAAATAAAAATAATAGATGGGTAGCAGTCAAATGGACATACAGACGGAAGGCAAAGTCTATTTTCCTATCCCTATGAGTTATAGGCTTTGCTACCACTCAGCCAATAATGATCCTGTAACAAATGTAATCATACACAAACTGTTTAGTCAATACTATTACAAATATCTTTTTATTGAAGTGTTTAGGATCATACGATTTCGGTTACAACTACAAAACATATCATAATGCAATTAATTACAAATCATAATAAAATGATCTTGGAAAGGGTAAAACTGACTGGACAGGCGAGAGAAGCTAAGACGCATATTCACAGTGGGTTCGCAGTTAACGATATCATTTTTGCGGTGGCATGATGGTAGGCTATTAATGTCTGGAATGCAAGATAGCCGGTGAGTTACACACACGCTTAACATGCGAGCACTTACCTTAACAGTTAGCCGTGAAATATTAAACATTTTTGTGAAACAGCTTTTAATGGAGCACATTACTTAAAAACTCTTTTGTGGCTTACACGTGATAGTTCAAGGAATGACGTACGTGTGTCCTAAGTACAAGTTAAACGGTTAATCCAACGTTACAACTAACTGTAAATATGTGGTGTTTCGAAAGATTATGCTTATCATTTTATACGATAAAGTCCCAAATCAAATAAGCTGGCTTCCTTGTTTTCTCTGTGTCAGGCCTGAAAATTAACTTACTAGTTTAGCGCTCGCGAATCAAATTAAACAATGGACTGTAACAATTTTATTTATGTTTGACTACACGTCTCTCTGCGGGATATCTCAAGTACAAACTGACCGATAGACTTAAAACTGCATTAAAAATCACTTCAACAAGGACAGTATACGGTGCACTTTATGATTTATGCTGACCCGTAGCGAACATTTTACATTGGTCATATAGGTGACCATGATGTTGAGGAAATCGCAGAACAAATATTTTTTTTAAATAAACAGATTATAACTATATGAAAGTTTAACATGTGACATACGTATGTACAGACTTGAAATTTTGCATGGAATCTCAACGAAGCTGGTTACAAGGCACGTGGTTTTGGGTATTCTTAGATTGTAAAGTAATGAGCTTGACAAATGTATTTGGAGTTTTAGGTAGACCCAGTATGTGCAGACCAATAAATTACAGCAACTTTAAGAATTAAAAAAAAACATTTCGCCACGGGTTAGAGTATTCAATTGTGCACCTGTGACATTTCCCTCCTATACCTTATCTATATTACACTTGCCTTTGTAGTCTGAATGTCTCTGATGTCGGAACAATGCAAAAAGTTAGTTTTAGCACTATTGCTTTTGATCTCTTTTGCCGTACGAGGAATTCAGATTCTAGGAATCAAGTTACTGACAACCTCAGATTTCAGACGCTGCACTACGTGGAAGGTGAAATGGGTCTGTACGCAGTATTTGAATTTAATAAACCCTTACCAACATTCTTACGTTATGTGTAGAAAACTCAGTAGCACCGCATCTATGGAATCTTTTCTGAAACTTCTTAGTACATTCAATTGTGCACCTTATGTGATATTGAGAACTCCTCTCCATCTCCTATAATCTTCATTTTGTTCAATTGTGTCGAAACTATGCAAAAAGTTAGTTTTTAACTGTCTATTGTACACCTTCAGATGGACGCGGACTCCAGATTTCAGGAGTAAAGTTTGTGACAGAGTCATATTGGTCACTTAGCTGTAATGAATATTTTCAAAGATGGTGATATTTTCTATTATTTTAATATTTATTACAATTAAATAATTTTGACAAGCTCTTATAGTATATTTAGTTTTTAACAAATTGCAGTGGTTATGCATTTTTACCATTTTCTTAAGTATTATTCATTAAATTGTGACATTTATTTTTCGAATAAACAAATTTTAGTTACATTAAAACGTAATGAAATTAAAAGGAAAAGTGTTATTTTATAACGAATTACAGTTATTATAATACAATTATTAATGTACATCACTGAAATAACACAGTAAACATTATTAATATAAACCATGTTGTTATGCGCAAAATATTAATATTGTATACGTGTGTATTTAACATGTATATGGCACACTTCTATACCAAATGAAACAGAAAAGTAGCATAAGAATAACTGTCCCAAATGTAGAAATGTTGAGTATTCTCGGCTGGCAATTCAGTCTCGCTAAACCTCAACGTTGGCGTAGACACGGCGGGCAATCTTAATGGGGATCTAGACATGCGATCCCTCAGTCTGCCAGCCCCCCTCCCCCACCTCCATAACTCTAATAGAAAATTAAATGTAAAGTCTCCAAGTAAATTTAGCCCGCTGTGACATTTAATTCCAGGTGGTTTATAATTCAGCCATGAATACAAATGGGTGCCATTTAATTTACAACGTTCACTGACATGCTTGTTTCGTATGAAACTGTTTTATCGCATTATTTGTATGTTTCCGCCAAGTGCTTATTTATAACCTGTTATTATAAGTACATAAACATTACACGGTTTTGCAATCAAGATTTTTATTCTGTTTTTAGCGTTGTTTCTACTGTTTCTCAAGTTTTATTTGGGCACCCAATCAATATTTAACATGTTGGTGTAGAGTTACGTATATAGAAAGGTTTGTGTTTTGAAGACAAAGCACTTTCCCTTTAAAACTCAATATCATAGAAAAAGGAGTCTCTTCTTATTAGAAAACAAATTATTTCCTTAATATAAAATACAATATTGGCCAATAATTATAAATTTGTATTTAATATAATACAATAATTCGACAGTAACAAGTCACGTACTATTATTGTAAAACATGGTATTATGTTTGTTAGTACTAATCAGTTGTTTTTATTAGATTTTAAAGAAACAACTATTGTTAGATTTAGAACAAAGTTTACAACATTTTATTATTCTTATAAAGGGTACCGATTTTGTGGAATTTAACACCCAACTTTATGATTGGCCACCGTTTTGAAACGGGTAAAGATAATATGTTAATATATTTTTCTAAAATGGGTATACAAAAGGTTAACACAACTGCAAAGTTGCATAACTTTATCTTTACTGGTATAAAAGATATAAATTTTTGGTAAAAATCATATACAGAGAGATAGACGGAAAACTAAAGGTTTTAGGACATACCTCCATATGAAGTTTTTCGCTAATTTCCATATCTAGAACAAAATACTACAATATTGGAACACCTTTAGTAAACACCCTATATATATATATATATATATATATATATAACCCTATAAGTGGAAGTTAATAACATAATATATATAATATATATATATATATATATATACATAAGTACGTAAGTTGTATATATATATATATATATATATATATATATAAAACTTTGTTAAACTTTATAACCTCTCAAAAATTGAAATTTCAATAACTTCTATCAACATGTCTTCAACATGTCTATCTCATTGTATTATGAGTGCTCTCTCAAAAGTTATTATGGATTTATTATTATTTTCCATTGTGGGCCGAAATAGTTACTGAAATTGATTCAGATATTCACTAAAATTTTATAGAATATTGTTTAAATTTTTTTGTAATTGATGGGTACTCTCCGACTTTAGTGCCCAAAAACATTCTCTTGAACCGCAATGCACAACTACCCCAATGTTATGGAATCAGGGGATTGGAATATCTTCCAGTGATCATCACTTATTTTCAGGAGTTTTTATTTTCCCGTTTGAAACGGATATGCATAGAACTTACCTATTATTTAATAGGAAATCGCGTGTAAAGGAGTGAGTAACGCATGTTTATAAAACATTCAGGCGGAAGCTAAATGCAAGTACATATTTGCGATATAATTTTAGATATAGAGAAGTGCGCTATAGGGGTGCTAATTCCCTATGAACGGTAATCATATTAAACATAAAACCAAAGAGATTGAGCTTATAGGAATATAAAAATATAATTTTTTGAAGTATTACTAACTTTTGTTTTAAAATTTTTGGAGATAACTCAAAAAATGTCTTAGTCTATCTGTGTCTAAATAGGTTGATGTAAGGGCACAATTTAAATTTATATTTAAAAATGTTAATTTAGTAAAAGGCGAAGTGTTTTACTTATCGATATAATTATTGTTTGGTAAACTATTGCATCCAAGGTTTATAGTAAACAAGAAAATCTTAGGCTATAATTTCCATATAATGGTGAGTGGGATTTCCAACGAGATTAATTACTTTATTTTTGTTATAGAAACAAACTTGCAATTACACAACAAATTTGTACCCATTTTTGATGTACATAATACTACTACCATAATACAAAAAAAATAATATGAATGTTTCTTAATAAGAGAGAAGTAGATCACATGATTGATATGCCTATACATGAGGGAAATATAAATATAGAATCTTGTTAATGAGGTAAATAGTTTATAGGACTGGACTATGTCAATTACTTGGAGAATCGACGCAAAATGAGATAGAGTTGGTGTCTATATGCTTGATATACTTCTTACAAGCATTGTGTAAGCATTATTTAAATATTTACAAATAAAAGGTTGGTCATCTTACTTCACTGCCCTTGGCACATTTATCTATTTACAATGTTTTTTAAGCGGAAGTAATTTAATTCTATAAATTAAAAGTATTAACACAAATACCTTCCGTGGAACTCCTATACACATAATGATATAAGTGTTATAAAATTATATATATATATATACATTCATATGAATTAATACTTAATAAATATTAGCCCACAGTGACTGACTCATTGTAGGACTAGACCCAGTGGAGAACATATGGTTTGGAGGTGTGCGTGTGTGTATGTCAGCTGTTTGCTTCAATTATTCCATTAAGTGCATTGTACAGAGAGGGGTTTCCACGAATTATGCTATTGTGAAGGCCTAATTTTTAGAATTAAATACACTAACCGAAAGGTAGTATGAAATAATAATAATAATGCATTTGTGATTATCAAATGCAAAACTTCAAATTAACTTTTGATATTATCAAGAGAATATACAAAGCATAGATTTTAAGACAAAAAAAGTTATTAAATCAATTTTTCTTTGCAAGGATACCTCATGTGTAAAATTCTGCTTAGAAATAACTATTTTATAGACGATTCCGTATTACTCTTGCATACTAAATGGACTTTAATGTGACAATGTTTTAACAGCTGTTATGTAAATCACTTATGTTACTAAAATGCAACTCAGAAACTGAATATTAAACCACCTTAACACAAACATTGAAAACGTGACCATAACCAAATCAAAATATTTGTATGATCAGTTGCAATTGTTAGTTTTGTGGAAATAGATATGAAAAATAAAGGTATCCTAGGAAAAGTGACAAACTTTTTTGTGTCCTTTGTCTTTTTTGTAACGTTTGGATAAAATCAGTGGTTTATCGGATATTTCATAAAACAAATATTAAATGGCTGCTATCTTTTTGTTTAGCATAGCATCACAAATATATTCTGAAATCTCTTACATATACATATATAAGAGAAATGATGATAGTGATTGGATTTAACTATATCTGTATGCAATTAAATTAAAATATATATGTCAAAAGAAACCATCTTTTTTTTCAAACTATACAAATCTGTATAACTTTTTCTTTAGTAAATATATTGCAAATTTATTTGCCCATTACAGAAAACGCTCCTTCCTGTAAGAAACACCTTGTAATTTATATACCCAGAGTTCTTTAGATTTAATACACATACTATGTTTATCAATATCATTTCATTATGCTAAATTACTCGCAATCAGCCAAATTCCAGAAAGAGACAAGCACGGTAGTGGAATCAAGTTGCTTATATAGAATTTAAAATGTACAGGACAGATTGTTCTAGAGAAATTGTGAGTACAGAAAGACAAAAATTATATTTCCCACTCTCGAGTGATAGTTTTCGTTAAAGCTCATCCTATAATAAAAAAGATTAAGTAGAAGGTATTTAATTGTAATTTTAAACAGTTGTTAAAACGCTAACGCATCAAGGTAATGAATTGACTACTAAATTATGTTAAGGATGAAATGATTATGCGATGGTATATTCCCACTCTAAGGTATCTCTCTGTCTCACTTGCTTCCAACTTGTGTAATCTGGATGCTAATAGCTTTGTGTTACTTGCTCTCTTTTCTTTCAGCACACATTTATACTACTTCTTCTCGTATTCGCTCTGCAATCATTCAGATCTAATTCGATATTTATGTACTTAATATGATAATTTTTTTAGTGCCAGAAAATAAATATCACGACTTAAAGACGACTTTCTACAGGAGCCAAGCCTACTACTTATCGCATAAATCACCTGATAATTAACCTACGTAAGCCAGGCCGAGTCTCCTGTTACAACCGCCTAGATATCCTCTTACACGCCTTTGTCTTGTTACCCTTGACGGTTTAACCCACAGCCCGTAATGACTAATACTGAAACCTACTCGGATCTCTCATTATGTTCTAAATTATATGCAAGAAACAAAAATAAATAATTTTACTTTAACAGGATAAATTTTCCACAACGTTATTTTACAATAAATGTGGCTTTTTGTTCGGCAATGTATTCCCAAATAGAGTCCTTACGATGTTTCTATATTCCTTGAGAGTATAAAATATAAAAATGCAAGTTTTTATCGAATTCTTACAAAGTTTTTTTTTACACCGCTTATGTAAGATATATATATATCAAATAGTGCATGGTTCTCATAAAGAAGATTTTGAATTCAGTACTTCGGTATGTATGTTTCTTATAAATTGTGTTTAGCGTTCAGTGCCTACGTGTGTACGTATCTCATATAGAATTTATAGCTTTTGATATATATATATATATATATATATATATATATGTAGATTTCTTACAGTGTTTAGCATACTGTGCTTACATGTGTGTATCTCTCACAATAAATGTTTGGCATTCTGTACTTAGATATGTGTGTATCTCATGAAGAGTGTTTTGCGTTTATTACCTAAGTATTAGGTTTCTCATAAAGAGTTTTTTAGCATTTTGTGCATGAGATTGTATATTTCTCTTAAAGAGTGTTTTAATTTAGGGCCTATATATGCATGTTTCTCATAGTGTTTTGTTTGAGTGTTTTGTTGTTTGTGTTTTGTTTTATATATATATATATATATATATATATATATATATTATATATATGTGTGTGTGTGTGTGTGTGTGTGTGTGTGTGTGTGTGTGTGTGTGTGTGTGTGTGTGTGTGTGTGTGTGTGAGTTTCTCATAGAGTGTTTTGTTTTAGGGCCTATATGTGCATGTTTCTCATAGAGCTTTGTTTTAGGGCCTAGATATGCATGTTTCTCATAAAGAGTGTTTCGTTTTCAGCGCAAAGTCAGTCAACAGGCTTGGAAAGTATTACGGAATAAGACAAGTTGAAAAAACTGCACAATAATAAATATCACATTAATTGATTCATTTAAAAAATATACAGATTCGTCAATTTTAAAAATAAATAACTTAACTCTTCAACATTTAAACTGCAGCATAATATTTTTTATATTGTTGTCATATATTAATATGATTTGACATAATAAAAGTTATTAGACGCCCAGTTACATGGATTTACTCTGTTGGAAAATTTGGTTTAATGTTAACTGATATTATAGGACAAATAACATATATCTTGTTGTATATAAGAAATATTAACTTAGATCCCACGGTACTACTATACCGAAGTCACCTGGTCTGCCCATTAACCCCTGAATCCTTTCCAGTCCTGTTGACTATATTGTTTCTCAATTTAAAGTTCGTATCACCTAATTAAAAAGCTGCCGCTTACAAAGCCGTTAAAGTTTTATAACAGAAGGGCAAACACTTTTCTGTGCTTTGATTCCCGTACACAGTGTGTAGTAAAACAGTATTTATACATGCAGAGTAATTAAAAGGCACGCTTGTTTTTTTACAAAGGCTTCACTCATTGAAGGCTAAAACAAGGATGAAATTAGATCGTTTGGCAAAAACCTTCAGGATATATTTACAAAGTTTAGTTTTGAAACGATTTTGTTAAATCCAACCAATTATATGCATCATTCAACACCAAACTAAAGTTTGGTAGCATTCGGAACCAGCTAATATATATTTTTTTCTTGTCACGCAAATTAATTTATTGAATATTACAGAAATAATCTAAAAATTAAAATAACTATAGAGGAATTAATCACACTACTTGAATAATCATATACAAGATACTTTATCAAGATTTACTAATAATTATTGTACTACGTCAAGAACAGCTAACTACTATTGATACCTGACACGGCGGCCCTTACCAAAATGCAGACTAGTTAGTATGAAAGATATTTTTTTATTACTAAAAGTTTTTCTTACCTACGTTTCTTAGTCTTGGTATAGAGTGGAAACCAATACATTAATTGTAGGTTTACGCGTCATCTACGACGTCATTCAAGGCTAAGCAACGTAAAGAATGTTATTCTAGAGATACTTTTTTAATACTAACTTAATACAAAATATTTAAACTGATAACTTGTACCTTATGTGTATTACCTATAATTTCAAAATATAAAATATTCATTATATTTTTGTACTACACTGTAATGTATGTATTGTAATGTTGTATTAGAGAAAAACTATACTATTACCGAGACAACCCTAACCAACAGGAATAGTAAAAAATTAAAAAAGGGAAAAATATTAAAACTCCATCTCAAAAATTATATATATATGAACCCGTGATTGGAATA
This sequence comes from Homalodisca vitripennis, assembly GCF_021130785.1. Taxonomy (NCBI): domain Eukaryota; kingdom Metazoa; phylum Arthropoda; class Insecta; order Hemiptera; family Cicadellidae; genus Homalodisca; species Homalodisca vitripennis. Next base: position 197,497,373 of record NC_060207.1, read on the forward strand.
CTTACCACAGCAACTGATTAACCATTTATATATAGCATGTATTCATTCTTTACTGTAAGTAAAATTGGTTACGTGACAAAACCACTATACTACCAAGAAAAGAGTTAAATTAGATAGCAATAAAACTGATTAAGCTACAAAGCCTAACAATATGTTGAACTATCCAGTTAAAAACAGCTAGCAAAATAACTAAATTAACTGACTAGTTAGAAATGGGTTAAACTAGCTTGTAAAAAACTTGTTAATCATTTTAATAGCACCTATCATCCAAACTGTGTGCAGACCAATTTGCGTGACATACTTACTATGTAATGACAATTACGTTTTAATCTAGGTATTAAAATAACTGGTCTTAATGGATAGCAGAAACAAGTGGTTAAACTAGCTAGTAAACCAACTGTGTGATGGATAGATGCTTGGTTGACTGTATATTTATGTAGTCTGTATCCATTTATGTACATTATCCAGACTGTGTGTTGAATCATTTCTGTATAACTTACTGTATGCTGCCAAGTAAAGGTTTAAACTTAATAACCAAGAAAACTGGATGATCTACATTGCAAAACAATTGTTGAAGAACCTTTAAAATACAAGTTAAAACCAGCTTGAAAAGTAACAGGTTAATTGTTTGCATGGCGTATTTCCATTTAAGTACATCATCCTGAGTTTTAGGTTAAAATCAATTGAATTTACCTAGGTAGTAAAATAATTGGTTTTAGTATCTTGCAAAATTAACTGGATAAAGTAGCTACCAAGATAGCAGTAAACTTATTGGGACAGCTTAAAAACAACTCGCTAACCATTTAGTATGTGGTCATTTAGGTATATCATCCTGAGTGTATATAGACTAAGGTTTGTGACACTATATACTGGCATGTCAAGAGTTCAAGCTTACTTGTAATCTCGTGCCCTGATAAACCTTTCTATGTAGATATAATTTCAAACTCAAATTATAAAATAATTAAATTTTAATGTAATAAAGACACGAAAGTAGGTAAATTATTAAACGGTTAACAGTGATATTTCCAAAAATTTATTTTAAACATCTGTATCATGATAAAATGTGTTATTAAGATTGAAAGACATTTAATAAAGAATTTAAATTTCCTGCGTGAATTGGTTTTATTGATTTTTTTAATGGTTCTTATGGGTTTGCCACAACGGTGGCTTACCTAATAATAATATCATTTCAGCAGTTATAATGCATATATGAGCTCAAGGTATCCAGCTATCGACTCATCTACTATTATACCACTCTTTAATGGTATCGTGTTACTAAAGTCTCAATACCTCTACTACGGCATACAAGATCAGATCAGTCAGCAGAAGTTAAGCCATAATCTCTCTAATAATTAACTTACGTAAGCTGTCAGTGTATAAGATCCTCTTAGGCCTTATTGTATCACGTGAAACAATCAAGTCGACCAAAATTCCTTATTAAGGGCACAATTCAAACAGAGTTTCTTTTTTAAAGTGACAATTGTTTTGATCTTGGAATACAATAGATCTGACACAAAACTTCAAACAAAATATCTTTACTTATCGATAGAAACATTTATATAGCTATTTAAATATTTTTAGCTGCCTGCATCATCTAATATGATATACAAATATACTTTTACATATAAAAAGCCATTTAGAATTATAAGCTTTTCGATAGTAAACATAAAAATAAACTTTTTTTAATTCTTGGGGCTGTTTTTTATTTATATTAGTAACTAGGTAATTAGACATCAACATTTTGACATTAAGCCTGTAGTTTAACAATTGAGAAATTAAAATGAAATTATAATATAAATTATATCATGACGACTCGAAATATAAGTTTTTTGACTGATGAAGACTTTTCAGGCCAACGTATATCTTCCTGTTCAAGGAAAAAGGCAAACACTAAAATCACCTGAAATAAGTATACAGTAGCAGTTCTATATAATATTTAAACAACGTAACTAAAATAACTTGTACCTTAAAAAAGTCAATTTCGATTCAATACGATTATAGGGCTCCATCATATGTGCTTACACTGAGAGTAGTATTGACTTAATATTCCTCCACTAATTAGTGAAGTATTTCAGGTCCTAAATTAGTTTAATGGTGTTTAAAAGAAGTTCTTATGGTGTACTTGATATTAAAATTCAATCACTTGCAATGTTAATGGTAAATGATAGATAGTATTATAAATTACGAACTTATTAGCAAATACCCGCGGCTTCGCCTAAAATTTCTATGCAAAATTCCTTGTATTTAGTTGAACAGCTCCTACGATTTCAGTAACACTTTAAATATTTTATATTTTTGTAGAGGAACTCCAAAGTCGTAAGTCTTAGCAAAAGCAATTTTTATGTAATACGATAGGGTCCTATAATTTTGTTTTATATTAATCGTAGATCATGCATTGGATACTCATTTTTCAGTACCCATCATTAAGAGCACCAGAATTTAAGAAAAAAGTAATTCGTATTTCATGTTTTGTACTTCTAGTTCAAATAAATTATATTTAAAACGAAAAATTTCAGTGTTCTATTTTACCCCAAGAAACAATATAAACCAAAGTATATATAGTTTTGCAGTGAGGAGTGATTGAAAACAGTACAGTTTTCTAAATTATCTGGCTACAGATATCGATATTGAAAATGAAAACGAAAATCAACATAAACAATACTTGCATATTTTAATTCTTATATTATGACAGTTGCTATTCATTTTTAAAGATGATACATGGTAAAGTAAAGTATGTTCTTTATTCACAATATCATACCATTAATCATATAATTTTTTGCAGAATCATACTATTTCTACAGTCCAGTGTAGGATTTATATCAGTATTTATACTCTTGATCAGTATCGTATGACTCTTGCGTGAGAAATGGATGCGAAGTCCTCTCGAAGATTTTCTGTCATAATAGATTGCATATCGTGTATAGCTTTGCGATTCCACTTGATACGAGTATAATCACGACCTCACTACTCTCGTTTCTTTTTTATAATAGCAGTCACGGAGCGAATGGTATGTTGAATCAAGTTATTTCCCAGAATCTCCATTTTTTGGTCCTTTAGCTTTTGTAGATATACCGTCCCATATTGTCTAACAAAACCAAATTTAATACCTTACATGGGCAAATTTAGTTAATGAATTAAAATCCATAATAAACTGATTGGTTTGCCTTGCAAGTTTATGAATATAACATTTATGATTTTCATCTTTTAATTAAATGAGATGAGTAAGGAAAATATGAATTCTTTTTTATATTTTGGGAATTTGCAATTAGTTTAATTTTTACATTTTAAAATATTAATACACTCTTAGATCAAAACCACTACAGATATAGTTCAAAAATTTTGTTTTGTACTATTTTTCGTAGTTTAATATTACCTTCGTATATAAAATATGGAGTCAGAAAAGAGTTAGATTGGTAAAATCAATAATCATGCGTCCACCAATTCATTTACACTATCTTACTTTATAAAGGTTCTAAGTCCACACACCTTGTCTAATTTTGATTTGTACTGCTGCATTGCATTTTTTATCGCAATCTTCAACATTTATTTATTTTAAACATTTTTTACATTATATATTGTGTAGATTAAAGTTAAAAATAAATCTACACATTTAATTCTGACACCAAAATGGTTATGATCTACAGATTAAATGACTAACTAATTAAATGAGCTTCAAAAAGATAAAATATAACGTATAAACTCTCTTGTATAATGCTTTGAAATATATTTCATACCAAAACGCAGATGACAATTTAAAATCTGTGTATATAATAATAACGTTGCTAACATTATTATACAGACTGAAAATGTATTAGAATAATATGTATATAAATTGGTCATACTTTGTTCGTATGCATAGCTTAATGCATATCGTAACATAACTTGCAACAAATTGTGATCCCAAAGCAAACAGATATTTAAGCGAATTTGTATGATAGGTAAACTTATTATGAACAAAACTGTATTATACCTTCATTATGTAGCCTAGTGACAATCGAAATTGCCCAAGGTAATGAGGATTGAGGCGTTATATGGTTATTGCTATTTAATTAGTAGTGAAATGTGAATGACAGTTGGTAATTACTGAAATGTGTGTTATTCATCTAGAACTTAATTTTCCTACAAATGTAATTTTCAGTAAAATCATGTTATTGATGTACTATTATTATGATACTATTACTAAACCTGCTCATGGTTAAAAATAGTTACTTCTGACTTAAATGTGTGCCTCATTAATATATAAGCTATATAAACAATAAAATACGCAAGTATGAGAAAAATATCAATTAAAAATCGTATTGAAAGTTTTAGGTACATTATATATAATAAATCTGCCCATTAAAATCACCTAAAACGGAATTTCCGGGATATTTTTGGATTTTTTGTAATCATAGTCCCAAACGCTAAAATACCACAATAAAGTAGTATATATTTATAAGGGCTTATGCAATATAATTGAATATTTATTAACAGAATGAGTGCCGTGATTGTTAATACATCCAAATTTATTCAGATAAAATATTTTCACATAGCTTGAATACGATCGTTAGTTACTCTTGGCCAAGAAAGTGTCTTTAAGGTGAGGGGCATTTGCCTTAAACTTTTATTTAAACAATTTTCTAACGAACAAAAAAATCAGTTTTTTACATCTATATTTTTAACAAATATAATAATGAAAATATTTTAATATCTCTGATTTCATGATGACCGCTGGTCAAAGGCTGAAAAATAACGTCGTTTACTAATTAAAATTATAACTGCATGTTTAGTTTGATATCCAAAGCCAACAAAACGTGCAGTCCACTTTTCGTCAGACTAAGAAGAAAGGAGTAATAACTATTTAAACTCTAATAACATAACTCAATTTTTAATAATAGAAAAGCAAAAACAGAAAAGACGTAATCATTAAAAAAATATATAATTATAACACATAGTCAATCTGGTATAATGTATAAGTGTATCATATACGCGATGCGATGACCTCTGTGATAAAGTAGGGCTTGCATGCCTAGAAGGTATCAACCTCAACCGTAAGTAGTGAATTGGTAATGTCTTCTTACATCAATATGGCTTTCTACTCTATATGTACATTGTAAGAAAATGTGTCATGTACTTCTTTTATTTTATGTGTTTCATGACTTGAATAATTTATGTAAAATACTTACTGCTCTAAAAAGAAGTAGAAGCCTAATAAGATAGTTTTATGAAACTACAGACACAATTCTAAAAATCCTGAAGACATCAAATGCCTCTTTCTAATCTTCTACTCCCAATGACGAAGCTTTGTGTGGTTCTACAGAAAAAGGGCACTCCAGATTTTCTCTCTTTTGGAAATGTAGTTAATTATAATACTTGATTTGATCTATTCCAGATAAGTAATGTAGTACAATTAGTAATTATAAACATTAAGATAAAATTATTTAACAGGATTTAAATTTTTATATTTATAGAATTGTTTTAGAAATATATTAATATTTTATTCATACGAAATGCGTAGAAAATTATTGAAGATTTTCCTTACCATAAGACAACTGCATAACCAGAGAGGGTAATAAGAGTTAAAACTAAGCTTAAAGATTACCTTGTGTTTTCGAATATATAGACATATTGAGTTACTTATGTTACCCGTTGCACTTTGTTTTGGAGTTAAGAGAGCAGTAGAAGAAACTGTACCAAAGTAATATAAGCTGTGCGCGTGAGTATAAGAAAACAAGTAAAGCCTTCAAAAACCCTACAGCGCTGTGCAAACACTTTGTAGACCCTGAGTAAAGTTATTATAAATTCTTTTGCTCTTTTCAAAAGGCAAAGGATCTTTCAGCCGCGATATTTTGTTGATAAAGTGTTCTCTAAGTACTAAATAAAAACGATCCTTTAACTCTTTTGTCCTTTTCGTGTTTGGACTATAGAGATTTCAAATTTAGCTGCAAAAAAAGTATTTAATATCAATTAGAAAAATGTGTAAAGTCAAACTTATGAGTTGGAACCCCTTATGGGATTGTATCCTACTGAATTTATTCTGTAGCCATTTCTTGGCCGCTAAAAGTGATTGTTTCATAAATATATATTGGCTGTGTCTCTAAGAAAATGTATAAGTTTTACGCTTTGCAGAGTTTCTTAAATAAATGCATAAATTTAGATACTATGAATTTGTATCATAAACGAATGCGGAGTCACAGTATAGTTGTCCCTCCCTTCCTTTCTATTGCCACCATCTTATTTTCTGCCGTGACGACCGCCATTTACAATTAGCCTATGGTCAGTTGTAGGTGGTCGTATGAATACACGAATACAGACGAATTGTGACCTGGATTCTCTATTTCAGTTTAAATGATTAGTGTTGTGTATAGTTTTTTATTAAGTGCATGTTTTAGAGTTAGTGAAGTTGACACACAACATGGCGGTTGTGATTCCTGACAGGCCTGCCACAACGATTTGGTATGATTTGTTTATTTTAACCTACTTTTTAATTATGCAGTAGGCTAGTTATTTACCTGAAGAAAAGATCAGATTGCAGATCTCGAAACGTAGTGTTACTGATTTTATTCCCTGAACGATGGCAAAAGACCGGAAAAATCCTTTTCCCTTCATTATTTAAAGCCTGTATGTACTAAATATAAATGTTACATACTGAATGTAAATGGGAAATCTTTAAATTACTTGATATTGTCTTGATAAAACAATGATTTGAGGTGAATAATCTCAAAAAAGTATAATATACACCTTTTGAACAATAAAGATACAAATATAGACCTTATATTTATTATATACATAGTATTACATTATGATGCAGGCCAAACTATATATCTAAGACCGCCAACAGATCTGTTGAGTATTACCAGAAAGACAGACTGGTGAACTTACATAAACTTTATCATTCTTTAAATCGTATAAATTTTTGCTCTGAATAATGTTTGATTTATGGCTTTAACATTTTCCAAATCTGAGTGTTCATTTATTATAGAAGGCATTATTGAGATTGTACACTAAAAATCAGTTATTAGTACAAAATTCAATTTTGTTTTCGCATAATATGTTTAACATCATATGGGACCGGTGAACAAAAGGGTATGGTTATAAAGGAAAAAATGGAAGAAGCACTGGTAACCACAATATTGACGCAAAAATATTACGTGGGCAGCCCATGTATCTCCTGAAACCTTTTGTGTGTCTATTTTGTGTAACCAAAACAACTTTAGTACGGCTTCACTAATAACCTGTGGCTGAAATACCCTTAAGAGTATAAAAACACGAGAGAAAGACTTTGATGTTGCGTTTTTTTATTTAGTTAAAGGCCATCAGTTACGTTTACTTTTAAAAATTTGGATCACTCGTTTCAAACTATCGTACACATTTTTCCTCATATAACCATTCAATGATAGGCCTTTTTAGGCCATGAAGTCATGTCTGTTTTTGGGTCTTATAAATATTTTGGTATAAAACATACCTGAATTCCGTTACTAGTTATTATTTTATGTAATTTTTCAAATTCGGGTCGTCCCAAACCGTTATAGATTCAGATAGCGTCCATAACGGCTCGAACTACTTGGAGGGTTATGAAATAATTTTAAATGTATCTTAGTATATGAATAAATATAATTGAAGTCACAAAAATAAATAAAAAATATTACGTTTTCGTTGCAATAACGTTGGTTTAAAAGCAACTATTCGTGTACTAGTTACTACACAGTTTAGTAGTTTGTACATAGTACTACTATGTTGGGAGTTAACGTTAGTTAAAGCTAACATAACATTCTGGCTGAAACGCAAACTAGATTTAGCAACAAGTGCTTTTGTTCCAATGTAATTGAGGAGAACATGTTAAAAAAGTTTTACTTTGAAATGTATGGGGCATAACATAACTAAAAGAATTATAAACAGGATATAATTTTATAGATAGAGAACAAAAGGCCTAGTGGCCGCATCATTGACACTACAGATATATACCGGAACAACCAGAAAGTTTATATATATATATTTTGTTCCCAACATCAATTTCATCGTCTAAACAATCATTTATTAAAAATATAAAAAACTAGTTAGCTGAGCTTTAGTGAAGTCTATAATTTATGAGCTCGAAAAATTTTATTTCTGCTGTCTAGACGATATCTCAAAAACTTATTGAAAGTTTGTACGACGCTTAATTTGTATGCGATGGTACAAACATTGAATTTGCCATGGTGCATATCACTCTATCAGTTTTAGCTAATCTTTAACGAATGATTTTAAATTAGTCTTATAGGCATCCATAATGGCATCGAGACAAAGGCAGAATAAATAAATTTTCAGAAAAACTTAATTAAATAATTTAAGAGATCAGCATGTGACTTTTATGCATAACGTAAAAAGAAAATAAGCAGATAGTAAATTTTTAAACGGTCTAAACATTGGACTTTAGCAAAATTCTAGCATTGAAGTAACTACCCTCCATGGCTCACCAAAAGGTTTATGATTTAAATGCTGATATGACACCTGTTGAAAAAATATTTTGAATGTACCATGTGGCAAGATATATTCGGCAAGATTTTATTTGTAAACTTTTAGTTTTACATGGAATATAATTTTCGCGTATAATAATGTGTTCTACGTTGGTGAAAGTATGACCATGAAATTCGCTGAGCGTTATTGAAGCCAGTTTTTCAGGAAGCTGACAATAAATATTTTTGTCTGCGGAGGAAAGGTGCGATCGTCTCTAGGCCTATACATATTTAAACAGGATACGAGTGTTTCAAGAATGATATAAGATTTAGATCTGATATTAGGCAAGCAATTTAAACAAAGCCTGTATCGCAATTTGGAAATGACGAACACCTTGCTCTTTTTATAAAACATGATCATATTTCTAGTAAATTTCACTTCTTAACCTTCAAAGGTTCGTGATTATTATCATATACTCAATTTCTGTATACTCAGTAGTAATCAAGTTGAATTCCCTTAGTTTCCTGTCCGACAATTTTAACTTCATATATGATGCCAACGGTCTACATTCACACTAGTCAGCTTCTTTGATAGCTATTCATATCCACCGTTCATCAGTTTTCATTAGGTCGTTCACTGTTGAAGCTTGCCGATTATGGTACTCGCTACCTGAAAATTTCATAAATATCAAGAGTGTTTGCTTCAGGGTGGTTTTCAAGGACTTCATGTGGGAGGGGTGGTGGTTGGTGGAACCTTCGGGGTGTATATAGGCGGGTTGCTTCACTAGTCGAATATAATTTTCATTTTTTAACTACAATTACAATAATTATTTCTAAATACGATTAACGTATTAATGCCTTTCGATTCATATTGATATTGCATCATTACTTATATCTTAGTTTAAATAATTTATTACTTGTATGTTATGTTCTGTAAATTATAAGGAATTTTATAGGCCTTTTTTATATATGTTGTATATCATCTTGAGTACGAGTAGTGAAGGTAGATAAAACAGCCCTCACTCCGTCTCAAATAAAGAACGAATTTATATAAATTCATCATATATCGTATAAATGTTAAGTTATTTTTACCAGAACGTAGTATATATTGTCGTGTAACTTTACGTACAAATTAATACAACATCCTGTTATAATTTTTACAAAATTAAAGAAAATTATGAAAAAGAATTGAAATACACTCACACCTCTATCAATTATAGTGTGTTAAAATTACTTATTAGTTTATTCAGATCTTTCAATATTTCTATTTATTACTTCAGTTTACCTACACGTGTTAGTATATAAAAAATATTTTTTTTTTTTTTTTTAATCTAGCACATACATGTAATTTACTTCAGGAAGTACATCATGTATCGTTGTTTATATAACTTCTAGGTAATCATTTCGCACCGAAATTAAGGCTTTGTTTATTTGTAATTTAATGCTATAATACATACAGCATTCGCATTAAATACCATCAGAATGCAAATCTTAGGATTTATGTACCTTTTTAGACGGCACAGGAAAAATATTATCTGCATAACACATTCCCTCCCAGAGCTTACATGGATTGGCAACGTTGCTTACCTCATGGCTGGAGGACATTCTGTCGCTTGGGAGCTAAAGTGTTAAAATTGCATACTATAATCAGTGCAGTGACGATATATAACACATTTCGTCCCAGAGCTGGCAATATTGCCTACTGGGACTGTGCCGCTTGGGAGCCGAAGAATTAAGCCAATTCCAATGTTAGCCCATGTTATTTTTTTTTTTTTTTTTTTTTTTTTTTTTTTTTTTTTAAGGGGAGGCCGATTCCCTTTTAAGCCTAGTTTAGTCCGCTCTCATGGGCTACTGGCCTGTGCGAGGATCAAGGTGCTGATAAAAAGTGCAATGGTCACAGACAGGATTTTGAACCTGCGTTATCTCTAACTCAGACCCAAAGTCCAACGACTTAAACCGCTCGGCCATCGGCACTACCATATATGTTAATAATATCTTTTTATTTGGAGTAAAATTGATTATGAAAACAAAACGATATTTCCTTCAAGACTTTCTAGTTGGTGGTCACTATTTAAAGGTAAAATAAATATGTAATCTATCAAAATCGATACAAACTTTGATTTTAATCAGGAAGACTTTCTATTATCATATGTTTTTGCCAGACTGTTTAGCGAAGCATCTCCTGCCAGTTTCTGATGAATAAAATCTGATTTCTCTATGTCTGTATGCACCATATCTATGAAAATATTGACCCAAAGGGTTGAACTTCGCTATGAACCTATAAATCTACTATGTCTATATCGTTATTAAAAATCGTACAGATGTGTTTATTCTACAGTCAACGAATCGTCCTGCATGAGAACATGCAATCGTCTTTGGGATTTCACTCAATTCTCTTATTACAACTCCTCACGATGAGTTCAGTTTCCATCCATACCAAATTAATGGGATCCTGCAACAGACGGAGCAGCATGTACAGCCCGACAAATATTACGTAAGAAGCTGTTGAGTCACATTCCATCGTAATTTGATGTGTAAATAAACATGCGTATTGAAAAGCAAGAAATTCCAAAACCCTTTATGAAAGGCTTCTTTATTCGGATAGCGTCGGAATATGGTGTGCCATACCTAGAGTAGGAATCATTGAACCGTATTTATTCAAGAAAACTTTGCGCTGCTGCCGTCAGTTTAAACCATTAGTTTACAATGATCCAATAATTCTTCTTACTTTTTTCCAACAAAAGCACTTTTTAACGAGTGGTTTCAACAAGATGGAACCAAAGGCAGCTTTTGGGGCCTCCATGGGTGCTTTGAGAGCAGCTTTCCCCAAACGACTGATCCCACTGTAAGGGAGCGGCCAGGGAGTGTATTGCACATTCGTTTGTTTAAATACCTCCCTGAATACTTCCTCTGGCGTTATCTAGGGTGGCAAATTTATAAATATTGTCCTAACATCCTGGAAGACCTACCGAATTGTACCCGAGTCAAAATTGACAATATCTCTGCCAATAGCCTTGAAAGGGAGAATGATTCAAATTTTGACTGAATCAGTGATTTCAAAATGGACATTGACATTTAAAAGTAAATGTATTTATAACTTTATAACCGTTAGTAATAATTGTATATCTCTGGCAATAAAAAGGAAATGTGTTATTGTCTAAATAACTACTTTGCGAAAACACATATTTTTTAGACAATATGTTCTTATAAAATTCGCCATTACTGAAGTTGATCGACATTTATATTATACGTTTCACGACTATAAGTACATGCACTGTACTGTACGTATATATCTTCACAAAGTAATAAACAATGGAGGAATTCATGTTATATAATTTTGGGTTTTCTGGGAAGGCATAATGTTACTACGGACTACCACGTCACAGGCCTGTAGCAGACAAGATCAGACCAGGCAGCAGAAGTTAAGCCATAATCCCACCAATAATTAACTTACGTAAGCTGTCAGTGTACAAGATCCTCTTAGACACCATTGTACCCTGTGATCAAAGATCCTTCCGTGAAGCATACCTTAGTAACAGGTTTCTAAATTATTGTTAGTTATTTTTCTTAACTGTGCGTTAATTGTTATATATTTTCTATAAAACTTATAGAAAAACTTATATAAGGTTTTCTATAAAACTTTAAACAGTTTTATAGAAAACCTAACACTTAAAATGTTTAACCAGGCACAGAAAAGAAAAAAATGAAAACATATTTAATAAAATTATATGTATTTTACGCAATAATAACCACAAAACTGTATAATTTTTATTCAATGGGTAAAAATTATAAAAATGATACAAATTTAGAACAAAAACCTTTAGACAGAATAAGTAACTTCGCTGAAAGGTCATATGAAATTTTTCCTTAAGCTACCGACACATGTGTTAAAATTGTTTTGTTTGGTTTATTTCACAAAAATACAGAGCACAAGGAAAATATTAAAAATTTTATCAAATGCACTATATGATTTTAGTAGTCGTGAAATATCTATAACTATTATCGATCACTGTTGGTAACCTAACCTACATATCTCTTTATAAGTATAGTTTCCTGCGATGTTTAGTTTAGATGGCTCTGATAGCATAGCTCTAACTTCAAGCTATAGCATTTTTTGTGTATCAAATATTACAACTTTTAAGATTTTGTTCATAATTTAAGTCAGGTGTGTGAAAACTGGATGAAGACAATACAAATATTTTTTACAGTTTGACATCAGCCTGTAAAAGTTAAAAAAATATGATTTGATAAAGCGAATCAGCATTATCAAAATAATCTGTTGCAATTTCCAGTAATTCGGGTGATTTGTTTCGACACTAACCTATACTGTATTGTATACTATAGCATATCATAGACTTCACGAAACATCTTTAAAAGATTAAGTTGAGTATAATTATTATTCTGATAATTAACATAAACGTTAATTTTTGTCACCGACGTTGTGGTTTATTCCTTTCGACGTTTAAAAAAACAGAACAGAATCCAAAACCTTTTTAGGTGAAAATAAATAACAAAGGACGTGCATAATTTATTTTTATAATACAATTCAATTTGAATGTTATAAATCCATTATCAGTACAGCACATACACCACGGAGTGTGTGACATCTGCAATGACCACAATAACACAGGAGACCTTGCATGTCTAGAAGATATCAACCTCCACCTTAAGTAGTGAATAGGTAATGCCTCCCATCTTCAATACAGCTGCATACTCTACTGGCACACTTTAATGGAATCTGTCCTGTTCGTCGTTTATTATATGCTTCTTGGACGTAACAATTACTTGAGTATTTCACGTCCGACTTTATAATATCTTCAGATCAATTCCATTTTTCATTTTCTAATCTTAGGCTCCAGGGGTTGCAATGTTTAATTACTTTCATAAGATATTTTCAATCCAAAGATATCGTTTATTATGCTCACCAATTGGTTAGTGAATCACTATGTTGGGTCATCTAACTTCCTACAATGCATTCATTACTAGAATACAAATATTATAAATATTGCTTTTTGTAAGTATCTAAGCATTAATGAGGTAATACCGTCCTAATTCTACGTTTTCACTTTTAATACATACTTAATTAAGAGTTAAACTTGGACTAACCGTTTTTGAACTGAAACACTTAAATATAAAAAAGCTGCAGTTTAAACTTAACTTGTTTTTATCGCACTTTTGTAATAACTCTTTCAATATAAAAGACATGGGTAGAGAAACAGGGCATTTATAATTTACTAGTTCATACGCTTACTTTTTTCAAGGCTCGAAAGATAATAAAAAGCTAGTTCTGGAATGGCAACCCAAATTCTGAAAATCCTACAGACTTAAAAAGCTTCTTTGTAATCCTTAGTCACAGTGACGGAGCTTTGTGTGGTTTCTGCCGACAAAGCGTAATTCTGGACTGTCCTTTTGTTGGGTACATTGTTAATTATATGTACTTTAACTTGAAATATGATCTTTGCTATCCTCTAGTGTTGATGAATAATGAATTACAATTAGTCAAATCAAATACATAATAGTTAATGACATATATTCTTAGGTTCCATTAGTGACGTCAGTTAAATATTTGTTTATCGAAATTTATTATATATATTATATATTTTATGTACATATATATAAAATATAATATATTATTATATAATATAAGTATTATAATATATCACTTAAAGAAATTTTGAAAATATTTAAGTATTATTATTTTACACATTTTTACGTTATATATTCAAAGTGTAGTAGTATGGCTCATCTCGTTGGATTTAAATATAAATTTTAATAAGCAACTTAAACACAAAGTTTAAATTGATAACTAATATTTTCTGAGATAATTATCCGTTATTTTATACTAAAATGGTTCCTGTAACAGAAGAAAAGTATATCTAATGGATAACATTTTACATCGCAATACGGAAGATAGTTGTTTATAATAAATTGATAACAGTTCTGATGTACAAGGTCGGACTGAGAAGCCTACTATAGCCATTCACGCTTGTATTCGACTTCGTCTTAATTTTACTCTTAAATATACCTACATTAAAGCTATATCTCCTATATAAACGTAAAACGGGTTTCGAGATGATGATTAGACAAACCTATGCAGACATACTTGTACACGCACAAGAACTTTTAAAATTGTCCGATTTACTAATAATATTTACGACAAACCGTGCCTTCGCACGCAATTTTTAAATGAAAGTATTTAGCCTGTTCGGATACGACTTGTGATGTGATATAGTGGTGCCCTTCTGATATTTTCAAACGTAAGTAATTGTACATCAGGTGTTATATTTCAGTGTTTATGGTTAAGACGATAAAATATTAAGGAACTTAAACCTGCATCAGGTAATGCCCGTAAAGGAGCATTTCAGTGGTTCGAATGGTTGGTTCGAATTACAGTTACTGACGCCCTGAATTTTCCTTGTTGCCCCGATGAAGAAAATATAAACATAGGTGTTACAAACCCTCTTCGATAAAAACGTTTATTGCTAGCCCTTACAATATACTTCCGGTCTAAGATATGTTCAAAGCTATGGTTGATTTTGCCTTGCTGCCTCAATGAACAAAATATAAGTGCATATGTAGGGCTGAGAAGTATACTTCGGTCAAAAAGTATCTACTTTCGATTTACTTTTATTCTAATGTAATTGATTTTGTGTACGGAGTCAAGGACTCCTAATTCGGTCAAAAAGGATTTGCTTCCGTCTGTTGCATTCTTCTTTCGGTCTAAGATATTTCTAGTGCCGTAATTGAGTTTGCCTTATTTTTACCACGAAGACTATAAACATACATACATAGGTCTTAGAAGCTTTCTACGGTAAAAAATATACTCCCGATATAAGGTAAAATTCCTTACTAAGGTCTGAAAAATTTCAAAATATGTGTGTAATAGGTTTTACGCTTTAGAAGTTTTGCTCATTTTAGATCTATATCTTTAGGAAATTAATGATCGTTTAGATATGTTAGTCTTCATTACTTTGTTTTTCTCTAAGCGAAAAAATGCCGTATCACAATGACAAGGAAGCCAAACAGTTTTAATCACATTATATGCACATTCACAGCTTTGATCATTAAAGTGGATTTTGTACCAGTGTTTTAACAGTATTTCCAAGAAGACTTTAAACTAAGTATTTATAATGTTCCCATGAATTTGACGCTTTTGATTCGTCGGTGACGCAATCTGTAATCAAAGTTATACTGTAACTTTGTCTCTATTATTTGAATTCCACTACTGTACATGCACTTTATACTTTTATACTTGATATTTCATTAACTTAAAATGATTAAACATTTTCAGACTATTTATTTATTATTTTTGTAAGATAAAGTATTACTGTGAAAGATCAGTATTAACATAACCTTTTCTAACTATAAATTCACCTGGGAAAATTTTACGACCTTTGCCTCTTTATAAACCTTCGTTGGACCTTAATTATTAAAGAAAAGGAATAGTTGAAGAGGTCGAGCCATTCCCAAGGTTAGCGCTTAGCAACACATTTAGAGATTAACTTTTATTTACTCGATTAGTATAATTCTCTAAAAATAATATATGCCTACTTTTCGGGATCACCCGGTTTGATGTTTTTAATTTTAATCTCGGAAGTCGTTTTTCCAAATTATGAATATACTTAGATATGTTATAGCACTTTGTATGCTCTCGCTTCCCAATCCCTGTTCGATGTATCATCATATTTTTGAATTTTTTTCTAGGCTGTGTATAGCTAATCAGTATCGTATATGCCTTATCAGTGAATAACGGATGCGATATAAGCAGACTTTAAAGATTCAGAAGCAATCTTTATATACAGTAGTATACATTGGCAGTTTTATTTAAAAGGAGACCAAATTTTTATGTATAATTGAGGTAGCTAACATTGAAATTATATCACTGTAGAGGATTCTCTGCATCCAAACCCTTCTTGATATTATATAATGTATAAATGAAATAATTGTTTTTTAAATAAGAAATAAAAGATAAAACCCAAAATAATAAGTACATTTTTCATACAAAATATGACTGTTACAAGTAATCAGTCAAAGTAGAAGTTCTAATATTGATAAAATTAGAAATTATTTGCTTAAAAGTTAAATTTCATCACGAATTTTGAAACTGAAATCTTAGTGATTTGTTTTGTGTAATTTAATTTGCTTAGTAAACTTGTTATTAAAGGCTGGGAGAAAATAACTGTGGGAAAAATATGCATCATTGTAATATAAGCTTGTAGTTTTTATTAAAATCAAATTAATCATGTAAGTATCTTAATAAAATAGTGTTGGAATATACAAGATTGACTTTTGCTCTAAATTAATATTGTTTTGATTTTGTAAATTACTGTACGAGTTTTAAAGGAAACTTGGTATTGGAATTTTTATAAAAGCTAACCTTATGTTTCATTGTAATTATATTGTAGAGTAAGTTGTTAGGCTCTCATGTAAAATATTGTTACGCCATATTTGCAAATATTATTCCATTAAATTTCAAATTATTAAGTAAAGTATAAGCATAAAAATTTGCATTGTTTTAAAACAGATACATTATTTTAACTACAATTGTAATATTATATCACTACTATGCTCTTACTACTATATCACATGAAATATATCCCTATTAAATAGAGAAGGTTATATAAATTATAAATTGCTATATAAACAAGTTTAGGAAGAGATTAAAATCATTTAATAAATATTCTGTTATAATGCAACATATTGCGTAGCTGTCAATTCTTATTAAATACTTTATTTCGATTACATAAAATGTACTAGTCCAAATGACTTGTTAATAAATTAAAAATTTATAAACTTTTTTTAATGGTTTTTTATAAATACAAATTTCCATAATTTATTCATTCATTGACTCGTTAACGAGTAATACACTAGTTTTAATAGCAATTTGTCCTGTTACAAGTGGAGATGAAAACAATTCTAATGCCGACTGAATATTCAACATGGAAATGACATATTTTTATATTTTGACATAACAAGTGTTACCTCAGAGCGATGGAACATCATTTAAATGTAAATTTGTTTATTCCACATCAGTGCCTAGTTTACCACAGCTCGACGATCACAAAAAGTGTTGATTTAACAGGCCGTGACAGAGACTGGGGGCCGTAAATATAAACAGCGCTGAGTCCGCTGAATATTTAACCGTGAGATTGATGGCTATCAGGCAGCAACTGAATGTAGCTCTTTATTCGGTTAAACTGGGCACAACATAAATATGTTTGTAGTTAAATAACGAGCGTGTGTCGTCGCATAAATATATAAAAACGGGCAATCAATCTGGAAATTCCTCATTTATCCAAAGTGACTGTTGACGGATGCAATTAAATGTTGGAAATGTTTGATCTATCAATAATGTTTTGGCAGCTTTACGTTGTCACACCTATTAAATTATCACACATGAGTGTCCTTTTGATTCTCTCACACTTAGAAATTATATTACATACTGTACATAAGCCGTCTTGCAAAGTCAACCCAATCCGATGTTAAAAATAAAATATCAGCCCTATGTATGTATAATGTCTCTATTTTACTGTTTGAATAACATAAGAATAATCGTAAAACTTTACGAGCAATAACATCGCTAACGTACTCTGCATTGAGTTCAGTTAAAACTCTAAAGTATCAGTTCAATATCTGTTAAAATATCACTATCATACAACCGCATTGTTAGAAATAGATGTGTATGGTTATTACGTTAACGTGTTAAACGTGGTTTTTATGTGTTGTAAGGCGCATAAATATCACAGAATTTCATACCACATTTTACATAGAGTGAAAATATTTTACTTTATCAATTTAAAAGAAATTATTTTACTATTAAATTTAATTATTATATATGTTTTTTGATACAAACGAACGTAATAGAAATTATGTTATCAGTAACTGTACTGTTCTGCCAATGCATGTGTTTGCATCAATTATCATTGCCTGGGTTTTAATAGATTTCTTTTATCCATTTTTTTAAATGTGCTGTATGTACATTGTACTAGAAGAAATTTTAACGTGTAAGAAACATTTACTAATTGCATTACAGCAATATAACTAGTTCATTTACAAATAAGGAGAATAATTGTGTATATATTGGATATAATTTTGATTTAAAAGACAATTTTATGAAATAACAATACACAGGTAAAAGGTCAGTCAGCCATATTTTATTAATTTATTTATATTGGTTATGTCTGCACAATAATGTCTCATTCCTTATATGAAAATAAAATGATGAAGTAAAATTGAATTCAGTCATAAGTAGTTTTAATTACTTCTTTCTTCATATTTTCTTTTTTTGTATAGTTTTTCGATAAAACATCTTCATACATCAAAGAAAGAGATATCAAATACATTCTATCAGAATACCTTGAAAAAAATTTCCACAAAATAACAAATCATTTCATAAACAAGGTTACCAATAGGCTTTTAAAACTTCTAACAACCTCGGCCTCATAATCAACAGGATATGTAATACAACAAACCAAAATCAAAATTCAAAATCTAACAAGAGTGGAGTATACAAATTAAATTGTAATGATTGTCAAAACCACTATATTGGAAAAACCGGCCGATCCTTCAAAATTAGATTCAAATTCAAAATATGCTGACCATTTAAATGACACCGGCCATACATAGACAAACATCGAAAACAATCTAGAAATTTTACACACATGCAAGAAAAGTCACCACCCATTGCCAACTTTAGAACATTTTGAAATTTACAAAAGTGCCAAAATTAACCCTAATGAATTATTAAATGACAAAATTTATATAAAAATATTGTATATTCGTATTCAACTAAAATTAAGTACTAAATCTAGCTACCAAGGTAGTTAAAAACATATTACAATTTGGTATCAATTATTTATTTACTAAAATATTACCTTAATATACATGTATGTGAGGATGAATTCATCGATTTCGAAATTTACATTGTACAGGATAAAATCAATCAAAAAGTGCCAAAAGTTGTATTATTGTATAATATAATATAAAACACTTATGGGGGATAGATCTCTAATATAGTTTTATTTTAATTTATTTAATTACATAATTTGGTTTCATAAGAAGATTGCATGTTTGATAAGTATACTAAATTATGTGCATTCGATCCCTAACGCATCATCAACAAAAATTTGTAATGTAGTTTGAAATTTCAAATTAATACCTTAAATGTTTCCATAAAATAGGAGACAGTGTTAAAAATAAGAAGATGTACTTAATCTATAAGTTTTATTCCTAGCGTTGCTACTAAAAAGTTGATTTATTATTATCCTCATTGGAAAAAAAGCAGGAAGTGTGAAGAGCTATTGCCTCTGAAAACGCCGCGTTGCGCCAGTTACAAACGGTAACACCGCTGACCGGTAGCGTTAGTGGTGGTGGTCAGCCGCAGACCCACATCACGGCAGGTCAGCTCTTCTGCCGGGGGTGAGAACACACTACCTTCCAGTAATTAAATACAACTTGTCGCTTTATATTGCAATATTACTTGAACCTTTCGCAGGTACATTACAGAGCACGCGTAAGTCTCACATATTAAGAGACGATTATGTTAAATATTTATTTATCAATTAATATTTATAAACCAACATCAAACTGAACTGATACCTATCTTGCTAAAACCCCTCACTAATAAATTAGAAGGTATTTATCTTACAAACACGTAGGATAGTGATGAAATTACAAAATGTAAATTTACTGAATATAACAGGTAGTCCAATAAAACCTGATTGTTTTATGTTTAGAGTCTTGATTTTTACAAAAATTAAAACACAGCTGATTGTATTTCAATAACCCTGGAGTAGTAGACAGTTCAACATTGTGATTTTGTTATTGAAGCTTTCTTTTAAAATATTGACTCTGAGACTGCTACGCAACGGTTATGTCGTAACAAATCCCATGTTCTTCGTCACGGAGCTGTTTATTATTGGAATACTATTAAAAGAGGGTTGAAAAATTTCACAAATTGTGGTTCTGTATTAAAATGTTGGAACAGGAATGGGAAAACGTCACCACGTGCAAGATGACGGGACTCCGCACACGAATGACTCTCTTAGGAAGTCTATTTCCGGGACAACTTCTTTCACGATTTGGCGATGTTGCATGGTCTGCTTGGTGTGTATATCTCACTGCTTGTGATTTTGTTGTTGTAGGACTACCTTAAGATCAACGATTTTATTACGAAACCCGCACCATTGCCGATTAAGAGAAGTGCATAAGAATAATAAGGTTGTTGAAAAACCAATTTTTTTTAGTCTACTTTTTAGGTGACTGCCATTTTTTTCATATCAGGGGAATGGCCCACAAGGAGTCAGAAGGAAGTCTTAAATTAGAGCACAGTTCGAGTAGTACATCAAATTAAAGGTCTCTGCCGCAATTAAGAGAGTACAATGCCGCAAACCTAAACTATTCAATCTTTATTAAATTACGCTATTTTAAACCCATACTTACGTTAATTCTTTTGGCCGAACTTAAACCTATTTATTAAGTCTGGTAGTTATTTAATAAACTAGATTTTTACAAATAGAGCTTAAACAAGAATATTAAACCACCAGGACCTTTGTTGTATTTGTTTCAAATTTTACACCAGCGCAATTCTTTAAACAAAATGAACCGTTAATGTCGGATTTGCGCCAGGGTACTCTACTTATACATACCTTAACTTGATTTCGATCTATGCTCTAAGATTTCCTACTGAGTCCTTCCGGGCCATCCCCCTGACATGACGAAATATGGTAGCTACTTCAAAAAGTAGATTTATAGGTTCAGTAATGGTGTACCAAGTTTTATTGCTTTACATATAATCATTCGGGAATTATTAAGCCCGTGCGGAACTATCTTTACACCCTGTATATTTCTTTATATCATGAAGGACCGCTTCGTGATTCAAAATGTTCATAACTTATCTCACTGGAGCTGGTCGGCACCTTCAGTGGTGATAAGTATCCGACAGGTCTTTATTGATATCGTGTCGTAGGCCATCCATCTGTCCTGTACGTGATAACTCTTGATTGACAGGTCTAGAGTTCCATACGTTCTGCTTGATAAATAGAAAAGCATTATTGATTTTAAGGTTAAAAGTATAAGGCCAGTACGTACGTTTACCTTTCCGTTTGTATGCCTATCTGTAAAATAGCATAATATAGAAAGGTTTTTGAGACTTTTAAACTAGTACATGTGTTTTTCTTATTCTACGGAAGAACTATAGTGATTTTGTCGTCCAATGGTAAAAAAATCCAAAGGGCAGTGTGCCCATATATATCTCAGTCTGTCGTTCATCAATGCGATAACTCTGAAAAGAAAGGATCTTAAGACTTGAAACAATATGATAATAACTGTTTAATAATTATTATGAGATCACATCCAAAACATGTACAGATCCAGAATTCACACTGCCTTGATTGCCAGTAATATGGATGCGAAACTAAGACAAAACAATTTTATAGTAAGAAAATATAACCAGTCCCAACAGAATTTCCTATTTTCTGTGCCGACTGATGCCCTTTAATAATAGTTAGCGTTAATAATAAAAGTTAAAACTTATAGGTATTATAACGACAGAGAAAAAATTTATGGAAATCAAGCCCTAAACCTTAGTATTAAATTACAATATCCTGTACTAAAAATGTAATAGTTTTTGAGAATGGTACATAGGTTCCATACGCTCCATTGAAAATGTATATTGATTTTAGAATCAAAATATAAAAGAATACTTCGTCCCTTAGACTGTCTGTTTATGTTATCATGTAAGTTAATTTAGATTCTCAATTGTATTGGTTTACCTACATGTGTTTATACCTACAGATTGAGAAGTAGTAAAAGTATGGAAAGAAGGTATTATTATAGAATAGTTGATATGCAAATCATACATTTTAAATATTTATTTCAAAAATTTAGTTATCTCTTCAAGTATTATATTTATAAAGAATAGTTATTCTTTCATATATAGGGGCCAAAGTACATATGTATTTTAATTGTGTAAGGAGAAACCCTAATAATTGTCTGTTGAATACTAATAATTACAGTTCAATCTCTTTTGCTATTGTGTAAACATAGTGTTAACCTTACGTGCAACATATATATATGATAAATTAAACATATATTTTTTATTGTGATAGTTGACATTTACAACACTAGTATTCAAGTTTAGTTAATAAACACTGTATTGTTATTTTTTTATTTTGTGACACACAAAGAACATAGGATAAAATAATCGAAGAACTAGCGCCTGAATATTTAAAATTGGTATTATTTACTCAGGTATAATAAAACTCTCTATAAAGGATCGGACAAAGAAGAGCTAAAAAATAATTTCAAACACTAGTCGATTCCTTTTTTGTTTAGCGTCTGTATGTGATTATTTAAGAAGTCAGCAAATATATGAAACTAGAATTTGGTAACAATATTGTTCTTGTAGTCTCAAATGAACAGAAACCAATATTATATTATATAACATTTGAAGATGGTGTACGGTTGAAGTTTAGTTACAAATTTTGACATCTGAAGCACAAAGATCAATGAATAAATAATTCTAATGTAAGTATTTAACTGTTGGAATGCCCAGCAATGTTTGATTTGCTTAAAATTTTTATGTTATTACTATTGTTTCTACATTAGTAAATCTAACCGATTTTTAGGACATATGCATGCATATGTTTTTAATTAGATGTGGAAATTTTATTAGTCTACATATTTGTGTAATGTCATTAATTGTTACGATATTAGGTTTTAAAGAATTCGACCATCCGCAATCTTGAGGTTTAGTGCTATAATAAAATTTATACTTCCTCTTAATATTTATGATAGCAAAAAAATAGGTTTTACCAAATTTTTTTATCAAAATTCAAAAGAGAAAAGGAAAATATATACAAAAATTCAGATTGTAAGTTATAAGAGGGGCAATTTGTTGGATTATTTTTTGGCTCCTCTTGGTTCATTGAAAGCATTGAAAGATATCCTTAAAAATTTTATGGAAAATTTGTTGTAGTTAGTAAATACATAAACTTTATATCAGAAGAACGCATTTAATGCAATCTACTACAAACATAATACATAAATTTTACAGATGTCCCATTGGTTTTATCAGTTTTATGTGCTGATATATCGTTAACGAGCTGGGAATGATCTGAATAATTACCCAATAATGATCGTTAATTCGTATAAATATTCAACAGGACAGCTGGTTCCCCTAATTTATGAGTTGGGCCTCTGTCAGCTTTACACTACATGGCGATCGATAACCAGCGGACTTTCACAACTGCAGAGGGTATTATGGAAGAATCCCACACAGGGTAATCCACAGAATAGAGACAATACCATCAGGATACCATAACAATTGTCATCCGCAAAGTCAATATAGTGATCCATAAAGCCAATACGAGTATAGTGAGCCAGAATTAAATGCACATTACTGAAGTTTTCATTTTAGTTATTAAAAGTAATAGGTTTAAATCTGGAATTTCAATAGGAAAACAGCTGTTGTATTTATATATATTTTACGTTTAATACATTTATTGAATTCATTTTACCATCACATATTTGGTTACAAAATAGTTAACTCATTAAACATAAAACCGCAAAGAACGAACTACCTAACTTTGTTGCTTATAACTTATTAATTAATACTCTTACTTACTTCATTTATTTTCAAATTTGTAGAGTAAGGAGAATATTTTGCGTCTAGCTCTTTTATTATATTAGAATATGAATTAAAATGTATACAAGAAATTAAATTGGTGACCTTTTAAAATAGCATATTATAATATGTGTAGTTATATCACATTGAACTTTGAATTAAAGCAATTTTTTAGCAGTTCTATTGATTTTGCATCCTTACGTGAGTCCAACACGGAAACTGCCTTCGTTGTCAGGTAAAACGAGTATTGAAATTAGTTAAGTGCTGAAATTGAACAAACTGTAGTATAACACATGATTTGACAGATTACGAAGTCGAAAATAGCCATATACGAAGTATACTATTGTAAGCGGCTAGAGTAAGTAGTGAAG
This sequence comes from Homalodisca vitripennis, assembly GCF_021130785.1. NCBI lineage: Eukaryota > Metazoa > Arthropoda > Insecta > Hemiptera > Cicadellidae > Homalodisca > Homalodisca vitripennis. Next base: position 197,521,783 of record NC_060207.1, read on the forward strand.
TATTTAGAGTATACAACGTGTACAATATGTAGTAAAATTTTAAGATAGTAAGACGTACAACGACGAGAAATTTTATGCCAATTAATCTGTATAATTACTAAGAAGAATATGATAGTAGACACAAGAAATAAATAATGAAGTATTTACATTAACAATGCGTAGAATAAATAGTGAGGTGTTAGCTTTGAGCATCATACAGAATGTAGTATGTTGCTGATAACTTAAGTGAGAATGAACATGAAAAACGTAAGTATTAAAAGTTAACAACGTATACTGACTACGTGTGATAACTTTTGAAAACATGACATTAAAAACGCCTAGAATAACTATTGACGTATTATCGTTAACAATGAGTGTAATAATAGTAGAGGCATTAATAATTTGCATTCTACAATCAGTATGAAATATGATAATAGTTCCAAAAATAAAAACTTATAAAACTAAATAAGTAAAACATCACTAATTAAAATTAAAAGTATAATCTTGTTGCATGAAGATATAGGCGGTCTCTAAACCAAGAAAGGGGCATTTTATTTATGTTAAGGTAGCTTCTAACAGTTTTGAGGAAGGTAGGAGTGGTTGGTGGATATATTTTAAATGTACCCTATCTTGTCCCAAAAACCAAGCCGATGACCCATTGATTAAGTTTATCCCAAGGAAAAATTTAAAGTAAACTTGCAGTGAATATAATTATATTATTACGTATTTAAATTTTGTTCTAATTAATGGTAAATTTTCCCTAAAATATAATGTATATTGTTGATAAATCAGTAAATATGTCGGGATTTAAACAAAATGTCTGCAAAGTTTTGCAAATTTAAAAATTCCCATAATTTTCAAAATACATAAATGCATAATTTAGCTACTGATGTCAACATTACAATATTTTTTGTTTTAGCTATTCCTACATGTACATGATTTTCTTAGAGTTTCCTTAGGAATAGGTGGGATATTTTTAAACTGTAAGTGTTAGTGTACTTGGTTGCATGACTTGAAGACATTACGTAACCAAGACATCCAGCTAAACAAAGCAAACTATCTTAATGATAATCTGTACATGCGAACCGTCACTTTTCTTTCTCCAACACTGTAAATAGTCAAACGTTTACATATTGCGACACAATGGTTTAACTGCACCAGAGGCCGTTGATAAGGTCGGTGACACAATTAAAGATGGCGTTTAACTTTTGCTCGGTCCCTTTAGAAGTAATAAATAAGAGTTTTTCACAATTGCGTTTACAATACAAAGTAACTTAATTTTTATTCCTATTGTTTGACATTCATGAAAAATGTTATTCATTACGTTCCAATTGTTGAATTATTAGTGGTTGTTATGTAAATTCAATGGTCATTAAAATCATACTTAAAATATGTTCAATGAATTGACAACCTATATTGCTAGACTATTTTATTTTATCTAACTGAAAGACTACTTAGTGTACAACTAGAATACAAGAAATCATTCTTTTATGTGTGGTTATAATGTGTTACAAACTGTTATATACGGAACTTTCCAGAATAATTGTTGCATACGATTACCATAAGAGAGTAGGCAATGAGATACTTAAACAATGTAAATAAACGATCATAATTAACTAAATTAAGCCTTAGTTAATGGACAGTCGTGGATATTTATCGATCACAGTTTTAATTTTTTTTTTTTTTTTTTTTTTTTTTTTTTTTTTTAGTAACATAGGTCTGTCCGCGTCTTTGTAAGCAGATATGTTTTTTAATGCAAGTACGTTACTTTAAGAAACTATTCATGTTTAATATAAGTTCAAATATTGTTTAAAATGTTTCATGAAAGTATGGATAAATTCTTAGTGAGATAATGACTAAATGTAGATTTTGTACTTTCCTTAAAGATAGAGGTAAATATTTTTGAGATACCTCAGGTAAAATAATCCGTTAGTTAGACACTGAGGACGTATCTGTTTATATTCGCTAAGATCAGGATATGTTATCAGCGAGATAACGTAATGTAAACTAACTACCCTCTCAATTGGTAATATATTGCTCTACCGTTAAGCTACATGACATAGGTAGCGATGGTCCTTGACATACCGATACACTAGCTGTTTTAATTTTTAAATAGGTCAAAACCTCAATATAGACAAGCAACAAACCAATGTGAGGGCGAGGAAGTGTGTGATGGTTGCGGTCGAAGACTGAAGGTGACGCCCGCCACCTATTAAAATGGAACCGCAGCGCAGTGGTCAGATGTGACCTGCGTTTATCTTTATGCGTAGTAACATTACTTCCATCTGGTGGGTAGGATAAAAGTAACTAGTATGAAAAGGCCGATGGAAAACCGTCAAAAATATTTCTTTCAGAATTAAAGTCAGTAGTTGTTTTACCTCGAGCAATTTTTCAATATTTATTGTTATTATTTTACTGAAACACCCTTTGTACATATAGGGTCTCCACAATCTTACAAGAATATTATTGGGCTTTAATATTCACAGCAAATCTCGTAGGTGCATTAAAAGTTAATGCGTGAATCAGATTTATATACATCATGTCGCAATTGTTTCAAGTGTACATAAAAAATAAATGCTGCATAAAATGTGTTGTAAAAAAAACAAAATTGTTTGTTGTTAAACCATGGAAGGCTATAGGGTTTGAGCCTAACTGTATATGTAAAAAGATACCATACAGTTGTGATAATATTGATTGAAGCCGATTACTGTATAACTACTTTTTATCACCGCTTCACAACACCTTCTAGAAAAACACTTCTGAATTGAATTCATAGCGGTTGTTAAGAAAAAACTAGACTTATCCTTATGCGGAAAAAAGAAGACTTATCCTTATCTCATAAATCAAGACTAGATTAGAATTAACTCATTGTATTCATGTACCGTGAAATAAAAAGTCTACAAATATTTAATTATGGTCAAGCAATCTATGGAATACGATATTATTGTTGTACGTTGATTACCCTAGAACTTGCTTTCTGTTTGTAAACTGTATGATACATCAATGATTTTAAAGAATTTTGATATTTCAATACTAGTAACAATACTTTCGTCTTGGTATGTTAGTTCATCGTAGATACCTAGTGAGTTAGTTGATTCATTAAGAGGCTATACATATACGTGTATAGTTTAAATCTTATTTAGAGAATTTAATTTAAATAAATAAAAAATATGTTAATAAATATAAATATGTTATGTTAAATAGCGGGAGTCCATTCGCTATAGAAACAGAACACAATCACTGGTGTTTATACATTTTTGTATTGCAAATCGATCATTCAATCGTGTTTTAATTGGTGTTTATTATTCAACGCTCTTCCTTGTTAAAGTAAAAATATGAGAGTAATTAATTAAAATCAACTGTCATTATAATACTCAATCTTAAGTGCAATATTTTTTCTGTAGTAAATAGAGTTGTAGTTTATTAACCAAAACATCATTATTATTAAAACTCTAAATAATAACGATGGAATGAAAAAGAAATATTGTTATTGCTTCAAAAGCCTTAAGAGTTATATTCTGTAGTTGCAGGGGTTATACACTAATAAATAAACCTTAGCCTTTTAGCTCTCATAATACTGATTTCTTGTCATATTCTGGTATAATTTTCTGACATCTTTTTGGGACGCATTTCGCTGACTAATTGAAGGTACAAAACATTTCTAAAACAATCCTGAACATCTCCTCCTTGATATATCAATGTTCACCCCAATTAGCTTTTCGAACAAAAAACACCCCTTTAATCGTCCACGTCCCGTTGTGGTGGTCAAAATCTTGATTCCACGAAATTCTTAACCACGAAGTGTTTCTCTCACGAACTCGATTTAAACAATCCCAAACTAATGAGCTTCAATTCTAGGTAATAATGAATAAAATAACTGCTTCACCGGAAGAGTTAAACGAGCTAACTTCATTACTGGCCTCAATCATTAAACACAACATAGTTAGAATTGAGTTACTCTGAACTGATTGCACTATAAATTAAGATTGAAACGATTAATCTTCACAACGAGTTGTCGGCTTAGTGAATATTACTGTACGCGAATTAATACTTACAGCTCCTAGTCATTTGGATTCGAGGCATGAGAATTTCTCTAACGGATGTGACCACGCCCATTCCGGAAATAAGTGTTTAACTCAGCAGTGTTTGTAAGGGAAGCATTCGGCGTTGTCTAATCGTACTGTCCTATACTGCCTTAATGTATAGTATAAATTTTTATAATCGTTATAAGGTCATCATTGGCACATCATTATAACCTTTACTAACAAAGCAAGTCTACTAGTTTAAATAACGTATTAATTTATTAAATACGTTTTAAAGAGAAGAGTAGATAGAGTACGTGAGTAAATTTCCTACGATCCTAAGCGATATATAGGTATAGTATTATCTTGTTTACTTTAGTATCTTGTTTACTTTATGAAATGTTCTTTAGAAACAAGTTTAATGTTTAAACTTAATAAGTGTTTGGAATTAAAACGTTGCAAACTTATTAGGTTATTGAAACTTGTTTAAAATATTTTATATGATATCATTATATCAATATTATTATGTAAATATTCTATAGTGTTTGTGTATTGTAGCGTTACACTACTCATCAAACATAGAATTAATTATTTTACACGAATGTATTACTAAACTCTTCATTACTACAGTAACATTGTTACAATAACAAAAACACATCAATGTTAGTGTTTTCATTTGGTAATTGTAATACAAATTATAATGAAAAAAATAATATATTTGGTTTATTTAATAAATACCTTTAATTAAGAACAAATATAATATAAAAATTGTGCAAATAAACTAATTGTATTTTGTAAGTGGTATTTTGTTACAAATTATAAATAATAATTTGAAAAAACTATTCGTAAATGGCAACAATAATATCTGCTGTTAGTAGTAATATTTGTTGTTAAATGTAATAATCAGCTGTATATTTATCAGGAGATAAACAAAATCTATAACTAAATTACGTACTTTAAATGTAGGTAGAGCTCAGCAAACCCTTTACAAACCCGTTATTAATTTGTATAGTGATATATACAGGGTGCTTATAAAGTCCCGCACGGGCTTGATAACTCCCGAACGATTACTTGTAAATCAATAATTTATCATAATATTGTTTAATGAAGGACCAAGCGTTATTCCTTTACCTGTAATCGTTCGGGAATAAAGCCTGTGCGGGACTTTATAAACACCATGTATATACATCATAGCTAATTTAGGGTGTTTTTATATCAAACAAAATATCAATTATTTTCTCAATTATATTTCTGCTAAGAGTATTAGATCGATCCATTTTATAAACCAGATATTACTTTTTCACGCCCCTAACACATATGGAAATAAGAAGTTTTGACTGTGAAAATACGTATAGCAACCCATGCCTCCTTTGTTGGTAAGCTAACACATAACCACACATGTTATTACTCAAATCAGGGGACTTCTAAATATGTTAAACGACTTTTAATATACTATTGTTTTGTTTAGTGCGAAATTACTTCATTAGTCTCATTAATAAATTGTGTGTAATAATAAACTAACATGTTAGCGAGTATGTTACTATGACAGCCAAAGGACTAAATATTTTTAATTGGATAACTTGGTGTAATTTATACGTGGTTAGTTACGGATCGAGGTTTCGAGTCCCAGGTCGGGGAAAAATTAGTTTTTGCATTAATTTTAATACTAATTAAATTGTGCTCCTACTGTTTTTAGTAGTTTGTGTTATTATGCATTAATATAAATCAACGTAAACTACGGTTAAACCCCTTAAGAGACGTACATATTGAGCTATCTTACGAGAAGAACATTGTACGTTCCCGAAAATAATTAAACAACATATTGCCTAATAAGTACTTAAGTACAGTTCATTTTTAATAAGTATGAACTCGAGGGTTTAGTGGCTTTAGCGGCCACGGTATAATGTGCCCACTTCCTTTGTGAGGGGACCCTTAATAATGTACAGGAATTTTAGGGTGGAAAGCCACTTTTACATAATCTATCAGTGCCACTTACATTGAAGAAAAATGAACATTAATTTGATAACCTGGAAATCTGAAGTGGATAGGAAAAAAACCGTTAAATTGCAATAATAAATCACAAATCATATTTGTCGACAAAACTACTGATTTACATTTCAATACCATTCGTTATAGTATTAAAAACTTACTAATTAAAAATACTTAGCTAAACCTTTGTTCACAATATGTTAAATATAAACCTTGCCAAATTTTGTGTGAGTAATCTCTCTTTAATTTTAATAAATAAAATCTATTGGCATGACGGTTTGTCCATTCATTTATGTACATTTCTGAGACACAAAATATTGCACTCTTGCATGCAGTCTTAATAAAAAATATAAATTTATTAATTATCAGTTGATTTTTATATTTAAAACTTATATCATTCCTAAAAAATATCAATGTTAACTTAACATTGGTTTTTAAACCAAATTGTTCGTTTATGTTGATATTATAATCAACACTTTATGACCAATAAAATATTTTTGCATCAAGTATTTGAAGTAAATAAACAATCCATAACTTTGTAAATAGTAAATAAATGTCTTAGTGTATTTTTAATTGTAATACGTTTAAATGTTTGAAACTTTTAAGTGGATGAATAAATTCTGATAAATTATAAATAAAAATATATATTGAAGAAGTTAATACGTATTGTGCTGATATTAGTAAGAACAATATTTATGACTTAGAATTCATACTTCATTCTTACATAAAAACCAATGTGTCGCTTTAAAGAAACCAATATGTATTGCCTTTATAGTTTTTTTCCATGTTCACTACATCTACTAATTATGTAACTTATTATATACCCAAATCAGTTTTAAATATTTAATACTTAATACATACATTCAAGTCATTCTCCTTAGTCAACGTTTATATTATGCTGTAAAAAGTCCGTATCGTTATCTGCAGTTTCTCTCTAGATCTAATTATAACTGTATTTTTATTTCCAAAATATAATCCGTTGTCATAAATAATCCTTCTTTTACTTTGCCGCGTCTTAAAAAGGTAGTAACCAAATGCTTGTTATTTAAATTATATGTATTCCACTGCACACTAATATCACAACCTTAAAGTGCACACTTAAAAATAGCAACACCTTAAGTAGGTTGATATTTCATTAAACTACTAAATATCATTCGATAGTTAAGACATTGACCTATTAATGTGTTTCTTGAGAAGATATAATTATACATGTTTGAATCTCTGTTGTTTAGAATAACAGATAATACGATTCTGTAGCGTTTTTAAAGCTACATCGGTTTATATTTTTTATTAAAAACTTAAATTAAATACAAATTTTTGGGATCGAAATATTGGGATTTAATTTTAGATTAGATTGTGAAAAGTCAGGGTAAAAACGAACATGCAATGCTTTGGCAAGTTAGTGCTGGTAGTTTTAAATTGTTAGGAAGGCAGTTTGATTGCCTTGAATTGATTAGAACTTGTCTTGTTGCGACTATTGTTCTCCTTGTTAGATACAGCTGGACCAATGAGAGAACACCGCGTATGTCCTGCAAAGTTGATTGGAAAGGGAAGACGTATTTAAGCGCCCGCTTATAATTTTCGCCCTTTTTTGGTTATTTTCGTGAGTAAGTTCATTACAGTGTACCGTGTTTCTTAAATTTTTTTTTCGCGAGAGATTTTGAGGTAAGCACCAAATTTATTGTACGTTTTATTGAAATTGTCTTCCTCATTTGATATTAAATTAATTTTGCCGTCTTTTTTTATAGGAAAAAAATAAATTCATAGAAACTACAGAGCAATCTGAATAACTTATTCTCGAGGAACTATAGAGCAAAATAGAATCATACAAGTTACATTTGGTTCATGCTTGCAAGAAAAGTGAATTAAAATTGAACTTTGTAAATAACTTTAATTAAAAGTTGGAAATTTAGTAATTTATTAATATTTAATTGGAACAGTTTAATTGTGAATTATTAATTGGAAATTATTTGAACATTAATAATTGTTTGTGAGAGTTTTAATTTGAATTGCAGAGACTTGAAAGTTAAGGATCAAGTAGTGTAAAGAGAAGTTTAAATTTTTATGAACATTTTTATTTTAGTTATTTCCTGGTGGTATTAGATTTTTATTTTAAAACTCTATTATTTTATTTTAGAAGAGAGCTCTAATTTTTAGTTTGATATATTTGATTAATATTTTTATTTCTTGCCAAAGGAACTTTTTGATTTATTAAACGGTTTGTCAATATTCTTTGTGGTAAATAGAGTGATGAAAATTATGAAACGTTGAACTTATTAATTTGCCAGTTTAAAATAAATCCATTGTTTTTTAGATTTTTATTTTAGACAAACCAGATAATATTTAATAGTTAACTAATGAAGTAATAAATTTTACTGCATATTCACTAGGAGCTTACTAATCAAAAAATATTTTATATCGTCTTGGATATCTCATTGATAATGTAAATATTAATACTCTGGAATATTAATATCTAGAATCCAAGTCGTTATAGATTCTAAGGCAAAGCAATATCAACTTTAGTAGTCGATGGTACATGCTTGTCATTAAAACTAATTCATCGTCATCTTTACCTCATAAGTTTTGGATTCGTAGATTTTCTTCTACAGCATTCTAAACGTACTAAACTATTTTTACACGTTTAATTTCTTGTCAAGTGTGATAATTATTTACTAACAAAGGCTATCTGACGAGCAATACTTATGTAATTAGTATTGATTCAATGTAATCTAACCCTATGTTTTGAAGCCGTAGTAATATTTCATCTGGTGAGGGGTGCGTCAATCCAAACATCCATTTGAGACAAATCCTCCTTTATTCCTGAGGAGACAACTAGATGGGAGGTTAGATTACACTAAGAAACCACAAATCGTTAAATAGAACTTCCTCATATTATATTGATTGTTACTGTTTAAACCGCGTGCATTACCATGTTTGTTTGTAGATGAGAGATAATAGTTATTTTTTATTAAATAAATTTACGAGGTTACAAAATTGTGTTTTACGCAGAGTTTATAAATGCGTAACTAAGGGTCAGGCCTAATAATAGATAAGAGGCTTATATCAAGGGTTATTATAAATTCTTCGGCCGCTCACTCGCCAAGCACCTCACCGCAGGCTGCACTTCATTATTAACCACTGGCTGAAAATTTACCTCCCGGTTGTGGTTTCCAAGCCCTGGCAATTTTTATCTTTCTATACAGAGGCCTTCTTATACTTTGATACGTATTTGGTTTCAAATATTTATAAAATAATCCTAGAAAATGTTAGTAGTCTAGATAACACATTAGGTTCAAAACAGAAAAATGTTATTGATCTTCTATAGATATATGTAAGAAAAAATCATTAACAAAATAATATGAACGATCAGTAAAAAACGTGAATTAAGTAAGTCAATTAAACATGTTTTGTTCTACTTTATGAAATTACTTTATAGGAAAACTCTTTTTCCAACATACCCTTTATAACATCCAACTAGCGAGCAAAGCTGTTAGCGTGGCCTTCTTACCTGTAAAACATAAAGCAACATTACATTAAAAATTACAATGATTATAGGTAATAAATTATTAACTATAAATTTTATACATTTGTTAAAACTGTAAATAATTAAAAATTACGTGATTAGTTTAATATTTAAAATATGTAGGTTATTTCTAATAATATAACACTTTTCTATGAATTAAAAATATTTTTAGAATTTTATTGACTACTAATGTATACAAGAGTAACAGGTATAAATCTTTAGTCACTTCTTGTATAACAATACTTTCGGTTAGTATCATCGTATTTTTACGAAACAGTTTATAATGTGCATTTATTTTGGTAAAAATTTTAACTACATAAAGGATCCAATAGAAAAACTGATATTGTATGGAAAACGAATAATTGGAGACTTCATCTGGCTATATATGATTTTGGTGATTTCTTGATCTGTCATCCTTATATAATTAATTTCTGCGTTAATAAGATAAACACACAAACAATACGTCAACGGAAAGTCACAACGCAAAACGAAGCACAGTTTTCCTTTAAATGAAATCATAAGTCTATTAGTAATTTTTATTAATTTACTTCGAATTTAAAAGTATTTAGTTAAGAAATGCAACTTTTTATGTTTTTAATTAGATTTTATTTGTTAAATGGACGTTTGTAATACTGTAATTCTTAGTTTAAAATAAAAACATTTCAATTAATACTATTGTTTTGGAATTCCTTTTATCTTAATGTAAAATTTGTTTAGTTATCTTTCCAAATATACAATGACAAAAACTTATCAAATTTTAGTTTGACTGTTTACGAATATAGTTTAACAGAAATTACCAAAATAGTTTGTCAATACATTGTCAAATTAGTATAATGTATATATAAAAAAACCTAGATATTGCTTTTAGTAATTATTTTAATACAAATCAAAAACTTTTTGGTTATAAAATGATATTTTTTTAGTTTTAATTTAGATTGTATTGGGTACATGGAAGTTTTTAATACTGTACTTCATAATTTAATAAAAACTCAATTCAATCAATATTAATGTATTGCGACTATTTTTATCTTAATGTTAAATTTGTTATCTTCCAAAATATACAATGCCAAGAACTTAAAAAATTTTTTCCTGAATTTCGAGTAACAGAATGACCAAAATTATTAGTTATTCATAATTATCAAATTAGTAATATATATATATATATATATATATATATATATATATATATATATATATATATAAACAAAGCTAGATATGCTATGGATAATCTAGATGGCCTATTTGAAAAAAACGGGTATGGCCAATATGCAAGCAATAAATCAACATGTCGATCATGTAGAGTGCCAAGCGACCGACGCGACGTTAACTAGATACCACAACGCTATGTGTGCTGTAAGCTCGAATGCGGCAGTACATAATTGACAGGACATACTTTAAATTTTATAAAGATTAAGACCTATGCATTACGTAACGAGGATTCAAAGTAATTAATACCGTACAACATGTTATAACGAGGAATTTTCTTAACTCCAGACCAAATTTTAATAAAGTCATTATACATTTTGGAAAGGAAAATACTGTTAATTGCTTGTTCGTAGTTTATATATGGGCTTAAAGGGTGATATCTTATAAGAATTGATTTCTTTACGATACACGTTTCCTTAATTACGTTCTTGTATTTTGAAATGTTAAAGTCAGCGAGTCATCATACGTTTTAGCAAGAAAAATTATGAGCTTAGCGAGTCATACTTTTAGGAAGGGGGTATTACTTGATTACTTGAAAGAAATGGTATATATCTCAAATAACGACACACAAAAATACTGCTATACACAATTTTTAAGATATACCTATTTTTTTATAAATTAAAATTGAATGTCTAAAATTATGGCTGTATAAATTTGCAATGAAATAATTTTAGTTAATTCAATTGTTTTGAAGAACTAGAATTGAATTTGGAACAATCCGGGACGTGGAAACTGAGATGCAAACTTTGGCAAGGCGACGTAATGCAGGATTGATTGAGTGGCCGATTTCTCAGAACTGGTAAACTAATGAAAGGACTGCGTGATTGTTGGACAGTTGACTGTTGCTGGGAAGTGGTTGGCTTCATTAGTTAGCCTTCAAGTTGACCCTCGGTCCGACAGCTCGAGCTGCTATTAAGTTATCATTCACCGCCTTGTGCACGAAGTCTGCACCAATACCTCAAAGGAATGGAATACAGATTTGTTGTAATACAGTTCCGTAACTGAAACAGATCAGGCTTCAAATGATTTAATACTAAAGGAGATTGTATTACTAGAATCACAAGGTTGAGTCGCTTATACGTATTCAGAAAATACACAAATCTAATTAAATATTCCCAGCTGTACTGCAATAGCGCCAGAAACAAATATTATCACCATTAATAATATATTTTATTAATATAAAACGACCTCTAAAAAGCAATAAATATTTCAAGGGTTAGATAACATATTCATTTTCAAAGCATATGTTATAAATATGTATAAATTGTTTGTATTCGTGTTACAAAATGTTTATAGTGTAAAAATTATTAACGGCTTAGCAATGGTTGTGCTGAGCGCTTCTATCACTTAATGCGCTAATCAATTTAGTAATACCATTTATCCCCTTAATTATAATCCACTAATTAATACAATTAACAGCATAAATTACCATTGTCATCATTTTGAACATTTGATAACAAACTTGTGCAGGTATATTGCAATGATGTTTTGACAAAATGTCATTTACAATTTGTAACTTACAACGTACAAGAAGTTTATTTAAACACTTTTAATGTTATAGTTATTTTTACTTAAATTCATGTGAAAAAATTATATATTTAGCTTTCTCAATCGTTTATATTTAATATTGAATTCGCTAAGTAAATTATATTGGTTTTATTATATAATAATGTTATTTTATTAATAAAGAATGTAATAATACTTTTGTGTAAAACAATGAATTCTAATTTTAATAAGTAGTATTAAGTTAGACTACAGTACATAAAATACAGTACTAGAATAATTATACAATTTATATACAGATAGTCATATATATAGTATAAAAAAACTAAAATAAAAAAAAACATTTTACTAACCCTACAATGTTTGTAATGTTTTAATTCTCCACTAGTACTAAATTTAATATTACAATGTTTTTAAAGCACAAAATCTCATACGGTAAAAAAAACTTGATAGGACTACACTCTACTCTAAATTCACAATAAACATAATTAGATATGATAAATACGTATTCTGTATATTCGTATCTTAATTTATTAAAACTGAAGAATAAAGTAAAAAATGCACTAATAATAAATACTTTAAAACATTCAAACCTTAAGTGCTTCTATTATTTTAAAATATAAAATAAATCAGTAACATAGAATTATGTTTTGTAACTAAAATATATCAATATTGATGTATTATAAATCCATATGAGAAATGGAAAATAACGGAAACATTCTAACACTAGAAATTAAACTAATATTTTAATAACTTGGCAAATATAGAATATGTAAGATTTAACAATTGGCTAACATATCCAAAGTAAAAATGGAGAAAGTAAATATTCTGGTAACAGTTTCTTTTATACCCTCTCTCTGGTTTGTTGCTCAAAAGAGATTAGTAAAGTAACGTAGTCACTAGGGTCGGCGTAGGGGCCTTTCTTTGTCAGAGGTCAATTATGCACGGAACCTTGTGAGCGCCCTAGACCCTGGCACTTTTGTGTAATCTACCTAAGGGCTTACTGAATAATAGACTTCCTCTTGCTTATCCTATACAATTCGATTTAAGTAACTTACCAGCGAAGCAATACAGCAGCTTTGAGTAGCGTGCATATCCATTGTTAAGGTGTAAAAAAGAAAGGAACTGGGATTAAAATTTCAGACATTTAATTTGTTTTGCCAGTATATAAAACGTCACTAGCCCCTTTCAGGTGGGTCGATATTCATGTACTTTTTAAATATGGAATTAATTTCATGACGATATTTTAAGACTAACCACAGTATTATTTTCATTTAACGTCAAAAGTTAAACTTTATTCTTTTGGGAAACAAAGTTACCTATATTAACTTTAAGGCCAAAATTTAAAGCTTAAAGGTTTATAAGGTTACCATATTTTCTTATGGAGCTTAAATTAGATGGCCACCAGGAATACCCTACTGCTATATCTAATATACTATACAGCCGCATGTGAAACTGACTGACTGACTCACTGATATATAGATACAAATTCTAACATAGTTCTAGAAGTGCTGGAAACTTGAAATTTGGCACGCAGGTACCTTTCACAATATGACCCGGAGGAAAAGTCTGAAAACCGGACTTTTTTTACTTTTAAACCCCTCAAAAAAATTCCTAAAAAATCGCGCATTCTTCACCCCTGCAGGCATTTCTTGTAAGCCTGATAGCGGGTGAACCGTTGGAGCTAGCTTCGATCTGACGAAAAATCGTTAGTCAGGAATGAAGTGAACAACAAAAAAGGTCCAGTGACTTTTTGTCCTATCTCGTGTGGTTAAGCTACAAAACGCGGGAATGTTTGACATTCCAGAGATTCTTTTGCTTAAAATAAAGTTTCGAGCCTGATAGTGGCCGAACCGTAGGTCGTAGCTCAAATCTGATTGACCCATCAAATTAGCAAATTGCGCGATCTACAGAAAAGGTCCAGTGACTTTTTGCTCTACATCCAGTGGTTCGGTCGAAAAACGTGATTGTGTGCTATTTTTTTGTAATTTTTACGCGAAACTTTTGTTTTCGGGCTCGATAGCGGCGAAACCATTGGCTGAGGTCGAAATAAGACGAACGTTGGAGTTAGGAAATGAGGTGATCTACAAAAATGTCCCAGTAACTCTTTACTCTATCTCCATTGGTTTGGCCGCAAAACGTGATTAAGTGAAAGTATTTGGAAATTTTCGCCTAAAAATTTACCTTTCGGGCTCGATAGCGGCTAAACTGTTGGTCGTAGCTCAAAACAAATTTTTTAATAGGATTTATGAAATTGCGTGATCTACAAATAATGTTCAGTAACATTTTGCCCTATCCTCAACGGTTTGGCCGCATAACGCGTTTTAAGTGTTGATTTTTTAAGTTTTACGTGATATTTTTAAACTGCCCAGTGCAGTCTTTTGTCCTTAGCTCTGTACTGCCTAAATTATAGGTCGTAGCTTAAATCTGATGGCATAATCGAAAGAGAAAATTAAATTTTCGACAAGAAAGGTCCAGTCACTTTTTCACGTATCTCTAACGGTTAAGCCGCAAAACGCCCTCAAAGTCAAAAGTTTGGGTAAATCCGGAAAATTAAACTATGGTATATATACGTCCTCTGACTTTGGTTAAAACCAAATTCTTCTTGACTCCAAATTTCACGAACACATAACTTAACTCTTCTACCACATCAATTGATTAATATTATACACCACACATATTTTGGCTGAGCGTTTAGCGAAGCATTACGACCCGTAAGATTCTCGAGAACGGATACATAAAATTTGGAAACTTCACGTCTGAATTTAACCAATCACCGAACTACGCTTATCCCCGAATTTAGCCAACACCTAAATGGGGGCCTGGGGGCGTAGCCCCCAGCGAGCCGAAGGCGAGTATATATATACGTATGTGTGTGTGTGTGTGTGTGTGTGTGTGTGTGTGTGTGTGTAGTGAATGTTACTACTGTTGAAAATTAATTTTATCATGATTAGTTTATTTTTAAATTAATGCTTGTTTTATGTTAAATTATTTGTAAAATACGGATGTTGCGTTATTCACTTATTGGAATCATACTACAGAACAAAACTATATATAATGTTTGACGGAGTGCAAATGAGAAATAACGAAGTTGTAAAACATAAAAAATTAAACAAATGCTCACGCGCGCGGGGCAACATTTCCATGTTGTACGTCGAGCGTCACGTGACCTGTGACCGTGATTCAACCTCGATATGACGTCATCGTATGTGGCGCTACCTTTGAAAACGTAAATGAAAAATAATACTCAAATGAGCATAATGAGCATAATCTTGACCCAAATGAACAATGTTTTTCTTTGTTTCGAGCTACAAATTTATCGTTTGTTATCGGGTTGAGACGAGTGCCTCCGGCAGCCCGCGCTGATGTAAACAAAAGAAAAACATCCCTCGAGATAGTACCTATCAGTAAAACATCAAATTCCAGAAGGGAATATCAGAAATATAAATCGATATGTAATGCAAAGGCAATTAGGTACAGTGTAAAAAAGTTAATAAATCATGAAAAACTCTAATAAAATATAATAAATGGACATTAATAGATAATACTTACCATTAGTGTGTTCTATAGAATGTGCAAAACGCCTAAATCCAACGAAACATAGCGTTGTCTTGTTGGCTTCAAATGCAAGAACGTGGTCACCAAACTAAAATATGTTTCTATGTCTAAGCGCGTTCTTTCAAAAAAGGAAGCTGTCCGGGCCTATTTTTAAAAATTACGACATTCAAAACTTGTTTTAATACTTTTACGAATTTTTTTTGTCACAACAAAACATCAAAGTCTCCCAGTTTACAAACAATACGCGACCGCACGACGAACAAATTCACCCATTATTATAAATTGCATGTTCTATTAAAAAAGAAATAATCTGCTGTCAGTCAAAACCTAAACTCTTAACATGCACGAGAAAACACTCCGACACACAAAATTCACTACGACTCGTTGAACTAGTGAATGGTTGATCCATGATTGTCACACACTCACTCGATCCAACCTACAATACATGATATCTTGTGAAACACTGACTTCTGCCCTGGAGCGCTTAGATAACAGATACGCTATCAGTCCCAGCCGCAGATAATATTTATATGATATCCAGACACAGCACACAAACATTAAAAACTTTACTATTTATAAATATACCCAGTAAAACCATGTTATTTATTATTTGCACCCCCTAAAACCATATTTATATTTTTTGTTCAGGAGGATGACCAGAATACGTAGATAATGTCAAATGTGCGATGTGCTAGATCGGCTCTTAACGTTATAATTTCCATATACTGTATTGAATCTCTAATTTTATAGAAACAAAGTGCAACAACATATGTTCAAAATCAATATTTTAACCTCATTAGATTTTTTGATGGTTTAAAAATGTATTTATATGGTGTTGTAGCAAATTTGATAGTGTACAAACTAAAATGTTTTAACTAACTGAGGTATAAATAGAAAGAAGATTGTAAGGGAATACTCCACAGTGAAGCCACTTGTAGACCGCTCGTTACCAGAGAGCTGTTGACTTCATCCCTTTTTGTGTTGTAAATTGTAAACTTTGAGTACGCCAAAGTTTTCTTTGAAATGCATTAAAAGCTTAATTACGAGGATAATTTGGATTTATATGGTTATTTTACAGATAATTAATATTTAAACTTTAATTTTAGTTACAAACTAATTCTCTAAAGAGGATTTGAATTCATAAAAATAGTTGTGTAGAGTAAAATGTAACAAAAAGTTCACATTTCAATTTAAATTTTTAGCACTTTTACAGTCATGGTTAGCATTGTGAGATACGTTTTGAGGCCGCAGAGCGTAGGTCTTTGTCCAACGATATCTTGAAAACTATTTGTTGTATTGTTGGATTTTAAAATGGATGTTTGTTTTTATTGATTTATATAAACAACTAACAACGAAATATTCCAACTTTTTACAATATTAAAGGAGTTTTAATGCATAAGTAGTAAAACTAATCAAAATTTAGAATTACGTTTAAAGTGACAGCTATTATTTGTTTAATTTAATGTACTTAAATAAAAAAAAAAATCATTTTAGTTAAAGCTATAAGCTACGTCTCGCACTTTTCATAGTATTTCCAGAATTTTAATGGTGCTATAAAATGGGTAAATATATGAAGGAAGATATCCAACAATTAATTGAAAATGTTAAGTAGTGTTTTAGATGCGAAAGTGAGTTTGTTTCTTTATAACGCTTTCACGCATAAACAGTTAAAAACCCTTTGCACTGAAATTTTATATGCACATTCTTAGGGTCCCTGATTAACATCTAAGTCTATTCCTTTAACAGGAATCGCTATAATTTCGAGTTTTTTTTATTATTGCATATAAACCTTCATATTAGTATAAGAGTTTCCTTAAACTTCTTACTCTGTCATAGAATCGGAATTCTAGATTTAAAAGCAATCGTTTGTAATACGTTATAGATGATACGTAGAGGAAAACAAGTAATACCGGTTTTATATTCATCTAAAACCGTCCAAGTTAGACTCAGCAAAGCGTACAAAGCCCACTTTCCATCTCCGAAGGCAAAACTTGTAATAAGAAAAACTGGATGTAACCTCTAAATAAATCGAAGTCTTCTCTCTAAGAATGGTTTAATATATTTTACTTAATTCTGGTAAAATTGAAATAGTCTGGTAATTGTCGGCGGAGAATGTGAAATTTTTCTTGAAAATTTACTTTCTTTAGAGATTTTTTAGTTAGAAAAAACTACGTCAAAAGATAGATTTTCTTATTGGCCTAATGATCTCACCGTAAGTTTAAAGTGTTGTTAGGAGAGGCAATACATCGTTTATATATTTATAATCAACAATTTCTCACAATTTTCTTTCATCTATATAATGACATGATATTTAAAAATGTATTTTAAATATTACATTTTTACAAACTACGCAAAACTTTTGTCATGCATTTCAAGGATTTTTTTACAAATTATTTCAAGCGTAACTTATGTTTACATAGAGAACAAAGAGCAAGTACAAATAGTTATATCGTAAGTTTTACGTTGTTAGAACACTAACACGAAGTGTAATGTAATTTCACTGACTGTACAAAGCATTCCAGAACCACAAAGTTCTTGTGAATATTCTACTTTTATACAAAGGAAGTGGCTGGCTAAGTATCCAACACCACTTCATTACAGGATCCTTCTCGGAAGGAAACTAAATACTACAAAGGATCCTTTAGAAAAATACCCTGATCTTAATTCCTGGTTTCTTAAATTATAGCTCTAACTGTGAATAAAATAATCAACCTGAAATTAATTCCCAAATACAAGTTTAGTTTAATGCTAATAATAATTAATGATATTATGATAACTTTCAGATTCCCACAACAAATTTTATAAATTCTTGATAATAATATTGATACAATAGACTATATTTAATGGAGCTGAGATAAAAAATGGATACATTTACTTGAGTCCAGCAAGTGGTTCAATTTTGTCATATTTGAACAAAGATTTTTACAAATTTTACTTTTCTGCACGTGCTTCAAATTTTACACTAAGTAATTGCTACGTGTAATCTAAAAAGTTGGGTGATTATTGATATTATGATTATATATTGCTTGAAATACACATGACGGTAAACAAAACAAAATCTGGAGTTATTTTCAGTGACTTATGACATATATCTATCCTTAAATATAGTATACATATTCATTGGTACAACACTTGTAATATAAATTGAAATACGAATTTAAAATGTTATTTGTAATAGTCATAGAGTTGTATTAATTGGTTTTATTGAAAGAATCATAATAATAATAATCATTATTATTATTAAAAAATTATAATATTCATGATAATAAATTGAACATTTAGTTATATATAACTGCAATCAACGTAGTATTTGTCGTAGGTATAAGCATAAATATAACATGAGACATGTTTTTAATAAGAATGTGTCATATCATAACTAAATTATTTGTTTGCTATTACATATTTTTTTTTTAAATAGGGTTTTTACATTACCATCCAAAACGAAATGCCTTGGATCTCGATCGCAACTCCTAACTATATTTATTTTATATATTGGATGAACAAATTCTTTTAAATTATACATTTATTTTAACTATTGTGTGAGTATCCTATATACGATTATTCTGAAACAATATTTAACTATGCTAAGAATCTTGTATTTGCTCCGTTCTAGAATAAGTATAAACTGTAGTATGTATTGAAGAAAAACGGAAAAAGGTTACCTCTTCACTATTATTGTTTTATACCATTTACTTCTCCTGGCGCTTGGTGGATTATATGATAGATCTGAGTATTGGATTAATACTATGAAGTCAGCCAACCGATGTTATGGAATCCTCTTTGTAAAAATATGTTACAGCAATAATTTAGTTTATAGAATTTTATTACTTAAAGAGATTATAATATGATCCGAAAAGCGTGTTATGAATTTTGCGTTTTGTAACTTACAAAGAGCGATTAAAATAATTATTAAATCAGTAGAACTATGAAACAGAATATTTAAAGGAACAGAAGCAGCGTAACGAAAGCACAGACTGGTAGTTAAACGGATAGACTAACCTTTTACCTTTTGAGTTCTTTAATTTGAGTCTCTAGGACTTTTCTATAAGGGGTTATTGTACATACGGACAGAGTTTTTTCTTTCACCTATATAAAGCTAAATACCAGTTTATGATATTTTTTGGACCTTTAGATCACGAGTTATGACAAAAAATTAAATATACGACGAACTTTCTCCCAAAGTATTAGGTTTCTTCTTAATGTAGTTGTGGTCTTAAACATTCCAAATGCTGTTACTTCTGATTTTTATGCTCTTTAATTGTTTCGGTTAGTGTGGAAATTCCTACAATATTATTAAATAAATTTATAGCGATGTATGTGTATATAAAAATAGGACTTCAATTTACGAGTCAAATAGACAATCCGAATCTTTTTCCTTGGTACTTTGTAGGCATATTTTAATGTGTAATTTCCTAAATTTTTAATGTAACAAAAATTTGAATGAAGGAGGAGGAACTCTTCTTATTGGAATATCAATTTTCTATTATTTTACAAAAGAAAACTCACAATTCTTCAATAATTTGTTTGGTAAAATACACAAATTATTGGAGAATTGTGGGTTTTCTTTTCTAAAATAATAGAAAATACTTTGAATGTTTCAGATTTGATGGAAATTCTAGTAATGCCACCTGTTAACCTAATAATATCCTCACGAAAGCGTTATTGGAGAAATAACTCAACAACCTTGGTGAGGTATTGTCATGGTTCACCATTCTTTATAAAGCTATCACTGTGTTCACCCTTACTCCAATAACATCATAAATCATAAAACTATTATGCCAAGGAACTTGGGATAAATTAATAATTACAGTAGGCGCAACTGCTTCAAAGTAACTTTTAGTTTCACATATAAGTCAAATTATATAAAACCTCGTTTTTTCAGTATCTAAACTGCGATATTGCTTTATTTACCTACGATGAATTCATAGTATATAAGTCATATATAAACAATAAATTAATTTATATTAAATGTGTAAAGGGATATTGATTACATGTTAGATAATAGATACAGTAATATGAACACGTCTGTGAATTGCATTACACAAAAATATACGGCTCGTATGTAAATATCCACAAGTAATTATGCACCATAGCATATTAATTGCTATAGAACACATTAATTACCGCGTTTCGCCGGGAGTTGTGAAACAGTCCACCATTGCAGAACGATGAAATGAAATGTGTGAGTTCTTTTATCTTTTCCTGGATGTCATTTGCAATATAACACTTGTAAACTAACGAATGTTTTAATATAAAGCCCATCAGTGATGTTATTTTATGTTAATATTTCCGTAATACTTTGAAATAAGAAAGCTAACAATATGTTTAAAATCTAAAGTAATCAACATGCAAACATAAAACAATTTATATAGAAATAGCGAAATATTTTAAGAGTTAATACTGTAGTTTGTTTTAGTCTTTGAAATACACTTTGTGAAAAGTCTGAACTGAAACAAATGAAGGCACTATTCTGGATAATGTGAATCCATGGTAAAATCGAATTCAATTCCATAATTTATTCCACTAGTGCAATCAACGTTTGCACTCAACTTCAAACAATGTGATTAAAGCCATTGGCAACATATCACGTAGCTTATGCAATCTCTTCATTTTCAGCTTTGGAAGGTTCAATCAGGCTGGAAGTGGATCAGACATATGTGGAACTAACACAAATCAGCTAGCGGTTCCGATTGGCAATTACCACATAGTGTTTAATTTAGGTTACTTCAACATTAAACTATTGCACAACGTGCATCTGTGTGTGTGTGTGTGTGTGTGTGTGTGTGTGTGTGTGTGTGTGTGTGTGTGGTGTGTGTGTGTGTGTGTTCACAGTTCAAATATGTTTATTTATTAACAGTTTTTTTTTTATTTGATACATGATCCCATGTGCCTGACACAGCACGTGCGGGATTCTGAAAAAACAAGCATCTTTACAACAATTTTTTTATACGGCTACTATACAGTGGAATACTCCAATATAGGAAAAGTCTACTCTAGAATGAAATTACTTTTTATAACTAATAATGATAACAATAACAATAACAATCCATAATAACAATTTAAAACTATCAAATACAAAATTTTAAAACAAAACTACACCCCAACAAAATACAATAAATACTATTACAATTACACCAACAAAACACACATTTTCTGACTAAAAGGTATTCCAAGGTGTGTGTGTGTGTGTGTGTGTGTGTGTGTGTGTGTGTGTGTGTGTGTGTGTGTGTGTGTGTGTGTGTGTGTGTGTGTGTTATTCCGGAAATCTTTATTTCACTCAAGGTTTTTATCGGCCGCTGCTTTATGAGACATAAAAAATGCATCAATAAACATAATTGCAAATTAGTGTGAAACTCTAAAAAAACTGTTTTATTTTATTGTTTTTTTCTCTACTATGGATAGTAACAAAACATGTAACGTTATACATTAAAATAAATAGCCAGAGCTATTTTAAACGATATTTCTATTTTGCTTTATAAATGCATTATAACTGAGATACAATTATTTATTTTCATAAATTGAAAGGTCCCCATTTTGTAATACTAACAGTGATTTACAATTAAGTTATTGAACAATGGGGAAGGATAAATTTTTCTTGAAATTGCCTGATAACTAATAAAAATTTTATATTTATGTTTAGTAATATCCTATATAAAATGTTTAAGTTTTACAAAAATGTGTATATCCATAATCGTATATCTTTTTATCCTTTCAAACTTTTCAAAGTAACTTGGGTTAGCAATTATAAATAGTTTATTAATAGGTTTTATTGGAATCGGCTAAAATATACGCTAATTATAGTATTCACCAATATTTACGCATTACTCCTGTATACTTTGTAGCTATCTCTAACTTTACTGGACAAAAAGTAAAACATAATATTATGCATGACTTAGGTAGAAAATTTTGAATTATGTTTTCCCCTTTACGATGAAAATATAGCTGAGATATAAGTGTTCCTTTTCTAAAATTAAACGGCCACCATCTTGAAACCATAGGAGATTCCAAAAGAAATAAAGAAATTCATATTTTTAACTTTTACTTATATTTCTAGAAAACGTGTCTCTTTTTTCGGTGTATGTTAGGAAATTGGTGACTTTTGTACTAGTCAAAAGGACTGTTGTCTTGTAACTTAAATTGTTTTAAAACTAAACAAACTTCAAATGCTGTGGCACAGTTCAACAGAACTGATGCACACACTACTGCAAATTTTTACACACGAATGGATTCAAATGGATTACTAATACTGACTCTGTACCAAGTTTTATATGAATTGTGTGTATTAAGAATTACAACAGTTATCGTTTTCACAATTATACCCGCAGTTCGCATAGTATTATAAACAGCCACTGTCTTAAGAGACATAAAACGCAAGTAAGAAAAGCGTATATTACAAATTTACTGAATATTATAAGAAAACTGAATTTTGTTCTGTGCAATAAATGATACCCACAACATTGTTCACGCTATGTTACACATTAACTGAAATAACCAGATTTCTTTTTAATTTTCTCTATGATGCATAATAACAGTGATATCACTATTTATTTCCTAAATTTCAAGGCCTTGAAATCTATACCGCAAAAAGGTATAAAAATTAAAATAATGACAACTGTTTAAATTTACTTAATATATTTTTATAAAGAGTAATACAACGCGTATACGGGAAACAGCTGGGTTAAAGTTGATTCGTAATTACAGTTATATACTTGTGCTATATACACACAAATTCGAATCATCTTAAAAGCTTTTTATTGATTAGGATTGGCTAACGACTCATACAAGCTAGGTGCGAATAATGCCTCTTTACCAAGTTTAGTCTGGATTTAGTAAAACGTCTGGCAGCGATCGTATAATCATGCTCACGTAATTATTGAATTATAATTATTTGTATCATTGTGGTTTTTATTCTGGGGTTAACAACATATGATAAAATTTTAGAATTGTCACAAAATTTTGTAATGACAGTCATTGCAATAGGCAGATTTCTAAAAACGTAGTACAATCATTATGGTATTTTAATGTGTGACTTAGTACCACATACAGCCTACTACGTGACATATGGTGAGGTTCTATGGTGCACAGTAATGGGTGTTATAGCATGCGTTGTCATTTCACTTAGTATTTAATTTATTTGGAATTTTAAAGGCATTAACAGTAATAATGTTATAAATGTAATTATTTACTTATTTTACGTACTTTTCAAAAATAATTTAGTGTGCCTACCATCAAATATTATACGTTGTTCTTTAAGAAACGTTAATTAGACTGCCATTATGACGTGGCAACATTTTACAAAACGTTAACTACATATTTCAACCTATGTCAAAACAATGTAACGTTTACCTGTGTAAATGTTGTTTTCTCATGTTTAACACGATTCTAACCCTGGCACTGTATACAAAAATCTATACTTGTGCCCTCGGTACCTTGTTTACGGTTAGTATTGAACTAATTATGGTTAAAACTTATAGAAACGAGAAGTCACTTATCAAATAGAAAGTTTCCTGTCAGTTTTTAGTTAAAAAAAATACCACAAGTAGCATTATTAAAAATCGCCCAAAGCACAGCCACGTTTAAGTGCCAATCGCCAAGCCGTCTAAAACGTTGAAATTTTAATCTGAGTATGTTATAGATAGCGATTCTTCAAACTCTGTCTGTGATCGTATCAATTTTTATTGTTACCATATACGTTGTACTGAATCAACTCTTCCACTGATTTCATTTTATATGATTAACAGGTTTAACAGGGTTCATCAGCCTCTCCTTTAATCAATTTTAAATTAAATTTTTAATAGTACAGCTCAGGCTTTTTTTGTAATAAGGCATTATTGTTTACAGTTAAATGTTATTTATATTCAAGTGCGGAATTTAAATTTTTATAAAGAATAAATAAATTTTTTTGAGAGTACATTACGTATAAAAACATATTTTAAATAGTTTATAAATCACGCATAAGTGATTTTAAATGAAAATAAATTTTCAACTGTTTTGTGTGGTTATAGGAAATCAAATTTTTCCTAATAACAAGCTTATCTTTAAATTTGAGATAAAAGGCCACTGATTTACAATTTATTCTGATGGTATTACTGAAACCACTCAAGTAGAAACGGTTAATCAGGGCTCCAGAAGCGTTTAGCGTTATCATTACTGGAATTAGAGGGAGACTCCCTGTGATTGATTGTTTAAGGGGAGGGCAAGGGATGTTAGTGACAAGCCTCTCTCTCCCCATCCATTCGCCGCAAGGTACCCTCACAGATAGAGGACAAACGGTTGCCCCTACTTCTGTGGACACTTATATTTCTCTGACAGCATCATCAAGAACTAATTCAACTCCCAGCCCACTAGCGCTTGACGTGATGAAATGAAATTCAAGTTCAAGTCCAAAAAGTCTTTATTCAATAATTGCGTTATATGCATTTATACATTTCATGTCCAGTTTAATAAGCAATGGTTTAATCGTAAAAACTATTTCTAAATCTGATTTATTATTTCTTTATAACAAATATGAAATGTTTGTTCATATTTTTATAGATTATAAATAATTTGTGTTATAAGACAAAAGTATTTTACATCCTGTTTGTTAAAACTTTATTGTCAATAAGAATTTCAATAATAATTTTTTTTTTTTGACGTGACAACGTCTTAAATTAGGTTGCGGCTCGGAGTCACTCATGAAAAAAGTGTTAACGCCCGGTAAACGTTACGATGCCCGTCCAGTGGGTCCGCCGCACGGGATCCGCACGGATAAAGCAGATAACTGTGGGACCGCCGCACGGGATAAAGCAGATAACTATGTTTATTCGTGAAAATGTGGAGTGCTTAGATTCGTCATTTACAACAACTACAACAATAAAGGTAAATAATTGTACACTGATATTTCATTATCGTAAACTATGATTGATTGATTAATTGTTAGATTGACACAAAAGTTGAGAAAACTGAGTTTATAGGTTATGTCATAACTATTGACAAATGTTGATAGTGTTAAGTAAATTATTAGTTTAAATCACTCTGCAATCAATCGTAATTCAGTCGATTGAGAAGAAACAGCGCGTATTGCTAGTCAAACATTTAAAATAACAAATTATAACCTCTAACCTGTCATAATAGTGCGACCAAACAAAAGAACTAAACCGACCAATCACCACGCGCGGAGTTAGAATTTAACTGTGTTTAGCAAGAATTTCAAATTCCAATTTTAGTAAATGTTTTATTCAACTTTACCATTTACAATAACAAATTTTAATTAATTTCAAATTATGTACAATGTTTTAGTAAACAAAATATATTTCTATAGTTAAAATTTGTGCAATTCTTATTTTCATTCAATTCCTTGTTCCTATTGTGCAATTTTAATAATATTCATATCAATAAATATTCTACCGAGAAAAAAGACGTTGTCACGTAAAATCTTTGCCCGTAAAACCGACTTTACAGGCAACCATAATTTTTGAAGTGAAAACTTCTTTAGGCGCGTTGAGCGTTTTGGTAGAGGGTAAAATCCTCGGTTCGCGTCACCGACATGCTAATGATACTAACCTGCATGAAAAAGTCAGTCTCGCTGTGTTTTTTAACCATAGACTTGGCCGTGGACTACTAACCTGCATGAAAAAGTCAGTCTCGCTGTGTTAAAACTGTCCCGGCGGAGTATGAAAACAGAACTGCGAAAATCAGTGACCTTTACGGCTTCCTCTCGCGATTTTAAAAGTGAAGCCAATGTCGTACAATTCTGTAAGATGCGTCAAATTAAAGCTCTTAATATTGGCAATCTATTGGTTTCATTTTTAAATATTAAAAAAAATTTCTAAATAATTTTGATTATTGTTTAAATTTTACATAGCGTTTACAATGACAAGAAAAAAGTAGTAAGCGAGGATTTTTTTTTATTTTTTGGTCAGACAAAATGTGTCAGCGAGAAAGTTGTGTGAAAATAGATGAATATTTTTTTTTGTAATTTATCATTTTTTTATTGGAAGTTTTAGTTTAGCCTGTAGTAGCGTATGAAGTGATGAGTGAACGTTTCTGCTGGAACTGTAGTTGGCGCATTGGCTCACTGATACCATATTAACTCAATAAATTAGTTTATTGTGCAATAAAAATTACGAAAGAACCAAGTTAATTTAACTTAATTTATTAGTTTTAAAAATATTGTGGGTTTAATTGTTATTGCAATTATATACTTTATCCGTAGCAATAACTGTATTATTTACAACGGTGTTCAACTCACTGTTGTTCACTCGGTGTTTACTCACTTGTATTCTATGTTTAACTAACTATTAATATTGAGCAGTTACAACAAGTATAATGATTGCATTGAACTTTTTTTTCATTAAAATAATATTCTTTAATACTTACAGTACTTTTTTACAATGGAGCGGCGAGTTCCTCCACATCACTGGCGTCACTATCCTCTTCACTATCGCTGGTCTCAGAATCACCGATGTTTATTATAAAACTTTCACTAATACATCGACTATTTCTGACTGTATTATGTGCGCGTTGGACGCTTTTTGGATAAGTATAATTTTGTGAGTCACGTCAACAATACGTTATAGTAGCAGTACATCTGTAATTGTAAATGTGACGCGTTGTAGATTTAAGTATTAGAGTGTAGAATACATAAGTAAAGTTAAATTGACCACGTGGGAAGTTCAAAAGTGAGTATGAAACATATTAATATTTTTTATACAGATAAATGAATAATGAAAACAACGAATATATTTTTAAACATTTTTAATATTTGTACGAATATTTGTATTTAAAATTTAGCATTATTAATTTTAATTTATGTTTTTAATATTTAACCTCTTCATCATGAAATGAGTATTATTACGGTATAAGATTTATCTTACTAGCGTGGTAAAATAGATTTCTAGTTATTTGATAATATTTTTTCGTGGATTTTAAAATTGGAAAATTAAAAACGCGTCACATTTACAATTACAGATGTACTGCTACTATAACGTATTGTTTAATTACTAATTACGGAACTTAATAGTTCCGTTTTTCACTTCTATCGGCAGTCCCACGACTGCTACTGTTTTTTTTTTTTTGTAAAATCTGATTTCACTAATCCAATTTGGACAGTTAATGAGATTGTGTGAAACATTTATACAAAATAGAACATGTTTGTAAAACATCCTAATAGTTACTTTAACGCGGGCAGTAGCAAAAATAACAGCATAGTCTTCCAGTTTGTATCACGACCAAATATGACTTACACAGTTAAATTCTTGAAATATTTCGACCTTGCTGAGGATAATTCATCAGTGAACAGATTTCACTGCAAGGTATCTCCAGTTTCAGTTTAGGCCACTGAAGATGGCTGTCCATAGTGAAACTGAAATATTTTAAGAAGTTAAGTGAGTCATAAATGTCTCGACCCAGTTTCATACAAAAAATCTTGCCTCTAGCACACCCAATCGACGTTAACGTGACGTAATGTTCCATACAATTATGCGTTCTACCTTTTAGATATTCCGTATGAAACTACTAGTCATTGTTTACGTTGGTGTAACTTTGTTGATACATTGAATAGTAACCAATATCTATCAGCTAAAGTCATGCAACCTCACTGAGTATCTCCATCTTATATCTAATCTCATGTATTTAGTTCATTGAACTTTAGGCTTGTGACTGTAGTTATTTGCAAGTGCTTCCAGAGATGAGCTTGGTTTATACTGTCATTGCTCATCTCTTTAATTCTCAGGATGTCATATTCCACCTTCTCATGTAAAGTTGAAGAACACACATGAGGTATGTTTTTAAAATAACCTTACAATGTTTGAGTACTATGGGCAGATTCTTTGCTTCAAGCTCACCTTACGATAGTGCGTTGAACCTTGCATTGATTTTCTGCAGTCAATTACTGCAGACAATATAAGGCAACATAGCGGAGAACGCTGAGGGTTGTTGCTGCAATGATGACGTCCAGCGATCTTTTATCGATTTACTATTGGAGATATAGAAAATAACAATACTGGGGTGATTGTAATATGTAGTTGGATCTATAGCATACTTATAAAACTAAAGTGTATTCATCAAAATAATTCCGTTACTCGCATCTTTACGTGTTCCTGTATCCAAACTGGATAATAACTTTTACAATTAAAATAAACAGGGTGAGCGTCATTGTTTAATTTATCCAGGTTACGTAATGGAAGAGATTGCTCCTGAAAGAAACCCAAAATGAGTGTTCAATATAAAATACAGAATACAATGATATAGAAATGTTTCTAAGCTGTTCGATTTATATACCAATATGAGTACGCCACACTATTTATTGCATATCGATTTGATGCAATTTTTCTAGTATATATTTTATTCTATCAGGCTACACGAATTAATATATAGTATGTTAACATGTCATATGACTGTAAGAAGATCTTTTAGTAATTAAGTTATTCAGAAATTACTTCGATTCCATTCTGTTTACCCATAAGACAATGAATGCAAACATTTTCAACTAAACTCCATGGAGTAATATGCACTATCATTGATGTTGTTTATTAAAAATAAGTTTCATTAAAATATTCTCAAAAAAGCCTATAAGTTGCTCTCGAGATATTGAGTTGACAGCAGACAGAAATAAAATCTCTCCAATCTCTAGAGTACTAGGCTTTGCTAACACTCAGCCAATGAGTAGTGCCTTACTATGAGGAGATCTATATAGAGATTGCAGCGTAGGAGCTGTAACCAGCAGAATATACCCTCGGTTTGTGGAAAGGATTATTGCTGCTAGTAATTCGGGCTATAGATTGTGGAAAAACAATTTCTCGCATACAAAGTTTAAACAATGAGTTTTTGATAAATAATTTTAGAGAGTGAAACGTGACATACTCATTTCATTGAGTGTTACCTATTGTCCAGATTAATAAATACTATAACTATTTATTTATATTTGGTTACTATTAGATAATTTATAACTTGTGTGATCATACTTTGAAACATGATTTTTATATCTCTCTTTATCAATATTGTTACAATACAATATTTTGCAGTTTTATATTACATTTTTCCCAGTTACTTGTATCAAAACAAAATATGATATTACAAAATCTAAAATTTACTGAAGGATATCTTACGAATAAGTTTTTTAGTTAGCGTGGTGCAACCTGTAATCAGTTAAATATTTATGAATACATTATTATTATGAAAATGAATGTTGACATTTTAAACCAAAACGTAATATTTTTCGTATATTACATTAACAAATTACATCTATATTATTTCCGATGGGTTATAATACTTAATACTAACATTTAACTAAGATTATTTCATGTAAAAACGTTAATTCGTGTCCAAGGCTATACTCTGTTACATAAACACTAGACACAATGCCTCGTGGGGGTAGAAAACAATTAAATTTATTTGTGTCTGTTTGTCTGTCAAATGACCTATGTCATTGTTGTTATGTCTGTTTGTCCTAAGATTCAAATTTTGCACAAAGAGTCACTTCTATATAAGAAACATCGAGTTCAGCGATGGTGGATTTCACTAAGCGTTAAGGAATTTCTTTTTTATAATGTTATTGTTATGAGTATAATAAAGAAATCTTTTATAAGAGTGGGTATAGAGTTGTATAATCACATATTAAAATATGCAACTATAGATTTAGTAACGACTAGATTTTCGATAAATCCCCTTATACGACACATGTACTCCCGTTTGAATAGTATACAGAGAAAACATTGTAATTATTGTAAATAAAAATTAGAATAAATTTCGCGTTTATCATTCTTTTCAATATTATAACTGAAAACCTTATAGTTATTTAAGACATGTTTCCATTACCAAATAATATTGAAATGTGTTTTAACTTCTTTTGGATATTTACTTTAATCAAACAAATTTCGTGAGATAACTTATAAAAACGTTATTTTATACAATAATTATCAGTTTATTTAACTATAAATTATAATTCAATATTACATAAGTAATGATTTCTAGTTATAGATAAAAAACCATTTAAATGACGGTGATGTATTTACTATGAGCAACAATTTATGTAAAAAGTTTGGTAGTTATATATTACAACCATAAATATAAATACAAGTTAACACCAAATTGATTTAAGTTTCTTCAAATACACTTCTCTAGCTTATTAGCTTATAAACTTTCATAAAACACAACAAAGGAAACTGTTCTGAGCCACTGCGTACAGTTGGCTATGAGGTCGATTAACTTGGCGAACTATATAAGCCTCATTATAAAATGGTTTCGTTCTTCAAAGTTTGAAGTCGGTACTTTAAAAGCAAATCTTTTACGACTTTTTAGCAGTTTAGCGGTACTTTCCTGAATTTTTTGTTAACTAGCTACTCTAAGTCTTTATGAAAATTGCAAAACCGTTTAAATCCTGGTTCATGCGAGCGGTATAGTACATAAAATGATGCATATCAAAAGCTATTTTTGTTCACTGATGATTTTGGATGAGAGATGTACCACCATGATTTCACTTGTTTATTTAGGAGTGGCTGTGTATCTGTATTATATGAACGTCTAATTTTAACATCTATTACACTTTTTAGTACATCATATATGTACACATTTCTCATAGTAAAGTAGAACATGACAAATAAGTTTTTATATATATATATATATATGGTAAAAGTACGCCACGTAACGTGTCGCGTGACGTGCTTGCACACGTCTATTGGTAATTTCATTATGTTACATGATTTGCAATTGCTAAAATTGAAATGGCATATTATGTTAATCATTACTTTACACTTTAATTCATCGTGCCTTGTTTTTGTTACTATCTGGTTACCCATAAGATGCCAAACTCTGTAAAATGCATACGCCATATTCGAACTCAGTGTTGCCTAACCTAAATAGAAAAAAAATTCTTGCAAAATTCTATAGGACACTGCGTTTTTGAGATATTGTGCAAAAAGACAGACATAGAGAGAGATAGGCAAAAGTGAAGTTTCTGCAGCCCCTCGAGTGATAGACTTAGCTGACGTTTAGCGCTTTAAAAGTTCATAAGAATCTATTATCTTACAAGCAAAACTATTTAACTGGATACAAATGTATACCCAAGAATGTATATTTAATGTACTAAATTGTTTCTTAATTACTGCGTCGTGTGCCAGAGAGGGTTAAGCTGAGAAGTGAAGTTGAAGTATCGTTGGACACAAAGGAAGAGCCACTTGATATAATGATTTTGTCTGAAAAGGGCTTAACCTCTTAAGCTTGTTACCTGCCACGTGCTGTCGGTTCAATTCAGCACCTATGATAAAAGTCTGTTCAATTTAGCACCTATGTTGAAAGTCCGTTCAATTCAGCACCTATGTTAAAAGTCGGTTCAATTCAGCACCTATGTTAAAAGTCGGTTCAATTCAGCACATATGTTAAAAGTCGGTTCAGTTCAGCACCTATGTTAAAAGTCGGTTCAGTTCACCAACTATGTTAAAAGTCGGTTCAATTCAGCACCTAAATTAAAAGTCGGTTCAATTCAGCACCTATGTTAAAATTGAATGCGATGTAGAACATACTAAACAAAATGTTTCCAAAGTGTACATACAATAATAAAAATATTGAAAAAAAATGTTTAATGAGCATTTTATAAAGTTATAAATTAAAAGACACAGATTTTAATGAATATTAAAGGCTGACAGTTCAATTTTAGTAAATATAATCATATTAAATTTCGTATATTTTACTTCTTTAGTGACATGAAGAAGTCTTAAATGCAAGGAAACTTGTATATGCGAGATTGATGTAATTTTTCAGAAGTTTCATCAATAATCAGTCCTCTACTCTATTAAAAACCAAATATGAAAGTAGCAGTTGTTTTACAGTTAACAGTACGAATTATACTTGTCTTAATTAATAAAGGGCAACAATGTCATTGTAATTATCTGTTTCTATATTCTACACTCAATAAAGCTAAGGTGCGAGGTGTTGATTCAATGTGAATATTGATTTTAGCTTGAGTTCATCTTCCTCTTAGTGCAGCGTCTGGTATCTGACGTTTTCACAAAGTTGCTTCCTGAAATCCGAAGACATTTTTTGTTTGATGATGCCTTAAACGGTGAAAGCGCTTTTTAAATAAATTGAAATTGTGGAAGAAATAAAAATATATTTAAAATTCCGGAGACATTTTCGTGAAGAAATCCAAAAAGTCAGTGACGATGAAGCTCAAAATAACTCTTTGCATCGTTTCAACATCAGTCACCTATCCTGCAATATATAGTGTAATCATAGTGTAAAAGTAATCTTATTATCTCATCAAGTGCATAATTGAATACACTACGATGTTAAGACACGATTTATATACAAGTTGTAGCAACGAGTTTTCTAACATTACTTAGTTATGGTGGTAAGCTGTGGGTTGATTAAACTTGAATGTTGAGGTTAGCTCCAGTTTAACTTCCTCTTAGTGCAGCGTTCAGAATCTGTTATTGGAGATTTGATTAAAATTAAATAAAAATATGGAAACATGTGATGTAATAGGAAGAATAGTCTGTTTTTTATGTAAATAAATATGTGTATGTGGGATTGTTTAGTAAAACTAGCAATATGGGGTCAATGAACATGTACATAAAGATATTTGTGTACATAGACT
Organism: Homalodisca vitripennis; assembly: GCF_021130785.1. Taxonomy (NCBI): domain Eukaryota; kingdom Metazoa; phylum Arthropoda; class Insecta; order Hemiptera; family Cicadellidae; genus Homalodisca; species Homalodisca vitripennis. Next base: position 197,555,135 of record NC_060207.1, read on the forward strand.
TTTTAATTCTACTAGAGTTTGAAAATATCGATCATACTTTGATAGAGATACATAGTTTTTTAATAAGGGCTGTTAGTGTCATTATTATACTGAAATTGGGAATCGGGCTATATCGGGAAAGTACAGGGTCAATAAATAGAACTTTATGATAAAATGCAATGCCTGTACAGGCAGAAAAGTATGTAAAAATAGCCAAAGTTATAACTGACAGTGGTAGAAAATTGAAATTTTAGTTCTTTCTCGTACCCTTTTAGTAAGAAAAAGTCGAAGGTCAGTAGTATAAACTTGGGCTTTTCTTTTATATGCTCAATTTAGGTTGCATTGTAAACCATTGGTTTTGAATCCAATTTTCTCAATATTCATTTTATTTCTCAATGTTCTTTTAGGAGATTAGAATAAATATCGTCATGAATTTTCCCATAGTTATAATCTGTCATGAGGAATTCTTTATAAGATGCGTGCTTGCGAATAGTCCTATGACTACAGTTATCTCCTCTCAGAATGTGGGGTTTTTCGAATTTATAGGCCTTTGCTTCATAGTAGTAATGTGTTCACGCCATTACTTGGCATACATGTTAAATCATACGCCTTATGATAAAAGTTAGAAGATTATTTTCAACCGGTATTTAAAAAGAGATATTTCTTTGGGTAAACCTTGGTATCAAATTATATATATTGGCCTAAGTCCTTTATTTTAAAAGACATGAATTAAAAAAAGTCTTATTTAAAACCTTTTAAAAATTAACACACATGGATTTTCACTGTAAATATATAACTATAAAGATTCAATATGTATACATTTCATAATTTAATTAGTGTTTTTCTGATGCTCATGAACTAATAGGAAGCATAATGTTACAATAAATATTATCATACAGTAATATAATGCGTAAAGTTAGAACCTAACCTCTAAAATTTATTGTGACGACCCAAAGTAAAATAATCAAATATAACAAAAATGTACTGTTTGTATATAGCACCTATATTTCTTACGTAAGCAATTTCAAATATAACGAATGAAAAACTAATCAATCCATTGCGAAACCAAAGCTAATACTATATTTTTCCTTATGAACATACCAACAGGCATTAAAAAAAAACATTATAATCACAGGGTTCAGATTTTAAAGTGTAATATTATTACGTTAAAAAACTATATACTCGGATTTTGCTACTATTGATTCCAATTTTGGACCTGTTGTAGGTCCCAGTGAGGAACTATCACATTAGAAAAGTTCTTTATGTCAAGAAAAGGTTAGGATCATTCTAAAGACCATCACTGATTTCAAGTTTTCTTGCAAACGTCTTGTTCTCTATTTAAAGGTATTGTTGCCTATTGGACATATTTTTTATTGCTAATTGTTAATTCAAAGCTGGATTTTAAAAAGCGAGATTTAAAGCGGCAATTTCGTAACTATCATTCATGAATGTAATAGGTGCTTCAATAAATAGAGAATAATACTATAGTTGGATGTTCACTTCCTGTATTATTTAAAATCAATTATAAGGAAATAGTACAGATATAGTCAAATAAATATCCTTTACTGGTTTTTAGTGTAACCATAATAAATTTGTGTTTTTGTTAAATTCTATTACGTATAAATTCATACTAGAATTAGGATATAACCTATATAACGGAAAAACGTGTTAAAGTCTATGTTGTAGTTGTAATAGTTAGTATTTCCGATGTTATTTCTCAGTGTATTTCAAAAATAAATTATGTAACAAATATTTAATTTACTAATAATAAAATAAATGTACATTTAAAATTGAGTAAAAAAGTAACTTCAGCGTATACAATAAAACAAACTTGAACACTAGATAATGTGTCATGGGGGTTATTTACAAGGAATACCGCGAAAGAAACTCACCAGATTTTAACGCACGGGTTATTTACTGAGAAAGTTTGACTTAAATGAAATGAAAGGCAAAGTATGATGTAAGAAAAGCGCCATACCTCAGCCACTTACGAACCGCTCATTAGCTGCGTTGCCTCAGGATCCTTTATTTTACAAGAACTTAACTTTCTTTTATCTACGCTCAAACAACTTTTATACTGGGGCTCTTTGAGACTGATATCAAGTCATGAATTTTGTTTAAACTACTTACTGTAGCCCAAATTCAACGTTTTAACATAGTGAATTATGAATAAATATTTATCCATATTACTTGAATTATGAATAAAAAATAAAACTCATAAATAGTAATTTAGTGTAAAAGTTTTTGATTGTGAAACTATAGCACAGATTTTTTCCAATAAGTAAAGCAACAAACTGGCAATGACTCCAAAAGTAATTGCTTTACTAAACATAATTTTAAATAAAAAATAAGAATATTTTATTGGTAAAACAAACAAATGTGAGATTGCTAAACAATTAAACAGTAAAAATGTACCACAGCGAGCTAAAACCAGAGGCAGGATAGAATCAGCATTGCAATTACCAGGCACTAACGTTCATCCTCACTTAATTATCACACAATGATATCACTAATTAGCGATAGTGAGCTGTGGGAGTGACACGCACTGAAATAGCACATTTATACTGCCATCACTTTCAATACCTAAAAATCTAATTTTACATGATTTTAAAATTCATCATAATTTGTGTTAACATATTATAACAATGTGATAGGTTTCATGCATTCGATTTACGGTAAACCTCACAATATGAAATAATTATCTAATGTTTGACAGATTGTGTCTGTGGCCAGTTATTTCTATATGATATCTTGCACACCAATTAACGCATCCTCAATGATACTACTAATTCTTTGTTGAACCTAAGCATTGTGTTTTATAAACCAAAGGAAGTTTCAAGAGTAAAGATAATTTCCCTTTAACTACCTTTTATTGGTAAAATAATTTAACGAGTTATACAAAAAAATTTAAAGTTAACGTGCATGATTACATTATATTTTATTTATTTTCAATCCGATTTAACAGAAAAAAATTTAATTGAAACAGAGGTTCAGATTATTTTAAAACTTTTGAGGCATAAGGCATTAATATTTTATAATGTTTACAAAATTTTAAAAAAATTAATAAAGTGCATAGTGTAATTTATAATTCGCGTTTGTGTGCAAGTCGAGAACTGAAGAACACTCAACAACATAATGGACAGGTAGGCGTAAAAGCCTCATTATATTTCAATATTAGACATTCTAAAACAGACTTTTAATTACCTTAAATAATTAACATGAGTCTATTATCAATAAACTCTTACTAAATGTGGATTACAGTATTGGAAATAGCTTAAACATTACTTTTTGCGCTACATTAGGCATTACTAAATTTTATGCGAGAAATAATTAATTAAAATATTCAGCAGAATACGCCTTTAGACGGATGTTTTATATGCAGCATCTGAATAACAATTACTACCATATGAAAACCAACATTTCCTATATATTACAACATTTTAAAATTTCATTTGTAAATAAGTCAACTAATAAGAAACGAATTGCGATCATTGCAATTATTGTCATCAGGGGAAAATGAAGTCCTCTCGTAAATGTGATATCATTGATTCTTGGTTACCCCTTTTAATCCAAAAGGTATTTATTCTACATATAAAATAGGTTTGGTGGTAGGATTCGTACAACGCAAATGTAAGAGTTCTGCTCCATTTTACTATCCACTTAGTGCAGCGTCTGAAATCTAACACAGTCAAAGACTTGAATCCTATAATAATAAGTTAGTATCCATCTGAAGAGTCTAAAAAGCGGAGAAGCTAAAAACGAAATTGTTGCATAATTTAGGCATGAGACAACTATGCTAAAAAAGCGTAACCTAAATGAAGAGCTATTTTCATTGTCTCAAAAGGCCGTCAACTGAGTGCCCTGAGATTCTTTAGACACGATCAAAAATCAATTTTGAATTTGTTAAAGTACTGAGTAATTTGTTTTCAGATTAACTTACGTGTATTAAGATGAATCGAACATTTCATCATTATAAATTCTATAGTTTTTTAACATAAATATAACAACTAAAGTATAAAATGGTAACAATAGTTGTGGCTAGAAAGGTTTTACGTTTATACCATAACTACATTTGCTGCTGGTCCAGAAACAATCTTAAAAATATTGGTTGCGTTCTGAAAATTGTAATATTTATATAAATCTGCATTATTTATATCTGCGAAATAACATACAATTACAATTCAGATCACGAGAAGTAGACATTTTGAAATATTAGGTTATCTCAGTCCAATACAGACTCTAGGAGGTTCTATCGATCTGTTCGCCCCAAATTATCAGTTGCGTTATAATTATCAACATACATATACTTACTACAAAGGAAATGTGGTAACAGATACAAAACGAAGCCAACTATCTTTAATGAAGATTGTAATCTTCGCTTTGCGGCAACATAAATGATTTAGCCGTTATAAAATAATTGAATATTGATATCGCATTAGAGGGAATATAACATAATGTAACGAAAGACGTTAATCGAAGGCGAGAGGTTAGTCGGGGGTTGGATAAGGAACCCGAGGCTCGTAAGCTCCTCATTAGGCCAAGTGGCTTCTTAGCGTGGATACCACAAACAGTCTGTCTTGGCTTCAGGCACTGCCTTCATGGGCTTCTTCCAGCCATTTTTTACAAAAAAAATTGCTATTTTCTTTATATTTAGAATATATTAATATTTAGAATAATATGGTAACTCGCAGTATACTTTCCAAAAATGACTTTACGAGATATGCAAGATCAGACATGCCTTAATATTTATAGAACATCAAATGACATGACTCAATAATTATTTACTGATAACCATGAAATAAGATACATTTTACAACTTGATTTATTCATTATGTAGTCCTTATAATAAACCAATTAAATCCAACCCCTACATTTGTAAATCTTGATGGTAACATTTTCCTCTTCCAGCATTGTACATAGAATAGGAGACGTATTGAGTTTCCTGGAACCATCAAATTTATCTTCCATGAAAATCGCTGTTTGCAACTGAATGGACGTATTGCTTTTTCCAAGCAAAGCCATACGACGTTATGAAATAACCGAGCAGTATAGAGATTACCATGTTTTCATTATTTACTTGTAAAGACTTGTGTATCATATGAGCTATTCCTGTTCGATTTTCAATTACTATTTCACACTAACATATTTTGCAGTTTGCTAATTTTCAATATTGAAATTGCGGTACTGAACTTCATTTTTGTTTGATTATTGAATCTTGAGCACTTGACAGAAGAGAACGGTAAAAAAAGTGACGACACTAACAACATCTAAAATACTCTATAAGAATAGCAATTTCACTATATGCTTTAAAACAATGCAAATTAAAAACTGGCATCAGGAAAAAACTGCATTTGACAAAAACACAACTATTTGAATTGATTTACATTTTACAATGTAAAATTGAAGACTATATAAAATCTATTTACGTTTTAAATTAAAACATTATGTTTATTAAATACTGGCAAGTCAGTTTTTCATTGTTACAGTAAGTGACGAAAACGCAAGAAAATTATTTTGAAAAAGCTACGTAAGTGTTTTAGAGTGAATATTTTATTTTGACGTTATATGTTATGTAATGTATTTTTATTGAGCAAAATTGTAGGTGTTGCATTGGCAGGGAATATCTACGTGAGCGACGGCTTGTTAAAGAGACTCTTGACAGACCAGAGGTTGAAGCCTTTGTCAGATGAGATCATTAGCTAGTTCTCTCCAGTATCTGTCAGCTCTTTGGCTTCCTAGAGTAAATGCTCACCTTGATGTGTTATTTAAAATGTATATAGTATTCACCTGTATAATTACCTATTTCCCCTTATTAAATACGTTTTAGTTTTAAATGCTTACTCAAAGTAACGTTTGAGGACATCTACTGTTTAAAAATTAAATTTTTCACAGATATTTGTTTGAGCAGTACGTTTACTAGATGAAATGTTCAATTAAATAAAAAAAAATACTTGATATATTATGTGAGTATTTAAATGACACTTAGTTGCACAAACACAATTAATGGTAATTACAAAGTGTATACATTTACCGAAACCTATTTCTCCCTTTTAAAATGTTGTAACGGTAGTATAATATAACATACTTCATTAGTTACATTTAAAGGATAAATTACGTAACTTTTTAAAAATACTCTTCTAGTAGCTTATCCTTTTCAATGGTATATTTTAGTTTTTAATTCAAGAAAATTTTTCCTAAGATTTAATTTGCCTCGGAGACATGTACTTGTACAGCTCTTAGTTAAAATGCCCAGGTTAAATTCAAAACTACAAAAAATGTATTATATCTTACGAAACTTGCCTAGAGCATATTAGGAATACGTTTAATTTTACTCTCGTGTGTTATCAGCACTGATTATATATGCATCAACTGTTTTGGAATATATTTTGGTGTCTGTTTGGTGAAAAAACATAAACTTTACTGTAAATTTAGCTTATTGAGATATTTTACTTCAGCATAGGTAAATGCAGTATCTACCATTCAAAGCTGCGTCCGTGTTCACAAGACGCGCTTCTAATATTTCAGTAATTAGTTTTGCCCTCAAGGGGCGCTACCCCCTAGGGTGCTAAGAGAGGGGAGGACACCCAGGGGTCTGGCCGTGACACACCTCACCCGCACAATCTATCTCTCGCTCTATCACAATTCTCACTAATTGTTTTGGCACTATTATTGTGACTATTGAAATGTTATTACATTTTATATACATATAAGTATATATTGTACTTGTAGCAATGGTTAATTTGATAAAGACAAATAACACTCTGCAGGGACGCGGAATATTATGAGAGGTACGAGTTATTCACCTGGCAGAGTAAGGAATAACTCGATGCTTAAATGTCATTAAAATTACTCACAGTAGTGTGTTAGGGATTTATAGAATTATGTACAAAAAGGATATATCCTAATAATATTATATAAATGAAAGTGCCGTTGTTTTTGTGTTTTTTTGAACGCGTAAACTATCCAACCAAATGTACTGAAATTTTATGAGGACTTTCTTGCGGTTGCGGTTCCTAGGATGAATATAAGCATATCTTTATTCGATAGTCCCTCCAGGTGTATGTAATATTAATTGAATGAGGCTGTCAAATTTAATCAAATGTTATGTATAAACGTTGCTTATTATTTTATATATATATATATATATATATATATATATATATATATATATATATACAATATATACATACATATACTTTTGTGATGTGTCTGACGAACATAGCCTTGCTATCGAAAGGTATCACAAAAATCAAAGTTTTAAATATTGGTTTATGGGTTTAAATGTAAATAAATTAACAAGGAGCCAATACAAGCTCCATATTCAACATTTAACTAATGATTATTTGAAGAGAAAAGTTACTTTGTTCTTTTGGTCCTTGAATTTTTAAATTTAATTAATAATTATATAATAATAAATAGATTAATAATGAGAGCTTTTTAGTTCACAATTGTCCTATATTAAACTTTTATCAGCTTTATTTCACATGATGAAAGCTCAGTAACATATTTCTACAAAGCTATTTTAGTTTCTTAATGTATCTTAATACTAGCGGACCCGGCGCGCTTCGCTGCGCATTTCAATAAGTTTCCCGCGGCTTCGCACGCAATTTCCCGTTGAAAACAGTACACTATATTCACTTATTCATTTTCTATCACATTCTAAACATTGCTGAGATAATTGATAGTCGTTCCTTCGTGAGCTTCTTGGGCGCATTATGAAGGTATGTACCACATTCCTGATACTTCTGTCAAAAAAAAACAACTAAGGTTGATTTTATAACATTCTTTATATTTGTAGCCAACGTAAGATAGTAATTATGATATCTGCATTGCTCTTCTGATCAAGCATGAGCATGGTTTATATTAAATAAATATTGCAGTTAAAGGGGAATTTTTACGTCAAATTTGAATTGTATTATCTGGATAGTAAAGTCTATGTTTAACAGTGATTGCAGAAACAGTTTTAAACAAAATTTGTCGTTTCTCTTAAGCTTACTCTATGCTTTAAAACTATAAGTGTAGTAATTAAATTATATATAAATATATTTTTTGTCGCATTATATATGTTTACAAAGAACAGCTGATTAAAAATTTGAAAAGACTCTTTCACTTAATAACATATGTTTGCTGCAATGCATTTCTTACGGGTATTTCTGTAACCAGTGGGGCGGAATCCTGAATCGGGAAAGGGATAAAAAGTATCCTATAACCTTCTACAGATCAAGACGAACAAATTTAAAAAAAAATTAGGCGAATCCGTCCAGCCGTTTGTGAGTGATGCTGTTACACACGAACAGTTTCATTTTTATATAATAGATTAAAAAGGAGTTTTCAACATGTAGAATATAATAAATATCTACAGTACTTAATAGCCAAAAGCATTTTTCGTTTCACATACTTGAAATTATAAATATAAAACTTAATTTTAGTATTATTATACAGTTTAGTAAACGCAAATATTGCAGTGGGCTATACAGATGGAATGTTGTAGCAGAATCGTAAACCACCACAGGTCTCACCACATGATATAATCCATATTTGAAATGCTCAGCGGTAGAATACAATCAATAGAAATCATTGATGTTACTTAATAATGGTAAAATATGTTATGACTGTGTTTTGAGGTGATTTTCTCACGAATTTTTTTGCTATTATTATTTAAAATAGTTAAAAAAAAACCTAATAAATTGATAATATTTTTTATATACAAAATACCTTTATTCAAATCTAAAACAAATTAAATTACGATTTTATTTATAAAATATACCTAATAAGATAACTTTTGTTAAAAATTAGAAGTTGGTCCTATACCATAATATTTAGAACTTTAGCATATAATGGACGTTAGATTAGTATTAAATAGTTCTATATGAACCTCAACATATAAATCATATAATGGTTAATAACATTATTCTCCGTGTTTCAAATACCTTATTTGGTTTAGTTTTATTTTATTCTGGTTCGAGTATGTTGCAAATACTCCATGTTATGTAAGAGTTTCAACATTGCAAATCAGAAAGACGTATATATTTATTAGCAAATACTAAATATATATATTGTGTGTGTGTGTGTTTGTGTGTGTGTGTGTGTGTGTGTGTGTGTGTGTGTGTGTGTGTGTGTGTGTGTGTGTGTGTGTGTGTGTGTGTGTGTGTGTGTGTGTGTGTGTGTGTGTGTGTGTGTGTGTGTGTTAATCAGAGTATTTATTAGGAGAGATAAGTATCAACTCCTACAACTACCTTTTCAAAGTCTGTGGAGTGCATGACTTATACTTCCTGCTTCATTGATTTTTATTACTTATTAATTGAAAAATTAAACAATCTAATACTAAAGTTTTATGTTTGTAAGGTGTTTTCAAGGAACACTATACATTCCAATTTCAACGACTGTTAAGCAACTTCCATGTTCTCCATTGCATTGTTTGAACTGAACTGGGCGGTTGGTTAACAAACTCGTGAGATTTCCACCATTTGTATCCAGTCATTGTTTTCTTTCTATGAGCATTAATCAGAATCTACGTGTTTCAATTCAAATAAGCTTTAAAACATTTCTAATAATGCACCAGGAAGTTAAAATGTCTAAATAATCTGTTTCAATCTAGAAAAAAATAATTGACCTTTTTTCCAAATTACAGTAACAATATGTCACAGTTTACAACGCTTACCTATTACTAATACGCTGTGAAAAATATATACTTACTCATCGTCCATAAACCAAGATTTGAGTTTCATTTTGGTATTTTCCTTATTTTTAGCGTTACATTACCTGTAACAAAGAAAGAACAAACATAAATATATATGAACGTAAAGTTTAAAACTGTATAACCCAGTGTACTTCGACATATAATAATAATATATATATATATATATATTATTTAAAGAGACGACGGACTTTTCAAAATAAGCGGAACCCAAATATAGTACAAGATTTCAGTTATAACATAAATGTTTTGCTACAGTTTTTTTTCACATATCTACAAATTTCGAATTTAATTAAACTCTTGTCTGTTTCATATCATTATACGACATTATATATTATATAATTATATATATATATATATATATATGTATATATATATACATGTCGTATATATATATATATCTACATATATATATATATATATATATATATATATATATATATATATATATATATATATATATATAATTAATCGTCTGAGTGATTCTGCACCATCAGGGATATGTTTTTTCTATGGCTACGATAGCGTGTTTTCCTTAGCATGTAGTATTGATTCCTTACATTTTTTTAAGATTTTCGAGTATATACCGGATATTTTTATACGTAAGAGAGAAGATAAATTTTAGATCTCTAAATATTGTGCGCAACATTTTTTATAATGTAACGATGGAAAATATTCCAGCTTCTGTTATCGTTTTGTATTCTTCTTAATCATTTATAGTACGTTATATCAGCAGGTATGTAAACTACACTTGAACAATGTGATTAAAGTAAAAAGTAATCTGTACACTTTATCTAAATTCAATCGTCATTGCTTAAGTTTCACCGCTTTTCAGTGTTACTAAAATAGAACGTAATATTTTAACCCTTCTAACGAGATGTGAAGGAGTTTATCTCTTTAGAGGACTGTTACAAAATTAATGTCCAACTTCTAATGAGGACAACAGTCTGCCTTCCTGGTATCCCGTAAATTATCCGTCCTTAATAATGAATGAACTTTAAAAAGGGATAACTGAGTTGCGTCATATAAACTTCATAACACACGTATAACTCTAAAGTAGTTAATAATAGAGTAAATTTAATGGTGGAGAACCCATATCATTACTGCATGCAGATAAATGGCATGCAGATAATTACTCTACTTTAGTGTTTGTCAATAACAATTTTTACAATAGGATAACTTGTTTTTGCACTTTATCATTCGTATTAGCACACTGTATAATGGGATTTTCGCTCAGTAAAAGCGGGATAAAAGGTTTAGTTACCGTCACCGAGCTCCATGTCCCTGAAAGGGCTCTCTTATATGATCATGTTCAACTGTTCACCTTAATTTTCAAAGGTAAGGAAGTATTAAATAGTATAAGGGTTATCCATATCCCAGATATTCAATTGCTATTGGACTCAATTTTAGCCGTATTGCCATGGAATTCTGATCTCCTGATACCATCATTCATATCAACCTCCAATACATCCTTTCACTTTCCTGAGCAAACACTGTTAATGGAGAATACCTCTTAGCGAAAATATCACGTGGTTCTTTAACTTTACTATTGTGTCTTATACATTCATTGAGAGAGCCAATGCGGTCTAAAACGTTAGTCATTGGATTTCAGTCTTCAGACGATCAGAATCTGGAAGTTCAGAATCTTTTATCGTAGCACATACTAGCAACGTATAATCGACCATTTGCCGTGTAGAATCTCCATTTATTCTGTCAGATTGTACAGGCTAGTGACCTATATAATATCACAAAAATATGGCTTAAAAGGGGATATAGACCTATATTTTAAGAAACAAACAATATCAATAACAATAATGATAACACTACAGAAAAAAATTTAATAAATCTATAATAAAATATTACTCAAGACTATTATTAAGTACTTCAAGATAGCTCGGTCATATAAACCAAGTGAACTATGCAGTGCTTGATTTTGTTCCACAATAATGTTGAAGAGGACAATAATTAGAACCCTGCAGCACAGACGATGTTTGACAACACACCACAATCATTACAGGACACACCGCAGCAATCAACCTGATGGCTGTTGTTGTCGCTGTTAATGAACTCTTCCAGCTTGCAACGCCATGGTACTCTACAGTATTGACGATGTTTAACAACACACTACAATCATTACAGGACACACCGCAGCAATCAACCTGATGGCTGTTCTCGCTGTTAATGAACTCCTCCAGAGCAACGCATGGTACTCTACAGCATTGATGATGTTTGAGAACACTCAAAAACCATTACAGGACACAGCGTAGTTTAGCGTAATTAACCTGGCTGTTGTCGCTCTTAATAAAATTGTCCACCTTGCAGTTCTTGCAGTAACTAGCAGCACAGGTGATGTTGAGAACACACCACAGCAATCAACTTAATTGCTATTGTTAATGAGCCCTTTGCAGCTTGCAGTGCAGGGTACTCTGCAGGACAGACGTTGTTTGAAAACACACCACAATCATTACAGGACGTATTGCAGTAATCAACGTAATGGCTGTTGTTGTTAATGAGCTCTTCTAGCCTGCAGTGCAAGGTATTTATGCTGTAACCCGTTTGACTGTTAAACTAAAACTAAATTATCATTTCAATTCAATACTCTTATAGATCCATATTTTGAATAAAATATTATCTATTATATTTATTAATATTATATCATATTATGTTACGTAGTCTAGATGTCACGTAAACATTTTGGGGGTTACCTGGGCACAATTCCAACATTATGACATTTTGGGTGTTATTTAAGTAGGTATAACGACGTTGTATTTGAGTTTTATACCTATATCCATTTGTAAAAAACTGAGGGAGTGAAACAAATAGTGGTTTATTTAACTTTTTCAGTCTGTTGCCTATATCACAATACTTAAGCATACTATGAGAAACTTTATTTTCAAAATCGTTAGGGAGCATAAGATAAACTTAAAAAATCACTAGAAATACTTGTTTATTGGTCTAGTAGGGTTCAGCCCTCTAAAATTAGGTAAAATGAATCAAATTGTAAAACTTTATATCTTAGGCTCCCAAAAAAATAATACTTTAAAAATATCTGTATATGTTAAGTATATTTCTTACATTATAACATCCACCTCTATCCCCTTAACCCTTCTCCACTACTACTTAGGGAGATATGTACATAATGAAATACATTCTTTAGATAAAAAAAGTAGAACCCTTTCCCACCGTAGCACAAAACCCATTTCAAGACAACCAGTTACCTCATGCACATTGAACTGTTCCCATTAAATAAAGTAGAATCCTTTCCCACCGTAGCACAAAATCCATTTCAAGACAACCAGTTACCTCATGCACATTGAACTGTTCCCATTAAATAAAGTAGAATCCTTTCCCACCGTAGCACAAACTCCATTTCAAGACAACCAGTTACCTCATGCACATTGAACTGTTCCCATTAAATAAAGTAGAATCCTTTCCCACCGTAGCACAAACTCCATTTCAAGACAACCAGTTACCTCATGCACATTGAACTGTTCCCATTAAATAAAGTAGAATCCCTTCCCACCGTAGCACAAAATCCATTTCAAGACAACCAGTTACATCATGCACATTGAACTGTTCCCATTAAATAAAGTAGAATCCTTTCCCACCGTAGCACAAAATCCATTTCAAGACAACCAGTTACCTCATGCACATTGAACTGTTCCCATTAAATAAAGTAGAATCCTTCCCCACCGTAGCACAAAATCCATTTCAAGACAACCAGTTACCTCATGCACATTGAACTGTTCCCATTAAATAAAGTAGAATCCTTTCCCACCGTAGTACAAAATCCATTTCAAGACAACCCGTTACCTCATGCACATTGAACTGTTCCCATTAAATAAATTCACTAACTTTGGAGTTATGTCCAATTAAAAGTACTCGACTGCTGGAATATTAGTACATGGTATGATAACTTCTAACTAAAATGTCGATGCTTTTTAAGAGAAAATGCTGTCAATACATGAGAGTACAGCACAGCCATTGGAGATTCATGACTGTACCCAACGTTTATAAAATATTTGTCTGCTTATGGATTGTTTATGTAAGCATATATTACAGTTATATTTTCAAAATGAAACATGCAAACGATAAGACAAATGTTCTTTAATTACTTTCAAGTATAAATTATACCTATGATGTTGTAGATTTGATATATTCTGCCAGTTTTATACAGTTTAATCTCTATTGGGCACAGTAAATCGAATGTGTCAGTAACATCTGGGAAACGTAATGGATGTCCAGAAGAGGAATATCACTAACGATAAATTTAATATCGAAGCATTCGTGTTAAAATTTGAATCGTTAGGTCTCTTTTACTACGTAGGATTGCTGCTAGAGTTAATGGAGCTCAATTAATGTTGAATGGTTAATTGTTAGCCTAAATATGAGGGAGTACTGTCCCCTGTCGATATTAACTGGGGGAGGCTGGAACAAAGGTAACCTCCCCTTCTTCCAAGGCGACATACTGAGATAAAGCACCACCTATCCCTACTTATGGTGGATGTAACATGGGATCTTCACATAAAGAGGCTTCTACGCCCATGTCATTCCGGAAGCAAGTGCAATGTTACCATCAATACTAAATTCCATGAGAGGATAACTTAACTTCTTATCTTAAGTGAGACAAAAATATAGCTAAAATGTATCAATATTTCGGTCCCTATGTCGAGTGCGTTATCAGGAAGGTCGGTGTATTTCAAATAAAAATATGAGTAATTGTAACTAATCAAATATTTAATAACATATAAATTATTATGATCGTTTTTTTAATTCTACGAATCAAAGTCATGACTGGAAAATAAATTTGGATTATGACTCTATGTATTTTTTTTTTGCACTCTCGTGTTATGCATATTTAGACCTCTAGAATGTATTAGACACAATATATTTAGATTTCAACTAGTCTTGTGTTATATAAATGACAATATTAATTAAAATAAAACAATTAGAAGTATTATTTGATGCGCAGTGTTAATATTTTCGTTAAATAAAAGCAGCATTTACATGCTAGTTTAATTAAAACATTCACATTCAATTTAAATCTTCAAAAAATTAAAATATATTAAACATTATCTTCGTAATTTTATAAATAAGAAATTAGGTTTTTAACTTCTTGAATATACTAAACCAATAAGTAATGAATAATATTAACTTTATTAGTGCATTTTTTAAAAATTAATTTTAGTTTATAAGCACGCAGAGAATATTTAAGGCTACATTAAACTTAGTCTCAGTAATACGCTAGTTTTAAGATTACTATATTTACTAGTGCCTAGTACAATTTACAATGAATGTGGACTGGGTAGGTGGAGGTTACAGGAAAATAATAATTGAAATTTCTCTTAAAGGAAGAGTAAGACACGTGCATTAGAAGGGACCGTGTCGACGAACGGTGATGGCGGGGACCGCCGGACACCGGTAAAGCTCAATAAGGCCCTGATTATGACAACTGTAATAATTAAATTTGAAACTATAATTTTAGAAAATATTTTTATTATTTCATTGATAGTTTTATTTTGTCAAATTTATCTATTTCATCTAAGTATCATAACTATTTGGTTACTAATTTATCGGAAGAAATATGGTGCATAACCTGTCTTACTTAAACTTCACTTTACGTATACTCGTTTCAAAATGTAAAAAACTATTGTAAATATTTTTAAAGAACCAATAGAAATGTAATGGAATGGTGGACTATTGAATAGTAAAAACTATTTCTAAAAATGAAACACAACCCTTAATAATGTGCAACACGTACAGTGTGAAAGGGGTGCATTAGTTTCCACAAAGGCAGGGGAAAGCTTTTATCCAATAATATTCCGCGTTGCCGGTTTCCAATATTTTCCTCCATCAGCTTAAAAGCGAAAGAATTTTTATTCATATTGTGAAATACTTATAGAATAAATAGTAACTGAGTTTCTCACGGTTGAGTATATGTTTATTCATAACAAAATGAACATTACGACCGTAACAGGCTTAGGGTTCCATGAAATAAAATCTTGTATATTTTTATAACATTCAATACATTGCTGATACAATCCTCACTAGTTATAATTTCAATTGTTAAAAACATTAGTTGCTAAACGTGACAGTAAAGCTACAATTAAAATCACTTGCACAAAATTATTCGAACTAAATCTCATTCTGGTTGTCAGATTGTTAAAGCACAAGTTTGTTAACGGTTTCCTGTATTCCCTCGTTTTAATAATGATTTGTAAAGTATTACTCTCTGTGACGTTTTATAATTACTATGGAATTTTAGCCTTCATTTTACTATATCACCGATATTTTTTTCTCTATATATTTCTAGAATAAATATTTAAAAATACACATTAATAAATTACAAATTACGGTTTACTTCATATAGAAATTTCTACATTTTAAATACAGTAGACAGATTAAATATAACAGGTAATAATAAATATTCTTTTCGAAACCATATTTCATTAAAACCATACTAATTTAAAATCTTTGCTATGTTCATTATACAAATGTTTCCTTATAAAAATACCTAAAATGAAATTTTGAATTTTTATAAATACTATTCTATTTTACTAATAAAAACTAATGATAGAATCAAATAATTACACCCAGCATCTAAACCACATATAGCGGAACACGTATTTGCTGATATTGTAAACTCATTATCTGTGTTACCTATATAAAAACTAACGCTCATACAAAATTTTGAAACTACAGGTCAGTTTGATCAAGAGATTTCGTGTGGGGGTATAAGCAGATAGAAAGTAAGATTTTTTCCTATCACTCGAGTAATAGACGTCGATAATGCTCATTCAATTACTTTACTTATTGTATGCTCAAAAAGATTTAATATGCCCCCACTCACTCGTGGCAATGAGGAAAATAGCACACAAAACGTGGTTCAAGAACATCATTTTACTATTATTTACTTCTTTCTTAGAAAGAATCCAAACTTCAACGGTTGGATCTTAGGAAGGGTGATAATTCTGAGTAGTATCGCGATGATGATACATTGTATTAAAGTTTTTATAATAATACTACTTAGCCCAATAAGGAAGGAATGTTACATTTTCTCTTTACTTTTATTGTACACTAATGGTATTGAAATATGCATTGCTTTATTTAAGGATGGATTTTACATTATGTATAGATATTGAAGTTAAGTAATATGTACTATGGTCATCACAAAAATGTGTCTTTAATTGAATTTAAATCAATGACATTTACGATTTGTCCTCATATTTACTCATTCCCTTTTACAGGTAATCATCGTGACAAAATAACTGATGCTATTGAATTTTGTTTTGTAACACTTACTGTATCCTCATTTCCATTGACGTGGGTGTGTCTTGGTAATGGCCCCAGATCAAATACACAGGTATTTTAGGTGTTTTGGTAATGATTATTTTTTGCAGTGAAACGGTACTCGTAACGGTTTTGAAATTTTCGAATTTAGTTTTTGAAAATAAATAGTTCTTTAAATATTAGGGTGTGATTACAAGACGGCTAACGTATTGTTTCAGGATATTTTTATAAAAAGACCACGTTGTACTAAAACTGAAATATTGGCAAGAACCCACCAAATTACTGATAATTATGAGCAGTTTGTAAAACTTTTAATTGCACTTAATAAGATTACTATTAGGTAATTAAATAATATGTTGTGTTATTAACTGCGTAAACATGTAAATAGAAAAGCACATTTAGTTACTTATAAGCTCTTACCTTCGTGATTGAATGAATTGGTAAATTAAAGTCTTGGGATTTATAATGTCAGTAAGGAGCTCCAGTCTCACTCCCCTTGTTTACCACCCTCCTTTCCTTATCTACCACTCCTTCCAATCTGTGTTTCTAGAAATGTGATTTCCGTGCGGATAACACTAATTACCAGACCATAAAAAGTAACTAATCCCTACGGAAGCGTTACAAAACACAATCTTTTTAACAAAATATTATATTAGCTATATTTTCAAAATTAGCTAAGCATGTATCCCTTTTATAAAAAATTCAAGATATCGCAAAATGAGATAGTTTACGTCTTGTATTTCAAGAAGTATAGTATAAAAACAAACCTTTCTGCTTTGTTCGTTATAAATCCATTACCTAATCAGATCGTTTGCAACCTGAAGTTCAAGGTTTAATAAAATTGTGTCATGGAGATTTTGCAAAGGGGCTATATTTACAATTTAAGAAAAGCCTAATTCCAAAATGATAACAAACGAATTCGTCTTTAAAACATTGTACTAATTCTTCAATAACAATTTTAATTTAGGCTTTAAAAAATACTTCCCAAAAGAATATTTACTAATATATTTTTGGACCTGGACTGCAAAATTCTTCCGAAATCTGAACAGTGAGTAGTCTAAAAAGAAAGGCTTAATCCTCTTCCCACTAAGTTGAAACTTCAAACGGTTCCATTTTACAGTATATATGACGTAATAGGAAAATAATAACTGCGAAAATATGTAACTGAGAATTGATGCAATTAGACAATTACATGAATGAAAGATGTTAACTAGTAACTGATATTTTTATTGTTGTAACATACAATAATATATTATATTAGCTAACTAGCTTCTTATAGTTCATGGTTACACCTACTGCGACACTTTATCTTAAAATATTATTTCAATAAACAATTACGTTGATTGCTTACAGGTTATATTGCTTATAATCTTTGTGATTCTTAATTTCGGTTAGTTAAATATAATTACATTTATCAGTACTACTATCTCGCGAATGTTTGAGTAAAGATGTTGACTGTTGTCAACGCTGTACTCGCTACCACCAGGATTTAGGCGACTCAAAGCTGACTAAGGGTATGACAGACTTGAGAAGGGAAGGAGCTAATGATTCAATCTGTCAAAGGTTTAAACCTCTGTCAAGACTTACGCTTAACAGTCTGCAGAGTTGTAGTTCTAGCTCTGGCAGCTTACAAGTTAGACAATTGATCATGCATACATAACATTTACACAATAATTTCATGCACTGGTTATTGTGTGTAGTTGCGATAAATATGATAAATATGCGTTGTCTAATAATTTTGACTTTATTGGAGCAAGATTATATATATATACAGTATATATATATATATATATATATATATATATATATATATATATATACATGGCTTATAAAAGTCTTTGTAAATATACATTCCAGTATATTTTCTTATAAAAAGTATATCGCAAAATAAATCTTATTGATTTTTTCAAACGATTAAATTTTAAGCTTAAATGTTAGAGGTACGGTTCATATATGTTGTATCATACATTTTGGGATGAAATTTAAAAAACCATCTAATATTAGAAATTTCGTTTATTTACATTGAAAAATAAACCATTTTGTTTTCTCTAAAGGCCGGGTTTAACATATGAGATAAAAGCTGTTAACTCTTTTATTATCAGACAGGCTTTCCTCGAGGTCCAGGTTAAACATTTTTCTAGATTTTTTCCTGACTAATTAATTTTCTGACTCTTTTTCCTTATTAATTATTTATTCTGGTTTTGTATAGTGAATAAAATATTGAACACAAAATAAAAATTCGAAAGTTCTTTTTATTTTTTTTTAATAGGACAATTTTGCTTTAATTACATTTACAATTTTTAAGAAAGACTTTACTACTACAATAGTATGTTTAATGGTACGAAATTTTCGTCTCCATGCATTTTTCTTATTGTATGTCTCTCTATTTTCCGCAGTATATTTATATTATGAAATGAGCTATACATTAAAAACATTGCTTGCAGGCTCTTTGAAAACTGTTACTAAACGTAGTGTGGCTAATTTGTATTAATATAACTCAATATTATTATCTTCCTTACATTGTCAATCGGATTGGGAATGCTCTACACTATGTTATGAGTAATACGATTCTCGAACACATTTGTATATAACATATATTACGCACAGATTACTGGCTTACTCACGCCTGGCTTAGAGTAATCTGGAACCATAGTCATCCAAACATTGTTTAACAATATTATGGCTATTTTACCAAGATAAACAAAGTAATACTCAGTACAGTAATAAAAACATAACATGCAATGTTTCGTTAAAAAAACTTTGTTTTACAAATATTTAAAACAAATTTAAAATTGAAATAGTTATATAATACAATTAAATAATTGGTTTTAGGAGTAAGACAATTCAATAATCCAGTATAACTGGAATTGATTGGAGACAATCCAAGAACCTGATGACTAAAAAATCAATAAAGTTTCAGACCTTCAGTGAAATGTGTGATAACATCATAAACACATTCCAGTGTTGAAGGCTTGATTTAGTCCAATTTAAACATCTGTGGTGTCACATGAATGTATTGATATTCAGAACAAAGAGCGTTAACGAATACAACCTTGTTAATGAAAATTCTTCATCGTCAAAAAGCAATAATTTCCACCACAGGCTCGAGGACTTTTGTACAGTGTTAAATTGGAGTCGCCAGGAAGCTTAGTGATTAAACATCTATACGTTTAATCCGACAACATGTGCACATACAGTTTAAGTTTATTTGATAATTTCCTCGAGATGATTGGAAAAACTATTTTCTGTTTACAAAAGAAACATATATCACCATCATAAAGTTATTATTCCAGTGTGAGTAAATAAAATAATTGTAAGATATGTCGTATATAATGCGATGCGTTACGTCGGTGAATGTTTGCCTGAGCGTTAGCTATGTCTATCATTCTAGTGAAAACATTTTATCTCTGTCAGCCTGTCTGACTATACGCACGATATTTCCTACGATGTTCCTGAAATTTTAAGTTTAAATTAATAATGACTTTATTTACAATTTTTAAATAATTGTTAAGTAATTGTAAATTGTTTACTTTTAATTAAATAACATTTAATTAATTAAAGTTTCCTTAAATAACTCCTGCGGCTAACTAAAAGAGGGAGGAAATTACAGGAGAAAATAGGAGTAAGTATAACATACTACATATCTTTAACATTGCAACGTGTAATTGGCTGAGCGTAAGCGAAGCGTATAACCCGACGGCCTAGATAACTTTATATGTATCTGTTTGTCCGCTCGATATCTCCAAGTGAGCTAACTCGAAATTTTGCATGAACCTCCATTTTTAAATAATATCTGCTTTGATGAGTGCATTTCACTTCTTGTGATATAATTAATTGTGAGCAAACATACATGCTCTTATGAGTGACTCTGATAAAAACAAGAAAATTGCTTGTAAGATAATGTAACATAGTGACACATATAGCCTTATAATTCGTAAGATATCTCAAAAATGTACTGACTATAGACTCAAAATGTGGCATAAAACTTTAGTGAAGCCTGTTACGTGGTATGTGGTATGGTATTCATTATCTACCTTTGTATCTATTGGTCTAAAGTCATTTACTGATATATCTCATGTACTTAACACATCATAACAATTACGATATCTTCTAATTCACTTTCTCTATACTTTTATCCCGAGCAAACTATGAATATTAGCAAAAATAACATAATATTCCAGCATATGTTTTTAAGAACTTACAATAGAGTTGCTTTTCAATATGGTTTACTTCAGCAAGGACTTTACCAGGTGTTATGAAGGATATAAACAAGGACTTGAAGGAGCACTGAAGCCGTCAGGATCAGGAAATTAAGTGCTCTTGATTGTTCGCATCAGACAATAGACTTCTACAGCTCGGGCGACCTTCAAAGGAAACAGCTACTAAGATCGCGACTTCTCAGTTGCTTTCTTGATATTGCTGTCGTTTTTGTTATGTATAAAGTGTTTAACAGTCTCGGGACAGTTTATTACTTTTTTCATCTTGTCCCTTACGTAATTAAAACTCGCCACAGACGCTGAGGTCTTTCTATTCACGTTGCTTTAAATTCGTTTTGAGCTTCTTCGTCACCGTCGTGTTTGTATAGCCTGTGAAAGTCGCTGCACTAAGAGGAAGGTGTACTGTAGCTAAACTCAAAATTCACATTCAATCAGCCCTTCCCACTACGGCTGCGTTACATGAATAGATTTAAGGTTGAAGAATATAAAATGAACTGTCATTACTTTAGTTAAGATTGTAACTATACATATCTTGTAAAAAAGTAAGTGTATAAAACTATATAATTGCATTTATTTAATGTATTATTTCTGTAACAATTATCAGTAACCATCAGATATATTTTGTAAAACGTTTATGTATGTAATTATTTAGGATGATCCTGCTTATCATTCATATTATTTTTATTTTGTTTATTAATCATTATGTATGAGTTAATACTTAGATTTTGTATAGTGTTAAAAAATCTGCATATTTAAGGGGATTTCGGAACCTAATTAGTTCTAAGTACCGTTTGACTCATTTATTAAAAAACATTAAATCAATATACTATTTGCCCTCTGATGTAATTTAAAATTGTTCACAAATTCCAACAAGCCCTGGCCAGAGAGATTAAAGAAAAAACACAATCGATTTAACGGTGGTAGGCAGAATTTTTAACTTCACAGAAATCATTAATGAAGTACTTGTCTTAATTATATTTGTTAATTTTAAATTTTTTTATGTAATAACGTGTGCACAAAAATGTTAGGTGTCATCTTTAAAACACAAAACTTTAAGGATTTCAAGATGTTTCATGTGAATAGCAATATGCGATTACTAATAAAATAACATTTATTTACGATATACTAAATCCATTACACAAAACTTTCCTATATTTTTGGGAACTTTCTTAATTTAAATTTAGTTTATTGGAGATATTTCTTGTACTCGAGATTAATTTAGGGATAGTAAAAACCAATTATTAAGAAAATTAGGGCACTATAATTTTATGAAATATAGTTACGTTGTGAGTTTAATAGGAGCTAATACGTAATTTCATGGTGTTTAAGTATAATTTCAAATATTTTGCACTATTTATGCCTAATAATATTTCAATACAAAAATTTCAAATACAAGTATTGAAAAATCTATTCATTAAGGCGTTATCTCTCTAAGACATAAACACAGTTTCCCTCCTTACGATAAATGTCCCACACAATTTACATATAATTTACAATGAAAATGTAATAAAATGTAAAATTTGACCTAATTTACATTTTCTCGAAGGAAGATCAGAAGTTTATTCTTATTTATTAGTTAGCATATCAGCAAGTTACGCCACATTAAATCTCGTGTAAAGGTCTCCTCTGAGGCTACTAGACAAACTATAAAGCTCAGTTTACAGTTACGCTACGCATTACTATGCTCCATGTTAAAATTTCATAATATGATTGATCAAATTTTGATTAAGAACT
Source organism: Homalodisca vitripennis (assembly GCF_021130785.1). NCBI lineage: Eukaryota > Metazoa > Arthropoda > Insecta > Hemiptera > Cicadellidae > Homalodisca > Homalodisca vitripennis. The sequence continues at coordinate 197,578,052 of NC_060207.1, forward strand.
TAATTGATCCGTTGCAATGATAGTTATCCATAAAACCACATTAGAACTGTTTGCTAACGCTCAGCCATATCTAATGGAATGTACAATCACACTCGGTGTTGCCCGAACAGAAATGAAGCTTTAAGTCCATAGGTAAGTACGCTCTCGAGATATCGTGTGGATGATAGGCATATGGATGGCCATATAAAAAATGTTTCCGCTCTCTGGAGTGATAGGCTTTGCCGTAGGTCAAAATTAAATGCCACAAACAACTAATAAATAATTAATTGCTTGAACTTTTTTCTCTTCACACATTCTCTTGAGGTAACAGCAGGAAATAATTGGAAAACAAATAACTGAAGACCCTACTATGTAGTTCTAATATGTACAACAGAAGACATTCGGCTGGTAAAGAACTGAAAATACATGAAATATTCATAGGACCCTTTAGCAAATATCAGGTTGAAATTCTGTATTGTTTTCAGTAAACATATAGGTTTTAAAAGATTTATAACACATGACATTATAACGTATCTCTTTTATTTCGAGAACCTAGGAGGTGATAATGTTAACTTCAGCTCCAGTTCACCCTGCGCTTAGTGCAGCATCTGAAGTCAAACGCTGCCACAGCTTTGATTCCTGGAATCTGGAGAGATCCAAAACAGTCGGTGACGAAGAGGCTCGAAACGAACTCTCTACATAGTTTCGACGTCAGAAACACATTAAGTACAAACAAATGTAATCAAGATGAATTGGTGTTTTCATTGTCCCATTAGGTACACAATTGAGCGCACAATTTAGACAACTCCACATATGGATGTTGACTCCAGATTCCAGGAGTCAAATCTGTCGCAGCGTTAGACGTCAGACGCTGCACTAAGAGGAGGGTGAATTGGAGCTGAAGTTAACATTCTCACCTCCAAGTTCTCGAAATAAAGTGGATACATTGTAATGCCTTATGTCATAGATATTTTAAAAATTCCTAAGCTTCCTAAGTTACATGTAAGAGGAGAGTTTTGGGGGTATTATTGTAATTCACAGTAAAATGCTTTAAACTTTCCTAGTATCAAAACTCTGAATAAGATAAATAAAACATATGTATCTAAAAATTTTAGATGACTGGAAGGAAAATTTACTTTAATATCATAAATTATGTGCTATTCATAAAAACACAGTTATGTTAAGTTACGATAAAACACATCATCGTATAAGTTAGTTCTCTCTAATTTTGGTATTATAAGTCTACATTGTAAATTGAAATACTATATTTACAATAGTGATGTATATTGAACACGCATTTGACGTTTATGCATTATATATATGTAATAGACTCTGGCATAGATAGCGAATGTCACATATAGAATGTATGTCACATAAGGCCAAGATTGTGACACAGAACATGTCGTTGTCGGGTGGGATGAGTGGGGGATGTGAGTATAGGCTGTCACATGGAAGTTACGTGGACCTCCTTGTTTTCTTATTGTTACGCAGCAGATATATCGAGTTATGACCATTCACCGTAACATTACGTTTTCCTATATTGAATACCACCCTGAAAATATAATGAAACGATATATGGAGAGGTTTTTTTTTACTACAATATGACATTCTAAGTATATCCTACTATTGCTATAAATTTAAACTTTTAAAATTGTAGCCGTAATGATTTTCAAAACTTAGCGAAGTCTATAACTTAAAGGAATCTACTAACTTAACTCTCTCTTACTGTTTATTTTTCCACACAGTATCTTGAGAGCAAAGTTACATTTAGACTTAATGCTTCCATAAAGCTTCATGTCTATCTAAGTAGCAACGAGTTCGATGATAGTTTATGTCCATTTATTAAAATTTAATTGAGCTTTATTAAACCTCAATCATTTTGTACTTCATTTCACCCCGCGTTCAATCATTTTGTAGGCAGGAACTTTTTCTTCTTTGTCTGCTAGGGGATTAAAAAGTTCTTGTCAATGTCCTTGCAGTACATATGAAGAATGTAATAATCTATGGAATTAAAATTTTGAATGCAAAATAAGCAAAGACTGGTGCGGGACACGTGTTGTAATTTATTACGGCTTAGTATTAAAATCACTCAAAAAGTACAACGTAAAATAAAACAATATTACATTAACAACCGTGCTTAAATTAAATTAATTCGTTTCACAACTCTGATGTTAGAGTGAGTTTACGTGGTAGTTAAATGGCTAACTTTTGTACACTTAAAAATACAAAACAAACCTCGACCCTAGTCTCTTAAAGTGTTAAAAGCAAATAAGTCTACTCTTTGCATTAAAATTCGTCATGGAAGACTGCTTAACCTCCGAGGCCCATCTGCATAATTATTCTGCAAGTATTCGGTTTTAATTTCTTTTTTAATATTTTGAACGAGGGTTCCAAAATATTTTCATATCGAAAGATAAACGTAATCTAAGTTTTGAGGTTGAGTAGTAGAGAGAGCTTGACAGTTTTACCCAACCCATTTTTATAAATGCAGTTTCATTTCATTTTTCATTTTCAATCGATACTGATATATATAACGTAATATTGTTTGTCTGTATATTCGCGTGTCACTTGATTATTTAAAAATTACTATACCGACTGTATTAACATTTTAAAAGTTCTTTATTAAGATCCCTGGTTAAAATATAACAATTATTATACTTCAAAAACTCTTTCGGGCTATTTTCCACTGTTCTTGAAAGCTCCATTTTAAATAAATAATCAGATGGTACATATGTAAATGTAAAATCTTATGGTTAGTTAATTAAAGTACCATTTAAAATTACGTTACCTTCATAGCATTAAAAGCATACAGCAAGTTTAAGATTAACATACATTTTTAATTTAACCTTTTTTTAATCAATGATGAGCACATAGGTTACCCAGATAATGAAACAGGAACTTTAAGTAAAAATATATTGTTGAACGTAAATATTTTTTGTATACTGTATTAAGTATTAGTACTTGATCATTAGTCTAATGCAAGATTTAAAAATATACTAGTGGTGTTTTATCAATTTGGCTTTTCACACCTATTACGGCAGAAAAGATATCTTATACCGAAACAACCAGCAACGGCCATAAATATATATTTTTGACTGCATTATTGGACCTCCACCCTTATATATATGTATATACATATTCTTAATCGAAATATTACCGCAAATTCAACTTCCGTTTCAATATTACAAAGAGATAATTATTATTCGTTACATTACAGGCGTGTTGACAAAGCTAAGAAGTTCGAATTTAGGATTCTTTCACAGAAGCCTATAGTAGTGTAATCTTGAAATCATTTATCATGAATTTTAGGACAGAAATTTGAGTTATTTTCGTTACTTATAAACACCGTTAAAATCTCTGACTTGAGGGCCCCAAAACAATAAAATCTAGATTGGAATATTTTTCTGTGTTTTTAACGTAACTCTGGAGAGTATTGGATGCCATTTAAAATTAATATGGCAACTGAATTCCTTTTTTTAATAAGCAATTGAGTGCGAAAATTACGGTAATTACCAGTATACACTATTTTTGAAACACATACGTTAGTAAAGGAAAATCGGTTAGGAGCAGACTAAAGTATACACCTAGATGAGCATACGTTAAAAACAGAGAGGTTTCCACTTATGATGGGTGAGGGGTGAGGAGGGATGACACTGGTGTACTAGGGGTGGAGTGTTGTGGTTGTCATAATAATGCAAACGTGCACAAGCGGGTGCTCTGGCCCTCTTGGCTGGCAGCGACTCGTGGGACTACATTTTAACAAAATATTTCACAATGGCAATCAATTTTTTTATTGTTGCGGTGAGACAGTTGTTTTGCAACAGTTAGTATTACAATCAAATGTCACTACAAGTAAGACAATTTATAACAGAAAATGTTGTAGTGAAAAATGTTACTAAATTGCATCCAAATATTATATTACATGAATTTTTTTTTAAACTTGCTTAGCTCTTAAACATACAGGATATTTATCACCAGGATATTTCAGAACTGAATTATTCACGTTGAGAATGGTTTTGTGAATTAGAATTTTATTGAACGTAACGTCAACAAAGAATATATTTTATGTTTAGGAGGTTGTAGTGGTAGTTTATATATTTAACACCTGTATGTATAAGATGAAGTATTGATTTTTGTTTGTGTTCTGATGAAATAATATAAGTGGCCAAGTTGAGTAAATAACTTGATAAATAGTTAGTTAGAGGGTTCAATCACTTAATCATTTTACGTGTCGTTGTATGGATATTACTTCATTATGATATCACTACTTTTTATTGTTTAAACCTGTTAAAACCTAACTAATAAGTTTAATAAGTCAAAAAGTGTCTAGATTTATTGAATAAAAAACTTATATATATATAAAATAAAAGTGTAAGATTCAGACTGAGGTAAAATATTACCTTAAGTTATTTGAATACTTTAAGTTTTAAGGTTAATATAATAAAAAATTTTTTTTTAATATTTGTCGAGCTATGCATCAAGCATCATATTGATCAAAATAGAAAGTGAACTTTGGAAAGCAACATTGATTACATCTAAATACAATTTATTTGTTCTAAAAATAGAAAGTGAACTTTGGAAGGCAACATTGATTACATCTAAATACAATTTATTTGTTCTAAAAATAGAAAGTGAACTTTGGAAAGCAACATTGATTACATCTAAATACAATTTATTTGTTCTAAAAATAGAAAGTGAACTTTGGAAAGCAACATTGATTACATCTAAATACAATTTATTTGTTCTAAAAATAGAAAGTGAACTTTGGAAAGCAACATTGATTACATCTAAATACAATTTATTTGTTCTAAAAATAGAAAGTGAACTTTGGAAAGCAACATTGGTTACATCTAAATACAATTTATTTGTTCTAAAAAATAGAAAGTTAACTTTGGAAGGCAACATTGATTACATCTAAATACAATTTATTTGTTCTAAAAATATAAAGTGAACTTTGGAAGGCAACATTGATTACATCTAAATACAATTTATTTGTTCTAAAAATAGAAAGTGAACTTTGGAAGGCAACATTGATTACATCTAAATACAATTTAGTTGTTCTAAAAATAGAAAGTGAACTTTGGAAGGCAACATTGATTACATCTAAATACAATTTATTTGTTCTAAAAATAGAAAGTGAACTTTGGAAAGCAACATTGATTACATCTAAATACAATTTATTTGTTCTAAAAATAGAAAGTGAACTTTGGAAGGCAACATTGATTACATCTAAATACAATTTAGTTGTTCTAAAAATAGAAAGTGAACTTTGGAAGGCAACATTGATTACATCTAAATACAATTTATTTGTTCTAAAAATATAAAGTGAACTTTGGAAAGCAACATTGATTACATCTAAATACAATTTATTTGTTCTAAATATAGAAAGTGAACTTTGGAAGGCAACATTGATTACATCTAAATACAATGTATTTGTTCTAAAAATAGAAAGTGAACTTTGGAAGGCAACATTGATTACATCTAAATACAATGTATTTGTTCTAAAAATAGAAAGTGCACTTTGGAAGGCAACATTGATTACATCAACATACAAAATATTTGTTCTAAAAATAGAAAGTTAACTTTGGAAGGCAACATTGATTACATCTAAATACAATTTATTTGTTCTAAAAATAGAAAGTGAACTTTGGAAGGCAACATTGATTACATCAAAATACAATTTATTTGTTTTAAAAATAGAAAGTGAACTTATTAAGGCAACATTGATTACATCAACATACAAAATATTTGCTCTAATTTATAAACCTTTCCCAGTAATGGGGTAGTGACAAAAAATTACTCCTTTGACAGTTAAAATGGATATGATTTTAGGGTAAAATCTAAAAGGCCTTTCCTGGCCTTAAGGGTTAAAGTGAAAGAAACAAAAGTCCGCTGAAAATACAACTCTCCTTGTACTAAATATTGTAAAAAAATCATATTCTATATGATAGTGAACTCCCAAAACACACATTAAAACTTAAATGTTAATTCGTCTTAAAGTACGGATTAAGTAGTAAATCATACAAGTAAGCTTTGCCTGCCTTCAAAATAAAGCCATTATATCCCGGAGAGATAGAGTTCAACAAATTGAGACGCAGTTTGATAAAGTTTGAAATCTTTGTGAACTTTACTGATTATAAGAGCTTTCTATTGAATACAAAATGGTGGAAATTGTTCATCTTAAATTGTTGTCTGTTAATATTTAATTAAAAATAAATAATACGAGTAATTCACAAAAATTAAATTTTAAGTTGTATGTTCTATTGCTATGTTATTGTTTTATGTTAATTATGTAAGTAATAAATAAATGAAAATGTACTGAATTTAGTTATTTTCTAAAAGTTTTATATCCTTAGGAATGGTTAAGATAAAATTGGGTAAAATATCACTATGAAAACTTATATCGGCAAGCCAAGATAATACACAGTTTATAGAATTAGTATGGGGTGAGGATCTTCTAAAAATATTTGTCTATTATCGTATGTCGTGAGTTACACTTTTGTAGAAGGTACATCCTCAGACGGAATTAAATATTTTTAGAATTTAACTCCTAAAAGTATAGCTTAGAAACACAATGCATCTTTAACAACTGTATCTAGGTCAACTATTCTTATCATTCATCTTATGCACTATAGCATATTATAGCACTGCTTTACAGCACAACTGTTTATCGCCTCTTGTTTGAAATTAATTTTATTATTATTATTTATATTTTATAATAGTCTTTTATCTATTTCTGATGATTTCTATCACATATCAGATACAAGCCTAATATTTTACAGTTTAATGGACACACTTTATCAAGAACTCTACATACGACAGCTAAAAAATTCCCTAAGCATCAGAATCAAAATAAATACAAACTTAAATATTTTTTTAACGTTTTAAAATTATTTATAGCTTAAAAATTCATTTTATATTCAACAAAAATTTGGTGAAATGGGGTAACCACATCCTTAAATCTTCAACTACTCTTCCTAAACTAGTATACGATGACCATCTGATAGGCGGCATAACATGTCCAACACCACCGTGACCAATAAAAAGTAAATAAGTATGTTATAAAAGAAAAAAGTTCTTTATACGAATATTTATATGATTATTTGAACATTAAAAAGCCAATTTTAATAATAAATAGTGTATTTAACAAATGTTGTATTAATTTATAACAGGTTTATTTTTGTTTTGTTTTTAAAAATGTACCAGGAAAGTCCTGCCAGTTGAAAAAGGTCTAATATATCCATAAATTATATTTTTCTTAGTTAGGAAATGTAAGTGGGCCAACTCAGCATTATAAAATTAAGGCATGTATTGATCACCCACAATCAAAGAGTGTAGCTCTTAAAGCTACTGGAGAGACATTGTTATGAGATGATATAATGGAAGCGTACTAGTGAACTAAGGATATCTGTAAGTTAGAAAGTTCTCGGTTATACAAAGATCTAAATGGGTGTGATGCACCTTTGTGAAATACCTTTTGACAAGTTCATCAGATTTACAGTATAACAGGAATTTTATAAAATTTAAGCAAACATAACAGGAAATGAGTTTGGTATTTATAATTTTACTTTGAATTCTTCTATAACAAGAAATCATAAAGTTTTAATGCGTCGTTCCATAGGAAGTCCCTGTAATTGTTTTATGAGACAGATAGTTGAGTTTGATTTATTTTTAGAAAATCTCATTGTTATACGAGAAAACGGTTAAATAAATTATATGAATGGAAAAATAAAGCATATGGCAGAATGTAGGAAAGAGAGTAGAGATATCACTGACGATATGTTCAAGCCGGATATTTGATCTGATAATGGCGTCAATCCAGAAGGTGATATCATCTGCAACCCCGCGCCACGGCGCTCAGTGTTTGCTGCTGAGCAGAGCCTGAAATAATATTGGAACAGTGCCGGTTAGTAGTGACGCTTTTAAACATAATTTTTACTCCTTTTCCATACTTTCAATTAATTTTATTAATGTAAACTAATAATAATTAGAAGCTATCCTGTAACTGTAATATAATTAAATACTTTTATTATCACATAAAGTTACATATTTATAGCAATGTTATAGTAACAGGTGAATTAGTAAATAATACTGGCTTTAAACTAAATAATAAGTTTATTCCATTTCCTAAACCATGTTTATAATATGCTTAATAAACAGTTATTTCGTAATAAACCACACACAAATGCTTTAAAATATAATTGAAACCTATAAAAGGCTTAACAATGGAACTGTAACACTAGGCTAAATATATATATATATATATATATATCATTTTTGTATTTAACATAATTATATATATATATATATATATATATATATATATATATAATTATGCAAAATACAAAAATGTTATGTAGAAAATTGTAATCTAAAAGGGGCATTTATAATAATTTAATAAAATCAATAAGGAAGAAATTAAATATTCGAACGTAATAATCAAATAGTGATATAATAAATTTTGATATACAATTATGTAAAGGAGAAATTAAATTTAAAAAAAGTCAATATTCAAAACTGGTTTCACCAATTCATATTAAAATTAAGTAACTTAAATGAATTTTATATTTTAACCTAAGCAAATATATAAGTCAATAATTATATATATATATATATATATATATATATATATATATATATATATATATATTTAAGTTACTTAATTTTAATATGAATTATCCAGGTGAAACCAGTTTTGAATGTTGATTTTTTATTATTATTATTATTATTATATTATTTTTTATATAATACACAATTGTCATTAATAATATATTATATATATATATATATATATATATAAATATTTAATATTTAATTGTTATTAATAATTATATTAGATATTAACAAATAAGGAAATATTTAATTACCTTAACAACTATTCGCTATATAGCTAAACTTCAGGAAATGTCGAAAAAAACTTAACCAAAAAAATTATCTTTGTTTCAGTAGAATAATTGTGTAACTTGTGGCATTACAGAAAGTGCATTATAAAGAAAATCATTGTCCTTGGGAAATGAACCTGCATAGAGTATGATGCCTGTGTGCCACGAGTTGCTCTTGGTTTAGTTAATAACAGAGTATAAGTTATTAAATTAAATAAATACATAACGAAGGAGGTAAACATTTTATAAATTTAATTTGCCAGTGTTAAATGGTGAAGTTTTATCAGTTTATAATAGGATATGTAAGCAAAAAGGATAACGAGATTGTGTGAGGTAAAACCGAACTGGCTTAGTAATAACGGATGATAAAGGAGTGGTCGTACACAGGTCAAACTATCTGCCCGTAGTTGTAGACAGCACTGCCCTGCATTCTCTATGGACAATGAAAAAACTAAATAAATGTCACAAAAAACATATTTGTAAACTGTTTACTGATATTTATAAAAAGTGCATCTGCCACGTATTAAAAGTTGGCGTTGGTGAATTTCGATTCAGTGGTGAGCATTCTGTATATGTAATTGAAAAATATCATTTTTCGCAATTACGCAATGTTGGCATAGTCAAATATTGCAAAGTAGCAACTTGACGAAACCTAGAGTCAGGATGATGGAGTACACTCATGAAAACTTTAGATTTATTGACTTAGGAATTTCTAACAGCTATCAAGAGTTTGAGAAACTTTGCTACCTAATTAACCAACATATCAATTAAGGGAATCTGCTCTGCTCAATGTGTAACATACACAATAAGTGCGGACTCAAAGTTTTACCAGTTTAATTTTAGAACGTGCCGAATCAGATCAAGATCCTAATAGGAGTCCAAAATAGTTTTTAAATTTATGAAAATTCAACATAGATATATGTTAGGGGTAATTCTCGCATATTTACACCTCTTTAAATATACTATAAAAGTAAAAGTAAATTTTATCGGCTACCATTTCAGTTTTAGTCATTAAAAACATGAGTTATGCTCTAAACATTATAATCGATTGGTACAGAGGGGTCTCATTTTAAATATATGATCAATACAATTGTAATAGTTTTTATCGTTTTTAATTATGCTTACGTGACAACTGTCATAACTGTTTTTAAGTTTTCTGTTTTAAAATTTAAGTAAACAGTTTAAAATTTTATAATGATTATAGTATTACAACCGTTTAACTTAGTCTTGAGGATTGGTATCCAATTTTAAAAAATAAAAAATTAAAAAAGTTAATTTATGGCAATAAAACTTAAAAATACATTTATATTTATAAACAAAACTGTTTATATATTATTGTTGGTTATGTACATGTTTATGTACACATTTAGTTCTATCAATACTTGCATAATCCTACACGAAGAAAGAAAATTTATCACTATTGTTATGTAATAATTTATTGAAAGATATAATTATGTGTATCTATCTAAAACTACTTTTATAACATTAACCTCCAGACATAAAAATATTAACTAACAATGTTTCGTTTTACTAAAATATCAAGTCCTATTAATAATTATTTGAAATAATATAAAATAAAAAGTATTTCCTTATAGAGTTCACACTGCTTGCATTTAGAAAAGTATTATTAAACGCAACAATTCTTATAACATATGACATTATGATGAATATATTTATATATCAATATACAACTGTTCTAACCTCTATATAAAATTATGAGGCACACTCTCATTTAACGGTTATCGCAGGGCCCCTTTCCCTCCTAACTGGAATGTTGCCCTTGCAATAAAGTACAATCCTAACTAGTCTCTTGGGCGATCCCCATGGCTGTAGCCGGTAACGACCAAGTAATATCGGGTAACGAGCTTCCCTGTAGCTCTCTTGGCATACAGCGCTGCAGTCTTATCCACTTCACACCGGTAAACTATACCATAAAGTACGATCGTAACTAGACTCATGGGCAATCCCCATGGCAGTACCTGGTAACGACGAATTAATATCCATTTCACACAGTTAAACCATACAACAAAGTTCAATTTTAACTGTTCTCGTTGCCGATCCCTACAGCTCTAGAAAGTAATGACCGAACATTATCAGGTAACGAGCTTCCCTATAGCTCTCTTACCATACAGGCTTGCAGTCTTATCCACGTCACACCGTTTAACATTACAACAAAGTTAAACTGTAACTGGTCTCTTGGGCGATCCCCACGGCTCTAGACAGTAATGAGCGAACATTATCGGGTAACGATCTTGGCAAACAGCACTGCAGTCTTATCCCCTTCACACTAGTAAAGCTTAAAACAAAGTTCAACTGTCACTGGGCGATCCCCACGACTCTAGACAGTAATGACCGAGCATTATCGGGTAACGAGCTTCCTCGTAGTTCTCTTGCCACAAAGAGCTTCAATCTTATCCACTTCACACCAGTAAACCTTACAAAAAAGTTCAACTGTAACTGGTCTCGTGGGCGATCCCCACGGCTCTAGACAGTAATGAGCGAACATTATCGCGGAACGAACTTCCCTGTAGCTGTCCTGGCATACAGCGCTGCAGTCTTATCCACTTCACACCAGTAAACCTTACAACAAAGTTCAACTGTAACTGGTCTTGTGGACGATCCCCACGGCTCTAGACAGTAATGACCGAACATTATCAGGTAACGAGCTTCCCTGTAGCTCTCCTGGCATACAGCGCTGCAGTCTTGTCTACTTCACACCGTTAAACCTTACAACAAAGTTCAACTGTAACTGGTCTCGTGGGTGATCCCCACTGCTCTAGACAGTAATGAGCGAACATTATCGGGTAACGAGCTTCCCTGTAGCTCTCCTGGCATACAGCGCTGCAGTCTTGTCTACTTCGCACCGTAAACCTTACAACAAAGTTCAATTGTAACTGGTCTCGTGGGTGATCCCCACGGCTCTAGACAGTAATGAGCGAACATTATCGGGTAACGAGCTTCCCTGTAGCTCTCCTGGCATACAGCGCTGCAGTCTTGTCTACTTCGCACCGTTAAACCTTACAACAAAGTTCAATTGTAACTGGTCTCGTGGGTGATGCCCACTGCTCTAGACAGTAATGAGCGAACATTATCGGGTAACGAGCTTCCCTGTAGCTCTCTTGTCATACAGCGCTTCGATCTTGTCTATTTCATACTGGTAAACCTTACAACAAATTTCAGCTGTAACTGGTCTCGTGGACGATCCCCACGGCTCTAGACAGTAATGACCGAACATTATCGGGTAAGAGCTTCCCTGTAGCTCTCCTGGCATACAGCGCTGCAGTCTTGTCTACTTCACACCGTTAAACCTTACAACAAAGTTCAATTGTAACTGGTCTCGTGGGTGATGCCCACTGCTCTAGACAGTAATAACCGAGCATTATCGGGTAACGAGCTTCCCTTTAGCTCTCTTGGCATAATGTGCTGCAGTCTTATCCATTACCCATTGTTAAACTGCTTTGATTGCGTTCGCTTTTCATGAAACCTTTGAAATTATTAATGGAAATCCTTACTAGGTTATATGATGATATGATGATAGCTTATAATGATCATAAAACATTTAACTCTGACTTACCTCTTTTGTTATATTCCCAAAAGTAGCGGAGGTATCCAAATCAGAGTAGCAATAAAAATCCAGTTTTCTTCAACATTTCCAATTTTCATTGTAGAATTTACTTTGGTGTACATTCCTTATCCAGAGATATAGCGTGTTTCTGCATATATTTTTGAAGATGTGTGGATCTGTATTGTATTAAAAAGTATAAATCGAATTCAGTAACTATATTAGTACACTTAACTGTATTAAAAGAATAATTAAAAGAGTCCCCACTTAATAACAACATTTAATTTTCTAATATGTGAATATCTGTAACTTTTCAGTTTTATGAAACCAGTAATTTAGATTTAATCATTTAGTTTGTTAGTATGAGAAACATTAATTTTCTATACAATGCTATTGTTCTTTATTTTGTAAATTTTTCGATACATCTCAATGTACATTTTAGGTAATTTATTCAAAAAATGTTTCCGTTAAAATATACATTTTGAAAGAGCAATAAACTAGGTTACCTCATTCGTTAATACATTATGACTAAGTAATTGATAACACTAATTAAATTTATGTCCTGTCCTGATGTGGTCACTTTAATCAGCACCGACCATCCAATATGCTCCCATTCATGTTGTAATAGCTCCGTAATCAACCACTTGGAGTGGAGGCCTAATGTTTCAAATATTAATGCTTGTTATGGTGTACATCGATATTCTGGCTGTAATTCTGTACATTGGGAAATCATCATAGGCAATAACGGACTGATTAGTTGTGTCCACTATAGATTTCACCTCAGAAGTATAAAAACTGTAAGTACTTTATAATGTAGAACCTTAGTGTCCTTAGGCCTAAATAAAACTATCATGTTGTCCAAATGTTAATGGTTAAATCTTGATAAACATTTAAAGCACAACAATAAATCTAATTGAATAAATCCGTGCATGAGCACTTCTGGTTCTAATGAATTATATTTTCGATGCCAACGTTAAGTTGGTTTTGTTGCCGCAATGAATTAAATGGGTAAAATGTGTATATTTATGGTCATTTTAATTTGCTATGGTCTTAGTGTTTATGTCTCAGTTAATTTTGCTTATTTATATTTTGTTAATTTTTGCTTTCATATATAAACAAATCTAAGAAGCACTTTAGTAAAAAACAACTAGAATGGGTTTTAAATTAGTCTTTAAAGTTTTAGAAAGCTTAATAATTAATTTATGTTTTATATTTCATGCATATTTCCCAAGCACTACGTACGTAATATTTGTTAAAGTGCATAATAAAATTTATGTATTTGCTAAATGTATACTGTTAAGACTATAAGATATGAAAACAAATATATAATACTAATTAAAGTAATTAAACATATTTTTGTTCTCTCATTCAACAACATTTATACACATCGGTTTATTACATATAACAGGGTCTTTCAATGTATAAATGTTGTTTGCCCTAATAGGTTTATTTTGAGTGTTTTAACAATTGTAGAAATTACTAAGGCGTAGCCCGGTGAGATTTTTGAAATGGAAATATGCCCGTATGTTAATCAAGGTTCCTAAGAATGTCATTGTATGATTTCAGTACAATCGGTCCAGTAGATTTTACGTGATTAGGTAGGACAAAAAACAGAAGGACATAATTTACATAATAGTATGAATTAATGTGGCAACGTAATTGCCATACCAGTAACATTACTTTTTTGTTACAGTATATATTAAGTTACAAAATACTAGCATCTTGTAAATTTATTATGATATTCCTGCGGATATATTATTTGTAATTTTCTAAAACTGGCTATTTAATACACTTGATTATTCAATAATTAAATAACACGACGATAATCAGTTACTTTTTGAAGTTTACAGATACTTTTCGTCTCTTACATCAGTGTTAACATTTCACGGTTAAGAGTAATATATCCTTATAGGCAATTTGTCAGATTAAGTAACTGGATGCTGCTACACAATAACCTCCCCAAAATGTCTCATCTAAAGTATCCAGGAACAAGACAAAACCGGAATGTTTCCTATACACGGATTAGCTCTCTGCCGAGATCTAAGGGAGATACAAAGAGAAGTGGCTAATGCCAGCAATCAGAGCAACTGGAGTGGTCGGTCCCTTGTGAGGTTGTGGTAGAGTTGATGCCAGACCTTGTTAACATGGCCATTACATGGACGACATAGCCTGAATATGGTAGGCAATCTCCACTCACACCGGCATGTACCACCCTTTCAACTTTGATTATTCAACGATACATTTTCTATATATGATTGAATATTTTTTGAATCATGTAAACCCATGACTATTACGGACACAATAACTATTGTATACACGTACTGAATATAATTCAAGTTTTACATAAAAATATTAGCAGTTATTGTATTTTATTTTAAACAATCTGGTTATAATTATATTTTTTACTTCATTATTAGTTTACCATTTTTATTAATATCCAGTTGTACTAGGAGGACATTAGACAACTTCATACAGTGGTCGGTATACCACCTTACGATCACCGATATCTCCGCCGGTTGCCTCCGAATCGTCAACTGCAATCGAACCGCATAAGCTGCCTTAAGAGACATTTACAGTAAAGTTGTCATAGAGTTGTTGCAAGGAATAAATAATCTTTCTGCCAATAATGACTTCATCAGAACCTTAAGTATAGGCTATCAGAACCGGATACCCCAAAACTTTTTTCGAATTTTAAACAAAAACCAAGCAAGAAAGTTTCAAATTTACTACAAAAATGTTCGTTATTACATCAAAATGCATGAAAAACCCGAGGATCTATCGTTGATCTCGTGTTTACATCCGAAATGCTGTTATGTTCAGAATCGACTATTATCAACTGGCAACAATATTTCTTCTGGCAATACAAAGAGGACTCCTCCTGTATCGTAGTGAAAAAGTCGTAACTGGCTTATAGAGCATGGAATGGGTGCTGCACAACTTTTTCTGACAAATTCTTGTTCCTTCTAAACTGTTTACCGTTCCAGAGCATTGAAGTCCATTATTACTGATGGCTTCAACACTGATCTCTAGGACCACAGAAAACCTCTGACCTAGTGACTTCGCTATGTTCTGACTGATTTAGTTTAGACCGTGAACATACCAACTCGAGAGACTGTCAGTGTGCAGCTGTCGACAATGTCCGGATGATTCGGTTTCTATTCTTCATGCTGCTATCTCTAAAAAGTTCGTGTATTAGACTGTAATTGGGGACTTTAATCCTAAGCCCCAACCCACTGCAGTATAATTAAAGAGAGGTTTTAAATAAAATAAAACATCAAATATTTAACAGATGTCTCCAAAAATAGTCGTTGGCGTTTGTTAACACTTCAATGTCGAATGGTTCACTGGATTCAATTACTGTTTGAACTTAAATATCACTTGTCATATAAAATATTCTAAAAGCGACTTCCACGAAAGCGTAATACCTAGATCACACCATATATTCTTTACTTAAGAGGAAGGCTAAAACTCTATCATTAAATTTATTTAAAATCTGAAAACGTTCAAAATATGTTTTGGAATTTCAAGCAAAATTATAGCACGAAAATAAATTCGACCAAGGCACGGGATATCGAGCAAAGATTTAGAAACATCCAGACATTTCAAGAAGTGCGTGAGAGGTTACATAGAGCTTTACAACACACACACAAATTCCTCAATAAATTTTAATCCAAAACTCTATATTCCAGAAAGAATCATTCACACGTGAATTCCTTAAAATGGTTTAACTGTGGCTGTAGGCTACCAATATCATCATTAAAAAGAAAAGTATTAAAAATTATAGAGACTGATCTCCTCTAAGATTTTGTTTCCTGTGGGCGAGGCAGAGATGGCCCTTGTCATGAGTAATCTCAAGTCAAGTCCAACGACACCAACGAAATGTGCTGGTTCTGGCACATATTGACGCCTCTCACTAAATTGATCAATGTTTTCTTCCTACAATATTATTGTTCTTCCAACAGCAATTACGTGAAAACGTGGTACCGATTTTCCAAAAGGATGAACATTCTGTCGCAAATAACTATTGTCTTGTTTTTATTATTTCGGTCCTAACCAAGTTTAAAAAAAACGTATTAAACGGTTAGAAGGATTCCTACTACGGTTCAAAATTCTTAATCCTAGACAGTTTGGATTCAGGGAAAACAAATTGCATCATTGATAATTTCTCAAATTTCGTATATAGTGGTGTTCATGTTTTTGGAGATGCAAGAACCAATATTTCGCATATTTCTTAGCTTTTCAAAGGCCTTTTAGTGCATGCACCATGCGATACTGTTGCATCATTTTTAAACAAGTGGTGTTCGAGTTTCTCAGAATACATGGAATTCGTCATACATTAGGAGCAGATAGTATTGAGTGCAGATTACGAACGCCCTGTCACGCAAAGGAAAAATCCAAATTGGTGTCCCCAAAGGTTCAATTCTGGGCCCAATACTTTTTCTCATTTACGTCAAAAGGTTTTTTTTTACGATAGGAAAATGCATTATGCACCGTCAGGGACAGGTGTTCGCCCTGGTGTGTGGGGGACTCTCACCCACTAAAAACCTAACGGTCCAGGCATTGGAAACCCTCTCGGGAACGCATCTCTGCAACTACTTCAAGAGGGTGCCATCTCGTTCGCCCAATGGGCATTACTTCATTCTAAAATCCACCAGCATGAGCTATTCTGGTGCTTTATAGCTGCTCTCTTCTTTTTTGCCTTAGCACCCTCTTGCAGAACGCAGCGAAAGCGTTCCACGATTCGGGACTGGACAACATCTCTTCTATAAGAGATCTCCGGCGAAACATGCCCGATAGCTGCCTCCAGCTCCCTTCTCTCCGTTTCCCACCTTCTACATTTGAAGAAGGTGTGCAGGGCATCGTCCGCATCCGAATCCCCGTACTGGCATTCCGGACTCGGGATCTTCCCCATTCTGTTAAGGTAGAAGCCAAAACAACCGTGCCCAGTGAGAAAAGGCTGGGTAAGGTAGAAGTCTCCCTCTCCATGCTCTCTTTCAGTCCATCCCCTCAGATCACCTATGAGCCTAAAAGACCAACGTTCCTCGACTCTCCCGTCTCCCATCGAGTTTGCCACTCATCCATTGTGTGCGAACGGGCAGTAGCACGGCTGACAGTGCCATTCCTATCGTATACACGCTTCCGCTCAAGAGCAAGAAGATCGATGGGAATTTACCCCCGCAATCACAAGGACGGCCGGCTCCGAAACGGTACGATAGGCAGATGAAATCCGGAGAGCTCCTCTCCTCTGCACCGCCACGACCTTCTTCCTGTAACGCTTCTGCCGCAAGGCATCCGCCCATATCTCGCAACCATATAGGATAACCGAGTTCGTCACGGGACATGAGGACTCGGCCCTTAGTCTCCTGCGGGTCCACCGACGTTGGTTCATGAGCCTACTCAGATTGGCCACAATCTTTCAGCTTTCTCGGCCGCACAGGCGATGTTGGGTCCCAGAATGTCATACGGGAATTTATTCTCACTCCTAGATACTTGACGCAGCGTTTGGTATCGATGAGTTCCGTGTTGACGTTTAGCTGCACGACGGGATCTATCCTCCTCCTGGTGAGAAGCACGATCTCTGTCTTTTTGGTGGCCAAAGACAGTCCATGCTCACCCATCCAACAGAGTATTCGCCTCAGAGCTAGACTTAGCAATCTCTGGGCCTCATCCAACTCTCTCGCGGTTATGACTACGGCAATGTCATCTGCATAACCTACGAGGAAGGTGTCGTGCGGCATCTCCATACGAATAACCCCGTCGTACATGATGTTCCACAGGTCTGGGCCAAGAATCGAGCCTTGGCAGCACCTGCCGTCACTTCCCTACTACGAGGTTCGTCCAACGTTCCAAAGACCAGTTTCCGATCCCTAAGGTAGTTATTCAGCAGCCTCAAGAGATACGGTGGAATGAAAAACGTGGACTGTAGGGCACCGAGCATGTCAGCCCAACTGGCCGAGTTAAAGGCGTTCCTTACGTCCAGTGTTACCAGCATTACCAGTTTGCGGTACCGATGGTCTCCCTGCTGTACTGACTCGAACGCTTTGACAACCTCACCTACAGCACCAATCGTAGAACGACCCGCGCGGAAACCGAAACTGGCGGTCAGAAAGTCCTCCAGCCGCTTCTACAGCCTGGATCAGCCTAGGTTTTGATCAAACGCTCGAGGAGTTTTCCCGCTGTGTCCAGCATGCAGAGGGGTCTGTATGCGGACGGGCTTGTGGGGTCTCCTTTTCCCTTGCTGACCAACACTAGGCGCTGGACCTTCCAACGAGGAGGGAACACGCCTTCCAGCAGGCCAGCGGTTATACATATTAAGCAGCAGCTGCGGTGAACCACTAGCCACTACTCTAAGCACTTCCATTGGGATTCCATCGGGCCCGGGAGCCTTCCTACAGCGCATCGAAGCGATGGCGCTTTTCAGCTCTAGTTCAGTGAACGGAGGTACCTCTTCGGGACGAACTGCGATATGCTCCTCCGGCCTAATCTGGTGAGACGGAAACAGAGCATCAACTATTACCTCCAGTTCGGCTGCGCTCATGTTAGGGCTAGCAGAATGGGCACCTAGCCGTCGCATGACGATTTGGTAGCCCAATCCCCAAGGATCGGCGTTTAGATCGTCCTTGAGTTCCTTCCACCTGGAGGCCTTGCTCACCGTGATCGCCTGCCTGAGACCTCTACGGGCATCTCTGTACTCTTGCATTAGAGCTTCGGGAACCAGACCCCCCTCCTTCTTCCCCTGGTGACCTTCCGTCTAAGCCTCAAACAAACTCTCCGTCGATTGGCGATATCCCTCCGTCCACCAGTAAGCCGAGCGTCTGTTTTCTCCCCAAGGATCTTTTCCGTGGCATTGCGGCGTCACAACCGCGCGCAATGTACGACAACAGGTTAAATTCATCAATTCGTGGATACAATATGTACATATTGCTATATTTACATAGACATATCCTACATAAATTTGCAAAGGTTGTATAATTTTATGACTGTGCCTATGATTAAATAGGGTAGCAATAATTACCAAACATATATTGGAAATAACATATGCAATAAAATAGTTTTCAATTTTTTACACCTACAAAGAATTATATTATCACTACTGTAAAGTAGTGCCGATTATATTAAATTCGTTTTACAAATTTAACCTTTATAGGTAAAAAACATCATTTTTCAGTTTAGTATATGAGATGTCATGTTTCGAAAATATGGTGACCTCAAATCCTAAAGAACAGACGGAAAACAATGGAAACATAAAATTAATAACGAGGATCCTCGTTAAACATTTATTTTGCATTTATTTTAATGGGCTTCCTTGTAGCTAAACTCCATACAGCTTTTCGGTAATTAACTCTTTAGGGGTTCCCACATTCAGGGTACATATTTATGTGGATGCCTCAATGATTTCTCTAAAACAACCGGACCTAAAATCCAAATATGTTAATAATCTGTGATCTGTTTCGATATTCCTCTTACGTAACAGAACAAGAAAAAGATACGTAAGAAGACATTCCTTCCATAGCTGATTGTATCCTAAATATACAGTCACAGTATTAGTAGTGGTAGATGTAGGATGATGACAGCACGTTTAAGGCTGTTATTACGTGGAATTTTTTATTTAAGGTTGTTATTTTTCTATTTCCGAAATGTGTACTTGCCAGGTAAACTGAGGAAAAGGCATACATTACGTGATGTCAACGCTATTCACCAAACATTTGTTAAGGGCTAGTACAAAAATAAATGCTATGCGCGCCTTGCTGATAGCAGCCTCTTTTGTACTGTCCAGTCCTTATCATTCTTCTGAGCCTACTCCTTCCACCGGTAATCCAGTTACCCCAGAATTACAATTTAATACAATCGGTACAGTACATTATATAACAGTGTTCATTGGTAAAAAATGATGAAAAACTCCATTTTCTACTGACACTTATTTCAGATTTATCGAATGCAGAAGCATTTGTCATTTTACCGAATTATGCCTCACACGCCGTGATAAAGATATGCATCTATTCCATGATAAAAAAAGGTCTGAGAACTTTAGCGAAAAAGTTTCTACTTTCGGCTCTTATAATCTTCTTTCCTTTTAAGTTAGTCGCTTTTAGCGTTTGAACTATTGGTCCGTTCAAGAAAATATAAACGTACTTTGATTTGATAGGTCTACTTCAGTAAAAAAGCGTCTACTTCCGGCAATCTTAATCTACTTTGGATATAAGTATACATGGTACTGGTTTGTATTGTTCCCAACCAAGAAACAATATATGTACATAGGTCTGAAAGTTTTCTTTCATCAAAAAGCCTTTATTTTTATTCATAATAACATAGTTATTTCCGTCAACTAAGTAGCGTTAGCCTTGTCCTTATCATAGACATTACGCTGCTCTGAAAAGTCTACGTCAGTGAAAAAGACTACTGCAGTGAAAAAGTCTACGCCAGTGAAAGGTCTATATGAGTGAAAAAGTCTACATCAGGGACAAAGTCTACTTCAGTGAAATGTGACGAATTCTAGTCGTTGCAATATATTTTCGGTTTAAGGTACTTCTTGTGCTGGGCATCCTGTTGAGAGTATAATACATGTCTGTCAAATTTTGCCTTCCTGGGAAAGCGAAAATTAGAAAAACAAAACTATACTTCATCTGGGGTCAAACATTTCAGTTTTTCTGTATGGTTAAAATTCATAAAAACCTTTTTTCTGTTGAAATTCAGTTTTCATCTTTGGAGGGCATCGGTAAATTAAATTATAGCCGTTATAATATAGTGTTTCCAAGGCTTCACAAACTTCAACCACTATAGGATGTTTGCTCACTATGCAAATACTTTAGTATTCCTATTCCTCATGACACGTATTTTTTTAATTTTAACTTCCTGGAATATCAGGAGGATTAGTTACTAGTGACTGAGGGCTTTCCCTCTTAAATATAAAGATTAAAAAAATTTAATTAATTGTAAGCTCATAATTGGATTGGAAGAACTAGAGTTAATCAATATTTAAATGCGACAAGCCTAATTCTATCGATACATGTTGGAAGTAGTCTCCGCTCGAGAATTGTGACCTGCTCAATATTCCCAAACCAATATCTGCCGCATGTCGACCATGTAATGATGGGGTTAACAAGGGTCGACACCGAGTCACCCTCGCCCTCCCTTCCACATCCGGCCAACATAGTCATATTGACTATTTTGCAAAATAATAACCTTCATTTTCATTACAGATGACTTTCTATAGCATTAATTTATATTCTATTTTATTTACATAGTGTTGTATGTTTATCAATTGTTTATGTTTATTAAATTGTTGAAGAATATCCAATATATTATACCTCATTGAAAATTAATAATTTGATAGAATTAAAATCTCAAAATACTATATAATTGGCTAGTTTATGTTTAGGTAATTAATAAAATACTGTTTAAACCATGTTCAAAGTACGTTATAAAATCTGGAAAACCTCTGGAAGCTCCTTTTGGCCCAAAAAGTAATGCTGTTGATTTTCCATCAAAATATCAAGGGGCATTAAAACTGCAATTGCGAAACAGTTTATAGATTCTCCAGGTCATGAATATACGGTATTCCTTTTAATGAGAAAACTAACATTGTGAACTACAGTCAAAAAATTTTGTTTATCCAAAAAAGAGTTTTGAATAAACAATTTTGCTAAACTAAAAAATACTTTATTTAAGTTTTTTGGCCCATATACTCCGTTGTGTTGGTTTATTCTTACTCTTGTGTAAAACTCTTGTAGATACGTTGGTTTAAAAATTGTCAAAGCGAATTTATTAATAAAATCATTGATATAGATTTGTTTTATATATTTCTTAAGCATTTCCTAGCAACTACATGATTATTGAGTAACATGAAGTACTGAATTCAAACTTCACCTTAATATTAATTATATGAACAAATGTGTAAATTGTCTTTTCTACTTGAGCTAATACTAGACATCAGAATTCATTAAATGAATTTTCTTCTTTATCAAGGGTTTTATATTAATAATTTTATGGTACATTTTCATTTTTCCATATAATTTATAGATTGGCAAAGGCATACACTTTGTTCAAAATTACAATAACTAGTAAATCATGTAATTAGCAAATATACATTTAGCAAAATGTTATTAGCACAATTGTTTTAAGTTTTGTAAATTTAAGAATACTTAAACCAAAGTGAATAAGTTATTATACCCTGTCTTCGTAACAAACAATCTCAGAAAAAGTACAGTAAAATGTTTGCTAAATCGATCTTGATCAAGTTTTGGATCATAAAATTCAAACTTGAAATCCTAAAGAAATTTGAACGTCACCCTTAGCGAACTTTTTCTCTTTTGATCTTTTTAAGAAATAACTTTATAATGAGGTTTTTCATAAGAGAATAAAAAGATTTTAAAGACCTAAAAATATAAAATAAAATAATACAAGTTTATATACCTCAACTTGAAAAAAATATCTTATAATGTATGAATTTAATGTTGCTCAATAGCCACGTTTATGTTTTGAAAAATTTTGTTAAAGAATAGTTGAGGCATGTTCTACTTTTTGTGCTTGAGTAGCTCTATTAGTGTAACAGTCAGCATATTTCTATCTTTAGTCAGAAAACTCAACAACCAGCATATTCATATTTTTTACTAAGCAAACTTCAATAAAATTCCAAATTTAACGAAAACTAACAAAACTTTCAGGTATTAACGTTTGGAAACGTAGATTTTAACAATTGATAATCTACTTACTTCTCATACAGCCTTTAGATTTCAAGTCGTAATATAAAATATTTTTACCTAAATCAGCACTCTACCAAAAATATGATTGTTATTATAAATATACTATTCAAAAACATTATTTACATTACAAGCAGCTCCTTTCTAATTGATTAATAATATCTAATTCTAAATTAATGAAGAATGAATATATAAACATCATATGCATCATTGTTGTCTTCCAATAATCTACTGTCTCCGTAAATACCAATATAATATTATACATCTTACGATATATGTTAGTTTTCACAGTCAGATCACGCTGAGTGGTCACGTCCCTTGTGAGGTTGTGGTGAGGTCGATGTCAGATAGTGTTAACATGCCCATTACGTGACCACATGAGCCGGTATGAGTAGCAATATCAACTTATCATCGTAGTCGAAATGCAAATGGATTGCACGAATTATTAGCTGAGCGTTAGCGAAGCTTATAATTTGTGTGGCTGAGACTTTTAATGTATGTATGTTTATATGTCCACACAATATCTCGAAAACTTATACCCTTTAAATTCTTGATGAAGGATCAAGATTGATTTCTGAGTTCACTTCAAATTCAAAAGTTTATTGGTTTAAAGTTTTTACTGTGTTATACGTTATTTTCTGGAATGTTTTGTTGTATATATAAATTGGATCTTAATATATCCTATATAAAATTAATTATAAAATAACATTAATACAATAATTTGTATTCTTGATGATATACCACATCACAGACTGGAGGTAATATAAATCAACTGGTTAAAACAACACTATTCGTATCCTATTAATCTGTAATTTTAACTGTGGAAACATATACAGTACTTAAACATTACAATTAAAATGTCGTTTTAATGTAATAATGCTAAACTAACGTTTCAGGTAATGCGTGATAAATGTTTCAAATAAGCTATTTATTATTTTTATTATACACAGGGTGTTCAGGTCAATAAAACGGTTCCAAATTGTTGTGAAATCTTTTGAAGTAATTCTGTATTGAAAACAATCGATTACTTGACAATGGGTAATATGAATCTTTATTTAACAATGCAAGGGGTATAGCACGCTCCAAGTGATACCATTGTTCAGAATAATCTATGTTCTTTTATCCTGTAAATGAGCGGGGAAGAAAAGTACTTCTCATTGGTCTCGAGTCCTATTGTTGAGGGGAGGATAAAAGATCTCATTGTGTGATAAGAGCATCAGAAATCTCATTATCTCAATACCATCAAGTGTCTGCTCGCCTTTCACTTTTTTATACAAGGTTTTGTAATATTAGCAATAGTGTAATCATAATTAAGTTCCAGGAAGTAATTTCTTTCCTAATAAGAGAGATTTCAGATAAGTATGGATACTAAAAGGCGTAGTAAGTAATACTATCCGAGGGGTCCTCTAGCTTATCTAGGTTAAGTATTATCTCCTTTTTGCCAGTTAACAGTTTAATTGCCAAAGTAACATGAGCCAATATTGGCATAATTAATCATATTATGTAGAATTTTCCAGCAGAATAAATGTATCTCATGTATGTATTATGTCGTTATGGACTAACATACATACTAGACTTAAAAAACATAGTTCATACAAGAAACTAAACACCAATCAGGCAGATTTGTCTTTTACATAATACTAAAATAGCTCATGTAACCGTTTAGTTCATTTCTCTGACTGATTTAAAATATCATTAGTCTTAAAACTATTAATACTTCTTAATTTATACGTAATTTTTTAAAGCCAGTTCATGTCAATTAACCCAAATACATATTTTGTACCTGTGCAAAAACTAACTAATCGTATGCACACTATCGATTTCATACATAAAAGCCTGACTATTGATCATTATTTGTTTGTATGTAAGTATTATTAGTAATTTATATGGCCAGTTACACACATTATTTTCCCAGAGGCAACTGAGAGTCGACAAATAGAACTCATACAGTAAAATTAACTAGTTTCCAAAAGATTTAGAGGCCTGAAATTGCAAAATTCCTCAAAAATGAGGCCGTACTTTAAAAATATTTAATATGACCACTACCCCACAAAGTTAGGAATTACATATTTTTGCTAATAGTTGCAACATTACAAATTCGTTGTGGAAAACATTTAAAATTATATCTTTAAAATGGTCTACTTTTACAACTCCGTTAAAATTATTTAGAGTAACCTAAGAGTTTATTTCCTAAATAGGTATTTAAAGTAACCTTATCTTACACAAGTAATTCTTTACAATTCTTTCAATAAATTTCAGTAGAAGTAGAACCAGGTTTAGTAGAACCATGTCAGCTAAGCTACACCGCTACATTTGGGAATGAATATTGAAACAGTCTTTGGATAAATGCAATGATAAATAAAATGAGGAGAATATTTCAGTCAACTGGCCGTGGACTTCTTTAGAGGTTATCTTTTAAGAAAGGACAGTACCCAAAGAGCACAAGTCAAATCGTTCATAGTTTCCATTACGAGATAAGGAACATGATAACAAAACTAAGCATTATAGTTGCAATCCATCTTCAAATTATTTATCTCATAAGATATAAATAAATATATATATATATATATATATATATATATATATATATATATTTATGTGTGTGTGTGTATATATATTTATATATTTAAAATATTTCGGGAAGATCGTAGATATGGTAGGAAAGGGTTGATCTAATTTTATTGATGAATTTATGTTTAGCTCATCTTTTTTGTAGAAAGTAGAACTCAATTGTCACCTGATGAGACAATGTGACTGCCACTTCACCTTGATAAAAATATTATATTGTATCTTGTAGTGTAGGTGACTCTGATATAGAAAAAATGTATAGGTTCGTTCTAAACTGCTTCGTGAAGCTTGATACATAAGTGAAGCTTCATGAAAATTTTAAAGTCCATAAGTTACTTCTTTTTGGGTACATCATGCGGACATTGAACAAGTTTTTACCTTCGCTAACGCTCAGCCTAAAATACGGAAAAAAGATACTAAACAGTTTCTAATTTATGTATGCTCGTATTTTTTAACTCTTCCTAAATTACACATACTCTATATTATATTATATTTTTCATTAAATACAATGAATCGATACAATATATTCAATCTGCGTCTATAAAAGTAGCTCTTAATTGAACTAATTCAGAAAATTACATGAACAAATGGGAATTTTTACTGAATAATTGAATGTATAGAATTTTACTCTCCAATGATATTAAAACAGTGCGACCAATCTGAATTAGTAAACTAGATTTCTGCCTCACGGGAGATATATTTGTACTCTGTTAATCATAACAATGGTTCCCTAGGGTCGCCGCATCCCAGTGTAGTGTGCTTTCAATGCTGCCAACTGTATTATAACGCTGTAAGCGTAATACAAACAACTGATGGGGCACAACAACAGAACTATATTCGTTTCGTATATGCATGAATTTCGTATTCAACTTCATGTTATTGATAAATAATGCAAACTCCTATTGTATTGCAAAAATTTCACAATAAATTGGTGTTTCATCCAGAGTGCAATATTTTAAAAATGAATGCAGGGGTTTTGAATGAAATCAATGTATATTCTCATATCCGGTTATAATCTTTAATTTTCCTCCAAAACTTTAACTTTTTTCTAGAAAGTCGTTGTTAAGTGAGTTTAACATATTTTACCTCCATCAGTGTACATATACATAGTAATTATAGATATTTATTAAGAAAATATGGACCAATCTGTTTTTCAAGTTGTACCACAGATGGATTATCATATTAACTAAAAATAAAAGAATTATAAGTGGTATAACTAAAACACCAGATATTTATGATATTTAGATACCTGTAAGTGTATTACAAAACACAAGATCGTCTATGTATCTTTACTGAGAAAATTAGTTTAGATAACGGCATTAAAATAGAAAACGTAATATAGAATTTCTATGATAAAAAAAAGTAAAGATAAGAAGTAACCAGGCGAAGTTAGGGCTAAGAAGCCCTTTCTAACACTTAATCTAGGGACCAACGGTTTAAAGGTGACTTCTGAACCACCAACAACGGTCGGCCAGGCGGGCTGCATGCAAAGACAGGATCGCTCTCAGCGGTCACCCTTCCAAACACCACGCTCAACGTTGCTTGATCCGATAATCTTGCGATAGCCATTGTACCAGCTATACTACGCATTAGCAAATAAATAATTAAAAATTATTATGCCAATACGTACATTCTCGTAAAAAAAACATTATTCATCTAAATATATGTATGTTTTAGATTTTTTTTAATTCGTGCTGTGCATTTTCCTGAATGCACAAACTCCTGGACAGTGTATTTTCTACACGGACAATAAAACAGAGGGAGCTGAGTAAAAGCCGGTATGTAATCACTATAACAATAAACCTCAAGTTTATGCCTCTAGCAGTAAACAGTGCTGGACACATTCTAAAGTTACGACAGTGAACTTGTTAGGAAGGATTTCCTCTGGAAAAACATCTAATGTATAAAATTGTACGATATAACTATTCATTTGCCTAGCTTCGAAACCTTTCATTTTAATAATACCACCACATTTTTATAGCACATTATTAAAGATTAAATATTTTATGGGGTATTATATTTAGATAACGTAACTAATAGTTGGATAGATAGTATAGAATATTTTGCTAAACATAATTAATGTACTGGTAGATAATATTCTATAATACTGAAAAGTACTACTACTAAACACGTTCATTTTAGTTCATAACATATATACAGCTATAAGAATAGCCATTGGTTATCAAACCATAACCCATTTACTGAAGTATTTGGTATTATTTTTATTAGGCACAATAAAATATTTTATTTTCTATAAATGCCTCATTAAAACAAAATTTCTCTAGGATTACTCATATGATTTTAATTAAAAATATCTGTTTTACAAGCAGTATTGATGGTATTTTTTTATGGTATAAATACCACCAAATTTGATTTGTTTTGCACTATTATTTTGTTCACACATCGCCTTAAAAAACTTTAGGGAATTATATTTCAGTTTATTTTTTCTAAACACACACACAGATATATATAATTTAAATAAACATTGAATCACAAAAAGTGCTTGCTCCGCCGGGAGTCGAACCCGGATCTCTCAATTGCCGGGTGCATGTGCTTCCATTACACCACAGAGCGCTTACTTTTTCCGATTCAATTATTTTGTATTTGGCCGTATCTGTCACATATGCGTTTAAATAAGCAAACTAACATATAATCGGAAGACCAAATACCTGTCAAACGACTTTTATTTACATTAAATTGCATAAATGACAATAGCCATATTTAATATCAATATATATATATATATATATATATATATATATCTTTATATATATATATATTTCTTGTGTGCGTGTGTATGGTCCTAAACTCCTCCTAAACGGGTGGACCGATTTTAATGAAACTTTTTGTGTGTCTTCAGTTGGATCCGAGAATGGTTTAGATTCATAATTCGGTCAAGTTTTAATAGTTTATTTAATTAATTTTTTAATAATAAATTGTTGTTGATGGTGGAGTGTTTGACATTGGATCCGCCAGACTGCGCCACGAACGACACGTAATACAAAGTGAACTGATACTTAACAGCTGTGAATATTTTCAGCTGAAGTTCATCAAAGAGGCAGAAACATTTGTTCACATTTAAAATTTAGAAAGTTAATATTTTAAATTTGTGAAGTGCTTGATCATTAGTGTAATGCAGATTGCAAAGATGAAGTTTCACACCAATTGTTCTACGTAAACATTATAGCCTAATATTACAACACAGCCGTAATGTTTTTTCTATTTTAATTCCAGATTTTCCCGACATTTTGTGCTGCTATCAAATTTGTGTGTTGTTTTGTAACATTCTGTAAATTATTGTGTGAGTGCTAATTGTTATAATAGATTAATAGAGATTGAAGATGTTTTAAAGTGCATAAAAAACTATACTTATTTATTAAAGTTATTGAACTCATTTTGCACATTGAAGTGAGTATATTGGTCGCATACCTCAAATAACCTAAGTAGCATACAAATCAAAAGGTTGTGTTTCTATGTGTGAATATTGTTAACAGTTTAGATAATCAAGTTTTAAACTAATTGGATTTAAAATAATTTGTTGTAATTTACATATTTTAATCTGCAGTCAGAATTGGTCACATAAGTTCAAATTAAGTAGCATACAAATCACATGTGTGAATAACTACTTATTGTTAATAGTGTAGGAATTGGTTTTAAATTAAATTCTGTTGGCCAGTTCCGACATTATACTGTAATTTTAAATTACTAATTGTATAACAAGTATATTTTTTTTTAATTTACAACTTAATTTATCGTAATGCTATTGAATGTACAATATTTTTTGTTAATCCTTCAGGAGTGTACATAAACAAATAAGATGGTTTTCCAATAGGGCTGAAGTATAATAAGTGGCCTCCATCACAATCGAATTATTGATATTTCTGATTAGCCTATCCAAACTACTATCCGAAATTGGATTATAGTTATTTAAAGGCTGAAGTATAATAAGCAGCCACCATCACAATAGAATTATTGATATTTCTGAATAGCCTATCCAAACTACTGAATTTCATTATAGTTAATTTATTCGGTCAAATTTAATTAAATTTTTAATTATAAATTGTAGATGTTGGAGTGTTTTATATTGGATCCGACAGACTGTGCTACGACACGTAATACAAAGTGAACTGATACTTAACAGCTGTGAATATTTTCAGCTGAAGTTCACCAAAGAGGCAGAAACATTTGTTTACATTTAGATTACGTTATTATGAAGTGCTTGATCAGTAGTCTAATGCAGATTGCAAAGTTAAATTTTCACCAGTTGTTCTATGTAAACATTATAATATTACAACACAGCCATACGTTTTAATCAATTATAGTCTTGAAAGCATAGAGTAAGCATAAACATAAAAATAACACCACTTCTTATTTCAATATATTCTGTACTCACTTTGGAGGATAGAGAATTATCCAGATATAACATTGGAAGTTTTTAGCTTTTAAGTGAAATTCTTGGTAAATTATTAAGTGTTGATCTTGGAAGAATGCGCTACGATCGGAGTTTCAAATGTTTTTCTATTTTAATTCCAGGTTTTCCCGACAGTTTGTGCTGCTATCAATGTGTGGTGTGTTGTTTGTAAGGTTCATGTTTTCAAAAGTAAATACGGCAAATAACATTAAAAATATAATAGAATAAAGTTATAAAAAGTGTACTACGTGGCCGCGTTATAAGTTTATAAAGGCTAGCCAACAGGCAAAAGGAAGAAAATAAAAAATAAAACATTGTGTAATTATTGTGTGAGTGCTAAAATTGTAATAGTTACATTAATAGAGATTATTGGTCGCATTACCTCAAATAACCTAAGTAGCATACAAATCAAAAGGTTGTGTTTCTATGTGTGAATAACTATTGTTGACATTTTAGATAATCAAGTTTTAAACTAATGGATTTCAAATAATTTGTTGTAAATTTACATTTTTAATCTGCAGTCAAAATTGGTCAGATAAGTTCAAATTAAGTAGCATACAAATCACATGTGTGAATAACTATTGTTTAATAGTGTAGGAATTGGGTTTAAATTAAATTCTGTTGGCCAGTTCTGATACTATACTGTAATTTTAAATAACTATAATGAAATTCGGTAGTTTAGATTAGGCTAATCAGGAATATCAATAGAGGTTATCCAGATAAAATTGGAAGTTTTAGTAAAATACACTTTTAACTGAAATTGGTAAATATTAAGTGTGCAGTGATTGATCAGTTAATTTTTGGTTTATAAATAAATTGTTTTTTATCTTGGTATGTTTTAAATCTATCAAATATTGTGTGTTGTTTTGTATCATCGTGTAATTATTGTGTGAGTGCTAATTGTAATATTAAATTAATAGAGAATCACATGTGTCCAATAACTATTGTTAATAATGTAGGAATTGGTTTTAAATTAAATTCTGTTGGCCAGTTTCTGATACTATACTGTAATTTTAAATATCTATAATGAAATTTCAGTAGTTTAGATAGGCTAATCAGAAATATCAATAATTCGATTGAGATGGTGGCTGCTTATTATACTTCAGCTTTAAATAACTATAATTGGATCGTCATTTTAGTAGTTTAGATAGGTTATTCAGATATATCAATAATTTGAATGTGATGGTGGCCACTTATTGTACTTCAGACCTATAGGGAATACTTATTTAGTTTATTAGATAAATTAAATTCTGTTGGCCAGTTCCGATACTATACTGTAATTTTTAAATAATTATAATGTAATTCGGTAGTTTAGATAGATTAATCAGAAATATCAATAATTTTGATTGTGATGGTGGCCACTTATTGTACTTCAGACTATAGGGAATACTTCTTTAGTATTTTAGATACTGTAGTCTATGTTGTTATACATTTTTATCTAGAAGTTACTTATTAAAATTACATATTGAATAAGTTACTCATATTCATTGTGTACTATATACAGAATTTTATTTTTACAGAAAAATGCCACGTCTTCGTGGAAGAGGACGAATAGTTATTTAATCATGTGATTTATATGCTACTTAATTTGAACTTATGTGACCAAACTGTTAACAATAGTTATTCACACATAGAAAAACAACCTTTTGATTTGTATGCTACTTAAGTTATGCGACCAATATACTCACTTCGTTCAATAAATTTTCAAAATTAGTTCAATAACTTCAATGAATGACTATAGTTTTTTATGTACTTCAAACATCTTCAATCTCTATTAATGTATTATTACAATTAGCACTCACACAATAATTACACAATGTTACAAAGCAACACACATATTTGATAGCAGCACAAACTGTCAGGAAAACCTGGAATTAAAATAGAAAACATTTGAAAACTGTGATCGTAGCGCATTCTGCTGGATACAATGTAAAACATTCCAAGATGGTCCACCCAATTAGGAGGAGTTCAGCTCCATACACACGCACACAAGAAATATAAAGATAATAAAATTCGGTAGTTTAGATAGGCTAATTAGAAATATCAATAATTTGATTGCGATGTTGGCTGCTTATTATAATTCAGCCTTTAAATAACTATAATCTAATTCAGTTTGTCATTTTAGTAGTTTAGATAGGCTATTCAGAAATATCTATAATTCGATTGTGATGGTGGCCACTTATTATACTTCAGCCCTATACGGAATACTTATTTAGTATTTTAGATAAATTAAGTTCTGTTGGCCAGTTCCGATACTATACTGTAATTTTAATTAACTATAATTAAATTCTTATAACGTGTACAGGACAACGTCTGTCGGGTCTGCTAGTATATATATATATATATATATATATATATATATATATATATATATATATATGCATTACCTTTTAATTCCTTGATGTTATTTTAGCCTTTTGACGCCGTTTTATTCTTTGAAGTTGTGTAATTTTTTTATTTGCAGTAATTAATCTTGGGTTTTTCTCTTAATTATTAATTAAGTCATTTTCAATGACTAGAATCTAGCATTTAGTGAATCTATTTTGGACATATTTTATTTTGTAGGAGAACGTGTAAATTCTTAGTGTCCATCAAGGCAATACAACTTGACGTACTCCGTAGTGTTGTTCCGTGTTAATTCAAACAGTCTCTAATGGACCGGCGCTTAATACTCTGATAAAGTAAATCAATTCCCATTCCATGTCCGAGCGTAAAATATAATGAATTTGTTTTATTAAATATAAAAATTCCTAACTACCTAATGTTAAATAGTTATTATATAGTAGTATATCTTACTCTAATTATTTATAAACAAATATATTGTATTTACTGCATATTACCAGATTCAAAAATTATATTTAAGTTATATAGAAATTCTTCTAAATAATACTGTTAATTTGCAATTCTTTAATGATGTTCAAGTAATATAGCATGCTAAACAATATTTTATGTTTGAATTTTATATAAAAGAATTCTGAATAATGGACTAATTAAATATGCTTCAATCTACAATTATGATTTAGACAT
The DNA here is from genome assembly GCF_021130785.1 of Homalodisca vitripennis. Classification (NCBI taxonomy): domain Eukaryota; kingdom Metazoa; phylum Arthropoda; class Insecta; order Hemiptera; family Cicadellidae; genus Homalodisca; species Homalodisca vitripennis. The sequence continues at coordinate 197,611,181 of NC_060207.1, forward strand.
AATAACTTTAGAACGAAAATATAACTTGAAATATTATAATGTTCATAGTGTTGTAAATTTCTTGCAAGCGAAAAATGTTGTATAGGTTAAAGGTATCGACTTCCCTTTTCATGTTTTAGCCTAACATACATATTAACGAAAAAATTTACCAATCATTACATCGTTTGTAATTCAATCAAAGGAATGGCACGTTTCGAGGCAGATGGAATTGAAATATAATCGAATGAAATATTTCAAACATTGAGACTTAATTAACTGACCAGCAACTCACTGTGTTTGAGTTATAAAAACTCGTAATTTATTTCTTTTCCTCCTTAAGACATGGGGAAATAAAAAAGCATGTTCAACAAACAGCAAGTCACAATTTATTTTTTAAATTAAATAATTAACTTTTAATATTTTGATATGCTATAAACTGCAACTAGCATATGCTTCAGTAGAATAATTATCATTAGAGATGGCTCTAGTGTTTAAGGACTTTATTTTACAAATAAATGGTACGACATTGCATAAATGTATAACAATTTTATATGAGGTTACACGAAATTTTCAAAAATGTAGTGTTAACCTTTGAAAATTAAGGTTGAACATGACAGAAACGAAAGAAATCAGTTTTAAACCGGCCTCAAAAAGGAGGTTTTAAAATTCGATCAGTTTCTGTATTCCTTTTTACACGCATGCACAAGGATGTTTCCAAAACAACGGAAACTATGAATCTGTTAAGCATAAGAGGGGTTTCCCATTTTTTTAAAGTTGAACAAGTATATCTCAGGGAAATTACTCTGGAAATTTTACAAATAAACTATATGAAAAAACGAGCTTTCTACACGTAACATAGTTCTGGCGGGAAGAGTCAATTCAACCACAATGTAAATTCGAGTCAATGGTAATCTCCCTCTTATCTTCCTCTTAGTGTTTAGAGTTGTCTTCTGTTAGAGTGTCAGAAACATCATAGTAGACAACTGTCCACCTGATGAGATCATAGAAAAGCATTTTCACCAAGATTACACTATACTTTTATAATATCTAGCTATCTCTGATGCCGAAAAACTTTAAAGAGTTCGTTTTGTGCTTCATCGATGCCACATCTTTTTATCTCTTCGGACAAAACTGTCTAAAGATTCAGGAGTCAAGGCTGTAACAGTGTCAAATTCCAGACTCTGCACTAAGAGGAAGGTGAACTGGACCTAAAGTCCCCTTTCAAAAATTGGAGAAGTCTGAGAAGCAATCAATTAACCTTCAGTGATAAATAATACATTAAAAAAACATGTTTGTTATTTCATAAAACATTAGGATTAGATTTAGTTAGTTGTAGTAAATTTCAAAATGTTTAAAGTTGACAATAGTCGTAAATATTTAAATTTTTTTAGTATTAAACAATAAATATAAACAAACACACCTAGAGAGTGTCAAACTTAGTAAAAAAAACTACGGTTGCGCACGTACATTACTACTCCTCTTGCATAATACAATTCTTTAAATGTTTTCAAGTTTTTCTTTTTTTTCTTATACTGTCAATCATAAGTTCTTAATAAAAATGAGTATGACTTTGCTCGAAGAGGCTGTGCTAATTTGTAATGAATTATAATCCAAAATCAATCAAAACATTAATAAAATTATTACTCTATGCGATTCACCTTAATGATAATAAATATTACTAAAAGATAAAAAGAAAATGTAAGTTCTTAGCTGAATTGTATTTACTCATTGAACTGAAATTTCATATTATTAGTTATTAGTAGTTATTTTAGTTAAAAAGCAATAACATTTCAGATGAATCTCATACAGCAAAAATATAACTTACTCGTATCGAAGTCTTTTTAATTCAGGAATTAATTTGATTGTATTGATTTGCGCCATGATCAGTTAATAGCATCACATTAATACAATAAATAAGCGAGATTAAGTTTGGATCAACTAATGGATCCTCTGGGAGACAAATCATTGCACAATGCTGTCAATCTGATGTATTAGTTTCAGTTATCAATTTATATTATTATTTTGTCGTAATATAGAACTGGCTGCACTACGTTACCCTATTAATTTACCTTAAAACTGCAATTTTGTATTAAAAAATTTTTCAAAAAAAATAATGTACCGTGCAGCTGTTTGAATTCTTTTTAAGGTAGCCGTTATATGAAATTTACTTAAAAACTGAAGAGTGGTAACAGTTTTTTGGAATGATAATTTAAATTTAAACAATGGAAAACTTTTAAGCTGCTCTTACTTAGAAACAGTTTATGTTTGAACTATTTGAAACTAGCTAGCCTAAACCTTGATAATATTCTTCTACCCGCTTGGACTGGTAAGGTTAGAACATATCGGGCTCACCTTCTTCCAAGGTAACATGCCTGAGATATAGAGCCTGCTGTTTATTCTCATGGCATGTCAAGAGAAAGTTGACGTACCCTTACCTATACTCCACGAGCAAGCGCAAACATCTTTTTAGCGCTGTGGAATAAGGGGTTTCCTCAGGTCTTTTTTACGCAAACATCCTTTAGCACTGTGAAATAAGGGTTTCCAAAGTCTTTTCTCAACTGAACAAAATATTTGATCAATACCAAAAACCTTATTGATGTTCTTTTCACGAATGCGTTAAATGAAATGCGTAGTATAAATTTTTCAGTAGTGTTGAACTGTACTAAAATATTTTAAATTAAAATTATAAATATTAAATAACTCGAATAATAAAGGATTGTACATTTTCCATAGATAAAATATTACATTAACAAGCCTTATGTTAATGTTTTCTGGATTTACTGCTTCAATACTATTGACCCTGAATAGATCGGATATTGAATTTGTTGTATAATTAATCAATTGCTGAAGATACAGTATCATAGTAACCTTTTACCTACTCAATTCCGATGTGTGTATCTTGGTTGCTGCATTGCATGTATCATTTCCTTCAGTGGTACATCTGCGTTGTATCGTAGTGTATTGTAACTCTCTGTACATAGCGCAGAAACCTTTTTTTATAAACATTGCAGTAGTTTTCAGGTACTTTTATGTTATTAGCACGTGTAAATGTATTTTTAATATTAACGAACAGCATAGAGTTTAATTACCAGAACATTGTATTTTATATTGGAAAATTTAACGGGTTTAATTTCCTTTTAAGATTAACGGAGCTTCAAGATCTTATAAACATTGTACTCGTTTTCAGGTACGTTTATGTTATTAGCACGTGTAAATGTATTTTTAATATTAACGAACAGCATAGAGTTTAATTACCAGAACATTGTATTTTATATTGAAATATTTAACGGGTCAATTTCCTTCTAAGATTAACGGAGCTTCAAGACCTTTAGGTAGGCTACATCTACACTCCAAACCAATGGAATTCAACGATCTGAAAGGGGTAATATTAATGTGATAGTAATTATCATATCATTGACTCTTTCTTGTATTATTATTAAGGTCCCAATAGGCCTGGCCGCCTGTTTTTTAACTTTTAACAGGAAGCCCATAGAGATTTTGAATTAGCAACATATTTCTCTTTGTCCAAGAAGAATTCATATTCCTTCGGGGTCCAAGTTAAAGAATAAAATATTTTAATACTTAATAGCTCCCCGTATTTTTTCGTTGTTTTATAGTAACCTTACTAACATTTGTGTGGCTTTGCTTTAATAACAGTATACATTTAACTTATTTATTTAATTTTTTCCACATATTTTGAAAAGCCATTTGTACTGCATACGATCAAAGTTTTTTTTCTAAATTTGAGGTAAGATAACACTTTCTATGTTTTATACATACTATTTTTAGATGGGTCATCCAGTTTTGATAATTAATTGTATACTTAAATTGTATAATTGAATAGTTGTTTTAATATTTGTATACTTCCACACACATATTTTCCTACTTGCCTACCAGTCCGAGGTATCGTAGCGTTTTATTTATTTTATCACAGACTTTTACAACGTTGTAAACAGGAGAACTGGAATGTGTTCCCAATATATCAGAAGTTTTGTTTTACGACTGGTCTGCTGTCAAAATATTGGATTACACATTCCCTACCAGCGGTGTTGATTTATCTCATGATTTTCCGTCCGTTGTTAAGGTTTCGTTCTAATATACCCATATCTGAAAACAAACCAAAACACCTATCATGTTAAGCTATCGACTCTTAATACTGATACATTTCTTTGAAAAAGCTACAATTTTATTTGGATTTATCTTGTTTATTTTACTTTAACACATGTTTAATGTATATTCCTCTAATAAATAAGGATATTCTTTATATACAAACTAGCTGTTTCCCGCGGCTTCGCACGCTTCTAGTTCAAGTGGATTATATTTTCAACGGCGATGTAGAGTTTGAACTTGTTCCCACGATCAAGAAAATCTGTCAGAAGTGTATGCCCATAGCCATTGTATACGCACAACGCACATGTAATTTATTAAAAAGTAGTATAACACTCAAGCTTTAAAGTTTCAGCCAGAAATTTATTTTTAAGACAAATATACATAATAAATTAGCGCCTTCAAATGGTGTTTGGCAATGTAATGAACGGAACTGTCTTGTTGTTGCAGTTAATAATGTGCAAGCGCTTTGAAAACCTTTATTTTTTGCAACGCTGCCTTGTGGTAAGTTATATCAATGGGCATAGCATATAAACCTTCCCCGTGTAAAAATACATAAACATACAGATTTTTATAACGAACGGTCAAATAGTTTCTGAGTCTATAAAGGACATACACGCAAATATTCATTCATATCTATATATATATATATATATATATATATATATATATATATATATATATATATATATACAGATGGTTTGAAAAAATTATTCTAGATCTATCGGTATAAATAGTAATATAGAAGCAATAGCATTTTGCGGTGTATATTAAACGAAGTTGAGTTTGTAAGTAATCACAAAATTTGTATTTGATGTAACGATTAAAGGAATTTGAGGATTTTACCGACCGCACACTTCGTACGTTTTCCGTAAAAAATTAGCAACAGCTTGCATGTCTTTAATACAAGAATCATTATTATTTAACAATAATATATTTTGTTTGCTGTATTGTTATGTCGGTTTTATCTCAATTTCAAGCTCAATTAGCCGATCCACCCTTGAGTTCATCCTTTGGGTTCGCCTTGGGGATAGCTACAGGCACTTGAGATTTTTTCTCAAGACCCATATATCTGTCTTGGGTAGAATAGGTAACTAACTACCCTCATACGGGTATGAAAAGGAAAGAGCGACTGAGTAGGTTGAAATGTACGTATGATAGTTAATTTTAAGTAAATTTGGGTTCATATTGCATAGGTACCTGTTTCAAACAGTGTGTTAAAATTATGCAATAATGTATAATATTAACATACTGAGAATTGCTATAATCCAACAAAGGATGTTAGTAATTTTTCATAAGTTTAAAAGGGGTGCAAAATGGTGATAAAATATAGTAATAGACCGAAGCTTCCGGGAAATCATGATCACGCACAGCCCTCTATCAAGATAAACCTTGTAAAGGTTTTATACGCAATTAGGCAAATTACACTCAACGGAAGATTACTCGATTTAATCCTCTTGAAATTTATCTCCTAATTTTCCCGTTTAAGAATATTTATCTCAGTGCTGTGATCAAGAAATTCTATTGATCACTTATAAACTCAAATAAACACTGCAAATAATCATACCTATAAAATAAGTCATATCTTTAAATTTGCTGTTGTTTATTGTGGCAATTTTTCGAAAACCAACCTTAAGGTAGATAAAAACTAAAATGAGTCCATAGTTTATGTATATTTTTTGAGTTGTCTTTGTGTAATTGGATATAAAATATTTATACAATCAAAATCAGTCCATATAATTTATTTTTGTTATAAATTTAATTGTTTATTTAACTAAAACATATATAATTCCATTGCATGTAACCTACAAATGTATAATGTTAAACAAATTATAAGTAAACGCGATATAATCTCATTGTTATAACACAGGGTTAGGAAATGTGTCTAGCAGCCTGTAATACGTGACACAGAGCCCTAACATTCTTTGCAAGCCGTGCATTTTTTACACTGGCTCGTAAAAAGGACGTTCCCGTGCGTGTCACCTGCCTTTGAGAAGGCTGTTTCCCATGAATATCAAATATGGTATGAAATGGAGCTCGAGGATGTATCTATGTGTAATACTGATACACTTTCCAACCGTAATCGGATTACTCACAAAGTTACATCCTTGAACGAATATATAAGTTCAGTTTCATGTTTACAAGCCAGATGCATTGACTTCTCTCACTGCTCTCTACATAAGTAAGTGCCACGAAATTAACTGTGATAGTCAGTAAACGTACACTGCAAATTTAATAATGCTTAGTTTTGAGTAACAATATTTAATAAGTTAGTTGTATTACTGATTGAGCTTTTGTAAATCCTATCACTCAGGAAAGCAGAAAACGTCTGTTGTTTGTCATCAGATTATATTATAAACGAATTAAGTTATATCGTTGAAATTTCCAATAATTAAAAAATATATGTGATCATGTTGTATTTTCTTCTTTGACACTTAGTTGAGCGTCAGCAAATAATATCACCTCAAATTTATATGAATTATCTGTTTTACTGTTTGTTTATCTGTTATGGAATATGTCATGAAAAAACGTAGCTATATACTTCAAATTTCGATAAAACTTTATCAAAGAAAAGATCAAGTTCAAGGAAGCTGCATGTTTTCCATGGTATATTTCTGCAACGTGGTGATCTCAAGAGTTACAACAATATCGTAATTTTAAGTTAAGGGTAAATATCCAAGAAACCACTTATTAACAATCTTATGCATTAAGTCTATAGCTGTAAATTTTTAGTTTTTTCAAGAATAAATTATTATTTTTAAGAAACAATTACTTTGTATAAGAGAATATAAAACTTCTAAAAAGCAAAATACTTGCATTTTTACTTGATACCTTTCAATACATTCATTGTAATTTTAGAACAATATTCCCTTCCGAATAACTATGAAATTTAATCGGTATAATCAGATCCGTCAGTTATAAAAACAAAACTAATTTTTAATATGCATTTTTATCAGGATCAGGCTTTTTGTGAGATTCCTGGTATTTACATCAATTGTTTGCTACATTTTATTAGTTCAGACAAATGGAAAGGAACCTTGGACTTAGACGAAAATCATTTATTAAGACCCGTGTCTGCGATCAAGGTTTGTTGAGCATCTATGCAGTATAGTTTTTCTAAACTCAAAGTATTTGCCCTTGTTAAAAATAACCTGCACGATTTTAAAATTTTGGTACTTTAAATCCGAACCTAAGAAACTAATATTGTTTCAAAAAGTGTAAACCTTTACATCAGATATTGATTATCTATTGGAACGAGCTGTGCAATCACGTAAATAAAATAAATTTATTTTAAAAGTGTATATATTCATTTTGTATACACTTTTTACTGGTTTTATCTGTTTTATTTTAAAATTTTGCAAAATATAAAACCATTTCTTTATCTACTAAAGGAGCTAAATCAAATGTTTTTTTTTTTTACTTTACAAAATTCTAAAACTGCAATATAAACTCGTTTAAACGCATTATCATGAAACGCGGTAACTTCAAAAGCTCATTATTATTCACAGAAATTTGTTTGCAAAGAAACTTCACAGCTGTTACAATTTTTATCTCTTAATAATCCACATTGTAAATTTTGTAAGTGTAGTGCCCTAGTTTCTTAAAAGGTATGTAACAAACTATATTCGTTATTTCAAATCTAGCAATAATCTTCTAATGTTCCAGATTTGATAGTATTTCTCGTGATAGATGCTCGTCATAAAACTGTTTTCATCTCAACAGGATTGCTCAAGATATTGCATCCGACTTGAGATATTGTTACATCTGAGATTTGATATTCACTGATTTTGTAGGTTGAAATGAGAGAACGTCATAAATTAAAAGGAGTTTTCTCAGTTTATCATTTTCTTAGATTTACACAAATAATACCAACCGTCGGACATATAATTAAATATTAAATCATATTTGGTAACCATGTACCTTTAATGCGGTCACTTTCAGTCCATATATCTAGTTACCAGACGAAGGTATAACTATTACTTAATTATTAATTATTAAGTAATAATTAATAATTATTACTTATTAATGTGTTATGGTCAGTTATCGTGTATAAACATCTAAAACTAAAGTCTGAGAAAAATGTATACCTCTGAATGTTTTACCATTTGCATACCCTCTCACAGACGTGCGAGTTTTACGATAGATTTTTTCTTAGGATAACAATTTTAATATAAACTTTTATCTGAAATACAGAGAAAGTTTGTTATCAGCTATTGAACTATACGTAACATGCTGATATAGAGTGTGTTACAACTTTTATGCACACTGCAGGGTTTTGGAAAACTATAAGAGCTACAGTATAGATTAAATGAACAAAAGTGTGGTTGGTAACAAAACCAACAAACCTATGATAAATTTAACTATTGATTGCGTCGTTTACTCGCTGCGCCCAAAAAAACTATTTTTTTTGTCCAAATTTTAAAACTGTCAGAGCCTATTTATTAATACTTATAACAGAACGGGTTTTTAAGTGAAATCTGTATGGAATTTCTTCTAGGTTTTAAATGCTACACTAAAACGTTTTCAATATTAACAAAAATTAAAAATGACTAAAAAATGGTACTAAAATGTGATGGACTAATTAATAAAAAATAACATAACAATAATTAAACACCCTAATTCAATTTTTAACGCAACTTATTTTTAAATGTGAACGTGCGGAACAGTGGACATTTAAGATAGAGTTGGAAACAAAACACTGTGGTCGTGTCGCAGAACAAAATAAATAATTTAAAACCACTACTGAGTTATTTTAGTTGTTACAATCATAGCGTGATGCATGAGTTACAGGACCTGCCAGCAAAATTAAACATGACATTGATTTATCCTGAGCAGAAGCAGTTATTTATAAACTTTATTTTTTAGCTGTTCGCATCTCTTATCGAATAAAAAAACACCGAAAGATAATGTGTAGTTTGTATAATTCCATTAACATATATATATATATATATATATATATAATATATAATATATATATTATATATATAATATATATATATATTATATATATACATATATATATATATATATATATATAAACGAAATATATCTTGAAATGTCAATTAATCCTTTATCATTTTATGACTCCAGACCCTATCGTTAAAATTCTAGTGCAAAAGACCATACAACAACTATATATTGATATCTTGCTCTTGAAAATTTTCCAATTTAGTCCCAGCTGTAGTGCAACGACCGAGTTTTAATCCGCAAGGACAATTGTTAAAGTTAAAACACACGCACTCCAGTACTCTGAATATATATGAATAAAAATAATGAATAAATTAATATGACTAAATATATGAATGATGCTCACGCAAATCCTTGAAATATTTTTGTGTTTGAATTTATAATTTTAAATAATAAATACAACGACAAAGTACATCAGTTTTTTAAATTTTTCGAAGTAACCAATTAAAACATCTAAAACCTAAAACGTTTTTTAAATCGTATTAACCAGTCATGATTATAGGACCAAAATAAGATTATGCAATTTTTAAAGTTTAACACTGTTTAATGGCAGTTAAACAATGGATTCAATAGTGCAGATGGCTCGTGCGACAATATAATGCCCAATGGACGGATTGAGCACATTTTTACTATGATGTACATTATAAAATAAAGATAGCTTTTAGTTATTACAATGGACTGCAACAAGGAAACAGAAATGTGTATTATTTTGCCAAATAGTACACATACATTTCCTCTTAAACCAGTGCTGCTTTAACTTTTATCAGCCACAAAATAAATAGTCATATAATACAAAAATGAAATGAAATGAAAATTTCTTTGTTAGAGGCGAGGTTAGGACTATAAAGTCCTCTCTACCACTTAACCTCAAGCAACAACCAAATAATAAACCATTATTGTTTTGTTTAATAGTCAGACAACTAGATAAAGAAACCGAAAATCGCCACTTTCTACCAAAGAGTCTGTCTGTACATATTTAGCGGGCGCTTATTTAACATCTATTTCTATATCCGACAATTAGTTTGATAATGAAGATAAGTATGACCTGAGACTTTTTTATTTTAACCCTTTCGATACCATTCCCTTTCAACCACCACAAAACAACGCGGCTCAATTAATTTTAAAGATTAATTTCATTATCTATTCGAAGAAGCAATCGGTTGTGTGCTTATACAATTAAAATTTCATTTCGGCTCCTACACTAAAATCCGTACTTTGTTCAACTACATTTCAGGCCCATCGCATATAATTACAAATCTCGTACATTACGATGGGTGGGCTTAAAACTGTTTTAGAAAGACCAATAGTAAATAAAGTAATGGCGCGCCCACCAGTATGTAGGAGGGTGGGGGATGTATATCAACTACACTACCATATAACCCGGGACCTTCATCAAAGTGTACTTAGTTGTGCCCAACACCACTACCTCGCTTACGAGTGTTTCATATGCTTTACACAGTTTATCCCACTCATGTGAATCTGCTCCACTCCTGTTCTCAGGATACGCTTTGAAGTATATGTGAATTAATTTAGCTAAGATAGTAAATAATTTCGTAAATTGTAGCATCTACGAGACCTTTAATTTAATTTTAGCTCCGGTCCAAATTATAATATTAAAAACAAATTAATTAAATATAATCATTTGAAATAACGTGTACAGTTTTTTTATTAAAAAAAGAGAAGCCGGTCTCCTTTTAAGCCTTACTCTGCCCGTCCTCATGGGCCAATGGCCTGTGCGAGGATCTTATCAAACAGAATAAGGGGGAGAGTAGATACAGTACAAGGTCGATGGTACTGAAAAAAGTGCAAGGGTCACAGAGAGGATTCGAACCTGCGGTATCTCTAACTCAGATTCAATGTTCAACGTCTTAGACCGCTCGGCAATCGGCTCTCCAATGCTATCAGGCTCTCAGACTAATTAGACTATTAGGCTTATTAGAGTATTATATATTGTATTAATACATCAATACTAAACTCGATTTTTTCTAAAAATATAGTACCCTGTCAAATAATATACATAACTAATATTTATAGTATGTGTTGAAATTTTCTTTAACAGATTTATTTAACCATAGGATCAACGGATAGGGATCAATGAGGAACAATTTAGTTGACATACATAGTACAGGAGTACGACAAACCTCTTGGCGCTTAAAAGATTTCGTTGATGTTCATTTAAAATGTCAACTCTAAAAGTCATTTTGTTTCATAGAGATATCCTGCATTTAGAATGCAAAACAGATGGTAGAAATATCTTTTCAGTCCCCGCAAACGCAGAATCAAACAGATATTATTACTACCTTCCTTCGTTGAACCTCCAAAAAATCCTATGGAGGATCTTTAAGATTTACAGCTAAATTTTCTGTCAACCTGTCCTGTGGAATACGAAAAAGTAGACAGAAGAGGAATTATCTAAGCCTCTGAGTAATAGCACAAATTCATAATTCTATGTCTATAGTTTAATTCTTTCTCAAACATAATGCCTGTTAGGTGGGTAAAAACTGTTTTATGTAATATTTAAAGTTTCTAACTTAATTTGTTCAATAATTTCCTGTGAAAAAAACATAGAAACCATAAGAAAAGGAAATTTTAAAATCCCTCTGATTTATAGCAAAATATGCAAAACTTCAGCTATAAAGCTCAATTTGTTTTCCGTACATCGTATTGATTTTTAAAGAAACCGAATATAAATCGTCATAGCTTGTTGAGTGATAGGCATTGCTAACGCTCAGCCAAGTAAATTTAGTTTGACAATTAAGACCCATAGCTTTAATAGTACATTACCTATTTTTTATTTAAACTTCCAGTGTACTTGTACTGAATATAAATATTTACGCAACAAGTCATAGATATATCGTGTGTGGTACAATATAAGGTTGTCTTATTTGTACTAGAAATACTTTTCATATCTTTGGTTTCTTAGTGTATTACTTGTAAAGTGGTCATGGAATCGTTTTTAGTTTCCAGAGTTTGCTATGTGTCGTAAATTTTACCTTAATCAAATATTGATAAAATATGTTTTAAAACATGAAAGACTACATACCTAGATAATAGTTTTTTTCTGATCACGTAAAAATCTAGTGATTATAAAAGGTAATATCAAGTAAAACGTAGACTCATAGTTCTTTATCTATCTTAACCCTAATAATCTTATAATATAACAGCAAATTTAATTATACATGTAGGAACGGCGCCCTACTAAATTTGAGTAAATATTTTGTGTAATATTGTGGAATGCGTACCTTAACAAGAAAGCTACGACGATTCTGCATACTTCAACAAAACTCGAGAAAATGTGTTAACATAACATATTCTATTCATAGAACTTCAACTAAATAACATTACAACTGCAAATCAATTTAATAATGAAATACTATTTCTGTGCTCTGATAAGATTTATATCAATGGTTTAAACACGATTTTTGAGGAATATTACATACGGTTTTTATTTCTTTTTAAGAAAAAAGTTGATTATTTTATTTATATGTTTGAATTATAATTTGTTAACTTTAAAACTCATTTGCATTTATGTTTAGTTTTTTTTTAATTGAAGAATAGTTGGGATCCGTTTTTCTTTTTATTAGTAGCACTTAGTAGTACATGTTATCTTGCTATATTTGTTACATTAGGCACAACCTGTAAGCACATTATAACTTAACTATGACACCTACAATACTCAAAAATATAAAAATATATATATATTTTTTAAATCTTATTATAGTAAAAAAATTTACAGATATTTTCCGTTAAGAGTGATTCTCTTAACTTTTAATTTGAAAACATAATTGAACTATTCATAGTACACAAGAGTGAAAGTAATATATACTTTTTATCCTTCATGCCTAGTACACATGTTAAAAATAACTCTGCTTCATTTATTTTATGTCATACTGGACATTGTTAACTTAGGAGCTGAAAAGCGTTGGAAATGTATCGACAGCAATTTTTCAAACAAACTGCTGTCAGTATTCTTCCATTGTATAAAGTTACAATCACATTTCCTCTTTTTATATCCGTGATGGCGGAATCTAACGATTTTCTTACCTATTTCCACCTTCAGCATTACATTGTTTTTGTAGAAATTATACGGAACGTTTCCAGTTATTAAAGTTAATAACGTGCTTTGCGTTCTGTAAGATTTGTACCAAAAGCGAGCGAGATCTTGAAATGTGAAGTTCACAAAAATCACATAGCTAAGCAACAGCTTGTAGATAATTAAGTCCCTAAACCCTAATAGTTACCGGGTAGGCGTGCTGCATACAAATACCGGATTGACAGATCCTCCTTCGATAACGTCTCGATTGTGCACCTGATGAGACAATGAGAACACCTCTTCATCAGTATTACACTTGATTATTTTGTAGTTTAGGTGTGTCTGATGTCGAAACGGTACAAACAATTCGCTTTAACTTTCTTCGTTACCGACTTTTTCTTGCATCTTTTTAGAAGGAAACATACTTTTTTGTAAAATGTTGTACTATTAGTTAGAAATCTGTATTTGGCCACAACATTAATATTATACATTTGAAGGGCTTTAGACAATAATTTTTACATAAAGTAACTTTTTACAAAACCAGTAATTTTATAAGCGTTTGTAAAATAAGATACGGATGATTCATTGTAAAAGGGGTTTAAATATTCCAGTAAAACCGCGTATTTATAATTAATTAAACTTGTTTATAAAGTAAAAAATGTCAAAGAATATTTTAACAGACGAAGTGAGGGCTAAGAACTCCTCTCTAACTCTTAAACCTGGGGACCAATGCTTCACAGGTGACTTCCAAACCAACACAAATGGCCGGGCAGGCGCGGTGGCCTGCTTAAAAGTACAGTATCAGCGGTCACCCATCCAAGCATCACCCACGACCGACGTTGCTTGATTCGGTTATCTCGCGAAAACCACCGTACCCAAAACACCTTGCTATTGTCAACATTATGTATAAAAATATATATTGAAATTACATAATATTTTATTTACTTATAGAGGTCTACTCTCTTTTAAATTTCCATTTTAATCGTAAATTGATACTTAACTAGATACTAAAGTATATGTTTTTGCAAGTCCTTTAATTAGTGTTGCTATACAGTATAAAAATAACCTTATTTGGTTTGTATGTTACAACTGACACATATTTCTTAATTATGATTCGGTAACATTACTATAAAACTGTTAACAATAGTGCTTATGTACCTGGACGATGCCTGCACGTTATTCCCATACCAGTGTACCGTTCGTGAGCTGCAAGTCTGGTACAACACTGAATGTGGTCTAGTTTACATGTGCGATGTGTGTACACTACATGGTCGCTGGGTGTTTGTCCATTGCAGGTTAGGCTATTGAACATGTATCACTCAGGTGGATGTTACACCACCTCTACAACGTGTTGTAGACAACATTATTTATTCGTAGCATTAACACTGAAATTATAATCTGTCAAAATTCGTAATATGATACTCTAAGAAATGAGGTACAATGCTACTTTTTAAGACATCTAATAGCTTAATAAAAAAAGTATGTGTGCATGGTATTTAACAGGAATAATAATTTTAAATAAATCGTTCTAAAAACGCTCCTTTGCAAGTAACCACTTCAAAATTTAATTTTTTCGTAGTGGCCAAGTGACCAGTTTTGATTTATTACACTGCAATGTAAAATATCGTATAAGATATTTAAAAGAATATTTCGCCATTTTAGAAATTTTTGCAGCAACAATTTTGCTACAAGCTGTGCAGAGTTATAATTTGGGAGTATATCAATTTAAAATTATTGTAAGTTCTAGTAGTAAATGCCTTATACACCAGTACTGCTATAGTATACTATGTTATATTCTGTTTTTACTTATAATATTCTTCATATTGACCTACGCAAGTAACTAAATATAAAGTTTTTTTTTCAAACATGAGTGCTAGCGTTGCCTAAGTATGCAAATAAATTTTTGTAAATTAACATCTTTATGTCTCACTTCGTTATATATTTTATTCATTCTTGCTCTTCTTTTTTTTAAAATATTTGGCACGTGTATAGTAATGTTTTTGTATCTTTACTCCCATTTTCGAAAAGTGCTCATCAATAATTTCATTTTGATAATACAATCTTCTTCAAACCATATATTTTTATTACCTATAGAAAATATTTATTGACAATCTAATAGTTCTTAAATTTCAAACTAATGTCTTCATTATTTAAATTATTAGTAAAATACTAATTTTTTCTTAGTAAAATAGATTATTAACAGTTATTTCATATCATAAATTTGAACTTCTGACAGCTAGTCCTATATATAACATAATAATATCACATGTAATCATAACCCCACTTAGACTATATTGTGAACTTTATATAGTCACGGTGTTGATAGCACAAAATAATAGTTTCCATTAACAATCCCACATTCAGATAAAAGCAGGAACACTCTGTCACTGGCAGAGTATTTTATTCAGTGCGGTGGTATTGGAATAACAACGAGCCATATGAGAAAGCCGATATGTAATTTGACCCAAAACAACTGCGGATATGTCGCTGCTAGCGCTCTCAAAGTCCGTGTGAGCGGCCGTGTCATTTTATGGTTTTGCTAGATTAAATTGACACTTGAGTGACAGATAAAATATTTTATATTCTTATATCACAGTAAAGACTAAATTTTATGGTTAAATAGATGTTTTTGTTGGCAGTAGCCAATATTATTACTAACACCTTATTACAATTTTTACAAAATGTTTAGTGTTTTCACGGATATATTTAACTCTAAATGTATTTTTTGTACTTAATAAAATATCATTAAATATTGGAATAAACCTTTAATATAATCTGTACTTTAAGATAAGTATCGTCATATTCTGAAGAACAGTTTTAAAAGTATTTCCGTTTAATTAAAAGCAATATTTCAGATTTTCTGAGAAGTACTGAAGTAAAATCCTTCACGACTAAAAGCTATATGAGTATTATTGAAAACGACTTCCTCATTCCCAATATTGATTATGTTATGTCCTCATACTGCCCACCTCCACAGTATTAATAGGATTACATTTTAGTATTTAAACTAAACTAAGTAACGGTTACATGTTTATATATTTATGGAATATTGGGATTACTTATGTTAATTTTACGATTATAGAAGTAATCATAAAACCATTAATATGATTTTTTTTATACAGGATAACAAATAAAGGTTCTTAACATTGAGATTTCGGAAAGTTTAATTTTAATATATTTAAAAAAAACTATAATTTTAATATTTACCCTATTTTTATGTTTATTAAATCACGTAATTTAGTCACAAGTTTAAAATACAGCAGTCAAGTTTTAAATCTCTTATAGAAACACCTTTATTTGATACATTAGGATTTTACATGTAATTCTAAGATTTTTTATATTCTTTGTGCTGTTTTATACACTTAAACGTTAGGCTGCTAGGAGCACTGAACGATTCTTCAACATTTATTACATACTCATTTTTTATCATTGATAATTACACTGAGTAAAATATTTTTCAATGGAATATAGAATTCAGAAATACCATATTTTACGCAAAACTTACTTAAATTTCTGTTGAAAAAATGTATGATGATTTAAAGTAAGGTCTTTCAAAGGACCTCCAACTGCTCGTGTGTACGCCTCCTTTTTAGGTAACTTACGGCTCGTAGTAAAATGTTTCGGGATTATTAAGGAAACACACTATCACTATTTGGAAACAGATATCCAGAAAGTCGACGAATGCGTGCACGCTGCGTGGCTAGTTACTTCTTGTAGGTACATAAGTTGCATCCTCGTATTCAGTGGCAAATCAGTATTATTGGGCAATGAAACCTACTCTAAAAACTAAAAAAGCGGGCTCTTGTAAGCCCATGGTAAAAAATGGCTACGTTTAATTCTCGACTATACAATATTGCCACATTAACAGTCCAAGGAAAATCTAAGTTGGTGATCACGTTCTTTTATAACCATAGGATTTTTGTTGGTTGGGATTTTGAAAACAAATTACCATAACATGTTAGGACAAGCCTTAAATTACGAATACGAAGGCGCACCCTTGAATAATTAAAAATGGACGACACTTTTAATACCTGCTTTAGCTCGTCATAAATAATAATATTTCACAGTAATCTAAGTACGTTTTTTGTATAAAATAAAGTATTTGTAAAACTACAACAGCTTTCTAACTTTCCATATAACAAATTTAACTCTTTACTTAGGTTCACTTATTTAGGTTTACTTATTTTATTCTAAATGGTAAAACACTTTCCTTTCATAATAATTCATGAAGGAGTTTCTAAATCTTTTAGTGCTTCTAGCGCTTTAACAGTTAAGTATATGGGAACAACACCACGCATAACAATTGTTAGAGTTGAGAGTTAAATCAAATCCGTCAGAAAACATAAGGGATTCCATTAAATGTTTGAAATTTGACTTCCATATTGAAAAGTTTCATCTGCGTAATTTTAATAAACATTAAAAATAAGGTAAGGTTCTCAATTTTCAATTGAAATTAATGCATTCTGAGATCTCTATTATACTCATAAAGCTGAATACGTACATATTAACAATAAAAATAGACATTTTTAACAAAAAATAATCACCTCAGATTTATGTTATACCTATTTTCGTGAACATAGTTCCTTAAAACACTCTAGTAATAATAAAACTCACTCACTCTAGCAATTGAAATAATTATGGGGAAACGTGTGAAATACTTTCGTACAAAACACCAGCTTTTTAAGTGGAAAAACACGTAAAAAGTTAAATACACTATTAAATTTACAATGTACATTAGGGCAGATACAAACTATATTATTATATTTTTTTATAACAGCATAACAACTTCAACAATTTAGTAATGTTATTGGTGTTACAATAGCATACTTGCAAATGAAAAATATTTGTTAATGTACATAAAGTTGAATTTATTTATAGTTTATAGTGAATTTAATAAATATATGTCACGCTTCTATGGAAGAATTAATATTTTTCTGCAAACGAAATATAAACATATTAATTAAGCGTTCGGTATTTATTAAATTTACATCTACAAGTATTACAACATTAATTTTACGCTTTAACATATATAAATTGTGCCATAAAACTGTCGTTATTACAATCATTATTTGAATTTAATATTATCACAATGAATAAAATCAGTTAGCTATCAGTTAGCTTTAAATAAATTAAAGTTAGTATGAAATTGTTATGTAAATATTAGATGGATAGTAAATGTGTAGTTATTTAAAACAATCCATGGAAAAACATTTCATTAAGGAAGCCAGACTGACAGCGGGGGAGAGCACACCCCAATAAACGTATTGAATGTCTCACAGTGCGGGCTCTCATCACAATACAATACAGAGTCTGATATAGAGACGGGTCACCACCACCCATTGTTGGCTTTGTCAGCCATGACTGCCTCCAGGTGTTGTGTAATACTGGGACCTGATACAGATGCTTCTAGAACAACTCCTTGCCTGTCAACATTGAATGTCTCACAGTGCGGGCTCTCATCACAATACAATACAGAGTCTGATATAGAGACGGGTCACCACCACCCATTGTTGGCTTTGTCAGCCATGACTGCCTCCAGGTGTTGTGTAATACTGGGACCTGATAGAGATGCTTCTAGAACAACTCCTTGCCTGTCAACATTGAATGTCTCACAGTGCGGACTCTCATCACAATGCAATACAGAGTCTGATATAGAGACGGGTCACCACCACCCATTGTTGGCTTTGTCAGCCATGACTACCTCCAGGTGTTGTGTAATACTAGGACCTGATACAACTGCTTCTAGAAGAACTCCTTGCCTGTTTACATTGAATGTCTCACAGTGCGGACTCTCATCACAATACAATACAGAGTCTGATATAGAGACGGGTCACCACCACCCATTGTTGGCTTTGTCAGCCATGACTGCCTTCAGGTGTTATGTAATACTGGGACCTGATACAGATGCTTCTAGAACAACTCCTTGCCTGTCAAAATTGAATGTCTCACACTGTGGGCTCTCATCACAATACAATACAGAGTCTGTTATAGGGACGGGTCACCACCACCCATTGTTGGCTTTGTCAGCCATGACTACCTCCAGGTGTTGTGTAATACTAGGACCTGATACAACTGCTTCTAGAAGAACTCCTTGCCTGTCAAAATTGAATGTCTCACAGTGCGGGCTCTCATCACAATACAATACAGAGTCTGATATAGAGACGGGTTCACCACCACCCATTGTTGGCTTTGTCAGCCATGACTGCCTCCAGGTGTTGTGTAATACTGGGACCTGATACAGATGCTTCTAGAACAACTCCTTGCCTGTCAAAATTGAATGTCTCACAGTGCGGGCTCTCATCACAATACAATACAGAGTCTGATATAGAGACGGTTCACCACCACCCATTGTTGGCTTTGTCAGCCATGACTGCCTCCAGGTGTTGTGTAATACTGGGACCTGATAGAGATGCTTCTAGAACAACTCCTTGCCTGTCAAAATTGAATGTCTCACAGTGCGGACTCTCATCACAATACAATACAGAGTCTGATATAGGGACGGTGTCATCACTACCCATTGTTGGCTTTGTCAGCCATGACTGCCTCCAGGTGTTGTGTAATACTGGGACCTGATACAGATGCTTCTAGAACAACTCCTTGCCTGTCAAAATTGAATGTCTCACAGTGCGGACTCTCATCACAATACAATACAGAGTCTGATATAGGGACGGGTCATCACTACCCATTGTTGGCTTTGTCAGCCATGACTGCCTTCAGGTGTTGTGTAATACTTGGACCTGATACAGATGCTTCTAGAACAACTCCTTGCCTGTCCACATTGAATTTATTGCAGTATGGGCTCTCATCACAATACAATACAGAGTCTGATATAGAGACGGGTCATCACCACCCATTTTTTTTAGAAAAGAGGCTTTTTTTAGAAATGAGTGCTTACATGTGTCGTGTGATACTAATACGTGATACTGCCACTTCTATAAGAACACAATATTTGAAAACGTTACAATACAGTGTTTAGTGTGATATATATCGCTGTATATATATATATATATATATATATATGAGTTATATATATATATATATGAGTTATCTACACGCGTTGTTGGCTTTGTCAACCATGATTGCCTCCAGATGTTACCGTAATAGTGGGATGTGATACAGCTGCTTCTAAAAACTTCTCTTGCATGTCAGCACAGAACGTCTTACAGTGCCGTACCCTTATCACAAGTACAATCCAGTATTTGATCTAAAGACGTGTTATCAATACCCATTTTTGGCTTTGTCCACACTCATTACTGACTCAATGTGTGAAGTATACAGGAACCTGATAAGTATGTTTGCAAGAAACAAGAAAAAATAGACCAAATTTAAAGACTTTAATTATCATAACAGCACATTATCTCAAACAGACACGGGTCACCACCACCCATTGTTGCATTTTCCAGCTGTGACTGCTCCCAAGTGTTACGCAATACAACTGTCCTGATCGATCACATTGAGAGTTTCGCAGTGCGATCCTACCACGATACAATACTGTGTCTGTTATTGAGACAGTCTATCGCCAATTGGCTTTTATCAGTTGGCTTTGCTAGCTATGACTGCCTCCAGGTATTATGTAATACTGGGACCTGATACAGCTGCTTTCAAAACAACCACATTTAGTGGTTAATTAGTTGGCTCAATTAATTAGAACGAAACAATTCATATTATCTTAATAAGATTATGAAAGCGTTCTTAAAAACTAAATTTAATGCAGCATGCGTTCGATAGATATAAAAATCATTGATACAATTACTTTACTATCTCTAACCCTATAGTACAAATTTATTCCAAAAGTAAACTTGGTGAGAAATAGCTAATATTCTAAATGGCATGATTATTTTTACGTTTATTAATATAATATGTAATCAGGTTTCGGTAAATGCATGTTTTCTTGTAGCCACCTGTATGTCACAGTTAACTGTCTTTATTACTCTTTCACTACCCCCCGTTCTGATGTTGGCATATACTCTTCATATTACTAATTTCGTTTCCGTTAATGAGCCTATTGATAAGTATTATAAAACATAACCCAAGTTTATAAGTTACGTATTTTGTGAAGTTAAATTATGCACATACAGTTAGACAATTACTCTTGGTTCAAGACGGCGTATCTCAAATGTGCTTAAATGCTTAAATGTAATAGCATATTAAACATATTTTGTATGATTTGCGTTAAGACTAGCATGGTTCTATTGAAAACATTTCGAACAAGTACAGCTTAAACCTTTATATTAAACGTTTATTAATGCAGGATAATTTAAGAAATTATATAGTGTAACATATACTACTATAATTATTTCTTACTAAATAGGACTCTCAGCAATAGTCACTGCAATACAATGTTTTTGTTCTACAATAGAATCTGGAAATCAGGGCCATTACGATTGTCCAGAAATACTATTTTACTTTTTCAGGAGTAGGTTCTTTAAACAATTTGTTTAAATAGTACAAGGAAAAATATCCAAAAAGCTGATACCTCCTCTTGGCTAAAAACATAGAGAGATTCGAAGTTGTTACACACCAAAATTCCCCAAAAGCTGGATTGTTTTAAATTATGGAGGTCATAAAACAAAGATATTCAGTGAGCCAGATATTTTCAGAGAAAGAAACGATCTATATACATAAATAGGATAGAGGATACACGCCAGTGGTTAAAAGCTCTCAAGTAAATTTATTCTTAATGACAAAAATTCTTTTGTGATCCTAAATTTCAAAGAAAGTAGTATTTTCTAGATGATAACTTAGATTTGAAATTTAGTATGAAGATATTTTAGACATTTTCTTGTAGGCAAAACCCATTTCACTAACAGTGCATGTCACTTCATGGGATTTTATTGAGATGTAACAAATATTTTGTCATGGCAACCATGATGGCAATGAGAAAAAAGCGGAATGGATTCATTTGTATTCAATCTCATAATAGTTATATAATATTTTAGTAACACATGTAGTGCAACTTTTTCAAGTAGTTGAACCAAAAGAACCATAGAATGGAAACTTGACTTGAAACAAACTTGACAGGATTTTATTTCAACGCATTATTGCGTCGTAATAGACTACCCTCTGTACCCACTGGTCTTAGTGGGCGCGACGCAGTGCTTTATGAAACCCAACTGAATGATCAAATACGTGAATGTATCATGTGGCTAAGATATATGGACAGTATGCTGAATCAATTTATATTTTGTCTGGTGGAAAAGGTAATTATTTCTTTTATGTATGATTGCATGTTTGGCTATTTTTCACAGGACATCTTGAGATTAATATAGCTGTATAGTTGGAAATCTTTATGCAACAGTAATGAAAGATGCTTGTTACTTCCAGTCCAAAGGACAAAATGTTAAATTATTCAGATGTCAGGAAAATTCAAAAACGTTTCATTGGATGCAAAGCGTGTAGAAACTAGAATTACTTAAAGTATAAAATACTACGCTATATATAAGTATGTAATTCTCACAACTAGTTGACTTTCTAATACCGAAGCCTTCTGAAGATGGAAAGACTCTGAAAAGTGTAAGACCCTAGAATCAGAAGTATGCCTCCATAGTAGGACGGCGGTTTCCGGGGGTTGGACATCGAGACAGCGGAAAGACAACATAACTGCATAATGTTTTTTGATACTTTTTTGATATAGTTTTATAATACTAAAGGATATAATATATCCTTATCAATCGTGCAATATAAGTAAAACAAGCTCAAAATATAATTTCTGAAATCTAATAATATTTTAAATTCTACGTAACTGGCAGCAACATGAAAAGGATGGAAGGAAATTTGTATTAAAGCGGATATATTAAAAAATTGCACCAGTTAAATATTCGATATACATATTTAATTCACTTCCTTATTTAGGGAGGTCTATTGACTCCTTAATATCCAAGCTCTGGTCATATTTATTTTTATATTAAAGTTAAACCTGCCTAGTTACTACCAGGTTAGAATAGGTAACTTAACTTGCGAGGTTTGCTGGGCTCCATATGGATATACTGCAACTCCGGAAATCAATTTAAAATTCCAAATCCAAATTCTACATTTTTTAAAAGAAATTTTAATTTTATTGTACCAAGAATTTTTAACAAATTACTAAACAATATTTAAGAATTACGGATTATTAAAACATTTTAAACAGAATTAGAGAGCGGCTGTTAACTTTAGAGCACCTTGACTTCCTAATTAAAATTCAGCTTTAACATTTTCGATTGTACACTATAAGGCATAATATAATCAGTTTTCAATGGTTATTTTGCCTAAAGATGATCTTAGATATACAGAAAATGTATTAATTTTAATGTTTAATAATTTAATTTATAAATTTTCTTCAACATCTTTTCTATTACTTATTTTCCTTTCAATAATTTCTCATGCACTAACCAAGCAAAGAAGCACTGACAGAAACAAAAAGGATTGGCCGAAAAGTATTAAATAAAAAATCCACTCTTTCACCATGTTGGACGCTGTAAAATAATTAGAACCTCCAAATAGCCGTGCCGTGAAGGGCCTAAATTTTCTCTTCTGCTTTTTACAAAAGTCAAAATGTTCTGAAGTTTGTTGTATTTCAGTATATTCACAGGCTTTTATAATGATTAGACATGTAAATGGACTGTAAAAAGTTGTATTAAGTTACTTTTTAAGTTACATTACGTTATTTTTTAAATCTAAATACATGTTTAAGTTTGTATGTAGTGCATTTTGTCAGTCTAGACAAGTGGAATTATATTGTTTATGATTCTTAATTATGTAAGTTTTTCATTTATTTGATGTATGTTTTGTGGCAGAATGAGAAAATAAATACATTTATTTCAATTCAGTTAGAACTATCTCAGTTTTTAAAACGGGGGAATATGTAGCCAACAATAAAAGGGATCTAAGTAAAATATGAAATTAGTGGTAAATTACAAAAATTATTTATTGTCACAAAATAACCATTCGATACACATATTTAATTCACCACCTCATTGGGTAAGGTCGATTAACTGCTTGAGTCTCTAACCACTGATAATATTTTACCCTTTAAATTTCAATCTTACCACCTGGCTGGTATCATTTACTTAATATTAATTGTTTTCCTAATAGAGTAAGATTCTAAATTCAACCTTAATGGCAATCATATTAACTTTAAAATCTTGCTTTTTTATAAGTTAATGTGTGTGTGTGTGTGTGTGTGTGTGTGTGTGTGTGTGTGTGTGTGTGTGTGTGTGTGTGTGTGTGTTGTGTGTGTGTGTGTGTGTGTGTGTGTGTGTGTGTGTGTGTGTGTGTAAGTATATCTATATATATGTATTACTGTTATCGTTGAAATCATTTTATTTTCATTAAAACCCAAGGTTGTTCAGCAATAAAAAAATGGCAATTAAACAGGTTTGCCTCAGAAACATTAATGAATTATAAACTTATGCCCAAAAAGCGCAACGTATTGATAAACAGAAATGTTATAACGTATGTCTGCTATAAAATGTTTTTTTTTATTTTGCTAAAATAAACAACACCTAAAACGTTTTTGCCAATATCCACAAGGGATTTGCCTGGTGTTCGTCATTGCAGCTAGGTCAAGAGTTGCTTGGTTCTATATAGATACACGTTTATTTACAACTATCTAAGTTAGATATTTTTATACCAGATACGTTTTTTTTATTTGAAAATTCTTAATATACATTAATTTGTTGGCTGAGTGCTAGCAAAGTTTTTCATAGCCTGAATAAGTACATTTATGTCTGTCTATCTATCGGCACGATATTTCAAAACTGCAAATCTTGCATGAAAAATAACAAATTACTTTATTTGTATCATACTGTAAAAAAGGGTCATTGTAGTGCTCTAATACCTTACATTGCAATTAACCCTAAAATTGCCTGAGATATAGAAGTTTAATTTCCATATAGGCAACACCAAGTTCGATGATGGTGCATGTCACAGAATAGGATTTAGCTGTGCGTTAATAACTATGGTTAGATTATTTTTATAAAAATATCAAATTCAATTAATTTCAAAAGAAAAACTGAGTACTCTCTATTAGAGTTTAAAATTAACCATCAAAATACATAATACATAAAATTTTGGTCACTCGGTTTGTATTTTTTTCTATTTTATATACTTAGACTTTTGTGTAACTCTGTACTGAAATTCAACTTCATAAATAAAAAACTGCATTTGGGCAGATAACTGGAGATAATATTTATCTGTCGAATGTAATCTTTGCTGCGCGCCATTAAAGTATATCATTCCGACGGCTAACACCAATTTTTAGTTGTTTGATTTCATAATTCTCTAATTCTCTGCAGGATATTTAGATAATTAAATGACCTTTAGACTGGAATTTTTGCATGTGACCTCAGCGAAGACTTTTACGCAACATGTGGCGTAGCGTATACTCCTTCCTACCTTGTCATATTAAATCGTTAACATTTCAACTTATGTACAACTAGGATTTACTCCCATATAGCCTTAAATCCCTTTTATTCAAATTTTACTTCTTTCTTGCAGTTCTGAAGACAGATATGTGAGTTAATACAATAATCGCATTAATTTAATAATCCTACGCAATTTAAGTTTTACGAGCTGTTGACTAATACCAATTTATATAACTAAAACAATTGCTAGCGTTTTTATTGTTAAAAATATATCACTAATTTACATAAGCACTACTAGTGTAATGCTTGGGAAAATAATATTCATTGGAAGCGTGAGAATAAATAGGATTTTGAGAAAAAGTATAGTCAATCATATAGTCATAGAAACCAGTTACAACAATGATCAGCAATTGATCTACAAACAGGGCAGGAGTATCCCCTAGTTATAGTTAATTTGAGAGAAATTTAATTAACGACGACAAAATAAGTTATAAAAAGGAAACAATTAAAATATTAATAACAATGAAAGTCTATTTCTAATTGATTAACTTGAAGCCTTGAGTGTGAGTTAAATGAATCATAATACCGCTGCAGCTGCAATTAAGGGTGTCTCTGACTAAATTTCAGAGAGATTGTGTGTAAGAAATAACTAATACAGACTGTTTCCTACCCATACCTAATAACATAGACCTTAGATAATAGGATTTTTATCATTTTAAATTTAGTTTCGGCTATTTCGTATTCGTCATAATAAAAAATTATTACATTATGCCAAATAACTAACTTAATATAAAGCAAATTAGGTTAAGTAAGAAAGTAGGAAGTGATATGAGGAACAGCACATAAATTTTTCCATGTGTAGAAGTAATCCAAATTTATAAACAAATAATGTTTAAAAAATTTAAAATATGGATTTTGTTACATTACCAAGCAAGATAGTTGGTGATTGTTTCGTGTATCAAAGATGTCACATGAGGATTTAATAGTTATAATAAAATAATTGTAAAATTAGACTTTTCATAATTATTGTATTAAATTATGTCGAAAATGTAACATTAAATTCAATAAACATCAGATATTTTTATTTGTAGTATTCCAATATTTTTCTAAGAATATTTATATATAGCCTAGTATTAAATTGTAACACTATTTCAATTTAAATAATGGTTTTACGGAACCATTTTTACGTTATATAAAAACTACATAAATTGGTAAATGCTGTCATATTTTTTTTATTATTACAAACTATTAATAATACTCTACGGATTAAAGTGAAGTATTCCAGTAGTTTACTGGTGCAAACTTTGGCAGTCGTCTAGGGACAGAAATTCTGAATATTTTACGTGACTCTAATGTAAAGACTACACTTGCTTCTTTGTGTGAACTACGTTTGTTGAATAATTTACACTACGTTGTAGTAAAGGTGTTGACGCCTTCTCAACCTTGCTACACAATCGTTCCAGCGTGTAAACAGGTTTTATAATTAACCGTTATTAAATATTTTAGTATAGTGTTATGTATGTCTGGGGTTTTACCATGCGCAATTTTTATTTGTCGCTAATAAGTTGTAATAGCTAAATTCTAAAGATAAAAAGGCCAGAGGGTTACTAGAACCTTATCAGTATTGCTATCTGTATTTGATAAGATAAGAAAACTCTCTCAGTAAATTATTATCTGAAAATATAGGTTTTTGTGTACGAGGAAAAACCTTATCAAGCACCAGAATATATTGTCTTTGCAAGTAGTGGTTCAATACTAAATAAATGGTGGCCGGAGTGTTTATTTTTATCTTGTACAATTCTTATTTGTCGTTCTTAAAAAATATATACGAAAGCCAATAAATGCTAATAGCAAAATACTAAAGATAAAATGGCCACGGACTTACTACAGCCTTATCAGTAGTTTTATCTGTATTTGATAAGATAAGAATAGTCTCTCAGTAATTTATTATATCAAACGATAGGTTTTGGTGTAAAAGGAAAAGCCTTATCAAGCACCAGAATAGATTGTCTATGCAAGTAGTGGACAATACTGAGTGGTGACCGGAGTATTTATATTTATCTTGAACAATTTATATTTGTTGGTCTTAAAAAATATATACGAAAGCCAATAAATGCTAATAGTTAAATTCTGAAGACAAAATGGCCAAGGAGTTACTACAGTTTTATCAGTAATTTTATCTGTATATGATAAGATAAGAATAGTCTCAGTAAATTTATTATCTCAAACGTTAGGTTTTAGTGTAAGAGGAAAAACCTTATCAAGCACCAGAATAGATGTCTTTGCAAGCGGAGGATCAATACCGTGTTAGTTTTACAATATAGAACCATCAATCCTAATGAGAGAAGAAATGTGTACTATATTACAATATCTTCATCATTAAATACAATTAATTTGCATTGAATGAACATAAATCAATACTACTGAATAAATTCAATCTAGAATCGATGACTGAGGTTAGTATATTTTGTAAAACAAAACTCAATTTAGTTCAGTTTCAAATGTAAAACATGTTGTTCCGGCGGATGGCCTGGGGCTTGGCCTCACTGATTGCGGTTGTATGAGAGTTAACAATGTGCGGACGTGTAACCTTAGACACAAAGGACAGCAACAATGCGCTGCGGGCAATATCACTTCACCGAGGTCAAGCGTGCTGGCAGACATTTCTCCCCTAATGGCATCTCGGTTCCGTTTTATTTTGACGATCTCTAAACGTAATTTGGTCTTTGTACGTTCAATTCTGGCAGTGCACATTGTTTAAGATCCCGTAGTAAGGACCAAGACAGATTATATGAAACAAAAGCTTACGCTATACACGGTATTTTTATTTCTTAAAAGATAGAAAAGAAATATAAAAATATTTACAATTGTCTAGACTATACAGTTGTTTAATTAATATAAATCAAAAACAATTAAATTGTTTTTTCATGAAAAATATATAAAATCCGCGAATTTTCGTATTTCTAAAATTAATTTATTCTGTAATTCTGGAACTAACTAGCATAACTTAAAATTGCGTAAAAGCGTTTCTTGTACGTTATCAAACTGTCTTTTGGATATATCAGTTAAGTGGCATAAAACTGATAATTGGATATAATTTTTTTTTATTTAACAGTTGAAATTAAATATACTTTTCTACCCTACAGTAGTGTAGGAAAATATTATCTTCTATAAATTACAACAATACTAGAATAAATTCTAGTCAACCATAGACGTGATCCCGTTAAATGCACTATATATTTCATAACATTCTGGAGACATTTTAGATGGGATGATTAAACATTATGGAAACATTTAAAACTTGTTTAGTATTTTACGGCATTATCCAAGTGTTGCTACCTAATAAATTAAAACTGCAAATGGATGATTCTATAAAATATTATACAGGATCAGAGAGCTTTGGAGAATTTGTATTTTATAGATACCCAAAAAACTTTTTCTAAAATTGATAGAAGAACTTTCTCTGATAAAAAGAAAGTCTAAAGTCCGGGTTAGGTTTGGTAGGGATTGGAATGGTAAGGAATTAAAAAATACAAACTAGAATTTTCTTTTTTTAGCTTGAAGCACTAACCAACCGTTCAAGTACGAAATATATATGTTATATTACAGTAATCCAAATAGTTGAACATATTGAAAGTTTAAATATTTTCGTAAGTTTTGAGTTTTGAGACATACCCTTCCATTCTACCTAACACCACAATTGACGCTATCAAAAACTGGGATAACATTACACACAACGATTAAGTTTGTTATCATTGTATAAACCTTACGTGTTGATTAATCATTCTTTTAAAAACCTTTTGTTTCAGATCACAAGATCACATAAACTATGACGTTGTTAAATTTCTCAAATACGACCAAAAATAAACTTGCGATAATTTTTGACACGTTTTACAGTATGCCATAATTTTGAGGAAACAATTCGTCTGGATGATGCCGTTCTTGTATGAAATATTTCGAAAACTTTAGTCCTAATTTACTGAGTTTATTTGCATGATCTGGCCAGATAAATCATCACTAACGCATAGCACTTAAGCATGTTAAAGTAAACTGGAATTCAAATCGCCCTAAATAAACGTATGCCTTATAAAACAGTGTCCAAAATACCATTTGCAGGGTACCAGTTTGGATTTCTTTAGTAAAATAGGCCCTGTAAAGAAGTTTGTCTTAGTTTTCACAATGAATTTGCAAATTTTCGTCATTCCGTCTAATGTCTTTTTGTAATACACGCAAAAGACTGCGTTTTAGAGACTTTGACTTAACTGTACCACAAAACACAATGTTTTACATGTACCAAATATTCATAGGATAATGTTCTAGGAGTACCGATGGCCGGGCGTTAGACTATGGGTCTGAGTTACAGATAGCGCAAGGTTAAAATCCTGTCTTTGACTGATCTTTATCAGTACCGTCGACCTTGTACTGTTACGACTGTCCCCCTTATTCTGTTTGATAATATCCTCTCACATGCCAAAGGCCCATGGGAACGGGCAGAATAAGGCTAAAAAGGGAAGCGGCCTCTACTTAAAAATTCGAGTTTAGAATAAGACTATATAATAAAAAGGTCGTCCTCAGTTGTACTTTAAAAGCCACCCGAATTTGTAGCGACTTTCATGGTCTACCACGTACATACTTCCAACATATTTAAAGAATTATTCAATATTTTATTTATCTCTAAGAATGTGTTAAAAATAAATTCAACACATTTTAATATGACTTGACTATGTTCACTATAGTGTCATTCGGTCGTGAGCAATATAGAATGCAACAACAAAGTATATCCTCCCTATGCCATCTCATTATCTTGCATGCAATTATACAGTAGTATAAACATTTAACCTGTATGAACGTCAACATTTGCATTGAATTCACCAAAGGTGTTCTGCCCTGCAACAAAACGTGTTCAGTGCAAGTACCAGGTAAGACATAAGCCTTAACTGACATAATCGCCTGTTATTTTGCGGCGATAAGCGTGCAAACAGTCTATATTTATGTAGTTATCCATGAAAACTACTGTATAGAAAATTTGCAGTCGTTGCATGTGGAACTAACAACGGTTTTCATATTATAATCGAGGTAACTGATCAGCAAAATTGCTGTAAGTACACAAACCGTCAAAAATTTACATATTTATTACTATGAGCCAAATTTGTACCGCCTCTACAATTTCGTTATTTAATTTTGCACTCCTTTTACCGTAACAATAAACAATATTTAAAGCTCGTATATAAACATACTCGTATAACTGATAAGGTGATATTTTTGTTATGTGTCGTTTGAATGCGTCGTTTATCCCAGAACACTTCTGATTGGTTTATACGAGCCTCGTTACTTATCGTATCTGCCATCAAAAATTTTAAGACGCTTTTTTAACATAAGTTCACCTATAGCTCAAACTCAATTAAAATAAAAGATAATCGCCACAACTATACAAAACACAAGAAAATGCAAAATTTTTTCAGTACACATCGAATGTATACAATAACACTACTAATATGAGTAATACCATATGGTAATATGTTTATGCGATACAACGTTATGTTGTTACAAAAGTACCAACATTTTGAGAGAAAAAGATAGGTTGGGGAATGTTTTATGGAAGTGGTACCATTAGGTAATATTCGTAATTCGAGAAAAGTAGGTGTACATTCAATTTATCATTTATTTTTCTTATTTACCAGAAACGTCCTTCACTTCCGGTAAAGGCGCATGTAATAAATGAAGAAAGATTGGACTGATTGATGTATATGAAATGTAGTTAAAGTTAAATATTTAGAGTCAGTTTACGATTTCTCTTTTTCACTAGGATCAATCGGGGGTATTATAACAACCTGGATCATTTGGTAACGCTCGTTTGACATCTTTGTAGAATTATATTCTTTCCCCAAGTCCCCGTTTCTGAGGGTTGACCTTGGAGTGGACTTCAAGATCAATTATGCAAACAAAAACACTTTAGTCTTTATAGCATACTTATTATGATGTAATAAAGACTTTTAATTACTTCCATGCCTGAAGATGTAGCATATTTTATATTCAATTTCCGGTTTTGAGCTGAATTTTGTGCATTATATCACCATGAAAGGTTTGAAGCTTTATCTTGACATTTTAGTGTATTGGTATACTGTGTAGTCAAATCCTACTATGTAGTCAAATTATACCATTTATCAAATGTACCTGTTCAGGTTAAAAACATAATTATTTGAGTAATGTGATGATCGTTTACGTCAAATGGACTCGTTTCCCGAGACATTTATTTCCGTCTTGCCTGTTGTTCTTTCTTTTAGTGCCAGTTTTACAAAATTTGACTCACGCTCATTTGTTGTAAATTTATAACATTCCTCATTTGCTATTGGTTGAGAAAGCGTCTTTTACAAAGTATTTAGCTTTGACCTGATAAGACTGAAAAGCATAGTTCAAACAAATTCTTCTTTTGAGTGTTCCAGAATATATGTATATTAAAAACTCTTTCACTTTTACAGATGTAGTTGTTAGTGTTGAATCTAGGAATTCCTCCGTATATCAAGACATTGACAGCTCTTTGAAATGGTATGAAGAAATTCTAGCAGTGACTGGATGAACGGTGTTCAAAGCGACGATTTCATGAGTATTACATATTCATCCTTTTCATGGGTTATTGTTTACTACAGAAATGGATGGTTTTCAAAATCAATGTTATTTTATACTACATTTCATTCACTTACGTACCAAATATGTATAGTGATCTTGCGTATAGTGATACGTAATTGTACGCAATCAGTAAAAAGGTTTCACAAGATGCAAAAATTATGTGCATTTTCATCAACATATTGGGTTTGAAAATGCATGATATTTTAGCGAGAGAACAGATAAAGTGAAGGTGATACCTAGAGGTATAAATGTTAAACGCTCACGTCATGTGTAAAAGCGAAAATCGGAGCGCTCAGAGGCAAGCGAGCAGCGTTGAATAAAAGCGTTAAAGTGATTAAAGTACTGGAGCAGATCTCAGAGCTGATGGAAATAATCTTCTAATCGGATCTGTGTAATCCTGCCTTACAAATACACGAACTTGGGATGCACGTTGTGATGCGAATCAACACAGTGAAGAAGTACGGTAAGGCCTATCATCGTGTAAATCACTTTATTTAAGAGCTTAATGGATTTCGTATTGTTTCTGAAAAACTTTAAGAGAATCTATAAAACTGCACTTGTTACATTGATATTATTTTAAACATTCATTGTAAATGTTATTTTCAATAATTAACAGTAGTCACATTAGTTATTCAATGCGTAAAACCTAAAAATGCGATTAATTATATGAATCTCCTTAAAAACTTAATAAAGGTCTTACTTTTCCATAACTATAATGATTTTTTGAGGCTGATTTCTTTTATATATCGAAAACTTGAAAATTAGCAGAAACAATATTCTTACACAAGTAAAATAGTTTCGAGTGTTTACGAGTTTCACACCCTAATAAGAAAGTGTTCTACGGAAACGTAATCAAAGTACAGCAAAAGTTCTGCAAGTACTGAAATAATTTACAAAGAATGTTCGTGAAATAACCTGTAACTATAAGCATATACCATAGTTGTAATCTTATTTGTTTAGAAGCTCTTCGTCCCTGTTATTACCGTATCACCTTTAAAGGTCAACACTAATATCACACATTAACATACGTGAGGTATTGAAAGAGAATACGTCTGTGCTGCACATATTATATAAAGTTTTATATTAAAATACATATATTTTAACAAGCTTTAATGCTGAACATGTTTTATATTATATTTAATGATGAACATGTTTTGTATTACTTTTCAATATACCCTTTTAAAAAAAAGTGAACTTGGTTCCATCTATAAACTTCATTAAAATAATGTTTAAAGAATAAATTCTTCTATTTTTCGTTAAATAGTCATTCTAAGAATTCAAAAATGTATTATTCGTTAGAGTTTTTATATACTCATCACAATACCTATATCCTAAACCTAACTAAATCTTCGAACAATTTTATAATCAACTCTGAGCAGAGGGATAAGCCTATAAGTGTATTTCCCAATCATAAAACATACAAGTTTTGTAAAAGGGCGTTTTATAGGGATGATTCATGATTAGTAGGTTGAAAATATCGTAAACCTAACTAAATCTTACAACTAAAGTAACTATTATAACTATAAACTAAAATTTTATAATTAACTTTGTGCAGAGGGACAAGGTAATAAATTTATTTCCCAATTATAAAATAAACAAGGTTTGTAAAAGGGCACTTTATAGGGATGATTCATGAACAGTGGGTTGAACATTGTTCTGTTGATTTTGATCTAAATCCTATAAAACTAAGACGTCCAGAGATGATTAGTATATTTTCCAAAGTATCCTTTGTTGTCTCAAAAGGATAGTTACATTTTTGTTGCGAAACTTTGCGTCTGCAAAATCTGTATCAAAATTAAAATGGTGAGCATCGGCCCATTGGGTTCGCATTCCGAGCCAGGATGTATTAGCCTGAGCGGCGAACGTTAACCTTGCTACGATGATCCGAATTCTAGTATGCGTTCACCCTCGTATGGGCGGCACACATTTCTAAATATCTTAACGTATCCTGGTTAGCTGTGCTTGCATTAGGTCACGACCATTAGCCTAAACAACATACCAGTACATAACTTTTAGTCTTTTTCAGGCAATACATTAGGTCCTGTTGAGAGGTCCAGTTTACCTTCCGCAACTTCTGAAATCTGACACACACTATGCGGAAGGTAAACTTTTGCTAATATCAATATTCACATAGTATCTATCTTGTATATAATCTTTACATTATGTGTAGAAGTCTTGTTATGATTGTGGACAAAGCATACGGGGTATTGTCTTAATCTATTAAAAACTCTGAACGACTTGGGTTAGAAATTTAATATTAATAGATTTGGTTCTGCAGACCAGTCGTTTGTATATATATATAAATCTTCTAGTAGTATAATGAAATACAGAAAACATAAATTGTAGTAGTTCAGCTTTAAGCAATATGAGCTTCACCCTGATGCAGAAGGCACAGACTTTATATTATATTTCATTCATTACCACGGAAGCCTATATTGTATTATATAATTCATAATATGCATTAATACAGTGTAACGCCTTCACTTAGTGCCTTATTTACCAGTGTGACGTATTATTTTTAATGTTCCATATGAATGGGCCTTCTAATTTAAGTAGTTTTTATTCTAAAATTTTCTTTGAACTGACGTCAAAGAAGGTTAGATTACACGGATGAAATAAATTATGAATCATGGCTCAAGTAAGATCTTAGCGGATATAAGTTCTGAGAGAGTTAACCTTTGGTGGAAATGAATAGGATAATTTCTTTACAAAAACATGTGTTACCTCTGAATCAACATCTTGTTGATGTCTCTCCTGGAAATTACTTAGTGTCCAAGAATTTTTTAAAATTATGTTTTATCTTTTTTAAAATATTGTTTTTATATTAAATATTATACTTTTTTCCTATGTATTTAAAAATTGTATTTATTTTTTATTTTGAACATTTTAGATTTAACGGATAAGTTCTCAATTCAATACAATAATTATGTAGGATATTTATGATATTAAAGCAATATATTATTTTTCATTCTCTAATACTAAAAACGATTCTGTAGCCTACATTTTCTACATTTTGTTGTTCTATAATCTTTGAAATAATTTAAATTTCTAATTTCATACTCTCATTTATTTAATTTACAAATAAATACCGTAATATAAACTTATGTCTAAAAAATATTGGGACAAAATGTGATCTAAGTAGGAAATTATGTTTTTATAGCGAATACTTCTTCAGACAAAAATGGTCTGACATTTACCATACAACATTTTATACTTATTGCATTTGAAAAGTTATATAATAGTAATTACTTTTGTTATACAAATCACAATTATGATTTCTAAATGGTATGGTTGATCAGGTAGAGGATAACCAATTAAGTTTAAAATGTATACACAAATTTTAAAATGAATATTTTATACAATTAAGTTTTTTACCTTTTGCAACCTTTTTATTTTTAAATTTTCATTTAAGTTTATATTACTATTAATAATTTCACCGATTAAAATAAAGAACATTAGAATAAGATTGTTTATTAAAAGTTTTAAATTAGAATTTGATGAAAGGATTCCGTAAACGCAATCTACAAATTATTTACGTAACTAGTTGCGTAATCAAGATCAAACTTTACAATTAATAAACAGTCTGTTTGTTTATAGATTAGGTAAATCTGTATAAACGTTAATAAGTATAACAGTCTGCTTATAGATTAGGTAAATTTATATGAACTATAACAAGTCCAACTGCAAATAAACAGAATTAATGTTAAATGTTCTTGCCTACTTGTATTACATCATAATAAGTTATATACTTCATACTTTACGAGTATACCAATTAATGAACACTGTATTATTTTTTCATATTTTAATTAGAGTATGAAATATTGTTTCAAAATAAATTTAAAATTCATCAGTACTTTTTGATAATGCATCCCTACATTTTTTGCAAGAATATTTATATAATAGTTAGTGAACAGTAACCAAGAACCAATTTTATCTATCATTTACTATATTAAATATATCTTTGGTCATATTTAACTTACATTAATATTCATAATTAGAGAATAAAAAAATAATATACTACAATGTAATAAACAATTTACGACCTAATACGTTAAATCATAATTTTATTAGTTGATATTACAAATATATTGCTCGTTACGAATCAATTTCAATTTCAATGAGGCTTTGTATTCAATAGTAAAACAATAATATGGAAACAGAGTGTGGTTTAATTGGTGCTCCAGATTTTAATGACTTCTCGCCGGTCTGGCTATTCAAACCCTAATCTATAATGGTTCATTAGATGGTGCATAATGAAGCTAATGGAATCGATTAATGTTTACAATATGATACACCACAAAAGGCTAATTAATTAGTTCTACTCACTTGAGCCTAATATAATATTGGTGCTAGATCATCGATAATCTGTTACAAAATTTAAATTCCAGTTCAACCCCACTGCATTAGGAATTAAAATAGAAAATTTACGGGATAATAATAGAGCGTAAATTGAAACACTCTCAAAGATATCGGGATATTTCTGATCATATATGTCAACAATATTATTGTTGGGATTAATCCAACAGATTTATAGACCCAAAGGTCTAACAGGGGCTGATCGCAATAGGCCATGGATATAATCGTGAACCTTTAGGAGGACAGAAGAATTCATTAGTTCACAAAGGTCATTTCCAGGGAGAAAATGGACTAAAACCGTGCTATACTTATTTTCACAGTAAATATTTCAAGCGCACGGCACAGTCTTCACTACGATTGGTACATTTAACATGCTTATTCACTAAATTAAATAAAATATCTAACAGCGGAGTTGTGACGTTAAAAATTAAAAATTATGGGAACAATAAATGAAATTCAAAACACATATGCTTTGGCTAAACGACACTAATAAGATTAAACAATAATATTATTGCAATAAAGTCTTATAATCCTTACACTAATGTTACATATACTTTTATTTAATTCAAATGCGTGTTGATGCTATCTTCGTTTATGACATACTAATTTAAATTTATAATAATACATAAAATACGATGTACTGTACTTATACAGTTAAAATGCATCATTCCCTAAAATGAAGAATAATAATTTTATTAATGAATATTTTAGAAAAATTTTACGTTGCATTTAATTCGCATTTAAACGATACGTCAGTAATAGTTGTATTTATTATAGACCATAATGTGTAATGTTTGATTTCGCAGCTAAAATAATAATCCCTAATGATAATTATTATTGCTATTTAACCGTATATTTATATACTCTACTGAAAACTAAATGGTTTTTTTAAATTATAGGAATAAGTATCCATTGACGCAAAAAAACCATAACGTTCACTATATCCACATAAATCACCTAAACATTATTAAATTCCTAACTAATAAATAAAGAAGATATCCGCCGCAAATCAAATTAATGTAGTTTATAAAACTTGTTAATTTGTTTAAAGCCAACTATTGAATTTCAAATAACAACTCGTAATCGTTTTCAAATGTATATTAACGAGTATTTATCTTATTTTAGTTATATAATTTACTGAGAACTTGTATGTGAAACTTTGATAATAGTTACTGCATTTATATCGGAAATAAAACCTAATAACATTAAATACTCCTGATATATATTAGTATGAAAAACGGCATGTTTTACGACATGTTTTAATTTCACATTGGTAATTACTTTTCATGGACAGCGAAAACTCGAAATATTTAAGTGTGTTTTAATGTAATTATTAGTTATAGAAACATTTTTATTCTTTTACTTTATAATTTTAACGTCATAATACACTTTTTCCTTCATTTAGAATAATGCTAAATACTCATTGGTCTAAGGAAATGTTACAGAAAATAAGGACTCGCACAAACCAATTTGGTACATATTTCGATATATTTTACACAGCTATAAAATAGCTTCATATAGTCATGCAGAACGTCATGCTTACATGAACATTGAGATATTATTATGTTATTTTTATTTACTTGAACGAGTTAAACTTTGTACATTCAATGTGGATACTTTTTTATTGCAGTAATATTTTATGATATTAAATCTATAATTAACTGATCGAATATTTGTATTACATACTAGTTTGTGGAGACTTAAAGGAACATCTGTAGGTATGAAATTTTTCAGTTTTGCAAACGGAAGCTTTTTAGTTACTGAGCTGTTGAACACGGTTAAATAAGGTCTGGCTGCAAAGAACGTCTCTTGAGCAGAGAGCTGGTCTCACGTGCTCATTACCCTACCGTGACGTCACACTGTTGATTACCGTTGCAGTGGGCTTGCTGGTTTCCTCACCTAACTTTGTTTCAACGCTCTTATGTTAGGCCCATTTATATACGCTTTATCTGATGATCTGATATAGTTACTTTAAGTAGTAATACTTAATCGACTGGGCCTTTTAATCTACAAACAATTATAATGTTTATTAAGAAAATGTTTAAATATTTTACTGGAAGTAGTGAAGCTGAGCATTACTAGCTGTGATTGATCAGCAGCATAGAGGTGTAAATCGGCTAACAGATAAATAGATAACGATAGAATATAAAAATTCAATGATGAATAGCATTACTTTATTTTGCTAAACAGAATAGACACTGACTGATTGTCACGGGGTTGGAAATATTCTGTATCACCTGTAATCTTTATCCCTGACGAAATAAACAACTAACCAAAAAGCCAGACTGAGAAAGGTTCTGCATTGTCTACATCAAGCAGTAACAGGAACGGGGACTGTTGCTGTCGACTCAAATAACAGACTGATAGTACAGAATGGGAGATGTAGGAGATCTGGAATAAATCCTTAGCCAAAATAAACAGGTACAGCGTGAAACCAGAACATGTAAAGTTATGTGTCATCTATACCAAACATTAAAAGGACATTTTAACTTCGAGTAGAGACTAACAACATTGGGGAGTATATGTAAGTCACAGAGAATCAAGGATTAAAAATACCTTGCCAAAATAAACAAATATGACAAGGAATCTGGGTGAGTAAACTTCCGCGTTGTGTAAAATACAGCAAAACAGTCGATGTCGAGCAAGACACGAACAGGATAGAGAAGGATATTTAAAACATAGGGACTCAGGAAAAAAAAATACTCACCCAAAATAAATAATACGGCAAGACGCCCGAGTGAGTAAAGTTCCACGTCGTGTACATCAAGCAGTAAAGGAAACGGTTGACGTCGAGCAAGAAAGTTACGGAATCGAGCAGGAGATTTAAGACATAGGGACTCAGGAATGAAAAAATGCTTATAAAAGTAAATAATACGGCAAGACACCAAGGCGAGTAAAGCTCCACGTCGTGTACATCAAGCAGTAATCAGAACTGTCGACGTCGAGCAAGAAACTGACAGGATACAGAAGGATACTTAAAACATAGAGACTCAGGAAAAAAAAACTCAAACAAAATAAATAATACAGCAAGACACCAGGGCGAGTAAAGTTCCACGTCGTGTACATCAAGCAGTAACCGGGAACTTTCGACGTCGAGCAAGAGACTGACAGGATACAGAAGGATACTTAAAACATAGAGACTCAGGAAAAAAAAAACTCAAACAAAATAAATAATACAGCAAGACACCAAGGCGAGTAAAGTTCCACGTCGTGTACATCAAGCAGTAACCGGAACTGTCGACGTCGAGCAAGAAACTGACAGGATAGAGAAGGATATTTAAAACATAGGGACTCAGGAAAGAAAAATGCTTATAAAATAAATAATACGGCAAGACACCAAGGGTGAGTAAAGCTCCACGTCGTGTACATCAAGCAGTAACGAACTGTCGACGTCGAGCAAGAAACTGACAGGATACAGAAGGATACTTAAAACATAGAGACTCAGGAAAAAAACTCAAACAAAATAAATAATACAGCAAGACACCAGGGCGAGTAAAGTTCCACGTCGTGTACATCAAGCAGTAACGGGAACTTTCGACGTCGAGCAAGAAATGACAGGATACAGGTCTAGACACCACGAGAAAGTAAGGCGAGTAAAGCTCCACGTCGTGTACATCAAGCAGTAACCGGAACTGTCGACGTCGAGCAAGAAACTGACAGGATAGAGAAGGATATTTAAAACATAGGGACTCAGGAAAGAAAAAACTTAACCAAAATAAATAATACGGCAAGACACCCGGGTGAGTAAAGCTCCACGTCATGTACATCAAGCAGTAACCGGAACTGTCGACGTCGAGCAAGAAACTGACAGGATACGGAAAGGATACTTAAAACATAGAGACTCAGGAAAAAAACTCAAACAAAATAAATAATACGGTAAGACACCAGGGCGAGTAAAGTTCCACGTCGTGTACATCAAGCAGTAACGGGAACTGTCGACGTCGAGCAAGAGACTGACAGGATAGAGCAGGAGATATAAGAGACAGAGAGACTCAGGAATGTAAGAAACGTAGCCACTTGTTTCCCTGACAACATAAACAAGGACGAAACGTTCTGAGTCAGTAATGCTTTCTGACTTTTATATCATTCTTCTCTGACATGAAAATACTGAACTAATTTAGCTTTGGAATAAATGGTTGGGTTGAAATACTCAAATTATATAGTTCAGTATATAATATAGAACTTAATATATAATATAGCCTATAATTTAATTTTTTCTGTAGATAACTGTGAGTTTGAAACAGAGATTTACATTTATTGTATTACACAAGGTTGCTCTGAAATGAAAATAGACCAGACGACTTTATGTTAAAATAAAGTATTTTATGCTATTGTTCTAAAACCAAATATTTACTACAACACTTAAAAATAAGAGCATTTTTAAGAAAAACAGAAACTGTAATTAATTGTACATAGACAACATACACAATGTTTTTATATACTGTCTATAACACATTAAGTACTGGAATGCGAGTTTACCAATCATGATTACATCACTTATAGACAGTCAATAAAATAATAAAAAGTAACTTATAATATTATCTTTAAAATTCTTATGTGTGATCCTAAAAAAAGAATGCACAATTATATATATACTGTGATGTTTAAAAGTTTATTGCATGAACTATTTCTTGAAGGCCACACGAGATTCAACAAAATAACAGTTAAGAATTCTAGCTGACAATTTTGTAATAACGTGTAGTGGCGTGGCTGATTTATATTACATATTATTTTGAATTATAGATATCAAAACAATAACAAATTGTAAATTTGTAGGACCCTAACGTAACATTGTGTATTTAAATATTTTACAGGTAAAATGTGTGCTACTGAATAAAAGAATTACAGTTCTCACTGTTAGTCGCGATGTAGCGTGCCGCACGTAACCTTAATGACAGCTTAAATTAAATGTGACATTGATGTTTTCAAAGTAATCTTTTCCGATCCCGTTATAGGATTGTTTGTTTCGAATAATACAGTGTATTTGGTCGAGTAATACTTTCAGAAAGTAGAGTTTTATGCATCGGTGCTAAATATAATATTCCAAAATCGTATAACAATAAAACTATGGTTGTTTAAACTGAAATTGGGACCAAAATATAGTGTCACGTACGCAAAGACAATTAGAATTACAATTTTGAATTAAATTAATTTGTTTGAAATATTTTTTATATCTTTTGTATTTGAACATTATTTCAATGTCACAATTTCTTCAGATTATCACAGTTGGAAATTTGAAAAAAGCAACCAAAATTAACGTTTAGCAAAAATAATATTTGAGTACTTGCTTGTGATCTTACTTGATCGCATATCGTACTTATATTCTAATAATTCTAGTTTAGATTATCCGACCAAGGTGTAAGAAACATGAAATGGCTATAATATTTTATTCTGAAAGAAGTAATGATATACTGTTGGATGATCGCAGTTTGGAGAATTCTTGTTCAGCTTTCAAGATTACTGCAATCGTGTAAATTAATTTGACTCTAACTAATTGTTGAAAATTATTGGATAGTAGATGTGAGCAAAGTGGTGATTGGAGATTTTCCTGATCCCTGAATCAGTTTACAAGTAGGAGGTTGTCTAACATATAATTTTGATGATGTAACACATTAAACTATTATTGAAAATGTTATGCCTGATAACCACTCTCCAAGTACTTTGTTCCAGTTTACCTTGCACACTTCTAGGATTTTGTATTTGGCAGTACCTGAAACAGAACAATATTTTGGTAAGTAGAAGGAAATCGTTTCATTATCACAAAGCCTTACAATAACAATAATAATAAACTTTATTTATCTCTTAAACAGGATATACAACAAATAAGTACCATAAAGATATAAAGACATATATTGTGTATAAAAATAATATTTAACATTTTATGGTTAACAGAACACTACTGTCTTAAACGAGACAAACAAAGTATAATTCGTTGAAGATAAGCCTCTACGGAGGATTCTCATATCATAATGTAAGCCATTTTGAGCACAAAAAGTTACAAAGTTAAGACTCATGCCAGTTTTAGTATAGAGTATACACATGAAATTAAAATATTTTAATAATTTATTAAGCTCCATAAAATAAGTAGCACATGGTAATGATAACATATCATCCATTTACAACAAACATTAAATATAACATTCATTAAACTTGTATAAATGGCAATATCCAAATTTAACTGCAATAAAAATTTAATGAAAAAATTAAAGACCTCTGCCGGGACTCGAACCCGAGTCTTTCATGTTCCGAGTGTGTACGCCAGCACTTTGCCACAGAGCCCTTAGATTTTACGAGTGAGCTAACTTTTATTAGATAAATTATAATTTGTAATGTATGTAACATGTTACATTTAATTACAATAGCCTATTTTAATTTAATAAACGTCGAATTATAAAAAGTACTTGTTCATTTTACTAAAAGTACAGATTTTTTTAGTAAACTCTATGACATTATTTACAGTAAGTTACTTTGACAAAAATTTTAAAATTTCTTTCTTGCATTAGAAAAATGATTTGAATATCATACATTAGATACCAACACAAAAATAAAAAGTGTTTATAGCGTGAAATATATTGTAAAATTAAATGTACAGTACTATGCTGTGAAACTGAAATAAATTAAACCTAATTCGTGAGGTATGGAGGAATTAAGATTAGTCCCATCACACATTACATTGATGTATGCTACTAAACATTTTATCCCGTTGTTCGGTCATGAATATACATTCCGAATTTAATCTTTTTGTTAAATTGATTGAAGCATCAAACTTAAATCAATAAATAAAAGTTTT
Source organism: Homalodisca vitripennis (assembly GCF_021130785.1). Lineage (NCBI taxonomy): Eukaryota > Metazoa > Arthropoda > Insecta > Hemiptera > Cicadellidae > Homalodisca > Homalodisca vitripennis. Next base: position 197,654,385 of record NC_060207.1, read on the forward strand.
CATTCCGTACCTTACAAAATAAAACTTGAAATTATTCGGATTAAAATATCAGTTTAAATATAATACACTATAATATTTAATACATTTAAATTGACATTTTACTTACTAAAAGTAATTTATCACATTGATTTCACCTACACTTTAGATTTAAAACCTAATTTCTTACGCCACGTAAAGAAAGTCAGACTTTACTACGTGTCAGCAGAAGTCTGGCTACATTCACTGGAAAGTGATATTTACAGCTTTTGCAGTATTTATCGTGTTTTGACAGCGAGCAGGAGTGAGCCAGGTTATTTGCTCGTAAAACGTTTGCGGTGCCAAACTCTGTATGTTCAGCTTCATATTTTTATTTCAGGGTCTGATTGAACTTTTTGTATTTATTTTTACCCCGTGCGTTGTTAAAACTTTCTAATTTGGTTTCCGTTTAATACCACATCTAAGGAAAAAGGTGAATAAAAGTAATAATTATGTAAACAATGTGAAAAAGTAGGTAAAATAATGTTACCTATGACATATTTTCTATTAATTAGGCCATTGGTATTACTTTTATTAATGTGAATAAAAGTAATACTTATGTAATCAATGTGAAAAATTAAGTAAAATAATGTTACCTATGACATATTTTCTATTAATTAGGCCATTGATATTACTTTTATTAATGTGAATAAAAGTAATACTTATGTAAGCAATGTGAAAAACAAAGTAAAATAATGTTACCTATGAGATATTTTCTATTAATTAGGCCATTGATATTACTTTTATTAATGTGAATGAAAGTAATACTTATGTAAACAATGTGAAAATTTTAGTAAAATGATATTACCTATTTGATATTTTTTATTACTGGCTTTATAAAACAGTCCAACAAACACGTGTTTTTCGCATAAGAACGTAAGTTCTTTTTGTTATGTATAGTTTTTTAAGAATCAAAGATATAGTATATATGTCTGATTAACAGTATTATTAGCTTCTTTTTAAATAAACAAAACAATTACGTGTTATTTCCATTTATATTAAACATCCATGTACCTACATTGCCGTCCGTTTATTGCGTAATTGTTTAAAACTTAGATGGTAAAGTTTAAAAAACATATACGTAAAATCCATTTGTGTCTACAGCTACAAAAACAGTGCAACGTAGAAAATCTTATTATTACATTAATTTTCCTATTATTATAAATGTCTCTATTTTACATCTCTCACTATCACTCACAGACTTGTTGCCCTGTTACAAAGTCTACAGTTTCAAGAGTCGAGAAAAAATTAATAACATAGCGTATAATTCTTTCCCAGAACTTCCTGTCCTGTCTTAAATTAAATAGAGTAAAAACGTTTCTTACGTTGCAACGTTTACATTACACACATAAACCTCCCTGTGAAATTTTTCTCATTACCAAGACATATATAAAGAGCCCGTCCGGGTTGAAAAACAGTAAGTGTCACGGACCATAATTATTGAACCTAAGAATTTTATTCCATGAGCATTTGCATATTCAAAACTAGGTTAGCTAGAAGTTTCTTATATTACAGCGTCTCTTTAAATTAAAATTAAAATTAGCATTTTAAAATTATCTTTCTACTATGACAGCTATACTCAACCATGCAGTAAAAAACAGAATGTCCCTCAAAGCATATGTCAACAACATACCATTATGCTCTTGTTACTTTGTAATAAATGTAACAGGGAATGTTTTACATTTTGCCACTGCATATCACATTCACCTCTCTCACTGTGATATTTGCTACGTGATCGGAACGTAATGTATGCCTCCAGTCAGTTTTGTAGAAGGAGGTAAATGTCACAGAACAAACTCACTTGCTTGATTGCAATGTAAATAATGGAAAGATACGTAATCTATTTATTCTCATAGATCCCTGCAAATTACATCTACCAGTATTACTGTGACGTTTGTTACACCACTAAGTTTCCTGAGTATTCATTACTGCAGTGACATATATCACAGAACAACCACCATAACTTATTGTTCTTGTTTGCGATGTAAATAATCCAAAGACACGTAATCTATTTATTCTCCTAGATCCTGCATATTACATCTACCAATGTTACAGTAACGTCTGTTACACCGCTACGTTTGCTGAGTCTACTGTTCATGACCGCAGTGGCAGATATCACAGAACAAAATCAACCACCATAACTTGCTGTTCTTGTTTGCGATGTAAATAATCCAAATATAAGTAATCGATTCATTCTCATAGATCCCTGCTCATTACATCTACCAGTATTACTGTGACGTCTGTTACACCGCTACGTTTGCTGAGTCTACTGTTCATGACCGCAGTGGCAGATGTCACAGAACAAACTCAACCCAGAAACTTGCTGTTCTTGTTTGCGATGTAAATAATCCAAATATAAGTAATCGATTTATTCTCATAGATCCCTGCTCATTACATCTACCTGTTACTGTGACGTCTGTTACACCGCTACGTTTGCTGAGTCTACTGTTCATGACCGCAGTGGCAGATGTCACAGAGAAACTTGCTGTTCTTGTTTGCGATGTAAATAATCCAAAGACTCCTAGATCCCTGCTCATTACATCTACCAGTGTTACTGTGACGTCTGCTACACCGCTACGTTTGCTGAGTCTACTGTTCATGACCGCAGTGGCAGATGTCACAGAACAAACTCAACCCAGAAACTTGCTGTTCTTGTTTGCGATGTAAATAATCCAAATATAAGTAATCGATTATTTATTCTCCATAGATCCCTGCTCATTACATCTACCAGTATTACTGTGACGTCTGCTACACCGCTACGTTTGCTGAGTCTACTGTTCATGACCGCAGTGGCAGATGTCACAGAACAAACTCAACCCAGAAACTTGCTGTTCTTGTTTTACGATGTAAATAATCCAAATATAACGTAATCTATTTATTCTCCTAGATCCCTGCTCATTACATCTACCAGTATTTACTGTGACGTCTGCTACACCGCTACGTTTGCTGAGTCTACTGTTCATGACCGCAGTGGCAGATGTCACAGAACAACTCAACCCAGAAACTTGCTGTTCTTGTTTGCGATGTAAATAATCCAAAGACACGTAATCTATTTATTCTCCTAGATCCCTGCTCATTACATCTACCAGTATTACTGTGACGTCTGCTACACCGCTACGTTTGCTGAGTCTACTGTTCATGACCGCAGTGACAGGTGTCACGGAATACAAATAAATCCCAAAACTTTCTGACTACATTTATTAGTACTGGTAACAAAAATCTACTTGTATTGCTATGAAGTGGTACGGGAATGTACTTTAATACTGACAGGATAATACAGGATAACCTTAGATTAATTTAATATGAGAAATGGCACTAATAAATTTGTAAATAGTATTTTATTATTTAGATTTTACTTCGTAGCAGCCCAACATTTTTTGCATAAAGGGTTTTTGTATTTTCTTTACTTCATTGTTTCAAGTTACTGAGAACTGCTTTAGATTTTCTCCATCGCGTGCCTATATTGTTCAGATATTGACTAATATCAATCCAACGTATCCTTAAACTTCGTATGGATATTGAACTGTAACAGAGATATTGTGTTGCAGGGCGGGCATGGGTGGGCAGGTTTAAAAGCATTGGTTTATACATGATAAATCCACCCTGTTATAAACTTGTGTTTGTAAAGTGCGCAGCAGAAAGTTTTCCCGTGTGTAATAAAACACCGAGGTTCGTATAAACCTGCAAGTAATCATCATTACACAAAACCTGAAGTTTACGTCAGCAGGACTGGACAGGTCTGGACCCTTTCACGTTACGACCGGCTTTGATAAGGATTTTTCTTCCTACCCTTTGTGTCCTTGTCTTCATATGACTTCGCTAGATATACGAATTTGGTTCACCCAACTAAAAACTATGTTGCCTATCAGGTCATATATTGAAGGAAATTCTAACTACAGTAAACAGTTATAATTACTTGTAGTTTTTTATGAAATCATTAAATACAAGCTATTTTTTCGTACTTGTACATGTAAATTTTATTTTGTCAAGTAATAAATGTGGATGGTACTTCTCATAGAATGTGTAAATTCTTGTATAATAAAAACACGTAAATAAAGGAAGTTGAGGTAAAACATTTAAAATTATATAAAATGAGTAAGATTCAAGTATATGTTTATATATTTTTTTGTAAATATTTAACGTTGTAAAACATTGATTACCAAAGCATATACTTATATGATTAGGGATCTTTCAGATCATTCATCATTATTTTATTCCGAAAAAGCATTCTATAAGTAGTAAAAATTATAAAGTTATACAATTATTAAGGAATTTAACATTCCTCGCTCCCCCATTGATATTAACTGATTGCGAATTACCAATTCATTTCATGTTGTACTCTTATTGTCAAAATAACTTTTGCAAAATATTTAATTTAGTTAAATTTAATATTAATTAATTTGTTTCCTATTATTGCTACATGACCTTCGTAAAACAGCTATTAAAATAATTATCTCAAGGTAACGAAAAATGTATATTTTGAGGATTATAATAAAAAACCTTAGTATAACTTATGTACAATATAAGACGTGGGTGTATTTAATTTTTTTTAAATTTATTGAATATGCTTATAATTATACATGGGTTTTTCAAAAAAAATTTTTTAGTAACATGAGGATGAGGGTTGTGAATGCTCCTGTTCTACTGTCAAAATAATCATCCGGCCTCATTTATAAACTTTAAACAAGGGTAATATATTTAAACACTGTACAGGATTTTGTACTGTAGAATACTGTAGAACCTGTTTAAAAATATGGATTATTGTTATACAAATTGAACTTTATAACAGTCTGAATCCTATAAATAATAATGGTTTTTTAATTATAATCTTTTTACTTTTTACGTTAAAAAAATTGGTAGCATTTACTCTGACCAACATATTTTAACTTATTCTCTGTACAAACAAAAACGTTACTTCTTTATAGTTTTTTTTCTGATAGTTATATCGGGTGCTGTGTTGTTAGAACCTAATCGGTCATATAATGTATTGCAATTGAATGTTAATTGTCAGGAGCTAATTTAAAATACAAATTGTATAACACTTCGTGTTCAACTTTAAAGAGATTACGCTAATAATGTTCGACTTTTATTCTTTGTTTCAATTATGCCCACTCATCATGTTTAAACATCGTACATTATTCAGGGATGCGTTTACACACAATGAAAACAGATAGCGCTTGTTTATCCAATTGGCTATAGCTTTGTTATGTTTTATTCAGGCACTGTCATGCATAAACCGCAGGTTGTTTATTTTGCCATAGTACTGGGCCGACACTATAAGAGCTTGAATCAACATATCGTCATAGTCATCGATTTTCAGTCATAAAAATTCAAATGCAGCGAACTGTAAATTACGTCATCCCACAGGATAAACACTCACTCATTTCACGAAGTCTTCGCAAAGCGTATGTATTCTTGCAGAATAAGGCTTAAAAGAAGACCGCTTACACCTTAAAAAGTCTAAAAAAGTGATTTGATATCATTTTTGCTATATAACAAGAAACGTGTGCTCCTCCTAATAATGAAAATTGTCGTGTGTAAAGGTCATATTTCTATTAAGGATCTAACACTATTTAAGTTTAGAGATGACTGAAAGTTTCCATCAGCATTTTCATTCCCTTCAGGGAAGTCAATACGCATTTAATTATTTCTTGAACTGACGTAGAATTTATAACAAATTAGATTCGCTAATACACATAATTTTCTCATGAGTGAAAAGTATCAACTATGTAGATTTATAATCAATTAATTATTTAAATTTCACAAAACATTCTCCAACAGAAACATTCTACATCTTTTTTTTTACAGTATAAGGTATACATTAATTTTATCATGGGTTTATTTTCAAACAAGTATTGTTTAACAAACAAATAAAGAGTATCTTGTGTAAAATAAAACTTGAGGAATAAATATTTTTGAAAGAGTAAGAGCGGTTAAAAAACCTATTAACTTATTCATGTGTAACGCTTTATAACCATGAGAACCCCGACCGTCCTACATACAAGACGTATTTTGTTATAAATTTAGATTGTTTAATTGAATTTTCATGCAATTTGAAGACAAAATGCTACAGTCTGCTTGCTAAAACTACACTACACGGACTTTATTGAGTATTGTATACTCAATAAAGTTAAGGAATATTTAGCCCGTGCTTATAAAAGCAATGCATGGGTTGAATATTAAATATTAGCCCATGTGACACATCAAGTAATACGTTTTTGCTTAATTTATTAACAGGAACTGCAATATAGTAAGTTGTGAGTTTTAACAAAGGCCCAGAAAAGTGAACGTTTAAAGAGTTAAGAACGGAATAAACCTGTGGTCTTTAGCTGTAGCAAAACGTTATTGCTGGATAATTTTTGGAATAATTTAGAGGTAATATTTGTTAATAATATTGTCAAAACTCCTGAACTTGCCCAAACAATTTATTATTTAATTACTTTATTGTAATTAGAATTTTGAGTACTTAAAAAACCAATAAAAATGTATTTAATTAGTGAAAATGTAGTTTACTACAATACATTCAGTGTGTTCAATATTTGTAAATAGTATTACGTTTATGTTTCTAATTGTGGCTTAGACTATACAATATTGTTATGTTATACTCGTAAATTACATAACTTACTATAGAATGTCATTCATCTCAGACTACAACATTTTAACATAAATACCACTACATTTATAACAAGAACTTAATATTGTTAGTGGAAAATGTTGTAGCGTCAACTTCATACATACTGCTGATAGTGTGTTATCAAATTGGAACAAATGCAGGTAAAGCAATATATTTCAAGAGTAAAGTGTTCCAGTTAGTCCTATAATTGCTTGCCGTTTGTTTTACAAATCCGCTGGTAACACAGGCTAATCCTCTACAGACAAACGTCTGTTTCGCTAATGGGAATTTCAAGAGCCGTGGATTTTTCGTCGCCGTCCTTTAATCTTTGTTTTTGACATTTGCTCTTCAGCTTGAATGTTTATGTTGAAATATTGAAAAGTGAAAATCAAAATTCTCTTCTATGTGGACTTGTTTTACAACTCATAATTGTAGAGGGAAAGTTAAAACAAATTATGAATAATATTTATATTTAGGGTACTTCCAGTTGTTTTTTTATTCTGATTTATTACGATTATTAAACCATTAATAGGTCAAGACGCATACGTTTATCTTTATAACTATTAGTTTCATTTAACAAAAAGAAACATATTTCATGATACAGCAACCTTGACTACACATGGAAAACTTAATGACAGTTATTGGACTCTTTCTGTAACTAAGCCATTCTTTATTCAGTAATAAGCAAAATATACGTGTGTTATGTAAACGCACGAGAAATAACAGCAGTTTACTGAATTACAGTTATTTATTTTGAACTAAACATCTTTCTTTTTAATTATTTTTGAATGGAGTGCTTGAATAACCTTACTGGTCATACGAGAAATATCTCATGTGATAGTAATTAAGGTCATTTAATTACAGCCGGCTCTTAATTTCATTCTTCAACTGTTAATTTACATAAATTGAAAGATTTAATTTTAAATAGCTCTAATATATGCCAGTAAATGTAGCATCGTTATAATTGATAACGAAGTTATTTTTCCCATAACTAAAATACGGTATCAGGGAATACCTAGTTAACGTATAAAAATTGTCTGTATTTATTAGTATGTGTGTAATTTGTAGATTTTAATTAATTAGAAAATCTAAGACAATAATATAGCACGTAATAAATTATGTAGAACCAGCTCATTAAATACTGGGGTATTACTAGGCTTCATAAATGGTGACTAGTTTTAATAGGATGCACTTGTCTGGAGTAAGTAAAAATTAAAGAAGATATGGATAAGGAACTTCAACTATCCACCGTTAGCCGGATTACGTCACATGAATGTAGAATTCTATCCGAGTCTACATAGTAACTGTCAAATCCGCTTGGCCGCGACAAAACGTCATTCGAATATAACTAAATTCAGTTATGTAGGTCTAATGATGTTCTCCTTGATTACAAAAGGCCTCACAGAAATAAAAAAGGATATATTGGAGTGTTTGTTTTAAATTTCTAATTAATTCCAATAAAAACAGAGCTTCTAGAATGTATAAACTTCATAGTTTAACGTCAGTGATGTATGTTCAATTTAATTATTCGATTTACAAGGCAGGAGAACGCCCCAACACGTGTTGCGTATTAGACTTCCGAGGCTGGTTGCAATAGTTCAAATTTTCAGATCATTTAATTATTATGTTGAGACTACATGTGTTACTATTTTACATTTAAAAATGACTGTAATTGGTTTGTTCATAAATTTGTATATTCTGCGATATCCTCATTGTCCCCCATGACAGTTACGCATGAAACCCAAGTAAAAGCTTTCACCAACGACAAGAAAAAGCCTAATGAACGTCCAACAGCATCGAGCTCGATATTTCCTTTATATAAATGAAGTATCAAGCTTAATTTCGTGTCTCCATGACGTTTTGTTCTCGAGATATAATGCGGGCAGACATACAAACGTGTATAATTGTTTTTCACACCCTCGAGTGATATACTTCGCGAACGCTCAGCAAATGAAAGTTACATGATTCCAGTCGCTTAATCAAGGAACGTCTGTATGTTACTTCTCCGAACAGCAACAATCCTTTTCCTACAAAGTTAAATATACTCTTGCTAAAAGTATAAAAGTAAAAACAAAGTTTTAGTTTAAATTATTTACAGTTTTATTTAAAATGCTTAGCAATTCGGTTGGAATACAAAACGTATGTTTCAAAAAAGTAACAGCAATATTAGTATAAAGTATGGAAATGCTCGTCTACACTGAAAGTCCCTTATCAGAGAAGAAGGAAATGACAGAATCAAGTTTTACTGAGACTATTTCAGTTTATTGGAAGAAGAACCTAATTTTCCATTAGTATACTGCAACTCTCTGAATGGGCTGAAATATCTCTGTTGTTCTTTTTAACTAGTTTGGTTTCATTTACTTAAATAGTATAAAAGTGTATAAATGACAATGACAACTTAGGACAGTAGGAACATGATTAATAAGCCAAGATATAATACTTATCTGTCAGTACACCTTTCCTGATAAATTCTAACAGTAATCTGATTAAAATCATTTAATGACTTTGGAACGTTTTCCTCAACAAAAGATCAATCTTGATAATGCATCCTTACAAAGGGACTCGTTCAAGAAATGTTCACGCTATTGGTTTAAAGATGTAAGCAATGAAATGTATTTCCTCCTGTTTATATTTGGTGTAGATTGAACACTTTCTTTATCAAATTTCCTATTTTGATGGTGTACGTTTAAATATGTGTATCTGTAAAAGTGGATTACACATAAAATATAAAGGTGGAATACAATAATATGTAATATTAAGTTTTTTTTCCATTTAGATGCTAAAATTACCTTGTTTTACTTCCTATACAGCATCTACACACCATGAAATGAAATACTTATTACAAAACACGTGGGCAGGAAATACTGGAATAATAATGTAAAACATTTAAAAGTAAAATTATTTTTGTCAAATATTTAAAGTGTTTATAAATTGTGTAAACATTTCAAATCTGCGAAGAAAGACCTCAATTTATATAGAATAATCGTATATCTGCGTATTTATTATCTTATTCCTTATTGTGTTTTACTCTTATTGAATTATTTATCCTATCCAGTAAGATATTCTTAACGTTTTCCATGTACAAGTTTGCCGATACCTGTGTAACACTGTTCCCAAAACCTATGTACTTTTTACCGAGAAATTACAAAAACAAATTATTTTATTCTTTGGAAGACATAATATTTCACCCAGTCTTATATTTATTTTAGTAAAATTTCCAGGATTATTTAAACTGTTAAAAATTTGTCATTTTGGTAAAAATCAATCCTTCAAGAATTCAAACCGCAGTTGGAACATTTTTTCCACATTATATGTTGGTTACCAAATAAAAAACATAGCTCACGGAAGACAACATTTATACACGTTATGCAACCAATTCAGAAGTAGTGGTTGTTGAATCAGTTATTCAGTTTGATTTCTGCAGTATCTTTTATCTCGGTTTTAAAATAATTGATTTAATATAAGGTACTCGTACGTCATGCCACGTACTGTGAAAGGGGTTTCATTGAGGTTCAAATTCAGAAAAGAATGACACAATCATACAGAAATGAAGTTTTTACACCCGCGGCAAACAAAAGATAAATTGTGTAAGCCTACTGAATGGTAGACGTCAATGACTCTCAGCCAAACACCATGGTTAGACATGCACCATCAATACATTCTTTTCTATGTAGAGAAAAGTCTTTATACACAATTTCAAATCCAGGATGAGATATTTCTTGATATATCTTGATACATGATGCATTTACGTTTTTATTCAATACATTGGCTTTAATATCAGTGTTTAAGTAGTAAATAGATACAATTTTAAAAATGAGTCTACACACCAAGTTCCAATTAAATGATGTAGTATGCTGTACAGAACGTAGTTAAAATAAGTGACATGTTTAAAATCTCTTAATAGCGTATACTGATGTTGTTTATAAGCTTATCGATTTGTGTTATTTTCTCTTTGCTATTTTCTCATGATTACCCATAAGACCAATGTCAAAATATTCACTAACACTCAGCTAAATCACATGGTGTGACATGCACTAATGTGATGCGCTAAAGGTCGGCGTATAAGGTTAATGTTTAGTAGGATTTCTAACTTCTTTTTAAGAGCCATATTTTATCATTACTCAAATTACTGATTTTATGCCTACCAGTATTTATTTCCATTACTATATTTAAATGTTGTATGTGTACTGGTATATTTATACTAATAGTCTTTCTTTAAAGCACACGAAGCATTCTTTTCGACAGATTCGACTTAGATGGCTTCGGTTTTCTCAGCACACTTACGCCATCCCACCTGATGTCTTCTGCTCACCACGTGTAAAATTATTGGGTGCAGTTTTTACCGAGAACATTCTATCTTTCTTAGAAGCCACTTAAAAGTCTAGGCATTTTAGTGTAAAAATGGATATTGCCCATAATTTTCTTCCTTAGTTCGGTTGATAAGCTGGTTTTCGTAATAACTAGGCTTCGCATTGTAATGAATTTTATTTCGAATCTAAAAATGTTTTTCCCTTAATTAGGGAACTCCTTATAAAATTAAGCCAGTGATTATGTATTAATCCTCCGATTAAATTTAAAAATTACAATAATCTGTTTAAGCTTCTTCACATTAAAAAAAATGTAAAACGAAAGAAACTTCTTTGTGTAATTCATCTTACATTTTTGTAAATAGATTTTAAATCATGACAAAATGATAATACTTCAAAGATGTAGGGAAGCAAATCATGTTAAGTATTTTAGACCCTGAGATGAATGTAGTTTCTGTATTAAAATAGCAGCATTTTTTCATGATATTTTCCTAACTCCAAAAAAGAGGATTATGGCGTTTGACTTCCAACACTATTACACAACAATTTTATGCAATAAGCCGAGGATCATTTAGTCTATTTAATATACTGTTTGTGTATATTACGTGTACATTCGACAGCCTAAAGTGTTTGGTAAAATTAATATTGACAATAAAAAAAACGTATAGTTGGAACTTCTACCTACATTTATATATCTTCAGCACACTACATACTCTCACAAACCGTTTCTATGTTTTTGGAGTATTTATAACAATACAGATCCATGGAAACTTACGTTACGTTAAACTATACAAACAATAAATTGACCTATTTTAAATTTGAAATTTCCTACCAATTACAAAACTATATTTATCCGCGTGGCCTACTTAACACAGTATTCAATAACTAATAAGATTTTTCTTTCAATAAAATCAACAGTACTTTATTCATCCGTCCGAATTCCATCAACTATACATTATTCATTGTACTGGTAAACCAAATCTTCAATATATTGTTTCAGTATATTGAATAGTGCCCCCATGATGATATAAACTATTCAATTAATCAATTCCCCACTCAACTCGAGCTGCAATACGGCGAGGATAGTTACATATCGTGGCGTGCTACGCGTTTAATCCACTAATGAATCTGCTTTTGTTCAAAATTGATAATGTAATATACCACTACGTTGAAGTAAAATAATTTAATAATGGGGTTTTCTACTGACGATTATTTTGAATATTAGTATTATTATTATTATTATATTATAAATATGTTTTATTTCATTATAGTGAATACCGTAAGAGCTGTCTATTCATTCTTATGTCGTAACGAGAGTTATAACCAGTTTACAGCCTTCAGTTGGTTCAACAACAAAATTTAATGTACACTGATTTGTCTACCTAAATACACTCCCTAACGAGTTATCTATTATCTAATATCTAACTATATTACTTACTTTTAAATTTAATAAAATGAGGTGTCAAGATAAACGTGTTTTAATCTTGTGAGTATTATACATCTTGTTTCCAATAGTTTAAAAGTTTGCTAGTTTTTAGTTTTGCCTATTAGCTTTTATTCAATTGTGTTTAAAGCACAAAAACTCTAAATCACAACTATTGTAATCATGGTTTCAATTTATGTAGGTTAAGAATTTTTAAATTGTAGCCATAAAATAGTTCTTGAACCTCGGATTGTCCTAGGATTTAATACAAGTATAAGTAAAGGAACCCTGGATGCACGAGAATTTGTGTATTTCTATTTACCCCAACTGCTCCCAAATTCAGCCATTTGAGTTATTTGTTTAAAGATGAAAACAATAGTATTTAGGGCTTTAAGATCGAATTATGGTGGATATAAAAAGTAAAAGTTATTATTATTTTCACTATAACTTTTTTTTTGTTAATGTTGTCACCCAGCGTAAGGAAACCATGCTTGGTCAAGGGATCTGTAAAACTAACTAATGGGGTGGGTAAAATGCCATAGAGGCAGACAAATTAGCGCCTATTTCACTTTTCAATGCGGTAAATTTTTAAACATCTATAAAGGATTCATGAATTTGTAACATTTAACAATTATAACATTTATAAGTATGCCCATTCTAGGGATCTTTTCGGGTTTCGCCATCTTAAAACATTGAATTATAGAGGTATCGCTTAGTAATACAAGATTTTTAGGTAACCGATTTAAGCAAGACCCGTTAATAATTATAAATGGAAATAAGCAAATTTCTCTTGTGCAGTTGCGATTTACAACAATAAACTAATTACAATATTTGCTACAAAACTTGATGACACCATTATAACCAAGTACTCCTCTATATCAAACAAATATAACATATGGTTTTATCCAGAAATTTAGATGGTTTTTATTTTATAAAATGCTAAATATATAATCGAAAGTTTATCTCATACTGACAAAATAATATTATAACAACCCATAACGTACTTCATCGTAAGCAAGATCTTATGACAACGCAAAGCCGTTTTGTTATTAAAACGTAAATTATATAAAATATATTACACCGAATAATAAGTCACTGTAAATCCAACTTTAAACTTGCATTCTGTATAAAACTGGTCGTATAAGGTTGGACGAATATAAATGTTTATTGTGATCGAGGGGATATGTAATATCCTGTGGTGATGTTTGAATATATTTCCGTTCGTTTTTATCTATTTGCCCTCACATGACATCATGTCCGTGTGGAATACGTCACCACAGTTGTGAAATGTGGGAAAAAAATAACCTGTATGTTCTCACTGGAGTAACATGACTAAATGAGTACATATCTTGAAATACGAGATTATCAAAGGATTTACGATACACGCTCTGTTTCAATTCATCCTACCGGTAAGAATATATTGATCATTAATATTTATGAATTCAGGTAGTTCAAACCCTAATACATCATGCAGTACAAAGCTTTACTTTTCTCAAGGTTTTTATTGTAATACAAAAATACTCCTCGTTTAAAAACCCGTTTTAACTAATTTCTATTATAATCATAGTTAAAAGTTTAAATTTTTTTGGCTGAGAGATAGCAAATCTTAACACTCATGGGACTGGCAAAATTTCTATTTAGTCTATATTATAGTGGGTATGTCCGCAAAATCGCACAGGAATGAATTAATTTATACGTGTAAAATTTATCATATATTTTCATTTTTACATAACTAATGTATAGTTCTATTATGGTGTTGGTCCGTCCATGGTATTTTACTAAGCATTATCTAAGCATATTTCAAGAAGAAACACACACACACACACACACACACACCCCCTTCTTGGGAAAATAGCCCAAGATGCCTTCTTGGTAGTAAGCTGTTCTTAGGTTTGGGTGTATAGGGCACTTGAGATTTTGTAGAGCAAATTTATTTCTTTTTGGGTTATATCCAGTTTTTTATGGTGCCTCCATCATGTAACACGATATTTTCTTGGCAGAACCTGACCAGTGACTTGGCATACCCTATATACTATGTTACATGGTGAGGAAAGGTTGGTCCTTGTTAACCACATTATCAATTTATTTCATCGAATCCTACCATATTTTGAACTCATTATTAGTTTCTATTTTTTTATAAGTCTGTATACAAATTTTAATCTCAGTGCATTACTCATAGACCATTGTTGAATCAATGTAAGTTTCACGTGGAGGGTTTCATAATAAGGATTTAATCTGTCTCTAAAAGATTTTCGATACGAGGTGTTCGAGTATTTCTATTTTAGCACAGCGTGTTTGATCTACCTACCTTAAAAAATCCAGTAAAAACTTAGCAGATCAGCTAATCTTTCATCTTTAGCTTCACACTCACTGGCTTTTGTTGTTTGCAAACCTCTAAATGCCTGCTGGGTTCTGAAGTTATAGAATCGCGCCTATATATAGTCTGCGGTAACATTGTAGCCTGATAGTGTGAGATGAGCCATGTAAATTAAAGGTTTTGCTTTTGATAAATGCTGTATGTAGTTTATGATAAGAGTAGAATATTTGAAGTCATAATGAATGTCACCTGTATTAACAACTATACGAGGATGTGCTAATGTCTCACTTCCTGTATAAGTGAGGTTACACTAGCATACACTAAAGTAGCCTCTATTGGCCGTGAGAATAATCCTACGACCTGTGCTTGTACGTATGTATTGTGCGTAATTTCTTAAGTTTCCTCCTTTTTTCAATAGAGAATGAAAATAATATGTGTATTAATCAAAAAGTTACCTGGTTATAATCCTTTTCCCCTATATTACAGGTAAGAGCTGTTTTCTCATGTGCGTAATCCAAAGCAGTTTTTGGTTGCTTTAATATGACGGAAGAAATGTCTTGAAACAAGGTTAAATAGTTTGGGGGTTTTCAAACAGGTTCATAGTCTCACAAATTCTTGTGGTTTCACTAATTCTTACTGTTTTTCAAATTCTTTCTTGCTGAATTTTTGTGATTAAACTACATGCCTGCTTAAAATATTCGGTAAATGGTTGAGTTAAGCAGTGTCATTATTAAAATAAAAAGATTTAAATGTTGCGTATTTTTTTAAATTGTTTGATTCTAGACAAAGTCTAACAATATTAAAAACTGAAGTGTTTAACAAGGGGATATTTAATTTAGTATGTTACTTTATTGTGTCATAACATCTAATATCAGTGCAGTTTGGTAACATTTATCATGGGCTGTCAAAGGTGTTTCAACTATATCCATATACATCAGTGTATAAGTTTAGAAATTTCAAAAATATACGTTTACTTTAGTGTACGAATAAATTAGAAATGCCATTATTGGTATTTACTTAGCAACCGTGAAATATCGGATATTTGATTACTACCCGATTGTTACATTCCTGGCTACAGCAATCCGGTTATAAAATGTTCTCATTTGATAAATTCAATATTTATTAATAATATTTGTAACTTATCAAAAGCGTTCTTTTTAAAATGTAACACAGATCTAAATGTAATATCTTATCTTCAATTCATCCATTAAAGTTTCATTTTATCAGGGATTTAATTGTTAAAGTGCATATATTTTCATTACCCGAATTCCACTGCTACTAATTCCAGTAGTGCCCTTAATTTTGAACACAGAGTGTAACATGGTGACTTCTTATTTTTTAATGCAACAGTTGAATCAATAGCATATGGAAAACCAACATCATAGACATTTAAACACCCACTTCCGGTGTAAGTGCTGTAATTAGTGTATCTTAGCCCCGATAATAGTCACTGTGGGCTGTAACCTTAAATATTAATTTTGCGGTATATAGTAGTTATTAAACCGAGAACTTATTCTAAACATTTATATCACCTTATTTTATAGAATATTACAAGAGTAATTCAGCTCTTACCCTTTAACTTTCGATGTATAAAACTAGTAATGAGCTTACACATGCCTAACCCTCCTGGTGAAGTAGAATTTTTAATGACAATGAATGTTTTGGACTTAGAGAAATAGGTTTGGGGTTGTTTTAGGTGGTTTCGTGGTCAAGGAGTTCAATGCAGCATTCAATTCGTGGCCAACACTTACGGAAATTATCTTCATTTCGAGGAGCCAAAGTTATGGTCGTTAAGTTAAATGGAATTGTCTTTATTATGAAAACGATTTAGGAACTTAGCGATTTCATAAAGAAAGTGTTCAGGGCTTAGGATTATACTTTGAAGGCTATCTAATTTCAAAAGTCGATCAGTGATTCTTCCCAGACAAGTACCAGTATATCATACCTGATAGAATACGAATACATGAAGGAATTACTTCTCTGTTAGGTAAACAGAATTACTGGTAGGTTCAGATATTTCTGTCTACCAAAGACAAGGTAGTAGTCTCATTCCGGTATAAAGGAAAACTATGTGAAAATACACAGCCTTCTGTTCGACTTGTCTAGGTAACATGTTGAAGTAGTTTTAAACATGAAGGAATCTAGAATAGTTTCTGGAACATAAATAAATATCATAATAACTTCAATTAAAGCCCTGTGCAGATATAGATGCATTTATTTTATCTCTTTATGGACAGCACTAAGGCCTAATAAGAACGTCCTGGAATTCTAGGTTTCTGAAATAAATATGTACTGTTTACATTGAAACTTTAATACAATAAAGAATCAAAATCAAAAAACTTTGCCTAGTGATACTTTAATAATAGAGGCAAATTATACAACTACTAAAAATATAGTTTTTAACTTTAAAAATAAACAATAATTTCATAACTCAGTATGTTTTTATAGTTTGGTTTTAATGTAATAATTGTTCACAGGAGACCTCATTGATAAATCAATAGGCACATTAAACGTGTAATTCTCAAAAACTCAATCTCTACCCACTCACTCTTTATAATTTTTATGTAATCATTGATTTCTCTAATTAAAAGCAAACCAATACAAATGCAATAGAAGTGTGAAAGATAAGTTCAGTTTAAGGAAATCTGGCCGGAACCACAGCTGTGAGACAATAGCAACGTTCACAGTATCTCGTTAGTGTTTCACACCGTCTGTGACAAGGGTAGTTAATGGGAGGGGTGGGTGCGATGAGGGGCGGGGGCGGGGAAGTGATTAGTGGTCAAACGCCACTAGAAGTAATATCCTATCTTACAATCCAACCCTTATTCCTCTAGTTTTACAAACCGTAGAATAGGGCTTTGGAGTATGGAATGGATCCATATGTATTCATATGTGTCATTTATATATGTAACGTAAGGGTCCGCCACAGAACGTGTCACGTAACAGGCTTCGCTAGTTTGCTTGAAAAATATCAAATCTACGTAGTTTATTTTATACTCTAGATGTCCTGCAGACAAATACTTACATACAATCATACAAAAATAAATGTTTATATCTCCTCGGCAGACAGAAGAGAACCTGTGTTAGTCTACTGAGAGATAAGAATCAATAACGCTCAGCTAAATTCCATAGTTGTCTATGTAGAAATGAAGATATCATGCAAAACTCAAACTGTACAAATGAAATGTTTCTAGAAATATCTCACGATAAGATGCACTCAAATAACAGTTCCGGTAAACAAGTTAGAGTACTAGAACGTAAGAGTGCGCTGAAGTAAAATATTATCTCCGACTTTTAATACTGACTGCTGTATATTGTATTTTATTATTCGCTGTGAATAAAAGCCCCACTTGTATAAAAGTGTCATACAATTTTACACAGTTAGTTTAAAAATGTATTTCACCGTGTGTTTCCTCATCTCCATCTTTATTACCAATAAGACCAATGTACAAATAATCACTAATGCTCAAATAAACACCATGAAGTACATTATCATCGAATTCAGTGTTCCGCATATATTAATGAAGCTATATACAAAATTTTTAAGTATATAGATCAGCTCGTTTTTTACATATCGTGTGAAGAGACGGAGAGAAATGATTAAATATTCCCATTTCCAAGAGATGAAAAGTATTCGTTAATGCTCAGTCATTAAAGTTTGAAAGTTCCAATACCTTACTAAAAATACAAGAATATATACATTAGGTTCTTCGCTTGGAATATATTATTGACGTTTGGTAATTATAAAGTACGACGTTGACTTCCAATATCATAATTATGTGCCATCATACAATTAATCAACTACTTTAGTATATTTTCTTCAAAACACATAAGACGTAAGGTTAATTATGTACGATATGCTAAAAGTGTTCAAATACATGACTATACATACACGATTAGGAAAGAAACGATTGATTAGGAGACAGAAAGGTAAGTATTGTATAGTAAAATGACAATAATAATATTATTATATTTTAAATGTAATTTTTGTATTACAATAAATCAATACATATATGAATATTTTGTCCAAATGC
Organism: Homalodisca vitripennis; assembly: GCF_021130785.1. Classification (NCBI taxonomy): domain Eukaryota; kingdom Metazoa; phylum Arthropoda; class Insecta; order Hemiptera; family Cicadellidae; genus Homalodisca; species Homalodisca vitripennis. Next base: position 197,673,094 of record NC_060207.1, read on the forward strand.
ATAAAAAACCCAAAGTTACTACGTTCCAGAATGCATAGTAATTTATTGTTAGTGAATGTTTTGTAAAACAAGGAGCATAAGGATCTCATACACTGAGGGTAATACCACTTCTCAGGAACGGTCCTTAATATTTGATGTCCCTGTTAATTTTCCCAGAACCAAAATGCTTGTTGTAGGAAAGCTTGACTTTAATATATTGTTACGAGTAACCAAGAGCTTATTGCATGAATTTTGAATCCCATATTAATCAAACAGAATAGCATATATATGGTTAAAGAATAGTAGTGAATCAATTGAATGTATAGAAATGAGACACAAGATTAAGGTATAGTCAGTCTTTGCTCTTAATGGAATGTAATTTTATGTTCTTGCACAAAATAAAATAACTATGGATGATTCGTACCCGTTTTGTAGGACTTACTAGTTTCGGTTTCTGTTGCATTTGAATTTCGTAATAATACAGAAAGTTAATTATTAAAAACAATTTACATGAAAATGAAGCATCTTAGAACTCAATTTTGTAGAAATGAACTTTTTCGGAAAATCTTAAGCCTAAATATGAAATCTTTCACGACATATCTTGCTATATGAGAAATGTGGATTTTTTTTTCGTTAAATTGGGTTCTATAGAATTGTTTCAATAATTAAAGAATACACCTTTAATCTTTATAAAATAATGTTGTAGGTGTTATATAGATAGGCTTGTGGTATATGGTAATATGTGACATGTTTGTATATTATTGCTGATAGAGTTTGTTTACTAATGTGTTAATTCTGCAGTTTTCTTGCTGCCATCATGGTTAACAATAGGACCAATGTAAATATATTCGCTGACGTTAAGCCAAATACTACTGAGTATATGCACCACAATCAAAATCAGTGGTCCGCACATTTAAATGAAGTTTCTAGCAAAATTTCAAGTCCTTAGGTCAATTCTCTTTTCGTGATGCCATGCAGAAAGACACACACATACAGATATATATATATATATATATATATATATATATATATATATATATATATATATATATATATATATGTGTATGTATATATCAATTAATGTTAACTTGGCTTGTAGATTATTATGATTTAAACACTAATATTAGGCCAAATTTCATCAAGAAAAATATGAATTAACCATTTGCTAAGAAATATTCAGTTGCAGACTTCAAATTTTCCATTAAAGTTTATATATATATATATATATATATATATATATATATATATACAGGGTGTAACTGAAATACACCGACAAACTTCAGGAGGTTGTTCCTGAGGTCAAAACGAACCAAAAAGTTGCTATAAATGTATGTCCTAAAATGCATCGTTTTCCGTCTGTCAGTCTGTTTGTGTTTATGACATTAAATTTTTTTTCTAAACAACCACTAAAGGTACAAAGTTAAACTTTTCAACATATCTAGTAAAGATTGTCAATTTAAAAAAAATTGAAAATTTTTACTCAACAAAATTCAAAATGGCGGCTAGTTAAAATCTTTGATGGTGAATTTCTCAAAAAATACTTCCTGTATAAAAAATTTACTAGAATAAAAAAAAATATAAACTAATTTATAAAACGAACGGTACCTCATTTATTGAAATCGCTCAAGAAATAAAAAAGGTATGGCATTTTTCTTAACCTAGTAACATATAACATTTACAAGTTTTTTTTCTTGTTTCAAAAAACTACCGTAGCCTACAATTGTTTAGAACATTCAACAAAAAATATCTCACATTAAACAAAAAAAAAATATATATATATATATATATATATATATATATATACAAAGTTCTACAATGTTGCAAATCCAACCATGGATTTTGGCACAGCATTATTTTTGCAGCGTATGTATCAGTTGGTTGGCAAAGTTTATCTCTTATTGGCCCGGGGATGTACAGTTTTCTTTCCTGTACGATTGTTTTCCTTCTATCTACCAATAATAAAATGTTATACACTTGAAATTTTGCTTTGAATCTTAGCGAAACCTGTTACGCAACACATAGTGTGGCGTACTTTACATTAACATAAAACAAGAGAATTTGTTGTTGTTGTAAATACTATATAACTTTTATCTAAAATTATATAGCTTATAATTGATAATATTAATGCAATAAATGTATTCTAACGCATAAAACCAGGCAACTAGATAAAGAGTTGTATTATTAATTCAAAACAACTGTATTAACAACTGTACTGTATTATAGGATAATTTATCTCTTGTTGTATCGGATTTAACATTTCTTATAAAATGGTGTATGCCGTGTATAAATAAATAAATAAATAAAAACAATGTTCTATAAAATACAGAAACAACATAAGGTACAAGGATAACACTATAATTTGCAAAGGCACACATGGTTAATTATTGAAACAATAATTCATATTTTGCCAAATAAATAAACCTTGTACACAATACCTATCCCTGTTCCTGCAGTGAACTCCAGGGTTTTGTGTATATTACAACATAAATCACCTAAATGGTTCCAAACTGTGAGGTCTCGCAACATTTTATTCCCACAAAATCCACGTTTATTAGAGTTTTGGGAATATATTATCATCATTTAGTATACATTATAAAGTTTCATTTGAATAGTTTTAATCTTTTACTGGTTTTAAATATTATTGTTTTACTTAAAATTTCTAATATATGTGTGTATATGTAGGTCTACATAGTTGTATACAAGCGCACTTGACTGTTGAATATAAATGGTGTTCACAAAAGGATGTCATAACCTTCTGTGGGTGATATTTTATATAGATAAGAGAAATTTAAAAAAGTGGTGTTATTATTTTTAATTTTAAAACATTGCGTATGTTAAAATGTTTTTAAATCAAATAAAAAAACAGTACATTCTTAAACATTTACTAGAGACCGACTATTTGAACAATTTCATTACAATTCCTAAGTTAAATATTGTAACAAAATCGATCCATGTATACTTGCACCAGTCGGTAGCAGCAAACATTTTGTATTTTGACAGGCATCAGCTCTTTTATTTAAGTGATACAAGTTTTAAAAGGTACTAACTGTTTTGAAATGTGTATAACCATTTCAACGGTACTTTTTTGAGGAAATCCGTCAACGCATAAGTGAGCACGACCACTTTAAAAGATACGCTTGCACAAGCCAGGAACAACAAACAACTGATACTTCTCAACTGTGACATGTTTGACGCTCCCCGCTTGTGTAAGCGTATCTTTAAAATGGTCGAGCTCGCTTAAGCATTGAAGGGTTTCCTTGAGAAAAAAAGAATGGTTGGAATTGTTATACAAATTTAAAAATAGTTAGCATCTTGAATTTTTGTTATAACCTACGTAATAAAGCTGATTATTAAAAGATAAAATGTTAGATTTTCCCGGCTTGTACAAGCTTACATTTAAAGTAGTCATGCTCGCTTATGCAGTGAAGGATTTAATTTTAAAAATTACCGTTGGAATTGTAAAAAAAATTGAAGCGTACCTTAAAGTGGTCGTGCTCGCGTATAGATTGACGGATCTCGTTGAAGCAAGTGCTGTTGTTATATTAATAAGATTTTCAAATATTCAATGACCAGGTTTTATATTACTATGCTGGTTTTTTTGTTATTTGAACTGAACAATGTTCAACAAACTCCATTTTGTAAATATTAAAGAAAATTTACGCAATATTCTCAGACTTTCACCGATGATTTGTGTTCTTTCCTGTCGGTTAATTATTATCAGAACAGACGACCATAATTAATCTATGTTATTTATTGATCTTAGAGCACAACCAGCAGGTATTACTTAGTTTGTCTACAGATTCCTTGACTAATTTATCTACTCATCTAGGTGTTATCAAGGTGTTGATAATACGTATAAATTATCAGTATCAACTGTATAAAGCTCACCAATATATTATCAAGCATGCTCTGAGAATATTATGAATATTTTGACTAATTTTAAAATGCTTTAGGGTACGTACCATGGTATTACTGTACTCAGTCAAGTCGATGATCAAAATTAAGGCTCTTGAAAACAAGTGGAATAAGATTTGGTGACGTTTCCCTTACCGGTCTGAGAAACGTTAGAAACATCACTCGTGGAAGGAATGATTGCCGGTTATATACAAGTTGAAGAAGAATATAGAAATGCAAAATTACTCATTTATATACCTATTGCAGTGATATTTCATAAGGTGATGGCGTAATAGAAATCCTACCCAATGATATTCCTGAATCCGATGGGAAATGTTTTTGATCCAGATTGTTTTGAAGGACGTAAGAATATTATCAGAAAAACTGTGTGAAGCATGCCTAGGATAAGCTATGAGAATTTTAAAAGAGAATATGGGGCCTATTCTATCCAGATCCAAAGGCAGTACATGAGAGATGAGAGGCAGAACTTGTGTGAGTAGCGTAGGCAGTAGTAGAGGCAGAAAGAGTCTGATGAAAAGTAGCAGTTGAACGAGGCGAAAAACTATGTTTGAAGGAATAATATAAAGCTAAAAGGCCTTGCTGGAGCTGAACGTTGATTAGTGATACCGACTTCTGAATTATGAAGATAAAAGATGGGGTTCAAGACCGACTTACATGAAGGAGTCAATGAAGACTTATGATCAAAACGTTACTTTCCCTAAGAAGGAAAATAAGTGGCTCTCTTGTAAAAAGATTTAGGCTTATTGTATCAAAGTCCTCAATTAAAGCTGTAGCCTGACCTCCTATATATGTATGTTTGGATGTTCTCTCAAATAGCATTATTTATCTTATGATACTTCGAGCTGTCTTTTTCTGGAAACATGTTTTTAAATTTTTCAGCCCTGGAAGCCTTACCTTACGATATACATTCTTTCGAAGTCCATTAAAATAAGGATATAAAGGAAAACCCTTACAACTCAGCTCTAGCGAAGTATTCAACTATCTTCAACCGAACATATACATATGTAATACTTACCTAATAAGGGATATTTTTCACGTTTTAAGACATGGCAGGATAAAATTTGCTTAAATACAGTTACGGCTGGGTAACAAGGTAGGAGTACGCCACGACACAAATTGCGTAACAAACATACCTGAGGTTGTATAACAACTTCAAGATTCCTGCTTATTTGTATGTTCTGTTCAGGGAATATTTTTTTTTGGAAGCTCCCTAGTCATTTAAAAAATATAACTGAAAAAACAATTTTTAAAAAAACAACTAAAAGAATACCTATTAGAGGGTTGTTTTTATTCGGTTGGGGAGTTCCTAGCCTAAACTCTATTTTAATAATCATTTGTATTCTTTTATTATTTAATGTAAAATTAGTTCCTACTCAGCTTGACTTTCATACAAATATTGTATTTTTATATGTTAATTATTAATAATGTACTACTGACTCTTGTCATACATGTAATACATGTCTACGACAATAAAAAGATTGAAATTGAAATTGAAATTCAATTCTGATACTTAGGCTACATGTGATATAAGGTACATATTTAAATATACTATGATACTCATGATACCATAAGTATTTTTGCTTACCAAATCTTGTAGCTCACATGCAGTGTCATCAAATTAGTGTTACAAGTAAAGAAATTAATGTTTATGGTAAATTTCAAGTTATTTCTCGAGATATCGTGCAGAGAGATAGACGTAAATTAAATTTTGCTAATGCTCAGCTTGTAACAGTATTTTACTATATAAAGTTATCGTCTTCTTGTGTGAAACTCTTTATTAATATGTATTTTAATATCTACGTTAAATATATTCTCAATTATTATGGTTATTAGTGTATTCAAATTAATTCCATAATTGATTAAAATTTCCCCTAAGCCAAGATATTACAAGGATGTTATATATTTGCTTATTAAGTTTATCCTTTCTCAAAATATGTTACTTTGTATGAATATTCACAAGTTCAATTATGTTTGAATCTTTTTCATAAATCTATTACATACACTAATGACAGATTCAATACGATATTTCTTTTATCTACGAAATCATCTTTTGCAGTCTGATTGTCTTTGTAACCGTAATCGCCTTCACCGTTTTGTGTTAAATTTAACCTCCTTAACCATTTCTCTTAAAAACACATAGTAAACTTACATGCATATGCTGTATATACTACCTAAATTTCTTGCAAGGGCTGGCCAATGGTGCTTTAGCGAGTAGTGCGCAAGATAACCGAATAAAGCAACGTTTAGAGAGGCTGCCGCTTGGATGGGTGACCGCTTAGTGATCTTGTCCTTGCAAATAATCCGCAATGCCGGCACAGACTGAGGTCAAATTTAAGCAACTAGTCCCAATGTTGTGTATGAGAGCATTTCTTAGACCTAACTTCACTCGTGCGCTTAATATGTGATCAAAAACTCCAATAAATGATTTTTTTTAATTTTGCGAGGCCTTTCGTGCTCAATGAACACATCATCAGACCCACATGTGTGAAAGCGCCTCACAAAATAAAACATTTTTCATTTGTTGGAGCGTTTGATCATATATTAAGCATTTAGTTTCCAATAAGAAGAAGCTTGTAAATGTATTCAGCAACTTCACCTGTTGAAATAAGACATTCTTACGTTTGCCTTTACAACTACAAATTTAACCCCTCGTAATAACGGATTTTTATTACTGATCCCCATCACTAATACTACACTAATTCGAAATAAAACGTTTGTATAATAACCATTTTTGTGCCTCTCTTATTTCCATAGAGCTTTTTTAAATTTATAAATGTCCTTGGATTATTTAACTGTAATTTGGGGATAATAAATATGAGTATTTAAAGGTAGAAATAATTAAGGAATTAGTATTTTCTGTCAGAGATGTTTTATAAACCTTTTACACTGGAACATAAATGGAATCTGATTAATTTCTATTAACTCATTGATGGTATTAAATACTGATATGTACGTTAACTACACTGTTCATATCACATGTAGGATGACGACGTTATTTTCATGTGAGTAATGTATTTATGCATTCCATAGACTATAAAATATATTTACATACGTTTTTACATATTTATTATTTACATACGCATTTTGTAAATTATGCAATTTTGTTATTTACATACGTATTAACTGTTATTTAACCTTAGGAAGGAATCATATAACTTTGGTTTTCTTTAAATAGGTGCTGCAAAAAAATGTGTTATTAATCTTAGTAGTTGGAAAATAGATTTTTTTGTAGTGTTACTTACAAACGGAACTCTTAACAAATTATACGGAGTGTTAACAATCACTCATTACTTAAAACTATTTCTGCGTTTAACAGCTGAAATTAGTAAATTTTTAAATTAGTAAAACTGGTTACTTTAATTTAAAAATCATCTCATTTAAGAAAATAAAAATTATAATGATTAAACATTATTGTTTGATGGCTACAATACAAGAACAATGGAAACAATCTTTGAAGAACAATGCGACTAAACATCGGATAATACATTCAAACACATTACATACTTTGCGTTCAATACTACTATAAGGTAATAATGTCATCATCTGTAAATTTTAATAATTATCCGATTATTAATCAGACATTGAACAACATTTATATTTAATTTAGATTGTCGTATTTTAAGTGAAGTGTTAGTAGTACTATGTGAAACCTTTATTACTCTATTATTAGTTGAATGAAGTGAAACATTTTAAATTAAAATTTTATATAAGTGTTGAAATTTATGAGTATTTCCTCTTTATTTGGTAATACTTGACATTTTTATAGTTACTATTGAAACCAGAGATATTTTTCGAAATCGTTTTTAAACCAGTCTTAATTAGAATAAAAATTTGAATAACAGTGTACAAATATTATATATTCATTAAAGATTTTAGATTTGATTATGTTCAACAAAAAACACACCAACAGACATGCGTAGGACTAGGATGAATAGATTCTATGCATATATGATTTTTATGTTAATATTATCAAAATATACTGTAAATGTACAGATTAGTACATGAACAAGGTGTTTCAATTATTAAACATGGTGTTTTATTAGGACGACAAGTTGTAAACACTATACAAGCGAAAACTACTGAGGAAACAACTTTCTGAGAAGAGAAGCTTTTTCATTAATGTAAAGTGATAACAATCAACATGAAGGGATTGGAATCACTTCACTCCTTAACCTTTACTGTAGTGGAATTGAGTGTTCTGTTCTTTGCACTGTTTTACTGTGAGGAGATAATTTTAACCTGAAGGTACATAGAATTTTGGACTGTTTTAATTGTAAATAAATATAAGAATTAAGTTGAATAACCACGTAAAAATTATTCCTTAAAATAATAACAACAGATTAATGGAATTATAAACAGAGTTTACTAAATAATTTATTACTAATTACATTTTACGAAAATTAATCAAAATATGTATACTAATTAAATTTTACCATACAGTATTATGTTTTAGTGTACGTGCCGAACTCATTTAAAAGTATGAAAAACTAGTAAAGACTCAAATTCTAGGCTTAGGATATTTAATTAACTAATTAGTAGTAATTTAAATTGGTAGTAGACAATTGTTTTTAACATATATATTGGGGAATAAATCGATTTAATCTTGCGTTATTCGAATCTTAGTCGATGTTTGTGCATAATAGTTAGGCGCAAAAGTATCAATGCGTTTGGCTATACAAATCAGATTTATGTGGACCAAGAACATGAAGCCCGTACAATCTATGCCGAATATCAAAAATGGTTATTTTGAAAACTGTACACTTTTGAAGTACCTGCCATACTAAAATCGTATTAGAATAGAGGAATGAAAAGAAAAAATACAAAAAATCTTCGTTGTCTTTATAAATAGAGTTGCGTCTCTCCTAAAGAGAGGTCACGGTTTCAGTTTAAGGACTGGTCAAATGTATTGTTACGCCAATCAAACGATCAAGCTAAACGTACTTGGTAGATTTTCAGTTTTTTATAAGGTCTTAATAAGTTTTTATTTCACCAAAGTCTGTATGCATTTCCATTAATCTTCAACAAATATTTACAAAACAAATAATATGACATAGGCTATTTATACGATTATATGTACATATATAATATGTTTTATATATTACATATATAAAACATGGCCTATATATTGTGTAACAACATTCTCTTCACAATTGTTTTAACACTTTCCCTTGAGATATATTTCTTTTATTTATATTGTTATTAGTAGTGTCATTATGAGCTGAGTCCCTATACTAGTTATAAATATCATTAAATGTTTTGACGTTCCAGAGTTGATCAAGTAACATAATTTATAATACTAAATAATTAATGTTTTTAAGATTCATCCGACAAATTTCAGACACACGAGAATACTTTCAGGGAGGGGAGAGATGTAGTACAGAAGACCGAAGGCGCCTCTATAATCCTCCCGCAATCACAAATGTCGAGTTGTCATCTGTCGGATTCCTGGGCTGCCTTGTTGGTACATGGCTGAGCCACGTGGGACACGCCACTGCCGCCTTTACTTACCTGTTATGGTGCGTTTCCTTTGCGGCACTGTGTCTTGGTTTCTTTATGTTTTGGTGCCGTAAACTTTCACCCTGTTTTCTGGCGTACGTTTTAGACTTTAATGTCTTCATCATCGTGTTCTTTTTATGTTTAATTTCATGCATGTGTATATATTTCAAACATTGTATTGGAAATGATGAGGATAAATATAATTTCTTGAAATTACAAGTGAATGGTACTGGAACACATAAACACTAAAAAAGACACAAGTTCTTATAAGTGTTGTTTAGTATAATTTGCGAGATAATGCCCATAGGAATATTAAAATTCCAAGTTGAAGGTAGTCTGGAACGTTATTTACTCACAGTCAATATGGTTTCAACAAGAAATCAGTTGCATTACGAAGTAATCAGAATGATAGTTAGGTATTACTAGGCTCCTAAACTATATTTGAAATAATGTAAAATAAAAATTTTCACAATATTGTAAATTATTATTATCAGGGTTATGGAAAAAGTGAAGTAAATAATAAATCTTTCAATGAAAGATTCACAAATAACTACATCGACATTTCGTAAAAGCTTATTGCAATGCCTCTATTGGTGAACGTCGGCTATAGCAGCCCCCACAAAATTAGTCCGATGACATTTGAAGCGGTGTTGCCATATTTCTGCCGTCCACCATCTGTTCCCTCTATGACGTAGCTAATGTCATAACTGTGTTTTATTTAGACGTTGTCCGCAAAACTTATGAATGAACAGAGGCATCCGTATTTGTTTACGGTATCGACTGATAAAGTTTCTTTATTGCAACAGACAATCACACTGATCATTAATATTTATACGTAAAACTGCTAACAGTGTTTATTGCGGGGTTCAGAAGAAAATTCAGAATCACTATCAAACGTTAAACTATTTAGATGAGGGTTGCTTTAGTAATACATATTCCTCCCTTTGTAACTTTAGCTGTCATTACGTCAACTTCACATCATATTAAGTTGTGTTCCGTTCTATGCAGGATTATTTTATTTTCAATAATTATGTTTCTTCCTATCATTCTTGAAAACTTTTACCCTGGAAGAACGAAATAACAGATAAGCATTCCAGTGTATGCCTATAAAATCAATTGGCAGAGAGCTAGCAATCTGTACATTTGTCTTATGGTCAACTATGATGGCAATGATAAAACAACGGATTTTGTAAACAAACGTAATCAAATCATGTTAAATTTTTAAATGTGACATAGTAACTCATGCACGCTAATGAAATGACCAAAAAACTAAATTTTGTTTGCAACCTCAGCAAAGTCTGTTACGCAACAAGTGCTTTGGTGTTTCTTAGGTTACACACCCATATATACCACGAACAACGATGTAACCCTAGAGCAAAAGTCCATTTCAGGGCTGTTTATGCCTTCCACTTGAACCTACAATGAGTACAGCAAAAGCTGGTGAGTCACTTATATCTGGGCAACCCTATGGATATCCTAGAACAAACTAACAGTAAACATCGAGATACTGTAATGAACGGGTGGATCGACAACTCTAGTTCACTTCGGATGATAATTGTTGGAGTGAGTGGAGCTGCCATTGTGTTAAAGGTTTTTTAAACATACCCATGGGGAAGTGTAGCTTCTTATGTCCGCTAGGAATGGAAGAGGCTGCAACATAACTATCCAGCCCTTATTCCAAGGTATCATGACTGAGGTAGTGCCCGCTAACCTACTTATTAGTGTCTCAGAAGGTGGATCCTATTTCAGACCTTATCCAGTCCTGAATATCTTGAGCAAGCGTATTACAAATAAGTGCAATGAGCAGTGTCTCATCTTATTATGCTAATTCAACAAAACAGATTATGAATTACGTAGTTTTCGCTAATTTTAAAACTATGGGTATATTCTGGTAGGTGAGATATGGAAATACTGTATAAATCACCTCTTTACACGGAAAACTCCCGTGACTACTGGAAAAAGCAATAAATTATTGGGGATTAATTTTTAGAACCCCTTGGTAGATGGGAGATACCTCACGGAGTGATAGCTCGATCATATAACTGGATCTTGATTACGAAAATTCATGGATGTTCTATATATGTTCTATATCAATTATATAAATCTTTATATACACTTAATACATAGATAAACGTGTTTCATAAAATAAATAAATATATTTTTCTTCTTACGAATTACATTAATTTTACTGCATATTAGAATCGTTTGAGTTCCGATTTCACGTTCAATTGGTTATTTTTGAATGTAATTAAGTTTAGCTATCATAGTGTATGTGTCAATACACACCCTGTATTTTATAGTTGCTATCAATGCTATATTGGCCTTATTAATCAGTAATTTCTTGACATATGGGTTTGGCAGAATGGCAACTGTGTAATCTTCAGCTAGAAATCTGCCCTTAACCTGTTTGAACTAATATCTTTGCGTAAGGTTGTGAGAGACATCGTGTATTCTACAAACCCCACAACCCGAAAGGACGTGATGGACAGAATGAGTAATGAAGTTCGTCGAAATAGTGATGATAAAATCTTGCTTAAATTTGTCAGCCTCGTCTAACTGTAAATTCAATCGTCTAACTGTAAATTCAAAATGAAGTAAAACATGTAGAACATCTGTTATCAAACATAACATATAACTTAGGTGTTAAAATATATAAATACATTTTTAATAGCATGAGGACACGGAATCCAAATTTATGCCAGTAATGTATTTGGCTATTGTAAAAAGATTAGTATTTTTCCAAAAAATTAGTTTTATTCTAGTAACCATTACAAAGAATGCTTTTATCTAATTTTTAAAATATGTGATTTATAAAAAAAAAAAACTTTAATATAATGTGCTACAAGACCTATGTTCTCATTTAAGGGTTTTTTTTGGCTGCAAGTATTTTCTATGTTAAAAATTTGGTTTTTGTAAGAAGAACTTGGAAAAATAGTCACCCGATATAACATTTAAAAAGTTATCTTGTGCTCTTTCGAATGCAAAATGCACACTTGTTAATTAAGTACATAGTAAAAAGAATATAAACATTTCCAAAATGTCCTTGTTGGTTGAAAAATACTTAATATATTTATAAAAACTATGTATCAAACTGTTCAATGTTCAAAGGCCTTCAAAATAATGTAATTTAATCATTTACCCCAGATTTTCTGATCAAATTATTGTTGGTACTCTTGTTGAATTGAGATACATTTACGTAAAGCTTATCAATGCACTCTTTATTCCTATGTAAATTTCATTATTGTGCTGTATATACTTGTTTAAATAAAATTTATGTGTGATAATGTTTAATGTGTGACATAAATTTGTGGACACACTCTATATATTCTTGATCAGGATATCACTGCAAACGTTTATGTAGTACTTACTGAACATTTATTTTACCGTAAGTATATTACAATGCCAGGAAAGAGGCGCTCTTTGATAGAAGTAAAATTTCAGACCTATGTATTTATATTTTTTTTCTTTGTCTGGGCTACAATGCAAACCCTACTAAGACTCCTTGAACAACTTAGAGTGTGTGAAGATTAGAATAGCCAAAGTAGACACGTTTTGACTAAAGTAGGCTTCTCAGACGCGAGTATACACATATTTTCTTTATCGGGGCCACAAGGCAAACTGCTATGGTGTGCGAAATATAATTTGTTACAGCAAGAAATCTTTTTTACGAACTGAACAGAAACTGTGGAAATTGTGTTTGGTTGATGAGTATGTGCATTGAAATAATATGTACCTTAAATATTTCTGCGTTCAATTGAAAACGATTATAGGGCTAAAATATTTTCCTTCACCAGAGGTTCCACTAAATTTACTACGGGCTTAATATTACTTCTATCTAGCCTAAAATAATCAAGTGCTACTGAAATTATTTCGAGCAATTCAATGAAATATTATGTAACGTTGTCCCAAATATTAATCTTTAAACCAATAGTTGAACCATTCAGAAAGATGTCAGGAAATTGAAACACCATGCAGTTACCATTATTTTCCCCCTACTTTCAGGGTTATTTACGAGTATTATGCCATTTACGAATAAATGACTTTCATGTACTCGATATTCAATTCGAAATCACGTGTAATGCGGCGGGTAACTGCTAGTACTGAAAACAATATTTACGCACAGCGCATATAAACTCATTGGTTCTGCTTTGAAATTTTATGATGCATATAACTCTAAAACTAATTCATACACCATTTTCGCGTCAAAGGCTACAATTAAACCGCAATCGCAGTTTTTAATATTGATGGTTTATTTAAATAAAGCGCCGGAGGTGATTCAGTTTGTGGAGCCAAGTTTCACAATTAATTGGTTTGCTACAAAACGTATCTCGGGGTAAACGCTTTAGCAATTTGAACTGAACACCGACTAAATGAAATCCCCAATAAATCGGCTTTGCCTTCCAAGGGGATTTATATTTAAAAACTTTCTCTTCTTAGCACCTTATAAAGTTTTTTTTTACTTATCACAAGTACTACATTACTTACCCGTTATAGTTATTTAATCTGTATAATTAGTGTATAAAAATGTTTTAAGGATGGAAAATATATGCTACGATTGTTCATGGGGAAGGTCCTTAATAGATTTATGACATTTCATCTTGACACATAATAAAGAGTAAAGACATTTTAATGTACATTTTTATTAAAAAAAGACACAAATAAATTTAATTAATTTCATTTCATTTTGTTATTGTATATAAAATTATATACAATTAATAAATGCAAGCAATACACGTACGAGTACAACTAATTATAACGTTACATGCACATATAAAACTTGAGTTCGTGCTTCTAAAAATATCACAAAACCACTGAAATTATTCAAGCAATATATAAAATCAATAAGAAACAATTTGAAACATTTAAACTAACTGATCTCTATATAGACCCCTTCTAAACCTGCATTCAGTAAAAACATGTCTCGTCTGACTGTAGGTCATCCATTCCCTCCCGAAATAAGTGCAAAGGATAAATGTAGCCTAGATCCCGTTGTTAATTAAGTACTCCATAATCGAGACTGGTGTTTTGTTAATCCTATTCTTTGCAATAATGTATCTGCCTATGGCAGTGCGAAAGTGATTCAACTTTTTGCGCTGGAAAAAGAGACTGCTATGTTTATTAGGACGGAAATTAGATCTTTGTTCAGCCTGTCGAATAAATTAGGTTGCAGGCCTATTGGGGTCGTTCCAGATATATTCTGTTACTGAAGATGGTTTGTATGTAGATATCCATTTCAGAACATCAACATGGCTGCTGGGTGTAGAAGACCTTGTGAAAGAGGCTTATCGAAAAGTGTGTGATGTGGTGTTATTTTGGTAAACTATAAATAATACTTACAACCACATAAAATATATTGCGATGAGCTTTTTTGATGTCAATTAGGCTTTCATCAAAATTAGGTGAAATATATTAGCACCATCGCACGATATGCTGTAGTTTTTCTTCCTTTATAAGCACTTTTGGTTCGAGTGAATTATATTTTTGACGGCATGCTTCCTTGATGAAGAAAATATGCAAAAAGTTGCGTATTTATGGCCATTACAATGTCATCAGGCCTTATAACTTTTTATTCTATACTTGCCTCTGTTCCCAATCAAGGAAATACATAAAAATTGACAGCTCTGAAAAGTGTACTTTTGTTAGAAGACAATTAAGATAGATGTCAAAAAAGTCTATAAATATATATTTAAATTTAGGTTACTTAATATGTCATGTCTGCACTACTAGAAGTTATCTAAAAATTTGCACGTAGTTCTGTAGGTTTTGCAAGTGTATTAACTGATTCAAAGGGAGTGTTCGGAGTCAAATTATAACCCTCTTATGTAATGAAAATGCCTCATCAATGAAATATAAAAACTGCGTGAAAAGTATTGGTTACTACAAAGAAAATTTACAAACCATACATGTCAATAAATTGAAAATAGTAGGGACATTAATTGAATGTGATGGTTGTGCTGTCATAAAATGTTTACACAGAACACTTGATTACATTTGAAAATCTCTTTCAATTATTATTTCTCAACTTACGGTAAGAACGAAGATGTACAATTTCAATACAACCAGGTAAACAGTTTTACGTGAAAGCAAATGAGAGTACTTTCTAATCGATTATATTATTAGGATATGCATATATATATATATATATATATATATATATATATATATATATATATTTATAAATTTTTTCAATAAACATTGAATCACAAAAAGTACTTGCTCCGCCAGGACTCGAACCCGGATCTCTCACTTGCGAATGTGCTACCATTAAACCACAAGGCCCTAATGCTAAACTAACATATGGTCGGAAGACCAAATACCTGTCAAACGACTTTTGTTTTTACATTAATCAAATTTTTATAAACGGCAATAGCCTTATTTAATTTTTTGAATAAACATTGAATCACAAAAAGTACTTGCTCCGGCAGGACTCGAACTCGGATCTCTAACTTGCCGGGTAAATGTGCTACCATTAAACCACAGGGCCCTAATGCTAAACTAACATATGATCGGAAGACCAAATACCTGTCAAACGACTTTTGTTTTTACATTAATCAAATTTGTATAAACCGCAATAACCTTATTTATTTTTTTAAATAAACATAGAATCACAAAAATTACTTGCTCCGCTGGGACTCGAACCCGGATCTCTCACTTGCCGGGTAAATGTGCTACCATTAAACCACAGGGCCCTAATGCTAAACTAACATATGATCGGAAGACCAAATACCTGGCAAACTACTTTTGTTTTTACATAATAAAATTTGTATAAACCGCAATAACCTTATTTATTTTATTAAATAAACATAGAATCACAAAAAATTACTTGCTCCGCTGGGACTCGAACGGATCTCTCACTTGCCGGGTGAATGTTCTACTATTACAACACAGAGGTCTTACTTTTTACGATACAATTATACCGCATTTGGCCGTATTCGTCACATATACGTTTAAATAACTAAACTAACGTATGATCGGAACACCAAATACCTGTCAAACGACTTTTGTTTTTACATTAAGCAAATTTTTATAAACGGCAATAACCTTATTTAATTTTGTGAATAAACATTGAATCACAAAAAGTACTTGCTCCGGCAGGACTCGAATAACTCGGATCTCTAACTTGCCGGGTAAATGTGCTACCATATATATATATATATATATATATATATATATATATATATATATATATATATATATATATATATATATCAGTTATATTATAGTAAATTGTCTCTCAGATGTGATGGATTGTTAAAAGATGTTCAAATATTACTACAAGCAGCTTTACGGATAGTTTTGTGTAATAATGTATGAAAACATGGTTTCATTCCAAATACTATTTCAAAGCTCCTTTCTTGCATTATTTTTTTAAGAAATAAATATTCCTATACATACCATGTGTGTGTCGTAAGCAAATTAAAACAATAGATTGAGGGTTGCAACATGGGTTATATTTAATGTCACATTCTCTATAACTGAATTTACATAAATTGTGAAACAGATAATCTTAAGCTATTTTTACAAACATAGCTAAACCTATAAAATGTTACAAACATACTTGAATAATACATATGACGCACTGGGACGGTTTTATTTTACTTCAAAAGAGTGAAATAATAAAAAATAATACAATTTTTAAGTTGATGGAGGTTTACATCAAAACTGTAAGAAGCGAATTCTGAAACGTCGATGAAATGAAAAAGGAACGACTCATTCGTGAGGGTAGAAACCTTGCCGAGTCCCAGAGGAAGGGTTCCAACAAAGCTGGCGAGGTGGAGAGAGGTTTCTCATGCAATTTTGTCAGAAGCATCGGTATTTGGTAAATGTTTCAATTTCCATTCTAAAATGGCATTTTAAATGTAATTTCAATAAAGCTAAAAGCTCTTACAATACACTTTTGCTATACGAATAATATCTCAATTTTACTGAGTAAATATTGAGCTTTTGCTGTGTGCTTATCAGTAAATGGATATTCATCAAATTCGTAATGTGAATATTAAATTTGTGGGATTACAAATTCCGTGAGAAAAAAGGGATGTGATATAAGGAATTGACAGTTAGTTAAATTTTTGTATCAAAAACGTGGATAGTTCCACGCTGACATGACTTTTTTCTATTTTCCTTCTTGAATGAGCGTGGGTGGCTATTTTTGTCAAAGATATAATATTATCCAGTGAAATATTATTTTGAAATAGAAACTTTTAAAACCTGATGTTTTAGTATAACATGCCGGTGTACAATGCCGTTAAAAAGATACCATGTAAGTGTGCTCGTAGAAATAAAAGCCTGGCTTATCATGCCTACTTGAAGTTAAGCTTAAACACATAAACGGTACACAACACACATTCTAGAAAAACCTCTGAGTAGAGTATGTACATACTTTGTCATTTACAGCTTCTTGTAAATATTTTAAAGGTATTTTATCTTACAAAGGAACTCGTATATTTTGTACGCCACTTTCCAAGACAAAAATCGCGTTATTAAAATCAAGGTTTACATTCTAAGGCTCTGGAATAACAGGAAGAGGCACTCTGGAACGAGTATTTTATTCCTACTAATGAGTTTCTCTTCAACGACAGCAGTTATAAAACTCTTCCATAAAGTTTGCTGTGACAGTTGTCATTATGTTAAGTAGGCTTTACATCTCTCCAAACTTCATTTTCTGTGATATTCACCTAACCTCAGAGTGTGCTGGCATGTTTCACTAAAGGTGTGTAAAGTATTGTGTTCATTTTATACTTACCCAAAATTATGATTTGCCATGCAATTGTTGGAAGAACATTTTAATTGATATATAATGAACAAATTGGGAATAAAATCAATCGGTTGTAATGCTTACATTGTAGAAGGGCCACGATTAGGTTCTTTGTAAGAGGATGATGGGTAGCATTCTATTATATAAGGAAAAAGTTATTTTAATTTTCACATGTATGCATACAAAATTGTTTATCAAATACAAATCTGTATATAGTAACGCTTCTAAAAACAGAAATATTTATTGGCGAAATGATTGGTAAATTAAATTTACTAAATTAATATTTACAAAAAGAATATCTTACCAGCCACTATTATTTCGATATACATTACATTAAACCTATGTTATTTTAAACTTAACTAGGTGCTCTATATATAGAAGAGTAATACATTATTAGTTTAAAAAAATCTAAATAGATACCCTTATTCCACCTAAACCGACACATAATTTAATCATATTTTGCCTAATATTCCAAACTCCGTTCATTAGTTATGCTATTGCTTTTACTAATCTAAGTTCTGTACAATTACGTTATACATTTTTGAAATTAATTTATAAATTGTAATCACAGTTTATATTTTAGTGACAAAGCACAATAAACTTAAATTGTATTGAATATAAAACATAAACTTATACAACTAGGAAGAAATTCACACGACATAGGGTTTCTAACCAACTAATCAAACAGATTAACTTCATCACATATGTTAATTAATATTTCACGTAACAAAATGCCATACAATTATACTCTCAGTTTGTTTACCATTTGTTTAATCTGCTATTTTCTCGTTCCTATAAAGGTTACCAATAAACAGACTTTGGTATTTTCGAGTTGTATTTCTATCATTAGTTTAAGCTTTAGAACTACAAAATATATAACATTCTTTCTTCGACCAAGTCATTAGTCTTTATGACCCTTCCTATCAAGAGTTGACGCACAGATGGATGGACAGACAGGCTAAAAACGGTAATTTTTATGAAAGAATGGTTAGAGTAGTTTCACCAAGACTTCGTAATCTTCACTTCCAGAGTGAAGTTTAACTATGCTGCCTATATAATTTAGGCGAATTTAGTTTCAACGTACAAAAAATTTAGGATTGTTTTGATGGTGATTTTTATGACCACATCATCAAATTCTGTACATAGTATGGATGATACACTGAGCATTATACAATTTTCCGTTTCATTCTTTAATTATCTGATACACACTGTTCTGACAGGAACTTGCTTAACTGTCTATATTCTCGTTTACCGTCTTGTATTAAAAAATTGTTAAACTTTGGGTGTGAGCGGTAATTTACTAACAACATTTAGACAAACAGAATAAGTTAAAATATAGTATCTTTGAATTTGATAACTGATTGTTGTACATATTACCCAGATATCGAAGTTGTATGGGTGGTGGATTTGAAATAAAAGAGGTGAACATATGACTAATAAATTCGAATAATTATTTTTGGTGTATATCAAATACGTATTAAAATATAATGTCCATTAATAAAAATGGTGCAATTAAATATTTTTGGGCAATCATCGTTTTATTTCAATTAAGAGGTAACTGATATAATTTTCTATAATTGTAACTTATAAAATAAAACTGACTTATGAATGTTACATTAATACTATTCATATGAGTTAGACGGCGTAACTTTCTTTACAGGTCATGTATATTATATGAGCCCAAACTGTTTATTTATTTGACTCCAAAAAGGCCGACAAATACTTTAGTTGGGAAACCCAACATTACGTTCTGGTATATAATAACAAAATTACACAACACGGAACAACACAACTATGAAAGTACAGCTTCACAAGTACATAGGTATTTTTATGTCAGTAATTCAAGAACAAATTGTTAACTAAATAAAATTTTAATTATACTTTTTTAGTATACTTATTAATGAAAGCTATTACTTACATAGCTAAAGGAATGATTCTATTAATAATAAGCCACCCATAATTTAGAACTCTATTAATATTTATTAAGGCTTCCCTCTAGTAAGGCTTACCTATAGTTAGCTGGTAGAATTCATATATCTATTGTTCTGATTACTGTAGACGTATTCACTGTACTGTATTTCCAATAACTATGAAACAACGAAATTACATTTCAGAGCATTATTGTTAATAATATTAAGTTGTTGTATTTATGCAAATAAGTTAATGTTTGCTTATTGACAAAAGTCATAGGAAAATTCATATAGGACCATGTAGATTTCACTATACATGCGTAGAAATCTACAGTGATTAAGAACTACTAAGGTCAATGGGAAATTTGTTTTTTTTTCAGTTTCTCATAAAAACATAGTCATTTTACGTCTTGTGCAGATGTACGTAAACAAATAAGCTTATCACGTTAAAAACACTACAGAAAACTGTAAATTTATTTAAATGAACGTATTTATCCTGAACCTATCCATTTGAACAATGCACTCTACAGCATTACAGGAAGGACTGCTTCATAACGCAGAAATGGAACCAGGTCAAATGTTTATAATAAATCTACTTAAAAATATGATACGGTAAACACAGTTTAATAACAAAATTAGTTATTTCCCTTATAAACACATCTGTATCAATTAATTATATTTTAAAACTATAATTATTAAATTTCAAAACTGTATGATTATTAAATATAGTATGTCTACAGCATACAAGCGTGTTTTATGTAAAACTATAGAACCATTCAATGGGTTTCTAAAGAAAAGTAGCAAACGACGGTACAGTGTTTTTAGTATATGAAATATGCGAATATTATAAAAGTTTAGTATAATTCAAGATGGTAAAATTTAAATTCACCACTTAATTCAGTTTTGTCTTGATTTACAATATTACTATGACTGAAACTGTCATCTAAACATTTAGTGTATTGATGAAAATTAAAATTGTAATTTCGTTACCGGTCATGGGAGATATTTTTATTACTGCTAGTGACTCAATATTTCGTACATACAATATAACATACTCTGTTTTGGTTTGTAACATTGGTTTATACTATTTAACACCTTAAATTTGATATGATAGTTGAAGAGTTCCTTGTATTATGTCCAGATCTACAGTGAAATATTTGTATTCCGTTACTGTCTAAGATAAGTGTATTTCTTGAGATCTACAGGTGAGATCATGTGGAAATAGAAATATTAATATAGGATGTATTGCAATACGTTACCGAAAGCAAACAAGATATGGTGTAAATCATAAATGATAATAACATATCGAATTATCACTACAAATTAACGTTTACACTGTTTGACGTGAAGTATTCACTGTTGCAGACTTGATCTGTATACTTATTCAATTATCTGATAACAAATACATGTATTCAGTCTCCAAGCAATTTCTTAACACCTATAACTAGTACTCATCAGTTCACAGATAACAGAATCGATTATCGTTTTCTTGGTGAAAATTACTATGCTTTATCTTCTGTGAATCCTACCATTGAATTGTATTAATATGCAACGTATAATTGAAATGGTCCTAGTTTTGAGAATATTGCTTTATGTACTATATTAAATTACATATGCTAGGATGCTAGAGAAGATGTTTATAACATTGCCGTTTAAAATTGTGCTCCTATATTCTCTGGTCATATTTATATTTGACGTACTAAGCTCAATTGTACGTTACAATTCATCGTTATTCTATTTAGTTATTTGAAATGTAAGGGTTAAAAAAATAACTCCAGTAATGACGAATTATGTGCAGTATCTATCGAAATGGAATATATTTCTAACGGAGCAAAACAGAAAATACAATCGATGTACTTTGTAATATGTGCAGTACATAAAAAAAGGCTTTGCTATTTATATTCTAGTTGGTGGATTAGTTTTAAGAATATATCAATATTCAATATTTAATTCAAAAGGATTAATTTTTATCCATACATAATAATGCAAGTTTGTCTCATAATATTTATTAAATATTTGGCGTGCAAGTATCAAACATAGAAAAATTAAAAATACTTGTAAAAACATTTAATTTTACCTTTATATAATAATATTTCTTATTCATTAAGGATCAATGAAGCTACCGCCTTTATATTTCAATTCTATATTATTCACAGAGATAAAAAATATAACTGCTTTTAATGGTTTGGGTAATACTTAACTACATCTTGGTACCAATAAAACATCATAATTATTATATTTTGTGTCAAATTATAGCATGGTAAATTGAAATGAATCTTTAATGATTTTTTTCTTGTTGTCACCTACCACTATAACTCTTTATTTTCCTATTCTTGTTTCACACATGTAGGTAATACTGAGAAATATAATTTTTTTTATTTAAATATTAACTCCCGACAAAAGCATAAGCAATAGAACGTACTGGGTTTCCACATTTTTCTACAATTTATTTTTCACATATTATTATGGTTATTTATTATTAAATTACAGATAATATATTTATGTTATTGTGTGCTAATTCTGGAGGTATCAGCAACATTATTGACTTTTGAACTAAAATAAGCAATCTGGTAATTTATTTCGATTATAAAGTAATTTCACAGGATAGTCAGTTACCTGGATCATCGTCTCCTTCATTCCAATCGGCGACAACGAGGGAGTAGCACTGCAGGAGAATGCAAGCTATAACAAGAGATGATGCCATTTTGGGCACTGCACTTGAATACTATTTACAAAACTATATAATACAAATATCTCACTACAGTTAACACCACACGGAATAGAAATCTGTTAAGCACAACATCGACACATGTCAGTTCGGTGAGGGGTGTGTACCCTTAGGGGGCCGTTAGTTAAGACCGTACACTGCAGGACATAATGGAAGATCCCGTTAATGTTGTAGGAACATAAGTGGAAGATTGTGTGTATAGAACGTACGCAGCACACGACACAGGAGCGCGTGGACGCTCCGTCAACGCTCGGGCGAGACTGACAGGAGAGCGTCGGACCAACCCTTACCACCGTCCCGACGCGGCGAAAACAACCGATCTCTGCCGAACCGACCCGAGCGATAGCTGCGGTGATGGTATGCTAACTGCGAGAGGTTCGCACGCCATGAGCGAGATCGAGCGGTGAATGTGTGATCGGCGGATCCCTCCCTTTATCTTTATAGCCAACAGAGCTGTAACATTCTTCTTGTATAGAGGTGTAACATTTCAAGCATTAACTTACACTGTCTTGGCTTATCAAAATCAATTCTGTGGTTTTATTTGCGATAAATGAGTATTCCAAATTTGTCCATTATTTCAAGTATTATTCTAAAATATGTATACCGGTTTTATCGCCATTCATTTTATAAGCCACAGATTTTAGGCTATGTGGATATACACTAATTTAGACAACACACACACACACACACACACACACACACACACATTTATATACATTTTAAATGAACAAGAATATTAATTATTAACGATATTTATTGGTTACAATTCGAAACACAACACAAAATTCCAAAAGATTGCAATGACAATAAATGCCAAAATACGTTCAGCTGTACAACAATGCACAGCTGTGTATAATACAGATTAAAACACTAAATTTGGGATATTATGTAAATAATTACGTACGTACGTCATGTTATAACAGAAACCTAACAGGTTTTCATACTCAAATCATGGGTAACTAACACATCGGTTTGTAGCAAACATACAGCACTGATGTTATTTGATTTAAGTGAATTTGTGTACAAACAAGTGCAATGGTATTCCGACAACCAATAAAACCGTTTGTAAATAAATACGACAGCTTACAGAGACTTAAAAAAAATTAGTCAACAAATATGAGGTTCCAAATTACAGAGGTATGTTTGCCAAATTCAATTACGGACGATAAATTGAATATTCCGTTACGTAATAATGTATTGTTTTGATAACAGTCAATACAAAATAGCTTTAGTAACAAATCAATCTACACGAACATTTTGTACGAATACTTATATTATATCAATAACATGTACAATTTGTTTCGTCATAAATTACGAAAAATTGTATCAAATGTGTTTTTTAGATTTTAATAGATTATTTTCAAAATTTCTTTTAACTATGGTTAAAATACATTTTTGTAAATAGTTATAAAAGATGTTCCGTTCAAACTTACTGTTACATTACTTTATTACAAATATTATCAATGTAACTGCCCTTAAATTGTTATAAAATAATTACATCGTATTTATCTGTAACTGATAAAATTAACAGCCTTCACTCCCACTTAAAGGGTATTTAACCCTTAAATTATTAGCTGCCAATTGTAATTACCATATCCAATATCCAATAATACTGAAATGTAGGATTCCAAAATACAACACAGTCGGGTAAATGGCTGTGTTGAAGATCATAGTGTTGAAAGATATCACAAACGATAAAGAATGCTTCGTAAATCTTTCCATCCACTTTTCTAAGTAAGAATTCTATTGGCAGTTGCATGAATACTGTACAATACTCGATTACACAGAAGTGATAAGATATGACGTCTCTTTACTAACAGAAAATTCCAATATAGTTGGTTGACTTGGAACCAACATATTGAAAACGTGAATGAAAGGTTTTCCTCTGACATCTTTGTGATGAGAATACATAATTATATCGGAGACTACGTCTTTTAATGATATATATATATATATATATATATATATATATATATATATATATATATTCCTAGTATATTCGTATTCTTAATACAGTTGACCTATACAATAGGACATCTCTAGTTTAATACTTACAGGTTTTTTTAGATTGCACAGAATAGCATATGTTTGAAATGTAAATAAATTGTTAACTTAAGCCTTCTTTTCTTGTCTTTACAAAAGGCGAAAGCCCCCTGCACATAATAAAAAAATTAATTCACACTCCTATTTTATACATAATTATAAAAAAATGATACAGTCAAACAATTTAGAAAAAAGTAAATTTATAAAAGTTCGTTCTAGCTATATAATATTTGTTACAAATGTATATGATTGGATTATTATGTAAGAATTGTTGAGTAATAATATTTTTAAGATATGAATTTTCGCCATCTTGAAAAACTTTCATTGGTTTCAACTGACGATCGTATCAAAGATATGTGCGTGTATAACATTTGATAAAGTCCAGCTGACGTGAAATTTTTCTAATTCAATCTTGTTGGAACAGTTGATTTTTATAAAGGGTGGAATACAACTTGTAATTTATTGAAAATTTTGAATGTTATAAAATTATTTATAATTTTTTTTTAAATTTAGACTAAATGGATTTTTTGTCTTCAACATAATTTGATGAGCTTGCTCCATGTGCTTTAATTTTAATCTGTTGTAGTTTTCATCAGGGCATTGTGGTAGTTGGTGTATTCCTTTAAATTTAAAACACTCTTCAATTTTGTCTTGTTTGTGTTCTAGACAATGTCTTGCCAATGGTTTATCTTCATATTTATGGAATATGTCAAACCTATGCCCTGTCATACGGATTCTTAAATGGTTCGATGTTTGGCCAATATATTGTTTGGAGCAAAACTTACAATTAATTTGGTATATTACATTTTTTGAATTACAGTCAATTTTGCCAATTATAGGATAGGTCATTCCGGTACTACTGCTATTGAATTCTCTTGAAGAAAACATAATTTTACATGTTCCACATCGTGATTTTTTACATGGATCACATCCATTTCTTGTATAGTTGATAGATTTTGAAACTAGTGTGTTAACAAGCTTGTTTTTCAAATTTGGAGGTCTTCTAAAAATTACTTGAGGTGCTTTTGAAATAAAATTTGAAGTGTCAGGGGAACTTTGAAGAATATTAAATCCAATTTTTATAATAGAATTAATTTTGTGTAGACCAGGGAAGAATTGAGTAATAAATTTAGGTTCTTTTGAATAATCATATGCATTTTTTTGACATTTCGGTTTATTAATTTGATTTTTGACAATTTTTTCGGGGTAATCCAAATCTTTGAAGGTTTTACTCAATTTTTCAATGTAGTTTAAGAAATCAGATTGGCTGCTGCATAGTTTCTTTGCTCTTACTGACAAACTTTTTGGAATGGATTTTTTGACGTACATTGGGTGACAGCTGGAGAAATGTAGGTCATTCATAGTGTTAGTCTCTTTTATGTGTAATTTAGTTTGGAGAAATCCAGATTCAATAAAAACATCTAAATCTAGAAACGTGACTTTAGATTTAGAATATATCCATGAAAATTTTAAAGAAGAGAAATCTTGAAGATCATTAAGAAATTGTGTTAATGAATCGACTCCATGATCCCAGATGAAAAAAATATCATTTATATAACGTAGCCATTTCAAAGGTATTAAGCGTTGTGTATCTAAAAATTCTTTTTCAAATAAGCCCATAAATAGACTTGCGTAAGATTGGACAATTCTAGTTCCCATAGCAGTACCAGAAGTTTGTATATAATTTTTGCTAATTGAGCTATGATTCTGCCTGTGATCAACAATAACTAGGAAAGAAATTAAATTAAGAGGTGTAATCATATTAAATGTTTTTTAAACTAACTAATTGCTAATGAATCCTGACATTTATAGTATTTACTTACATTTCGCTGAAAATCTAAGATTTGAGACGCTATCCCTGTAACTAATGATTCTCTTCTTTATATTGTTTAACTTTTTTCCACTAAATATACAGTTTCGAACAATTTTAATCTGAGAATCCGTATACGTATTATATGGTGGGTATTCGTTTTCCAATAATAACTGTCTGGAAAGATCCTAAAGCCTAAAAACAATGAACAAGAACAATTATTCAATAACACTTAATTGAAAGTTCCTCATTGTGCAAAACAAATAATATTAAAAAATATCATATAATAAAGAGTGTAACTAGAAAGAAAGCTGTCATATTTTTACAGTCAGGAATTTTTTTTTCAAATTTCTTCAGAGACTATAAAATATTACTAACTGCATTTTAATGATAGTTTGATTTAATAAAAAATGCCAATACATTGTCATGATCGCATTTATTATTAAAAAAAACAGGATTTAACAAAAACTTTCTAACAAAAGTATTATATTACCCGTTTAATACAATAAAATAAATGTCATTTAAAAGAATTTAAATAAATTTCTTTGAACGTTACTATTGATACTAATTTTACTACTTTGAAGATACTATTCAATATTTGTCCTGTTCACACATTTTATTTATATTTCTGAGATAGTCTTTCAGATTATTCTGCTATTTTTTAAGAGGTTGGTAGAGTTTTACCTCATTGGTAATACATTTCAATAATAGTGTTATTACCTACCCCAAAATTTCATACGAAAATTTCAGTGCTTGAAGGAAGTACACGAAATTATTAAGAATTCGTCGAAACATACATATATATATATATATATATATATATATATATATATATATATATATATATATATATACATATGCAATTAAATAAAAATTAAACCTATTCCTTGGGATATTGTATTGGTAAAATAACTATTATATAACAGGTTTTCTGTCATTGGTATTTATCTTAACCTGTTAATAATGACGTATATATAAATAAAACGCAGTGTTCCTAAGGAAACTTGATATATATATGGTCCAGAAAAACGATGTTATGAATAAATATTTGATTCATAACTTATATCCATTTTTTATTTAAAGAAATATAACTACCAATAAAATGTAAGTAAAACGTGTTAATAATTTTCAGATTTTTCCATCCTTCCCTGGGTAAATATTCCAAAAAAATTAAAACAGTGTGGAATCTCAAATTCAGCCGTGATTTATATGGAGCGACTGAAAGAATACGTAACTTACGCGTGTGGATGTCCATATATGAAATAAGGACTCCACTGATTTCATACAACACATTTGAAACACTAATTATTTTTGGTTCAGAGTTTTTAAATCAAAGTCATATATTATACTGTGTTTAAAGTTTGTTATGGACCATGGAAGTTTTGAAATGATGATATGATTTTGGACCTTTTCCATTGTTAAACGTTACGTAAAGTATATTACACTACGTTTCGAGGGTTGAAATCTTTCTCATTCGTTAGTTCGGGTGTAGCATGTTTATCCTCTTTCCTCCTGTGCAGTAATGTCTCTTGGGTTCATTCTCTCTAGTCTGGACTTCATGCAGTTCGTCAGGTATCACTTAATTATCGTAATGTGGAGGGGTAGTCTTTTCTCACAGTTTTTAGCATTTTAATGCCTAGGAGTTTTCACCTGAAGAAGAGGGTATATTTCACAGTCCCTATTACTATTTCATTTTATATCCCATCGAAAACCACTAAATATACTTTGAAGGCGATAATTTGTAATGGAAATACTTATGTTTCGCTTAGGCGCATTTATTGTTTCCCAATAGAGAGGATAATGTACATCCAACAGGCGCAACAAGTTAGTTAAGGTCCATGTATTGGAAAACATTTTAAAAGTCGGCAACAGATGGCATTGCTGTCGTCTTCATAGTGTCTGCTGCTCTGGAACCGAGCCAACATGGCAGATGGCACAAATAAAACTGTACTTGTGCAGTGGGATAATATATTATGTAATTTATTTTTCATCTTCTCTAATTTTTATTATGAACTTTCCTACACTATGTGTATGATTTAAAAAATTTTTATTAGTTAGTTTAACAGTTTGTGATAGTTTTTTAAGAATAAGGTAAATGTAAATGTTCGAATATAAAGACGCTGTAAAATGATAATTGGCTAAACTGAATAGAGATCTTTACTATAAAATTCACTGTTCATTAATATTGCTTTGTTATCTTTTTTATAAAAATAAATGTGCTTCTTTCAATCACAATATCACCAAAACCACTAAAATCAATGGGCAACCTTAGAAGTTGCAAGTGTAAAAAACGTATATGTTTACTGTACTGAAATCTGTAGTAAAACCAGGAAATATCGATTTGTAGTATTTTAAAATGTTTAAGAGTGTACTAGCTAGAAGATGCCTATTTTTCCAAAAACAGACCTTTTTATAGATCACATTTCTACAAATTTACTACTTCACTGATATAATTTACCCTACATTTTTCATCAGATTGAAGGGTAAATGTGTGGAAGACTTTTTGTTACAAATTTCATTGTATATGTTGGATAAATATTTACGGGTGATATAAATAATAAGATTGAATTACGAAAAGCCCAAAGGTAGTGTTAGCCCTGGGAAGATTATGTACTCTACCAAGAAGGAGTTGATATATTGTTTTATTTTTAGGTTATTTATTCACATATCAAAGTTGTTCCATGTTATTCTAGAGAAATAATCTGGAACATTACTGTACAGGTTTAATTTTAAACGTAATATATGTAGAAGTTTTGCTGAGAATAATTGGTTAGTAGGACATTGGTCTTTGAAAAAAATCAGATCTGATTTATCAGTTAATTTTTATTATACGGTAATAAAACAGTATATCAATAAAATCTTAGTACCAAAAATCTCTCTTTGGATAGATAATGTAACCATACCCAGACCAAGATAGTGCGATGTTATTTTCGGGGAAACTTCCTACATAGCTAGTCGAGCCGTGATAAAATTTCCAGGTAACGGAAATTCACCTTAACTGTGATATATGTTGTCAGCAGTTGCACGTAAAAAAGTAACATGTTAGGAGCAGTTCTAAAAAAATTGAGCTCTAGACATAGAGATTTTGAAAGGGTTACTATAAAAGGATAAAACATTTTAAGAATAGCTCATGTTGAGTGGTGATTTTCTCTCTAACACCACCAACACCAAACGTCACGAAGATATACAACCATGGCCAGTAACAAAAAGCTTAAAGTAGATAAGGCAAACCCTAAGCAAAATGAAGAAATATGAACCCCATGTCCAGAGATAAACTGAAAAACTGTTGTCGTAAAATCTAAGCACTAGTCCCTTGTGTGGTGAGGGTGTTGTAGCCCCCACGACTCGAACAACACAGACTTTATGCAGTCAGTTTACAATAATGGAGATGGAAATACTTTGCGTAGTACTGATTGTTATGTGAAATAAGTTTAGTATATAAGTATGCAATAATAATAAGATAATTATATATTGAATTAATAATTTATAAGTTATATAAATTTCCGCGTAGTTAATGAAATAAACAATAAAATATAAGAATATACGAACTAATATTATTTTTTGTTTTG
Organism: Homalodisca vitripennis; assembly: GCF_021130785.1. NCBI lineage: Eukaryota > Metazoa > Arthropoda > Insecta > Hemiptera > Cicadellidae > Homalodisca > Homalodisca vitripennis. The sequence continues at coordinate 197,703,299 of NC_060207.1, forward strand.
GTTGTGTTTCTTAACAATATTTATATTAGATTATTTGAAAGTATTAACGCCTCTAAATTTTCTTAATTTATACTATTCTGTACACACGCCAAGAGTACATCTTTAAATTTCATAAGATTGTTTCTGGTTTCTTCATAAAAAACTGCTTTTACGTTTAACATACAGGTTCTTTATATTTACTTCGTAATCTCAAAATTTACTGTTATATATAAATTGTAGTGATATGCAGGCTTTTAATCTAATTTCTTCTGTAAAAATTAGACTTCATTTTCCATGGAAATCTTATGATATACGATTTTAATGTCATGTAAAAAATTAAAAGGTACGTGAATGGAAAAATCCTTTTTTGTCCTTGTGGGATATATTTATTTAAGACACGTGAAGTATAGAACTTTGTATTCATAAAATAATATATTTATTATGATTCATATCAAATTTAGAAAGAAAACAGTCATAACGCTTTTATTTCCATATACATATTAGGATGAGTGGGCAATTACTTGAAATATTAAAATAGACGGACAAATTAATGTTTTCGTTTATATTATAAACTCTTAGTTTACTCATTACATACACTAAATAAAAGAAACAATCGTTAAAACACTTTTTTTATTTACGTTCGAAGTAAATCGAGGGCCATTGATAACAGATTTTGAACACAAAATTCTTCATTCAATAAACAAGAATGTTGACATGTCAGTATTGTGTATCCAAATTTTCCTACTGTTGGATCCACATAATTTATATTCATTTCGGTAGTAATGTCAAAATATACACTGCATGACACATAGAATCAAATATTATATCAGTTGTAAATTTGAATATTTACTTCATTAGAAAAATAGTCAACGAAACTAAACTAAAACTTTGATTCACCGAAGAAAACTGAACAATAAAATTATTTTTACCAGAGAATTTGCAATACTTGCGTTGCAATTTGCCCTCCGGACGTTCATGATATTGAAACCCAACGAAATGTATTTATGAAACCTTAATATTGCGATTGCTCCATAACGAGAGTGGGCCCGCAGCACAAAGTGATTTAGTTCAACAAGTTATCGATGCATGTAATTACAATTGCGAGCTTTGATCTGGCGGAGGGATTGTTGGAGTGGGGTTTGAATGGCAAGGGTGGCATTTTACGAGTTCCGGGTAGAATGGCTGTGGAGTGAACTTGGTTAATACAACAGCTCGTAATTAGTACAGATTGTATAGTTGTTGTTACATAACTCTTTGGGTATCAGGAACGCTTTTTGTAACTTGATTTGTTTACAGAGCAAAAAACTGGGGCAAATTGTTAAACTGCACCATCATAGCTTGAAAAAGCCACGGGAGGCACGGTCTTAGGTGCCAAACATTACTTGCGTGTCATATATCGCATTTTTGCACCCTTTCTCTTACTAGTACTTTTTAATATTATACATAAGAAAATACTCTAAAAAGAGTATGTTTTATATATGGTGTTGCTGAGCAAGTACTGTAACTTTTTTTGCTATTTTTCTATTTCATATCCTGGTAGATCAATGATCCATGAGGCCGAGTTGATTAATGCTACAAATAGCAAGATAAATTTAAAAAAGAAGAAGTGTAGCTCATTTAGGAGGCGATTAAAGATCTGTTTAGCAGTAGGCTTTGCTAAACAAGAAGAAGCAAAATGGGGTCAAATAGTATCGTTAACTACTAAATAATAATGTAGTAATAATGAAAAAGAATTAGAGGTACAGCACATCACGTGCTTCATGACAGGCTTGCTGAGGCTGCATACAATATTTTAAGTGTGAAGCTAAATGGATAATTAAAACCATAGTAAAATGTAATCTCAGTTAATTAATGTATCATGCGATTCTCATTGCCATCATGGTTACCCATACGACCAATATAAAAATGTTTACTACTCCTCAGCCAAATTCCAATGAGAGACAGGCATCATCTTTGAATTCAATGTTGCCTTTATAGAGAACATGTTTCATCCAAAATTAAATGCTATGTGTTAGTTAGATCTCGAGATGTCGGGCAGATAGAAGGACATAAATGAAAATTTTCTATCTCCTACAGTGATAAGCTTCTCTAACGCTCCACCAATTACCTACATTACCAAAGATTTTCTTGATTTTTAAACGCCAATTTCATATATTTAAAACTTTTGTTCAATGTTTATATATATATATATATATATATATATACATATTATCGGTATCAACTGAAACCTCTTATTTTATTTTCTCTGTCTCACGAGATTCCAAAGGAGAAAAGCAAATCTTATAATCGTAGTTCAGTTAAATCTTAAACGGCAAACAACTAAGACGTTCGTTAACTGCTCAGACTGCGATATTAACTGATTGGTAAAACCTTTTTTACTAGCTACGAACATTAAATCAAGGTATTTTTAAGCTAAACATCTTTTTGTTCAGTGAAACAAACCAAATTCTAAAATTTTTAATAATACCCTACAAAACTGTACAGATAAAGATATTTAAAATAATGATTTGAGAGAGTAGTTGACCTAGAAATTCTAGGAAAATAAAGTGCGACAAGTGTATTATTCCCCACGATTATAAATGCGGTTATTCTTTAGAGGTGTCAATTGTGTTGGTAAAAATGTATTTAAGACATTGTGAATAATAATTTCAATAGGCTACATGTCTCTCGAGTGTAAGAAATATAGTGTTGCATGATACAAAAATTTACTACGAGTCTTGGGTTGAAATCACTGAACTGGAAACGGTATAACAGGCATCCACAAATGCATAAAGAGTACAGTTTGTTACAATATGTTATAGATGTAATGGCTCAGTTACGAGAAATATTTTAAACAAACACCTTCTTACAGAAAGCTCTGTGTGCACTCGAATTCACTCAATAGATATGTGTAAATGCGCTTATTTATCCTATAAAAATCGAAAAGTTTCTACTTGAATTGGAACACTAAAATATGTAACACTGAGACTTATTTCTATAGTGATGATTGTGCATGTCTATGACAGTTTTCTGAATGTCAACGAAGGTTAAACTTCCACCAAGTACCTCAAGATCTTATGTAAAATTATTCTTTTGACTGTCACTTTGTTGGCTATTTCCCGCAAGATGTCTCGAGAAGGAATTGAACTACAGGTTTTAATATGTTCATAAAACTAAACAAGATTAGGGCGGGTGATAGTGTAAGTGAGCTAGGCACAGTATAGGCTGGCGGTAAGGTGTATTGAGTACAAAGGAAGATTTAGACTTGATATTTTGCCCATTTTCTTATCGCTCAAGGGGTAGAAAGCATTGTACTTTATTTTTTTGTCTTTTTTAGACATGTTATATTTCGAAGGAATTGGTGAATAAACTGGGATTTTTTTTAAAGGAAATCAATTTATCCTCTGTAGTTATGTCACTATATGTGGTATCTTTATCTAGATTTCAATTAATTCATAACACATACCTTGTTACAAGTCACATGGTCTTATATACGCCTACCTTATAAAAACTATTCAAATAAATGTATGACAAAACATTTTTCTTTACAGTACACGGGAATCACATTATAATGAAATCACTACTACATGAAATATCCTGGAGTACACCTAGACCAAGGTTTGACTCGGTATTGTCATATAGACCATGTTAGTTCGACTGCAGGTTATTCTTAGGCAATTATGTGTTGAGGATACTGTCCGAATTCTGACCAATTCATATATGACCAGGCATATTGCGGACAGTCCTACCTCACCTTTCTTTCGGATTGGAATTCTAGGGAGGTTGCACAAGCGCAAACCTTTCCAGAATTTTCAAAATTGCAAAGTTCCAATGGAACGGTCGTGCAGGCCAGCTTTCAAAAACTTGAAAGTTTTAACATTACCTTGTCTATACAACTTGGAAACATGTCTTTTCAAAACCGAATGAGGGAACTCCTAAGAACCAAAAACAATGCAGGTAATGAGTTACACTCTAATGCTAATAGAGGCAGGGAAGACTACCGAACTGGGAGACACAGCACGGTGGCTCATGAGAGTCTGAATTGTCAACCACTTGCCGGACTCGATCAAAAGTGTCCCCATGCTGAAGGGATTCTAAACTCTTCAACAAGAACGTTGACCATATTCTACAGTATAAACGATTTTATGGCAAACATTTGGGAGACCTCTCCATTGGTTGACTGACCGAAGAAGGGGTATAAAAATTCGAATGAATGAGAGAGAATACACTTAAAAAGTTGTACATATGAACGGGACTTTGACACTATACTTCCTGGGAAAATACAGCTACACAACTTTTAAAATTGATATAAAATTTTTTTTATGTTTGACTTAACAAATAATTTTATATTATTATTATTATCGTTATTAAATTCAAATTTTCTTATTCATAGGCTAACTATTAAACTTAATCTAAATATACAAACATCCAAAAGCACATGCGGGTACAGTCATTAAAATTAATAATTCTCTTTCATTCAACTGTATTGATATAAATGTAGCCTTATCAATAGTAGTTAAGTTTCGATTTTAGATATCGTGTTAATATAAAAATTAGCTTAACGTAAAAGTAAATATAAACACACACAAAGACACACACACACACACACACACACACACACACACACACAAATATATATATATATATATATATATATATATATATATATTCATTGTGCCACTAGTAGTTTCATACTGTTTTGTAGTTACTAAACTTTGTAGATATTGCTTGTGAGGACGATTAGGCTCTTCTGCACATTTCAAATAACATTTATTTGTACTAGTATATCTTATTAACAGAAGAAAATTAAAAACCATTTTAATTTCTTTTATATTGATATCAGACAAAATAAATTTTAATTCTTTTTGGTGAACATTTAACTGAGCATAAATAATTTCATACGACCACAATTCATTAGAAATAGTTAAATACCTGGCGTGACGGATAGTTCTTTCCTACATTACAGACGTAGGGCGAACTTCTGCATAACTGAATTGGTAATTTACTGGTGCAAAGTACTTTCATAAAATTCCCTCCATAGTGAATTATTCCGTACCTGAAAACAGATCCAAACCACAAAGTATAAGCTTATCTTATAGAGTAATTAGGAATTCTCTCTTGTGGTGAAAAACTCTTGTTACTTTTCTCAGTTTTTGTGTTAGAACATCACCGAAGGATTCTCTTTGTGATCCAGAATAAATATATAGACCTAAATAAATAACTGTTTCAACGACAAAAATCGCCTCTCGGCGATACAAATTCAAATGTGGTAGGACTCAAATTTCAATTGAAATGTTAAGGTTTAGTATCGTTGTTGGTTTGTATGAAAAACTCATTACTGAGATGGAACAAATTAACGGGGAAAATATTCAGACAGGATTATCGCCTTCGTGGTATTGTCAGTAACGGTGTTAGTAGTGCGATAAGTGGGTGGTTGTCAGCGGCGCTGCGGTCATTGACTGGGGTTGTAGGTACAGGGGGGGGACGGAGGAACAGCTGTCGGTGATATCATCTGCTCATCTCAAATGTTAGGGATGATTCCACAGCTGTCGGAATTTAAATTAACAATTAGTCCTGTCTGTAGGAATGTTAACTGAACTGTTAAACGCTCCCATGTTAGTCCTCATTTTTACGCTATCTGAATAACGTATGTCACAGGACCTAATCTTCGTACTGTAATTCGTGTCACTCATTTAGCCTTCCTTCTGTAATCTTTATTAGAAGCGGATTTTCCAATAAATAATGGTAGTGGTCACTTCTCATCCTTCATTCATCACTTGTTTTCCTTGCTTATTGCTAATGTCACTTGATCATTTGGCCTTTATTTGTAGTACAGTGCAGTAACACAAAAATAAAAACAATTTTACCATTGGCTCCCAAGCGCCACGAGTCTACTAATGTGAGAATTCTAACTTTGGGTAAGCCCATGGAATGTTCTACTTAGGGAGCCAGGCAAAGTGAACCGTGGCTAGCGCATGCGCATGAGCAACTGTCCCCTCTCCACTCCACGCTAGAACATGCGGTCAGTGCAAACAAACGTAGTGTTTACTTACTTTTTACCAAAACTCTACACCAAAGAATATTGACTTTTTCGGAGAAATCTAAACAGGCCAGCATTTTGATATAGATAGACATGCGAGCGAGTCTCTCTGATATGTCGATAGGATACATGCTAAGCAACGGCATGTGGTTGCCGCGAGAGGGTTGTTGGTTGGTGGTTGCGGACAGTGCTGCAGACAAGAATCTATCCCCCCCCCCCCCCGGTCAAACTATCTGGCTCCCTCAGTCAAGAGACGTATCCAACGATTGGGCATCCAAGGGCTCAACTTTATGGCTAAAACATTAGTGAATTTACGTTATAACGTATGAAAGCTTTATAATAAAATATAAAGTATTAATTACAATAACAACTGTCTAACACGAGTATTATTCATTGACTCAAATAAACTCAAGTAGGTAGTTAGTCTCTTCACGACATTTATAACCTCAAAAACAAATGTCGAAAAAGTTTAACTTTTTATGATAAAGTGTGTTTAAATGATAAAGAAGAATAATAAAAACTATGTGGTTGCGGAAAATCTTCGCTATCGGCTGACATGATAACTGAGTTCAATGCACTCATCATAGCAGTAATAAGGGCTGAAACCAAGCGAAGTGCGGCAGATCGGTAAGGAGAACAGAGCCTCAATCTGGTTGACAATTTGGAGCCTTAAACTTTCTTTATTAGTGACTAGCAGAAAGGATCATCAAATTGACTATATTATTGTATAGAAATACATTATTTGTATTAGTATTACTCTAGAGTGGAACCATTTCATTTTAAATAACTCATTATAAGGTCTGTATATTTTTAAAGAAGGAATTGTTCCTAATTTAAAAATCTCATAATTTATTTTCTAATTTTTTCTGAACAGCATAGCAGAATCGGATTCCATACAACGTATGCTTACTCAGAAAACTAATTGAATGCCAGCATATTCAAGGTTAAATCTGTCCGTAATAATGTCACATAAGGCAACCCATATTTTTGTGTACTTTAGTTACCTATTTCGCAATGTCCATATCAAACGACAGTGTACGATAAAACAATCCTCCTAATTGAATTATTGCGTTTCAATGAATAGCATAGTAATGGATAATTATATGTGATTGGAATTTGTAAATTAGGGAAATTAATAACCAGTTTTTAAGAAGCTATAAGTACGTAATGGAACTATAGTTCCATTTCAATCCAAAAAGCTAGTTGATTTAATATGGTTTTGTCTGATTTTACGTGTTTTTTATAGGTCTATAGCGGGCCAGGCGCGCTTTGCTGCGCATTTCAATAATTTTTTTGCAAAAGTTGCCCGCGGCTTCGCACGCAATTTCCCGTTGAAAACAGTACACTATATTCACTTATTCTTTTTCTATCACATTCTAAACATTGCTGAGATAATTGATAGTCGTTCCATCGTGAGCCTCTTGGGCGTATTATGAAGGTATGTACCACATTCCTGCCTCTATCTAGCTGTTACCCACGGCTTCGCACGCAAATCTTAAGAACCGAAGTCCTTATATTACTTAGTAATTTTTTTTTTTTTTACTATAATAAATTTTAGATTAAATTAGTTATATCTCCGATGCCACGATTGAGCTTGCTTTGTTGTGTCGATCGAGAGAATATGTACACACGGAGTTTTGAGAACCATACTTCTGTCAAAAAAAAACAACTAAGGTTGATTTTATAACATTCTTTATATTTGTAGCCAACGTAAGATAGTAATTATGATATCTGCATTACTCTTCTGATCAAGCATGAGCATGGTTTATATTAAATAAATATTGCAGTTAAAGGTGAATTTTTACGTCAAATTTGAATTGTATTATCTGGATAGTAAAGTCTATGTTTAACAGTGATTGCAAAAACAGTTTAAACAAAATTTGTCGTTTCTCTTAAGCTTACTCTATGCTTTAAAACTATAAGTGTAATATATGTTTACAAAGAACAGCTGATTAAAAATTTGAAAAGACGTTAACATATGTTTGCTGCAATGCATTTCTTATGGGTATTTCTGTAACCAGTGGGGCGGAATCCTGAATCGGGAAAGGGATGGGCATAGCTTATAAACCTTCTCCGTGGAAAAATACATATACGTACAAATTTTCATCATGATCGGTCCAATAGTTCACGATTCCATAAAGGACAAACATACAAACATTCATTTTTATATATATAGATATTTAAAGTCCGATACTTAAAATTCTATACGTTACAACTGAAGTGGAAGTAAGCATTAGTAGTAGATAGGTTTTCATGCCTTTCCTCGAATAATTGAAACATATTAGCCAATATCTAATTAGGCTGCATTTTCTTATTTGCTAAATTCATTGTTAGCTCTATAATATTGCTGCTTTATGCAATTTGGCCATTGCTACATTATTACTAAAAAAACACCCGTTCCTATATTAATATATTATCTTTTTATATAACTATACCAAAACAGGCAGGGGGTGGCACGCCCTTATGTATAGGCTAGCAAAATCCTTAGACTCTTAGGGAACACCACCAACTCAGTCACCTCCCGCAGTGCACTAGACCTATCGAACTACCCTGCACCCTAAGATCTCGACGTTTGCGGTTACTGGTATGCCGCTCCTTGTCATTCATAAGGTTGCCCAGATTTTATGACACAAGCGTCTTTTGCTGTGTCCAATGTAAGCTTCTATTTTCTTAGTATGGATGACAGATAAATCATATTCAGAGTTATTAACATTCAATTGGAATCTACACACAACTGTGGGATAATCTGTGAAATTGTAGCAAATAAAAATTAAGTCCTTAGTACTATTATTGAAGCAGATTGATTAAAACATATCTAATTAGGCTGCGTTCACTAACATGGTATTTTTAATTTACTATATAACATTACTTTATGTACTGTATCAATTTGTTATTATTACTATAAAATAGTCCTTCTTAGTATGAATATACTAGTTTATATACAAAATATTTTTTTTCAGTTGGTTAAAACTTATCAAAATGTAACTGAACATTATTAAATTAAAACATAGTTTGTTTAAGTATGTGATTACAATGAAACAGTTAATTTTTTAAATTAAATATAATTTAAAATAATATTTCCAGCCTAAATTCTAAACAAAATAGAGTCCTAATGCAAATTACATGTTCTGATTATCAGCTGTTAAGTAATCGTATTTTTGCAAATCTGCTCTGGCAGAAATTACTTATATTTTCTTAGTATGGAGGTGAAACATACATAAAATTATAAAATTAATCAGTGGGAACATTGAATATCAAATTGTACTGAAGAGTACTGTAAACATGGGACATTATATAGTACCAATATTAAATTCTCAGTATTTAATTAGGATTAAGTAATTTACTACATATTTCTACTTCAATTTGTAGGTGTTGGTTGATGATATATATATTATGTGAAAGTAATGAAAAAAGTTACATTACTTTTATTATTCTCAGACCGTGTGGGTGAATGCTCTGGCAAATCCGTGGGAAGTATTAGTGACCACTGCTGCACGCGAGGCTTACAGGGGTGTCCCCAGGTGGCCTAGTCGCGTGTCTATTGTAAGTAATGAGTAAGCTTATCACTGGAACACCTGGTGCTGCGGTGAGAACCTGACCACCTGCCCCCTCACCAACTCCCACCACTACACCCACACATACACACAGGGTCATGGATCGCTGACCTCGATCGTTAATGTGATAAAATAAAAAAAATGCATAAGATAGCACAGTTTGATTAAACGTGTTCTTCACCAAAATCACGAAATAATTTATAAAAATTACCACGATATTAATGGACAAAATGTTTTAAATATCTTATTCCTTTATATCATATTAATATTTGCATAAATGTTTTAAAAAGTATGTTACGTAATCGTTGACGTAATAGTATCGTCCGGCAGGGAAGTGACTAGTGTTAGGAAAGCACTGTGTAGGATGACAAAGACACGTGTCGTGTATTCACGCAACAATGATTCATACTTAGTAATGGGAAAATGAATCAAGTTATAAAAACATTTTATTACATAAAAACATATGTTTGTTTTAGTATTATGTTATTGACAAATTACTGTTATTTTTAAAAATATACACATATAATGTTTAATGGAAATTTGCCTACACGAGCTAATTGTATTTTGATTATAGGTTACAAAAAGCAAAATTAACCTCAAAAATTCTATTGATCTCTTTGGGAAGCGAAATCGTGAACTCTGAATATTTTAAACATGGAACAGCTGATTAATGATTCAGCTGAGTTTGCTAAATGGTTTTAAAGTATATGATTATTACCGTATAGCGAGAAAGTTTGTGTAAAAGTTGTCTCGGTCAAAACCTATACGTGACGCTCCAATCTGTACGTGATCGCGCTGCTGAACCACACCCTGCAATAAAACACCCTGAACGTCACTATATAAGTTTACTTCATAAAAGTTGTATAATGGTTTGAATGATTTATCTACGAATAAAAACTAGGCAAACAGGACAGTAAATGCTGCAAATTATCTAAGTTACATAAACCATTCCACCCCAGTTTTCACTTTAATCTCCATTTTACTTCCAAACCATATATCGTTTAAATGTATTGGTTCGTTGAAAAACTTCCAACTTATCATTTCTCTTTCAACATTCTTAGATAATCACAATGCCTAATGCATAATAATTTTAAAATTTGTTTTCTATTTTGTGACTTACTTAGCATAATATGGGCTTATTTTTTGCAGTACCAGTACAAAGTCAATCCAATAGTGGCTTTTATGTCCGATACCTCATCCACCACGGCCCTAAAACATTCACTAATCACTGTTTCCAGTAAGTTTAAAGAGAATTACTAATATGCCTCAGTGCACGTTGAGTTAAACAGATGACGTGAAATCAATACTGAAGCTCATAGCACGTCTAAACCTAGACCTCATTAGTTCCATCCGAAAAAAGTGACGAGTAACTAACACAAGAAGTTATAAGCCCAGGAGGGTTATATTCTTGTTGATTTATACCTTACAACTAAACCCTCACTGAGCACAGCAAAAACCGATGTGTCACTTAAATCTGGGCAACCTTATCGATGTCCAGGAGCGGCACATCACTAACAGTAAATTTCGAGATACTGAGGTGCAAGGGTTGTTCGTTAGGTCTAGTCTACTGCGGGAGATGACAGTTGGAGTTGGTGGTGTTCCCTAAGAGTCCAAGAGTGTTACACCCCTTGTCTGCTTTGACTGCAGGTGCAGAGCCGAATTCCTCTTCTTCCTTGAAATAAATGCCCTAAATTCTTCCTCATGGATCTCGAAAGGAGGCGGCCCCTACTCCCAACCTTACCCATTCAGAATATCCTCTGTCTCCGGCAGCACCGCAAAGACTCGGTGCAATTTATAACCTCCATGTCCTAAAAGGACGAAAATTTAAAAATTATTGCGAGAACAACAGGCGATAACAAAGTAACTAAGTTTATTTGGAGTGCACCTCGAGCGATAACAAATTGATAAGGAACCCGTGCTTAACTTGTTCTCTGATAGATCCTTTAGTGATACTTCTGGCTTTCTCTTAACAAATATTCACATTATTTACACCAATATAATTTTATAGAACTTATATACATGAATTTGGCCGTTACTTTTATTATTAATTTGTTACTCACTTTAATGCGTTTCTTGTGCAAACAATGTGTAAATAAAAAAAGGAGTATGCAAACATACTCTAGCAGGACCAGATGTTATTTAGCGGCAATATTAGGATACAGCTTCAAATTTCGTCAGTCCGTTTTCGTGCTGATTGTAGTAGTTAATTTAGTTGTACTACGGTCAGTTAAACCGCAAAATAAATAACACTTTAAGACTAATGATTTCGTGAACCAGTTTCTCCCTGCAAACACCATTTCCACCGACACACTTCTATTTTTTGGCTAATATCAATTAGAAATCAGTTATATAACCTCAATTTTTAATGTTGTGAAGGGGGATTGTTGAATGAGAAATTTAATTTATTATTATTAGCTCAGAACTACTGTATTTTAGCCGATTTCCTTACTGATAAACCAATCAATAATGATAAGCGTAAACATTACAGTTTTTAGTAAAACTCCTTTCACTTCTGAATATGACCTAAACACCCTTTGGATTCAGTTTGCCCAATATATTAAAAGTTCAATTCCAATGCACCTTAACTTCAATTAACTCTTATAATGTTGCCTACAAATTTTAAAATCATTTTAGTTCTACTAAATGTATGGGTAGGAATCTATAGCTGCTCTACTTAATTGCATCATTGCACATTCAGCCCAGTCATCTCATTCGGGTTGATTCAACATGATAATAAAACAGACAAAAACAGATCATCAAGTGATAATGTTGTAAATCTGAGTCTCTACACACTGAGTTACACTTCCACAAAAATTTCAGTCAACAGTTGTTCCGAGAATCGACAGCTTTCAAATTAATGACTTAACATTGGCCTTTGCAGGAAAGTATTGTAAATATTACCACTATGTAAAAATTAAACAAGGAAAACTGAATATCTGTTGTGTTACAGAACGCTAAACTGTAATACATCAAGTCCTCGAATAAATCCGGTTGATACGTATTGTTACAGGAACATATATCCGGGGAAGCAGTTTTCAAATGTGAGCATACATTTGTTTGCATTAGTAATCGTTACAGTTTTATATAATATCCCTGAAATATTTTATAATCGTTTAATATTGTGTGTGTGTGTGTGTGTGTGTGTGTGTGTGTGTGTGTGTGTGTGTGTGTGTGTGTGTGTGTGTGTGTGTGTGTGTGTGTGTGTGTGTGTGTGTGTGTGTGTGTGTGTGTGTGTGTGTGTGTGTGTGTGTGTGTGTGTGTGTGTGTGTGTGTGTGTGTGTGTGTGTGTGTGTGTGTGTGTGTGTGTGTGTGTGTGTGTGTGTGTGTGTGTGTGTGTGTGTGTGTGTGTGTGTGTGTGTGTGTGTGTGTGTGTGTGTGTGTGTGTGTGTGTGTGTGTGTGTGTGTGTGTGTGTGTGTGTGTGTGTGTGTGTGTGTGTGTGTGTGTGTGTGTGTGTAGTTTAACGATGTATATGTAAGATATTTAAAATTTTCATTACATTTCACGGAATATTTTACACCCCCTGTCACGCATAAAGACATATTTTAATGTTTTCTACTTCATAGGAAAGAAGAAAAAAATAAATATGGTTTCATATTTCATAGCAGTTTTCCTGTTATAACAAGTTAAATATTTGCACTTGGAATAAGAATATTTTAAGAAACAATTATTTATTTACGTATTAGTAGAATAATTTTCATCAGATAAAAGCTTGGCCCCACAAATTACAAACTTATATAAATAGATGAGTATAGTTCTTATATTAAAACATAACCACACCTAATAATGTAATGGGGAAAACATAGTTTCTACACGAGTAAAAATTTCAACGATATCTTTTTAGTTCCTGACACTCGTTTTCTGTATATCTTATACAGATACAAAAACCACAGTTAATCTTAGTCGTCATCATATTAACCTAGAATACAGTACAATTTAATAATATTAACGTGCCTAAGTCTTATAGATTATAGCGTATAAATTAATACAGATTTTCTTATAAAATATTTTAATTTTAGTAATTTTAAATTTGTTATTCCAAACCGTCTATGGCAAAAATATTTTTTATAGGTTCCAATTTTATAAATGTTGAATATAATCTAAATTTCCGGGAATTAATTGAACACTTTGATGAAGCTACGTATTGTTCCTTAAAGTGTGCATCGTTAAATCTTCAAGTATATCAAAACTCCATATATTAAACAAATTTATACTTAGAGTCCAATCAGGTAGATATACAGATCCAAGCAGAAAAACAAATATATAGATAACTTGGCTATAAGCAACAAATATTTAGAAATAAACCACCCTCACATCTACACAAATTAATACTAAAACTTTCGTCCAACGCAAGTGAGTTGCACAGCATTATATGATTTTATCTATTTAGTGTTATTACGAATATTTATTTGTAGAAATAAGAAAAATGCGGACTGATTCATCAGGTATGTAACGAATTAACCCTATCTCATGTATAATTTACAACCCCTTGTAACCATTAACACTAGCTACAAAGTTCTACGTAATAATACGTATGGAAGAATTATATTTCTGATTTCCCTATATAGTCTACAGAACTAGCCCTATAAACAATTATATAAAGGTAGTATAAGATTTTCGAGTACTACCAGTAATTTCATATTTTCATCATTTGAATTATGTTTACTTTTAATATTACAGTTATAACAAGATTGACATTGATTATTATAGGTCCTCATTAAATACCAGAAATCTCAAATGAAAACTAAGGGCTCACGTACAACGGCTAGATCTACGCACCTAATTAAGAAAAGGTTCAAGGTAATATTAATAAATTCCAAAAAGAATTTTCTAAATTTCTAGTTCAAACTTTCAATGCTGGACTGTTACACAGCTATGATAGGGAGAAGTTCCCGGATTTCAATCAGTGGTAGGAGGAAATAACCAAACGGTAATATATAAATAAATTATCAGTACATAAACTCTACTGGATGATAAAACAGTGCAGGTAGTTAGAGTCTGATTCCTAGTATAAGGCTAAACTAAGGATTTTTATCTGGTACACGTGCACTTTACTGAGATAATGACAACTGCCGCTGATTTCAACCACTCAGTTTTTACATTCGTTATCTATGCTACAGATTACAGAGTACGAGTGAATTGGGGTTATAGCATTACCTATCCGCCTGCAATCTTTTTCTGTAAATAAAGTGAATCATTGTTTGCGTACGCTCGTTAGAATTCACACATGAATTAAATACGTGTTGTGGTAGTTCTGGTTTTTATATCACGATTTTCTCACGGAGATTTAGGAATGCGAATATTATTAGCTGTATTAACTGAAAAAGTTATATTGGACTTTTCCTTTACGTGATGCATGAAATGTAATACTGTATTAGATTTGGGTATGTCCAAAAACAAATTTGTTATCACCTAACATTATACTGAGCAAGGATTTAATGTTGCTTAATTTAACATATTTAAAAAATGTCCAGTCTTAGTTATAAGGTATTAAACCAACCTTGCTGTAGTCTCAGCAACCTAGGTCATACACCGTATAACTCTTAACAAACTTAAATCTTGAATTATCCGGCATCGATGTGCAGAATTTTTTCTGTCAAACAGTAAACCACAATCCAGCCACGATCCAGCCAATATGTTTATACCAGATGATACGCTCGGAATTTGATAGGGTTCTATTTTTTGTAGCATAACCACATGAATAATAGTTAGACACGTTTTCAGGAATGCAGAAAAATATTCTACATATTTTGTTGCTTCTTAAGAAATGCCAGGCATTGAAAATAGTCATTATAGACAATATACTTTTGAGAAACTTACAATTATTAGTTATTATCTAAGGTAATAGTAAGCCTTTAGTGAAATATGAGTTATGGAAAAGATGTTGTTTCTACTTTATACCATTTAAAAATACTAAACCCTTTAATTAAATTTATTATATGGAAAACACACATTTGTAATTATTAAAAGTATGTTTTTTGTTATATTTCACGTGTGTGCTGTAAATATTTATAACCTTATACATTGCAATTCATTCAGACTCCCCGTCAGGGAGATCTTTGACGTCTAAAAAGGTCTTACCTTTTTCTTAAACATAAAAATTTATATTCAAGACATATATATACTCGTATATATATATATATATATATATATATATATATATATATATATATATATATATATATACGTGACAACACTGCATTAAAGATATCATTAAGTTTGGTCTTGTTTTATGTATAATAATAGTAAAGCAATCCACGATATATCAATAAACTGAATAGGGGTAAATAGGGTAACGATATATCAATACCCTACATTATTCATTGAAGGAAATACCTCATATTATTAGAACAAAATTATTTTCTTTAAAAGAAACACACGAATCCCCAGTAATTTTATTGTTTTACAATAATTGATGTTTTACTGCCTAACTATAATTGGTGTTCCAAGGCTAGAATTAAGTATCACTTTTTGTGCTGAAATGGCTTACTGAAAATACAGTTACACAACTAATGGACATCTGGACTATTTGGCGGTGTTCCAGCAGCAAGAAGAAACGGAGCTGTTGTCTTTTCTTGTATAGAATAACCGTTATGAGCTACACTTGTTGCATGGATGTAGTTGAATTGAATTGAATTGAATTGAATTGAATTGAATCATAGTTTTATTTCCAAAAAATATTTACATGTGTGCAAATTTACTATTAAATTTATATTGTCTTGTTACTATACTAGTTGAATGTTTACATAACAACATTATACATAAAAATATTATACACATCAAATTTAAAGTGGCCTAGGAAATGAGCCTACATGGGCGGAAAAGCCTGTGCGTAGGCTCGAGTTGCTTCCCTGGAGATTTTGGACGAACTGAATCTGGTAATTAATTAATTATCATATTATAACATCAACACACGCATACACACACACACACACACACACACAATCCACATAATACGGTATTGAAATTTATCAGCGTAAATACTACAAATAGTTTAAAGGAAATATTAAAAGAGGAGAAAAGCAAAATTAAGGAGTGATGTGTTTGAAGGATCAAAAAGTCTACCTGCAGAACAACCTAACACATTACTAGCAATTTCTTTACGAACTGTTATGAAATAAAACAAATAAATGTACAAAATAGGAAAAGTCCATCTAAAGGCATCAGTGCTGTTGAAGGGGCATCAAGAGGGGGGAGGCAGGGTCCAAAGTCAGGTCCTTCTGTAATCAGCCGTGATAATTGCCTCGGCCTAACATTATTGCTCCATTAAAACTCTCACTGTTGAAGATAGTATATATACGTTGTAAACAATAATTTTCACAAATAGTTTAAAAGCACTGTCTGGATGAAGTATAATAAAAAAACTTAGTTAAACGCATTTATTATGCAATACAAATTTGTCAAATACTGGTTATTGTAACAGGAATTTAATAAATGCAACGATAAAAATAACCTTACCAATAATGGGTTTTACCACGAAACAAGTAATTTTTATATAGATTTTGTATCGCTATCGTAATTCTAGGATGAATAAAACGACTTTTATACCTGGTATCTATGACTTCTGTCAGGTGAATAATCTTGTATTTGTATGTTTAGCCACTTGCACATCTAGGGGGCCACTTGGATAGGTTGTAAAGGGCTCAATATTAAGGATCCCACAGGGCTTATTTAATATCGTGTTTTTTTCTATCCTTCTATGCTCTGGCTCTTAATAGTAACATCCTAGAAATAGTAAAGTTTTCTGTTTGTCCAAGTAAGAGGAGTAAAAATAAGAGGTAAAAATAAAAATTGTAACAAATATAAATATAATATATTGTTATATGATATTCATTAGGGCTGTTATATAACACACATTTGCAGCCAACAGCTAGGGTGAATCAGTCAGTTTCATTCGTAGAAACATTGGTAACAAGGCGCTCTTCCGCTAAGACCCCTCCAACCACCTTTACCATCGCCTACAAAAGAATAGGAAGATTTAAGTATATATCATGCCTCTAAACGAACTTTAAAAGGCTCAGATAGATATATTCAACATCTGAAAAATTGTATTTATTAAGACATTTAACTTTATTTTATCTAATACAACATCTGATGGTGGGTCAATCAAAACTGCAGCGTTCCGATGGGATTGTACAGATATTTTGACAAATAACAATTTTTTTATAAGATTCCTATATATATATATATATATATATATATATATATATATATATAAGAATCTTATATATATATATACGATACAATTCCTCGTGTAGTGTAGATTAGTGTTAGCACACAGTTTTAAAATTGTAATATCCCCTTAAACTGATAAGGTAAAAAGTCCAAAAATTCCTTTTGTTATATCACTGTATTATATTATCTCGACCTTTATTAAATACTTTGCATGATCACAAAGTTATTGCTAATCATATTAATGCATTATCTTATCTTGTATTGCATTCTTCATAATATAAAACTGGACCTTATGATTGTACTGATAACATATCTAGGGAACGTTTTGTAAATTATCTTACCACGTCTTCATTTACATTTCTAAGTGAAATCTAAATTTTCTATTTGCCATGGATATCGATATTTAATGCATATGTTAGTTTTACACTGGAACGCATACATATACCATGGAGATTACTAAAATAGTCCCTATAAATACATAGTGAAATTTGTAATTATTTGATTGCAGATTAAACCGGACAACATGACGAACTGTAATATGTGTAGTTTTTACTTCATAACGCAGAACAATGGTTAAATTTCACATCGAACAACAACAGGGGTTAACAAATATGCGTTGTTTACCAATGTTATTGTACAATTTAATTAAAACCCTGGCAATTGGCCTGACAACACATCAGTTGGCATATCTCACCACCCTCCACGTGTGTTTATTTGAAACGCCACAAACTCTACTGAAAATTAACTAATTACGTTTTGCTTTAGTAACTGTAAATAAATAATATTAAACTTGTATTTATAAAACAATTTTCGATATTTGAATCTAATATTGATAAATTAAAAGCTATTGTTTGATGTAAGGGATTCATGATATCTCGGCCATGTGCTTAACTAACACAGGCAAAATTAGACATCTTCTTTGTCTAATATATCCATCTTGATTTTCGTTTCCGGCTTATTTTTAATATTCCTTCAGTTGGTATGACAACTTTATTAGTTTACGTATTTTAAACAAGAATATATATATATATATATATATATATATATATATATATATAAGTGTAATAAAATATAAACAAGACTAATATGTTATGAATTAAAAGAAAATTTCGTTAAAAACCTTGTATATACATGTTTTAAACCAATGAAGCCTAGTCATTGGTTTACAAAATGAACATGTGTTACAAATTCCAAGAGAATGTTTAATTGCGAGATGTTTTTTCCAAATAAGCATTCATTACTTTGTTTACAACACGTACGACACATATTATATTTGTTAACCACCACAAATGGCAGAATATATTCATAGAGTGCACTTAGAAATTTCCAGCTACGTACTAAAATCAACAACATGACGCCATTTTTATAGATTTCAACTAAAGTTATTGAAGTAACAGTTGTGAGTGAGAGGAACGAAAATCATAATTTAATGGATACTTTCAAAGTTCGGTGTTATAATGATGAGGCCAATTAGCTGAAGTTGGAAGGAAAGGTATAATGTTGCACCTGTCAGTATTTACCTGATACTTTAGTAGAACTTGTAAAATCTAACTCAACCACTCCTTATCACTAACTTTTACAGGATAAAAGCATATAATATATATTACACACTTCAGGCAGTGAAT
Organism: Homalodisca vitripennis; assembly: GCF_021130785.1. Taxonomy (NCBI): domain Eukaryota; kingdom Metazoa; phylum Arthropoda; class Insecta; order Hemiptera; family Cicadellidae; genus Homalodisca; species Homalodisca vitripennis. Next base: position 197,722,649 of record NC_060207.1, read on the forward strand.
AAAACATTTAAAAAATCTACTATTTAACCTGCCTTTCTTATATAAATATTGTGAGTTACAAGTATGGATAAACTGTGTTTATTTTTTGTCCTGGGTTCAGATAGAAAGCTCTAGTTTCCACTGTTTTTCTTTTATCAAGACGTTTCAAATGAGGTGTCTCTTTATGGGTCTTTATATTTAAAAATTTATTTATTTATTATATTTCCAACGGTAACCCATTTTTACAATTGATTATATTATGGTAGAGATAGCATGCTTGAACAAAATATAATAATATAAAAGTAATTAACAATGTTTTCATAAATAACAAAGATACTAATAATAACATGAGTAGGGTAACAATATAAACTATAGACAGTAACAAGTAACAGATAATAAAGTATGAAGTAAGATAACAATAGATCAACAGTGCAATTACGATATGAGAACTGAACATATTAAAGAAAAATCAAACAGTCGAGCTTAACAACAGTAGTAATAAGTAACAAATGGCAATAAACAAAAATATTAAGTACAACAACAGAGAACAACGCAGAACAACAAGAACTATTAAATAAGCTATAGGAGTATTCACATTATGTCTGTGGTGGAAAGATTATTATTTGTCTTAGGCACTTCTTGAATGCAGCCGGAGTGGTGCTGAAGAAGTCCACCTCACCGGAGACTTCGTTACCCTCCCTCCCCAGACGAGGAATACATCGATGATGACTGTAGAGTGTGGGCATGGCTCTCCTAGAGAAGATGTCCTGAGAGCGAGTGTTTCCTGGCAGCCGAAATTCCAGTAGTGCAAGTAGCTGAGGACAGTCAATTACCCCGTTCACCAGTTTGTGCAGCAACGAGAGGTCAGCCAATTTTCTTCTCGCCCGCAAGGAAGGAAGGCCAAAATCCTTTCTCAAGCTCTCAACCGGAACGTCCAGATATGAGTAGCCAATCCGCAATCCCATCAATCTTATGAATTTAGTCTGCAGCCGCTCCAGAGATTCAATTTAAAGGCCCCTCTAAAATCCCATGGGCAAAGGTGTGAAAATGACTAAAAAGTTCACTTGTATTTCCTTGAAAGGTATTCCTAGTTCCATCCTTCCACCTTTATACACCACAAACTGAACAGAGGTATCCTTACATTTAACTCGCACTCTGTATATATTCATTACATAAATTTCGTAAAATAATTTCATCAATAATATTTTAATTTTTTCGGTACTTAAAGGACATACAATTTTTTAAATCTAAAATAAAATACTAAGAGGAAAAGGCTTGATTTATATTACCTTCAGTATATGGCGTAAACAAAATATTTTCACCCAGTGTAATTTATTTACAGGAAGAAGAACTCATATTTATTTCCATGCACAAGGAGGCTTCAGTAAGAGGTCTGAAATATTTAGATGTTAGAATGAAATTCAACTGAAACTTTTTCACGAGTGCAGGTGTTGCCTCTCATAATTATCAAACGTTTAATTAAAACCTCGCACGGCAGAGTAGTAAAACGATACACCTACCATTAAACGTTGCAGTGAGCCCTAGTGCTTATTAGTGTGCATTTAAAATCCAATTCTGCAATACAACAATTACATTTCGCAGCTACAACTTAATTTGGACTTTTTAATTGTAAAATAAATTGCTATCTACTAACATTACACTTCCTCACTGTTGTTTTATTGTGGATTTCTCGTGTAATAAAAATATAGTGCGGTATAAAATTATATAATATTGTCACAATAATTGCAATGTACAGTAAATAATATCTAATTACTATGAAGAGGCTGCTGCCTTTAAGTCTTTTAGCATTGAAGATTTATATTAAATATAATTAATAACATTGGGCTTGTAATTAAAAAATGTCTATGTTCATAAAACCAAAATTAATTTAGACTGTCTCCTTACCAAACACCTACGGGACGAAATCTTTATCGGATAAGTAAAAGTTTATTTAATCTACTATCATAGAACCCCTAAGCTAAAAATAACAAAATAAATTTTTATGGTCTAAAACCACTTAATGCAATGAATGTTAGTTATTGCTCATATAAATTAAAAAAACAATGTTTTTCTTAATGAGTGGATTTGTTGTATACGTTGTTATTAAATTTTATGATTTTTCTAAGCAATTCAGTCCTTACAATCATTGTCCAAATTAATGTATGCACAGTTTTTGTATATAGCATAAACATAAACTAGACAAATAGATACAATAAAAAAATGCTGTATTATAATTTTAACCGTTTTGGTTCTTCATCTATTAATGTAATAATATCATCGGACTTGTGCAATAAATATCTTCTGAGTTGTGGTCTTTTTTAATACTTTCAATTTTAATTTATAAAACATTTATAATTTTGGAAGTTTTCGTACAATTAATGTACTGTTGTTTATTAGTTGATTTAAAGTTACTTTTGAAATTTCACATAGAATATAAAAACTTAAATTAAAGTATATAGTCTAGTAATTTTAAATACATGGTTACTATGGTTATCCTGTAAAACTGTATTTGTCATGTGTCTAATGATTGATTAATGGATGATTTAAGAATGTAACTTTTTTAAACCATGTAAAAAAAAAAATGATTGAATTTTCCCGCTGCGTTAAAATTGTACTGTACGAAGTAAAATACTGTGAAAAACGCAATCCCTTTTCGGCCTATAGAGGTAAAAGGATTTGATTTTGGCAACAATGCGACCGGGTGCGACGTGTGGGCTGCTCTTTTGGCTAGCTGTAAAATGAAAACCACCTTCAATAAAGTCTAATAACGAGACCTCGCTCATGTTATTGGAAACACCCAATTAAAACAAAAGCATCCTTGGTATTTCAATAAAAAGTTTTTTTTTTCAATCACACATTCAAAATAACAAAATCTTAACTAGTAATTGTAATTTTATATTTATCAGACTACGCTTTAATTATGTCTGAAATTTGCAAAGTTACGTCTTGGTAAAATACCTAAAACATGTATACTTTAAAAATTGCAATTTATTTTTGAACAAACTGTTATATTATGACCAGAAAATATCTGCTGATTTCTACGTATTACATGAATTGGTAATACTTCACCTGATTAATATTGTAATGAAATCATGGCCCAGTCTTTAAAGAGTATTTTTATTACACTTCTAACGAAACTTCTTTCCAGATATTGTTAATACCAGGTATAAGGGTAGGAACAGATAACCATTATGTAAGACAGTTATTACAAATATTTTTATTCTACGAACTATCGAATGCTACTGGCGAAGTTGAATTGTTATTCAATACAAAACTTTGCCATCACAAATTTTGCCTCAATTTGAGTTTCTCACAACCCATAACCGGATTGTGATAACAGAATGTTAAGATAGGATAAATAGTGAATCTAAAACTAAAAATCTATCATCAACCTTAGTAAAGCCTTCAACTTGAAGGATATTTACGCATATTTCTCCTTTTAGAGAAAACAATGCTGAAATATTATCTATTCAATCTGTTACATTCCATACATATACTGCTAGGTTCATAACATGGTAACACTCCAGAAGCCCCAGTATCTTTGAGAGGTTTTCATTTAGTTTGTAGGTCTTTTGACTCAAGACCTGTCTTGAGACCTGTTGCTGTTAATATTAGTAAAAGGCTAGTTATTGGTAGAAAGAGTTTTCCTATTTCGGTCCTGAATTGTGTGATTACCACCCATAGGATTTGAGACCTTGGAAATGCAAGATAAACGTGAAAATTTTAGTTGAAGGGTTTAAGATAAGAGAGGAATATTATTTCACAGATTTTTACTTTTAATAATGTGTTATGTTTAAAGTAGCTGTTAATATTAGCTGTTGTTATTATTTCCAGCTTTGCTCGTTCTAAATCTGGGTTTTAAGCTGGGCCAGTCTGTAAAATCAGAAATGAATTTAAGTTTAATTTAGTTAATTATGCTCCTTCCTATTAGACTTAAAACTTACTTCAATAAATGTATTTTACAATAGAACTCAAACATTGGTAATAGCTAGTGTTCGTAAGCCCGGCCGGCAAAAAGAGGTGACATTTTACTACTTAAAATTTTACGATCAGCTGTGTCATATTGAGATGAAAAATACTTCTGCAGGTTGGTCAAAACTGCTGATCGTAAAAGTTTATGAGGTAAAGTTTCATATCTTTTTGTCCACGGGTACGACAGATCTTTACTAATAGAATAAATTAATTTTACCCAGCCTTTTTTACTGATGTAATATATTATTCTGTGAAACCAATTTAAACTGAAAACGTATTAACTATTATTAAAATTAAATACTATATTAATTATTAAATAATTTTATACTAATAATTTTCAATTATCGCTATTAAAACTATCTAATACAGTGAAGGTTCAAACTAAGATATTCTAGGTCTATGATGAACTTTTAAAAAGACCTGTACAGCATACTGAATCGAAGTTCGAATCGATTGCGTAAATTATAATATACCTCTTAAATAATGGCTAATAACATGTGTTTCAAATCTCTATACAATAACTCGGATAGAGTTTACAATATACTTGGAGATTTAGAAATACTGAATACTAAGAAATACTAAAAGTATAAAAATTAGTAATTTTACATTAGCTATGAAGTCTAAAGTAGTAGAACAAACCAATTTATAATATATAACTAACTGACCTATTATAAACACTTTAATAGTTGCAATATGGCATCCCTATTGGAAAACGATAGGTTTTGTAAACTAATAAAGCAGAAAAACATACGATAACTGTAAATACATTTTTTTATCAAATTTCTTGTTATATTAGTTAAAAAAAGCAATCAATTTCTCTAGGTTCTTTCACATTGTGGAATATTTATCAAAATTATTTTTACAGAATTTTCTGCAAATTTGTTAGTAAGTTAAGGGCTATTAATTGTCAAGTAGTAATTAAGACACTCATCCGTGTGTATTTGGATTTCTCGTAAGATTTAACCGATGACCGGCTACAAACATTTGAAGATATTATAACAGAAATTCAGGCGCCAATACCTAATTTAACAAATTATTAATTTTTATAAATATGTTAATCATTAGAGTATTTGTATTCATAATAATATAAATAATTACAACACATAATTTAATAAATAATTTATTTATGTTCAATCCAGGTTTGCGCCAATGTCAGCAGCACATAAAATTTATAATCCTTCCACCTGTTCTTAAATTCTCTATTTTTATTTTTGTTTATATAATTACCCCTTGATTCTGAAATATAATATTATTCTGAAATTTAACGGAGTAAAATTAAAATCCTCTATTAAAACTAAGACGAAAGCACAAACTTGGAGTGTAATGAATTCAGTCTCCGACCTGCTTCAGACACAGTAGAGACAAAGTGGAACAAGGCAACAAAAGAACTGCGGTGGACAATCTCGATCAGCGGGCCCATTAGAAACAGCCTCTCTCGAGAGCCTAGGGGGAATTGTCTTTGGGCTCACTCGAGCTGCTGGCATCCCTTCAATGTAACGAGGCAGTGTTTCCCGTGTACTACAGACAGATTCCTTTGCTGTACCTTCAATAACGATAAACATATACACATATGTTAGGTTTCTTTATGTGTGTAGTTTATACAGAACATAACGTACCTTGTTCAAAGGAGATGCACTTCAGTTTAAGGGGTCCTTATTTATGTAAAGAGAATAGAATGATGCAAAACATTTATCCGAGTTATAATTACTTGCACTATGAAACAAGTGTTATAATAAACAATGTTCTTTTTCTAAATGATAACTTAAGCTTACTTACTTGGACAAAACTATACGATGTGGAAACAAAACAAAAGTTAATAAACCACGAGGAAGATTTAATGGTGTTTATTATTAGTTACTGTTAGACGATCATACAAATTGTGTTTACTGTTTAACAGGACGAAACAGGACACCTGAAAATAATACAAAACTCTTTTGTATTATTTTTATATACGTATATAAAAGCAATAACCAGTTTTATATTTTAAATTATTTATACATGTTTAAATAACAAGATGTAATGCAAACACGTCATGGACGCTGTAATTTAAAGTTGTGAAATTGATGTCTATTTTGTAAAACTTTTTGAATGTATATGTACTTATGTAAATAATTGTTATGAATACGACGAGTATATTTATCTTTCGTATATATATATATATATATATATATATATATATATATATATATATATTCAATTTTATTAATGCATCCCCCATCCGTTACTTACCTATATTGAAATTAGATTAATAAATTATTTTATAGCATGCGATTGGAAATTGAAGTATTTTAAAGATCGAATAAAATTTCTTAATCGGTGAACCATTCGGGCAGACAACTATTTCCCTTATTTTTTAATTATTTCAATACAATTAGATTACGTATTATGTAGATGCTTTATTAATAGCAAATTAAAATTAAATAAAACAAAGGAAACAATGCCAACATCTGATTATATTTTATACCCTAAAATAAAGACTTCTAAACATCTGTAATCGTTTTGCTGTTGGAGTCAAGAAAGGACTGGAACAGTCCAAGTGCCTTATCTCATGGTCTCCTGATCTTCGTTATCTGTTTTGCCCTAAGACCAACCGATAAGCCACAAACTAGTATCTAACACTATGGAAGTTGGTGAAAGATGCATGATGATTAAAGTTTGTTAACAGTTGTAAAATATTAATGTTAATGGGTTTATATTTTTGTATTTTTACATATGAGTGAGAATTATCTATGCAACCGTATCACATAATGTTGTTGCTAATGGCGCAGTATAGTGGGTACTGAGGTTATCGCAAGATCCGAATCAAGCGACGTCAAATCGAGCGTGGCTGCTGCTTGGATGGGACCTGTTCGGCCGTTGGTGGTGGTTCGGAAGTCACCTTGAAGCCATTGATTCTCAGGTTGAGAATTAGATATAGCTTATTAGCGCTATCTTCAACTGGTAAAATAAGACATTTGTTAATTTACTTTACTCATTTACAATTAGGGTTTTAACTGTTAATATTTATTTTTTAGTTTATGTGAATGCATTTCAACGGATATCGTAAAATTTACAAAAGAAGATAATTGTGCATTATTCCACAGGCTTTAGAGAGACGAATAAGACTTTGTAAAAACCATTACTCAAATCTTGAAATGTTACATTCTAAATGGGATATGAACGAAATAAGAGAAAGAAGCTTACCAATAAAAATTGTAGACAACAGACAACCCATTATGAGGGAGTGACGGCGCGGCGTGTTGTATCTCGATCTTATAGGATAACAATGAGCAAGGGGAGCCGTTATTACAATGATGAGAGGGGAGGATGGGTTAAAATGTACTATTCTTTCTCCGTAAGCATTATTCTTTCCACTCACAAATATCGACGTAGTAATAAGCATTACTCTTGAGAAGTACGTACTACGGTCGCTGTTTAGGTGATTACTCGTCTTGTTCCAGAATAGTTTTTCTTGATATTAGGAAGATTGTATATACCGTATAACAGAGGAAAGGGGGGGAGGGGTAGTGTACGTTAATAAATAAATCTTAGATTTTCAGTGCCAACAATACTAATTTATTATTACACTCTGATGTTATACCTATATTGACGTCTTGAATGGGATATGTGTAATTCAATTTAAATCAACATAATAGTTTATAAAATGACTTCTTATATTTAACTATTATTTTTTGGTTGATTAAAGATTTTTGTAAATCCCACTTAATACACTGAATATTCTACAAATTTAACGTTGTAGAATATGAAATAGGTTTGTACCGAAATGGCTATGTATACTATGGTTAATATTTAAACACAGCAAAATAAATTTTATATTATAAAATAATTTTATATCAAAGTACATGGGGTTTAACCAATTATAAATGTATCTTAACCTTCAGAGCTGATAACAATAATTTATTATAAAACTGTTATGTGTGAAACTTTGTGTTAAACGTATATCGTCGACTGGTTTTACGCACTTCTAAAACCTTTTTTAAACATAGTCCTTATTCTGAGAACTTCCTTATTGAAATTGCAAAGAAACACTAACAGTTTTCTTAGTACAATTATTCCCTTGCTTGCTGAAAACCTTGCCATTTGATAAATTTCAAATGACCTTGAATGGTCAGAAGGCTACGAACCCCTGCCGCCGCGGAACCATGTTTAAGAACTCGTTTAAAACAACCAAAAACTAATTAGCTTTATACCGAAATGTTAATTAATAAGATTAAAACTTGCTTCAACAGAATGGTTAGCAAATTACGAAACACTTGCACTGGACAAATAACAATTTAGTTAAACCGAAATCACTACATTCGTACCGGAAGTGTGTGTTTAACTAAGCAATGTAAACATTTAAAAAAAAATCGTTCATAACTATAAAATAGTATAATACCTACATAATATATTCGCTGGACTTGAGTTTTAAGTCACCTATTTGAATAAATAATATCAATTAAAAGGTAAACTGTATAGTATATTTAACATTACATCACCATGGTCCAAGGCCGGAACTTCTTTAAGTGATTTACATAATAATACCAAAATATATTTATTCCACTGTAAAATAGGTAGTTCAGTAGCGAAGCCTCTCTATAGAATAACTGAATACCTCATGTGTCTGCGTATATTTGTCAATGCGCAATATCTCGAGAAACAGCCAAGCTTGGGAACATTAATAAACTACGTACGAGTATGTGTTTATTCCAAGAATGCTATATTGAAATCGCGGCAATTTTGGATCTTGGTAGTGAATAAAACTAAGTGTCAGTATTGGTAAAGTCTATATAAATTTAAAGATAATATATCTCTTGTTTTTTTAATTGACAATTGAGATATTTACATTTTATCTCTCTAAATGATCCATCTAGTGTATGAGTTGTTTTAAGAAGTACAATATGCTTTATACTACGCTACACAAAGAGTCGCAACAGACTTCACTGAGGTTGCATGCAAAATTACAAAGCTATAGTTCATTTCATCTTTCTAGATCTCCTGCAAAGAGATAGACAGTCAGGTAATCGTTCATAAAAGAAAGTTGATAAGAATTTTATGCATATCAATAATTCTTGTAGATTGAAGTTTAATGCAAACTTTAACATGTACATAAAAAATCCTAGCTGACAAAGATTTCTAAATATGTTTCATTTAATATTTATAATATATCCTGTAGAGTAGGTTTTAGGTTTTCAATATTCAGTAGAAGAATCATTGTTATCTTTAAAATTGTGTAGGGCATTCCTATGCCAATATCAATAATGGTGAGCTTATCCAAGTGACCGTTGTACCTGTCGTCCGATTTAACCGCCTTCCCTCATTGGTGGGCATATCGCGTGTTCCTATCTGTCTGTCTGTCTACCGTCTAGGAGCTACCCTTAGACACCCGAACGTTTAGTTGTATCGTAGCCGTTCTGGAGATGTGGTCCGGCCGCGGTTGCTCCAAATCCTCGCACTTTGTTTTCTCTCTTTCGTGTGCCGTCTTCGGTATCTATGCCCTCGTTTTTCGTATCCATTGTATAGTGTCTCGAAGCTCCTGTCAGAGTTGTATAGTGAAAGTGACTTGTTCATCTGTGGATCCCACTGCAGCCCTGGCCGAGCTGGAAGTTCTCCCCCCCTCCATCGGATGAAACGAGGCAAGAACCACGATCAACATCGGTAAGTTGACATCTATCCTCAAATGCACCCTTTATACATCATGTCTCACCCGTCCTTTCATCTTCGGATGTCACAATAGTTAAACTTTATTTGTATCTCTCTCTCTCTCTCTCTCTCTCTCTCTCTCTCTCTCTCCCCACTTAACACTCTGGTCCTCCGAGTCAGAATATTTAATTTCTTCATTCTATTTGTGTTTCTTTGTGAACGTTACAACATGATCTGTCATTAAATTAGTTTCCATATATATTTTTTAAATAATAAAAGACAACACACCAAGTAACTTTAAAATGATTGTGTAAAGTAAAGCTACATGGGTTACCATGTCAAAATTTCACATGCTTCTACTTAGCTTCATGGTTACTCATATGACTAATGTGAATATACTGGCTAACGTTCTGCCAAGTTCAATGGAGTGACATGCATCTTCATGAAACTCATTGTTCCTCATATAGCAATAAAGCTTCATGTAAAATTTCAATCCTATATGTCAGTTAGTTTTGAAGTGTATTTCGTGCATACAGACAGAAAATTTTCGAGGCCCTCGAATTATGGGCTTCGCTGAATCTAAATCAATAAAATATTTTTTTCTTGCGTTATTTGCCAGAATTATTATGTTCTTGATTATTATACTTTATTCTAACCTTAGGAGTGGTCTAGTTTTGCATCAGGCTTGCCAGAGCACTTATATTTTTGTATCTATCCTATTTCTTGAGCAAAGAAACGTTAAAGTTGTACATTAAAAAATAATAATTTACCCTATTATGAGCTATGGAGTCACTTTGAGTGGAACAGCTTCTAAATCTTAATCGAATACATTGTTTGTGCATAAAAACATGGCACTTAGGTTTGATTATCTGGGGCTTCAGAAGAAGATACAATTGTAAAGGATATTTACATTTTATGGAATCATAACTTTAATCTCCCTTTCTGAAAATATATGAAATGAAATGAAAATATCTTTATTCCTTCTGCAATATTACACTTCATCCATCTTATAATGGTAGGAATATACTCGACCATCCTACACAGTTTTGATGGCCGGCAATCAAACAATGTACACTATTATCAGTCACTACTTTGACACTGAGAATTGGCATTCGCCCTCTGTAGTGTTATCACTTTATTTGTTTACAAACTAATGTGGACAATCTTAAACCCTACCTATAATATCAAATTAAGCAACCAAAACATAATTACTGGAACAATTATACACACTTATCAAATTACTGCTACTTTCGTAGTTTATTTATTTTATTTTAACCCATGAAATCAAAATTTTTTCCCTATACTCCCATATACAAACATATACATTCAGAATTTTTTTTTTCAATTATATCTTTTTTTTTTTTTATTGTAATATTTCCATTCATTTGTTATACAATAAAACCCCATTTTCTCACTTCTACATAAATACAATACAAGAAACGAAAACAGTTGCATTATTCTTAAACATAAATAATAGAAGCTCTTTCAAATTTCATTGCTATATTTGGGATAAAAAATATTTAATTCTTTACCTGACTTCATAAAAAGAATTCCTGACTAGTATCCTGTTACATTCATTTTACGATTCTTTCCTATACACTGTGCATTTTATGATTTACCAGAATTGTTTAACTGTTATTCATAGTTTTAATGAGTTTTAAAGGTTGTTTGTACGTCAAATATACTATTTTAAGAAATATTATTTTTATGCGATGTGACTATGTTTGAATAATTTTAATATGTAAATTAACATTAAAATGTATTCTACTACATCATTCCACGGCGGCTGGAGGAGACGTGGCGCTTGGTGCACTGTAGTGTTCGTTATCTTTTTAATAGTAGAGAGTGGTAAGAGAACAAGGAACCTTTTTATTGGAACCATCGAGTGCCAATAACTGCTCTGTAACAGAGCCGTTCTCAACAATTAGCAGTTCTGTAGTTCCATATTAATCATTAGATTACTTGTTTACTACGATTCTACGATTTGGTCCTGCACGTTACAATCAGTACTGTAGTAACTAGCTCTGCTTTCTACAGTTTTAGCGATTTTATTCTGTCCATTAAGTTTTTACACTAAAACAATTATGTCGGTACCCTACGTAATATCGGTAAGAAGTTCATTTTGTAAAAAAAACAACTGGTTCCCATAGTCGTCGTTAACGTTCTCATAAACTTAGGACGGTATAAAACAACCAAAACTTCAACATATGACCAGAAATGAACTGTGGAGATGGGAGTTCTGTCGAATTCAGGCAGTTCTACGAAACCACTAATAAAACGGTTCTCGTCTCATTATCTTCTCATCTAGAACTACTATGAAAAACAGTATCCCCATCTCTATTTCTATGAGTGATTTATAAACAGCTCGAGTTCAAATTCCACTCGACCTTTACCTTTTTTATCAGCCCTTTCCTCATCACACTGCACCGACACACTCCTGCTCTTTCATCACAGCACAAAACGTTTATATGATCTGTGTGATGGTCATAGCAAATTACACGGCTTCACTTTTAGAAGATAGTGTTTTAACTATAATGAAATTGGAAGGCGCTTGTAAAACTCAGAACTGGTCCGTTACAACTATTAAGAACAAAACAATCTCCAGTAATCCAACTCGCGTGTATTAGCGTACAGCCTAGTTAATCCTGGGTCGCAAACGTTTAACCGCCCTTACAAAAGCTAGAGGCTCAGGTGTAACGAACATCCTGGTAGTAAATTTCCCACTGTTATAAAAACTTAAGGGAGGAATTAGTGAGAACATATTTCAAACTTATTAACGCCCAGTGATGGTATGTGTTGCACTTTTGTAAGCGCATGTAATATTCATAATTACCTTTATATATCCCAGTACTTTTATAACATTAATTTCTTTTAACCTGCGTTGCTACCTTTATCTTGCCTAGTCTATTTAAATGTTTAAGCTTGGCAATGTTTAAAACATATTTCTAATATACTATTATGTAATATAAATCAGTAAAATAGCTCTTATGTCGAATTTGTGATTAACGTTTAATTTTTTGATATTAGAGTTAAAAACACGCTATAAGTGTTCATATTTTTTACCTATAAGTGTAGTTAATAGCTGCAGTACATTATATAAATTTCAACTAAATTAACATATTCTACTTATCCTCGTAACAAAAATAAAAATGGTTATATGGGATGGTCACAATCACAAATAAATTTGTTTTAAATACACAAAATAATTTAAAATGTAAATTTGTGGTTATATATGTGTACTGTGCTTCTCTTTGTCTACTATTTTCATAGTTATCTACTTCCGATAACTGATCTAAGTGTTTTGTGGTCAGTACAGCTCAGTTAAGTAACATCAATCGTCTCGTCCAATACCTTTCACTGCCTCTTCGATAGCGTATATTACAAAATCGTGGTGCGTTAACTGTAAGGCAGTTAAGTAGTTTTGCAAGTTATTAGCGTGTTTAATTGCGGATTTAGTGAGCAGTTAAAATATTTGGAACATAATTTAATCCTTTGTGATAAGTCATTGTGTTTTTTTCAGAGTGAGAGTATATGTTGGTTGGGTAATCGGTTTGTTATTTTTAAATCAAGAAAAGCTATTTTTCCGATCTTCGGATCGTATACCGCGTACAATTTGGTGTACGTTGTCTTTACATAGTGAAGTTATGGTTAAATAAGTGTTGCTTATTTATAAAACAAATTTTTGGATTTTACACTGTTTAATGATTGGTTCGTTGAAACCTTGATCCAATCTGTATGCATTATTTTTAAATTAATTTTCTGTCCACGCTGAAAACGACATTCGGGTTATTAACCTATCACTGTGCTAAATAAACAGTAAAAGAGTTTAGAGTATGAAAATGAGAAATAATAAATAGAATGAATATTAAAAGTGGAACTACATTATGTGCAATGTAGTAGGACGTTATGGTTAAATGAATTTACAATATTTTAATTGTTATTACCTTCATAACACTCATAAGTCCTATCACGGCTATTTACTGTCTTGTCAGTATTTATTGCGATATCATAAAGTGTACGGCACGACCTCCGTCTTAGCGCATCAGTCACGTGATGTGTTTGTTTCTCAATATTAATCGTAGTGGAAATATTGCGAAATCGAAAGTTATGTTATTGTATTTCGCTTAAAAGACAAGAATACTGGAATTCAAGCTGTTTATACTTGAAACGAGTTAGTCTTTAAATTTAAAACAAACCTCATTGGTTTGAGTAAAAGTATTTTTAGTTTTCTCTCTATATTAATTCTAATGTAGTGGGTAAACTAACGTTCAACATAGTCGTTAAACATGTGTAGCACGTGCTTGTGGTTTGAATCGGAATGCAGATCCACATCCAGCACTTGCAAGTACAGATGTACTATCTGAGCGCGCGCCGAGGATGTACTAGCCATCCACAAAACATTGACCTTACCTATGCGCTGTCATTCCGTAATTAATTTTAAAGAAGTAAACTATCGTTAAAATTTTTATTGGAATATAACCACGAGAAAAGTGAATTAATCAGCAAATATTCAAGTTCTTGACTCTTGGCTCACGAGAATATAGAAGGAGGTCAACCTCCATAAACCTCAGAGAGGACATTATCTGCCAGCCTAGAGGTACTCCTTGTAACTTCTTGTTTTTTGAGCTAAAAACTAGATTTGGGCCTTTTTCGTTTAAGGGCCAGCACAGAAGACCCTAGCTTGCCTATTCAAAACTCAGATCACGCGATGCTTGCCCGCTGCGCAGCGCTTTACGCTGCTTGCTCTTTTTTGGAAAAAAAATCAACTCAAGCTTGCAAAGTCCAAGTCCAGATCAACTCACCATGCTTACACACACAAAACTCAGACAGAACTGACGCAGGTTTCATTACAGGCAAAAGATAAGCGGCGCGCGTTTATCACTGATAAGATAAGACGAGTTTATACTAGAAGTAGTACCTGGACTACTGCCCTACGAACTAATAACCACTAAAAAGACGGTTAAATGCACTGTCAGTCAGGTATAGTATGTTTGTAAGGTGCTGGCCCTTCAACGAAAAAGACCCCTAGATTTGTATAAAATATGCCAGTTTTAGAGATGAAACGATTTAATTGGAATCATCACAGGTAAATATCCTCCCTCATTAAATCTGTGCCTAAGGATTCTCCGTTCAAATGTTGTATCTTTATCTAACTGTGTAATTGAATAGTTGTACTCAACAGGAACGGATATATAAGAATCCCACTTTCAATAGTTTTGTTCTAGTGTGAAAACAGGTTTTTCCTCTAGATCAATCATGTCGTTTGCAGTACTGTGTAAGTAAACGTTTTCTCATTAAATATTAAACACTGTTAATTTGAGTGTTTAACACCCAAATAATATTTCAAACGTTAAAGTGGTTTTCTTTGTTTGTTTTTCTATCAAGCAAGAAGTATTCAACCTATTGTACTGAAATTTTACATGGACATTCTTAGAGCCTCTGGGATGAATATACGCATATTCTTATGTATATATAGTTTCTCTCGGTAAAATAGATAACTAAAATTTTGGGTTGGAAATATAATTAATTTTAAATATAAGTGCAAAGCCTGAAATAAGAATAACTCCCAGTTGTGCGTAAATTGTGATTCTCTTAACCATGAACACTGAAGAATGGTTACATGGTGCATATTATATAACTAGTTTAATTTTTCAAATTGTATGGGATCATATCATACTACATCACAAGTGCTTTCAGTGACAAAGATATGAACTTCGTCTTTGGACTTATTATGAATTGGTCTAAAAATGTTCAAGTGTTACTGAAATCGTGGAAGATAAGCAATCTAATACAGGGATTTTTGCAAAGAAATTTCGGGTAAAGCCTAGTTTACGTACTAATTATTGATATTATTTTTAATGTCGCATTTATGTAAGTGATCTTCGTAATTTAGTATCTCGCTTACGCTTTATTTTTTATAGAATACAAGTTGTTATAAGGAAACTTAGCAAAACGTAACGAGATTTTCAATCACCCATGCAATAAAGTCACGTTATTACATGTGTTATCACATTAAGTGTCAAATTAACGTACACATCTTTTTATACATTTATATATTCTAGGACTTTCTAGTTACTATGCATACCAAGAAGACCAATGTAGTCATTTTCATGAACACTCACCAAAATCCCATGGAATCTCATGCACCACCATCGAACATGAAATGAAGCTTCATCGAACATTTTAGATCTATAGGTCAGTTGATACTGAAATATTGTGTGGATAGGTAGACAAACGAAATGAAATAATTTTACAGACTTTCAAGTGATAGTTTTACACTTATAAGTTTTAATGGTGTAACTTCAACTCTAATTTGAATGACAAGTAGTTGGTTCTCGGTAACTTCGTGTCGAGGGTGTGTTTTGCATTTCTTTTCTTCTACAGGTATTATTGCGTTGACCCTTAAATCGTACACAATTTATTGCGTAGATGCTTAAACACTATGCATGATTGAATTCAGCAATATACTCATAATTTTATTGGAAAACATTCTTCTTTTAAAGTACATAATAATTTGTTTACATTACTGTCGATTCATGTATTCAATAATATTTTATATGTTATTATACTAGTTCTATCTTGTATAGGCGTTCGTAAACTTACTTGAAAATGTTCATTTAAATTATTTTACATTTGTAACCTGAAGGAAGGGAATGATTAAAAATTATACAATCGTTATCGTTAATACAAGGGTTAAATTTAATTGTTCTCCCAGTTGCTCCCTAGGACGAACAAAATTTGGAAGTCACAAAACATTACTTGCTAACGTAGCCCATCTGTGGTTACTCAACCCTATGAAGTTCCAGCTGTATTCTACATGGTCCATGACTAATAGAAACTAGTTTCACCATATTATTAGTGAAAATATTTCAGTATAGCGACACATGATAAACGTAACGGGCTTGCAACAAACTGGTCAGCCGGGCTTGAAACTGCATGCACTCTCCGTTGTGATGCTGAAGCGCTCACGTAATCTGTCAACTAGTTGTCATACATTAAGGTATCAATAGTATATAGACAGTTCACGTGGTGTGTAAAGTCTAGTGAGCATATAACGCTTTGACCGAATTGAGAATGTAAACGGTTCATTTCAGAATTTAAGCCTTTTAAAAACACCAACTTTTTTTATTATATCCATAAACATATTTTTGCTAACTTTTACTGCAGTTTCCTACACTCTATATAGTTCTCTATAAATTCTAGTCGTTATATATGAATTATTAATTATTATATGTTGTTATTAATTAAATGATTATAGAGATTATTTATGATTATATTATCTCTCTTGAAGAGGTCACCTTGTCAATAGTAAAAGATAACGTAATCTGTCAACTAGTTGTCATACATTAAGGTATCTATAGTATATAGACAGTTCACGTGAGGTGTAAAGTCTAGTGAGCATATAACGCTTTGACCAAATTGAGAATGTAAACGGGTCATTCCCGAATTTAAGCCTTTTAAAAACACAAGCTTGTCTTTGTATTATATCCATAAACATTGTTTTTTTTTTACTTTTACTGCAGTTTCCTACATTCTATATAGTTCTCTATAAAGTATAGTTGTTATATAACTAATTGAATGTTTATTGAGTTTATTTATGATTATATTATTTCTCTTGAAGAGGTCACCTTATCAATAGTAAAAGATACTGTTCCTTTTATAAATATTCTAATTCTATTATAATTTCCCTAATACTATTAAGAATATTTATTAGACATTGTATGCGTGACTATAGCAGTAATAATACAATTTAAAATAAACACCTTTTTACATACTACTACACTGTTAGTGTTAACCTCAGATCCTGTCCATGTGTTATACTTACACAGTAAGTTATCGATAATTCACTAAGGAAATGCTCTGTTAGTTGTAATGTCATAGAAAACATAACTTAACTATTGTGTTATTATGTTTGTGCAATTCCTGAGATTATTTTTTATCGAAAAATTTAATATTGCATACCTTGATTGCATCCAGCAATTGTGGAAAAATGTACAGAAGGTCATAAGCAACGTGAACAGTTTTATAAAAACATTACTATTGATAAGATATTTATGAGAGAGTCTGAATATATTCTCTGTGAATTATAATAACAGTTTTTATTGAATTAAATATTTAATACGGACGAAAAAAATTGGTTTGATGTAAATAATCTTACAATCACAGATCGAAAAACTGCTCAACAGGATTGAATTATAAATAATCTGGCAGAAAGAGATAACAATAAGAATCAGTGAAAGTATTATAAAGGACAGTTCACTGTTGTGACTGATGTCACAGTAATCTCGGAAACAATCTTATCGCCGTACAGTCCGGTGCTGCTACAACTTGCCCATCAGAATCAGGTACAACCAACGTCAATCTCAGTTGACTTCATACATAATCGATGGTTAGTCATTCTCGTTTACTCCATCATGTTCCAAGTTCTAAATATGATTAAATATTTTAAAAACAACAATAGATTATTGTTAGTGTACATCCGTTCTGCTAAACATTGTTTTATAGTTGTAGTTTTAGTCTACCTAATACAGTGAGTTATTTGTGTTTCTTCTAAATGCATATTTTCTGCAACAGTTCAGTCCTGTAACACGTGTACGAAAACATCTAATACTTGGTATATAAACTAAACTACTTTACTTTAGGATTTGTGAATCTTTAGATACGTTTATAAAACATTTAAAAACTAATAACACCTTTGACTCGTAACATCTTTGAACAGCAATATTTAGCTAACCTGAACCATCCGCATCGGAAGGTTTTATTTTAACAATCTTAGTGTATTACATAACCATATTAAAAGTTGAAGCTATTGAATTAGACTCTAATATACTCAAATTTTGAATAATACAATACTAGAAGAAATAAAATCAAAGCTACAAATATTGGTATACTTAAAATTAAACTGTTATTTAGTAAATTAATATTAAAGTAATAAATGAGCACTAAAGTAATAAACAACGGATAAAATGTATCATTTGCTTAGTATAAAGGAAATAAAATAAATAAATAAAGTTAAGGCTCCACACAGGTAATTCCTTGGGCGGCAACGTTCAATTTAGCTGTTTATAATACATCACCATTTATTTAACAGCTCTAGTAGTAAGCATATAGAAAGACAACCATTCTGCCACTAGGTGTTCATGAAAAATACCAAATGCTGCATTAAAATATTCGTAAAGATTCGTGAAAAGTTACTTCAAATGCAGTCTACTTACTATACCCTACTAGGTTTGTCTGTTACTGAAATTTAATATTTGATATACGACAATGACCCTCAATCATTACATTTTGAATCAGTTTAAAATCATATTATATAATTAATATTTTAATGTTGCAATAAATACGTACAAACAATAAACTACTAACATACCTTCTATAAACAACCTAAACACTAATTTCTATTTATCCGCACCACGGTCTACGCTATATGGTGGATTCCCCACTCCCACAACGATGATCACTGATTCCGATAATACCTAAAGACATCGTTGGACTGATAGCGTTGAATAGTAACGATACTGTTCAGGATAATTTCCACTGCATTCGTAAAAGATAACGTATGTGTGACTTGGTTGTAGTATACCTTTTATAAACTATAACAATGGAAATTGGCCGAAATCTTGTTATCATTTCAATACAATATAGTAAATTTTAATTGAAATGTTAGGAGTGCAGTGATTTTGTAACTATGATTACGCATATATAAAAAAATTATACCAAAGTAGTTTCAACAAATAATTTCTATTCCTGATTTTCTAGGTGACCAGAATAGAGTACTTGTGACTTGCTCTTTGGCTTTACGCACACTGTATGCTGATTAGACCGGTGTCAACTGAACGAGTCGAACGACCATAATGTCTCTATATCTCCGACCAAGATAAACACGTGGCAGTTGACACAGCTATCAATTTTTGGTTTGTAATTAGGCCACATCTCGTGACTTTTACGTGTGTAAACCTAAAAACAAATCGTGATAGGAAAAAGTACTTTCTTTAGATAAGTTATGGTTGGAGACTCCAAGAGATTTGTTAGTCAACATGTAAAAATTGGATCAGTACAAATAAGGTTTCTAGAGATTATCATAACTTAGTACTTAACACGGAAATTCGTAGGCGTCTAATTAAAACGAATTCATAATTAAAATAAGGGTGTAACGATGCAGAGTCTGTTTTTCCTGGTTTGTCATTTGTTTGCAAATGACAGGCATTTCTTGTTTGTCTCGTTTAGTCAACCTAACCAACTTTTTGTTGCTAAAATAATTTTCTATATTCCGAAATACTGGAAAAAAATTAATTTCTAAAAATCTTTCGAAATTACAGTCATTTAAAATTTGAAATTTAAGCAATTGTGTAATCAGTATATAAAGAGAGGACTGAAGATGTCTATCGTATGTACTTTTTTTAAAAGTTCATGGAGTAATATGTATTTTTATACAATAAATAATTCTAATTAATTAAGAAAAATAATGCTATGAATATGTTATTTTCTCTAATGATTTCTTATGATAACTAAGTGGAAAATATGTCTTTAAGTCTAAAATGAATAATTAAAACTTGCTTAAACTTCCTACAAATAATGTCTGTAATTTTACTTGGAGTGTTAAAACAATTTACATTAACCTAACAATTGTTTTCAGAGCCGAAAAAATTGTTCAACCTTGGTGTTTGTTATTACATAATAAATACCACACACAATTAGTATCATTCTACATTATCTAATGGAGAATCTTATGGAATTTCGTGGAAAAGTTAATTATTTCTATAATCTCTACTCATTACTTTTTGGATATATCAAACTGTTTACAACTATCGAGGGTGTGATACTCGCGATAAAGTTTATAATACATCCAAAGTATCTTATTTGGATGTATGACATTTATGACATTTATAAATGTAATTTATAATACATCCGTTTATAATACATTCTTAAGCACTATTTATTATCTGCTGGGCGTTAGTGAAGTATCTCTGACCTATAGACTTTACATTTTACATGAAGCTTCATTTTTTAAATAAGCAACATTGTTCGATGGTATGTTGGCTGAGCCTTAACGTATATTTTATTGGTATCATTTATAATGGCAATGAGAAAATAGAAAATAGGCAATGAATAAATAAATTTATAAACAAACTGAGTGCAATCTTATTTATATGATTTAACGTGTGACATTGTTGTCCATAAAGTAAAAGGAAAAATAAATAGAGTGAATAAATAACGTTAGAAGTATGTGAAAATATTTTATACTAGCGCATTCTTAGAAAATATTCTATGCTAGCGGCCTAGCGCTCTAGAACCATACTAGACTAGCCGGAACTTGAATTATTTGAACAATGCTGTGAAACCTAATTAATAAATAATCATGTTAACGACTCATGTTGTTAGTTATTACAGAAAAGACTTTATCTGCAGACTTCAATTTGTCCATGAGACTTTATTTCTACATGGACAAGAATGGGTTCTGTGATGGTGGTGGATATCTGACTAAATTTGGTGATTGTCGTTGCAGGTGATTGTCGCATTCAGTAGCAGGACACAATTTCTCTGTTTTGTTCCGGGAAAATGCAAAAATGACTTTTTTCTATATAATTGTCTGCATGTCTAGCTCACTGCAGGACATCTTGTGATTGAAATGAGCAAGGAATTCGAAATTTTGCAACCAACCTCGGTGACGCCTGTCACGTGGACGTGGTGTTGCGTACTCCTACCTTGTAGTAACGTATCATTTAAAGGAAATCTAATAGTATGTAAGTAATGAATATCAATGTGTCAAAGACAGTAGACTATGCCAAAAGGGATCATCTAAATATCACTTAGTGTTTGCATAGCAAAGGGCATTAAAGATCTGTCACCTTATGCCCAATGAATCAGACTCACAAAACAGCTAATGCATCTAATATGAGAACCTAATAATTTATCTGAATAGACTTACTTGCTACCAAATTTCATTAATTACGTATTTCATTTCTTTTCTACTTAGATAGTAGCGCTGTGAATTATTCTGTGTTGATCTCATTTTTAAAACCTAATAATATAAAATAAATACCTGAAACAAATACACCTTTCATTATGTCCGTTCACCACATTTGCCTCTACTGTAGCATAGACACAAAATCATAGCCAGTCTCCTACCCACATAACTTGTATAAAATTTATATAAATTGAACTGAAAAGATAAATAATGAAATAGAACTTGAACTGCAGAACATTTTACACAAACATGTGATGAGCTAGGTGTTTCTTTGTCCGAAATATCTTGCATTTAGCGCACATAAATAGCAAGAATGATAATTTAATTAGTTCCATATAAGGTGTTACATTTTTGTAATTGACTACGCTAAGAATTTGCCAGAATATCAGAGAGCGATAGTATCTAAGATGTCAGCCTCCCTAGATAGATAGGCGTTATATAATCGTAATGTCAGTTACACATGCCGATGTATTCACCGTCTTTGATCACAGATATCTTTGATCTCCTCCTATATCAGCATTATTAGATTTCTGATAAAATATTGACTGAAATATTTAATTAATGTTTCGTATATATGCTCAAAAGTATCGTTCCGCCTTATATCGCGTACCCACATTTTCGAATGGCTTTCTTTTAATCAGTAACCATCATTTTCTTGTGTAAAAAATTTAATTATTAGTGTATTTATTTCTTTTCAGAATAAATAGACTTTTATAAATTTCTTTGCAGCCTCTATGAGTATTGTGCTATTTAACAAATTTGTTCAAGGGAAATTAATTCGTATTACTATTTCTTTCACTGAATTGGCTCTATGATTCCAAGTTACTTATTATGAGTTTAGGAATATATTATAAGTACTGAATTTAATACGGTAGTTTTTATTGTCATGAGTTTAACAGTTATAATAAATTCTATAGCATACGTATGACACTCCTATAATTATTTATATCGTTTTCTGTCTAATGGCAGAATTAATATTTTTGACATACAAAGGGTTTCTGATAAAGAAACAAATTAAAAGCTACGACCTATAATTTAAAATTAAAAAGTTATAAATTCATTCAATACATTTCACAATTCAAATAGAATACATATATATTTAAAACGTACAAATCAATTGAGTGCCCCTACATTTAGTTCCTCCCATCTGTCACTTCCTTCTTAACGTTGTTTCCGTTCCATCAGGAAATAACTTTCATATTATTTTCTAAAAAAACATTTTTTGTTTAACACTATTGGGACAGACGACGCAAGAGATTTACAAAATCTAAAAATACAATGAAAATTAATACTATACAAGTTTATTGTTGTGTTGTTTCGAATTATGAAAAATATTTCTAATGTTGCAGTTAAGTTAAAACGAGTAATCTAACGTACTTTTCAGTATTTTACACTATCGTGAGACGTTAAACTAAGTTTTAATTAAAGACACCAGTTTCCACAGATAATATATAGTTTAAATTAAAATCTCAGGCGACATTCACAGTTAAATATCGTTCTTGATTAAAATCGTGTCTCAGGTTCTCTGTCCGAGCAGTGAGGCTTGGTCTATTTCTAAAACTATAAATTTACCAAAAACTATTAGGTATTAACTTATACAGTTATTAATTACAGTTATAATATTTAATAATCACAAGCCCTTCCTGAAAACATAAAAGTAGTCATTCAAAACAATGTTGTAAAAGTAATCTTTATGTTTTTCTATTGGATAAAAGAATTAACTCAATTTGACGTTCGCAATGGCACGCCTTATCATTAGAAGTAAATTAAGCTTATATCAATGTCTATATATACATACATATATATACATACATACACATATTTTTGAGTTTATAGCTTTATTTGCATCTGTAATATATATTTCTTATTCGACTTAGTCTACCTTTATATAATTATATTGTTATTACTATGTTTCCAAGAACATGTTTTCAATGAGTAATGTAGATGCTTTTTTTTTAAATCATTATCGGTTGATCTATAGAACTCTATATTATTAGTTTGAATTTGTTTCCTTTAAAGTTCCAATTTTTTCAATTATCCAAAGCAAAACTCAATAACATTTTAATTATTGAGAAATTAAATTCTTATAGTATTCGAACAGTAAGAAAACTTTGTTTAATTAAAACCTATTTTTCAACAATAGGTCTAATGAAATAAAAAATCACCGAATTGTACTAAATTTGTCCTTTTTACTTTTTTTTCCTAATGTTCGAACGTCATGTACGAGGCATGTATTTAAAGTATGTACCGTTTTGATATAAAAAAAATCAACAAGTAAATTTTTCAAACAAAACAACTTTATTTACCTGAAAGGGCATTCTTTCCTCTACTTCTCTAAATAAACTCCATTATTATTAAGGCACTTGTCGTATCTTGGGACCAGCTTTTGTATGCCGTCGTCAAAGAAGCTTGCCGCCAGACTGGAAACCACTGTTGCACAGACGTTTTTACTTCTTCATCATTGGAATGACGCTGCCCCGCCAAATGCGTCTTCAAGTGCAGAAACAAATGGTAGTCGCTAAGGGATGGATCGGGACTGTATGGGGAGGATGGTCCAATTGTTCCCAGCCAAATGAATTGATGAGCTCTTGCGTTCGATTTTATAAATGTGGACGAGCATTATCGTGGAGCAAAACGACGTTTGCACTCAGCATGCCACGCCTTTTGTTTTGAATTGCGCGGCGCAGTTTTTTTAAAGTTTCGTAGTACGCGGCTGCATTAATCGTTTCACCGCGAGGCAGAAAATTGACCAACAACACACCCTGTCTGTCCCAAAAGACAGTGCACATGATTTTCTGGGCAGAAATTGTTTGCTTAAATTTGACTTTCCTAGGGGATGTTGAATGCCACCATTCCATTGACTGTTGTTTTGATTCTGGTGTAACGTAGGCTGCCCACGTTTCATCGCCTGTAACGATATGGCTCAAAAAATTATCGCCCTCGTTACTGCTACGCTCGAGAAAGCTCAATGCACTGCCCAATCGTTTGGTTTTGTGCTCATCATCATTCAACATTTTTGGTACCCACCGTGAACCCAGTTTCCGATAATTTAAACATTCGGACACAATTTCGTAGAGAACACTTCTTGATACATCAGGAAATTTTTCAGCTAAGGACGAAATTGTGAACCGTCTGTTCTCTTTCACTTTACAGTCCACTTTTAGAATAAGATCATCGGTAATGACTAAAGGTCGTCCACTTTGTTCCTCATCATGAACGTTTGTGCGGCCACCTTTGAAGGCCCTAACCCATTTCCGCACCATTCCTTCACTCAATAATGTTTTCACCATAAACTTCATTTGACGACGAATGTCAATTGCTTTTAAGCTTTTAACACAGAGGAAACGAATCACAGCACGCACTTCACAGTCGGCGGGATTCTCGATACTCGGCGGCATTTTAAAACCTCGTAAACAAACGAAGACTCGATCAAAAGGCGTCGTAATGGCGTCTGTGGCTTCCTAACTGATTTAGCTACACTACGCGAATGCGCCAACCTGTAACTGCAGCGCTGCGGCGTAATAATTAAACAGTACTTACTTTAAAAACATGCCTCGTACATCGTGGATCTGATTAAACAAATTAAAATCTGTAAAAACACAGATTGATCATTTTAAGAAAAACCACCACATGGTGGAGATTACTTTAAAGATCGGGACACACATAGCCGCACCGTGCCAAACACGTGAGTCGGCCGAGTGTCGGTGCGGGCTCGGCTCGGTTACCACACACGTCCGTACGTAGTCCGAGCGCAGCAATCTTACTGTTTAAACAAGAGCATATTTCTGTTGATACTAAAAAATATTCAGAAAATTAATTATTGCTTGAGATGAAGAATATTAATTTTATTGTTGTAATTTTTATTAATCGCTGTGGTGAATGAAACATTGCAATGCTACAGTTTTTTCTTGCATGAAAATCTAATTGGAAAGAAAATATTTTTTTTAACTTTATTGTAGTGAAAACAATAAAAAATAAAAATGTCATAGGAAACATTCTAAATATGACCCATTAAAATTATCGGAATAGATTTATCAAGTAACTTCAATACATTCAAGATAATTAGAATTTTGCGCAAATAAGTACATGCTTGTTATATCTTAATTAAAGAAAACTTTTTATAGATTTTACATAATTAGAATTTAATTGCTTAAAAACACTACACCAATAGCACTACATATTTTTTAATTTACAGTAATTTTAGAACAATAAGAAAATATGACTAGTTTACTCTAAAAGTGAAAAAATATTATTACTTTTATAAATTAATATGATTTTGTACGCGAACGCAGGATGTAAAGTTAGTAGGCTATACTAAATAATTCAATAAAATAGAACGTTTAGACTACTTAAATAGTTTTAAAAAGAATAATGCAACAGTAACTAACATAGAATTATATTTCAAAATCCTATCCAAAGTTATGCTTTTTAACTCCTCATTTTCCGTAATCTTCTTCCACACATTCTCATTATACTCTGCATTCCGATATTTTTCACTTGATTGATCATAACTTTAAATAATAGGATAAATAAATAACAGGAAACTTCCTTACTTCTTCGATAAGTGTTCTATATACATGACTGATGCCGCTCGTAGGCCGCACCGTGCCCGTCAAAATTCGAACTCCACATATCGGTGACGGTGCGGGCACGGTGCGGCCACGATGGTCTGGTGTCGGTGCGGACATGTCTGAACTTGCAGGTTGAATACTGCGCTGCAATTCTTTCACCGTATGTCGGGCACGGTGCGGGCATGTGTGGCCCGGCCTTAAGGCCTGTATCAACCAATTACACATACATAACTAATCCTAATCTTAATAAAAAATAAAATGCTAGAGTGTCTTTGTTCGTTTGTTTTTTTCTTTCACGTGTAAAATATTCAACCGATTGTACTGAAATTCGCACAGGGGACAATATCCTGTCATGGAAAGTTACACCGACTGAACCGGTTTTTGTTATTTTCAATTCCGATCGTTACGTAGTAGAGGTGGAGTTCAATTCCAAATTTCAACCCTGTGAGTCTATTGAAATATGTGGTTCATACAGGTATAGCACAGAAATAAATCTGATTTCGTCAATAACTAGTACATAGACGTATATAGAATTGGCAGTTTTATAATTATATTTAATATAATTTAAACTAACATAACTAATTGCATTCAAACACTTGTTCAAACTACATTGCTGATAATTAAGGTTGTACTACTTTCATATTAATTAAATAGACAGAAATACACATTAATATCTCACATTTAACGTCTGTGAAATGTCACGGAAAGGAAATTTTACAGCATTAATAGGGTTACTATTTAATATGCATTAAAACCACCCTAAAATACAAACCGCTTTGATTTTGTAGTCCTGAATTGCCTTCTAGAACACAAACTCTGTATCAATAAAATTATTGATTAAGTTATATCTGCTGTAGAATATTGAAACTCTTGAATCAAGACAGGTCATATACCACACCAAGGTGTCATATTTGGGGGTTTACAGACTATTTTCATAATTTTATTACAGTTTCTTACAAAATTTAAACATGTCTTATGAACTTCTTATAATTACAAGTTACTGTCAAGTATTTATTTAGAAAATATAATTACAATCTAACGTCTTCAGGTTTAAGAAAATCGGTTGATAAATAAGGGAGATAATTTGATTTGAAAAAGAAGAGTAAAAGGTATCAACTGCCATGATGCGACAACATTGCTTGTAAGCCACGCCAATCAGCTGTTTCAACTTTAGCTAATATAATCAGCTGTTATAAAGTTAAATCGTTGAATTGTTTATAATAACTGTTACTTTTCTATTATGTAAATCTTTAATGTACTTTACGTTTCGTTATTAAGAAACCTCTATTTTTAAAACAAAGCTGACAAGAATATTAATATTTTCGTAATTAGTTACCGGTATTTTATTCAAAAAGTTATATACGGTACCAAGTTTTATGTTATTGCTTCAAAAGGCGTTCTAAAATTTAAAAAAGTAAAGTTTAAAAAAACAATCACTGTTGAGACTTATAAATGTTTTACATAATATTTTTGGTTGGTCCTTGGTCCAATTTTAATGTAATAGTGATATAATGAGATTGAAATAATTATTTTTTTTAAATATTGAGAGTAACTTTTAGAAACTACTTCATTGTTACTAAAAAAATTATGCAATGATGTATCCTATCTATGTGTGTTTCCTAAAACCATGTTCTTTTCTTTTTTCATAATATTACGTAGATTACTGAGCAGAGATTAATTTCTGTAAAATTCAAATTAAAGGTATGATTACGTATTAGAATATGTACTATGTGATAAACTGATTTGATGTTTGTGGACTCCAGCAAACAGCAGAGATGATTGTAGGGTAACATAACAGGTAGGGTTTAGCACTTCGTGAACCCTCATTTGGTAATCTTCATAATGATGCCATAAATAATATGGCGTTTCCTTCATCGCGTCATAAGTTATAGCCGACTCCAGTAAGATAATGTAGACAGAGTAACAAGGGAAAATAACCGTACATTACTGGTATTACTTTACTTGATATAACAATCTGGACAATTAAAACAGTTGTTTCAAGTTTGTGAATCGAGAAAACTCTGTAATAGTTTACGTGTTCCCTTAAAAATTTAATTTGGAATAAACTAAACGAAATACATTCTTGGATATTCATAAGTTGTACATTTAAAAACATCTTCTTATATTTATACCTAAGTTCAATACTGCTATTTAAAATGTTTGGTGTATATTACGTAAAAGGAAAGGTGATTGATTTCTCTTTATTATTGTGGAAGCATTATAAGGCAAAAATATTTATTCACAAATGCCATACTGAACCTAAAGCTCTTTTCCAGAAAATGCAACGAGTTAAGAGTACGCCGCATAACTTCATGTCGCGTAACAAGCTTAGTTGAGTTTGCACACAACAGTTAAAATCTATAGATAATTTCTTTCTGAGAAGCTACATGTTTTACTGTGCCACATGTCATGTCATATAATTATACTCATAAAATTATTTACTCTGTGAGTTTCTCCTTGCCATCATAATTCCACATGAGATAAATATAACACTATTCGCTAACGCCCAGAAATCTCACTGCATGACATGCGCCATCATTGAACTAGTTGTAGCTTATATATAAAAAAGAAGCTTTATGTAATATTTTTCTATAGGTATATAATTCTAAAGGTCAGTTCGTTTTCTAAATGACAAGTAGTCAGGCGGACAGACAAAAATGAAAATGATCCAGTCCATCGAGTGTAGCTATGTGTATATCTCGAAACTGGTTGAATTATATACCAAAAGCATTTCAGGAACCAAGTTCGATTAGGTTATTCAGATATCCTCCATTTTTTTAGGATTATTGGATGTGTAAAGAATAAAAACCATCAAACTTTTTCTATCTCTATTCAGAACATTTACACCATCAAAACTGATGAGGTAGGATTATTCAAAACCACTTACCATGTAACAGGATTTGCTCAAGTTTCATGTTAAATTCCACAAAAAAAGCAGAGAGTAAAGATTTTTCCGGACTGGAAAAATAACCCTCTCCCGGAGGAATTCATCAATTACGCACAACTACACATCCTGAAGAGACATGCCTATTACCAAACTTGATATTATCTACGTAAAAACTGAAAGTTTATGCATAATATGTATTCTGTACGTAAATTAATTATTGACATATTCTGCAGAGAGTTAGGCTACGACAACGATCAGCCGAACCCTGTAGACATACATGGACTATCATTAAACACATTAATATTTCCCTTATAAAACATGAAGCTATCAATTCCAAATTCAATCAGCTCTCTACATTTATGTGAAAACTAAACAGAAAAAGCAAAAGATAAGCAAAAAAAGAGAAATGAAGCCAGCCTTCTTTGTGGTAAAAACTATTTAAAATTAGTGTACATTTATAAATCTCAGAGATCTTTCTCGATATATACTGCTCGAGGTTAGGCTTCGCTAACGCTTCTCCAGATGCGATGAAGGGATACTTAGCATCATCCATTCAGTTTTGCCTGTTTTTAAATAAATATTGATGTATATTATTGCATTCATAGGTCTTTTAATTAAAAAAAATCTCGTCCTAAAAGACACGGAAGTATACGCCGATGAGAAATTTGGCCAGCACCTGTGTGACAGGCTTCACTAACGGTCGGCGTATTAGTTGTTATATTTTATATTTTGTATTATGTATTATTGAATATTGTATTATTTTAATATTAATTTGCGAACTATTCCAATAAAGGATATAGGCTATTTTTATAAATTTATGATATCAAAATTCCATAAAAGTGTAGACAAACATCACGAATCGTTATGAAAGTATAAAAAAACGTTTTCTAGTTCATCGTTAGCACTATGATGTAATAAAATAAAATGATGATGAAACTATGATAGTTAAACGTTTATATGACCACTCGTATGAATTACTAGAACATATGCTGGACCATTTGTATCTAAGTGGTACATTTTTATAACATAATGTGCAATTTTAAACATATACACATAATCATAATTATTACTTTTAACATTAGCTTGTTTAGGTTTATTTTACCTTACATCTTCGGCATGCAATTTTAACCATACAACTGTGTATCTATGGAAAATTCTATTTGTGTATGCAGTTAGATGGCAGAGGACTTTTCTTAAGAATAAAATCTCTCTACATTAGTTTTTAAATGTTGCATTAAATAAACTTATTTCATGCATTGTAAGATTAGTTACATTAGAAGGGATCAGTATTCATGTACCAGCGTTTCTTCTTCTTCCTTCGTTTATTAGGTGATAAATTAATTAGATAATACTTAATACAATATTCTGCTGCAACTCATCAATGTAATAAGGCTGTCGATGGATTTGTATATCGCATTATGCTGGCCATTGATATAACATCAGTAGTGAATAACCGGTCCAATATTCCATCATTGAAACTATCACACAACCACGTTTTAGCGTAATGACAAAGTACCCGCAATTTTGAAGTGTTTCCTTTTTAGGTTCTAAGAGATAAACTAACCCCTTACTGGGAAAATCAACTCGCTGTTGGACTCAATCACGACTCTTGATCAGACATTCACTGTTACACTCTATTTTTTAAATCGGAAAGTGTTAATACTATCCCACTTTGTTTTATCTGTCATAATTGTCTGAATTGTCACTAACACAACTTTTGTTTAACAATAGTCTAAAGTTGTATAAAGTGAAAATACAATTAAAACTTATAAGAATGGTAATATAAATATCAGATCCAGTTAATTAGTGTAAAATGTTCGATTGGCGGCCACTTGGAGTTTCTGAGACCATAACTTTGCTCATTACCTTAACGGGCAACAAGCAACTCCGACCCTTCGCCTCTTATCATAATACAGTTGATAATGTTCAGACCTTGTAGTGAATGTAACTGCTATAATTAAGTTACTATAAAACAACATTGATCTCTATGACGATATAAGAAGTAAATTTGGTACAGTTTTCTAAATTTGTTTCACGATAGTAACTGAAAATCGGAAAGTATATATGTTGTTTTGTAGGATCCTTGATGGATGGATCAATAAAGGTTTGAGTAATATGTATATACCGGTGAGTTTTTTAAAGTGATCCAATAGCTAACTTTTTAATTACACGACTTAGCACCACACTTTAAATTTGGAACTTGCTAAATTTTAAGTGTCACTCAGGAATACACTTTCAAATTTTTTGAAGATGGCCGCCATTGTTCCAATATGGTGGCCAACTTCAAAATCTTTTATGGAAAACCCTGTATTTGATCTAACCACACATAAAACTAACATTTAGTCGAAAAGTTAAATCAATATCAAAGCAAAATGTATAATGCTCAGCGTAAAATATGTCTAATATAAAAGCACATACAAACTACACACATAACAAAACACTAACGACACATAAAACTAACATTGATTAAACGTGCTTTAAGAGTTCATGCCACTAATGATGAAAACTTCCAGTCCAGTCCTGAACCATTACAGATATTGAACAACTCTCAATAGCAAAATTGTCTTATTTTTTAGAGTAGAAAAAAACAACATAAAATACAGGGTGTATTATATATATATATATATATATATATATATATATAATAGTTAGTCCAAGGATTTTTGGAGTCAGGATAACGTAGGGCGCTTTACTGATAAACTAGTAGTACCTAAACAAAACACATCATGGAAAATATTCCACAGGCGCTCATCACCATAATGAGGCCATGAATCAAGCTGAGGTTTACCGTCATAGCGCTGCTGATACACCTTTTCTGTAATTTCACAATTTTTCTAAATCAAACATGGTGTGTGTATTTTTTTTACTGAATCATATTTCATGTATTCAACTCATAGTTCCAATTTCTAGTAACCAGCGTTTTTTACATGTGTTTTTGTTTACACATCAATGGTGTGTAAGACTTAGGTGTTCGTGCTGTCCAACACCGTTTTAGCACCTAAAATATTATGGGAGTGCTGTAAATATATGTTTGTTTTGTTATTCATTAGAAAAACAATCTCGTTTATCTTGTATGTAAGAAGTTATACTTTGTTTAGAGTTTTCTGATGGTATATTGTAACGTAGCTTTTCCTAAAAAGGTTCCCAGAATCCAGTAAACCCTCGCTGAGAACCTGCAACACTCCAGGGACACTATTGCATTATATGGCATGCTTTATGAGAGCGGGCACAAACACTGCCGCCTTTATCCCTTGGGATAATTATATGACCCGACCTTTTTATTATCTTTTCCAGTTACACTATGTTATCATTTAGGTATTAGTCGTGGGCAATCTTTATTTAACCAATTTTAAACTAAAACTGGTAGAACTAGTAATGTACATCCGCAGATGAGTGAATGATACAGATAGGCTAAAACATAACCAACAAAAAAAACCTTAACAGCCAGTATAATACGTCCTCAGCGCTCATTATGGCGTATGTATCAAAAGGTGCGAAGTTTTCAATAATAATATGCAATTTTTTTGGTTGGAGTATTTTCATTTATTCCAATGACTTTAGATAAAAAGAGAATACTTTCATAGATAAATGTTAAATTTTCAAGGAATGTTATTTTCTATATTCATTTATGACTTTCATTGCTAAGAAATTGAAATAAAAAAAGATTTAATAGTATATGTAATTGTTATAGTTTCAAGGAACGATATATTCTATATTCATTTATAAATTTCATTGCATGTTTTAAAATCATATTTTCTTAACGAAATAAATGTTTTAAATAAAATAGTGTTTTCCCTGAAGATATAACTCTTGTTAATACAGCAACAATTTCACATGTTCATTGCATGGTTATATTTCTGTAATTTCAAATGCAGCGTTTAATCCAAATTTTGACTACTGCTTCTTTATTCAATAAACATATCTATAGGGAAATTAAATTAATTTAAACGATGTTTTTTAACCCAAAATCATTTACACCATCGTAAGTACGCGTCGAGGAGGAATAGTTGGCTTACAGCATAAAAGGCTAAATATAAGGGTAAGGCAACCCTTATGTGGTATCAGCAAATTGGTAGATCGGAAACATTTTGTAGTCAATTTCTTATTCACATACTTTCCTCAATCCTTCCAAGGTTATTCCGGATCTTAACTGTAACAAATTGGCTGATTCAAAACCTTAAGTACCCTTAAAATCGGAGGCTTGCATAATTAACTAAGCTCAGAATTGTCAGTATGTAGAACAAAGGGGTGTTACAATCTAAGGTGATATAATCTACCTGTAGCTGATGGATTAATATCTGACAATCATTGTGTCAGTTACACGTGTCTTTGTTCATGTCGTCTTTGATCACACGTTTCTTGCTTCTGCTACAACATAAGCGTTATTAGAGAGCGTACATATAACGTAGCTCCTCTTAATAGTGTATCTTGAATAACTAGTGATTTTATTAACAGCAATGTTGAAACTAAAAAATTCATTAAATAAATCTACCATGTGGTTTGGTTCCGCCCAAACTTTTTAATTCCATTCTTTTTAATTTTATAACTTATTAATCTCGTGCTGTAACACTTTAAATAATGTAATAACGTGGAATAAAATCATTGCAAATATGTCTACTCTTGGTTTCATTATGTAGTTTAACTAAAGACACCCCTGAAATTAAATCTCAGGTGACATCCGCTCTTAAATATTATCCCTCTTTATTGTATTTATGTCTCAAGTTTCCTACACAGTATTTCCCAAGATCTGATATTTTGATGTTTAATTTGTATTTCATTAATAGTTGTGTTGTAGATAGTTACAACTAACCTATACACTAGTTTATTTTTGCAAGTTAGGTAGATTTTTTTAAGGACAAGATAATAGGAGTATCCAATCGGTTTTAATAGTTTTCTTATTAAGAAGGTTACATAAGCCCAGGGTGTAAGGGAGGTCGTTTTGATTTTTGACGTGACAACGTCTTAAATTAGGTTGCGGCTCGGAGTCACTCATGAAAAAGTGTAACGCCCGGTAACGTTACGATGCCCGTCCAGTGGGTCCGCCGCCGGGATCCGCACGGGATAAAGCAGATAACTGTGGGTCCGCCGCATGGGATAAAGCAGATAACTATGTTTATTCGTGAAAATGTGGAGTGCTTAGATTCGTCATTTTACAACAACTACAACAATAAAGGTAAATAATTGTACACTGATATTTCATTATCGTAAACTATGATTGATTGATTAATTGTTAGATTGACACAAAAGTTGAGAAACTGAGTTTATAGGTTATGTCATACTATTGACAAATGTTGATAGTGTTAAGTAAATTATTAGTTTAAATCACTCTGCAATCAATCGTAATTCAGTCGATTGAGAAGAAACAGCGCGTATTGCTAGTCAAACATTTAAAATAACAAATTATAACCTCTAACCTGTCATAACAGTGCGACCAAACAAACGAACTAAACCGACCAATCACCACGCACGGAGTTAGAATTTAACTGTGTTTAGCAAGAATTTCAAATTACAATTTTAGTAAATGTTTTATTCAACTTTACCATTTACAATAACAAATTTTAATTAATTTCAAATTATGTACAATGTTTTAGTAAACAAAATATATTTCTATAGTTAAAATTTGTGCAATTCTTATTTTCATTCAATTCCTTGTTCCTATTGTGCAATTTAATAATATTCATATCAATAAATATTCTACCGAGAGAAATACGTTGTGACGTAAAATCTTTCCCGTAAAACCGACTTTACAGGCAACCATAATTTTTTTTTTGCAATTAGTACTACATTAAACCTCATGCAATTTTAAGACCTAATTTTTGTCGCAACAATGGAAAACGTCTTATTTTTGATACAGTATATTTAATTCGGGTCCCAATACTTCTAAATTTTTATATTTTTATCATTCAGAAAGAAATATTTAACTCTTCTTATTTCACAATACTGATTAAGTTTAAATGTTACTGTAAAGCGTTTGGATTCGAGATAATACGCATTTCAAAATAACACATATCCCATCACGCTAAGATTAAGGCGTAAACATGTATGAGGTTCAACATTGTTTTAATCAAAACAAAAATTCAAAGTTGTTTCTCCACAAGCGGCTTAAGAAAGAGTAAAGAAAATATAATTTTAGTTTGTGAAATAAAAGATTACTATCACTAAAACGGAAAATTAATTACATTACATATATTTGCGAGATATACAATTTAAAGTTATTCTTTCTTTAAACAAATATTATTTGTGATAGATGGACAAGAAGTGAAAAAAATATCGGATGTTTCCCATCGTTATAAATAAAATTTATTTTCTTCAGTTGTAAAAATAAATTATTACATAAGGCTAAGAATTTTCCACTTGAATTGGGTTTGGAATAAGATTTGAACTCATAGAAAGGTAAGAAAAAGTGCAATTTAAAAACAAATACAACTTTTTATCGTTTTTTTGAGCAACATTTTTAGGATGAATTCCATTCTCCAAATTTTACACTTCAAGTTTGACTGTCATTAATTTATCTTATACATAAATAAAATACGTAAAATGCAGAAAATTAAAACTATAATTAAACATTATGTGAGCCATATAAGATTCCACACAAAATAGCATTAGGGCACATTGGCTTGTAAACTTAAAAAAAAAGACATTTGATGACGCTACCAGAGATTTTAATTCTGTATTGTTCTTCCGATTTATAATACTGTGTTTTTAAACGTTGGTGGTAAATTTTTAACACGACTTGACAGACTGTAAATATTGTGTTAACATAACTACACACCAATATTTAGTAAAAACCAACGATTCTAAGTGAACCAGTGTTATTTAGTTTACATTAAGTCATACCATAGATGCTATAAAATCTCACTAACAGAAGAAGTAAGAATATTGATAGCGTCTTGTAAATAATGAGATAAAAAATTATCTTAAGCTTAAGGTTTACATAGATAGCGGAGATGATTGTAGGGTAACATAACAGACAGGGTTGTGCACTTCGTGAACCTTGAGTCGGTAATCTCCATAATGATGCCATAAATAACTGCGTTTCCTTCATCACGTCATAAGATATAGCCGACTCCAGTTAGGCAATGTAGACAGAGTAACATAGGAAAATAACCTTACATTTACTCGTATTAATTTCCTTGATATAACACTTACGACTGTTAAAACAGGAGATTATAACAAATTCGAAGAAAAGAACTGTAATCATAAAAATGTATTTGAATTTTACCTTTGACATAAGGTTTGAAAGTTACTTTATAACCAACTGAAAATTTATCATAATATTAATTATCTAATTTGAAAATGTCTAAAACGTGATGTACATTTATGTCAGTAAACCTCTTTTAATAAATTTTCAATCAAACACGATTATGTAGTTTTGTTATGTAAAGATCTC
Source organism: Homalodisca vitripennis (assembly GCF_021130785.1). Classification (NCBI taxonomy): domain Eukaryota; kingdom Metazoa; phylum Arthropoda; class Insecta; order Hemiptera; family Cicadellidae; genus Homalodisca; species Homalodisca vitripennis. The sequence goes on from NC_060207.1 coordinate 197,759,038, forward strand.
CATTCAAAAATCACAAAGAATATATTGGGACCTAATATTGACTATTCAATAAGACGATATATTGAGCCGTTGGTCATATATACGTAGGCCCGTTACGATAATCTCACACCCAATATACTGAGACGACCCCAGGTGTTTGCGGTAGCTAAACTACCATTCAGAAACGTATACTATTTTACAGTTTATCTCTTATTGTTCAATCCTACTAACAGATCTTATTTTTCTCATTGTTTGTAACCCTTTTGCAACCAATTAAATTTCATGCCACCCACGATACACAATTGATTTGTTACACATCGCAGAAGGGAAAATACTATTTTAGAAAGAAAGCCTTCTTTCGCAAGGTAAATTAAATAATTAATTGTTTGGGACAGTATCAGACTTGAATTTAAAGAGTGGAATTCAATGTCATGTACATTTAGATTTTAAATTGTAATTATTGGTCTCGAGTACATCCGAATTTCGTGTTGAATGTTCCATTTCTCAAAACGGCTAGACCTGATTTAAAAAGGGTTGTACCGGAATATATTCTAATACGTTAATACGATCACAACTAAACACCCTAGATTTTGTACGTAAATGAGGTAAAACTGTGGTGATATCCGTTAGAATGTACCTGTCTAAGCCATAAAGCTAAATTACCGCGAGCTGTGTCTGAAGTATTATTTTGCGTTATATAATAGGTAATAGGCCGAATGCTTCTTGTAAATACCAATCATAATTAATAGGTACAGTTAATAATAAAAGTTTTCACTTTTTTTGTTTTCGAAGGTTAAAGCCAGAAATGAAGATTAGTGTATTTTGTTAATTAATGTCTCTGTTTAAAGCTTATTAATTTGGAGATGTTTAAGGCGGCTTCGTTGTCACAAAATTCGAGGCAGCATCATTTTGTGGTCTAAATTCATTATTAATTTATCGTTCTTATTGCGCGAAGCCAATATTTGAGCCGTCAAATTAAAAAGTAAGTATGTTTACCAAGATTATTTGGGAATTTTTTGTTGTCATGATGGAGGTGTCAAGGCAAAAACTATAATTCTCTAAAGGCTATGCAAGTAATTAAAGTCGGTTAATCTTCCCAGACCAAATGCCACACATAACTGTGTGTTAAAATAAACGACTATTATCTTATCTGAAGGTTAGGATTTATTTGTTGTTATACACCTGTCTATACTTTCTTTGAAGTTTGTGTGTGGTCGATGGACGGATTGTGAAGGAAACAGGATTGTTCCGGACATTTCCCATCGATCAGTGATACAAAATATCAGTAACACTACGTTACGAAATCTGCAATCCGATATTTTCCTTAGGTGAATAACTAACCTTAAACGTATGTTTGGATTGGGATATTTTTCTTTGGGTGCTTGGATGTTTTATAATGAACCATTCAGAATCAATGGACAGATCCAAACTTGGTTGGGTATTCCTTTGGTCAGAAGAAAACGTAGACATATATTTACTACAAAATTTAACTTACTGTAAGTACTAATTCCAGAATTTTGTATTTGCATGAACAAAACAACATATGTCGTAACGTGCTACAGTTAAGACTGAAGTATTATCTAAAATTTACTACAGATAATCGCAGTCACGAATACAAACCATTTTTGTTTTTGACCATAAACGGATTTTTAATAAAATAGTGTTATTCCCATCGTTCATAGATATTGACAAATCAATAAAAGTACGTTTTTAATCTAAAATCCAATCCTTAAGTAAAAACAAACCTAACAAATCTACAATATAGGTTTAAATAAACAAATCATACTATAACGTTGTGACACGTATAAATCAAAAATCACAACAACCATGTTGTGTGACAACTATAACATATGCCCTTAATGAAAAGTAAATAAAACATTAACTATTAAAATTCAACTACAGAATACAGGTCACAATAGGTCTGCACTCACCGTCCAACCACATTTAACTGACCAGAGGCTAATATTAAATGTAAAACTGCAAATCAACAAACCCACATGAAATTAATAATAATAATAACCACTGGATAAAAGATGAAGAATAAATAGATAAAAAGCAGGCAAGTTGAAACATTTGACTAGCTGACCAAAAGTCCCTTCACTTTTCTGACGGCAATATAATAATAAGATCAATATGCAAACTTCTCGCTAACTGCTGGCGTGAATTCGCCTCAGTGCAGTACCGCTACTAGCAAGTAGTTTAGCACAAACAAGGAAATATTCCACGTTGCCGGAACACTGTATCGTGGAATACCTAACAAAACAATTTATATGTTAATTAGGAACCATGTATTCCTCTTTTATAGCTTCAGAATATTGTGTATGTGTAAATTTATGAATGTGATTAAATTAGGAATAAGAATAAGCCAGGCTTATATTTTTAGTTTTGTGTATTAAAAGGAAGTTTGAAGATAACTACATGTTCATTTTTAAAGGTTTGTATTATTCGTTGGATTTTCATTTATAAACATGTTAGCAATATCGTAAATTACAAATAGTTTTAATTTCACGAATACCCATAAACGCTCTGAGAGAACTGACTGGAAGATTTATTTTAATTTAAGTTAGGTTTATTTAATTATTTCTGTTACACGCATAATATTTTCCTTGTCTGATAATATTATGTAATGATAATTTTAATAAAGTATGTCTAACTTGAACTTCTTGACATGAATTTTTCAAGGTAGTATACTAAGTTGTAGAAAAAACATAAATTCTACTTGCAATAACATTTGGACCTTAAATGAACTGAAAGATGAATGGTGATAACTGATCATGTACAATTTTCTAACATGAGTGTTATCTGATGATCTAAAACGGGTTAATTGATTTCTTAAAATACTAAGTACAAAGTAATATTTCATTAATTTCGCAATACAAAATAATTCATTCTCAAAATATTTCCAAACATTGACACTTAGGTATATGACGTAGGATAAATCTAAGGATAAATGAATTACATGGGTATAAGCTTTCATTCTAACAAGAAATATTCACCATTAAGAAAGAAATATCTTATATAACGAATTATTACCTATTCACTACACTTGTCATATCTGAAGTTTTGTATGTTTCGCTTAACTACCACTAAGTGTTCTAGCAAAATTCTCCATCTGTCTCACTCTCTGAATGTCAGTCTGCCTTTGTGCCTGTTTTCTGTGGATATCCCAAGCAAAAATTGACCTATAGACGTTATTTCTAATATTCAATCTTATTTGATGAATACATGTAGAGCATTTAAATAACCAAACTATAGATGGGATATTTCAAAGAACGGTTTCATATGTTGACTTTAAATTTGTTCAACAGTACATTTGTACATAGTCAAGAGTAAAGATGAATGAGTTCGATGGAGGTGGGATGTCCATTCATTGGATTTGACTGAGCGTCATTGATCAATCAGAGTATGTTGCTAAACACCTTTTATGTTTGCCTGGTTGCTTTATATAACTATTTTTTTCTGTATATCAAAGGTTATCTGTTTAATGAAATTAGATGTATACTTAACCTAAACCTGTCATACTCTTAACCTAACTTGTTTATCTAAATTATGTTTTAATTTATTTCACATCATAAAGATGCGCCAGTAAATGCTGCGAATTGAAAATAGCGTGATTGAACATTATGTGATATCAGGAATAAACTGAACTTCTGTCAGGGAAGGCTACATTAAACTCCCTAGACATTTCGTCGGCAGCTCTCATCTGGTGTTGATGGATTCTTTGCGCCATCGTATTGGATTGTTCATTGATACAATAAAATTTATTATTTTATACAAAATAAGTACAGTTTGCAGTTTAAACTGGTAATGTAGCCCTCTAATACTATTTGAAATGATATTGCGGAGTATAATAGTGACTTATCCCGAATACTAGATGTTACCTCGCTCAATATCTGCATGAGTTTTCTAAGAAAAGCAATATTAAGGACAGACAGAGTAAAACATCACTTTAACTCGTAGGATTTAAACACAATGGAAAATCTCAGATCCTTTATTAGCATTCAGCGTTTGATCTGTGGCCTATTAAATGTAATAAATAATACTATTTGTTGAATCATGGTAAATATATTTATGGTATAGGATGCCCAAATACTAAAATTATCTCAGATATAACTAAAAAGGATGTGACAAAGCAGTGCAAAGAAAAATTACATGTTCTGTATCATCTTGAGAGGAAGTGATGGAAGAAAAACAACATCTGACCAAACTATTTCGTCTATAGTTTTCTACATAATTTTTCAAAGGATTTCTATGTAACCTGTTAAATGAAGAGAAATACTCAAAATTAGAAAAATATCCCAAAACGTTTTTGAGATAAACTGCCTAATAATAGACAAAATAAAAGACTAGCACAATGATGGCAATAAAGTAGAAGAAGTAACTGAACAGACCGATTGATTGGAACTGCAATTATAAGGTAAAAATCATAATGAATTGAGTGTCGGTTTTTTCAAAACTTGGCATATTCTAAGACGTAAATGACAAATACCTAATTAACTAAGCTATTGTCGGTATGTAGAACCAAGCGATACTATCCAAAGTGATATAATCTACCTGTAGGTGATGGATTATCGTTGGATAATCAACGTGTCAATTACACGCGCCTTTGTATCCGGGATCTTTGATCATTCGTTTCTTAGATCTCTTAGTAATGCAGGAGTGATGAGTATATGAAATAGATCATCTTTATATTATAATGCGAATAATTATTGATTTGGTACTCCCACGAAACAAAGACTGTAAATATGTGTATGGGTGTTTTTTTGGCTAGATTTTTAACATATCTTCAATTATTAATAGAGTTAAATGTATGCAAGAATTCAGGTTAGCATACATAGGAAACTAAGAAAATATCCTGGCTAAGGAGTGACTCCATATGTATTGGCGTTTAGAATTTTTAATTTTGTATACAAGTCGTAGAATTGGATTTTCTAGCCCAATTTTACAGCCGAATTTTCTATCTCGATTTAGAGGAGTTCACCAACGTATTCCTCTTTATGTCAACTCGTTCAACTTTTATCGTGCGTACAGGAATTAGATTTCACCAGCATCAACGAGAGGCTTCGTTTAACGTTCAGCTTTGTTGTTGTTTAAAGATCTATATTTGTTTGATTAAACAGTGTTTTCAACATAATAACTTTCAATGTTAAATGCATTATATTATTGAACTGGATGAGTACAGTAGCTACCGTATTTCACTAGTAATCTAATATGACATGCTTTCCTTGTTAATAGGCCTTGTATTGACAATCGTTTTTCAGTCAATTTATTTTGTATCTGTAAGAAATTATACACTTTTTTATACTAACACACTTTTCTTAAAAGACATAAAATAAGCAATTATAAAAGATAAATTAAATAATATTTTTTCAACTCAAGCATTGCTATTTTGCATTGAACTAAGGTTTAATTAAAGACACCAGTTTCCAAGGATAATAGAAAGTTTAAATGAAAATCTCAGGTGACATTTGCAGTTAAATATCTCCTTGATTAAATTTGTGTCTCAGGTTCTCTGTCTAAACGTCGAGTCTTTACAAAGTTCTGAGATTGCGAGAGCTTATTCATTATCTCGTTATGTTGTGCGCTGTATAACTAACAAGCGACGGTTATGCTTCAATTAAGTGACCACCTGGGAGTTTAATAGGTTAGACTGCAATTTAAAAACGCTTCAAAAGTGAGGTTACTTTTAAATTGACTATACAGGTCAAGATACGGCTGCTAGATTCATATATTGGGAATATCTGTAGATACAAAACTATTGAAATAACTATTGTTGCCAACTAACTATAAACTTATGATTATCAATTACACAACATATTTGTAAAGAAACATCCGTAGCTCAGGCGTCTGACTATAAAAGTATGACTGATAGAGGATGTGACTTTATTACACATGAGCAATAGCCGAATCTTCTAAATTATTTTTTTAAGAGCTTGTCTAAAATGTTATGTTTCATCATTAGAACTTTTTTTATAGAGATCATGTTCCCTTTTTATTAAGAAGCATTTTTGTTATATTACATTTGTTCTATCCGTTAATATATTTCTCTGAGCTTGCTTACTCTAAAATGTTAATTTGACGAAATAATGTATTTGTAATTTATAAACGCGTCATTTATTTCGTTAGTATCAGAATTGGGTTGTTCACAAGCCACGATAAAATATTTTAACATGAAAAAATAACAAATTTAACAAAAGTGCGTTTTTAGATTAGGTAAATTTCTACTCACAATGCGAAATGTTACTTCAATTACAATTTTTTACACACAGTCTAATAAAACTGTGGTAAAGAACGGTGCTGAGTGTGATTAAATTAGTTTAATGCTATTAAAAATTGCAAAAAAAAATTTAATTCTAAACAAAATCCAAGATTTTTACAATATGAGAAATTTAAGAACTCATAGTTTATTACTTATCAAGGTAGCTAAACAAGAGAAATAAAATAAAGCGTTTATCCAGAACGAATTTTTATAGCATACTCTAAGCAAATAATACTTATCGATATCGGTATCGTTATGAGACATGTGAATTGAATTGGTAAATTTATAAATTCCAAGAGGCCTACGTTATTATCTATAACGTGGGACTACGCCATACCACGTGTAGCTACGTTGAAGCAACGTGCACAACACTGCATCTTTATAGCTCATTTCATTAGGCCACATGTTCAAATGTTATATGATTGCACTCAATTTGTTTACAAATTTATTTTTCTCTAATATCTTGTTGATATCATAGTTACACCTAAGACAAATGTAAAAATATTAGCTAACGTTTAGTCAAGTCCCTTGGAGTGACATGAACCATCAATGATTTGATGTTGATATATAAATAGAGCTTCATGCAAAATTTCTAGACTACGTGTCAATCTTCTAGATATCGTGCGGACAGGCTGAGAAATGTACGGAGGGAAATTTAATGTTTCCGTCTTGTCGATAACTAACATTAAACTAATAACATGTTTGTCAAATTCAGCTAAATCTTTACAATTGTCAAGTTTTTTTTGCATAGTTTTAAATATATTACTATGTATATATTACGTTCTGAACGAAACACTTAGAATGTACATAACTTTATATGAACATATGTTTATGAAATCAAGAAGACAGCACAGATGTTTGCAGGTTAACACAACAGCGGGGGCTGTGCACTCCGCGATCCTGCAGTCGGTAATCTCCATAATGATGCCATAAATAACTGCGTTTCCTTCATCACGTCATAAGTTATAGCCGACTCCAGTAAGATAATTTAGACATAGTAACAAGGGAAAATAGCCGTACACTACTGGTATTGCTTTCCTTACTAGAACACTCAGGACAATTAAAACGGGTGTCTCAGTGTGCAATTCGAAACAACAACTGAATCCTGTGCTTGCTTTTTAACGTCAAATTACGACCAAACTGGTGCAAGTACATTCTCGATTACGAAAAGTTTGAAAGTTAGTTTTCGTCGCCTAGAATATCTTGTTATTATATTAAGTTAATAATTATCTAGTGTAAATTGTACGGTAGGTGTGTGTCTCAAAAACCAATTGTTACTTTTGTCTACACTTGTGTAAAAATAAAAATGGAAATTTAATTAATCAAGAATTAGAAAAAGAACCGCAACAACGTGAATTAATACGATTTTTGAGTTTGGTACATATTCAGAACAAAACGTATTTCGAGCCACTAGTCTGACATGTATTAATGTTGATAACCAGACTAGAGTACAAAAATTGTCTCTTCGATAATCTAACAACGAATACATTGAGAGGACCTTCACAGAGCATCAGTAGCGAGTCTTTTGAGTTAGGAATTCTACAACTTATCTCATAATATTTTGTCATTGGTATGAAAGATTAAATGAAATTTAAAATGATTTACCTAACAACCACAGTTAGGGCCACATGACCTTTTCCTATAGTTAGCCTGCGTTAATTGGAATAGATCACAGTTTTTAGTTCTCCAACGCGACTATTATCAAACCAGATAGCACTCATTTACCCAAAATAAATAGATTTGTTATTGACACATCGTGGAAATTAAGTAATTCGTCAAGAACCCATGAAAGCCTCTTTCTGTTAATAGATTAATTATTTTTATTGCTGAAATTTTATTACAAGATGCAATTTAATCCAATGCAAACTACGCTCAATGTTTGGAGTTGGAGTTTACATGGCGCCTGTAATAAATTATGTTTTGCTCATACAAAAGTACAAACACAACGAACGCTCTAACGTGTTTTTCGAACGTTCTCGAATCATTCAGAAATAGATTAACAATTTTCCACCTAGTTGAAATTTCTATTAAAAATATGTTATCCTTAGCCTTATCTAAAAGTAAAATACTAATTTTTTAACGTTCCTCCCTTATGTGATACATCCTGAATTATTTCATTTAGCTAAATAATCTTTCAGATATAAGCTCTATCTATAAACCAGTAATGTCACCTTGCAAACCATTTATTATTTTGTTTAATATTACTTAGTTTAAATTGTTGTACTATTCTGGAATCTTCTTAAATTTCTAATAGTTACGGTTTTATTTTTAAATATTATCTCTGTGAAATATATAATATCATGTGAAGTTCCATATTTATATAGTTTTATACAATTTTCACAGTTCATTGAAAAATATTATATAAGAACTTCAGAGATTTGTTAGATTTTATTTTTTTATAAAGCAAAAGCCGTTCCCCTTTTAATCCTTCTTTTGCACGTCCTCATGAGCCACTGGCCTGTGCGAGGATCTTATGAAACAGAATAAGGGGGAGAGTCGATACAGTACAAGCTTGATAGTACTAATAAAAAGTGCAACGGTCACAAACACGATTCGAACCTCTAATTTTGTAACTCAAGACTCAAAGTCCAACTTCTTAAACTGTTCGACCATCGGCACTCCCAAGTCACAGCTTCGTAAAATAAATAAACCATAAAGAAGCAATCACCCAATGGCTTGTAAAGCAAAGTGCAGATATTTAAATTAAACGGCACGCCTCATTATTAATCTACTCATATATCAACAATTTGTATTACTCTTCTTCATCATTAGTAGAATGCTACAACACATGTTCACGTTACAGGATTTACTGAGACTTTAAATATATTACTGATAGGGAAATCAGGAATTCCTGTTTATGGTTAAGTAATAAGAAATATAAATAATAAAATATTAAATATCTTACAGGCAGCATTTTTCACGATGGTGAACCCATGATCTAACACGTAGACTGCGGATGGCACCTTATAACTTCCTAGATTACTTTATATAGAACAACAAAGAGGACGTGAACCTACCGTACACCACCGATACAGATACAGCGGTAGTTTTTGCTTGAACTAAGAACGCTGAAGGAAGTTTGAGTGATAAAGTAGTAGGAAGTAAACAAAGCACATCATGCAAAATATCCCGCAGCCACTCATCACCATAATGAGGCCGTGAATCAAGCTGCCGTTTCCCGTCGCGCCACAGCTGATAAAGCTTTACTAGGGTTCCACTACTTGTTTTAAATTTTACCATGCGTGGTTTGGAGCCATGTCGTTAGAGTTATACGTCATCAATGCTCAAAACCGCTCGAAATATATGACTCGTTTCGTAACTTAACATGCACAAACAAGTTTATGGTCCTATATATTATGATTTTAATAACTGTATCCAGTATAGTCATAGAAATACTATTTCAACGAAATGAGGAATATGGATTTTTTTATGACCTTGCCAATCTTTAAAACCTATAGTGTCTATCAGAGAAATGGATACTGTTTTTAACCACTTACTTAAAAATTCTACTATCTATGTCCTGGAATTGACCAAATTGGAGTACATTACACCAAATTAACACGAGTCGCGTAACAGGCGTCGATGAAGTTACATACGAAATGTCGAGTCTATATTTCATAATCATACAAATTAGGCTTTATTCAGCTGATAAATTGTTTTAAATTGCAAAAAAATATTTACTATTTCAAATTGATGATTCACACCTGACGATGGCATCTTGGATCTCAAAAGTCCTCGTGTGAGAAAATTAAAATTATTGAACAACTCTGAGTTTTCTTGTATATAAAATAGGTTTTCCAATAAGAAGAGCTCCTCCTTCATTCAAGTTCATAGTTTACTTGATTAAGCTTCTTATTTTACTAACTCTCATGTTATGATTTGATATGATTGGCTTCAGGTCGTTCTACAAATTTACTTATTTTGCGATTTTCTCGTTGCCATTATAGTTACCAAAATTATCGATGTCAATATTTTCATTAAAGCCCAGCCATATCCCGTTGAGTGATATGGACCATAATCGAACTCGATGTTGCTTGTATAAAAATTCAGCTTATAGCACAATTTTAAGTTTACAGTTCACACTCGATGTATCATCCAGACAGACAGACATTTAATAAATGAACATTTTGTAGCCCTTCAAACGATATTTTTCACAAACATTTAACCTCTAAACTTAGGCTCATATTCCTAGTAATATAGAACCGCTTAGAAATGTGTGCTAGTATTTATTTTCTTTTAAATATTGCTTTATTTTTAAAATTGATTTTTTATTCTTTATTTTTTATTTTCTTCGATTAAAAGACTTAAAATTATCTCGTGCTTCCAAGGAAGTACAGTATTAAATTGAGCTTTAATGTCATTTGCAAGTTGGCTAATAATATATCCTGAGGATATTATTTAGAAAAGGTCTAATGAGCTTCATCGCTCTAGAGATAGGCTTGCCTGTCATTGTGTAATTTATCATTGCAGCCACACCAAGGCTCCAATCTCTTTTGGGATGATAAAATTGTACCACTGGTTGGACCATTCTAAGTTCCCTGTTTACCCCTGTTCAACCAATGATAAATAGGCAAAAACAGAAGGGACAGAATCAATATTCATTTACTATTTATGTAGTTAAAATAAGGCGGAATTCAGGTTGTAATAAAATAATTTACAGGAAATTCATAACAATATTTTATTGGGCCTGAACAATTAAATCTACCCCTGACGACATGTAGGAATTTGTCATTAAAATTTTGGGTCACTTTGTATTTTGCTAGTCTATTGAGTAGCAAGCAGGTTTATATAAAGTTCATGTCTGCCATGAGTGGTACAATTCTTGTAAATTCCATTGGAAATTTGAAACATTCCCTCTTTAGGTTCTAACATATAAACTAACCCCTTACTGGGAAAATGAACTCACTGCTTGATTCAATCACGACTCTTGATCAGACATTCACTGTTACACTATATTTTATCACTTCGGCAAGAGAGTCAAAACTGTCTCACTTTGTTGTAACTATCACAACTGTCAGAATTGTAACAAACACAACTTTTATTTAACAATAATCTAAAGTTTAATAAAAATTAAAAGACTAATAATACAAACTTTTAAGATTGGAAATATAAATATCAGATCCAGTTAATTAGTGTAAAATGTTCGATTGGCGGCAACTTGGAGTTTCTGAGACCAATAACTTTGCTCATTACCTTAACGGGCAACAAGCAACTCCGACCCTTCGCCTCTTATCATATTACAGTTGATAATGCTCAGACCTTATAATTAATGTAACTGTTATAATTAAGTTACTGTAAAACAACATTGATCTCAATCATGATTTGGCAGAGGTTTTTGATTGTGTATCACGATTATGTAACTAGAAATCGGAAATTATATTTTACCTTGTGGAACCTTGTTTGAAGAGTCAATAATATTTATACCTCGCTATATAAGGTTTTAGATACAATGTTTTCATATTAAACAGTTTGCTATTCAAGTTCATAATATTAACAATAACTTATAATCTATATATAACTGTGTAAGGTTTAAAGTTGAAAAGAGCTGGGATGTTAAGAGAGTGCCTTCAAAAAGATATACACGCAACACAGAAACAGTAAGGAGATGAACGCAGTATCATTCTATTTGCAGGCGTGGGTGGCAGGGAGCAATGGTCATTGATTTGGATTTTCTGTGGTGAAAAGACTTGGAAAAAATACAAAAGACGAATTGAAAGAAAGGTCTTAAGCTGTTGAAAAGTATTATTACTTACCTTTGTCAGTGTATATCAGTGTTTTAACAAAGCGCCTCTTCGATTTAACATAATGAAGCATCTTAATTAGTGCAGAAGTAAAATTTTCCAGAACGATACATAATTTTATTCAGATTTGTGTGTAAGTAACGATAAAAGTTACACCTCGCATGAGTATTTGTAATGTATTAATTATCGGTTTAACTTCACGTTAAATCAATTAAACCATTTAAATGAATTAAACTGTTTTTAAAACCTTTATGACAAGTAGCCAACTACTGATAAAAATTTGTATCCGATATTATGAATAGTTTGAAGTACATACATAAATTAGTATGTTGTATGAATAAGTAATGAGACAAAGTGTAATAAAAATTCTAAACATTTACTAAATATAAAAAAATATTGGTAACAGTTTTATCTTATTAAAACTATTTGATATTGAAACAGGACTTATAATATATAATTACCTATGGATTAATTATTAACGCAAGATATTTTCAGAGATAATGTTGTTAAAGTTGAATTAAAAACACATTAGTGATTATTTCTTTACATAATAAATGACAAATTTCTCTCCCTTCCAATGAGATTAGGGGTAAATCTAAAGCTCTGAATCAATATTGGGGATTTCTAGTTCGTATAAAAATAACGTAAAAGAAAGTAACGTTCAGTTTCCCTATAAATAAGTAACTGTCTAAGTTGAGATATAAATATTTACATTACTTTTCACAATTGCTTGGTACATAAATATCTTTCTGTATAGAAAAAGAAATCCTTTCAAGATTGAAATGACACGATTATCATTTAAAGCTTGTATTTTCGAACTGTGCACCTATGTTCCGCTTCATAATATAACTTTAAACTCTGAAATCAATTGTGTATTCAAACAATTATTATTGGCAATGGGTTATAACACTTTAACACCGATTAGTATAGTGCGTTATCTCATCTGATATCGACTCAATTATGTAGGGTACTCTGGCATTGACAGTCTTTACTATCAACTTGTACGTTACAACTGATTTTGTTAAATACGTGTTGAAGTGTTGAATACGGACCTCATGAAAACTATTTTAACGTTAGTGTTGTATAGCCTGGAACTATCAGTGTTATGTGTACGAACTGTTCTGTCCGTGACAGAGGAGGAGGTGGGAGAACTGCAAAAGGTGTTTACGGATATACAAAAAGAAAACATTAGGCTAACGGCCGAGTGTGACTTTCTCAAACAAGAAAACGCCAAGCTATGGACGGAAATTAACAGGTTAGGCTCTGACGTCAAAGACATGCAGCAGTATACCAGGGTAGACAACGTAGAGATAGCCGGAATACCTCAAAGGGCGAATGAAAACATTTACGATATAGTTCAGAAAATTTGTAAGGCGTTAGAGGTTCCTTACAATCGGGATGAGATATCAGAGGCTCACCGACTTCCTAAGGCGAAGCAAGGATATCCATTTATTGTGGTAAGGTTCATCTCCAGAAGGATCAGGGATTCTTGGTTAGCCGCTGCGAGGACGCGTCAATGCACTCTTCAACAGATATATCCCGATCTACCGGCTACGCCGTTCTTCGTCAATCAACATCTGACTTCCTACAAGAAAGGACTCCTGGATATGGCCAAGCGTCTGGTTGCGGAGGGGATCTACGCCTTTGCGTGGGTCAAGGACGGGAAAGTCTACGTCAGGAGGACACCCACAAGTAGTGTTATAAGGATAAGGAGCTATTCTGATTTTGAGAGAGCCAATGAGTATGATTTATTTAACCGAACGACCGAGCCACCTTCGTTTTAGTTGTTGTGCTTTCAAGATGTGGAAGAAAGTGAAAAATAAATAAAAACAACGTCAGTCGTCTAGTCTCGTTATTTTACATAAAGTGATGAATATAGAAAATTATGATTTATTTAAATAAATAGGATTTGAGTAAAACCATACAGCAAAACAATGTAAGTTATATATTTAAAACACTAATCATAATTGCAAAATCACTTCGTACTTACTCGTAAGTAACTCAGTTATGTACACGGTTTGCAAGACAATACATTTAATACTCCAGAATATACTTCAAATATACAAGTAAAAAATAATTAGTTTCATCTGGTACTAAATTATAATGTATCCGAACTAATCTGTTTGCTTACTTTATGCTATTATTTTCATCTAATCCCATTTATTAGACACATGCGTTAGTCCTTCAAATGTTGGTTAAACATTTTTGGTTTTATTATATAAAGATATGGATAAAACATACAGTAGTGTAGTATTATTTTTAATATATTCCTAGTGAAAATACGAAATTACCATATCAAGAATGATATTATTGGTGTAGTAATATTAAATCAATATTATTTTTAAAGCTATAACCTTAAGCAGAACATATCAACTTGCAATACATAATACTTTAAGAGATTAGTTTGCACAAAGGTCAGTTATTGCCTTTGGCACATCCGAGGTATATACGAGGGCCACCGCATTACAAGACATGTTTACTTAAATTAACTGCCAAGGCAAATTTGGTTAACCAAACATAAAGTTTAAGTTTAGTATTAGTTTAAGAGCTATGAATAGATTACATAATATACATATTTATGTAATGTATATCATATATATATATATATATATATATAATATATAATTTCAATATTTTAATTATTTTCGATCAATAAATCATGTCGAGCCATTGTCATATTTATCGGAATATTCTAATCGTTATATTTAGTGGTAAGTTACTTTCCAGTATATTAATTTTAAAAGTCAGTAATTGTATTTCGTATCCTTGTGAATAAAGTTAAAAATATTTCAAAATGTATTACAGCATTACCAACTAAATATATTGTCCTAATATTGGGAAATAACAATTAGAAGTTATGCTATGAATACAGAATTCGACTTATATGAAACCGATTACATCCAAACACTATCGATACTGATACGTTCGCTGTAGTAATGGCCATTTAAAACTAATGGGCTATTATAACTGTTTGAAGAACTAATGGATGTATTGTATTGATACTGATACTCAATTAATATTACTGATTAATTAAAGAATTCAACTATTTGCAGTATTTGCAGTTATGCTCAGTTTCGTGTTAGTAACAGTGTTGTTATGTGCGTGTTTCTACAGCTCATCAGCGACTGTTGGGTTGGACTTTGCTCAACTGCAGGCGTCTTGTAAGGTTCTAAGAGAAAAAACATTTTATCTTAAGTACAAGTTCCAAGAGCTTAAAGATGAAAATGAAAAGATTGCCTACAGAGTTCGCAACCTTAGACAATATGTCAACGACATTGAGAGCTACTATAGAATCGAAAATTTGGAAATTCTAGGAGTCCCAAAACGAAAACATGAAGATCTGATAGGCATTCTCAGAAACATAAGTTGCGCATTAGGACTGCCCTTTGATGATTCTCAAGTATCTGCAATTTGGAGAAAGCACAGAACCAGCAGTGATAACTACTACAAGAAAACGGAGACAAATTCTATAATCGTGCGTTTCGTATCAAGGAAAACTCGAAACAAATTTATTAAAAGAGCTCGTCAAAAAATTGTTATTTACAGCAAGTCTTGTCTTCCGCAACTGCCTGAATCTGAGATATATATCAATGAGCATTTGACTAACGCGAAAAAGAGTCTTATAAAAGCGGCAAAACTATTGGAGGAGGAGAACAAAATCCCTTATGCTTGGTTGAAAGACGGCCAACTTTACGTCAGGAAAACCCCAGATGGTAAAGCGATCAAAATAAAATCCCATCATGACTTAGAACTTCTGAGTTCAGTGAATACAAAAGTGCAAAGATGATTTGTCATTGTAATTTTGTGTAGGGTAAAACAACTCTTTAATTTTTAATGCATATGTAAATATCAATAACATTAAGAAAAGTGAGTCTACATTCAGTTTATATTATATTATCAAATATATTTTATTTATAACTTCGTTATTAATAAAATTATTATACTTTACTACATTAAGATGGTAGGAGTCATGTGAATTTACAATTTTATTATGGTATGAAATACTCAACAAGCACGTAAATAACCTCAAACAACCTTTAAGTCCTAACATGAACAGTAAGTAAAATGTGACATTCTGTCTTTAAATTTGATAGTTTAAACACAGTGCTACACGTTACAGTGTAACATAGTTTAAAACCTACATTAAATTTAAATTATGTATACGGTGCTTTTTAAATCTTTTGTAAATGCATAAATCCCTTACTTTGACGAAAACATGCTTCGAAACATTTGTGTTTATAATAATTAACCTTCTATTAGTTTTATTTAATCAGAATTACATGATAGTTTTTAAATTATTGTAACTAAATAAAATGGAAACAAAGCAATCTCATTGTAATAACAACACTATATGACGACCAGGCTTAATAGTACCATTGAAAGGACTCATGGCAGCACTGGCGTATCCTGCTGACTTAGCATACTTTCTTAGCCTTAAGATGTCTCCGTTCAATTTTTTTGTAACTACTGAATTAGTTAATGTATTCAAAATGATAAAAGTAACCGGGTCAAATATGGAACCCTGTGGTAGTCCTGCCTTTATTAAGCAAATCAGACTAACATTGTACATGTTTATGTATTTCAGGATCATTGATAAAAATCTGACAAGAACTGTAAGGCTTATTAAACATACCAGTAACATGATTGTAGGTACATGTTGTCACAAATCAAATCTAGGAGTGTCTTCAGTCCTATTACAATCCAATCCGCTGCCTCTTAAATTAAAAACCTATGTGAAGACAAATGAAATAAGTTAGTATTTGTATTTACTGTGCCTGGATGTGTACCAAGTGATTAATATTAACAAAATATTTTGTTGATAGAAGACAGAACTCATAAGGTATGAAGTAATATGTTTAATGGAGTAAAATACAACTGTGTAGCTGACACAAAGAATTGAGGTCCTACATAAACTTTCTTTATGGTAAATAGCCATACATTGAGAAATGTTGACCCTGTCTCAAAAGGACTATTGAGTAGCCAAAACAATGTTTGTATCATTGTCCAACACTTTTTTACTGTGTTCCATAAGTTAACATGATGTTACTGTCCTATTTTCCAAGTTCCATGGTTAACGTAACGAGTTTATTGTGTGCAAAATTACGATACCTCTACTCATATTTAACTTGGGAATCCGCAAAAAACCACAAAATTCAAAGTGTATATTTCTTAAATCTATGGAATCTTCCAAAGTATAATGGGAACGGAGCTTGAAAATGTAGGTTGTGGAAAACTCTCTTGCAACATAAGCAGTCCTTAATATCTCATACAATATGCTATATAAAATTAAAATATATTTATTTTTCTTTGGAAAATACTGAATTGATATTTTCAACAACATAACATATCATGGGTAACTTTAGAAATAGATAGAATCAAAGTTTACTCACTTACACAAGCAAGACTTACTTTCTGTAGTGACACTCAGTTTTAATTATTCAAATAAAATGTGAGAGAAATAATTATGATAAATATACAAAAATCAAGACAACTTTACAAATTTACTAAATCTAAAAGCAACTACTCGTTACTTCCTGCACCGAATGTGTAAATATATTTTTTTACATTCATCTGATCCAGATGATATAGTTCATACTCGTAATATAAATAGTCCTTTCAATAAAAATATAACATTAAACATTATTGTATGATAAGTTACTCAAATAACTCTCTTTCATATTTTGTGTATATTTAGTTGTTGCCCTTTCCTATAAGGAAAGGAGTCAGTCCAGGACAGCAAGGCCATCCTCTCAGAGCGTCTTACTACACTAAGTCTACTCCAACTAAGCCTCGGTCTAGGGTTCCTGGCTTAACCTGGCGGTGCTTACCATACTGACCAAGCACTTAGGCTTATCCTATAATCCTATAAAGGTTTTAAATCTGACCAAGAATTACGTTTTATAAAACTGTTCTTTGGTTGAAAGTATTAAAAGTATTGAATTAATGACGATAAATTTTGAAAAAATACATTGGGGCCATTGTTTTACATTATAAGTGCTTTGACTATGTAGACTTAGGTATTGGATTTTAAACATTTTAGTACTATACAAAAGAAACTCATTTTGTATACAAATGTATATAACACTATTCCAGGAAAGTCAATTTTGCCTTATACAGTGTAATGGGGACCCTGTATTATTAACTTAGTTAATAATATAGTTCCAGTAACGCATGTAAAGCCCTCCATAGCCTGGACGCTTACCCACGTCGGTTATATTCAATCCTTTTATAGAACCGATGATGAAAAATTCCATTGATTGTATAGAGTTACCTCCTAATGCATTTAAATTCCGTAAGATGATGCATTCCACTCTGGCAGTCTCGAGGCAGGAAGATACTCAGAGGATAACGACACATTGGCTTGACGATTTCAAAGGATATTTATTGCTGGATGAATTTTCGTCTTATCACAAGGGATTTTCGTCTTATCCAATAGGAAATCCTAGAAGTTAGGATGCACAGTAGCTGAGCGTAAGAAAATCCTATCACTCGAGGAGCTTTAAAATTAAATTTTTGTCGAAATATCTGTCTGTTCGCACGAATCACGGGAACTAACTTATCTACAGAATTGAAATTTGGAATGAAGCTTCATTTCTACGTAAGCAACGTACAGTTTCATGGTGGTGCATGTCAATCCATCGAATCTGGCAGGGCATTAGCGAACTCTTTACATTGCAGTTAGGGGTACCTTGAAGGCAATGCAAAAATTGCCAAATACATTATTTCACACAGAAACAGAGTAACTTTATATGGACCCATAACATGTGATATAGTAACAAATGAAGCGAAATGAAATAAGCTATAGACGTGAAATTCTGCATGTAAAATCAGCCAAGGCTGTTACGTGATATATGGTTTGACGTACTAATAACATTCTTATTTTTATTAGTTTGTTCATTAGCTTCCTTTAAGTTCAAGTGAACATGTAAATATAGGAATTAAACGAGCAAGAGCATTGTTAGTTGAGTATCAATAATATGTGGAACTTATAATAGCCATACACTTACTTGCCAAAGTAAAAATTGCGAATAATAATTACTAACAAACTAGTTATCGTTTAAAAAAATACAGGCATAGAGTTCAACTTGCTTAGGAGATTATGATCGTTATATAACACACTCTGACACAAAACTATTTTAGGCGCCGAGTTCATTATTACTCAAAACTTTACAATGTTTTTAATAACCACAATGTGAATCTATTTGTGGCCGTGGATTTAAATTCCTTTTATAATATTTAACTACTTCCAAATTTAACCCTTAGTCCCCTAAATTCTCAAATTATCCATGAATCATAACTCTAAAATTCATGAGTAACACTACATAAACAAAACTAGAAATCTTTTGAATAAATAACTTTTCCAGAACCGTATCCAAATCACAACAAAGCACGACAAAGACTGTACTATTGTTACTTGAAAGAAAGTATTATAAAAATAGGATACAATTCCAATATACGCACTAATCTCTAAATTTAGTAGCGTCCGTTCTCATTTTATCCCATAATAATTTATCATTCCCTTTCAGTAGCCTTTAGCGTGTTAGTTATAACTATTTGTAACATTCTAATCCCATCTGACATAAATCTTGGCTCTATCAGTTTTACGGACGCGTAGATGTGCAGTGTTCTTGAAGTTCGAACGCATGTTAAATTCTTTTATATTAGCAATCATTCTTCAGTCAAAATTGTTGACTACGCTAAGTCGATGAATATTTAAGTATTGGAAAACAATTCTAGGAAAGTAACCTAGACCAAGCAGTTTTCCTCATGTGTATAACATATCGTCACTAAGAAAAACAACTTATTCACTTGTTTTTATATGGAGTATTTATTACAATCATCTAGTGCATTTAAGGGGTAAATAGACAATATTTAAATACCTTGGTAATGGTTATCTTTTTTCTTGCAATCTCATAAAATATTATAAAAGAAATTTAATATGAATTTGTTATGGATGATAACTTCCATATTGACCTAAATTATGTTGCAGCACATTAAGATAAATGATTAGAAAAGTTCTCATTTTAACGAGAGACAAAAAAGTCTGACAATGAGGGTTCTTGATCTTGCGACCCTAAAGAAGACCTGTAATGGAGTGGAGGGCTTGATAGACTGCGGGACAAAACGCTGCCTTGCACTTTTCACCCTCCCTCCGGCCACTATTTATCTCTTAATGTACCTATTTGACTTTATTATTATATTATAGAACGAATTAATCCGAATTATATGTCTTACCTTTGTAAACAAAACAGCAAGCTATTCTCTGTACAGTCAATGTTTTTGTTACTAGATTAATTATATAACATAATGGACTAAACCAATGTAACTGCACAAAAGATTTACATAGTGTTAAGAACGTAAAAGTAAACAGTGCTCAGGATAAAGTACAAGGAAAAAGTAAATAAAAATTATAACATTTTTCTAATAACTCGTTGTTATTCATAGTAACCTCATGTAACAATATGATAAATTTCTCCCTATACCGTACTTATTAACCTACAGATATTAAAACACAATTAACATATCGGATTCCGTATAAAAAGGAATTGAATATATTAAGTTTGTGCTAGATCTCTCCAATACCTAGTAGTATAGTTATTAGTACTGTGAGACTCAGCTATTCTTAAAATTATATGATGTTTTCCCAAAACCACAAATATACTGCATAAAAATGAAAGTAATATCATTATACACTACACTTTGCATCAAATAAGGGACACGATCTACCACTTGACGATACAAATTTATCAAAATAGTGATTAATTGTTGTCATGAGTAATTCTTTCAAATATGTGAGATATAAATATTTTAGTGACTGGGCGTTTAAGACTAAAAGGAATGGGGGATGTCCCAGAAGGAATCTTCACGCTCGCTTCCCAGTTAAAACTCCGGCCGATCCGTCTTAGGTATCTGTCAATGACCATAATTTTCCAACGTCAACAATGGTTTTTCATTACGTAACATTAAACAATATTACTAAATAATATGATATCATTATTGGCTTTGGGACTTTTTCAGCATTCTGAATCATCATCTTGAATTTCTAAGAAGCCTACGAGTTTCCTATAACTATTTCGAAGGTTCCATATTGTTTCACTTTTTAAGATTTCACGTGTGCTGGTCAGTTTACTGAATTTATACTATCTCTCTAACGGCGAATTTAGCTCTTATGCTATTTATTCACCGACCACACAGGCCACAGCCTAAATATCCTGTTGTTCATTGGTCTGTCCTTTTAAATTATTTTGCTATTTATAGTGGTAGGATGTTACGTAGTAAGTGAAACTATTATGTAAATGCTTATACAATTAAATGCACTAAAGAGTGCCACAAACTAATAACACCATTAAAATTGTCTTGATGTTATTCTTTACGAAACACTTTCCTTTACATTTTTGTATAGTTTGTTATTTTTCGTTTGCTATTTGCCAAATTAGCAACGTACCCCACGATTGATGATCAGCAGCGGAACAACATTATAGCTTTTATTACCAAATCTTTTTCATATTTTGACAAAATTGAAGGAATGGAGAAGAAATCTAAGTTATGAGTTCACAACGTATATTATATAATTATCTGTGCAGTGTTGACACACGGTAAAGACACTCTGTATTAATACCTAAACCATTATACGTACCATGCAATACTAGAACAATACTCAAGTTTACCACTAAAGATGAAAACAATAGGAGTTTGCCGTTTTTGGACTTAATGACACTGAGGAAATTCAAGAACATAAGTAGAAATATAACCGACTGAAACAAACAGATATTTGAACACCAAAATATCATCGTGATCCATCTAAGAGAAAACTTAAAGAGGTAATCGTGCGATCTCCTTTATCAGATGAAGGTATCTGAAATGCAGACTTGTCTTTATAATCGTTCAAGGTAAGAAAAATTAGCATATACCATATCCCATGAGGAAGAAAGAACACAAAAACATATATTATACCTATGGAAGAATAAAATGTAAATTAACTCTGGCTGTATGATTTATACAGATATTTGGATACAACCCGACAGTTGACACTATCTAGTTTGTGACGTAGACGATGAATTCAATATACTACAATAAACCATCGAGAAGTTTAAGGTTCCCTGGATTTAGTGATGGACTTGGGTATGATGATATGGAATACAAAACCAACTACGCTCTTAAAGTATAAAAGGTTGTAAAGTATTATTGGTTGTAAAGCGAGAAAGATCAACTAAAATTTAGAAAGAGGAGATCCTTTCATTAACGAGGAGTACACAACATTACGTGTTGTGTAACAGGTTTTGTTAAGGTTTCATGCAAAAATTCTACACTATAGCTCATTCAATTCTTGAGATGTACAACGTACAGGCAACCTTTCGTTGCCTGTTCTTTTCAGGCAACGAACCGAAAAGAATTTGTTCACCGCTTAGGGTAAAAAAATGCACCATGAAATAACAAATTCTCTTATATGTGTAAATGAAGATTTGTGCAAAATTTTTAATCCAAAGATGAAATATGTCTATAGATATCTTGTCATGTCACACATTCCTATTTGTTTTTATTAAGTCTACACGCAAAGTTATCAAGTAATGATGTTTTGATAGGGTAGTTATACTACTATGCAGTATGATATATTGGCATATAATTTTACTCAGCATGGCTAAAAATTTATTCATTCTGTGATATTCTTCTTGTCATAATGAATACTAAGTTAAAATGTTTCGTAAATCTAATTCAAACCCCATGCAAAGACTTGCAACATCATTTAACTTGATGTTGCCTACATAAAAAATGACACCTCATAGAATCATTTCACTTCTATAGATAGCAAGGCAAAAATAATATTTCTTTACAGCTCTTATTGACCTTTGCATTAGACTCAGGCATTTAGTTGTGTTTTTCCAGCATTTAAACAATTACGGAACACGGTATTTAATAAGAACCAATGACTTTAAATACAATTTCTTTATTTTAAGGAATTGATAATTCCAAAATGATACATTTTATACTTTGTAAATGTTTTGTTACTCAAAATATGTGCTGCTCTTACTTACTTGAGTAAGTACGGAGCGCATGCCTCATTTCACAAAAGTTGCCTTATTACGGATATTTTAACAATGTGTTGTTGGATTTATAATAAAATCATGGACAATAAT
This sequence comes from Homalodisca vitripennis, assembly GCF_021130785.1. Taxonomy (NCBI): domain Eukaryota; kingdom Metazoa; phylum Arthropoda; class Insecta; order Hemiptera; family Cicadellidae; genus Homalodisca; species Homalodisca vitripennis. The sequence continues at coordinate 197,782,152 of NC_060207.1, forward strand.
TTATTTGTTTACAATATACATCTAAAGTGCTTGTATTTTGAGTTTAGTGTATGAGTTTAGTGTAAGAGCTTTTAAGAAAAACATGTAAGGTAAATCTTAAAATAAAATTCTAAAATACAACTTAAGCTAAAAAGTACTTTACTATAATCGTGGGTATGATGCCCTAATATATCCTACTTAATTTCTGAAACAACTTTCAAAGTATTAATATTTTAAGCTTGTACATTTTATTGATTGGTATTAATTAAATGTTGGTAGAATTACTGAAACAAGATTAAAAGTTTTGTTTATAGAGAGATAGTCCAAAGTAATAACTTTCAAACATGAAAAGAGAATAATAGATAGTTATCGTGTAATTAATTATGTTAAGTATTTTAATTATATTCTAGTTTGTTTCAAACTGTACTCGAGGGCAAAATAAGTTTATTGCTGTTAAATTTCATTCAAAAGTTCTTTATCTTTGTTTATAAAGTTAAGAGTTAAAAGAAAATATAGTTTTGTATTTAAACAGTATATATTTGTTTATGGAACCTAAAAGTGCACTTTTCACATAAAGCAGCCAGTCTATTAAATCCACAGCGGTTAAGTGAAGAGGACACATTGAAAACACTCTAAACCGTCCGATGTATGGGGCCAACTCGAGAAACTTGCATAACTATTGAAAAAAGTAATACAGATAATGGCAGAGACTGGGAGAGCATTAAAATACAAAGAACGTCCAAACAAAGGACTCATACAATCATGACAGCGTAAATATAAGCTTTGTGTAGCTTGGTTATGGGCTAAGTTGAAGATTCCAAGGCACTGTTTGGGGTGAATTTATGGAAACTATAAGCAAACTAGTAGTTACCCACGGCTTTGTAAGCAATTTCATAAATTAAAGCATTTCTTAATGAAAGTATTTACGATTTAATATGATGCAATCTTATGAGAGCTTTCAAACAGAAACTGGCAAAAGCTTGGTACTTATTATTGCGGTGTCAATGATTAAGATATTTTCAAGTTAAATAAAAATTTTCTGGTTTTGCTGGTGTAGGAACCAACATTTCTGGTTATAATTCCTGTTGTTATTACCAATTATGATATACTTTAAGTCTTATATCTCCAGTGCCATATGTGTCATTGAATTAGCCTTGTTGTTCAAAGTAAGTAAATATATAAGCATATCTATAACTTAAACATCTAAGTACACGGCCATTTATAATCAAGAATCGGTAAAATAGTGTATATTTTCACAGACTGAATATCCAGTATAATGTATTTACTGAGCCACACTTTTGTTTGTTTTGCTGCCCTTATTAACAAGGAAATGTATTCATATATATCTTGGATTTCAAGACCTTCTGTGGTCAAAAACCGACCTTTGTTATCTACTTTCGGTCTAAGATATTTCAAGTGTCATAGATGAGTTTGCCTTTTTAAAAATATCAATATTTACGTACGATTAAAAAGTTAACGAGTTAAGATTTGTCCATTCCGTCCGTTCAAATTCACTTTCACCCTAATTTATTTCTTACAAGCAACAATTGATGTTGCCCCGATAAAGAAAATATATTTATATTTTGCTTTGTCAAGACCACCTTGGGTCGACAAGGATTTACTACAAGCACTTATAATCTACCTCTGATTTAAAATATTCTAAGTGGGACCATTGACGATGGTGCCAGCATCCTACTAGTACCGTAAAGTTTTACTTTACACAATTGAATTCTCCGCTCTTTACATTTTTAAATATACGATTGTAAAACTGTAAGTACAACTAATGGTGTATAAGCAATGAAATTGAAAATCTATGTACTGACATTGTTAATAGCATCCTATAATCGACGACATGACCGTAGCCACCCTCGACGCCGAGGGTTCATAACACCAGCACGAGTATAGTTGACCTTGGTTAGTGAAAATCTTACTCGCGTTAATTGACGTTTTAGGGAAATTAAATACAACCTCGCGGGAGAGCTGTTAAATTAAATTTAACCTCAAAAACTTATATCACCTCTCAGTTATAATCATTACGTAAAATTTAGTACTAAGAAGGAATTAGTACGCCAAAACTTCATATCTAGTAAGTAATAGGGATCGCTGAGATCGCTTGCAAAATTTCAATCATTCCATTCTTGTTATGTCTTGGGGATAGACGCATAGACAAGCATTCTGAAATACCAATTGTACATCCCACAGCAGATAATAGAAAATATTTGATAGCCTTCTAAGTGATATGCTTCAATAATGCTCAGAAAATTCCTTGGTTAGACATGCACTCATAGAATTCATGTTTTAAGTATTCATTAAGTTAGGTTTCGTAACAGTTGAATTAATAAAGGTTTCGGTGAGCTGGATTGAGTACTACATCGGAACGCTACCCTAGAGTACGCTAAAATCAACTGTTATCACTGACTACTCTTTACACTCTATAATTTGTTATGGTTCAAAATGTCACATTTGAAAACGTCATATGATTATTTTCAGTATGTTTACAAATTTATTTATTCTGCTTTAGGAATTCTTTGTTTCTCATATACTGTAAAAAAAAAACAATCTCCAGGCACTTTTAAGTCTGTAGCACAGTTCGTTTTGGAGGTATTATGCGAATAGTCATACAGTACGAAAGCCAGACATAAGTGAACATTTTATAGCCTATTAAGTGATATTACTTGCTAAATAACAGTAAATAACAACCATAGACTATAAATAGCTATTTTTAATTTTTAAGTGAACTGGGGTATGCAGCACTGCAAAAAGTCTGTCTCAGATTTCAGACACTGCAAAAAGCGGAAGGCGAAATGAAGCTAAAATAATCGATAGCAAGTATAATAAGTTTTTAAATTATCATTCCTGTGTATTTATAATTGGTTATTGCTAGAAATTACTTTTAACATGAAAATAACATAACGTAGTAAAGTAATATACCTTACAAAAATATTGCAACGTTAAGTTAGAGGTTGTAATTTTAGGTCTCAACGTAGGCCTTGCGAATTTCTTATCGTTGCAATCCAAAAAAAAGAGATCGGTATCAAGTACATTAAGAGATAAATACGACTGAAGGAGGGTAAAAAGTGCAAGCCAGCGTTTTGTCCCGCAGTCTATCAAGTTCTCCACTCCATTACGGGTCTTTAGGAGTAGCAAATCAAGTACCCCTATACTCAGACTAGTTCTTCGTCTGCCTATCGTCTAGCCCAACCCATTTGTCGAACATTCGTAGTAAAGTGATTAAAGCCTTGAAATCCAATGTTCATAAATATCTATTTACAACTCCTATGAATATAAACATATTGAAAAATATCACTTGTCAGTTTATTAGGTTGTGCTCATTAAAGCAAATATATTATATGTAAATAAATAAAAGGTTATTGAGAGGACCGTTCATTCATAATTTATGATAAAAGATTGCTATTAATAATGTTTATGAGTCTATCCCTACGTTTTCATATCTAAGTTTGATACAAATATTTAAAGCATTTGTGTGAATAATGTTTTGAGGTCGACATAAGTAGGAGATGTTGGTTGGTAAGAAATAAATAATTGAGTGTAAATAAAATATTTTTTGAGCAAACAAATAAATAAGTACTACTAAAGTATAGAATTAAAATTGTATTCACATTAATTAAGCAGCACCCCTCATTTACACAATGAGTGTTTGTCCCTGCAAAAGTTTGTATAATGAAATATTAACACCAAAACCTTGTCTAACCATTATAATAATAATCAGTAGGGTACCTTTGTTTTACTAGCCTTGTAAAACAAGCCCGGATTAAAAGAGTTTTTAATAACGTGTACGTTACGTATTAAAAAACTAAAAAAAAGGAAAACCAAGGTTTTTTCAGATATTTATAATACGTTTCACTTACTCTGAAATTTTACCTATTACCCGACATTTAACCAAAAACGTGGATTAAGAAAGTATATTGCTAAGGTACGTTATTTACGTATAAAATTATGTATTTTTTTCTAGACGTGACTGAAATTCAAGAACATTACAATGATCTAAAAGTTTTGCTCTCAAAAATACCTGTGATATTTCCTGATACGTTGAACAATGATTAATTCATGTCAAATATGGACTAGCAAATGTAATTATTATACCCTAACGTTTAGAAACTGATACTGTTTCCCGGAAAATTTTCATTGATAAATTATCCTGTTGAACACTACGTATACAGTTTGTTCAAATATTGTCTAATTTAGGATTATATCCATCCTATTCAATACAGTATTTATATGTGAATAGGAATAACGTTAAAATGAAAAACTAAAAATATACAACTGTTCATTGGAAACTACTGTTCACTATTTATTAAATCTCAGTTAGTGCTGAGTTGGCCAAACGATAATGGATTTAAAGTTTCACGTTCAATTAATGATGATAGACGTTGGAGGTACGTCTATGATACGTACACACAGTCTATGATTGTTTGATTTTAGATGGTATTATGGTTTTAAAACCTAACACATATAATTTATATTTTAAAAGTATAATACCTTTAATATTTTATTCCCCACCTGCTAGAATGTGTTTATTGATTAACACATTATACATATCACATTTCTACGTATTTTTAATAATATGTTAATATGTGTATGTGTATCTGAAGTAACATAAAAGCTTTAACAAAAAACTTGAAATTATGAGTGGATACATGCAGCGGTATAAAGAAAATTAAGTTTGAGTATACAATATCAATAATAGTCTATAAACATAAGTATTTTTGATCAATCATGGTAATTAGACTTAAAAACATATTTCATGAAAGAGAAAAGAGTAAGAGCTATTTGAAATTTTACATAGTATTATAAATACGTCAATACATAAATGTAAGATAAGGAAACTATTATTGAAATGTTATGTGGACATATTTAACTAAAATATCGATTACTAAACATAAAGAATTATTTTATTACTTGAAAAAAAAAAATTCCTTATTTTTAATATTCATATTTCAGGTGTCTTCCAATATCAATGAGGAATAAAATATTTTGAGAATTTCGAGTTTATGTAACGACTCAAACATATCAGTTATGTTTAACCTTTTAGCACTAATTACTCTGAACAAAGTCTGAAAACACTCGGAACCTATTATACGTGCACTGCCAGCCGTCTCTGTCTGTGATCTGCACCCTCAGCGGAAGTCTGCTAACAACCCCTTTGTCACAAAGCTTCCGGTTCACAGCTCCCTGCACCTTTTATTTAAGCAAAAACAAACGTCCATCTCGAAAATGAATGTATATTTCTGCTGCTTTCTATTTTTGTGACGTTTCGTTAAGAGAGTACATCACGTTAGAGCGCGATGGAAAACAGACTGTTACATTTGCTGGTGTTGAAAATGTTTTGTGCCCACTGTCGTCAACCTTAAGTCTCATACAATTTCAAAATCCACAGTTTATATGATTGATACTAGATAATATAAAATTTAAAGACACAGTTATGAAATTGGTCGTAAATTTTACATTAAAGTACAATTCTTGTACTTAAACACATAAGGTGCGCACTATTTAGATACAGAAAGACTTCCCCTATTTTTGAAGGTAACAAAAACAAACATTTATAAGATAAAAAAATACGTTTTAATAAAATTAAGTATTACAACATTTAATTCCCCATTTAACAAAATGCCAAAATAAAATATTTACATTAAACTGTAGCCGTCGAGTACTGGTTTTAAATAATACTTACACTACTTAGATGTCGACCTTCATTGTTGATACGTTCACTAAGATTCTCTCCAAAGGTGGCTATTACCCAGCGCGTCATCTCGGGCGGAAGGGCAACAACCCCGTTTGTTATTGCATCCTTTAGAGCATCTACGGTTCTGGGGCGATTCTGAAACCCCTTTGGATTAGAGGTATCTCCGAAGAAAGTAATCGTAAGGTTTCAAGTCGGGTGGGCGTTGAGGACAAAGTAGGGGAAAAAGTGTGTCCAGGAAACGAGTCTACGGATGTCAAGATATCGACGAGATGTGTGCAAAGTTATAGACAAAACATTGTTGCATCCATGTGCACTAAAAGTATAGACCAACTTCGGCCGAAGTAAGTTATCCAACAACGCACAATAACGATTAATTTAAACCGTAACTGTTACACCCACTTCTTCAGAAAATATGGATCCAGTACACCACTCTGGTAAGCTAAACACAAAACATTTACTTTTGGGCTATGAAAAGGACGATGGTGAAGTTTTTGGGGGCGTGTTTAGGCCGATATATAAAGTTCTGTTTACTAACTGCACCTGAAAAATGAAAATAGGCTTCGTCCGAAAAGAGACATATGTGCAGTGCTCCTTTGTAAGAATGTCTTGACACAATTTGTTCCGGGTTTCGAAGTCCCTGTAACCCAATTCTTGTGTCATCACAACCTTATATCGATGCATCTTAAGCTATCTATTATATGTTTTGCGAACGCTGTAGTCCGACATGTATAGGAATATCGCAACATCTTCAGGTCCGTTATAGTACGAGGACGGCCCGGAGATTTTTATTAACTCAGAACCTGTTTTTCTAAAATTCTGAGTCCAAGTGTAAATAGTCTTTTATCAGGAACGAGGTCGTTTTGACCAAGCGCAAAGTGGACGAGAAACGATCGCTGCGTAGCTATCGGCGAATCGCCATTTTTAATGAACTCCTCGACCACGAATGAATCATGCATACCCTACCTAGCCATGGCTGGCACTGACAATGACATGTACATAGCTGTCAAATAACACTATTCTACACCACTTATTACCATTCCCGCTCGTAGCGTCGCAACTTTAATGTCAGGAAGTTATTTCTGTTGCAACCTGTTTTTAATAAGTTTAAATAATTGTAGTATCTAATACAGTTTAACTTCATATTAATGGAAAATAAAACACTTTTGAATTTTAATTATTTAGATTTTTTTACCTAATCGTTAAAACAACAATCTACGTCATTACGGCGTAAAATATTTACAAATCCTTTCTTTCGTTATAAATAAAAATACCTAGGTGAAATATTTTACTTTACGTTCTCCACAAGAAATTAAGTTAAAAATAAAATGAACTCGTACTGTAGTTTACTTTATAATCCAGAAAAACATACGAATGTAAACTCCTTTTATCAGAAACGCGAGTATGTAATGCATTACGTAACTAGACTTATAGTACTCAATCCCTAAACTAATTTAGACTTGTAAATAACTGGAATTCACTAAACAATATTAAACTAATAAAATTCATTATAATCGTGCAAATCTAAATAATCAGAACAAATATACAGAAGTAAGTAAAAAACACAACACGAAAAAATTTCACTACTGTTATCCAGCACGAGTCAAATAATCGCCAATACGAACGGATTGTACTTTTTGCCAGACGGGCGTTGCTGGTTACACTGGAGATAATTTCATTAAATTTGTGTTTGGATGTTTCTTCACAGATGTGTCCATCAAACCAACTAGCGCGTGACTGGATAACGAAATATCTAACCGTTTTTATTATAATGGTTTTACTCTATGATCTTCATTTCTTTAGAAATTTTTCGGGATTCAAATTACTTTCTGGTCTATTCTCATTCACTCCTACTCGGTAGGTTACCATGTAATTTTACCTCATGCAATTAGGATTCCAAATATTAAATTACTTGACCTTACACTATTACTCAATTATTCTGAAATACCTAAATCACTTATAGCATCTTCCACTACTTTGTACCCTTGAACGCTACTGCCAGCAGGTCTCCCACCTCAATAGTAACTCACATTCAGATATATTAATATATTGTAATAAATAGTGTAAGACTGAATAGGGAAGTTAAATGCACACCTCACTTCCGGTCAGCGTGAGAGGCTTCTCTTTCCTGCTACAGTGGGCTTCATACTAGGAAGCGTCTCCCAATGGAGGAACAATTACCGTTTCCTGGTTTAATATAGATGCGGTAGAATTTCAGTTGAACACCTATCATAACTTTCTACATATACTCATTCCAAAATATAGCTCACAAATTAGCGTGTACTAGTGTTCAGGATATTATCCTAGTAAGGCATTAAAATTAAACCCTAATGAAGTTTTCTAACTATTGAACCGGATTCCAAGAAATGTAGCAGAGACAGTTACTTTATGCAAACTCAGGTCATTAGTTTGATGGTAATTCAGCAGATACTAATACCACCAGACTGGACAAAATGTCATAAACGTTTGTGCTGGCGTTTATGTTGCATAATAAACTATCACTAAAAACAGTTATATTTCTTCAAAATCACATTGGCTTTTAAACTTTTTCTTTCCAACAATCTAGGCATTAAAATCAATATTTAAATTTGGGTTTAAACCTAAAAAAGTAAAATATTGATGAGATAAAAATTAATATTAGAACAGTTGGTCTTGACATTTGGAGGGGATTGCGTTCTTTATAATAATATGTCTTTATAATAATATGAGGAAAGTCATAGAAACATAGCTAATTATCTAGAAATGTGTACATTTGATAAAGATTTTATATTTTATGGGCATAATATAACTCGACATTTAAAGTTATTGAGGGTATAAGATTAGTTCAATTTCAATAAGCTTCGCTTTTTACAAGAACAACAATGTCATAATGATAAGAACCTCTAGCTATGTTATAGTTGACTTTGTCAAACATTAAAATGGGTACGCTCTAATCTCCTTTCAAAGGTCAAAGATCAACTAGGTTCATTGTGTAATGTTAAAAACGGAAATACAGCCAGAGAAGTTATCTTGGCGTTCGGAATTTATTTATTGAAGCATAGACTTTAAAACTTAATGTTCGTAATATTATCATTATGCCTGACCTAGATTAAAAAAACGTATAAAATTGTAACTTTGGATAACATTTAGCTTTTTATTTTTCCCATCGCTTCTTTAATGAATAATATAATGTATATAAAAATCCATCAATAAAACGTACGAAAACAAAATTTATACATATACATACATTTTGTTTTAATATATTTTTATATATAATATAAGTTGAGGTTAGTAACCCTAGCATAGCTGGAAGCGCATTAAATATATATTTCTTTTCCTTAGCGAGAATTTGGTTTATTTTTTGTGTGATTTTTGTTCGCTGATAACTATTTGTTTATTTATTGTTTTTATGCTGGAACCTCCGAACAGGCTAGCCTTGGAGGCCCTATATTTCTCTATATATAAAAAGTAAGATGTACTTGATAATTATCTTTATGTTTTTGTTATCTCAGTATATTTTTTAGTTTCATTCTTGTACTTAGATTATTTACTTTTATGTATTCTTACGAGTAAATTTGTTTAAGTTAAAAAACCTTGTAAACTTTTTCATTGTGCTTGACATGTTTTTGTATTTAAAATATTGTAGATAAACTTATAGTTTTGAAGTCAGTCCTGGCAAGACATAAATACGTAAAACTGTCTACTATACATATATATATATATATATAAAAAATTGTCAACTATATGTATATTGTATATATTGTGATGTAAAAAGAGAAATAAATTCTTTATTCTTTATTATTTAAATTTAAATATTATATATGTACACAATAGAGCACTAAAATCACGTATTCTTTCAATTTCTTGTATGAGAAGAAGTATTTGATATCTTTAGTTTTTCGATATCTCAGTTCGCCAAGGACATGTCCAGGGTACTCTGCACAACAGTGCGCTGTGGTAGATAACGTGTCTCCATCAGGTATTCCTGCTTTCACAATACTTGTCAGGTACTGATGTTGGATAGGCTGTAAACGTTTTAGGTTACCATCCCCCGTCTTTACAACGCTCCTCTCTCCTAATGAGATAGGGCTTGTAAATTTATCGGAGTTCAAGCGTAATTTGTAGAGGACGACTATAAATAATAAACGACTGTACAAGCAGTTATTACATGAGATTTTTATATGTGAAATTTTATTCATTACGTAAAATAAAAAAATATTAGTATAAAGTAAGGGTCGGTAGTAACATTTAATTTTAGCGATTTCTTCCATTATAGTTACGTCCCTAGATTAACGAAGCATTATTATTTTCATGCCGCTATGAAATATAAGTTATTGGACAAAAATGTTTATGTTTCACGTGGCTTGAGAAATAATATAAGTGGACTATTAATAAATGTAGTATAAAACTTAATTTATACTTAAACAAGAATGAATTATATGATGGCCCCTGTCCATCTAAGAGATTTGTATAAGCTTCATTGAAGTCCATCACATAGTAGGAAAGTTAAATATCAAATTTACCTGTTGAAAGGAGAATGTAAGATTTCCTTTTTAAATCATTGTCCGTCTTTGAAGGACGTTTAAAGAATTAAATGGCTATAGACTTCAAATTTTGCATTTAACGTTAGCGAAGTATGTTACTTAGTAATTTATACACCTACAATGTAGCAATATGCCTTTAGTCGAATAGACCAGTGATGTATAGATTATTATGTGTTATAATATACACACACTCGATCAATATCAAAAGCCATTTAATAGTCGTTTGAAATAGGAGTGATTTTCTTTGGACACATGACTTTCAAGTGGTTCTTGTTAAGGATCTGAGTGAATAGCTTAGGGGAGGAGATATTAGGGTGACAAATCTCCAAGACGGGTTTATCCCCCACCAATCTCCACCGCACTCTGATCACACGTGTCACGTTGTTACTGGCTCTTACAACGTATATTACCACGTCAATTATTTTGAGCTTTTATACTATCATGATTTATTTATGATTACTTAACCTAATTAGTCATAACTTTTATGCTAAATACAAATCTTAAATTACAAATAATTCATATAAAAGTAAATAGTATTGTGAATCTTGTTCTTTTAAAGGCGGTTTTTCTATCCTAGGAAATTGTTGAAAATAACCAAAATCTTCAAATGTTATAATAATTAAACACGTTTCTAGTGTGGATAACTTATATTTTGAACATTTGTGACTCTTAAAAGACCTTTCTTGTATCTTTTTATACACCGAAATGTTTCTAATCTATTTTAAGTAATTTTATAAAGCTGTTTATTGACGATAACGGTTTAAAAGTACAATAGGTTTTCAGAAATTTTCATTTTTATATGTTAATTTGTATGGTCTCCATTAGTACAATAAGAATGCGGACTTTTGACATCGTTATATCTTATTTTCTTGCCAGCTATAATTGTGTAAAAGTTCGGAAATGCTATTTAGAGTGAAATTAATTTAAAAGTTTTTTTAATATACAGATGACTTCATTAAAGTAGTAAACCAACTCTACAATTTCTTTGCAGCAATAACACGTTTCTGAGGTTTATTCCAAAATTTACCATATATATTTTGTTTAAAAATGTATATAACATGTATCTTGGGGAGTTTTAATTTACTTAAACTATCAAACGAATACGTATATGACAGAATATAAATTCTGCAATACTACATGTAAGATAATTAGCAGTAGAAATTGCACAAGCATAACATATAAAAACATACATATACACCTTTAAAGCTCCAAAAAATAAAGAAATAAGAAGCAAGTATTAATGCATGGTTTATACAGTTAAAAATTATAAAATAATTAAATATAACAATAATACTCATATTTTATTTCTTTCGTTGTAATATCGTTTAAAAACTTCGTTAAGTGTACTATTGTACATTATTAATATTAACTTTAATAGTTCAATATATATTTTCATTTTTATTGTAAAATTTAAAAATATTAAGTATCAAGCATGCTGACACAATTAAAAAAACATTAGTACACTTAATTATCAAAAATATACACTATACAATAAAATATGACAATACACTATTACAATACAATATTGTTCTTACAAACATATACAGAATGTCCCAGTGGCCATCATATTATATATACCATACGTAGATCTCACACTATAGATGTAATCCCACAACCATATTTCCTGACCTTAAACACTCCAATTAGACAACTATAATTACTGTAAATGATAATGTAATTTGAAAAGTAATATACAATTACAAAATATTGTTTCTCACAGAAACTCCCTGAATTGTACACACTTTTACTTCCGATAATAAATGAACAACCAGTGATAGTTTAATCAATAATATTAGACATTTTTAATGGGTTTTCTTCACAGCGAACTATAATAAAAAGAATAATTAGTTAAATTCTTATATATATATATTTTTTTTTTGTTATTTACTGCTATTGTAAATATGTTATGTCATAGTATTATTTATTATTAAGCACTGGCAATAATATTTATTTGTAATATTCAGTTTGTTATTATGGAGAAATAAACTATTTATTATTATTATTTATTTTTAACATGGGTTTTTCTTGCTTGTAAATCTTATTGTAAATAAAATATTTCAATTTTACTTTATTGAAGTGAAAAGTATAAAAAATTAAAATGTCATAGAAACATTCTAAATATGACCCTTACAAAATACCGGAATAAATTTATCAAGTAACTTCAATACATCAAAGAAAAATAGATTTTTGCACAAATAATTACATGCTTGTCATTTTTTAATTAATGAAAAAATTATAGATTTTTCATAATTCGAATTTAGTTGTTTAAAATCACTTAATGTACAACATGGTTTTCAAATTTGTTGTAATAAGAAAATATGCACGATAAGATAATATGATTAGTTTACTCTAAGGTAAGAAAATGTAATACTTTTATCAATAAATATGATTTTGTACGCGAACACAGGATGTAGAGTTAGTAGGCTATACTAAATAATTGAATAAAATAGAACGTGTAGACTACTAAAATAGTTTTAAAAAGAAGAACGCAACAGTAAACAACATAATATGATGCCACTCGTAGACCTCACCGTGCCCGTCAAAATTCAAACTCCACATATCGGTGACGGTGCGGGCACGGTGCGGCCACGACGGTCTAGTGTCGGTGCGGACATGTGTGGACTTGCAGGTTGAATACTGCGCTGCAATTCTTTCACCGTATGACGGCCAACAATCGGCCGACTCACGTGTCGGGCGCGGTGCGGATATGTGTGTGTGTCCCAACCTTTATCAGTCCTGTCGAACTTTGACTGTACCGACTCTCCTCTTTACTCTGTTTGATAAGATCCTGCACAGGCAAAGGGACCATAAGGACATGCAACGTAAGGTTAAAAGGCGATATTTTTATATCCGTTAATATATTGTTATGTATTAAGATACGTCGTTGTTTAAAGTGTGTCTTAAAATTACCCTCCCCCCCTATTAACCTTCTCATGACTAGAGATGAATTAATTTATGTTGGGGCATGTTTATATTACCTATGGAGGATTTTTTATGTATGAACTTTTTTGATGTTTGGTATATAACTAACATGATAACTGTTTTATTTGCTCCATCTCGACACTTTTTACAACGATTTTGTTAATATTAAACGTAATAATTATTCTTGGTTGATTTTTGTGTGGAGAGTCGTCTTTAGTAAACATAGAATTTATTAGTTTGGAGACTTAGATGTTAATTACGGTGCATGTTTGCCATCATAGGATTGTTTACTGGATCGATGCATAAATTTTCAAACATTGAAGCATAAATACTGCAGCTCAGCACAGAGGGACACACCCCCTGTTTCTCGCCACCATATCTATAGGGCTTACTTCATTCATTGGTTTTAATTTTACAATTCCACGTTTAATCTTCAAAGTTAATTTATCCTTTAGTTACAAAAATTTGGAAATTGAAATAATATATATATATTCGTATTTTTTATTGGTTGTGACCACCCTCAACGAGTAAATAAACTTGTTATAGCATGACAACTACTGTAGTGCAAATAAAAATACATATATATCTGTTTAAGCTATAACTGTATATTTCTCGAAAGGTTTTTAAGGAAAATAGTTTAAAATATACGTATATATATATATATATATATATATATATATATATATATATATATATGAATTTGAACGTTGATAAAATATTTGCTATTTGAGCAAAGAGTTTACCTCCAAGGTATGAGAATTTCAAATCTTACCATGATATGTAATTTAGGTTGAGTTTAAAATAATATATGTGAATTCCTAAATAAGCATGAACCTGATTTGATAGAGTGCTCGGAGTTGTTGAAGTCTATATACAATGCGCTTTCAAAATGACTCAATTCAATTGCTGTACTGCATATTTTCAATTCCACTATCAAAATAGTAAATTACTATTGTTGGTGAGGGTGGGTATCCATTATTACCACAGCTCTAGCAAATATGAAGTATTCTTGATGATGACTCAAAATAGGATTTCCAAAAAATGCTCGATATACTGAGTGAACGGTTGATTATACTTATTTTAGCAGAAATTTTTCTTTAAATCTCTAGCAATATTTAATAATGTTTGATAAAAACTAGAGAAAGTTTTTCCTCGCTAAGTGTTAGAATTCATTATTTTAGTTAGGCGAGAGTGAGCCCCCAGTGTGTAATCTCACTCAACAAAGGTAGTTTCACAATAGTTATTCATCTAAACACTTTCACAAAGATTGAGTTCCAGAGATCAAACAACTTACAGCAATGGTAAACTAAAACTGCTGACTGAGGCCCCACCCCTGCCACCCTTACCCGTACCTACACTGCAGATAGAGGGGTTCAGAACTTTCGCCCCCTTAGTGCTGAGTTATGGAATTTACATCTCGGATGTTCATCAAATATTACTACTAAACACGGGACGTTTCTGGATTGGGAACAATACGCGCTCCTACCAATTAGTTAATTGACTAAACTCATTGAATATTTAAATTAGACATATAATTGGCATGCATGTTGATTTTAGATTTTGCAATTAATGATTGCTCTTTAGCAAGCAATGAGTAGTAAAAATGATAGGAGAGTTAAAACATGCGATAACCCTCCTATAATTTTTGCTACTTAATGCTTGCTAAAGAGCAATCATTACTTGCACAATTTAGATTTTGAACAAAACATTCTTCTAAGTTGCAGGCAACGTAGACTTAGTGGTCGTACACAACGCGATATATGCTTCAATGAATCTTTTGCTCATACGTTCTTCGTTGCCATAGCTTACAGTGGGATATCTTAGAAATATTTCAGGTTTTCGTAATTTTTAATTCAAATTTTTGTTTGCAAATGAATACGCCGAGTAAACATATTAATGAAACCAATATGTGTTATTAACTGTTGTTATAAATTAACATGTATTATTAATGTATTTATTAATTACTATTCGATCATATTTTAGTTTGCTTATTTAAACGCGTATGTGACAGATACGGCCAAATACAATATAATTGAAATGTAAAAAGTAAGGGTTCCGTGGTGTAATGGTAGCACATTCACCCGGCAAGTGAGAGATCCGGAGTGAGTCCCGGCGGAGCAAGTACTTTTTGTCATTCAATGTTTATTGAAAAATTAAATAAGACTATCGCCATTTATACAAATTTGATTAATTAAATTATTTTAAATAGATAAATCATAATTTTTAACATCAAAATTCTACTAGAGGTTGTTAAAAACACCCGTATTTGACAAATTCCCGTGTGTTCTTATTGAGTGTGTATGTGATTGAGAATATATTTTTACTTGAGGTACAATGTTGGTAACATTATACGGTATTTTGGAAACTATTACTAATAGTCTTTATATTTAGAATGTATATAGAATACGTTTTATAATATTCGGAAGGTAGGAAGTACATGTTTATAATTATTTTTAACTAGAAATTCCCGTGGGTTCGTTTGTAATTTCATCGCCTTGCATGCCTATAAGTACTCTGTTTATGGAATATTAGTCCAATTCCTAAAGTTGAGTTTATCCATTATCATACGCAATATGTAAAAAAATATGTATAGGCATGGAAGTTGATTGCTGTCTTAATATATTTTGTGCCATATTTGACTTATAAAGAATATATGCGACACACAAGGCTGTAAAACTTCCTAAAAAAGACAACTAAGATAGTTTTTATATAACGGTCTTTAAATCGATATAAAATTTAAGTGAGTACATTTTTCTTTTATATAATAGTTATGATCAATTTAAAATTTATTATCTGAATATTTTCCTACTCTGAGTTCAAAATTTATTACAAATAACCATATTTGTGTACACAAACAACAAATAAAAAATTTTTGATACAGAGTAAGAAATTTTTCAGATAATAACATTTTTAGTTGATAAGAACTATTATATTAAAGAAAGATTTGCTCTATAACATTTACTCTCAATTTCAATATATATATATATATACATATGATTACTTTGATGTTAATCATAACAAGATTAAAAGCTCCCCAGCCTTCGGATCAGCGTGAGATGATTCACGATCACACAAAAAGTGACTCCAAATTGTCAATATTTATCATGTTCTAATTTGGTATGGAATAAGAGGTAAATTCTTGTACCAAATCTGACCTGCCTAAATACCCCAGTCAAGCGCATGCGTTTATATGCCATTATCTAGTATTACGTCATATTCCTCGTATGCTGCACCATATACATTTTGTAATTAATTGTTAATTTAATATATTTGAATACGTTTTAAGGGAAAATTCCTGGATATTTAAATTAAAACCCCTAGGAACCCACCACTGCCCGGCCATTGGTGGTGGTTCGGAAGTCACCTTTAAGTCGTTGGTCCCCAGGTTAAGTGTAGAGAGGGTTCTTAGTCAAGCGCATGCGTTTATATGCCATTATCTAGTATTACATATTCCTCGTATGCTGCACCATATACATTTGGTAATTAATTGTCAATTTAATATATTTGAATACGTTTTAAGGGAAAATTCCTAGATATTTAAATTAAAACCCCTAGGAACCCACCACTGCCCGGCCATTGGTGGTGGTTCGGAAGTCACCTTTAAGCCGTTGGTCCCCAGGTTAAGTGTTAGAGAGGGCTTCTTAGACCTAACTTCGCCTGGTAAAATAAGACATTCTTTACTTTTACTTTTTTTAAATGATTTATTATAATGTTTCCTAGCAATAAAGAATTTACTTGTAATCTAAGCTCTTCCTTCTTTGATTTGATATAGTAAATGCTCAATCAAAAATTTAAAATTTTTAAATTTATTTATGTACAAAATATTATGTAAAATCTTAAGCTATGGATCCTAATGTCAAGAATACTACTCACTTAAAAGACGCTCAAGAAAAACTCCTGTTTAACATTTATTTCATAGAGAGTTAATGGTATAATATTTCACTAATTGAAAATAATATAATGTTGGTCCTGATACTATCTTTTCACTTAAGAGGGGCCTAAGCCCTGCAATACGGCGTTCTTTTAGTGGCGCATAAGTTACCAACGTAACAATTTCTCGTGCCTTCAGGCCATCTCCAAGTTATCTGTAATCCGAAAACCGTGTCATTGGATTGATCAGTGAAATCTGTGATCGAAACCTGCCTGAAGAGATGCAGTAAGACCGAAACACGGAGTACATGTGATGTGAAGTCTTGCCTCTATCCACGTTTTTCCATGCCAAGTGGAGTTAACAACTTATATTACCAATAAGTCAGTCGGAGCTCAACACTCCTGCAACACAACGAGCACACTTTGGCGACTGCCTTTATGCAGGCAACACATGAGCGCACTGCTCTACATGCGTTAAACATCAAATCAAATCAAAATCAAAACAAATCTGTTTTATTGCTGAGACAATAATACATCGTATGGCAAACGCCAATTAATAATAATATCCTAAAATTTCAGTCATTCATACTATAATACACATACAGACATACAATGTTTAAAGTCACACCTCTTTCATTCATCGCCAATGCAACCCACTTCGAACAGCGGTGACATTCAAATTGGGCGGCCTCCCAGTTGAAAGCCAAAAACTCACCTGCATTATAAAACGCTTGAGACACCAAGAAGCGTTTTAGGCGAGTCTTAAACGCCTTTGGCGTTCGAGCATCTTTGATTGGATTGGGCAGTCTGTTGAGGAATTGAACACCCTCATGTGAAGGCAGGCGTTCATAAACCACCGTTCTGTGTCTACCAGTTCGGTAGTTTGCTCTGCCACGTGTCTCATACATGTGTATGTCTTGTCCTCTGGTCTTGTCCTCTTGTCCTTCTAACCATAATCGTTAGAAGGAATACATTTTTGGCTCGTTCAATTAATATAATGATATAATAAAAAAAAGTAAAGAATGTCCATTTTTACCAGGCGAAGTTAGGGCTAAGAAGCCCTCTCTAACACTTAACCTGGCTATATAATCAGTTACGCTCAAAAATATCCCTGATTGACATTTATTTCAGAGTGAACAATGATTATCATTAAACTCTCAATAAATTTTAATGAAATAATTCTTTCTTGGATCCAAATTTACTCAGTGACAAAGTGGAACTTGTCATATACTGTACAATTCCTATCATATTATTTTTTTGTCCTACCCACAATTTGGAGGTTAATTACAGTAATATATATTTAAAAATTTATAAATCAACCTTACAGGACAACAACTAGTGTCATGTTTAGATTGCCTAAAGCTCCTTTATTCTAAACAATAATTCAGTAGTATTAACATTGTTAGTAAAAAAATTCTCGTGAGTAGGAATGCATGACACCAAAGGCCTCTGAAACCATTTGACAAGTGCGATTGGAGAGTGATTGGGTGGGATCAACTCGTCGTGGAGATTTGTCACGTAATCTCTCCACTCCTCTAAACGATTTACTGAAGCTCTGAAGAGGAACTAAATAGGTTTATCACCAATTCAAAAAGGCAGTTACGTATAGTGTTTAGAATGTTCAAAATGTCCGACCAAGAACTGTTGGCTGTATAATTGGCGATTTTGATAGGTTATTATTACAAATATTACATTGGAATGTTTTAAATTAAACTCTTGAGTTGTATTGCAAATCTCGTCGGTACGTTACAGACGTGTTGCTGATTTGTGAAGGATTGCAAAAGATACTTACACATTTTCACTGTGGCTCTGGTATACTGAGTAAGACAAACTAATCTCCATACGGTTCTGAAATTTAAAGTGTCTTCCTAGTATTAGGAAAGATCGTTTGCTTTGTGTATTTATTTGGGGTCCAAAAAAATTGTAGCTTTCTCGACTTGTATCTTTGGGAACCTTGCTATACCTGTCAATCTAGTGCAGTAAATTTCCTTATTATTCCATTCTACAGGCCAGAATTCTTTGAGTGTCAAAATTAAAATTCAGTACTACTGTTTTGGAAAGCATAATGCAAGAGAATTTTTATGTTCAACATTTGTTTATTTAATTTTTTACAACATATTAAGTGGAAGAGTATGATTCGAATAGTATTAAGGAATATCTTGTATTATTTGTTAATTTTCATAGTGTTCACAGGAATATTGAAATCAACCGATGTATTCAGGAATGACTAGCTTTGTTTTAAGGTCGAAATTCCCTACGATTGACTGTTATACAAAGGTACTGAAGGACCTAATACTATGCTTAGAAGTAGAAGTATATAAAAGTATATCTATATGGGATATACGGTATTTTTGTAATAGTTGTACCTTTTTATTCTACAGGACAGAAGACTGGAATAAATGGTAGATGAATTATAACTAAAATTTGAAAAATTATTATAAAACGACGATACAATACTGTTAATGCTGAGGACTTCTGATCAATACAGGAAGACACATTGAGAACATTTTAATTCTGTACAAGTAAATATGGAATAGGTATAGTTGTTTAAAGAATTTTAATATCGAAAAGTTAGCCGAAACCATCTCTTTTTTAGAATTATGAAACACATAAGACACGAAATATCTCTCACACAGTTAATTGAAAAATTAAATAAACACTGGTGACTATCAAAAACTAAAGCTGATGTATTGAATTCTCATATAGACACGTATTTAAGAATTCGTAATTATACAGCAGAGGATATAACAAGTTTTGTATACGTAAAAGTCTGTTTACATTTAAACTATTTTGAAACTCATGTAAGAAAATACTGTTCAACATTAATGAATGTAGCACTTTGTTATTAACCGTGCCTTTGCGTAAAGAACTTCCTTTTAGAAATGTCACAAATATGAAGCGCAGCAGAATTATACATTAATTTTGGAGATGGACGTTGGTATTTGCCTAGATAAAAGGTGCAGGGTGCTGTGAACCGGAAGTTGTGTGACAAAGGGGTTGTTAGCAGACTTCCGCTGAGTGTGCAGTTCACAGGCAGAGACGGCTGGCAGTGCACATACAATAGGCTCCGAGTGTATTGTTATACTTTGTCGGGAGTAATTAGTCTGAAAAGGCAAAGTGTTATGTTGAATAATCAATTGGTATTTAAGTTTTCTAAAATATTGTACCTGCGTCAGTAAAACGCCGAATACGTTTCCAATATTACAGTGTAATGTTATTGTCAATAAGCCTTTTTTTATCAACGCAATTAAACGATTTTTATCGTAATAAATGATGTCCATAATATTTAATGGTTTATTAATAAGAAATTGAAGTCAGTAAAACCTATATATAAAGTGTACTCCCAAAATAATGTTTGCTGCCTTTCAAAAAACCATCAAATTCAATAACTAAGACTAAATAAAAACTTTGACTTTGACTAAGACTATGTTCAAACAGAATTTAATGTAACAAAACGTTATGACACAAAATAACAAAGTGAAAAGTTTAGTGGTCCAACTATTATGATATGAAAAGTATAAAATACTCTAGAGAATACTTTATAAAAGGTTTGTTAGGTAAAATGTGAGTTTGATGTGCGCGATTTATATTATGATGACACACTTTTGCATAAACGAATGAATTATTCAAATAATTTGGCTGATAGAGAATGAAATATAACACCTCACTACCGACTGAAGAGTATACAATTTTTGCGCATTGATTGTATCCGCATTGCATTGGCCAGAGTGGTTTTGAATTAGAGATAGCTCGTGTTGAAAGGGCTGTGGCACTTTTGTTAGTACTGTCGATCATGTAATATAGTCACTCTGCAAAACCAACTTCATACGTACAGTATATTTATTATATCTCAAACATGACTATCCTCCTAAATAAAATGTAATGGCACAGGAAAAAAATGCTAAATTTATTTTTATATTTTATGAGTGAAATAATTTTTTTTACATTTTTGAATTTATTCGCTCATAAGCACATAATCATTTTTATACACCGACGGAGCCCGATATTTTGGAAAATTCAGTATATTTAGCTTGTGTGAACTTCAAGAACAAACGTATTATATCAATTTAATAGAATAGAGGTTTACTTTTAAAAAATACATGTACATTGATTTCAGAATATTGAACAGTTGAGTTAATAATAATAAGATGATCTCAAAATAAGTCATAGGTGTAAATAACTATTACAAGGGTTATAGAACAATTTATTTTTCTCTTGGAAGGGCATACAGGAAAATAAGAGAATTAAGAGGATTTAAAATGAAATAAATGGGAAAAAATAAAGAAAATTAGATAGGGGCAGGGCTCATTTGGGAATGGCGGCTACTGATGAATTAGTACCCTAAGACGTTGAACTTTTTCTTTAGTGACATAAAAAGCAGGTTAAATACCTGTCCATGATAGTAGCACTTTGTTTCAATTTGGAGAATTTGGAGAATTTAGAGACAACCTAGTCTATTTATTTCATGTATATTTCTGTAATTAATCTCAAGAGAGAGAGAGAGATTTAGTCTAAGAGAGATTAAATCTTAGTTTTGATTTCAATAAACCAATTAAAGATAATAAATAAACATGTTAAGACAGCCCATATGTTACCCCTTTATCACAAACTTAACCTGAGGTGTTTGGGAGAGGTGCCATGATAGTAGCACTTTGTTTCAGAACCATCGAACTTGAATCGTCTCCTCCCTTTATTCTGTTTGATACAAAGTCAGTAGATCATTACGATGGGCAGCATGAGACTTAATAGGGGAATAGAGAAAGAGCAATAAAATCGGATTGCTAAAAGGGTTAAAGGATTCAAAGGAAGTAAAAGATGATGAAGAGGCAAGTAACGTTCAATACCCCTGGAATCAAACAATGATAAAATCTTAATTTTACACACCAATTTGGAAAAGAGCTATTTATCTACGTTATTAACCTTTTTATATATAAAACGTATTTATGTAAGAGCTTTTTCGTAATGGATAGTATATGGTAATTAGATTAAACAAATCAGTTACAATTTGTAATTTACCATTGGACGTAGTAAATTAATAATGGCCATAATAGTGTAGGACCCCAGAGACAAATTGCATTGTGCTACACATACTGTAAGTTTTTTTTAAAGCTTTTATACAAGATTTTTCTCTAAGAAAGAAATATATTGATAAATTGCTGGGAAGCTAAACTGCGAATATTTGGAAAGCGTTAAAAACGTCAAACTTTCTTTGTTCGTAGATTATATTTTTGTCTTTATACACTTAAAATCGCCCCGCCGGTTAGACACACAACCAAAAGAAATATCGCAGTTAGACAAGAATATAAAGGGATTAAAAGCCTTTTACACCCTTTTAATCTGTACGAAACAGGGAAAGAATGTGTTATTTTTACCAGGCTACATTAGGTCTAAAAACGTCCTCTCTCACACTTAACCGGTTGCCAACGGCTTAAAGATTACTTCCGAACACTACCAATGGCCGAGCTGGCGAGCTGCTTACGAGGACGGAATCGCTCATTAGTCACCCATCCAAGCAGTAGCTCATCTTGATTATCTCGCGATGACCGCTGTGCCCGTTACACTGTACTATTCACCTGTATTTGTCCATTTTCCCAAAGGCTTACTTAAACCAGAAAATTCATCCTCAATCAATACTAAATGAGGTAGTTAGGTTTTAATACGAAATACTTATGCCAATAAAGCGTTCTTATGAACAAAACTATTTCCTAACTCTGAAGGCCTACTCTATTACTATAATACTATTATACTATTATACTATAATGTTAATGGCATAGTGTAGCGGGCACAACGGTTATCGTGAGATAACCGGAACAACCAACGTCAAATGCTGCTGTTGCCTGGATGGGTGACTGCAGAGCTGTCCTGTCCTTGCACGCAACCCGCCTGCCCGGCCGTTGGTGGTGGTTCCGAAGTCACCATTAAGCCGTTGGCCCCAGGTTAAGTGTTAGAGTGGGCTTCTTAGCCCTAATTTTGTCTGTAAAATAAGATATCTTTACTTTAGGATACTTTATTGTGGATTACCAAGATGCAGTTGCCAATATATTTCATTCCAAACAATTAGTTATTCTTTGCTTTGCCTAATCGCTCATAGTAAAACTGGTTCAATTTGGAAAGTTAATAAATGAACAAGTGTAATTAATTTTAAACATAAAACAAGAATAATTAATATAAATTTTTTCTGAAAATTCTAAGTAATCACTTGTTGATTCATATACATTAGTTTATGACTGGTCCCTAGTTGGTTCGTAAAGCAAATAAATAAATCCATTATAATGTTGTAAAATTTATCGTAATTAATTATTTACTTCAAAATCCCCTATTTTTTTTCAAATTGTATCAAAATTAGAGTCAAGATAAAGACGAAACAGAAAAGTTTATAACTATGGTTTTTATTATGTGCTTGTATTGATATATTACCTGTTTATATTATTCTTTCTTGCTGCTAATATCTTAAGAGTGATGAATAAATATATTGAATACATATTAATAGTCATAATTAAACGTTGAATGTGTTCAACTCTTAAGAATTTAGTTTATTTTGTTACACAAGGAGGCCTCAAATGCACATTTTGTGTTTTACCACTTTAATAGAGTAAATATATTACAAACGGGCCGGACCCGTCGACAACAGGCAAACAAAGAAAAAGTCTGACGATGAGGGTTCTTGATTTTGCGACCCTAAAGAAGACCTGTAATGGAGTGGAGGGCTTGATAGACTGCGGGACAAAACGCTGCCTTGCACTTTTCACCCTCCCTCCGGCCACTATTTATCTCCTAATGTACCTACTATTGATCTAACTTACGTTTGGGTCAGTAGCAAACTAATTAGTGAGAAGTTACTTCATAAATGACTACTATTATAATTAATAACATTTATATATGTAATGCAAGATCATTAACTTGAAGCGTTACCCTTAATTGCAGTCGACCAATTGAAACTGCGTCAGAATAAATTAAAAAGTACACCTTCACTTACCGTATTAGTATAATTGGAAGTAATAGTAATATTTGATTTTATTAATAAAGTTTTATTGATTACCACCTGTTACTCGCCGGTTTCCAGTTGTATAAAAATGGCGTATGCTCTTGAAAATTAAGACAGCTCTCTATTATATCTTCCTTTAAATGGCAAATCAGGCTTTCTTGTCCATTGAAGTATTTCTCATCTTAGGATCCAGTTTAGAATAATTGGATAGTTAGTTAAAAAGAGAGTGTGTTAAAGGGAGCAACGAAGTCGTAAACTGAAACAGTGTCTACTATCTATCACCAATAAGATAGCTCTTGTTTCAATGCAAAACTCAGTTGTTTTAGTTCACAATCTAGCAAATTTCATTGGAATTATTTGGAAGTTAGACAAGAAACTTTTAACGTAGTAGTTTTTTATATTTCTCATAACTGTTAATAGGTCTATTGACTCAGTTACCTTTGATGATATGAAAAATAAATATTGATTATTCATTTTTTCAACTCCATGATGTTTGTTGCTATAGGATTAACATTTTGCACTCTTTTCCCTTCGTAAAACGATGGTAAGTAAATATATCATATATCGTTATCTCATCGAGATAAACGGCGACCGCCAGCTTGAAAATTAAGATTGAATTGAAATCTAACCTAATTCAGGAACACTGTTAAAAAGTCTTTTCTACTCTCAGCCACATAGCTAAAAATCTGGAGGTCCTTATGAGGTTCAAAAATAAATTTGTTAATTAGCTCATACCGGTTTACGAAGAAAAGTAAACATTAGAGTGATCATGTTACTCAATCTCTTAATTGTCACAGATTTGTTGACACAAGAGATGAGTGCAATCCACTCTGGCATATAGAAAATTTAGCCGTAAGAATTAGTTTCTACAAGACCGTTTCTTAATACTATCTAAATTTGACTATATCCATCTGTAACAATCGATTGCCTTTAGTAGAGAGATAAAACTAATGTAGAAGTGTAGAAGTCTACATATTTATTCATCGGCCGGATGTTGGATAGTAATAGCTGAAATTGCTATCAGATTCTTGTAATGTTTAACATTTTCCAACAAATTACATTCTAAACTAGTTGTGTGTTTTTTTTATAAATAAGCTGAAATATCAAAAATAACTATCGATTTGGCGTTAAAACTTGTAAAGCGTCCAAACAAACACATTATGTGTCAGTAAAGTGTTAAAATTGAGAGTTGAATTCATAATTGAAACAAAGCATACGGCTTGAACTTAAAATAAGTATAGAAGATTAGTTTTTTGCGATAAAATTATTATTCTTAATTGTAGGTAATCTTAATTGACAACTCTTCACTCCATTTATAAATAAGAAAGCCAAATGATATAGCTTGCAATGATATATCTCGATAATATGATAATGCTACAACTTGCGGATTATCCATTAGCAAGTACACAACATTAACCACTCGATTTGTATATTTTAGGTAAGAGTGGTCAGTTACAGACAGGCAGACGTTGAACTAAGCAAAAGATAACACTATCATTGTACGACAATAACTATTTATGTCACTTTAAAAAAAAAATGGATACATATAAAAATACCAAATATCAGGTACTTTTCGATTAACATACAATTGGTGGTACATAAATTGACATTGCAATATAAATTATTATGTGGTCCAAATTATGTGTTTCTACTAATCGGTGAAATCAATAAATTTACTTTAAACAATTTTACAAAACTAAAAATAGGATCTTTGTCGATGAAGGAGGACAGTTGTAAAATATCCAATCATAATAACTAACAATATATCTTAACAATTCACTTTTAACAAGAGAAATACTCGTATAGAAAAATAAATCTGTCTGTATTTAGTGAATTAGCAGCGTATGTAAAACGTTTCTCAGCTGTTCCTGCTTAGTTCCAAATTTACAAACTAGCGTAGACTAATATTGTTGTACACGCTCTTGTAATTGAATATGAATCTAAAACAGAGTGTTTTTTACATCTATTTGTATGTATGAACGAATTCTTTGGAAAGTCAAGACAAATCACGCACTTTAGTAAGATATTTTAAAAATCATTTAATTATGAATTATAAATTTAACACTTATCATATTTGGCCGAATATTAATGTATGTGGGCTCTACTAAGTTGACATTATGTCTTAAATCTTGCGTGCCATTCTAAACATCTAAAGGAAACAATTATACCAGCCTTTGACAAGGAACATGAAACCCTACGATTTAAATAGTAAAGCAAGGATTTCCCCTTCATTATCTATCCCAAGTTTACAAAATAAAGTGCATTACGGTTGTTGTAACCTGTCAATACGTTTAAATCAATCTCTGATTTATTCTTACCGTATACGCTTTATTTTTTGGTTCATGGCGTAAACGAGTCATTACTATAAAATATTGACCAACGTCATAAAACCTTTACGGACACTGTATACATACCATAATATTTTTGGAAAGATATTAAAACGTGAATTTTTAGTAAACATTTTTATTGTTAGAACAAAACGTAATAATTAAACCATTTTACAGTCACTGGTGCAGATGTATAAAAAGTACATACCCATATTTCCTAAATTGTTAATACGTTAGTAGTCTTTTATAAATTAGTCACATTAAAGTTATTAATATATTTGAGATTTTAAGGAATTATTGTAGGTTTTATAATTCTGATTTGACTGTCAGAAGGAGAAATACAAATATTAATTATTGTGATTCATTGTTAGTAATAATTATAACTTCTAATAATTCCTGTGCTATTTGATATTCTAGGGGATAAAAGCTATTGCATTTATATGGAAAATGTATAAAAGATTTGTTTAAATAAATATTACCTTGAAATATATATATAAAAAAATTATATTATATTGCTCTCTATAATAATTTTACAATATAATGTCGGTGAAATATATGATTTGTATTAAAAAATATTTACATATAAATTAATAGCTTTACAAATAGATACATAGGACGAAAAGTATTTTAAGCCAGACTAGTTGGTTGGCTTTAACAATTGCTAGAATTAATAACTTACGTCACAAGTTCAATAATGTTAAGTTTCCAGAGATATATTATAAAAGGTAATTTCAGGTTCATATAACATGATAGGAGCAGAAAATATAACTTGAAAGAAAACTTTAGTTGAATGGCCACTGATGTAGAGTATAGAGATAAGCGGGTATGAGAAAAAAGGTAGAGAAGCAAACCCCTCGTATAAACCTAGTGATAGCCTTTTATTTTTAATACAACTCCTGGGTCAGTTTCATGTCATGATCTTTATCATCTTTTGCTGAGATGTAATAAGCATAAAAACTCTTGTCTTAAAAATAACTATCTTGCGACATAAGAGTATTCAGGATTGAAATGTCGTTAGTTGTAAAGTTTGCGTAGTCTATTACAAAATAAAAATATATCGTTATTTATACTATATTTGAGCTCTCTTATAATCTCATAAACCATATTCTTTTAGAGTATTGACCAATTAGGCAATTATAAGTGGCTTTAATTGTATTATGCCACTTTCCCCAGAGCATTAAGTGTAAATAACGTATAACTGCGTATTAATCCATAGTCGGTTTTAATAACACAAAATACTACAAGGAAAGAAGGTCTCATCGTATAGGAACTATCTTTAAAATCTCTTACATTTGCACAGTTTATATTTTTGTAATATTTCAAAATTAAAGACGCTATAAACTTATTTCAAATATTTTAAGATATCAATCACTAAAACCATATACTTTAGACTGATAAAACAATAATATTAAATATAAGGTATGTTTTGTTTATTTATTTTCATTTTCTATGAGAGTATTAAGTAAAATGTTTCTATTATAAATGTAGTCATATAATAACTATAGTGTAAAAAGGGGTGTTAATATAGAGCTTAATGTTGAAAAAAGTATTATAAGGTACATTTGTGAATCTAAAAAATAGTATGCCATTAGTTAATGTAATTACTGGCCGAAGCTACTAGCGTTGTATTTCATGCCATACAGAAATCAGAGAAGCATAATATATTGCAACTGTATATTGATTTTAACTCAATATAGTATTAGGTATGTGTTGTAGTAGCCTAATAACAGCATTATAAAGCTGAAATTTCCAATATTTAGCCTCGTTAATAACAAGAAAACAGTACCTTAGAATATTTGGAACGACTTATTAAGGCCTTTCACCCATACGAAATATTATACATGGGATTTATATATGGAAAATTGTACATACAGACAGGTAAATAAAAACAGGGATTAAACATTTTCTATTTTTCTTCAGCAATTCTAAGGACTAAGAAGTAGAAACTGTAATGTGAGGAGGACGGACTTGCTGCTTGCCTGTAACGACAATGAGTAAAGTTGTTGGTCCTAGAACTCGACGAATTTCAGTTGGCTGCTCTCAGCTGTTTTTTCAGGTATATTTTTAATGAATAAAGAGCTAATTAAAATCTATGAATACAAAATAAAATAATCTAAAATAATTACCTTTTCGTCAAAAAAAAAAAAAAAATAAATAAAATAAAAATATATATATTAAAGAAAGGTAACTAAGCAACATTCTACTAAATTTTGTATCTTTGTTATAAAATATTTGTATGTATGTAGTATGTTTTTGGTTCAAGTGTACAGTGTTCTATTTATTGGCAAAGTTTTAGCTAAGAATACCATTCGAGGAGTTGGTCAAATTTGTTTATACGTATGTCTGTCCATCAATCTGCACGATATTTCAAGAATGAACTGGCCAATAAGCTTGTAATTTTACATGAAATTTCAGTTCTATATTGTATAGGTGACAACGAATACGATGACAGTGCATGAAACAATATTATTTTGATTTAACTGAGCGTTATGTAATATTATTTTTGGGGTAACCATAATGGCAAATATAATATTTAATGCAAAGCCAGTTATATACTACAGTGACATGATATTTTAAAATGTGACATTGTTATACTTGTAACCTAAGGAAATGAGCTACAGGCTTGTAATTTCTACATGTAGTCTCGGGGAAGTCTGTTATCAGACTCATAGTAGAGCGTACTTCTTCTTTGTAAAAAATACGCTCATAGAATGGTCAGATGGTTCTGTCTAAGGGAGAGGAGGGAGAACGGGAAGGCCATGCTGATAAAGTACGCCATAAAACGCAATCCTGTCCCTAGAGTGGTGCAACTCCTCAGTAGAGTTTTACTGGGATATCTCTCCTGGGACACATTTTTGGTAGCTTACGTTACAAATGCCATAAAGAACATTAAAACAATAAATTTTTTAGGAAGAATAAATCATAACACAATCATAAACAAAATTCATGAGGTTTACACAAACAAATTATATATATATATATATATATATATATATATATTATATATATATATATATATATATACATATGTATGTATGTATGTATATGTATATCTTCAAGCTCCTTAAAGAAAAAATAAAATTTCTAAGATAATGTGTAATATGTACAAAGAATTTGGGTCACTGATGCTGGCTAAACTGTTTTATTGCACCCTTCATAATCGAACATCAAATTGGGGAGTATTGGTCATTTCCAGTAGAGATCCCATTACGAGGAGAAATGTAAATTCTTTTTGTATGTATGATTATCAATATTGTTAAGTAAGTGCATGAATGTAATATCCATACGTGCTACATTGTAGACACAAAAATACACATATTGATTATAAAGTTTTGAAAGATCATGTTCCTAAAAGTTAAATTCAGCAGGTATTCAACATTAAGGATTACTTTGGTAAACTGTAATTGTGCGTGTGTCAACAATCTTACTGCATGAAAGGAACGCGGCGTGAAATTATAAACTTCGGAACGACGTCAGGTAAACGCTTGTTAGGAATTCAATACGTGCACGAATATCTTCTCTGCAAACTCAACTATAGGACTTATGGATCTGCAACATATGCCTTTGTTTGTGACATGGGAGTTAATCCCAAATTAGAAGGTTAGTAAATGCTTAAGTAAATCACAAATTAAAAAATAACGTATACGAGTACGAATCCAGTTCGTAATTTTTCGTTATTAGGACCAGTAGTGACATGTTTTCTGTCCGAGCTCTGAACACCCTCTACGTCCTTGTTCGGCACATACTTGAATATTCTTCTACTGTCTGGAAACCTTACCTTGTTGGTCACATTGATAGGCTTGAGAGCATACAGAACCGCTTCATTCGTTTGATTGGGCTGCAGCTGGACTTTGAGTACCGTAATGTGCCGATTGATGACCTTTGAGTTCAGTTTAACTTAGAACCTCTCCATTCAAGACGTATAGTTCATGATCAGCTTTTTCTGAAGAAGTTGATCTGCTCTGTCATTGATGCACCTGATCTGCTCGAATTGCTGGGCATCACGTCATCTTCGTCAACCCAAGCTGTTTGCAAGGTGGCACTACAAACACAATACATGTTTCACCGTGCTTTTCCACGTCTCCAATGCCTGGCAAACAACCTCCTCAAACATCTGGATTTCTTTAATATGAGCTGTGATACCTTCAAGAGAGAATTGCGACTAGCCTGTCGTGACTTACATATCGTCTGATAACTTTTTCCCCCCATTATTCTTGTTGTTTTGTTAGCTGTTGCTGTTGCTCTGTTATTGTTTTTTTGCTTGTCTTTTGTTATATAATTACGACTGTGCCTCTTGTTATAAATTTACATTTATTGCCTGCATTTGTTGTTTTTATAGTTTTTTCTATGTTAGTATCTATGTATATTTTACTCTTGTTATTCATTTACAGTTTTTTTCCCTTTGTTGTTTACTTTATTTGCACTGTTATTATTTATCATTTTATTCATTCATATGTCACGTCTTAGACAGTAATGTACATGCATTTAAGTTAAATATGTTTCTCAGTTTTTATTTACCACTATCACTAATTAGTATTTTTTACTCTAGTTATTCATTTGTAGTTTAGTTTTCATTGTTAATAATAATTTTATAATTTACTTGCTCTGTTATTATTTATCTTTTTTATTTATTCATATAATGTCACATTTTATACAGTAGGGTATATAAGTTAAATACTTTTCCCATTTCTTATATACTATCACTAATTTTTATTATAATTTATACATTTCTTATTATTGTTAAATGCCTAGAGTTAATTTAAAGTCCAGTTGCATTTTTGGTTTGGCACTTTTCTTTAGGTATTATATAATCATCTTATCATAAGTTTATAAATATAAATTGGTTTTTGACCGTTGAAAGGAAGTAAATAAATCCATTAGTCTTCCTGTTCACCTTCACGTGATTGGTATGTTTATAACTTGGTTATATGATATCACCGTCTTAGCTTAGACTGTATACTTGTTTTATTACTATTAAATGCAAGATATAACAATGTGATTCTTGCAGAAATTATCTCAGTATTTATGTATTAAGTAAGATGTATTATGGAAGAGAGGTTGTGCAGGATATAATATTTTTTAAGTTTAATAAAAATATTTATCTTTTTATTATCAAATATCTAAACCAAATTATTAATTTTGAAAAGATAGCCTCGTCTGTAAACCGATACTGCTGGACAAAACATTTGTTAACTATTATTTCAGAATTAATATAATATATCGCTATTGGTCACAAAATTTAAAAGAACCAATATTCTCAGTATTAATAGTTTAATCGACCTGTCACCAATCACGTAGTTTAAGGTTTTGAGCCCTGAAGCTGGAATAAAATATTATTATAATATAAATAGTGCAAAGTTATAGAGCTGGAGTTGTGGTACTACTCTCCTGCGCTGTTGATACAAATTGCTGACTCCAGGGTTAGCTAGCCTCTCACATAGGCCCTAGTCCTTTTTGATTGGCAACGGTCGCTGAGGCGATGATTGCCGCTTGACCTACTGAGCCATTGGTTGTCAGTCGCGTTCGAAATATTATACGTAGGTAACATCTCGTCCGCGTTTTCTCTCTTGTTAGTTAATGTAACATAGTTAAATCATCTTATACCTTTATTTGATCTAAACTATTATATTATTTAACATAAATATAAAGACTGATTGCTTAATTGAGGAAAGATTTGGAATTAAATGTATAGTTTCAAATTGAATTGCCAACTGTGTAGTTCATTTATTTGATTCAAACCCATCGGAAGTTCTTATTAACTCTTTAATTGGGATTAGTGGAGTTCATAAATGGTGTAAATTGTATGGGGTTTTGTGCAAGAATCAGGACAAATCGTAAGGAATAATGGAATCGGAGCTAAATTGGAGATGCGTTTGGATAAAGGTAAGTACCGAATTGTTTGAATTCCGTGGTGCATTCTTTTAAAAGTTTCATAGAAGTAACTTAAAATACAAAGTAATTTGAATAATTATATATTATATAATTATTCATATGTATATGTATATATATATATGTCATATAACAGTTTATATATATATATATATATATATATATATATATATATATATGAGTTGAATCATGAAGGTGGCGTTTATCCCGCTTCTCCACTACCATGAATAGTGTTACGTAAATACTTTTAGTCTTTTATTTATAAACATTAGGATAAGCGTCACGGCCAACTTAGATTATTTTTATTTTTGTTTACATTTATGGGAGGTTTCTTTGTGGAAATATGTCAAAAATAATATTGAAGAAAATTGCTAACTTAAATTATGGATCCGTAGCTATAAACAAATAATTGCTAGGCTATCATTTTTATACCAATTATTACATTTTTTACAAATTC
This sequence comes from Homalodisca vitripennis, assembly GCF_021130785.1. Classification (NCBI taxonomy): domain Eukaryota; kingdom Metazoa; phylum Arthropoda; class Insecta; order Hemiptera; family Cicadellidae; genus Homalodisca; species Homalodisca vitripennis. The sequence goes on from NC_060207.1 coordinate 197,814,805, forward strand.
GCAGCAGTGTTATGACTTTGTGGACAATTTACCCTTGTAAAAACATGAGCTAGATTGACGTCTCTGATAATTAAGACGATCTTCACATTGATCCTACACCTTTGTACCAGATTAGGAGCCTACTGAAGACAAGGACTCTGTAAATGACAAAGACTTGGAACAACGAAGAGATTGCCATTAGGAAGCCGGCGTTCAATTTCAGGTAACACCAAAAAATCTAGTATGGACAGATACAAATAGATATATATTTGTAGTAGGGGCACAAATATATGCCCTAATATTCAAAGGATGATATTGTCTGTGTAGGGATTGTTATGGTACATTTGGTAATATGGTATGTTAATACCTGATAGATATAATTGGAAAAAACTGGATGATTTCTCTCCTAATCATTCTGCTACAGAGTATAAACTACGCTCTTTAACTGCAGTAAATATGCCCCTACATGAATATATTTCACAATATAAAATATAAAATACAATATATTTGACACTATTGTTAAGCAGTCAAATAGATTATATTTTTCCACAAAGGTAGGAAACCTTGATTTATAAGTAGAAAAATACAAAAAAAATCTTTGCAGGTACATTTATGATATCCTATTTGGTATTTTCAAGAATTAAAATATATTTGGAGAAAAAAAAACTTAAGTAAATAGTTTTGCTTCTCTGTAGGGTAGGAAAAATATTTTACAACTAAGTCTCACCAGTTGTGAATTATAATGACATTTCTAATGAAGAAAAGGCTAGTAATAAACTTTGGAGGTGGAACCTCTACTAAACTCAAATAGGATTTGTTGACCTATGCAGTTGATTATCAAATTGCAATCCCACTGCATCGACCATCACCATCTAGAGACTTTATAAAGTTTAAACCTAATCCATGTGGAGTTAAGCACTTTACCATAGCGACCCAAGATGTCCTACCCTTAAACATTTTCTTTTACCAAAGGAGAAAAAATGAACAAGTAGATGTTTTTCGAACAACTAGTTGTTGAAGGTAAAGCAGTTAATAAACTCCTAGAAAGCATGTCGCAAGGAGTATCTGTGTACGTGGATAGATATTGTAATTCAATACATAATTTATATCTTCTTCACTCAGGAAAAGGGGCAACAGGAACTGGAACTCTAATGAAAAATATAATTCCAAAGATTCTAAGCTAAAACTTGTTAAGGATCTAATAAAGCAAGACCGGGGTCAACTGATCTGAGTGTAAATATAGATGGTAAAATCACTGTGGTAACATGGTTTGACAATAGGCCTGTGTTTTTTATGTCTAGCAAAGAAGGCAAGTTGCCAGTTTGAGTGTCGTAGATGTTGCAGAAAATCAAAACTGAGTATAATAACAAAATGAGAGATATTGATCTTTTTGACGGATTTATAAGTATTTATAAAATAATGACGAAGAAACAGAAGTGGAAAATCCGTGTGATAATGCACACGATACATTTTTTCATAGCAGCAGGCTGGATTGAATACAGGCGAAACCATAATAAACTATAGGGATAACTAGACTAGACATATTGAACTTGATACAGTTCAGAGAAGTATATGCATACTGCCTTGCCTACTAAACCCAAGGAGAGTCAGATGATGACAATCCAAACTTAGAATGTTGTCTCCCTCCTCTTTGAAAGACATAAAGAGTAAGTAAGCCATCCTCCAGATTTACTGCGGACCAACCGTACTTTACACTTACCAGAAACTCCGACACCTACCACTAATAACCGTTGTCAGCTACTAGGTTATTCAGCAAACGAGCAAGAATATAGTGCTCAACATGCAAAGTTGCATTGTGCATCCAAGAAAACGGTAACAGTTTTATCCTTTGTCATGAGCTGTGACTAATCTAATTTTTCCTCATTTTATTGTTTGTTCTAGAGAAAGAAACTGAAATGTTTCATTTTGTTTTATAATATTGTTTGATTTAAATATAGTTCAACTCTATTTAAACCTATTTTCAGTAACAAATGGTGTATTCTAATAAACAGTATTTTCACAAAAAGAGTTCTTTTATATTCCATACCATTTATTTACGCTTAAGTCCAAATGTCTCCTATAGGAGACATTCGGTAGTAGAGATAGTTGCATAAATAATATTTTTTCGTTTGTTTGGTTGTTTATTTACATTAATGTAGACGTAGGCAATATCGAGTCCGATGATGGTGCATGTCACTACATGAGATTTAGATTAGTGTTAGTGAACATTTTTACATTGGCTATATGTAACAATTATGCGAAAAGGAAAATCACGCAACAGATAAATTGGTGAAGAAGATGAGTGATTGGTCATATGACATTGAAACATGTGAAACACATGCTGGTGTAGACTTGAAATGTATCATGAAACCTCATCGAAACCACGTGTTGTTATGCGACACATAATGTGGCGTAATCCGACTGCCAAATAATTATAAATATGATTTTCTTTGCCTTTAGACGGCCTTGAATGACTATTTATATAATTGTAATACTTTAAGATGGAGGTGTATTATATTTTGTATTACTTATTATTTTCGCTGCTAGTTTACAACATTTGATATTCTAAATTGTCAATATACTACTACGTAGAAAAATCGAAAGTAATAATTTTAATAGCAGCTGTGCTCTTTTAGGCACCGCTAATATTTAGTATTATAAAAATGGTAATAGGAATTAATAAGTTGAGAAATTCAGGGAAAACATTTTTTTTATAACTGTAGCTTATAGTAGATAACAATTGTATTATTAGATCATTTAACATTCAGTTAACTGTATAACTTATAATTATGTATGTTCTGTATAATTATGTTAATACCTAACTAAGGCTTTAATAAAGTGATCTAAAGAACTATAGAGTTGAATTTGATAAGGCAATGAAAATATCTATTCTCCTTACATTACACAACAGTGTTATATTTTGTAGCCTAGGTATCTTAGAAGCCTAAATGATGTAAAGATATCATTTTGAGCTTCTTTGTCGCCAACTTTTCATTTTTTATTGAGACGAACATGACTCCACATTTCCGGAGTCAAGTCTGTGACAGCGTCACACTAAACTGGATCTAAACTCAATATACACATATTAATTTTGGGATTTAATCAAATTTAAAATAACATGTTTGGCATCGCATATCGTTATTACATTAGATCTAGTTTAGTTTCAAAAATTCGAAAAAACGTAGCATAATTGTAAGGATTGTGGGATAAGAAAGTTTAACAACGCAGATTCCATGCTTTTACGCAAGAGCAACGTACACTGTAAGTAAATATAATAGCGTTTTCAGTAAACTGATCACCTACGTTTATATAAAATGGAGAAATTTTATTACTAGAATTTTCGATACACTTGAATTGCTTAGACTGTGTACCTACACTTTGGACCATTAATTAGGCTGCGGCAAATAAATATTTGTAGGATTACTGCATTAAGTTCCAAAATGTATTTATAAGGAATTAAAGTGTAGACGATTCTCTTATGGATTTCGCATAGTATATTATAATTTTTACAGTCGAAACAATTGAAATTTATTTATTTTCTTCAAGCCAAAACATTGAAGTATTAATGCATTATGAATTGAAATTATCTCTTAGCAAGAATATAAAAAAAATAAGTGATAAACTTAAAATTACAGTTACGGAAGGTCGATGTTACAAAATAGTGAATGGTTGTATTACAAAAGTTGAAAATCAAAAACTTTATTCACTACAGCAACCAAAAAACATAAAATTCTACATCAAATTTAAATTTGTGGTTACTTTAATCTGTCTCCTTTAACTAACATCCATCCTCTAATACAAACTAATTAACCACAAAACACTTAACTACATAGTCTAGAGGAGAATATCATTGACTTCGTTTATAAATTATAATGTAGGCTAACTAAAAATTACAATAATTTAAAATTCACTGATTGTGCAACTAAAGTGATTTGTTACTAAGGAAAGAAGAACATTTCTGTCCCAAGTTATCCTTCCTGCATTATTGTAATCTAGTGTCTTTGTTACATACACTAGAAGTGCATTTCCTGGAACGAAACTTGTGTTATGGTTTTATTTTGTATTTAAAAAATAATTAGTTTCATTATTCTCAGGAAAATTCTGTCACTTTTTACTTGATATACAGACATACGAAAATAAAATTTCTCTACCAACTTGAGTTCTAGAATTGTATAATGATCAGATATTACATTTCTGTCTATTGGATGTTTTATTAGAATTAACGTTGAATCCAGAGGTACGAATTTAAATTTATTTTCTTTTAACTTACTAGTAACAATATTGTAACTAACATAACCTAATAATAACAACATATTTTAAAAAATTCTACTAACACTTTTATCAAAAATACGGGACATTAAAAAATATAACAAATTTATTAGTTATGTAGAAATTGTAGAGGTTATAAAAACTATTCGTCAAATGAACCTGGACAAAACACGAGGGTTCTTCTTATTTTGCTTATAAATTGGCTGCAGGGAGCTGCTCGTTAGTTAGGGCATATTTTCTGTGGTGCAAATTTTACAATATGAATAAAGCCTGTGATCTTTCATCCTTCATTAACAGAATCGTTTCAATGAAGGTTCCAACTCCCTCTGCAATATTTAAAACAATACTATTTATGTTTATTTGGTTTGGATTTTACTACATTATAACCGATATTGTAAGACCTTATAATTATTAAGAAAATAAAACATATACTTGTAATGAAGGTAAAGGTGGGAGCTATATCATCTTATAAAACAGTATACATTTCAAAATAAATCAAAGCAACAATTACGAAGAAGGAAGGTGTACGCCTTAACAGAAAATCAAGCAGATAGAAAATCATATATAAAAGAAATGTTTACATCCTCTAGGCAAACAAAAGAGAAATTATGTAAACCTACTTATATACTTCAATGACTATCGGCTAAATGCATTAATTGTACATTTACAACTTCATTAAAAATTTATATTCTACAGATGAATTAATTGATACACTTACGTGTTTGTTCCTTAATATTGGCTCCATACCTATGCTTAAATCATACAACGATATACCCCTAGTATTCAAAGGATAATTTAGTATGTTTAGGGGATTGTTATAGTACATTTTTTAATATGGTACATGTAAAAACTTCGTATGATACATCAGCTTTCATACAAACTAAATTATTCTGATATTATCATGTAATTCATAAGGCAACGGAAAAATATTCACCAAGGCTTAGCCAATTTCAATTAAGTGACATGTTCTGTAGATCATCGAATTATGTATGCCAATATTAAAATGAAACTTCATGAAAACTTTTAAGCCTAAAAGTCAGTAAATTTTGGAGATATATTGAGAACAGATACACAGGCAGAATTTACATTTATCGAGCCGCTTGATTGATAGACTACGCTGACATTCAGCCAACAAATTGTACTGTGCACTTCGTTTGTAAGAAGAGTTATACACGCAGTGAGTGAAGTAAAGATTAAAACTATAAAAAATCTTTTATCTGATTTAAATTTTAATTGGTTTAAAATACTTTCTTGTACGCGTTTTGTATTGAAGAATAACCCCTGACATGTTTAAATCCACTTGCAAGAAAGTAGTGTAAGGAAAGGTCTTGTTTTGATGTCTAAATTAACTACTGGGACTTACAGACTATAACTTGTGACGTGGTGAAGGAAACGCGGTTATTTATTGCATCTTTATGGAGATTACAAACTGCAGGATCTCAGAGTGCACAACCCACGCTGTTATGTTATACAAAACTCACCTGTTGGTTTCTGCTACAATATACACACAATACTGATAATGCCCTTGTATACGTTTATAACATAGTGTCAATAAGTTTTATTTTCTGTATCTGAGTGTTGAATCCATAATATATTATATGAATTATTCACACCCGATATTTGGTATTACAGAACTCAACTGCTGCTGTCTTAGGATAAAAATACTAAACGCAGATTTTCATTATTCTCATCTATAATTCATACTATGACATACATGAATTTCTTTCCTTGATTAAAAAGTAAAAATACATGATAAGCTGTGTAAAATATTCTTAAAGCCAAACTACAGTTCTACATCATAACAACTAAATTTTTTCTTGTTACTTTTCTGTTAATTCCTCTTGCAGTTTGAGCATTAAGTACATATGAAAAAATTGAATAGTTTAATAAAACGCAATAATTTCCTGCATGGTAATAATACAATTAAATAAAGTTAAAAATTTCTAGATGATCACATACAACTGTGAAAATAAAATACAAAACTTATCACATTAAAAGACAAAATAAGCACTAAGAAACAGTGTAAATTGTATATATATATATATATATATATATATATATATATATATATATACATATAAAAATATATATATATACAATTTATACATATTATATATATATATATATATATATATGTATATATATAATTCCAATGAGTACACCTGGCCTAAAAAAATAGTACTTAATAAATCATAGAATTTATATTTTATATCTAAACCAAATTCTTTGTTTGAAGTTTGTTTGTTTTTTTTTTTATTGTATTTAGTTTTTTTTTACGATGGCAAATGTCCGAAAAAATCCATCATAAACCAAATTGGTCTACATCGTAAAGTGCTATATAAAAATCTTTCGATCGAGCAGAATAAAACAAAAATTCCGATTTATATTTATTGTGATATTTCTTAATAATGCGTACAAAAATTGTATACCCAGGACGTCCAGTAAAGTTCCACTGAGAAGAAGCGGGAATATTCCAGGGATAGGATTGCATTTTATGGCGTTCTTTATCAGTGGCCGTAACATTTGGCCTCCACTGGGCTAAATACTATATATATATATATATATATATATATATATATATATATATATATATAATATGTAATATATATATATATATATATATATATATAATATGTAATATATATATATATATTACATATATTTTTGATATATATATATAATATTATATATGATTACGATACTAAGCTTTACAATTTCAATGATCTGCCATCGTGAAACGTTATATAATAATGTAATAAAATCTTTTTCTTTATTTGAGAATGAAAGAAAACAATTGTAACATATTTGAGTTTTGAATCTTTACTAGTTTATAAAATAAGAAATCAAAATGTAAAAAACGTCTAAAGATAGACAGACGGTATAAGCACAAATATAGACCATTGCTTGCATTAGGTTTTTACTTTTTCTGAATCCTTAAAATTTCTCAGGTTTTTTAGAAAATTTTGTTGAACCTTGTGTGTTAAATATATATGAAAAAATATTTATAGGTTGTTAAATAGTAGTATGAAAACAATTTAGATCAATCAGACCGTCCATAATTAAGTAAACTTGATAAGTTACCTTCTAAAAATTTTATCTTCGTTAAAAAGTTGAATGTCCTCATGCAGAATTCTTGTCCCTCAGCTGACTTGACCTACTTATCGTTTCATGTTGAAGTGGAAAATGCCCTCAGGAATCTAGTGAGATAGCCCCACAGCAACGATTTTACTCACATATCACATACACACGAGTCAGGGACATCATAACGGCGGCGAGAGGGCTGAACACTTGAACATCCCCGGGTCAATGTGCTGAAATCAAATGTTTTGGTAGCTATCGATGTTTTACAATGACCCTCCAGTCTATTATTAGTTTCTTTTTACTGTATAAATAAACTACATGTATTCTTGCTACATGGTAACATCTCATATGATGTTATCCCACTTGTTTTCCAAATTTGTTTATTTAACTATATTCTCGTTACCATGCCCACAAGACACATGGCGATTTATTTGCTAACGCTCAGTCTGCCTTATAGAGACGTAAATCATCATCGAACTCCGTGTCGCCTATATACAAATGGAGACTCAGGCAAAATTTGAAGTCTTAAGGTCAGTTTGTTCCCAATATATTGTGAGGGTAGATAGACAGACAGAAATTAAATTTTTAAGCCCCTCGAGTTATAGGCATCGTATGCGGTTACCTAACAAAATATTTTTTTGTACAATAAATTGACTCTATATTACTCCAAGGAAGCTATTTTAATGCATAACTAAAACATGAAATTTGATAAAATATAATGATGCTATTGCATTAAGACTCTGCAATGGTTTATTAATGTGTTAAATTTTAATTATAACACGTTAAAATATTACATTAATTTCACCACTTTGTGTAAATGTAATTATTTCTTTATTTTATTATCTTTATTATTTTTTGTTTTATTCTTAGATAATATTTATTTAATGTTTTAAATTTTACATTGCAACAGGTTAAGTGTAAGAAAGGGCCATGCGGCCCTAACTTTGCCTGTAAAAATAAAGAATTTTTCATTTCATTTCATTTCAATGGAAAAAAAACACAATACGAAAAGTGTAATAAGGATAAATCATAATTGATCGTTTCAATCACGTTCATAAAGAATAAACAATTCTCTATTTTTTGCAAATAAGTTAATCGGTTAAAGTTAACTTTGAATCACACTCACGCAATTAGTATAATAAAAATTTTAGCTCACTGCGTATTTAGATGATTTTCTGATCGAGTTTTCCACGGAATAAACGCCGTAAGCAATATCCTTATTTTGAGTGATTTGCATGCAACGAGTTTTGACAAGTATACAATTAGCCTCAATTTACTTTAAGCGTTCAGAATAAACAACATACTCGTATACAATTTATACATAGCACAGTTCATTTCTGTTATGGTTACAACTTTACAAACATTCGGCTTCAAGTAAAGTCAACAATAGAGCTAAACTATCTTCTGCATATAACAGTGTTTTTATCTTTAATGAGGAGTCTAATATTAAAACAGAGAAACATTATTAATATTATGTTTGGGTGTTTGAGAAGTGGTTTTTTTAATGCAAATAGAACTTTCAACTAATTATTGTAAGAGATAATGTTTCAATCAAGTCTGCACTTTGTTTGCCCTTCCGGGAAATCGATCCTATAACCTCTCGGTTATAGAGCCGCAGCCAAGGTGAAAGCTACATGTTTCGTGAAGGGTCTCATTTGACAACTTAATAACCTAATATCGTATTTTATATTAGCCCTAAAAGTACATCAGCCAACATTGTATTTATTAAAATTTATAAACAAGGAACATGGTAGTGATGAATAAGAATAGTTCATATTGAATGAACTATATTGCTTTGTGGTAATAACACTCAAACTCAAGATAGTAAATCTCAGTGGCGTTACGTTACAAATATAAAGTCTGGGTATTGCAGGTGTATTCTAGTAGAAAGCAGCTGAGTACTGTATAATAACAACGTGGTTTGTGCTTCGGAGAACGTTCAGTAAGTAATCTCTCAATAATGATTCAAATAATAACCACGATTCCTTCCCCACGTCATATGTTATAATATGTTAGTCCCGGCAAGTTGTGTACTATGTAAAGTGAACAAGCAAAAATATCCTCTCTTTTTTGTTTCATGGATGTGAACTTAATAAAATTAAATTGTATTCCTGTGAACAATCGGAGACATTTAAACTTGTATCAAATCCTGATGAATTTTGTCCTTGCAATAAAATTTCTAGAACCCTTATTGGAATGTACAAGAGAAAAATATTTTATAGACTATAAAATTTACTTCACTATTTATTTTGTTCCAACAATATTCCACTTACGATATCAAAAATACATGTTGATCTATCAATGTTTTGTATTTGACCTTTAAATTTATCTTACTACTTAATCAAATTAAACATGAATAATATATTGGATCTGTAAAACATTCACTTTTAATGGCAGTAATAGATTATTTAGAATACTTTCTAGCATATAGACCAGCATTTTATTAGAGTATTACAGTACCAAAAAATCAAATATAATGCTTCCAAAGGAACGATTGAAAGGACGAGGAATGTAAATTTTGATCATTTTGTTTTAATTATTACACCGGACATAAATAAAACGGATGTAACATGTGTTGGGATTTTAAAGATTTACAATGTAAAAAGATATTCACATTTGTATTGTGTATACTGAGGTCCAATGCCGTTGCATGGTTTCACAGGAGATGTTTGTTTCACAAGAAATGGAAGACTTACTCATGGTTTCAAGTATACATTATATAACTAGCAATGGGCAGAGACAGGGAAACGTGTTGGTAAAACGGTTTGATTAAAACTGTTTATGCTGGAAATCAAACTAAAGAAGCAGAATTATTATGGCAATTCTTCATAAAGCACTGAATGTTAACTGTTGCGTTAATAATGTAGGTGTTTAATACTGCTCCTTCTATGAAAATCCAGGAGTGAAAAGAGTAACTTAAAACAACTATTGTGATCCAAACGTATCAATCGTATATTGAAGTGAAACGTAATTTATATGATGAAACGCATTCTATGGAGCGAGTAGTTTTGTCCGCACATTACCTCATGTTTAAATAAACACAGGAGTTGCTCTATAACCTCTAAAGATTTGGATTCCGGATGTTGTAAGTGACGGATAATGTTTTATATTTTCCACAAAGGGACTATACAACGAATTTCGTAATGACGTGACACACTCAGTACAACAAGTATTAAAATAAGTAATATCTGGAAAGTCTATTGATACAGAAGGTATTTAGAAACTCTACAAATTCACTTGAACTGTTCTTTTTGCAACACCATCAAAAATATCTCTTTCAGTTTTTTAGTTCATTATATTTAAATAAAGAGTGTTTGAAACAGGTGTTATATATTAATGAACTCAATGTGATTGTTTACTATATTTATGTTGTGAGCTGAATTATTAGTAAATAAAAAGTCATGATTAAAGTTTTCTATTTTCTTATTATTAATAATTGCTAATGAGACAAAATCAGAAATGCCACGGCGGAAGCAAATGTTTAAGTACAAAGGATCCGACAGGCGTTCACGCTCCATTTGCAAAGGACAGTTGCAGAGATACAATTCACATTTAGATGTTACTAACTTGACACTACAAGACCGAAGATTACAAGATGTGTGTTTTTCAGTAACAGTACTAAAAAATCACTTCTTATGTTACATTTTACCCAAAAAAACAAGAAAGTTTAAAATTTTGCTCTGAAGCAATTCTCATCATGAAATGAATTATATTATACAACTAAAGTATTATAATATCTTGTTACTTTTACCTAATAAGATTATGATGAAGTTGGTGTCGTAATCACAGAGCTTATTAAAGACTAGTAGTTGAAACATAAAATTTCATCAATGTTTATATTTAACTGCAAATGTCACCCTATATTTTTATTTCTTTACCCTATATCTTTCTTTAAATTGAAACAAATTTTACTTTCCTGAAACACTACTTTACAATTGAACATTCGCAAATTTGAGTTGTCCACATTTCCAATTGTTAACATATTGACACTGTATAAAAATTACTTAGCAATTTACTAATTTTATTGATTAATAGCTATTTTATGGATACCAATAATAATAATAGATAAATACGTACGATCTTATTGTCGTACAGGAGTTTTAAGAGGTAATGTCGATTTGCTGTGTGTTTACGAAGGCTAAATCGATTGGATCGAAAGTTGCAGTTTTCTCAGTCTGTTCGCACGATAATTCAAGAACAAGTTCAGATATAGAATTTAAACTTTATATGAAGCTTTATTTGTATGTAGATAGCATCATACCCAATAATGGTACATGTCACTTTATACTGTTTGGCTGACCGTTAGTGGAAATTTCACATTGGTCCTAGATAACCTAGGTCACACCAAGTAAATATAACATGAAGTTTTAAAAGTGAAATATAAAAACATTTAGTATTGACTTGACATGTTGCATTAAACATCAGCGAAGCCTTTTATATGACACGTGATGTGGTGTTCTACTTTTTTATTGTGAAAAGTCATATGAACAAAATATACTCCCCTATACATGTACTCCATTAAAATATATTTTTAAATTTCTAGTAGGAAGAAAATATTATTGTTTAAATTATATTATAATCATACAGTAGAATATTAAAGACATATGTGATCGAAGACGAACAGTACAAGATAATGTGTACTACCACATTGATGCGTTGGCTCATTTAAGTCTAAAATATAGTTTATTTTGATTCGTGTAGAATATTGATCTTCTGGACTAAAATAACATATATCATAGATTGGTATAGCTTCTTACATTATTCACGTCTCAATGGTAAAAGGATGCTGTTGCTAACACAATTTAAATTTACTTTCATAGCTAAAAAAATATGAATTTCATCTAAGATATAAGTTTATATCATGATAGGCTATTTTATATATTTAAAATTAATAAATTAAAATGGGCCGTTTTATAACCTAGTTTGTAATAATTGTAATTTATTTGCTAAGTAAGTCAACAACATTTGATATTCTTAATTGTTTAATAAATATTATTTGGAAAAATTTTAAAGTAATAATTTGAAACAGTAGTTATGATCTTCAAAGTTCAGTTACAAAGAAATGTTGTAACAAAAATAATACATAGTTTTTGAGTTTGGAAATTCATAAAAAATATTTTTTATAAAATTTTTACTTTTATAGATTTTGAATATTATTTGATTTTAAGAAATTTAACATTTAGTCAACACTATAGATATTATATTACACTGTGGCTTATAATAAATTATTTAGAATACTATCTGGATAAAGGATGTGTTATGGTGTCAGATGTAGTAAACGTGTTTACTTACGTATTTTACTATTTATATACTTTTACTTATTTTGAAAATAAATCACAAGGTTGACATTGCAAATATACACAAACAATCTATTGAACTTTTTATTTAAAACGACTGTAGTGGGTTCATGTTGTTTCATACTGGATAATTATAATGAAATCTATGAATTCTGTGCTATACAAATTTTTTATATATTCCTGAAGAAATCAAAATTTAAATATGTGTACATTAACTTCATTTCAACTTTTTTCCAAGGCCATTGTGTTGCCAATAAATTAAAAAATATTTATAATCTTTATAAGAAGCTATGGTATTTTTTTTATATACGATCTTAATGCAATGTAAATTTTTTGAGATTTACAAATAGCCCATCATTTAAAAGATTTTAAGAAGTATTATTGATATGATTTTATTGAATTACAGATTGATGTTTTGTAATTAATATGGTTTTTGGTTAAGTTGAAGACATTTAATTTTCTGGAGTTTTACAAAGTATTGCATATTTACAAGAACAGAAGGTTAAGTAATTACAGTAACGCAGATTTCATGCCTTTACACAAGTGCAACATACACTAAGCATTAATAAATTTGAGCAATGTTTACTCTAATCTCCTGGGTTATGTTTTTATAACAGTGGGATATTTACTACCAGGATGTTCGTTACACCTGAACCTTTATACTGTGTAATGGCTGAACATTTGTGGTCCAGGATTAAGTAGGCTTCACCTAATACATATTTGTAGGATTAACGCATTTTCGTTCCTTAATTTATGTTTTTAACGAATCAAAGTGTGGACGATTCTCTTATGGATTTCCCATAGTATTTTGTATACTTGGCTTACCAAAGTAATTGTGTTCTAGTTTCTTTATTTATTTCAAATGTTTCTTTATTATTTAACATAACATTGTTTGACATTCTACACATTAAAAAATACAAGAAACGTTAAATTAGAGTTAACGAAATTCTACAATATAACGTAATTAGTGGGTTTGGTAAAACATTATAAATACCAAAGAGTATTTACATTGGCAATGGAAACTGTATAGTCTATTTTAATGTTTAATTGTTGGTGAATATTAAATTTGGAAATAAATAAATATTTTATCTACATAAAAATAGTGAATATATTTCATTAAACGGTGAAGTATGTTAGGCGATTTGATGGGTTCACAAATATCCATCTCAGAAATAATCTTTAACAAAAAAAAACACTTAACTGTACAATTCATGAGAGAATGTCACTTAATTTTTGTACAAATTATAATGTAAGATATACATTTTAATAATTTAAAAATCACTGTTTGTGCAGGTAATCCGCTTCATCACTAAGGAAAGAAGGTAACTTCTGCCTCGAGGCAACCTTCTCTTATTAATGTGACCTAGTATCCTAGTTACATATTCAGGAAATTCCTTTCCTGTAACATACCTTTTGTTTCTGTTTTATTCCTATAGTTTAAAATTAATGAGGTAGAATTTCCAATTTTTTAAAAAAAATGTTATTTCCTATATTTAACAATAGACATCACATCAAGTAATATGGAAATGGCGAGTATTATCAAACAAATTATTTATATAACTGTGTTAAAAATGTAAATAACTAAAATTTAATTTTAAAAAATTAACAAGTATAGTATACTTTTATCAAGCCTATTTCTATTTCTGTATCATCACAATATTTATAGATCTATGTTTACCATCGTGTGAGGACGCAGTTTTGAATTTGGTTCTGTACTATTTATCGTAACCCGTCTGTCATTAATTTAATCTCTCGTGCATAATAAAAAACATTTAATTTATGGTATTTCCTTTGGCCTGTACTCTACAGAATACAAAGTAGTATTACCCAACACCATGTGTCGCTTATCAGCCTTTGATGATATAGCTTCTTTCATTCTGATAGATAAGCTAGAATACACGTGTTGCTAAATCACACGTTAAAGTCTAATAAAAACATCTGTGGGTCTCTGTTAAATCGAGAGTATTAGATGTACCTGCATTGAATCACAGGAAAATCAACCTTTTTGCGCAATGTCTATAGGAAGTTCTTGTTTGAGATACACTGAGGATAGACAGCAAGATAAACAAAACAGAAATACAATGTATCTTGTTCTTTGAGTAATAGGCTTATCTAATGCGCAGCTTTGTAATTTGTATCTATTCAAAGGAAACATTCACGTTACATTTAAGGTCTACATTTAAATTAATTTCAAGCTTGACTTTAAGAATAAGATTATATAAAAGACAAAATACTATAACCAAACACTTACTTACTTAAATCAAAGTCTTCGAAACCATTTATCAATATAAAATATAAAACCGTATATATTACCTCTATGATTTAAACATAATGGATAAAATATAAGCTTAGCATCTTTTCATTACACTTACGTATTATTATTTTGATACATTAATAAAACATAATAATAATATATTGAAAACATAAGTTTAAAAATGTATGATTAACAGGAGTATTTAACTTTGCCTATCTAGTTATGCATGGTTTAATAAAGGTTTATTAAAAGTATTCATTATATGATTTTTATCCTGGAAAAGTATGATAATTCTTTATATACTGCTTGAAAAGTGGCTGCAGAGAGCTGCTCGTTAGTTGGGGTATATTGTCTGTGGTGCAAATTTTACAATATGAATAAAGATTGTGGTCTTTCATTCTTAATGAACATACTCGTTTCATTGGTGGTTCCAACCTTCTATAGTTGTCAGAATAAAAGGTCTCATATTTATTTGTTTAGGCAGTTACAAGGTTACACAAGATATCTAAAGGCGAAATCATTATTTGTAATATATAGAATATATAATGGTGACAAATGTGGGTGCTACATTAATAAATAGAACAATAGTTTTGAAAACTTAATTCTGAACCAAATTAAAAGATACGAGTACAACTCGCCAGAAGATCACACAGTAAATAAATGTTTGCATTCATTCAGAGGACGAAATAGGAGATGTGTCAGCCAACTGAATCATAGACTCAAATAGCATGAACCAAATTCGATGGTAGAAAATATACTATGTATCCAACAATTCATCCTATCTACATATAATTTCTATTAAAAATGTAATAGACACATATGAAATCTTGTCTTCTTAGCAAATAATAAAATCCTACACACCAAATGATGATATTGTATATGTTGTGGTTGTAAGGCAACATTTTTGATTATGGTAAAATGTTAAAATCTCATACGGTTTTACTCAGATTGCATATAAGTTTAATTATTCTGACACTATTGCATTACCAAATCTTTTGTTGACTACTTTGGAATAAAGCTTCATGAATATTCAGGGCAATGTGTAAGTTAATTTTCGAAGTCTTGGAAAAGTGATTGTCTTGAAGAGAAATAGAGGTATAATTTACAATTATCCAGCTTCCAGAGTAATAAACTAAGCTAAAACACTGCCATTAAAGCGTACTATATATAGATTTTAAAACGTCTTATACATTTAGTGAGTGATGTAAATTATAAATACACATATCTTTCTGTTAGGAAAATTCTAATAAATCTATCATACTTTTTTCTAAACTGAAGTTTTAAATGAGACAGATTAAAGTTAACTTGCAAGAAAGCATTATAAGAAAGGTTACGTTCCGTTGTTCCGCTGTACTACTGGAAACCACAGACTATTTGGAGGTGATGAAGGAAACGAGGTTATTTATTGCATCATTATGAAGATTAACTGTAGATTCTCAGAGTGCACAACCCACGCTGTTATGAGTACAGAACTCAACTGCTTTCATCTTATAATCTACACAGAAAACCCACATATTCATTTTGCACATTTATAATATAGCATAAATGAGTTCATTTCTTAAAATGTAAATAGAAATACATAATAAGCTTTATAAACTATTCTGCATACCTACTAAAATTATGAATTTTTAACGTTGCAAATTGTCATTAATAATATTATGCTATTTCCTCTTACGTTGCCAACAGTAATTTAGAATATGTTAAAGAAACCCCATTAGCTACTTGCATTGCATCTTTATAACTACAAATAGATTGAAACTTTCCTATACATGGTCTTATTTAAGTCAAGAAATATATTTTACACGTCAAAAGAAAAAATACACATTATAGAAAGTCCGAATTTACGTTTCATAAACATAAATATTTATAAGCGAGGCAGAGTCCCTCTCTTCTCTCCCTCGTCATTCCATCTGTATATGTGATTAATTCTAAACATTCAAGTGATTGATATAATAAATTCATTTTATTAAATGCAAAGCAGAAACTAAAACAATTATGTAGCTTGGTAACTCGGATATACAAACCTTGCAAATCATGCAGCAGTTTGTACATGTAATTCAACTATGGCCATTTCTTTATACAGTCAGTTAAATAGAAAAGGAGATGTCGTTTTCTTATTTTCTACAGTGATTGCCAAGGTGCAAGAAGTAGAAACTGTAATGTTAAGAGGGCGGACAGACTTGCTTGTTGCCTGTAATGACAATGAGTAAAGTTGTTGGTCTTAGAACACGACGATCCTGTGTCTGCAAATATCTGTATTGCATTAATTACCTGGATAATATAACCATGTTATATTTATCTTACTTAGTTAAAAGGCATTAATAATTATCGCTAAAACGTTAAGCTTTAATGTTTATTGGTAAAATAGTGGGGGAGAATTACATAAAGTATTAACCATAATTAGCTAATTTTTTCAGTAATATTTTAACGGACAAACCGATAGTTAATAACTTTAAATATAAAATACAAAAAGTAAAATAATATTGTTACATTTTTATAAAAATATTTAACAATAAAAACTCAATACGAAAATTTACTCCAATGTTGCAAAATATTAATGTAAAATAATATATTGCTTTGTGATATTGCATAATTTGATATATTGTATTTGAAATTAAAAACTTCGTTTCATAAAAGAAAACTTGCATTTGAAAGAAAAGTCTTGTACGTCAAACATCATGTATATTAATTCTTATAAAATATAATAAGAAAGTATAATTAGAATTAGAAATATATATATATATATATATATATATATATATATATATATATATATATATATATATATATATAATTTCAATGAACATTTAATCACAAAAAGCACTTGCTCCGCCGGGACTCGAACCCGGATCTCTCCTTTGCCGGGTGAATGTGCTACCATTACACCACAGAGCCCTTACTTTTTACGATTGAATTATTTTGTATTTGGCCGTATCTGTCACATATGCATTTAAATAACCAAACTAACATATGATCGGAAGACCAAGCACGTGTCAAACGACTTTTATTTACGTTAAATTTGTATAAATGGCAATAGCCGAATTTAATTTCAATAAACATTGAATCACAAAAAGTACTTGCTCCACCGGGACTCGAACCCGGATCTCTCACTTGCCGGGTGAATGTGCTACCATTACACCACAGAGCCCTCACTTTTTATAATTAAATTATTTTTTATTTGGCCTATATTGTGTGTGTGTGTGTGTGTGTGTGTGTGTGTGTGTGTGTGTGTTTTATAGAGCATCCTATCTAATCTTTATCAACAAACCCGTAAAGTATAAGATACTTATAATGCATAGAAGAAATTTAAGACATAATTGCTAACTAAACTGATTTATTGAAACCTCGATAAACCAGTTTGGTTGTAGGAGTCGTATCCATTAGAGATTCTATAACGAGGGCTACAAATGGAACCTTGGAAGAAGGGAAAACCAGGTCACTTCCAGCCTCTCCAGTCGTGTTGGGCAGGAGGCAGCACTTCCTCATAGTCAGGCCAGCTTCACTCACTCCAACCGTCATCCTCCACAGTACACTCCAACGTATCAATCAAATCTTCCACCTCAAATTTTCTTTCATTCTTGTGCCGATTCCTCAAATATATTATGATGAATATTATGTCAAAGTACCGCTCAAAATATACGGTAAAAATTGTAAAATCTATATTTTATATTTACACCAAAATGGCTCAACATCTTGAAGTATTTTTGATATATTGAAAAACTGTTATTGAGCTAAATTAAACTAAAATTTGGTGTTGTTTTTATGGTGATATTCCGTAATGTCAGCTACCAAAAATATCCCCATGAGAGACATCCAGTAAAATTCCACTGAGAAGGAGCGGCAATACTCCAGGGACAGGATTGCGTTTTATGGCGTACTTTATCAGTGGCCGTAGCTTTCTGCTTCCCTTGGGCTAAATACTGTAATCTGAACATAGATTTTAGTTTCTTTTTTTAAACATATAAAACATATACAATAAATGTAATCTTTATTATAAACGTACATGTAACTGTACGAGTACCCCCTAACAAAAATAAAATTATTTATGCATTTTATATCGAAATTCTATAAATGTTGTATATAGCAGAAGGTTAACTATAACAATTATCTCAACTTATGGATCAAGCCAGAATGGAAGTTTCTATAGTTTTGTAGTGACGAACATATCTAAAATATGTATTACTTTAAAAGTAGGTCTTCTTAATCAGTATAATATATTTACTACTTTGAAGCAGCTTACCGCTACAAGTTACATACATACTTTAAATGCGTGCAAAAATTTAAATAGCTTCAATGTTTTCCAGCTTACAGTAATTGGTATACTAGTGAATTACATCAACTTAGTTTCGTCGTGTTCTGTGACCAACAACTTTCCTCATTATTATAACACTCAACAAGCAAGTCCCCATCCCCTTGTTACTTAATATGTACTACTTTTAAAGAATGATACAGAGTGTTAAACTAGTATTTTCTGAGTAATATTAGTATCTGCCTGAACATATCGCACGAGTGACCGACCCTTTTGTCGACAACGTAAAAATATTCCACCGTTGAATTTGGGTTACTTGATAGATCATTGTGCTTTACATTGATGTACATTGTATATAGGTATTAAATATGGTAGCACATACATATAATGTATTTATCACCTATCATGTTGGTTTGAGAAACCTATATTGTTAATGAAGTGTTTGATAAAGCTAAGTATGATTACCTAGTTATAACCCATTAATAGAATGTTTCTTAGATTTTGGAATTAAAATTAAAGCAACTAATGTTTATACAATTCCTTCAATTTTACGTCTACTTAGCTAGATATAATTAGTTTAGAAGTCTATGTAGATATTTTCTAGGTATGTAATAAGTTCATAGGTGAAGGAGCTTGCAATTACCTTGCTCTTGACCAGCCGATAGCGTCAAGCGATTTTGGTTTATTTGAGTTACTTGGATAAATACTATCGCGTACATAATAGGGACTAAATGCTTGGGAATATTTCTGAGTGAGCAGATATGACCAGAGTATATAAGAATTTATATGTGGTATATAAGAAAAATTTCATTAAAAGGAACAAAATTATTTAGTTTAAAATATTTTGGATACAGCCCGTTAAATTTTGAAAATAGTTATTTTTAATCGTCCATACCTAATTGATTGAGTCTCCAGATTATGAGTACGTGACTTTAAATGATAGAGGTTCAATAGAAGTAACTTATTACAATATAGAATAAAATATACTATGCAAAAGAAAGAACTAGAATCTATCTGTAGTAATGTGTTAGGTCAGTTATTCATCTGAGAAAGTATCCAGATTGTAAACCTCAAACCAAAACAAATAAATGAGCACATACGAGTATACCCAGTTTCTAAAAAACAAAAGTGATTCTGTTTAATTATTTGTGTTATGATTTTTAAATCATATGTTGATAGTAAAGTCTACGTCTGTCTGCCTAACATGAAGTAACCATAATTATAATTACAAATACTTAGTGTTCTCATGTCCTTAAACCAATGTTGTTTAAGAAGTACAGTAACTGTTTTGCCAATGCTGGGTTACTGGGTTAGAAATAATATACTTATTATACCAATTTCCCAGAAGGTTGGTATTTGGTATTAATTATAACAAACGAGTGAATAATTTGATTACTTTAAATTTGCATCATTATTAATTAATCTTTAAGTGTATTAATATAGTATCCTGAAGTGCTATACCATAGACACACAAGGGCACACGTACACTGGAACTCTACCTATAATACAAGTTTTAGGTGTACTTGTGAGAGATCATGTTCTTAAAAGTTCAACTGAAGCCACGGTTGAACATTAAGGTTTACTTTGGTTAACTGTAATTGTGCGTGTGTAAGCAACATTACTGGATTGTGTGAAATTATAAACTTCTGAACGACGTCAGGTAAACGCTTGTTATGAATTCAATACGCGCACGAATATCTTCTCTGCAAACTTAATCATAATACTTTTATCTGCAACACAAGCCTTTCTTTGTGACCAGGGAGTTAATGTCAAGTTAGAATGTTTATTAAATGATATAAATTGTTTATAATAATAAAAAAAAACACATAATTCAATAGTAACAACTGTATTAATTGAGTGTTTGCTTTAAATAATAAAACATTATTAATAAGGCAAAAGTTTCTATAATTTAAGATTGTTTTGTTTTTATCTCTCGGATATACTTACATAGCAGCATACTTAAGTTGTAGCGAACATAACTCCAACGTCAACTACGTCCCTGCAAAAAGTGACCAGAACAACGAAGTGCGGGAAGAATAAAACCGTTGAGTGAAGAGGAGGGCTAGGAATTGTGACGTATATATATATTATATATATTATAAATATTATATATATATATATATATATATAATATTTATTATGGTATTTATTCTGATATATATATATATATATATATTATATAATATTTATTATGGTATTTATTCCGATATATATATATATATATATATATATATATATATTTATAAAGTTAGAGTGTACAATAACCTATAATTATTTTTTGGAGAACGCAAAAAACGAGGAGTTTTTTCTCAAGGCCATTTACTATAGAATATTATAAATATGGTGATAAATATTTATAACTTAGGATATCCAATGAACAAATGTATTTCGTCTACAATTTTAACTATAGTTCTGAATTAACGTTTTGATATTAGAGCATTTTACATTTGGTTAACTGTATAGTTATTAGATTATTCCCTTAACTTCGGTTTATACTAAACGATCTAGAGTACTGTCTAAGGGCTTGATGTCACAGTTAAAACAAAGAATGGAGAGGAGGATTTCATCAACTATACAAAATATATACAAAATAAGATTACAGTATAATATTTTCAAAATTAACCTCAAAACATAATAAAAAGTTAAGTATGGACTATATTGAAAGTTATATTTACATTGAAGTAAATATAAAGTAGCATTACAGCAAGAAAATCATTAATAGTTTTTATGCCGCTTTTATAAAAGGGACAATAATATAATAATAAGATATATACTCAATCTATAACTTTTAAATCAAATATGCACGTAGTTTAGCGTTAAGTGAATTCTATTTAAATTAAATATGAGTATAATGTAGAATTATAGCAATGAAAGTGTTACTAATAGTTATTGCAGCTACTATGATTGCACCTATGGCTCCATTTAGCAGCTATGGCTCCGTGCCTTACCTATAGCTCCGTGCAGTACCTATGGCTCCATGCAGCAGCTATAGCTCTATTCAGCACTGTGTGCAACAAATATGGATCCATGCAGCACCTATGACTCCAAGATTGAACTATGGCTCCCTGGAGCACCTGCAACTCCATTTAACACCTGAAGCTCCATTCAGACCTATAGCGCCGTGCAGCACCTGTTGCTCAGAGCCGGACGTGTGGTGGAGCTGCCTTGCCACATAGAATTCTGTCTCAATTTATGTTACACCACTAGTAAATTAATAATAAATGTAAAAATGTGCGTGAATCGTTGGTTTGCATCTCAAATGCCATGAATGGTACGTCGTTATTTCATTCTATTAAATAATCATATTCAAATATATTAGTTATTCTAGTGATTTGAGTAGAGAAAATTTTAAATATTTAGGGGAGCACGAGCGTTGTATCTTTCCCATGTTAATTTTGCGTATTTTGAGCACAGCTTTCTCAGACACATTAAAGGTAATTGGAACTAATTTTTACCAGGTATTCTAGATATGTTAAAGTACACTTTTAATACATTGATTTAAAATAATATGTATTAGTATTTTTTTATTACATTTTGTAATATTACAATACATCTTTTTGAATTTGAAAAACTATTTAATTTTTGTTTCTTTTGAAAATATTAGAGATATTTTTATTTCCCTGTGTTAAGGAATGCATTAGTATGTAGGTGAATTTTGCTAAAAATTTTGTTCAAATAAATGCAGTAGTTTCTAAGGAATCTGCGTTCAAAGTTTAAAAAACCTGTTTTTCGGGAAACAGCAAAAGGTGATGAATACATAAAATTGTAAGCAAAAACTTTAGTTTAAAGGCCAGCTTAAACTAAAGGCCAGTTAAAGTTGTCGAGACTGTCTGTGTTCCTTCTTATTCCTAAACCACAGTAGGTCTGGAGTTAATCAATAACAGATTGAGATATCCTGTTCTTGCCATCTAAGCCTTTACCGTCAGACAAAATAATACGTTTGTTTTCTGATTTTAGTTTTCTCAATCTTGTGCCTAGCAGTTTTAACTGGGCAGCTCCATAGCTTGGATCATCAGGGTCTTCTTCCTTATCTTCCAGCTTTCTCTTCACTTCACATTTCTTTTGCTTCGCTTGCTTTTTGAAATCTGAAGAGTTACGATGTTTTGACGCGGTGTTGGTCCATTTGTTTCATGCTAAGAACAGTAAACTTTCCAATGTTTATCTCTAGTTTTTGGAACAACTTGCATTTAGTTACATTACCACTATTGAACACTGACACAGCTTCATACACTCCGATATTTAGTATTTTCAGTCCAACAAAGCTGGTTTTTGGTAGCCTAGACCAAATAACCGCGTTCACACTTTCGTTTGGATTTGTGTCTTGCCGTGTAAACATTTCCGCAACAGTTCTTTGTCAGATAGACTTTTAAAAACTGGTTTTATAAATTCCATTACAGCCACAGGAATACTATTTTTGTAGCTGTAAGTTTCACCTTTAGCATTTGCCTTTTGGTATCCGCACCAACTTGTCTCGCCTTTCGGACAAAAACCGTGGTGTGGGTCATTGTCACTTCAAATCTTGTGGAAGTACAAAGCCCAAATGTCTTTCACCATGTTGTCGAGACTGTCTGTGTTCCTTCTTATTCCTAAACCACAGTAGGTCTAGAGTTGATCAATGACAGCTGATATCCTATTCTTATGATATCACAATGATACAATGATATCCTATTCGTGCCACCTAAGCCTTTACCGTTAGACAAAATAATACGTTTGTTTTCTTATTTTAGTCTTCTCAATCTTGTGCCCATTCTTTTCTGGACATGTCCCAGACATTCCAGTTTAGATATTTTATGATCAGGACTACAAAAAGTAAAACCAAAGCAACTTATATATAAAAAAACTGCATAATGTATCAAATCACACATAGCAAATTTTGCGTATTTAATGATATATAATATTGCACAAATGATTTCAAAAATTAATTATGTACACTTTAAAACGTTTCTATATAATGTTTTATGTATCAAATTACTCGGTATAAGTTGTAGTATTATAAAAAATAATAGTTTTTTCAATTTTTGCCCTCGTGATTCCCTTAAAGTAAGAAGTGTCCAGTTTAATTTTGATCATTGTCTAACGTAACTGTGACGTTTCTGGCGTATTGTTATGTGTATTTTAACTTTAAGACTTATTAACTTGTTGAAATATATGATTTTTTTAAACGTTTAAATTTTGTGTAATTTTTATGGTTAATTTTAATTTTCAAGCGATTTACATTTTAATATCAAGTAGTCTTAAATTAAACTAAAACTTTATTATTCTGAGTCAGAAAAAAACAATAGTGATACATTTTCAGACGTATTGTGACCTGTATTCTGTAGTTCAGTTTCAATAATTAGTGTTGTGTTTATCTCTTTATTAAGTGCATGTTTTAGAGTTATTGAAATTGATAAACAACATGGTGGTAGTGATTCCTGCCTTACGCGTGTCACAACGCTCTGATATGATTTGTTTATTTTAACTTAGTTTGTAAATATGTGTTAGGTTATTTATTTAGCTGAAGAATAGATCAGATTGTGGATCTCGGAAAATGTAGTGTTATTGATTTTTTTCAACACTAAGATCACTGAACGATGGAAAATGTCAGAAAAAAATTGGACAGGTGTGCCAAAGATGTGGTATGAAGTATTTCTTATTTATGAGAATAGTTGGCTAAGAAAGTTTAAAAACGCAGATTTCACGCCTTTAGACAAGTACAACATGGTTTTTTTTTTTTTTCCGGACATTTGCCCATCGTTCAGTGAAACAAGATAAAAGTAACACTACGTTTTCGAGATCTGCTATCTGATCTCTTCTTCAGGTAAAGAACTAAGCTAATACATAATTACAAACTAAGTTAAAATAAACAAATCTTACTAAAGCGTTGTGGCACGCCTAAGTCAGGAATCACAACCTACAAGTTGTTGTCACCTTCACTAACACTAAAGACATGCACTTAATACAAAACTATACAAAACACCAATCATTAAAACTAAACTACGGAATACAGGTCACAATGCGTCTTCACTCGTCTACTGACTGACCACCTACGACTGACCAGAGGGACTAGCCAATTGGCAATCGTGACGGCTGCTAAAACAAGAATGGCGGAAATACAAGGGAAGGGGAACAGGAATGGGCCCTTTCGTTATTATTGGTTCATGCGAGATGAACTTCTTAAAACCATATTGTGACTCCCGCATTGGTTTATTACAAATATCCGATCCGTTTGATACTTTTTGGTTTTCTCTTTAGTTCATTTTTTTTTTTTTTTTTTTAGAATTGGCAACCAAAGCGGCCTAATCTCGACTGATGGTTGACTGATAGGTTGGTCTGCCAATTTAATGTATGTTGCCTCAATTAATTTCCTTTTGAAGAAATGTGGTTCCCGATGTATTATGTGGGCTTCATCCCAATTCATATGATGGTCTTCGGACCAACAATGGTGTGCAATTTTTGACTTTCTCGTGTTTTCTTTGTGTTCTTTTATCCTTACGTTTAGTGGTCTTTTTATCTCGCCTATGTATTCCCTATTGCAGCAGCTACATTTTATACTGTAAACACAGTTAATTTTGGAATCCTGTGTGCCATTTTTTGGTTTTGTTTTTACGAGACTTTGTCTAAGAGTGTTGTGTGTTTTAAACGCGGTTCTAATGTTGTACTTTCTACCTACTCTTCTAATTTTCCTCTCCGATAATCCCGGCACATAAGGGATTGACATAAAACGCAAATTTATCACAAATTCTGTTTTTCCTGACTCAGGAATGATTCTTCTGGTTCGTTTGCACTTATTAATTACTAATTGAGGGTATCCATTGCTTCTGAGATCCGATTCAATTTTTCTTAAATTCTTCTTTTAGTCCATCTTTATCTGAGCACAAGCTCTTTGCTCTATCAAACAACGAGTAGGCTACTCCTTCTTTGACAGATTTTTTGATGGTTGGATTGATAATTTAAATATTTTCCTGTGTGTGTTATCTTTCGAAAAACAGTTGTCTTAAGGACATCCCTATCTCTTAATACACACACAATCCAAAAAGGGAAGCTTGTTTTTGGACTTCCACTTCCATTGTGGAGGCGGATGGAAAGAGAAAATTCTATTAATGTGATTCAAAAAATTATTTTAATTCAATGTCTCCATGAGAAAAAAAAAAAATAAAAAAAAATAACAAAGGTATCATCCACATACCTCCACCAAATCTTTCGGTTTGAACTGAGCTGAAGCCAAAGCTTTTCGCTCGAATTCCTCCATAAAGATATTGGCGAAAATAGGAACAGTTGGAGAACCCATTGCCATCCCCCTCATCTTGACGGTAAAATTTTACCCTCTACCACAAAATAATTGCATTGAGTGCATAGTTTTTCTAACAGTTCCATAATACTGGCACGGGAAGTTTAGTTCTATCCTTTATGTTTGGTCTTCTTTGAGACGTGATTTAATAATTCCGAGAGTTTCTGGAACTGGTACATTTGTAAATAGACCATTCGACATCAAAACTTACCAGTTTGTCAGTTTCAGTCAACTTTAGAGGATTTTGACTTCTCTAACGAATCCCCTGGAATTTTTGATGAAAGAGTCAGTTTTTCCTACCAATGGCGTTAAGATGTCCAAGAGGACTTTAGACAATTCCCTGCAAGGTGAATCACGAGAACTAATGACTGGGCCCGAAGAGGGATGGTAGGTTTGTGGATTTTTGGGAAGGCCATACATATGGGGATTTTTGAGTGGTGAGGAGTTAATTTAGATCTAAATTTATCTGAAAAAAATTCTTTTAATGTTGTTCTTAAGGTGTTTGCTACTTTGCGTTCAAATGAATCAGTCGGGTCTTTATTTAAAAACTGTATATTTGCCAGTATTTTAAAGTTTCCGCAATCTTTTCTTTATACGCTACTGAGTCAAGTAGCTACCACAGTAGCGTTGCCTTGTCGGCAGGTAAGATTTTGACCGTGTCGTCTTTCCCAAGGATCGACCAGGCCTTTTTCTCCTCTATTGTCAAATTGGGGTTTTGTGGGAGGAATTTTTCTGAGTAAAAGACTGGCCCTCACAACGAAACCGGTCACACTGTTTCCTCAGGTAACCTGTGAAACAGCCGACTCGATTCCAGTTACGAAATCCAGTGCCTTTAAACCGAGATTTTTTGTGCCACAGAAAAGTTTAAACCCGTTTGATAAGACTGATATTTCCGCTTCATCAGGATTTTTGAAGAGAGGTTGAATTACATTTTTATTATTTGCATCCGTATTCACGTTGCCATCCTTAGGCAAATCACATTTTTTTAGGCCTAATTTTTTCCAGTTTGGAGATTTTCTTTTTCTTATCTGTTTCAGAAAATTTTATACATCTATTTTGGATGCTTTCGATGAAACTTCGTTACCTTACGTTACGTTAAATTTTTCAGTCAAAATCCCTAAAGTTGACTGAAACTGACAACTTCGATTACCTTTGTTATTTTTTTATTTTTTTTTTCTCATGGAGACATTGAAATTAAATAATTTTTTTGAATCACATTAATAGAAATTTCTCCTTCCATCCGCCTCACAATGGAAGTGGAAGTCCAAAACAAGCTTCCCTTTTTGGATGTGTGTGTATTAAGAGAATAGGGATGAAACTTGGATGCTTCGATTTTGGATGAAACGTAGTGTTTACTGTTATCTTGTTTCATTTCACTGAACGATGGCAAATGTCCGGAAAAATCCTGTTTCCCTTCACAATCCTTCCATCGTCAAAAATAACCTTTAAACAAAGAAGTACAACATACACTAACCATTAATAAATTTTAATAGCGTTTTCACTAATCTCCTCGCTTATGTTTTTATATCAGTGGGTAATTTACTACCAGGATGTTTAATACACCTGAACCTTTAGTCTGTGTAATATAATTTGTGACCCAGGATTAAATAGGCTAAAGATAATACATATTTGTACGATTACAACATTTCTTTCCATATTTTATGTTTGATGGTACCATGTTAAATCATAACATAATTTAGTCAAAATAATTGTATCCATATTTTTTCCTTTACCTCAAAACTTTCAGTTACTTGACTACTAATATTTAAAATTATCTCTAATAAATAATATATAGAAATAAATAACAAACATGAAGTTATATTTACGGAAGGTCTATATTACAACATAGTGACTACAAATAAAATTAAAATCTCAAAGTTTCATTACTTTATTTAGTTAGCAATAAAAACTATATGTCACCCATGATTTAAAATTTTGATTAGTTATAAAATTCTGAGAAATGAATATCTTCATAATTACAGATATTTACCTAGTGCCACTAATCGCTGAAAACATCTTGTAATTTGGTTGGCGACTTTTGAGAAATCCATCTTCCAACAAATCACTAAAAAAAAAAAAAAAAAAAAAAAAAAAAAAACTAGATAGCATAAGGGAGACTATGACTTACTTTGTATGAAACTTACTATGTAGGATATAAATTGTAATAATTTAGTATTCTCTGCTTTTACAGCTAAATCGATCCTTCCCTAAGAAAATAGAATAACTTCTGCCCCGAGGCACCCTTCCCTCATTAATATAACAGATTGGCCTAGTTACATATCCTGGAAATTCCTTTTCCAGAACATGACATGTGTTTGTGCTTTATTTATTTATTTTGAAATTAATTAGTTTTCTTCTAAACATGTTCTGTACTTATATATGAACCATAGGTCTTGTCATAGCTTTAATTTAATTCTTAGCTATTTGCCCTAAACTGTGCTTCGCACTTAGTTATTGATAACCAGTTAAGTATTTAATTTACTCTCTCTCTCAGATAGTTTAAAAAGTTTTATTTAATTTTGTAAAAATCGATCTGTAATATAAAGTGTACAGTGTATGATTAGGCAAAAATAAATGTTGCGTAGTTTATGTTTTATGTAAAATTTGTTTAAATACAGTTTCATTCTGATAGGCTTCATTATGTGTGTTACCATATCACACGTTAAATAAGAATAAAGACATTTCAGGGCCTCTCAGACAAATCCCAAGAATAACTTCCACCATCGTTTAACCTAATGTTCTTTATAAATAAGTTCATCTTCATTCACATTAAATATATATTATAAATTTTAAACTCAATAGATTGCTTATTTTTGAGATGTCATGGGTATAAACAGACATGTGATCGGAAAACATTTGTTAGCTGTTTAGTTTGTTTGCAACAGTCACCAAAAGGTTATTTTGTATGTGTTTGGGTAGTTAGCCTTGATTTTGAATATTACGCTACATGTTTAATTACTCTGATACTATTTCGTTGAACTCACGTTTACCCATAAGAAAAACGAAATAATAGTTTCTAAGGCTCAGCTAAACCCATTAAAGGGTCAACCACCATCATCTAGCTCGGGGTTGTCTATGATAAAATGAAGTCTCGTAAAAATATCAGGCTTATATGTCAGTTGGATTTCAAGATAACGTGGAGACAGATAGACAGACATAATTGACACTTACCGAGCCTCTCGAGTGATATACTACGCTGATGCTCAGCCAAAAATGTTTACGTGTTCTTTGTAAGATGAGTTTTAGTTGTTCCACTGTCTACATCAACTACCGGGACTCACAGACTCTAGCTTATGACGCGAGGAAGGAAACTCGGTTATTTATTGCATCCTTATGGAAATTGCCAACTGCAACATTTTTCTCTGAGTAAAGAACACAACTGCTGTTGTCTTAGCGTATACATATAACACCCAGATTTTAATTTTAACCTCTTATAAGGTAACATAATTGAGTAAATGTTTTGAAATACATAGTCAACTATATCAACCACTATTAAAGCCTACCTGACGTTTACTTTGATACTTTACTACTAGATTCTCTTAAAGTGTACGCATTATGTGCATTATGTGCCCTTAATACGTTGAAATATTAGAATACCTTAATGACATCTTGTACTACTTTTTTAATGTTATCACACAGTGAGACATGTCATGGGTGCATAGCAATAGCCTGAGGGAGTTTCACTCTCTTCTACAATCTTCCTCTGCTTAAAGGAAACATATCCATCGCAATATATCGATATTTGCGGTTATTAATGTGAATTTTGACATCCATAGGGTTTCCTATGTTAAATGATCGAATTTTTTTCGGATACTCATTGTATGTTTAACTAGGAGGTAAACCTATCCAGAGGCGAAAACACATATGTGTACCCCAGATCTTAACAATTAAATACAATTTTAGTAAAAATGGAAATAATTTCAAAAAGAAAATTGCCCAAAATATAATGTATGTAATAAATTGTAACATCTAAACCACAATTCTTCCATATGATTTTTTTTATTAAAATTAGTTTTGGTTAGACTGTATTAAACTGAAATTATGTGTCACTTTGTGATTCAATTCCGTAATCCTCAGGGGGAAAATCCAGTAAAATTCCACTGAGAAGGAGCGGCCATACTCCAGGGACTGGATTGCGTTTTATGGCGTACTTTATCAGTGGCCGTAACATTTTGCTTCCCTTGGGCTAAATACTGTTAAAAATCTGACCAATGTTGAGTTTCTGTTTTTCATTATTCTATATCTAAAAAGAAATATACAGTATGTCTTTCGATTACACTCAAAAGAGAAGAAAAGTATTATTTTCTTCATGCCATGTATTACAAACTTTAAAGTTTTCCAAAAACCTTATGTTTAATTATAATACTGATCCAAAACAGTTGATCGAGATCAGTGTCAGAAAGACAATTTTATATAACTGAATTCTCGAAAATTTCAAAAATATTGTTAGTTTGAAAATAATTATTTATCTTATACAACATAAATCTTTACTAATTAAAAAAAACATTCTGCAGCAAGTAATATATACATGCAAAAAGTTAATTATTTTCAATATTATCCCGCTTAGAGTAATTGACGTAATAGATAATTACAGCAACTTAGTTTCATCGTGTTGTGAGACCAGTAACTTTCCTCATTATTATGACAAGCAACAAACAAGCCTCCACGCCCTTGTTACATTACATATACTACATATAGGTAATTATGGAGAAGTGGTTAAATGACTGTTAATTATATATATTTTAGATCTTTCTACTTGTGAATACCATGCTGATAAC
Source organism: Homalodisca vitripennis (assembly GCF_021130785.1). Classification (NCBI taxonomy): domain Eukaryota; kingdom Metazoa; phylum Arthropoda; class Insecta; order Hemiptera; family Cicadellidae; genus Homalodisca; species Homalodisca vitripennis. The sequence goes on from NC_060207.1 coordinate 197,845,982, forward strand.
AGTCCGTTATGTAGACCACGCTAAATTCTCTTATATTCTACCGTAGAGTTTAAGTAACTAGTTAGAGAATAATGCTTTGCATTGATGTAATAAATCATAATACTAAAAATCATAGCACATAAATACAACATACGTATTTTTATTTCCTCAAACTTCCAATCCAATGCAATAACAGATGGTCTAAATGGCTGTGTAGGTTCAACAGAGCAATTTTATTAATGCATCGATTGATAAACCTGGGTATGATTACTTAGTTGTACCATATTGTGGTGTTTTTTTTTTCACTTTCTTAGCTTTTAAGACAAATAAAGTAATCAATGTTCTTCAAACTCATCCAATTTTACGAGCAAACTTTAAATTAATGCAACAAAACTAAATATATTAAGAGGCATAATTGCAAATTTAGCCATGGTAGGATTCAATAAAGATATATTATATCTATCTTTAAGAATATATACACAGGATTCAATGCAGAGCATAATTCAGCAAAAGGGAGCAACGAATGCGTCGTCTACAATAACTACCGAAATATAGAGTAACAGATATCATGTATCAACGAACAATAGTAAATATCTGGATGAATATTATTTCCTTCTTAGTCTCCTTCGCAATCACCAAAAACTAACTTTAGTTAAAAAATGAGACACATATACTCTAAGTTTTAAGCGTTACAATAACCGTTACTGCAACAATATCTTTACCGTATTGGTGGAGTAATGTCTCCCTTTGAATGTAAAGAAATAATTATAAATAGTACTTTTAGAAGTTTAAACGAAAATAAAAGTGGAATTGTGGATTGTGATAATATATACAATGGCCACACAATAAAAACCACTAAGAGGATTTTAAGAACACAATATATATTATAAATAAAGAAAAAATGTTAAATATAAATTTCCAAACATTTATTAGAATCCGATCATACTGCATTAAGTCTGTAACCATGAAAAATTCGACGCTTACGGAAAATTATAATATGTTAAAAAACAAGAAGATAAAATATTTAAGGATTTTTTGGACTGATTAAAATGTAACTTTTCTTTAAAATATAACTAGATTCTTTTTGACCTAAATTACTGTATATACTAATATAATTTTTAATATACTTTTAATCATGCAAATGTTTTATTAACTATTTATTTGGCTGACAATTGTTTGTAAATTGTAAAAATAGTAATTTTGTTTGAAATTGTTTCATTCCCACCTGACGATGGCATCGTGGATGTTGAAAGGCCTTGTGTTGTAAATAAAAAAATATTGGAGAATTTTCTTTTTTAGAAAATAAATAGTTTAAAATAATAGAAGAGCTCCTCCTTCAAAGAAGTATATAGAGTGTCTCACAAACTATTGTGTTATTAAACAGGTAAAACCTAACAATAATACACATTATCATGTGTTCTACCTAGATTAGTTAAGAAGTTCTCTCTCTGTATTCGACTGTTGCAATGCAAGGCCAATGACGCCCTAAACATGTAAACAATGGAAATTGTCCAGTGCATTATAACAGTTCAAAGTTTAAACTACATTGTTTACTGACCTTTGTTTATCATGAGGTTGTAAAATTTTGTGTAATTAGCTTCAACAGCTTTTATTATTCTGTCAAGAAATATATAAGTCCTTCTACATTTTGCTGTATTCAGTTTTAAAAACTAAGCGGTCTGTTATGTTGAAACGTGATATAAGAATATAATATTAATTTTTTCTATTTTTGAGACTGCAAGAAAGAAATAACTGTTTTAAATTTAAATTTCTTATTTTTACTTGTTTAAAAACTAAAAAAAATACAGGTACAGAAGTTAAACAAAAATTATAGACCGTTAGGTACATTAACTTTTTATATCTTCTTGGTCCTTGGAACAATATCCTAAAGTTTGCTTACACCCTGGATAGCAAAATATTATTATGAGAAAAATGTATTTACTCGCTATTAGAACATTCTAGCCAGATATAAATAAGTAAACTTTACATGATTTTAGCTAAAATAATTATATTCGATAAAACTTTTGGCTAACCTTTATGCAGAATTCCTGGCCCTCTTCGGAGTTGATCGACTTGACGTTACATTTTCAAGTGGACAACACCTTCAGGAACCTAGCGAGATACCGATTTTACTCACGTGTCACATAAAAACATGAGTCGGGAACATCGGCAGTGAGAGGGGTGAACGAGCACTTGAGTAGCCACGGCTCAATGCGCTGAAATAAAATTTGTTGGTTGCTCTCGACGTTTAGCAATAACCCTCCAGTATATATATATATATATATATATATATATATATATATATATATATATATATACATACATTTTTTTATTGTAATAATAAGCTACATATTTTTCATGTTACATGTTAATATCTCGTATGATATTTCCAAACTTCTTTTTCAAATTTATTACTTTACTATTTTCTCGTTGTTATATCCACAAGACCAATGCCAAATTATTCGCTAACGTTCAGTCTAATCCCATATAGTGATGTAGAGCATCAACTAACTCCATGTCTGTATAAACTTGAAAATATGAAGATTTATGAAAATTATGTCTGCATGCCAATTTATTTTCAAAATATTATACGGTAGACACACATACAGAAGTGGCATTTTTAATCCCCTTCAAGTGATAGGGGACACACATTGTTGATATTATAAAAAAAATATAATGCACAACTCAAATATATAAATATATAATCTAGGTATTCCTTTCCCCTGGTGGAAAACATCAAGAATAATAAGGAAAAATTATAACTTATTGTTTCAATATAACAAACATAAGCGCAGAACATACAAAATGGTGGCCTGTCTGTCACTGTGGCTTTTTAATCACGTTTTTCAAGAATAAAATATTGCTTGTTTAATTTTTTCTAAGGAATTGGTTAAAGCCAACTTTGAAACACATATACACGGTTAATATTAATAAAATTTTAAGTAATAATATATTTAGTTTATTTATGATCCAGTTTTAACTGTAAATAGGATTAAAAATGTTTCAGAGATCACGTTTCTATCTTTTTCTGTTACAGAGTCGCTGCCTTACCATAGCCTAACCACAGGGAAAGCCTGATATCACATAAAGAGTATAATACGAAGAATTCTTAGGGAAGTTATAAAATAACAATATCCTATTTTACATTACCACAAAAAGAACATCAGTCAACATAGTTTCACTCCATTGCCTGGAAAATGGTGTATATTTATTTTTATTTTTACTACATAATACACGATTTTAAAGAACTAAATTGATAAGTTCATATAGACTGATCTATATTACATTTATACTCTTATGCCCAAGGAAATAGAATTCAGTGTCGCTATGTTATCAATGGATATATTTAAAATCTTGGTACTGTGGGTATTTCTGTAGAAAATAACATCTGAGTTTTGTGTTACAAATTAGTATCTGTGGGTCGTGCTTTCTATGAACCTTGCAGTTTGTAATCTCCATAAAGATGCAATAAATAACCGCGTTTCCTTCATCACGCCATAAGTTATTGTTGAGAGTCCCGGTAGTTCCTGTAGACAGCGGTACAAGCGAGGATAACCTTTCTTTAAATTGCATTTACCAAGTCTACTTTAGAAATTACATGATATATTTGTTTACAATTTTAAACTTTTTTGCTTACCTCAAATCTTGTAAACATTCTTCCTTAAAATACAATTTCTAACACACAGAGTTTTTTAAGCTACAACAATTTTGAAAAAAAAACATGATTTATAGAGATTAAAATTATGTCTTGAAACATATATTTTATTGCATTGAATATTGTTTAATTTTATTTCTAAACAAATTAACCGAGAATGATATATTTTGTTTGTTTAAAGAGTGTTTTTAAGAGCTTTAATTATTTAATTTATAGTACACAATAGGAAATCAATCTTTAACATCCCACTAGAGTATTTCAGGACAAAAACCAAACCGTATACTGGCGTTACAAACAAAGGTTAGCAATGTGAATTTTACCTCCAATAATTTTGTATTTTAATATTACACCGGAAATAAATGAAAAGAACGTACATACGGTGAAATTTTAAGGAAACATTAAGGAAAGGCTTCTGTCACGAATCTACATAATACCAACTGAGAAGTTCAACACCATTGTATTGGCTTCTCATTAGATATTTGTTTCAAAAGAGAAAGAAAATGTACTCATATTTTCTAGTACACATTAAATAACCAAAGAAGAGTCAGTGACAGAGAAGCAAATGTAGCTCTATACAATATCATCAAAGAAGGAATAGATAAACTGGTGTGACAAAAACTTTACCTTCTGCAATTCAAACCGAAGAAGGAGAAGATGACAATTGGCAACACTACAGTAAATTATAGCTAAGGAGTAAATAGTTACGTTTTATATTGGTCCTGCTCTGCATCCAGGTATGCAATCCTGGTATGCAAAAGTTTGACTTAAAACAGCTGTTGCCAACAAAACCTTAAGTAACTCTCCACTTGTATAAGGGTAATATGCTGTATATTCTAGGTTTAAACTTCCTTTGTCTATGAAACGCATTCTTTGGGGCAGTCCAAACAGTAAGTATTTATATGTTTATGCGTTGAATTGTGTGTGTTTATGTGCAGTATTTTTCTACAAATCATCCAATTTAATTACCTAAACCTCTTAGTATTTGGATTCTGGCTGTTAGAATTGATCACCTGACATATATTCTACTAAAGCACTGTAATTTCCTAATCGTGACATACTCAGTGTAACGAGTTTTCAATAAAGATTTTTATTTTGGTACAGTGTCTGAAAATCTATTTGATCTGGTTTTATGTTTAACACCATCTATTTGCGTCTTTCTATGTATATTTCGTACAGTTTAACAGAATCAAATAACAATTTAATTTTAAATTACTATTTTAGCATTGTGTACAAAAACATTCAGGTTGATTCAGTAGCAGCCTTGTTTAAAACGTCGATCTAATGGTATAATAAACTATTGTTTAGCATTTACAGTTAAATCTAAAATAAACTAAAACCATATCAAACATCAGATTTTTCCGTGGAAGCAGATACGACAAATGGGATAAGTATTACTTGTTACAGTTTAGACATATTACACTGATTTTACAATTCCTTAATTGTACTAGGGATGGGCAAGATTGTATTCTTTTTAATGATTTTTTTATACTATTGCAATGATTGCTTAAAAACATATTGTTTTAACTAATTAAATAAATACTGTAACAGATATAGTATAATAATACACTTTACCAAAAAGTGACTAGAAAGTTTAGATTTTGTAAATGAATTACATTTCACAAATAAAGCAGTATAATACCGTGGTAATTACACCTAAGAAGATTATGATTTTTTAAGGTTTCATAATCATAGAGCTTGTAAGGACTTGCGGTTTGACCGAAATTTAATCAAGGTGTATATCTCTGTAAATGTCACCTTCTATTTTCATTTAAACTTTCTATCATCAGTTAAAATTTGTTTCTTTTATTAAAATGAAGTTTAATTACATTATAAACTAATTTATACGAATAAAATACCAAAATTCACAAACTTGATTGTACAATGTTTAAGACTATAAATATAACACGCTTATAAAATTATGTATTATTTTCTTTACTGTGAATATCAAAAGACACAGAGAATTTTATAAACAATAATTGTACTTTACTACGTACAACTTTACTTTTGTGGTACGAATTCATTTTAAAACGTAATATAAACTAGAGAAGTGTTTGCGAAACCTATACTAGATTAGCTAGAAAATTTTTAACACGATATCTCGAGAACAAACTAACATATAGACTTACATTTTTCCATGAAGCTTAATTTCAAAGTAGGATATATTGATTCAGATGATGGTGCTTGACACTTCTTGGGATTTTCCTGAGCATTAGTAAATATTTTAAAATTGGTCTTACGTCCTCATGAGAGAAAATCACGTATCATATAGAGAGGTATAAAAACTGAGGAGGTTATATGACATTTATAATTTTAAATAGTAAACCATGTAGCTATAAATTTAAATGTTCACAGAAAACATCAGTGGTGCCTTTTATTTAAAATATTAAATTTCTAGTAATAAATCTGTAATATTTCTTACATTATATTATGCCTATGTTGATGCATTAGAATACCAGATACATACGTGATCAAAGAGGTACAATACATAATGTATATAATTATATAAATGTATTGGCTCATCTGAATCCTAATAAAATAAAATTTAGTGTACTTGGATATATTTAGCACTTTTTTCTGCTGGGCTAAACGAATATTAACTGGCATAGCTTGTTACTTAATCAACAATCCGTCTAAAAATGTTCTTCCGGATTGAACGTAACTAAAATGAACTAGGATTTTATATGTCAATAGAATTTAATTTAGTTTTAATTTGTCAATAAAATATGAATTTTATCATTTGTTCAGTTTCAAACAGCCACGTTAGGCTTTTATATATATATATATATATATATATATATATATATATATATATATATATATATATATATATATATATATATACATTCATTACATTTTGCATCATTTATGCATTTAGCATTTAGTTACTATCATTTTATTATGATAATACAACGCAAATAATCATCATTTGGAGGAGGTTGGCCAAAGTATTGCATATTTATAAGAGATGAGATGTAAGGAATTTTAACAGCGAAGATGACGCCTTTGCGAAAGTTAAATATACATTGAACGTTCATAAATTTGAATAGCGTTTTCACTAATATATACCCTTATGATTTTATAACAGTGACAATTTTACTACCTGGATGTTCGTTACACCTGAGCCTTTAGGTTGTGTAATGATTAAACATTTGTAACCCAGGATTAACTAGGTTTAGACCAATACATATTTGTAGGATTATTGTATTTCGCTCAATACCTTATGTTTATAACGGAACATAGTGTAGACAATTCCACCATCGGTTTATTATATTGTAATATGCATAATGATTTTGTCTAACTAATTGGGATTAATTATTTTTCTTTAGCTTAAAACGTTAAGTATTAATCTATTATTACTTTCATTTTTGTACAAGAATGAATGCTAGAAATGTATCAATTAACATCCACTCATAGTTACGGAAGGTCCATGTTACAACATAGTGAATTATTCTAGAAAAAACGTAAATCCCAAAATCTTATTTATCATAGCAACAAAAACAGTATAATTTCTTTTTAATTTTCTATTTTTGTTAAATAGAAATTTAGGATATAAATACAAAAATATTTAACATGTGCCACTACACGTTGAAAACTTTCTGTAAAATATGTCCGTCTTTACAAATGTGCATCTTCCAAAATAAAATTTATTTAAATAACATTTATCTAGATAGTTTAGGACAGAATATGAATTAAAATTTACACAAATTATAATCCAGGATCAAATTTAAACGGTATAAAATCCACTGCTTGTACAGCTAAACCTATTCGTAATTAAGGACGTAGGAAACTTCTGCCACGAGGCATCCATCTCTTCGTAATCTGGCCTAGTATCCTTGCTACATATTCTGTAAATACCTTACTAATTATTTTGTTTTATTCTTTAGTTTAAAATAAATTAGTTAACGTTTCCTTACTTTTATGTTTATTGATAGAGACCGCTGTATCGTTTTTCGTATCAATATAATAAATAATGTTTCAACTCATATGGAAAGAGCGGGTATTACTAAGAAAGTTACGTGAACATCTATATAGTAATAAACTATATACTAAGTTAATTTTAGATATGTTCACTTTGTTATAACTTTAACTATGTTAAGTTTAAAACTTTTAACGAGTTAACGAGCAGTTCATATTTTTAACGAACATTATTTTACTTCTGTTTTCTAACAATCTTTACAACTTTATCTGAACCATATGGCCTCCCAAGGAATTCTTTTTAGTTTGTCCTAAAAGGTCCCTCGAACGAAATTATTTATAATCTATTAGTTAATTTCCTCTCTTGTACATAGTGAAAACATCAAACTACAGCTATTTCAGTCGACCTGTACTATACAGTATACAAGGTAGTATTATGTAACATCACGTGTCATGTAATTGGCTTCGCTGATGTTTTATGCAAAGTTTTACGTTTACAGGATGTTGAAATCTGATAATTTGGTTAGTCTACATGTTTAACTATATAACTCATTCAATATTCATAATGAAATTAAGAACCTCTCACGGTTACATGCCCTATTACTGAACTTTCTATTTTCATTCACATCTTTTAGTCTGTATATAACAACTTTAAATATCGTGCGGAGTTACGGCCAGATAGACAGAGACAAGCGCAAACAAAATGTCCCTAGCTCCTAGGGTTATAGGCTTTTCTAACGCTATAAGGTATAACTTTAATCTAACAGTTACCAAAAAATTATCTTGTATGTTTAGGGGTAGTTAAGGGGGGAGGGGTTATTATTTCTTTATACGATAAGAGTTGAAATTTCATATTATTATATTCAGTTTTCGTACAAGTTGTTTCACTTGAGCTTTGGCGAATCCAATTCATTATCATTGAAGCCGGAGTTGCTTACATGGAAGTGACAAGTTTTAGGTCTATATGACAGTTTTAGAGATATCGTGAATAGATACAGACAGACAGACTGAATACATATTTACCATTCCCTAGAATCATACATGTATATTGTTTTATAAAAGTAGTGAGTGAAGTAAATTATAACTGTACATAACTTTCTGTGTAGCAAATCTTACAAATATGTCTAACGAAAAGTTTAGATTTGGATCTCACCAGGTCCTGTAGAGCAGAAATTTCAGTGTCCACTTCGTGACAGCTTTCAAATTTAAGGAATTTCAATGGAAGCTATTAAAAGTAAAATTGAAATTAATTAAAATTACTGAAATTAAAAATTTTAGCTAATTCGTTTTACACTCTCACCAAGAACCTATTGAAAACATTTTAATATTTATAGAAAGACGATGTACTTTTTATGGAATTGTTTTCAACCATTGACATAACGTGAATATTTCCTAGACTTTTTCTCATACAACTGTGACATATTTAGCAAATTAATGTATCTCTTGAAAATAAAAGAATACCTACTATTAAAAAGTACGAATTATTTTATTCTTTACATTATTTTTTAAGAAAGTGGAGTTCATCACTATGTTTCCCCCCCCCCTTACAGTTTATTAAACATATTCAAGTGATTGATTTATTGTATTATTGATTTTAAGGTGATCCAAAAAAGAAACTAAAATAAATATTAGTTTAAGAACTCGATTCTAGATATGTTTCGTGAAAATCATTCGGAGGTTGAATGATGAAACATTTTATTAACAGATTTTACGTAATCAAATATAAGCCTCTCAAAATGATATAAGTACAAAGCTAATACTTATTAAATTTCATGCTATGCACATATTATTGGATACATTATATCTGATATAAAATGAAATATATTGTTACGTATAGTGATATAGCATCTTACTGTAAAGCTGCAAGCTCTAATATTTACCTCATGATTTATAAAAGAAACATAGTTTAAATACATGGTATATGTTATTGGTGTATTTTATCCATGCAGGAGTTTGTAAATGATATTTTTAATGACATTTTTTCTTATAAAGCAGGTAAAGGAAGAGGAGATACAGTAATTGTAAGTCAGAAGAAGTAGAAACGGTAATGTAATGAGAGCAGACAGACTTGCTTGTTGCTTGTAACGACAATGAGTAAAGTTGTTGGGCTTAGGACACGACATTCCTAAGTTGCCTGCAATTAACTGTATTGCTATAATAATTACCTGGATCATGTTACAATGTGTTATATACTTTACTTGTTTATAATGCAATAATTATTGCTGCTATAACTCAGTTGCTTCAATGATTCTTGGTAAAATAATTACAAACAATATTGAATATTATTTGACAAATTTTGTTCAATAAACGTTTAATAAACAAATTGGTATTCTGTATACATGATTAAGAAATAAAATTGTGTGAAATAATTTTAAATAATGTTTATTAAACATATATTAAATAAAGGTAACAACTCAACACTTCAGAAATTATACGCTATCATTCCAAAATAGTTACGTAGAATAGTGTATTACTTGGTGACTACTAAGTATACATTTATATAAATATACTAAAATAAATTTAAAATTAACTACTAATATAAATTATAAAAAATAGAAGTTATATTTGAAAGTAAAACATGAATTGTAGGTTAAACATCATATAGATTAAATTCACGATAGTAAACTATTAGAGAGATACTTAAAACATTTTATTTTTAATTTTCGTTTAGGAATCTCGAGACATTGATATTAGTGCACCATTATACTTTGAAAGTATTAAATATATTTGGCATGATTTATAGTTCTATTCTGTTATTCACTAGCTGAGTTTTTACGAACGGACTAGGCAAATGTGTCGCCAAATGTTTGCATAATATTTCCAAAACGAAGTGTTCAATACATTTGACATATTAGACATATTTATATACGTACTGTGTAAGTGACCTTCCACATAGTGCAGCGTAGGCCTAAGTCTAACGCTGTGAGAGACTTGACTCCTGGAATCTAGAATCAACATGTTTCTGAAAAGATCCACAACAGTCAGCGACGAAGAAAATCAAAATGAACTCTTTACAGCGTTTAAACATCAGGGACACCTAGACAACAAAAACATGCATCCAGAAGAGACAATGGCAACAACACTTTATCGGGATTAAATTTTATTGTAGTCTAGGAATTCTTACTGTAGTAAAAATATTTGAACATCTGGAAGTGGCTTTTGATATTTTAAAATGATGTTCGGTGTTGTTTGAATGGTGACGTTCCGTAATGTCAGCTCCCAAAAAATGTATTCCCATGAGAAACATCCAGTAAAATTCCACTGAGAAGGAGCGGCAATACTCCAGGGACTGGATTGCGTTTTATGGCGTACTTTATCAGTGGCCGTAGCTTTCTGCTTCCCTAGGGATAAATACTATTATATCACTGACCACTATATTCTATTTTTTTCCACTAACCTTTGGTTAATGTTAAACGTATATTTCGCTTCTAGATTGCACCCAATAATAAAGTAAATTATAGTCATGAGAAACATCACAAAACACTGTAACTTGGTTATAAAATTATTGGAAATTTTAAGTAAAATATACATTCCGATGGGTGGGATAAATGCCAGAAGACGCATCCATGTTTCAGTAGTCACGAAAATGTATAAAATAATTTTTAGTGTAATTATAAAGGTCTTATTAATCGTTCAAATTCAGTGCTTTTTTGAAGCAAATTAAAGTAGCAAGTAATAATATATACGAAAAAATTAAATTGCTTCAATGTGATTCAGGTTACAATGTGACAACTAAGTTTGTCATTTTCGGTTATTATAACAGGCAATAAGCAAACCCCAGACTTTCGTTACATTACTAATGAAAAAGAATGGTAAATTGAGTATTAATTATCGATATTGAAGATTTATCTTCCTGAACTTAATGCACATGTGACAGGCTCTCAGTTTTCCAACGCAAACGTCTGAAATATTTTACCGTAGAATTTAGGCTACTTGTGCATTGTGGTTTAAATTTATGTGTACTAAATTACGTTACTAAACGTGATAGCACATACATACAGTGTATTATTTATCACATGACGATCCACTCTGAGTTTTAAATAAACACACTTAGTGGCCGTGTTGGTTCGACATAGCTTTATTATTGATGCGACATTTTATAAACCAGGGCATTTTTTCTTAGTTATACCCCGTCGGTGGTATATTATTCATATTTAATCCTAAAATATTGCATGTAAAATAGTATTTTTTAAATTTTTCCAATTTAAGGCAACTCAAACCAATAATAAGTTTGTAAAATAAGAAATATTTACTTTACTTTTAAATATATATTTCCATAGAAATGTATATATATAAAAGAACTAAAAAAAGTATTTTTGTGGCTATGTAGACTTAAAACTAAATTAATTCCTTGAACAAAAAACCTTTTACTTGTATTATCAAAATTAAGAAAAGAAGAAAATTGCACACAATTTGGACACAATATTTACGTTGGATTTTTGATAAGGTTTAATAAAAGACATAGTACAACATTTTCAAGTAAGAATAAAGGAGCATAAACTAAATCATATATTTAAAATGAGTACTAGGAAAGTTTTTCCATGCTTGGATTCAATAAAGGTACATATTTCTATATTTTTAAGGATATACATTTAATGCAGTGCATAAGCAATTAACGAACTCGTCGTCCACAATATAAGGCCTGAGTGCTTGGAAATATCCGCGAGTTTGCATACATGACCAAGTATATTCTTACAATTTGTTTCTGAATTTCGTTTAAAATATTATAATATTCGAGTGTAATATCTGATCGATCATAAAAAATATTTTTATATTGTAAATTTAGTTTCATGCAGACCTTAGTGATTAAATCCCTGGATTACGAATCACAAGTTTTCCATTATATAGATGTACTACACAAGTAGTTAATTATAACTTAAAATAAAATATACCTTGCAGAATGGAGAATTACTACGAGTATGTAGGCTTTAGTTATGGTTAGGTTAGTTATTTTTATATGTGTTATTGAAATTATCTATCTGAAGAAGAGTCTGGATTACAAATCCCGAAAGTAAATTTACTGGTTTTATGTATCAATGAACAATGGTTACTATACGATACTATACGGAATGTCCGGAACAATCTTATTGTCTTAGCAATCTTCAATCACCAAAAACCAACTGTAAATAAAGTATTGAACATATAATTTCCCGATTTAAACGTGTGTATAATAAACTAGGGTTTTGATTATCAACAGAACTTAATTTATTTCATTGGTAGACAAAATACAAATTATTGTATGTTTATAAGACTGGTGGGGTCAAGAAATTCAGCAATGCAGACTTTATGGCTAGAAAAAGTGACGGATACGAATACACTGAACCCTTCATAAATTTTATAAAGTTAACTCTAATCTCCGCGCTTATTTTTTTATAACAGTGGGAAATTTACTACCAGGATATTCATTACACCTGAAACGTTAGACTGTGTAAACTTTTGTGGCCTAGGATTAACTACACTGAGGCTAGTATATATTTGTAGGATTACTGTGTTTCGTTCCATAATTTATGTTTATGACGTAACACAGTGGGGATGATACACTCATTTTACATCGTACATGATATATTACGATTTAGTTAAAATAGTTTAACTCGTTAATTTTTTTAAACTTAACATTATGTGTTAAATATTAGCATGGGTTGTGCCTTTTGGGAACTTGCAGTTTTTAATCTCCATAAGGATGCAATTAATAACCGCGTTTCCTTCATCACGCCATAAGTTATTTTTGTGCGGTCCGGTAGTTCATGTAGAAAGAGTAAAAGCGAGAATACCATTTCCCTATATTGATTTTTTTTTCAAGTTGTCTTAAGGAAATTACATGTTATTTTTATGTACGATTGGAAACGTTTTAGCTTACCTTAACTTTTTAAACCTTTTCCTAACAATGACATTTATAGAATATTGTTTTTATAAGCTATAAAAGTTTTGAAGTTTACAAAACATAACACTTCTTAGTGATTAATTTGATTTTTAAATTTCGTTTAGAGTTATAAAGCAGTACATAATATATTTCATTTATTTTAAACGTGTCACTAAATAATTGTGGACTCTCTAAAAAATCCTGTTGCCTCCAGGAAACTTTAATCTTAAAATAACAATTTAGGTCACTAAAGAACCTTTAACTATATAATATAAGTAAGAATATACTTTACTTTGTGTGTATGAACATTTTCATGTACAATAAAAATTGAAATTAATATGATAAATTCACTTTTTGTTTAGTTAAACTGATTCATCGCTAATAAAAGAAGGTCAATTCTGTCCCGAGGCATACTTCCCTTATTAAATTTACTTGTTGTCCCGGTTACATACTCTAGAAATTCCTTTCCTGGAAAATAACGTTTGTGTGTGTGTGTGTGTGTTTTATTCCTTTCTTTTAAATCAATTAGTTAACATTTAATCATTTTCTAGCTTTATCGATGAAGATCATTTTATTTTTTTTATGTATCAATTTAATAAGTAATGTTTCATCTCATATGGAATGGGCGGGTATTATCGAGAAAGGTGCGTAAGGATATACGTCGTCATAATGTATCAATAAAGTTAGGTTTGGATATTTTCTGTTTTAAATTAGTTACATTTTTTATCATTAATGTAACTCGCAGATTTATCTAAACTACAGGCTTTCCTGTGGTCATAAAAATGGTTTCTTATAATGTGACTTTATCAGCCCAACTCACTCAATTATCGGCTGATCGGCAATGAAGCTCATCACTCGAGGGACTGTAAAAAAGTATTTCCCTTTTATCTATTCCTCTATTTATCAATCTTATATCTCGAAAACGAACTGATCTATAAAGTTGAGATTGTTTTTAACTCTTCATTTCTATAAAGACAACATTGGGGTTGAGCGTTAGAAAAGCTTATACTAAGAGTGATATCCCGAGGATAATAGTAGAGCTTTAATCTTAAAATTGCTTATATTTTGATTTGTTATCACTAAGACATGTAGCAAAGTGTCTGTTTGCTTGTATATTTATCTTCAAGTGTGTATGTTTCAGCTGAATATATCAAGAACGAATTGAGATATGAACGTAATTTCTACATAGGACGCGTCGAGTCCAATAGTATCATGTATATATAGGGGGTTGGATTAGGTGCTATTCAAGCCTATAACTTAGTAAGCTGGGAGATTTAATCTTCTGTCTATTGCTTGATAAGTAAACAATAAGAAATAACATTATAATCTATTGCTTAATTATCGTAGTACATAATGAAAGCAAAATAAACGTCTATGATATCACAGTTGACCGCTTACAGGTATTATGCATCTGTACCAATTTAGTGGAACATTTAAGTTAAATCCCATGAATGAGTTTGAATTGGAACCTATGGATAATAAGGGAAAACCTTTTGGTAAATTCTACTCGTTTTATAGAGATAAGAAGGTCACCGATAACGCATACAGATGAAAAAAATATCTGCTAAAAGAATGAATGAGTTTGAATTGGAACCTATAAATAATAAGGGACCACATTTTGGTAAATTCTACTTGTTTTATTTTCTATAGATAAGAATGTCACCGAAAACGCGTACAGATGAAAAATATCTGCTAAGAGAATGGTGGAAATGAAAGGATTTATGTCTGGTTGTAGTGAAGAAATTAGAATTTTCTAAACACCTTGATTCTCACCTATTGAACAATAAAATTCAAATTTATTTAATTAGATTTTCATTATCTTCTAAAGAGTTAAGAGAGTTAAAAGTTAAGACGACGAGATTGAAATATACTCAAGAGCAAAAATTATAAATGTATCATCTCTAAAAATGTATGATATAAATATAATCATTAATAAGAAGAAGCAAAAGTAGAAAAAGTTCTAAGACTTCAATGTATCTAATTTTTTAATAAAATACATACTTGTATATCCTTTTGTAGAGTATAATTTTTAATTTTAATTCTTTTTACATCAAAATAATGTTTTATTAATTTATATTGAAAAGAAAACTTAAATAAGCATGAGACTTGAACCAAAGGGTTAATATTTCTCTTGAATTTAGGTCGAAATTATATAGCTACTAATGTATAAGTACATAATGCTAGGAAAATAACTATTGTTTTAAATATTTATATGTCACCTAAATAATAGTATTAAGCAATGTTTACTAATATAGAATATAATATATTGTTTATATAATAATAATTATCATAATAATATAATAATGCATAAAATAGTATCTTAACGTTGAAACAAATTGAAAATCTAGTTTAATTCATCTAGCAATAAATTTAACATTATTCATAGCTCATTCAAAGATATAAAAAAATGTTAGCTCGATCATCCTGGACAAAACAGAAGGATTCTTTATATTTGCTTGTAAATTGCGGCAGAGAGCTGCTCGTTAGTTTGGGCCAGATTGTCTGTGGTGCAAATTTTACAATATGAATAAAGCCTGTGATCTTTCATCCTTCATGAACAGACTCGTTTCAGAGAAGGTTCCAACCTTGTTTAGTTTACCAGCTTTAGTTGCAATAAAAACAGTTGCAATATATATTTGGCTTGGATTAAAAAATAAAACACCTGATCTGTCAAGATGTAGTCATTATATTACGAACAAATTGAAAATATACAATGTTTATGAACGTGAAAACATATTACCAAGTGAAGTAAGCAGCATCTCGTAAAAAATAGATTAATATAAATAAAACAGTAGGAATACGCCATGCTATGTGGCGCACAATAAGGTTTTGCTGATGCATGCAAAGTTTAAAGTTTATAAAAAAGAAAGCCTTGCATGTCATTTTTTAGAAGTTTTGCGGGCAGTTATAGAGACAGAACTGTACAGAAAATAAATTTGTAGATCTCCAGGACACACACAGTTAAACTTTTTAAGCTTAATGAGTGATCGGATTCAACGACGGTCATATATGTTCCATGATTGAACACGAACCCATTAGAACTAAAAAATCATTCAAAGTATAAATTAATAATAATACAATATAATGGAATATTTGATAAATTTATGTTAAAGCTTTATTAGCTTAGCCTTCACAAAACCAAAATATGATTATGTATGAGTTGGGGTGGTTAGGCTATAGTTTTCAATGTCATATGTTTAAATCTCATAAGTGAAATGCACTATTAATCAATGTTACTTATATAGATGTAAAGTTTCATGCAAAATTTCTGGCTTATAAGTTAGTTTGGTTTTGAGATATCGAGTAACCGAACAGTTAGATATACAATTAAATTGCTTTAGCCCCTAGAATAATAGGCTTCACTAATGCTTTGTCACTAAAGTGTACTGACTATTTTGTTTAAGAGTTTGGAAGAGAGTCAATATTTTATTTACATCGCAATGTTTTATGAAATAGTCTTATTATACAATTTCCAGTAGTGGTTTCTTATACATGCAGTTGCAGAAGTAAAATGTAACTATACATATCTTTCATGCAAATTTTAAATACTCTATTATAGAAATCGCACGAAAGAGAGACAGATTTAAGTAAACTAGCAGGAAAGCAATTCAAGAAAAGGTTAATATCTCTTGTACCGCTGTCTACATTAACTACCAGGACTCACTGACTATAAATTATAACGTGATAAAGGAAACGCGGTTATTTATTGCATCTTTATGGAGATTACAGACTGCAGCTTCGGAGAGTGCACAGCCCCCGCTGTTATATTATGTAGAACTTACCTGCTGTCTTCTACTGGAATATAAACAAAAAACACAGATTTTCGTTTTACACATTGAAATCTTAGTGCTATTGAGTTCGTGCTCTTCTTTTTAATTTTTTAACAAAAAAAAAACTGATATTTATAGAACTCTATCATTTTCTTTTCTTCCACATGTTTTTAAATGCCACGTTAGCTGATGAACCTTTCAATAGCCAACAATATGATATTCAAATATGCGTAATCATGGTCTTGGATGATTAATTTATTCCTGATTAAGTGGTAATGTTTTTAAATATTTCTCTTTTCGTATTCATACAATATTTTATTTTAGAAGAAATCCAGAAGAGAAAAATACCCTCTCTTAAGTAAGCGTGAATTTGTGATTTTATAAGATTAAAAGTGTTGAAACGAGGGACTGATTCCCTGTCCTCATTCCCTCTCACTCTCCTCCCAAACTCTAACTCTCCTCTTAATACGTTATTAATTAAGTATAAAGAAGTAATCGATTTTCTATATAGAAGTTTGATCATGTTAAAAGAAGTAACGAAACGAAGACATAGATTTGGAGACTGGATTTAAAACCTTTTCAAGTGAATTTCATTATGTGTAACTGAATGAAAATGACGTAGTGATTAAATGGTGGAAACAACTTAATGAAATAAATTAAATGAAAGGTTATGAAAATGACTTTATTTTGAGGCAGAGGGCTATTTCAGCCCTCTCTTCCACTCAACCTCGAACGTTAATAATAAATTATCGTTATAACACATAATGCGATGTGTGGTGAATAGGAGACGTAACGGAACCATCATTGAACACTAAATACGAACATGAAGTTGTACAATAATTCACTTACACAGTAGATATTTCATTTCATTTTGAATGACACTGATTTTGAAAGCTGAGTATTTCTGTTTATAGAAATTATTGTGGGGCCGATTTCTGTAACCAATGTCTAGTGGAAGTAAAGAATTGCGTATGATGTTGTGAGTGCCGGGTGCATGCAGGTGTGCGTGTTATTATAGTATTAATTAAATACCGACGCACTTTTAAACCCGAAATATCTGCTTTTGCCTTTGGAAAGTTTTTAACTGTTATTCCTATGTGTATGTATATTTATAAGAGACCGACATTTTTACTTAATAACCCAATTAAATTTGGTGTGATGACATATTATCAACGAAAATCATAATAAAAGAGGTTTTTACAGGCTTTTAAATTTTTGGCCCAATTCTCTTAATTGGTCATTTATATTACATTTAGGATAGAAAGTTTATCTTTTGAAATCAGGAAATTAAATAAACAAATTTTATACAGCTAAAATAATATGTTTCGCTATAATTCAGAAGATTTACGCCTTCTCCGTACTCGTTTTTATGTCTGGAATTGAAAATAGAACTGACAGAAAATAATAATGTTAAGGTTATCTTCTAGTTTTCTTTTGAATAGCTAAAATTATATCGTATATTTATGGTTTTATATAATATAATTAAATTGTACATAAATAATGTAGATAAAGCAAAGTAAACTAATGTGATTCAGTAGCTTTTAACTGTAGCTGTGAATTTAACGTAAGAGCATATATTTTCCAAACCAAAGATAGATGACATAACCTTAAACAGAAATATAATTCCGTTACCAAAAGAATAATGGAGAAATTTATCAACACATAATGTACATGCAAGTTACAGCTCAGTACACAACTAAACAAATCAACTAAACAAACATCAAGCGTACAGGTTAATTGAAGATTTATTTTAATATTCCCAAACTGCATTTATATCGATTTACATATTATCAAAGTTGCTTCACATCCAACCTATTACATCTTAAATGAATAGTAAAACTAAACCCAATTGTATTATTATTTGTAATAAGCAAGGTGCAATCTCAGAACTTTAACGTTCGGACAGAAAAATGAAACACAAATTTAACGTAGGTGGGTATTTAACTGCAAATCTCAGCCGAGATTTTCATTTCGACGTCATATTACCCACGAAAACAGTTTTCTTTAATTAAACCCGACTTTATTTTCCAAGAAATGACTAATTGTTTAAGCTTTTACGAATCTTATCACTCGTTGGGCTAGAACTCGTCTGTATGTCTGTCCTCACGATCTGTCTCAAGAACGAAAGACCTGTAGACCTTAAATTCAGCACAAAGTTCTATTTCTATATTAAGAAAAATGAGTTTGATGATGGCAAATGTCACTTCATACGATTAGCATTGACTGAGTATTAGAAAATATTTTTACATTGTCTTATAGGTAAATATGATGGCAACGCGAACCTAGTGGAGTAAATCAATTTATAAACATAGTCAGTACATCCATAATAAATTGAAACATGTCACAAATTAACTCATGTATCAAAAATACCCTAACATATTCAACACCGATGTATATTGACTTGGAGTTTAGTCTTTTTTTATTTAATCACTTAAATAAAAACTAATTAATTATACAAGATATGCGACAAAGATATCATATGTATGCTTTAACATTTATTAGAAGATTCATTTATACAAGAATAAGTTGTATGATGCATAATATTTTGTGTTCACTTATTTTTCATGATGATCTGTTATCTATCTGTCCACAGGTCATGGTGGTGTGGTGTACTCTGGCCTAGTGTTATAGAAATACAACTACACAATTAGCTTTAAGTCTTATAGTTTAGGTAATACTGTAAAAAAAATAATCTGTGTCAAATTCTGTTAGCTATTTACATTTTATTCGTGTATGATAAAAATCTGTAGGCAGTTGACATTGAGATATTGACATTCACTGGTAGTGTTAAATTAATGATAATGAAAATATAAAAAATATACAATACGATAAGTTAATCAATTAAACGTAAAGTAAAGTAGTCTTATCATACTAACCGTTTGGCTTAGGTAGTTTAAAATTGTTTATTTGAACTGAAATTCAAGATTGATATAATCTTTTCTGTTATTATAATTGGCTTTCTTATTTTTAAATAAGAAGTATAGACTTTTTAATATTTTATAATTATTTATATCTATGTACTTAAGGTCTTAGGTAATATGTTGATTGGTGTATTTATCACTAATTTAATGCGTTTTATACGTAAAAATAGCATAATACAATGAAAATTATAAACTAAATTTTGGTCATTAACGTTATAACGTCACTCCAGAAATGCCTATATGGAATATGGGAAAAGGTAATTAATTTTTATTAATAATAATGTACGGAAGTTTTTAATCCCTATATTTCACGTTCTCACAAAAGTGCAATATACACTGAACGTTAATGTTTCAATAATGTTTTCACTGATTCCCTCCCTTGTGTTTTTATAGCAGTGGGATATTTACTACTGTTCCTTACACCTGAGGCTTTATACTGTGTAATGGTGGTTAGACATTTGTAACTTACGATTAAGCTAGATTTGCGACTAATACATATTTCTAGGATTAGTGGGTTTCCTATAATATTTTATTATTCATGTTAAAACACAGTATTGACAATTCTCCTAGGGATTTAACCTGGTACGGTAGTTATGTTAGGCGCTTGATTAAACTGTGTATTCGTTATTATAGTTCACTGTAGGAGTACGCCTAACCAGGCCTTTCATAAAAGGCATCGGTAGGTATTTTTGCACTCAAAATTTAATATTACATGTAGTTTAGTTCTCTTTCAGGCTACATTTTTAACTATCCCACATACTAAAAAGAACACCCAGTTTATTTACACATTAATTTATTATGTACTTATTAATTTATTATGTAACGCTGCTATCATGGTTAACCATAAGACGATTTTAAAAATGTTCAATAATGAAAAAAATTAAATGAAATGAAAAATGTCTTTATTTACAGAGGCGAAGTTAGGACTTAAAAGTCCTCTCTACCACTCAGCCAAATCCAGAACAATGAAATGCACCATTATCAAACTTAGTTCTCGTTTAATAAATAAAGCTTCATGCACATTTTAAGTCTAAATGTCCATTCTTGTGATTTCGTGTCGGCAGACAAACAAAGTATTTCTAGACTGTTCAGTAATAGGCTTCACTAACTCTCTACCAGTGTGCCTCAACTTTTTATATTTGTTTCAGTAAATATTGATAGGTTTTATCCAGTACTTGTAAACTAAAGTAGTTATATAAACAATCATTTTATAAGAGGTATGTAATGTCTACAGTAAAATTTTGTAAGAGTAATATTCTTCAAACTTACTTTCATTGAGTATTCATTAGAACAACCTGGAAAAATGTTTGCTCAAGACGATTTTAAATAGACGTTGAACTTCTAATTAAATATTATGCATTAAAAGAGGTCTTCATTTAATTTTTGAAGGAAATAAAGTTATTTAAATTCAGTTTTTGTGTATTCTATTAATTCGTAGATGCAGCGTTTTGCCCAAGGCGAAGGATGAATGTCCTTCGCTCGTTAATTTGACCTAGTACCCTAGTTCCAGATACCCCTTTACTAAAGCACCACTTTTATTTGCATTCTTCTTGTCTTGGTTTAAAACTCATTAGAGATTGTTTGGCATTTTTTGAATGGGGACTTTTCTATAAATGAAATAATATGTTTTTGAAATCAAATAAATAAAGAAGGATTTCAAAAGAAGTGACCATTTCATGATAAAATAACGAAGTTAGCAAACTAATACTGCAGTTTAAATATTTTATTAGCTAAGCGTTATCCAAAAGGTAAAAAAATCGGAAATATTTCATTCCTGTTTTCCTGTTTTCTCTGTATTTAATTTGTCTTCCTGCTCGATATCTTGAGATCAAACTACTACAGATTTGTAATTTTATAATAAACTTCATTTTATATGGACTAAATCGAGTTTATTAGTAGTGAATGTCGACTACATAAGATTTGGGTGATCGTTAGTGAAAAGCGTTACATTAGTCCAATTGGCACATACAAGATGGCAACCAGAGAATTGAAGAAGAAATAAATATATTTGCATATAAATGAATAATGAAATGCCATATGAATATGTGACATAGTACCATTGCAGCCATAAACATGAAAATTTACATGGAACCACAGTAATTCTGTCTTTTTATTATAATATTAAGTAGTTTTGTTATTATTTATGAATACTTCTTATAAATGTATCTGAGCCAATTGATGATTAAAATACTTGGATTTACTTCATTGTACTTGACAATTGACACTTTGGGTTTTAAAATAACCTTTTCTTCAGCTGTGAATAATCTTAATACATAAGAAAGCAAACTCAAATCAATGTAGAGCAGTAGCACAAGTAAAAAATTCTAAAATTATTCTACATAAGAAATACTTGTATGCCTAATACCAGTAATTAAAGCAAGTAACTAAAGTTCATGCCTGGGTTGACGGTGTCTCCCCCTCCTCCATACCATACACATCCGAACATTTATTTTAGATGTTCTGCACAAAAATAGATAATTGCTAACGGTATCTGCTCGGGATTTTACAAACAACTATTTCTAAGTTTTTAATTATATTATTGTATAAGATTTTATTATTTTTCACTATTACAAGGAAAGATGTCAATGTTTTTTTATAGGAGTAATTTATTTAGTAGATTTTTTGTTAGTAGTAAATTTTATTTTATCACAGCATTAATTCTGATTAGGGGATTTTATTATTAATAATGTTCTTTATTTTGTCAATTATAAATAGTCTGAACATCTCTATACTTGTTGATGATTATACAAATAATGATCCAAAAAATTATATTTGAAAAAGATAATATAATTTACATCTATAAGTCATATGAAAACGAATAATTCGTGTTGACAGAAATTAATCGCCGAATGTTTCGACAAAGCTTTTAAAATTGGAAACAAAATAACCAAACTTCACAATAACTATTAATAGTGTGTTATTTGAAATAATTAAAACAAAGAAATGCGTTAACTTCGATAAAAAAATTTTGTCTTAGTTCCTTAGTGGTTTTTAAATATTATGCGTCCAATGATCCTGGACAAAACACGAGGGTTCTTCATATTTTGCTTGGAAATTGGCTGCAGAGAGCTGCTCGTTAGTTGGGGTATATTGTCTGTGGTGCAAATTTTACAATATGAATAAAGCCTGTGATCTTTCATCCTTAATGAACAGACTCGTTTCAGTGGAGGTTTCAGCTTTCTCTAGTTACCAGTTTTATTTGCAATAAAACCAGTTATTTTTTTTTTATTCATAAAAGAATATATATATACATATATATATATATATATATATATATATATATATATAAATGTAAACTTTAATGCAAGTTTTGGTAATATTTATCTGAATACTATAAAACTATAACATATTAGTGAACATGATTTTTAACGCCACTTTAAAACTGATATTATTAACGTTACATAAAATGTCCATTAATATAAAATACATATTTTTTGTTTAAACAATTTTCCCATAATGGAATATAGAACATTAGATCATGAGCCCATTTAAATATAAGTTCTTAAATTAAGTTCTTATATTAAAATATTAAATCCTCTAAAAGCTATGTATTTCCAATAGCTTATTTTTAATTAACATTTTTTTATGTTACCTTTTTAATAGTTTAGTTTTTGTTAAATATAGGGTATACCCTGTATATGAATATATATATATATATATATATATATATATATATATATATTCATTTCTATATATATATGGGCTACATGAGATATGAACTTACCAAGATATTCGCTCAGTGATGTAACAACTATCTGCATCAAGTAATAATGTACAACTAAGCTATTGTGCATAAGTGACAATTCTGAACTTATGAGCTAGAGAAAAGTTCAGCGATACATTTTTTCTACATCGTATTGTACATATCCTCCTTCGAGAGCATATATATCACTCCCAAGGTTACCTTCGTATGTCAAAGTATCCAGTGACCCCTGAATGCGGCTTACTCACTAAGTCTGATTATACTAAGCCTCTGTCCCTCGGTCATTCAATAATGAACTGTTGAAACAGCTCTCGGCCATATGCTGATACAGTCTTAGGGGTGACCTCGTCTAGTTCCAGGTCTTCAAACTTATGAAATTGCTTTCAAAATTATTGTAATTTAGCGTGAACTTACATGCACTTAGTAATTACTTACGCATTTAATTATTAAAGAAGCCATTTTTCTTATTCATTTTTAAAATTTAATTAAAATAGGACAAATAATTTTTTACCTACATTTCTTCTACATTATATCGAACGGATTTTTTTAGAAAAGTGTGTAATCATTTATAAACAGTGTTTTATATTTATCTAGTAGGATTTAAAAACAGTATCTTTTATTTTGTTTTAAAATTGAGTAATGGTGGTTGATTTCAGAGGATTATAGTATTTTACACATTTTCTGTTGTAATCTGTTACATCCATAGAAAACTACATTTTTGAAATTTAAATTTAAAATCTTCTTCAAATGTAAAAAGATAATTATAAAATTCCTCTAAAATTTCAACAGCAAACTTAATCACAGAATGATGTGAGATGAATCGTCATCTGCAGGAAGTAAAATATTATGCGCACTACACGAAAAATACTATACGCACAAAAAGGGTGAAACACATCCCCAGCCGAGTTAGGGAACAGAAGGTATGTAGGAAATGTTTTAAAATGAAATACACACCTTTTACTATTTCTCTTGTTCCATAAATAATTGAGTTGATTATTTCTAAAATTTTAACGGCCGTTATATTGGACCAAAAATTTGTATCAAACTCTAATTATCGTGGCCAAGATGTAAATAACATAATTTTCTATAAATTTTGTACTTGTTTCAGCATTTCTTTTGTCATAGTGTTTCAGACATTACTATGGAGTATACCTTACATGTAATTTATGTTTCTAAAACAATCTGAGATACGAACACTTTTTTACAGCAAAAAGTTTGGGACTTTTTATAAGCGTTTTAAAACAAATTTTAATATTTCCATAATTTTTGAGCTTATTAGTTCTTAAAAGCTTATATTGCCACCATATTGGTACGAAATTTACCGAGTAAGCCAATGAAGATACGCGAAATATGTTTTATAATAATAAGAAGGGCATTTTAAAGAAATTACATATAGACAATACTAAATAGATATTTCTTACGGGAGAAAATATACCATAAAAATCACATCTCTACATATGTAAAATAACATATACCAGAATATGGTCCAGAAATATTTACTAAAAGACGAATTTAAGATTTTATGATGAAGCTATGTCGAAGACTTTCTTCAAATTATAGTGCATGGTTTTAAAAGAAGTATACTCTCATATTTAATTAAAATCTAATTATTTGATTTGTATTTGGAATAAATACAAATACTTGTATAATTATAACTGAAAACTAATTTTCGAATTAACAATTGGTAATACTTTATAATAGTATTTAAAATTTAACTATATTAATAAGTAGGGTTTTTAAGAGATAAGAATGAGGAAAGCGTGCAGAGCAGTGTTTTGTGCTGCAGTGTTTGACTCCATTACAGGTGTTCTCATATTTAAGAGGAATAAATCAGGAACCATGAAGATCATATTTATATTTTATCTTCTTGTCATCTAGGCTAGCCCATTTATTATATAATAGTTCAAAACACCCCAAACTTTATAAAAATAGTATTAACACTTAATAAATATATCCCATAGCAAGTATACAAAACCAAACAAATTCTTTACAAGGAAGAAATCTATCAGATTGTAGAGTATTGATGACTTGCTAGAACAAATAATTGTATGTTCAAATAAAGGACAATAACACTGCTCGCTATGTTTATTATGGAATAATCAATGATTTCAATAATCATTGAAACTCATAAAAATATAATTCATTACATATAAATAAACACTTAAATAAATACGTATTTTGGAACCCTTGAACATCTTTTCAGAGTTTTGGTTGAACCTCCGTTCTGGAAAAAATAATGTACATGCTATTTATTGCTCAAAAACTAATTAATTGTATTAAATTCTGTACAACTCTTAAATCGCTTTATATTTTATAATGATCATAATAACGGGTTTCTTCAGAAACTTTGCATCAATATTATAATAGCTTTCTGTATTTTTCTGTATAAGCGCATAATAGGACAGCAGAACTGAAGACTTGTAAGCCAAAGAAAATGTAAGAGTTATTACATTGTAAGATGCTTCAGTTATAATGACATATTATCTCCAACCACTCATTAAGTTCTAAAATATATAACATATGGAATTACACGTGCATGAAGTCAATAATGTTAAACATGGCTGTTGGATTTGTAGTATTCGTGGTACGTACGCTAATATTGAAACAATAGCGTGCTAGTACAGCCTTCTTATATTGACTGCTTGCAGTGATTGATACAAGGAAGCGACCTAGTATTAACTACCACTTTGACCTCAAGGGCATATTGCAAACCTCAACAGTATAAAAATAAGACCCAGTAATGTTCTGTATCAGAGTCCTATAAATTACTAAATACAACTGTCAGGACATCCAAATAAAACTTACCACCCTTATACACAGTGCCAAAGTTGGGAAATTGAATCGAATTGATTGAATACAGATTAAAAATAAAAGTGCCTATTACTGCGACATTGTTTTTGTACAAATATACTTTTAAATATACATTTTAGCATGTATTAAGTGTGCATTTCTTGTTCAGTACTGTAATACTTGTATCAAAGGCAAAGTTACTATCCAACTCTTACAAAAAATGTTAAGAATATTTGACAGACGTAGGCTTCTCAGACATTTGTATATATATATATATCCTTGATCGGGAAACGAGGGGGGATGTCCTATGGATCTAAAAAATATACTGTATTACAATGCCCTTAAATATATACCATTTAAAAGACTTACTTTATTATGCCAAGAAGAAAACTTAATATTGGTGGAAAACGGAAATATATATCACTTAAACCAGAAATATATATGACACGTGCAAATCCTCAGAAATTGCGTGCGAAGCCGCGACTAATTGCTTGTACAATCAATTTAGGGCCAGGGAATATTTTATGAGAGGAAAGGAAAGATATAATACCGGGTGTATTAAAAAGAATGACCTGATTTTGTACGGTAATAATTACGAAACATAAGGCGTGCGGGCAAGGAAAGCTGTGTATTTGGAATGGGCGTGGCCTAAAGTTTCATAAAATCGCCGCTAGATGTCGGTCAGTGCGTCGTCTTCGTTTCCAGTCAGTCTGAAGTAAAATGGCGTCCGCTCAACAAAAGGCGTTTTGAGTGTTGCAGTTTGCCAAGGATGAGTCAGTTGTTTCGGTCCAGCGTGCTTTTCGTCGTCGTTTCGGCATTGATCCGCCTTCACCTAAAAGAATTCGTCGATGGTATTGCCAATTTGAAGAGAAAGGGTGCTTGTGCAAAGGTAAAAGTTTAGGCCGACCTCGCACTTCTGACGAAATGGTGAAACACTTCGGCAAACGTATGAGCGCAGTACACGAACGTCTACTCGCCGTGCAAGCAGACAACTGGGTATGCCTCACATGACTGTCTGGCGAGTGTTAAGACGTCGTTTGCTGTACAAACCATACAGACTAAAATTAGTACACGCTCTCCGGGTTGGTGATAAAAGGAAACGTGTTGAATTTAGTAATGCTCTACTTGAGGACATGGAAGTGGATACATTTTTATCACGATTAATTTTCAGTGATGAAGCAACATTTCATACTAGTGGTAAAGTAAACCGACATAACGTGCGCATATGGGGACTTGAACAACCTCACGACGTTATTCAACATGAACGAGACTCGCCGAAAGTGAACGTTGTTTGTGCAGTCTCTCGTAAAAAAGTGTACGATCCCTTCTTTTTTTAGGGAGACACTGTGAATGGAATGAGATATCTTCAAATGCTGCAGAATTGGCTTTTCCTACAACTTCAGACAGACTCTGGTGACTTCATTTTCCAACAGGATGGAGCTCCGCCTCATTGGCACAACAATGTTCGGCAGCTTCTCAACAACACTCTGCCCCACCGCTGGATAGGGCGCACGGGACCTCGAGACAATGCCCTTCATTCTTGGCCTCCAAGATCACCAGACTTGACCTCATGCGACTTTTTCTTGTGGGGATATGTGAAAGAAAAAGTGTTTGTTCCCCTCTAACTCATGACATCGAAGAACTAAAGAACAGAATAACTGTCGCAATAATGTATGTGAACGCAGATACGTTGTGTAAGGTTTGTGAGGAATTTAGCTATCGCCTGGATGTTGTTCGTGCTGCTGCTGGTGGACATATAGAACATTTGTAATAACATACCTAAAGATTTTGTAAGTATTTTACAATAAATATTATTTTTGTAGTACATTTTTAGCAATAGATATTGAGTTTTAAAATCAGGTCATTCATTTTGATACACGCTGTATATACAGCACTTTGGGGCGTTTATTCAGAACACATAGTAATGGCGTGCCGTGTCAAGAGAACTGCAGGACCAGAGCACAACTGTGTGGCTGCTGCATCAAAAATATTACTGGCGCTCATATTAGTCCAGAACGATTTTAGTCCAGTGTCATTCATTAAACCTCGTTGTATGACAATAACATATCTATTACCAATACATGGATGGCGATTGGTGTTAAGTATATCATGCTAAAAATATAATGCCGGTAGACATATTTACTATTCTTTATTTCTCACCTTCCTTATTCGACCCAAAAAAACGAACGTGAATGACTACTACCTATTTATTTCTTGTGGGATTATCCCTTACTGATGTCATGAATAACTACCTTATGTTCTTGTATAGTACACGTTGGGTCTTACTTCTCATGTTCATTATAAATACAGTGCTGCTGTAGATGTGTTTGAGATACGCGCTGGAGGCATCACTGATCATTCATTGATACGAGTGTGTGTGCGAATGACAGGTGCTGCGGGTTGGTGAGAACAGGCTTGTCTTTCCTTTTCCCTATATATGGTACCGTACTATCAAATCAATCAAGTTGTTAAACAATGCTGACAGGTCTTAACTTTATAATCAAACCGATGCGTCGTCTGCTGTTGATTGTTTCATCTTCTAGTTTGCAAGGCATGTAACACTCGATAGAAGTAAAAATGTGTCTGACCGATTCCTCAACATTCAACATTTTTTACTTATTCGTGCCTAAGATCAATTCGTTAACCATTAATCAGAAAAAAGTTTTAATATGCTAACCATGAGAAATTGTGCAAAATATCCAAAAACAAGTTGGTTTGCACGGTAAGAACAAGCGATGCAATTATTAAGCTTCATTATTTGTCTGATGAAATAAAACTTTAACTTATGAAATGTAGTATACAATATGTATTATTTTTTAAGCCATTACAACGTAAATACCTTTATTTTTTTAATAAATATCCTTTCGAGGGATTAAAATTTATTTTTATAGCCCTAACAATGAAACGTATCCATTGGTACTTTGAACAGCCTCCCTAAGATAAATGAAACCTACTTAGCATGACTTTTGATTTTAAACTGGTCTGTAAATAGTTCGTCACCATGCACTGAGGCTGAATAACGTGGAAGTCCTAAGAGAGAGGAGTCTACTGACCTCAACTGACCGGTCTCAACTGGCGGTTATTTGTTTGAAAGGTTAATCCAAGCTGGGGCACTTGCATATCATAAATCTAGTTTAGAAAAATCATGCATATCAATTATACTACAAAAATGTGCAGTTTTAGAGATATTACCATTTTATCACTAATGTTTTAAACGTACATGATGAAATTTTAAATAAATAAATATGCACAGTTTTGTTGAAATAAACGTAATTCTTATGTAAATTTCCGTAAGAGTTGATTATTTATTTTATTTAATATTCGGTCAAAGCAAACAACCCATTAACCGTATGGCCTGTCTTTTTCTTGATTAAATTTTGATAACACAAAATGTGTCCTGTGATCCGTCGATTCCCGACAAATTAGAATTCAAAATTATAAACTCGCTGTATAAAGGCAGTAAAAAACATTTTTGTTGAAATTAGGCAAATAAAGATGATATTGCATAAATGTATTATAAATTATGTTTTATGATGGATGTCTTAAATAAAACACTTAGTTACAAAGAAATCTAAAAGATACGAAGAAAAGAAATCTGAAATTTAGGAATGGTTTATGGAAAAGATTGCACATCCATCTCGCATAAATATATAACAAAAAGGAAAATTCTTGATCTCATTTGACAATGTTGTTGAGGCCCTTGTTGGATAAGAATACAATTTAGGGAATGCAGTAGTGACTTGGTGATGAAAAAAATGTTTCTAAACGGACATAATTTATCTACATAGATTTCGTTATCGAAAATTATCACTATACCTTTTTATTCAGTATTTAATACCTTTTGTGTTAATTTAATTGGTTCATTTATATCAGATAAGTTAAAAATTATCAAATTATTCATAAATCCGTTGATTAAATAAATTTTACTCCAAATATGATGCTCTATAAAGCGTAATCACTCTGTTACTGAATCAATCTCTTAGGACTGATTACTCCCAACAAAGTATAACAATACACTCGGAGCCTATTGTATGTGCACTGCCAGCCGTCTCTGCCTGTGAACTGCACACTCAGCGGAAGTCTGCTAACAACCCCTTTGTCACACAACTTCCGGTTCACAGCACCCTGCACCTTTTATCTAGGCAAATACCAACGTCCATCTCCATAATTAATGTATAACTCTGCTTCTTCGTGTTTCGTGAACTTTTAAAATCTTAGTTCATCTCGTTCAAATTTAGGATGAATTATCATATGATGCTTTCATCATAATGATAGGTTAGATAAAATTAAATTATTTAGGAGACTCAGAAACACCTAGATGTCATATGCAGTATAAGTTCTTAAAGTTTATTTTTGAAAAGGAACACTCTCCTAAAGGCAAACGTACTTTTAGAACACAACCTTTTCTGCTAATGTATTCTGTAGTAAATTAGAAAACATAAATCGCAACGACTTTGAAATGTTTTACTACAAAACTGTTTTCATCAACTTACTTTCAAACTTGAGTAAATTTATTTCTTATTCATAATCTCTCTAATGGTAGTATCAGTTTATTATTCTTATTCAAATACAGGGTGAGGCAGACCACCCGTACAGTACAGTTTATTTTTTAAAGACCTTTCTAATGATGTACAACACAACCTAGGTTGCTATTTGAGTTTTTTTTAGATTGGGGCTGTTAAGTATTTCAAAATTCTATGTATTTTTAAAATGTGTAAATTTTGGGGTAGGGTGGCATTTGATGATATTTTTCGATAAGCCGTCTCATCATTAGTTTTGAATAAAAATATCGTCTCTCTACATTTGTGCAGGTAGTTGCAATAAATTTACCCACAAACCCCTGATTTTTTAACGTTTTGGTGTACCCTGTACATAAGCGGCAAGATAGGTTCAAACTTTTTGCATAAAAATAATCAGTGAAGAAATACCTTAAAAATGAGGTATAAATCAACATACCTTTACATTTGAAAATTTTCCAAAAACCACCCCTACCCCCCAAAAACTACCCTTTTGGGGAGTTTTAGAGATTTCAAAATAATTTCTCCAAATTCTTTGAGGTGGAAATAGGGGGGTTTAAGTTGTTACGAATAATCTACCTCGTTTGGTTTGGCCGCTATACGTACTGTACGGGTGGTCTGCCTCACCCTGTATATCGAACTATTCAATTTTTTATGAAAACGACTAAATAAGTTTTGTTAAATTTACTTTCAGACATTTTCATTTTACGTCAGTCATTTATGAAATATGACACTGAAGTCATTTTTTCGTTGTAAAAACTTAGTCTAGCAATAGAAATCTAGTGATAAAAACGGCTTTCGTGAACTATAAGATTTCATAGGAATACAAGAAACTTGCACGCTCATTTGTGGTGATATATATATATATATATATATATATATATATATATATATATATATATATATATATTAAGATAATGTTATATTTGTGTTTGAAAAACAATTCTACTAATTTACCACTGAATAAATTAAAGTTTCCAAATGTTGAAGTAAACGTGATATTAGTATAAAATTAAACAGAAAAAAGTTAAAATAAAACTAATGTCGAAATTTATTGATGAAATATTTTATAAAATTTATCTTTACGACAAAAAAGCTTTTTTGTTTTAAGTCG
Source organism: Homalodisca vitripennis (assembly GCF_021130785.1). Lineage (NCBI taxonomy): Eukaryota > Metazoa > Arthropoda > Insecta > Hemiptera > Cicadellidae > Homalodisca > Homalodisca vitripennis. The sequence goes on from NC_060207.1 coordinate 197,878,206, forward strand.
TTATAGTTACATGACTTCATTTGAAATATTTTTTTAAACAGTATATTATAAGGAACGTGGAAAGCTCTATGTCAAAACTCACCTCTTGATATATTGAAGCGGAAATGCAGACTTCATTGAAGAAATGTGGACTTTTCCCAACAGAACAGAAAAAGAAGGTAACGACGATGTTTATCAGATGATTGGATTAATATACTGATTAAATAATTACCAAAATTGAAGTCAGTAGGCAACATGTTGTGGAGACAGCGAGGTCTTTGATAGAAGTGAGGAAAGCTGGAGAGAATACTAATGGAACAAATTCATGTGCTATGCTACTGTGAATTAAAGTTGTTACCTCAACTAAGATATAAACATAGTGTAATTTAAATATTTTTCAATCGACAAAGCTAACTTTAAGCACTCGCAAACATAGGCGTTCACTGAATTTAAATTTGTCAGTATTGAGAGTAAGTGTGCAACCAATCTTGCACTATATTCTTAAAAAGGTGATAACGTTTTATATGGAAAAGTCAAGACTAAGATAGGTACGGACAAATTTCAATTTCAGATCGTCTAGATCCACCGACTGAGTTTCTTGCAACCAATAAAATGATCTATCTACTGTTTGCATTTTCGAACGTAAAAATTAGTATTGTAACAGACTAATAAACTTAAGATAAAAGCCAATAACACATTTTAAATTGGGTTCATGACTCACACATTCATTTGCAAGGATGTTCCTTAGGGCTTCCCAATTATTTAACAAGAAGACGAATCTACAACACACTCAACATTTCTAACCAAATTTGTGACCGAACACTCAAGAGAGAAAGCTCGATGATAATTGGTAATGGCTCCCCAATATCACCATCCAGGGATGTCAATAACTCCAATAATACAGTCCTGGCATACCCAATGTCTACGCTTATCAATGTCTCCTTAGGATCTCATCGCATTCTTCAATTTATTTTAGAGATTCAAAACTACACGAACATGAAAATATGACAAATAGGAGTAAATCTTTCAAGGACAAATTCTTTTAACCTTCCAGCTTGCGATTATTTGTACATATTTACAATAAACAATAATATATCTTTTGATGGAATATAATGCCAGTATTTATCGTAACATAGGTGTAGAGGATAAAAGCTTCACTGGAAAAACACTGGTAATTATATTCATTATATTTATATATGTTCTGTATGTTTTACTGTAGTTTTCATACATATTATACATTGGATTTTCTATTATAAGAATATAAATATCATATAAAGTTGTAGCATAATTAAGTTCCATAATAACTATACGAATGTATGTACATCATCAAGCGTAGTCTTAAATAAATAAATTAGTAATAAGAATACAGTTATTATAAATTAGACTACTAATGAAACTATCATATAGATTGAACAAAGAGAAGTGAATGAGTTAACAACCTATGAACTAATTAAACATCATTGCAGTACTTAAATAAATTATTACCAAAATGAAATATTATTAACAAAAATCTTTTTGGTTACTTTGAATTACTATCACCAGCCAATGTAAAATAAAATGTAGTGCATTAAAGTATTTATAGTTTAGGAGTGATTAATATCCAATCCTTATCTTTCTAAAATGTATAAAACACATACACTTTGAAAAATATGTCATTCGTACCACAAATTGAATATTTAAACTTTAAACAGATTCATAACGGAACTAGAAATGTTTATGTATAAAGTAAACTTGATTGAGTGCAGATTGTTATGTAACAATAAACTTGTTATCTGATTGTGAACTTGTTTCTTGGAATTCACAGCCCTTACGCAAAATCGTTAAATGGAGTAAAAACAGTTTCAACAAAACATTAAATGTGAATTTCAATTTTTTCATAAATTTTTATGTTCAGAGACATTTGTACAAATAACGCCCATTATGGTAAGTGACAATCTTGTTATAATTATATTTAAACAACATATTTAAGATTATATGTGTGAAATACTCCGATTAAAACTAGTTGTAAATCATTATTTACAAATTCTTCAGTCTTATAGCAGTAATATTAAATAATTTACTTTGCTATAAAACAACCAAAAGCATTATAAACATGTAAACATATATGTATTTTTAAAATGTGTGAAGGAGTAATACGAGTTAAATGAGTTTATTTACATTTTAAATTATTTAAAATATACCCCGTATCATTACCAAAAATATATCGTAAACCAATAAAAAGTAAAAGTTCTTGTACTTTTTTATGATTCAAAAAATCTATATGTCATTCAAAATTAGGGGTTTTCAACGAGTTTGATATTCTTATCAACAATATATCCTACTAGAATATTACAACACACAATATATTTACACTTCTTACACTCATATCAGTACAAATTTAGGTCATTATGTTCTCATTGGCTCTTGGTGTGATAGCGCTTAGGCTTAAGTATGTATGTTTGTACGTAGAAGTTAATAAAAAACACTGCGATGACTGAGACGTTTGTGATCCAGATGATGTTGAAGGCTTGAGACACGTCGCAGCTGTTACAGTAGAGATAGGCGAGATAGGCTATCACAAGTCCGAACTGGGCCTAAAAACAATGTTAATATTTAAATAAGAATATAAAAATATATTTTATACATTAGATGGTATTAAAAAACACTACATGAAGTTAAGTGCTCCTTTGATGTTTCAAAATGCACAACTTCTACAAATCATACATATAAAAATTAGAATCTGATTGAAAAGACATCTCAATCACCATATTTTTAATACTATTTTAAAATATGATCAGTATTATTCTGGTGAAATGAGATAAGTAAAGATATCATTAAGACGTTTTTGCCTCAGAAGTTTATGATATTGTACATAGTGGATTCCATAACAAGTTTCTATTTTTAAATTAATTATTTTAATAATAAATTATAAAAACGTAATATTCCACACGCTTCAACTATCGATTGGTAACTACTTTTCATACCCAGCAGGGATCACTTCTGGCTGGTTTATACCTACCAGTTGAATCCACCACTGGGCACAGCAAAAACCGATGTGCCACTTCAATCTGGGCAACCTTATGGATGTCCAGTAGCGGCTCATCACTAACCGAAAATATTGAGATTCTGGGGTTCATGGGCAATTCAATAGGTCTAGTCTACTGTGGAGGATGGCTGTTGGAGTTGGTGGGGTTTGATCCCTTACCTCAGAGGCTCTTGTTAACCTCAACAAGGGTGTGCCCCCCCCCTGCCTACTTTGACTGGAGAGGCTGGTTCACAGCTGGCCTCCCTTCTTCCGGGATGACTTTGAGATGTAGTGCCCTAATTCTTCCTCATGGATCTCGATAGGAGGCGGCCCCTACTCCCTAACCTTACCCATCCTGAATATCCTATCACTCCGGAAGCAGCGCAAAGGTCCTTACAGGACTAAGTGCAATTTATAAGCTTCTTGTCCTAAGAGAACAAAAAAAAAACAAAACAAAAATACTTTTCATAATAGTTGAAATCGCATGGTGCACTATTTAAAATGTTACTAGAGGGTTCATTGCTAAAAACTACTGAAACTTTAAAAAGTGAATAACATCTCTACACCTACGGTTATGTGTTAAAGGTATATGGTTTATTTTAATAAACATATCTATCCATACTTTGTAATACTGTCAGTTCATATACTTCCTTTATTTAAAGTTTATATGAGACAACTTAAAATTATTGCTACTTAATCAAATATACATAATAGTTTTCTTATTTAAAGATAATGATCTAAATTTTAATTCATTACGCCCATTCTAGTTCTCCCTGTAATTTGGTAATGTAAATGGAAATAAATTAAAACGGAGAGAGTTATTCTGCAGATGTGTATCCAATTCACATAAATTACATAAAAACTAAATTTTATGCCCTGCATGAACATAAAATGATGTTGAATGCTGTGGTGTTGGCAATATTGTGAAAGGGATGAATTTATAGCTATTTTCCTCTACAATTTCATTATATAATCATATATCATATATTGCACAAAATAAACATATCTTGATTTAAAACCAGATAAATGAATAATCTATCCATTTATCTATTTATTTTAAAACTCTTATTTTTAATATACCAAGCCCCTGTGAAAAATTAGGTTAACAAATAATAAACTATATATACAAGTAACTAAATGCAATAATACAAAAATATCCATCATACAATTCGTATTAAAAAAAAGACAAATACTCGTACATGTGTGGCTTATGAAATATGTTTTTTCTTATAATAGACTACTGCAGTATTGTCTAGTTATCAAGTTTTTCGACTGATGCAGTTAATAAATATGTGCAGTAGTTATTTAAATAACGTAGGCTATATTTTATTACATAAAATGTAGTTGGGTCTGCCTGTGTTCATATGTGTCTTACTCGATCAGGTAAAAAGTACTAGACCTATTTTATTGACATTTTAAATATATATAATTAGTGCCACACTTATTAACTACTCCTAGCTAAAAAAGGATTCCTCCATAGCAGCCTAAAATATTGTTTGTTACTGACAATTTTTTATCACGAAGAAGAGGAATTCGAGCTATCTCAGGGTACCTATAAAAACTATTCTTTTCTTAACCAAAGCTCCAAAACACTCATATTTAAATTTAAATCTAAAATGGATCGGAAGATTAGAATATTTTGCAATGATTATCACCTATCAGAATTGTTTAGAGTGTCCATTAAAAGGATTATGCCCTAGTTGTCCCTGTTTGTAAGTGGGAAGTTGCTTGCGAAGCCGCGAATAACTGTTAGTTCACAAATATAAAATAGGGCATATGCCTTATTATGCATATAAGTGTAATTTCACTTTCTACGAAAGAGAGCTACACAGTCCTCCCATTTAGTTCCTGAGTCTGTGAGGTATGTGACTTCTCTCTCAGCTGTGAAGACCGGTTCTGTTTCGCTCGACCTTGACCCATATGACATAAGAATAACAGAGCGACGAACCTGGCCAGAAGAAACCACGGTCGTGTCTTTGTCGCAAACTATGTACGTATTGCGTTTGCTTTATAGTTGTATATTCTTTCCATAATTAGCATTTCGTTCTTATAACACCATTTCTTTATTACTTCATCAAATTTTAGTACAAGGAGCACGTTTCATATAGTATCATGTAACAGGATTCCCTTAGGCTGCATGTAACATTTAAAGCATATATCTCATGTTATTCATCATGTGTTCTGCGGACAGGTTACAGCCATAATATAATACACAACTTACATATTTACATAACCCAAACAGACAAAAAAGAAATTGTTTCCATGTAGTAGTGATAACTTTAAATCAAATTATAATATCATAGAAGTTATTCCTAATTATGTACTAATTTTCACGTCTCATGAATAATTTAAAGACAAAAGATGAATTTTTCTAGACTTGCCTTCCCTTATGGTAAATTAATTTTGTGTTCAAATAAAAATCAATTATAAATCTCTTTAAGGGATATATTGGAATGCAGGAGTGCGCTGAAATCAAATCAACTCCATATTATTTTTTAAATTTTACTTGTTAATGAAAATTTAAATTACTTGATTTTACTTTAGATTGTTTACAAATAAATTATGCTATTTACTTCTTGCCACCATTATTACCTATAGCACCAATGTAAAAATATTCCTTGCCGCTCAGCTAAATCCTATTGAGTGACATGCACCACCATTGAACTCAAATTTTTCTATGCAGAAATGCAGCTTCACTTATGCTTTCAAGTCTTTAATTTAGTTTGTTGATATCTCGTGAACAGACATAAATTTTATCGTTGCCACCATGGGTACCCATGATACTAATGTAAAAATACTAGCAACGCTCAATCAAATCCAATGTAATGAAATCGAACATTATCAAACTCAGGTTTTCCTTTTATAAAGCCTCATGAAAAATGTCAGGTCTCTAAGTCAGTTCGTTTCGAGATATCTAGCGGACGTACAGACAGATAGACAGACAGAAACGACGTTTCTTCATCCTACGTGTGATAGGTTTCGCTAAATCTCAGTCAACAATGTTAAATCGCGGTATCCTACTGTGGTCATGTAAGAGGGTATTTTATATATTTTTTGTAATATATAAGATATAAACGTTTTTTATTATAGTGATGTGCAATAAAAAGAATCCTCCACTTAATCTCATATTATAAGGAAACGTTATACAAAAAGGGCGATGCAATAGATTTGCGCTTGAGTTTACAATTAATATACGATAGCTCTGTGATTATAATTAACTGTTCCACTTCCACTTAAGTACATTTAAATGTTCACCACCAAAAGGCGTCCTTTTTTTAGAATACTCCTGACTTTAGACAAGTACACTACTTTCTCTACACACATATTATATACACATTGTATTAGTGTTAGAAGTAACCAGTAATTTTATTGATCAGCTCAATATTATAAGAACCATAGAAGGATATTCCTAATATCATAACAGGTACTTACCAGCTGCAACTTGGTCAAGTACCGCTTCCACCAGAGAAACTTCTGCACTTGTGGTCCAAAGCAGGCGAGGAAGTAATAGCTGTACATCACTATGTGGACAAAGTTGTTCAGTATGATAGGAGGAGTCGCTTGCTGGGCTGAAACATTGATTCAGATTTTGTTAACAGGTAGTTTCGGGTTAAGTAATTACTTAGTTTTGGACCATGTTATCTTATATAGTTTCAATAAAATAACATGAAATGTTTATTTTAAAACTAATTGTTTTCATGCCGTTATATCAATATAATTTTTTATTTGTGTACCACATGTTGAATATTTTATTACAGTCTTTTTACTTTGGATAAATTATTTAATACACTGATATAGATCTAATTCATCTTTAGCTCACACAAATTTAGGTGTATTATACTTTTTATTTATTTATATATTTATTTATATATATACGGCAATACACCATTTCACATCTGCATCACAAATATTCTAACCAAGAAGAAGGCTAATACTACAACTAACTATAGTAAATTAGTAATAATATAACAAAATAGTGTTACCTATAAACAGTATCAACAATAAAAAAGTATATAAATATATAAGTATAATAACAATAACAGTACTAAATAGGTAAAGAACGAGAATGATAATAACAGTAAAAATAACAATAAACAACAAGCAAGGTAATAAAATAGTAGTAACGATAATACATTTTAACAATAAATATAACATAACAATGAATTTTTATTCTAACAAGAATAAATTAATTACGAGATAAGAAAAAATGACAGTGTGGGTCTCCCGGGATCAAATGAAGCACATGGTATCACAGAAACTAATGTGGCCCTCCAAAGGCACCACCTTAACACTAAAAATTATTACTAATCGTATTGCTATATATCTTGCTTGTTTCTGATGGTGCTATATAATTACTAAGACGAATACAAGACTTCATTAGAACTGTATTAGCGCTGAGCGTATGGGGTAAGAGAATAATTTTAGAAATGTCTTGTAAATTGTTGCTCAAATAAAAAAATACCAAAATACTTATTAAATTAACTTTCTGCCAATGTATAAAAGTATACACAATTTAGTATTTTCGTAAATGCACGATCAAATTCATTTTTGTTAATATGACGAACTTTAAAAAATAGTTTATTTCCAAACATTTTTTAATATCTCATTAAGTTTTAAATGATTGGCTATGAGAAGTTAAATCACACATAATTAATATCAGGGTTGCGGCTGTACACGTTTACTATTGGAATTCAAACCAACCTTTGTTTGATTATCGTACTTTAATTCCCCTCGAAAGAGTTTTTAAGCCATATATTCAATTATAAGTTTAAATGTGGCTGTCCTCTACAATTGTGAAAACTTTTCTCTCGGTTAAATCTCTACATAAACTCTTCACCTGGATTGGTTTTGCATTTCAATTGATTTATTGAGTATAATATCTCGTATATTTTGGAAATAAATTGTATTTTTTAAAGGTTAATACTGAAAAGACTTTTTTATTTCTGATAATTAAATATCCTAAAATGTTTCAGGATCTGAGGTGAACATTTCAGCAATTAAAGTACAATTGTAAATCCAAATCTATTTGTATCACCTGCCTTATTGTTAATGCTTTTTGTATCATCAGCCAATTTGGAATCTGAAATTTTCTGACTGGGTGCCAAATATTTTGCAACATTCATAACATTTGTTAATTAACTTCCATAATTCAAAAGTTGTGAAATAATCAATCAAATTATATTCAAAACAGCAATACACAGTAAATTTTACCTTTTATGTATCTCATGGATACCCATGTGAAGAATACCATGGCAACGTGATGATACAGATGGAGGTAGGTCACGTGGGATTGTTTTTTCCTGAGGACCATAATGCACTGGAACAATTTGAACATATTTACATAAATATTTGTAAAGTTTTTGTTAATTTCCGTTAAATGTGTTTTATACCTATTTCAGGAATCTAAATTATCATTATTTTCAAAATTTTTCATTATAGATGTGTCCAAAAGTATAACTCGGCGATCAGCATAAGATGAAAGAGTCGCCATTTCGAACTTGGTGATTGCTGATCTCTCGGAACGTATCATCTAAATTTCTAATGTTTTTTCAGTAGAAATAAAGCCTAAATATACTTAATGTCCATATATGTATATATATATATATATATATATATATATATATATATATATATATATATACATATATATATATTTTATATATATGTATATATACATATATGGACATTAAGTATATTTAGGCTTTATTTCTACTGAAAAAACATTAGAAATTTAGATGATTATATATTGTATACATATATATATATATTGATAAATACTGATCTATAATACGTTTAAGAAGCTCAATGGTTTTAATTTTATGTGGTATTGTAGAAATTAATAATGCCTGGTTTTTAAATCAGTATCAGCCACAATTCCGAGGAGAAGATAAGTTACAAGATTTTCTCAATAAGCATGAACTTGTTTGTAAAAATCTGTTAGTAATAACTTTTTGTATTGTAGCTAAGCATACCTTGTGAAAACAGTAGCATAAAACTGAATTGCAAAATATCTAAAAGGATCAAATGACAAATTTACTCAAAGCTCAATGGTTTTAATTTTATGTGGTATTGTGGAAATTAATAATGCTGGTTTTAAATCAGTATCAGCCACAATTCCGAGGAGAAGATAAGTTACAAGATTTTCTCAATAAGCATGAACTTGTTTGTAAAAGTCTGTTAGTAATAACTTTTTGTATTGTAGCTAAGCATACCTTGTGAAAACAGTAGCATAAAACTGAATTGCAAAATATCTAAAAGGATCAAATGACAAATTACTCAAAGCTTAATGGTTTTAATTTTATGTGGTATTGTAGAAATTAATAATGCCTGGTTTTAAATCAGTAGCAGCCACAATTCCGAGGAGAAGATAAGTTACAAGATTTTCTCAATAAGCATGAACTTGTTTGGAAAAATACTGTTAGTAATAACTTTTTAGTATTGTAGCTAAGCATACCTTGTGAACAACAGCAGCATAAAACTGAATTGTAAAATATCTAAAAGGATCAAATGACAAATTATTGTCTTAAAACTGATATCTTACTAATATTAGATATCAGTATAAGATTATCAAAAACAAGACAACATTATTTTACAATAAAATTAAAAAGTGTCCTTCGCCAATAGAGATTGGGCAGGAGGGTTGAGTAAAATAAAGTAAATTATTCTAGGTACCTACCGTATCCAGCAGGTCTATGATTTTAGAGCAAAGGTAGTGCCACGCTGACAGATGGAACTGAAAATAAAAATCCAAAATATAATGATATAATTTTTTATAATGTAATAATTTGTAGCAAATAAAATATACCTTTCTAATACAGATAATACGTATTGGTACATAAGCCTTTAGCAATACATTTTCTCGATAAAATACTTGTATTTTTTTATTCAGAGATTAAACTTTCATTGATAAGTAAGTATTGAAAAAAGGAAAGGCCAACAAATCTTATTCTGTCCGTCTTCTTATCAATCAGAATAAAAGGGACAGCCGATATGGTACAAGTGCCAATCTAAGACAGTTTCTACTATGTGCATGTATACATCTATGATAAACTGCTACTTACAATGTATCGTAGACCGAACGTATTTCTTGGATCTGCCGGATGACAACTGTGGTTGATTAGGTAGGTGACAGCTGAACTCGAAGAGAATATCTGAAATGAAAATTCTGGTTATATGCTAGTCTAGTTGTCTAAAAATAGTGGATATCTCTCCGTTTATTGTCTATCCGTATATCTTGAATAACGTTATAATTATAGAACAATAAATACATAAGATTAAAAGAAAATACTTTGGTGATTGTACATTTTAAAACGGTTTTAATAGTAAAAATTTGTAAGCTTAATGTTAAATTTTTTTATGAATGAACTAAATTACACGCATTATATTTAAATACTCATGCAAAAACTATGCCTCACTAAAGTTTATGAATCTTAAGAGAGTGATAAGAAGGAGGTAAACTAAAAGAAGGGATGCAGGTAACTTTGATCGTTATAAAACTATTTCTATAAAACAAACTTTTCTCATTTCGTTGCAGTTTTTAAATACAGTTACATCTTAGGTGTGGCATTAGATGTTAGCTTCCATATTATAACTATTTTTCTGTTTACAGAGATACAATATTTTGGCTATTGCTAGCCTTAAATAAAAATTAAATAAAACTTTATTAACATATGATAAGTTTGTGATTGTCCTGAAGCTTCTTTAATAAGTACGCCATATATTCCTCTTGATATATTCTACATAGCGAGGAAAAGAGGAAAAAGAAACGGGTTCAAACATACCAAAAAGCTGCTTTTTGGACTTTTTTCTTTCCCTTCTTTTCTTCTTTCTGTCCTTTATTTTTGTATGTATTAATAACCTCCCACATCCAACGAAAAGGATTGATTCCAATTTTCAAAACGTTGTGTTATAAATTTTGTATCGTATAACGATGGTGAATGTTTGAAATCCTGTTATCTTATAAAACCTTCCATCGTCAAAAACAAACTTAAAACAAAGAGCTAATTATTGTTTGCGTAGTAAAAGATTCATCCTGTTTAGTAACTATTCATTAATTCCTATACTTTTAGTTTGTTACTACTTTTGTTTTAAATTTTGTTGATATTGATTTTATATGTATTGTTATTTTTAGTTATCCTGAATGTTTACTATTTGTAACCACCAAGAAAAACAACCTACAAAAACAAACGATTTTGTTTGCCGTTTTTAGTATTAATTTAGGACATAAAGTGTAAGAAAGTGGAATAGGACCTTTGCTATTACTTCCGGATTGATCGGATACTCTAGATAGATGAGGTTATGGGTAGACGCCGCATCCTATCTAGATATGATGAACAGGGATAGCGGTCACTATGACTCACTTATGCCACCTTGGAGGAAGCGGAGGCTTGGACTGTTCCAGCCTTTTCCAATCAGAGCGGTTAGGAGACAGTACTTCCTCATGTGTAGGCTAAGAATAGCTTTTAATACTAAGGGCTTTAATACTCACCTACCTCAACAGACGACCAACGTATTATCCTATCAATCAACCCTGTACCCAAATAATTTGAAATCTGAGGTTAGCTGTTCTCCTGAACACCCTAATAGGTTGCTCATATGTAAGTTACGCACAGTTTTTGTAACAACCAGTGAAGTTTCAAATGGAAGTTCTAAACCAGCGAGGAGTGAAGGGGCTTTCAGGATGGATAAACGATGTCACTTCGAATAGTAAGTTAATGTGACTGTGACAAACGGTTTCCAACCAAAGGACAAAGAAGGAGATATAATATTGATTTTTGTTATGAGAAGAATGTTTTTGTCTGTAAATAAACTATGCATACGCTTTATTCTCTGAAACGTTATTAAATAAAAAATTCCAGTATGAGTTCTTACGAGATGCAACATCCAGACATTGTAGGCTACTTGAAGTAGGTTGTAGAAGAGCATCAGTCTCTTGAGTTCAAAGGGGTCCTTGTTTTTCATGTAGTTGGGACCAACCTTCAGGACGAAAATCAGGTAGACCACTATCACTGATACAACAGGGACTGGGGTCTTCACTAGCAGCCATTTGTCGATTACACCCTCTGAAAAGTAAAAGAAATTCATTGGATTTTCCTTCAGAACAGTTATTGGATTATCAGGTGGTGGGAGTCAATATTGTTAATTTAGAAAACCCAATTTTTAAACATAAATTAACTTTTAATTTTTGAATTCTGTATGTGTGCTTACATTTTATTTCTAACTAAATCATAATTTGTGCCGTTAATGACAAATAATCCAAATTTTGGATTGTTTTTAACATTTATGACGGCTATACAAAATTAATAAACATTTTAGATCTATTCTTTTCTAAAATGGTGACTTCAAATAAATCAAAATAAAATAATTTAAAAGTCAAACCCTTTTTATAAAATCCTCGTCTGTAAATAAGCGACGTAGCGTATAAGGAAGTTGAGTGAAAAATAACCAAAATAATTTAAATTTAGTGGATGTTGCCTACTTTGAATTCTATTACTAAACACCATGCCTTCGTTTGTGTTTGTCCTATATTGCTTTGTAATATACAAGCTGCTGATTGTTTAATAATCATGTTTAATCAATTACTTAGGAATAAGACATTTTCTTTAACTATAGTAATTTCACTGTCTTGCTATAAAACGTGTAATTAAACGATATATCGAAATTAATTCACTAATAAAAAAGTAACAATGTTATCTTATTAAGAGTTTGCCATCAACAGTTTTAATACTTAAAATAATACGGCAATACGTTGTACACATTTCAAATAATTTCTTTGATTTTATTAGTCATTTAAAATAGTGAAAGTTAATTACGATTCTTCTTTATAATTTATGATCATTTATCAAGTTAATAGTAGATTTGAAAGCATTCATAACGGTGATAGCGTTCTCCGTGATCCAATATAGATTGGGGCCATTGTTCCCACAATACAGTCAAATAACAATCTATTCCAAATGCACTACAATATCCACGGTAATTGGACTGCGATTGACCCAAACTGTGGAATCAGTTTTGGCGCTTTTCAGTGATGATTCTCGCCGCTGATAGTTTCACGTGTAGTGGAGTGCTATGTTTTGGGCTGTCTAGAAAAATTATATCAAATGATATGATCGGAAAATTTCGTAAATTTTACTACCGATTTCTGTAGTTCATAAATACTCTTATGTCATATGGAAGCGGTTGAAATACTTTGTCGATGTTTCCGTTAAGAATTCTTACTATGAATCGCTTTTTCGTCGATGCACTAACGAGTAAGAAATATTGCCTGCAATTGAGAAAAACAGATCCCTACGATCTGTAGCATAAGCTACATATTTCTAGCAGAAACTAAAAATGTATTACTGTAAGAAATCTTTTGAATAACACCAACGTTCTGAATGAATTGTACACAGCGCTAACCCTCACTTTGTAACACTGATTAGGTAATGAAAATATAATATTAAACGCTATTTTATTAAATATAAAAAGATAGAAACAGTTTTAAAGGATATATAGTCAAGAGATCTGATATCTAAGGCGTATTTTTAGGTAACTCTTACTAGAGACAAGGAATTCTAGCACTTTTAAAGAGGAAAGAGGGTTCCAAAAGCTGAAGACTCTTAGATTGCTCTTGAATTCAAAAGGCAGAACCTTCTATTTATAAGGTGGTTACTAATGTATATATGCTAGGCAAGAAGGAGATTCACAGTTATTTCATCGATGTAGGATCTAGGGTAATCTAAATTGAAGGAAATCCAGAGACCGAGATATTCGAAGGAAGCTTACGTGCTCTAGCTTAGAACATACTTTTCACAGAAAAAAATCCCCTTCTTACAAATATGAAAATTAGTTTTATTTTTGTTCTTTTTTTTAAGGAGAAGCCGATCTTCTTTTATGAAAAACTCAGATTCAGAGATAAAGAATTTCAGATTCATGTATTTAATTTGCAACAGTTTTGAAATTATTTCATTCAATATAGTTGTTACATTTTTCTATAAATAAACGCTTACATGCTAAAACAGGTATTAATCAAACAAACCAAATGAACCGTATTATCCCACTTGTATATCCAATAGACACTTATAGTAGTTTTAAAAAACTTCTTTTACAATAACTTAAAATTAGTTTATCCACTGCGGGATAATAGGATTAGTTATCAATATTTAATTTGACTTATTTTTGACATACTATCTCCAAAAGAATATGTACTAGATTTGAAACTAAGCATCTTTTACTGTCAAAACATTATATACCCTCTAATATTTTATTCACGTAAGATAGATTAAATACAATATTTATGTATGTGGCTACTTTTACACAATTTAGTAATTTTAGTAACAGACAGGTGTTAAGTTTTTGTAATAAAAGATTTATTTGAGATAATTTTGTATACAAGAATGTAACAGAACAGGTGTGGAATATTGCAGCACGCAGTATGTTGAGTACTTTAGACCCCCGTTTACAGCTTGGCGGATGTCTTCATAAAGTAAAGTAATAAGTAAGACAGCTGTGAGTTGCCGTTAAAAGAACACCCAGGCGACCACAACTATAGTAAGGTTGAGTCGTTGTAAATCTTACAACCATAAAACACGCTGTAGCTTGACATTAGTGCTTGTAAATATGCCGCGATAACAGCACAGTTTCTGCAAGACGTGTATGGCTCATGACACAAATCAAAGGCCCCTGCGTTATTCATGTCTCCATTAGACGACGATATCACCTACTCGCTTAGCGCATCGGCGATGAAGCGATCAATAATATAGAGATCTTGCAAAACGTAACGGTTCTGTTTCCCGTCTATACATATAATGTTTCAGACAGAACAGAAACATATTTAGCGATTAATAATAAAGTATTAATGTCGCAAAACATAAAGAATCTGTTTCCCGCCATTTACATAATGTCTCACTTATAAAAGGAACTGATGTAATGATCAATATTTCCGTTAACATAATGTTTCACATAGAACAGATACCAATGTGCGTAACGCCAAGACGAACAACATTGAATTATGCTATAAATTACCGATTTGTGCTCTAAGGTTTTCATATTGCTTAAAAAATTATAATATTGATTTGTAGAAGATCGTCATGAATTTTATCAGGATAAGAATTTAGGAAAAACCTAATTTAATTCACAGTATAAAACGTCCTGAAGCTTATAATCTGCTCTTTGAAATTTATCGCTTTTGACAGTAATGTAAGATTACATTTGAACTATATCTAGTGTACGAAATTCATAGTGTAAATTTATAATATAATAAGCTTTTCTATAATTCCCATTGGTAAATAAGATCAAACCAATATAGAGCATTTATATAGTAAAACCCTCAAAATCTTAGTTAGAAATGTGTTAGAAAGGTACGTTGGTGTCAAATATAAAGGAATTAATGAGGTAATATCTCTCTTAAGAGATGAGACAGGTAAAGTCTTATGACTAATAGCTCATTATCTTATTGGTTTTCGGACTTTCATTTATAAACATGCTTATGCATTTTAAATACATGTCAAGAATTCTTCTTAAATTTTCATTGCAAGTAGGCCTACCTTACGGTCCAGTTACGGAAATCGTATATTTTAATTTTACAACTGTCCTTGAGTTTACGTGAAATCGAGGTGTTTAATAATATATTTTTTTGACCTTAGAGAACCAAAGATTACAAGGGATTTGAGAAGAGGTAATGAATAATGTTTTAATGAGTAACTCAATGAATTATGCACTTTAAACTTCTTATAGAAATGAAAACTCTACCTTGGCCATTTAGTGTTTCAGGGACATCAATTCTATATGCGACCATTATCAGACCAAATTTTGTACATGAGCACATACTGTGTTTTGAAGTTGTTTCAATATATTGCAATCATCATAACTTATAATTAATTATTATAAAGTTATAACTTATTGAAAGGATAATAGGATTTTAGACATTTGACATAGTTATATTTAAAAAAATTATAAATCCATGTATAATGTTTTAACGTCAAATGGTGGCAAGTCCGAAATCCTAAAATCTTTTATCGCCCATAACACATTTTCAACATTAAGTAAAATTTACTGTTATATGAAATAAATACGGCTAAAACTAATGGCTATAATCCCTCTGAATGAAAAAACCATTTTTAACAATTTATAAATGTCTAGGGTTAATACAGACAAAATTACATGCGTACATGTGAATTACTTATGCATTACATACGCGTAGTTAGGCGTACTAGTATTAGTTGGGAAAAATAGCTTACCTTTTATCAGTATAAGTGAAAATATTTTAAGAGTTTTTGATAGGTCACTAATCTTCTGTTTATAAATGTCAACGCTTTAGCAATTCAGCGTTCAAAAAAACTATTCATTGTAATTTCGAAATGCACGATTAAAAAATTATAAATTAGTCCACTTATAAATATTTAAACATATGAATGAATACCTATTTCACACTTTAACTAACAAATATACATTCGAGCAGATCATGCTGACATTTCATAATCTACGTGTTACCACATTTATACACTAACAAGAAGAGAATCATGATGAAAGTAAATATGATATGTTAGTAACGCACATTAAGAGAATTTTAGTATTTAGTTTTCTTTACTAGTATAAAACAAATACTAACCTTTATCTACAAATTGATAGTAGTTCTCGGGTCTTATGGTCTGCGAAGAGTTCGCTAGATCCTGCAGATACTCGCCCATCTCGAGAGGAAGAAACGAACAACCTGAGGTCCGCGCTCAGATAGGAACTCCCAACTAAACAATCTCGGGTCAGAGAGGGGGCTGTTTTTAGTTCAGCACAAGGTAAAGGTTCCATAAGCACAGATTTCGTCGAGCCCCGCTAATAAAAACTAGGCTGGAGAAAAACGTCAGGAAATATAAAGAGCAAGTTTTTGTTAGGGCTCGTGTACTTTTTGTAGGACGAAGGCCGCTCGCAGCTCGTTCTATCAGCTATTACATTATGGTTGCATATCGTATGTACTTTTTATCTATTTGAACTAAATGATCAAGAGAATATTGTCTTTATTTTAATAGCTTAACTCTCCCCCCACCCAAATAAAATAAATAACGTTGTATGTGATGATACCTCAGGTACTCAACTTAAAATTTGTAATTTCTTTGTTTGAAAAGAAAATTTTTATTTTAAAACTACTTATTTGTAAGAGAAACTTAAGTAAACGACTTCTTTGTTTAAGCGTTTTTATTGACCATAGATTATTTTAAAGGACATCGGACTTCAACCATCGTTCTATAGTATAAAAAGAGAAAACTACGTTTTGAGGATTGTACTATTCCCAAATCCTCAGGAGAACGAAATCAAGAATACATACAATCAAAGAAAGACTGCAACAAGAGTAGCTATGAACTTGCTACGCAATAAATGAAATGAGGTATTTATTGTGTCGAATTAAAATAAATTGCAAGCGAAATTCAAGATTACTTTGTTAAAGGATACTATTCGAGGCTGTGTAAGTATGAAACAAACTAAAACGAATCAATTCACATTGTTTACCCAACGAATTATAGTTTACCAAACTAAAACAAACAAAAATAAAATGTTTTTGCAATATAAAATTAAAAGTAAAATACGCAACGTTTAATGGTAGTAAAACTTTTAAAAATTGTTCGATATTAAAATAATGTTTTTCATTTCAATTTCCCAAATAGAAAACTAACTTTATTCCATTTGAATTCTTGTAAGTGAAAGTTGGGATTATTAAATTAGATATATAAGATATTAGAGATATAAGTCCTTTCATACATTGAGCAACATTTTTACTCTTGTAATCTATTGTATAAACGATGAAAACTATTTCTGTGTGTTTCCTGTTAATTTTTTTGACTTTAACATAATTACAAATAATTACTATCCAGTCCAAAAAAGAATATATAATATATATATATATATAAAAGAATAAAACTTCAAATAAACAACGTTCTAATTATTGTTATAAATATTAGCTGTGTTGGCTTGTGGTCTAGGATTATTTGTAATGAATACACCAGTAACTAGAAAGACTATGAGACGTGGGCTAAAAATCAAACCTTTTGCAATCCAATGAAAGTTCTTTATGTATTCAATGGTCAAATATTCCAGTGATTCCTATGTGAAAGATTCTTTAAATTGTTGGATTATTGAACGTGAACTTCCAAAGTCCAAACATTACTACCAGTCATGCAGAAAGAGTAACAGGAAATTAGAATCATGAATCAGCGAATAATTTTTTCTATTATCAGGTGCGAGACTGAGCCTTGACTAATTAGTGAGGACAGGAAGTGGAAGGGCGGCCATGCAAGTGACACTTCGGAACTGGAGACAGGAGTCTGGCTGGTGATCGAAATTCCGATCAAGGTTAACTGCTACATTCAAGGTTTGGCAACAAACTTATTCTTCATGTGTACTACTGATTATAATCAGTGTGATATTGTTTATAAAAATCGTTGAGTTAACAGTTTAAGTTTCTTATGTGTTTTTTATTAATATTTTTAGAGATACTATATAACTAAGGCGGTAAAATTATTTATTGTAATACTTAAATTAAGTAATTTATTTAATTATTATTTATTTACATTATTTGCTTTTTCAGTCTGGTTGTTAACAGTAAGAGGTTTTCGATGGTTATCATTTAAACAATTATAAATATTATACATTTTACTCTAAACACCTTTGTAATAGAGGCAATTCGACTACTTGAAAGAAAAGATAATTATATATTGTTATTATTACTCAACTAAGAGATGATTATACATATTTCATATCACATATATAAAACGTATGTACAGGTATGTGGTGTGGTATAACAATTTTGTAATAATGAAAGAGGTTCTATTACACATGTATTATTTTCTACAACACAGTGCGACTTAAAAATATGAAAACACTCTGTTCATTTTTTATGGTTTAAGATGGAGCGATGGAACTCGTGACACCTTTATAGGAAATATAAGTGAACTTTTTAGTCACTGTTACAACTTTGCCCGTTCCTGAAAATGGGATTTTTTGGGGGGACAGCTTAAAATGTGTTTTGGTCATCCAGGTTTAAGCTGTTTAAAACCCATTGTTTGCCGATGGGACCCATGGGTCTCGCGCCGAACTTTCCCGAGAGGCGGTCGGGACCTTTCGGTCCCGCCTTTATGGTAAGTTTATCCACAAAAACAATTTTCAGTCCCTAAGGTACGTTTAATAAAGTTTTTTCGGCAAGGAATGTGTTAAGCTCTTTACAGCTGCCTGTTTGATGGATACGTTGGATTGTTTTTTGAACTCCTGATTTAGATGCAGGGTTTTGATTGGGATAAATTTCATTAAATAAATTCCTTACTTCATCATAAGACCTCACCCGGTCTCCGTAGCCTCGCATCATCAGTTCTTGTTCACTTAAATTGTCCATTTCAACGTAAAGTATCACAGAAACATGTCTTAACTTAGTTTGTCCCAACCAAAAACTGAACAAAATATTGGACTTCTTCAAAACTGATAAGATAAGGAAGACCTGCCCTGCAGGTAATAAATGTAATATAGGTTTGAGTCTATAAGGTAAGTATTTAATTTATTTGTTTCCTAAATGTAGATGTTCATGTTTTATCGCAATTAATTTTTAATAATTTCTGTGAGCTACCATTTTGTACTAGGTTGAGACATAAAGCACAAGTTTCTATTGTTTTTTTCTTTCATCCATAACTTTTGAATGAGGAATCACTTAATGTGTCTTTACATTTAAAACATTTTGAGCCGCCTTTCCCAAACTACCATTTTCAGGAGATAGGCAAAATTGTTACAGAGGTTAAAAAGTTCACTTCTATTAGCTAGGAGCTTGTGCAAAGTTCCATTACTCTATCCTTATCCACCAAAAAATAAAGAAAATGTATCTATACTTCTAACTCACACTATATTTTTACTTTCATATAATTTCTAAGAAATCACAAGGATTTGTAATGACGCTTTCCTACCTTTCCAGGCAACGTATAATACTAGAATTTAAATAAATAAAACAAGAAAATAGAGATTTCAAAGTTTGCAGGGGTGAAGTAGGACATCGGCCCGGACGCTTCTATTACCTCGGCGAGCGTGACAAAGCTCACAATAGGAACAGTATAATTCTGTAGAATGAGCAGTCAAAGTCCCTTGTTTGGTTCATTACCAGTTTCAGAGAGAAGTATATCATAGACAGTCCTCTCTGGCAGGTTGTTAGTATAGGAAGTTGCTGTAATGTATTTTAAATATTAATATTCAAATAAAATTTAGATTTTGTAACAACCTAAACATTAGTAACAATACACTGCTAGCCAGCTTTATTGTAAATTTACTTGCTTCAAAATTCGAATATTTCTAGTAAATAAAACATGGAAAATAATAAGAATTTTTCGGCATTTTAAAAGTTAAAAATGTAGTATAAATAAAAATGTACGACATTGATTTAAATATCAATTATAAAATTCTTTGAAATAAATGAACAACTAACTTAGAAAATTGTAATCAAGCATGAATGTGTCTTTTTTATCTACATTTATGGTTATTGGTAGCGATGCCCAATATAACAAACATGTCCCTCCACATAACGTTTTAAGCTAAACTCTACTTCATTAGGTAGATTGATATAATTAGCAATGAGCCTTGCGATAGATAATAGTAGCTTAAATCAGAATATAATCCGAATTTTATCCCTAATCACTTTGAAACCTTTTGGTCTCTTATGGCTATAAGCCATAAAGATATATGTAATTAACTACACTGATTGATTCTAAATCTGAGATTCATCTAAATTGGTTTGTTTTACATACTGGGTAATCCGCAAAGTTATCAGAAACTTCCAACGTCGATCTTGAAAAATGCCCTCTTTAAAAGAACAAAAGTTATCAGGAACGATTAAATAGCCATATCCACAAACTGTCAAAAGAAAATATTAAATCTTAAATATCCCTTTCTTTAAAAAATACGGCTAGATATACAGAAATCTCATAATAAACACATTTATATTAAAGTATTGTTTGTCCATACATGATTATGAATTAATGTTAATTTGCACGTCGAAATTAAGGACTACTAAAATTAATGACTGTTCTATGAATGAAATAATGAATACATTTTAAATTAATAGAGTTTGACCTGTGGATAAAATACATTTCTTATTGTTCTAAGGTGGGTTCACTTGTGGGTCATGACTGCAGATGACGAGATATTGGGGTGAAAGGATCGATCGATAGGTCTAGCCCAACTGTGGAGGATGGCTGTAAGAATAGATGGAGTTCCTTAAGTGTTAAAGGCTTTACTGTCGGTAGTCTAAACAAGGAACAACTTTCCTTACGTACCTTCACTGGCAGAGCCAGGAACAGTGCCTTCCCTTCTTCATGACTGAAATAATGCACGTTACTCCCCTCCTGTGACCTGGACAGCATGTGGCCCCTACAATAAATGTTACCCACCCTGGAAATCCTGTCACTCTGGGAGCAAGTGCAAAGGTCTTAAATGAATAAGTTCAATGAGGGATTACTTCAGCTTTTTCGTGCTAAATGAACGATATCAGTAAATTCTCGATAAAAAAAAAGTAAAATCATAAAAACTTCTGACATCACTAGATTAAGTAAAAGCATGAAAAATGGGGAGATGATAACAGATTTTATGAACTTAACTATTGCAGTACAACAGTTGCACTACGTTTTTATATCTGTAACGTAACCTCTTTATCAGGTATAGTTATGTATTATTTTATATGTTCCTAGTAAAAGTGTGTATTACTGAACAATTGAAATTTCCGACTAAAATTAATCCACCTCTACAAGTCGTAAAATACCAACTTTAAACACAGAATAAACAGCTATATTTCATGAAATCTTCTCCTATGAAAATGATAAGCTCATCTGTTAACGGTTAAGCTTTATGGCATGTTAGCTGACGTTCTAAGTGATGGTATATTACTTCAGGATATATTTATAAATTATAAATGTGTTAAGAGGTTGCATTTAAGTGTAATGGGAAGGAAAATGCAATGTAATACAAAAGAAAAGGATAAGAAGAGTGAGAAGAAGGCGATATCTACATTAGTGTCCAACTTAGTCAGTTCATCTTTTTCCTGGTTTAATACACGAATTCGTCCCGGACAGTCCCAATAATCTGTGATTGTTATATTTTTTTTAGAAATTTAGTTTTGCCATCGGGATTAAAATTCATATAGTTCCCTTGAAGAAAGCTAGTGGTGAGTATGAAATATGATAACCTATTGATATGAATCAGGTAGAACGTTGGATTTGGTCATATCATAAAAATACGTGGACTTTGACCTTCAACACCAAATATAAGATGTAAGATTCAAATAAATTATTTTAATTTGAAAAGCGAGTAGGTATTCAGTCAAGAATTTTAGGACTTCAGAAATAGCCAACATGAAAGAATTTATGAAATGATATCTATATAACAAATAACTTTACAAAAATGTTATTTTGTAAATTATTAAAGGTTATATTCTTGTTAACGTATTCAGCAATATTCCAAAATTATTGAAATTTATGTAACATCTCAAAATACATATGCAGACTTGATTCCAATAATTTGACTCAAGGAACTGGTTTGACACCCAGTTGTATACTGAATAATTTTAAGGAAACTGATGTAGGAAAAGAGTAGTAATGATGCTTATGATTTCAATGCATATGTAAGTGTGGGTTACGTTCACAGCAGTACTTCACATATCCTTGCTACAGTTGAGAGTAACTTTTAATGAGCAAAATGTTTAATAGGTTGTGCAGATATTTCGTACGGCAGTCATCAAGTCGCTTTCTTGCACACTTATGTCCTTGCTGCATTTCATTTGGACTACCCCCATGGAGGTTTTATTCCTAGCCTATTATAAACGAACACATCGAGCAACTGGGTTTATAAGAATCTCCTTCGTTGAAATCTGCAGCATTTTTTCGTGTTTCACGAAATGTTGTAGTAGTTAGCAATTTTTATGATTTTAAGGCAAAAAAACTTCCCATACAAATAATGTTTAATGCTAAGATATACTAAAATTAAAAAAAACAGTAGCAGTCGTGGGACTGCCGATAGAAGTGAAAACGGAACTATTAAGTTGAGAGTAATTAACAATACGTTATAGTAGCAGTACATCTGTAATTGTAAATGTGACGCGTTTTTAATTTTCCAATTTTAAAATCCACGAAAAAATATTATCAAATAACTAGAAATCTATTTTACCACGCTAGTAAGATAAATCTTATACCGTAATAATACTCATTTAATGATGAAGAGGTTAAATATTAAAAACATAATTAAAATGAATAATGCTAAATTTTAAATACAAATATTCGTACAAAAATATTAAAAATGTTTAAAAATATATTCGTTGTTTTCATTATTCATTTATCTGTATAAAAATATTAATATGTTTCATACTCACTTGTAACTTCCCTCGTGGTCAATTTAACTTTACTTACGGATAAAGTATATAATTGCAATAACAATTAAACCCACAATATTTTTAAAACTAATAAATTAGCTAAATTAACTTGGTTCTTTCGTAAAGGTATTTTCATTGCACAATAAACTAATTTATTGAGTTAATACGGTATCAGTGAGCCAATGCGCCAACTACAGTTCCGGCAGAAACGTTCACTCATCACTTCATACGCTACTACAGGCTAAACTAAACTTCCAATAAAAAAAATGATAAATTACAAAAAAAATATTCATCTATTTTCACACAACTTTCTCGCTGACAAATTTTGTCTGACCAAAAAATAAAAAAAATCCTCGCTTACTACTTTTTTCTTGTCATTGTAAACGCTATGTAAAACGTAAACAATAATCAAAATTATTTCGAAATGTTTTTAATATTTAAAAAAAGTAACCAATAGATTGCCAATATTAAGAGCTTTAATTTGACGCATCTTACAGAATTGTACGACATTGGCTTCACTTTTAAATCGCGAGAGAAAGCCGTAAAGGTCACTGATTTTCGCAGTCTGTTTTCATACTCCGCCGGGACAGTTTTAACACAGCGAGACTGACTTTTTCATGCAGGTTAGTAGTCCGCGGCCAAGTCTACGGTTTAAAAAAACACAGCGAGACTGACTTTTTCATGCAGGTTAGTATCATTAGCATGTCGGTGACGCGAACCGAGGATTTTACTCTCTACCAAAACGCTCAACGCGCCTAAAGAAGTTTTCACTTCAAAAAAACTGGATAAACCGTGCAATAACATCTGCAGGACATACAATTCCACGTGATTCAAGGCTTTCTTTCAAACGCTTATTCAAAACCTCCCAAGTAGTTGGCTCATTTATCGTCCATATAATTTGTTATCACGAAGGCATTGTTTCAAATCCTTGGATATCTTCATCGTAATTACAATCAAAAGAAGACAAATTTTAATTTTAAGTACACGATATTATACCAACTCAATTTTCGATTTCTATCAACAACAATAAGATATTGCTTAAAAGTTTGCATGACTATCAATGAAGTTTAGCTATAAATTGCAATAAAACCAAAGCAAAACAGCTCTTTAGTATTGTTACTTATTAAAAAAAACAATTGATTTAAATCATTTCAAGATGGCAGCTGCCCAGATCTTTTAGAAGTATTATTCAGGCTTGCGACTAAACACCGTGAAAAATAAGAGTATGTAATCTAGTACGATCGAACCAACATAGTGTGCGTATGGTCATGAATATGAACACCATGAACATGATATACCTGCCAATCGAAAACTGATAATGAGTGTCAACGCACAGTACTATTAATATAAGAAATCGTGATATGATAACATACATATATTATGAAGTGGAAAGGTGAGGTAAACACTGAGGCATATGAATATAAATCTTGGCACGATGGCTTCAGAAAGTAGAGCAGCGTGAGTCAATTTGCATTGTATAAAAGCACAGCTTGGTTATTTATGAAATCGATAAAGGAAGTTCCAGCAACAGAAGAATCGGTTGTATACCGCGCTATTTAGTATAGGGCTTTGACCCTATATTTGACATGAAAATATTATATTCTAAAGCCTCTCGCTATCCTACTATCAGTATACAGGAAAGTTTAAATTTCCTTACAGCACAATAATAATCTACCAAATAAGGAGTATGCATTGCACATAGAAGAGATAAGTGCGGTGTCACAAATAGGTTAAGGTTCAGGGCTATATGACATTTTTTCCTGAACAAGAAGTTTAAATTTTTTAAGGAGAGGACAATTACCGTTTTAGCATTATTGTAACGTTCATCGTGTTGAATTTTTCAAGGCTTACACGTTTTATTACACAACAATAATGGTAAAAGAATAATTTAACAATATACCCTGGACAATATACTCCTGACTTTTCCACATAGCAATTTAATTTTACCTTGAACCCTTTTTTAAACATCAGTTCACCAACAGTTTTAAAATTAATGACTTCACCTAGTTGCATATTATTAATTAAGGAAAGTTGATTCACCAGAAGGGTGTAACACTATTAAACAACCCACTTCTATGTTGTTTATAATTAAGGAAAGGTAAGAATAATGTATATTTATAATTATTCATGAAATATGTACACAAAATTAAATACGGACAAAGTTGATAGATATTTGCCCATGGGTGAGACGAGGACTTGTAGTATACGCTGGATTAATATGACTTACACAAGTACATGTTTAATTCAGCTACGTAAAAGGTATGAAAGGGATCGTTTATTACGATTGCTTCATATTAACAAATTAGTTGTTCACCATCCCAAATGTTGCGTATAAAACGTCTTATTGGATACAAAGTTTTTAATACATAGGTAATTTATTCTCGAAATCTGCTGACTTGTAGACAGATGGAAAACCATACAGAAAAAAAATTGTACACCTTTCGATAGGCAGAAGAAAAGATTTTATGACATTCTGCTGAGTTATAACGCACTGCATAGTTACGAGCTTAGGCATGCAATTATTAAACTTATTCTTGTATATCTAAACACTGACAAATCAAATGTTTTCTTCATTTCGTTAGGTTTCATAATAAGGTTCAAATAATAATAGTTTCGGTGAGTTAGAAAAGGTACTACAATGCAAGTGTGGCCTAACATCGAATATTTTACAAACTTTATAACATTGACTTATTTGGTATATCTTTATATACTCTATCAAAATATATCACGTGTTAGAATGTCATATGAATGATTTTTATTTGTTACACATGTATTTATTTTTCTATCTTCTCGTTACCTTTGTGGTTATGAATTAGACCAATGAAAAAATATTTGTTAATAGGTGTAAAACCTCATTACGTAACTCAGTGTTTCTTGTACGTAAATGAAACTTCATGCAAACTTTCAGTACTATTAGCCTAGACTTTTATATATATCGTGTGGACGGACAGAAATTAAATTTTAAAGCCCCTCGACTATCACTTACTAACTATCAGCCATGTACAAAACGCTATGATGTATGCTATGCGTTATAATAAAGTGTTCTAAATTAGATTAATTTAGTAGAACAACACATTTTTACCTTCAAGATATCCTGTCACAATATAACATACGTAGTTTTTAATGTAATATAATATAGTTTTGTGTATAAGAAACACTATTTTAATGGCTATAATTGTAAAAGTCAATATTAATTAGCCTAACAGTTGTCTTAAAACGAAGAGCGCTGCTCCCATTATAATTAAATAATAACAAGACTCTTTCCGTTTTAATTTCTGAAATCTTCAGGTAAAGTTAGAGCAAAATTGATGTGATAGAAGATTTATTATCTATATTGACAGAAATCATTCACAGTTTTTGTTAATTTTACCAAGATTATTTGTGATACTAATAAAGTAAAGATATTCTGGTATCCAATCATACAGTGACGTAAAATCTGGCAGTAATTCGGCATTAGAGATCGTTAAGAAGCCGTAGTGAAACAAACGCTCTGACAGCTATTCCATGCAGCGTGTGTACCAGGGAGCTCTTACAGCCTGCAGCGTGGTTTTTAATGAGTTCGCATTTGCTGAGTGCGGAAGTGTAATTGCTCTCGGAACTGCTGTAGTGTTTTTATCGTTGACAGACATCCAGTGAAACTGCCAACGAGCGTAGGTTCACGAGCTCAGACTCCTACACGGTGGTTAGTAACCCTTTATTTGTATTCGATAATAAGCCTACAGATTGTGTGTGCTACCGATCATTTCATTATAACTCTATTTCTTTCCTAGCATGTTAAACTAGTGGCCTCGTCGCTCACAATATCAGTAACAAGCTACTCGTTTATTGGTACAAATGTGCCTCGATAATACTCACTTCATTTTAACGTCCCGCATGCGTTACCCAACCTGACTGTGGTGACGTAATCTAACAAATTATATATTTTAATAGTGTTAATCTGGTGTATTCACTTAATGTATATTTAAACCTATCCGAATAAGGCTAAATTTTATTTACATATATATACACGCATATATATATATATATATATATATATATATATATATATAATTTGTATAAATGGCAATAGCTGAATTTAATTTCAATCAACATTGAATCACAAAAAGTACTTGCTCCGCCGGGACTCGAACCCGGATCTCTCACTCGCCAGATGAATGTGATTACACAACAGAGCCCTTACTTTGTACAATTCAATTATTTGGTATTTGGACGTATCTGTCACATGCGTTTTTAAATAACAAAACTAACATATCATTGGAAGACCAAATACCAATCAAACGACTTTTATTTACATTAATTAAATTTGTATAAGTGGCTATAGCCGAATTTAATTTCAATAAACAATGAATCACACAAATTACTTGCTACCCCTGGATTCGAACTAGGTTCTCTCACTTGCCGTATGAATGTGCTACCATTACACCACAGAGCACTTAGTTTTACGATTCAATTATTTTGTATTTGGCCGTATCTCTCAAATATGCTTTTTTTAAATAACCAAACTAACATATGATCGGAATATAAAATAAATAACATAAGAATTATATATATTACTTACGAATAAGTCGTTGGTTTTAAGATTAGCCAAAATATTATTCGTAATCTGGTAATAGTTCTATTCTCTGCCGTTTCCTTGCAATATCTACAAAGATATTTAGTAGCAAGTAGGTGGTAGAACCGGTATTACAGTATTGGGCTACGTGTGGTGACCGGGACAGCCCTCTGGGGACCGCAGGCAGATTAATATCCCTTGTAAATCTCCTGAAGCGTTCTTAGTTCTTTCTTTCTCAGGACCAAACTCACGAGTTCCATATATCTGGGAATAAATACATCTCATTCTGTCTCCAGCCTTGATTTAATCGTATTATACTGGCAGGTACTGTAGAAAAGTAATAATATTAAATTGTATACATTTAATGTTCGTACATTGTTGATAATATTATATTACTATACAATAAATATACATATTATTCACGTATAATATATTTACAAAAATAACTTGCTCCATATTGATTGTAACCTGGTTCTCCCAAATACTGGGTAAGTGTGCTACCACTACACCACAGGTCCCTTACGTTTTATTTTCAATTATTTTCTACGTGGCCGTTTCTGTCGTACATGTGTTTAAATACATAATCAGGCTATTGCTGTTGATAAAAATTTAATAAATTTAAAGAATCGTTTGTCAAATACAAAATTGATTCCAAAAATATATGTGTAACTGTTGGATTAAACCAGTATTAATTTCATTAATTCATTAATCAAGCACTAAAGTTGTGCCAGTGTTTATATTGAAATATTGTCGTCTTTTCGTAGTATCTGCACATAATTGTAAGAATGTCAGTCTTTGCAGGACTTAAATACTTTTCTCAAAAATTCTCCCTCCCCTATCCGTATTACAGGTCTCCATGATCAACCGATGCATGTGATCAAACGGCTCAAGCACCGTGAAAGAGACATATATACTACCAACCACGCTAAACGTAAACAAGATAAACCTCGTCGACTGTAATTTATTTTATATATATAATTTAAACAACCGTTCTATATCCATATATTTTGAAACCCTTTTTGCATTGCAATGAGTGTTTAGAAGTTTAGTGATACCGTCATGCCTTCTATAAAAGTCAATAATGAGCGATGTACGGTTAGATTAACCAACAACAAGTTGTGATAAGTTTGATAGTAGAAGTTGTGATAACAAGGACGAGACATCGTTGCAAGCTTGTGTTGTGACTAATAAACAGTTTTTTATCCACGTAGAGCGAAGATATATCGTTTAGTTTTTTCATGAGCATAGAAGAATATTTTCTTGCAATATCACTAGTATTAAAATAATTAATTGAGAACTTAAATTATTAATATAGCCAAATACTGTGACTTCCAACGATATACTCTTACTATAACAACACTGAACGCGGTTTCTTCCTTTCTGACCGGTTTATATACGAGTATTCAGGGCTTTTTTGCCATCGACTTTAATAACATATTTTTCTACAAAGAATATTTCCGATTTTATGACATCTTCACGTTGTCCTCATTACATATTTATCACAACTATTTTCTTGTCTTCCAGTACCCACCTATTTCCACAATAAAACATAATTTCAAGAAAAAAATCTAATATTAGAAAGAAAAATTCTGATTGTTTTGCTTTATAAAGTCACTATCACACACCGTTTCAAAATATGAAACACTATGACAAGGCACGTCTTTGGCATCTGATCTGAGGGACTTATTTTAGTGTTGACGAGGTTGTCCCCATCACTGTAAAAATTTTTGACAGAAACATTTAGGTTAATTAAAAACAAAAATTATCAATTAACTTACATTTGTTGATGATTAATCATTGTAAACATAGCTGTCATTATTTTAAATCGACTTCAAAAAGAAGGCGGTTATACAATTCGTACTTTTATATTATATTTTTATGTATTTGTATCGTTTTTGTTTTAAACCTACTAACAAGTTTGGATGAAACATTTTTAAGCGAAATGGAGCTGCCTCAGATTGTTCTAATGTATTTTTTTTATTGATGGGACTAGTATCTGATCAGGAGATCACTTTGGAAGTTTTAGAAAGAAATCACCATATGGAGAAGCCAGAACAAGTAATTGGAAAGATGCGGTTTTCTTACAATTACTACGACTTGTTTCATAATTGCTAGGTAACATCAATTGTCGTGTTTGGTGTCAGAATGAAGTCCCCGTAGGACGCAGTATATAAGAACCATCGTGAAGTAACGGGGAAAAATTTATATAACATTTGTTTCAATTTAATGGGCATCACTATACCGTAATAATAGCATCACTAACTTTTTTAGCTTTTGTCACAATATAACTTATTTTTTCAGCCTTAGATCTTGGAGATAATATTTTATGTCTTACCTCCACATATTAATATAATACGCCAATTACGAATATTAAACGCCACATTTCGTCTAGCCCAAGCTTGTTATTGAATATAATTAATTATATTTTTAATAAAATGGCCTTTGTAATAAAGGCACATTTTTGTCACATATATTTGTAAGGTGCAGTAAAACATTCCTTTATTAGAACATTAGTTTTGAGTTATATACATACTTATAAAATTTTTTATATCCCATAAAACTTTCTCCAAACGGATATTAAAAATTTGAATAGTAAATATTTGATCTCACCTACTGGAATAGAACCAAATTAGAACAACAAAGCTAAGACGAATTAAAAACAGATCACGTACTTTTGTTTCCATTATATCATATTTAAAAATTGTTGCCATACACTGAAATAGACTCATTTACTAAATGTATTTGAAATCAAAACTGGCAAGAATATATTCAATATAACTTGAAAAAATTGGTTTTGCAGTTAATATAAGTTATGTATTTGGGAAAAGGTCTTCGTAAGGCGGAGTGTCGAAAGAATTTCTCTCAATTATTTTAAAGTAGACGAATAATTTTGAAACTTTAAATCTTAATATTGCTACATCTTAGACCATCCAAATGATATATATTACTATATTAAAATATATTTTAGGAGCTGTATTTATCGCTGGTTACAATTGGAAGAAAACCTAATAACATGTTATCTATTTAGTATTAAAATAAAATATCAAAAAATACGATGTACTTCTAAATCTAAAAGTGATGCTTTTTCAACTAAAATCAAACTCTGAATATACAATAAAAAGCTATTTTCTTTAATTTTTTTTATTGTAAAGCATATTTAAAAAAATCAGAATTACATCATTTATTATCACAAGCTCCATAATGTTATGGGACACACTGAAAGCTTTGTCCGTGAAATACGAGAGATAAACGCCTACAGGCAGAACTTTAAAGCACGTGTTAAACGGTTAAAATCCACTTCACACACGGCATTCACAAAGTTTGTTTATCAAAGGGGCGCCTTTTTCTCACTTTCCATTTCCCTGCTACGCGACGTATGGGTGTTTTAATGAATCCTCATTAGATTCTTTGCATTTACCTGTAATAAAGTATATTATTATGGTATGTTCAAAGTACAGAATTTTTATTGTAGTTTTTATTAGAAGAAATTTGTGTATACTATCAACAATAGTAAGCATACGAACTTAGCAGTTTCCATATCTATTTCAATCTGTACTTACTAATAAAACTGCTTTAAAATCACAGTACACGTTACAAATATTTGGTTTGTATTCATTTTAAAATTGGTAGGGTTTTCTGATTAATATTATAAGGTGTGAATTCCCTTTTTAACCAAAACATTGTAGTGGTTGCAACATGTGAGGCTTTTGGAAACCCTCTTTGTTGTGACACTTTCATTGTTTTTGTGTGTTATCGATACTAATTTTTTTTCTATGTGTTGAAATATATCTATATATTTTTTATTCACTAAGTATAGAAATTATGGATATCTTATTCCACTTTTAAACCCCTTATAACTTCTGCTTCCAAATGGGATCTGTGGAGACTTTGGACTGCATGCTCCTGAGACCCCAAGGTAGGGTTACTTCGACAAAGAGTGGTGTACACTATCTCGGCCATTCTACTTTGATAAAATGAGGTATCTTTTTTACCTACTAGGCAAAGCGAGTAGTAAAAAATATCTCTTGCTTAACCTTTAACCCTAAGAAAATCCTTACTCCCTTCGAGAATCATCCTTTGGAGTTTACTATCGATCAAGTTTACTAAAATCTTTACCTCACATTAGGAGTGCACGTATCTTTACAATGATATGTATTTGGTGCATACAACTCCCTCTTATTTAAAATACAAACCGGCCTGTTATTCAAAGTGAAATAACAAATTAAGTTCAGTATAAATAATTATGCTTAGTTCAGGAAATGCATTATATGATGACCGAGTGTTTTAATATGACATAAATAATTTACAACTGATGATTTTTCAAAAAATATTATCAACATGAGTTAAAAAAGCACTACTTTAACGGCAGTTTTGCTTTTTGTTTTTTTTTTCTGAATATTTTATATATTTTAAACATTATTTTAAGTTATTATTTGAACCAATTACTGTACTTCACTAAAAGTACGGAAACTATACCAATATATGACCTACCTGGAATGGTTGCTACGTGCCGGTCAGCTAAATAAACATAGATTGGCATATCAACATTATGGTGTGGTATGTGAAGCGATTACACCTTAAACGTTTCAATCCAAGAACAAATCTCATTTAAATACTTCAAATCTTTACAAATTTACATCATAAAGAATGTTTCTAAGAATACTTTAATTTATACAAATCTTTCTACAACCCTTCTCAGTACAAACCATGATCAACATTACTTTTGATATCCTCAAAATTTATTATATTATAAATTATAATTCTTAGGTATAAAACAATCTTAAGCTAACATGAAGCTCAACTGCTAAATACGCTGAGGTATTGGATTATTTATAACTACATTGTTAAACAAGAATGATTGTTAGTTAATTGTCCTCTCTTTATGTTTCAAAATAGTTCCTAACCAATTTTATTTACCCCTTGAGTATAGCCCATTCATATACGAGAACAGCCCATTGATATACATTAACTTTAACATCTAAATACAAATAAATGTCGGTCCACAACACCCAGATAGCTCTAATAAGTTTATATTATAAGTTGGCAACTCTGTACTTTATTATTACTGGACTATTTCTTAGTCAGCTGTAGCAACTGGTTTTATGAGACTCCCGCTGAGACATTGTGGCTCAGGTGTTGATTCTTGACAGAAGAAGTGTATATAAGAATCAAATAAAAAAAAAATAATCCGTGCCCATTTGATATAAAGGCGAAATTTGATCGCAGTTTATACATATCCCATTTGAACTTTTAGATTGACTGATGGGGAATAAGGCCTTGCTAACTAACAGCTTCCTACAGCTATATATATATATACATATATAAAATTTATTTATATATATATATATATATTTATAAAACTTGAATAAGGCTATTGCTTTTTATCCAAAATGTATTTAATTTTAACACAAGTCATTTGACAGGTATTTGGTCTTCTGAGCATATGTTAGTTTAGTTATTTAAACGCATATGTAACAGATACGGCCAAATACAATATAATTTAATCGTACAAAGTAAGGGCTCTGTGGTGTAATGGTAAAACATGTAAAAAAACAATTAAATAATGTTATACCCAAAATGCAGTGAATGTCAAATGTGGACCTTAATACATCAAAACAGAATTACATCTGAGCTGTGTGCCCAATTGGGAAAAGTTTATTTTTCTACTACAAGAGTAAAAAATTAAATAAAATAAATTATTTTTTTAAAGTTTCTGTGTGTTTAAGTACATATCAATACAAAAGTAGATAGTAGAAGTAGAAGTTTTAGAAATTTAAAAAAATCGTTCTTGATTATGTAAGGCTGACTCCCAATATTTGAAATTCGTGTTTTAAGTACTCTGCATAGGCATATGTTTATCGTTTCCAGGCTCATTAGTGTTTTCATATCTATATAATATGTGTTATAAATCATACTTTAAACATAAATATTTTGTGCTACTATTGATACTTCACCTTGTCAAGAGGTAACCAGTGCGGTGCCAGTGGAAACATTTGTTGGCGTAATATAAATCTAGTATATAAATTATAAAAGTAATAGAAGTTTTTTATATTTCGTAACTCGTTTTTCATATTCTTTCCCCATGATACAAATAAGAGAAGTTTTAAAAACTTCCTCAAATTGACGGTTTACAAAGGTAAATTTCTCATTCACTTTGACCATTACGGTCACTTATTATCAACATTACAGCATTAATTTCCTATACGGTCTATAAAATTTATCCATGACTGTGTTTTACATAGTTTTATAATTTTATTTTTATTATGAATCAAAAAAGTAATGGAAATAACAAAATATAAAAAATAATAAAAATAAAAATTAAATAAATATTTTGAATTGCTACCTTTCATGGTACAAATACTCTCCAGTGTAACTTTAAACAACTGCGAACTATCTTATTTGGATATAAAATAAAATAATTAAGTTACGGGACCAAAATATTCAACAGCGTTTATAAATGCTATATTAAAACAGATTTGCGTTTCTTGTAATAAATGTTTGAATATAACTGTGAAAAGATGGTAACAATAGATTATAAAACTCCACTAAAATTTAAAATCTGTCTTAATAACTTCATTATTTCATTTACTTTAAAACTAATTCAACGTAATCGAGTCAGATAACATATACGTAGAATGAATCTTATTGTAGAAACTCAATATGTGTCTACGTGAATGAATAATCATTTCTCTGGAGAATCCGTTTCATTAACGATATACGCCCATGTGTGAGTAATATCTTGATACGCTTCAGTGGATTACACTGGAGTGTATTGTTACGTTAATGCTCAATTCCATTACACTGATTTCAGATAATTTTTGTTAATTACGAGTTTTAACGCTTTGTAACAAATAATCACTTGAAATGTAAGTGTGTTCGTGTAATTTTATTGAGAATCACTAGTAACTAGTTTTTATATGTAAAAGAGATTTTATATGTAGGCGAACTAGACTCAATTTCTGAGCTCATAAGCTGATTAAAACAAACGGGTAGTCTAAATAGTTTGAACTGTAACAAATTAAAGTTAAATCCTTTAAGTCGACAAAAGCTTTGAGTTAGCCAGTTGCACAAAGGAGAGTCAGAACAAAAGACACCCTGGCCAATATATCCGACAACAGTTTGGTGGACTGAGAACCGCTTGTCCTACAGGAATTAGGCTGAGCTCGCCTCCAACCCTCATTAGGTTCCTAACGACCCTTTTATAGGCTACCCTTTTCAATCCGGATACACCAGGATTTCTACCTTCTAATCCACGCTTTATGGGTAAATGCTACTTCTTAATCTGTGTAGGTATGGTAATCATTTAAGTACCGGGATTATACAGGTTTTTTAACAAGAATTGTTTTACAATATATTTGTGTCGACCTAAATTTTAAATAGGATTGTTTGATTATGTAACAGATAAAGTTTTATATGTTTCAAAATTTATTAAAAAGTGAGTGTCCAAAATTTGTTTACAGAACTAACAAGGAGAATTACGCAGTGCCAATGTCGCTTAACCTTCTTCGCAGAGGTTGCTTCGAGATATCGTCTATATCTCCTTTTATTTAGATACATGTTTTACTATTTCGAATATGAAATTATTATGTGACTACACTCACTCTGCTTACATAGAAATTTATTCATGAATTTTCTCGTTACTATAATGGTTACGCTAAAAAACCAATGTAAAATGTTCGTTAACGATCAGCAAAATACCGTGGACTGATATGACCTTCATGGTACTCACTTATGTAAATAAATAAAAAAAGCTTCATGCAAACTTTCGTCTCGAGATATCGTGCGTACGTACAGGCAGACAAAAATGTTGATTTTACAACACCTCGGGTCTAGAGTAAAACTCAATTTGGTTTAAATGGTACAAATTAAAGTAAAACAGGGTTTTATTAACAATACAATATACAAGACGAATATAAATGTGTTGGACACAATGGAAATTTTCCAACGATCTATAGTACTTTTTTGTCTCCAGATCGAGGCTTTTTCAAGTACGTTTGGATGTAGAAGTTGACGAAGAATGCTGCGATGACAGCAACATTGGTGATCCAGATGGCGTTGAAGGCTTGAGACACGTAGCATCGGTGGTAGTGGAGGATCGCCAGGTATAGGATGATCAAGAAAAACTGACTCTGAAAAAGGAAACCAGACATTTGCTTTATTTAACAGTTATTTCAGGATTCAAAAGTTCTCTTAATGATAATTACTTTTCAATTATATAATTTAGTAACTAGTTTTATTCATTGATTGAACTGAGCGTAAATGCACTAACTAAAGGTTTTAGTTTTTAAGAAGTCTATCTTCTGTTTTAATACAAAATTATTTAACTTTTTACGGAAATTGTTGTACATAAAAGTACAGTTTCACACATATATATAAAATAAAATGAAACTCTAAATGTGTCTCTTGTGGATTTAAATATATCTTACTCTAAAGTAAGAGTCGGTTGCACTCTAGGGGCTTCCATTCTTACGACAGTAATTTGTTGTCATATAAAACAGTTAAGTAATTTACTAACGAACATATCATATGATGGGTTTACCAAAAAAATGCTATTTCAACAATTTCTATTGTACTTTGCTTAAAGACATTTTCCAATAAAAGATGCATGAGCTAACATAGAAACTGGGGTAAATTGTTATAACTAGTGAAGTAGTGATTTGATTTATAAATTAGTCTTTAATAATGATATTTATGTATAACGGAAACCTTATTCAACCATCTCTTTTATGAAAGTAATTTATCCAATTAATAGGACTACTGAAAATAGTTAATAATTATATGAAACTACCTAAACTATTATTTTTATCTCAAAACATCTCCTGAATATTTGCGGTGTTAGTTTTTATATACAAAAGACCTGTTTGAATTTTCAATTATTATTTTTAGAAAAAGAAACTGTACTATTTTTTTAAATACACGTTTTCGTATTATATCTTAATGCTCCTAAATCTTCTATGGTACAAAAACAAAACAGTAAATTCGTTTATGAGTTGTCATGCAGTCATGCAAGTCAAGCATTACTGACGCAAGAAGCATTTATCTACAGCAAAGGGATTTCGTAAGAAATTATTAGCCATGGTAAAAATAAATGTTTATTTTTAAGTTTTCCGACACGATTACAAGCCATTAGATAACTTTTATAGTTATTATGTTAGTGTTAATATCACAAAGACTCTCTTGGCTTACTTATAGACCCATAATTATATTTAGTTTGGATTTTTACTTGCGTCTATTTGGATTTTCCTTTTCTTCTACTATGAACCAAAATCTCTCTTCTTAAAAAAAAATATATGTATAAATATGTGTGTGTGCGTGTGCGTGTGTGTGTGTGTGTGTGTGTGTGTGTGTGTGTGTGTGTGTGTGTGTGTGTGTGTGTGTGTGTGTGTGTGTGTGTGTGTGTGTGTGTGTGTGTGTGTGTGTGTGTGTGTGTGTGTGTGTGTGTGTGTGTGTGTGTGTGTGTGTGTGTGTGTGTGTGTGTGTGTGTGTGTGTGTGTGTGTGATCCATATTACATTAAAATAGATGACTTATCGTATGAACAATTATTCAGTTCAATCATACCATGCATATCAATAGTTTCTACGATGGATTTTTCACTCAAATGTTCATTGAAGAAGTAATAAGAAGTGAAGGAAAACGTTACCAGCTGAAAAGCGGTGAGATATCTCTTCCACCACAGGTACGGACGGATCCAGGGCCCTAGACTCGCCAGGAAGTAGTATCCGTACATGATGACGTGTACAAACATGTTCAGCAGAGCAGGTGGTGCACCTTGCTGAGCTGTAGGAAGTAGTTATGAGTACTAAGATGTTCACCAAATATATTCCTCACATTTAATATAGATATTTCGTCATTTTCTAAATTAAGATATCTATATTGTATCATATATTATTTAATGCTAAAAGTGTAATTATATAAAAAGGTACAAGTTTATTTCTTGTTCAATACACATGTATTTCAATATTTATAGATGGGCTTCACATTTTAATTTCAAAATGAAATGACTTTATTTCTATCATATGTACAAAAGGGCGAAATTAGGGCCATGAGGCCCTGTCTTACAATTAACCCTAATACAATAATACTTAAGTCAAATGAAACTACTACACTAAAAAACAGTTTTAATAAATTAATGTCTTTTTAAGAATTTAATACACATACGTTCATACAGTACATTCATACACACATTCATTAGCACCCTAATCAAAACACATTAGCACATACGTAAAAAATATAAAAATATATTGGTTAATTTATGTATCACAACTTTATGTATTACATTAAAATAAAGTAACTTAACTAATATTTTGTTGAATGATGGTCAAGTTTAATTTGTCTAAATCTCGCAGGTGAAGCATTTACTTTGGTTAAAATTAAATGTTTTCAAATTAAGGGTATATTATCATTTAAACACATCAAAATGTATTATTCATATATTTTTATTTAGGTTTTCAACAGTTTACAAACTATTTATTTCTTCCTTTAATGCAAAACAATGA
The DNA here is from genome assembly GCF_021130785.1 of Homalodisca vitripennis. Lineage (NCBI taxonomy): Eukaryota > Metazoa > Arthropoda > Insecta > Hemiptera > Cicadellidae > Homalodisca > Homalodisca vitripennis. Next base: position 197,916,594 of record NC_060207.1, read on the forward strand.
CAATTCATTTTTAAGAAACAGATAAATAGCATTACCTAATTAAAATATGAAATAATAATCTCACTGTTTCCAGACCTCTGTTTTTTCACTTATTTACGGGAAATACACTTAGATTTAGTTTTATTTTTAATTCTCGTAACATAAAGCAGTTAGTTAAGTATACTCTGTTTATTTGGGTATGTCTAGGCTGGCAACAGCCTTTAACAACTAGGTATCACCAACAACTCCAACAGATATCTCCCGAGTAGATTAGATCTGTCAATCTACCTTCGCACACCGATATTACGACATTTGTAGTTAGTTAGTGCTGCTCTTGGACATCAATACAATTTTCCAGATTTAAGATTTAAGATAAGTGACACATCGATTAACCCACTTCTTAGGAGGGTTTTCTATTTCATCTGTTTTTCTGTACGCAGGAGACTTCAAGAATTAAATATGTTGGAATTGTCCATGAAATTCAATTTAGGAAACTATTATATTGGGCAAGAATTTTGGTTGTTTGCTCCTTTTTAAGATGTTGATAGGTTTTTAGTGGCGTCCATTTATATTTTCGAAATTGAAAGATATGTCTTGTCTTACAAACCGATCACATATCATCAATTTACAAGTAATAATAATTCTTACCAATTATTAGCCATTTTATGGTTTTATTTTAATTCATTTTTCAGTTTTATATATTTAGATATATTTAAATTACGAACATATAATTACTCTTTGTTTGATTTATCTTATAATATCCATTTGTATTTAAATAATTAATTGTAATAATATTTATATTATTAAATAAAACCGTTTTAGAATGTATTTACCTTGAATATATTTAACGCTGACCCATGTAAACAAGACCATGCTGACGTGGTGATACAGGTGCAGGAACGTGATATGGGAATCTTTCTTCCTCAGCACCATAAACATCTAGGATAAAACATATTAACATAATATAGTCTTTTCCAGATATTTTACTGTACTGTTTCGATACCCAAGGAGAAATAAACATTGTAATGTAAATAATCTGTATTGACATTCATTTAGTTTAGCTTAGTAGACAAATATTATTATAGATATGAAACATAAGAGTGAGTATAAGAGTTCACAATCTATTCAATAAAATTGATAAATGTCAACACTAACTTTACAGGTGTGAAGGGATTGTAATGAGTGAACTTAGTAAACAACACAATATATTAATAGTGGCTCAATGTTAGCGAAGTGTATAATAAGTCAGGGTGAAATCTTGGTAATGCATTAAGTTTTAAAATTTAAAAGTATTATACTTTGCTCAGCTATCACTTAGGTTTCTGAAAAAAATCTTTTCCTATCAGTCTATCTGTTTGTTTATCTGCATGTTTTGTTTTTATTTCCCGCAGATTATCTTTAGAATGAATTGAGGTATTAACCATATCTTACGTAAGTGTCGTCGCATTTGATTATATTCCCTGTATATATTTTGGCTAAGCCCATACGTAAACTAATAATTCGCAGTATATTTCGAGAACGATTTTCATATGTGAGCTTAAAACTTTCAATGAGACATTACGTGTTCCGGACACAGAATGAGTTCAAAGAATTGCATGCGTATTTATAGGATTTAATTGGGCGTCATCTAAGTATCACCAAGAGACTTTAGATTATCTTCTGTTTGCTTTGAGCTGCAAAAGATTTATTTTTACCTGATTATTTACCTCTTGGTGGTACTTCTCGAGAAAGAATTGAGTTAAAGACTCACTTTGTATACAACCTAATCACTACCTGTTACACGACAGATGCTGTGGCGTACTCCTAACTTCTTTAATATATAATTGGAACATTGAGTTTCAGAATATTGATATTATTTTCTGATTCTATCTAAATATTAGTCATGTCTAATGAACTAACTTTCATAAAAAAATTGTTTGGTAATGAGTAAAAGAGTTTTAAGTATGAAATTACATTCTTTGACATTAATACATTTGACATGCTAAAAATTTATTTGATACATTATTTAAGTAATATTATCCTTTAAAACATTGCATTAGAGAGGTATTGAATAGGATGATTCCAAAATGAAGTTAGAGCTTCTATTAAATATACCAAAATGGGGATGACTACATATGAGAAATGGTGAATTAAAAGAGAAGTCAAGATTCCTCATTATTAGGCAACTTTCACCAAAACCTTTATGATCGTGATTTTATCAAAGGTACTATATTTAACTAAATATTTCAATCATCCACCATTTTTAAACTTGATGTGATAACCTAATATTGATTTGTATATTTATTTAAGAAAGAAATATTATTAGTTCGGCAAAATGTTATATTGTTTTATACTGGCTTCCGAAATTAAAAATAAAATCTTTAATAACGCATATAGAAAATCAGAACATAAACTTTGCATTTTTGACCCAGACTTATGTTAAACAATTGCCTTGTCTCGACCAATGATTAAATTCCCTATGATAAGGTTACCTTAACAAACTACCAATGATAAGGTATCCTGAGAGTTTGTAATTATCCTGTGTGCTTAGAAAAACAATATCGCATATGCTGAATTGTTTATTAAAACAGCCGACACGCAAAGAAAAGGAAATAACACAAGCAATAAATACACTAAGCAGAATTTGTATGAATTAATTATAATATCATGTAAGAAATAAAAAAATACTAATTTTTAACTAAACATTGTTGCAGACAGGATACAATAGTACCACACAACATAATTTTACAAGCAATATATCTATTCAGTTTGCACTTACCGTGTCGAGCAAGTCAATAATTTTGGATACAAAATAACACCAGGAGTATATGTGAAACTGAAACAGAAACAATACACAATAACGTTACAAACTGTGTATGGTGAAAATATTCTCCATTCTAGCAAAATGTAAAATGATATCTTTATTATGTATAGACAAATGTAATATGTACCACTTGTGAATCGTATGCAATACAATCCATAACAAGTGGTTACACAACGCAATCTTTTTCAGTACATGTTATCCAAGTATGAGAGCGCTTACCGTGTACCGAAGGTCATCAACCTTGGCCGGCCTACAGCTGTGGTTGACCATGTATTTAAAGGCGTCTGTGGTTGCTAACGTCTGAAAGTTACAAAAAAAAGAATCATTAGTAAACAATGAATCTTCAAACTTTAATTTTATAGTAATAGTAACTTTTATTTTTATATTCATATATTTCTCCTGCTATTACATTTTAAGATTAAGATTTAAATAGTTATTACCAGTGTATAACGCCATACAAATGTTTATATTTTACAGTACCATTGTCAACTAACTTTTTGTTTTTTCTGTGTTGCAGTGTTTTTTTTAACAACTCACTACAGATTAAAACGTGATAAAGTTATTTGAAATTTCTTAAATGATATTTATCTAAAAACAAAATAAAATTGCTTCGGAGAAATTGATTAAAAGTAAGTCACATACATTTGTACTTCTAATTTAAGAAGTGATTACTGAACATTAAATAAGGATTAGGTCTAAGGTTTTAGTAATATGCTCAAACTATTTAGTAAATAAATAAGGGTATATTCTTGGAACCAACCATATACAACATCCAACAGTTGAATAAGACCTGGAAAACGTTATATATCATCATGGTTTTGCGTAGCTGCAGCGGCTTCCGACCAGCCATGAGCCGTGGACCCACGTACAGCACCAAGACGAGGTAGACGAGGACTGTGGCGAGAGCTGGCATCGGCGAGCTCACCAGTATCCAACTGCTCGTTACATCTTCTGCAACAGGGAGAATATTGATGTGGTGAGCAGGAGGTTGTAATAGAAAAGGACTATAGCGAGAGCTGGCATCGGCGAGCTCACCAGTATCCAACTGCTCGTTACATCCTCTGCAACACGTAGAATATTGCTGTGGTGAGCAGGAGGTTGTAATAGATAAGAATTGTGGCGAGAGCTGGCATCGGCGAGCTCACCAGTATCCAACTGCTCGTTACATCTTCTGCAACAAGGAGAATATTGCTGTGGTGAGCAGGAGGTTGTAATAGAAAAGGACTATAGCGAGAGCTGGCATCGGCGAGCTCACCAGTATCCAACTGCTCGTTAAATCCTCTGCAACACGTAGAATATTGCTGTGGTGAGCAGGAGGTTGTAATAGACAAGGATTGTGGCGAGGGCTGGCATCGGCGAGCTCACCAGTATCCAACTGCACGGTAAATCCTCTGCAACAGGTAGAATATTGCTGTGGTGAGCAGGAGGTTGTAATGGACAATGATTGTGGCGAGAGCTGGCATCGGCGAGCTCACCAGTATCCAACTGCTCGGTAAATCCTCTGCAACAGGTAGAATATTGCTGTGGTGAGCAGGAGGTTGTAATAGACAAGAAATGTGGCGAGAGCTGGCATCGGCGAGCTCACCAGTATCCTACTGCTCGTTACATCTTCTGCAACAGGGAGAATATTGCTGTGGTGAGCAGGAGGTTGTAATAGAAAAGGACTATAGCGAGAGCTGGCATCGGCGAGCTCACCAGTATCCAACTGCTCGTTACTTCCTCTGCAACAGGTAGAATATTGCTGTGGTGAGCAGGAGGTTGTAATAGACAAGGATTGTGTCGAGACCTGGCATCGGCGAGCTCACCAGTATCCAACTGCTCGTTACATCTTCTGAAACAGGTAGAATATTGCTGTGGTGAGCAGGAGGTTGTAATGGACAATGATTGTGGCGAGAGCTGGCATCGGCGAGCTCACCAGTATCCTACTGCTCGTTACATCCTCTGCAACAGGTAGAATATTGCTGTGGTGAGCAGGAGGTTGTAATAGACAAGGATTGTGGCGAGAGCTGGCATCGGCGAGCTCACCAGTATCCAACTGCTCGTTACATCCTCTGCAACAGGTAGAATATTGCTGTGGTGAGCAGGAGGTTGTAATAGACAAGGATTGTGGCGAGAGCTGGCATCGGCGAGCTCACCAGTATCCAACTGCTCGTTACATCCTCTGCAACAGGTAGAATATTGCTGTGGTGGAGCAGGAGGTTGTAATAGACAAGGATTGTGGCGAGGGCTGGCATCGGCGAGCTCACCAGTATCCAACTGCTCGGTAAATCCTCTGCAACAGGTAGAATATTGCTGTGGTGAGCAGGAGGTTGTAATAGACAAGGATTGTGGCGAGAGCTGGCTGGCATCGGCGAGCTCACCGGTATCCAACTGCTCGTTACATCATCTGCAACAGGTAGAATATTGCTGTGGTGAGCAGGAGGTTGTAATGGACAAAGTTTGTGGCGAGAGCTGGCATCGACGAGCTCACCGGTATCCTACTGCTCGTTACTTCCTCTGCAACAGGTAGACTATTGCTCTGGTAAGCAGGATGTTGTACGAGACAAGGATTGTGGCTATAGCTTGTATTGGCGAGCTCACCACCATCCAGCTGCTTGTTATATCCTCTGCAACAGGAATAAAATTACTATGGGGGGCCCAAAAGATTGAAAGAGAAAAGGGCTTTGACGAGGGCCAGTATTGACAGGCTCACAAGTATCCAGCAATAGGTAGAATAAAACTGTGGTAAGCAAGAGGTTATAAGAAACAAGGATTGTGGATATAGCTGGTATTTACGTCTTCCTCCACCATCCAACTGCTTCTTATATCCTCTGCAACAGGTACATAATTACTAAGGTGGGCCAGAGAGATTTAAAGTGAAAAAAGCCTTGACGAGGGCCAGTATTGATGTTCTCACTAGTATCCAACTGCTTTTAAATCCTCTGCAACATTAGAACATTACTTGGGGAGTAAGGGTTTGGGAGAGACAAGAGCTTTGGAGAGAGTCGGTATTTACATGCTCAGTAGTATCCAACTGCTTTTACATCCTCTACAACTGTAGAAAATTATTTGAGGAGCAGGTGATTGGGAGATACCTTTTCCCCCTTTTCTGCTTTATTTTATTCATTTGTGTGTGAACTAATACCTCCCCAAACTTGACGAAGAAAATGGATTCCAATCGTCGAAACGTTTTCTTATCCCTTTCTGTAACAAATAACGATGGCAAATGCCTGAAATCCTGCTTTACAATCAAATCTTCTATCGTCAATAACAGTTTAATAAAAGAATATTTAACCTGTTACACACATAATTACAAGCAATTTCTTTAATCGGTAAGACAGAACATTCTCAATAGTCAAATAGCATTACAGTGAATAAGTAGCGAACATGTAGTGACATGCAGTTACATGACGAAAGTTTTGGCGGTAGCACAGCGCGCGCCGCTCGTCATATCAAAACAGAATCTTGTCGCTAAAAATAAAATAACCTGTTGAATAAAAAGCAATTCGCCGTTTTAATCGGTTGTTTTTATAGTAAGTCAATATTATTCAGTTAGATGAAGCAATTGATATAAAATACGTGGGTTTCTTGTTGTACTTTTATTTTATTGTATTAAAAAAAAACAATAACATTGAGAGCCAAGTACCAAAATAATATGAACTTGCGAAAGGAATTAAAGTTAAAAATAAATAGTTTACTAGAACCGAAGTAAATATTACCCAAAATCTGTATTCAATGAGCTTACCTTTTTTATCATAAATACATAGAAAATTATTATGTTGTAAATCAAACCCTTGCTCACAGTAAATAATATTTACCAACATGTCCTAAATAGCGATTGTTCACTTAATGTGACATATTTATTCTATATTTATTTCAAATTCAAAGCCCAAAATACAACAACACACTATTAAAATGTCATCCACCATGGAACAACGCCAATCAATTAAAAAGTATAGACCAGTTTGAATAAAACTTTTCAAGATCTACAAAATCTTCGTGAACAAAAATAGGTTTCGGCGAACCTCCCGCGAAATTCTCGCGATCCTATCAACGTCACTTCGTCATTACATCACGCCCCCAACAGACTTGAGAAACCTGTGCTCGCGAACGGTTTGGGAACCGTTTGCGAACAGTTTGGTTCGTAGGTCTGAACAAATATGACTGGATGAGAAAAAATAATTTATTACGAAAACGTACAATCGATTAAAGGTAGGTTGTTCTAATCACACATCGCCGTTGAGACCCGCCGCTCCCTAATGGACCAACAGCTTTATACCAAGTTAAGATATGTACACCAGGTGGACGTGTTTGCGTAATAGAGGTCTGGCTAGGATCATGGACTGACTGCATGTCACTAAATCGTATTTAGCACATTGCAGTCTCCTACGTATTTGTAAGTAAGCTTTGCTAAATTCGGAAAACAATATTTCTGCAACATCCATCTTGTCCAGTTTCAGAATCCATAAAAATGCTTACATTGAAATGGAACTTACAAAGGCCGGTAACGTCGGACGGTTTCCTTTGTTCCGTTTAATTTGGTTCTAAGCATTCTTGAAGAAAGGTCTGGGCATTAAGGCAGGGGCAGTAATGTGTATATTTATCCAGCTAATAAAAGCATAAAAGCCTAATAATTAGTTGAATTTTAATGGCATTGATGTGTAGTTTTTTCAAATGTCTAAACGCTCGTGGGATTCCATGATTTTGACAGATGGAGCTGCCTGGGTGATAAAGTTTGCGGGATAAGATCGAATACGTCTACGTAAGCTTCATCACTGTACTCATTCTCATTCGACCATTTAGTTTTGTGTTTCATGTTCACATTTATTTGGATTTTCTTGTCTACCTTCAATATGCAGTGTTATTATTAAAATATTTCTTCATAAACCCTTAGTCAAAGAGAATAAAATATACACTCACAATAAGTTTACGAAATCTTGCACATGTGAGATATATAAAGATATTACTTATAATTCCCCATTGAGTTTTAGCGGTGACGATATACTTGGTAACATATTTAGTGAATATTATGGTCAGGACTCAACGTCTTTTATATATTTTACAAAAAAAGCCAATCGTTCAAATCTTGTTTGAATGAAATTAATTTGATTATAAGATATGTTTCTGAAATAAATTGCTATGTTTCATTAACCTTCAAATACTTTTGATGAAAAAAAGTAATAATTTGCATTAAGGTTAGCAAAATCATTTTATATCGGAACATGAAACTTTAATTCATCCAGGAAACAAAATAAAAAAATTAAAACTTTCCATTTTAAGGTACTCAATACAATTTTGATTAGAATATAGTTAATTCCTGATGTTTGAAATGGTGTATTTTTCAACCGACGCCTGCTCTTAATTTAAAAAATCTTAGTGAATAAAAATCTGTTATCTTTATTTGTATAAATTATTTTCATTATAACTTGTCAATTTATAACAAATTGTAAAAAAAACCTTCTATATATTTTTCTAATCTAATAGGATAAGAGAAAAGACCAATTGATTGTGTATCCAGCACTTACCATAATTAATACTTAATATTTAAAAAAAATGATTAGGTGCCAGTTGCTTTTCGCGGATCTGCCGCAATGGCGATGAATGGATGAACTTTAAATAACATAGCTAAATTAGGAAATTCAGCGGTACGAGCAAACCATCCATGAACGCAACGTTGTGCTCTCATACCTAGTATACCCATTACACACAACAACGCAATTCCGTAAGCGTGGAACGGCCAGTTTTAAAATCTTATTGGCAATTAAAACTACACTATGAGTCTTGACTATTTCTATAGATCGCGATTTAAAGAACTGTTCCAGGAGCTATCTGTTGTGTCCAGACTATAGGAAAATCTATATGGGAACGGAATTTCAGGTTTTCCCTTTTCTTTGGAGAAGGTGGTGACGCAGTTGTCTTTAGTCGAGCTGTGGTTGATATATTTAAAAGCAAATTTACACTGGATCCACTACTATAATTTATTTCAATAAAAAAGTTTGAAACTGGCACTAATTGGTTCCACGTTAGGCTCACTTTTGAGTTCTTATAAAAGGAAATAAATCTACCTCGTGATCCACTATTATGTGGATTCTCGTGGGTCCTGGGCTGGTCAGTCGGAAATAACCAGTAAGCGGAACTCCATTACAATGCCCAATTATTTAAATAATTTCATCGCGGAGACTATGTTTTGACTCGATGTGAACCGGAAAACTAAGGTGTTGGTAAAAACTGGAGTTCTCACCTACTTATACCTATTCACGAGTTTTTTAGGTTACTATGAACATTTTATAGCTTTGATTTAGATTAATTACAATCTGTTACCGATTACAAATTGTGATGCGCGCGCGCACACACACACACACACACACACACACACACACACACACACACACACACACACACACACACAGATAGATATTCATTAGGGACGAAATTTTATTAAATTTGGCTAAAAAGGTTTTGATTGTGTTGGATGGAATTTAGGAAACAATAACTTTAATTTAACGAATACATGTATATATTATAATGTGTAATTACTTATGCAATATTTTTTTTAATTAAACTGATATTTCAATATTTATGATCAATGGATGATACGTATAGCCCTAATACAACTTTCAATTGTGTATTCTAAGACTAAGAGATCAATACCCGTATATTGCCAATTTGCCTTTACATTTAGGACAGCTACTTTGATGTTACAGTAAACTATGTGAGTAATTTCTCATAATATATTTTAATGACTCGTTTTGATCACAACAGTTATAAAGTTGAACGGATGTGCGTTCAATTTAAGTTTTTTAAGTACCCTGAACCGAAATGCAATATATTTTTAAAATGTGGTATTTATTCTGTAGTCTACTTCGTGTCGGGGAGGGAGTGAGTGAGCAAGTGATCTAAACATTTTTTTGATTTGGTAATATTTTTAAATATTAATATTACTTTCACTTTAGTAAAGTATTGACTGGTTTATAAATTTGTTATTGGCAAAGTCTAACCTAACTAAAACATGTTGTATGTTATGGATCAAGGTTGTATGAGTATATTTAACTGGTCATTTAGTATTTTATTTAAAACTCAAGGTTATTTTTTAGTATATTTTAATTAGCACTAAATTACATATGGTACCGATTTACACTAAATCTATGGTGATCACTTTTAAACTATAACTGAATACAGGATATAAGGAGATATGTTGTGTTTTAAGGCAGATTTAATTTTAAAGCATTCATTTAAATAATCAGTTCACTTTACCGCACTGCTGTATTACATTTGAGAAGTTTATTACATTTGAACGTTTTTTACATTAAAATTTCTACTATAACACATTGACTTACCTTTGTAGTAGGCAATCTCGTAGGACCCCTCCTGCAACTCCTCCGTCACCACACTTTCAACCGAAGAGTTGTCAATCATCGCACTTCAACCGTCCCTTACGCCAGTTCTTGCGCCGATTGCCCAAACACTACGGACTCCAAACCTCGCAGCGGTGTCCCGGCGCAGTGAACCTCTCACGGTACCGACAAATCTCCAGCCTTCACGCTCAACCACACCGACTCAACTGGTGAAGAGATGTTATCGTTGCCTCTAGCTGCACGAATCTCAGCCGCGCGTACACTATCAGGAAGTGACAAACGGTTGCGCCGCAAAAAAGTAGGAACAAGAGGCCCAACCTTGGCTCCGTACCAGTCTTCTTTTTCGGCAAGAGTTCACTTTTTTGTGTTCAGAACACAAAAACTGGTTGTGATAAAAACAGTTTTGAGCATCAGAAAACGCCTTTTAATTGGTTGATATTTATTTTCTTTTTCTACATTTGTAAGGTAAAAAGTGAATCTGAGTGGTGACAATGACGGAACCTTGAGTTTGCCATAAAACGTAAAAATCCTTGCGAATTTCAACCTCGAGTAGATGTGCAAAATATTTGGCAAAATATGTTTTTCAACCAATTTCAAGAACAGGATTCATTGCTTTCGAGTTCCTAATGTGGCTACAGAACCTTTACGTATAAAAACTTTACTTTCACTATTTGTAATGAGTATCTTAGTTGGATAGACATTTAGATATTGTAATTAGTTTAATCATCATTCTGGTACTTGGACTAATCCATTTATAATGTTAATATCGACATTAATAAAATTACTATCAAAATTAGTAAAAGTAAATTTCTATATTTTATTATATTATTTATTAACAAATACTTAATAATATGTTTTTCGAAAAAGATTTGAACTAAATTACATTATATCTTGATAACTCAAAAGTTAATTAGGTTGTGGAGAACACATTATTAATGGGTCAATAGGTTCTATGAAATTATTATGCCGTGCCATCATATCGTTACAGTTCAACATAATGAGAAGATTGTTGTAGTCTATGAATAATAAACGGAACTGCGGTTTTTTATATTAAATACCCGTTGTACCTATGACGTAATTCAGGTACATGACTCCCCCCAACCAGATGTGTTTCAAAAATGTTTTATGTGAGAAGGCGCATTATTTAAATTGTATTAGAAAAATTCAGGTGGGCAACAATAATAAACACTTTCTATGGACACTTAAGTATTAATTAATGAGATAAGAAATGTTTATTCCATCATGAACAAATGATGGGCGAGTAATATGCTGTTTTTATACTAAATATCTTTAGAGCATTATATTTTACTAAATAATTCATCAAACTACTTGAAACCAATGTAATTTCTATTACTTATATTTATTTCTCATACAGGGTAGCACACTATAATACGGAATCATACCTTGCGTAGAATTTTATAAATACAACGTTGTAATTATTAAAAAAATGACTAATTAGGTACTAAGACTAAGGGCGTTATTAGTTTTTAAACACTATCTGATGTTTTGTGAAATAATATAACAATAGTATAAGGTCACATTGTAACAGGTTATCACATCTACAATACAACTTTGTAACATCAATTTGCAGTATAAAAAATGACCAGAAAGTTGATATAAACAGAGATTTTAATAAATAATCAGAATTTTAATAAATAATCAGAATTTTAATAAATAATCAGAAATTTTTATTGCAGAGAATGGAAAACTACATTCACCAGAACCTGCAAACTAATAAAAATTAGTCTACGTTTGTTTAATGTAACACTTATCGAATAAAACCTTTTAAAAGGAATTCCTATGATTTATTTAATTTCATTTATTTCCAACGGTATGATTATTATGCACTTGAAAAATGCAAATATAAACTAAAATAAATTAAAATTAAAATAACTAACGGTTTAGTTATAATATCATTAAGTTATTTTTAAAATAATGAGAAATGTTTCAAACTGTAACATGAAGAAATACTTCACAAAAGAGATGGAACTTAGACAGGAACAATAAACAGACAATTTTGCAATAAACAATATGTTTCATAAATATGTAACAACCAATGCGAAAATTGTATGTAATAAATAAGAATATACAAATACATGGCAAGCGACAAAATACCAAGCAGTTAATAAAACATAAATAACAATAAATATATAAGCTTCATATAATAAACATACTTCAACCAATGAACAATATTATAACTATAAAAACTAAATATACTGAAAGCTTTATGCAATAAATTAGAAAACAAATAAATATAACAAGCAAAAAATAAGTTATACATTATAAATAACAAATTAAGTTTTAAAAGATAACGCAGCAATTAACATGTTATAACTATAATATTTCACACAAATAATAGTAATAATAATAACAATAACAGATATGGAAATAAAAAAGAATAGGCAACTCGGTGGTGCTAGTGAGAACTGGGCTAGGAGATGGTGTAACTGTTAATTTTACGAGTAATAGGTATAATTAAATATGCCCAGTTCGTCTGATTGATTCTTACCCGACGTTGGATCCTAATCAAGACACAGTTGGTCGTGTATGATCATAGTTATTTTAAAATTCTGTCGAGAAATATCACATTAGAAATTTTTTAACTGTTAAATTGAATATTACAAAACTCTATAAAAAATAAAAATGAATCGCTAAATCGTTGCTAAGTGCTAATCTTGAGAACGGCTGGACCAATTAGACTAATTCTTTCTTTAATATTCTTTGATGTCAGAGGCAGATTTTGATAAGGAGAAAATATTTAAGGTTTCCTGGAATGTTTTAGAATTTGGAATAATTAATTATAATATTTTCGAAAAGTAATTTGAAGACAATTGCCATTTCTAACTGACGTTCACCAAAGAGACAGAAACATTGGTTTACATTTAAACTATAGGCAATATTAAATATTCCGCACTAGATCAATAGTGTAATGTATATTTCAAGTTAATATCTAATTTTTATTTCATAGTGAACTAATGACGAGTTAAAACCATTTAATATCTTGGGAATACTGACTAAACGATGTTATAAAATACGCCCTAATCAACAAAGCTGTGTATGTTCGAATATAGAGTACTTGCATTAACATTGTGCATGATATGTTTGCTGTCGCTTAAAGAAAAACAAAGTGATGGAATACTCTTCCCTTTATAAGGGAAGGAGAATACAGACAAGCGACGGAAGTAGATATTTTTTTAAAGAAGTAATCGCATTACGCATAGGTATGCATATATTTCCTTGACTGGGATAAAAATCAAAACCAATTATAGTACTAGAATATAATACAACAGAATTAGACGCTATTTAATCTTTTAATTACTTTCTGAATCCCAATTATTTATGTATTTCCTTAGTCGGCGCAGCAACACAAACTCAACGTTATAACCGGAAATAAATTAATGGAGTTAAATTAAATTCAGAGCTGATAATTTTTTTACCACAGTAATATTTTAGTTTGAAGTATGAATTTTTTCTTCATCCTGAGAAAAATGGTAAACATTAAATATAGAATGTGGAATATATTAGTCATTATTTGAATTAAAAGAGCCGAAAGTAGACGTTTTTTGAACGAAGTTGGTTGTTATTTGTATATATTTTCCAGATCGAGGCACAAAATAAACTATGGCTCTGTAAATACCTTAAAAATAAATTGAATTTAAACATACGGAAAGTGACGATTTTGGCAGGATTGGGTTTTCGAGATATACATGTATATATTTAGTTATGCTTTAAAACCAAAAATAGAACCATAAATTATGCTTTATTTTTTAATCACTAAACTACAGATGCTGAAATAATATGTACGTTATATAGGTTACTTCTCTTTGAAATATTCTTTCAATATACGACTTCCAAAACATCGTATCATAAATGCTCTCTCTAAGTAGAGTTCTTTGATTTTGTGAATTGCGTACGGAGCCGCAGGTTACTAAATAATAAAATAAAAGACTCCTGTAAGCTTTACACTAAGTGTTACAAATTGATAATGAGAGTATTACAAAGAATTTAAACTAAAAGAACCGTTCTTTGCTTAACATAAAATAGCTTTACACTGCAGGCAACATTGCTCCCCGCCCGCATCCACTTATATCCTCTTTAATGAAATTGTACAGTATAAAAAGGACATTAAGGTTGCTTTACAGGAGACGACGCTTTTTTGTATTCCGCAGTGCAGGGCTATTTGACCGTGCACTTAGCTCAAGAGCGTGCCCTTATTGCATTATACACCATGCGAGGCTTGATTCCCTATTAGATTATACCTTCAGTCCCTGCAAAAGAGCCGGAGAGAGGGCGGTTGGTGGTTCCACTTTGTAACTAAATGGGTCAGGATTAGAGCAACGCCTTTGTGAACCTTCAGGACCCAAGCTGAGTTGCAAATAAGCCACTGATAATACTTTGTGCACTCTGGAGATCAAACTAAAAGATGAATCTTTAATCATACAAGCGCTCTTAAGGTTTAATGAGAATCTGTGGGCTATTTATCCATTATGTCACATCATTACGTCACTTAAAACTGTTCTAAGTATATATGAACGTTAAATGAGGAGCGTAATATAAATAAATTACAGCTCTTACCATAATGAAACAATTAAATTCATTAATCAAAGGGATTTTCCTAAATGGTGTCACTGACATGTCTTTCCATGCCATCTCTTTGTGGAGAGATAGTAGAAACTGGAAACTTAGCAAATAGATTCCTTTTGGCCCAAGGACAAATCTGTACTAATTTTTTAGTCAACAGTAAATATTAGCATTCTTAAATTTTACATTTTTCTTATGAGTAATCACGATGTCAACAAAAATAGTAAAACAAACCAATTTGTAAAATAACTATGTACAATCGTTTGAAAAAGTTACTGTGTTGAATAGGGTAATACAATTTTCGTTACATAATTTCGGGTAATCCCATGTATAAGAGTTAGTATTACTGTATATATCTGGGATATATTGTTATATACTGACGTATATTCAGTACTGAACAGCTTTAATGTATTTTTTATGTTTGGCTTTGTCGTTAAATATAATAAATATATATATACATATTCAATTTCTTTATTTTAATCAACTAGTTGTCTAAAGTAATATTACTAATTACTATTAAGATTATAAAAGATTATTAATACAGTCTTTTCTTCATATAATTGGAGATTTTATTTTGTGTAACATAATTTTATATTTACTACATAGGTATGCATAGTGTGAGATAATAAAAAAAAACACGTGAAGTTATAGTTTCGTAAAGTTATTTCATCAAAATGCCACATATTCATACGCAATGTAATACTCATACATATAACATATATCAAAATAAAACAATTAAATTAATTTCTTAAGTATTCTAGGATTTACTTCCTATTTGTCCGTTTAGAACTTCTGCTGTTTCCGAGAATGGTTCACGAGTGGTTGGCTTATACCTCCCATTATAACCTGCAGCAAAACTTAACATTTCTCTTATATCTGGGCAACCTTATGGAAGTCCAGGAGCGGCAGATCATTAACAGCAAATATTGAGATATCGGGGTACAAACATTGATCAATAGCTACAGTTTACTGCGGAGAACGACTGTTGGTGGAAGCTGCTTAGTGTTAAAGCCTGTTGCTAGAATAAATATGAGGAAGTGCTTTCTCTGACAACTTTAACTGGCAGGGTTGAAACAGAGCTGGAATTCCCTTCTTTCAAGGTGAGAATGATATGGCTCACTATTACTCCTCAGGGAATCTCGACAAAAGGCCGCCCCTTCGCCTGAACATTATCCATCTTGTTCTTCGGAAGGAAGGACAAGAGTCCTATTATGTGCAAGTGCTATCCGAATTTTCTCACTTTTAATCCTAAATTAAAAGATAAAATATATTTCTGTTGTTGAACAATGTTAAAGTATATAGTAATGTGCTTATTGTTAGAACATATTTTATAGAATATCGTGGTCACAGTTGCAAAATCACGTCGAATCTAAAAGTTAAAAAAGAGGAAAATGAACAAAAAGCACTAATTTACAACCCAGTATATTTTGTTAGTACTTAACATCTATAAAACAGAAATGGATACCATTAGTTACATATCAGATGACTAACTTTTAATCTGAGTGCGTATTATATTTTTAATAAAAGCTTGGGAATTAAAAGAGTTGAGTTACACTAAAGCATATTAGCTTTTCTTGCACCTGCTGCACTTTAATGTACAATATCAAGATTTCATTTATGTCCATCAGTTTTGTATTAGCAACATTAGGATTGCACAGAAAACAGCAGATTATTTGTAGTAGTAATTCTAAACTAAATAATAATAACTAAAAAATAATACTCAAATAGTTGCTATCTTTGCTATTAATAAAGTAAACTAGTGAGCAATACATATCAACAAATAAATAACATAAATTATGTAAATATTCCTTTTAAGGAATCTTACAATAAATATTAATATTTAATGGTATACAGTTTTTCAAACTTGTAATGAAATGAATGAATTAATCAACGCTAGGAACGTGTTTTGCATTTGGTATTATATTTTGGTACATAAATCTTAAAATTAATGCAATATTATAAGTTCATTTTATTATCTTTACGCATAATTTTTTTTATTGCCCAAATAACAAAATATGAAGTATTTTAATGATTAAAAAAATTCAAGTATTATGTTCTAAAGGAATAATGAACAAGCATTCTTATTTCGTGGAGAATCCCAGAGACATCCTGCTCATCGAATTTCTTATTTCCAGTATTGCAATATGTCGTATACAATTAAATGGTCGCAACCAGTGTAGGTTTTTAATATTTAAAAAATTCAAAGTTAATGGAAATATTTATTTTTATAAAATACATTGAATGGCTTTACTCATAACCATAAAAGAAGCAACCAAGCCATTAATAGTGGCCATTACGTATATCTTATAAAGGAAACGTACCTTGCGTTCAGGTAAATTTTAGGTAAGTTGTTATTAGCTTTATAGACATATTTTTATTACAAATCATTCTGTGTATTATTACATTTATGTTTACAGCATATGGAGTAAACATTGTAAAACATTTATCAGAACTAAAAATATAATAAAAGAATAACCAGAGTAAAGAAAAATAATATACAATAACACTTTCGGTCAAATAAGATGCACTTTATTTAAACTTTATTGAACCTCTAAATAAAAACAGCAATAACATTTCTGTTACGGTACTACAAATCGAAACCGTACTATAGTTTTAAATATAAATAAAGTTTAAAAAACAATTTGATAAATGTGAATTAGTATAGTTAAAGTTCAATTAATATTACATTCCATAAATATGTCCTCTAGAGGCTCTTGAAATTACATACAGAAAAATATTGCTGAAATGACACACAATAGGCTAAATACGGCTGAACACCAGTATAAATATTTTTAAGAAATTTTAATTTATAGCCTGGTTGTTTTTCTGTGTTATTATTTATTTATTATGTGTTATTTAATTAGAATTGATCTATTGTTATTTATACTTGGATACATTCTTCAATTAACTCCCAACTGTACTGCCAAGGATGCTTTAAATATTTACCTTAACTCCACAAGTTCGATCCTTTGAAATAATTTATAAATTCTTCCTTGCACAGAACGGATCTACCAATCTTTCTTAGGATTGTCAGAATCGGGCAAACTGCCAAAAAATGGAATACATTTTCTATTTCATTTAAGTTAGATAGTGCACATACAAAGTTTGCGCCCGTCAGCCAAGGTTTCTAATTGATGTTAATGAGATTAGCACCGTTTTTAATAGCCCACGAAATGACTTGTATGCTATTTGTCAGTAAAGCCAAGTTGGAGGTCAAGGCTAACATACTGCGAGTGACAACGAGAGGTGCGCGCCTGGCCCTCGCACAATATCCGCCAAGAGCCTCCCCCCCCCGACAACACCCAACAACCGACCTTGTAAAACAGCTGATTCTCAGTTAAAGACTATTACTGTTATTTTGGCGTCCCATACATTTTGGACAAAAAGAGATTTGTTGACTGATGTAAATAGCAGCTTAGAGCGCCTATCTTCGCCTAAATTATCCAATTTGAGCAAGCAATTAATGTAAATTTTCAACTTAAATATGTGTAATGTATCAATACCGATTTCTAAATTCAGAAAGTAATTTGCTGTATTTTTTGGAAGTATAAATAATTTGTTATTGCATTCTCACTTTTTTGCTAGGTTAAAATGACGCTTAATTAATAACACTCTTATTTATTTTGTTAACATCGCTTTGAGTGTTCCTGAAGTTTGGAAATTACAGATTGATGGGTAAAGTTTATTACTATAATGTCGGATGTCTGCAACCGTTCATTGCATTTTTGGTAGCAGCGGAAGTAAAATTTCCTCCCTCCTACACTTCTACCCAACCAGTATATCCCATACCACGTTCGCCAACATTACAATAAAAGTTACAATGTCATGGAGATAGTCTTTATAGACAGAAAATACTTCACTTAGGTTACTTGAAAATTTTCAGATCTAGAATATCCTGTACACACTTCCTCTTTCAAGACAAGAACACTTTACATCCCCCGACAGACTAAAGAGACATTGTGCTAGCCTACTGAGTGATAGACTTCAATAAAATTCAGCCAAATACTATGGAAGAACACGCACACTCATAGAAATCATTCATGCATATGTAGAAGAAAATTCCCTCCCTCCTACACCTCCACCCAACCAGTATATTCCGTACCATGTTCGCCAACATTACAATGACAGTTTACCATGCCATGGAGATGGTCAGAGCCCAGTTGAGGAAACACCCCAAATCCAACAACAAATTACAAACACGCAGTATAGACCGCAACAATATCAATTACGGAATTTCCTGTTTGACCTACAAATGTGAACTCACCATCTCTGTAGCTTCCGGACCGCTATTTAATACCACAATACCCGGATCATCAAATAATTTCAATAGTTGCCTCCCTTTTGGATTTGAACAACTATATTTTCAGTTTCTTTCATAAGGATGTCATAATTGAGGCCTTATAATTTTGTTTCTTGAAACATTTCTCCCGTTCCAACGCGTCAGTTTTAATTTTTCTTTTACAACTATATTGTTAACTTAGAAGGCAGTAAGAAACTGTTTTAGATTTTTAAAGTCGGTTTCCCACACATTAAAACGTATATAAAAAGGCTAATTATTGATTTGCCCTCTTCTAAATCTAATTTGGCTTCAACTTAAGTAAAAATAGTAATGATTTTGAAGGAAATACATTTAGCAACTAGTGAAATACTATTAGTTAAAAATTATCGTGTCCTCTAGCTCTTCTAAAATATGCAGATCTTTTTCAGGGATAAACTTAAACATAAAGTTACTAAATAGGCATAAAATAAGTTTTTTGTCTTTTCCGTAACAAAGGTTTCAATAAAAATTAGGTCATAACTGTTAAATAATTCTATAAAATGAACATCGTTAGACTGCATATATTGTAACTTAATACTTTTAAATTAATCTTACTTCCATTTTCTTCTATAACACTCACTACTCCTCGCCCGTCAGATCAATGATTGGCAGGGCCTCCTCAACCACAATCCTGGACAGTGTCTGTTGCTCCATGTTGTTGGCGCTGTGTCTCCGGGGGTCGACACTCCTGTCTGGCCGTGAAGTCCTGGGTGCAGTCGTTCCTCCCTTATACTTCCTCTTCAGGTTGCTTAGGAAATCTGAGATGTGATGATCTGTCAGAATTATCAGTTTCAGCTGCGTTTAAGTGTTTATCAACATAGAGTTCATCATCCTCACTATTAAATTACGTCCCGTTTATCACTAGACTTTCCCGATACATCCACATGTTTGGTCCCAGGTGACACACGCTCCACCATATTACGCACCTTAAACAAATATTATCGCTTCCGCCGCACCTCCAGCGGGAAGTCAAGGCATACCTCACAGCCCGTGCTTTTTAAAGTTTTGACTCAGCCCATAATATAATAAATATCACTGTTCATAGGGAAACGTTCGATCACAGCTTCACCACCGTATAATAGGTGGGCTCGATCTACAACGCAACACAGGCTTTGAATTCAATGCTTGAACTTCCTTCCTTCCTTTAAACGTTTGTTCTCTAGAATCTCGACCTGTGCGGTAAATTTGCCTAAGCTTGCTTTAGTTGCTAACCTAACAAATTTACTATTTTATAACGTGCTTACCTCCTCCATCCACTGTGCCCGTGGCGGCAATTCGACAAGTTCCGCATTTGTAGCTATATCACCGTTAAAACTACCCGGAGAATAAGAATGTCCCTGACGTTTGACACTTCTTGGCGTAAAAAACGCATCTATAGTCCCCTTGCTCATTGACGCACTGGTCAATCATGATCATCTGCTTGTATATATGTATATGTTACATCATTGATCCAAAAATATACGATTATTTTAATGTTATAAACTCTGCATATAATGGAGTTGGTTTATACTTTTACGAATTATCAGCACTGGCCGTTACAGTAAACCTTATAATACGCTAAAATACTGTTTTGTAACTACAAAAATTTCTAACCATTAAATACTTTTAAGAAATTTTAAAATACTTTTAAGTCTATATTTAAGTCTACTTTAAATACTAAATTTTAAGTCGTGATATACAAGAAGTACGTCACGAAGCTGCCTTCTCACAGGTTCCTTGTAAAATTTCAAATCTATAGCACGTTCTATAGACATGAGACGTCCTCTTTCTATAAATACGCCGACAGACTAAAGAGACATTGTGCCAGCCTACTGAGTTATAGACTTCAATGGATCTCAGCCAAATACCATGAAATGACATACACATTCAAAGAAAAAATTAATTGATGTCTATGTAGAAATGAAGAAGAGTACAGAAATAAATACTTTTTTGAGATATCTTGCCAGATGACATTAGTAGTGAGGACATTAGTATTTTATCCATTAGGTTAGATATAATTTCAGAAATCAAATAATACCAGTTCCGGTGAATAATATGAATTGATACAATAGAGCGGTGCACTGAAATTAAATTGTTTCATCGGATTTAAAAAAAACTAATTTTTCCTCATTTTTCATATTGTAACTCTATAATCAATGATATGACTTTGGATCTGGCTAACAAATTGCAGCGATGCCAAAATTACTGTTTACGTTTTGTATTTGATCTAAGACGTGACAACCATATAACGCATATCTATATTCAAAATTCCATTCTAAAATTGGCAGATACAAGATTATTACAAATTCTTATTTTGGTGTATTCTAGTCTTAACTCTGGAGAGCCTATATATCTGTCTGAAAAATTCAAATTGATCTCTGAAACAAGCGCAAGAGAGACAAGAATGGCCTTATCAATTCTTCTTATTCCCCACCATCGAATCTCAACTTACAACAAATCATTTGTCTTTACTGCTTGTCGAGCTTGGAATTCCCTTCCTAATCATATTAAGTCAGTAGGGAGTCGAAACCGGTTTGCAGCCTTACTGAAAGCTAAATTGCTAGAAACTATGTCAGCGATGGGTTAGTTGGGGTAGGTTTTGGAGGACGGATAGGGTGCTAGTGAATGTGTGTATGAATCTATTGTATGAATGTATGTGTACTAAATTCTTAAAAATACCTTTATTATATAATTTTGTTTTATTTTAAATGTAGTAGTTTTATTTTACTTAAGTTTTAGATTATTATATAAGGGTTAATTGTAAGACAGGGCCTTATGGCCCTAAATTCGCCCTTTTGTATATATAATACAAATAAAGTCATTTGAATTTGAATTTAACACTACAGTTTGTTTCTCTTGTTTTCCTGAATAACATTTCTATGTTAAGATATTTGATTATATTCCGATAGTTTCAATTTTATATTCTACTATTTTTTTGCTCCCATCGTGGTTATTCATAAAATTAATATAAAAATGTTCACTAATACTAAGCCATACCCCATGGAGGAACATGCATCATCGTCGTAATCTATCCCAGTATTGCCTGTATTTAAATGAAGCTTCATTCAAATCAAGTCTATAGTTCAGTTCGTTTTATAAATATCAAGCGGAGGGACAGACATATAGATAGACATATAGACAGACAGAAATCAAGTTGTCCAGCTCCTAGAGTATTCACTTGTGCATTTTATAGTTTAGTACCGCATATACTTATGGTAGTTTGATTTTAAACTTGATCAAAATATGCAGTAAATGTTCTTATATTGTTATATTTACTAGCATTGATTGAATTAAATTAAATTAGAGGCAATTTTTATTTGCTACTGGCTTTTTTGCACATCTATCTCAAGTTTTGGATTAGTTCACTAATCTGCCGGTTAACTCTGCGAATAGTGGAGATGAATTCTTTTGATATTCAAACGTACCCTATTTATTTATGTATCTCGTAAATTTTTGCAGTTTATACTATACAATATTAAATAAGCAAGTGCTTAAAATACTTTAAGCTCCTTATGATGTCTTGTGATGCAGTCTATTATTGTGAGTATGCCTGGGTCTGACGATATAAGTCTGGATGTAGAAGTTGACGAAGAAGGCAGTGATCACACATACGTTTATGATCCATATGACATTGAAGTCCTGAGAAACGTCACAGTCATTTTGGTAGAGTAGCCACAAGTAGATTATCACCAGGCCAAACTGACCCTATAACACAATTACTTAGATTTAATAAAAAAGTACAGTGTAATTTATATTTCTTGCATTAAATACTCAAATAATATAACATAAAATATCAAAACAAAACATCCCTACGTGGTTATCGAATTAATATTAGTAAAAAATTAAACTCTAGTAGAGCAACCTGGACGGAGTTTCGTTGTAAAACACCTTTATAAATAAATAATTATGTTCTGACACCCGTATGTGCGAAACTTTTAACAGAAATTGGTACATTTAAAATGAGAAATTACCGTATGCATGGCTTTGAATATAAAGATGATGGTTCTCCGAATAAGTATAATTTTTATCACTCATTTACCTCGTAGCTAAGTCAGATGATTTTTTCTCCCAAACACGACTTTCCCTATGTATCCATATTTTTCCCTATACAACCAAATGAGGATACCATTATTTGCTTTGACATTCATATGTTCTAACAGCTGATTTAAAAAACATTCTTCTGGTTTTTTGCATCGTGATAAAAAGTATCGATCATTACTAGTCTCGGAAGTTATACTGCGGGGCTTGATAGCATTTTCCTTGTTTGGCTTCGCTTCACTAGTAAATTTAACCTCACCCTGTAATAGGTAATTAAATATTTAAAAGCATCTATTATGGATGAGAACCTGTATAGCTTAAACAAGTTAGTATCTGGAATAATTATGAGCATGGTAGTTATCAAGCACATTATCTACGTACGACCAAGTTTTGAAAAATCTATATTTCATGATAAAACTGGTCTATAAATGTTATTGGAGTAGTTCAAACTACTTAAATGACATCCTTTAGTTTAATTTTAAACATGACATAATAGGCGTGCTTGTACTTGGGTATGAAAAAACCTATAATTTTAGAGACCTGAATATTGTGTCTGAGATTTTCACAGGATTCTAGACGAATGTAACAGGTAAAAAAAGTTTCATACTGTCTATTATTCTCAACGATTTTCTCATAAATAATTAACTTTTTAAGAATTAAGTTTTCTTTAGTCTTCACTCTGTTACATGCTGAGTTATCAGAGACCTTCATCTTTCAAAAGCCGTGAGTGCTGAAGTTCTTTTATCACTAGGGATTCCATATACCACGTGCACTCACAGGTGGAAGCCATCATCCCACTAATATTATAAATGCGAAAGTTTGAATGTTTGGATATTTGTATGTTTGGAGGTTTGTCCTCGAATCATGCTGAAACTGCTATACGGATTGTGCTGAAATTTGGAACAGGTATAGCTTTTGGTCTGAATTAACACTTGTTGTGCTCTTTACCACCCATAACACATTCATTTCACCAAATAAAGTCGAACTCAAATTGAAAAATTCGTTTGTTTACATTCGAAGGCTATGATAAGAACGTAAACGTGTTTTGTATTGGATCCGACAGACTGCGCTACGACACGTAATACAAAGCGAACTGATACTTAACAGCTGTTAATACTTTCAGCTGAAGTTCATCAAAGAGACATAAACATTTGTTTACATTTAAAATTTAGAAAATTGTTATTGTAAAGTGCTTGACCAGTAGTGTAATGCAGGTTGCATAGAATACGTCATTGCCTAATTTTACATTTAGATTGCACCAATGATCAATAAACTATTTAATGCGATGAAAATTTAAACGCTATTATGAAAACAACCTCATTATACAAATCCGTGGATGTTTGCAAATAAGGTAATCGAATATGTTCAGTAAAAATAATTATATTATAAGGTTTATGTAGTTTTTTATGAATTTTTAGGTTATATTTTACAAATTTTGTTAAATGTTAGTTAATAAAGACACTATCCCAATAATGTAAATTGACTCATAACCATAACAGATTTTGACATAAAAAATAATAGCATTTACAGAGGTTTTAATGTCTCCATTTATTGTGAATTGCCACAGGCAGGTTCAAGACAAAGAAAACTTCTAATGGCTCGAATATTCTTACAACAGGACTAAGAGTTGAAGTCTTACAATTTATACAGGTTAAGATAGAGTGAGCATCTAGTGGCTAAGAACTAAAACGCTTATTTAAGAAAGATACGCTATCTCAGTTCTCGGTACTTCATGACAAAACCTTTTCTGTTTCAAGATGCTTAGAGACTTAGAGCTAAGATGATAAGAACAAACGGATTTGATGGTGTGTTTTTCAGCACTTCTTTAAAATTATTAGAGTCGTTTACAAACCTACTTGTGCGAGTTTATCGTCACATTAATTGGTATTTCACATATTGCTCGCAAATAATTGGAATAGGTAAATTTCATTATTATCGTCTAATTTAAAGTGGTGTTTGGTACAAGAAACCTATGAACAACTATTTCTATCTATACTAGGTTTGAATTCGAAGAAAACATGAGTAGTTCCTACTAAACAATAGGTAACTAACTATTTTATAAGTAATTAGTATTTAACTAATAATTAACTAATATTATGTAATTAACTTATGTCATTATATTATTTATTTCAATCATGAGTTTAATTTTTGAATCAATATCATACTTTGGTAATTGTCAATAATATTTCAAGTTTTTAAATACTATAAATATTTTATTTTAAAATCTCAAGTACAGAATTTCCTTTATTTAAACTACTTAAAACTACTACGAGAAAAATTTATTCTGAGGTACAGAATTAATTACAATCAGCACAATGTTTAATTTCAGTGCTGATATTAGAACTCAAACTTTTCTGTTCAAATTGGTTAAGACTTACAATTTCAATAAGCATGGGTAATGGACATTTAGAAGATTTTTCCTGTTATGTGTTTCTTAAACATTCACTGTAAAGGATTAAAAAACTTAAATAATCTTTTGCAGATCTTTTTATAATTGCTAACAATTGTCTATTGTTATTTGACATCTACGTACAGTATAGGTTAAAATAAAGCATTTATTTGTATTTAAATTTTCAGTAAATGTACTTAAAGGTGCTTAACTATATACTATTAGTTAATTTATTAACAAAATAAATTTCCTGATTTGGAAATTCTACGTAAGGATTAACTTACAAATGTGCGTAGTTATTTTATATCTTATATCTGCAAATATACTATTCAGTATATCTGTTCTTGTCTAATTTGCCATTAAACATATTGTTGGTATTGTATTAAATTGTATTTTAATTCTAAATTATTTCATTACTCACCAGCTGGACTTTTGTTAGATGTCGTTTCCACCAAAGGTACTTCTGCATTTCTGGACCAAATGTTGCTAAGAAGTAATACGAATACATGATTGTGTGCACCATCAAGTTTATAAAAGCAGGAATTGTAGCTTGTTGTGCTAAAATAGGAAACAAAAACAATAAATTATTACAATGTTGCATTACTTCATCTCATATTTATTTATTATATATATATTAGTTTTGTTAATAATTACAATTATTATTAATTAGGTCTCCTTTGTAAATATCTGAAAATTTTATTTTCCTTCTGTAATCTTTCTTTTTTAATTTTTGTAAATTTATTGCAAAAGAATATGATTCTCGTTTCAGAAATGGTTATTGGAATATGTTATATCCAAAAAGCTTTAAAATATTATTGTATGTTATTTTAAAAAAACAATTTGTCTTCACTTCAAAAAAAAATACCGCAAGTTATTAAAGTCGTAAAACCTCCTAAGCATACAGTACGTGCTTTTCCATTTATATATTTGTATGTATCTACAATGAAAGACACATAGATAGATGAATAATTTTAGGCTTTTGGGTATTTTATGTTTCTTTAAAATTTTTTTTATTGTTATTTAGAAATAAATTCTATACTTTTTAACAAATTTGTTGAACACTGTATAAGTCTACGATTTTGCATACTAAATGAGTTTGAAATTAAAACATTAGTTATTAGTGTACTTATGCAAAACTACGACATATTTAAAATTCTAGATAGTATTAAGTTGCAGTTTAATGTATGCAATTATATATATGTAAATATAACTGAGAATCGCTTATTTGCTCCTACCTTTGATAAATCTGTTACTGTACCAAGTGAAGAATACCATAGCAGTGTGATGATACAGATGGAGAAATGTGATGTGGGAGTCCTTTTTCCTTAGCACCATGAACAACTGGAACAGGTTCATAAAAATAGGCAGGAATAATTTATTATGGTGAGAGTAGGAATTTAGAGCAGGAAATAGTTCATTATTTGTTTACTTTGGTTATTTATAATCGTCCTTTCTTCAGTGTATCATTCAATTGATTATTGTTGAACTATAGATAAAATTGGCTCATATTTTTTTGATATCTCAGAACTGTACGAAGACGCTAAATTTAATGAAGTTTATAGAAAATTAAAATTGTATTATATAACGATTAATAATTTTACAAGATAAATTTCGTTGTATTAGTTTTATTCTGTATATCTTCTTTTTCTTTGATTGCCTTAAGATAAGTAAAATAATGTAAGTGTGACTTTTCATTCACATGTGCTTGGAATAAATATATGATAATAACTTAAATAAAAAATGTCAAAATTTAATAATGGAATTTAATTGACCAAATATAGTAATTTAATACAATAGTTTTAATCGATTTCAAAACATTTAGAAAACGTGAGATTATGCAAGAAGAATGCTTCATAAATAATTCACTATGTTATTCTGTTAGGGTTTTGCAAGAATTTGTAATGATACAATAATAAAGTTAATAGCCGTTTACATTAATTTAAAGTGGTTTTGTGTATAATTCTCTGTGTTGTTTAAACAGGTTTTAAACTGTAGTGGCTTTTGTTACGGAATATCATCAAATATATTATTTATCTATTACGCAGTTTGTAAGGAAGTCCTTGAGTCATCAACTGGACGATGCACTGAGAAATAAGCTCTTTTGTGTTTGTAACGGCTTTCAATATTATAGTTTTGAGAACGATGGTAGCCAGAAGTTTGTAAATATTTTATAAATATTATTAAACTTTCATTTTTCACGGTAAGTTACAAGACGTACATCAAAAGTAGCGAATTTAAATTGATGCATGAAAATAATTTGCATCTACATTATTTATAGAAGTTCCATTTCCTGCAGTTTGATAGATAACCGAAGACACAACACTTCCAATAAACATATATCACTAATGAATTTTATTTGAAATAAAACCATAGTAGCTTTCTATCAATTGCAGATTTTAATTAAGAGATAATACTTATTTACATAAACTTTTCCCCAACAGCTTTGTTCACCAACACATAGTTATATTAGCGACGTAAGACATTGGACTATGTCAAGAGATTTCAACACGACTTCTCAAATACAGTTTACAAACATTTCAATTTTATTTATAAACGCCAGTGAATGCGGAAAGATCAACTGACCACACTTCACTCATACGATGCCTCTTAAGACCGTTTTATGGTAACTCATAACACCAAAGCTACAGGAAAAGATTTGAAGTATTTTTGTATATATTGCAAGTGGACTTATTTAAATAAATTGATATAATTGAACAATACCATAGAATATTTGAAGGGAATTATAATAATCTATACACCGTTTTACTAGTAATGCAAATTAGGTGGACATTTTAAACAATGTATATAATAGAGTAAATAGTGCCTCTTGACTGGGATTTGGAAACTTATTACTCATGGGCTTAGAAAAATATAATTTCTGTCTTTATCTCATCTCGATATCTCGAAAACGTACTTACCTTTAGACTTTAAATTGTTTATAAAGATTTTTATCTGATGAAGATCTCTACTTGCAGAAAAAAAAACTATATACTATGAATAATTTCTTAATACTAGGCACTTGGCCAAATTTAGCTGAGCGTTAGCAAACACTATCACAAGAAAACCCAGAAAAAGAATATTTATGTTTGCCAGTCTGTCTTTCCTTACAATACCTAGGGAATGAGCGGACCAATTGATTTGAAATTTTGGTACATCCTTCATTTCTGTATAGATAACAATGAGATCGATAATGGTGCATCTAAAGTTGAATTAGGTTGATCGTTAACTTTTTTTCTTTATTGGCCTTATGAGTAACCATGAAGGCAACGAATAGTAGAATGAATAAATTTGTAAACAAACTAAAAATCATCTATAACATATTAACACATGTAACACTCCTACATTAAGCCTACTTGTCCCTACATTTTGTAGTGACTACTACATGAAACCCAATGTAATGATAAAAGTGAATGTATTATGTAGTAATATATATAGAAAAAGATTCCATATATAGGCTTTAAACTCTTTACGAAACATAATTTCTTTAAGAAGTAGTATTATTATGTGTACATTTATACTTATGAAAAGAGCTAAATATTAAAAATATAGTGTTGAACCTTACGACACGAGATGTGTTTTCCTTCTACCTTTTTATTTGAATCCTTAGTAGAATCCTTGTTATTAAAAAGTACAATTTGGTAGAGGCTTCACGGGCAAAAGTGCTTCTGGTACTCATTCTGTGTTTTAGAATACGGTAGTAAGCGCATTAAAAATGTCTGTATACATTATATTGTACATTACAATTGTCTGTTTTATTTTAAATTTTAATTCTTACATTTTTTTTACGCGTAGCGAATAAAATGAAAAAAAAAACAAACTTTCAGAAATTAATCGACGATAAAAGTCACAGTATTTTTGCATTTTTTCCTTATGATACAAAACTATAAGTATATAAAACTATATCATAAGTTTTAATAAATGTAATTGTAATCAAATTTACACATGCATATCAAGTTCTGAAAACATTGGTTTATGGAAACCAATACGCAGTGCAATAGCTTTTTTAAACAAAATTTATATCACTAGTTAGAAAATTATTACAACACAAGATGTATTGTATAGATGCTAAGAACGATAGTTTTGTCATAACTGGAGGTGGGTTATAAATAATGTTATCATATTAATAATATGATCAATATTTAAAAGAGTTAATACATTTACTCTAACTTTATGGCTAATAATGAAATGCGTCACAAGCGTACAAATGTTTTAAAATTACTAACCATTAGATTCATATTTATATTTAAACCTAACATTATACATATAATAAAATACTTACTGTGTCTGCAAGATCAAGTAGCTTCAAAACGTAATAATGCCAAGAATACAGGAGAAACTGAAAAAAATATTACTCAATCAATTTATTTTCTAAATGGGAAATAACTTTTAAATACAATAATAATTTTTACGATTTTAAATATGTATGTAATATGGATGTATTTAATCATTTTTAAACTTACCATCATGTCGCCTTATCAATTATGGCCATAAATAACAAGGCGCCTGGGGGTGTAGTTTTACTATAAAATTGTGTTCTCAAATTCCATACTATAGGCCATGTCTTGCGTTGTATACGAATATTGCCTAAGGTTTTGGCAAACTATAAAACACATTTTTATATCGTTTAATATCTATATTTGTTTTTATTTTCGCTAAAAGTTTCAAAAAATGTAATGACTAGAAGACTAGTTATATGTTACTTAAAAAAAGGCCAGAAATATATATATATATATATATATATATATATATATATATATATATATATATATATATGTAATGTTGCATTTATAACCGTTAAGCACAAACGACTCAATGATTTCCACAGCCATCCCTCCGAAGTGAACATGACAGCAGTTCTTTTGGTTAGATGATATTATCTCCAGACAGTGACGGATTTGATAAGTTTAAGTAATGGTTTACTCGTAAGACATTCGTATAGACTTTAAGGTCCTCAGTCCTGGTATTGTCCGGGATGTAACCAAATTCAACACTAGTTTTAAGAATGAAATAAGACTTTTCCTTCAAAGAGTTATTACACCATCAGTTCAAATGATACTTGTAAATTAGTTTTATACGTAAAGATCCCAAATGAAAAATTAAACTAATAAACAATCCTAGTTTTTACAAATATTACAGTTCTTTTAACGAAATAACATAACTTAAAGTAACATAAACTATATTGGCTTTAATTCAAGTTTTGCATAAATAGATTTATGCATTGCTGCCTTATATGCTATATCCTGCAAATTAATAAGTTAGACTCAATTCTGAACGTCTAAGATCTCTGGTCCGAAAAAATTTTTTAGTTTCACCGTTCTCTACAATCAGAATGGAGGGCTCAAAAGTGTATCAAACCATACCGAAAAGAAGATCGATATTTTTCGAGGGTTATCTGGAGTATATTTTGAAGTTGTTCGAGTAGATTACTGAAAACATACTATAAATATTGCTTTCAAATTAGTTTTACCGTGTTTAGATAAGATATTGTAAAAAGGTTAGTATAGTGACGATTTATAAAAGGAAATCAAAGGAGTTACTTTTAATCAGTCATTAGTGTTTCTATGAATATTTGAATACATAATCAAGTAAATTATCGGATGTACTGGCGTAGAACATTATCTCTAAAAACTAGTTTATAAGTGGCTTGTAATACAACAACGTTTCCATACCTTTTTAACACGGATTGTTAAAGCAACTGTACATAATTATATTTTTACAATTTCTAAAAACTTGCTAAAACGGTGCATAGAAAATGAACGCCTCACAAAAGTACACTCAATTCCAAAAGATGTAACAGATTTTCTATATTTTATTCACCTTAAAATACTTACGGTATGCCTCAGGTTCCTAATGTTGTCGGGGTCATCCAGACGGCAACTATGATGCACGAGGTAATGAATTGCACCAGGAGTCAAAAACAACTGAAACATGAAAAATGACGTGGTTATTTAGATTGTATTGGGCAAAAGTTTCAATACCAAGAACAATGTATTGCGTTTTCATTTTGAATATAACGTTTGATTCTGAACGAATAGACTGACTATTATTCTGCTGGTTTAATATACTGGGGTGTTACTTTAGCATGAGGTGTGAAATTTCGAGGTTGAGCTCACCTTTCCTATCATCCTTTGAAATACGATATACCTCACATTCCTTACCTCTTCGTGCACGTTCCCTCTAAATAGTTATGGCCACTTTGTGTGTGTCTTTTTCAAAGTAATTGTATCTTTCGTTTAGAATCAAGTTAAATTATTTAACGTTTAAAAATAATCACGAGTGGCATTTCGCTCACGGGAAAGATAATTTTAACCATGCAGTTATTTTGTAGTAACCATTTGCTAAAATGTGTGTAAATAATGCAGTAGTTTCTGTAACGGTTTCATTTAGGCAGAAAGGAAGGCCTTAAACTACATTTTAAACATCAAAAACTTATATTTTAATGGAGTATCAAAGTTTTATTTACTGCATAAAAAATACACTCTTAAATTTAACATGATTACAAGTTTTTAGGCATTTCACGAAGTTAACGTATAAAAAGTAAAAAACTATAGTTTAAATATTGACCAATTATTCTCTACGTTAAAATGCGAAAAGGACTTATAACAAAGATTAAGACTACACATATAACCAAAGCTAATCATCATATGGCGTTGACTACGCAACAAGTTGTCAATGAAAAACTCAAGCTTACGGGATATTCTTCAGTCTTTCTCCTTCCTTTGTGTGTGCGAAAGTGGTTTTTAGCGCAGTTGTTCTGTGCAGAAGCATGATTTCTAATATATCCAATTTTTTCGTTTTTTTTATATGTACCATGGTCAATTTTTTCTGTTTCCCTTGATATAATCGCATTCTAAAATGGTTAATGCGATTGGAATTTACAGAAAACGAAGTCTGGGTAGGTTAATGTACGATACTTTACTGTAATTAGGACCATAAATCTGCTCAATATCACTTGTTATAATGAATGCAGAATTTCCACAATATTCAATCCCTTTGGCCAGACGTTTAATACTATAAGGATAAATGAATTTCTATCTCTCCCCAATGGACGCCATAGCCGAAAGAAATGTTCATAGAAAACTGCTTCTCTTACAATCTAGAACATACTAATAACAATCAGAATGTACCTAGGAGTAAAATAAATATATTACAAAATTTTTATAATTGACTGTATTGAAATACATTAAACGTCCAAAATGCTAAAGTCTCAAGTATTTGAAATTTTTAGGAATGATTTAGAATGTCTTGAAACTCGAATTTCTTTTATAATATTTAAGAGTGCCAATAAATCATCAGCGTCAGAAATGTATTTAAAACAGCAACTAATCTTGAAACCTCTATTTTTGGATTATATTGCAAATTAAGCTTGTTAAGTCCACTTAAGACCAAAATCCAGTATTTATTACGGTTCTTTTTAAGACATTAATTAATACTTACCTGGGATAGAACGTAAGCATTGTAAAGTATCTGAAGTAAGTTATAAACTCGCATGATGTTTTTGAGATCAAAAGGTTTTCTGTCTGCCATAAACCGAGGTCCCACTCCGAGAACCACTGAGAGATACACCATCAGGGCCGACACCATAGGTACCGGTGACTGAGTTAGCACCCAGTCACTAGTTATACTCTCTGGAACACAGTATATATTGAAAGGTAACGTACAAGAATTCTTAAGGACAAAAATTTAACAAACTAAAACACATGTAGTATAAAAGATTTCGTGTAAAATCAAATTTTGGTAAAAAGTGTTTATCATTGAAAAATGTGCTACTCTTCATACGAATTCATTTTTTTGTCACAACTTAACCAGTTTCATCTTAAAAGTAATAAAGTACAACTCTAAAATACACTTAATACGGCATATATTACTTATTTTTACTCAACTTATATATCTGAAAATAGTTAAGTTCGATAGAATAATTTACAGAAACCCTATTATATTATATTTGGGAGTGCCGATGGCCGAGCGGTCTAATTCGTTGGACTTTGGGTGTGAGTTAGAGATAACGCATGTTCAAATCCTGTCTGTGACCGTTGCACTTGTTATCAGTACAATCAACCTCGTACTGTATCGACTCTCCCCTTTATTCTGTTTGATAAGATCCTCGCACAGGCCAGTGGCCCATGAGGACGGACAGAATAAGACTTAAAAGGGGATCGGCCTCTCCTTTGTTTAAAGAAAATATTTATATTTTATGTACCAAATGTTGCAAGAAGGAAGTCTGTTACACAACGGTACATAGCCTGTATGATTTGAAACCCAGATTTGTTTCACAATTTTCTATAAGATTTCTGAGAAAGCATTTTTTATTAATTTTGGACGTATGTTTTTTATCATTTTAGTAGAAGACTGCCTATTGTAATAGTGTAGTATCCGAGCGAGGTAATTAATAATCATATATTAAATTTATCAGATTAATTTGATAAATATTGCTACACTTTTCCTGGAGTCAAATCTTTCCTAAACAGTGTTTTCTAACCTTTAATCACCTTTACAAGTCAAGATTAATTAATACAGTAAATAAAAATACTAATAACATGCATTATTATTTTATTTTTATCCGTTCAATTTCCTTATTTATAATGGCTTGTATTGTGTGATACAAAAAATATCAAATAAATATCAAATTCCCAAGTTGCCTACATAATTTGGCCAAACTCAATGAACAATTCCTTCAAACATAATTATTTGTAATAATATTTAAAATATACACAATTTAAGGGTTTAAATTATGCTGTAATAATTACTTTTACACAAGCAAACAATAGGATTAAGAACAGGCTCCGGAAGGGGACGCACCAACACGGTAGCTTAGCTTGGTAGTAGCTTGGTAGCTGATGAATCTCCCATGATCCCTGCGCTACGATTACAGTCTGGATCCGACCGGAACTAACCGGTGTACACTGGTTTGTGCAATATTAATGGGGACATGTACACAGACCTGGTATCACTGAAAGCAGTCTACAGATCTATTGAGGCTGCACAATATATTTGTCCGGGATACTAATTACTGTTAGGCCACCCAATTTACAGGAGTGTCATTAGCATGGTTGCATTCTGTATTCTGAAATGGCCTATTTTAATTAGCTTCCATGATCATTTCTTTTATTCATGATTAGGCTGATAAATGAACAATTTATAAAAAAGTCACTTGTGTAATCCAGCTCAAATTTAAATAGATATCACATCATAATACTACGTGGCCTAGTGATGAATATTCAGTGGGGGAGGTCCAATGTTATATAAAGATCAATCATTAAATACGGTACATGAAAATTTTTTTTTAATATTTTCATTATGTACAGTATATTACTCATACAACACTAATACCATCATGTGTACAGTTTTAACATAAGAACCTACCCGGAAATGATTTTAAACGTTCCAAAAATATTGCGATCAAAATAATTCACTTTTAAATATTTTTTTAACTGTACTAAAAATTAGTAAGCGAATTTGATTTCTTGTTTACAGTTCCTTTGTCCTGTATCAATCAGATAGACTGTCTATAGTTGAAAATTTCATTTTCTTATATGTGTCATTTAACATGTTAAAAATGTAATGTAGTTGTACTCAGGTTTGTTTTAAAACGTATTTATTCTGCTATTTCTCCTTGCCATCATGGTTATTCATAAGTCCCTCACCATGCATGTTTTTTATAGCGCTCTAATGCAAAATCAAACGGTGAGATATTTACTATAATTGAATTCAATATCGCCTATGTAGAATTGAGGTTTCTTGCATAATTTTAAGTCTACAAGTCAGTTTTTTCTTGAGAAATCGTATTGATAGACAAACGGAAATTAAATGTTCTGAATATTTGAGTTGCAGGCTTCGATAATGCTCAGCGTCTAACATAAAGAATGTAGTGGACATTTATTTACGACTTAATTGAATAAAATATTTCATAAGGAATATGTAATAATGGTTTTTTATTTTAGTTGTTTATTCTAGTAATATAGAAAACATATGAACTTTAGAAGATTATGACCAAAATTTAGTTCTTTCTTTTAAAAATAACAAACGTAAAATATGCTAAATCAAACGTACTTGGCCCCACAATATCTTAACGTTTAGTTTTTTACGATCCAGGCTAAGTTAAAATTCGTTGGTATGTAAATAGCTGAACGTTTATCATTCGGGTAGTATGTAGAAAAATCTCAGATTTGTATACATATCTTTATTATCTTTATTTGCATGACCAGTCCTCCCCTGTCCTATTAGCTTATATTAAACCTATCAACTTTAGTTATTCTTCCTTAATACTTCATCTAAATCAACTTTACTAATACAAGCTGACATTTCGGTGCGAGCACACGTATATCCCGAATCAGACATTTATCTACTGATTTATAAGTTCCAAAAATCAATATTTAATACATTACATCGCATTTGCTTTTGTTTATCTTGTAATTTTTATTCCCCGCCTCTATCGTTGTATTCCTAATGCCAGATATCCCCACGTTTATTCTAAGTGAACACATTGATTGCCGAAAAAGGCCAAATAGTTCTTTATGTACGAGCGTAACAAATACTAAAAGTAATTTAACATTGATTGTAATAAATTGTTTCAACTTACAGGCCTGTCTTTCTCTCTTTGATATAAGTTGTAACAGAATTTAATATTTTTTAAAATTCTATTTATTAAGCTAATATCATTCGTACTTGTAGGTACAATGCGTTAAAAAATTTGCATTTCAGAGATATTCGGTTATTTTTATTTATATAACAGTACGTCATATTACTAACTTATTTATACTAAGAGTAAATTCTCATAATGTTGAATGATAGGTCTCCCCTTAGAGGTATTCATGATAAATAATAGTTATTTGTAATGTGTATACGTATAAACAAAATGTTTAAACTCTATTTCTATAAAACTAGTTTTTGCTACTTCACTTAGGAATAACTTGAGCATGGTCTTATTCCAGGCCAGGAACGAAACGCTCATTCAGGATACAAAATCACGCTTTACACTTTGGAAGATTTAAATATAGTTTTGACAGTAAATTATAGAAAATGAAAGATTAAGGAATTATTCCCCTAGGACATATACTGTATTGCACTTTTTACACAGGTTTGGATATTGAAGCCTGAAATGGCATAGCTCTCTCATATATAACGAATTGAGAGATAAAAATTATTTAGAGCATCTACTTGTGTCCCTCTAGTCCCATTTATAAATCTGTATACTAAACGGATATCAATGATAAACTGGTATTTTTTTCAATTATTAAGATATATAAAAAAAATTCGTCATTTATTAGTCGAAATACCATTGATTAGTAGATTCTCCAATATATATATATATATATATATATATATAT
The DNA here is from genome assembly GCF_021130785.1 of Homalodisca vitripennis. Classification (NCBI taxonomy): domain Eukaryota; kingdom Metazoa; phylum Arthropoda; class Insecta; order Hemiptera; family Cicadellidae; genus Homalodisca; species Homalodisca vitripennis. The sequence goes on from NC_060207.1 coordinate 197,953,342, forward strand.
ATATATATATATATATATGTATGTATATATTTGCAATGTAAATTGCCTCAATCTAACCAGAATTATTAAAAACTTATATATATATATATAAATATAGCTTATAAGATATAAACGTATTACACTACATACCTTTATCCACCATTAAGTAATACCGTACTGATGAAGGACTGGTATCGTTAGAATATCCTGCGGCACTAACTTCACCCATAGCAACAACTGTATTCGCACCAGCACAGGGAAATCTTGACTAGTATATACTGCAAGGAAGTCATACTCTATTGCAACTCTAACAAAACACAGTTCTCTTTTCCATTGACAGTTTTTGTCACACTATCATTGAACAAAGATAAAATTTGCAGTCTTGATAAACTAGTTCGTTCAAGGTGATCTTGTAGGAATGCAGCTTTTTACCTCAATAAGCTTTAAATTGTGTAAGTCCCATATAAACAATTTTACAATTGTGTAAGTTCAAGTTCAAAATATACTGTAAGATCATCTATTATTTTTTATTCGAAGATAGCATAAAGCTGTTTTAATTCTGTAACAATTCCTGCTAGAAATTCATTTACATTATTTGACTTGTTTTTTATAGTATGCGTAAAATCCAAGAGTTTTTTTTTTCAATAAACAATTAAATAAAATTTAATTTAAACCTGCTCCTTTACTATTTTCATAAAATAAAAATTAATGTAAAACTTAATATAATAATGTTAGGAAAGTTCTCTGAATAGGCTTGCCTGTTAAATATCATGTAAGTTAGTATTAAGTTCATCAAGTAAAAAATTATATGTTTACCGTAATACACCAATAACAGCTGTTTTAATCTTAAGTTGGTGAGTAGAATAATTGTTCCCTCCTTACAATACTGATAAGAAAAATCAGTTGGCACTGCATGAAAGTATTTTTAGTGCGATAATGTAAAACTTTGTAATTTGTTTTAATATAAGTAAGTACAAAAAAACAAAGCTGCGCTGGCTATGCTTTGATCGCAAAACCAGATTTCGTACCTAAAATATCCACTTTTTCTCCTAGTAATTAATTTATTTTATTAGAGCTGAATGACTCATTGAAGCCTATATCGTGATGCGATTAACTTGTCGTCAAAGAGAGGTGTACGTAGTTATACTTCCTTTTCCTAAAATATGTTTTTTTTTCTACAAAGAAGTATTATGTGGCGACAGAGACCATATCTTACTGTAAAATAGTAATATTAATTTCTTGATTGCATTAGTTAAAGTTTTCGGGGGACTGAGCAATCTCTGTTTAAAACTAATTAATAACGATGGATAATTTGCAAGTGTAACATGTTTACGGATATTTAAAATCATTCATTATATTACAATAGGAACACAATTATAGTTCTAGTTAATTAGCTCTACAAGCAAACAAGCGGCCTTTCAATTGTACCAAATGATGGTGTAAAAGGTCAATAATCATGTTATTATTATGTGTTTAGCATGTTCAAATAGTTTCTGGTTCTGGGTTAAAAAGAAATAACTATTTTAAACTGTAGCTGTTTAAACATACACAAAATTGAGTCTTTGAAATCAATTTTTGTTAATACAGAATCCTGCAAGGAAACATATATCTAACTGGTATATTTAAAAAGAGAAAGAGATATAACTTTAAAAGGACTTCTAATTTCGTCAGCATGAATTATTAAAATGATTGAATCCATCAAGCCAACACATATTTCAGATCTTTGTGAGCATGAAAGACAATGTGGAAAGTCTAAAAAGGTGCAGCTTCTTTACGTTGTGAAGGGGCATGTTTTTATTTGATAATTGCCTAAAAAATGCTTTAGGTTCCCATTACCTGCAAATCACTAAAAAAAGATCACTCCATGGTATAAAGGCTAAAAAATACCATACCATGTGTCCAAAAGGAAATGCTCTTTTTTTGTATCCATAAAGAAAATTCCTGTTTTTTAATATTGTACCAAAACAAATTGTGTTTTTACTATGTTCGTATTCTGCACATTATTGCTTTCTGATATGGATGCTATTATCGGTCATTTGTTCTACAAGAGGCTCACACACGTCCCATTTTGTCAAGAATATTAGGGATAATAAAACAAATACAATTCTAATTGTATCACAGTGTTTAATTAATTAAAAATATGTTGCTATAAGGACTTTGTTTGTTTTGAGGATTTTAAAATGTATGCTTTTACATAAAAATTTGCAAATAGGCATAGAAAGATGAAGACATTGAAGAGCCAGATATACGTGAAAACTCTGGAGATAGGACATCCATTGTAGTAGAGAAGGAAAATATACAACATAACTACTGCAAATTGAGCCTGCAACAAAAAAACTGTTATTTACTCTCCTATCAGATAAATTGCTATCTTAATACTAATAAATAAATACTCCTGCAATGTGTAATTGTAAATAATATTTAAATGATCTATACCCATATAAAGTTTTGTTGCAAAATTAACTCGTTCCTTTTAAAAATGTTGTAAACAGTTCTGTTTATTTATGTTAATGTTACATTTACTTAATTGAAGTAGTGTTCACTTATAAAGTGTACATTAAAAGTATAACAAGGTGAAGGGGATTAAGCCACCTTAAGTAGTTTGTTTTTTATATTTACAGAAATACTAGCAGTTACTTGTGCATTTGTAACAAATTTAATTTTCTAAATTCGAGACACCATGAATTCTTTTGTTTTCAAAAGATATCCTAAACAAGACTGAGATAAGTGGTTACAGAAAAATATTTAAATATGTTTATCCATTTTAGATTTAAATACAAACATGGGGTCCTGAATACGCAGAGTAAAACTGCTTTTTATTTTGACTAATTACATTTCTCGAATTTATCTCCAATCTTTCATGATATATTATATAAAATTACGAACGATTTCAGTAAATATTAAACTATTATACGGGAGTGGAGATGTCCTAAGTCGAAATGGAAACTAGAGTATAAGTCGTATTAGCTTTTCATTTAACACAATTTATTATGTAATAAATCATGGGATGTTACTCTATTTAACTAAAAATCATTATAAAAACAAACCCGCAAAAGGAAAACTTTTCAACGTAACATACATAATATATAACTACTTTTGACATATGAATATCAACAGACGTTTACTAACACCTGTTTAAATATGTATAACGTTTTACTGTAATTATTATTATTGACTTTGATTGTCTAAAACATATTCATTATCTGCTGATTTTGTCAAACGAGAGTTTTAAGACTAATGGAGCGTACCCTGGTGGGATTTCCGAAATAAGAATACGCCTGTTTATTAACTAAAAATACTAAGAATTTAGATGTAAACTCAGTACAGTGAATCTAGTAAAATTTGCGTACCAGAATAGTTTAAATTGAAAACGGAATTATAGAGCTGTGTATATATTTTTTTAGCTTTTGAAATATTGCTGCAACTAAAAAAAAACAATTTTATCCCTCACTTAAAGATGGAGACATCGAGTAAACAGTGTTTAATTACAAATATATTATAAAACTAATGCGTTATAAATGTTAAAACCAATAATATAATACAGAACACCTATTTCAATAATAAAAAAAAAACAAAAGACAAGTTTATATGCAAAGTGTTTAGGAATCACTTATATTTTAAGATATTCGATATTAGTATGAAAAAAAATTATAATATATACATTTCCCACAAACTCATACTTTAAAATATGCCTTTTTATTTTTTATGTCAGTAACCAGCAAAATTTTAAATATCCTAATTTTGCACAGTAAATTATTATTTTTTCAGTTCTAAATAAAAATAAAGAATTATATGTCATCATAATACATTTCAAAATTTTGGACAGTTTCATATTTTAGACCATTATACAAAAAAAAGAAACAATTAGGTTCATGCCAGTTTTTAAATTACAGTATAGTAAAAGTAGTTAAATCATCATTAAAAATATTTTTGTACCTATACCCTACGTCATATTTAGCTTTTAATTTTTGTTGTACACGATTAATGATGTAGCAAACACGTATACAATTACAATTTTTCGGTGAATTACTACTGTTAAAATTTATAACTACATTTTTCTTTACCAATATTAAGTTTTAGATTTCAAAACAATTATAATAACTTTTATAAACTATTAATATTCTTTTAATATTACACTGGTTATTGTTACTACTACATATTTATCATAATAAATATAAGTATACTACATTCAACCTACCAGCTGAAGTTTAGTAAGGTGTCTTTTCCACCAAAGATATTTTCTTACAGATGGTCCAAACGTTGCAAGGAAGTAATAACTATACATTATAGCGTGGACTAATATATTAATGAAGCCCGGAAATACTGCTTGATGTGCTGAAAAATAATATAAGAATTATCATCATTTTAAATAATTGAAATGTTTTTCGTGACTTCAATGTCAGTAAACCTAGTTGACTTCCCTAATATCCGTACATGTCTATTCCCGTAACGATTAAAGACAATATAGGTTGACACAGTAGGCTGAGCCAGGGAGTTTCCGTGCCGGATGTTTCCCGACGTTCTCTTCTATCGGTCATTTGGCATTGTCAAGGGTGAGATGTACAGTAGTATCCAAAATTCCTGGAATGCCCTTGATAATTGATATAAGTACAGTTTTAAAATATGAACAAAGAGTGTTATCAATGTCCCTACAAATATTTTTATTTGGTACTCTTTATTTTTCGTTTTAATTACAGTCCACGAATTCTTTTAAATTTGAATAATTTAATGGGAAATGGTTTTCAACAGCCTACTGTACAGTATATCAGCCATCGTTAACACTAAACAACTTTAAAGTATGTTTGAATCGAATAAACCCCAATAATTCTTTCATCCGTATTCATAACAAAAGTTTTTTTTCTTATTCACTTAATTGTGCAATTTTCATATCAGGATTATGTCTTTAAGGGATCTGGGTAAGTATTTGTATAAAATTAGTTTATGTCAGCTTAATAAAAAGTATTATATTTCATTAATACTTGATTCTGTGAATGGATTTACTATATTTATAATCCACTGTGTTTTTAAAGTAATTATCTATATAAATTTTAATTAGAATACATACATTTTATATACTTTCCCGTAAACCAAGTGAATACTACCATAGCCACATGGTGGTATACATGAAGAAAGGTTATATGTGAATTTTTCTTCCGCATCACCATGAATACCTGTACAAAAATGCATTCTTACAAAAATGTTAGTAAAAATTTCAGAAAATATATATTATGTCTATCGTGACTCTTTCAAGAATATATATTACCCATGTTAAAGTTAAAATGCAGGTAGACGCATCTCTTATATTTAGATAGGGATTTTTTATATCAGCTAAATTTAGTACTATTGTACGATTTTGTTACCTTGGCATACAATTTGTAACTCGAAGTAGTTGCTTTTCATAACTGCTTAGTTCTAAATAATTTTGTAATTATTAAATTTATTTCCTGCAAAAACGTGGGGATTGTTAGAAACTAAAATGTTGCACTAAACAATCATGCACGTGTTTTTAATTAAAACTGTTCCAAAACAGCTAAAATACGTATAACTCAATTTAAGCCAGATCCATGTGTGTGCAATTTTCGAGAATATTAATACAATACAGCTCATAAGAGCGAATGTAAGCGTCAAAATATTTTCAAGAAGATCTGAGATAGCTGTGAGTTAGTGAAGCTAATAACTTGAAGGGCTGAAAATTCATATCCGTTCATCCGCACGATACTCAAGAACAAAATGGATTGTAGATTTGAAATATTGTATTAAATTATATTTATGTACATGCAACATTGGATTCAACGATGGCAAATATTATTTAACGAAATTTAAGTGGTAAAAAAAAACTGAGTAATCTCATATGACATTTTAAAATTTGCCATAGTAAATCCTATAAATATTTTTAAGAGCTATCAAGAAACGTACCCCCTGTACATAATAAATTTTATGTAATGTCCATTTGATCACAGACAAGAATAATTTCTACAATGATGCATGTCAATCCATGGGATTTGGCTAAACTCCATTACATACGACCCACTCATTATGCTGGCAACGTTCCTCTTTCGTTTGCCAGAGAGATGTAAAATATTTTTGTATGATTTTGGGTTGGTTCATCTCTCTGGGGAATATCTCTAAAATGAAATAGCTTTACACTTGAAATCTGCACGAAATCTTTGCGATCCCTGTTACACAACACTTGGTATGACGTATTCCAACATTGCAAATATTAAAATGTTTTATTTCCTCAGTTGTATCGGATAATTTTCGTAATATTCAGTAAAATTCATGCACGACACTTTATACTATTATATAATAATTTTTCATCTATCAAATAAAGAATATAATTTATTAAATGCACCCAATGTAATCTTACAGCCTAATTTAGTTACTATATACTGCTCAAATTACATTTATTTACCTAATTGAGGAGGTAAAACTATTGGAAATATATAATAAATCTTACCGTATCTAAAAGGTCGACGATTTTCAAAATCAAGAAGTTCCAAAACAGTATGAGGTACTGAAAAGCAATAAAATATTATTTTGCAAAATGTGCATTGTAATATGAAAAATAAAATTAAAAAAAAAACACTTAGAAATAATAGTTTTCATGTTTCGTGATCCCTAAACTTGCTGTAATTGTTTATATGATAAACGTTAATAAACTGAGAAGCACATCACAGAATAATAATATTTAAGAAATAAATTTAATATTGAAAATAAAGAAAATTGTTGTTTACTGGATACAAGTAGATGTAGATTATTGTGAATAAGAAATAAACAAAACACAAGCATATAATTTCATCAGCTACTTAACTCACCATGTTTTTCAATTCATTGATGTTTTCATCATACTCGGTCGGAATTCTACAACTGATGGCCACACAATATGGTATGTGTTCGTAGTAATAATAAAACTATAAGAAAACAAATTGAGCTGTTTAGTATCAAAATATGTAAAACGAGAATATTCCTAGTAATTACAATTACGAACGTAAAAATTTTACAAAATGTAACTTCAACACCTAAAACGTCTACATACACAAGAAGGATAATAATTTAAAACTGCATTATTTAAATAAAGAGAAACCCCCTTTTAATAATATACATATTTAAACTAAATATAAATATTTCTTGCATGTTTCCATAATGTAAGTACTATCAAGAAATATATAATTTAAATTAATAATACTCGGGATTTTATAATTTTTATATAAGTAAAGTTTTTATATTATAAAGTACAGTACAGTTAAATTTTATAATTAAGTAAAGTTTCTGGAAATGTATTTATTTTGCGACGCATATAAATTTGAATAAACGTCTCTGGATAATTTCTAAACAAATCTTGGAACTCATATTACAGAAGTATTAGCTGCAAAGTATTGTCATGAGGGGTTCATGAAATTAACTATCTTTCTAATGTGAGATATTAAATATTCATAGGTGTAAATATAGGCTAGTTGAGAAATACACCGTAGTAAACTATGCTCTAAAGGGTGTAGATAGTCTTTTGTTAGTTATTTGCAAGTTGAAGTAAAAATTAAATTTTCATTTTGTACCTATAAACGTGTAATAATATTTCAAATATGCAACAATTTCCAAAAGCACTGAAATAAATATACTTATATTTGTACTGTGAGGCACATGGTTTATTGCGTAATATGACAACATTCGATGTGTAATGCATTTTATTCGGAAGGTATTTCAACAATATTTCCCCAGTTACTTTTGCCATCAGTTGTGCTTGTTTGAAAACACTACATTCTAATATTCTATGATTATTAGCTGTGGATGAGAACATACAGTTATATAAGCACGGTTTAAACCGTTGCTTTCAATGTCAGTCATTGGGTAACCTTGAAGAATAAAACTGAAATTATGAATTGTTTATGGCGTTTATTTCATAAATCTTTTTTTATAAAATTTCTCATAAGATTTTTCCAAGAAGTGCAATAATGCTTTTGATATAATTCAGAACAAAAGATTAACATTCACTAGACCTTAATGAGATATATTGTTTAGATTTTAATTCTAGTGCAAAAAAAATGAATTTGGTTTTACACGCAATGGATTCAATTTAAGATGCCATATCACAGAATATTACTTTTGTGAGATAGAAGCAAATTGATAGAACATGGTCATCTTTAAGCCTGGTAATACTTTATTAATTCTTATACACCGAATTTGGCATATGTTCATTAACGAGGTGAAATAACAAAGGAATGAGTAGTTACAGTATTATTGGACGGGTATCGACACATCAGCCCACAGTATGTTTTATTGTAACGGTAAAACACAATTCCATACCAATTACACACAGTTTCCTGCTTCAAGTGTTTTAGAAATGAACCGGTTGTGGACTAACGATGACCCTATTTGGTAGCTAGAGTAAGGATGAATTATAAAGTATATTTATAAGACATTGTATACCTTTAGAACTTTACTGAGAGTTTTGTACTCAGACTAGTGAAACAGCGAAGGTAGACTCTCTCAAAATCCAAACGGAATTAGGATCAGTGTATCCACGTTCGAATCAAGTGAATTTATACAGGAATACAACTGCAAAGAGGTATCTTCTAGACTTACAGTGTATTCTCATGTTTGTACTAATACGCACTCCAATTGAGAGATCTAGGGGTAAGTCCTGGTAAGGATCCATCATAATAGCAGACACGTAAATTCAAAATAGCATGCATATCCAATTAGAACTTTAAAGAGAAAAAGTACAGTGAAGTTTCTCAAGTAATGTGTGGTTGACTGTTACGTGATTCAAAGTTGTCACAGAATGCGTTGTCCGTGCTCAAACTATCTTCTTTTACAATTTCTTTCTAAAAAGTTCAACTACTAATACCACTGTGTTTTGAGTTTTAATTTTGATTTAAATAGCATGTTTAATTGTCCATAAAACTTCCTTAAAAGAAAACTGTCCATACCGATTAGAAAATTTTAATTCATCTCCTCAGGAATGGAACTCCTCAGGATAAATTAAAGCTCACTTGATAATACGTTCGTATCTCACGTCAAAACTGCTTTTCACAATAATTACTAAATTCATTATTGATGAATCTTTTCAAGTAAAAAAGTTAATCTCTAGGTTTGTGGAAACTTTATTAAGTTATTGGATCTATATCACATACGTTATATACGTTATACCTTTTCCCCTCAAATATCTTGTCCTCTTAGGATACATTTCCTTAACTCCTATAAATTTAGAAATAGAATAATTAATTATTATTTGATATAAACTTATTAGTTATTGAACATATCATTAACTAAAGCTACTGTATTGAGTACAATAGTGAGTAAAATGTACTCTAAGGTAAATAACAGTCCATTGACTACCCTATATTATGAAATCGTGTAATATTATGCAAATCATATACGATATGGCATATCAATTATTCCATTTCCAAATACGTCGCTGATATTATGCTACATCAATTTGTATCGATAATCACTATCAAAATGCCCCTAAACTTTTAAACGTCTCCGAAAATTCCGGCAATTATTTGATTACTGTTATAGCAATTTAAATTAATAGATTTTACAACTTAAAGTAACCCTTTATTATGGAGTTTTTATGAATAACTATAAATTGAATTTTTTATGGTTGGGAAGTATGGTTTTTTACTTTTGTCTATCTAGACTTATAGATTCGCATAGCTTAGATGGACTATCCACCTTAGACGATGAGTTTTTCACCAACTATATTGCAAAACTAGAGTGCTGATGGTTTGGCTCGGAATACAGGTAACGCATATTCAAATCCTGTCTGACACCGTAGCACTTTTTATCCTCTTTTAACTCTTTTTCAAAAATAATTAAAATAAAATAAAATATAAGCATTGTGCACACTGATGTCAAAATGCGCTCTTACCGGTATTAAAATTAAACCGCTGTTGTAAATAACTTGAAAAATGTTATAAAGTCGCATAACAGTCTTCATGTCGTAAGGTTCTCTTTTATCCATGTAGGCTGGACCTATCTTCAAAATGATTACCAAATAGATGCCGATGATCACTACTATGGGAACTGGTGAGTTCATTAGTATCCAATCCTTAGTTATTATATCTGAAAAAAAAACAAATAAAATTATTTTGTATTACTAATTTTTTTTAATAATGTCTGGATATTACTAGTTTTCATTTCTTTCATGTTTCAATCACTGGAGACAGCCGATCTTACCTTAAAATGTAAATTAACCTATTTTATAGTACATATGTACCACACTATAACAAAGGGTTCCGTGGTTTGTGTTATTTTATCCGTGTATTCTTAAGTTATTTTATACTCGTTATCTATATACTTTAAAAAATAGAAAACCAACTTATTAATTTCTAAAAAATATTATACACTTTTAGAATTACTAAAGATTTAGGAAATTTAAAAATACTAACAATGCAAATTAGTAAACACCCTTATACTAAATTATTCACTACAGTGTAAGAAACAAGATTTAAATAACCACCAAGATATCGTTTTTGGTTTTTTAACTATATGTATTTATATAAAACAACCTGCGCTTTATGAAATATACATTTTAACATAAATGTTGGTTTTGAACCTATAAATCCTAATATTAATTCCTTTCAGCGTAATATAAGGGGTTATCTGGGTGTTTGTGTGGCCCAATACTTACTGTCCAATCCTATTTTTAATAAAAAGGTGTTTAATCACCGATTTATCGAGCAGATTTTTCAGTGTTCTCAATTCTAAGTTCATTATTTGACTTATTCTGAATGCACATTTACATCTATAAACAACTGTACACTATCAAACACCGGGGTATGTTTCCCTGGTTTAAAGTTACTATAGATTCAATTCTTATATTAAGACTTAACAAATAAAAAGACTTTTAAAAACTTAACAAATTTAAACACAAACACAATATTTCTGCTATAAATAGACGTACTTCATAAAAACAATAGACTTTTTTCATCAATTTCTACAGGGCTGCCAACTACACAAATCAAAAACAATAAATAATTGTTACAAAAAGTTGAAGTTGCAAAATCTCCTATAAGAAATGAATTACAGTAAAACCATACTAATAATTAATATAAGCACAGCCCAATGAGGTTTTATCTATCATAGCTTTTGCCGACAGCTTCAAAGGGAGTCCTCGGTGGCAAATTCTGACCATCTCATGTTTTGGGAAATTTCGTAACATAGATGAGTACTTTCCTAATCACTAAAATTTAAAGCGGCGTTAAAAATATTTGTACACACTAAAAAGGTAAACAAATTGGAAATACATATGTATATTGAAATAAATATTGTTAATCAAATATGTTGAACCAGAACAGTTGATTACACTAGAATTCCTCTTTTAATTAATCTTTTACAACTTTAGAGACCAAGGTTGGATTATGTCGCGACTTTAAAGACCAGTGGAGCGTAGTCCAGAAAGATGTTTGAAATAAGAATAGACCTATATAAATTCCAGGAACCTTAAAAATGCCAATGTCATATTACAGCGCAATATCATTCATATATATATATATATATATATATATATATATATATATATATATATATACATACTAGTAAGACCTCATTGGGTCAAAAAGGGTATACTTCCAGTACTTTTTACCCACCTCCGTTCTAAGCCATTTAAAGAGTAATAGTTTATCTTTCCCAAAGACGAAAGTATATCGTATAACTAAAAAGTTATTGCGGCTACTATGAGTCTGTTCCGATCGTTTAACTTCACTCATTCAATTCGTTTACGGTTCCACCATTGACTTATGCTGTTGCAAAGACCAAGACAATTATCACATATGTTGGTTTTGGAATAAAACGAAGATTAATTTCAAGTGATGAAGTGATTTTGATAATTCCACCGTTCAAGAAATACTTATAAGGATATAATGTGCCTGGTATAAGAGGAAGAGTATGTTATCCGTTTGCTTTTCTTTAACTGGATTTGTAAATATAAATCATTTTTGAATTCATCTGAAGACTAGTAATATGTTATTGATGAAAGTATAAATTGCGAACAAAACTGTATCTGTTTAAGCAACTAACGACTGAAAAATATACAGGATATATTATTATTGTATTTTCCTTATTAAAAATAAGCTAAACTTGTAAAAAATAAGTAAGTCATAATTAAGGTTTTATTGCCATTACATTGCCTCATGCTCTCCTGCTCTCCTTCTTTTATATGTAAGTAAACATATAATTATATTAAATATTATATTTTATTAATTCTATGACAAGTTTCAATTTCTTACCTGCGCCCAATAAATTAGTGAGGTCATCTTCTGAATGTGATTCAACTTTAGATAACGCTGAACCAGTTTCCATCGTTTTGGATTTCTCTCTAAGTTCACTAAATCACGTAGTAGATCTCGTAAAATATCACTATTTGTTTGAGATGATTTAAAAGCACAAAAATATTCACTAAGGACACAGTTTATCATAAATAAAACGTTCTGAACATAATGCACCCGCCAAAAACATTGAAATACAAATCACTTAAATCCTTGTTTTAGTTAATATAACTCCATTACACTAACTTTGCAAAGTTTATAGAAATATTTATAAATTACCATATAGTGTATAAAAAAGAATTTTCACTAGAATTCCATGAAATATATTATAATGTATTTTTCCATAAAACAAATACTAGTCTCTAAGCAATTCCTGCAAACCCCACGCGAGCACTGCAAATGTCAATGTCCTGTATTGTATGTTAATTTATGCACACAAGAAAATATTTCCCTTGCATTATTCAAGCTAATTCAATGAATCATGTATATGGTTAAAAGTCACCGCCTGTTTTCGGCCGTTTGGTGAAAATTAAACACGTAGAGCTGTAGTGTACCGTATTACAGAGGATGTAAAAATATAGTTTACAAATGCTAAAGCTTACAAATTAAACTATCATTTTTCGATTTCATACTTGAATCTTCCCATTAGACGAATATTATCCCGTAACCCAATATATTTATTGTAAAGTTATGAAACTCATTCGTTTATTCTATTTAAATTTGGCTTAATATCATTTCTGCATCTTCTGCTGAACTTAGCGAATCCTACAAGAAACTGAACATGTGTATAATTCATGTGCATATCTGACTAGATTCCTAAGAACTTAGAGGTGTAAACATAAAACGTTACTTACTAAAATTTTACATATACAATATTAAGTTTGATTATGAGCCATGTCTCTCTATGGAATGATACCAAAGCTTAGTTAGACCTGACGAGTCTGCAGAATATCTCTAACAAGACTTGACCTACGTGCTCCAGATTTAACTTAAAAGTTCATGCATTCTAGAAGCTTTTTTCTTTTTGGAATTTTTAATTAATTAGAAATATATATATATATATATATATATATATATATATATATATATATATATATATATATATATATCACATATTAACACATGTACCCTTACCATCTCAACAAATAAAACATTAATATTAATAGTGACTTGGAGTGCAGCCTTTAATTATTGAATCACTGATACGAAACCCAACTTGATTAAACAACAATCTTAAAGTGTATATAGCAAGAATTATCGAGAACTATTAAATATTTGACTTTAAGTTTTGCATGAAATTCCATTTCTATAAGAATGAGTTCTATGATGCGTCATTTTAGTGTTAATAACATTTTGAAAATATTGTGTTTCCGTTTTTTCTGTCCAAATAACTTCTTAAGAATGGAATGAGCTATAGATTAGAAACTTGGCATGCAACACCTGATAAATCTATCATGACACGTGATGTGGTGTACCTCTACCTTGTTTACATAAGAAAGATCTCTTTCAATGATGGTGAATTCCATTCTTCATTATAGTATATGGCCAAATCGCCATCTAGGATAAATCTCAAACCTCCAAACAGCGGGATCCAGTAGGGAAAAGTACCCCTCATATGATTAAATGGTAATTTAATTTTTACTCATAGGATGTCCAGATTGTTTTTTCACATTTAGTTTTTTAACTTAACTCCATATTAACGTTTTCGTGCCTATTAATTTTTGAACTCTTTCTTTGCCTGTAGTTAGCAATTAAAATCCATATTAACGACAGAATTTCTGTACAAAAGCGTGTTGATAGATGGAAAATGCTTCATCGAGATTTATTATATTGAAAACATTGAAGTATAATGTTATGTAGTTTATTTTCTGTTTGTGTGGGCTTAAGAAATTGTATACATAAATATCTAAAATACATGTGATTAAAATGACGACCAACATTAAATGAATTATTATCGGTTGTCTCAAAACCACTATTAATTCCATTTCCCCATATTTAAAATACCTTATTAATTCAATGTCTTCAAATGAAAAATTGTCTACAATCTAAGTAGTGTACTAATTTCTTGTGAGGTATATTTATTTTACTCATACCATAATTTTTTAGAATACCAAACCATTACGCAACATCGAAAAACTTTTATGGCTAATTAAAGAAACATTTTTTGAATATAAATATATTTCTTCTCTTTGATTGCACGTGAGAGTAGAATATAATTTATTGAGGAATAATCATGACTTAATGAAAATATATTTTTATGCAACTAAATCAAATTTATTGAAATTAAAAAGGAACACATCCATTTTTATGTTACGACTTAATTAACATACTATAATGCTTTGTTCTTCTTATTAACAGTCTTAATACTAGTAGGTTTCCTAAGGTAAGCCTTAACGTAGAAGTGTATAAATAGACACATTATAACGAAGATGTTGATGAGCCAAATGGTGGTGAACAGTGTTGACATAGGGCACTTGTAGTAATACAGGGATGAAATGTAGCCTAGAATAACCACAAACTGGGCCTGAAAGAGAGTCATCTGTTAGTTTATTTAGTAATTAGGGTCTATATTCCAGTCAAATTTCCAAATCCATTTACAAACGTTTATATAAATAACTAGCAGTTGCCCACGGCGTCGCCCGTAGTTTCCAAAGTGTTGCACCTTTATGAGCACGTTTGGTTCGATGAATTTAATTTCTGACGCGAATGTGTAGTTTGCCTTCTTTCCACGATCAAGACAATAAAGCGTGTATATTTGTGGGGGTTGTAATTAAGAAAATATTAAACATACTAAGCTTTGAGAGCCCATAACAGCCTTCAAATGTGAAGTAAATACTAGACTACATGTCTCCTATGCCTGTATTTATGATATTAACGTTTTACTGTTTACACACACAAGTAGATATATATATATGCCGGTTCTAGCGCACTTTTGGAGCCGACCGAAAATGAATGGAAAATACTGTTTAAAGGACAATAAACGAATCTGCAAATCACGAATGAAAAATTAACCGAATCTATAGCTGTTTGCTTCTACTTTCTTAAGATGTCTATTGGAAACTTACTCAAATCTAAAATTTTACTGGATTTCTCTAATATCGTTCTTAATCACGTCATATGATAAAAATTTCTCAGAAACAACAACAACATAACAAATCGCGTTTGTAACAGCATTTTGAAAATCCATATTGATAATTATATCGTTCTTTGAACCAGAAATATTTGTCAAACTCTTTGTTTGTATCAATGACATAAATGGGTCTATTTGCTATAAATTCTTTGGGATTGTAATACATTTCCATATTTTTGTAGTAAACTTTCTTAAAATCTTGATACATCTGATACATGATTCTGAAAAGACCTCCGGAAATGTTTAAATTTTGTAATTCATCTGGATAATAAGAACCATTCAATTTTACTCTGATATTTTTTACATTCAAACTATCGAACTTTGAAGGATTTTTTTCTTGATTATTCTGTCTATCTTGTTTGAAAACCAACAATAATGAACTTGGGATTGAAAATATTTCTATAAATATTTGTGATATCGAATGAATAAGTTGTTCCCGAAATACCTTTTTGCTCAATACATTGCCAATCTAGAAAATTAAACATAATGTTTTTGAGATTTTGTAATTTCATCAATCAACTGAATTTTACTCGTAGTTTTGTAATCAATCATCGGCACTCTAATGAAAAACTCGTTAATTGTAATTTTGCCATCAACTGGCATATCATTTCCAGTTTTTGTTTTTAATATCGCATCATCATCTTCAGCTCTTATGAAACTAATGTAAAATCCACCTTTATAGATTGGAAAATTGACATTTTCAAAGAATCCTAAGCCGAAATGTGCTAAATCACCGACCGCTTCAAATTGTCCAAATTTAAAAGTTGATTCAAAACTGTTTGAAAATACATCACTTTTGAAATAAGAGATATGGTTCCTTTAACAGTACTTAATTGACCACAATTTTCAATTTCTTCTATCAATTTATTGTGTTTTCTTACTTCAATTTTAGAAAATAAAAACGGCACGAAATTATCAATCAATCTGACATTATTTGTTCCAAGATATGCTTGACCATCTTGTTTTGTTAAAGTTCCAGAAATATAAAACTGGAAGTTAGACGAGCAAAAATTATCTCCAAAATCAATATTAAACTCAGTTCTTTTATTCGGTTCATTCAAACTTTGTTTACTAATTGGATAGAAATTTTTAATCTCCGCCCTTTCAATATCGCCTGAATACTTTTTGCAGTCCGCCATTTAATAAGAGAAAATTTCAAATATTTTTTACGAAAATTTTAAACATTGTAACTCATTGTAAACATTTTAAATAACGATTTAATGTACGTTTTTATAAGAAAAGATATAAATTTTGTCATTTATTAATGATCTACCTCATCATATTCGGGATTTTCTGCTTTAAATTTTGCAATTTCGGCCACATATTTCAATAAAATTTGCACAGGATAGTAACCGCTATCTATAATATTTTTCCAATCAACTGAATCTTTAAATTCTTTCCAAAAACCCTGTGCTCAAATGTTGATAAAGTCTTTTGCCTTTCATATAGAACAGACATGTGTTCTTTCAATTGATAATGTATATTTTCTTTAATGAATTCTGTGGACAGATTTTGATATTTTGCAATGTTATACCAATTTAACTTATTAATGTACAATCGCATCATATCTTCGGATAGTTCATATTTTTGAGAAATATCATCCCAGTGTTCTTTTTTCAAATCTCTTTCGTGTTGCATTATAAAAAGATCGAAAGCACTGTAATGTCCCGCCATCTCTATTTATTAGGAAAAAATTTCAAATCAAGTTTTTATAAATTGGCTCTTTTTAGTGTTACATTCAGCACATTTTCCAGAATTCTCTTAACTCCATTGATGTTTACATTATATTTTATATCATTTGTTGCAGTTTTTTCTTTACATCTCACACAATATATGAGCGTCATTTATATAGGGAAAATTTATCATGCATAAACCCCTGCGAGAATACCTACATCATCAATTCTTTCATCAAGTTCTTCATAGAACTTATTAATTTGTTTTTCTAATTTTTGAAATTTATCAGCATATGAATCACTGTATTGAACAAATTTATAAGCAATATTTTCAAAGGTTTTGGTGGCATCTAAACTAAACTTATCAAAAGACTGTTGAAATTTTGTAATTTTTTCATTAATTTCGTCACAATTTTCTATAAATCTTTTATTTCTGGCTTCTAACTTTTCATAGACTTCTGTTGTAAAATCTTTAACATGCTGTTTATGATTCTCATAATTTTGTTTTAGTTCATTAAACATTTTAATATGATCTTCGAATTGATCTTTTACGATAACATCAAACGGATAAATTCCCTTACTAACGCTGCTAAGTCTTTTTCCTTTTTCCTTTAAAATCTAAGGCATCTTTAACAATCGGATCATTTAAATCAACAATATCGATGTTTTCTGATAATTTTAGAGGTTTTAAAATTTGTTCTTTAACAACAACATCATGTTTGTCAATACCAGGTCGAACACCGACAATTCTTTTTTATTAGCCAAACTAACATAATTCTTTTCAACTTTGATCGCTTCAGTAATTTTATCAGCTTTTTCGATATGAGACATTAAATTGGTAAATATTTTTTTGCACCATCTTCAAAATCTTTTTTCAATGTTTTTATTTTATCAGCAACTTCATTTGAACTCATGAAATTTACAAGTTTGTTATCATATTCTGCTTTAAAATCTTCAATCTCGACAGCAAACATATCTGAATCTGGAAGGTTTTGCAATAAATTTTCTAACTTGTTATCAAACTCATTTCTCAAACTATCAAAATTCAAACTATTAACTTTATTTCGAATAATTTCATCTACATTTTGAATACTTTCTGTTTTAATTTGTGTTCCAAATACATCAAAAATAATTTGTGAATCCATATTTATTAAGTAATAATTTGTTTACAACTTCTTTAAAATCTGTACCATCAGTCAACTCATTCAAAACAAAAACACATAAATGACCACAATTTGGGGGATCTTTATAGTCTTGAATTTGAGAATCATTATAATAAACGTTAAATTTTTTCAAATATTGGATCAATTCTCTCGGTGGTTTGTCCTCAATTCTTCCATACGAATCAAAATAATATGCATTCTTATCATTTTTATAGTAGCAAATCCAATGCGTTCCACTTCCCATAATCGAGTCTAAATTCACAATTCCACATTCAAATTTCCTAACTTTTTCAGGTAATGTATCTCTCATGAAAATTCCTCTAAAATGTTTAATGTTTTTGCAGATTTCTTCCAATTCTCCGAATTTTAATGGTTTGATTTCAAATTTTTTTTAATGTTTTATTTCACGTAATTCAAAGTTTTTTCATCTAATCCAGATCCTATAACATCTTCTAACTCTTTATCTAACCAATTTAAAATGTTTCGAACAATAGGAATCACGTCTTTTTTAACGATTGGAGCAGCTTTTCGAACATAAGGAACAACATTTTTAACAACTGGAATATTTTCTCCAAAATCTAATAAATCTTTCAAAAGTCCACCATTTTTAAGCTCTTTCAACTGGTTATAAGAAAATTCTATTCTGGTTCCTTTATTGTTTTTCTTATGTTTTTCGAGTTTATTGTATTGTCTATTTGTTAAAAATATCTTATCTTCGCCATTTTTTAGTTGATCTATTTTAAATTGAATACTAACAGGTATTTTCTTCTTAAAAGCGGATTTTATTTTCTCTTTCTGAGTTTTACTGAAATTTACGTTCACCTCCATTTATATAGCTAAAATTTCAAGTTCTCTTCGATTCCCATTCCTAGTTTTCTTTTTTAAAACATTGCTCCAGCTGTTGGAAGTGCAGCAAATCTTTCACCTAAACTAGCATCTTTTGATAAAAATCTATCCATTGCCTTAACTTGTAAATGTTTATCTGCAATATGCCTAGAATTTGTGTCTCTATGTTTTGCATAAAAAATGTCGTGTTCCATTGCAGCTTGATCTAATTTATTCACACCAGGATCTCCTCTTTTTAGTCTTTGTTCAAGCTTTGTCCCAGGCCCCAGATATTGATAGCCTGGTACGTGTAATTGAAAAGGCAAATTGTTGATAAAATCATTCAAAAGTCCACTACCTATAATTGGAGAACTTACTTATTTGAGGCAAAATTCGTTTTAAATATTTAATTCCATCGGGTTTTTCAATCAATTCATCAAGTTTGTTCGAAATAAAATCTTTAATCGCTTTCTTTTCATTCAAAAAATTGTTATTTCCAGCCTTTTCTTGAGCATAAATATAATTAATAATTCCATCAAGTTTTGTCAAATCATCGATATATCTGTATTCAATCTTATTATCACTGTACTTTCTTACACCAGATCCTTCGATTCGTTTTTACCAAATTGGTTTAATTAAATTCATATATTTTTTACCTCTACTTGATTTAGGCTTTTTAGTTGATGGATCATTATTTTTGTAAATTGAATCAGATTTCCATAAAATTTCAGTATACTTTTTCAAATCTTCTTCAGAATATAAATCGTCTTTTGGAAAATCATTGTCTGTTAATAATCTCCACAATCCTTGAGTACCTTCATACGTTTTTTCATTAATAATTATATCATTATGTTCAAAATTCACGGGTAAATTTCCAATCATAAAACTTTTCTCTTTTCTATCCCAATACAAACCAAATTTATCATCTTTTGCTCTAGGAAGGAATTTTTTTACCAATTTCACCAATTATTATATACGTTGTCCCAGGACTTATTGGTTCAACTATTGTAGAATCTTCAATGATTCGGGGTCTAAATGGTGTTGAAGATGGTAATTTTGGTAATTCAAATTCTTCAGATTCTGGAATCGAAATATCAGCAAATTGTCGTACAACTGGAACTAAATCCATCATATTTTTATTTTGATTTAAAACATTTTTAATTTTACCCTCAACATTTTTTATTGCAGATGTTACAGGTTGATTAATTTGTTGAATAAATTCTTGTTCTTTTTCATCAATTCTAATCTGTTCTCTAAATTCTTTGATTAATTTCTTTTCGATTTGATCAAGTTTTTTCGCTTCTTCAGAAGTTACGTTCGCCATTTAATTATAAAAAAAACAGTAGCAGTCGTGGGACTGCCGATAGAAGTGAAAACGGAACTATTAAGTTGAGAGTAATTAACAATACATTATAGTAACAGTACATCTGTAATTGTAAATGTGACGCGTTTTTTATTTTCCAATTTTAAAATCCACGAATAAATATTATCAAATAACTAGAAATCTTTTTTACCACGCTAGTAAGATAAATCTTATACCGTAATAATACTCATTTCATGATGAAGAGGTTAAATATTAAAAACATAATTAAAATGAATAATGCTAAATTTTAAATACAAATATTCGTACAAATATTAAAAATGTTTAAAAATATATTCGTTGTTTTCATTATTCATTTTCGAACACCGTTGTAAATAATACAGTTATTGCTACGGATAAAGTATATAATTGCAATAACAATTAAACCCACAATATTTTTAAAACTAATAAATTAGTTAAATTAACTTGGTTCTTTCGTAAAGGTATTTTTATTGCACAATAAACTAATTTATTGAGTTATACGGTATCAGTGAGCTAATGCGCCAACTACAGTTCCGGCAGAAACGTTCACTCATCACTTCATACGCTACTACAGGCTAAACTAAACTTCCAATAAAAAATGATAAATTAAAAAAAAATGTTCATCTATTTTCACACAACTTTCTCGCTGACAAATTTTGTCTGACCAAAAAATAAAAAACATCCTCGCTTACTACTTTTTTTCTTGTCATTGTAAACGCTATGTAAAATGTAAACAATAATCAAAATTATTTCGAAATTTTTTTAATATTTAAAAATGTAACCAATAGATTGCCAATATTAAGAGCTTTAATTTGACGCATCTTACAGAATTGTACGACATTGGCTTCACTTTTAAATCGCGAGAGGAAGCCGTAAAGGTCACTGATTTTCGCAGTCTGTTTTCATACTCCGCCGGGACAGTTTTAACACAGCGAGACTGACTTTTTCATGCAGGTTAGTAGTCCGCGGCCAAGTCTACGGTTAAAAAACACAGCGAGACTGACTTTTTCATGCAGGTTAGTATCATTAGCATGTCGGTGACGCGAACCGAGGATTTTACCCTCTACCAAAACGCTCAACGCGCCTAAAGAAGTTTTCACTTCAAAAATTTTGAAACGTGAATGTGGAACGTACAAACGTGAACGTAGAACGTGAAAACGTGAACGTGGAACGCACAAACGTGAACGTGGAACGCACAAACGTGAACGTGGAACGCACAAACGTGAACGTGGAACGTAAAAACGTGAACGTGGAACGTGAAAACGTGAACAGATTTACCGTTTTTCAGTTATTTTCATAATGTAAATAAAAATTAAAGATATAGTAAAAATAATTATAACAAATATTTTATCGATTAAATTTGTCAGACCACAGACCATAATTTATATTAGAAAATTTATTCAAATATTTACCATTTTTAGTCTTCAAAGTTAGATTAATTGTTAAAAATCCGTAGTCTTCTTTCCAAATTTTATCACATAACTCATTAAAGTGGTTAAAACTCATATAAGATCCCACATAATTGTTGTAAATCTTTCTCGAATAGTGATCGTCTTGCTTAAAAACACACAACATATTCAAATTATTTCTAATAACCTGTTTATCAACCTTTGAAAAGCATTGGGAAAGATAGATACAAGATATGTTTTTGTGACGAGACATCACGAAATATTCTTTAATAACATCCTGATTTTCCAAAATACAATCATTAAAAACTATTAAAGAATTGGGTTTACATTCGCTTAACGGAACTATATCCTCAGAAGCATTATAAAAATTTGATATCTTTTTGCTTAAGTTCTTCTCAATATTTTCAAATCATCCCTGTAATTTTTTGTATGCGTCTTATTCCAAAGATTTACTAAAAACATACAAATTTGAATAAGGAATCAACCTATTGTAGATAAAATTCAATAATAAAGTTGTCTTTCCACATCCACTTGAACCAACAATTAACAATCTAATAGGTTGATCTTTCTTGTTTTCTTCCAACGTTTGTAGTTTTATTTGATCTTTTTGTTTTAAAAATTTCTCCATTTAAATAGCAAAAATTAAACTATTCAAATTGACTTCAGAAAGCTCTAAATTAGTTTTAAACTTAGAACATCCTATTCATTTAGAGGAAGAATAAAATTATTTTATTGGTTTAAGTGGTTTTTATTTCTGATAATTTTGTAATAAATATTAGTGAAAGTTCTCCTTATTGTATAGGATTTAGTGAAAAGAACATAACAAAATATTATGGTTTAAACCAAGGATATTATACCTTCGTTTAATATAAAAATATTCCTTTAAAAATTATCTGAAAACATTCAAACAATCAGATAAATCTTTAAACTTTGACGAAAACAAGTTTGAAATGCAAAACAATTATCTCGTTAACAAAATTCAAATAAAATCACCAGTAAGAATAATGTTTTCAGCAATTATAGTAGATTTATTAGGGTTTGTTCAAGAAACTATTGAGCCAAATCAGGTATATTTAGGAAATAAAACGCCAAAATTTAGACCGTTCGATATAATTGAAGTACATTGTAATCTCGTTGAACCTAGTTTCGAAAATCATACCGAACATCTACACAAAGAATCGGAAATATTGTACACATTTTACCCAAATGTTGCTTATGGGTCAAAAATCAGTGAAAAGCCGAATGAAATCGGTTATATTCCAATTAGAAAAAATATTAAAAGAATTCAAAAAAATCGTTCTGACTATACAAGACTCTGAAGGAAATTTATTGAATAATGAGAATAAAACTACCGTATATATGAGATTGTAAGTTACTAATTAAACTAGAAAACTCGAGGTAAACTATGATAAATAATGTCGATAAAGACGAGAAAATTACCTTTAAATGTATATATTACAAGAGTCTATCCCATAGACTCTTTCAAAATATTCATCCTGACACTGTTTTCGTTAATGAATCTGGTCTTTATACTGAAATAAAAATTATTAGTTAAATTTCTTTTCTATCTAAATGGAGTTAGTTGTGGATCTGCTCAATAATCAACTTAGATTTGATAACAAACATATCTTTACGATTTTTGATGAAAATAATGAATTTTGGTTTAAGGCGAAAGATGTTGCAGAAATTTTAGTATATCAAGATACGAAACAAGCAATTAAAAATAATGTTGATAAAGATGATAAATTTCAGTATTTTAGTAAAAATTCTGCGGGGGTATAAATACCCCCACAGAAAATATTAAAGAAAACACAATTTTCGTTAATGAACCAGGACTGGTATATATCTTAAATCTTGAAATTAAACTCTCGAATTATGATATTTTGTTTGTAAATGTTTTTGAAGATAAGGTAACCATTGAATGATTCGTCCACACTCGCAAAGAGTTGGTTTCTTTTGACTTTTTCGAATAATTCTTATTGCACAATCTTTACAATATGCCTGTTTTTTTATCTTTACTATAATGCCAATCTTAAAATTTGGAAATATCCTTAATTTCTTTACAAACGCAAAATTTTTTCTCTTCTAACATTAATTTTTCTATTTTATCGTATAATTCTCTCTCATATTTACTACGACAATCCTTACAATAATAGTTAAATCCATCTTTTCTAGTCTTTTCTTGAGAAAACTTCGATAAATCTTTAAATTCTTGACACATAAAAAACATTTCTTTTGGGCCTCCATTTAGATAGAAAAAAATCTTTATAGCTTTGACTTTCTCAATTCATATTCGTAAAAACTTCCAGTTATTTCTTCATTATTTAAATCTTTTATAATATAAGTTACAGGATTTGTGTTATTAATTTGATAAATCACAAAGATTTCTCTTGACCAATTGTTCTTATATTTGTTCGAAAATGTTTGTTTTTTACTAACAATTCTTACATGATCATTAATTTTAAATTTAGTTTTCGTGTGAATTTCTGGTGGAATATACTTGAAAACTGTCTCTAATAACTCCTTTTCTGCATCTTTATCTACATCTTTAGGCGCCATTTTTCTCGTGCTATGAACAGTATTATTATAATTTGTGGTTATTTTTTGAAGAATATCGATCCATTTAAAGTTTTTATTAATCTCAAAAATAACTTTCATTCTCTCATTTGAGTTTTGTTATATCTCTCTACAATATTTGATTTCTCTTCGTTTTCAGTATGATAAATCTTAATGTTATATTTCCTCTAAACATCGTTAAATTCTTTATTTTTAAACTCTAAACCCTTATCTGTATGAAGAAGATTTGGAGGTATATGATTGATCTTTATCGCATCTTTTACTATATCTTCGAAAGCTTTTGAAATATCCTTGCCGTTTTTTCTTTTAATCGCTTTTGACCAAGCATATTTTGAGAAAGTATCAATAACATTTAATATATACTCAAATCCATCATTTTGATCCGAATAATTAGACATTATAACTAAATCTGCTGCCCATAAATCATCAATTCCTAATGTTATAATTTTTCTCTTTTTAAATTTCTTTCGTACAGGTGCATGAATTTCTCTAGCTTCAATCTCTATTTCCTCTTTGTTCTTCAATTCTTTCTTTACTTCTTTTTCATAAGGATTCTTTATAAATTTACTCTTATTTGTCTTACATTTTGAACATTTTGCTGCAATTCTATACAACCCGTTTTGAGTTTGAACAATCTTAGAATCTATATTTTTCGTTTTCTTTTTACATTTTGTGACAGTGAATCAAATCATCTTCCATTTATATATCAAAGTTTCCAAGTTTATTTAATTCGTCTAATATATCAGATTTCGCTTCATTTTTATAGCCATACGGTACTGTATCGATCTTATTTTCTAGGACAATTCTCTTATCATCTTTAGCGTTCAGTGCTAACTTGTTTATAGTAACGGTGTATAACTCATGTTTGTAGCTTTTGATTACTGTCATCTCCCTAAATTCTTCTTTATCTTCGAACAAACATTTCTTCAAGTTTTCGATATTTATTGTTTTATTTACAACGCTTCTCTTAACTCCTTTACATCTTACTGGATTTTTGTCTAAATATTTGTACGAGTACATTTTCGATCTCAATCCACAAAATTCTTCTAATATTTCACCATTTAGCTCGTCTTTGAATTTTCCTATGACTTTCTTGTTTTTGCTAGTGAAACATTCATGATCTTTTCGGATAATCGCTCGTATCAAACTCATCTATATTTTCTTTAATAATTTTTTTAATAATTAAAAAGGATCGCGTTTCAATTCTAGGAAATAACTGTCTGTATCCATGTAACATAGATTAAAATCTGGATCATATTTCTTAAGTTTGTCGTAATAAAACTCGCACATTAACAATTTTGAAAGGTCAATAACTGAAAAACCTATGTAAATCGGTTTTTTAAATTTCATTTTTTGTTTGTACATATGACTCGCAATACAGTTTTTACCAAAGATATTAAAGCATTTGAAGTTTGTTTTCTTAGCTTGTTTCATAGAAAATTCTTCATTTCCTAGTTTGATATCGCATCTATTTCGCACATTTTCCAAAACTGAGTTGTACATTAACTTGTAAAAATCCTTCTCAAAGTCACTTGTAGCTTTGGTTCTCATGTTTGTGTTAAAATCAATGTATTCTTTCATAAAAGGCTTCTGGTCTAATGCAATAACTCTATTTTCACATATTTTAACACCATTCCTTGTTCCAGATAGAATTTAAAATTTCTTGAATGAACAACGTATTCAGTTTTATCCAGTAAAGTTGTGCAAAGTTTCTTGTTAAAATGTTAAGGAGCAAGAGGCAAATCCTTGTGATTTTCATGTAAATTCGTTGGGTATCCTAGATCAACTTCGAGAATATAGCCATAATTTTCTTCTCCAGTGAGTTCTAAAATTGTTTCTTGCCATTCTGCAGTTGTGTAAGTTTTCGGATCCATCCACTTAATATCGCCATATGGTAAATTTTGTGATAAAGCCCAACCATAAAGGTTGTTTGCATCGACGTACAACAGATAATTTTCAGGTTTTTTCTTATCGAAATCTTTCAAATATTTGTTATTTGCTTTAACATATCGTTTAATACATTGAGAAATGCCTCCACGAATGCCTTTTTCAATCATCAAATACATATTATAATCGTATATTGGTTGAAGCTCGATTTTGTTAATTTTAGCATAGCGTCCCATGCGAGACTTGGAGCATTCAGATAATGTGCCGGATCAAGTTTACAGCAATTTAAGCAAATAATTGTGAAATTTTCAAATATATCAGCGAGCAATAGTACATCTTGGATATTGTACAAATCAGAGTAATTTCCTAGATTTTTTTGGTTTTAATTTGTTCCAGACCATTAAGTAGTGTTGAAAATCCTTCACAGATATGCTCTCATCTGTCAAAAGTGAATAGAAATCTTACATTTTCAGCTCTTCTGTGTAATCAAGTTTTTCAATACTATCGATAAATTCGTAAGGAAATATGCCTTTTCCAGACAATATTTTAAAAATCTCGTCTTCGTCATTTGGCAGTCTTGTTAAAATTTCATTCAATATTCTTCCATCCTGTATAAAATGATTTGTATGCTTAAAATCATCTTTTTTGAGGTTTTTAGCTAACTTTTCAATAGACGATGCCATGAATCTAAATGTGTCTACGAAAGAAAACTTAACAAACTTTCTAGGCTTATCATTGTCAAACTCATAGCCATATCCAGAATTTACTGAATAATTTATATATTTTTCATCTGTGTTTGCGATCAAATCAACATTTCCATATTGTTTAGCCAATTCTTTTATGTACAAATGAGTATCGTAATTTGACATATTGTGACAGAAAACTGGAATATTTTGTGAAAGTTTGAGATTCAGATTACAACATAAATGAGCTGCGCCTCGAAATTTGCCGGTTAAATGACAATGATCTCTTACTTTTAATCTTTTTTCACCATCAAAACCTTCTGTTTCACAAATTTGACATATGTTAGAATTTTGATAAAAAATGTCTTGTTCTTCAGTTAATTCCATAGGTTTCATGTTCATTGAATTATATTTTTTAGCTATGTACTTCGATAATTTATTGAGCTCTTCAAACAATTTTGTAGGAACATTTGCCAAATCTTCTTTATTTTTGGCTCGATTTGTACATGCGATTGGTCACATTCCACACCAAAATATAGAGTAAAACCATAAGGAATATGCTTCTGAATCTTGGTTGTAGTAGATCTTTGTGGATTGTTCTTACATGTCGAAATTTTCTCTAATATGCTTTCAAAATCCATATAAATAACGTACGGATGGCTAAACTTCTTTTGATAATTAGTAAAGTGAGTTGTTTGTCCTGGAAATGGCATAATTGGCTTACAAACTTCATGTTGCTGGCAAATTTCTAAATGATCTGTTAAATCTCCAGATTTGTAGAAATGGCTCAAACATCTTCTACACAAGAACATCTTGTGAGCATTTTTTTGATAATTGAGAACTCGCTAATCTACTTAAATCTGTTATCAAAGCATAATGGGATTTATCATCTTGTTTAAAATACAATAAGTCAATGTTTAACTCAGCATCATATTTTTCAGAAATTTGTAACGGAACAACCTTAATATTTTCATCAAAACTGTAGACATTGATAGACATATTAGGATACTTATACATTGGAATTGTAACTTCGTTTTTCAAATAACTGTATATCTTTTAAAGACATTGGATACTCAAAGCCCGAAAATATCTCGTCATTTACAAATATTTCATATTGTTTTGATCTTTCGCAGTCTATTTCTGGTTTTTCAATAGCGCATCGGATAGAATAAATAAAGCAATAGTCATCTTTATTTTTAATATTTATACAAGCTTTTTTATCTTAGATTTTCTTTGGTAAATCGATATATGAACCTGCGTTCATCATTTCGTGTTTATAATTGCTCAAAACTAGTTGTTTGCAGCTTTTAAATGTCCATCCAGAACCCTTATTTGGATGATTTGTTTGTTCACGATGTGTTAATTTATTAAATTGTTTAGTGATAAAATCGTTTACATCGAAGATTTCGTCTGCTTTTATAGTGAAATACATTGGACATGTTTGTGTTTCACCGTTCACTAACGTTCGTTCGTATTCACATTCCAAAGAGAGATGACCCTTCATATTTTTAACATTTTCTTGATATTTTTCGATTAAACTTTTAATTTCTGGGCGCATAATTGATAGATATTTGTAAATTGACATGGAATTATCGTTTAAATTTGTTATAATGTGTTGCTTGAAAAGACCGTGTATAGAGGATAAAACTTCGACATCAATGATATTTTCATTTTTTTCGTTAAGAGTTTTATCAATTTCTTCGATCATTTTAGACTTAGTGTTATCGTTTGTTTCAATAGACAATTTTTCAGCGATTGAATTAAATTTCATCATTAAATAGCTTGAAATTTTTCTTTTCCTTCTTAAAATTTCTTTTTAATCCTCTAAATTTTTCTATATTATACATGTTTTGATGATCATCAATTTGATTTTCTCTAGCCCAAGTCCTCAAATAGTTCAATTCTTTCTCGTAGACGCCTTTGTTTTTTAGATGAATTTTAGAATTATAATGGCGATCATAGTTATCTTTTAGGATTTCTTTCTTACAAAACGGACATGTTATTTTTTCTTTGGTCATTTATGTAAAAAAAATTTAACTAGAGATTTTCTAAATTTCAATTTTTATAGTAATTTTTCGAGAAATATCATTGAAATTAGCAACTTTTAAGCTAAAACTTCGCAATAATTGCAGATAATTCGGTAGATTGTTCAGGATTTTTCAAAAAACTCTAGTACCAGTTTGTATGTACCTTAAAAAGTTGATAATTTGAACGATATTTCTCGAAAATTCACTATAAAACTGGAATTTAGAAAATCACTGATAAAGTTTTTTCCTCTATAAATGGAGCTACTAAAGGAATTAAATGAAGTTGGCGATCTAAGATTTAAAGAATATAAGAAATTAATTGATTTAGAAGAAAATAAGAAATACAAAATGTGACATTGGAGAAAATGAAAGATAAATTCGGGTTTACAATCATTACAGAATTGGAAGATTTCAAAGCACATTTGCCAAATAGATTTTTGACTGTTTTTGATGAAAAAAGATTAAAAATTTAATAAAAATGATAAATTACACTTGATTGTTACTGGGAAAAAGACAATAAAAGACAAAGTATGTGTTACAATTAACTTCGTAGAATAAAGATTAAGATTTCGAAGATTTTACATTGATTCTAAGGAGATTATACAACATTAGTAATAGACATTAAAACTGCTTAAGAAAGTAGAAGCAAGCAACTATAGATTCGGTTATTTTTCATTCGTGATTTTTCATTTATGGTCAGTAGATATATAGGGATTCTGGAGTCGAACTGATTCGGTTAATTTTTCATTCGAGATTTACTGTTTGATTTTACAGATTTGTTTATTGTCCTTTAAACAGTATTTTCCATTGATTTTCGGTCGGCTTCCAAAAGTGCGCTAGAACCGGCATATATATATATATATATATATATATATATATATATATATATATATATATATATATATATATATATAATTTTGTTTATTCCAATTTTGAGCTTTCCTTGTGGCCACGATTAAGAAAATACATCAAAAGGATATTAGTAATCGCCTTTTTAATTTAATATTTCTTAGTCTAATTTGTACCATATTTGATTTAGCTTTGTTTCTCAATCTAGAAAATATATATATTAGAGATCAGAAAAGCTCACTTCTGTTAAAAGTTAACTAAGATAAGTTTTATTTCATTGTTTATATTTATAGTTAAATTGAAATATTAAAAATATAAATGTACAGTTACAAATACATTAACAAAGATTCTACGCGTTCGTTTCTTTATCAACTGAATAATACTTAGTCAAATACACAGTCCAGCGAAACTTTATCCAACATAGTCTTGCCGACTGCTTCAGAGGGTAGCTTCGGAGTCAAATTCTGACTTTTTTCCAAGGAATTTTTCCAAGGTAGATTAGTTCTTACCTAGTTGATTATTCCTATCTTTATTAGAATCACTCATATTATAATGTATTTAGAATAAATTTAAAATAATAAACAGTTTTTTAGAGATTAGTTCATTACATTATACATTCTTATTTTTTTAGAATTTTACAACTTTAGAAACCAAGATGGGATTTTGCTACTTTAAAGACCAGTGGGGCGTAGACCCCAAGACTTTTCAAGCTAAGAATAGGCCTATATTAATCCCAGGTGCCTTAAAATTGTCCATGTAAAGTTTCAGTACAGTCGGTTAAATGGTTGACGCGTAAAAGCAAAGGCACTTTCGCTTTTATAATATTAATATTATACTAAAAGTGTAGAAAATAAATTTGTAGAGCAAATTTTGGTAAAGCATTTTAAATGATTAATGGTTGAAAACAGTTGCGAAATGTTATAGCAGCCTATAAGAGCATTTTCTATTAATATTTTCGAATTTATTCGTGTCTCATAACCAATTTTGAAACACTCCTCATGTGCGTAAGATCCAGGCGTATATAAAATTGTCGTAGCAATAACCAGAAATATGACGATCACTTAAAAAAGAACTTTTATTTTCGCTAAACTATAAATAAATATCACATCAATACTCTTATTGCAGGAAGTAAAAAATCTATCATAATATTTCATGTATTCATTTTTAAAATCTGTTATTGAAGGTTTAAAGGTTTGATGGATGATTGGATTTCAGACACCGCTGTATACGTTTGTTAATGTATAATAATTACAAAATGTTCAACATCCTACTAAATATCCTAATGAATATTTATTTCATTTTGTAGTGGACTCCGTAGAATTCTTATTTCGTCATTAAAATACGAATTGAGTTGTTTCAAAAATTTCAATTCAAAACCAACGTTAATATAGCAATAATTAATTAGGAGTTCGTAAAACCGCAATTTTATGATGTGCTTAAAATCAAGTAATATAATTGATAGTAGTACAATTAGATTGGAGAAAATTTTAAATCACGTTATAAAACTCTCTCGAAAGTTAAAAACGGTCTAGCCACAATTAATATTTTTGTTATATTATTGGATTATATGATCTTAATGAGTTATAACTCAGAATAAGGTTTATCTTGAACGAAATATATTTTAACTTTGTTGTGAACATATCTTAAGCTATTTTAATGAAACAGTTTTTATTAACAAGAAAATAACAATTATTTCTTTATAAGTTGCAAGATAGTGGTAATTTTAAATAAATTAATGCAATCAGTATAAAATTGGTACAATAGTTTAATATTCATGTGTTGGGAATTGATTCAAAATAAGTGAAAGAATGTTATGCTTATTTGTATAATTATTCATTTCAATAACATCAGCTACAAATTAAGTAGAGTGGAAAGGGCTGATTCAATGCGAATTTTAAGATTAGGTCTATTGCACCCCAATC
This sequence comes from Homalodisca vitripennis, assembly GCF_021130785.1. Classification (NCBI taxonomy): domain Eukaryota; kingdom Metazoa; phylum Arthropoda; class Insecta; order Hemiptera; family Cicadellidae; genus Homalodisca; species Homalodisca vitripennis. The sequence continues at coordinate 197,985,077 of NC_060207.1, forward strand.
ACAGTTAACGCGAAATATACGCAAATTATTAATTGACATATAAGATTAAAATAGCCCTACTAATGAATAAAAGTGAATTTTCTGTGAATTAGTGAATTATTTGTATTGAATTCCTTAAATTATATCTTTCTAGTCAGTATTCATAACGTCATCTAAACGTAACATTACAAGTTGAACAATTTAAGCACATTTATAAGTACTAAATTAATTTTAATTGTAAAAAGCAATAGAAAAAATAAGTTTTTAATTTACTTCGTGACCACTAGTTGTGTTAATCTTTATCTACTAAAGAAATAAATTTCAATAATACATTCAACAAACACAATATACGTTGTTTTAAAATTTTTCCTGGAATTATTGTGCTAACTTTTGACGGTTGTAATAAAATTAATACAACAGGTCATACTGGCAAATTTTTTTACACTTGAATCACCAGGCATTTTTGTTATTTATATATTTTAAGATCGAGTTTGTGCATCGTGTTCTACTAATAGAGATCTGTAATGTCATAGGCAATTCAACCTGAGTTCTTATCCGTCATTTTCCTCTTACTTTTTACGGATTGAGCCCCTGGGAGCGCAACGGTCTACTTTTTTAGCATACGTGTAATTTGTTTATGACACTAACAACGTACACAGTTTTGTAATTGTATTTGAATTGTTTAAAATAAAATAAAAAAGAACGTCTAGAATTTAATTGACATACTTTTATGAGGAAAACGCATCAATAATGAATTAAACAGTTTAAGTCCGAGTTTGATGTATATGAATACAGCTGTCACTTGTGTTTTATACACTACATGTACCTCTTATTTAGTGTTTAATACGCACCAGCTGAAGTTTTGTCAGGTGACGTTTCCACCAGAGATACTTCTTGAGAGAATCAAAGGTAGCCAGGAAGTAGTAACTATACATTATCGCGTGGACAAACATGTTGATGAAGACAGGAATAGCTGCCTGAATCGCTGTAAGTATAAAGTAAGTATGACATATTAATGGCATCATTACATATTCCCGAAGTAATATGAATCTAACAATTAAATATACGGTTTAATGTTATTGACTAATAATTCAATTTCAAGTAACTAGAAGTCAGGTACAAGAGTTAAGGGCCAGTTTGTATTTACAACTACACGATCTATTTTTTTCTTTATATACCGTATATATATATATATAGTTAGTACTTGCTCCGCCGGGAGTCGAACCCGGATCTCTCACTTGCCGGGTGAATGTGCTACCATTACATTGGTACATTGGACATTCACCAAGTGAGAGATCCGGGTTCGACTCCCGGCGGAGCAAGAACTTTTTGCGATTCAATGTTTATTGAAATTAAATAAGGCAATTGCCATTTATACAATTTAATGTAAATATATATATATATATCGAGAAATAACTTATCCTAAGAAACGAGTTAACTGTTTATTTCAGGTGGAGGTCAAGATTGGATGGTATAGAATTGGTTAGAATTATCAATAATATTTGGTCTCAAATCACAATTTTCATACATTGGCACATTTCAAAACAATCGTAAATAATTGTTAAATTAGTGTCGGCTGACCATAGGAGAATACAGACAAGGAAGATAGTAGTTTTCGGTTTCTTTATCTAGTTGTCCGACAGTGATATAAATATTATTTATATTTCAAACTATCCATTGAGAGTTATAAAAATTAAAAAAATAAGGTTTGATAATTTTTTATCATTCCATATTTTAACCCTTTTGATAACCTTCCATTTAACAAAAACTAGTATGGCTGTCGATTTATGGCGGTCGATTTAAAGAAAGCCCAGAACTCGGCTCTTGGCTCTTGTACAATATATACAGAGGAAATGTTGATATCAACTTTAGTTCCAAAAAAAAGTCAAATCATGACATTATTTATAACTTGGAGCAACTTTAATTTTAATGAAGCTTATAATAAACAATGTTGTGAGCTTTATTGATAAATGTAATTTGAGCTAAAATATGTCCCATCTACGAGATTGTTATTAAAAAATACTTAAAACAATAGTAAAATTTGCGACAATTGATATTAAATTCTATATAAAATATACTTAGTTTGCTTACTAGGACGTTTCATTAAACTAGAATAAGAGCAGTTATATGTATGTATGTATGCATATATATATATATATATATATATATATATATATATATATATATATATAATTATGTATAAATTTATTGGTAAAATTAAAAGCTAAATTACCAGAATACAGTTCGTAACACTCAACGTCCCTAATGCGTACGGTACTGGCAGGAGTAACTGATAATGAACAAAAAGCATTTCCATGTATTCCTTATTACTGTAGCCTTTTCATTCTTTCTTATTCTTTCTTCACTTGATAGAATTTGTAATTTTTATTTTATTAGTTATATTATTAGAAAATAGCAACATTATTTGCTGATACGTATTACCATATCCGAAAAGAGATAAAATATGTAGATTACAAATGATTCACTCACAATATCAACAGTAATCGTAATGTAGGATTCGAAGCTCATAGAAGAAATCATTGCCTGTATACTGTACAAACGAAAGCTCTAAAATCCAAACCAGGTATATCGAAGTCATGAGTGACTTAAAATACAACGATACCTCTTTTATAAAAGGTCGGTTTTTGTTCATAAACCCCGAAATTTTGAAACTTTAGGGCACTGATCAACCGCATCTTGAAATTCTCTGTATTGCACAGTACAAATCCAGGATGGAAACTTCTAAGCTCTGTAAGACTTTTTAAAACCTAGATAATACTAAGCTTATACACTTTATACTTACAGTATTTAGAACTACGTATTGAATATCTCGCCATATAGGCTACCTGATCTCAGGATAATGAAAACCTCCAAATAATACTTGTATCTGGATCATCTGAACCTCTCAAACCCTCCACCCAGTTCAATGAAGTTAGCCAAAACAGTCTAAGCTCATGGAGTTTTTAATGTACTATGAATGGTTTTCATTGCAATAACATAAATAATTCAATATGAAAGATATGAAAATTAAATTTTAATGTCAAATGTTTCAGTTAAAATTACTAACCCTTCTAAAGTAATTATTAGGAAACTATTAGACATGATTTATTTACCTTTCAAATATCTAATTGTAACCCACGAGAAGAATACCATCACCGCATGATGATAAACGTGTAGAAAGGTTACATGAGATGTTTTATGCCGTAATATCATAAAAACCTGAAACAATACATTTTAATACATAGTACTTACTTAAATTATGTATTGTAATACAAATAGTATGCAAGTAGGTATAGTAAGTGGAAATTTAACATTTACGACATTACGTAGAAAACTCCTTTTCAACAACGATAAATGCTTTTCTAGAACTGTTATTTATTATCTATTTTCGTTCGGATAAAATTTGTTGAAGCGTCTGAAGAAAACAGTGAAACCAGTTTTCCTGTAATATATTATACAATTTAATGATCAACAGATGTGTTTTTTTTTTAAATCGTGACAGAGTAGGCTACTACATCGTTTAGAGTTTCGCATATTGATTCTGAGCCAGAAATAGGACAGATTAAAGGAACTCAGTTTAATAATTTCAATGATCAGCTCATACTATATAAACTCTTTCCATTGCTTTGCTAGGTAGTGTTTTTCGTATAATTTATAGTCATTAGCGGTTCAGCGTACCAAAGATAAAATATTTTAATAACTTTAATCATAATTACTTTACGATGACTCTTAAAGTTGTAATAAACAAGGAGTTAATTGTTTTAATTTATACAATCTCATAGTGCATACAAAATCTTAGTAAATTCATTGGCATGTTTTCTAAATAGCTGAGGCTTGCAATATTTTATGCCTTCTTTGAATGAGCAATACATTTACTAGCCTTTCATATATATATGAATAGTATTTATCTTCAGTATAATTTAGAAAAGCATTTTGTTTTCAATGTTAAGACTAAAAGATACTTTAATTTATAATTCTTCGGATATTTATTATCAAGAAAGTAGGGGTGGAATAGTTATATTTTGATTAAAAGCATCCTACGTAATTTAGCTTTCTCATCTCTATGGTTTTACAACAATTCTAAAACATCGTTTAATATAATATCATAAGGTTAAATATGGGAACCTAACGTGTTTTTTGGAACGCCAAAATTTTTAACAGCAATACGAGAAGGTTGCACGATATCTAATTAACTTTAACTAAACATGTTCAAGTTTTATTTAAAAATTATTATATTAAGAGTTTTTAATAGTAACTATTTATATTTATTTTTCAAAAGTGTTGATTTAGATTACAATACAGTGTAGTAATGTATATTGTTCAAATCTGTGAGCCCTTACATTCATTAAACTTATCTCATTAGATCTTATTTTTATACAAAAAATTTTAAATTCTAAGCCTTTCGAAATTACTTAATTATAATAACTGCTGTACAAAATTATGTACAATAGCGTCCAAATTTATAAAAATAATGACATGATTATTACATAAATTTTCAGTATGGAAAAAAGTACAGTTAAATTCATAGCACTTTAAATAAAATTCCTGATAAAGTAAAAGTATAAAATTCTTGTCTTCACTCCACCTGGATTTTCTTCAATTAAAGTAAGACATTTAGATAATTTTGTAATAAGTCAAAAATAAAAGCCGTCGTTGAGTAAAAAAGTGAAATTTTGTACATTATGCATTTGTTTTATGCTTCTTAATTAAAGTTATATTAAAGATTAAGCTATATTATATAGTCGACAAAACAGTTTTCAAAACCTAATAGGTCGTAGCCCTAAAATATCATCGATATATAAAATTTATTCCAAATAGACCCTAATAAACTCTGTCAATTAAATCATATTTACTGTAATAATTTAAAATAGCTACTTGTCACGTGTTAATTCTTCCTTTCCTATCAGCAAAAACATATTTTAAAACCGTATATAATATCATGTTCTGATTTGGCAAAAATAAATATAGATTATAAAAAGTGCATGGATCATCATCTACACAATGTTATTATTTTGTACGCATTATTGCTAGACGAATTAAGTTAATATGGCTCACCGTATCTATAAGATCCAACAGCTTCAACACAAGGTAATGCCAGCTTCCCAGCAGATACTGAAAAATTAAATCAACAGTTATTATTTATTAATTTTTGTAACTATTAAATGGTGATAAAAAACAAAAAATAATGCTAATATACTTTAACTAAAATATCAATCTATTTGTTAAACGTTTTACTGTTTATTCATATATAAATAATATTGTATATAAATGGTAATAGCCTTATTTTATAAGTATATTATATTTGCAAGTATTTTAATAGCCGTATATATAAGTGTGTATATATATATATTTAAATTGTACCCGGATTAAAATAAATCCGGGTTCGACTCCCGGCGGAGCAAGTACTTTTTGCGATTCAATGTTTATTGAAATTATATATATATAAATATAATTATACACATATATATATATATATATATATATATATATATATATATATATATATATATATATATATATATATACAGGGTGTCCCAAAATTACAGGACAAAACTTCACCAAATTGTTCAGGAGGTCAAACTGAACGAAAAATGTTATTCGATGTACAGTCCTACCTTGCTTCGTTTACCTTAAATCGGTCATTTTGTTTTTTACATACAATTAATTTTATTTTCAATACTGGTTTACCGATTTTGTTGAAACTTGGCATAAATATTATAAACATAAACATAAGGTGTAAAAAATATTTTTTAAATATCTTATGTGTATATTTTTTAAATGGCGGCCATTTAAAATAATAAAACTTAAATAGCTTGAAAACCCACCGTTTTGTCAAAAAATGTTGAGAGTACTAGGTTTTTGTGAATTGTGTAACAGATCCAACGTTACCATTTCTATGAAACTCGGTTCATAAATGGGCTGGTTGTCGAAGTTTATGTCCGTCTGGACAGGGTGGTTGCGTATTTCCCAGGCGCCAAGACAACAATGGACTTCAATGAGATTATAACAAAAATAATATTTAATGCTCCAAAATACATTGTGTTAACTAAGGAGTAATTGGCTTGGATATTTAAGTTTACCCTCTAAACAGCTGCGTTATAACAATAGAAAACTAATTGTGTTTAAACAATAGTTTAATAAAAACAGCTGTTCAACTGAAACGTTTGCTTTTGATTTGAATTCAGGCACATACAATAATGAGTATGTTACTAGAAAGGATGATGTCCAGACGGATATAAAATTCGACAACCAGCCCATTTATGAACCGATTTTCATACAAATGGTAACGTTGGATTTGTTACAAAATTCGCAGAAACCTAGTATTTTGAACATTTTTTGATAAAACGGTTGGTTTTCAAGTTATTTAAGTTTTAATGTTTTAAATGGCCGCCTTTTTGAAAATACACATAAGATTGAAAAAAAAAAATTTTTACAACTTATGTTCATGTTTATAATATTTATGCCAAGTTTAAACAAAATCGGTAAACCCGTATTGAAAATAAAATTAATTGTAATGTAAAAAAACAAAATGGCCGATCTAAGGTAAACGAAGCAAGATAGGACTATACATTATATAAAATATTTCGTTCAGTTTGACCTCCTGAACAATTTGGTGAAGTTTGGTCCAGTAATTTTGGGGCACCCTGTATATATTATATATGTACACTTATAAAGGTACTAGCAGGTACCCACTTCTTTGTACGCATTTTAGTAGGTGGGCCACTGCTGATTTCCGACGCCAATGGTGAGTTTGACTTTGATCTTAGTAAGTTTTGTTTCATACTCGGTTTTCCCTTGTTTTGTGATAAATCTTTTTTCGCAGATCAGAGAAATTTAGTAAGGCATTTACTAAAATGGGTTTTATAAGTCTTTAGATTTATAGTAAAATTTAGACAGTAACCTTATCTTATAGGCCTAATAGGATCTAATAGGCCTACTTAAATTTTTTTATATCCATACACTAAAAATATTGTTAACATTTCACAAAATGTAAAAGGGAAATTGGTACATTAGTTCAAAAGCACAGTTCAGCGAACTTTCAACCAGCACCGACTTTAAAGAGAGTCTTTGGAGTCAAATTTTTGATCGCGTTTTATTCTCGGACATTTTAATAAGTAGATGAGTACTTAATCACTGAAGTATAAAATGGCATGAAAAATAATGGTTATTCCTTAGAAAACTTACTCAATATAAATAAAAAAAATATTGATCAATATTTACACACAGAACAGTTTATTAAACTAGAAATGCTTTTTTAATTATTATTTCACACCTTTAGAACCCAAAATGGAATTTTTCGCAATTTTAAGGACCAGTGGGCTATAGCCCGGAGGGATTCTCGAAATGAGAATTGGCCTTATATACATCCCATGGACCGTAATATTTTCCATCTAATATTGCAGTACGATCGGTTGAATGTTTTCAGCGTGAAAGCAAAACAAACAAACAAAGGTGCTTTCCCATTTAAAATATTATTAGGACGGGTATGTAAATATATATACTGTCTGGTTAACGACCAGCAAAAGCCATGGAATATAGATACAGTAAATGTGGTACAAAACTTATATTGTAACCTAGAAGCGCACCCAGAAAGAATATTTATCTCCAATCTCAATGTTCTACCTCGTTCGCAGATTGTAAAAATACCGTAATAAACAGTCTTTTCTGCATCATTAACACATGTTGTTAATTGAAAGAGGATCTTTATAATGTCATCGACTGTTCTTTGTAAACGTTGTGTTATGACAGTGTAACAGTATGTTTCATTAATGTAACTAAGTTAGAGTAAACTAGATAATATTATAGTTATAATCTTATTGTCTTATTTAAACAATATCTGGAATCAATGTTGAGCAGAGAGGCTATTCAAGACAGAAAATTATGAGATTTAGGTAAATGTATTATAAGTACCTTACATTTAAATGTTAATATCTAGTGGTTGGTCAGTAATGTAATTAGATATAAAATACAAGTAAAACTATAGATTTTAAGACTTTTATTTAGATGTTAGTTCTCAGACCTCCTTACGTAACATCATCTAAATTACAGCAACGAAGCAACCTCAAATGTAACATCAAAAAGATCTTTGACTAAAAGTAAATTACAATGGCAAGCCTTATAACTTTATAATCACAGTAGGCTTCTCGAACCTGTGTATATAATATATTTTCTTGGTGGGGAAATAATTTACACTTAAATATGGCATAAACTGCTATGACTAGAGTATGTTATAATAGTTATACATATACAGTTTTTACATATTTTATTGGATGGTGCAAGAAGGATATCTCACCCCTTGTGTCGGAAATATAATTCATGCCAATGAGAATTGCTCATAAACGCTTAAAACCTAAAATTGATATCTTAACACGTAAAGATTTTAATCATGGATAATGATATATTATGTACATAAAACATACCTACATCCGTCTCTGCGCTACTTACAGCCACATCATTCATTACAACATTAGTGCGTAACCGAAAAGCTAAGTAGTTTGATAACATGATTCACCTACAGGGCTACAAGGCCCTACAATAGTTTGATTGTTACTAGAGCTAATCAATCATATATCGTGGAGTAATGAATATAATTCGAGCAATTTAATACTTAAATCAAAAATAGGTTAGAAAATTTGAATATCTTCCAGTGACTATCACTTAATTTTGGAGCATTTAGAATATCATTCAAAACGAATATGACATGGTGCCATGTTTTTCAATCCAAAAACGCATGCGACGTCGCGGGTAACTGTTGGTTTTATCTACCTCATTATTATTAATACATGAATTCTCACTTTTTTATAAAATACTGATATTTAATAATGATTGACTTTTAACGTTAATTTGTATAATATGCTTTATGCGAATAAAATCAATACATACTGAACTCAAAAAGGTATATAACCTACTCATTATTAGCTGTAAATCAATGCAATATATATTTACAATTAATTACAAATAGAAATTGAGTTTTGGACTAGATCATCGTTATGTCACCTTTTTTACATATATTCCTTTGATCGCTAAAAATGTTAAAAGTGTAGTAAATTTAAATTGAGAGAATCCAACTAAAACCGAATATACTACTAGAAACAAGTCTATTTTATTATCAAGATAATCCACAATCTGTTTGTAAACTAGCTTCCGTACTATTATAAAGTGTTAGGCCCAACAATAAAATGTAAAATATAGGCTACTAGTAGTATTTTTGTGGCATCATCTAGACAAAAGAGCTCAGGAGTTAAGGACGGACAGATAAGTTACAGGAATCTCGTAATATTTATACACTTAGAAGAATATTTTTTCTCGTAAAGTATTTTAGCAAGAGGAATTGCTTTATTCGATCACCTCCTTCCCTATAAATATCAATGTTGTACCATGACATTATACAGGACGGGAATCATTATACTGATACACTATCCTTCTAAATATAATACTATAAATATGCTGTGACTTTTATAACCAAACAAAATATTAACTAATTAAAAATCATAAAATTATTAGCCTAAATTTTTTCTTCTCATTTTACAGTTAGTCGGCTAAATTGTTTCTGTTAATTATTCTGAAAAACCACTTACCAAATACTTCAATTCTTCTAAACCACCAAATTGTTGCGGGATGGAACAGCTTATTCTGATCAGAAACGGCACTGGATACACTTTATCCTGAGTTTGAGGTGTCAATAGCTGTGACATTGTACATTTAAAATTTCTATGGTACTTCAATTTTGTAGAACACACGTTGATTTCACATGCAAAATAATCTATGAATGTAACAGTGTAATTTATTAAAATTTACATAAAATATCTGAATAAGTAAGTAGTTAAGACAGTGGCAGTTTTACGATGCGCTCACAAAGAAATAAAATAACAGATTGAAGATCTCGATACTTTTTCTCACTAATTTTGGTTTTATCAGTATCGTGAAAGTAATACAGTCTGTGGCAGTCACTGATCTAACGAAAATATAGGTGAAACTGGGCAGGTGATTATATGAGTATTATAAGTATTGTATATTATGTTTAGTACTATAAATAAGTTACTCTCTAACCATCCCTTATCAAATAAAGTACCATAAGTTTTTAAAAATTTGTTTACAAAACTTTTCAATACATTGAAAATATCACTGTCTTTCCTATATGGTATCTAATGATACTTAATTTGTAATCTAAATGCAAAGCTCTTTGTCTGAAACCATTTCCCTCTAATATTGTAATAATATGTGTAATAAAATCTAACATTATATAGCTGCGATGTGATTAAATGACAAAATGCCAGAGTGTGTTGTAAATATCAAATTATGTTGTCCAAATCTGTCCTGCTCTGAAGGAATTTGATAAACTCATCCACACTGGTCAAGACCTCACTGAATATTTCCACCCATGCCATATACTAAGTCAACTTTTCTAAGTATGGCAAACCCTTAGGAATAAGAGAGTAACATTGTTTACCTTCGGTGGTAAATAAATTACTAAGCATTAATTTCAATTGCATTTTTAACATTGAACAGTACTTTTCACTTGAATACATATAAAAAACTGATCAGTTACTGCTAAAAAAAAATAGAAACGTTGGAAAAAATCCTTAGTTTTACTAGTTAATCAAGAGATACCCATTCCCATGCTATAAAAGTGAGCACTTGGTTACTTTCAGCTGTGTGACAGGTGGTACAGTGACATATTGTCTCTCTACCTCGCTATGTGATAGGAAGTGGTGAGTTGATGCCGAGAAAGATGATGAAAGAGAGACAGATGGCGGGGGGGGGAGAGAGAGAGAGAGAGAGAATTTTCAACTGTTTCACAATAAAGTATGTAGCCATCGCATACCTTGTCTCTGTTTATAAGACTTTATATACGGTACTTTATAATACTAGTCTAAATCAAATAAAGTTTTTGTCAGTTCTTTATTTATATTTCTGTCTGTTGTGTCTGAAATAAACAATAGTCGTGTTTAAATGATAGTAAATTGTTAAAAGTAATTTGTAATTCTAACGGTTTATTTTACCATATTTTATGTACTTTGATACTTGCATTAGGTCTATGTTAATTTTTTTTATTTATAAGATACTTCGAAAATTATATTTCAAGATTAGTAAATATTTTGACACTTGTGAAGCATGTGCCATTTTACTGCTACACTTTTTTATCTACAGTTTTACCAACATAAGCTAGGTTCTGTGTAAATGTTTATTAAACGGGTGGTCACAATAATTTATTTCTTATTGGGCAGGCGTACTACCTATTTAAGTAATAATAAGTTATTAAAATGGTTTTAAATGTGTAAATCTTAATGTACTTTGTAACTAAACAACATAAAAAATGGGATATGTACAGTATTTAAGTATTTTAACAAAGTAGTACATTCGAATAAAGTTTGTTTTTACTACGGTTCTTACTACATTACTTTTGGTAAATGAGGTATTATCGAACAATAACGGCTAGTAGTTCAATATTGAAATGGTAAATATATAGAGGTATGTGCAATTAGGTTATTTGAATTTAAAATGTGTGTATGTTAATTAGGTTATTAGGTTATTTGAATTTGAAATGTGTGTATGTTTCCATTATTTATAGGACAAATATTGACTAAAAAAACTATTTTATTTTTAGGTTTTGAAACAATTACTTACAGTATATTTAAGTTATACTTTATACTAGTGCAATATTTTCTTTTTTATTTCACGGAACACATCGTTAGTGTAAACTATTATAAGGTTAATATCCATAAACATCTCTACTAATTTGTACTTACATGAAATACGATGATCGAATTGTAAAACACTTGCACTATATTGTACAGTCTCATCACAAATCCAAGTCTGTAAGGCGGCCTGCCTTCCATATATTTGGGTCCTAACTTTAAAACAATCAGTAGGTAAATAGCGAGAATTGTTATCATAGGATATGGAGTTTGGACAAGAAACCATTCTTCCATGATTTTACCTGAAAATATATAAACAATTTTATGACAGTAGCTTACTTCTTACAATTGGGTTCTTTCGCAGAATCAAAATTTGATAAGACTTAACACGACGTAACATTAAAGCAACTAAATCGTGTATGGATTGAAAAATAAATAGAACAGAATACGTTCACACCCACGCTTCTCTCTGACATGTCTTCAAAGAGTACAAACGTTTCAAACTTCTTGACTTAGATGTGTAACAGCATGTGTAACTCTAACAGGTTATACTTATTGAAATATGTAATTATTAACAAGAAAGGGACAATTCCGACACCTATAAAAGTATTATTTAAAACGAGGCATAAGTGTTTGCTTGACTAATGCCAAAACCGTTAGAAGAAAACATATAAAATACGTAATATAGATTTACATTTTGTATATAATATATGAATATAGATTGGTTATTGGAATATAGCGTTATCTATTCAGTAAAACTGTTTACAATGATAACTCGTTCTAAAATGTGCTCAATTATGTATTTATATTTTTAATTTTTTCTAAAACCATAAGCAATTTTAAATCTATAGTTAATCTGTTATTTATAGTTATAGCATACTTGTTACTCACCGCTATCCATAAAGTTTGATTGGAATTCGTCTGAAAACGTTTCATTTTGGTTACAATCTGTAGTTTCTTCTGTCATTTTTTGCTCTACGAACTAAAATCTTCGTACATAAATACAAACACAATCAGTAATATATTATTCTAATCGAAACTAGTACTTTTTATTATTAACAGTATTACACCAAAACACTGTACTCGTAACCGAAGCACATTGTTTTTAATTCCGTTAGTCAATGTTGCTACATATTTGTAATTGGTTGTAAAGTACGAGTAAGTAAACTTTCTACTTTATATGAAAGCCACTTTGAAATTATGTATAGTAATCTAACAAGTAATTTTGTTCACTATATTTTAAACGGATGGAGACAAATAAAATAAAAAAGTAGTACAATATACATGTGACATAACAACAACAGTTACCGTTATACTACTGAGCTAAATTTAGGATCAATGACGAACCGTTAACTATGCAAAGCAAGGCCAGACAGTAGCAAGGTTAAAGGGATTGTATGGTAATGCCAGAAAGTCTCTTAAGTAATTGGAGGTTCTGCATTCATTTTCATGACTAACGTTGCTTACTCCCATTACAAGTTGTTTGCGTTAATTGCCTTTGGATTGCTAATACATCCCTATTGTGCAATTAATCCCACTACTCGTTATTAAATGTACCCATAAATGTTCCCAAATTTAACTAAACACCGGCTCATAATTTGTCTTTATTCTAATTTAGAACGATGATTCAAGTTGGTTTGTTACTATTCGTAACGTGTAACAACGTATCTGAGTTGTTACCATTACTGTTTTGCTGTTGCTGTAAATAATGACTTAGTCTTTGATTAATACAAACATTTATATTTATAACATATAATACATTTACATACATTATATGCAGGGAAAATCAAATTGTACTTCAAACTCATTCTGTAAAAATAATTTAGTTAAACTCTACCGTAAATATATAACTTTGTTATCATGTAAGTATATAAAGAATTTACTTTAAACTATGAAAAAAAATAAAAAGTTTAATTCGGAATGGAAGAAGACTAAATGGATTTCTAATTTAAAATACAAATCAATTCGATAAAGATTTATTTATTATGCTACTTTATTTGTGCCGTCATGGTAACCCACAAGACTACAGTAAACCTTTTTGCTGATGCTCACACAAACCCTGCGGAGTAACTTATGACATCATCAAACGTAAAAAATTTAAAACTTTACGGAAGTTCATTAAAACAATATCTTGTAGGCAAACAGAAAGTAATTAAACTCTTCGCGACCCCGAAGCGATAAGCTTCGTTAACGCACGCTCGGCCAATAACGTATGTGGCTGTTGATACAAGAAGTAATAAGATGAGGTTAATGATTCTTAAAGAGGAAATCTAGTCATATCAACTAATTTCGTAATTAAATTAAATGTTATAAATTAAAATACTGTAAGAAGTTATTTGAAAGTTGTACGCATTTATTTTACTGTAAAAAAACGCTACAAAACAATATATTCATAAATCCTCTATATAAACTTTCGGCTGATTATTGAATACAAATTACGATTTCAAACAATTACTCATAAGGTTATAGTTATTGTATTCATCTCACAAGTAAATATTAATCGCAAATCGGCAAATTCTTTGGAATTCGTGGAAGGTTTTTATGAACTTTATGTCACGGTTATTAAAAAAAATTCATCCGGAGCATTTTGGAATTCGGAATAAATGCCAGTATTTATGTTTCACAATTTAATTTAACTGAAACTAAATAACTGTTGAGTAATTTCAAATGAAGGTGACAGTTGCCAAAACATATGCTTATGTTTAAATTTTGTAAAATAATAAGTATATTTATCAGTATTTTAATTCATGTATCAAAGACTTAATGTATAACTTTCACTAATATCTGCAGTGTTAATACCTAACTTTCCCTCTAAATTCCACCAGTGACCAATTAAAAGCATTTAATGTACTGTATGTTATCTAAAAACTTTTACAACACCAACCTTAATGAATAAAGCTGTCAATATATTTATTTAAGGTACTCCAAACTGGTGGAATTCTCTCAATTAAAAATATAGGATTTTAACATTGTCTTAAGGGAAAACGTTAAAAAAATTTACAATAACATGCTTCAATGATCTATTCTTCGTAATCTTCAGTCCAAAAATGGAACTATAATGCAAAACCTTACAAACGATTATTTTGAAATGTTGCATGAACTTACACAGGATACAACTCTTATACCGGAAATAGATATGAGTTAGGCCGGATGTACATCTAGACCGTAGCAAACCTACGAATATTTTATTTGGATGTGACTAGAAGTATTTCCGGAAGTCAACGATTTTTACCTAACTAGACATCCGAGAGCTACATATGTATATACCTTTTTCGGGACAATAATGCACCGGTCAAAACAACTATGGCACCGAAAATGCATTTAAACCGCCTAGATTATATAAGATTTAAGTTTATTAGGCTTTTCAGTCCTACGTATGTATATAGTTTGTCTTCGTCAAGACAAGTAAAATTCTTCTATACCACTGCAAAGACCAAGACCGAATTTGTATGACAAGGGCTAGAATTAAAAACTTTTTAAATGAGGTAGGTTCCCGAAAACTATTTATTTGTATATTAATAATCGGAGCAACAAGGCTAAATCAGCTGCAATGACAAAAATATAACTAATCAGACCAGAAATGCTCCTATACGTGCAAAATATGGTAGGAGAGTCAAGGTTCCACATTGTACTCGCTTAAGCATTAGTACAAAAATAATATTTACCTGATGATACGTATGTAAAACGTCATAGGACTCCGTAATATTACATCATAAGCAATTTTAATAATATTATAATGCCTTTTGATTTATAAAATTGCATGCAAAGCCACGAGTACCAGCTAGAGGGTACTAGTTGCTTTACGATGGTATGATTTTATATTTGTATACGTTAGTAATTTGTATAATATGCATAGAATTATACTGAAGAATTGCTTAAATTCATAATATAAAGTTATGAGTAGGTAATTTTTAAACAGTAAATTTTTAATAATTTATTTCATTATTGTTTGATGCATTGAAATATATTAGTCCTAAACATTATATAGAACTCTTTCTTGTCAAGGGGCAACAGGAGTTTCATGCAAAATTTCAGTCTACTTATCATATCTTTCTCCAGATATCTTCTAACATGATACATTCAAATTTTTGTTCATTAATTCCAGTTTTGTATCAGAGTTTAAATAAAAAATATATGAAATCACCTAACGAATATTTAACTGCTGGAGTAGTTTGATATATGCTTTTATATGTCTCATGTTAAAATGTCATATGAGTATTATTCAGTTTGTTCACAAATCGATTTATTCTGCTGTTTTCTCGTTGACTTCTATAAGACCAAAATAAATATATCTCTTAACGCTCAGCCAATTCTCATAGTATGACGTGCATCATCATTGATCTCATTGTTACAATTGCTGGTAGCAAAAATTTTAAAATCAATTGGTCTGTTCGTTTCCTAGATAGTGTGAGGAAAGACTACTAGTTAAACTAAAATGGTTTTCATATGGTTTCCTAACGCTTAGCTAACAATGGCCCAAGTGCTTAGTATTACGAGATAGTTTTCCTTAATTTATTGATTTTAGGGAAAGCCCTTTACCTGTAAACGGGCACCATACCACTCCGTTTACTATTTCTATTACTGGTAGTTTAGTTTACTATTTTCTTTCTTCTTATTGGTTGTCGATAAACTTCATATATTTTTGATTAATTATACCATGTATAATTTAAAGTATTTTTTATAAAATAATAAATTTATTATCAATACTATGTGCATTCTTATCTATACCTGTATAAAAATGTAATACCTCAAACTGTATTTTTAGCTCTTAACCCGATATATATATTTCAAGTACATGTTTAGTATTTAAAAACATGAGTTAAAAACTATTTATTTTTGGGAAATTACGGTTAAAAGAATATTGGAATGTTGGGATTGGCTTCTTTTCTGGTTCCACTTAGTGCAGTGTATGATCTGATACTATCACAAACTTCATAATATTTTATATTATATAATATTATAACGGCCTGTCCGGCCGTTGGTGTGGTTCGGAAGTCACCTTTAAGCCGTTGGTCCTCAGGTTAAGTGTTATTGAGGGCTTCTTAGCACTAACTTCGCCTGATAAAATAAGACATCTTTACTTTTTATATTTTGGAGTAAAATTTCATCTGAAAAGATAAACAAAACCAACGGCGGAGACGTTTAAAACAAACACTTTTATAGTTTTTACATCACAGATAACTACCAAAGAGCTTTTCTGATTTTCTAGTGTAAAATATATAAGGAGGTGGAGCTTAACTTAACATTAGCATTGAATGTCCTTCACGTCATAGAACCGTTATGTATAAAAATGCATTGAAAATAAACAACTCATATTTTATAAACTTTTTATTCTACAAGGGTATACAAAATTACTATTTACTACATTATATCTATAACGAATTTATTTACTAGTAGGTAAATATATTAAATAATTTAGCTATTTAGGCAGTGTTAAATTTATGGTTTTACCATGTTAACAGTAATGGATTTCATAATTAAATTATTCAATGCGTACAATAATATTCTGTTTAGCATTTCTTACTACAGTTAAGCGTAAAATTCCCTAAGGGTAATGATTTGAAGATCATACACAATATTACGAAGCTTCAATTAAAACAAAACTCTGTCTTTAAGTAACTATAGAATATAAAGATTGGCTTTTGTTTTTGTAAATAGTGTTTTATATACCTAACATTTGAGATACAAACTTTTTCCAAAAGGTAATATTGGTAAAAAATAATCTCCATAAAAAAGCGGTACTAACTGTTACTTTGATATACCACTAAAGGTTCTGCAAAGGGTTTATCTGAACATCCTATGTCGCATAAAGCAAAATAATTGGACAGTTCTTTTAAATTTAATATAATTATTATTATCTACTTAATTTTAACCCGAATACATATTTAATGTAAATAATAAAAATAGAAATATCTTCCGTTTGTTTTTAAATCCAAGAAAGTCGATGGACTCAACATAAGATAAAAATTACAACTATTCCATATTTGAGTTGTTCATTATTTATATTTGCCAACCTGTTACGTTTAACTGATGCATTAAGAATTGCTTGTTTTTATTAAGATTAAAAGAAAAATATAAGGTTTATATTATATATTACTCCTGACAAAGTTTCGGTGAGAATATTTATTTATATTGTTCATATCCTTAACTGTTGATGAAAATGAAGAGAGCTAAAGAGAAAAGTAAATATTTACCACATAACCATTAATTAATCTCACAAACTGAAAATGTCTAACTGGTAATGAAATAAGTTCAACAAAAGGGAACCATATAATTACTTAATATAGAGGTAGGTATACATAGTCTATTCAACATACAACCTAACATTAGCTACTGTTAAATTGGGAATAAACATTTGTTTAAAATTATAAAAACACTTGAATATTCATAAAATGTTATAATATTAGATAATTTAAATAAACATTAAATCACAAAAGTACTTGCTCGAATTTCTAATTTGCCGGGTGAGTGCGCTACCACTACACCATTGAACCCGTACTTTTTACTATTCAATTATTTTGTATTTGATAGTTTCTGTCACATATGTGTTTGAATAACAAACCTAACATATGATCGGATAAAATACATGTCTAACACCTTTTATTGACATTCACTGCATGTGTGTAAGTAGCAATATTTATTGAAATTAAATTAGGCAATTGCCACTTCTACAAATTTATTTTATGTATAATATTAAAAGAAATAATAAGTACGTATGGAAATATTTTTGTTAGAAAACAGCTGTTCGAGAGTCTTGTTGCTCATATTAAACTTGAATGTGATTTATTCATTCATAAAGGGTAGGTTCACTGAATTATAAAACAATTATTAAAAGTCAATGTGTATATGTATCTGGTCTACCATATAAGTTTTATTTATTCAATACTGTTCTGAAATACCTAATAAACCTATATGGTGCCCTATACTTTTTATTCCAACTCAGTGATGCTATAAACCTGATTGTGTTGTTGCTATCGTCATTAAATGTGTAAGTATAAACCATAAATTTGCGTAAATATAAAATAAAAAATAATATAATCTACTAATTCAAAACTAACTATTACAAAAGACACAGACAAGACTAGGTATTATTACAAAAATTGCAATGTTCCTAATAGTATACCTGATTTAAAAAAAACAACATAATAAATAACAAAAAATGTAATAATAACTAAAAAAAGAGGGCAATTAATATCTAGCCAGTTTAAAATTACTGCACTAATTTGAATTACTATTGGTATTGATACCCACATGGTAACAAGATGTGCAATAGAAGGCTCAGAGCGGTTTCTAAATACCAAATAAGGATTATAGCACAACGCTTTGAAAATGTTTTCTTATAGTAATTTTGAAAAGTTTTTTTTTTAAATACAACTTAAATTTTTTATTATAGTAGTTTTAATTTATTTTCCTAAAACAAATTTTTTAAATATATACTTACTAATGAAAAATTTTAAAGCAGTTTGTATAAAAGGTATAACATTTATAAAGTAGCGTACAATAATATTTTATACTCGTATATTATTAACACTATTTAAGACCAAAACTCCCTAATGGACTACTACACGTAGCTCACTTTAGAATTGATCATTTACATTCATAAATGTTTAAGGTTATATTATTGACTTATTAAATCATTAACTTAAGAAACACTTATATATTATAAGCCAGATTTAAAAAATAAAACACGTACATGTAACCTGAACAAATAAACTACATTATAATTTGTACTAAGCTAACTAATACGTTTTAATAGCCTACGAACTGTGAGATTTTCAATTGCAAGTAGTTGTATAGAACTAAAACATACGACCGTAATATAACATACTATTTACAATATGAGTTCCTGATCAAGTGTTTCTTAAAAAATACTTAAATGGAATGAGTGAAGTCGATCAAACATTGAATTCGAAATAGCTTAACTCAGTTTTGGAAGATTTCCGTTCATTTCCTTGCCCTGACAGACATTGGATGATTTCTTTGTTGGTTTAGAATAGGAATTGAAGTAGAAGTTCATGAAGAGCACCGTGAATATGACGCCCTGAAGGAAGGCATAGGCGTTATACGCTGTTTGAAGAGGAGGTACACTGCAAGATATCAGCAGTGCCATGAAGAACACCATCAGAACAAAAAACTGAAACTGAAAGCAGATAATTATTTATTGAACAACACTATTTCATAACTAAGGTATGTTACATGTCTTAAATTCAATCATCCATGGTTTCCATGGTACACTGTTGCAATTGTAAATATACATGATATTGAAACGGTAACAATTATGAACATTTTACAGATTTAGGTATAGGCCTCATTTTGAAGTTTTATTAATATATTTGTTACATATGTTAAACTTTAAATTACTCGTACACAAAACGTTGGCTATCATACATGGAATTCCAAATCAATCGAAGTAACATGAATTAAATAATAATAATAATGTTTGAATTTATATTTCACATATAAATGTGCTCCATAATATCATGGAATGAAAATTAGGAAATAGATGTTTCTAAAGCACTATAATTAAACGTGTTTTATTAAATTTTATGTAATTAAAATAACAATCTAATATTTGTATTTGATGGTGACGTATTTACTTTTATTTTTTATATATTCATAATAATGTATAATATACTATATAATAGAAATATAAATGTGTCTGCCCTATATTCGTGTGTGTATCACTGTCATCTTAAAACTACTATGCCGATTATAATGAAATTTCAAATGGACATTCTTAAGGTCCTTGGTTAGCATATAGGCTATCATTATTTCTAAAATTCATCCTGGCTACTATTCACTGGTTTCTAAAGTTTAACAGCATACACATATGATTAATTAACACAGCCTGTGAAGTGTAAGTAACTGTTCTGTGTAAAAATTGTTTTATTAAAGAATAACCATATGTTTAATTAATTTTATTAATATTTTCAATAAGTTTACATTTATATTGTGAAAACATAGTGTAAGATTTGATAGACACAACTTAAATGCAACTTTTCTTAAATCTGCAGATAAGAAATTTAAAGTTTATAAACCTTTAAGTAGCACTAGGCCTTGTGTGACTTTTCAATAATAACTCTCTCTTAAAGGTCACAGGAGCAGCAGATAGAAGCCAAAAGCAAATACAAATTTAAGGAAATATATTTTATTGAAATATATATAACATATTAAATAATGGATATTACTTATAAACTATGAATTCCCAACATTTCAAGAGATACAGATTATGGGTAAGATTAATAAACAATTTCGTATTCTTCAAATGATATAATCTAGTAAATAATGTACAACACGCGGCAATATCATAAAATATTATGGCAATATCAATTACCACTGATTTTAACAGAGCGTGGCGTTTAGAATGTAAAAAAAACATGTTAGGCCTATAAATATAACCACATTTCAAGTGAAAAACTTAAAGAAATTAAAATACTTAAATACAACTAAACTTAATATTTAATAATAACATTTATTGTAATAATTTTTCTGTATAATTACTGTAACATTTTGGTCTTTATATGATGTAGTATTTGACATTCGCGACGAAAAATTCAGCTAAATAAAATATTATAATACCGAGATTTTTAGAAGGGGTTAATTCACATTATTAAAACTATACACTATTTGCACTTTTGTGTCCGTACTATTTTGTAATATTTGTATCCAGCATGTAGAGTTTCAGTTTTTATCTGCAATTTTGGACTTAACAGTTCCAAAAATACTGGTTTTGGAATCTAGAAAGTAAAAACGTTCGTAATATATGGGTTTCAGCTATGCCTTATCAGTGTAAGATATTTCAATACTTAACCCTTTTATATGGGATTCTAGTTTTTTTTACTATAATCATTACTAGATATTTACTATTAAAACCTTTATACACAATATTCATGTACTAAGTGTAATATTTTCTACTTCAGTAATAATCAGACGAAATTCATATTAATTAGTTAGATAGGAATAGAATCATCAATACTTGTAAGCCAATATTACATGCATATTTTCGAAGATACTTTACTTTAAAACCCATCTTCAAGTATTATATCGTATATCTTACCAGTTGTAGCCATGTAATGTACTTTTTCCACCACAAATACTGTTGTACTCTAGGACCTAAAGCTGAGAGAAAGTAGTAACTGTACATTATAATGTGCACTGCAGAGTTCACTAGGCCAATCATAATCCCCTGTTCACCTGTAATGAAATATACAGTATTACATTTCTTCCGTAAACTTTTTATAGGATCACTTTATTTATTGCAAACTTGCTATTATTGGTATTATAAAATGCTTATTTCACTACAAAATGTAGTCATTTTGTTTACATTATAATAGTGGTTATACAATGATCTTTGTTTACATTTATCATTGTTGTTATACAATTTTCTTTGTTTACAATTTATCTTTGTTTTTATACAATGTTCTTTGTTTACATTATCATTGTTGTTATACAATGTTCTTTGTTTACATTATCATTGTTGTTATACAATGTTATTTGTTTACAAGTTATCATTGTGGTATGGAAATTTGGAAGGATAGTAGGTTTCGGTTCTTTTAATTGACTTCTACTAACCATTACCATCCAGTAGATTTTAGTTTTGGATGACGTGCCATGTTGCAACATGTGGTACATATACTGACGTTCTTCTGTCTATAACTTTCAATAGTGTGTGCATTATGTGTTGTTCAGTGGGTGGGATATTTCGCAGTGACATGGTTGGTGGTTAGTTTCACTACTTTAGTCCCCGATTCACATAACCAAATTGTTTTAATTATATAACATGCTCTTTTGTAAATAATTATTAATGCTAATGTAGTCTGATAATGTGTACTATAAGTTATATCTTTTTATACCATTACATTTTAATAACTATTGTAATTAAATTTACAACTGTACCTTTACTAGAATTATTCCTGCGTTACGGTTTAGTACATAAAGTCTTAAGGTGATTTTGGTCCATGATTACGACGATGAATCTTTTTTATTCTGTCTCATAAAAGTTTTAGCTTCCGTCATAGTTTTCAAGTAATTTTCCATTAGACTATTTGATTACATTAAAAGTCCGATAACATCACTATTTAAACCAAAATTATTATGCAGTGCGAGAATTTATGTGCAAAACTGACAGTTTTTAGATCCTTTTCCCTTAATAATATCAAGAATGATCTATATCTACAAGATAATCCACGAAAAGAAGACAACATTATAAAGATAAACAAAAACTGAAAATTAAAACATAATCGAAGCAAAAATAACACTGAAATTAGGATTTAAATAAAATAAATATAAAAAGACGACCAGTAAAAGTATGAAATTGCTGGTTTAGAAATAATCTACTGAAGTAGGTTGAAGACAACATAATATACGGAGAGGATATTTTTTATAAACTGAACACATAATGACGATCCATACACAAAATAAGCACATTAACCGTCAATTCAACATTGTCTTGAAGTTAGGCTACCTTGCTTAACTATAATATTAACAAATAACTGAGCTAATAAAATTTTAAACACAAAACGAAATTAGGCTCTAGTGTTTAAACCTGAAGCCAGAAAAATACAGGTATCTCCCCTATACTTGCCCCACCTAAATATACTTCTCCTGCTTTTTGTTCCAGATCAAGCGATGACATATATTTTCTTCTTAGTTTTCCGTTTTACCTGATGTGTGGTTCTGTGAAGTGATATTGTGTGGGTTAATTTCCAACGTTCTGTGTTTTATGCTGTTTTTGTACCAGTCAAGTTTATACAAGATATTCATATTACTTAGGAGTTCCACACATAAAGAAGAGGGTAGGTTTAAATCCTCGAAGAGGTATGTATTATTTATGTAACATATGACAATTTAAAATATCCAAAATTAAATTATCCTTACAAGATTGGCATGCAGAAAGTATTTGACAAATTTTGCAGCATATGTATTGAGTGTATTACCTGTAAATCGTGAAGACTCCTAAAAGTCTTTGGATACGACTTTTAATGTTTTTATTGTCACATTTTAAACACGTAGTAATATGAATGTACACTAACAAAAAGTAATATGTATCAAAGTTTAAAAAATGGCAATGTGTTATTTCACATACAAAAGAAGAATTTATCTAGAGTATTTCTCTTAAATAAATTAACTATATAATTACCTCTGACATATTTCATGTACAGCCACACAATAAGAACCATGTGCGTATGGTGGTATAAATGCAAAAACGATATATGGGTCTGCTTCTTCCTAAGCACGAAAAATACCTAAAACACACATAGAACTTTCAATTAGGAATTGTGTTTCTGTAAATTATTAATTGAATTTACACACATACTTATGTGACGTCTAAATATTTTTGATAACATACCTTTAAGTGCCCTACATTATTTGAGTATACAAGACGTGTACATGTATAGTTTATGCCTCCCTTTAATTTAGTTGGCGGGTGTTAAGTGACATTTTTCGTTGGAGTTCGCACAAGTGCCACAACTGACCAAAGCGAAACTTACATTTTTATTTGTGGATTATACCACTGACATAAGAGTATTCATACTCCTCAGTGCCATCTTAGTACCATTATTAATTGGTATAATTTGAGATAATAATATCAATAATCTTAAGTATTTTACAATCCAAAAGGCAAAACTCTTTTTTGAAGTAGATATCTTACTAGTGATTTCCAAGATCACACATGGTGGATATTAAAAAACACATTAGTGTCTTTAGTTTATTAAAATAAATATATACAAAGTTTTAGAGAGGAATTCATGATATTATTTGAGTTTTAGTTTCGATAATTTTTTTAGAGGTTCAATGTCAGACTATTGAAAAGGTTAAAATATAAAATAGTACAACTTATTAAAAGATTCTATTAGTCCTAACTTAGACGTAATAAACTATAATTCATCACCGTCAGATAAAAAGGCTGCAAATTTGTCGCTGTAAGGGTCTATTTAGGATTAGCTGACTGTAATTTAACATTTTTTTCATTTTTTTGGATGTGTTTTGAAATTCTAGATATCAAATGTTAAGGTGACAAATTGAGCACAAAAGAAGAATTACACTAACAGTTAAATTATAAGAAAGATCCTCATAACATTTAAATAGCAATACTAAACATAAGAAAAACCCAATAAAAAAATTAAAATATTAAATACAGGATTCTAGTTCAGTGTTAAAACTGTATTATATAAATTTAACATCTTTTTAAATAGTGCACATTTAGTGGTTTAATATTTATTTAAAGGTCAATGAACACTGATGATGGTTGAATACCGAAACACCTGTACGAGTGTTGCAATAAAAATAATTAAAATGGGTTTTTAGTTGTCTGTTCATTATACTAATATAAAGCCTATTAATGTAGACATAATAAAATATATAAATATGTACAAATAAAAGTATTTACTATTCTATTATTGGTTTGTTACTCATTTATCGTGAAAGAGATATAAATGGAAACCGCTTTATTGTACGGACTACCACAGGTAGAATATATTATATTAAAACCTAATCAGTGAGATTTATTCCCAGCCCCTCCGCCCTTATTTTGTATTATTGAACCATTTAACCAGAAATTTTCAACAAACTGTATGTTTCCTAAATAGATGGCATAGTATTTAAATATCGCATTTACGTTAACTAATAAAAATAAAACTAATTATTATATGCGTAGTATATATTTGAATTTGCCGTTATTAGGATGTAATATCTATGTATTAAGTGTTATCTAAATTTAGTTATCTTAATTTACTTACGGTATCAATAAGGTCAGCCACTTTTGACATCAACCATACCCATGTTACTTTAAATGCCTGCAATATAATAAACACATTAGAATAAAATGTTATGTTTGCAAACACACATTTAAACAAACACAACTATAATATATAAAGATAAAATTATCTTTTAAAGCATTTTTGTTTAATATTCCGCTTTTTACTGTTATTCTAATACTATCTAAACACTTTTTAACAATAATTTCAAACCAACCGGAAAAAAAACTATTTATTTACTCTTAGTATGTAGTTTATAAAGAACCTATAGTAAATGAGTAATCGCCTGCCTTTTTGTAGTTCTTAGTATCCTTTGTACTCCTATTTTCGCCGTTCCCATTGTGAAGCTGCCTCTGTGAGGTATTACGGCACATAATAGGGTGAGAATCAGTACAATTCGAGGAGAGTATTAATGTTCAAAGTGCTTTGGTCACACTTAGGATTCTTCAAACTCTAAGTCTTTTGCCTCGTGTATATCAGCTCTACTAAAAGCGTTCTATTTCGATTATATATTCTAAAAGGGCGGGTAACTTGTGATCATATTTCTGGTTGGTTTAATTATTTTATCAGTAGTAAAGTTACACATTCGCTAAACGTGTCACGTGGTATTTTAAAACCAAGCGCCACAAATTATACTTACAAATTGCCTCAATACTATATTTCTACTAGGAGATCGGGGATGACAGGATTCTTCCATCATGTACTTCATGAAGTGCGACTCACGGAGGAACTGGAAAAATAATCGATGTGTATTGTCTATCGTAATTATGTAAATACAGTATTACTCATAAATCAACGAATGTTAAGTAATACGATACTTGCTATTGTTCTTGAATTTTAGAAAGAAAATAGTAGGAATATCAACAGGCAGTAACATTCAAATTAAAGCGAACAATAATGGTTATTACTAATATTTATTCTACTCACCTAAGAAACTTGTCCACATATATTACTTAGTTATCTTAAAAAATCAATGTCACGATATAAATGTCTTATAAATGCTACGGTTGTCTTATTAACTTTATTACTACAGTTTAAATTAGTAATATAGAACAAAGTATTCATTTTCTAAGGAATTAATTGTCAGCGCTTATAAATACAATACAAATTTTACTTGGAAATTCGTTAATTTATGAATTGATAAAATTGATTTGATTTGATAAAATTACCCTGTTAGTTTATAATTTTCTTTATTGTCACAAAAATGCAGTTACTGATGAAGGAAATATTGAGAATTCCCTTTAGTTTGCTATACAAGTAGGAGGTTACCAAACATACTGTACATCACTACTTAACTGTTAAAATATATTATATATATTAAATATATATATTAATATTAAATTGAATTAAATAGTACATCAGTTAGTAGTAGCAATTTGCTAGTAAATATAGTTCATCTCATAATTTTTTAACTATATTATTTCATACAATTAGTCGATTATAACGAATAAAACTTCTTGAACTAGATCTGCAAAGTACGTATACGTCATTCATCTTCTCATTCACAAAGCGTTTAGGAAATAAAATATTTAGAATCCTTATTCGCTTAGCGTTTGTAATGCCTACCATTCGAGCGACTGAAAATGTTTATTTCTGTCTGTCTGTCCGCACGATATCTTGAAAGTGATCTATATAATTGAAAATTTCTTTTTTTTAACAAGCAAAAAAGTGAGTTTGATGCTATTCCATATAAAAACACGGAATTTGCCTCAGCGCCATTAAAGCCTGTTAGTCACGACAGTGACTAAACTTTTCTTGTTGTGTTATTGTCTGTCTGTATATCTGTCTACAGAACATTTCTAGAGTGAAATTAAATGTAGACTTGAAAATATGCATGCAACTTCAAAAGAGCCTGTTACGTGATAAGTGTTTAGACACATTCATACCTTGTCCATAGGTATTTTTATAGTCTAATCTAGAGTTCTATTCTAAACAAGGCAGGATTCACGTCCATGAGAAATTATAAAAACATTTAGTAAAACATATATATTTTTGTTCTAGTCAATAAATAATGGTAATGGTGGTAAAATGGATACATTTGTACCGTTACATCCCATAAATTTAACGTTTTATTTATACAAATAATAACACTCCTAACCCACTTTGTTAAAAACAACAAAAACACTACTTGGACTGAAATTTCGATACACAAAATGGAGGCGCAGCTTTAAAACATTCAGTTCCTACTTTTTATTGTAACTCGTCTTAATATTAATATTATACCGTGAGTTTGTTTTACTTCAAATAATATAAATTAATTCGTGCAACTTCAGATTGTGTGATCATTGAATGAGCTGTTGAAAGTACAGTCAAAGTGATAATGAGTAAATATTTGAATAGGTAGTTATTCAATTAATACTAATGAGATGGACGGGCATTTATTGATTCACTATTACGTTGGTTTTTCTGGAACAGATATCTATTACAACATCTGATTCTTAGTCAGTTTAAGCATTTTGTGAAACTTTATCACTTTTTATCGATTTATTTATTTTCCATTAGGATTAACTGATTAAAGTAAGGTGATGTAGAAATTAATTTTACACGTTTTTAGTCTTCAAAATGTGGTGTTAGAAAATGTATTAGTCGATTGATTACAATTCAATAATGTATCTGCGTTATGCCCCGTTGTACTTTAAACGAGGTTTTAACATTTTCAAATTACGGTAATGTATGCTTCTGACTTAAATATCCATTGATGGTATGAGTAAACGAGATAACTGCCGTAATTTTCACCAGATTTTAGACCAGAATTAACATTGGTTTACTAACATAAAACTATGTTAAAGTAGTTTTGAAGGTTTCTCATCTTTTCCAAAATTTCAGTTTGTTTTACACTGCGTAAGAATATTCTTATTCACAATGTTCTGGTGTATGGATAATTAGTTTAACTGTTTGGTTATGGCGTGCATTATAATGTCTACAACATACTTCTGTTTTTATATGGTAATGAATATAAATAAAATATATAAAAACAACATATATTTGTGCTTGCAGCAGTTTGGATACCTATTAAGTAATTAGTACAGAGAGCTTCCAAATTTGGGCAACTTTATTATAACATATCAACCATAGAACTTTCTTATGCCATTACATTTTTATATACTATCATTGAAAACCAAATGCACCGCTAGTGTGATGCATAAATATACTATACATAAATGGGTTTTTTTAAGTCCCAGAAAGGATATGTATTAAGTTTATTTATTCCAAAACGACTCACAACTTAAAATCCAAGCAACGGTTTCGAAATTGAAAATAAATTTTTAATGTTAAATTTCATTTAATACTGAAAATATCTTCAAGTAATACTCTTATAATTTATGTATTATATTAGTAAGATGGAACTCCTTTATTTATCTTACGACCGAAGCAGGGCAATGTTTTAAGGGGAAAAAAATCTCTTTTTCATGTCATATTTGGTTCTTTAAATTAAAATTTCCAAAATAATAGAAAATTTTTGTTTCTGCCAAATTTATTGAAAACCGTTGAACAAATTTTACAAGTTACCTCTATGTTGTACCTATACTTTCCTGTGAAGGAACCAGGACTTTTCAGGACATCTTCCATCGTTCAGTGGTACAAACAATCAGTAACACTACGTTTCGAGATTTACAATCCGATCACTCCTTCAGTTTCTAACGCATAATTACAGACTAGGTTAAAAATAAACAAATATTGCCAGAGCGTTTTGACACGCGTAGGTCAGGAATCACAACCACCATGTTGTGTGTTAACATCACGAACTTTAAAACTTGCACATAATAAAAAACTAGACATAACACTAATTATTAAAACTGAACTACATAATACAGGTCGAAATAGGTCTGCGTTCGCCGACGAACCATCTACAACCGAATATATGATATACTTTAATATTCTCAGAAACCAAAACATATATACATGTGTCGAATTCATATTGATGACAATTTAAACATTTTCAGGATTAAGAAAGACTTAAAAATTGTCATAGCAATATAAGTGCCCAGAGATTCTTACCACCGCATTAAAATAGAATAACTTTTCACAGGTAATCAAAACGATACAAAATGTCAAATATTACGGTGGTGAGAACTTTACTTAGTGAAATGTTGCAATATGAAGGTACCATAAATACGATAAATTACAAAAGAAAACACTTGAAAGTGTGTTTCCTACTCCATAAGCTTCTTTAGAAACAGTATCACCTGTTGATCAAATGGGCAAAAGATAGAGCTAGATCGACAATGTTTGCCAAGTTAGTGAAGTATTGACAAAGTTTCCTCGAAAGTTTCCTGAAAAACTTTACCATTACGGGGACATTGTGGTCGACTGAGCGCTCTCCGAGCCGCAATCACAACTAACACGGTTACTGTGATGGCAAAGTTTGTATCACCGGGAAGTTAGGGATAAATTGCAGGTAATTTAACTAAAGTCACATGATGTACTTGTTAAAGAACATTTACGCGTTTCTCACTCCTTACATTTTCTCATAAAAAAGAGTCAATAAATTGTACGTTCAACTTTCTGTAAATGTTTTCTTTTAAGGAAGCGCAAGATATTTATAAGCCTTTATTTACTATGCGGCAACGAGTAAGAAACTAATTTTAATTCGTTTTGTGAAAAGTAGTCATTCTTCCTTGTTAAAAGACTCTTTATATGGTTAATTAATTATTCCTGTTAAATATGAAGTAGGATGTGTCAAAACTCTTATTTGTTGTTTCGACCGTGGAGCACCACTTTCTTTGGTCCGATTTTCCACAACCATGACCTAGACCTTCCTATTCATTGTGGAACGTTTAAAGTAATTTTCGTAAACATGTGTACGAAATTACATAGTGGTGGTTAGATAGAAAGCTTTTTATATTTACACTATGCAGTGGATAGATTAAAAGTATATACAAAAGATTAAACATAAATCCGATAGAAGATGATACGCTAAAATGAGGAAACTCATCAATGAATCAATCAAGAATCAATGTAAAATATATAATTATTTTATTTTATTGCTTAGTTTATGCATAGTTATCTATATTTAATTAGCCGAAAAATCACGAAAAGTTTATGAGGAATAATATATCTGATTTTAATATTCATTGTATAAATTCAAATACTGTACCTATGAACTAATATTATTAAAAAGAATAACGATCACTTAAATGAATAATGGTTAATTGTTCGAAAACATGCTAAATATACAATTTTCTTCTTCATTATTTCTATGAGACTTCCAGACAATAATGAAATTTCTTACACTATAACTTTGCATTAAACAAAACTTTATTCCTTCGTATTAGGTAAATTTGCTAGACCTATTGCAATCGCCTCTATGGCTGAATTTCCTACAGATTCTTTTCGACAAACATAACAATCTAAAACAATCTCTCAGAATCTAAAACCACCGTAATCCGAGGACACATGTACATATGGGTTAATATTATATAAACGTACATTATAGAAGGCAAAGAGTTATCCTAAAGCAAACCGACAGTATAAGAAATAAATATATCAATGTAATAAAATAAATACATTTCACTTCAACAGTATATATTACAATCTACACAGGTGTTACAGATTATCTTCTTTCCTAAAATAAAATCATTGCAATAATGTTTAAATTTATCCTTCATGAGAAATCCAACTATTGTAAATACTTTTCAAAATTTAGGATTTCGTTAGGAAAAACTCCAAGATTTCATGTTTACTATAACATACTAATGATAAAAAATAATTAATTCAAATGATTATAATTTTTGTAGTACAAGTTCATAAGTATAGCTCGTATACTTAAGAGCTACTTACCAAAGACAGGAACCAAATATTGTACACCACTTGAAAGACGTTGTAGAACATCATGATGTACTTGAGATCAAAAGGTGGACGTTTACTCATGAGATAAGGGCCGAGTCTGGTGACAAACACGAGGTATCCGCACATGAGAATAGTAACAGGAAGTGGACTTCCCATCATCCAGTACGACTCAACCACTTCATCTAGAAAAAGACTTAAATTCATTACAATCCAAATTCAACTTAAACATGGTCGGCACTAAACACCGCCTTTTAATCAATAATCAGTCTTTCAAAGTTGTTAAAGCAAAGGTTCCTACTTCAAGAGATACACTTTTTTAGAAATCTTTTGATTGGCTAAGCGGTAGCAAAGCATATAACTCGAGGGACAGGAAACTATTATTTCTTTATCTTTGTATAAACATCTCTGTACACACTGGAGAAAGAACTGAACTGTAGACTTGAACATGTGCGTAAAGGTTTTATTTCCATGTAAGCAACATTGCCTAAGATGATAGTTGGTCAATGTCTCTCCATAGGATCTGGCTGACCGATAGCAAAAACCTTTACATAGGTCTTATAGTTATCAGAATGACAACGACAAAAATATCACAATATACATATTTGTAAACAAACGTAATACAATCAAATGAAATATTTTAACTTCAGGAACAGTAACACATGCAGCCTAATAAAATGAGTTAGCCCGTTAGGCAACACGTGGTGTGTCGTACTTTTACCTTGTATATTCTTCTGCTCATTTTATGATATATTTTATATTTATTTTACAAAAATCACCTTGAAAAAAAAATAACGAGGTTAATATCTTGTGTTTTTTAAACTACAAATAATTTTGCTACGCATTAAAATAATAGTATTATGTTAGTATGCCGCTGATTTTAAATTCATAATATCGAGTATGAAATTATTTAAACTAAATGCGTGTGTGTGTGTGTGTGTAAATACATTTTTATGTTATATGTATGTACAGATTATTACAACTACCGGTCTACACAATATTTTTTTGACATGACAACGTCTTAAATTAGGTTGCGGCTCGGAGTCACTCATGAAAAAGTGTAACGCCCAGTAACGTTACGATGCCCGTCCAGTGGGTCCGCCGCACGGGATCCGCACGGGATAAAGCAGATAACTGTGGGTCCGCCGCACGGGATAAAGCAGATAACTATGTTTATTCGTGAAAATGTGGAGTGCTTAGATTCGTCATTTACAACAACTACAACAATAAAGGTAAATAATTGTACACTGATATTTCATTATCGTAAACTATGTATGATTGATTGATTAATTGTTAGATTGACACAAAAGTTGAGAAACTGAGTTTATAGGTTATGTCATACTATTGACAAATGTTGATAGTGTTAAGTAAATTATTAGTTTAAATCACTCTGCAATCAATCGTAATTCAGTCGATTGAGAAGAAACAGCGCGTATTGCTAGTCAAACATTTAAAATAACAAATTATAACATCTAACCTGTCATAACAGTGCGACCAAACAAACGAACTAAACCGACCAATCACCACGCGCGGAGTTAGAATTTAACTGTGTTTAGCAAGAATTTCAAATTCCAATTTTAGTTAATGTTTTATTCACCTTTACCATTTACAATAACAAATTTTAATTAATTTCAAATTATGTACAATGTTTTAATAAACGAAATATATTTCTATAGTTAAAATTTGTGCAATTCTTCTTTTCATTCAATTCCTTGTTCCTATTGTGCAATTTAATAATATTCATATTAATAAATATTCTACCGAGAAAAAGACGTTGTCACGTAAAATCTTCGCCCGTAAAACCGACTTTACAGGCAACCGTAATTTTTTTTCTAGTAATGGTGTATTGCAAAGAAGGAAACACTTTCGTATAATATTTTAATCTCTCCATTTGGCTTTTCTATTGTTAATTCTACATTTTAGATGTGATATCATTATTGCACACGATAAAATTAATTCATAAGAACCTGGTATGCTGATATCAGGGAGACTATTTAACTTAGTTCTGAGGTCCAACACTAGGGTTGCGCGACGTAACTTTGATTGATATCGTTCAAATATTTGCTGTCTGAGTGTTTCTTCCACAGATCGCCGTCTTCTGCGCTCACTTTTACCGTGCCACATTTTATAGAATTGGATGAGCTATGTTTTGGGTAATTTGTTTAAGGAAAACCAATTCCCTTTTATGCCTTTTTCTGCCCGACCTCAAGGGCCACTGTCCATTGCGAGGATCTTATGGAGCAGAATAAGAGGGAGATTCGATATAGTACAAGATATATGGTACTGATAAAAAGTGCAACGGTCACAGAATTTGAACCTGTGCTATTTCTTCTCACATCCATAGCCCGACGTGATAGACTGTCGTTCTACTAATACATCATAATCTAATAATAATAACGATATATGAACCACACACGCGTCCTTTTAAAATTCTTACTAAACACAGGCGTAGTTAATGTTTTTGTTATTTTCAGTTTGGATGATTAACAGTTTGCACGAATATTCATGTTAAATAGTTCTTATAAAATATGT
This sequence comes from Homalodisca vitripennis, assembly GCF_021130785.1. Classification (NCBI taxonomy): domain Eukaryota; kingdom Metazoa; phylum Arthropoda; class Insecta; order Hemiptera; family Cicadellidae; genus Homalodisca; species Homalodisca vitripennis. Next base: position 198,018,771 of record NC_060207.1, read on the forward strand.
TTTCATTATATCTAAAATAATAAACCATTTATAAAGCGCTAAAAGAATAAAACCTTTTAATTTTTATTGGCATTGAGAGTAAAACATATTTTTACCGAAAGAATCTCGGTATACTTTTTCATTGTTAGCTTTATTCAAAAATAATAATGACTTAAGTTTTTGGGCCTTTTACAAGCAAAATATATTATTTATAACTTATATTTATCATTTTTGTTTCACGTCAGACCTTCAACAAAACTGGTGCCAGACGATCGATTTTTTTCGAAGAGAAAACTGCCAAAACTGTTCAAAGGAAAAATACATAGACAATTGGCTCTCGTCATTTGATCTAGTATAATTAATTACCTTGCAGTTTGTGCGGTTAATTCTAAGCACAGTACATATGTGGCAATGCGGAAAATATAGTATATCAATTATGAGATGATATCCACTTACCTTCCCACTTTGGAAAGCTTTCTGCCGTTTCTTCTTCCATGAATGTAACATTGTTAACGTCATTTACCATTCCTGGAATAACAACTTTGAGATTTACTTCAGAAACGCTGGTTTCCTTATATTGCCTCTAATCGGGTTCTCAAAATAATATTTTTGCTATGTAATTTTAACATATGTTATCCTTTTCCTGATTCTCGTTACGTTCTCAGCCAAATCTGTTGATAATTAGAACATATTATAATCTACTCAAATATGGCACTTGTCCTACAACTATCGTAGTGCCTTCTATAACATACAAGAGAACATTAAAATTATATATATTGCTTAAATTGCAATAACCTTGCCCTTAAAAGTAAAAATGTACTTGACACATATAAATATGGCTAACGGAAATTACATAACTCTATGTGATCTATTTTGAATAGTTGGCGAGATTTCAAGTTTAATAATATGTGTTGCTTGATTACTACTTAAATCTAATGGAGCAAATGTATTGTTTTATTGCAATGTACAGTATTTATTGCTAATTATAGCTGATCAATACCAATGCATTTAAAATAATTACAATGACAATAAATGAATATTCTAACAAAAATTACTATTTTGTAAAATCAATGCAAAACTATACAAATAATGACAAAATTGTTTTGGAACAGCTCTATTCTCTTAACCTTATAAATATGAATCATTATAACTCGCCTTCACCATAAAATATGCTCTGGAAATCACGTAATATTTAGTATAAGTAAACTTTAATTGAAAAATCGTAGTTATTTTAAGAATATATTCTGAATGATCAACTGTTATATTGTTATATTTAATTATGGTTCAGATATGTGTACATACTTAGAATTTCTACGTTTCGCAAATTAATTGTTCATCCAAATATGAAATTTAATCCATATATTGTAGACTCCATATAACTAGTAGACTCAATATATTATACTTTTCTAGCACTTATGTTATATAATAATTTTATTTATTTCTCCTATAGCATGTCACAAAAAGTAATACTATTAGTAGGACCCAGCTGACAAGTTCTAACTTAGCCGGGCCTAATACATGTATAATTGGTAAATAAATAAATTCTACTCTATTCTATTCTATAATATTGATCTCGTTAATTTTATGTATGCAACACCTTAGAGCAAAGATAAAACAAATATATTCTTGTAATCCGTATTGTGCTATTTCCTTTTATTTTCTATAAAACTTTAGGGTTTAAAAACACGTTAGTAATGCAATTTATAACTACACTTCAAAATACTCTTGAGCACTGTACCTTAATCTAGTCAGTATGACATATAACTCCAGACGGAAAAGGTCCTCTCTGGTAGATTCTCACGGGTGTATAGGTGGGCCCCGAAAGGCGAAATCAGATGTAAATAGGAACGAAATATTCATTGAACGGGGTTAATGAGCTGTGTTCACCTGATTTGTTAAACTGTCCAAGGCTTTTGACCATTGTGTATTATCCATCGTGAAGTCTGGAGTGACTAATCATGCCATAGTGTTACTGGCGGGAAATATAACAGTTGTTGTATTTTAAATATATTTGTTTTTACCCATCTGAGTTGTGTGTATTATAATTGTACTACTAGTTTAGCTATAAGTGATGGGTTAAATATAAGGGGAAAAAGTAGTTGTATGTGTTTTATTTTTGTAATTTATATACGAGAACATTTAGAGAACCTTATAACATTGTATATTGCATTTTGAGTAAGGTTATGAGTTTCGTTGGAATTACAAAGCAGTATAGATTTTTTAATGTTATGTTTAAAGAAGTGCATATGGTTTTCGATTAGAAATTGTTTTATGTTTAAACAACTAATCTGTTCATATCTGAAATATACTACTTATATTGATACCTACAATGAAAAAAAAAATTATGGTTGCCTGTAAAGTCGGTTTTACGGGCGAAGATTTTACGTGACAACGTCTTTTTCTCGGTAGAATATTTATTTATATGAATATTATTAAATTGCACAATAGGAACAAGGAATTGAATGAAAATAAGAATTGCACAAATTTTAACTATAGAAATATATTTTGTTTACTAAAAACATTGTACATAATTTGAAATTAATTAAAATTTGTTATTGTAAATGGTAAAGTTGAATAAAACATTTACTAAAATTGGAATTTGAAATTCTTCCTAACACAGTTAAATTCTAACTCCGCGCCTGGTGATTGGTCGGTTTAGTTCGTTTGTTTGGTCGCACTGTTATGACAGGTTAGAGGTTATTATTTGTTATTTTAAATGTTTGACTAGCAATACGCGCTGTTTCTTCTCAATCGATTGAATTAACGATTGATTGCAGAGTGATTTAAACTAATAATTTACTTAACACTATCAACATTTGTCAATAGTATGACATAACCTATAAACTCAGTTTCTCAACTTTTGTGTCAATCTAACAATTAATCAATCAATCATAGTTTACGATAATGAAATATCAGTGTACAATTATTTACCTTTATTGTTGTAGTTGTTGTAAATGACGAATCTAAGCACTCCACATTTTCACGAATAAACATAGTTATCTGCTTTATCCCGTGCGGCGGACCCATAGTTATCTGCTTTATCCCGTGCGGATCCCGTGCGGCGGACCCACTGGACGGGCATCGTAACGTTACCGGGCGTTACACTTTTTCATGAGTGACTCCAAGCCGCAACCTAATTTAAGACGTTGTCACGTCAAAAACATTTTGGTCATTCCATTACGATACTTAAAACAGAAATTAGGGCATTTTATTACGGCATCCAATATTTACAGTATTTGTATGAAATATAACCGAGAAGTAAAATATTTTTATTGATTAAACAGCTTATTTCCTTACTAAGAAACAAATGAATTTTTTTATGCAATCACATTGAGTTATATTTAATTAAAATACAAAATTTCTTCAAGTCACTTCTTTAAACTATACATTAAAAATCTTATTGTTATAGAGCAGTTATTTATATTTTTAACTCCACACAAACTTCCCTTTACCCATTTTCAAGTGGATTAATTTATTTAGAACACTTAAGAATTAGTTTTATGGATTTAAGTAGAACCCGGTGTCACCAGGAAACTCATAACACAACGTCCTACTGGTATAATTGCTTATAGGATATCAACTATGTATATCCTTAAACTCCGTAACGTGTAAAGATATTTACTAGAATAATGATAAGCATAGAATTATTTGTAGGATATAAAAGTATACTAAATAGTGAGGCATGAGGAAATATATGTTTTGGTTTATGTTAGTGTATCGGAAATTTGTTAAATATATATATATATATATATATATATATATATATATATATATATATATATAGTTTTAGTTTAATTACTACTTTAATTTCTACCTATCTCTCATTTAAAATTTGCTACTGAATCTTTGACATTATGAAACATAATAAACTTGCAGTAAAAGCTAGATATTAACCCTTTCTACCTATTCCTTCTCAAAGCAAAACTATTGCTGCTCTTCTCTAGTCATATAAAATAGCACTTTGAAAAATCTGGCTGGATTAATCATTTGACAATGCCCACCATATGAGAATTATTGAGCATAAAGGGTCAATAAATGTGAAATACAACCAGGTTTATTGGTGATCCTAAACGCGATACTAATAGTTGACTTAACAATACCACCATTCTTTTTTTATTACATTTTAAATTACTCAACGAACGTTACTTAAGCATGTCGAAAAGAGTAATTTATATAACTTTCATAGAGCGTATTTCCTAAAGGAGTAATTTAAAATATACATTTTTCACAACTAACTATAAACATTTCTATCAAACAGAAAAATTATAAAATATATACGGTGTTTAAAAAAAATTGTAAAGTTTAACTCCATATTGGCCATAAATTACAGCCAAATGTTTGATATTCTAAGTTCATATTCTTTACAGTAACTATAAAATAGATCAGGTCACTCATTTGAAATTTCCTGTCAATTTAGTTCTCTTCAAGTATCTAATGATTGTCCAGGAAAATATACTAATTTCTATTTCAAACAGCGTGTTTTTCTTAATTATACTCAACAATACTGAAAACTGAATAGACTTATAAATAATATGCGAATATTTACTTCATTTCAATAAATAAGAATGTAATATTTTTTCATTCATATTTTAAGAATTGTGGGGAATGGTGTAGATGTGTACCTACTGGATTAAAATGAAATGTTGATTGCACTCTTTTTCATTAATAGGCCACGGTTAGTTCTCATCGGCCTGTATGACATGTGCAGGAAGTAGATGATTAAGATTTTGATTTTTTTAAATAATGGAGAGGTAGAAATTATTAAAACATTATTATCAGTGATATTATCCCTGGTTACTTTTGTTATAAGAAGAATTTTCCAAGCTTCACTAGCCTTTGCATTTGTAACAGGTAAGGTGAGATAAAAAATTGCTTGTACATACAACCTTACACGCTACATTTTACAGGCAAAGGAACCCATAGAACAAAGTAAACTACTAGTCTACAAATTTCATAATATACCTTAGTTGGTTATAAATTTAGTAAGAGATGTAAGTTTTAAGAGATTATACTCTTATATATTTTAAGAGTTTGATAAGTTATTCTGTTGAACGTTACGATTTCCAATGACAGACCTAAATACAAACAAAATTCTGTTTGGGTTTTTTATACAAATATTATATCTCAAAATTAAAGAACAGAAATAGTTAAAACTTTGAACAGTTTTAGTCAAACAAAGAGCTGTTAAATACTATCAGAAAATTAGTATATGAATAGCGGCCACATAGAATTGTCATTAATAACATTAATTATAAATGACTTCAACTAATGAGTATTAACCTGATTATGAAGCTAATTGATACACCTAACAATGTCATTGCTTTTTTTGGACATTTTGTATAACAGTTCGGAAGAAGTAAATTTATGTTTACATTTGTTTTAATTTGTTTATATAATTTATTCTAATATCTTTTAGACATAAAATTAAAACATTTTAACAAGATTAAAAGATAATAACTCTTGCTATTCCAGACAAACTTGCATCGCCTCCCTTTTTATACGTTATATAATGTTTTTCGGAAATTTATTTATAAAAAGTTTCGGAGGGTTGTGTGTTTAAGTTTTTATTTTGGTGCAAAAGAAACTAAGAAATAATTACAGGCAGGCAATAAAACAGTTGAGAGGCTATTTGTTGAAATGATTACTTCATTTAGGTCCATGGAACAATGTTCTTAAGTTTATTTTGGATGTAGATTCTTTTTGAGATCTGCCACAAAGAAGTATCATACAACAACTTTGAGATTTGCTTCAAAGTGCAAATTTCAATCGGTTATTTATATCCAACCAATAAAAATTAAAAGTCGAAACAATTCTAATTATTATTTTATATTTTATTTTGTTTTCATGACACTTAAATGTTACAAATATGTTCAATGTTATAATGTTTAAATAAAAAAGTTATTTATGATTATTACTAAACTATGTATTTTACTAATTTCTTTTTAAATTTAAGACAGTGAAGAAAATATCTCCTAATAGTAAGATGGTGCAATCGATTTTGTGTTTGTAGCTGTTTTTATGCTGAGTTAATAGCTGTTATAAATTTCCTCTTAATATAAATATTTAAAACTTTCTTTATTGTTCCATGTCACATTAACGTAAAGTATGAAGTTAAAATATTTCGTAATCAGTCCAAATAAAAAGACTAAGGGTAAAAAATTGGAGCATTTACTTGAGCTACAAACGTAAAATATAATATTTTATTTAGGAAGTAACGTGTCTTTTTATTTATTAGTTTACTTTCGTAACATAATTAATACTTAAAACACTTAATTTCTTGACTTTTATTTAAATAAAACATAATTTCAATAATTAACAAATTAACCAAACCCGACGCTACAATTCATGTACATAGTATAAAATGTCTCATTTTACCTTCAGTTTTTTTTTACTTGGGGTGATTACAAAATCTTCCAAAATTTCCAACATTAAATTCCTGTAGTTTGACGTGGACATAAAAAAAATCTACTGTTTGTGCATTTGGAGAATCTCTATGAAACAGCTGGCTATTTAAAATAAAATGTTTTTCACAACTGAAATCTATTGCTCCAAATTAAGAATCATGTCATGTTATGATAGAAATGTAGTGAGATGGCCCACAACAACAGGTTGACCACCCAGGTCAGACTACTACTCTAAGTCCACTTACGCTAAGCCTTCGCCTGAGGCTTCTCCGCCTAAGCCGGGGGTAATTACAAGGAACTTGAGTTTAACCCTGGAGGGTTTTGTGTTAGCTTGAGTGGTGTCATCGTGCGATATCATCACTTTAAAAATTGTGCATGCACTCATGTTAGCATTTTGTTTAAAAAGATTCTATCAGACTGCAAAGAAGTCAAATTCTGTTAGCAACAACACTTTTTGTGTCATGAAACTTTATATTGCTCGGATATTTACTTTATAAAAGTAAAAAGTAAAAAAAGTAAAGAATGTCGCCTGGTAAAATAAGACATTCTTTACTTTTTTTTACTGTTTACTTTTTATATTTCCATCATTTAGTGTAAGATTTTATGAAAGGCGTAAGTGGAATTAGGTGACAAATACAGTCTGTTTTAGAAATGCATCCATCAAGAGATTCAAAACCTAAACGGTCGCTTTTTATTGCCAGTTAAGTTATCCAGACAAATATCACAAAAAGTAATTGCTTTTTATAGAGAAACTTTCATATTGGCTTTTGTATAAGAGTATACTTTAGAGATAAATAACCTGTACACTCGAAGGTAGACACGTATCGAGTAGTGAAAATGATATATCTAAATGGGTAAATACTAATTAAATGGTTGACGAGTAATACTACTCTATTAAATGTAATTTAGTGGACGTATCTGATGCTAATACATTTTCACACTGTTTAATTGTACACGGAATACAGTATTTGTTAATACAATCATACGGTAACTATGGAAAAGATTTAAGACATTTAGTATATTGTTTGTAATTACTATAAAATATGATGATTATGAAGAGAGAGTATAAGAAGACTGAAATCATATATAAATTGTATATATATATATATATATATATATATATATATATATATATATATATATTTCTATAAATTTTCCAAACTAAGATTTCCCATAGTATTCTACCAACCTTTTCATATATTATTATTCCTGAACCGAATAAAAATTAAAATATTGCATTTGTACTTTCAAAAACTATTTAATTACCCGTACTGCTGCCATTTTTTAAGACAGAGATAGGTTTAATTTGAGAACATTTTATTGCAATCTATAAAAAAATTGTTTACTGCCTCATATCTGAAAACCATTAATCAACAATTGTTTACAAGCTTTATTTACAAAATGGGGGATTTAAAAAACATTAAACGTATACATCTTAAAATGGAAATTGATAAAATAGTTGCCGTTGTTACATTTCAGTTAGAAAATATTATTAAAATCAAAATGAATCAATGTTTAATTTATAAATTACCTTATTGGATTGTAAACTTATTATAATACGTGATATTTAGACTTCTTTTGAAATATAGAATATAGAATATTGAAATATGTAATGTATTCTATAAACTACAAAATTTTCAACTTCAATCATATAGTTGACCTTTTACAGTTAGTATATGATGTATCAGAAATCTTGATATATTTACTTTTAAGAGTGGGAGCAGTAGGAAGAGTCTGGTCCCTAGTTCACTGGCCAGGCAAAGTAGTTGGCTCCATTTAGAGGAAAGTTTTACGGCCGAGGTCGGACTAAATCTTGTTACAACTTTCTAAGAGCGTTACCGCTGATGAGTTGGGTGGACTCTGGTGCTTTCACGCCGATTGACCCTTCTGCCAGTTTCCACCTGATTTCGTTTAAGTGTCCTCTCTTATTCTGTTTATTCACCTTACGTTTTATCCAACCTAATCTCAGAAAGTCTGTTTGTTCTTAGTTCACTTTGAAAATGTGTACTTTCTTCATGATACTGTTCACCCTAGTTCTAATAAAGACTTTATACATTGCTCTAGTTCTATTTATAATTTAACTATTTGGATATTGCAATACATATATAGTTTATGTTCCTGAACTAAAATAATAATACCTTAATAATCAATTATAAGCTGTGTACAAGTTTAAAATCTATTATACTAACTTTTGAACTGATAATAGTTGGCTTCAATTAATATATTACAGAACTTTACTACGGAAATTCAAACATCTTTTCGATGAAATTAATCTAATGTATGGGGTAAAGGAATACTTGTTACTGAAGACACGGTATAATATTATTTTATGGGTAGTTTAAATTACACATGTGTACTTACCAAATTTACTTTTATTATATTTCCCGGATAATGTTAAATTCTCAGAAACACAAGTACTTTATAATTGTAGGTACTTGTAAACCTCTATTGGCAAAACTTTTTTAATATTTTAAATCTTTAATAAACCAGGTAAAAGTTATTTTAGTGACAGTTTTCTAACAACCAGACATGTGTTCTGTTTTAAACGTAAGATGAGTAATTAATCCACATCAAAATTATTTAAACATACTGAAGTTACTTTCAAATTGTATAAAGATAGTAAATTGTTTGCCAAGTGCAGTGTTTGATCACGGTTTTCTTTATGGGAAACAGTACACAGATGGAGAGACCAGACGTCCCTTCTAGCAGGCTTGTAGCTCACACTTGCACACCCTGATCTGACCGACAAGGCAAGGCAAAACGACCAGGTGTAGGATCTAGACCGGTTATAAAAGCACTCGACCTTGACCTCGATCCCGGTTCCCCTCTCGCTTTCTGGTTTCCAAAGCGAGCGTCTCTACTTCCTGTATGACGGAACTTGCTGTGCGACGTTCTATCCGGCTTAACTTCCTCATCTACCTGAACTTAAGCCGGTTCCTTGTCGTCTTTTTATACCTTTTGTGTACTGATGTGGGAGCTGTCGTTTTGTACCTCAAGAATCTTGCAGACTGACTGTGGGTTGGGATTAAATCTCAAAGGATATGAAGACGGAGTACATAAAGTGTGATATACTTTGTAAAATGTGCTTGAAATAGATTTATCTTAAATGAAAACTTTATACAGAAATATTTAAACTCGTTTATTAAAATTTAAATAATTATATGCTACACAAAAATTAAAACACTTCTGTACTTTCCCACGTACAAGAAAAATATTGGTTTAATACAACCGCTTATTTTTAATTTTATAATTTATTACAAACTTATCAAATGCATTATTAAATTGTTTCGTTTTATGGACATGCCAATATCACGTAATTGAACGTTATTGACTCACTACATAAATTATCATAAAATGTTGGAAAAAATAAGTACTATAATTCCATATAGAAAGGAGCAATTAATATAAAACGTTTAAAATCAATAGTATTATATTTACATGAACACAGATTTATGTATAATGTATAGCTGCAAATATGTATAATTTATGTACAATAAATAATGTTTCTTCCTGTACCGCACTCTTAAAAATCGTATTAAAGTCAATTTTGTTAAGCCTAATAAGGTCTTTAATTCATATAACTCGGAAAATACATCACGAAAGATTTTTCCTTTATAATAAAAACAACTTTACAAAGATAATCACGTAGTCTTCTTAGCACTAGGCTTCTTGATGTACGTCTGTATATAAAAGTTGACAAACAAGGCCATGATAACACCTACGTTTGTCACCCAGATGACATTGTATATCTGGGAGACTGAGCAGTTGTTGTAGAACAGGTACACCATGAAAGCTATAGCGAACACAAACTGCGTCTGAAACATACATTTTAGAATGTAAAAATTACTTAGTAGATATTAAAGAATATGGTGGGCGTAATAGTACTAATTTTTATTCAACGTTAAATAAGAGCAAAAGCTCACGGAAAGTTCAAGCGTATAGTCTAAGATTAAAAAGATTAATATCTTGTCCTTGCTAATTCCTCCTATGTCCCTAAATACTGTCGTACTTTGTCTAAAATCTGTTATGTTAGATACAGTGTGTAGATGTGGTCCCTGAGAAGATCCAGAGGATAAATTCACCTAGTAGTTCTGTATATATAAGAAGTCCAGCGGATAGTCATCGTTGAAAAAGAACTTCGTGAAACACTAAAAACCCAGCAAGTCTTATTCACAAATAAAATTATCTGACGTTTGCATCTGACATATTCACTTTTAATTAGATAAGTAGATATATTTGAGTATTATATTGTACAATGTGATATTTCATGTAATCCATATATTGATGACGTCAGTGTTGACCTTACTACCAGAATAAAAGTATCCAAAAGATAACCCAGACAAGAACGTCATAATCATTCTTTGCTAATCCTAATTAAGGATATAGCACGAAAGATAGTTTGAAGGATTAAAAGCACTGACAAGTGGTGAGGATATTATATGAAAATTATTTCTAAAGATCTTAACTCTTCCTGTTATCAATTAAATTCCAAATTTTCACCTAAAGACATTTCATAACTTCGTAAAAAGAAACTCCTTATCTTATTACTCAACTTATTATTTTTATATGTACAAACCAGTGTATATGAATGTCTCGCTGAAAGTGTTATTGTACCTATTGTTAAGGTTACCTCATAATAGAAGTTTAAATATCAAAGCCTTCAAACCTTGCAGGAACAAATTACTTTTTTATGCATCCTTTTAATTGTACTTAATACACAGTTTACATAGAGATATTTCATGGAACAGCATTACTGAACTTCTTCAGTAGTTATTTAACTAGAATTTTAAATGTTGTATCGTTATTAGGAATAAATATTCATAATTTGATGCATATACTTCTTGAACTATGTGTACTATTTAAAACCGTTCTAATGTTTCGCAGCAGCAGACGCTAAGGAGTTGAAAAGGTCCATTGCTACATATTGGACATCGTGCACATAACTACCAAATAACGCAGATTGTGTGTTACGTCACTATATGGTGAATCGTTACCACATGGTATCATTATTGCAAACTTATACAACAAACATTGAAATTCACTACTAAAAAAATAATTTGTCTCACCAGTTGTAACTTTGTTATGTATTTCTTCCACCAAAGGAACTTCTGGACTTCTGGCCCAAGTCCTGCCAGGAAATAGTAGGTGTACATGACAACATGAACGAAGGAGTTAAGCACTCCCAGGACGATTCCTTGCTCCGCTGGAAAAAAATAACATTATAACGCTGGATTTATCAGATAAACACATATGATCAAAATGTAATTTAAAATAATAAATTATAATTACACAACAATAGAAAAACTAATTTCAGCCGGTAACAAGGCGTCAATATTTATTTCTTTTTAAAGCCATTCTTACCTTGTATGTATTTTACACTGAGCCAGGAAAATGCAACCATGCTAGTGTGGTGGTACAGGTGGAGGAAAGTCACGTGGGAATTCTTCTTTCTTAGAATCATAAATATCTGCAAATAGTAAAATGTCCTAAGTTACAACTGGTTGATAAAATTATTAAAAGATATGCTACATCCGCAAGAGATGTCTGAAAATACACGTTTAATTTGTGGGATAAAGTTACTGTGGCATGACGGAATATTGTTACCGATCAATGTTTAGGATATAAATTGTCGTTGCTTTTTGGACTTTTACCTTCACCTCTAATTTGGGGTGAGTATGCAGAACAATATTTAAGGGATGGGATTATGTCAGTCGAAGCCTGGCATCTTCTTTGTTTACAAGGAGTACGGCACTACTATAAGCGGCCACACGTGTAAGTCGGCGATGGCCATTGGCGTTTTTTTTTACATGAAATTTAACCACAAGGAAATGTTTTGGTTAATACTAAATTACACTGGTTCTTAATAACAAAATATGCTAAATCCACAAGAAAATACAATTTTAATTTGTAGAGTCAAGTTCCTACGGCTTTTCGGAAGATTTAAATGAACAAAAAAACTTTGCCTTTACACTCACTCACTTCAGTTAACCAGATATTTATCAATAAACATTGCTTTCACTAAACCTTTTTTCTAGAATGTATTCCTTCCTATCTTAACAGTGAAACGTGGCATAGTAATAATGGGATTAGTTGCTATTTTGTGCTGCTTAATCAAAATTTGTCTAGTTTTGACTAGAATATTAATAATAATTAGTTAACTTCTATTGGTTTGTAGTGAATTTATTATGATGTTAATACATATCGACATGTTATTAAATTTATTCAAGGGGGAATAAATCTATATTCGACAAATTCGTTATAAGTTCCTGCATATTACAAAGTGGATAACTAGTAGTAGTAAGAAGGACCAGTGTGTTCTCCAATATTATGAAATTAAATTAAGAAACACATACAATTTATTATGTGAACTTAGTGGGTATTTCAAAAGTCATAGAGCATAACGAAATCAAAGTTATTTCTACTTCCACATTACAAAACCGTACAATAAATATTTATGTTCTAATTATATTATTCTCTGATACTTTGCTTATAACTATATACAATATCAGATTTACTTTAGTTATTTTTCATTTCAACATTTCAATATTATTTATGATGGGCCTAAAAGGATAGCAAAGATCAATACCTAAATATATCAGTAGTGGAGTGTAATTCATGAAAGATTTGGAATTAAATATAAACATATACATATTACTAGATAATAAAATAATTCTTTTTAACCCTACATCGGGCGCTAAACGCAGTTTTCCTCCGTGTATTTTTTATTATTAAAATAGTACTACTTTTCTGATGTTGACAGTCGTTTCCCGTAGCGTACTTCACGAGCATCTTTCGGGGAAGCAAAACAATAGCCTCCCGCTTATCTTTGTCAACATCTGTCAGTATGAGGTCTACTTCCGTGCGAGACTGGACGATTCCTCCGTGAGCGCCCGATGTTGTGTTTGTAGTGCTTGGACGAAATCTCCTTGAGCGCCTTATTGTGTTTAGTTTTTATGGAGTAATAATCCGTGTGCGCCTAAATGTGTGACCTGTGATGGTTTCTTTTTAAGTTTTACAATATATTTTATTTGAATTTTGTGAAATGGAGAATGAAGACGAGACACTTGTCAATACAGTACAGTACCAGTGTGCTAGGGAACATTTCAGTACTATTTATGGAATGAATATTGTCGTTATAACAACCAGAAGGAAAATGTTTTGAAACTTTGTGTAGTGTGTAAAAAAAGTTCTGGTAAAGAATTAATTTTGATTTCAGAGTAATAATTGACATTACAATTGTATTATATCTCAGAAATTGAAGTAAGTTGTTTTTGTAAAAAGTTAAAAACTAAGTTAATTTCCAATTATTATTAGAGTAGGTTAAACATTTCTACAATTAATTGCATTATTCCTTAAAATTAATCATGTTGTTATTATACAATAACATTTTTTAAGATTTTGAATTTCTTATTTGGAAAATTCATTACATAAGAGAGTAATTTTTATTTAATTTCTAAAAATGAATATATTACATTGTAATTAAATCAGTATGAATATTTAAACAAATGGCTATGATATCCATTTTTCGCTAACCTGGAGGAAACCTCCGTGAGCGCCTGATGGTGTTTCAAATTTTAAGCGCCTGATGGAGGGGTAAATTAATAATATAAAATACAGCGTATTTGGAGGCTGTACAGCCTCTCAGTTGTTAATTATTGGCCGGTGATAGTTATTGAAAACTGATTTCATTACATTTAACGAAATAAGCCATTATCCAAATCGCCCATTATCCAAATAGTTTTAAAATTTGTTGATATGGCTATTTTCTTGTTGAGGCAGGACACTGCAAAAAGTATGCAAGTCTGGTGTTAGAATCAATATCGTTTTCGGCACGTTGTGCGGACAGGCTGACCGTATTCACCCAACATATTCGTTTACCTGGGTTAATTATTAGCTTTACCGAAGGTCAAATAGAGTATATTAAATTTACAAATAAAAAATTTGAATTTGTAAACATAATTATGTAACCAGTTAATGTCGTGCTCCGTAAATGATACACGTACGACTATTGTTGACTATTCTATAATGATCTACTCACTGTATCGATCATGTCAACTATCTTGGCAAATAAGTAGCACCAGGAAGCTAGATGAAGCTGCAAGAAATCAGTATAAGTTGTTATAAAACATCTTAACAATGCTAGCAACTTTTTCTAATTAGTGAATATAGTGACTACGTGTTTAAAAACTAGTAATGTTTTATTGCAGATATGTAGTACTCAGTAATTGTTTGTAGAGAATAGTTTTACTGAACATAGTTTTATCTTATGTAATATACACAATGCAAATGATATACTTCTGTATATAAACGTTTAATATATATATATATATATATATATATATATATATATATATAATATATTCAAACAGTAATATTTCAAGTGGTAATATATATATATATATATATATATATATATATATATATATTACCACTTGAAATATTACTGTTTGAATACTTTTTGGGCTATGTGAGTACTAAGATTACAATTAGGTTCAAATTTTGTGTACTTTAGATTCATACTAAAACAAAATTAAATGTTAGAATCAAAGTCAATCCACAACATCTATAAGAATTATCACAATATGGATACGTTATTATCACTTATTAATGATTTCAATGCTTTTTCAAACCTATGATAATTCTTTATTACCATTTCAAAGTTTTATAGTTTACACCTTGTTTTCCTACATAAAATGTGTTATATAGTAATTAGTAATGAACATATGTATAAAATGTTATTATGAAACAAAAATAACATTGGGTATAAACTGCTGTTTATATTTTGTGTTACACTTATAAGTAGTTGTTTATCAAATTGACTTTTCAAGTTCACAAGTATAAACCTTGGAGGGAATAGCAAAAATACACCATAAGTTCATTTTCACCCCCTTCTCCATGTAAAAGAAAATATTTGTATTTCCAAATATTAGTGAGGTTTTTATCACTAATATTAGTATACCTTACAAAATATTTAACATATAACAGTGTTTATGTGAAAATAGACTATACGAGTTCACTTTTGTCTTGCTAAGTAAGTGTAAGTATTTGTGTGTTTTTTTTTTTTTAAAAAAAACAAAAAATAGACCAAAGACCTAACACCCTTCAAATATAATTTACGTAATGTTATTCTTAATGATAATAGTACACAAGTAATATAAATTCTGTATCTACACGTGGTCATAAAATACGAAAGGAGTAGAGTATTAAACGTTGTTATAATTTTCTCTTGTAATTTTATAACACTGATCCGTTACGAGAGTGATAAGTTTGTAGATCACTCTTTTATTATAACAAAGTGTATTTCATCTCTAAATTTTTAATTTTTTGTAATTAAATGCATACATTAAAGCATACATTGTAGCAGACATTTTCTACGTGATAACTTGGTAGGGAAGAATTCAAACTTCCAAAGTACATCTGAAATATTAAAATTGACATAAATACTGACACATGTGGCTAAAACATAATTGAAACATTCTTGTATTAAATATGATTGCAAAAGCTTTATGAGCCCAGTACAGTGAATTAGGGTTTTCAGTTTCACCCCTTGAAAAATTGAACGTTTTTTTATAAGTAACGTAATATATAAACCTAATTTGTATACTTTACATAATATGAACAATGACAGTTAATTTAATAAGATATAACGCACATCTAAACATTATAATTTTAATATGAATTAATGTTTATTTAAATGCAACTGATGATGAAAATATTTGACGTTTTATTATTATTGTTTTTATTATCGAAGTAAATCTTACCTCAGTTCTCAAAGGATTTTCCTTTGGATCAAGTGGATGGCATCCATGTTGCATAATGTATGATATTGCAGTTGGATGTGTGAAAAACTGAAAAAATATTTATCATGAAAGCAAATACTCGTAATTATCGCTTCAATATAAAATTCAAAATACAATAACAATATATGTATCTTAAAATTGTATATATTTACGTACAAATTGTTATAATTTGGAAAATATACACTAATATCGCAATGGTTTAGGGTTCGTAATAAAAGTATATATCAGGATATTCCGCAAATTTGAAGATCTGTTCAGTTATGAGGCAGTCCAGAATCCGTCATTGATTGTCCTGACTAACCTACCTTGTGCTTTTCTGTCTGGAAACCGGTTCAGTAACACAAGAACTGGTTGCGTTCCCAAAAATAAGTTATATTGGTACTTAAAGTGAGGATACCATTGTTTTTAGTGGGTTGAGTTATTTTTCGTTATTTATGACTCCACTGTTAATAATTTATAACTCAGTTTTAAACACAATCATTCATAGTCTAAACTTTATGACAGAAACAACATATTCTTTATTGCATGTATACAGGGGATAAATACTTTATTTAATTTTTATATTAACGTTATAATAACTGTATAGTTTATTATTATTGTGAAGGTTAATAGATATCTTTAAAATATTGTAAAACTCTCAGCAAAAAGGAATATAAAAATAGGTTGGTTTTTATACAATTTATAAGCAAAAGTGGAAATTAATATAGCTATAAAATAGTAATACTCACTTTTAGTAATTTATATTCCTACAACATGTATGAATTATTGTAAGTCTTATTTCTTTCAAAGTGAATTCTTCAATACCTTGGAAATGTAAATAAATTAGACATTGTCAATTATTTATGTGCAATATGTGTTTTCCAGTTTATTACTCATACTATAATCATGCGAAAATGTAAATAAAGAGATAATAGCACTTTCTTACTATTAAATAACTCCTGAAACATATTAACAATATGTGTTGCAGCCTGTTCTTTCAAAGAATGGCAAAAATTTTAAGACTCTCCTTTTGTTGACCATGGTTTCATATCGATATTTACAAAAACAAAAATCGAACATATTTGCATATGTAGAGGAATTTTAAATTTTTAGGCAAAGTGTGAATTAAAATTCGTGAAAAGTTTAAAAAACTATCTGGTAGTTTTCTTTTTTAAATAGAGTTGAAAGAAACAAAAATCATTTAGACAGTCAAACAGACAGAAATAAATGTTTTGCCACTCTCCTTTACTAACGCTCATCGAATAAATGGGATTTTAAATGCAAACGTCTACTGCATATTCCACTGAAAATTAAGAACTGATATATTCAAAATTTTGTTTATTAGTTTAAAACCCCAGGTTATATATTATAATAAATATAAATAAATTCATATTCCTACAATTCCTGCCTTTTAAATTAGGAATTGTACTATATAAAGGAAAAAGCAAATTATAAATTGTACAAGAAATTCAAATATATCTTCAAGATATTACATTTAATAGACACCGTCCAAAAGTCTTTCTACATGTAACCTAATTCAGTATTCGAATTATTCCATCGTTTCTGTATAAGGCCATCTCAGCCAAATTGCTTTTGCTTTGGGATTTTGCTACTAAAATTTGCTTTTAGTTAAACATATGGGTCAACACAACAAGGCCTAGATTGAGTGAGCAATTTTCAAACTCAAAAAACTTTAATTGTACTATTATATTGTGCCCTGCAGTTTATCAATCCGAAGGATGCTGTTATGAACAAATGTCAGTGACAAAAGCTCACCCAGCCGACCAGACACCCGTTGTAGATGACCTGGTAGAGGTTATAGACCATCATGGGCAGCTTCAATTCGTAGGGTTTCCTGCTGGCCATGAGACGTGGGCCGAGCCACAGGACGAAGGTGAGGTAGCCAGTGAGGATAGCGGCCACCGGCCATGGAGAGGCCACCAGTAGCCAAGAATTCAGAAGTTTTTCTGTAAAAAGAAACAACCATCATTCAAAAATATATAAATCAGTGAGCGAGTCAGATATATACTGAAAAGTTACATGTTTTTAAAAATAAATAAATTTTGGCAACACTAAAAATATATAGTTAAGTTTAATAATATTTTAAGCTCATTGTAAAAAAAAGTTGTGTTGTACAGGTTTTGTCTGATACTTTGGAGTCTGTTTTTTTATTTGGTTCCCCTACTACCTATAAATATGATGTAGACGCCAAATCACGTGCCTGACTTTGTAAGGCTGCATAGAATATGTAAAATATAAGTAAACTATGTACTACTTCTATAGATGTTAAAATGGTCTATAAAATACTATGTTTGGTTAAAAATTTATTTATTGTGCAATTTTCTTGCTGCCCTCGAGGTTAGCTATAAGACCATTATATAAATGTTCGCTAGTGGTCAGCAAAACCCATGGAGTGACATGCATCATCATTATCGCATTCAGTTTTACCTATACAGAAATTATGCTTCATATTAAGGTTACTTCGTTTTCAAGATATCGTTGAGACGGACAATACGTATCCAGTGATAGTAAAAATTAAAATAAAAAGAACTATTAAATGCTCACCAAATTAAATATTAATATATCAGATTAAAATAAATAAAAATAAAATAAAAACAATAGAAATATATATATATATATATATATATATATATATATATATATATATTAACTTACCATTCCCTCATCCACAAAAGGGATATATTGATAACAATCAATAGATGGATGAGCGTTTCCGTCCATAGTCATGTTACTTTTATGCAAAAATAATATCAGAAACAATAATGAGACAGCTAAAAGGGTAAGGTGGAAAAATATAAATATATAAAAAGTTCACCTACAACTTTATATTTTATAACACTAAAAATGTAATATTCTAGTAATGTAAAAGTTACTTCAGTAACAAGTGGAGGCAACAAAATAAAAAGTGTAACATAAAACTAAAGTAGTGCTATTTTGAAAGAGAATATAAATTAGTTTGGGAGGGGTTATTAGATCAAATAAAAACCACTACTATGGTCTGTATATAATATTGAAATAATATTTCAACGTTTTATTAATTATTGCAACAAATAGCACCAGCTATGTATGTTGTAAAACACCTGGGTTATTCAGATTCGTGTGAAATGTCAAAAGACTGGTTTGACAAGGACGATAATTTGTGTTTCAGTTATCGAGTTTGAAGTCATTGCTTTACTAATGAACATGTGCAAACAACAATACAAAATAAGATTGAGCGGTATTTAGCAGAAGTTTTTAACTTCTTTTCAAGTTTTTAAATGTTTCATTGTAAAATAAATAATTTTATAATTTATCATATTGGTACAGGACTCAGAGTGGTTTCTTATAGTGGACTTATTACAATAAGTATGAAGTTGAAATACTGTGCTGCACAATAGTTTATCAGTTTTAAGTACGGAGTAACCACCTACAACTACACCTTCAACTAACTATGCCACCTACACTGTGAGCCATATATTACCCATTGTCACACACCTAATACTGCAGATACCTTATTCAAACACACAAATTTCCAGATTTCAAGTATATTTGAGCTAAATTATATTTATTACTCACTCATGATATAAAATTTAAGTAAATTAAATTCCAGACAAATTAATTTTAAGGTTTTAGGTTTGTAAGAATGGTTCATTGTAATTAGCACATTAGTGTTCTTATGTTGCAATGAATTTTAGGGTAAGATTGCAAAACGTTACACTGAAAAATAAATACAGAAATGTGCTAATTAAATTAGAATTGCTTTACTTACTGTTTGAAATCTATAAATTGCGTGTACTTATGAAACCTTTTGGAGTGAACTTATTGTATACTGCAAGGTTTTTTGTCAGGGCATACACGATGTCAAATAACGTAATATATGGAAACCTCCAGCCAATAAAGTCATAAAAATTGATTCCGCCCAAGTACCTCTTCGATTTCTCAATAAACTTACAAAGGTTTTCGTAATATCTGCCTCCTGAGTCTTTTTAACTCTTGGTAGCTTTCGGGTAAATTAACCGGAATTAAAGAGGATTAGGCATTGTGAAGTCCAACTTACGAGTGTGCGTCAGTGCCTAAATGTTTCTGAAATTTGGGAGCATCTGGCATATAGGATTTTTAAATTCCTTAGAATGTTTTTTCCTCGTGAGATCTTCAGTATATAGACCGCTCAAACCATCACACATTCTTGGATTTACTTAAACGATTTTGTGTTAATAAGTTAGTGAGTGTTAGTTACACAGATCTCTTGATTAAACTTATATTTACAGACATTTATGTACATCTAGAGACGAGAAAATGTCAAATATCCAATACGGTGTACTAAATAACAGTTTTGAGCAAAGGATGAAATTAACTGTTTGGCATTTAGAGATTCAAGTAAACCTGTTAACAGTAAAAACGTTTTGTAACGGTAGGCGTTCAATCTGATATAATATTAAATCAAAGGTTTTCCTCGTTAGCCTACTGTTTTTCTGTCTTCTTTTATTCCTACCACAAATTGAAAAGTCACAAGTAATTGGGAAAATATTCCGTTTAAAAACATTTTTAGCCATACGCGACCAACAATTTTGAGAAATAGTTTAGGAGAATAGTAGTTATCATCCCAAATAAATATAAATTAATTAAATCATAAATTAATAGGAATTATAGATTTCTTCTATTATAGCCTCACTTATACATGATGATGTGTTTTGTATATATACACACTCAAGCTAAAAGGCATACAACACTTTATTTAGGGAAACACTCAATTTTGGAACATACCAATAAATAGTTTTTTGTACTTTTCTGTATGCTCTAGATAATATGTATTACAAAATGTAGCATAAAACCGCAACAAAATAAAGTCCACTAAGCTGTATTAGCTATTAAATTTTATTGGAACGTACAAGGGATGGTGCAGGTCCGTGGAATCTATATGCAATTAATGTTCTATCTCAGCAACAGATCATTCCCTTAGAACGCTTTGAAATATCAGAGGCGAAAAATAGAACTTTATATGAGCTCATTAAGAAATATAAACCCTACAACTTTCCAACCACCGGCTACTTTCTTTTGTTTCTCTGCTGCTCCTTTATTAGAACACTCATGGGATATATTCATGCTTAGTATACGAGTAATCATTATGAATAATCTGTTTGGAGAATATGGAGAATGGTCAAGAGCAAAGGTAACAGAAATTGCATTATATTCGTACTGCTCTAACACATCACTGACGTGGTTCAAACAGTGTTAATGGCACATTATTTTTTTTAATTTTTTTTTTTTTTATTTTTATTTTTTTATCAACGCAATTCTTTTTTTTCTTTTATTGTTATGGAGAGCGTTCAACACAAGCGTTTCAACACAACAGGCTTCGATAGCAACTGAATGAAGGACTTCTATGACGCTCAACCAAATCCTTTGGTCGGGTATACAATATAGTAAAACGCATTTTTATGAGGAAATGAAGTTCCATACAAAATGTTGTCTGAAGATAATATCTTTCTTGAGAGATATTGCCACATGATACAAACACATTTGTTTATTACGTTCGATTAATTAGCAGATTTAACATAATAAATGTCGCGATGGGCACACAAATAAGGGATGCGATGGTGCATGGATGAAGTTTGTCAACTCCGTCGAGTGATAGACTTTGCTATCGCTCAGCTAACTAGGTACAAGTTATTGTGTTGAGGCCTCTCTGAGGTTGCATGCAAAATAGTCCGCAGTTAGACTGCATGTATCATTACGTCACACCAAGCTCCTTTATTGTACTCAGATTGTTTACAATTTACATTATTTGCTATATTACCCGTATACTAATACATCTTAGGAATCAGCCGATTCTCATGGACTGAATTTACCTTCATAGAAATCTATGTTGAGAAAAGCAAATTCATGTACAGGTACGTTTTCTATTTATCGTGCGATCGGACATAAAAAAATGAAAATGAAATTATTCCAACCTCTCTAAGCTTTTACTTATACTTAGTCAAATATTTAATACCAAATAATGAATAGAAGCAAAGCAATGAAACATTGTTATGCAGCTATGCCTCTACAAGTGTTTTTCTTTTAGAGTTCATAGTTCATAGAGACAATACACTTTAAAACTAAATATTACATTATTTAACAAGTTATATCTATATTCTGTTCACCTTTATTTATTTCAGGAGTCCTCTAAATACCTTCCTGGGTGAAGTATAACTTCCGTGTTATTATTCTGCTGGCACATTTGTATGAAACTACAGGTAACATTTCAATAGTGTGAAAAACGTAACTATAGTAAAAATATGACGTTTGATTGAACGTTAAGATTACTTTTTCACAACAAAAGCTTAAAGGTGACGATGTAGCTATCATTATTTCTCTGCAATAAAGTACTTGATGGTTAAGAATTATTATCTTTGCTATAATCGTATTTTATACACTAGTGATAAGTGTATTGGTGTTTTATTTATACGGTTCTATAAAAATTTATTTCATGAATGACTACCATGTTGCCCAGTCAATGCATGATTCTAAAAGTAAAGTCAATACGCAGGAAGATCAACTATGGGACATTGTTTGGGGTAAATGGTATAACATATTCAAAGTGATCAACTCCTAGCACTGGTTTCTACCGAATTCACTCATTCCAATAAAATCTGTTTGAATATATAACTTAAATTCTTTATTAAATTCATTCAAAATCATAAAATAAATTATGTTGAAGTAAATTTAGTTATTTTCAACAATATCTTTTATGAATTGTCTGTGATATAAATTGTTGAGGCACTGGAGACAGAAATCCAGCTGAAAATGTGTTGCTATAAGATTTTTTTGTTGAAAATTACCAACTAACTCACAAGTGTTTATATATCATAAATGGTCATTTACCATAGCAAAAATCTAAACCAACTTTCGTAGAAATATTATTAGGTTTAATTGAATATAGGCTTAGAATTTCTGTACTACCAACCCGTACTGCGATACACGCGAAAAACCAAAAAAAGGACTTTTGAACCACCTTTCTAACTCTTTCGTAGGAATACCATTATATTTATAGGACCAGGTATCTCAATCAACGTTCCACAGTTTTATTTTCTACCTAATGACTTTCCTTCGAGCCCTCATTTTTTCCATTCATTGTCTACATCAATAATTGATTAGCTTCTTTTTATGTTGGTAGACAATTTTGAAAAATAAATATATATTCTTTTATTATAATTTTGTTCGAATGGAACTGCAAAATTCATCTTTGTATGAAAATTGTATTGGTTTTCATCATTAAAATTGGCTCATAGACATTTTATAAAAACGTAAACTTAATTAATCAGGTGAAAATAAATTAAAACTTCTTTTATAAAATAATTCTTGAAATAGGTTAACAACAGTTAAATTTCAAAAGTAAATCTATTATTATAATATAAAACAGTTTTTTTTAGTTTTTTAATATATATGACATTTAATATATACTAACTTTTGTTAGTATAGGTTGGGATGTTAAGGATTTGTTATTCATTCTAATATATTTGGTATACTTTGAATGTTTAAATGTTCCTTAGTAAAAATTCATGCAATAGACTTTTTATAACGTAATTCGCAGACTGCTTTGCATTTTTTTATAGTATAGTTTAATTTACTACAAAAGTCTTCATTTAATAAAAACTATAAAAATTCAAAAATATAGTATTACGTAAATCTATACATCAGCATCAACACAGTTTTCTCTCCACACATTAATTAACATAAAATTAAAAACATTATTTGCATTTTAATATAACTTTTTAGGTTTACATACATCTTCGATATATTTTCTTGTTAGATTTTTAGTTATTTAAGTTACCTTCATCATTATATGTCTCTTCAGTAGTATTCAAAAAATTCCTTGTACTAGTCATTGTTCCCTCCATGATCTGAAATAATTCAAAACATTGCAATAATTACTGTTTTCTATTTACAAATATCACCCAACACTATGGCAGTATTGTGAATGACGATATTGTAATACGAGAATAGAGCATACACATTTAATATACATGTTTATTATTTTAAAATAAGACAAAGTTGCGTTGTAAGGAAATTAAAATATACAATTTAAAATTTGTTTTATTTTAATGAAACACTAATACAAGCTTATTAACAGAATGACACAACTTATAAGCAATTATAAATAAAGTAATATATTTACCGTTATTACATTATACAATATGGTCGATTGAGGTGTTAATTATCCAAGTTCTTTAGGATTGGTCACACCAAAAAATTAGTAACTAAAAACAAAATCGGGTACATAAAGTCAAAACCGCAGTCCTAATGATATTATAATAAATTTTCAAAGCAAATTATATTCTTAAGTGTAGAAAATGTGCAGTTTCATTGAAAACAATAAAACTTAAAATTACTTAATCTGCAACATTTTATTATAAAAATATATTTCACAATGCCTGCTAATTAAAGTTTTTAATGTAACTAACATGTAAAATTAAATATGTTTTTAAACATTACTTTACACTCCCTCGGAGTCGAAACACAAAACCCTAGTCTTAAGTAGAAATTGAAAATGGACTGTACTATCCTGGCTTAAAAAATGTGAACGCTTGACATCTTACCTTTCAGCAGAGACAACACCATCAATGTGATATAAAAACTCTCCGTGTGAGGCAAGGTCCAATGAGCAGTGTCCAAGGTTAACGAAACCTGCTCTACCAGGCTTCTACTACTTGCCAGCTCAACCTGTTTCCATTTCCATAGTTTTCCATTTTAAAGTTTTGCGTATTTTCTTAGTACTTTTTATTTCCAACTCGTCGTTTCAAAAATCACTAAGATTTGTGTTTAATCAAGTTGCTGTTATTAATAACGACACGAGTTTTTTTAAACGGCATATGATTAAGAACGAAATGCAATTTGGAAAGTTATAAAAATTTCAATAAAAATTTTAAATTTTATTTCATTTGTTTTCATTAACATCTTCTTATATAATATAATTTGTATACGAAAAATATAAACTCTGGAACATTCCTGCATCGGTCAAATAATGCTATTTCCTTACTTTATACCTACAGAAATAATGGCATGTCATGTATTTCGATGGATCTAAAACAGGGTATTCGTTAATCTAGATTGTTGCAACAAAGGATTACATTCAAACAGTGTTATTAGTTCGCTTTCTTGTCTGCTCAAAATAAACATTCTATTAGATTTAAAGCACCTTTGTGAAACAATTTCAACTTTATAGCCTACTGTAATATTGTAAATAAAACTCAAAATATTGAAATTTGTAAAATAACTGAGTATTCCCTGAAAGAAAATCATATGACATTTTTCAATAAGCTACACATATAATGGATTGGTTTAGGTAAACTGACATACATACCTGAACTTATCCTGAAAATTTGACTTCATAGGAAACTAATGGTAATGATGTAAGTCTTCTTTCTAGCCTGTCTGTTATTTGATAGTTTTATTTACTAAAGCTAAGCCTTTGTTTTACCCCGAAAATTTGAAATTTAAATAAAATGTTCCCTGAACTATAAAACATGATTTGTGGACAGGTCAGTATTAACACAATACTGTACGTGTATAAAATTAAAATTTCTCATTGTTAATATTTTTGAATTAAAAAGGTTTGTAAATAGGGGAATTAATAAGAATAGAACTAGGTGCAATTAATAAGATTCTTGTCCTAAAAGAACAAACAAAAATAAGATAATTTATAAATGTTGTAAAATATTGAGCAGTGAAATTGTATAGACACATGTCAAAGATGTTACCTGTCATTAAATATTTACCAGAAACCGTTTCAAATTTTTACAAACTGTACTGAGCTCCAGATTGTTTGTTTCGTAAACAGAAACTTATATTTGATTTTCAATCTTGAAACAAAAATTTTAATACA
The DNA here is from genome assembly GCF_021130785.1 of Homalodisca vitripennis. Classification (NCBI taxonomy): domain Eukaryota; kingdom Metazoa; phylum Arthropoda; class Insecta; order Hemiptera; family Cicadellidae; genus Homalodisca; species Homalodisca vitripennis. The sequence goes on from NC_060207.1 coordinate 198,044,798, forward strand.
TTTATTTAAACTTTCTAATTTAAATTTGAATGGGCTCGATACAGTAATGAACCAGCATCACACTTCTTTCCACTGTTACAGTTTAGCCTCATTAACTGAATCCCAATCAACTCAACTCTGCAATCGAACAACTCTGCGTAATAAGAGTGGTAGTTGAAAGTGCCTCATCCCCAAAACAAACCTTACAATGGCAGCCACTTTTGAATCGGAACTTGTCACCAATTTCCAGCCGATTCATCCTTGTCAGAGGTACATCACTGCTGACGCGACTGTGCAAGCAGAAAATAACGAGCTACCCATTGTGGATAACACCAGTCAACAAATACAGAACTTTTAACTACATGTTATTTAGATTAATTAAAAAAAAAACACAATTGAATATTTAATTTTCAGTAACAGTTTTGTTCCATTGGAACTACCCATGTTTTACTCAAATTCTACCTTATTGTGTAAAATATTTCTTGACCTAGTTACAGTGTAGATAATGTTTTTTGGGGTTCTAAAGTAAGGGTATTGAAATATTTATAGATATCAAGGTGATTCTTCAAGTGGAGACATTGAAGTTCGAAATCCCAGCCTAATACCCAGGCTATATTTGGATATATGAATGTAATATACCTTTAACTTACGCACGTGAAGGAAATGTCTACACCCTTAAATATTTTATCTGAGAAAATAGCTAAAACTAAAGTTAAATATATTAAAATCATTCGATATCCAACCTTTTCGACTACCACCTAAAGTATCTCTGCTAACGATAGGTGTAAATTTATCTATCGATGTTACGAAAATCTAAGTTGTTATTATCAAATTTAAATTGGATCTCGGAACCTGGACTCTCTAAATCCCTAAATTTTCAGATTCTTACAACGATCTGCTTAGCAGAACTGTGGAATGTTTTGACGCGTGATATCACGATACAGTTTACACGTTATCGCTTCACAATAAACATTTAACAGAATGTTGGAATAACTTTATAAAAAGCAAGTTGGTTGATAAGGTATATACAGGTTGGTATTTACCTGTTCTTTTAAACATTTGTACACCAGCTATCGTATAGGAGTAGAATCCAGCGTCATACATCACTCATGCTTCATTAATTATTTAATTATGAAACTAAAAATATATGTTACTGTTTTAAAATTAAGATTTACGAACTCTGTAAGCTCTCTTCCACTTCCACACCCCCTATCGAATAGGAGTTAAATCCAGGTACATACATAATTAATGCTTCATAAACTATTTAATAATGAAACCACTATTTTAAGACAAAAAAGGTATAATATTAAATTTTATAATTATATAACAGCTTTCCATCAGTATTTTTGACACAAATGGCATTAGGGCAAGCTATTTCTTAAGCTATTGATATCATTTGAAATAAAATAAAGCAACATCTACGTGAGCTCAAAACTGCATTCAATGAGAAACATTAACAAACACTGTTACAATAGTAATATTCAAGCCAAAACATATCAATAAGGTACGCAAGAAATCTCCAATCATAAATAATTGTTGCAAGTAAGGCGTTAAAATGACTAACAAAAGCACTTATGCAGAAAGAGAAATATAAGTATGTGAACTAAAGGATAACATAACTCTCAATAACCCTCGACATGACCCCAACCCCATCTCGCGGACATCTTAGAAGCTCCATCAGCTGTTTGGTATTCTGCGCACAGCCGCAAATGTTTTATTCATGCCGCCTAACGCCTCAGATATTCATTCATAGAGTCTGAGTCGAGTTATGATTCTGCCGACAATGTGAGACCCAGATTTCACTTTTATCGGCTTCTGAATTACACATTACTCACCTAAAGGATCCTTTTGATGTCTAAAATTGTCTTCTTTGCAGATCAGGATTTTTCCCCAGCTAGGTTTACCCAGTCTATGATATGAATTTCGTTTATCCGGATGAGAATGTTCTTTTGAAGTTAAACATCTTTACATTAAATTGACCTTGAGATTTGTGAAGATTGATGGTTTGAACCAATCATATTAAAAGATTTAGTAACAGGAAACTTACCAATTTATAAATTTATATAAAACATTTTAGCCTCGGGAACTAGTAGTGGGTAGACTGGCAAAGTAGTTCCCTGAATAACAGAAGAATAATATTTCTAAGTATGATTGACGGAGCGTTAGCGAAGCTTATCATTTGAGGTGCTGAAAAATTTGTATTTCTGAATGTCTGTCCGAATAATATCTTCAACTCAAATTGACTTGAAGATTTTAAGTTTTACATCACGTTTCACTGTTAACATCTAGTTCGATTATGGTGCTTATCAATCCGTAGCATTTGGTAACTGTTTACATCTGTACACATAAAGGCATCGCTAAAATCCCAGAATAAATACATCTTCATAAGAGCAATACAATCATGCCATGTTGTAACATTTGACATAGTAACAGAGGTAATTATAGATATATTACTATACATACAGGATTCCTAAATAGCAGTCCCATACAATAGTTTTAACACATGGATACTAACATCACAAAAAATGTATTTGATATAATGCAACGTAACAAATATAAAGGTACTTACTTTAAACTAGTTCACACACTCTTCATATTGGAATCTTATGTTCACATATAAAAATACTCATTAACGTTTACATGTATGTACACTATATTATTGAATTTCTGTAAAGATAGTGATGCGTGTATAAATCCAATATTAGTCCAATGATTACTAACTTTTAAATAAAGTATAATTAATGTATTATAAAACCTAACTCTATATTTACAAATAAACATCAAATCAAACTATTTATTAAACCTACTCTGATGCAACAATATTTTCGTATTATACTAATGGTAAACTTTTTATTGTTTATCTGTAAATATTTATCATCATAAAAATGATAACGAACATAACAAATAGTTATAATAAATAGAATCTAAATAAAGTATCTTACGTGGGAATAATTCTTAATATAGAAATTACTGTCTATACAACTAAGTAGTGCCATATACAGTATATTGGCATATTCCTGTACAAATATATACGATTATATATCTATCTGTGGTAACAGAATTAAAGTTATCATGTAATTTTCTTCTTTGTGTAAGCATTGATGTAGAACTTAGTAAAGAGATAGAGGAAGACGATGGCGTTGAGAGTCATGTACGTGACGAAAAACTGCGGAATGTCACAGTCTCGGAACATAAGGCTCAGTAGAAACGTCACCACAAACACGAACTGGGCCTGAAACAAATTAATTTAGATAATTGAACAAACTTAAAGCAATTTATGGTACAGAATCAGTTAGACAGGTACGAATATGAACTATTGCTACAAGGTCCAATAAATTAATGAATTAATTACTAATAATTATTGAATTTTAAATAGTTAATATAATACATTTTTGTTTAGCTTAATTAATTATTATTTAGCTTATTATTAGTAAAACTACCTAAGAGAGTGTCGTTTTAAATCATATACATTTTTCCATGTACGAGTATAAAATAATTATAGATAGTATTATTTTTGTTTGGGTCTCAAATTTAGAAACTACACATCAACTTCATTAGCGTCAGTATGTTTAAGCTAATTGGACAAGGAAAGAAACTTTCAGTTGGTAAAAATTTTAAATTCTGTTGAAAGTCCATAAAACATACCGGGCAGGTCATTGGAAATTAATAAGTAAATTATATTCTGTAATCGTATACGGTATGTTTTATAAACTAATATTTTATGGTCGAAATGTTTAAAAAGATGCTCATATCTAAAAGTAATTCTGGAGCAAAACTTTTAGTTCATTAATATTAATCTGTTAATCTGAAAAATATTTATCTGTGATAAAATCTAAAGACAAAAATATATTATCGTCGCACAAAAAGAAAGCACTGGGTCGACTGTACTTTACCAACACTATTTTTCACTAAAAATATTTATACTATTAAATAAGAATTACACCAAATGTTCTGTAGTATAGTTCTGCCTACAATATTGTGTTTTGATCGCATTAGTATTCTACGATTTGATTAATTTTTCGTAAATTAATTAATTATTATATAAAAGTTTAATTATTTAGAACAAAATTTCTTTCTCTCTTATTTTCTCATTCTAAAAATAAGAAAAGAGTCAAATAAATTAACTACAAAATCTTACCTTGTTTCCGTCTTATATAGAGTTGTACATTTTTGCAATGTTTTTTTTCTAAGACATTCTAAACACGATACTCATAACTAACTATTTTTGTACTTTTTCTGACTATATATTCTAAATAGAAGTTATAGAATAAAATTATAAAATATTCATAAAAATATATAGTTGTTTCCAATGAACAATTTAATACAGGTGAAGTTAACCATTTACTAACATTTGCAACACACTTTTTCTACATAACTTACATTTTTCTTTAACTATTAGTTGACCAATAGCTTATAACCCCATTTTTACTCTAAAAGTCTTTTAAGTATATAAATATAAACTAGGTATTTGAGTTTTAAAAGCTAAAGTAAAATAAATAAGTCTTCTTTTACCAGGCGAAGTACATGGAAATATTGATATAACTTATAGACAAAACTAAAATACTTTGTTAAATTTAGGATAAAGTAAACCTCCCTAGGTTATAAAATATAAATATAATAATAAGTGGTATTTAGTAAAATACAAAGAATATTATGGTGATCCAACTAAAATATTAGTATCATTCGCAAACCTCATAAGTCTTTATTATTGAATTTTAAGTAGTTAATATAATACATTTTTGTTTTGGGATAATGTTTTTTTTTACTAAAGTAATTATCTTTCATCATTTATACTGGAATCCTGCTTTATGTCATATTTTACGAAATTTGTCAGAAAAATTACAATGCACCCGTGTGGCCACCTATGAAGCTAAAAAATATTATTTAATTTCTGCTTCTATCAAAGCGATCAAGGTAGCCGAAAACCCCGTAAGATACCTGAAACCTGTTCTTATTTTCATTTAAAATTAATCTATTATCAAAAGAAATGATAGAAGGTAACAGAGAATATAGATATGATGCAACTTATCTCTATAAACCTTGCCTATGTCATATGACTCTTTCATTAAACATAAAAGAAAAGTGATGTAAATCGAGTTAAGAAGCAGTAGGAACCCAACTTATTTAATGGATACACATTTAAACAGATATATTATCAAGCTTTTACTGAAATAAAATTAGATCTAGGGCAAATGGAGCACTCTATGTGGTGGACCTCTAATGAATGAATGTTATTAAAATTGAAAAGTAAATGTAGCATCCATTCATACGAAATTGATACCGGTTTTTGAAGACATCGAACACGATTGATTTTCAACATTTATGTTACTATCTGCAATATACAAATGTATATAATATGTATTGCAGACTTGAAATATCTTACTATAGAACAAGTAATTCATAATGTGAATTGTTATTATTATTCTTATTTTAGATTTCGAGTAATAAGTCGTTTAAAATAATTACGGTTTGTTTTACGTCATATTTTGTAAGAGTATCAGCTATGTTTCCTCTAAAGATAATTAAGATTGATATATGAACAGCTGCAACTGCTGCAGACATAATTATATAATGTGTATTGAGAATAATTTAAAATCCATACGTGCATACTTACAATTAGTACAGAAAAGTAAAATATTTTCATTCCATCCAGCGGTTGCCGTTACGTACACTACCGAGTGCATTACCCCTATTTTGTACTCAGGACTTCTTCCTCACCGCGTTGATGCAGTGCCTTCAATCTTTGTAACCGCATTTTAATTCTAGCTTATCTGGCTGTCCAGCGAGCATTTTGTACTCAGGACTTCTTCCTCACCGCGTTGATGCAGTGCCTTCAATCTTTGTAACCGCATTAAACTCTATATTGTGTCATGTTTTCATTGACAGTGAATTGCGGGCGGTATAACCTATTTCAATCACACTGTTATCTGATACCATACTTGCACATATTTATACTTTTACAAATGACGTTTCATAACAATTGTTGGTTTTGTTTTGAGCTCTGTTAGTTTAAATATTAATTTATGAGTTTGATATATTTTATTTTAAGAGTAATATGTTTATTTTTATTATTTTTCTACAATGTATTACTAATTTCTTTATTATCCCCGAAGCTACGTGATCTTATTTATTTATTTAAAATTCAATGCCATCGAAGTATACCACACTTTACGTTGACTTATATAACATTGTCTAATCTTTAAGTTTATGGGTACATTAAAAAAAAATAATACTATTAGTTTTAACAGATTAAATATTTCATTGATAACACAAATTAAATTATATTAGTTACCTAAAAGGACAGCAGTTTGTTTTATATTTGAAAAAAGTAGTAGTAAACATTATATGCCAATTAAAAAAAATTTAAAAATAAATTAAATGAAATTCGAGTTTAAATTGTGCAGGCAATCTCTGTCAAGTCTCAAACACTACACGTGCATACTCCTATCTTGTGTTGTAAGTCGCCGAAAGGGAAATTAGTTTTTAATATATTTCTTTAATTGAGGACTGAGAAATTTATATTATCTAGTTCCTAAAATTTACATGAATATAAATTTAAATACTGAGAAATCTAACTTATTAAGTTTCTCTTAAGTAAAATTTATATTGTATGTAATGTCACGGCAGCTGCACTAGGTTCTCGTTACGTTTTGTTAGTTTTAAATGAAGAATTAAAATGTTTTTTGAAAAGTATAATGGAAATATTTAGACTTTCTGAAATTTTTCATTAACAAGTCTGACAGAATTCATGAACTAGATGAATTCGTTTCGTTGGCTTAAAACCAAATACAAACACTTTTAAAGATATTGTATATTTTATTTGAAATGTGTTTCATACTGCCTCATTTCCAATTCAATCAACCTCACCTAAACTACTTTAATGCTACAGCAAGTATCTAATTTATCCGCTGAAATGTATGCAGCAATTAAAGTATAAACAGGAGGAAAGACAGTGGAACATGTGCAATTCAAGGAACGGCCTACGTTGAAAATGTTATTTGACCTCATCTACATGCTACTGGGTTACGACAACACAACAAAAGTACAGACAGAACGTGTAGCCCTTTAGGGGACAAAATACGGGAGCTTGGTTTATTGTGTTTAAAAAGTGTGTGAATGTTAATTTATTTAGTGGAAGAATTGTTCGTTTAATATCCATACAGATCACACATCTTGTTATACAAGTACTGTATAATAATAAGTTGTAACTTGCATTTGGGTGCAAAACTATTCTCAACAGCAACATTCTTTTTTGTTTTGTTACGCAAAGATTATTTTTTTAAATAAATAATTTCTTGATTTTAGTAAGTGTTTTCTATAAAATTGTTAACAAAGATCAAGACAGTTTAATGTAATTTAACAAGTATTGTAGTGTGGGATATCTTATTTATTAGGCCTAACTACCTTACCTAAAATAGGAGATTTTAAAATTCTTTGGTAATATACAAGGTGGCCTAACGTAACCATTTATAAAAAAACCAGGATTACAATTCTATACTGAAGTGAACTTTATTTGAGGATTATTAATGGTTTTATTATACAATCCTTTTCTAACTTCAGTGAATTCTTTAGTCAGACGACCTGAAATGCGCAAAAGTTAGCTGTATTAAAATAAAATTGAGTACTTCCCTATACAAAGAACAATGTTTAACCAGATGCAGGTTTCTTGCCTAATCTTTAGTCGACGAATTATGGGAGGATTAATTTTCAAAATATAAAGAAATTAATACTTATCTAAACGGGTTTTGATTTTCAATATTTTAATGGATTATTTAGGAAAAAGTTCCCAATTATGTTATTCTTCAACGTTTAAATATTCAAAAGGAATACACTGCACAATAAACCAAAAGACGTTTGGAATGGTATTAAATAAATATTTATAGTATAGCTGGCTCTTGCGTATACACACTCTTTTACAACATCTCTTTATTTTCAACCTCCCATCTCACGCCGTGACGGCCAGGCACGTGGTAGGTCCACGATGTGGGAAGTAGTTGAACAAGCATATTCCCCGCTACAACATTAATTGTCACTGCGATCAAGTAGCCAGTTAGCGCTGAGCTGCAGTCGCATAAACATTGCCGCGTCTATTGATTCTCCGGCTAAATGTGAATTAATGAGTTTTATTCATTTTATGCAAGCAGAGGGAATAGTACAGCAGAAATCCATTGGAGAATGTAGTGTTGTTTACGGAGAAAACATTACGAGTAATGGTTCTATACTCAGAAACCCATACACATATACAGTTTTAATTATCCTTTTACATTATCAGAAAATCTAATTGACTTCCAAAACGTATGTTTTTAAACAACATATTTTCAAAACTAATTTATAATTTTTAAATTGAGTTTTTTTAATACCAAATGTTTCGCCAATTTAAATACAAACGTATATATGATTTCCAAACAATGTATAACAAATTTGATAGAACTAGTTTGATCACTTTCTGAGTAAGTTGTGGACATTATGTGTTACAAAGTAAATGTTTGTAATACAAGGATTTTGTAAGACAGTTAACTTTATTCACCATGGTAGTAATTTTTTCAGAAAAATGTTATAATACCTTCCACTAATTGACATTGCAGGTATTTATACACAATTTTATTCGGAATGACTTGTAGGTTTGTAATACCGCATAGTAAAACACATTTTTTAAAGTAGATAATAACGATAATGGCTTTATAAAACAGCTTGTCTAAAATAAATATTAAGTTTTTTGCAATTTTGTAATATATGCTGCGTCTTTAACACCCGAAAAGAACAATCAGTCGGTCAGGTATTCAGTTGTTTCAATTGTTTCTTCCTGTTTAATTACTTTCTAAAACTTTTATCAACGTAAAATAGCATAGCTATTAAGCGTAAGAGCGTTAACGATAAATTAAGTGCTAAAGAAAAATTTTGTTAGTTTACTTATACATTGTTTCTAGTCCGGAAATGACGAAGGATTCAAACTGCTTTTTCCGGATACATCTCCCAAGTAACGTTTCCAATTTATAATTAACATCAAAGGTCCAGTTACCCCACGACGTGAGTTAGCTCTCCAAATGATAACTCCGGGTTGATATATCTGCTTTTCGAAGTTAGTATCACTGTTTCGTAATTCACTAAACATTGTCTCTCAAATTGAAGCCTACGATTACGATAGTCTGCCAATAGCACATTTTGTATCTTGTTTGAGTTCGGTTTTATATAAAAAATCCTCTAATACCCGCAAGAGATGTAGAAACATCATGACAGAGAGACAGCCTACGCGAAAACCCTTCTTGTCTGGCTCTAGGAAAAGAATGTTAGGGTATTAGCTGAGTTTCCTCAATATTAATGGTGGCCTATATGTCATGCAAAATCAGGTCTGCGCATGCGTTTCCTTACAATAAGCTTGTGCGTTACAGGTAGCTATTTTCAAATATACATAGATCATAAAAATTCATACCAGATTTTAATGCAAATTAACTGAATAGATTCTGAGACTTCAATTAGAGCTGCTCCATCTGCATCCTGCATCCTTATAATGGCAATACACGATTAACAGGTAGGGATTTTATTCTGTGTAAAATATACAGTATTTGTTATATTTTTTACAGATGCTTAGAGACAATGTTGTAGGACAATGTTCTGTATATAGTCAATGTGAATATCTTCAATTCAACTAGAAGAAATATAGGCTAAAGTATAATTCACTGTCTAATTTCTAAAATTTATGATAATAATTTTGTAGTGTACTATTTTCATTTTAAAATTTAGTGAACCCAAAATGAATTTAAATTATATTAGCTCTCATTTAGATTTGTTGAATCAAGAAATCTTTTATACAAGTCATTTGTATAAATACTGCGTTATTTTGATCTGTCATATACTTTCTTGTTTTGTGTTTATCGTTTGTACAAGAAAAACTCTTATCTAAGGAGATAGTCTTGTACAACTGCTAGCCTATATTCTGTTTTAACAATTGCATTTAAATCTGGTAGAGATAATGAAATCTTGAGCGATAACGAATTGGAAGACACGCACTATTTACCTCAGTACTTACATTAATCGAAGAGAGTTTGAGTGGTAAAAAAAAATATTTCGATTTTATAATGTATTGTGAATGAAAATACTTGTATATACATTTCCTACAAGTAAAATGGAGTTTTACACACTTTTTACTACAAGAAATTTAAAAGAAAAAATATACAAATATAACACATATTAAACAGTATAAAACTAAAATTTCCAAAAATTACAATATGTATCTCAGATATCACGTAGGACAGAAAAATAAATATTAATTATATCATAGGAAACTGTAATAAGTAATAATAAACTGATGACTGGAATAAAATAGAGAATGGTTAAGTATCTCTATAAACTGTTTTCAATTCAAAAGCATGGCTTTTCTGTGTAACATGAACACAGTTATTCTGTAGAGCCATTGAAGCTAGTTTTACAGTGACTGAGAACACTTACAAGCTGAAGTCTCGTTATGTAGGGTTTCCACCACAAGTAGGCCTGGACTGAGGGGCCGAGGGACGACAGGAAGTAGTAACTGTACATGCACACGTGCACGAATGAATTTACTAGGCCAACTGCAACCACTTGTTCGCCTGAAAAGGTTACAATATTTACTAGCTGTTAGCGATGGCATAATACTCAGTACTGCGCTTTAGACTCAGTATGGTATATTGTCACTCTGTAAAAAAATTAAAAATAACTTTTACAATGTTATTATTCTAAATCTAAAAATAATTAAATATGAATATTCTGTTTATTACGTACTATAAATGAAATACTGAGTTAGGTTTCAAGAATATGTGACGGTATAGTACACTGTTTAAATGTCAACAAATAATAAGAAATAATTGTGATGTAAGTCCAAGTGCTTTGTATAAGTATACTACTAGGTTGCCAAAATATCCCTTCCGGATAAGTTGCGGTGAGAGACTTCCTTGGTTTTATATATTGAATACAATGTCAAAGTCAATTCTTTAAATTTTGTTGCACAGTATTTAAAACAGGAAGGTTCATGTCTGCCTGATTTATATTTTCCAGTGAATATGCACAATAAACATAGTCACATGTTTATTCTAAGAATATGTTGAAAATTGTGAGGTCAAGAAATATGCTGAGCACATTTTCCGTGTTCCCCAACCCATCGATGATAAGTTCCACAAGGTTTGTGACTGCATCGAGTGTTGATTTTGTTTTTTATAAATCCATATTTTTGTTCATATAAAATGTCAAAACGTGAAAGAAAATTTTGCAATCGTGAAAAGAATGATGTTTTAAAAACGTTTTATCATAACAAGAAAAATTGAAATGGGACGATAATTGCTGACTGTGCAAGAATGGTCTTTTTTGAAATTGAAGAGATGTTACTGTTTATAACACATCTTGAGAGTTGCAAAGGAAAATTTGATCAATTTATTTAACCGTACCAACAATTGTTTGGAGCATAGGGTAGTAGACACGATGATATGCCATGAATGTCACTAGACTTCCTGTCCCTGAGGTCCTGCATGACCCGAGCCACCTCACAGGGTTCAAAGTCACGGACGTCCCCGGCCGCCGAGAAATCTTTATACAGACTGGAGATCATTCAATGTTCTTATATGATACAGCTACATAGCTGATATATTTACTGAAAAGATCAGCAACCACTGTAGGGTACTTTATATTTTGGTCAATGTCATGAATTTTGATATTATTTGGTTATTTTGGTTGTTGACGAATTACTTATTAATGCCACCATTGAAAAGGCTTTAATGACTTATCTATAAATTCTTCTATAGTTTCAAAAAAAGTTAAGTAAACATTTGTTGTAGTGATGGCAATAGATTGATATAATTTAAATTTATCTTTCATCAGAATGCTAAAAATGACCCAAAAGCTCTTTTGAAATCTGAAAGTTTTTATATTTTTTTCAAATACTGACACAAAATAAATTAGAGGTCTTTTTAGAATCATATCCACTATATATCATATCAGTCACTTTTTTATATATAGGTAAATCCATCATTAAGTTTTGCCTGTAACCTTGCTCCAGGTAAAATTCATTTTAGCCACTATAGTTATTCACGATAAGCAAAAAAATCAGATCTTTCAGACAATTTCGTAAACTACCTAAGTTACCTATCGTCCCATCGTCAGTTGTAAACACGTCCATATGGTTTTTACTTAAAGATTTTGAAAACATAACAGGCTGACGCAATGTGGAGGTAGTTGCTTGCCAGATCTATCTTTAATAAATCCTAGTAGCATAATACTAGAGAAACAATACGCCCTCCACAGAAATGCAAACTAGTTTAAAAACGTCACTAGTTTACGTTTCATCCAGAAAAGAAATCAAATTACTTATATTAACCACATATTAATTCATATGTTTGGAAGAAACGATAAAAAACACAATTTTAACCTGTATTCTGTTTATCGAATGGATAAGTTCTGAAATAAAAAATGCACATATAACTAAGGTTAACGACGGTTGAGTTAATTCTACTTTTTTTAATTGCAAAGTGGGAGTATACAGTATGCCACATCAAGTGTCGCGAAACGGGCTTCGCTGAGGTCGCATGCAAAACTCAAGTCTCTAGCTCATTAGATTCTTGACCTGCCTTCTAGAAGGAAAATGTATTTTTACATCCTTCCACCAGACAAAATAGAAAATGTGCTAGTCTATTGAATGATATGCTTTAATAATCTGAGTCTAATTTCAAGACATTAACCATCATATAAATTTTTCTGTTCTATGTAAAATTAAAGTTGCATGTGGTATTACAAGTCTACATATAAAGTATTTCCTGAGATATATTGACAGATATTTTGGCTAAACATTTTATTAAGCCACATATTAAAATGTTTTATGATTTTACTCAGTTAGATTACAATTACATTTATTCAGCGATTTTATATGTAAAGGGTTGCGTTAATGCTTAGCCAAATACCTTGGAGTGACATTTACTATCATGGAGCTATATATAGAGGGAAGCTTCATTCAAATTTCTACTCTATATGTCAGCTCGTTCTCAAGATATCGTACAGACAGACAGGCAGTTGGAAAGACAAACAGAAATAACATATTCAAGGCACTTAAGTCAGAGGTGTCTTTAAAAATTCAACAAATTAAACTTTGACAAAAGTAACTTCCGAATTCTAAATCTTACCTCTAACATATTTTAGAAATATCCAAGTCGATAGCACCATGACTGTGTGGTGGTACACATGCAGAAATGTGACGTGTGACTGCTTCCGCCTTACAACGAAGAACACCTGCAAATTGAATATTGGTTCAAAAATAGCTTAAGTAATAAAAAAATTTTTTTTAAGTATGTTTCAAAATAACTAAATCATTATAACTTTAAAATATATAATAAAATAAAGAAAATAAATAAGTTTTAAACGTAAATTGTATCTAGTTTTAAACTTTAAGTAAATAATACAATTTTTAATAAAAGAACAATTTAGCCCGGTGGTAAAAAGCCTTAATAACAAAGTAATCGATCATTAGGATATGTTTTAAAACATTGTTGTGTTGTTTTTTAATTGTTCCTGTGTAACTAATCATACTAAAAAGCTATGTGTGTCTATGAGTCGTATCAAAACGTAGTTACCAGTTATTATGTCATTGATGAAAGTTTAGATTTTAGATAAAAAATGGAAAATCGTGTAATTTTTATATTACAACTATATGTGTTTTATGAAATGTGTTAGGTACAAAATGATACCCAACATTATTTTTATGGCATTATTCTACCTAGATAATAAATATCTTTTTTACCACACATTGGTTAGGGGCATTTCATCAATGTGACCATATAATTAGATTATTGATTAACGCTATATAATCAATGTCAGGTTGAATTCGTTGGGCTTTAAGGTATATCTGTTATTGTGTTAGTTACACGGGAGATGAATCATTCATAAGACGAAGTGTGCTGAGGTTCGGCGATTATTTGTTAGCTCTGAGGTCCTACAAGTAGGCTTATTACCGCTCATATTTACTATTTAATACAGTCAAAGGATATAGGCTATTAACAATATATATTTATAAACTAATCATTAAGTGGCATTTTAATATCTTAATAATTGTATTATCTTAAGTATGCATGTTACATACCGTGTCAAGTAAGTCAGTGATCTTTGATATGAAATAATACCAAGAATTGGAGAAGAACTGAAACAATACAAGGTAATTTAATCATGAGGTAGATGCGATATACTCAACAACATCACAAATACAATATTCTTATTTCATTCCTCAATCATTATATCATATGCATTACAAGCAATACGTTTGTGTAATGTAACGTAATAATGTATCACTACTTATTATTAATAAATACCAAACTAAATATGAATAATTATTAGTTTACGTCGATTTAAATCTAATTTATAGAGAGAATTCTCCTCCTCGATGGTGGCCCCTAATAGACACCATAATGTTATGGTAACACCCAATGATATTGCATTGCCACTTTTATTACATTGACTATACAGGTTATAAATGTCAATTTCTAGGCGCTATACCATTAAATAATCACATCATATTTATATATCTTTAGTTATACTTTAATACATCGTTAGTCTTTCTATGAAATCTTTATATAATGATTACAAATTTTCAAATTCAAATACGTCAAAACGTTGTCATGAAATCAATTAGATATAAGTAATATTAAATATTGGTGCCAAAAAAAAATGTGGATACCAATGGAATATGAATATATTTTCACTTTAAGGTTTGATATATAGAAAAATTATAGTAGACTCAATGAATTTGTAATGTACAGAAACTTTCTGGCAGGTAGAGCCGTTCAAATATGTTTGTGTACAATTTTTAAATACGTAATAGGGTTTTTACCTTAAATTTACTAAATTTAAATCATGTTATGAACTCTTTCAAACCAATGGGATTCAGATTGTAGCTTAATTTAATAAGCCATTAATTATTATCACTGGATAACATAATTCAAACAGTATATTGCGTGATAGGGAAGAGATAGAATATAAAAGTTTAATATATTGTGGCCCTATGATTGTTCAATAGATCAATCTACCGTCTGAGGTAAACTTAGCTAGATGTTATAACTTTAGTGACACACTTTATTATTGTGTTTTTGAAACAAAAGGACCAGAACAAGACTAATTTCTTTATGAAAATGGCTCCACTAATTCCTATTTATTTATTATATTATTTACTATATTATTTATTACAAACCTTCAAAGTTTGGTGTTATTTTAAATATATTTTAAAGTTTCGAAAGGGGGTCAAACTTTTGTTGGGAAAATCAAATTGGATAATTATGGCCCTCACGGCTTAACAGGTGTGCGCATTGAGTAGACGACTAAGCTTTATATATACTGTAAAGTCAATGCCATACTACTTAGTTTGTATGGGTTCAAAAACGCACTGTACAAACAGATGGTAAAAGCCCTTGGCATTGAAAGGGCAATTAGTATTCTGTACATAGATATTGACATATAATTTTCTAAGAGCCAAGGGCTGCATATCCCTACCTGAGGTACTATGGCCTTTTAAGATAGTACTACAGTATAAAATAGTTTTTAAATCCAAATCTAACATTTTTTCGTATACAATTAACTCTATTTGATGTATAAGGATTGAACTCTGAAAATTAGGAATGTACAATAATAAATTAATAAATATCTTCTACTAGTGTTTTAATGAATTTAGACTTATTATGCTTATTTTATAAGACGAAGTAATATTTAGATGTTAGGAGAATCGGCTGGTAATCTATAACTTAAGTTCAAATCCTGCCTGTGGTTTTTGCATTTTTTATCAGTATCATTGAACTCATAATGTGTAAATTCGCCGTTTTATTCTTTTCTATGAGATCCTTTGCACAGGCTTGCAACCAATGAGAACCGGGATAAAAATTTAAAAACGGATTGGTTTCTTCTTAAAAGAAGAAAACATTGTAACTTATATCCAAATATTTCTAATATTTTGCTGTTGCGAGATACTCGTATATTTAAAACAAATTAATTTATTACACAAGTACTAAACACTCACTATGTTAAGTAGATCAACTTGTAGATCAAGGACCATAAACCTGTAAGTTCAACAGGAAATATATCAGAGAATATCGAAGAAATTGAATTACCCCATTCAGGAAACACTGTCATGCTGGAAGTGATGGTGACAGTATTGGGACAAGATAGATTAGAAGTTGAACACAGCACTTGTATCAAGCCCTTACACCGGTAATTACCGTCTGACAAGGGCTTAAGTCTTCACTCATCACCGAATAGTGACATTGTAAAACATGTCGATGCAGTTAGGATTAACTAATTACCTTCCCTGATTACTAATGATAGTGAGTTATCGCTATTCATTTACCCTAATGGTCGGTTTACGAAAAACAAGCTTAATATTTAGACGATTTCTTATGACAGTACACCACTATAAGTGGACTAAAATAAGTTACACGCTTCTGCTATTTGCTCCTTTACAATTATAATTTAAAAGCAAAAACGTACGTACACAATCATGCATTCACTTTTCTGAACCTTGGCAGGGCAATGTTACCTCAAAAGATTTTTTTCAAATAATGGCATAGTATCGCAATTGTCAATGGTTAGCTACTTTCATATTTTACACCTTTTATTTATTTATTTAGTGGGTTCCGAGGGGTATGATCAATCGAATCTCTTATTATGGTTTCTGAATTTCTTGCACAGTCTAGTTTACAGAAGACTTACTATAAAGGAAACCGGATTTTCCTATTTTCTCTTATAAATATTATTTAAGAATAAAATATAATTTGAATATCCTCCGTCGACTTATTCAAATTAGATTACCATTTATCTGAAACACGAAGTGGCTAAAAATTAAGTAAATCTATGGGCCAGGTGGCATATATTTTAATACCCGAAGGTGAGACAATTAAAACCAAAACCAAAAAACCTTATGTAACCTCAGAGCTGTGATCTTTTGCCTGGCCAAGAAGATATTTCTCCATTTAAGAGTACGGAATTCCTGTATTGCATTTTAAGAAAAGGTACTAAATATTGTAATCTGCTTGAAATAAAAAAATCTCTGTATCTTGTTTGTCTCATATTTTCTCAACGTGCACTTAGGTCATCTAGGCTATAGCCAGATACAGACTAAGCAGCAGTTTTCTATCAATATTGCTTAATAAGTGAGATGCAAGTTTTAATAATTCTTTATATTACAGTACCATTCCTCTACTTATCCTACACTGTTTTCATACAATACTTTTTGATAAGCACATTCTACGAGAAACAGTAAAACTGTGTAGCTCGGGTGATATTTACCCTATAGCCTCAAAATGTTTTTTAAGTAAAGCCCTGTCCTCTTATGAGCATATTATATCCATTCTCAGGTTTCACTGGCCTTTGCAAGGATTTTATCAAACATATTAGGATGGAAAGTCTATACGGTACAAGATCGATGGTACTGATGAAATTTGATAAGTTCAATAACATACAGTATTGGAACATGAACAAAGTGTAAAGATACACAGACAGCGAAGTGATAAGATGTAATTTGATATGAAACGACACAAAACTATCAAAGAAATGTAATTATAATACAGAAAAAGTCACAGAGTGTTATATTAAAGATACAAATACACAGACAGCAACGTCATATGATGCGATGTGATGCGAAACGACACTAAACTATTAATTACATGTTAATATAATATAGATTAAAAACACATTGTTTAATTAATACACCAATACACAAAAATCAACGTTACTCAGCATGTATATTCATACACTAACTCATAACCCAAGTCCGATGTCATACACTACGCGGCCATCGGCTCTTCAAAGGGGAATTGGTACCTTAGTCCATTCCCCATTACATCATTTTACTCAATGAATTGAACCAAATTTTACCTCAAACGACAACTGAGCATTCCATCTATTGAGCATTGTTTTTTCACAGTTTAAAATCACCGAGTTTTAATAAAATCTTGTATTTTAAATTAAATGTTCTTTCTAATCTTTTTTTTGGTTTCTCCAACCTTTCATCTTAACCAACAATCCCATCAAAATTTCACAAGATTTCTCACTGTCTAGATCCCTTCAGCCAAAGAGACAATGGTTATCACATGATTCCCAACTCAAATTACTTTAGCGCTAATAATGTCTTTCTCTTTTCTATAGTTTCTCTTTCTAGCATAAGTTATATTTACAGGTTTTACCTATTATTTTAAAATTACCACCACGACGTAAAAATCGAAAAATTACGTAATTCAAGTGCTTTGTTTATTAGAAGAGACAAAAAAAGCAAAACATGTGTTTTGGGTTTTGTACACTTATGTAAGAAAGCCACTGATCCCATCAACAACCACCCAAGCCAACCACCGTTAATTTAAGGTGAGCCATCCAACCGGCTTCACCACAGACTAGCGAGTCTCATAAGTGTACACCAGACCGCAAAATCCCCTAACCTCAGACCCAGGAATAGAACCCGCTACTCCAAGGCTAACTCCACAACTCTAGCGTCCGAAAGTAGCGCCTTAGACCTAGCCTTCCTGACTTGACGTATTAGTTGACTTAGGATAACTTTTCATGTATAAATAACTATAGCTAACTATAATAACATAAGTAACTAATTAATATAAATAATAAATAATAAACTAATAACTATTAACTATGTATATTATTTTGTTGCCATTGTTTTAAAATATGAATTCCAAATCAGTCTTATGAAATTATAACTATTTAAAATATTTTTTCATATTCGCTAATAGGTTAAGGATACGAAAATTATGCCCAAAAAGTAGCGCGGCGCTGTCTATGTACTAGTATTTAAACTCAGAACCGAAGGCCGGCGTATGACGCCATGCGGCAATCGGCTGTCTAAACTGATGGTACCTTATTCCATGCCTTATCATATATTTTTACTTTATGACCACCTTGTACAACCTTTTGGGTTAATCGACACCTCTTCGCTACCTTTTCCTTCTTTTGAGCCTTGTTAGGTACAGTTTAAATTGACTTTATTTTAATGAAATATTTTATTTACGATTAAATTAACTCTTTGGTGTAACCGATTTTGAGTTCCTCCAACCTTGATATGTTTAACCAATAAATTCTTCAGACTTTTTAAAAACTTTCCTCACCATCTAGACGCTTTAATTATGAATAGCATTGCTTTTTGACTGATTTCAAATTTAAAATTCCCTAGCCGCTCATTTTATTTTATTCCTTTGTTGTTGTTTTGATTCTTAAATACGTTCCACTTACAGATTTTATCAATCTTCTTGACAAAAAAGCCACGAGATAATCTCGTTTATTGTGAAAAAATTCTATTTCGAACTCAACAACATCTTAATAGCTTCGATTTTGGCCATAAAAATACCTTTATGTTGTATTTTAGCTGTGTACTTGTACTAAATAATTTACTTAGTGCATGTTGAC
Organism: Homalodisca vitripennis; assembly: GCF_021130785.1. Taxonomy (NCBI): domain Eukaryota; kingdom Metazoa; phylum Arthropoda; class Insecta; order Hemiptera; family Cicadellidae; genus Homalodisca; species Homalodisca vitripennis. Next base: position 198,064,172 of record NC_060207.1, read on the forward strand.
TTATAAACTCCTTGGTGGAAATATTTTCAGCTGTACTTAATCCAACTTTTGTAGCTCTCTTATTCTATATATATTATATAACTTCACAAAACTTATTAGTCATATATAATTGGACCCTGACATAACTTTGGACTTTAATGTCTGGTAGCATTCTGTGGCAACGGGTCATTTTGACATTCAGTTCACTGGCCAATTTATTCTACATATCTTGGCTAATCTATATGCTTGGTTCTTTAAGTATCCTATTACACATTAAATTCCTAGGACTCAAACACTAATGATCTCGACTACCGTACTCTTATACCATATAGTAGTATTATCTTTCCGACTTTCCACTAGTATCCATAGATTCTCAGTGACTTGGTAATAGAGATGCATCGGGTCCCTGGAATTGTCATTGATCACTTAGATATCGTATATCCAATACTCTATTATTCTATATTTTAAACGCTCATAACAAAAAACTGGCATTAACTGACGTCTCTTTTTAAATTCATCAATTGTTAGGAAATGTATATATTTAAGCAGATATATTATTACTTAATAAATGCTATCTGTGAAAATTAATAATTAAAAGTAACATAAGCAACGGTTTTTTATTTGAGTTTATTAACTTACTAAGACTAAGTTACTGATATTTTAAAATATTATTTTTAACGAAGAAATAGTATTAACAAACCTCACCACGTATTTAAGCGGGTTGATCGTGGCAGGCATCGGATGGCACGTATGATTAGACAGGTACCATAGAGCTCCTTCCACCATGAACAACTGAGGAAACAAAACAATAAATATATTATATTATAGTATACTATTCACACCCTGTCTTTTTCATAGATGTATGAATATGCTTCATATTAAATTATCCTTTTAACATTGTATTTTATGAAATATTTTATGTTTATCTAAAAGCAAGGCAAATCGTACAACTTATTATTTTTTTATTATATAAATTATTTAAATTTTTTTATCTCAAATGATCTTCACTAAAGGAAGAAAATATGGTGAAAGGCGGTGCTTTAGGAGCTATTTATTTTTATTTCACTATTGAAATATTAATATTATATACTTTAAAATTTTAGTCCAATGAATTTACAATCATTGTAAGGTTAGATGAAGAAAGTAGTGGTGTTCGTGACAAAATGCTCAGTTGACTGCTGCAATGCATTATGTGTCCTGCAATAAAGAAATGAATGAGAAAATATTACATTTGTGTACAAAATGTTATATGATCAGTAAAATTATGGTTGCTTTATATTTAAACAAAACTAAAAGAGTAACGAGCATATCTTTTTCATTGGTTATTTTAAGAATAAGAATAGAGATTAATAGTAGAGAATAGGAATAGAAAATAATCAGTTTAAAATAAGTCGCAAGGCTAAACCTTAATTACACTAACAACTGGTATTAAGGACAGACCTTATTAGAAGCTTTAAAACCGTCCATTTATCATGTGACCCGTGTTTTATTGTCAAATATATTTAGCTGTCACCAACGTAAAAGTCTCTGTGTTACGTAGCCTATAATAATTTGCAATATTATATCCTGACCTGAAGGAATATCCTGGCATTGTAGACGACCTGGAATATGTTGTAAGCCATCATAAGGTTTCGGATCTCATACGGCTTCTGGGTGGCCATGTAGCGAGGGCCCAAACTGAGGACGAAATAAAGGTAGGCACCCACCAGGCCTAGTACTGGGTACGGACTGCCCATGAATGCCCATTCGTCTACCTTCAGTTCTGCAATGAACGTACGAAATGTTACTGCAAGACACATATCGGTGGATAAAGACTACATCAACCATTCTGAGAAGTTATACAGTTCATAATTGCAAAGTAACATTGCTATTAATGACTATTTCAACTTGTCTACAAAATAAGGTAGTAGTAAGGTCAAAAATTTAATGTTTAAATTGCGTTTTCTCTAATATAAATAAATAATGAATGAATGTCTATTCCAGTACCTGTACTAATTATCAAGCTAATATATGAATTATATAATAATTAATAAAGAATGAAAAAGCAATAAAAATTAATATTAAAGAATCAAAGTAAAATAATAAAATTATTTATTAAGTTATTTATTTATAAAAAAAATTAATAATAAGACAATAAAAGAGATATACGTAACAAAAAAATTTCGAACTAAATACACATGTTTTGTAATTAACTAATGATGTCGCTAATTTGTCTACAAATATTTAAACAAACCATAACTTTTCAGAGTCTTTGCTTTTTAAAAAGTAGAGTAGAGTAAAACACGTATTACACATAAATTGATACATAATTGAAATTTATACCAACATTTAGTTCCACAGGATATATCCAAACATTAGCAAGCGTAAATTTTAAAAATGAAAATAAGGTTTTATATTTTATATTCGGTAATTTTACGAATGTGTGTGTGTGTGTGTGTGTGTGTGTGTGTGTGTGTGTGTGTGTGTGTGTGTGTGTGTGTGTGTGTGTGTGTGTGTGTGGTAAAAATTTAAAGATCATCAAACTATTTCACACATTGTACATTCGCTTACTTACCGTGTTCTGTGTATCTACTGCTCTCATTGAAAAGATGCGGGTACAGTCGACAAAAGTCATTCGTGCAGTTACTCATCCTTCTAAGGAATACAATAATTAGTAAATTCCTTGAAACACATGTAAAATTCATTATAGTATGCGATAGATTTCATAAAGAACTGTCCTTTGCAATCGCCATTGCAACGAAAATTTTGGAAAGATTTGGACACTTTTGTCAATCAAAACTATCCCAAAAGTATCATACTTTTGAAAAATGAGTAATTATTAGAAAATAAAACAAAGATGATTTGCACAACAGTAAGCTACTGTACTTTTGCTATTTATTCATTCATTCTAAACTTAGTAAGGACATAGTACTTCCACACAAAGGCTTGAGCAAGGTCACTGGTCATTTAATACTAAATTTCTAGATGGGAATTATTTGCATCTGTGCAACATTCTTTCTTACTCCGGCATATTTCCATTCAAAACTAATTTTTTACTTTAAGAGTTTAAAAAAAAATTGTAATGTCAGCTATTAAAAGTTTGGAACAGGAATAGTAATCTAAGTTTTAAACATGATTTATTCTCAATTTTTTACATATTTCTGTAAAGTTAACATAGTTAATATTCGTAATATTAAATTATAAATTACGTTCACAAATATTATTTTATTCTTATTGCACAACTAAGCATGGTAATAATTATATATAGGCATATCTATCACTATAAGACAATTGTCTCTTTTCTATTTTCTTAGGTCGGTCCATCCGCAGAATAACTAGAAAATGAATTGAGATTAAGGTTGAAGAACACTTAGGGTCTACTTAAAAACTATCGAATTTAGTGACGGTGTGTATCTGCCTATGAGAATTGGCTGAGCGTAGGTTCAACCTATCAAACGGGAGCGTAACTTAAGAATGAAATTAATCTTTAATATAGTATAGTATAGTTTTTAGTATAGTATAGTTTTTAGTATAGTATAGTTTTTAGTATAGTATAGTTTTTAGTATAGTATAGTTATTAGTATAGTATAGTTTTTAGTATAGTATAGTTTTTAGTATAGTATAGTTTTTAGTATAGTATAATACAGTACTTACACAAAGTGTGTTATTTTAAATTCAAAATGTGGGCTGTTAAAGATTTATATACTTGAAACTTTGAATGCACAGGAAAGATACAGATTTAAATGTTTCATTAACCTGCATTTCTATTAATAGATGGAGTTTTATTACTCTGCATGTATTCGCATGGGATTAATGATTTAATTCGTTAATGATTTTTAATATTTATATTTCAACAACTGTTTAACCACATATGCCTTGGAGGGTATACTGTATCTAAGCGTTAGTGCTTATAATAAATAATGTTTTAACTACTAAAATCCATTATAACTAGTTAAATCTTCCAATGTTTTAAAAGTATGTAGAATCTCAGTTTTTAAAATTGTTAAAATGTGTTTAAAATAACTATGACAACCAATGGAAACAATATGGATTCCGCACCATAAAAATAGAATTTTAAACTCAATATTACCTCCTATATTTGATGTAATTATATATAATAAATGATTTTCAGTACGCAAAAACTCATGCTTCAGTTTAAATAATATCTCATCCAAAAAAGATATGGACTTAAACTTATAAAAACCCTTTTTAAATAACAATTTATACTTACATAATTAAGATCCAGAGTTGACAGGTTAAAGGAAGGGACAAGACTGGACCCGAATCTATATAGGTTTAACGGGCAACTGACAACTGATCAGAAATACACTTGACCTAAGGTAGCTCGGGTTACAAAATATCCTCTCGCATAGCATTGACTCCTAGAGCGATTACACAAGCCTGCCAGATATTTACATCCAACACACTCTGCTCATGGCCAGGCACCGCTCTTTGCATAGACCAGCTCTAGTAATTCGCAGTGTATCCCAGAATCTGTTGAATTTAATACTATAATAATTTGCATTAAACCAATTGCCTAAAATTGCCTGCTTGTTGAAGTGGAATTTTAAGAAAAATTTGGACGCCTAGTTTGACTTTTTAATTTTAAAACGTCCTAGAAATTGATTTAGTAAATAAAGTAACACATTGGTTGCTCCAGACAGACATTTATTAATTTTGGAAACTAAATTGAAAGTATTAAATTTAGGAACTCTATTGTATGAAAGCGTACACACAGATGTGTCCTGAATAGACTGGGGGATCTTGATTTTTACAAGGGATGCCCTAGTATTATATTACGTGATATTTGTTTTCTTTTTTCCCAACTGTATCAATGGAAAAATAGGATTCTTATGCTAAATATTGCGATACTACGAGAAATATCGTACAATGTTATCAAATATACGTTTGTATACGGCTTTATGTTAATATTACATCATTGTATATTTCGTCAGGAAAATATTTAGCGTCCATATATCTAGCAGATTATTGTGGTACAACACGAAGCCTGTTTCATTGCCCGCCCATTGTGATTTAAAGAGATAGAGGCAAGAATGAGATTAATTTTATTAGCATTCAAATTAGATCATAACGTTGTATGATTAAATAAACTGAATATTAAATATATTCATTTTTGTTCCTTTAAAATACCACTTAGTAGCATATAAAAAAATTTTCTTTCTGTTTACAGTCATTTGAAAAAAGTACGTTAAAAAGTAGACACATCAAAACCGACACAGCCAATGTTTATAAAGAAAAGAAACAATGAAATATTAATGAGCTACTATTCCAACAAAATCTGTCTGCTCTTTCTGCTCCACAAAGTTTGAGGTTGGAGCCCGCAAACCTTATCTCAAACTTCAATAGCGGTCGTCAAAGAAGCATTCTCTGCTCGGTCTTTGATGCTGACCTAGTATTGTTCACAATGTTGAACAAGACGGAGCAAATATTTAGTGAGCGCATCCTTTGAATCAACCGGCGCGAGAGCAGTGATACGGTAAACCTTGAGAAACTTTGATGCGATATCAGCAAAGGGCGGACTTGGCGCTCAAAGGAGCTCGGCCCGCATCGTTACGATGATAGCGGCCCGCATGTGCTGAGCTTGCTGATAATGCACGCAGCCCGAGGTAATTAATGTGTGCTATCAGCAGACACCGACCCTTTACCTAAGGGCAAGAGGTTCAACTTGTAGTCGGATCTGTACACATTTCTGCTTTAATTTGACGTTACAATCTCTAATTCACTATTTTTTTATAACTTTATAATAATATAAAATGAGACTAAATAAACATAAATAAGGAAATATATTATTTGTTAAACTAAAGTTAAATGATAATTTACGTAGTCATTAATTGGATACAAATGAAAAGTAAACTAAGAACGAGTAAAAGTTACAGGGTACATACCTGTATTATATTATCAGCCAAATATGTACTTTTATGTTTCTGCTGAGCGTTAGTGAAGCCATAAACTTAACTAGTAAAATGAACCTATAACCTGAGGGACTGCAAAATTAAATTTTTCTTTGTCTATTTGACCACCTGTTCGACTGTATGTATGTCCGTTCTATATCTACAATAAGAACTTGCCCATAAACCTGAAATGTAGTACGAAGCTTAATTTATACGTCAGGAAGAGTAAGATCGATGGTGATAAATTTCGCTGGTGGAGTTTAGCTGTAAATATTTTAACATTATATCAGAAAGTAGCAAGCCTATTCCTCACCTGACATATAGAGAATGAATTAACCTATTAATACGAATGTTGAGTTCAGCTTCATTTCATCTTCCTTTAAGTGTAGTGACGCTGTCTCAGGTTTACTCCTGGAAATTGTCAGTCAACGTTGGTCTGAAGACATCCAAAAAATACGAAGAAAAAAAGACATAGAATTTCAAAACGAACTCTTTGGATAGTGTCGATATAAGAGAAACCTAGCGTACAAAAAAATTGTCTTTCAGGGGAAAAGGTTTACTTGTTGGTCATCATGTGCACAATCCTAAGCTTTTAATTTGAAATTTTGCATACTTTGTTTTCTTTTTAAGAGCCAAATCCTTCCTCTATCCGTATATTTTATCGTCAGTTTTCTGCTGGATATCTCAATAAGAAAGGGGTTTACAGACTTTAAATTTCGTATGCAACATAATTTGATGGACATGTTCCACTATCGGATTTGGCTAACCCTTACGTAGCTTAATTTTCCGCAGGATATATCTGGAGTGGTTTTTTTCTGTAGACTTACAAAGTTTCTATGATTCTGAATTTCTAAATGGATGGGATAAAATTCTATCAAGGTATATGTGTTCGTGTAATCGGTTTGATATTCGTTTAAGTCTATCACAAAAATCTGAACCTCCCGCCATAAAAACAAAACGAGATTTAAAAGCTGCAAATGTAAATCTTTTCAAAAAATATCTCGAGAAAGAATCATGGTCTTTCTTGGATTCTTTTGACGCCTTCAACGCGTTTCTTGGCAAAGTAATTTTCATTTTAAACATCACTTGCCCGTTCAAAAATTTCAAAGAGCGTATCAAAGAGGGCAAGAATACCTGGATTACCCAGGATATTCTTGAACTAAGAGAAAGGCTCATGTTTTACCATTCGATATATGTCAAGACTGAAAATGAAGAGTTCAAAAACTTTTTTAGCAATTACAAACAAAATTATCGAAAAGAAATAAAGAAAGCCAAGGCACGAGACGTCGAAGACCAATTACAACAATCAGAAAACTTTTCAAAAAGCGCGTGGAACATCATTAATAGCAGCAAAAATCAACCACAATTTTCCAAATTCTCGGTTCCGACACTAAAAACAATAAATGACACAATTGACGATCCCTTTAAAGTGGCAAGTGAATTTAACACATTTTTCTCGACCGTAGCTGAACCAGATAACTCGTTTATCTTGGACAGCTCTCGCGAAGAGCCATTGACGGGACCGGTCTCATCTATGGTTCTTTTTTCTGTAGGTGAGGCTGAGGTGGCCCGTATCGTGCAAGATCTGAGACCAAAAAAGTCTTGCGACATCAACGGAATGTCTGTATGGTTAATCAAAAGGTGCATCAAGCACTTTTTGACACCAATCACAAAATTGATTAATCTCTCTTTTGCACAAGGCGTTTTCCCCTCTGCATTGAAAACAGCCAAAGTCATTCCAATTTTCAAGAAAGACGATCCTTGCATCTCAAGCAATTATCGTCCGATTTCCATCCTCCCTGTTTTCAGCAAAATTTTTGAAAAAGCATTTCTCAAACAATTCGAAAAATGTTTGAACCGTTACGAAATTCTTTGTCCCGAACAATTCGGGTTCAGGAAAAACAAATCGACAATCGATGCTGTAACGGATCTCATTCACAATGTTGTCGATGGCCTGGAAAGGAGAGAACATGTGCTAAGCATATTCCTCGACCTTTCCAAAGCTTTTGACTGTGTGCATCATGCAAAACTGATGCACCAGTTGTGGACAAGTAGTATTCGGGGTCTGCCGCACGACTGGCTCTCGTCTTATCTTCAGGATAGAGAGCAGTGCGTATAGATCGCGAATGCCATGTCAAGCAAAGTGAAAATGCCCTATGGTGTCCCTCAGGGATCAATATTAGGGCCAGTCCTTTTCATAATTTACGTCAATAGGTTGACGTCATCAATCCAGAATGGAAAGGTGATTCAATACGCTCACGACACGACTCTCTGCATCAGATCAAAATCAAAACACGATCTCGAAGTGAAGGCATTTATTGAGTTGAATTCATGCATCGAGCATTTCTCAAAACTCAATCTGAAAACAAACAGCTCGAAATCAAACGTCATGAATTTTTGCCTCCGGCAGCAACAAGACCAAGAACTACGGCCTGCAGTGATGGTGGACGATGTTCTTCTTGATGAAGCTGAATCCATTAAGTTCCTTGGAATGCACCTTGACCGAGGACTGACATGGGACGATCACATTGAAAAGGTTTGCTCCAAGGTTGCCTCGGGCATTTTTGTCCTGCGCAATCTTGCAAAATTTTGTTCTTTGGATGTATTGAAAACGGCATATTTTGGCCTGATACATACACATTTGACTTACGGCTTGAGACTGTGGGGCAGCTGTTCTAAGTACAATTTCCAAAGAGTATTTAGAACTCAAAAGAAAGCTGTCAGAATTCTTTCAAAATTGAACCCCAGAGAGTCGTGTAAAGATTCCTTTAGGGAGCTTGGATTGCTGACTTTACCCTGCCTCTATATTCTCGATGTCGCCCTGTACTGTAGACTCAAATGTGAGTTGCTGCAGGGTAGGGATGTCCATCAGTACGAGACTAGAGGCAGGGACAACTTTAGAATCGACCGACACAGAACAATTGCTTTTGAACACTTGCCGTCACAAGTTGGTGTCAGAATAATCAATAGGCTCCCTGAAGTTATCAAACAACACGATGATCCAAAAAAATTTCAAAGCTCGTCTAAAACACCTCCTGGTATCAAAGGCATTTTATTCTGTTGATGAGTTCATGATGGGCCGCTGGGATGAAAATTTTGAAAATTAAGAGCAACGAGAAAAATCCCTGGTTCTGATTATTGCCTTTCATTAAATAATAATTTTAGTTGACAAATCATCAAATAACTGATGTATTTTTGTACCATTACTGACGCTTGCAATGCAATTGTTGTAAATTGTTTTTATGCAATAAAGGAATATTATTATTATTATTATTATCACGAGCTAGGATAGAAGATTTTATTATCTGTCCGCTTTGGAGGCTGTAAAAAATTATTTTTGTTTGTTTTTCTGTCCTTACGACTTTTCAAGAATGAGTTATAGAAACCACTTTTCATGCAACTTCAACGAATATTGTTCGCAACACATGGTGTTGCGTACTTCAACCTTATTTATTTATCACTTTCAAACTGCATAAAGTACAAAATGAATGGCGTGTTTTTAAATATAAAAGGAAATGGCAAGATTAAACTATACATTAATTAAAAGTTTAAATGGCTATATATTAAAAACACATTCACTTTGATGGGAATTTCACGTAATTTGAAGTAAGTATGTACAATCTGTGAAATATATCCACAGACTGTGAAATACATTCGAAGAAATATGCACTTTGATGATTTAGCGAATGACACCTGAAATTTACATTTATAATGTAAATGGCTGAGTTTTAGCGAAATCTATCACTAGAAGGATTAGAACAATTTAATTTTGTATGTCTGTATTTCTAAGGGAGAAACATTGTGTTTGATGATGGTGCTTATCAATCCATGGGATTTGGCTTAGAGTTAGTGAATATTTATACATTCGTGTTATGGGTAACTATGTTCACAACGAGAAAGTAGTCAAATAAATAAACTTGTAAACGAACCCAATACACTTAGATGATTTTTTAACATGTTACATTTTGTAATTCCAAGGTTTTGAATGAAACTTCATTTCTACATCAACAAGCATGCGCTCTATGAAGTGCATTTGCAACCATCGAATTTGGATTATCGTCGTTGAAACATATCACTCAGAAGGGTGATACAATTTCTATTTTGTTTGCCGGGGAATGCATGAATTCCTTTTCCATGTGATTTTCTGTCGTTCTATTTGTCAATAATGAAGTGATCTGCAGACTGTCCTACCTTGCTTTTATTGAGGGAATCCAGTGAGTGACCTGTTAGACATTGCTAATAACAATTCATTATTGCGGTTTATATTATTTTATTCGTTATTTGAAAGATATTCGAACCATCATTAACCTGGAATAAGTATACATGCTTGTTGTATGCTGGAATCCAGCTTCTGCTGGAGAATGGAAGTAGTAAGTGTAGAGTGGGAGGGGGTCAATGACTCCTGAGACATCTCCATACGCTTCTGAGAGTGAAAGTAGACATCAACTGCAGACCGACAGGCTTGGCGGGCCTGTGACGTCCCGATGACCTTGACATTATAGGTCGGCCATTTAGCCCACATTCTTTCCCTCCTGATTAATACAAGACAAATGAACATTATTTTTCACCGTTTGTTTATAATGTATATAGTTTTGTCATGCTTTACCAGGGCTCTGATGACCTGTGTTTAAGTAGTGTTCTGTGTGATGCAAATGTAGAATAAAGTGTATACTGTGATGACTAAGCAGCCTAAAATGCAGTGACTAAAATATGTAGAGTGAACACTTAAAAGTGTTATTATTTATTTATTCAATTTTGTTTTTATTTCAAATGTTTACGGTACCTGAATATCTGTAATGTGTCCACAGATCGTTAATAAGTAGATGCATTAACGCTCACAGTCCACGTTAGGTTTTTTGAACAAAACAAGATGTCGTTGCACCATAAGCTTTTAGGCTGCCAAAAAATGGATCCTTAGTACGTTTTACTCAATTGAAATGTATAGTACTGTTCTATACTCCAATATGGACGTACTTAATTGGAAATTGCCTGAAATTACTATTTTTTAACTTTAATATTAATTTGGGTTGGGTGAAAATATAGGAAATAAAGACACGTGAGCTGCATGCTTAAAATGTATAAGACATGCGTATATAAAAGGACAAGGAACACATACAAGCATAAATTCCTTCAATGACGATAAACAAAAAATTATCGTGTTTCTTCGTTTTTAAAGTATTTGGTAAAAATAAGAACAGATAAAAGTATTTTAGATTTAGATATAACATCTTTTTTTATAAAGGACTGAAAAACCAAAGGACATCAGTTAACTTTATGGCAAAGTAGTCCACAGATCAAAAGTTATTTAATAAGGTGATAACCTTCCGAATTTAAGTAACAACATGTATACTAGATATGAATTTACTGCAAAAAATACTACTTATAGATAAAAGAATGTTTGAAAAAGTTGTGTGATTTAAGAAAATCTATTAATGGAAAATTTAATGCACACTTTCATTATAGAAGGGAGAAAATTAAAGGCTGAATAATCTTTACTAAAAAGCTGAGAGACAATATGTCGAGCAAAGAAGGGATGAAAACGTTAATTAGGCTTATAACAGCTCTTTGCTCGTCCAACACAGAAAGAAAATCAATCTCAAGTGTTTATCAAGGAACATCAGTCGTCAGTCGGTGTGCTCGCCAAGCGGGCTGCTGAGCTGTTTGCAGAGGAGGCGGAAATCTGTTCAGAATTAATTATTACCATATTAATTAGTTTCCTACAGTTGTGGTAGGAGGGGTGAGCCCGCTTTAAGTCTTCACAGTTCGCTAAACTTTACACAGATGGTATCATCAATCAAGGCGATCAAACAGCATCAGGCTCGGAGTTCCGAGGGCCGCTTATTAAAGACACGCTGCGGTAATGGTTTCGGATTTGTTCACTAAGTAGGGGATTATACAGTGTTAAATGCAACTTATACACCTTATAAACGATGTTTTAGAGCCTATTAAAAATCTTGACAAGCTCAAAAAGAGTTATATTTCTAGTTTTGTTATTTGGCAAACATCTCAAAAAACATAAGTTCTTTTACTTGTGGTCTGCTGGCAGTGTATTTATTAAATTTAGCACACAAATTTAAATTTTAAAATACGATTAAAAATATAATAAGAACAGTTTCCAACACATTAATTTTAGTTCATTTTAGAACACATCAAGCTACCAGTGGATCACTCTACTGCCGTTTTAAGAGTCCTAACAAAACAAAACTTGTCTATGTAAGTATCCGTAATGTACTTAGTACTACAAAAGTGCACATCCAAATAAATATTGGTTTCAAACTGAGCCTGTTTTGACTATCATGAGTAAAGTGATTTCCAAATTATTTTAATGACTATTAGTTTTGATGATCTATTGATTTAAGATGTGCCGATAACAAAATACAAAATTAATTTTATAAACAAACATATATATATATATATATATATATATATATATATATATATATATATATCCTAGTTTAGAACTAATTAGCGCAAATTTTAATTGGATTAAATAAATAGTACATTTACACTATCGAATAAATTAGCTTGTAAATTTATTTTTAAATACTAGACGTTCTTGAAATTGAGTCATGATTTGTCCCTCTGTACATAACTCTAGATAGAAAGGTCTAGAGACGCTAAAGTCGACACGTTGGTTCATCTTGGTCTAAGGAAGAATCCTAATAGTTGTGCTGCTACGTTTGTACCTTCGATACTTATCTATCAGTACAAAGCTACGAAAGATGAAGCTTCAGTATCCTGAAGTTGTGTTTTGTGTGTTCAATTCTATTACTCACGTATTATAGTTTTACGTATTGTATAACTGCTACTGTTTTATTGCCTATAGTCTTTACGAACTTTATCACGATATACTTGTAATCTGTGATATCAAACCACGTCAAAATTAAAATTATATTCAATACTTCATGCATTATGATGCAAAGAGCTATAAATGGTTTACATCGTAAAGAATGTTTGTATTTAGTAGTTTTGACATGAATATGAAACCTTCAGATTGTCTCCCTAACTACAAGAAAATACTCACTGTCATCTAATTTCAATAAAATAAATAAAATAAAACATATTACCTCAATGGTGTCTTTTAAACATTTTCATGAATATTTATGTCACTAGACAGCTGGCCACAAAGAAACGGTTCTATTTAAATTAGGAGCGTAACGCCCTTTGATCTACAAAGATCCATACTTAAAATGCTCTCGAATGTAAAGTTATCATTAAAATAAGTTATTAACTTTAAACCCCCTAAGAATTCAGTTATTCACATACTGGTTTGTATTTTTTTCAATCCCCTCCATCCACAGAACATTTTAGTCGATCATTGTGTATTAAATTTGTTTTATGCATATTCTTGATACTATTTTTCTAAAACTCGTTTTTTTCTTCTTTTTTACTAAACTGAGGTTATATGGAGGTTACACAGTTGAGAAAAAATTATAATTATTCTTCATAAAATATCAAATAAAAATACTATAATTATTAATTATTTTATGTTTAGTCTGAGTAATTGAATATTATTTTGCAATAATATATTAGCCATATAATGTGGTATCATTAAAATTGAATTATAAAAATGTTACTTTCCTCTAGCAACGTTAAATGCTTATGAAACGTAGAGTTTAACCTATGTGGGAGGGACTCCCGGTTTCATTAAACAAGCAATGTTGCTTAAATGAAAACAGCCCCCTGCAGAGGCTAACATTACCTTAATGCCACCTGCATGTATTACCTTGTATAAGCAGCAAAAACATGGTACAAGTGGTAGCACTGTTCCAGTTTGCCTAATTATTCAGTTCTAAACTGTTTGCGATGTGTTATACTGTACGTTTCGTGCAAATAAACTTAATGTAATATTTAATTTCAACTAAAATTGCAGTTGCCTTATAGAATCTATACAACACAACAATACCTTTAGTGTTGAACTATTAAAAAAGTATATAAAACAATACTTTTTAAATCGATGCCAAAACGTTAAAGGTGAAATTGCAATTGTTCCACCATCTACAATTTTAAGAGGTCCCCTACACCAATCGTTTAAGACTCAATAGATCTGACTAGTTCATAATTAGTTAATTTTATATATTACGGTATTTATTAATGTTATTTATCCGTTTAAAAATCCATAAGTTACATTTCAAAAGCTTAGTTTTTACAAACATCAATGGGTCCACGGTATTACATTGTTTTGTAGATGTTTACTCTATATGATATGAGGTTGACGGCTTTATAGACTCTTCAATAAAGTATTTTTCATTTTGTATTTCATTTCATATTTGTATACCTGAACTAGAAACAATGCTTATATTAAACAATGTATATTAATATTGTTGTTGCGTACAATAGAAGATGTGTTTTCTAAATTGTCTTCGAAGTAGTGCATACTGGAATGACAAGTAAATCGTGTTTTTCTGAGTAATATAACAAGTCCCAAATTTGATTTGCCAAGTCATATTCTGTATTAATCAGTAAAAGACAAGAATGAAGGTGAAATTGCATTGCGTTATTTAAAGTTGTTAAACGAGCGAGGACTTTCTGGTGTTGGCCTCTCTTCGTATATACTCATCAATATGCATTACAAACAGCTGTTACATGATAAACAGTTGTTGTGTTGTAAACGGATTCATTGGTTGTTGACCTGAATGTGATTGCGTATTGTCTTGATGTTAGAGTTGATCCAGTAAAAAAACAAGTTATGATTACAGTTTCCAATTTTCTTATGTAATAATTGACGAAGATCCAAAAACAGAAATGCTACGTCGGAAGCAAATCTTTAGCAGGCTTTCACATTCAATTTGCAAAGTACAGTTACAGAAATACATTCCACAGTTAGATAGAATAAACTTGACACTACAAGACTTTGTTACCGGACTGAGTTTCTCAAGAAATGTAGGATCGGTTGAGACGAGTGCTCAATAGTGAAGGTCATCTCCACGGCAGACTCTTAGTTGATAAGGCCGCATCTGGAGGAGCCACATAGATCAGTTTCTACCTAGCAATTTCATTGGAGAGGAATGACTCAATTGAATTATTTGCTGCATTATATAGCTGTCATTGATAGCTGATTTTAATGTGATTGAATATTATAATGATGTTATATATACATGGTAATTCGTATATGGTTAATAAATGGCGACAATAAAACTTTTATTTTGTCCAATATTGATTCAATACTCTTCTTAACAACGAATGTGCTTTTTAAGTGGCATATTATGTAGATTTGCCAAAACATGATTTGTATATATAATAATATTCACTTTTATTAACATTTTAAATTTAAGTTTATTTTTTTACTAGTGCTCCACTCTATAAGCGATATTTTCAACCAGCCATAATATTTATTAATAATCTAAATTTACATTGTGTCAGATTTTGTCTGTAATATAAATTTGATAACACAACGACGTATTTAACAAAGTTGTATTGGTCATTGCTGTATAGCAATATGTACTAAAAATCATCATCGTAGCTTGCTCAAAGTAAGGCTGCATTTTGTTGGTTTGACTCTCGGAAAAGTCAATAAATTTGGCAAAGTTGGCACTGTTTCCCTAAAAACCGTTAATTCAATAGATTAAAATCACCACTAACATTAAAGGAAGGCTCCCGCAAACAAACCACCATTCTTTATTCATTTTAAAGTAGGTGGATGTGTGTAGTTAGTGCCGTGGCCCCAAACTAACCATTAAAACATTAAAGAAAATTAACATAGGTCTCTAAAAATGTTAACTCTCACGACTCTTCATGTACAAGAGGCACCCTCTTATGCCTAAGTTAACAACAGCCATTAACAATAAGAGAGCCCTACCAACTCCAACACTTATCCTCCGCAGTGCACTAGACCAATCGATCCATCCTTGCAGCCCAATATCTCGACATCTGCGGTTAGTGATGTGCTGCTCCTAAATACCCTATAGTCAGATTTAAATTAATCATCTGTGCAGTTCCCTGTTTAGTTTCAACTGGATGGTATAAACAAACCATAAACAACCTTCCTTCGGTTATCCCGCTAGTCTTGTGTACTCACAATGTAAAAGAGCTACTCTGAAATACAAAAAATAAAAAATTGCATAAAGGTCATCAATCCATTTAGGATCATTGTATTAATAACGTACAAGAAAATAAGAAGTTCTCCAAAGTTATAGTGGCTTTCATCGGGTGAAGTATGTGGTCACAGCTTTCACCATACAATTATATCAGTACTTCGTATGTATTTTCATGGATGAACACCAGCTTCGTTGGGTGATGCATTTAGCAGTGGCAAGAGAGTATTATCTATTTCTAATCATAGACATCAACAGTAACGAATTAAAACTAATTAGTTTACTCTGGTTTTAATTAAAGAAGGAAATTGAAAATGTATACTTGTAACGTAATTGAAATTGATTTCTTTTGTTATTTGTCATATTTATAGTCAAGGTGCTTAAACGGAGAGATCAGGCGCTAACATTATTGAACAAGTTATTCGCTCTGCGATTACAATTCGAGGAAACAAGGAAGCGCAATGTGCCCGTAACCATACAAATACACCACCCGGAAATCGTTAAGGGATATCGTGTCTGTTGCTTTACTAATGTGGAGTACAATACTAAGGTAATAGGATGATATATCGAACAGGGCTTCAGAAGCGAGATCGTACACTGTACGTATCAGGTTTACAGATTCATATATATTCTAAAAACTATTACCGAGGGAACAAACAAAGGCAGTGAGCCGGGTGGCCATCAAAGTAAGCATATATTTACTTTATGGGAATTAAACTAATCATAACTCTAATCTCCAAATCGGTGAAGACTTAAACGTTCATTTCATTGTATGTTTATGTGTACATCTGCATAGGTTCATTTACATATTATTTTGAAACGTTTTCTGATGAAATTCAACCCCTATATACATCTATTACATAGAGAGGAACTACCATAACTTCTCGAATAATATACCATAATATATCTCGCAATGAATAGAGAAAAATCACTTTTAAGAACAGAATAACAAAGACAAGTAATATTTATTGTTGTTTACAATTTTCAAAATTATGTTATTATTTGCTAAATTATTATTGAATGAAATGGTATTGTATTAGTTAAATTTGGGTTTCAAAAGTAGACGATCTTGAATTTTATAAAAAGACACTTTCAAATATGTTAAACTTCTGTTGTTATGTTATAAATTACTAGAGAATAGGTATTACATTTTGTTAGACATGCGTGTTGTTACTCTTGTATGAAATTGCAAGAATGTATTTACACAATGATCTATATATAACAAAATTTTTAATTCGATATATTATTTACTTTGGTTTTATAAAATTTGTTTCACTTTCTGAATTCAGAACCGCAAAACTGTGCTCTTCAAATTGGATAAGAAAGTTGGAATACTTTTCAGCCACCAACTTTTAGTCTGTAACACCTATTTTAAATGACATTAAAAATTTATATGCCTACGACGTATATACTGTTCATCAGTTAATTGCTTTTGAAGCCACGGTTAAAGGCCGGGACACACATGACCGCACCGTGCCCGACACGTGAGTCGGCCGATTGTTGGCCGTCATACGGTGAAAGAATTGTGCAGCGCAGTATTCAACCTGCAAGTTCAGACATGTCCGCACCGACACCAGACCGTCGTGGCCGCACCGTGCCCGCACCGTCACCGATATGTGGAGTTTAAATTTTGACGGGCTCGGTGCGGTCTACGAGCGGCATCAGTCATGGATATAGAACACTTACCGAAGAAGTAAGGAATTTTCCTGTTATTTATCTATTATTTATCCCGTTATTTATTTATCCTATTATTTAAAGTTATGATCAATCAAGTGAAAAATATCGAAATGCAGAGTATAATGAGAATGTGTGGAAGAAGATTACGGAAAATGAGGAGTTGAAAAAGCATAAATTTTATTAGAGTTTTGAAATATAATTCTATGTTGGTTACTGTTGCATCTTCTTTTTAAAACTATTTAAGTAGTCTAAACGTTCTATTTTATTGAATTATTTAGTATAGCCTACTAACTTTACATCCTGCGTTCGCGTACAAAATCATATTCATTGATAAAAGTATTAATATTTTTTACGTTTAGAGTAAACTAGTCATATTTTCTTATTATGCTCAAATTACAACAAATTAAAAAACTATGTAGTACTATTGTTGTAGTGATTTTAAATGACTAAATCGAATTATGTAAAATCTATAAAAAGTTTTCATTAATTAAGAAATAACAAGGGTATGGTTATTAGCACAAAATTCTAATTATCTTGGATGTATTGAGTTACTAGATAAATTTATTCCGGTATTTTGTATGGATCATGTTTATAATGTTTCTATGACACTTTTATTTTTTTTTATTCTTTTCACTACAATAAAGTTAAAATAAAAATATTGTATTTCCAATAAGGTTTTCATGTAAAAAAAACGTATTCTCTAGTATATATTTTCCAAATATACACTATTTTTTACAAATTATTGTAAAAAGGCTTATAACATGGCAAACTTTTGCCTCACACTATAAGCTCTTGGGTTTTTACAAAAATACCAAATAGAATGTTTATGGTGTATTTGACCGAAATTCACTACAATGAAAACACAATGAAAAAAAAATAATAGGGATAAAAAATATAACCAAGATAATGTTATTTACAAATTTTACATAGTACCTGATTTTACTAAGCTTTACTGTAGCGTTGCTATGTTTCATTCACCACAGCGATTAATAAAAATTACAACAATAAAACTAACATTCTTCATCTCAAGCAATACTTAATTTTCTGAATATTTTTTAAGTATCTGTCACTTAGAAATCCAATAGAAACATGCTTTTGACCAAACAGTAAGATTGTTGCGCTCGGACTACCGTACGGACATGTGTGGCCTCACGGTAACCGAGCTGAGCCCGCACCGACGCTCACACACGTGTCGGGCACGGTGCGGACATGTGTGTCCCGACCTTATGTGTTACTTATTATATACATTGATAATGAAAATTATCTATACTTGGATTTTTTTCAAATGAATTAAATTCAAGATTACCTATAAAACCACTGACGTGCACGAACTCGACGTAAACAGAACGGAAATGTAGGCTCATGCAATGTTTGAAGTCAGTTTCAAGTGTTATAGATCAGTTTTCCAGATATAGTTTCATGAAAGTAAATATTTCAAGCTCCTCGAGCGGTAGACGCTAACGCTCAGCCAATTATGAATTAAAAATAGTATCTAATTTTGTACAAATCAAACTCTGCATACCATGGGACAACATCATTGGATATAATTAGAGCAGTATTATTTCTACATAAATTTGAATATGGCTAAAGTAATATCATTTATGATCCTAAGGTACAATATCAACTAAAATTTCGGTAACGACGAAAAATCTTCTTTCAAACAAGCATACCGTAAAAGCTTCAAGCTATCAAGTGTGTGCAAATTACTTTTATGCATTTTAAATTAGAGGTTATTTTTGTTGTCAAGTAAGGCATTACTCATTATAATATCTAGAATCAGTGTTCACACGCTTTTTGCATATTGTCGTGTGCTCCAATTTTACACTAAGTAGCTTAAAACTGTTGAACGAAAATAGTAAGAATTAAGTTACATATAAATCAGTAAAGAGAAAATTAAGCCGTTAAACAATATAGCGTGCATAGTTTGTGCTTGAGGTGTCTTTGCTTTCTAAGGGTGAGTAACTTGAGAATAGAGTAAAAATCTACGATATAAAAATTGATTTAGGTGTGATTTATTTGTGGCATCTTAACATAGAGTTAGCTATTATATGATCAAATGATAAGTAATACTGAAGTTATTTAAAGTCTTACTACTAAAGATATCGTACATTTCTTTTTAGTTGGTTCAAAAAGTTTTAACAATATTTTTAATCAAATCATCCTAAATTATTAACAGTTAAAAAAGAAGGTAAACAATGACATGTTTCAAAGGTGATTTATTAAGTTTCCAGAAGAGGGTTTGGAAGTGTTATAAATAATAACACGCTACTAACAGTGTGAAAGTCTTTTACGTAGTTTAAACAAAGTGCAATTACGAAATAGAATTGCCGACTTAATAGCGAATATAAAAAATAGTCCTCAAGGCGCTCCAACATGTTTTGTATTACCAAACTAACGTGCTTAAATGTTGACTGTATAATATACAATATAGGAGTACGGTTACACCATGTGTCGTGAAACAGGCTTCTCAGATGTTTCATGTAAATCTTCAAGTCTATAACACATTTCAATCCTTATATTCCCTGCGAAGAGATTGAACTGCAGACAATTATAAAGAAAACAAAGATTAACATTTTCCAAGAAGCAACAGAATAATTGTGTCAGCCTAGATAGTGATGGGCTTCAATTACTCAAGGTCCTATGGCTAGAAATGGCAACAGAATAAAACTCATTCTTATCTACATAGGAAAGAGGTTTAATTTAAAACTTTAAGTCTGCAGTTAAAGTCTTTATCGAGGTATCACGCGGATATATATGCTACATGGCTAAATATTAAAAGAAATAAATGTAAAACTCATATGATTGTACTGTTTGTAAAGAAATTCCATTATTCTGTGAATTTATCGTTGCCATCATGCTTACACGTAATAATTTTTACCGTAACGCTCACTTAAGTCAATTTATGTACATTTCCCATTACCACATTCTGTATGCAAATGAATCTTAATGTAAAGTTACAAGTCTATACCTTACTTCATTCTCGAGTTATCGTACATACAGGCAGACGGACAGACAGGCAGACAGATGAAATGAAATAACATTTTTTAGCCCCTCGAGTGATAGAATTCACTAACCATCAGCCAATAACATGAATACTATTTTATATAGAACTTTAATTTATTTGTTTCAAGATGTTGGAGATTTTTGGACTAGTGTTTCCCATTTTAGTCGGTAAACTATAACATTTTTAAAAACTTAAAAATATATTTAATAAAATGTATCCTTACAGTTAAATATATGGAAGCAATTGCTACTACATTGTAAGCCTTTCACCTTTGATATATGCTTTTTTCATTGAGTTATGATATGTATTCAAATGCAGATTCTATATATATATATATATATATATATATATATATATATATATATATATATATATACAGGGTGAATTTAAGTTAGTGTCGAAAAATTTTTTGGGTGATACTACTCAGTATTATAGTCCTAAATATGAAAATAAAAAATCCCTATCCCATCTATCTTTTAACTACGACCAATTTAGCTATTTTGTTAAAAAAATCATGTTTTGTTTCAATAAAACTCAATTTCCTCCATTATTTTTTATGTTTTTTTTAATTCTGAATCCATTTTTGAAATCTACACAAAATTTTACATGGGAATAATGGAGAAAAACTGTCTTGAAAATAAGTTTGATACAAACAAATTGCTAATAAATCAAATTCTTAAGTTTTCGGCAAAAACATTAAAAAGATATTAGACCCGAGCAATTAAATGAAGTTACTTCTGAAGAAAGGCCAATACCACAAAAAAAATTGCCCATTTTGTGGGCTTTAAAATATCATAATGCAACGTTACTTTTATTTTCATCTTCTACTGGTTATTAAAGAATCAGTATTGGAAAACAAGGTCTACTTAAAAAATCACTGTGCCAAATAACCAGTCAAAATTGTGTTTAATTCAATAATAAATCAAAGTCATTTGTCTTTTCAGCTGACTTTACCTTTATCCACTTAAAAATAGTTAATTGAGTCGTAGCTATCATGGATTTCACATCGAGATAGTATGCAGAGATGCATTTTGTATATGGTTTTTGTGGCGGGAATGCTCTGGCTGCTCAGAGAGAATACCACGCTCGGTACCCAGATCGTAGAGTTCCTAGTGATAAAGTTTTTAACGAGGCTACATCAGCGTTTGTTGGAGAGAGGAACAGTTCACCAGGCAGCGTAATGAGGTAGGTCCTGTTTTTCGAGATGTTGGCTTAGATGAACGAGTTCTAGATTTAGTTCAAGAAAATCCTGAGGTCAGCAGCCGACAACTTGCCAGAGAAGTTGGTGTTTCTCAGAGTAAAGTGTTAGGAATCTTACACGAAAATAACTTCCACCCCTATCACTTTACAAAGGTTCAAGCATTACAACCAAATGACTTTGGTCCAAGAGTAGAGTTCTGTCGCTGGCTGCTCAATAGTGATATTGAAACAATATCATTTTTTGAGAAACATTTTGTACACTAATGAGTCTACCTTCACTAGGGCTGGTGTTTTTAACACGCATAACTTGCACCATTGAACCGAACAAAATCCCAGGGCTTCAAGAGAAAGTTCCTTTCAAAGACGTTTTCATCTCAACGTATGGGCAGGAGTCATCGGAAACCAACTTGTGGGTCCCCACATTTTTCAAGGAACCTTAAATAGTGGAGTTGACTTCGACTTTTTACAGCATACCTTGCCCAGACTTCTGAATGACTTGATTTGGACCACAATCAGAGGGACAACATAGTTTTCCAACAGGACGGTGAAGTGCGTTATTTTTTCAGCAATGAAGTGCGTCAGTGGTTAACGGACAATTACGCGACATGGATAGGTCGCGCTGGAACTGTAGCTTGGCCGGCCAGATCTCCTGACCTATCTCCTATGGACTTCTTTGTTTGGGGGACTATGAAATATGAAGTTTTACTCGACCACTGTAAACTCTGAGGATGACTTAAGAAACCGGATTGAGTTAGCTGCCCAAATAGTGCGTAACAAGTTATCTTTGAACGTGACGGTTAGGGCCATGAGAAAGCGTGCGAGAGCCTGCATTAGAAAACGGAGGCAGGCAATTTGAAAACAGTTTGTAGAGTACTTACTTTTATGATTATTCTTTTTTGTAACTGTTCTTTATGTGTTTATCCTATCTTTGATTTATTATTGAATTAAACACAATTTTGACTGGTTATTTGGCACCGTGATTTTTTAAGTAGACCTTGTTTTCCAATACTGATTCTTTAATAACCAGTAGAAGATGAAAATAAAAGTAACGTAGCATTATGTTTATTTTAAAGCCCACAAAATGGGCAAGTTTTTTGTGGTATTGCCTCTCTTCAGAAGTAACTTCATTTAATTGCTCGGGTCTAATATCTTTTTAATGTTTTTGCCGAAAACTTAAGAATTTGATTTATTAGCAATTTGTTTGTATCAAACTTATTTTAAAGACAGTTTTTCTCCATTATTCCCATGTACAATTTTGTGTAGATTTCAAAAATGGATTCAGAATTAAAAAAACATAAAAAATAATAAAAGGAGGAAATTGAGTTTTATTGAAACAAAACATGAATTTTTTAACAAAATAGCTAAATTGGTCGTAGTTAAAAGATAGATGGGATAGGGATTTTTTATTTTCATATTTTGGTCTATAATACTGAGTAGTATCACCCAAAAAATTTTTCGACACTAACTTAAATTCACCCTGTATATATATATATATATGCATACACACAAACGAAACATATGCAGAAACGAAACTTCATACATATATGCAGAGTGTTCACAAAAGAGTATCACAAATTTCTGTGCGTGATAGTATTCATAATTTAAAATAAAAATTTTAGTATAAATATAGGTAGAAAATGTCTCGTTTAGAGTTTGTGCCGCCATTTTGTATTTTGTATAAAGAGATTTTCGTTTCAAAAACTAGTTAAGCTAAAGAAACCAAGTTTAACAAATAGCATTGAACAGGTAAGTGGAAAATAAAAACAATAATTGTGTTATTTTCTTTATTATATACAAAATGGCGTCTTTTGAAATATTTTTATGTAAAATTATAATAATTCCAGTAAAGTTATAAAACAGTTACTAGACAGAAATTATTAGATAAATTTCAATAGTATTCTAACGGCACTAAATATTTTAACGGAATTCGTCAATACACGAACACGGCTACTTTTAATGTACAATTGCACATGTAGGGAGCAGCAAACATATTGTCTTTTGATAGGCATCTGCTGTTTTACATAGTTAAAACATACGGTACATAAGAACTGTTATGCGCTGGCTTGTACAAGCGTATCTTGAAAGTGGGCGTGTATGTGTATGTATTGACGGATTTTGTAGAAATAATTACCATTAGAATTGTAATAAATTGCTAAAGCACTTTTTTATAATACACTTTTATAACCACATTGGTTTTTTTATTTGACTTAAAATATTATGAACAAGCGCCAATATTTATTTAAACCTATGTGCTAAATTTGGTGAGCTGTAGCTAAGTGCTAGCCAAAGCTATATATTCAACATTATATTTAGAATTAATTAAATTCTAATCCAATATCCCTCTCGGCTCCCTTAAGTTGAAAACTCACCCGTACCGGAGAAATACGTTCTTTAGGACGTATGGTTATGGAAGAGAATGTTATTTTTACATGGCAAATAATTACATGTTGGATTGCAGACATATGTCGTAATATATTTTCATTCTGTAGCAGATTGAAATGTAGAGAGAAGTTCACATTAACTGGAATATAACATTAAGTAACCTTGGCAACGGGGCGCGGCAGCGAAATTGCCCTAATCAGCCTGACCATATTTCTGCGGTAATTTCCTCGCTCAAAGTAAAGGAAAGGGTATTTCAGTATCCCTCCGCTTACTTTACACTTCTTCACAACTCAGTTGCTTACATCTAACTCTGAACACACATTTTCACGCATAGTCTTTTCTATTTTTTAAAAATTTAACGTCAGAACGTCAATAATTATAAAAACTGTTGAATTTTGTTCCCAAAAGAGAGGCAGAAACTTTACTTACAATATTATGTATTACTTTAAGTTACTTTTGGCTTTAAAAATTCCAAGCCATTTATGTTTTAAAGACTAGGAATAGTTTTTAAACACACTGAAGTTTTATTTCTTGGAGAAACTACAACACAAGACTATTGATTTGTCAAAAGTTTGCTTTATAATTTGTAACTCAAAAGTCCATAATTACTAGCCAATTGCTATAAGTAGCATTAAAAATACGTAATCTATTATTGGTAACGGATGTATACAACAAATTGATAAAATGATGAAAGTATGCTAAGATATTTCATCCATACTGAATTAAACTTGACATAGAACAACGGTTTACAGCTCAGTAGAATTTCAGCACAGCACTTACATCAAGCTCTCTGACCAGTAATTACAAGATGACAAGTACTCACGACTTCACCTGTTAACAATTAGCAGAACGTATTAATCAACAGTGTCCTGCCGGAAGTGATGGTTTCAGAATTGGGACAAGATGGATGAGAAGTTCAGCACTGCACTTGTATCAAGCTCTCTGACTGGTAATTAGAGGCTGACAAGTACTCAAGTCTTCACTCGTCAACTAATACAAGAACGTATTGAGCAACAGTTGGCTGCCGGAAGCGATGGTGACAGTGTTGGGACAAGATGGATGATAAGTTCAGCACAGCTATTGTATCAAGCTCTCTGACTGGTAATTAGAGGCTGACAAGTACTCAAGTCTTCACTCGTCAACTAATACAAGAACGTATTGAGCAACAGTTTGCTGCCGGAAGTGATGGTGACAGTGTTGGGACAAGATGGATGAGAAGTTCAGCACAGCTATTGTATCAAGCTCTCTGACCGGTAATTAGAGGCTGACAAGTACTCAAGTCTTCACTTGTCAACTATTACAAGAACGTACTGAGCAACAGTTTGCCGCCGGAAGTGATGGTGACAGTTTTGGGACAAGGTGGATGAGAAGTTCAGCACAGTTATTGTATCAAGCTCTCTGACCGGTAATAGAGGCTGACAAGTACTCCAGTCTTCACTTGTCAACTGTTACAAGAACGTACTGAGCAACAGTTTGCTGCCGGAAGTGATGGCGGCAGTGTTGGGACAAGATGAATGAGAAGTTCAGCACAGCTATTGTATCAAGCTCTCTGACCGGTAATAGAGGCTGACAAGTACTCCAGTCTTCACTTGTCAACTATTACAAAAACGTATTGAGCAACAGTTTGCTGCCGGAAGTGATGGCGACAGTGTTGGGACAAGATGGATGAGGAGTTCAGCACAGCTATTGTATCAAGCTCTCTGACCGGTAATTAGAGGCTGACAAGTACTCAAGTCTTCATTCGTCAACTAATACAAGAACGTATTGAGCAACAGTTTGCTGCCGGAAGTGATGGTGACAGTGTTGGGACAAGATGGGTGAGAAGTTCAGCACAGCTATTGTATCAAGCTCTCTGACCGGTAATTAGAGGCTGTCAAGTACTCAAGTCTTCACTTGTAAACTATTACAAAAACGTTTTGAGCAACAGTTTGCTGCCGGAAGTGATGGTGACAGTGTTGGGACAAGATGGGTGAGAAGTTCAGCACAGCTATTGTATCAAGCTCTCTGACCGGTAATAGAGGCTGACAAGTACTCCAGTCTTCACTTGTCAACTATTACAAGAACGTATTGAGCAACAGTTTGCTGCCGGAAGTGATGGTGACAGTTTTGGGACAAGGTGGGTGAGAAGTTCAGCACCGCACTTGTATCAAGCTCTCTGACCGGTAATAGAGGTTGACAAGTACTCCAGTCTTCACTCGTCAACTAATACAAGAACGTATTGAGCAACAGTTTGCTGCCGGAAGTGATGGTGACAGTGTTGGGACAAGATGGATGAGAAGTTCAGCACAGCTATTGTATCAAGCTCTCTGACCGGTAATTAGAGGCTGACAAGTACTCAAGTCTTCACTTGTCAACTATTAAAAGAACGTTTTGAGCAACAGTTTGCTGCCGGAAGTGATGGTTACAGAGTTGGGACAAGATAGATGAGAAGTTCAGCACAGCACTTGTATCAAGACCTTCCACCGTTAATTAGAATCTGACAATTACTCCAGTATTCGCTTTTAACGTTCAATGTTGTATTGTGTTTTACCTAACGTTTCCCTTTAATACTGCTTGATTAGAAAATCTTTAAGCCGGGTAAAAAGTTTAGTTACAAAATGCTGGGTAGTTATTTATAATTGGTTTAATTTCCTGATAATAAGTAATTTAATATATTTTCCGTATTTTATACAGTTATTTATTGTTAGTAAATTTGGCTGATATCTAGAAAGATGAGCATATAACATATTATAACACTTTTAACAATACGTTTCTTGACATAAACAAGAAAAATATCTATAAGACTATACGTGCTACAATTAATCATAAAAACGTTAGAAGTCGCCCGGAGAAGTGTTATTATTAACAGACACCAGTTTATTTGTAACTGGTCATTTATAACTTCATCTTTTAACTAGGCAAAAAAGGGTAAAACACAATATAACACGTTTATATACTTGACATAAACAAGCAACGTGTGAGTTAAAACATACTTACAGCAATAAATCTTGGAAATGTTAGAGGTTTCCTGGAGGTGCGTCATTATTATTGGAGATCTGTTTAGTTGTAACTGTAGACCCATAAATTCATATTTTTCTAGAAGGCAATCATAGAACTTAATATAACAAGTGTAAACATACATCTACTTGACATAAACAAGAAACGTGTGCAAGAACACACTTGCTATAATAAATCGCGAGCGCGTGAGAGGTTGCCAGGAGAAGCACTCTCATTACCAGAGGCCTGTTTAATTGAAAACCACCCCGCAGTAAAGAGTAGTCACCGTAATACTGGTAGTGCCGTATATAAGCTGGGGCCGAGAGCCGCTTATTTCTTGGACGCGAGGAAAATTAAATTTATATAATTCTGTTAGAATAAATTGTTGCAGTAGTCTCGCCAGTAGTTAAAATTTACCTTTGTTATTTTTTTTCAAAACCTTATTGTGTTTCGTTCAAGAAATATTTGCAAGTCGTTTCAATAAATAAAGATTTTAATTTTAAATAAAAACAGATAAGGAGAGTATATGGATAGTGTGCACTTATAATTTCATGTGGATGTCCTTCCATGGAATAAAACTTACGTTTCTTCTGTATAGCTACCTTCAAAAAAAATCTATTGTACATGTACGTTAAGTTATTACTTTCAAAAACTTGTAATTTTTTTATCGTTGGTTTCTTGTACCTATGGTGAAGAATGGTATATTCATGGTAAATTTAAAAAGCTATCTATACGCCTTTTAGTCAATAAAGGCTCCTGAAGCTATACTTGACATTATTACTTGCTTTTCCTTTTTTTCGAAGCACCAAGTTTATAAAATAGAAGTGTTAAAGACTCATTTAGTTATGTTTGATTAAGAAGTGAAAAGGTGTTTATTTGTAAACAGTAATTCTGGGAATTCTGGAAAAAATTAGAAACTATTCAATAAATAACATTACCTATTTAGTGTAATTAAAAAAAGAAAAAATTTCTACGTAACAATTTTAATTTATCCCTGTATTTAAATATAGATCAAATAAATAAATATGCATTATGTTTAATTATGTGGAAAATTAAATCCTTCCTTTATAAATCGTCTATCTTAAGATTGTAAAATATTAATACAACTTAAGAATCTTACGCTTACATCGACAGTGTTACATATAGTTAGTTAATTCACACGTGTCATTTATAAAAGTAAATGTATACAATCAATGTTTAAATGATTTGAGTAAAATAAAGCAATAAAAAACTCAATATTTCAACGTTTGTTCAGATTTGGATTAATTATTCAAACAAATCGAACTCGCCAACCTGCGTGAACGCTTCATCAATAATTGATTGCCTAATTAAGACTTGCTAATGACTTTGTCCTGTAACTACTTGAATGTTTCGAGACTATTGAATGATTTAGTTTTAATTAATTCAGAAAGGAAATGAAGCGAAAAAAGTCTGAATTAAAATTTTTCATTCATCAATTTCTTGATTTGTATTACTACCATTGAATAAGTGCATCATTAATATTTAAAAAATAATATATTTACTACTATTATTTGTTTAATTTAACTTATAAACTCACCTTTATATATTCATACATATTACATATATTGTATATATACAGTTTATGTAAGTAGGTAATAATATCAGGGTACTAAACCAATATAAGCGATAAGAGAATATAAATTTAATGTAAAATCTTTTTCTAATCTCCATAAATAAATTTAGGGAACCAAACAAAAATCTTGTCATTTGAACCGTCCAATTAAATATTTAGAAATAAAAAATAAAAATGTAACAAATGAATTCATTTTAGTAAGTAATACAAATATTACATGTACATTTTTAATCGAATCTGAATCTGAAAGTTTTTAAATAGTAAAAAAATATATACTTCTCATTTTAATCAAAGGATATTTTTTAAGATGATGATTTTATTTTAACTCAGATTTAAATAATTATATTTGTTTCAAAAACTCATCCAAATAAAGGATCTAGAACGACTTTAAGTAGATTTATTTGATCAATTTTTTAGATAGACTTAACAAGATGTTTTGAAGGCCGGTTTATATGGTGTTTTACCTGGAAAATATAAAGTTAAAAACATTTTATTAATACTGGGAATAAATATTATTATTCCTTTATATATTTTGTTCAATATGCAATCGAATAACCCGAGGTTCATTTTAACGGATCTAAATTATATAAACAAGTATATGTGATGGAGTGTTTTCAGAATATCTAAAAACTAAAATTGTATCCCGTCTATCATGTATCAAAGACATATTGGAATTTTGTCTTAGTATGATATATGAAACTAATATCAAAAGTAAAATATTTATAATGTAAGCGCCGATCTCGACCAATCAGCGCGGCGTAAAGATGTAAAACGGTTTGAAAAATTAGGTTTATATTCAAAATACAATGTAGATACCTTATACCTACAGAGGATGATCCATTATATATTGTTGTAATGCGAATATTAAATGTTGAAGATGCTGAAATAAATATTGATTTGATGTATATTAGCAAGAAAATAAATCACATTATATTTTCAAAACAGTCTCGAATTTTCCTAACTAACAATGAATAAAAACCAAACTCTTATGTAGAAAATGTTTAAGTCATTTTTATAAATACAGCGACTTAGCAGATGAGTTATAAATATACAAAAATCATGAGGTTTTAAACCAATTATGTCAAAATTATGTCCTGGTCAAATATTAATTTTTTAAATTTCAAAATAGCTGTCCTCATCCCTATGTAATTTATATGTATCTTAAAAGAATTTTAGAAAAAGTTAAAACTATTAAAGTCAAACCCAAATATTTATTGGCATTAGAATTCAGAACCAAATATCTCTTCATTTTACATTAAATTTATTTTCAAGTGGTATAAGTAAACTGTACAAATCAATATGTAATAGAGCTAAAATAACAAATTATTGATTGAATCATCAAAAAAACTATTTTATGATCTCAAAAATTTCTCAAAATTATAGCACAGTTATTCTAATCTAAAAATATCCTTTGGAAATAGCTGAAACATAATAAATTATGTGTCGCAACTCTGCTTTGATAAAATGACTTATGTTGGATTTTCTGTATTCTATTCTATGAATCAATTTGAACATGTAAAATACATAGAACATTTCAAGAATATAGTAATATTTATTACACTATAATAAATGTGTTTTATTACTTAGTTTCTTGTCATTAACAGATTGTTATATCTTTTAAAATTAAAATCGTCTATTTAATACTAGGCGTGGACTATTACCAAACGGCCATAGTTTAATATTACTTCTCAATTTGCTTTGAAAGTCAACTTTATTGCAAGAGAGCGATTACCAAGACTTCTTACAGAAGAAATAAATTATTCAGTTGTATAATTCTTTGAAAGTTGTTTAATTAAATTCTAGAAACGGGCCCAAAAGAGCATCCGTCTGCTCAGATTGCTAAGTTATTAACAAAGTAATTTTATCTTTACTTTTGAATTTGAGCCTCTTAGATCGACAGACCCGTTAGAGAGTGATTTTGTATATTTATGAATGTATGTACGAGGTACTAGTGATATGATTCATAGGGGATATGAATCTGCATGACACTAAGTCTACCATTTATAAAGCTATACCAGTGACCAATAAACATGAACTAGTGACCGAATCTTACATGTATTGACAGAACAGATCATAAGAAGTGGATAACATAACAGTATTAGGTTGACAGTATATTTATTGCCTGTAGCTGTGGAATAGGAAAAGCGTGCTATGATGTTAGGACTAGATTAAAATATTTTCAAGGTATATGTATCGGGTAAATGACACATTTATTTACCTACGTTTATAGATTTTCTTTAAAATCATGAATACTATTAGTTGCATAATTTTGTGACACCCTTATGTGAATACCCTATATATACTTTTTTGCGATTCAATGTTTATATATATAATTCAAATACGGCTATTGCCATTTATACAATTTAATGTGTATATATAATTATAAATTTATATAGATTAACACTGTGGGCAATATTTGAATAGAATTTCTAATTTTGCTTAACTGCCAAAATACAGGATAACTAATATTTGAGATTTATTTTTTAAACGTTTTAAATTTGGAATAACATTACGGAACAAAAATTATTATTAACAAAATTCACAAAAAGAAAATTGAAAACTTATGATTTGTTTAGTATTACCGTTAAAACAACAAACGAGAAAGAGGGAAATATCTATTTCGCTAAGCCTAAATAACAAGCCTACCACACTAGGAGCGAAACATTGAATTTCTGTCTATACATCTACTTGCCTATCCGCTCTAAATATATCTTAAACTTCAAATTTAGCAGGAAACTTCGTTTTCATATAAGAAATATTGAGTTCGATGATTGTGTATATCACACACTAAGCGATTTGACGGATCGTTAAGCCGTATAGGTCATAGCAATAGCCATGATGGCAGCATTGAAGTTGCAGGATAAATAAATGTATTAAAACTATTGAGTAACATTATTTGACATTTTAACATGTGCAAGGTATCACATGTATCCTAAAGAAATCTGCTACAACCTTGACATTATCATGAAATCTCAGAGGAGCATGTTACGCTACACGTGCTAAGACCTTTATTGTAAATATTTATAGCAGTCTTTATCAAAGTACTAAATTGTAACACCATAAAGATTTTACATGTATCACTTAAAAGGTTTGATTGATATTTAAGCTTAAATTATTATATGGACGTATACTATGATAATCTAATGTACGCCTAAATGAGCTAATATGAAGACAAATTACTATAATATAATTACAATATACGAAATACAACTATAAAAAAATAATTATCTAATACGTATGTTTCTTCGATTGTAAACATAATTAATATGCGTAAGCATGTTTCTGTTCTAAGTGGATTCGTGGTTTTGCGATTGAACCTAATTAATTACAATTAAAAATTAAGATTAACTTGTTTTCCAATGCGTAAAAAAACTATGGAAACTATTTTTTTTAAGTTCGTAGGAATGAGATAAATAATGAAGAATGCGGTATTATGCATGTACCTCATCTTCTATTAGTCGTAGCTTAAGCAATAAGTTTATAAGAATATGACATTAAATTATCTTGAGTGGAAGTATTGCAAGATACAGGACAGTATGATGAATGCCTCTTGTAGGAAAGCATTCTTTTCAAAATAGTCATATAATTTTTCAGTGTACAAGAAATTTTACAATAATACAAAGGCCGTTAAAAATATTTTAGTAAAGGATTTTATACATTTACCTATGACGTAGGCCAGAAAGAGATAAAATTATAGCCGACAAAAAGTATTTTTTGTAGCAAAACGAGAAAGTGATTTCTAGAGGATATAAATGCCAAGAAAATTAAACTTCTTCAACAAGGTTAAAAATATCAGGTCTGTTCAAAACCTCACATGTACTTTCTACACAAAGTGTACTATAATCTGTAAGCCAAACAAGGTAAGGGTAATCTAAAACCGTGTTACTGCAGCGTGTCATGGTCTACTGCGAGATATAATTGTGCATTCCATGATTATATACCACTGCAAGAGTATCTGCAGGTATTTATATGTAATTTTCTGGCCATTGGAGATCTTTTTGAAGTGATAGGCTATTGAGAAATATTTACTAAGCGTTTTACCCAAGCAAAATGAGCTGTTTCAATGCGCATGGTCAAAATATTTAAGAAATCCATTAATTGTTATTTAAATGATTCAATCTGTTAATATGCTGTTCTCTGATCAAAATGTGTAGATACTCAAATCTTGCAAAATTACCCATAAACTAACAAAACAAGTATGAAATAATGCAAGTGTTTATAAAAATGTATCATGTTTAATTTAATAATTAACTGAGAATTAATGCTAATAAAACCAGAACTAAGGATATTATCATTTATAAGTTTAGTATTTAAAATTAATAAGGACAACAGGATTTCGGAAATTTTCCATCATTATTTTTTAAGTTTACCGTCTTCTTAACCTATCAATGAATGACTATGTACTAAAAAGTTACCAAACTCATGTCTTAAGATTTAGTGACACTTGAAGGAAAGCATGGATTCCAGTACTGTGTAGCCTAGTGTTCCTTTTTTGTGACCATACACATGTAGTCGTGGTTTAAAACTGTACAGTAAAGATATGAAGTCGTAGAAACACGAAGATGATCCGTGAGTGCTAAATTATTTGGTTAATATTCATGATACCAAATAACACAAACTTGAAATAATGTAATTATAACGTCATCATACAAATTTAATATGTGATGAGTTACAATATAAGTCTAGGATCAAGGAAAGAGGCATAAAAGAGAGCATAATATCAACGACTTATAAATGATATTTAGAAGATTTTAGTATAAATAAATATACAAGGATGAAGTACATTGTTTCTAAAATTATTATACCTAATTTGCAAGGGTCAGAGTACTTGAATGACGTTTATGATAATAATTAAAAATACTGTAAATTAGTTTAATAACCTATTTTAAATTACATGAATCTTCTCTTTGTCCTTTAAGATCGAGGTAACTGTAAACATCAGGGGTCAGTAATTTCGAATTTTCACACGAAATCTCTATTTGTAATTTGTACAATATGTTTACAACTTCTACAGTGTTAACAATTGGATAGAAAAATGAAACCATAAAACAGTTTAGGTATACAGTATGGGCTGTCATAGTAACCAATAAATTATTATGGCGTTAAAACTAAATTTGTTATATGTTAGAATTTAATGTTTCTGTCTTTTCAATAATTGAACTTTTAAGTAGAAATCTGCAATAAATATTCAATTTTATAATATTTAAGAGTAAAATTCAAATGCTATGACTTAAGGATGCATATAACCAAACAACCGTGCTAGTACTATATTGTGAAGGGATATTTATTCTCATTATAAATTCACAGTAAATGTACATACAATCTTCTTTCACATATCCAAAGAAAAGAAAATATGCTTTTGTCACGCTTCAGCTAAACATATTACAGGTTAGTTGAGTCATTATAACACTCCAGAACTAAATAAATTAAGTTATAGCCTGCACTTACGTGAGAGCAGTTGTGGAGTTGGAGGAGGTTGTGGCTAGACTAATCTGTGTAATTTTAGTTATCCTTTCATTACAACAGACGCTCTGCCGCGCCACTTTGTTGAGCAATTTCGGTTACATCTGAGATCTCAGAAGAGCGCCTCCGCAGTATCCACTAGAGACGGCCCACAGCACCGGTTCCGCGTTGCTACATCGCTGTTTCGCCCGTAGACGATTATACGGAGGGAGCCATTCAAGTTATTCATCCCACCTTGAGGAAAATGAGAGTAGTATTTTAATTTATAACCAGTTCGTAATTAGTTTCATTTATTCAGGAAAGCAATAGTCTATCTTTAGCAAATGCACTGAAATAAAATATCTAACTAAATTAGACTTGAATTGTTATGGCTTCATTTTCGATTCTACAATTTTTCAATGTTGATATTTCGCCGCAATACAAATTTATATTAATTGTTTTTTATGAGCCATTACTAAAGTGTATATTTTTATATCGAATTTTTAATTGGATCTGGTAACCACTAGTTGGCTGATAGATAGCGAAGCACCAGCTTCGCTAGATTTGCTAAGGGTCATAACCAAAATATATATATATATAAATTTTTAAAATATTACAATTTAAATGTTTTCATAGATGTTTGTATATTTGCAAATCTTAACCGTTAGATACGTATATAAAACTAAAATTAGCTTGAGCAAAAGCCAAAAAAAGACTGTTTGGATTTAAATTGTAACTTTTCACTAAAAGGGCTTAAAGAAATTTAATTTTCCTTCTGGTCCGTAGTTATTAATACAATTTATTAATAACTAAACAAAAAATTTACCTATAGCTTCATTTCTATGTAGGCAAAAAAATTTAGTAATACTTGGCTGAGCGTTAGCAAACACTCTAAATAGGAAATTTGAATAATCATGATGGAAATGTGAAAACTAATAGATTAATAAATGTTCCAAAATTAGAGTACAATCACATGACATTTTTAAATTTGAGCTATATAGCCAAACTATCTGCAGTACTACAAGACATTTCTTCTGTAGCCTTTAAATTTTACATTTGATACTTCTCTTCTACATTTAAGAGCTCTGTAATGGTATAATGGTAATCCATCCATAGGATTTTTATGACGTTCATTGAGGCCTATATGTATTAGTAATACATATATATATATATATATATACATTCAATTGTATGAATGGCAATAGCCTTATTTAATTTCAATAAACATTGAATCACAAAAAGTACTTGCTCCGCCGGGAGTCGAACCCGGATATCTCACTTGCCGGGTGAATGTGCTACCATTACACTACAGAGCCCATACTTTTTCCGATTCAATTATTTTGTGTTTGGCCGTATCTGTCACATATGAGTTTAAATAACCAAACTAACATATGATCGGAAGACTAAATGCCTGTCAAACGACTTTATTTACACAAAATTGTATAAATGGCAATAGCCCTATTTAAATTCAATAAACATTGAATCACAAAAAGTACTTGCCCCGCCGGGAGTCTAACCCGGATCTGTCACTTGCCGGGTGAATGTGCCACCATTACCATTATAATATATATATATATATATACTATACCATGAGGATTTCTTTTCTGTATCATTTGTCTGTCTTCAGGTATTTTGTATTCAACTTTTTACCATACTAGTAACAAAATGCCTAGATTTTGATTCATGAAGATATATAATATTATGTTTCCTAGTCTATTGTACTTATATTTAGATTCGAATTTTTCTTGACTATGAATATTAGCATTTTATATGGTATACATTGCATGTGGTTTTACTCCAAATATTCTTGTATTACAAGTATATTTCAATTGTAATGTGTTACTTTATAGCTCTATCTAGAAGCCTATGAATTTCAGTGCAACCAATGAAACCCTAAAGCCTCTGCTCACTGACGATTGATATAATTACTCTAAAAGCTTCGCATGTACATATAAATAGCTACTTCCCACATTCCAGGCTTCAAATCCATTGGCTTGTTGAATTAGAAATAATGCCTTGGAGAAGTTTCTGCAGAATGAAAGGGATTTGTCTCACTAGCACAATATATTTTCATACCAATTAACCTCGAGATCTATAGACGCTAATTTTATACTGTGAGCAACACATTTCAATTTTTTTATTGTTATAGATTTATGGATTAATTGCTTTTTACTAGCACTTTTGTACTACAAGACATTACTAGGCTTTGCAGCTTTTCTAAATATTTAACTTGGAAACATAATGATACTCATAAAGCTATGTGTATAGAGAGAAATACCAGACAGTTTTAAGGTGTAAAACGACAATGATTGCTGAAAAGCCGTAACGCTTTATGCGTTGTTTATGACATGTATGCACCAGTTATAAAATATCTCTTACTAGGGTGAATATTAAAATGATCGTTACATGTGAAATTCAATTCAGAAAATACT
Source organism: Homalodisca vitripennis (assembly GCF_021130785.1). NCBI lineage: Eukaryota > Metazoa > Arthropoda > Insecta > Hemiptera > Cicadellidae > Homalodisca > Homalodisca vitripennis. Next base: position 198,100,783 of record NC_060207.1, read on the forward strand.
CCTTTGAAATAAAAATCATACTGACATTTACTAACACGTGTATCTTAATAGCATAGTGCATAATAATACTAATGGAGAAATTCAGAGATTTTTACTTAGATGGTGCAGGATCACTCTTAGTTTTTTAGGCATTTACTGAATTAAAAATCATCTTACCTGTCGTCATTTCTTACTTTCAGACGGATTTATAGTTCGTGTATTACACCCTGTTTGGATAAAAAACCTCTTTTTATTCATCATCTTCTTGTTGCCATTATTATGTATCCACTAGCACGTAAGTTAAGTGATTGCTTAAATTATTTTAGTACCTCCTATAAAACAAAGAATGCTCAAAATCAATTTTCGGGCTAACCACTCCAGATGGGGTGGAGCTCCGACAAAAAATATTTTTCACTTAAATGGAGAACGAACTTTTTAGATTTATGGATAGCAGAACACTTATATACGACGGTCAAATGGACTACAGTGCTAGAATAACTTTATGCAGTTCAGTTCTGTAAGTTGTAGGGAATGATATCTAAGGATTTTTGAGACCCCCTGGGCCACTTGACTGGGGCTCAACTGCGAAAAAGGAAATATGAACTACTATTATGCAATTATATATGTATTATTTAATTAATTATAGATTCAGTCCTTTATTACCTACGAGTCTTATCTTAAGAGTCATAGATATGTTCGATAGAACTACTGTAAGCGTATTCTGCACTTGTGGTTTTAACAAGGTGAGAATGAAAACTATATAAAATTGATTTTATCTAATAGTAGGAGGCTTTTGGAGCGAAAATGGGAAATTTCAGAGAAAAAATAACTCCACGCAACTAAAATAAACTTTGTATATATCCATGAAATTTGAAATAAATTATTTTAGTGCTATATTTATAGAACACTTTTTAAATAAATGTAACTTGATTTAGACAAAAGAGACGGAGCTTCAAAATAACTATTATTTCCACGTGCATGTCTTGGAATGCAAGTATTTTATATAAACCCTTGCATAGATATTCTATAATAAAAATATTTCAAAGAAAAAGTTGCTATGTTTGTATTATTCCAGATGCGCTCTAATAAAATAAAAAATATTTTATAAAATGCACGCTAATTTTGTAATTTGGCTTACTTCATTTTATTCATATAATAAAAAAACAATATTGCTTGATCAACTGTCAACTAAGAATCTACACGAGTGAGAGTATAAGTTCTTCGAGAAAAAGAGCTTGAATCTAACCATGAATGGGTATCTGAATGTGGTTATCATGATTTTCATAATTAATTAATTATCTAATAATATATTATTTCGTTATTCTAAAATAAATAAAAAATATATCATAGTAACGTGTAAATTTTGGTAACTTAGGACATGTAGACTAAGATAAGAAATATATACGTATGTATTGTATTTCAGTAATAACAAATAATAGCCTTTTAACAACATTAATGCATTTTTGTTTATATAATGGATTAAGTATAAGATTATTATTGAGTATTAGAATGTTAACTTTTGCAGAGGTTGCAATTCAATTAGTCCAATATTTTCATTCCAATAATAATGAAACTAATTTACCCTTAATAATACAGAAAGTTCTGATCGTAAAAAACTTTCTTAATGTAACAGAAAATGCTTCACCTTTCCAATCTAATTTGTAAAACCAATTAAACTAAAGAGATATTCGATAAGATTTAATTAAACACGAACAACCGAAGCTGCTTACCTCTTGGAAATAAATTGGTCTGATTTTAAAGAGAAGCCGATTATAGTAATTGCTTTCTGCCGTGCTACTGTAACGGCACTTCGAATAACGTCTTGGGCACTTATACAGTTAGTTACGGATCGTATATTATCAGTTTTCATTGGCAACTTTCTTTATCCTAGGACATTTTTAGATAGTGCATCATTTTACTGTTGGCAAAAAAATACTTACTTCATTTGATCTAAAGTAATACGTCTGAAATATAATAAAACATTATTTATAGTGCACGAGTTCTGTTTGTTTACTTTCAAATATATAATTTCCTCTCCTTAACATTAAACAAAAGTACGTAGCTTTATAATAGGGATTGCAAATATAACTTTAAGAAACTATATTTTTGTTGTAAATTTTTTACATTTGTATACCTTTTTGTAGTTAACGTTTTTATTTTATGATAATTTATATCATTCTGACCCGTTTTTTTTTAAACATTGTTGAAGTACTTAAGTTTATCTAAATTATTTTGTAATATTGTTATTAACATTTGAGTTTGATTGTAAATTGTTTTTTCCTAAAAGCTTTCGTAGCTATGACAGGTAATGAATCTAAAATAGGCTCTAAACTAGATAATGTAACTTAAGTAGACCTTGAGGTCTTATGCTTTCTAGGTATATATAAATTTGTTTTTGAAGATAACTTTGAACTAAGAGAGGATGTTATAACAGCTTCAGGGAGTTCCATATAACTTGTGTCTACCTGTATCCATATACGCTAGTCGTAGCTACTTAAAAGAGTATACATTCTTGGATCCTAAACATTAAAGACTCTAGGGACACAAAATAAAACTATCCATGAAATCTCAATTAAAGGAGCAATTGACCTGTACATATTCTAACACTTACAAACATAATGTCCAGATAAATGCATAAATACTACGGTAGAATAGCTCATGGCAACCAAAGCCGCAAAAACTTCGGAAACATCTTTATTTATGAGAGATTTCGATGAGGCTTCCAATGTCACATGATTTCTACAATATATTTTCATTATTGAGTTTCCACTCTGTGCACAATTAGGGACATCTCATCTTGAGGGCGCCTCGGGTTTCATGAGTCTCCAATCTGTACTGCCTATTGAGCCTAAATGCAACTCACCTTGAGGAAGCCTTGGCATTTATGATTCTTTCACCTGCAGAGCTCACTGAACCTAAAGGAACATCATCTCAAGGACGCCTTGGCTTTTATGCATGTCCAATCTGCATAGACTATTTTACCTAAAACAACTCACATCGATGAAACTCATTTATATCTCTAAAGTATAGCTGATTACAACTAACGGCAACTTATGTCGATAACACCTTGATTTCTTGAACTTCCAAATGGTGCAACTCATTAAAAGCCCTAACAATTAGTTATAAAAGCAACTCATTTCAAGAAAGCTTTGGCTAATTTGAGGTCCCGACTTGTTCAAATCATTGCTCCTAAAGGCACCTCATCTCAAGGATGCGTACATTAGTTAACTCGTAGGCAACCTACCTCAAGTTAATCTAGAAGGTAAATCATTGCTTATTAGTAGCACGAGACCATTTGTAGCGCTGGCCTCTTTTGTCCAGCACTCGCTCAGACCTCATATGTCCTTCTTTAATCCATGCATTTATAATAGTCAAGCCACGTTAAAATTTGTAAGGACGATTATACATATAAGTAAAGTAAAGTAGTATTATTTTACCAGGCGAAGTTAGGGCTAAGAAGCCCTCTGTAACGCAACCTGGGGACCAACGGCTTAAAGGTGACTTCCGAACCACCACTAATGGCCGAGCAGGCGGGCTGCTTGCAAGGACAGGTACTCTCAGCGGTCACCCATCCAATCGGCAGCCACGCTCGACGTTGCTTGATCCGATTATCTTGCAATAACCGTTGTACCCGCTACAATACGCCATTGGCTGAAGAATGTGTAGAATGTGTATATACAGTTAAATGAAAACAAATATATAATTGCTGACTCTTAAACTAAATGAAATGAAATCTGAAAGATTTATCAAAGTAGAAAAAATTTGACATTTTATTCTAATTCCAATCATCTTTGTCTACAAAAATAACAATATTGTTACTCAATTGTGATGACAGAACTTTAATACACACAAGTACGGGTGTAACATAATTACTTGCTTAATTTACTGGTTGATGCAAGGTGAACTAAATGCAGTTGCGTCACCAGGCTTCATTTTAATGAGTGGTTAATTGCTCATACCTCTCTTGATGGAAGTTTAGACTCGCAGTTTTAATTTCAGTAATTGTGTTATTATACATCACATCCACTTTAGATTCAGGACTGTTTTACAATTTCAATTGCATGCAAAAAATGAGTGATCTAAATATCGTTAAAAAATGTATATATTATAATTTGAAAATATATTTTCAGTACAATATATCCTTTAAAATCAAATTTCCCCTCTAATATTTTATTTATAATACGGAGGTGAGCAGTCTGTTGAACATTAAAAAAATACACATATACCCCATGTTCCTTTTGATGCATCATTCTTTATGCCCGGCTTACTCTACACTGATATGTGCGATCGTATACTAAACTTAGGGAATCTAGTAAAAAAAAATAAGTTGTACAAAATGGAAATTTTTTTGGAATTTCACTATAATTAACAAGGAAATATAAAATAATTTTATCATAATTTGTTCCTTTCTTTTGTTACTAATAGGTCTTAAAACAGTAACTGACTTAAAAAGGAGTAGGCCATTATTCAATCCATTTATTTCCAATTATTTTATTTTATTCCATATATGTGGCTTCAAATACTGAACTGTTTTTTATATAATATATTTCTTAACGAAGAAGGGCTGTCCAGATATGTTCAAATTTACTATTCTTTAAGTAATGGACAAGAATCTGACCAGGAAATTACTTTGAAGGTTTTACATATAAAAACATATGGAGAAGCCTAACAGAGCAATTTGTGGGGATCTCGTTGACACATAATTACTGCAATTTATCCCAGACATACAAGGAACCGTCACTTTTCGTGTTAGAATTCTAAGTGACGTCCCTATTCTTTTTCAGAAAAATAATAAAATCCCGCCCTGGAGCAACGTTACAGGATTGAATTTACAAATCACAAGTTACCTCATAGTTGCAGTGGGAAAGTTTCCAAGTCTATATTGGAGTTCCAGAAAACGCATTTCCAAATTAATTTCCCCAGATCGACAGATTATGTAACACACAAATTTATGCTATCAGTAAAAAATTGTATAATGTATTAAAATTCGAATTTAACTTTTTTTTCTAAAGATTTCAATTTCAAAAATTTTTCTATTGGTATATAGCGAATATTTAATCAATCTTCCACACAGAGCAGGAAATTAATTTACAGAACGATTGCAAAAGCTACAGTTATATCTTACGCTTACCGGAAATGTAAAGGTCACGCGTAATCTAATGGACAGCTCTGATTTTTGTTGCGTCACAGTTGGTTAGTGTTAGTGTTGTTGAACTGCTAGCAGAAGGCATTCGTGATCAGTCCTTCTTGGATATTTTTGTGTTGTGGGGATGAACCTTCCAAAAGGCCTGATCACGAGTCCCTCCGATTAGAAGTGTGAGATGAGGTATCCAGATAATATTTATTAGATCGTGGGTAAAAAATCTCTATAGAATGTTATCAAGAATGCATGAATTAAAGATGAAGATGAATTATGATTTAAAGGTAATATCCATTTATAAGTGAGGCCTCAATCAGATTATTGAGGAAAACGGAAGGTTGTATCACTTTTGAAGACTAAACTAAAAAATTTAAAGTACATTCCTTTTATAAGGGGGGCTAGTCTTTTTTTTTAAAATTCAGACTATAAATCTAAAAATTAATCTTAAATTAAAAAAGATGGAAATTTGACTTTACGTTACTTAAAATTACTTATTACTCATAGTCTATTCAAATATACAAAAGCCTTATGCTAAGTAACAACATACATGTAAGCAAATTAATTCACTTTGAAGGTGGAGAAAAGTTGGTGCAAAATGGAATTGGCAGATTCAGAAGAACTGTCAGGACGAATGTGGGTACAAGTCGAAGGGAGGGGAGTCAAGCCGCTTACGTGTGTAAGCTGGGGTCACTTTGAACCAAGTCCCGAGGGCAATATAACATGCATTAGACCGCTTTATATCGGCTTTTGCCATTTGCATACATTTACCCGCGGGTCGCACGTTTAGTTGTCGGGGCACTTTGTGAAGCGTGCCGTAAAAATCACAGAGGAAGTTAACTTGGCATGAATTATGGGTAGTTATCAAATTTATATTTTACCATTTTGGATTCACAATTATGGTACTTCACAGATGCAATGTACGAAAAATATTAAATCCAATATCAAAGCTTTATTTTAATTATTTTGAACTTTAGTCAAATTTAAATCCCAGATACTGTAGGTCCTAATTCCAAGAATGTAATAACCCTCCTACATGATATTAGACAGTTTGTATCGGGTGGTTTTTCTCATTTGTGGAAACTGCTCCTAGGGTATTAAGAACCTGAATCAACTCAACCCACATCCATTCACGCTTCTTGTTCGCACATAGAAATTATTATAGTCTTTAAATTCGTCGCTTTTTAACTTTGACCTTAATCTTTTAAAGTTTACATTTATTAAATCGAATGCCATATATTTGCATTAGAATACTTTTAAATACATAAACAAACATTTTCCCCTTTCTAACATATCGGTATTTAAACTCAGGTCAATAATGATTCCGGGGTCTACGATTTCTATAAGTTATTTTGCTTCATCAAATTTAATATTTAAAGAGTATTTATGATTTTTAAATTATATTTATCATGTGCTTATTTCAAACTAATTCGTTCCGGGTATTATATTTTGTATTGTAAGGCAGTCGCAAGCCTTACAAACATAAGTAACTACATCTTATAACGAGGCTTGATTGTATTTGTTGCAAAAGTACGTTTGTTAATTATTAAATGGTTATTTTGTTATGCTTTAAAATAAGATGGAACACTAAATGTTTCATCATAAATTATATTTTTCTATTAAATGTATAAATATTTTTTTAATATTTGTTGTATTTCGTATATTACATTGATCATTGACTTCTAAATATTAAGGTCATAAATATTTATATATTTACATTATTATAAATTGTATTAGTTTCTATAATTTGGTCGGTATCATTTTCACTACAGACTTGTATCTTCGAAATTATGACTCCACTTTAATGTCATTATACTTTCTAAATTAATGAAATTGGGTTTCTATTAACTGATTTCCCACTAATATTATAAATGCGAAAGTTTGAATGTTTGGATGTTTAGAGGATTGTCCTCGAATCACGCTGAAACTGATATACGGATTGTGGTGAAATTTTGAACAGGTATAGCTTTTGGTCTGAATTAACATTTAGAGTGCTTTTTTACTACCCATAACACATTTATGTAACCAAATAAAGTCGAATTCAAATTGAAAAATTAGTTTGTTAACGTTCGAATGTTATTAAAAGAACGAAAAGTATTTTGGACAGCTGTGGACAGCTATAGTTCGAAACACTTTCTAAAACATTTGTTTACATTTCAATTTTAAGTAAATAAAACATATATATATATATATATATATATATATATATATATATATAATATATATATATACTGAGTGAGTTTTATGTCCTGGCACACACCTGGATATAAATTAAACGGCCCCAAGATATATATGTGAAACCTTGACCCTACCTAAAATAACGTATTTTTTTTAATTTTTAAAGTTGTTGAAAAATTTTGCCCCCCTTTACTAAAGGGGGGTAAAGGGGAGCAACTAAACATTTTCAAAATACAAACTCCTATCATGTCTCAAGTTTTTACACACGTCTAGCACACTGTCAAACAGCCGAAGGTGAAACAGTTTTGAACACCTGCTACATAAAAACAAGTAACTGTTTTTAGAATTTGCGTTAGTGTTGACTCATGTTACGATAAATAGGACAAGACAGTTACTGATTTTATTATTATAAATTTCTCATAAATCTGTTAAAATAAACGTAGAGACCTCTAGTTTGGATTATTGGATTTCTTTTTTTTATTCCCTTTAAAATGAGGGGTCGCATGATAGGGGTTTGTATTTGAAAAATGTTTAGTTGCCCCTCTTCAACCCCTTTTAGAAAGGGGGGCCAAATTTTCAACAACTTGGAAAATAAAAAAAAATACGTTATAATACGTAGGGTCAAGGTTTCACATAGATATCTCGGGCCGTTTAAATTATATCCAGGTGTGCCAGGACATAAAACTCACTCTGTTATATTACTCCAGATTGCGCCAATGAACGAATTAAAATCATCTAATGCATTAAATACTGTTATAAAACAAACCTTAATGAACAAAATTATGAAAGTTTTCATATAAGTTACTATAAACTGGAGGGCTTCCTTGACATTATGATATTACATTTTAACAATGGGTTACGGAAAAATAGAGAAATTAATACTAACATACCTTAACGATTCATTCTTTCCATGGCTACAGTCCAAAAAAACAAGTGTAACGCAAAACAGTAATAAACAATTATTTTGGAATGTTGCAAAGTACATAAGTAAGTAGGACTTCCCCCTAGGTCGTATTAGGCTTTTCAGTCATAGCAAACTCAAACTATCCCAACAAGATTTTGACCAAAATAGATTTCCGAGAACTATATAAATCGAAGTATATAGTATTTTAATCGAGACAATATGGCAAGCTAACCTGTGACATAGTAGGTAAGTGAATTTAAACGGTCCGTTAGTGGGGCTTTTTAACCGTAGTTGGCATCTCGGTCCTATGTAAGTATATATATTTTTTTATTCGTCAGAACAACAAGGCAAAATATACTATAGTACTGGAAATAATCTTAGACCTGAAATATATGACAAGGACTGGAAATATACTATTTTTGACCAAAGTAAGTTTTCCGAGACCTGTGTGAATACGAGATTTGAGTTTTCTTGATCGGGATTACAAGGCAGATTCAGCTGTGATGTTATGTATATAATTAATTAGAACCAGAAATTCTCCTACACGTGCCAAACATGATATAATAATTAAGTTAAAACTCTGATACTATTTACCACGAACTTAAAATAATATCCACCTGATGTATGCCTCCTTACGTTTTAAAATGTTTGTAGGACACCTATCATATTACATGATAATTGCTTTTTGTAAGGACTTCGGTTCTAAAAAATTCCGTGCGAAGCCGCGGGTAACAGCTAGTAATAAATATAAATACTGATATAAAATATAGCTATATATCTTGTTGTTCCACATCTTGTTGTAATTATCTTTTATTCGTTTAACATTGTTAATTTTCTTTTTCTTTTAAGAAGTCAACTTATGCTTTTGACGTTTCTTCAGCAAATTTTTTTAAGCTTCTGTACTACGTAATTTATTTTTTAAGACAATGTAGGTTAAGGCCCAATTTTATTGAGCAAAGGTTATAAATAAAATCAATGGAATGAATCATTTTATTCCAAGATTAAATTATATGGGTTAACTAGGAAAGATCTAATCAATTTGTAATTTTAATTCTTTAAATCTCATCAGGACGAAACTAATAATGAACTGGAATGGGAATTAGTATTAACCGTGCTTAAGTTCAATTTATAATCCAAAGAGCTTTAAATACTGTTTTATGAATCACGCAGTAAAGTTATGAATTTGAAGTTGAATTCGTTATTAAATAAATTATTAGTATTGTATATACATTCAAACCAGTGTTTAATATATATTTTAGCCTGGGTTTTATTTTATTTACAGCCCGCGAAAAGAAGTAGTCTCTTTATCTTGGAGTGACAGTAACCTCTCACGAGCACGTCTAATTCTGTCCCTAGCGGCTACAGAGCGAACAAGGGTGACGCGTAACGTGACGTTTCATAACGCGAAACATGATTTTTCCTCATGCAAAACATACATATTCTGCTAAAAGAAGTAGTCACTTTATCTTGGAATGACAGTAACCGCTCACTAGCACGTTTAATTCTGCTCTCTAGCGGCTACAGAGCGAACAAGGGTCACGCGTGATGTGACGTTTCGTAACGCGAAACAAGAAATTTTCCCATGCAAAACATACAACCATAGTCCGCTAAAAGAAGTAGTCACTTTACCTCGGAGTGACAGTAACCGCTCACTAGCACGTCTAATTCTGCCCCTATTGGTTACAGAGCGAACAAGTGTGACGCGTGACGTGACGTTTCATAACGCGAAACAGGATTTTTTCCCCTGCAAAACATACATCCATAGTCCGCTAAAAGAAGTAAGGGTGACGCGTGACGTGAAGTTTCGTAACGTGAAACAAGATTTTTCCCCATGCAAAACATACATAGTCCGCTAAAAAAAGTAGTCACTTTATCTTGGAGTGACAGTAACTGCTCACTAGCACGTCTAATCCTGCCCCTAGCGGTTATAGAGCGAACAAGGGTGACGCGTGACGTGACGTTTCATAACGTGAAACTAAATTTTTTCCCATGCAAAACATACATCCATAGTCCGCTAAAAGAAGTAGTCACTTCAATAATAACAATGGATGTATATATTTCTTGATTGTAAATAGATACGATTTCTTCTTGTAAATCCATGAATTATTCGAGTGCCGAAAGATGCAGTTGAGTTATTCCCATCAACAGCTAAATATTTCAATATCATTAGAGCAGGGAAAGAATGTCATAACGTGGAGCAGTTGAAACCTCACGGAATTGCCTAAAAATTATTACAAAAAAGAAAAACTGTAAGCAAGGTCATAACATTAAAAAAGTTCAATTTTTCGCTAATCCTAAAAATGAATGCATCTATATTAGGCTGTAGTGTAGAAATGACAGATAACACCGTAAAAATAAACAATCAAGAATTAGGCAATATATAATATAAAAAGTATAAGTTTTATTTAAACTTTTTTCATATTGTTTTTTATGTTTTAAAAATAGACAAGCGAGTTCAATTGAAGTCCTGTAATGAAATCTAATAATAATTTATTCAGAATAAGCATGTTTGTGGTATAAAATACGTTAGTTTGTGTTTCGATTACCCGAGGAAACCAACGTAGAGTATTAGGCAATCGTTTTATTAAGTAGATCAGGGTTTAATTCCATTCAATGAGCAACCCATGGGTAATATTAAATGCATGAAGAGAACACGCTGACTAGGTGGAGTATCTACAAGCTGTCCCTGCGGCCACTTTGGGACAGACCTTTAATGTTACACATCCTCAGACTATGTCGCTATGCAGTTATGTGGGATAACAAGCCCTTACGGATTCAGGGTAGTGTAAGATTACACTCCTGTGCCACTTATTTGTAATAGTGTTACAGAAAACTCGAATATAATATTTAATAAGCAATTACGGTTATTAAACCAATTATTATAATAGTAAATCTATAATTTTAGGACCAGGGGGACACATTTTATGAAAAAGAATTGTTGTATATTTAAAATAGCGTATATATTTCGGGAACCCTATGGGTGTCCAGGGGCAGCTTCTCACTAACGGCAAATTTCGGAATGTTTGTGTTAAAGAGTAGATCGCTCGCTCTCCTTTACTGCTGAAGATTATTGTTTCACTGTTTGTGGCTGCTTCGGTGTTTTTTGCAAGTCAAAAACGAGGAAATTTTATCCTGTCTTATTTAACAGGAACAAAGGTCATATGTTTTCAAGGTGGAATTACTGATCTCGCAGCAGAATTTTTCACTGGTTATGGTAATTTAATTGCAACATTTATGTTTATCAAAGTTATATTTTCGATCAATACATTTATAATTTTTTTAGTGCTATATAAATCCAAAGAGTATTTATTTCTTGTCGACTTAACAATGGTCACAATCACATTATATAATATAGTTTACAAGTATTTTGTACTTGTGGAGTGAAAAGACATTATGTGATGTTTTTCTGTTCTTTACTAAAGATGTTGTTATACTATTAATAATGTTATACGTGTGGTATTTTCAATTCATTTGCAGTTTTCTCCCATGCATAACTAAATTTCAAAAACGCACTCAAAACAATGTTACACACACAAAAATGAACTACCGTTTACTTCTATTTTATTACTCATAAGTAACATACTGCATATTTATGTTCTTTATATTCAAATAAATTTATATAAATTTAATTATTTGTCAAATCAGACTGCTTTGATTAAATATTAAAATAAATTATTTTCTATATTAAGTTACACTTACAAATTCAACTATTCTTTCGTATTTGATTTACGTTCAAATGTATAAAGCTTATTTAATACTCCACTATACATGTCTTATGTACTGACTCTTGCATTTAGAAGTAATCTAAATTATATAACAGTTCTAAGCTGATTTAGTAAAATTTATACATCGCTTTTCTCTACTTAATAATGATTAAATGAAAAAATTATTAAATATTATGAAAATAATTGGAAACCAAACACATAACAATGGTAAAACACTAATAGACAATATTCAAGTCTTCTGAAAAATGGACGCCTTCTGAATTCACATGCATTTTGCGCGTCATTTCATTTAAAAGTAATCGTTTATGGTCTGCAGGCGTTATAGAACATTAAGGAAGCATTCATCATTATTTTAAATCTTCATTGAATTAAAAACACTAAACTATTAAATTATGCTTACAATGCTTTACGCTAATACGCTAAAAGTAAATGGAATTTTTTAAATTTCAACATAATCTATTAATCGATACTCATACTCATTTCATTATTTTAAAGAAAATGTAACTTTTCTTTTATTTTAGTTTCACGCGACGTAATATATGCGACGTCACACGCAATTTCCTATTGCGTAACATAAATGTCATATGCATACACTTTTTAATAGCATAAATACTTCTAAATTAATTTTTTTTCATTAGAAGATATTTCAAACTTATAATACATTTAAGAATAATTAGATTTTAAAGGATTGGAAGAGTTTTCAAGAGAACCAATATAATAATTAAATTTCTCTGCTAAATTTTATGATATTCTAATGAACAACTCCCATATTTTCAATTGCACTTGAACTATTTTTGTTAATGGAGAAGGAATCCTGTGCGTAGTTCATTTAGTGAGTGAAAAAACTTATGATAATAAGATGGATGTCTATAACAATGTTTTACTTAAAATCTGGTATATTTTAGGCACATAATATTGCAGTCTCCATGGTTAAAAATTTAAACATTAAATACAATTGTGACTGTTCATAGTTTTAAGATTTGCATTTCTGGTTTAAATGAGCTATTATTCAGACGATATTGAATAATATATATATCTACGTAGGTATCCGATCACGAAATTATGTACTTTAGTAAATTTTAGAAGCCTTTATGAAACAAAAAGCGGTCTTTTTCCAGCTATTGCTATATATATTCGGCTTGCAAGATATTATCGGTGATATGAAAACGTTTTGCACAGTTTCCACTACCAAGAAAATACACACACGAAGGTCTAAAAAGTCTAATTCAGGCAACAAGCCTCTGCTTCTTTCTTACTCATCATCATACTTAAAAAAATGTCACTATATTTATTGTTCATGTTGAAATATAATAAACATAGTTTATCAATGCATTAAGGATATCTTAAATTTCTTGATATGATATGAAGTCAGAGTATAATATCTTGTATATAGTTTTTTTTTTTTTTTTTTTGTCTGTCGAGAGCATAAGACGTGTCTACCATTTTATCTTCCTGAATCTTCCAGAGGTTAAAAAACAAATTAAAATTCTTATAGGCGTTTCAATACCTATATGTTTTACCTAAATAAACAAATAAGCAATTATTTATCTATTTAGAGTATACTGTACTTTAATTTCAAATTTCATAATCCTAGAGTTCACAACCCAATTGTCCCCTGTAGATGGTTGCTTTTTATTAAATGTTTTAATTTTATGTTAAGAGATTAAGGCACATGTGTTTCAGTTGTCATCGTTGTTAGTCATATAGTTTTTCTTTAGTAGTTATTCACTATTTCCTTTTATATATACTATAGCTATAATTCTCTTTTAACTCCTATTATTTTTTACTTTTCGTGAAAACGGTTAGTTTTTATTTGAGTCATGAGCTAATAGGTGACCAAAATGTCTACTTTCAGAGGTATCGAGATGTTGGAGATTAATTTAATTAATTGAGTGAGGTCTTTGACTTGATGTGTGAAAAAATGTATGTCCGTAGGATTGAAATTATATATATATATATATATATATATATATACTGTATATTGAATCGAACCCGAATCTCTCACTTGCCGGGTGAATGTGCTACCATTACACTACAGAGGCCTCACTTTGTACGATTCAATTATTTTGTATTTGGCCGTTTCTTTCATATATGTGTTTAAATAAACCAAAAATAACATATGCTCGGAAGACCAAATACCTGTCAAATGAATTCTATTTACATCCATTAAATTTGTATAAGTGGCAATAGCCTTATTTAATTTCAATAAACATTGAATCGCAAAAAGTACTTCTCCGCCGGGACTCGAACCCGGATCTCTCACTTGCCGGGTGAATGTGTTACCATTACACCACAGAGCCCTCACTTTTTACGATTCAATTATTTTGTATTTTATCGTTTCTTTCACATGTGTGTTTAAACTAACCAAACTAACATATGATCGGAAGACCAAATACCTGTCAAATGATTTCTATTTACATCCATTAAATTTGTATATATGCACAGTCCTGGCGAGCAAGTACTTTTTGCGATTAAATGTTTATTGAATTTAAATGAGGCTATTGCCACTTATACAAATTTATTGGATGTAAATATAAATCATTTGACAGGTATTTGGTCTTCCGATCATATGTTAGTTTGGTTATTTAAACACACACACACACACACACACACACACGCGCGCGCGCGCGCGTGTGTGTGTGTGTGTGTACATATATATATATATATATATATATATATACAGGTACATGCATTTACATTTTTTTAATACTACGCATGTCTATTTTTTTAAAGAAACAATAGATGTATTACTACTACATTTCCCAAATTAACAAAATTTTACTGAAGTGGTAGAACGATTTTACACCCTTATTGCAGCTTAAATGTACCAGATAACCTAATGTTTGTTAGAATGACTTCGTTTTGCAATGAAACCTAATGTAATGACTATTAGGCTACGCGTTGTGAAACCTCTGCAAGGATTGTTCAGCTACTTTCTGTGGCTTTCGTAGAACAATCTCTAATGGTTTGGCACTCTAAGGTACAATCTGGAGTGTACATACTTCTAATGAATTTCCCCACAATTTGGCAAAATGTTTACTGAAAACTGATAGGAAATGTAATTTGTTATTTCCTTTAGTCCTTAAGGATTGAAGTTTTCATTAGTGAATGCATTAAAAACACCAGTCTAACATGTTTTATTATAATTGTTATAATTAATAATTATACCATATAATAACAATTATTGTTTTTTAACATAACTTTTTGGTTTCCATATTATTATAGTTTAAACTTCGAAATTTCTATTAATATTATGACCTACCTTCCTCAAACAATAAACAGTAGCCAACCTTTCTATATTATCGAACGCCAGTAAGTTATCTATGATGATTCCAGCTACATATTCCTAGCTTTTTATTTCCGTCAGAAGATTGAATTGATTGACGGTTATGTGTACGATTACTCACATTTTTGAGCTACAAACAACCATTTAACCGTTGGATTGTACACTTTTATGTACTCGTTCATGTTTTATGTATACATTACAGGGCTTTTTTATATCTCTAGATTCTTTTAGTTTCACTAAATAAAACAAACCTTTGAAATCTGAATGAAGAAAAACAATGAATAATAAGTGTCTGAATATTATCTTGTAAAAAATGCAGAGTTTACAGTTTCTAGAACGTGAATAGTTAAAATACTAAAGTGCCCCGTTCTTTATCTGTCACAGTCAGAATAACTGTCAAAATTTATATAATTGAACATTTCACTCCAAAAATAGATTTGAAATTTTCTATTTGAAAAGGCAATTTTCTCGGTTATTGCAATAATTCTTTAAAATATTTATTTTCAACGTGAATAATCTTATTGCCTAATATATGCATGGAGTTTATTTCTGTCACTGTAATCACTCCTACAGTTGACATTTAAAAGTTTCTGAACAAAGTTATCTCTTGCTGCTTGGTAAATAACAACGCAGAAGCAATCCATTCTGATGCTGGAAAATACGGATGCTCTTTGGCAAATTGGATCATTTCGATTCAGGTTGACTGTCATGTGAGAGGTACTCGACTGAATTATGTTTACTCTAAAGATGTGACAGCAGAGAGCACTGTTCTATGAAATAGTTTAATGATATTATCGTTCACTAAGTTTATACTATTTACTTAGTTCATCATAACAAATTTGTAACCTTTAATTTGATAATTGAACAGTTCAATCCTCAATAGAATTTCTATAGGTAAATTCGTTATGTGGTGAATTTATGTTTATAGGTAAGTTTTAAGTTATTTTTAATCGTAATATCTTAATTTGTCTTTGTTGAAAGTGTATGAAAGTATGTAAACATATTAACTAACTTCATTCGAATCCTTTTTTTAAACAAAGGTTTTTATAAGTATTTCTAATTCATAAAACATTTTCAATATTACTGTTCCCACGAGAGTGCATCATTAAATACTTTAGGTTAAATTGTGATTTTCCGAGCATTAGCAAAGCCGTAGCACTGCAAAAATATAATTGTTTACTTTCCACAAGATGTCTCGTGTGTGAACTTACCTATAGACTTGAAATGTTACATGAAGCTTCAAACTTACATGAGGATCATCGAACTTGACAATGGTACATTTCACTCCATAAGATTTGGCTGAGCGTTAGCTATAATTTTTACACGTGGTTTATGAATGACAACGATGGCAAAACGAAATTTGCAGAATAAGAATTTTTAAATATACTTAGTATAATTTTATGTGATTTTAATTTCACATAGTTGCACACAGCCTAGTTAAATCAGCTATAGACTTGAAATATAGCATGCAACGTGCTAAGGTTTACATATACCTAGTATTATAGTATTATTAACCTCTTATTACTACTAGAAATTAGTAATCTACTTCAAGTAAATACTTTAGAATAATAATATGCCCTCTCAAATAACAAGCCACTGACATATTAATTAGTTGAGATTTAGGTAAGTCTACTTTTGGGGCTGGAATAATAAAATGTTTTCCTTCTATCTGTCTGACTGTCTGTCAGCCTGTCTATCTGTCTATCCGTCTGTCTGTCTGAAGATGTGTTTGTCTGTCCGCACGACATTTAATAAAGTAAACTTGACACACAAACATAAAACTGCTCATGAAGCTTCATTTCTATATGAGAATCACTGAGTGAGATGACGTTTCTTGTCATTCTAGGGGATTTGCTCTGAGCAATAGCGAATATTTCTAAATTGATTGTAGCCGTAAACATGATACCAACGAAAAAATAGCAGAATAAATAATCGTATAAGCAAATTCAATACACCTACAAGAGATTCAAACATGTGACATACTCATATATGTTGCTTAACTATCACAATACATACAAAAAATATTTTACTTACTGGGTGGGTAAAATTTAAGTAATAAAAGTTAATTGATTTGGAAAGCAATTCATTAATAAAAATATCAATGTATTATGCGGCTGCTACGACACGAAGAAATAGCTCATTGTTGTTTATATGTTTCTACCTAAAATTTAGCATAAATCTTCATTTATACAAGAATGGGCAACTATGTGTAATTTTTGAGACGTATTCTTTTTAGAATGATTTTCCGTCTGCCTATCTGACTGCAGGGCATCCTGAGAATTAAATTAGTTATGAATTTTAAATTTGTCATCCAACCTCAGCGAAACCTGTTACGACACGTTGTATGTTGTGCTTCTTCCTTATGTTATATTTTTATCTACCTAATGCCTAACATATTTTAGTTATATTGAATACTCAGTGCGTTTGTTTAAGTAATATTACACAGTATTAGTACAGTAAATTTTGTTCGTTATCTATTAAGATTATGAAATAACACTATAACTCTCATTGTTTTAAAACTGCTGTTATAGCTCAATTTTGGGTTTAACCCTTTATAGGTTGCCTAAATTATGTTTAATTCCCTTAACGCTCACTGGTCGAAATACCGACCACTTGGAAAACTTCCTTGTGCACACCCAAAAATACATTCAGTTTCGTTTACGCACGGTGGTTGATATTTCAATCACTTTCAATTAAGCTAATTTTGGCTCATACGAACTCTTGAAACAAATTAAATATCACACTAAAAGAATTTTACCCTAAATTATGGTAATTTTATAATAATTATAAAACATTTATATTTATAGATTTTGAATTGGTATTATACAACTTTTAATGTGTATATTCTCCTCTAGAAGACACAATTATCAGATAAGACGAATATCTTTGGGCATGCAAGTTATAAACAAAAACTAATGACTTTGCTTGAAAGTTTACATGAACTATTTAGAGATAATTTTGTAGTATAAACAAATCATGTTATGGAATAGCCCAGAAATCAAGAAAATAGAGGTTAAAAACCTTTTATTTTCTTTTAGAATGTGTCATAGTCAACTCATTTAGTTTGTACAAGTATATTTCAACTGAAAATAGAAAAATCTAATGACACAACTACTTTTCCGTGAAAGTTGTCAGCAGAGCTCATTGGGAATTTCCGTAGAAGAACACCAGAAGCTAATACCTCAGTAACTGCAAACAAAGTAACTGGTAGAAGGGTAACGAATTTAGACCTTATTAATGTTGGAGAACATTTTCCAATTCCCACTTCTTCTCGTAGATGTGCAAGATGTAATACGAAGGAAGAATGTAAGCGCACAAGTATTGCCTGTGAGAAATGTGATTGAGCCCTGTGTCTAGCCTGCTTCGCCCCATTCCACAAGCCCTGAGCTATAATTCATATTCATTACTTATCTTTTAATTAAGATATTTAAATTTTTAATTAGGTTAGATTAAATATGTTTTTCATTTCCAAATGACTATGATTTGATTAGGCCTATAAATATTTTTTTCTTCTGAATATGGTTAAATGAAAATATGTTGATTAATGTGTACAGTATAATTATTTGGAGTTAAGTAGATTAAGTTTTTTCTATGATAGTTTATATTATTATTAACGTAATTTTCTCTTAGGAAAAATTTTTAAAATGTAACATTGTTTTCTTTTAAAATTTATAATTTTTACCATTGAATTAAAAATTTTTCGTTATAATAGTTAGTTTGAATTAAGCTGTTGAATTAAGTGATGTATATATAATATATATACATATTACTTTTTTGCTTTAAATAATTAAGGTTTTATAATAATTTTGGTTTATATTGGTTTGAATTACTGTTTTACTTTAATAATTGATGTTTTTTATAACAATTATTTTTAAAATGAAACTAAGTTTCATATTAAATCTGTTTAATGTGATTAACTTTTTGAGTTTAAATAAATATGTTTATTCATTATGATTTGTACATTTTTAACCCTGTCCATAAGTGAGCAAGAGGTAATCTGCATATACCTGAAAGGTCTCTGGTCGAAATATCAACCATAGCCTAAAATATATCAAATAAAAGAAAGGATTTTTTCAATTAAGTTTTCAAGTCTAGATAAAACCCCAGTATTAAGTTAAATCAATAACACATGTTAAATTAGCAAATTTTAGGGGTGTGCACAGAAAGAATTTCGGAAATTTCAACCACCGTGCGTCTAGGAATTACAAGTAAAAATAAAGCGTGCACATAGAAAATAATGAGGTGGTTGAAATATCGACCAGTTAGCGTTAAAGGGTCAACTAAAGAAATTAGAAAATAATAGAACCTATTAGTACGGTGCGATTTGTTATCAAGTTTACCATACATTATTCACATAGGCCAGTGTATTCCACGTCTTTGAATGATGTTATGAGTGAACATTTTTATTTATAGCTTTTATTATATTATAAAATACATCGTTTACTAGCTGTTATCCATATCTCCCTATATTTGGGGCCATAGGCAACTAGAGGCATTTCTTGGGACCATAACCACTACCTAATCACTTATATTGAGCTTACAAAACTAATGTACAGAAATATGGAGTTCTGTACAGAATTAATGTACAGAAATATGGAGTTCTGGAATTTTAGAGTATCTAAGAGTAATAACATAGTATGATCAATGGGAGTTTCCATTATCTAACTTTACTAATAGTTCATCTATTACAGTATTTTTATTTTCTAATTTTTTTATTTTCTTCTTTGGTACATCAAGAAACTCCTTACAGCATTAAATAAGGGATTAGGATTATCACTTTTCTTCGATACCCATTTGTACAAACACCACTAAGTATTTTATAGTTATTAATATTATAATTTTTTTCTAATTCGCTCCTGTTAGTTGAAGGGGCTTTCTCAAGTCCAAGAACTCGAGTTCGAGTTCCCGTGGGTTTGTATATCTGTTTGGGTCTTTAATACGTCATTGAAGATTGCACTCCTGAATTAAATTTGTGGAACGTAATTGTAGTATCAATGGAGTTGAATAATTAGAAGTTTTTCACAAAACTATTCAAAATATCAGCAGATGCTGGTAAGTATGGAAAAAATAAGAGAATTCCTAACAAATCTAAAATGCCTAAAGGGTTTTCAACAATGATATTACAAAAAAGGTCAGTTGTTTTAACATATCTATTTAGTAAACATAGTATCATATCTATTAAATCATATTCACGCAACAAAATAAAGATTATATATTATTTTCCTACCTTTATACAGTTTAAAATATGTTTAGTTTCCAGTCATTTCATACTGCATAGTCTCGTATCCAAAAAATAAGATTGTGACACAGATTGGTATTCTTTATGTCGTAGGAACAGTTGACACACCAGAACCCATGTTTTATATAAAGTCTTGTGTTTATGACGGCGAGGCTATCTTTGGCCACCAACACTCTCTGGGGGGCCGTTAACATATTGGCGAGACATAGCCTTTTATATTGTATATATGACAATATCGGGTTGATATCATGGAGTCCATTTTTTACTTTGTTACATCCTTGCAGATCATATATACACAAAGCTAAACATTTGCTAGATCATATATATACATATGTAGTCGTAAGCTTAAATTTGCAAAGCGGAAATGTATAATATAATAATATATATGTCTTTCATTAATCTTAAAATCAAGCGTAACTTTGCTTAAAAAACTTTCTGTAACTAACTTTATTCAATCTCACTTTTTGGTTTATTCTATTGTATATAAGTGAGTTATTCCCCCTATAAACATTTATGCCAAAACTTAAAAACTGTACCTCACTGGACTCGTATATCAATCAAATATATAAGCACGGATGATATTTTTTCCTCCGATTATTATTTTACTTAATTTTTAACTTAAATAATTGTTTACATAAGAATGTAAATTATAGAAATCCTACCCAGGAAATTTAACCGATATTATTCGATCTATTTAAAATTATAATTATTACAGGGTCTTATTTTTATTTATATTTAACTATTTGCAAATTTGTTCTTTGGCTAGTTAGTAGTTTATATAGTCCATACAAATAAAAAATGTGAATAAAAACAAACCTCAGAAACTATATTGTTTGTTCTGTGGGTATTACTTGCTTATGTTTAGTAAGTTGTAAAATGAAAATACTTCAGTGGCAAACTTGACTATTTTATAATTTGTAGCAATAAATATTAATTTTCCTTACTATAAAAAATTAATTGCATTTTTAATAAATCTGTGTAGTATTTTTAATAATATTTGAGAAATTTTATTTGGTATAAAATTCATTTTAGAGATTCATTTCTACAAACTCGTAGATATAAGACTGCGTAGCCCAATGTTTATAGCAAACCATTTTATTATTTCTAGCAATGTAGAATCTGTTTTATATAACATATGAATGTACTCAGAAAATGCAGGTACAAATAAAATAAATACAAAATGAATAGAATACTACTTTTACCACACTAAAAGTATTTTCTAAGGTTTTATATATATATATATATATATATATATATATATATATATATATATTAACAGTAACATATAGTTTGAAACTTCATATTTAATTTAGCGATAGCAATATATATATTGCTATCGCTAAATTAAATATGAAGTTTCAAACTATATGTTACTGTTAATTAAACAAAATCAACAACATAAACACATTGTGATTTGTCCTTGTTAGTGTTATTACAGAATGTTAGTAGTCATGGATAACTGAGTTTGAATAATAATTAGTTAAATGCAGAAGTACAATGTTCCCATTTACATTAAATAACCTTACATTGGACTCAATTTATAATACAGGTTTCAATTGATTACGAATATTGCAGTATTTATGTTCCAGTTTTAAGAATTATAAAGGGAGACAATAGTTTAACAAAATAACCTAGAAAACTCTTGTAATTCGGCTTCTTTTAATGGGAATAGCGAAAGCTTGGAGACTTTACGCAATATTAAGAAATTTGGGTGATTGGTTTGATTAAAAAAAGTATGTATGTAAAAAATATATTTGTATGTTGTGATATCTGCCAAAACAATGTCGCGGCTATAATGGTAGCTTAAAAGTAGAGCATATTACCCAATTACTTAATAAGGTGCCAAGGATGACAGGATGTGGTGAAATAAAAAAAATCTTTTACATTCATATTAATTTATAATTTAACCTGTGCATATTTCATTTTTGCTTGTTCCAGAAAGCCAGCTTATGAGTTTAATTATTTGGCAGCCCCATGTGACTAAAGTTAAATATGAACTAAGAAGAGAAATGTGTTGTTATTATGGCGTTTTACTAATATTCAAGCAAATATAAAGCTTAAAATCAACAATAAAACCTTTCAATTTATATTTCTTTCTACGTTCGTACTTTTAAGAGGACACCATACGTTCAATTGACAAATGTTATGTTTTTAAAGTAGTGAGTGACAAAGTATTCTGTATTTAATTTAATGTTCTATAACCAAAGAATATTACTTTTGTAATTAAAGTCTTTTTGATCATCTGTAATTGTGGTATTCAATATCAATCAATGATTGAAGAGATCGATAATAATACTTATTAGGGCAATGTTATTAAGACAAGCTATAGGTATGAGAGTTACAAAGTTAAATATTATATTCATAATGAACATTGATTTGTTGAGCATTAACATGGTATGTACCTAAAGGGTCTTGAAATTTAACAGATATCACTTATTACAACTATACTATAATAATATACTTTATCCTAATACTTAATAGTATTAGAATATGCTAGAGATATAATGGTTACGATGTTACATTTTTATTGATTTCTAATTGAAAACCATTTATTCGTTGAGCGTTCACATGGTCTGTAACTCAAGGGGTTATGTAATTAGTAACACTTATTATGACAATAGTGTTAAGATATGCTAGAGATATGAAGTTATACCTTAAATAATTATATTGATAACCGATTAAAGAAAATTAATTCTTTGAGCGTTAACATGGTCTGAAACTAAAGGGACTGGAAATTTACTTAATATAATTTAAAAAGACAATAGGACCATAACGATAATATTGATAAATGATTATTAAACACCGATCGGCTTAGACTTCATTTTTAGAAAAATCTAGCTTTATGATTATTTAAGTAACGGTTAGGCTGAGCGTTAGTATAAATTAAAATGAATATTTTTGTAACTTCAGTGGCATAGAGTAATCTGCCGAAGAAACAAAACTGAAAATTAATTGATTATATTCATCCAACATTTCAATATAGTTCATAAAAAAAGAGTAGTAGACTTGAAAATGTTCATGCAGCCTCAGCGTAGCCTGTTACGAGACGCTAGATCTTGCGTACCCCTACTTACCTTCATTTATTACACATAAGTCTTTGATTAAGGATATAAACTATTTTCTTGACATTATAGAAAATAGTTTTATAGTAAAGACGCAGCTACCCGTATGGTATGGGATTTATAACGAGGCTTTAAATATATATTAAGAGACGATAGAAACTTTTATTTTATTTCTAGATTACAGCAATGACCAAGTACTGAATGCTTAATATTTTCCAAAATGTAAATTTCAAATTTTATTTGTATTGAACCGTTTAATTGTCTCGTGGGGATATTTTCTTACTCTGGGCCCAACAGTGAGTGCTGAAAAGCCTTGAAATGAGAAATTCTGTCTCATTAAAATTTATTTTATGCTTCCAAGATTGTCAATTTAAACATATTGAAGATAGTGGTTAAATTAATTAAACATATGTTTTTGTTGTCATATAATAATGTTAAACTGAACAGTATTTGATTACATTTAATGTGCTCTTTTAATAAGTATCAACATTTGTTTGTTTTAATGCAACCTTTAAGACCAACATGCGACTCTACGTAACTTTAGAGACCAGAAGGGATATATGTTAACTAGGTACTCTAAAGAATATCCATGTACAATTTGAATACCATCGGTCCAGTAGTTTTTACGTAATTGAGTAACACACATACACGCAAACAAACACAAATATCCACGCACACACGAACACACAGACAGACACTACAAGATGTTTATATGAATATCTTTTACTGCGAAATCTCAGAAAGCCAATAATATAAAGGATATAAATAAATCTAAATCATATTTTCTAAGAATAAAATTAGACAGACTATTGTATAACTCTAAGCTCAAACTGCAAAAAGAATTTAAGCATGATTAAAGAATGCGAGTATCACTTAAAAATTCAAAAGCAAACTATGCTGATCCCTCCAAAACAATATTTTATCTGAAAGATCTATATAGAAAAAATAAAGTGAGTGATGATTTCATCACCAATTAAAATTGTACTATTTTCCTATATTTTACTTACACGCAGATTCTCAATACTTTTAAAGATGTTATGTTATTTTTAAGTATTACAGTTAATAAATACAGCTTCACTAAATAAGGCGATTCAATATAATTTTGTGAATCCATTGAACAGTATAATTGATTTCAAATTATTCACTAACAAAATTAACTCTTATAATTGTCTAACAAGAGGCATTTCAGACAATATAACTTGTTAATGCAAATCCGACATACACAATCGAGATTAAACTGCCTGGTGGAAACGGATATCTGTGATATCGACATGTATAGTTTGAAGCATTTCCATTACCATCCGTGTACAATGACTCCCTTATGCATACAACCAGTGACGCTTCTGTAATGTTCTCGCTGTTGGACTAACAAAAGAGATCGCAAACATCATTCTTTTATTTTAAGGTTACGGTAAAACCTTTGGATAGTACTTTTTAAGAAAAATATTTTTGAAACCATGAACTGATTTGATACAAAGCCAGTTTTAATATAGACAATAACTTAAAACTTAAAGAATACTTTAATTTAGATTAAAGACGATATATTTATAGTTTGAGCATCTACTCTTAAAAGTTATCTTAGATAATTGCTATAATAATCAAATTATAAAAATTATGGAAATAAAGAATGCTTCTATAAACCCCACCAGTACAGAGGGCGTTTTGTCAATCCATTTCGGCCAGTTACTGATGAAAGGAATCGATTTCTGTACATTTGTAATCACGATACCTGTATAAATAAGGAACTCCTAATAATTTTACCTCCATTACCTCCACATTTCTATTGAAAATAGTAATCATCTGTAAACTGGAAGTCCTGATGTCTCTCTGTCAAGGAATTTTGGTTACATTACTGTTTTAAGTAACCAAAGCCATCGAGAAAAATACAGAATCAAAATGTTCATAAAAATAGTATATTTTGAAAGATAACAATGTGAAGTTTTCCTGCAATTGATGGCATATTTGATAAAGTTTCTTTCTTTGATTAGTTGATTTCAGGTAAAGCTTCAACAATTTAGTTTGACTTGCAGTATCATATTCATATTACGTAAACCGGTAATATGATTTTTTGTGAGCCTTTTTGACTGGTATTATTAATAAAATAAGGGTTGTACCGCGCGTGGATATATTGTACCTATGTGTTTGAAGTCTGATATTAACTTACTCCTTAGTATGCCAGTTAATTACACGTATGTTATCTATTTCAAACTAACTTTGAAAATACTTACAGTTTTTTAAATTTGGAACAAACCTCCGATATTTATACAACATACAGGGTTAGAGTTCATCATATCATGTGTCGCAAAAAAGGCTTCACTGAAGTTTCTTGTAAACTTTAAGTTCATAGCTCGTTTCATTATAGACAGATAGAAAAACAAACAGTCATACGGAAAAGAAACTTGTACATCACCAAACAAAAGAGGAATTATGTCATCCTATTAAATAGTAAGCTTCAACTACGCTCAGGCAAATTTCAATGGTTACTTTTCATGAAACTCATTCTTGTCTATAAGGAATTGAGTTTTTAAACAAAATTGGTAAAAAAATTAAATATTTTATGTATCTTCTTGCATTATTTATTCATTTATTTATTGTATTGGATTTTATATAATTGTATGCACAAGTAAAGTATACACACAGTCACCATTGAATGATATTGTGTGTGTTGGGATAGTAGGGCTGAGGTAATATCACGTATTACAATCTCTAAAAATTTACACAGTTTGTTTATAAATCTATTTATTATGCTATCTTATGACCCAGACGTTGTGAATCATAAAATTTCAATATTTCGTAGCTTTTAAATACTTTTTTAAATTTTTCCTGAAACATCGAAACGATCATGTATTAAGTCGAGAAAACATTAGTGAGATATTATATCAAATATTCCTTCTGCATTAGGAAATACAAAAGTTTTGTGAATATGTAAATATTATTTTTATCATGAGATTTACATGATTATCATAAGCCATTTTTTAAACAACAAAATTTGTCTATAAAAAGTTTTCAAAGATGTTACGGGAATTTGAAAAACGTTTTCTTTTTTCTCTAAGCTCATTAATAATGAGATATGATTTTTTTATTGTAAACAGCCGCCATATTGAAATGAAAGAGTGTACCAAGGTGGCCAACAAGCTTAATAAAGATACCAAGGTTGACTTATCTTGAAAAACTTTCCACGGACTACCACAATTGAACTAAACAGCAAAACAAGCTGACCAACGACCTAAATCGAGATATATAAAGATTAACGTTGGTACTACGTTATGTTATATGTATATATGTTATTATCGGGTTAACATTCGCCCTACAAATTCATAAAAAAATGGTTTGAATAAAATATTTTGTAACTTCTAAGCTTACTTTAAGTTTAAACTATATAGATTTTGATATGTTAAAAACAGATCTTAGATTTATTCGACACATGTTCGTGCTGTAATAATCCAATGTTCATAGAGGACATTTGATTACATTTAACAAGCTCTTTCAATTGAACAACTTTTATTTACTGTGGTGCTTGTTTGATAACTTTGGAGACCTGTGGACGTAGCATGAAAGGATTTTTGAAATATGAATATGCCTATATGTCACCTTGTATATAATAGTTCGGATTATTTTTTTCAATTTATCGTCTAAGTTATGATTCTCTACTTTTAAAATACTTTTATGTGAGAATTATAATTTCAGCTTATTCTTTACAATAATACTTTAACCAAATTTAACCTGGTTAGTAATAATGAGTGTTTACAAATGTATATATACATACATAAGATATTTTATGTTAATTTCAAGTAAACTAACTTTAACTTGAACTTATTCTTTATTTTATTTTTTTCGTTTTAAGTTTTTAAATATCTTTGTTATGTTTCACATTCAAGAAATATATTTTAACCTTTGCAGTCCTTCCTTTAAAAAGAGTTGGAAAGGAAGAAGAAAAGTTATAGATCAAGCTCTCTTCCAGTGTCACCCAAATCTCGCAGTCTCCATTACGAATGAAAGTCATTTAATACAAATTTAAGAAAATTTGCAGTACCATAATATTAAAATAATTTTAAAAAGCCGTGGTGTTTGAAATGTATTATTTGTGTTCTCTGCATAATTTAAGATAAAGCAAATCTTAGTTAATACTTCATATTTATCCGAAGTAACTTATCTTTACAGTTTTATTTGACAAAAATGGTTATATTGAACAATTTTAAACAATACATTTAAAAGCAGTAAAACAATGAAAAGAGCTGATGTTCTGATTTAATTAAATGGTCGTATAAAACTAAAGAACTCCATAATTGACTTTTCTGATAAAATATTTAAGTAGTAACGAAGTACAGGTGAGAGGAAGAACACGCCCGGATTTGAATGAATATTCCCCGGGGAAATTTGTTAACTCAAAGAAAGATTTTATTTACTCCGATGTCTTTACATGTGCTGAAACTTATTTTAAACATTACACGTAATACCTGGTTTATCTCCAATATTACTTTTTATTATTGCGATAAGTTTCTTAACAACAACAGAATGAATGAATTAGGTATGGTTATCCTGACTATTACTAAATATGATATCGGGTCCCAATTCTCATAAAACTCTAAATTTTTGAAAATCTTATGTATGAATTTGTAACCATGTCTGCGTTAACTATATTAATACATAGATACAAAAGGAGGACAATGCCAAAAAAAACATCAATATCTAAATGTGTTGGTTTTATGAAAATACATTATGATCAGTGATTTTACTTTACAGTCATTAACAAATTTAATAAATTTATTTGCATTTAACAATTTCTTTGACAACTTATCGTTATTTGTTTTAGTGTAATACTTCTTTAGTGTAAATTCCTAAATTCTGGTCATATTTGGGGGTAAAAAACTTTATTCATTTGTGCAAATTAATGACTGTATAGTTTGAAAAACAATTACTTAAGGATTTTCTTAGGGAGAGACAGGAAAATGCAATTACGCACGCAGGTGGCCAGCCTGTAGTGTGGGGACTCCCCTAAAAACGGGTTTACTCACTAAAATTTCATCCTCCACTCTTTAGGATTCTAACCTGGGATTGTTTATCACATTACTTCACGCTAGGCATAATTTGGCTTAGGCCCGTGGGTTCGCTCCTTATCCAGCCGCTCGGTCAAGGGATCTGGGGCCACTTCGCGGTCCAGATCGGGTTTCTTTTCCAGGAGGATGCCCCGGACCAACTAGGACATACAATCCCAGTTCCCCTCATCCTCCATAATCTTTTTGCAGACCATGTCCACCGAAAAACCACCGAGTTTTCTTGTGGCCTCCAGGCGGAGCCTTTCCCAACGCAGACAGCGGAAGAAGGTGTGATCCGCGTCGTCGGGAACGCGCGGGCAGTAGATGCAATACGGTGAACCGGTCCTTGCCCATCCGGTTCAGGTACGACTTAAAATAGCCGTGACCTGTCAGGAACTGCGTGAGGTAGTAGTCCACCTCGCCATGCCGCCTTTTTCGACCCATGGTTGAATCTGCTAGATGAGTCGCCCAGTCCATCGTCCTCGAATTTCATGCTCCCAGCTGTGTTGTCACTGCTGGAAGGATCGGGCGCGCTCTTTGGATCTTGCTGCGTCCTTGTCGATCTCGCCTTGTATCTGATAAATCGCCTTCCTCTCCCCTGCCTAGAGCTTGACAGGAATGACTCCTGCAGCCACCAGGACGGCAGGCTGGGATACTGTCCGATAGGCGGAACACACCCGGAGTCCAGCTTGGACGCTGAACCCGGGCGAGTCGCAATCTATACAATTCCTTGGTAAGAGCGTCTGCCCACACCTCTGCCCCATAAAGGAGCACGGACTGGACTGCGGACATCAATAACCACCTTTTGCTGCTCGACCGAGGACCCCCAACATTGGCCATCAGCTTACTTAAGATAAGAGACCACCTTAGCAGCCTTGTCCGCCGAACGGAAGATCTGGTCTCTTCAGCTTAACTTGTTGTCCACCATGACTCCGAGTTACTTGGCGGCACGCGTTGATTGGACCAGGAATATGACTACTTGTTTTGATAAGAATACTAATATTTCGCTTGGACATCTGTGATAGTTCAGTGGTAGCAAAGACATTAGTAACAACGTTTCCAGGTCTATAATCTGATCTCTTCCTTTGCTAAATGGATAACCAAACTAACAAATATCTACCAAGTAAGTCAAAATAACAAAGTATACAAGAAAATTTTCATACGAGGTAAAACAATCACAATAAAATTTCTATATAACCAAAAATCAATACCTGAACGTAGGAATACACGTCGAAACGTATAGGAGCTACAAAGTTAAATATTATATTTTTAATGAACATTGATTTGTTGAGCATTAACATGGTATGTACCCAAAGGGTCTGGAAATTTAACAGATAACACTTATTAGAACTATATTATAATATATCCTAATACTTAATAATATTAGGATATGTAGAGATATGATGGTTTACGATGTTAAATTTTTATTGATATCTAATTGAAAAACATTTATTCGTTGAGCGTTCACATGGTCTGTAAACTCAAGGGGTTATGTAATTAGTAACACTTATTATACAATAGTGTTAAGATATGCTAGAGATATGAAGTTACACCTTAAATGATTATATTGATAACCGATTAAAGAAAATTAATTCTTTGAGCGTTAACATGTTTGAAACTAAAGGGGCTGGAAATTTACTTTATATACTTTATTAGGACAATAGGACCATAACGATAATATTGAGAAATGATTATTAAACACCGATCGGCTATGACTTCATTTTAGAAAAACCTAGTTTTTATGATTATGCAAGTAACGGTTAGGCTGAGCGTTAGTATAAATTAAAAAGAATTTTTTTTGTAACTTCAGTGGCATAGCGTAATCTGCCGAAGAAACAAAACTGAAAATTAATTGAGTATATTCATTCCAAAATTTCAATATAGTTCATAAAAAAGAGTAGTAGACTCGAAAAATTTTCATTGCAGCCTCAGCGTAGCCTGTTACGAGACGCTAGATCTTGCGTACCCCTACTTACCATCATTTATTAACACATAAGTCTTTGATTAAGGATATAAAACTATTTTCTTGACATTATAGAAAATAGTTTTATAGTAAAGGACGCAGCTACCCGTATAGTATGGGATTTATAACGAGGCTTCAAATATATATTAAGAGACGATAGCAACTGTTATTTTATTTCTAGATTACAGCAATGACCAAGTACTGAATGCTTAATATTTGCCAAAATGCAAATTTTAAATTATATATTTTTATTGAACCGATTAATTCTCTGGTATGGATATTTTCTTTTATTTCTAGATTACAGCAATGACCAAGTACTGAGAATGCTTAATATTTGCCAAAATGCAAATTTTAAATTATATATTTTTATTGAACCGATTAATTCTCTGGTATGGATATTTTCTTACTCTGGGCCCAACATTGAGTGCTGAAAAGCCTTAAAATGAGAAATTTTGTCTCATTAAAATTTTATTATATGCTTCCAAGATTGTCAATTCAAACATAATGAAGATAGTGGTTAAATTAATTATACATATGTTTTTGTTGTCATGTAATAATGTTAAACTGAACAGTAAATTTGAGTACATTTAATGTGCTCTTTCAATAACTATCAACATTTGTCCTGCTGTAATGCAACCTTTTAAGACCAAGATGCGATTCTACGTAACTTTAGAGACCAGAAGGGATATATGTTAACTAGATACTCTAAAAGAATATCCATGTACAATTTCAATATCATAGGTCTGGTAGATTTTACGTAATTTAGTACCCTACATACACACAAACAAACTCAAATATCCACGCACAACACGAACACACAGGCAAAACACTACAAGATGTTTATATTATAGTATAGGTTAAGAATATCTTTTACTGCAAAAATCTCAGAAAGCCAATGATATAAAGGATATAAATAAATCTAAATCATGTTTTCTAAGAATAAAATTAGACAGACTATTGTATAACTATAAGCTCAAACTGCCCAAAGTATTTAAGCATGATTAAAGAATGCGAGTATCACTTAAAAAATATCAAATGCAAACTATGCTGATCCCTCCAAAACAATATTTTATCTGAAAGATCTATATAGAAAAAATAAAGTAAATTATGATTTCATAACCACAAGAGGTTAATGTTATTTTTAAGTATTACAGTTAATAAATACAGCTTCACTAAATAAGGCGATTCAATATCATGTTGTGAATCCATTGAACAGTATAATTGATTTCAAATTATTCACTAACATAATTAACTCTTATAATTGTCTACCAAGAGGCATTTCATACAATATAACTTGTTAATGCAAATCCGACATACTCAATCGAGATTAAACTGCCTGGTGGACACGGATATCTGTGATACCGACATGTATAGTTTGAAGCATTTCAATTACCATCCGTGTACAATGACTCCCTTATGCATACAACCAGTGACGCTTTGGTAATGTTCTCGCTGTTAGACTAACAAAACAGATCGCAAACAACATTCTTTCCTTTTTAAGGTTATGGTAACACCTTTTGATAGTACTTTTTAAGAAAAATATTTTGGGGACCTCCTGATTTGATACTAAGCCAGTTTTAATATAGACAATAACTTAAAACTTAAAGAATACTTTAATTTAGATTAAAGACGATATATTTATAGTTTTATCATCTACTCTTAAAAATTATCTTATATATTTTCCATTATAATTAAATTATAAAATGATGGAAATAAATAATGCTTCTATAAACCCCACCAGTACATGCCGGGCGTTTTGTCAATCCATTTCGGCCAGTTACTGATGAAAGGAATCGATTTCTGTACATTTGGAATCGCGATACCTGTATAAATAAGGAACTCCTAATAATTTTAACTCCATTACCTAAAAAATGTCTATTGAAAATATTAATCATCTGTAAACCGGAAGTCTTGATGTCTCTCTTTCAAGGAAGTCTGGTTACATTACTGTTTTAAGTAACGAAAGCCATCGAGAAAAATACAGAATCAAAATGTTCATAAAAAATAGTATATTTTGAAAGGTAATAATGTGAAGTTTTCCTGCAATTGATGGCATATTTGATAAAGTTTCTTTCTATGATTAGTTTATTTCAAGTAAAGCTTCAACAATTTTGTTTGACTTGCAGTATCATATTCATAGTACGTAAAACGGTAATATGATTTTTACTGAGCTTTTTTAACTGGTATTATTAATACAATAAAGGTTGTACCGCGCATTGATATATTGTACCTACGTGTTTGAAGTCTGATATTAACTCACTCCATAGTATGCCAGTTAATTACACATATGTTATCTATTTCAAACTAACTTTGAAAATACTTAGAGTTTTTAAATTTGGAACAAACCTCCGATATTAATACAACATACAAGGTTGGAGTTCATCACATCATGTGTCACACAACAGGCTTCACTGAGGTTTCTTGTAAACTTTAAGTTCATAGCTCGTTTCATTATTGACAGATAGAAAAACAAATAGTCATATGGAAAAGAAACTTGTACATCATCAAACAAAAGATGAATTATGTCATCCTATTAAGTAGTAAGTTCAACTACGTTCAGCCAAATTTCAATGGTTACTTTTCATGAAACTCATTCTTGTCTATTAATAAATGAGTTTTTAAACAAAATTGGTTAAAAAATGAGATGTTTTATGTATCTTCTTGCATGATTTATTAATTTTTGTATTGTATTGGATTTTATATAATTTTATGCACAATTAAAGTATTCACACAGTCACCATTGAATGATATTGTGTGTGTTGGGATAGTTGGGCTCAGGTAATATCACGTATTAAAATCTCTAAAAATTTACAGAGTTTGTTTTTAAATCTATTTATTATGCTATCTTATGACCCAGACATTCTGAACCACCAAATTTCAGTATGTTGTAGCTTTTAAACACTTTTTAAATTTTTCCTGAAAAATAGAAATGATCATGTATTAAGTCGAGAAAACATTAGTGACATATTATATCAAATATTCCTTCTGTATTAGGAAATACAAAAGTTTTTTGAAAATGTAAACATTATTTTTACAATGAGATTTACATGAACTCGTTATTTCAAAAGCCATTTTTGATACAACAAAATTTGTCTATAAAAATTTTTCAAAAATGTTTACATATTTAAATAAAATATTTTGTAACTTCTAAGCTTACTTTAAGTTTAAACTATATACATTTTGAGATGTTGAACGGATCTTAGATTTATTCGACACATGTTCGGGCTGCCAGAAAGCAATGTTCATAGAGGACATTTGATTACATTTAATAAGCTCTTTCAATTGAACAACTTTTATTTACTGTGGTGCTTGTTTGATAACTTTGGAGACTTGTGGACGTAGCATGAAAGGATTTTTGAAATATGAATATGCCTATATGTCACCTTGTATATAATAGTTCGGATTATTTTTTCAATTTATCGTCTAAGTTATGATTCTCTACTTTTAAAATACTTTTATGTGAGAATTATAATTTCAGCTTATTCTTTACAATAATACTTTAACCAAATTTAACCTGGTTAGTAATAATGAGTGTTTACAAATGTATATATACATACATAAGATATTTTATGTTAATTTCAAGTAAACTAACTTTAACTTGAACTTATTCTTTATTTTATTTTTTTCGTTTTAAGTTTTTAAATATCTTTGTTATGTTTCACATTCAAGAAATATATTTTAACCTTTGCAGTCCTTCCTTTGAAAAGAGTTGGAAAGGAAGAAGAAAAGTTATAGATCAAGCTCTCTTCCAGTGTCACCCAAATCTCGCAGTCTCCATTACGAATGAAAGTCATTTAATACAAATTTAAGAAAATTTGCAGTACCATAATATTAAAATAATTTTAAAAAGCCTTGGTGTTTGAAATGTATTATTTGTGTTCTCTGCATAATTTAAGATAAAGCAAATCTTAGTTAATACTTCATATTTATCCGAAGTAACTTATCTTTACAGTTTTATTTGACAAAAATGGTTATATTGAACAATTTTAAACAATACATTTAAAAACAGTAAAACAATGAAAAGAGCTGATGTTCTGATTTAATTAAATGGTCGTATAAAACTAAAGAACTCCATAACTGACTTTTTCTGATAAAATATTTAAGTAGTAACGAAGTACAGGTGAGAGGAAGAACACGCCCGGATTTGAATGAATATTCCCCGGGGAAATTTGTTAACTCAAAGAAAGATTTTATTTACTCCGATGTCTTTACATGTGCTGAAACTTATTTTAAACATTACACGTAATACCTGGTTTATCTCCAATATTACTTTTTACCATTACGATAAGTTTCTTAACAACAACACCTGGGAAAATTTGTTAACTCAAAGAAAGATTTTATTTTCTCCGATGTCTTTACATGTGCTGAAACTTATTTTAAACATTACATGTAATACCTGGTTTATCTCCAATATTACTTTTTACTATTGCGATAAGTTTCTTAACAACAACAGAATGAATGAATTAGGTATGGTTATCCTGACTATTACTAAATATGATATCGGGTCCCAATTCTCATAAAACTCTAAATTTTTGAAAATCTTATGTATGAATTTGTAACCATGTCTGCGTTAACTATATTAATACATAGATACAAAAGGAGGACAATGCCAAAAAAAAAACATCAAGAACTAAATGTGTTGGTTTTATGAAAATACATTATGATCAGTCATTATACTTTACAGTCATTAACAAATTTAATAAAGTTATTTGCATTTAACAATTTCTTTGACAACTTATCGTTATTTGTTTTAGTGTATACTTCTTTAGTGTAAATCCCTAAATTCTGGTCATATGTGGGGGTAAAACTTTATTCATTGTGCAAATTATTGACTGTATAGTTTGAAAAACAATCATTTAAGAATTTTTTTAGGGAGAGACAGGAAAATGCAATTACGCACGCAGGTGGCCAGCCTGTAGTGTGGCACTCCCCTAAAAACGGGTTTACTCACTAAAAATCATCCTCCACTCTTTAGGATTCTAACCTGGGATTGTTTATCACATTACTTCAGGCTAGGCATAATTTGGCTTAGGCCCGTGGGTTCGCTCCTTATCCAGCCGCTCGGTCAAGGGATCTGGGCCACTTCGCGGTCCAGATTGGGTTTCTTTTCCAGGAGGATGCCCCGGGCCAACTAGGACAAACAATCCCAGTTCCCCTCATCCTCCATAATCTTTTCGCAGACCATGTCCACCGAAAAACCACCGAGTTTTCTTGTGGCCTCCAGGCGGAGCCTTTCCCAACGCAGACAGCGGAAGAAGGTGTGTTCCGCGTCGTCGGGAACGCGCGGGCAGTAGATGCAATCCGGTGAACCGGTCTTGCCCATCCGGTTCAGGTACGACTTGAAATAGCCGTGACCTGTCAGGAACTGCGTGAGGTAGTAGTCCACCTCGCCATGCCGCCTTTCGACCCATGGTTGAATCTGCTCGATGAGTCGCCCAGTCCATCGTCCTCGGATTTCATGCTCCCAGCTGTGTTGACACTGCTGGAAGGATCGGGCGCGCTCTTTGGATCTTGCTGCGTCCTTGTCGATCTCGCCTTGTATCTGATAAATCGCCTTCCTCTCCCCTGCCTAGAGCTTGACAGGAATGACTCCTGCAGCCACCAGGACGGCAGGCTCGGATACTGTCCGATAGGTGGAACACACCCGGAGTCCAGCTTGACGCTGAACCCGGGCGAGTCGCAATCTATACAATTCCTTGGTAAGAGCGTCTGCCCACACCTCTGCCCCATAAAGGAGCACGGACTGGACTGCGGACATCAATAACCATCTTCTGCTGCTCGACCGAGGACCCCCAACATTGGCCATCAGCTTACTAAGATAAGAGACCACCTTAGCAGCCTTGTCCGCCGAACGGAAGATCTGGTCTCTTCAGCTTAACTTGTTGTCCACCATGACTCCGAGTTACTTGGCGGCACGCGTTGATTGGACCAGGAATATGACTACTTGTTTTGATAAGAATACTAATATTTCGCTTGGACATCTGTGATAGTTCAGTGCTAGCAAAGACATTAGTAACAACGTTTCCAGGTCTATAATCTGATCTCTTCCTTTGCTAACTGGATAACCAAACTAACACATATCTACCAAGTAAGTCAAAATAACAAAGTATACAAGAAAATTGTCATACAAGGTAAAAAAATCACAATAAAATTTCTATATAACCAAAAATCAATAACTGAAAGTAGGAATACACGTCGAAATAGTTTGAACTGTAACGACAGTTTTTATTAGGAAAACTCAAGAAATGGGTATAACGTTTTGTTCCACTTGAGAAGGAGATCAGATTCATTACGCAAGAAATAGTTAGTCTATTAAAAAATAAAGATGAAAACCCCATTTCCCTTTTTTCTTTCTGTTATAGTGAACTATATTGTACATATTTAGTTCTTGTTGTTAAAGAGTAAACTACTGTAAATGTGGACAGTATCTGCCAATATGACAAGGCATTGGCAACTCTTAAGGTTGTACACATCACAAATAAATAAATATAGACAAATAAATTTGAAATAAATAAATTGCATGGACAAATAAAATATAAGATATTTACTAAAACTAAGAAGTAAATATTTATAAACATCAAATTTTAATGCTGTTAAATGAAAAAAAACCAAAATAACTGATATCCTTTATTTTATATATTTAATGTTATATATAAAATTTGAAATGTTCCCGTTTATTTCGCACCTTTACTAAGCAAACAACCGATTCTGTGGAACTCTTTGTAGCATAACAATTAGTGTTACACAACTTTGCTCTTAGTCCAAACTACATTCGCTGCAACTACTGCCCTTAGGAATAAAATCTTATTTCTAACGAAAACTTTTGTAAATTTTTTTTGAAAATATATACTACCCTCCAATGTACACTTTGAAACATGGGTAAAATAAATTCATGTATGCTAAAGGTCCTACATACTTGAAACTGTATACATATAATCTCTTATATTCAAGGAAGAACTGTATTAACTTTTGGGATTAAAGTTTAAAATTAACGCTAAAATACGATTCGAATCTTTTTATATTGGTCTAATTGGTAACCATGATGGTAACGAGAAAATCGTAGAATTAACATATTTATAATTATATCATAAATCTTTAACAAAATGAATAATCAAAGATGTCCGTTAAGCTTGTAGAGTCCTGTGATAGCCCAAGTAGAATACCACATATGTCATGAACTAAGATGAAATCATAATTAAATCGTAAGATTGAACCTCCGATTTAAAAATGTCAGCATTACTACAGGAAGACTTTTGTATCTCTAAATTTTCTTTTTATGTATTTCCTCGAGGACATCATTTTTGGTTTTTACCAGAAATAGATGCAAGTAAGGTATCAATTGTAACCTCGGAGTTCCACCACCAACACTAACTCATCTCATACATATGCCAATGAAATTTAGCTTCGTGGCACACTAGTTAGTCACTTAACCAACTAATTAAAATGTATTGGGTTTTTAAGAAGTTTATTTTCTCAATACAGAAACGTGCATATTCTTTTATAAATCATAAATTAAATATTTAGTTTTTTGTTCATATTTCCAGATAAATAAAAGATTTTTGTTTTCATCTATCACTATAGTACTGTTTGTTTATTTTATTGCTTCATTTTGGGTTAGGGGTGGTATTTACTTGATACATGCTTGAATGTCTAATAATAATTATATAAAATAATCTGAATGACTAAAATCAATGCTTAAGGTTTTTTAATGAAATGAATTTGGATTATGTTTTTACTATCAGTAAATTTAAATCAATATATGCAAAACATCGTGATTTAAAAATGAAGTTTATCGTATAGGACTTCTATATTTGTAAAGTAAATATACTTACTTCACTTTACTTATATTTGCTTTTAAAAGCTAAACACTTTCTAAACTGTCTTTTATTGTCGATTTTGCTTTTTTTTAAGTGGCTAACAGCATACATGTTTTATGAATGTTTACATTATTTTGATATTTATTGTAGATTAAAATGATCTCTAAATTTGTAACTTATGCAATGTTCTCTTTTATTATATCAACTACATAACTATATTCCTCGATAATAGCGTAATGCCCAGTCATTAAAATAATATATTTTGTGGAATTATATTTTGCAATGCCAAATATAACCTTTGCAGGTTTTATGAATCTTTCTCCTCTTGTCAGACAACATTCTTTTCACTTTATATAACACCATGAATTTCTGCAAAGTTCGGGTATGGATAATCACGTATCCGATATGCACATCGCACACGCAATAATATTACAATGTGACAAATATTCACACGCGTTCATTCATAAGGTATCAATATTTGATGGAATCCTATGAAAATTTAAACATATAAGTACAGCAAGGCCACACTATACTTCAGTTAATAGTAATTACTATAAGTAATTCTATATACTTTTAAGTATAGAGTAGTGTAGAGAGGCCTTACAAACGGTTCAATGTGAGGTCAACACATACCATGCTAAATGCGAGTAATGTTTAATCCACCCGAAAATAAATACAATGTCATAAGATTTCAAGAATCGTCACATGTAAGACACATCGGGAACTCAGATTTGAATACCTTAGATATTTATTAATATTCCCTGCTATTTATTAAAATTTTACCCTTCCACAGTTTTTGTCCAACAACTTCCAGTTAAAAACCATAATTATCGTAGATAGGCTTTTTCTAACATTCCTATCCGACTCGGCTGATTTCGCCTTGTACTTCGACTCACTGATTTTGTCCACATTAAAATCAAGTAAAAATTTGCGTCCGGTTCGTCAGGATTGTTTATTAAAAGTCTGGTCCAATTGTCTTCTCTGAGCATGCTCAGATGTTTTAAACATATTTTCATATGTGTTTTAATATACTGGTTTTTTTTATTTGGAAAGTGTGAACTTTCTAACAATGCAATAGTTATTTTAATATGTCTAGCATAATTCAAAACTCACTTTTTAGCGCACCGGTTATTAATAATATGTGTTTTTTAGTATATCACAATGCGTCTTTAAAATTGTATTTCTACAGCTTTTTAAACCAGCTGAACTAGGAATATTTCCATTGAAATAAGAATGATTTAACAAGAGACTCAGAATTATGTTTCTTAAATAAATCTATATGTTTTTCATGAAAACATTTATTTTAAATAAAAGTCGAGGAGTTAGAAGAGCAAGGCGATATCATAAATTTCCAGAGCTATGAGTTTACTAACGTATAATCTCACAATAGAATGACTATACCGGTCGATATTTTATGCAGATCATTAGTAAATAATTCAAGTTCCATGAGCTGTTTAGGACGCTAACTTTCACAGGTAAAAAGAATTTATTTACGAAAATTTCTATACGCTGGACACTTTATAAGGTCGGGTATTTCTTAGAGAGGCAGTATCAAAAGGCTGCAAGTTTCATGAGTTAAGAAGCTTCAACTGACTTAGAAGTCACAAAGGTTAGAGCTTTTTTACAGCCTTTCAGTATTTCCAGATTCAAAAAGCACTAAATTCCTGTAAAATCTTTAGGATGGAGCTGGAGTGCAAAGGCATGAATGTGTTTAGTTGTTTTCATATCACACGGATATAAGTATCAGAGATAACAAAAATTACATTTAGTAAGGTATTAAATGCTGTGACAATCCAATGAACATAAAGACAACCTTTATTACATGGTTTATATTGAAAACATTTTGCATAATGTTAGACACGGCAATGACGTGAACGGGAAATTCTTTACTAAGTTACGTGTAAAACATACTTGAGTCTTCTTATAAGTATGGAATTTAGGCCATCTGAATATATTTTATTAAAATATCCACGTTTATTTTAGTAAAAGGAAAGAGAGTTTCATCAATTCTCAGCCAAGTGTATAGCCATCTAACTAAATAACGATATTAACCTAGTTTACAGTAGAACTAAGAGCCTGAAGAAGAATTTTTATTTCGTAGAATAAACGTACCTCTATGTCAATGTTTGGAATTTAAATAGTATCGGTTTACTCTGCACCTACCGTAAACGAATAATTAATTTGCAGCTCTGTGAAACTGTCATAGCATTGGACAAACTATAATTTCCTCCTTAATAGAACTTTTTGCATGTATTTACTTCAATTAATACCTATAAAGGTGGGTTTATTATTTCTAGTTTTATTGTCTTTATTACATATTTCTTTATACGCGTCCTGGAATTGTATATAAATAACATAATCTGTTGTATTTAAGTTATATCTATCATAATATTGTAATTTTTCTATTATCAATTATTATGAATTAAGTTTATAAATTTCACTTTTACAACAAGGTGTACGGCAGAATCTGTATCGTAACGGGTTTCGCTAAGATTGGAGTAAGAGAGATCCCAAACAGGAA
Organism: Homalodisca vitripennis; assembly: GCF_021130785.1. Taxonomy (NCBI): domain Eukaryota; kingdom Metazoa; phylum Arthropoda; class Insecta; order Hemiptera; family Cicadellidae; genus Homalodisca; species Homalodisca vitripennis. The sequence goes on from NC_060207.1 coordinate 198,141,630, forward strand.
TGAAGATTGCTATAAAATTTCACGTCTATAGCTTAAAATTTTCGATATAACAAACTTGGAGACAGAATATGAGTTTTTTGTTCACTGAGTGACTTACTTTTCTAATTACCAGTGAAAGAGCACTGTCATAATATAAATATTCAATGTATGTCGAAAAATTGAAACATACTAACATATACGAGTAATTACGGTAGCTGCACATTTACATATGATTGAAAGCTCATTCTATTCAATTAAAAAATCTGTGTGTAAGTACAATTTCTTTAGACTATTCCTTTGATATTTTCTAGGTGCTAAAGTAGATGAATTGAAAAAATTACTACTGTCACTATATAAATGTTTATATTTTCTTCGTTCAGTTGTTATAAAACAGAATAAACCCACTTGAATGCTTTTCTCGGTAAAAATTAATTATTCATACGTATTTTAATATAAAGTTTATTTTTATCAGTTTATAGCAAAAATAAAAATATAAAAATGAAACTTTTTTAAATTTTAGATACGAATCTAAACCATAATTATAAGTATAACTTCAATAACGGTTGTTATTAAACTTTAATTCAGTAATAACAAGTTAACTGGTGTGACAGACGGAATATTTAAATTTACAATAAACATACAATCGCGTAACGTAAGTTTTATATTTAGTAACTTTCTTAAAATCAGATCGCCATTCCAATATATAAAATCAATTACAATGTAAACAGCGCGGTCAAACATAAGTAATATTTTATTTTTGTATATCACACTTTAATAAAATATTATTTAGAAGCATTACGTGGTTTGGAATGCAACAGAGACCATTTTTGAAGCCTTCCCCAACCAGTAAATAACATGATATCCGGCTCTAAGCAAGTGGATTGTAGATAAATACATGAATGAAGACCACAGAGCCGGCACACTAAATGACATTCTAGATCAAAGCTAACCCTGAGTGAGACACTCATGCATTTTACATCGCATTGATTTGGTTTTCAGACTGTCTCGAGGTCTTTGGAATCATTCAATATCACTATTACCATGTACTATAACCCTTAGTCCGCTTAGACGATGTGGGGTATTTCTATATTTAATGTCAACAATTAAATTGACTTCAAAACAGTATTGGTAAAATATGAATCCTTATTAATTTTAAATATTCTTATTTGATCCATATTCGTGATTATTAAATTAATAAAAATCAATTTACTGTCTGATTTTTGAAGTATATCCTAAGATCTACTTCCATATAGATGTTTTTATGACTTTTTACAATAGGTAGTGTGTCATTTTATACGAAAGCAGTTATATTACATACTATAATATGTGAAGACGGATTTAAGACACAAACGTTTCTTATTTTTAATCATACCTTTATTATTTTGTAATTTGAAGTGTTTAATTATTTATTACTAAATATCAAATTTAAGTTCTTAAATTGAGTAAACTACACAATACTTCTAGACCAACAAGTGTACCTTGCAGAAGAAGTATATTACTTGATTGACTTTCAAGAAAGGTTAAAAGAGCATTTTCTCACCGGACTACAGTTTGAAATTTCATACTCTATTCACATTTTTATGTAAGAAGCAAATATTCTGGAAATGTAAAAACAAAGCTCCAATTTGCTGTCTGATTTACAATAGAATTGACTTTTTGCTCTTTCGATAAAAATACTAGGATTGCAAAATAAAATGCCATGGTTCAGATCCATCTATTACTTTGCAAAATTTATTTGTAATCCATATTTATTGAGGTCAGAGAAATAGAAGGTATGGCATCATTAATATCCTTAGAATTTGAAGAATTGATTTAAGGAAACTGTGGAGTTTAGTCTTTGTATCCAAAACACCTTTACTAAAACTATCATGATGTTAAACACATTATTAGCTGGATTTACAGATTCCACAAACTGTAAATATGCAATTGATATTAGTAAACCCAGGGAATGTTAAAACATCCATTAAAATAAATAACGAAATACAGGTGAGAAGGGATACACTTCAGGATCTGATGGAATATTCCCTTGGGAAATACGTTAACTCGAAGAAAGAATGTATTTACTTTGGTATTTTTACGTGTTTTTACATTAACTTTATCTATCAGAGCATATTTTGGGTTTAGCTTCACATTATAAACATATTTATTTACTTTGATTACAGTTTTATATGCGGCATCACAAAATAACAATATTTATTATACTGATGGCGAGAGAAAAGAAGAGACCTGGCCCGTACCGGCGCACAGCTGTGTACTAGTGTGTTGCCGCGCGGTAATTTCAGGCGCTTCGCCCTACAGCCAACCCTGCGAATTGATTATCATAGCAATGGAACAGTGAAACAATAATGGAATTACGAAACAAGGCGCGTCAACATACTAGTAGTAGCGCCTGCAAATTTTAGATAGGCCAGAATCCAGGTCTCTTCTTTACTCTCGCGGTCAGTAACAGTACTTAAAAGCAGCAATAGACAGTTTTTTAGGAACACTATAAATAAATAATGATATACGTGAAAGTCACCAGACATGTAATTGCTAAAATTGCATGTTAGATTTTATGCCTATAGAGCATTTTTTTTCCCCAGATATCGTCCAGACTGACAGGCAGGCAATAGGCAAAACAATATTTTACCACCCACTAAATAAGAAGGTCAATTTTACAGGCTACTATAAATAGAGCTTCATATAAACTATCAAGAGTATAGATTGCCGTTCTAGAGATATTGTGCGGTAAGACATAAATAAATTGTTTCAATCCTCTTGAGTTATAGGATTTGCTTATACTCAGACAATAAACAACGTAAATACATTCTTATATATATATATATATATATATATATATATATATATTATTGAGGCATCTTACAAGACAAATAACTTTTATAAACCACAAAGAGTGGCGTGATATTAGTTATTGTTCTATATATAGTATGAGTATTACTAAGTTATACTAACTAGCAGATTCAATATTGTTTGTCTAGTTAGCCATAAACCAAGTTAGGTAAAAAGTCATTTTTTCAAATATTGTATTTCAAATTTTTAACTACGTCTAACTTTAAAACGATCTATGCATGTATAGATATAGCTTTTCTATTGCTTTTTTTATGTAAAATGAAACCTACTAGTTAAACGTCGAAGTTGTTTTCTACAATCAACGAGTCATATTTAAATTTAAATAATTCATTTGAATTGCACCTGTGTATTTCGCACCTTCACAAAACAAACAACTAACTAGCAACTCTGTGGAACTCTTTGTCGCATAACAATTAGCGTTCTACAACTTTGCTCTTAGTCCAACCTACATTCTCCAACTACTGCTTTTAAGAATACATTTTGTTTCTTAGTTAATGAACTTAATCGGTTATTTAAAGTCAGTAACCACTCCGGCTATTAATACATAGACACAGAAAACATACTTAATGCTATAGTAATTTATATAAATTATTTTGGGGAAATGATCGCAATCTGCAACAACGTAAATGAGATATCCAACGTAAGATGAAATGGAGCGATTACTTTTTGTATATAATTCATTACGTACGAAACAACCATAAAATGGCACTGTAAAGAATAATGTTATATAATTACACGGAATAATGCTGTGTGTATTTGCGTAGGGATACATGGAAAAATGTAATATCCATTAGTAATATCAAAGCCTTCTAGCATTCTAAACAAAGGTATATTAAATTTTGTAATTAACTTATATTAATACTGATTTATATTGACAAAAGGCTCAAATCCTTCAGTAAAATTTACCATACATTTTATTTAATGTTAATTTAAGAAAGTAATTTACTGAATCATCATCCAATATTAGTTGATTTATTATTTGGAACTGTATTATGAAATCAATGAACTGTAATATTTGGAATCTAATAAGTCTCTATTCTAGATGTATTAAGCAAAAATACCATTAGAATGTATTTTTCTAATAATGTTTGAACTGTGTAATAAGTGTTCAGGAGCATAGCTATGTCTAAATAGTGTTTTTTATAGCATCCTACTTATATAAAAGGGTTCTGGAAATTGGTGGAGTCGTGTCAAGACGAGAAGAGATGAAGGATTACATAGAATTCGTCCGTTAATTATTATCTACTTCAAAGTTCTTAGTGATATCATTCAATCCAGATATTTTTAGTCATATCCACAATCAACTACTGAAAAACTGGTGCAATGCTTAACATACCGTTTTATATATCCTTATGTCACGTATCTTCATTAACATCAAATCTTTTTATCGGTTATAATAATTCTTATTCCATTTTATCATCTCATGTTTTATTTCTATCACATCATTAACCTAAAACTTATTGGAAATATCTTGGCATGCAAATATTAGATAATATGAAGCTAAAACACTTCTTATTGAAATTTAATAAAAGCTGTAGGTAACACGTTAATAATATTCCCTAAATTATATAACGGAATTGCTATAGATATATAAAAAGCCTTGCGATATAAATTTTAGTAACTATTATGTAAAGTTTTATTCTGAATTAATACCAGATCAAGATCTACTTAATCCATTGAGGGCGAAATACGAGCACTAAGCGTCCGACCGTTTAGTGGATCAAACGTCGAAAGACTTGATGCACGTCCTCTGTTCGCCGTTTAGCAATACTGTTTATTTCGTTCTTTTCAACTAGAATGCGCTCGGGTGCACTCAGTTACGTTCGGCGCTGTGTCGTTTCCGCTGTAGTAGTCTACAAGTAATATCAGCTGGAATGGTATTAGCTGTTACTAATATGATACTCACTTTCGCTCTCTGTAATAAATCGCGGTCGGTGGAGTTTGTTGTTTCCAATGGACGATAAACTGTGTTCTTCATTCATTGACAGATTTTTATTAGAAAATTGTAGTGATGTAGAACATGGAGAAAACTATGATTTGCTTTACGATGAATTAGTTCGTTTTCGTCCGGAAATATTAGTGTGGAAACCCAAGCTATGCGAAGCCTTCAACGAACAAGCTGAATCTTCTGGCCATGTTGACGTCAATTCAGATTCTGATTATACTACCATCACCAGAACACCAGCCAGGCAATAACTATAATTATAATCCAGTAGACAATTCTGACAGTGAAAAACCTTGTCCAAGTCAGTAAAAATATTCTAGTACGCTAACGGATAGCGATCTTATTGAGTCTCTTATTGCTCCTGATTGTGTTGTAAGAATAAATGTTACCGAAAGACTACATATGGATTGTGGACTGAATTGGCCTCTACTGAGAATAATTTATTGCCAAATACGTATTCAGATTTGCTATCAGTAAATTGGAAAAAGTTGCAAGAAGAAATTGAAAAGTAAAAGTTATAAAGTAAGGACGACGAAAAGAAGAAAAATGATGGAATTTTTAAATTCCTAAACTTTTAAATTGTGGAAATAAAAAAGAATCCATTTTAAACTGACAAGAAGTTCCTAATACAAACAAAATAAATATTCCTTTAAAGGTTACACTAGGGTTAGTCTTGACTTATCTGAGAGCCTGGATTCCAATTGCACTGAGAAAGATGTATTTTCGCTATTATGTGGTGATGAGTTTTTTTAATGATTGTTCAGAGAACCTACCACTATAACGCTGATCAGGTGATAAATTATCATTCTATAAAAAGCCTAAAAAGTAACACAAAATGGGCTTGTGTTACTGAAGACCAATTGCCATCTTACATAGCACTTTACATTTAATTAAATGATCAAAAAAATTACATTAAAAATTAAAAGATCCACTTGAGAAATAGAACAGATCCCAATGTATACAAATACATTGTCTAGGAATAGATTTCTAGATATTTCTAGATTTTTACACTTTTATGGTAAAATCAGTAGAATGAAATCCAAAAGACAAACTTTAGAAAGTATTTTTTTATGTATCAACAAGAATAAAATATTTCCCTGAACGAGACAGCTAATAAAAATGGGATTTTGCTTGAATTATATTCAAATGAACCCGAAAAAGTTAGCAATATGTGGTAACTATATTTACAAGATTTTAAAGTAAGTTCTGGATATTTTTAAATTTTCAAAATTTACATTGGTGAAGAAAAAGTTACTCAAGTGTTTCTTAGAAACTAGAAAGTTGTACTATATTTGATGCAGCTCTACTTTGTCCTGAGATTTTAAGTATTTTCATACAACTGGTATGTCTCGCCCTTGTTTCTTATAGAGCTTTAGACACTAAATACACACGATATTGAGACTGCTCTAAAAACTACTGGACATACATAAGAGTTTTAAACCAATCATGAAAAAACAGATCATCCAATGGTATCTTGCCAATTATGTGGAAAGACAACAAATACGTTGTTGAATTATCCACTTATCACAATGATCTGTAATTTGAAGAAAGACGTATTTTATAATTATAAATATCTTGAAAGCATGCCAGTCATAACTTTTATTGTTATGAAGTACTTGTTAAGGTACTGCAGATTGCTGAATCATTTAAATTTTTTAATACTTTTGGTCTGCACGTTAACATACTACATAATACATTTTAAAATATTACTTTTGTATTGCATTGTTGATCTTACTAGAGGATATATGTCTAACAATAGTTTCTAAGGATGAGAACATAAAAATTACTAAATCATCAATGGAGTAAAAACATAATTATTCATATGGACCTGGCAGGGCTTATTAACATCGTCTTGTATGTCATTCCGTCTGCGCGATAAATCTTAACAGAAAGATCCTTCAGAGTTAAAACATAGTATATGGTTTCTAATGATGCATTGATTCGTCTGTTTTTATGTCTATCCGTCTTTAATCTACCACTTCAATAACATTCTGTCGGGTCCATTATACTGGTTTAATATATCTTCATTTAGCCTGTATCGCATTTATTTTATCAATAAAATACCTTTATTCAAATGCAGGCCCAAATATTGAAAGATTCCACAAATCTAGATAACATTTTACTTCATAGTTGAGTTAGAAACTGTTCTTCTACTTGTCTCCTGAAGTGAACAAAGCAAAATACGTGGTAAGTACGTTTATATCATATTTTTAATAGTGCAGTACTTCTTAAACAGAAGGATATATAATACTGCTTATATTAAGGGATAAAAGTATTATTTGAACATTTTAAAAAAAGTCTGCAGAAGCCACAAAATAGGCACTAAGTATAATATAGTGAACCATTGGTGGGTTAATCTAGAGGGCGTGTTACTTGATACTTGAGTGAGTTGAAACTGTTCAAGTCGGTCACAGTATTAACCCACCACGTGAGTGAAATACTGCAACTTTCTGCACAATGCATGGAAAGTTATTACGAACCTAAGTTACCATTCATCTAGCATCAATGAAGAATAACACTGCACCATTATGTCCTGCTTCTTACATTAACTTTCTTCTAATGATAGATATAAAATTTAAACACTTGAAATTAATGTGAAAAACCTTTGTTTAAAACAAAATAAAATATATCTTCATAATACTATTAACTTACTAAATCTCAAAGGAAAATGAGGTTTGGATGGGAGTACAATTTACCCAATTTTGGACTCTGGTGCCATTTACTAGCAAAGTATTAATGTATTAGGGAAAAGTAATAAATTGTATATTTAAATTGAGAATTATTTTTAATTTATCATCCACTATGTTGAATCAGACATACTCTTTCTATTTAGAAAAACGTGGCAGATTCCCTTTTCACCTTTTTTTCTATCATAGTAAGCCTCTGGTTTGTGCAACGAACAATTTTCTATTAAAATTTACTCTTCAGAAAAGTAACAGTAAATATAGTTATGTGTGTGATCAGCAAGATAAAAAGTTCTAATCTGGAAAAAAAACATAAATGGCCTAAGATTTATTGTTAGAATCCTAGTATTTGAAGAAATAAGATTGATAATTTCTACTTATTCATATTTGCGTAATAAGTGGATCATTAATCTTACAAAGTCGTAAATCAATATTTGGATCTATAATTTATTATTTTGATACGCAAGATACTTAATTGTTGTTGCCTTCAACACACAAATTATATTTCGAACAATTTTTTCAGCAAACAATTTGGCTCTATTTATGACGAATAATGACTTTAAAAAATACATAAAACAGATACATATCCTGTGTTTTAAGAAGGTATGTATTCAATGTACCCAATGACTTAAACTATTCATTACCGAAATAATTATATCCTACTATTGTGTACCCCATTGCAGGAGGTATTACACAACTTGTTCATTTACATTCGACATACGCAGTAGTGAATAAATCGTCTGATGAACACAGATATCTGTTGTCACGACATGCATAGTTGGACAGTCAAATTACAACCCGTGTTCCGTGACTCCCTCATGCATTGAACCAGTGAAGCTTAGTAATGCTCTCTAAAATTGTCCCTCAAAATATTACTTCAAACTATACATCGCCGCGTTTTATATATATAAAATAATTATATATATATATATATATATATATATATATATATATATATATATATATATATATATAAATTGAACAATTTTGTATATTGATTGAAATTTAACAAAAATATATGTAATGCAATAGGCAACTAACAAAATTATCCCATTCTTATCAGCTCTTATTCTTTATTCTCTCAACTTACATGTAGTTACCCCAATTACGACCACAAGACCCGCCAACCGTCTTGCTGAGTCCGCAGAAAAAGGGCCGTAACTTCCTCCATAACGCGATCACCTTTGTCAGTCATTCGGATATTATTTGGGAGAGCGTTCCTCAATTGACATGCTTAAACAGTAAAATATTTATTATATAAGAAATTCCGATGAATATACATCATAGTCTATATTAAAAACATTTATTATTTGATTTTTAAATGTCTTTGTACAATCTTATGAGAAAATTGATGATGAATAAATACGTGAATTTTGTACTGTATACTTTATTAAAAACAATATCCCGACATTAAACATGAATTGTATGTATTCTCAGCAAATGGATTGTAGACAAATACACAAACGAAGACCACAGAGCCTGCACACTAAATGACATCCTGGATCAAAGCTAGTCCTGACTGAGACACTCATGCATTTTACATCGCTATTGATTTGTTGTTCAGGCTGTCCTCAGACCTTCTGAATCATTCAGTGTCACTATAACTTACATTATCACCTATTTTCACGTGTCTTATTTTACGTGGTATATTTGTTACTTTTCTGTAGTACCTTCGAAATACTGTGATGGATATAAACAGATTATATTTAGGAGCAATGTAAGGTACTGATAAGAAACCGAAACGTATTCATTATGTGTGGCTAATAATACGAGGTACAGTGGATGCACATCCGTCTTCCGTTCCATGCCTCAGTACCCTTGGCAGTTATTCTTGTCCGATCTACGGCTAAATATTCATAATTAATTTTGGCATTTAGGGCATGTCTGCACACTTCCTCAGGACGTAATCAAGGTTAAAACCATTAGGCGCCTTCGCTTTTTGTTTAAACAACAGTTTCGAATATTATACAATTAAGCTCTTTTTTGCCGGTGTCTTTTCCTGAAGAATATTTTATACTAATTAGTTTATGTTATACTATTTCAATTCCACATTAGAACACTTTGAATATTTGGCTGATTTTAAATTTCATGAATATTTGCTTTCATACCCGGCGTCATGTTACTACCTCAGTTACTACAGGTTCAAATTAGTCGAAAATGTTTCAAATAAAATTTAATTATTTAAATATTTCAACTCCTCTTTAGTTCAATAATCAATTAAATGTGGATTACTACCGAGCCCGACATGTTACGAACCAAAGAACTAAGAAAATGTTCATCTAACAGATTTAAGTTACTTTGGATCTTAAAAGGTTGTTTATTTTCTTTAGACAAAATTTTTCTCACCCCGATTTGACAATACATTTCGTTTTTCTTATACAACACGGTATAAAATATTTAAATCAAACTAAGAAAAATATATATTCTAAGTCTCCTACTAATTTAACACATTTGAACTTAAAATACCGTTTTAATCTAAAATAATTTAAAAACTCGAGTCTTCTAAATAGTGCTCCATACCATAAATGGAATATTCTTCCTGGTACATAGAGTACATGTTTCGTTCATTCGTATATATCTAACCTAAAAATATCAAACGAAAAAGCCATAAAAATGTCAAAAGAGAATAGTATGTTCATTCTTAAGGAAAAAGTTACTTCGATGATGGTACAAGTCACTCCATGAGAATTAAATGACCGTGAGCGAAAAATTTCACATTGGTATTTTAGGTAACCACGATTTCACTGAGAAAATTGCAGAATAATTTCGAAACAAACCTGAGTACTATCGTGTGTATTTTAACATGAATTATTTGTTACACATGATACTAATATATTACCAAAGATTTTAATTTATAATAAACAATCATTTTTACATAGAGAAGTTTACGTTCTATGATTCTGTATATCCATCTTTGGGATTTTGCCTATACATCAGAAGGCTGGCAAAATTTCACTTTCGTCGCTGTACATCTCAAGAATAACGTTGACAGTGTATGTAAATTATTGCATGTATCCTCTACGAACCCTGTTACATGATAATTAACAATGGTTACAGACTTCTGTTCCCATAAAATTTTGCAATTCAATTACTTTAATTGATTTCTCAGGTTCTTTTCTCATAAAAAAATCCAAAAATTTACGTAAAGCCTGCTTTATAAACAAAATCTATAATTTTAAAAACATTCTCATCTCCATGTGAAGATTCTTGATAACAATATTTTCACTTACTGTACGTACTGTAACATAGACGCCTGTCCTCGAAAGTGTTTAGTTTGTCCCACTTACACAAACATCTAACCCCCTAACACCTTGCTTTTTATGCTAATCATAACAATAAAAACCAGGGAACAATTTTACATGTATTTTTGTATTAAAATATTTAATTACCTTTAAAGCAGACTTACTATTACGGCAGTACTCAGACTCAGATTTTCTGAGCAGTTATGAAATTTAAAATTCCTCCATACTTTACCACCATACAAATTATTGATTAAATTTATAGTTTAAGTGATAAAAATACATTTTTTATAATGAATGTATTACAAATAGTGTTTATGTTCGTAATGTATATTACACTTTTTTCACGTTAAATTAAATCCAATACTACAAATAAAATTGTATGGAAAGAACTTTGAAGTGTCTTGTAAATATTATTGAAATATGAAGAGTATCATAACGTAATATAACAGAAAAGGCTGGTGTATTTCTAAACGTTTTCACATTCCACAGGTAAGGTAATTTTTAAACGTGGTGGATGGTTTTAATTTTGTATGCAGGCATTTAAAGGTAATCTTATTGATGAAAAATATATATATTCTCAATCTCGCCTTGAGCTTGTCAAAATAGTGCACCAAGTTTTTAAGTTTTATTTCGGTAAATGGTATTGTATTAATAAATAAAATTAGTGAAGGTGTGTCTCTTCTACAGTAAAATTTAAAATTATATGAGTGTATTATTTAGAATATATTAATCGTTCAAATCAAAATAAAACTAGATAATGTTACATTATTAGATTAATTGTTTATTATTTTTTAAATATTATACACAACTTTTAATATTATCAAAGGTTCAAGTGTTTCGAATAAAACTACACCGACGTAGACATTTCATTTAACTAAATAAATTATTTAAAAACAGCAATATTGCATCACGTTTACGATCAGTTGTTTATTTCATGGCAAAATATTAAATATCCTATAGTAAATAAATAAATAAATATATATATGTATATATATATATATATATATATTATATATATTTATATATTTATATATATATATATATATATATATATATATATATATATATATTATAAATTGTCATAAACTTACGGTTGTAGATCGTTGTACCTCCTTCCACCCGTGAAGCATAAAACGAACCAAGCACATCAACTTACATTAAGTGACTGTGCAAATCCAATGTGTACATGAAAGAGGGGAGGGAAGTACTGTACTGCGCTACTGTCAGCAAGTGGCAAAACACCTCCAATATGTTGTCCAGACAACCTTGACCACGTAACCGCACTAGGGCCTAAAGGCGCAACTATACGTCTCGGGTGCCTGTCCAATTATATTTAACCAGCATGAAAACTGAAAAAGCAAAACTACTTCTATTAATATGCTTTAGTTATTAATAAAATTGGTACAATAGGGTTTACATAAAAATTATTCACTGCACAGTTCTCACAATTGAGTAATACCTTTTTTCGAACGAACCCCATTTTCCATTATTGCCAGATGGCTGTGGTATAATCAGTATTTAATGTTACTGTCAACATTTAATGTTATCAGTCAACATAAACACTGAGAAAGTTATTGATACGATATAATATTACATTTTACATTAGTGTTGGGATGAATAATATGAGCAAAATGAATAATATGACCACTATACAGTCTGAAACTACTGAATAGGACTCCCACATCACAGTCTAAATCAAACTTTACCCGTTTTAAACCAATTTTGTAGAAGACAATTTCAAAGTTCTTGATGTACATTAAGCTAGAATCACCTCGTTATCCTTTTTAAGTTTCGATGGGTTTGTACACAAATCAATTAATATTTTATAGTTCTTTTCTATTTGTATTTTGAACTTGGTGCTTGATTTTAAATAAATTGTCCAATTGTTGCAATACAGTGTCTTCTTACTTCATTTTGGCTTAGGCTAATCATAGCTGTGTTTTAGTAACTATTTTTCAATGGATGTTAAAATTATTATAAGCAGTGCAATTGCAGTAGTAATAGCTACGTTAATAAGTAAGGAAGTATATTATCGTTCTATTCATTTCAATACAGTGGAAGCATAGAAGCACTTCTTGCGGACCATAAAACGATAATGCAGTGTCACTGTGCATTATCATTTACGGCACCGAGCTACTCCACCGATGCAGGTTATCTTACGTGTTGAGTATAATGCAGAATATCCCGTGCATTGTGCAGAAAGCTGCATTATTCCACTCACGTTCCGGGTTATAACTGTGACCGACTTCAACAACTTCTCACTCAAGTAACAAGTTTCAAGCCATCTATAGTAATAGCTTCGTGCAGAGTTTGACCTGAATATGCTCAAGCCATCTTAATTCGCAAAAAAATAATGCGATATGGGTTTTATAAAAATATTCTTTGCATTGACTATGTTTTCATAACTCATCTTCCAATAGGTGAGTTCTAAACAAATGTACCAATTTGTATTAAAACTAAACTTTAATGAAGATATTCGCGGCATTGAACCTGTTGTAGGTGTAAAGATATTTGCAATGACCTATAACGTTCCATTCATTAGTCCCGCTTAGGTCACAAATTAATATTCTGTTAGAAACACAAGTAATTCAATTCTGTGAAATCAGTTTCTTCACAAACTATTTCAACTACGTGAATGTAAAGTGCTACATTAAATTTCTGAAAGTCAGGTAATTGAAAACATCCATGGAAAGGAATATATTGCTGAATTATGTTCGAAATTTCCGGCACCGGATCATTGATCTTATGATTATTAAATGAAGTCATGGCATTAAAATACAGATCTTGTAGTAAATATAGGTTACTGCAGGAATTTAATGATTTTTTGCAGGAATTCAATGAGTTTTTGGAAGAGGTTTTAAAGAGCAGATTATTACCGATTTATTCAAAAATTTTAATCAATACGGTGATTTAAATGCACATAGTTTAATTAATTTATCACACTAAAATATGTAACATGGAAACTATATCCATAAATAAAAAATTTGGCCCTAAAGCCAAAACATTTATCTTAATTACACATATAAATGAGGTACCAAAAGTAATAAATGTATTATAGTCAAAAACAACCTTTCTACGTATTATATACACGTTTATAGTATAATTCGCACTATAGCTTTCATTCAGATTGCATATTTATTTCATTTTTAGCACTAAACAAATATAATTTATAGAATATATCAATGGACTAAGAAGATAAGATTAAATTTATGCATTTATTGCAAATAAACTATCATAAAACGACAGCTTTTACTTTGCATAGGCAATAAACAACCAGGTCATGACATACGAGATGTTAATGCTGTTATTTTAAACGAGAGTACAACGATGAAATCGAACAATAACTTATCCGCGCTTGTAGTCATTGTAACATGTAAAGTTTTGAGAGCGTACTATTCTAAATGCAAATGTAAACGACTTAATCTCACTATAAATGATCTCCAGGATAATGGCAACGATGCATTTTGCTTCATGATAGGTTGAGTCATAAATATCCCCAATTTATATTAAATAATATATAATTTTATCTTTGCCGAAATGATGTGTAGGAGAATATATTTTGTAATATATTTAACAAAAGCAATAACAAATATAATGTTATAATAGAATTGGAAGGCACATTTAGAAATTTATTGGAAGGCAATTTTAGAAAGGAAAGTTTTTCATCACTGCTAGCAATCACTGTTGATTTTGTGGGTAAATTAATATTTTATCTAGTGTTTATAATTCCAAATAAGATAATTGAGCCGTGGATGTTAAGGTTTTGGATTACCTTGCAATTGAGATGCATTCAATAATTTTTCACTAATTTACATGGTAACAGCATTTGAAAACACAATTGTTTTAGAATTAAACTATCTTGGCACATATTACGTTTGCATCTGTCTAGCATTACAGTCAGATGTTTTATTTTTCACAGCTCGTACTGTCCAGTATAAAATAAACTATTAATGCATTTAGCTTTTTTATCTTTGTATTAAAACCCTACTGTTACTTTCAGTTACATATAATTATCATGAATTAGTTCTGTTCTTTCAAACCCTATACCCCTGCCAAGTTAAATATTATAACAATCAGTTGTTTATGTTAACTCTTCCAACTCTTCCATATCTCCGAATCTATTTAATTAAATATTATTACTAACAGCTGATTTTTTTTCCTTAAGCATCCCTAAATCATTAGTCAACTACTGTGACCATTGACTGTTTGCTTATTTCCACAATAGCTAGAATTATAAAATCTTTGCGTAACAGTGTTTATTTATTATAACTTATAATACAGGAAAAAGCTGAGTGAGAAAGATCTTGCAAGAAGAAAACGATTAAGTATTAAGAATTTGTAACCTCGGTGTTTCTTCACCGACAATAAGCTATGGCTTACTAGTTCGTTACTTGTTTGATAGTTGTTGTATTAATATTCAGTGCTCTTAATCATCTCTGCCCCCTTGCTAAAAGTAATCTTAGGTATCTTTGGGAATACACTTCTTACACTAGGTTTTTCAATATTTTCTATCCAAATCTCAATGTGTATAGCATTTAGAATTTTAAGCATTATTATATTATTCAAAATTAACATATTTGTTTATAAATAGCCTATTTAATTATAAAAATAATTAGCCTTAAAAATGTTATACAGGATTTTACGCTATGCACCATAAACTACCAATTAATAACGTAAATTACTGTGACCTTCGCCTGGTGTTTTGATCCGTTGCACTAATGACTATAGCCTATAGAACGTATATTCATGTTATTATTATTTTGTTACCTAAATTGTAATCTTACTGACTGAGCGTCAGCGAAGCTTATATCGGGGTATGGAAAAGATCATATCCATCAGTCTGTATGTCTGCCCCTTAGCACGATACCTAGAGAACGAGCTGACATTGAAATAATGGCCCCATGGGGTTTGGCTGAGCGTTAGCGAAACATTTTACAATTTATTCAAAGTTTATAAATTAAATCTTGTATAAGTTTTCCAGGTATATTTTAGATCAATACTACTGTATGGTTTGTTTTGGCCTTAAATATAATTGTTTTAGAATTTTCAAAATAACTTTTTATAATAACCTTAGAAAGAAATTAATTAGATTCGACATATCGTTTAATATATAAAAACAAGGAAGGAGTAATCCACATCATGTGTCACGTAAAAGGCTTCATGAAAGATGTGTACAACATTTTCAAGTTTATAGCTTGTTTCATTCTATAGATTTTATAAGAATTGATAGACAGACATGAAGTCATACAGAAAAGAAACTTTTACGACACCTGGCATAAAAAAAAAAGAAATGGGTCAGCCCACTGAGTGATGGGCTTATATGACATTCAGCTAACTCCCATGGTTGGACATTAGATTAGTTCGTTCTCGAGATGTCGTGCGGACAGACAGACAGATAGACAAAAAATAATATTTTAAAAACATCTCGTGTAATAGACTTCGCTAACGTTTATATGAGCTAGCAAAAATTCCTTCATCTAGGTAATAGTGTAGAGTCATCAGAGATAACTATTCTCACACAACACTCTAATTAAGGAGAAATAATATTTGGTTCTTATAGCAGTAGTTGAAGCGGAGGTAAGTTGTACTAAGTGCAAAGTTGCAGATTGCTAATTGTTATGCGACAAATAGTTTCTCGGTGCTGCTTGTTACCTGTTTGTTTACTGAAGTTGCAAAACAAACTGTTACGGAATGGAACAAAACATTAAAGTTAATAAAAACTTACTAAATGTGAGACGAGAATATTCCTTTGTATATAACAGTTGTGTATAACATTTGCACATGTCGTTTTAAATGTGATCCTGCATAAGAGCAGACAATGTCACAGTACAATCATGTTTCATTACAGTTCATTCTATCTTAATAGTGATCTCAATGCTTCATGGCTTTAAAACAAGGGGAAAATGTAAAGGAATCTTGTATGATTTATACAAACTTGTAATCAATTCATTTCGTATTAATTGATTATAACATCAATTAATACGAATACGGTTAATACGAAATACACAACGGTTTGCTTAAACATTACTTGCATATCCTTATCGTAATGCTGAAATACAACTGTTAAAAGAATTTAGTGCATGAAAGAAGTATTTTAATTTAGAACACAGAGAAACGCCGTTTTGGTTATGAAATAAAGGCATTTAATAAACATATTCTTTAAAAGATGTGGATATATCTTAAAAAAAAAAATACAAACGGAGTTAAGTTTCTGATCATTTCGTACAATAAAACAGTAAGAATATTGACGTAGTGCGTTTGGAGATTAAAATGTACGGTCAAACAACTAAATGAAAGTACCTTATGGCCAGTAGCTATCCAAAAATTTTCAGTTTAATTTATCGGAATATTTATGACACGATTTAAACTTTATGTTAAGAAACTGAGCTCAGAATTTAACGTATCCTATATCAGTAGGATTTATTACACGCTCTTAAAATAATTATAATTTTTGTCACTATCGTTTGAATATTACTTACTGTTAGTAAAACCTTTAAGTATATTTAGTTAGAGTAATAACAATTGTATTTTAAGACGATCCAACCTTCATTATCGGGGACGGGTGTGTTAATATTAAATTTTATAATCACGAATTAAATTAAGAAACTGTGCTCAGGCGTAACGTATATCAATAGGTATGTTTAGATTGTTTTTTTGAAGATTGTTTTAGGATGTATTATTTGAAGAGCGTGTACGCTCTTCAAATAATGACAATTTTTTTCACTATCGTTTGAATATTACTCACTGTTAGTAAACCCTTTAACAATATTTAGTTAGAGTAATAACATTGTTGTTTTATGGCGATATTACCTTCATTATTGTGAACGGATGTGATACTATTAAATTTTAAAAATACCTCAGTTTTCATCAAACGATCCATTTACATTGCTTTGGGCAATAACTTCACAGTTTACACTATTCAAACAAAATCTTTCAATCGTGCTTTGCATTATTAACTAAATTACTTACGCTTGTGTCTACGTCAACGATTATTTAACAGCTTCAACAAATAATTTAGCTAATTTTAACTTCTTTTAATTTTAAAATACAATGTAAAAAATAAATTAAAATTATTAAAAGATAGATTACGCCTCACCAGTATTACAAGAAAATTAGATATTAAACCATGTGTGAGCAAATTTGTCTGTAACAAAATACTGTAGCCTATCATAAAATATTTTTATTGTTTCTAACTGATGTGTTTGGCATATATGCAAGGTACTTATTATTTTTAAATGTACTAGTATTTGGTGTCACTAATATGTATTCTATTTTAGTTCAAAAACTGTATAGTTTGCTTTTAAAAAGTAGTTAATTTAATAAATACAGGAATAATCAAATAGCATTTGATCGCAATACGGCATCTCAAATAAGTAGGAAAGCCGATGGCCGAGCGGTCTATGACGCCAGAAAGTTTGTGAGATGGTGATAACACAAGGTCAAGCACATCCGTTATACTTTTTATCAGAACCGTGAAACTTTGATGTACCGGCTCTATCTAAACTTTATTCTGTTTTTCAGGTTTCTTGCCTAGGCTAGCACGGTTCATGGGGACGTAAAAATAGGTCTGGAAAAGGAATCGGCCTCATTTTTTATGTAAAAAAGTTTAAAACTAGTATTTGCTTGCCAACACTTGTTTATCATCATTGTATTGTGAAGCTCATTTTAAAAAGATGTTTACATAACTTGATCTAGTTTCATATTTTAATAATTATTATTTATCTGTATGATATGACAAGAGTTGTTTTGTAAATGAGAGTCTGTAACTTTGAAGAACGCTTGCAGAATAAAGCTTGTTATTGATTTATTTTTATTTATTAACCTCTTGATTTGTAATCCGAACAATACTCCGGACAAATTTATAAGATTTATTTATAATTCAAGACTTGATATCCAATAATAAATATATTATTGAATAGCAACACTCGCTTAACTAATTACTTGTACTTCATATGATTATTAGTTTGTATTATAATAAAATGCGCAACAATACAGACTTAATGTTATAAATAAGGTTTTATGTAAATAAACTTATTCCATGAAATGAAAAAAATATTAATAATATTTTTTGTATATTATACAAATATCCTTTTTTCATACACATTTGCTAGGGATGTTCTAATGGACTTATATTGCAAACAAGTGAATACATGGCAGTAGAAATTTGAATTACTAAACATGAAGTTAACATAACACTAAAAAGCGTTCTATTAAACATCTTAAATTGTACAATAGTACTCAATACCCTTCATAAAAGCTAGTAAAAATTCTAACTGTTAAGTTTTTATTTATTTATATTATGGCAATAACTAATGTTTTCCAGCAGTAGCAAAAATATTTCGGATTTTTGAACTTATGAACTAAAAATAACTTCATAAGTAACCTTCGATACAATCTAAAAAAAATCACATACAGTTCAGTATGATTAATGTTAAAGCTTTTAAAAGTTTACTGTAGGTTTTTAAAGTTTTACTCTTTACGGTATTATATAACGTTCTTGCCTAATTTATTAGCTACACTTCTTCCTGATACATTAATTAGTTACTTTTATTTTGAGTAAATTAGAATTTATTACCTAACCGGGAGGGTTCTATGACTTCTATTTTACTTTTCGAGGTAATTAACATAATTTGTTGAATAATTTGTTCAGCGATGTATTTAGTGAATCCAACGGTGAGAACATTAACGAAGCATCACTGGTTGCATGCATAAGGGAGTCATTGTACACGGGTGGTAATTCAACTGTGTCAAAGTAAACATGTCGCTATCACAGATATCTGTGTCTAGTGGACATGTTAATGCTAATTGAGTACGAGGAATGTTGGATTCCTGTGAACGAGTTTTAGTCTCTAAAATTCCTCCTCATTGGAGTATGCAATTACTAAATAATTGTCTTCGTATGATAATTTTTATACACGTATAAACTCTTCCATGGAGTTAATGAACATATGACTATGAATTAACGCAGACGCTTCTACCATAAAATGTATTCTATAAGATAAACATGCAATAATATTTAAGACTCAATAAATTATAAATATATATATAGCCTACTGTTAAGACATAAAAGGTTAATAGGAATTTCTCAATACGATTTACATTTCTGTATGTTTATCTTGGATATAAAACAATTTTCAAAGGGACTAATTTTGATTACAGATAACACTAATTTTTATCACTAATCTAGAATTGTTTTTAAAGCAAAAGTTGTTATCTTCGATGAACAACTGTTTTTTACGAACGAGGCAAAGATGATATCAAAAATATGATTAACCTCCGAATGCGATTTAGCTCAACAACGAGTAACTACGATTTTATTTACC
The DNA here is from genome assembly GCF_021130785.1 of Homalodisca vitripennis. Taxonomy (NCBI): domain Eukaryota; kingdom Metazoa; phylum Arthropoda; class Insecta; order Hemiptera; family Cicadellidae; genus Homalodisca; species Homalodisca vitripennis. The sequence goes on from NC_060207.1 coordinate 198,161,653, forward strand.
ATACGATAAAATTAATTGAACCTATACTATTTGTTTTTGTATTATAACTCAATAACTCGATAACGTCATACTGTCATGTGCGTAGAAAAGCCGCTGCTACTTAATTTTATTGTAACAATAACTTTTATTGTTAATACGTTTTAGGTTGGTACATTACTATTAAGCAAAACATTATTGAGTACGCCAAATTACTTTTTAGAATTAAAGCATCAAACTCACCTATGTGTGCACTATGATAAAAAATGTTTAGATCATCCACAGTTCGGTATTTCTCGTTAGTCTATTTTTAGTATTTGATCTACAAGGTTATGAAGGCTGTACTATTGTTCGTCTGTATTTCACACCTATAAATATACATATTTTGTAATAATTTACTACCGGTATCTGAAATAAAAGAACTCTCACTAATTTTAATATTAGGCTCAACACTCCTTTTGGTAAGGAGAATATTGAATGAGATGGGTTTAAAAATTCAGCGTTATCGTTTTTCGTCTTTCAATCGGTTACTTTTTACGAAAAAAAAAAAAAAAACAAAATATAGTGAAGTAAACATTTTTCAAGGACGTAAACAATAATTTCACATCTAACGTATACAAGGCTAGGTCTCGCCAATATGTTGATGATCCGACGAGAGTAATGTTGGGGGACATAGTCTCACCATCATAAACACAACATTTTTGTAAAACTAGGGTTCTTTTATGTGAACTGCCCCTAATACATAAAGAATACCGATCAGTGTGCAGACATCAGAGTGTTGGTGGTCATAGATATTCGCACCACCACAAACACAAGGCTTTTTGTTAAACTTGGGTTCTGTTGTGTCAACTGCTCCTACTACATGAAGAATACCGGTAGGTGTGACAGACATCAGACAGTGTTGGTGGGCAGGTATAGTTGTGTCTTCAAAAGACTTTATGTAAAACTTGGGTTGTGTTATGTCAATATTTTCAACAATGAAAATACAAGCGGTCCGTGTAACAGCATAGCAGTAGTGGCAGAAGGACCTGAATACATCTTCCGTTTGTTGTTTTCTATGTTAAAATTACTATACAAATCTTTAAACACAAGTATCCATCTGGACCATATTTTGAAATTATTTAATTTGTTAATCTACTAAATATTTATTGGATTGTTCCATGTAATCATAAACTTTGTCTTTGCAGTAGTTTTTTAAATTACCAAATTTGTCCCTTTCGTTTAAGAAGGATTCTAAATGGTGTCTCTCACGAATAATTACATGGATCTATGAAATACTTTCTCGTACACCCGACATAAACTATGTACACTAGAAGAAACTCTTTCCTTTTCATCCTATGCCGTTTCACAGCATGTTCCAAAGGCATGTGTATCACATGTTCTGTAGGTATGTGAATCACATGTTCGAAAGGCATTATTAAAGTTTATGAAAAATATTATTTTTATCCCTGATAGTTCGTATATTAAGCTAAAATTATACTTTTAATTTTATTTATACTAATAAAAGTGAAAATATTATATGAACCTCCTATCATATAACGATAGAGCGTATGTGTTAATATTATTAAGGTAGATGTAGGTCAAACTTTGCACGAACCTATTACTGTAGATGACTTGTAACTTGTTACTTGAGTGAGAAGTTGTTCAAGTTGGTCACAGTTAGCCTATAACCCAGAACGTGAGTGGAATAATGATGCTCTCTATACAATGCGCGGACTGTTCTGCCATGTAGCTAACGCGTTATGAGATAATATGTTTAGTAGTGTAATTTAGCTTGTTACACTGTGAAGATATACAGTTACTGATGCCTGCATACACCGTTAGTTAAAAGAGCCACCGAATAAGTTAGATATTTTTGGTTTTTTACGGATTAAATAATAATTGATACTATGTTTTTATTATTGTTGAAGGTGGAAAGGATAATAGGATTTCAGTTACTTACCATCGTCGTATGTAACAAAATGTATATCACACAGTTTTATAGATCCATCTTATTTTTTAAGCGAATGATAATTAGTACATAAAATAGAAAGAAAAAAATATAAATATAAAAGAGATCAAATATGTCTGTAAGCTACTTGGAGTCCAGCCAAGAGAAAATAAACCAAGTATTGTCACTGAACAGGATGTGTGATTCACAAGCACGAGACCTCAAGAGAACTATCACACGTTATACCAGCACAAACAACAGTGGGATAGAAAAAAAAATATTTTAGAACTTCCTGCGGAATCACGGAGCTTCATCTGAAATAAACTGAAATTTCTGAAATACTTGTTTGCTTTCGATGAATGATAGCTTTGCTACTTTCAAAACTATTAGAATTTTTAAAATGTTGTGATATATACACATACGAATTAATAAGTTGCACAAACCTATAAATGTAGATTTCTTAGTAGATATTTGTTCTTTAATGTCATTTTTGCAAAAAGATGACAAGAATTCGAAAATTTAATATTGTATCGAATCAGAAAATATAGTGATATCTTAGGTGGACATATGGGAAATATTTTAACGGTGTACTTTGTGTTTGGCTATGTCATTCTATAAGTATTTGTTTAAAACTATTACAGGCTTTAATGACCTGTCTATCTAAAAGCTTCAATTAGTTACGAGATATGTCCAGTAGATCTTAGAGTCTCTAAAAACATTCCAGTACTAAAACACATTCATTCGTGAAACTGATTTGGATAACCTGTAGATCTGAATGGTGAGGCCCATTAAATATTGTGTTGACTAGTTCTAAAATAACGGTCGTAGCAAATGTAAATTTTAACTAATTATTACTCAAGGACATATAACCTACACGTCGTTCCGTTTGTCAGTATTGTAATTTTTAAGCGGGTTATGTAAGACTTGCACTTACCCGCCACGTTGCACACAGTTACATATCTTATGCGCACATTTTTTAATAGAAAAATACCTAATATAATTTTGGTCACAGGAAGATATTGCAATATCCCGATCCATTTCTAAATACTTGGGAATAGTTTAAAGAACAGTATTTTGGCACCTTGAAGTCGGAGAGTTATATAGTTATTGAAATAACTAATATAAAGGAAACTTATTTAAAAATTTCTAACATTTTAATGTAAATTTTAATAATTTCAGTTACACGTGTACTATTTTAGACCCGTGGGAAGGAACCAGAGTCCATAGTTATCTTATTAAAAGTACTTTTGATGGAACAAAATAGAGCATAACAATACATTAAGTCCAAAGGAGGCATATTTAAGCTAAATACTATTTCTAAATCAATGAATAATATATTTAAAAGTAAATTATGGGGAATGGCCTTTATTTTAGGATTTGCGTTCACATGATCATATTTTCTTCGAATGAATTATATTTCAGGTAGGTATACAAAATAAAATAATTTACCTAGATCAAACGAATATATAAGTACGTGAATCTGAGTAGCCTATTTTAGACAATAAGCGTCTAATTTCGACCCTTAAAATCTACTTCCAATTTAATGCCGAAGTATTGTTTACATTTTATCCCAACACAACAAAAAGTAGATATAAAAAGCCTAATTTAGTCAAAAAATATCCTATCCCTATCAAAATAATCTACTTTCGATCAACAGATTTCCGGTGCCTTAATTCAGTTTAAATTGTTGTCCCACTCAATAAAATACATTAGTAAATTAAAAAAGCGTATTTAGTTCAAAGAAACAATTTTCAAAGAAAAGTCTCTTGTTAATAACTGTCTGCATATTCCTTATAATCTTAAAAAGTTCCTAAGAAAATTGAAAACAGCTACTCATTGTACATTTAAAAAGATAATAATCATAATTTGTCAATGTGATACGAATTTTATACGATTATTTATATGGGAAGATGGAAACACAAAAAATCAGTTTCTCTACATGTTAAAACCGTATTAAAACCCCCAATCTTCATAAATAATACTTATATGATGAAAGTATTAGACACTTGTGTTAACTTTCATCATCATAGGACATTATTAAGGGAAGTGTAGAAAATAAATTATATAATTCTTTGAGTGATTGCAACCCAATAGGGTTGTTGATCTTCATAACAAATCTTTTTTTTCTGTAGGGTGAGAGCACGAGACGCGTGTGTCAAATTTCATTTTTGTAGAACATCGATAAGTAGAAAAACAAAGCATAGTGCTCATATGTCTTACAATATTCTAGAAGTAGAACAATTTCGGCCTTCCCTAAGGAATTATACCAAAATATATTTATAGACTTATTGTAATCATTTATGTCTAATAGTGTAACACATCTTGATTAAGATAGTACTAGCAAATATGAGGGGAGTTCCCAGGTAAAAATTCAATTTTATAAATTCATATATCGTATTTTATGAAAACCATTGTATCTTTTAAAACTATAAAACATCTCTTTAGAGATAAAATTATATATATATATATATATATATATATATATATATATATATATATATATATATATATATATATAAATGCCAATGAGCTTCATTACAATTTGAATGTTTCCTATTGCCACTGTAAGATATTCAACATCTATTCAAATCTGGTACTAATACTCATATAAGTTGAGCAAACATATCCGGTATTCGTGACACACGGACTGCTTGCTGTAATGAACCCATTCAGGAGTCACGTCGAGACATAACATCAATGACGTCCTTTATATACGCTTACACCATGTACTGTGAGTATAGGCTTAATCAGCTTTAAACACGTTTAATTAAATTGAATTTTCAGTGCAACAATTACAAATCTAAATATAACTAGGAAAATGAGCGGAAATCTTCTAGATAAAAGAACTTAGGGTAGCAATTACTTTGAAATAAACTGAAAAATAATAAATGGTAGATAATTTAACATAAAAAATAATAAGGTCCTAAGTATACTAGTACATATAATGAAAAAGAATCTAAAATATGAATAAATGGCTGATAAAAAAAGAAAAAGGTTGGAACTAATTTTTTAAATATATTATTCCTACCTAAAAACGAAGAATTTCCATTTATTATATAGTGAAAAGCACAAAAACTCGTATAAAGATTCCAAATGTTGCATTAAAGAAAGTATTACAATAAAATATTTTTTAAATGCTTTTACTAACATAATATAACATCCTAGGAAGTGGTATGTATTACAAGTCTTGGTAATTTATAGCCTTTTTTCGATGACCGGTGATTTTCTATAATAAAATTATTTTCTTCATGATTATTTCTAAAGTCTAAGTGTTAAGATAAAAGCGATTAACAAAATTTGTACCAATAAATATTGTTTTTAAACGTCTTTTAAAATCATCCACATTCTATTCCTCTAAGTAAAGTGGGTATGCTGCTCAATATATGGACAAAAAAACCACCGTTACAATGTTCCGGTTTGCATTGGTCCTTTATATCTGTATTTCAATGTTCTAAACATATTTTTATATGACGTACAAAAATTCTTAATTTCAAATATGATTTTATAACGTTCCATAAAAAGTACTTAAAATATGTATGTAATTCATCATGGATCAAACATTATAAAAATGAAAGAAATTAGCTTATATTTATAATATACACCCTTAAAGTTTCCCACTTCTTAATTTCTTCGTAAATATATTTAAAAATTCAAAGTTATTTTAATAATTTTTAAAATCTTATTAAATGCCATAGTAACTGACATGTATTTGAATTTTTTTAATATTAACGAATTTGTCGTAATTGTTTTAATTGTTAAATATTATTTTATGGTTGGAATTTTAATACATACATATTTCTTTACAAAATAATTCATACATTAATTTACTATAGTACAATACCCTATATACCACTGTATTTTACATATTACAAGTCTGTTATGTAAGCAGTAATATATTTTAAAGCTCGTTGTAACGTCACCAGTGTATGACTGAAAGTAGAACAACCAGTAATGATTTGCGCGTAAAGTAATACATCCCTTTAAATAGGACAATATAATCTCGCAGTTCTGCGCTCTTCTATTTCCAATTTAGAGCCCTTTGCCGTCTAAGGGAACAAACGAGTAATCGACGTTAATCTGAAAAAGTGACTGAAAATATGTAATCTCTTCTTTGTTTCCGACTTCTTTGTGTTGTATTTCAGTGGTAAAGCATGATTTATTACTGCGCAATATCCACCTGACAAACCGAATATGAGTTATTTATATGACCATAGATATGAATAGACTATTCTTTATATTTTTTCTTGTTTATTACAAACATATGTGCTTCTATCATTGAAGTATGCATAGACTAGCTATCTCTCATAACAAATTGAAATGATATATGTCAACATAAACGATATATAGGCTATCTTTTTGAGTACTCTAAAGGATTAAGTACCGGATAGCTTATAACGGAGAAAAAAGGGATTATATAAACAAAGTTTAATGAACTATGCAATCTAACACATTTAAATATTTAAGTATAGAACATTCTTTTGGCTATGTTTTATCACAACTTAAATGTACAGAAATTGTGAGGATTTTATATGTCAGACAATGACCATAATAATTTTTATACAACAAAATACCAGTATGAATTCTTAAAAATTTTTCAAACATCATTAGCATTCCTTTTAGAAATTTTTCCTCGAATTTATTTTGAATTATATTATATCAGGTCTATTTTACAATAATTTATTGTTTAATAGCTAATTTTTACAAGCATATACAGCACAAGAAATATTACATTGGTGGTTTTAAAAACTGGGTATATACTTAAAGATAAGTGTAAAAAGTAAAATCTAAAACCAAAAACTCTATAAAAATGATAATTGAACAAAATAGATATTGGTTAGAAAGTAATTATGAGGCAAAAATTAAAAAATACAAGTGTAAACGCATGTGTATCATGAATAAGTTCTCCTACTTGAAGAACAGAAATATAAATAGTTATACTAATATCTTTTGTTCAAAGGTTTGAGCTGTGAGGATTTTTTTACTTCTATCACTTACAATAGGATTGTAAATGTAGTACCTATAGGTATAGTTTGAATTTTAGAACAGAAGAATTCCATTTACCTTAAAAAACTACTAAGAAATCGCGCTCCTAATAATCATACTCATCCACTTTCAATGTTTTCTATAAGGAGAAGGGTTTAAAAATGTTGTTTGCATTTAAATTTGCTGAATTAAATTGTTCTTTTTTCGAATACTCTGTAATTATTGTTACGAATACATTTCATCTAAATAAGAGATTAGTTGAAAATACCTTTAAATCCAAAATTTGGTAATGAATGATTAAAAAGTATTATATTGCAACTATTTACAATCATCCAAATATTACTAATTTGACTCTATATCGTGAAATTGACGAATTTATATCGTTTCTTTCACTGATAATATTTATTAAGTTGGTGCCGTTTTATACTAATCAGTCAATCGTGTTCCTTATTAGCTGAAAACATTACACTAGAATGAATGGCCACCGTAAAAATTTGGCCGATTAATCATCACATTACGTTTAGCATAAAAATAATCATTCATACATCCTTATTCATATATCAATGGATTCCCACTACAGTCATCCTAGTGTCCCATTCCTATCTATTTAGTTAAATGAACTTCCTTAAACATGGTGTTATCAAACATGATAGCCACACCAGAGTTAATGTCCACAACTGCTATTCAAATCTTCAAAGGTACGCTTTTCAAATTATCTTAAATTATCTCAAATTAGCTTCAATCAAAGAGTTTTGCTGTCTGCGTAATTCAAGAGTTTCTCTAGCAGAGGTGATAGCACTGCGAATTTCCACTTCTTAAATGATTTCTTGTTTTCTGACTGATAATATTATGATATTGTTTTAAATTATATACAATTATATATATTGTATTTTCAAGACCATTGTATATGAAATAGTTGTTACTTGTGATCTTTTAAATTTCATGTCTAATATCATAATTTCCACCAAGTTTATTCTTTGATTTTTTTTTTCATTTATAAACAGCTGCTTTTAAAATTTGCTATTGCAAGATTCTTAATATGGTTTTCAGTTTTGGTAAAACCTCATAATTATACGTCTTGGGTGCTGGCAGTGATGCCATAGAAACATATTATTACGTTCAGAAGAAAAGACTTCCAACAGTACAGATTCTATCGAGTTTGTTCCTCTTTACCAAGCAACGCTATCTGGATCCAATATGGGTCTAAATAGGTTAATAACTGAATAGTAGATAGAGCGAGTTATCCACCAAAACACTTAAAATTAGAAAAATTAAAATAATGAAAAATAGTGTCGAATATTCACAGCAAATGGAAGATAGAGTCGTCGATGTGAATCGTGTAATAGAACTGTTGTTAGAGTATTAAAGATATCCAGGTAGTTATATTTGGTGTGCTAAAGTTCAACAGAGAAAATTCAGGAATATAAAGATTAATTCATATAATATGATAAATATACAAGTAAAATTTATTGACAGTATTTGATTAGGAGCTCAATATTTTATAAAAAGAACAATTCAATAGTTTTCGACTGCAAAATTAGTCTTAACACAATTTCATTCACACGGATGGGTCTTTGATTAGATCATATAACACGTATTATATAAGCCTCGGCTTTTGTTCATTAAATAATATTAAAATAAGTATTGCTGAAAGTTACCACTGACGTTCATCTTAAAATGACAAGATCATTGTATTAGAAGTTACTTGTTTGAAGTGTCAGTTCTAACAGGTATACAGAATTGCAGTCTAAGTATAGTGTTTATATAACACTGAAACAGCACCTTATGGAAAACAATATAACTTAATAATAAATACTAATAAATGTAAAGAATACATAAAATTTCCAATTTATTTATTTATGTTATGTATTCTTTACATTTATAAATATTTATAAGCTTTTACAATTGCTCCAAGAGTCTTCAATATAACTTAAATACAAAACTTTACAAAAATTACAGTTATTGTCCTCTATAGAATAGCGGCGGATATCAAAGCACTACGCTTCCTGCATTCCCCATTACCCGAGGGCCAGGACTTCTGAGGATTCAAATTCGGAAATGTCAGGATTGCTGTGACTGCGAAATCTGGGAAAGCATTAGGACCTACCCTTCGATGTGTTTGCCATTTAAGCTTGAGTTTGAGGAAATCTTGAAAACATGGTTTAAATCTATTCAAATTTTTAATTTCACACTTACGCTAAATCGCTAAAAAGTGTTATAAAATAACATATTTTTATTTTAATACCATTACCTATTTTAACAAAGAAAGTAGACGATTCCAATTTCTCACATTTAACAAAATAAAATTGAAAAGGATCTGACGTATTTGGAAATTTGTCGGTTTAATCCATAGTTTCTTGCATTATTGTCCTAGATTATGTTACTTATATAAATGATGCTGACAATTTTAAACTCATTTTACTAGTCTCGCTATGAAACTAGTATATTCGAAACATAAAATGACTATACAGTTTAATAGTGCGATGTACATTTAGATTCAATATCTTTACCGATATTCATCCACAGCTGTTAGATAAAACTGTGTATAAAGAGTAAAACAAAAGTTTAAGCAACAGTACCAGATGGCTGAGATGTGCGAAAGGCTATCACGTTTGTATCGGGAGGCTTTAACAAAACTTCTTCCAATATCCTCGATATGCAAAGATTCCTTCTGTTTCAGGCACTGGTAATAGTGTGCAGTTTATTTGAAATGGCTTTTAATGGCAACGTGATATATTTATATTTAAATTTAAATTAACAAAATCTGAAAACGCTCTGGATTGTCATGTCTTACTTAGAAACTACGTATAAATGAAACATAAAAAATCTTTCTCCCTGTTTTTTCACAACTCAAGCTATCAGTACAAAATTTTAATAGGTTTTGTTTGTATATACATTTTTCATTAGATTTCAAAAGAGATTTAATTTAAATAACTTGAATGGATAAAAGTATTTTATTTAAATATACTTAACGTAATAAAATTTAAAAGTTGTGTAAGCAATTTTTTTTATTTTTTGTTTAAGTTCCAATGAATAAAATTAACGTAATTTATATTTACTATCAAATTGTTGAGATGCATTATGAAAGAATCGTATAGTAAAAACGGTCTTCCAAAATTATAATTATCTGTGTTTATAATAATCCTGGCACACGTGATTAGATAGAAAGAGGTCAGCAAAGTGTAAAATCAATGGCAATAGAACCCTCAACGTCCTTAAATAATCTTGATCTTCATCATGAAGAATTTTGAATAATGTGTTGCACATACGAGTACATAGTGTTATAACATAATTCCAGTTTTTTATTGCCATAAACAGTAACTTGTAATACAGTGTCAGATTGAAGTGAAAAACACATAGCTTTAACCAGTCCAGCTTACAAACAAACTACGTATATTACATCTTTACTTTATGTATACTGAATTTCTTGTATGACTATAAATAAATATTGAAATTCTAAATTATTGTCATTATGTTTGCTATGCTATTTTGCATATTTTTCTATTCCTACTTAATTTTGATTATTTTAATCTAGCTTTAGTTATTTTACTGAAAATAATATGAAATGCTGGGATTTATGTTATGTCTGTACAAAGTTTTCAAGCTAAGAATGTTTAAAAAAACATTTCCAATCTTGGTTGTAACTGGTAAATTGGTTTTGAAAATATATTTTTATGAATGAAAATTGATAAATGGTGTTTTGCAACTGTTATCCAGTACTGGATGTAGAATTTGTAAATGTATGGTTAATCCAGAAATTTGTAATAACCTAGTGTAGGATAACTTGTGCTGTAATCGTTTTGTGTATGTCTAAAATAAGGCTCTCTGCAGTTATTTTCTGCTTAATGACTCAGTATATATTAACTAGAATATTTTAATTTTGCTCTAGTACCTGTACGGTAGATTCTAGTTTTAAACCAATAGAAACTGTTTTACAGACTTTTAAGTTTTAACAAACTTAAGGCATAAGTACGTCAGTAAATGTAGTAAATACTTTCTTATTAATTTTTGATTCGTGGCGGTTAAGCATATAGTTTACTTCACTGGCTAATATTTATGGCTACATTTAGGTAACAGTAAACTGCTTCTATGAAGATGATATGTTTTATTCTGATATCCTGTTACCACTAGTGGCATAACTGTCGAGTGAGCATTTTAAAACTTAACGTGGCTCGTCACTTCTATTTCATGTCAGGTTCGCTACTTCTCTGCACAAGTAGTGCGAATGTTTTTTTTTGTTATTAAGAAAACATTAATAATGAATCGGGAAATTCACAAGCATCACAAAACAGTTTTTCCAAGCAACCAATTGATTATATCATTATTTAGATTTAGCCATCTGCAAGGCCAGAAACAAATATCTGCAAGATTTTTGGAAAACATATTTTTTTCAGAATCATTCACACACAAAAAGGAACTTTTTGATACTTTTATATATTTAAAAGTGCTATAAAATGTAAAAACCTGTATCATTCCTATTACTGATTAATAAATCTATTTCAGATATGCATAATAATTACTTTTAATTATGAAATATACTACTTACTCTATACTTATCTATATTATTATTGCAATCCATGTGTACATAAAACTGTGATAAACATTCGGAACAATAAGTAAGGCTAAATTATCTCAAGGGAAGATTTATATATTTTTAGATATGCATAATAATTACTTTATATTTTTGAACCTCATAATGTAAAACTCTTGCAGTTGTTTTGTACTTTGTGTGCCATAGTAACACTTTTATTCCTTAGAAGTGTGTACAAACAACAAACTTTCAGTACAATAAATGGGCAGTTTTCTGATTTAGCATTCGTTAATTCCAAAGGGTTTTATTCAGAGGATAGACATGGTCATGCCACTCGATAAATGTCAAAATATTTTTGCTAACGAGGGGTGCTATTTGACTAACTTTAACGTGTTCCGGCTTCAATTAGTAGAGTTGTACAGATATGCATTTGTATAGGCAAACCTATGAGAAAAACCATGCAAACCTACAAGACATTCCTCCCATATTTTCCAGTATTTGACAAAAAGATAAGAACAACCTTTTTAGCAAAAACATACATATTTTCATGGCATCTTCCGGAATGACATGATGTTCACCTTGTTTAAGGGATTAAGGATTTAAATCACTCCTGCTGATATTATATGGTGCAGGGAACATGAAGCAGGATATTGGACTCAATCTCTGTCATATCAACTTAGAAGAAGGAGACTCAATCTCTCTTTTTCACTCCACCAATCCAAGCGGGCAGGAAAAGAATCTTCTTCCCTTCTAAGTAAGCTCTATGAAAGCTTTAACACTAAGAAAGTCTCTTCAACCATCATGACTTTATTGATAATTTTTTGACCTGTTTATTTCTTCCATTAATGCTATGGGCCATCATAAACCAGAAAACCCTCCGGTAATATATGTACAAACATACTTAAGAAGAACTTATATGTGTGTTTGTGTGAGTGTGTGTGGGTGTGTGTGTGTGTGTTATTTTACTGTTACCAAGTAAAATTTAAATAATATTTTTTATAATATTTTTCTTAATTTTAGTTATTTAAGTTACTAAGATAAAAGCTAATTAAGTTACAGCTACTTCTAGAGCCCAGGTGTATCTACTATTCAAAGTGCATTAAAACGTACGTAAGCCAGACTACAACATTAAATCTTCAAGTTCCAGTTGTAAACTAAAAGGTACTAACAAATGCCTGGCTTCACTTATTCTTACTGCTTTGCTTCTGACTTTTGTGCAAAAGTTGGTATTGAAGCACTTTAAAATTGAAGTTCAAAAATTTGTTGATCTTTAACGATATGTTTATTAAATCAAAAGTAACCTATACATTTATTGATGAAAGTAAATATAAAATTTAATGGTCTGACCTGTAGTTTTATATATATATATATATATAATTATATTATTTATTATGTGTATATAATAGTAAATTTTATGTTTATTATATAATAAGTAGTTTAAAAAATTGTGTATTATAGCTAAAAGATACTCCTTTAACCGATGAAGGCCAGTAAGAAACTACTATGACCCCCTGTACGAAGCCGTAATTTCATACAAGATATCTTATGCAATCTTATTCGCGAACATATAATTTACAAATTTTAAGTTGATTATTTAATTCTGACAGTAAACAGTGGATTCCTGCAACAAATATAAAAATTTAAGGGGGTAGAGTTAGTGAAATAATAAAATAGTGGATAAACCTTTTTTACAACTTCTTTCTTCTCTGAGATACATGGTGTCCTATATAATGAGTAGCTATTTTGCACAGTGATAAGAGTCATAGAATACCTAATAATAAAGCAAAGATTAGTTATTTTCCACTCTTAGCTGAATATGGGTGGACTTTGAGAAAACGGTTTTATGAATAATGCAACTCCTGAACTCTATCATTAATGCTGCTGCTAATTATGATCTGGCAAAACATACGATTTGTAGTTTTAAAATATATTATTTAAATTTTATAAATTATAAAACATTAATAAACCAAGTAATTTTAAAAACTATTTATGAAAAACACAATGTTTATTAAAGGATTGATTGCCTTAAAATTAACTGGATTTTGTTATCGATACAAAGTAATCAAGAACCTAGCTGTGACTACAGTCCACAGTAACTGTGGGGGTGTCGTGACGTCAGCAATATTTCAGCGGTTCGTTGATTGTCTCACGCCTGCTCAGAGTCTACAACCGATGGGCACCGTTCATCACCACTATCTCGATCTACAACCTTTCAATATCCAAAGCTATCTTGCTTACGTCATTATCCAGGTAGTACCAAGGCACGACCGATGGTGGGAGTTTCGTGACGTCATCAATATTTCAGCGGATCGTTGATTGCCTCACACATGCTCAGTTCTGATGGGCACCATTCATCACCAGTATCTCGATCTACGACTTTTCAATATCTAAAGTTATCTTGCTTACGTCATTATCCAGGTAGTATCAAGGCACGACCACACTGACGGCTAGTATGCCGTGACGTCAGCAATATTTCAGCAGACCGTTGATTGTGTTCACCACCGATGGGTGCCCTTCATCGCCACTATCTTGATATACATTTTTTCCAATATCCAAAATTATACTTCGTAGCACAATTATCAAAAGTATTTCTAAAAAATCCTAACCATGGTAAATAATACTAATATCAGATAATACTTAGTTACATCGAGACTATCTGATATCATATACTATTTTAAATTTAGCCAACACATTTTCGTCCTCGAGAGCAATCTATAATGTTAGTTACAGGTAATTGATATACTGTCTTAAATAATATGATTATTGACCTAAAGTAACACAGTAATTCCTTGTACACTGCAATACAAGGGACGTACGAGAGTTTACATTTTTTTGGGGGGAAATGGATATTTATGAGAGCGAAACGAATAAAATAACACATTGCCGTCCTATTGTGGCTTGTATTCCTAGGTTCGGTTTTAATAATTAGTGTTTTGTATTTATTAAGTGCATGGTTTAGAAATAGTGAGCTTGTAATTCAAGATCTCTCACTAATACATGATGCAAAGTCCTGGCATGATTTGTTTTATTTTAACCTAGATATTAGTTATTTTTCTGGTTAGTTAAGCACCTGAGGAAGTGATAAGATTGCAGATGTCGAATATTAGTGTTACTTTTTTCTTAATTCAGTCAAGCTAAGCAAAATTCTGCAAAATCCTGTTTTCTTCACAATCTTTCCATCGTCAAGAACAAACTTAAAAATTAAGATTTGATTTGAAATTAGTGATACGATTTTAGATTAACGTACTGTACAGTGTTAACAATGATGAAACAGAAAGACTTAAAAGAAAAATAAGGGTGGAGCACAGTTAATTAGAAACACCACAGTTTCTTAACACAATAAAGGGCAACAATAAACCATGGAAACAGAAAGAGGAGTGATGAAGTATCCGGGTTTGGCACCTGTTGATTTACTCGCTGTTGATTCTAGATTATTAGATATCTATGTTGAACTACAATATTAAAAAAAATCTAGATTATTAGGGTAATTTTTATTTGTTTTATTTTATATTCTTATTTGGTATTAATTGGAAGGTGTTACCCGCTGGATAAATCTGTTTTTTCATTTGCAGTACATCATACTGTAGGTCATTGACCTTCGGGCATTGACCTTCTGGCCGAAGTCCAAATTTTAAGATTTATCTTCTTTTGCTTAAAACAGGTGTTCACTAAAATATACGTGTTGCTCAACCAGTTATTCTCAACCAATGAACAAGTTCATATAATTATAACATATACTAACCAACTAAATAAATGCTTCCTTTATGATGGCTAACAATCTCGTGTCGAACCATATTTATTTCACAAGTTAGGATTATACTACTCATGGTTTCGCATAATAATTCTAAATCTTAATTCTTAAATCTATACTGTCTCACATGTTAAGACCAAATGACTTTTAACCGAATTAGTTTAAAGGTGTGTTTATTTTGTAGTGTATTTCTCATTTCCATTCTGATGAAGTCAAATGCACAAAACGCATGTCTATAAGTTAGCTAGTTCTTTAGAAATTGTATGGTCGGAAGAACGATAAAATTTGCCATGCCTCTCGAGTGCAAGCTTCGTTATTACGTTGATTTCATAAATCAAAATCTAAGAAATATCCATGGTGACCTTAGGGTAAACTTAGGTTATTGCCCCCTTAGGCTTAACTGTCTCTAGAGGAATGAAATGGTATGAATTGCTTTACTCGTCAGATTAGTGTTTGTCTTAAAATACAAGTTATTGATTCTGAGAATAAGTACTGAGTATTTTCAATCTCTTCCTTATTGCTCCTCTATACAAAAAGTCTACAAAATTATCATAAACTTTTGATTCAAACTCTTCACGTTTGTTCGCGTGAAATAATTGAGCTTGTTATTAGTTGGATTGATACTGGTGAATACAGATTATTAATTCTCAGAATTTTCATTACAGGAGAAATCAACATTACAACAACTAATAATTATTGAAGTGAATATACGGGATGTAAAAGAGTCCCGCACAGGATTTTACATTTCACTACGATTAAATGTTAGGCGATGCAACTTTTTACGTAAATTTACTTTTTGAAATAACTAAAAAATTTTTGTCATGTCAGGGGCATAGTTCGCAAGAGGTCAAAACAAAGAGGTTGGATTTACAGCATTGCACTCTACTAATAAAGACCTTTAATTTGGTATACTACTCGCCCTATGCTATCAATTAATATTTTATTCTGACTCCATGCGGGCTATCCACTAACTTGACCAAAAATAGCATTTACATTAGATCTACAAGTGCAAGCATTATGTAAAAAGTGTATTGCTTTATCTATGATCATTCAGAAACTACCAAGTCCATGTGGAACTATTTCTACACCGTGTATAAGACGTGCATATAAAACTTTAAAAATTATGTCCATCCAATACGGTAACATTAATCCCAATGGGCTTTGTATAATTAAAGCTTAATGGGTGAATGGACTTTCTATTGATTGTGATATTACAAAAATGTCTAACCAGAGACACCTCAAAAGTACAATAGTACAGCATTCGAAGTGATGGAACAATATTATTTCTGTCTGTCCACTATAAATCTAAAAAATTTAGAGTATAAGTATACTTCAAATTATGCATGCAAACTATTGAAGGAACATCGGTTCAATAATGATGCAAGACAATCAATGCAATTTCGGAGCGTTAGCCAAAATTTTTATATTAGTCTCATGGGTAACAATAATGGCAATTGGGACATTGCAGTATGAATAAATTTGTAAACACATTCATATGAATTTGTACAAGTGACATATTAACAAGTGTTGCTGAAATTAGACTTGCAGTTTTACATGCAACTTTAGAGAAAACTGTTGTACGACACGTGGTGTGGGTTTTATAATTAGTAGGTTTGTAGTAGATTTTGATCATCTGTGATATAGGACTTTTTACTTAGCTTATTGTGAGGAAATGGAACCGGCAATATATATTAATACTTTTACCTAACTATTAACAAACTGATACCAAACTGTGACGAGAAAACGAACGCTTTTGGGAGGCCAAAACATCAAACATCATTGGTCAAGTATCCTTCCCTTTAAGAAAATAAACAAAGGAAGGGAAACAAATCTAAGGTTTTTATAAAATGTAACATTTTGTAATTTATTGTTTATATTAAGTGTTTATCTTAAACTGTTAGTCACGAATAATTTTACTGTGACTTAATGTTAATATTACTGTGATAGCTTTAACAGTAACTGAACAATAAATGGAACTCATAATCATTGTATTAAAACCTAAAGGTAGTTCATGGATATTTCTTGTCATTTTCATCCATAAATTTTAAGGTCAGTAGATGTATATTCAAACTGATTATTTATATGACAAGTTGAATATTTTTATATTTTTTAAGGTTCATTCAAATAGTTATTAGTTAATTCACTTGACATTTAAATATCAAGTATACTACTATATAATAGGAGATAACAATATAAGTGACTTACCTATTAAACTTTAATTGACTTAAAATATTAGTCAACTAATACTCGTATTAGTAAACATTCAAGAGAGTGCCTTAAGTCTTTTAAATATTACATGAATTAACACCCTCTACTAACTTTCCGGCTATAAATGCAGGCTACAGAACCAAAAATGTCCCGTTACTCGACCTCACATATTTTCTCTCCATTCACTTTCGAGTTGTATTCATATGAAAAATAAGCTATGTTTATTTATAAAATTAATTAAACTAAAACATATCGGTCTAAATTTATCTTTTTTAAAGTTGTTTTTCTTTCATGATTAAATAAATATTCTATTTTTGTGCAGTTCAATAAAATCTAGTTTTTATTCAATCTCAGCATGATAAAAATTCTCATAATAAGGAGAAAAAATATTATTTACATACAACATTGCTTAGAGCGTCTATAGCTTTACATACCATGCCCTATAATAGTTTAACATAGGTATTCATTATCATCAGGTACCATACACTCTGTATTTATTAAGGGTCGAAACATCCAAAATAGCGTTAACGGTTAGCTTACTGCAGTTGAATTTTCAGTCATGTAGTGCTTATATTGGAACTGTATGGGAGCTGTTAATATAGAGAGATAGATTGTGCAATAAATCGAAAGACTAGAGATCCCGGTCATCTCCGAAGAGAGCTAAGATACGCCCACTAACCAGGACGACATAGAGGGCATCGAAACACAATACATGACTCCTCTGCTCAATAGAGAATTACGCGACGAGACTACAAGAACAAAGTACGAGATTTTGGAGTGACCGCGACTGTACCACGTCACCTCCGACTATACCAACGAGACACTTCTAATTTCTAGTACGAGAAAATAGGGCATCAAGACCCAAAACTGCACTAGTGTGCCCAAGAGAGAACAAAGCGCGAGACTTTGAGAGTGGCCGCAACCGGATCATATCTCCAGAACGACTGCTACGGTTCGAACGTCTAAGGAATACTGCAGAACTGCAGACAGACGGAACCATGCGATATGTCCACCAATGAGAGAAGGCAACAGGTGCAAGGGTCACTGCAAAGCTCACCAGTTATTGCTTTTAGCATAAGAATGCCCTAAACCTATTTTCACTACTTTCAAAGAGGTCTACTGAATATTAAATACTAAAACCTACTGTACTGGATATATTACACATTGGCCCCCTTTAACTGACGCTGGAGTTTAAAAAATAACAAACTAAACACACTTAAAAGCTAGTTAAAAACTCTAAATCGAGAGGGGACCGTAGAAGTTAGTTGAGAAGTGGAAACACCTGGACCACAGGGCTGCCCAGGGTTCCGCCTGGAGTAGGCACGGCACTGGTGGCGCTGACTCTGTGTGAAGGAGAGGGGTTACCGGCTGCCGTCACGCGGCGTCGGTTACAGCTGACTTGGTGTGCGTTCCTCTGTTCAGCCACACGTTTCAACACATCAGTCTTGAGGCGGTAGGGGGGAGTTCGTAACCAAGAGAGGGTCACAGTAGTGACATGGAGTCGATGGTTAAATGTTTATCTTATTGTTCAACGCAATCAGCTGGGCTAAAAGGTGCGTGGTATAAAATTCCAGCCTTGAGTGTAACACGCTTAAGAGATGCAACACAAGATGTTTAAAGAATTTGGCTCACGTTCACTGTTTGTTTACCGCAAGTACAATACACCCGCATGACAATTTTTGACGCATCAGGTAACCCATGTATTTCTTACTTTATTGGGCGATTTAGCTGTAGAGGACAAGGTATAGATATTCCAGTGACACTTTTAAGTTGTGACAAAAAAGAGGTCCAATTTTGGACAAGTTCGGTGGAGAGGTATCCTTATCACTTCCAGAGATCCAAAGCAACTGCATAAAACATAAAATTTTCAAATAATTTCTACCTATACCTAAAAATGAAGGTTACTTTAAAAATTAAAATTAAAGTTCAATAAACAAATTCAGTTATACTGTCGGTTTTAAGTTAGATGTTTATAACTGTTTCTAATTGAATACGCATTTAATTATTCTTTAGTGTTTGTAGTATATTATTATTAATTTTTAATTCAAGAAAATGTTTTTGTCGTTTTATAATTCTCAACAACCGTTTAATATATACAATCACATAAACAAGTTTGTTCTTACTTAGTCTACTTTTATGTGTATTTTAAACAAAGATGATTGAGTACTTAACTCTAATTACCATGAGGCATAAACAGCCTTTTACATTTAAAACTTTCATTGGCTTTGTTTATTTGATCAGTTATTTATACTCAAACAAGTAACGTTAAATATAAACCAATCAGTTTTACTTTATTATTTAATAGTGATAAATAATAGTGCAATTACGCGTTTCTATATTTGAAATAAATCAGCTAGTGCATTTAGCTTAGAAATTAATATAAATTCAAGAGTGATATACATGTATACGCTAAATGGTAGTGAATGTTACTGTTAATTAGTGGTAATTCGTTAGGATAAAAGTGTAATTTGAAATTTAAAAACAACGAGTTTTTAACGTGATAGGAATTTATTTAGAAAGAAAAATATATGTATCCAAGATAACATATATGTATTACTATTTTATTGTAATCGTACAAAAAATAACATAAAAAAATAGTTGGGTAACGTATAACTGTAAAGTATTGAACCAATAAATTCACCACTATGTAAGCAAGAGCAGACAAATGTATTGGATTGTTGTAGATTACTCAACGAAAATCCTATAAACATAGAATCCCTGGTATATCTTTTCTGGCATAAGTAAATGAAATTTGAAATCCGTTGTCCAATGTCAGTAGAAGTGCTTTACATTGTACTGTGAACTCATTTTAAACTTCTTCTTCTATCAATATTAAACGTATTCTTACATTCAATTTATATTCTGGAATTGTACATGTTTATAATAGGTGTATCCTGTACGAAGTAATATTTCATCACTTCACTAAATAAAATATTATAAGCTATTGGTGAGCTTTTATAAATTTAAAATTGTTGAATCCTTGCCACTTAAAAAGTGTCTTTGTATAAAATCTAAATCACAATTAAAAAAACATTACAATATAAAAATATGGCGTGTGTTTCATATAAATGATCCTAACCAGTTTTGGTTTATTCACACGCTAAACTTGAACAATTTCTATTTCCGAATCAAATTTATTGCAGGGCTCTATCATACTACACTATAATATGTGCTTCGAATAAGAGTATTACGAATTATATTCCTATACTTTGTCCTAATTATTGAAAGTGTCACTCCATTTCTTGGACATATTCATTTAAATGTATAGAACGTTTAATTTTTAATTTTTTTGGTACTCATACAAATTTTTATGACTTCAAGACTTTATAATATTGCTTTTTAAACTTAAATTTTAGTTTTTTTGAAATTTATCAGTAGATAGGAGTATCTTCTAGCGACAGTTATTAATTTTTAAGGGACGTTGTTATACCGTTGTTAAGGCCTATGACGTATTTGTTATTGAATAAGAAACCGCGTACAAAGCCGCAGGTAAATACTGTCGTATCATTATAATGTCCCTATTATTTATTTTCATCCAGCATAATTTCCAGTTATTTTAATTTCTTACCCACAAATAAACTTTTGGTTGTTTTACTGTTTCTAAAAGTTAATAACCACAAGTTATTAATGTAGTTAGTTTAAAAATAATGTCACAGAATTTAAAGAAGGAGCAATCTGTATTTAGTACTCGTTATTTTTAAGGAGAGAACTACTTTGTTGTCTGACCTAGTACTGCAAATTCAACTACCTCTGATGAACTATAGTTATTTAAGTGTTTTAATTGATGTTTCCTCCTAGTAGGAAACACTTGAATCAAGACAAAATTATAGCTTTCGTAATTGAATATCATGATCTTCTAAACAAAAAGGTTTTTTTAAAAATGTGCAAATACCCTCGTAGCTTCAAAACTTGACTTATTGCTGCTATAATTAATGTGTGTAAATTGTAATATACCATCTTCAGCTTGGTTGTCAAAAAATAGTTATCAATAACCAAACGGTATTTAACAGAAATCATATTTCAATTTCATATTTTTTTAAATTTTAACCCGTTTTTCCCCCGTTAAATATAAAAAGTTTTAAATTAACTAATGTGTCTAAACTTTAAGTATTTTCGTAGGATTTTCATTTAGATCTGTACTACAGAGCTCATTTTTAAAGTTTTCGAAAATTAGCAGAAAATCTTATTGATAGTATAAACTTGGAATATTATACAAATTAATCTAGCCCGATCCAATCCATACTTTGCTAATATCTTAATGAAGTGGATTACATATCATAATAATTTATTTGGTAGCTTAACAACGTTTTTATCATAATATTTATGCGAAAAACTCAGATTTTTATTTTATTCTAACATGAAATTTTAATTATTCACTATTTGACATGTAAGCAGCAAAAATAAAATATTAAACTAATTTATTAAATAAGAAATAATATAAATACAATTATTTTAAACATTTTTCCCTTCAAGATTTAGTGCAAATGCCTACTAAAACTTGTTTTTCTCACCGGACGAATAAACTGTTATATTTCTTCCTTATTACTTCCTCAAAAAAAACATCTTAACATCAGGCGTAGGTACAACAAATAAATAATTTTAAAGCTCGCTTTTCATTAGACAGGAATGTTGCTGAGAGAAATGATATACAAAATTATGCACATTATACATAATTTCATTTATGAAATGTTGCACCTGTGCAGTAATTCCTTGATTTCCGAGTTACGGCTTGTGGCGGCGCCTCTAACAGGGACTAGCTGAATCAACTATTTAGAGAACTTAAGGTAGCGCTTTCTGTTGGACAGCGGCTGAAGTTCCCCGTCTTCTCCGAGGCTCCGCACTTCCGGAGACCGTAGCTCCGTTGCGGTAGCTAAGCGTCTAAGCACTACGGCAGCTGTGAGGTTCTCGGGCGCCATCACCAGGACAGGTAACCATCACCGTCTAAGCAATCGGGCCAGTGAGGCCTACACCTCTTACATTCCCACTCTTCACCGTCCAGTGGCAATGCATCCGCTGGCTCGGTTCCTCGGACTCCGCTTCCGGTTCCTGCGGCTGGTTCCAACTTCAACAACAAGGACGCCTGCCGCTCCTTATGTTCCAGTCCAGTGTCATCCAGATACTTCTCTTCTGAAGCCACCTACCTCCAGGAGAAGCGTGTCGTTCCTCATCCAGTGATAGCCCAACTTCCGCTAATCCCTACCGAAGACCCTACGTACCTTCATTGGCCAAATGCAGAAGCCCCTATCTTCATCATTAGCGGATATGAAGCGGTGATACCGTAGGGCCTGCGGTGAATATCTCAAGCCTCAGTACATGAAAGCGGTGTAGACTATATTAATATTAATACCCATTTTTCTTTACTGTTATAGTTGTTTTTAC
Organism: Homalodisca vitripennis; assembly: GCF_021130785.1. NCBI lineage: Eukaryota > Metazoa > Arthropoda > Insecta > Hemiptera > Cicadellidae > Homalodisca > Homalodisca vitripennis. The sequence continues at coordinate 198,184,411 of NC_060207.1, forward strand.
TATAGATAACTAGCCGATTCATTATTGATAATATATGAGTGTTAATAATCAATTGCTAACAGAAAAGAAACATGCAAAAATATTATTAAAAAAATATTAAGCTAAAAATGGAAAACCAGTTAGGTATACCATTGATTTGTAAAACAACAGTAATAATTTACATCATTAAAAATTAATTATTTTCATCGGGAATACGTAAATTTAAATTTAAATTCAAAAAATGAAGTGCCTGATGATGGAATCTTTGATTCAGAAAGGCCTTGCACAAAATAAAAAATTATATATTGGAAAATGTTGTATTCCTGTATCTAGTGATACTACAATTACTCGTTTTTCCAATGCTCCAAGATTCTACATTCAAAAACTATTATTTCCATTAAACGTTTGCGCAGACCATTTTATCTCCAAATGTTCAATAAGAGTTGATACAAATGTCCGATTATATATAAAATTCATTCGTAGGTAAAAAGGGGATTATTTCCACATATTCAAGTACAAACTAGTTTATGTGCACATATTTCATGCAAACTGCTTATTTTTCTAGCAATTTTACATTCAAAAAATCTTATTTCCCACATATTTCTTAAAAAAAGTCTCATATTCAAACAGATAAACTATTGATTTGTATGGTTATAATAGCCAAGGACAAATGAATAACTTATCTTTATATTTAGATCCCACAAATTAAATTACCGTAGCATACTTCTGTTTAATTTTAAAATTCCCAATTACATAAAACATGTATAAAAATTTTTCTTCCTTAATTTACATAAACATAAAGGTTTGCCGAGTTAAAATTTAAATCTCTACTAAAATTTCAACGCAGTCTTTTTCTCTTACTGTATATTGAAATGTATTAGTACAGAAAAAAATGTTTTGCATAGTTTGTACTATGATTATATATGTGATATATGTTAAATGCTAACGTTAAATTGATACAGGCATTATGCTAATTTGTAAAACAACATCCAAAATTTTACATCCTTGAATATATTACTAGCGTTCAGTCAAGAAAAGTGAACATAATCCATGACTACGTCTCGAACTCATACCGACTATAATATCAACTGTGTCATTTATTAATTGAGTTCAATGTTTGATCTACTACACGGATATTTTGGCTTAGACTTTAATTACTTATAGAGTTCCATGTGGCTCTTGGTAATTTATAGTACCCTAGCTCAGGTACCGGGCGTATATCACTTGAATGCTTATCAGTTTCTAGTACATTAGCTTTCAGTTCTTGTGCCTAGCAAACAACCCCTTCTAACCCGTTTCCGCAAACCACAGGATGGCCACTTCGTAGAGGATTATAACTAATAGTGTTATAACGGAATCATTTGGCACTAATACCAAATGAGTCTAGAGACAAATGGGCTTATATTCGGACATGCTATATTTTGCATTACACTCTTATTATTGTGGACAAAATGGATTAAAGCTCTAAACTAGTGAAAACTTTCTTAATATTCATTGTACAAACAATATTAAGTTTTTTAATGGTAGTTTGCGTAATTCACAAATAATTGATATGGATAACAGAATAGTACCTATGCCATTGCAAAAATGTATGAATATGTAAAATAAAGTCACAGAAGTTTGTCCTCAAGTTTTAAAATAAAAACATCAACATAAAACATTAACATTAAACAAAAAAAAAAAATTAAGTAAAATATCGCTTTTTAAATAGTGTTTAATTTATACTACAAGTACCAGTTTCTCTAGTACTTTTATCATTATATATAATAATCTACAGTTACCAATGATTTAGTTTAGAAGCCTATAAAGTATGAAAGCATATGTACCTCCCGAATTCTCTTTAGAATCCAAAAAATTCGCAATGTTTACTTAGAGACAAAAAGTGTATTCATCATAAATGACCTTAGGCTGGGTAAACTGTAAAGAGAAACCAAGTGAGTAAAATAACTTAAAACTAACAACTACCGTAGTCCTTCGGAACTGCAAATTTTGGAGCTATTCATACATTTTCATCTATATATTTTCCAACATGCTTTATGCTTTTCCAATATAACCCTATAAACCACCCTATATAATCGGTCTTACTTCTCTTTTGACGGAAGTAAGCTTTTTAGACCTTAGTATTTACGTAACACTAAGAGTCGAAAAAATGGAAAGCGGCGAGGGGCACGACCGTAAACTGTGAGGCGGCAAAGACTGTTGTGAAAGAAATTAAAAGAGGTTAGCGGTAAGATGCTGGATACAAAGAAAACCGAGGTAAGAGCGAGGGAGAAATTTCACACACCTTGAGGAGTGCATACACACTCACCCACATGACATGAACTATGTATATGCCACACCAGTATGGATGAGAGCCGGCGGCTATCGGCTGTTAAACACTCTCTATGTGGCGTGATCGGTAGATCAACTGAGAAGCTCGCAAACGGAGTAGTTAAACGTTACCAGGCCAGTACGATATTAAAAAAAAACTATTATTATATTAAATTTAGTATTAAGGAATTAAATTGATATCTTGCAATAAACTTTATATTCTTTATATCATACGGAGATGTTCTCTGCATCGTCAACTTTGATATATTCTCGAATAAAAATAAAGTGACTTGTACGAAAATAACCCTAAGTAATAAAGAGAGCCATCATAAAAAGTACTTACTGTCGTACAACTGTTAGTAGTTGTGACTTGTTAATAATTCCTATGTATTCTTAAGTAGTTTTATAACACGTAGTGTAAGTGTACATACATATACGGTATGGAATTTAAACTATTTTGGATCATTTCAATGTAAGTAAAATTAATAACTCCTATATTTTTTAAGTTTGAAAAAATTAAAATATAGATAGTGGTTAATTAGAAAAGTTGTAAAATATTACATTTTCTTGTACCTTTAACGTATGTTATAAGACAAAACCAATTCGCTAAATATAGGCGAGATATCAGCTTTAGTTACCCGGTTATAGTTTTATAACTTTATTAGAAACTTTTTTACAGCAACGGACCATTTCATAGCCATAGTTTTTAATCCAATAAACCTAAAGAGCTAAAATATTATGATGCTGATGTACGTGGTTAAATTGTTTAAGTGAACGTTTTTCTTTAATTTACCACGTGTTGGATTGTTTGATGTCTGAGAGGTACATGCCTGAAGAAAGCTTTTGATTCACATATATCATAAATTGTGTTTTTATTACTTTACTGTTAGTAATGTCATAAAAATTTCCGGTGCCATATTGACTGACCTTTGCAGAAACTAATTTCCTGAAAGTCTTAAGGCATTATTTCCTTAAACATTGAGAATCATGTTGCATGTTTAGCTTTTACGAAATTTAGGATAATCATATCTGAAATTCATACCTTTATCAATTTCGTATACAAATTTAGCACTAAATAAGAGTTACTTTTGCAAGTTGTGACGCAAAAATTAATATTCTTATTGCAATATGTTATACAATTTAACTTTTTAGTTATATGTAAATTATCAGTCAACTAATCGGAAATAGAATCTAAACAAATGTTTAGACGTCCTACAGGAAAATGTGAAGGACATATGTTTTGAATACGTATTACTGTATTCCCTGTTTCTAGCACGTACGTTTCAACTCTATTTTCCCTTTATAAATAAATATATCACTAGTTAAAATCTCATATGATTGTACTCAGTTTGCTTAAAGTTTATTCTGTTATTTCCCCCTTTCCTTTATGGTTATCCTTCCGCACGATTATTCATCAGCTAAATAAATCTCATGGGGTGTCCTGTAACAGGAAAAAAGGAAGTGTTACCTATATATAAATGAAGTCTTAACAACAAGCTATAGGGTTAATAAAATTACAAAGAGTAACTGGTTTAATGCTATCATCGCAGTCTAAGTAGTATGTAAAATTTTGTTTATATATGTGCACATACAATATATTTACTCTATTGGTTAAGAAAACATTGCTGATTATTGTTGAGGAGTAAAATATAATTTAACAAAATATATGTTGTTTATGTGTCAAGCGAAGAATAAGGCGGATTTCCGGATTACAATAAAAATATCTTTACTGTCTCAATATCATATTGTTTTCATATTGAAAATGGTATCTTTGAAGTGTTTTGGAATTGCCAACTCTGCCAAAGGAGCTGTTAAGGGAACAATCTTGTTTCGCTGGGATACAAAGTGTGGCTTGGAACGTATTGAATACATTTGTATGCTAAACACATTCGGAGACAGCGTATTTGGTCCAATGGTTTTCATACTTTTCTTATTCGCACCCCATTTACAAAACAACACAGCTGTAAATTTTTTTATACAATACCTGTCTGTGTGATGTACCAAAAAGCTTTTACACAGGGGAAGATTTATTGCAGACTTTAATCTATTGTTTATGTTAACAACTTATAAATATTATTTTAATTATCATTACCAATTACAAAGCAGTAAGCAGGATAATGCATGACTTAAACTTATGATTATTTACAATTAAACTACCTTACACAATTTTATAAACGTTATTAGAAATAGTTAAAATAACTACTCAATATATAACTAAAAACAGTTGTATTGGTAATAACCATATTAAATCCGGCCAATAATTAAAATAGACTGTTATATAATTCAAATACAAACGTGACATAGATTTTTAAAGGAGCCTTTTATTTATTCATACAAGAAGCCAATATCCGTGATTTGGCTAAAGAAAGTAGACTTAGCTTATTAAAGTAGATTTGGCTAAACAAATTGATTGCAAGTGTGTAAGAAATTATCATTAAGTTTATAAATGAAAATGCATTTTACAAGCCTAATGTGCCAAAACAGTATAAACATACATTTCTTTATATTTTCAATTCATAAAAATTTCTAACAAATCAGAAGCAATCGTACATTTAAAAACAATATGTCAACATTGTCTACTACTCGAGTAGCTATATATTTTCGTATTTCTGCCTTTCTGTGTATATGTATGTCTCTCTATCCACAATAAATATCAAGACAAATTGTATTTTTTACAGGTATCACTGATTTCAACAGTTTTCGCACGTTATTTTATGGGGTTTGGTAATATTTGTAAATGAGTATCCATGATGGCTACCAACTAGAAAATAACAGAATAAAGAATAAGTTTGTAAATAAATTAAGTTAAGTAATATGAGATTTTAAGATGTGATGTAATTTCCCATGTAGGGAATAAAACTATAAATGTGCATGTCTATGTATGATCTATACATAGTATATATCAAAAATAAAATAAGCTTTAAATTTTGCTTATATATTCAGCAAAGACGGTTACGCGTCCTTTGGTGTGACGAAGCGTTCTCCTACCTTTTACATACACAGATTTCTTCACCAATTCTATGGAGTATGATATATTTTTACTTAGAATCGGAAACCTACAGTCACTCAGTATAAGTCAACATTACAAACAATAAAAATAACAAAACAGTTTAAGGTATAGATTGAATTTTACTTTATGTTTCTATATACAGGAAATTTGGCATGTGCAGTTATAAGTACACATAAAACTGTATTTTAGTTTATTATGTCTGTACAATTAATTCTAAAATATTTAATGTATTTGCAGTTAAATAGCACAATTGTGATCAAAGTATGTTTTTAACCATAAGACAAGTTGAATTATTTTCTACGTTTATAATACATAACATATTCCTATTCACGTATATTCAGAACTAAATTATTCTTGAAAATGAAATGTAAAATAATTTTTAGGTACATAAACTGTAGGGTACTACATTGTACAAGTCGCCACAAAACAGCAAGAGTTGGACCCTGCGTCCACAATGGTTTCTTCTGCCATCCCTGGAAATTATGATAGCAGTTTGAAAAATATATGTTTGATAAGGACGACCATTCTAAATTTTTATACTTAAAAATAGCCATTTCCTTTAAAGAAATTATTTTATTTTAAAATAAAACTGTATCAGACGATAAAATATCACAAACCCAATCAATCTAAACTATTTCTATTACACAGATTACGTTAAAACAATTGCTAAATTACTAACTTTACAATAATTTATTACATTAATATTAAACGTTGTAAAAGAGAAACATAAGTAAAGAAATACATGAATGTACACTTATATATAAATACTGAAAAAGAGTAAAAATTTTTACGTTTGAAAACAGTCATTCTAAGTATAATACTAAAATGTTTATGACGTTGTTCTGTTCTTTACTAAAAATGTTGTTATACAATTAATAATTTTATACGTGTGGTATCTTCAGTTCATTGTACACACAATAAATTAATTATATTTTATTACTCTAAGTAATCTACTGCATATTTATCTTCTGTATATTCAAATAAATTTCTATATGTTTGATTATTTGTCAAATCAGACTGCTTTGCTTAAATTTTAAAATGCATAATTTTCGATATTAAGTTACACTTACTAAGTGAACTATTATTTCGTATTTGATTTCGTTCAAACGTATAAAGGTTATTTAATACTGCTCTATATATATATATATATATATTATATATATATATATATATATATATATATATATATATATCTTATGTACTGGCTCTTGCATTTTATAGTAATATAAATTATATAACAGTTCTAAGCTGATTTAGTGAAATGTATACGTCGCTTTTCTCTACTTAATAATGATTAAATTAAAACAATTATTAAACATTATGAAAATAATATTGGAAACCTAACACATAACAATAGGAAAACACTAATAGACAATATTCAAGTCTTTTCAAAAATGGACGCCTTCTGAATTCACACGCATTTTGCGCGTCATGACATTGAAATGTAATCTTTTATGCTTTGCAGGCGTTATAGAACATTAAGCATTCATCATTATTTTAAATCTTCACTGAGTGAAAAACACTAAACTATTAAATTATGCTTATAATGATCTACGCTACTACACTAAAAGTAAATTGAATTTTTAAATTGCAATATATCTATAAGAATCGATACTCATACTGATTATTTGAAAGAAAATGTAAGTTTTGTTTTATTTTAGTTATTGTGTCTTTAAGTTCACAGATGAGTTATTTCTTAAAGTATTTACTTGAACATACCTTGTATGTTTTATGCACAGATACTTAGATATTGTTGGTTATTGCATTTTAATAATAAATACTCAAAATATTGTGGACGTTATTGCTTGAATTGTACATACTACAAATCATTACCATTGACACAGAGATTTACGTATACAGGTATAGTAAACAGGTCAAAACAAATACGTTTTTTCACGGATTAAAAATAAGATAAAAAGCAAATAGGTTTCTTACTTTAATTACCAATATAATTTTGTCTCTTATCACATAACAAATATAATATCTGCGACGTTACACGAAATTTCGTAACAGAAATGACATATACATACACTTTTTTAACAGCATAAATAATTCTAAATTAAGTGTTAATCATTAGAAGATATTCCAAACTTATAATACATTTTAGAAATATTGGATTTTAAGGGATTGGAAGAGTTTTCAAAAGAACCAATATAATAATTCAAATTTCTCTGCTGAATTGTACGATATTCAAATGAACAACTCCCACATTTTCAATTGCACTTGAACTATTTTATATTAATGGAGAAGGAATCCTTTGTGTAGTTCACTTAGTGAGTGAAAATACTTATGATAATAAGATGGATTTCTATAACAATGTTTGACTTAAAATCTGGTATATTAAAGGCACATAATATTCCAGTCTCCATGGTAAAAAAATTTTAACATTAAGTTAAACAGTAACAATTGTGACTGGCCATAGTATTAAGATTTGCATTTCTGGTTTAAATGAGCTATTATTTAGACGATATATATATATATATATATATATATATATATATATATATATATATATACGTATATATATATATATATATACATATATATATATATATATATACGTAGGTATCCGATCACGAAATTATGTACTTTAGTAAATTTAAGAAGCCTTTATGAAACAAAAAAGCGGTCATTTCCAGCTATTGAAATGAAATGAAATGAAATGAAATATGCCTTTATTCAAGAGGCGGAGTTAGGGCTATTTAGCCCTCTCTACCACTCAACCTCATGCTATATATACTCAACCTATTGCTATATATATATTCGGCTTGTAAGATATTATCGGTGACATGAAAACGTTTGCATAGTTTCCACTACCAAGGAAATAAACACACGAAGGTCTAACAAGTCTAATTCAGGCAACGAGCCTCTGCTTCTTTCTTACTCATCATCATATTAAAAAAAATGTCACCATATTTATTGTTCATGTTTAAATATATTATACATAGTTTATCAATGCATTAAGGATTTCTTAAATTTCTTGATATGATAGGAAGTCAGAGTATAATATCTTTATAAGTATATAGTATTTTTTATTTGTCTGTCGAGAGCATAAGACGTGTCTACCATTTTATCTTCCTGAATCTTCCAGAGGTTAAAAAACAAATTAAAGTTCTTATAGGCGTTTGAATACTAGGGTGGCTCGAAAAAACCTTTTTTGGAGTAATCAAATTCTAATAGCGCAAAAAACTTGCGCATAGACGTCATTATTAAGGAAAAAATATAAAATAAAATCATTTTCCAAATTTGAAATCGCGCAGAAGGCTTAAAGTTACGAAAGAAATAAAAATTTTTGCAATTTTCGAAAACACGCAAAAATTCAAATTTTAATTTTTTTGGGGTCTAATAGTTAAAAAAAGGGTTTAAAGAGTGGCCTTAATATATATAAATAAATTTTAGATTTATTCCTTTTAAACTGAAACCGCGTTTTTGTAAAAAAACGATCTTTCATGATTTTTAACGATTTTTAAATATATGCCTAAATATAAAAATTAGTAAGTTAATATTTTAATGGACTGAAAACCATTCAAAATTGTTCTCCCAACACGGAAAACATACTTTCCGAACAGATAATCCTAAACTGTATTCGCGCAAAAGGCCGAAAGTAAGGTACTAGTTAGCTCTCCTCAAAACATACTCCCCTTCCGCTTGGACGGATAGACTCGCCCAGGCTACGGGACACGCGGGCGGTCAGTTGCAAATCATCCGCGTTACTGATAGTGCTTACGTTGTTAGTGCAATCAAACAGTGATGTGATGAACATTGTGATAAAGTGTTTTTATATGTTGTAATTTTGAAATGGCATGTCCAAACGCTCCCCGTGTCACAAGACAGACTATTGCGTGCCCTATCATCGGTGTGCCCAAAGAACTAAGTGGATTGTCGCTGCCAAAATACGAGGACATCCTGCTCTGTTGCTTGGATGAGAAGTATAAACGTTCTTTGTTATTTAGCCCTAACAATAAGAAAGAATTAGGATTTTTAGCAATTGCCGATTGTGTAGCTACTCAAGTAGTTGGAATTTACAACAAGGCCACAATTCCAACAGTCACACACACTCGTGTGGTCCAATTGATCAAATCATATTACAACTCTTATATTGCATTAAAAAAATCTTATAACCGAGACTGTGAAAAAGATTTTTACAAGAAAAAAATGGAGGCTTTCATACAGAATGCAAAAAGCAAACTTTTTGATATTGCTGCGTGTAAATGCAAAATAACTTTGAATTGCACATGTGGTACTGTCATCTGTAAGGGCAACTGTCCTTTGAGTGTAGCCTGTAAATGTGATAAAACTAGAAGAATTCCAGACATTGAGTTGAAATTTATGTATGATCAAAGAACAACCAGAATTATGGCTATTGGTAGTTTAGATGTACAAGAAACAACTAAATTAAGAAAGAGAGAAGAGCACAATTGTTGTCTCAAGAATCGCAAACTACTTTTGAGCCTAGTACTCCCAGTACAAGCAAAGGAGCTATAAGTGGTTGCAGTAATGAAAAAAAGAAAATTAAGAAAAATTTACCAGATGTTGAGTGTGGTGTAGGGGTTTTGTTGCCTTCTTCGTCTACACAAATGCGTTCAACGTTGACAACAACATCCTTGATGAGTGACAGGTTCGGGGTGTCGGACAGAGCCACCGCAGCAATAGCTACTGGTGTCTTGCACGATTTGGGAATAATATGTGATAAAAACATGGCAAAAGTAATAGACAGAAATAAAATAAGAAGAGAGAAAGAGAAGATTCGAAAAGTAATTACGGAAGAAGACAACCAGATGAAAGAAGTAAACGCAATCTATTTTGACGGAAGAAAAGACAAAACTATAACTCAGGAGAAGATTGGATCGAAAATGTACCGGAGGACTATAAAAGAGGAACATGTCAGTGTGATAAGTGAGCCTGGTGGTAAATACATTGGCCATGTAACACCAAAAAACGGGACCGGGAATGGAATTGCAGACAGTATTTGGGAACACTTAGAAAGTAAGGGGTTTGATATGAGTGCAGTGGAGGCCGTCGGATGTGATGGAACAGCCACAAACACTGGATGGAGAAATGGTGTTATACACAAAATAGAACTTAAGTGTCGCCGTTCGTTGCAATGGTTTATATGTTTGCTACATTTTAATGAGTTGCCATATAGGCATTTATTTGAACACTTGGATGGAACTACAACAGGGCCAGCTTCATTCAGTGGTCCAATCGGAAAACGACTCCCTGGCTGTGAGAAACTTCCTGTTGTAGATTTTGAGCCGATACAATCAGAAGTAATTGATATTACTAAATCCAATCTGAGTAAAGATCAGCAGTACCTCTTAGACATTGTAAGAGCAGTCAACACAGGAATCTGTAATCCAGACTTGGCTGCTAAGGATCCTGGACCCATCAGTCACTCTCGTTGGCATACCTGTGCTAACCGGGTTTTAAGATTGTATGTCACCCAAACTAGTCCAACAATTGAGTTACAGACTCTTGCAAATTACATAGTGAAGACATATGCGCCTGTGTGGTTTGATATAAAGAAAAACTGGACTGTGAAAGATGGACCGAAGCATATTTTAAAGGTAGTCAAATCAACCAGATATCTGCCAGAAAGTATCAAGAATATCATTGATCCAGTGATTCAAAGGAACGCATTCTTCTGTCACCCTGACAATATCATGTTGGCTATGATAATGGATAAGAACCCAAACATTAGAGAACTCGGATACCGGAGGATCCTAAAATCCAGAAATGAGCCATTAGCCGAAGGATTCGTTAGAGACTTCATCATACATTCAATCAATTTTAGTGCAAACAACTATATCGAACTAATTGATTGGTCTACCTGTAAGTTAACACCACCGCCACTTCTGTCTAAGATGTCAACTGAACATATTGCTTCTTTATTGAAAGAAAAGGCCTTACCGGAGTTTAACTACCTCAAGTTCCCATGCCACACCCAGGCAGTTGAGAGGTGTGAAAAACTCGTTACAGAATCAGCAGAAAAAGTGTGCGGGCAAAAAAATCGAGATGGATATATTAGAGCTACCTTAAAATCAAGACTGCTGATGCCCACATTTGATTTCAAGTCACAATTCAAAGGAGTTTCCATCTAAATAACCTTTTGCCTATCACAATAACATGCATAATGTATAATATGATGTAATATGATGTGATTGGCTAATACATTTATTTGATTATCACTTGCAAGAGTCTTAATACAAACCTAAATATAATATGTTATGTAAACACACGTTAAATATTGAAAATCACAAAAATTATCATAATCATGGAAGATCGATTTTTTACGAAAACCGCCGCATCTATGGGCATTTTGCGCGATTTCAGTTTAACGGGAATTAGTCTAAATTTTATTTATATTCATTGAGGTTATTCTATAAGACCCTTTTAACCTATTAAAACAAAAAAAATTAAAAAATAGATTTTTTTGCGATTTCGAAAATTGCAAAAAATTTTGTTTTTTCGTAACTTTAAGCCCTCTGCGCGATTTCAAATTTTGAAAATGATTTTATTTTATATTTTTTCCTTAATAATGACGTCTATGCGCAAGTTTTTTGCGCTATTAGAATTTGATTACTCCAAAAAAGGTTTTTCCGGGCCACCCTATTGAATACCTATATGATTTACCTAAATAAACAAATAAGCAATTTATCTATTTAGAGTATACTATATTTTAATTTCAAATTTCATAATCCTAGGGTTCACAACACAATTGTCCTCTGTAGATGGTTGCTTTTTATTAAATGTTTTAATTTTATGTTAAGAGATTAAGGCACATGTGTTTCAGTTGTCATCGTTGTTAGACATATAGTTTTTCTTTAGTAGTTATTCACTATTTGTTTTTATATATACTATAGCGATAATTCTCTTTTAACTCCTATTATTTTTTATTTTTCGTGAAAACGGTTAGTTTTTATTTGAGTCATGAGCTAATAGGTAACCAAAATGTCTACTTTCAGAGGTACCGAGATGGAGATTAATTTAATTAATTGAGTGAGGTCTTTGCCTTGATGTGTGAAAAAATGTATATATTGAATCGCAAAAAGTACTTGCTCTGCCGGGACTCGAACCCGGATCTCTCACTTGCCGGGTGAATGTGCTACCATTACACTGCAGAGGCCTCACTTTCTACGATTCAATTATTTTGTATTTGGCCGTTTCTTTCATATATGTGTTTAAATAACCAAACTAACATATGATCGGAAGACCAAATACCTGTCAAATGACTTCTATTTACATCCATTAAATTTGTATAAGTGGCAATAGTCTTATTTAATTTCAATAAACATTGAATCGCAAAAAGTACTTGCTCCGCCGGGACTCGAACCCGGATCTCTCACTTGCCGGGTGAATGTGCTACCATTACACTACAGAGGCCTCACTTTTTAAGATTCAATTATTTTGTATTTGGCCGTTTCTTTCACATATGTGTAATAACCAAACTATTATATAAAATCGGAAGACTAAATAACTGTCAAATGATTTCTATTTACATCCATTAAATTTGTATATATGCACAGTACCGGCGGAGCAAGTACTTTTTGCGATTCAATGTTTATTGAAATTAAATAAGGCTATTGCCACTTATACAAATTTATTGAATGTAAATATAAATCATTTGACAGGTATTTGGTCTTCCGATCATATGTTAGTTTGGTTATTTAAACAAATATACAGGTACATGCATTTACATTTTTTTAATACTACGCATGTCTATTTTTTTAAAGAAACAATAGATGTATTACTACTACATTTCCCAAATTAACAAAATTTCACTAAAGTGGTAGAACGATTTTACACCCTTATTGTAGCTTAAATGTACCAGATAACCTAATGTTTGTTAGAATGACTTCGTTTTGCAATGAAACCTAATGTAATGACTATTAGGCTACGCGTTGTGAAACCTCTGCAAGGATTGTTCAGCTACTTTCTGTGGCTTTCGTAGAACAATCTCTAATGCTTTGGCACTCTAAGGTACAATCTGGAGTGTACATACTTCTAATGAATTTCCCCACAATTTGGCAAAATGTTTACTGAAAACTGATAGGAAAAGTAATTTGTTATTTCCTGTAGTCCTTAAGGATTGAAGTTTTCATTAGTGAATGCATTAAAAACTACAGTCTAACATGTTTTATCATAATTGCTATAATTCATAATTATACCGTATAATAAAAATTATTGTTTTTTAACATAACTTTTTGGTTTCCATAGTATTATAGTTTAAACTTCGAATTGTCTATTAATATTATGACCTAACTTCCTCAAGCAATAAACATTAGCCAATTTTACTATATTATCGAACGCCAGTAAGTTATCTATGATGATTCCAGCTAGATATTCCTAGCTTTTTATTTCCGTCAGAAGATTGTATTGATTGACGGTTATGTGTACGATTACTCACATTTTTGAGCTACAAACAACCATTTAACCGTTGGATTGCACACTTTTATTTACTCGTTCATGTTTTATGTATACATTACAGGGCTTTTTTAAATCTCTAGATTCTTTTAGTTTCACTAAATAAAACAAAACTTTGAAATCTGAATGAAGAAAAACAATGAATAATAAGTGTCTGAATAGTATCTTGTAAACAATGCAGAGTTTACAGTTTCTAGAACGTGAATAGTTAAAATACTAAAGTGCCCCGTTCTTTATCTGTCACAGTCAGAATAACTGTCAAAATTTATATAATTGAACATTTCACTCCAAAAATAGATTTGACATTTTCTATTTGAAAAGGCAATTTTCTCGGTTATTGCAACAATTCTTTAAAATATTTATTCTCAACGTGAATAATCTTATTGCCTAATATATCCATGGAGTTTATTTCAGTCACTGTAATCACTCCTACAGTTGAGATTTAAAAGTTTCTGAACAAAGTTATCTCTTGCTGCTTGGTAAATAACAACGCAGAAGCAATCCATTCTGATGCTGGAAAATACGGATGCTCTTTGGCAAATTGGATCATTTCGATTCAGGTTGACTGTCATGTGAGAGGTACTCGACTGAATTATGTTTACTCTAAAGATGTGACAGCAGAGAGCACTGTTCTATGAAATAGTTTAATGATATTATCGTTCACTAAGTTTATACTATTTACTTAGTTCATCATAACAAATTTGTAACCTTTAATTAGATAATTGAACAGTTCAATCCTCAATAGAATTTCTATAGGTAAATTCGTTATGTGGTGAATTTACGTTTATTGGTAAGTTTTAAGTTATTTTTAATCGTAATATCTTAATTTGTCTTTCTTGAAAGTGCATAAAAGTAAGTAAATAAACTAACTTCATTTGAACCATTTTTTATAAACAAAGGGTATTATAAGTATTTCTAATTCGTAAAACATTTTCAATATTACTGTTCCCACGAGAGTGCGTCATTAAATATTTTAGGTTAAATTGTGATTTTCCGAGCGTTAGCAAATCCGTGGCACTGATAAAATATAATTTTTTACTGTCCACAAGATATCTCGTGTGTGAACTTACCTATAGACGTGAAATGTTACATGAAGCTTCAATCTTACATCAGGATCATCGAACTTGACAATGGTTCAATTCACTCCATAAGATTTGGCTGAGCGTTAGCTATAATTTTTACACGTGGTTTATGAATAACCACGATGGCACCAAGAAATTTGCAGAATAATATTTTGTAAATATACTGAGTATAATTTTATGTGATTTTAATTTGACATAGTTGCACACGTAGCCTAGTTAAATCAGCTATAGACTTGAAATATTGCATGCAACGTTGAAAGGTTTTCATATACCTAGTATTATAGTATTATTTGCCTCTTATTTCTACTACAAATTAGGATTCTACTTCAAGTAAATACTTTAGAATAATAATATGCCCTCTCAAATAACAAGCCACTGACATATTAATTAGTTGAGATTTAGGTAAGTCTACTTTTGGGGCTGGAATAATAAAATGTTTTCTTTCTATCTGTCTGACTGTCTGTCAGCCTGTCTATCTGTCTATCCGTCTGTCTGTCTGAAGATATGATTGTCTGTCCGCACGAAATTTCATAAAGTAACTTGACACACAAACTTAAAACTGCTCATGAAGCTTCATTTTATATGAGAAGCACTGAATAAGATGACGTTGCATGTCACTCCAGGGGATATGGCTGAGCGTTAGCGAATATTTCTAAATTGATCTTAGGCGTAACCATGATGCCAACGAGAAAATAGGAGAATAAATAATCGTATAAGCAAACTCAATGCTCCCATAAGACATATTCACATATGTTGCCTAACCATCACAATACATACAACAAAATCTTTTAATTACTGGGTGAGTAACACTTAAGTAATAAAAGCTTTTAAGTAATTTAATTAATTGATTTTGAACACAATTCTTTAATAAAAATATCAATGTAGTATGCGGCTGCTATGACACGAAGAAATAGCTCATTCTTGTGTATATATTTCTACCTAAAATTTAGCATAAATCTTCATTTATACAAGAATGGGCAACTCGTGTAATTTTTGTGACGTATTCTTTTTAGTATGATTTTCCGTCTGCCTATCTGACTGCAAGGCATCCTGAGAATGAAATTAGTTATGAATTTTAAATTTGTCATCCAACCTCAGCGAAACCTGTTACGACACGTTGTATGTTGTGCTTCTTCCTTATGTTATATTTTTATCCACCTAATGCCTAACATATTTTAGTTACATTGAATACTCAATGCGTTTGTTTAAGTACTATTACTCAGTATTAGTACAGTAAATTCTGTTCGTTATCTATTAAGATTATAAAATATCACTAGAACTCTTATTGATTTAAAACTGCTGTTATAGCTCAATTTTGGGTTTAAACTAAAGAAAATAGAAAATAATTAAACATATTAGTACGGTGTGATTTATTATCAAGTTTACCATACATTATTCACACAAGTCAGTGTTATTCCACGTTTTTTAATTATGTTATGAGTGAACATTTTTATTTATAGATTTTATTATATTATAACATATATCGTTTACTAACTGTTACCCATATCCGTAAAGGCATTCCTTGGGACCATAACCACTACCTAATCACTTAATATTGAGCTTACAGAAATGATGTACAGAAATATGGAGTTCTGGAAGGTTAGAGTATCTAAGAGTAATAAAATAGTATGGTCAATGGAAGTTTCAATTATATAACTGTAATAATAGTTCATCTATTACAGTATTTTTATTTTCTAATGTTTTTCTTTTCTTCTTTGGTACCTCAAGAAACTCCTTACAGCATTAACTAAGGGATTAGGATGATCACTTTTATTCGATACCCATTTATACAACCACCATTGTATTTTATACTTATTATTACTATAAATTTTTTTCTAATCCGGTCCTGTTAGTTGAAGGGGCTGTCTCAAGTCCAAGAACTCGAGTTCGAGTTCCCGTGGGTTAGTATATCTGTTTGAGTCTTTAATACGTCATTTAAGATTGCACTCCTGAAATTAATTTCTTAAACTTAATTGTAGTATCGATGGAGGTGAATAATTAGAAGTTTTTTACAACACAATTCAGAATATCAGGAGATGCTGTTAAGTATGAAAAAAATAAGAGAATTCCTAACAAATATAAAATGCCTAAAGGGTTTTCGACAATGATATTACAAAAACAGGTCAGTTGTTTTAACATATATATTTAGTAAACATGTAATCTATCATATTCACGCCACAAAATAAGATTACATATTATTTTCCTACTTTTAAACAATTAAAAATGTGTTTAGTTTCCAATCATTTCGTACTGGATAATCTTGTATTCCAAAAAATAAGGTTTTGACACATATTGGTATTCTTCATGTCGTAGGAACAGTTGACACACCAGAACCCATGTTTTATATAAGGTCTTGTGTTTATGATGGCGAGGCTATCTTTGGCCACCAACACTCTCTGGGGGCCGTCAACATATTGGCGAGACATAGCCTTTTATATTGTATATATGACAATATCGGGTTGATATCATGGAGTCCATTTTTTACTTTGTTACATCCTTGCAGATCATATATACACAAAGCTAAACATTTGCTATAACTTGTTATATGTAGTCGTACGCTTAAATTTGCAAAGCGGAAACGTATCATATATATATATATATATATATATATATATATATATATATATTTCTTTCATTAATCTTAAAATAAAGCGTAACTTTGCTTAAAAAACTTTCTGTAACTAACTTTATTCAATCTCACTTTTTGGTTTATTCTATTGTATATAAGTGAGTTATTCCCCATATAAACATTTATGCCAAAACTTAAAAACTGTACCTCACTGGACTCGTATATCAATCAAATATATAAGCACGGATGATATTTTTTCCTCCGATTATTATTTGACTTAATTTTTAACTTAAATAATTATTTACATAAGAATGTAAATTATAGAAATCCTACCCAGGAAATTTAACCGATATTATTCGATCTATTTAAAATGATAATATTATTACAGGGTCTTATTTTTATTTATATTTAACTATTTGCAAAATTTGTTCTTTGGCTAGTTGGTAGTTTATATAGTCCATACAAATAAAAAATGTGAATAAAAACAAACCTCAGAAACTATATTGTTTGTTCTGTGGGTATTACTTGCTTATGTTTAGTAAGTTGTAAAATGAAAATACTTCAGTGGCAAACTTGACTATTTTATAATTTGTAGCAATAAATATTAATTTTCCTTAATATAAAAAATTAATTGCATTTTTAATAAATCTGTGTAGTATTTTTAATAATATTTTAGAAATTGTATTTGGTATAAAATTCATTTTAGAGATTCATTTCTACAAACTCGTAGATATAAGACTGCGTAGCCCAATGTTTATAGCAAACCATTTTATTATTTCTAGCAATGTAGAATCTGTTTTATATAACATATGAATGTACTCGGAAAATGCAGGTACAAATAAAATAAATACAAAATGAATAGAATACTACTTTTAGCACACTAAAAGTATTTTCTAAGGTTTATATAATATATATATATATATATATATATATATATATATATATATATATATATATTAAGGTATATATATATATATATATATATATATATATATTAAGGTATATATATATATATATATATAAATTGTATATATATTGCTATCGCTAAATTATATATGAAGTTTCAAACTATATGTTACTGTTAATTAAACAAAATCAACAACATAAACACATTGTGATTTGTCCTTGTTAGTGTTATTACAGAATGTTAGTAGTCATGGATAACTGAGTTTGAATAATAATTAGTTAAATGCAGAAGTACAATGTTCCCATTTACATTAAATAACCTTATATTGGACTCAATTTATAATACAGGTTTCAATTGATTACGAATATTGCAGTATTTATGTTCCAGTTTTAAGAATTATAAAGGGAGAAAATAGTTTAACAAAATAACCTAGAAAACTCTTTTAATTCGGCTTCTTTTAATGGGAATAGCGAAAGCTTGGAGACTTTACGCAATATTAAGAAATTTGGGTGATTGGTTTGATTAAAAAAAGTATGTACCGGTATGTAAAAAATATATTTGTATGTTGTGATATCTGCCAAAACAATGTCGCGGCTATAATGGTAGCTTAAAAGTAGAGCATATTACCCAATTACTTAATAAGGTGCCAAGGATGACAGGATGTGGTGAAATAAAAAAATCTTTTACATTCATATTAATTTATAATTTAACCTGTGCATATTTCATTTTTGCTTGTTCCAGAAAGCCAGCTTATGAGTTTAATTATTTGGCAGCCCCGTGTGACTAAAGTTAAATATGAACTAAGAAGAGAAATGTGTTGTTATTATGGCGTTTTACTAATATTCAAGCAAATATAAAGCTTAAAATCAACAATAAAACCTTTCAATTTATATTTCCTTCTACGTTGTACTTTTAAGAGGACACCATACGTTCAATTGACAAATGTTATGTTTTTAAAGTAGTGAGTGACAAAGTATTCTGTATTTAATTTAATGTTGTATAACCAAAGAATATTACTTTTGTAATTAAAGTCTTTTTGATAATCTGTAATTGTGGTATTCAATATCAATCAATGATTGAAGAGATCGATAATAATACTTATTAGGGCAATGTTATTAAGACAAGCTATAGGTATGAGAGTTACAAAGTTAAATATTATATTCATAATGAACATTGATTTGTTGAGCATTAACATGGTATGTACCTAAAGGGTCTTGAAATTTAACAGATAACACTTATTACAACTATACTATAATAATATACTTTATCATAATACTTAATAGTATTAGAATATGCTAGAGATATAATGGTTACGATGTTACATTTTTATTGATATCTAGTTGAAAACCATATATTCGTTGAGCGTTCACATGGTCTGTAACTCAAGGGGTTATGTAATTAGTAACACTTATTATGACAATAGTGTTAAGATATGCTAGAGATATGAAGTTACACCTTAAATAATTATATTGATAACCGATTAAAGAAAATTAATTCTTTGAGCGTTAACATGGTCTGAAACTAAAGGGGCTAGAAATGTACTTAATATAATTTTATAGGACAATAGTACTAAGAGATGCTAGGGATATGATGGTTACAACCATAACGATAATATTGATAAATGATTGTTAAAAACCAATCGGCTTGGACTTCATTTTTAGAAAAATCTAGTTTTAGGATTATGCAAGTAACGGTTAGGCTGAGCGTTAGTCTGAATTAAAAAATATTATTGTAACTTCAGCGGCATAGAGTAATCTGCAGAAGAAAAAGAACTTTAAATCAATTGAGTGTATTCATCCAACATTTCAACATAGTTCATAAAAAAAGAGTAGTAGACTTGAAACTTTTCATGCAGCTTCAGCGTAGCCTGTTACGAGACGCTAGATCTTGCGTACCCCTATTTACCTTCATTTATTACACATAAGTCTTTGATTTAAGATATAAACTATTTTCTTGACATTATAGAAAATAGTTTTATAGTAAAAACGCAGCTACCCGTATGGTATGGGATTTATAACGAGGCTTTTAATATATATTAAGAGACGATAGTATCTTTTATTTTATTTCTAAATTACAGCATTGACCAAGTACTGAATGCTTAATATTTTGCCAAAATTTAAAGTTCAAATTATATATTTTATTGAACCGTTTAATTCTCTGGTGGGGATATTTTCTTACTCTGGGCACAACAGTGAGTGCTGAAAAGCCTTAAAACGAGAAATGTTGTCTTATAAAAATTTATTTTATGCTTCCAAGATTGTCAATTTAAACATATTAAAGATAGTGGTTAAATTAATTAAACATATGTTTTTGTTGTCCTATAATAATCTTGAACTGAACAGTATTTGAATACATTTAATGTGCTCTTTTAATAAGTATTAACATTTGTTTGTTGTAATGCAACCTTTGAGACCAATATGCGATTCTACGTAACTTTAGAGACTAGAAGGGATATATGTTAACTAGGTACTCTAAAGAATATCCACGTACAATTTCAATATCATCGGTCTGGTAGATTTTACGTAATTTAGTAACACACATACACACAAACAAACACAAATATCCATGCACACGAAGACAGACACTGCAAGATGTTTATATGAATATCTTTTACCGCGAAATCTCAGAAGGCCAATGATATAAAGGATATAAATAAATCTAAATCATGTTTTCTAAGAATAAATTTAGACAGGCTATTGTATAACTCTAAGCTCAAACTGCCCAAAGTATTTAAGCATGATTAAAGAATGCGAGCATCACTTAAAATTCAAATTCAAACTATGCTTATCCCTCCAAAACAATATTTCACCTAATAGATCTATATAGAAAAAGTAAAGTGAGTGATGATTTCATCACCAATTAAAATTGTACTATTTTCCTATATTTTACTTACACGCAACCGATTCTCAATACTTTTAAAGATGTTATGTTATTTTATAGTATTACACTTAGTAAATACAGCCTAATTAAATAAGGCCATTCAATATCATTTTGTGAATCCATTGAGCAATATAATTGATTTCAAATTATTCACTAACAAAATTAACTCTTATAATTGTCTACCAAGAGGCATTTCAGACAATATAACTTGTTAATGCAAATCCGACATACTCTATCGAGATTAAACTGCCTGGTGGACACGGATATCTGTGATACCGACATGTATAGTTTTAAGCATTTCAATTACCATCCGTGTACAATGACTCCCTTATGCATACAACCAGTGACGCTTCTGTAATGTTCTCGCTGTTGGACTAACAAAACAGATCGCAAACATCATTCTTTCTTTTTTAAAGTTACGGTAAAACCTTTGGATAGTACTTTTTAAGAAAAATATTTTTGAAACCCTCTGATTTGATACAAAGCCAGTTTTAATATAGAAAATAACTTAAAACTTAAGGAATACTTTAATTTAGATTATAGAAGATATATTTTTGGTTTGATCATCTACTCTAAAAAGTTATCTTATATAATTGCTATATCAATTCCATTATAAAATTATGGAAATAAAGAATGCTTCTATAAACCCCACCAGTACAGACCGGGCGTTTTTTCAATCCATTTCGGCCAGTTACTGCTGAAAGGAATCGATTTATGTACATTTTTAATCACGATACCTGTATAAATAAGGAACTCCTAATAATATTAACTCCATTACCTCCAAATGTCTATTGAAAATAGTAATCATCTGCAAACTGGAAGTCCTGATGCCTCTCTGTTAAGGAAGTCTGGTTACATTACTGTTTTAAGTAACCAAAGCCATCGAGAATAATACAGAATCAAAATGTTCTTAAAAAGAGTATATTTTTAAAGATATAAAAGAATAATGTGAAGTTTTCCTGCAATTGATGGGATATTTGGTGAAGTTTATTTCTTTGATTAGTTGATTTCAGGTAAAGCTTCAAAAACTTTTTTTGACTTGCAGTATCATATTCATATTACGTAAAACGGTAATATGATTTTTTCTGAGCTTTTTTGACTGGTATTATTAATACAATAAGGGTTGTACCGCGCATTGTTCCTACGTGTTTGAAGTCTGATATTAACTCACTCCATAGTATGCCAGTTAATTAAAAATATGTTATCTATTTCAAACTAACTTTGAAAATACTTAGAGTTTTTAAATTTGGAACAAACCTCCGATATTTATACAACATACAAGATTGGAGTTCATCACATCATGTGTCGCAAAAAAGGCTTCACTGAGGTTTCTTGTAAACTTTAAGTTCATAGCTCGTTTCATTATAGACATATAGAAAAACAAACAGTCATACGGAAAAGAAACTTATACATCACAAAACAAAAGAGGAATTATGTCATCCAATTAAATACTAAGCTTCAACTACGTTCAGCAAATTTCAATGGTTTCTTTTCATGAAACTTATTCTTGTCTATTAAGAAATGAGTTTTTAAACAAGATTGGTTAAAAAATGGAATGTATTATGTGTCTTCTTGCATGATGTATTCATTTATTTATTGTATTGGATTTTATATAATTGTATGCACAAGTAAAGTATACACACAGTCACCATTGAATGATATTGTTTGTGTTGAGATAGTTAGGCTGAGGTAATATCACGTATTAAATATCTAAAAATTTACACAGTTTGTTTATAAATCTATTTATTATGCTATCTTATGACCCAGACTTTCTGAATCATAAAATTGCAATATTTCGTAGCTTTTAAATACTTTTTAAATTTTTCCTGAAACATCTAAACGATCATGTATTAAGTCGACAAAAACATTAGTGAGATATTATATCAAATATTCCTTCTGCATTAGGAAATACAAAAGTTTTGTGAAAATATAATTATTATTTTTACAATGAGATTTACTTCAACTCGTTATTTCAAAAGCCATTTTTGATACAACAAAATTTGTCTATAAAAATGTTTCAAAGATTTTACATATTTAAATATGTTTTCAACGATGTTTACATATTTAAATAAAATATTTTATAACTTGTAAGCTTACTTTAAGTTTAAATTATATAAATTTTGATATGTTGAACGGATCTTAGATTTATTTGACACATGTTCGTGCTGTAATAATCCAATATTCATAGAGGACATTTGATTACATTTAACAAGCTCTTTCAATTGAATAACTATTATTTACTGTGGTGTTTGTTTGATAACTTTGGAGACCTGTGGGCGTAGCATGAAATGATTTTTGAAATATGAATATGCCTAAATGTCACCTTGTATATAATAGTATGGATTATTTTTTCAACTTATCTTCTAAGTTATGATTCTCTACGTTCAATAGATTTTTATGTGATAATTATAATTTCAGCTTATTCTTTGCAATAATACTTTTATCAAATTTAACTTGGTTAGTAATAATGAGTGTTTACAAATGTATAGATACATACTCGCTTTCGCTCGCCGGGGGGCTCCGCCCCCCAGGCCCCCTTAGGGGTGTTACTCTAAGTTCGGGTTCGAGATCAATTTAGGTATTAGCTAATTTTCTATTAGTACAGTTTTGAAATCAGGCAATTTTTTGAGAGTGGGTAATTTTATCAGACTCAATTGTATTTGGGGTAGATAGTAGTTGTTCAATATTCAGGTAGGGAGAAAAAGATAGGATTTCAGTGAAAAAAAGGTGAAGAGGCTGATTTATGAGCTTGATATCAAGGATATTATAAACTATTGCATTTGATCATTTGAAGGTAATAGAGATGGTGGTTTTAAATGAAGAAAATGCTTTTGATGGAATAAATGGGTGGTTTGGAATTTCAGTACAAAAATATGTATGAATTTTGAAATGAGTAAAAGTAAGTTGGCTGTTTGTCGGTTAACCTACGCTCAGGCATTGAGGTTGGCGTATTCAGTCTCGCCACAGGGATGCACAAAACGCAGAGACCATGTATATGTACACATTTATAACAACAAGTAGCTTATTAAATCAGCTTTGGTTTTAAGTGCAATAGTTAGTTATGTTTAATGGCATAACTTATGGTTGAATGCAATGGTAGAACAGGTTGTTAAATTGTTAAAGTATTGATTAAATATGTCAGATGGTTGATGGCATGAAAACACGATGACTTAGACAATGTTAATGAATGGTGAATTGACTTTGAGGTAAAAGAATTGGGTTTATTTTTTAGGATGAAAAGAATATTGCTGTTTAATTAATTTGTCATTATTCGTTTTAAGCAAAAGAGATGGTTGATTTTGTGTGTATTGAATATGAATAGTGGTTAAAAATATAGAATAAAATGTGTTTTGGAATTTTGAAAAGAACAGAAAATCAGTTGTTTGCCCGTCGGTTTACCAACGCTCAGATATTGAGGTTGGCGTATCCAGTCTCGCCACGGGGAGGCCGGCAAACTTAGAGACCATATCTATTTACATATTTACACAAAACGGGGAGTTTTATTCTGGCAGATCCCCTTGCCTACTGCTAATAAAGTCATCAGGGAGTTTTGGTAAAGCAGTTTCCCTTTGCCTACTGCTAATGAAATCATCAGGGAGTTTTGGTAAAGCAGTTCCCTTTGCCTACTGCTAATGAAATCATCAGGGAGTTTTGGTAAAGCAGTTCCCTTTGCCTACTGCTAATGAAATCATCAGGGAGTTTTGGTGAAGCAGTCCCCTTTGCCTACTGCTAATGAAATCATCAGGGAGTTTTGGTAAAGCAGTTCCCTTTGCCTACTGCTAGGTCAAATCACGACGGGGAGTTTTTTTTAAGTGGCAGATCCCCTAGCCTACTGCCGAAGACTTAATCAGTGTTTAGAAGGAGCTCGTCATATACAATATTCTTTGCATAGGCGACTCCTTCTACTATTCTGTCGTCTGGTACAAGAACGACGATGTCGTCTGGACGTCTCACTCTGCTCAACAGGACGTAGAGCTGGCCATGAGTGAAGCAGTCCGTTCTCAGGTCGACTCCGACGTACTCAATTGTCTGGCCTTGGCTCTTGTGACCAGTCATGCAGTACGCCAACATGAGGGGGAACTGACGGCGACAAACCCGGAGCGGCGATCCTTCGGCAAACGCGAACCTGAACGTAATCCGGGGAATTCCGATAGGTTGCGTGTTGCCGATAAGTCTGACGGTGATCAGTCGGCTGCTGATCGCCGTCACAATGACTTTGGTGCCGTTCACGAGTCCATCACCGATATTTAAGTTTCTCATGATTAAGCATACGGAGCCGACCTTGAGACGCAGGACGTGATCTGGCACTCCTTTGCCAGTGGCCTGGTTGAGGAGATTTACGTCCACATCCAGCCCGTCGTCGTCTTCTCTGTCCACGGTGTCCGCGCTTCTCAACTCATGAATGCGCCCGTCCATGAGGTCTAGGATGCGACCGTTGATCTCCTTGACGTTCACATTCAGAGTTGAGAGTATTGCCCGTCTCGCACAAAGATCAGGATCTCGCAGAACACCAGGAGGAAACACATCCGTTATTAAGTCCGCGAGAGAAGTGAGGCATCTCACCCCAGTGAGGGGAATGAGAGACTCTCTCTCGCGGCCTTCTCCAAAAAGTAAAGGATTTATTGTTCCATTGCCTACTCCAAGGAGGAAGTTGGAGTAGTCAATGGAACCACTAGTTCTCTGGGGTGTCGTCAGGGAAAATAGTGTGAACAGTCGCCACAGATGTGACGCCCGAAGTGACACGCACGCGACATCAGCTGGTGTGCGAGCCTTCTCAACGACGACGGGCGCAATCTGACGGAAGTCCCCGGAGCAGATGAAGATCTTATTCCCGAATGGCACACTACTATTCATGAGATCCCGGAGGGATCTGTCGATCATCTCGAAGATGTAGCGGTGTGCCATCGGGGCCTCATCAAACACAATGAGCTGTGCTGCTCTGATGAGTTCTGCTCGCTGGGACCCGTTGGTGATGTTCCACACACCTGTGCCGTGACCTAGGTCTAGAGGGAGTCGGAACATGCTATGTGCTGTTGTTCCTCCAGCCATGTTCCTTGCAGCAATCCCTGAGCTAGCCACGGCGAGTGCAACCTGTCGACAACCACGGACATACGCAAGGGTGACACGAATCAGAGAGGTCTTCCCATAACCCCCGGGACCGTCCAGAAATATGATTCTAGAAGTGCGTCGGTCACGGGGGTTGAGAAGCAGAGAGCGAACGTACTCAAACACACGGCGCTGGTCTGGGGAGAGTTTGGGCACCCAGTCCCCTCAACGATGGTTCGCTGGAGGTTCTCGCCGTAGTTGAGTAGCTCTCTACCTAACTCAGTCGTGTCATCCTCGACGTAGGGGAGTCCATGATCTTTCAAGCACGAATCCCTGCTGGCGGAGGCTCCGATCGATGTCTATCAAGGTAAGTTTCACCGCCAGTTCAGGGTCGAGAGGGTTCCTTTCTAAGTGATCCTCGCTAAGGTGGTTCTTGAAAGACTCCCACAGAAGAGCAGCGGGAGCTCCCATGTTGCAGAGGATCACGAAGAAGGTAACGGAGCCTAGGTCCAGTCATAAACGTAGATGCCTCGCGCAGCGCGTGATTGTATTCTTCTTCGTCTTCCACCAGGCCGAGATTGCGGGCTACGTCCTGAAACGTCCGGCAACCAGGACCGCCACGAGCCAGAAGATCAACGTAACCACGGCAAGGTGTAGACATAAGTAGAATACGAAGGTAGTATTGTTCTCCTCGGTTGGGAGAGACCCACATCAACCTACATACCTTCTCACCACGCTGGCGAGTCGTTACAAAGTGATGGCCATCGGGGTGTTCGTACAATTCCGCAGTACGTGGGCGCTTAGTGTGCACCATGAACTTCTCGTAAAATGTCTGGTACGTGACATTGTCAAAAGTTTCATGGTGCGGGCGATTGAAGTAGACCATAAGCTTGGAGCTTGCTTGAGTGACTGCATCATAGAGCTGTCTCGGCCGAAAAAGACAACACTTTGTTTGCCCTCTAAATGCACGGGAAGACACTCAAACGGTGGGGCTCGAGCTTTGACACAGGAAAGTCGAGAAGACGCCAGCATGCGTCGCTGGCACCCACCATTCTCTTCGTCACGTAATGCTCGACCTCATCCTCTTGTTTCCCCAGGGGAGTGACGGTTACGTTCTGGAGAGAACCGCCTTTCATGAGGTACTTAAAGAGGTACTTGATTACGCGACGAGTTAGAAGCAAGCTCCAAGTTTATGTGCGCCTCGTATTTGAGCAGTAATGCGGAATTGTACGGAACGACCCCAGCCATCATGCACTTTGATCTGTCTCCTCCGTGATGTGATAAAGCCTTCGTTTGTGTAGTCTCGTTTGTATTGGACGAACCCCCTCTCGTCCACGTGGGTGGTTTGGGGCAGGCAGGCTTGGGGTAGAACTTGTTGCCAGTGCCCCTTTGCAGAGTCCCAGCACAGGAAGTCGGTGCGGTGGTCAGTACCACATGGAACCATGAATCATGTGTTTCAGCACCAACTTCCTGAGTCTTTCCAGCGGCTTCCTCCTCCGAAGGGATGTCCTGCGCGTATTACGGAGTCAATGTCACGTACCTGTACCGGTCCATCGCCGTCAATTTTTAAACACAATGTGGGCATGAGGAAGGCCCCTCATTTGCATTTCAATGACATAGACGATGTAAACCGGACGGCTAAACATTGCTCCGCTGCGCAGATCTCGGAGGAGTTCGCCAAGTTTAATCTGGAAGATTCTGCAGGCTGTTGAGGGGTCACTGCGCCCGCTGTTGTGAGGGCAGGCCTTCTTGTTTTCCTCCCAAGTAGCACTGAAGGTGAACGTCAGGAAAAACGTAGGTGAACCCAGACGAGACACAAGGCCCATTGCGTTCTCGTAATGTACCTTCATGTATCACTGGGTCCAACGGTAAACGAACTTGGGAGGTAAACTTTTCCAGCCTGCACCCCACCCTCACCCAAGACTGTTTCATCGCGGGTGATGTCGCCTAAAACCTGCCCACCAGCTTGCCTACCCCGTTGAGCTTCAAGGAGCTCGTCCAGTGGTCCTATCCTCAAGGAATTTTGAGCAGCAGAACGCGTTTGGGAGAAACGAATAAATCTTAGACGCTCCTCCTCGTACCTCGCGAACATCTCGACCTGCCATGCTTGAGACAGCCTGCCGAAATGTGAGAAACGGGGATCGGAGAGGAGGAGACATCTAGAGTAATTGTATTGTGAAAGTTTCCCCCCGTGGTTGTCTAAGCGCCCAATATGCCACCCTAAATTACCTTGAGGATAGAGCAACGGATATTGGAAAGGCTCCATTAAGGGGCTAAAGAGGTCAACGGAAGACGGACGCCTATCACTCTTCTTCCAGATGGTCAATTTTCTTGGATCAGTTATGGTGTCTTCATTGCTCAATACAGCGTGCACTTCAATGCCTGTTTGCCTATCTCCAAGAACAGGGCCATGGGTAGATCTGCTGGTCACTTCAAATTCCAAATGAGCGTTGACTGAAGGCTCATCACTCAATCTACGGAAATCATTGATGAAAGGATTACAGGAAAGAAGATATGTATTAATTTCATCAATGACTTCTGAGTTCAATGATCTACCCATGGCAATGTTTTTGCGCTCCTCGCCATCATCTATGTACAGGCGGCACCGGTTCACAAACTGGACATCACCTCCCTTGGTCCTAAACTTTTGACCTGGAGCGTCCAGACTGTGAACCTGGTGGTACATCTTACCTTCGATCTTAAAGAAGGCGAGGCCTGAAGGATGACGGTACCCCCCAGTCACCTCGAGAGCGCAGAAGGCAAACAAGTCATTGTAGGCACGGGCTCGTTCGATGAACAGACGGTTAGAATAGAAACTGGCGTCCAGAGGAGGTAAATTATGGACTTTATAAGATCCCTCACCGCAACACCATTTCTTCCTATCCTTCTCTTCATCGAACAGCCTTGCATGACAATGAGGACACTTTGAAATGTTTTCGTCCCATAAACTTATTTTTTTTAGTTTGTAAGAATTAATATAGACTAAATTATCTATTTTCCAATACGCCATTGGGCCATGTTCAACTACACGTCGTGCTAGTATGTTGGAAATGTGCCTTAATTCTGTCAATTTAGGATTTTTTATTCGAAATATTTGTACTTTTTGTAAATTTGTGTCAGGATGTTTTTCTGTATAACGCTGAACAGCACCCCTGTGAACTTCAGGATGCTGCTCAGTGTAGCGCTGAACAGCATCTCGATGGACCTGAGGATGTTGCTCAGTGTAACGCTGAACAGCATCTCGGTGGACCTGAGGGTGCTGCTCAGTGTAACGCTGGACAGCATCTCGGTGGACCTGAGGGTGCTGATCAGTGTAACGATGAACAGCATCCCTGTTGACTTGAGGATGCTGTTCAGTATATCTTTTCACTGCGTCCCTGTTGACTTGAGGATTGTTTGAGGAGTACTTTTTCTTTGAATTTTTTATCTGCTCCTCCTTAGTGGTTGAAAGAGTTTTAGGGCGGCCACGTTTCACTTTTTTAGGTCTACCCGGCCCCTTTTTAACTGGAGCACAGACGGACATGGTACTTATTTCTAATGGCGGTAAAGATTCGACAATGCTTAAACAAGTAGAATTAGGATCTTTGATTATTGGCTCAGGAGGAGAGGACACTGATAGCGTAGGGAACATATCCAGTCTACCCGTGCGCAGCATTTCAGCCAAATGGGGGCGCATTGATGGTATATCATAGCGCAGTTTGGCTGGGTCCCGGCCAAGGGCAAGTGAAGTAGCATTAGCAATGGCGAATACGCCGCAGTCAAAACCGTTTTCTTGCCTTTGGACGGGAATAAATGCTGGAACGATGGATAGGTCCGGGAACAGAAGGGAGAGCAGCTTAGTTTGGTCTGCAGTGAGGTGGGCACTGTTCAGACTGTCGTACACATACAAATTACTGCCATCGTGGAAGACCACAATCCAATGACCGATAGAACTGGCGTCGATCTTCCCCGAGAACAGAATTTGTATGTGAGGTGTAGCGACAGCCGAAACACCTTCCATTGCATCAATGGCCAAACAGCTTACAGGATGATACTCAGTGTTTTCATCCAGTATGCTTCCGAACCTATCCATATGGTCAGTACTAAGATAGTCCCCACTCTCAACGTCTCTTACCATTCCCTCGAGGAATGCATTCATTTTAAACGTCAAATAAAATGGAATAAAAAAATTAAACAATAATTAAAAAGGAATATAAGCTTCAATTAAGAACACAAAAAACACAACGAGAACACAAGGAACAGTCAGAAAAAAGGGCAAAATGTTGCCTAATAGTACAGCGAAGAAGCAGAAATAGTCACTTGGACGTCAACAACAGTGCCCGCCTCTATCTACAATTTAGCTGATTTCAATAAATATTAAAAAGTTAAAAAGGAAGTTATAAGCTTTAACTAAGTAAAAAAATAATAAAAAGATATAAGATAAAAAACAACGAGAACACAAAAGAAAAGTAAGAAAATTGGTCACAATATGGCGTAATAAGAAAGAAAAGAAAGCAAAGAAGTAGAATAGAAGTAGTCACTTGGATGTTAAGAACGATGAACGTGAAACTTTTATTTAAACGTAAAATACATATATTTTTTTACTGAAACAGTCAATCCATTAAGGAAACAACAAAAAAATAAAGCCTAGTATAAAACCGAAAATATTCAGCCAAGTTAAGAGTACGGCTATTCAAGTAGTCAATGTAGACTGAGTAGGAACGTAAAGTTTTAAGTTTGGATTTCATAGACATCTAGGGATATCAACTCCTACGTACCGTACAGAAGTCGCTAAGGCCATCAATTCTCTTCACTAGGATCCCTAATGTTGTCCCGACACAAAACTATCACTTCGGAAAGCAGCAACTGAATTTTGCTGTTGACTTTTGGAAACGCGAATGAAGATGGGTGGAAAAATAGCAAAAATGACAGTTTTTTGCAAATATCTCGTAAACGGTAAGAGATATCGAAAAAATGACGAAATTTTTTCCACCCCTGGACCGTCCCCTACCCCTCTGAATTATTTTTCCCTATCTATCGACACCAAAAAAGTTAACCTAGGACTATCTTTACGTTAACCCCCCCCCCCTCCCCCACCCATCCTCGCAATGTCCCTATCTACTATATCACAAAATTATTTATTTCTCGGGATTGGGTAAACATATTGAGACACTTCAAACTGTTTATTGGCGTAGAATTTCACGATGCATCTTATGGTGTTATTATTTATTTTCTAAAAATTTGTTTTTTTTTATTAGAAATTTTTGAAAATTTTCAAAAAATACGTTTTTCAACTTCTCGCGCCTCCTGTATATACACTTTAAGAGATAGAGCAAAAGTTTAAATTGCAAACTTGTAGAGAGTTTCAAGGAGAATACTGTAAGTGGGCTCCGTTTTTCGATAGGATGCTTCGTTAAGTCACAATCGAGCGCCTACGAAAGGTCTACATGGGGAGAAAATGCGTCCGCCATTTTGATTTTTTTAAGGGGTTGAAATTGAAAAATTCTCACTTTTCGGGATTTTCCTGGTGGTTACACGTGGAAAGCTATCTGTGTACCAAATTTCAAGTCTCTAACTCATCTGGAAGTGAGTTAGAATTAGTATACGTGAGTGAGTGAGTCAGTCAGTCAGTCAGTTACACATGCGGTTGTATATATATTAGACATATGATATTTTATATTAATTTCAAGTAAACTAATTTAAAAGTTTTTAAATATCTTTGTTATGTTTCACATTTAAGAATTATATTTTAACCTTTGCAGTCCTTCCTTTGAAAAGAGTTGAAAAGGAAGAAGAAAAAGTCATAGATCAAGCTCTCTTCCTGTGTCACCCAAATCTCGCAGTCTCCATTACGAATGAAAGTCATTTAATACAAATTTAAGAAAATTTGCAGTACCGTAATATTATAATAATTAAAAAAGGCCTTGGTGTTTGAAATGTATTATTCTGTGTTCTCTGCATAATTTAAGATAAAGCAAATCTTAATTAATACTTCATATTTATCCGAAGTAACTTATCTTTACAGTTTTATTTGACTAAAATGGTTTTATTGAACAATTTTAAACAATACATTTAAAAACAGTAAAACAATGAAAAGAGCTGATGTTCTGATTTAATTAAATGGTCGTATAAAACTAAAGAACTCCATAATTGACTTTTCAAGATAAAATATTTAAGTAGTAACGAAGTACAGGTGAGAGGAAGAACACGCCCGGATTTGAATGAATATTCCCCGGGGAAATTTGTTAACTCAAAGAAAGATTTTATTTACTCCGATGTCTTTACATGTGCTGAAACTTATTTTAAACATTACACGTAATACCTGGTTTATCTCCAATATTACTTTTTACTATTACGATAAGTTTCTTAACAACAACACCTGGGGAAATTTGTTAACTCAAAGAAAGATTTTATTTACTCCGATGTCTTTACATGTGCTGAAACTTATTTTAAACATTACACGTAATACCTGGTTTATCTCCAATATTACTTTTTACTATTGCGATAAGTTTCTTAACAACAACAGAATGAATGAAGTAGGTATGGTTATCCTGACTATTACTAAATATGATATCGGGTCCCAAATCTCAAAAAACTCTAAATTTTTGAAAATCTTATGTCTGAATTTGCAACCATGTCTGCGTTAACTATATTAATACATAAATACAAAAGGAGGACAATGCCAATAAAAACATCAAGAACTAAATGTGTTGGTTTTATGAAAATACATTATGATCAGTTCATTTTACTTTACAGTCATTAACAAATTTAATAAAGTTATTTGCATTTAACAATTTCTTTGACAACTTATCGTTATTTGTTTTAGTGTATACTTCTTTAGTGTAAATCCTTAAATTCTGGTCATATGTGAGGGTAAAACTTTATTCATTGTGCAAATTAATGACTGTATAGTTTGAAAAACAATCATTTAAGGATTTTTTTTAGGGAGAGGCAGGAAAATCAATTATGCACGCAGGTGGCCAGCCTGTAGTGTGGGACTCCCCTAAAAACGGGTTTACCCACTAAAAATCATCCTCCACTCTTTAGGATTCTAACCTGGGATTGTTTATCAAATTAATTCAGGCTAGGCATAATTTGGCTTAGGCCCGTGGGGTTCGCTCCTTATCCAGCCGCTAGGTCAAGGGATCTGGGCCACTTCGCGATCCAGATCGGGTTTCTTTTCCGGGAGGATGCCCCGGACGAACTAGGAAAAACAATCCCAGTTCCCCTCATCCTCCATAATCTTTTCGCAGACCATGTCCACCGAAAAACCACCGAGTTTTCTTGTGGCCTCCAGGCGGAGCCTTTCCCAACGCGGACAGCGGAAGAAGTTGTGTTCCGCGTCGTCGGGAACTCGCGGGCAGTAGATGCAATCCGGTGAACCGGTCTTGCCCATCCGGTTCAGGTACGACTTGAAATGGCCGTGACCTGTCAGGAACTGCGTGAGGTAGTAGTCCACCTCGCCATGCCGCCTTTCGACCCATGGTTGAATCTGCTCGATGAGCCGCGCAGTCCATCGTCCTCGGATTTCATGCTCCCAGCTGTGTTGCCACTGCTGGAAGGATCGGGCGCGCTCTTTGGATCTTGCTGCGTCCTTGCCGATCTCGCCTTGTGTCTGATAAATCGCCTTCCTCTCCCCTGCCAAGAGCTTGACAGGGATGACTCCGGCAGCCACCAGGACGGCAGGCTCGGATGCTGTCCAATAGGCGGAACACACTCGGAGCCCAGCATGACGCTGAACCCGGGCGAGTCGCAATCTATAGAATTCCTTCATAAGAGCGTCTGCTCACACCTCTGCCCCATAAAGGAGCACGGACTGGTCTGCGGACATAAATAACCATCTTCTGCTGCTCGACCGAGGACCCCCAGCATTGGCCATCAGCTTACTAAGATAAGAGACCACCTTAGCAGCCTTGTCCGCCGAACGGAAGATCTAGTCTCTCCAGCTTAACTTGTTGTCCACCATGACTCCGAGTTACTTGGCGGCACGCGTTGATTGGACCAGGAATATGACTACTTGTTTTGATAAGAATACTAATATTATGCTTGGACATCTGTGATAGTTCAGTGCTAGCAAAGACATTAGTAACAACGTTTCCAGGTCTATAATCTGATCTCTTCCTTTGCTAACTGGATAACCAAATTAACACATATCTACCAAGTAAGTCAAAATAACAGTATATAAGTAAATTGTCATACAAGTAAAAAAATCACAATAAAATTTCTATATAACCAAAAATCAATAACTGAACGTAGGAATACACGTCGAAATAGTTTAGACTGTAACGACAGTTTTTATTAGGAAAACTCAAGAAATGGGTATATAATGTTTTGTTCCACTTGAGAAGGAGATCAGATTCATTACGCAAGAAATAGTTAGTCTATTAAAAAAGAAAGATGAAAACCCCATTTTCCCTTTTTCCTTTCTGTTACAGTGAACTATATTGTACATATTTAGTTCTTGTTGTAAAAGAGTAAACTACTGTCAATGTGGACAGTATCTGCCAATATGTCAAGGCATTGGCAACTCTTAAGGTTGTACACATCACAAATAAATAAATATAGACATATACATTTGAAATAAATAAATTGCATGGACAAATAAAATATATAATATTTACTAAAACTAAGAAGTAAATACTTATAAACATCAAATTTTAATGCTGTTAAATGCAAAAAACCAAAATAACTGATATCATTTATTTTATATATTTAATGTTATATATAAAGTTTAAAATGTTCCCGTTTATTTCGCACCTTTACTAAGCAAACAACTGATTCTGTGGAACTCTTTGTAGCATAACAATTAGTGTTCCACAACTTTGCTCTTAGTCCAACCTACATTCACGGCAACTACTGCCTTTAGGAATAAAATATTATTTATAACGAAAACTTTTGTACATTTTGTTTGAAAATATATATTACCCTCCAATGTACACTTTGAAACATGGGTAAAATAAATTCATGTATGCTAAAGGTTCTACATACTTGAAACTGTGTACGTGTAATCTGTTATATTCAAGGAAGAACTGTATTAACTTTTAGGATTAAAGTTTAAAATTAACGCTAAAATACGGTTCGAATCTTATTATATTGGTCTAATTTGTAACCATGATGGCATCGAGAAAATCGTAGAATAAACATATTTATTAAGAGAGTATAATTGTATCATAAAACTTTATCAAAATGAATAATCAAAGATGTCCGTTAAGCTTGTAGAGTCCTGTAATAGCCCAAAAGTATAAAACCACATATGTGATGAAATAAGATGAAATCATATTTCAATCGTAAGATTGAACCTCTGATTTAAAAATGGCAGCATTACCTACATGAAAACTTTTGTATCTCTAAATTTTCTTTTATGTATTTCCCCGAGGATATCATTTTTGGTTTTTACCAGAAATAGATGCAAGTCAGGTACCTATCAATTGTAAGCTCGGAGTTCTACCACCAACACTAACTCATCTCATACATATGCCAATGAAATTTAGCTTCGTGGCACACTAGTTAGTCTCTTAACCAACTAATTAAAATGTATTGGGTTTTTAAGTTTATTTTCTCAATACTGAAACATGCATATTCTTTTATAAATCATAAATTAAATATTTAGTTTATTGTTCATATTTCCAGATAAATAAAAGATTTTTGTTTTCATCTATCACTATAGTACTGTTTGTTTACTTTATTGCTTCATTTTGGGTTAGGGGTGGTATTTACTTGATACATGCTTGAATGTCTAATAATAATTATATAAAATAATGTAAATGACTAAAATCAATGCTTAAGGTTTTTTAATGAAATGAATTTGGATTATGTTTTTACTATCAGTAAATTTAAATCAATATGTGCAAAACATCGTGATTTAAAAATGAAGTTTATCGTATAGGACTTCTATATTTGTAAAGTAAATATACTTACTTCACTTTACTTATATTTGCTTTTAAAAGCTAAACACCTTCTAAACTGTGTCTTTTATTGTCGATTTTGCTTTTTTTTAGTGGCTAACAGCATACATGTTTTATGAATGTTTACATTATTTTGATATTTATTGTAAATTAAAATGATCTCTAAATTTGTAACTTATGCAATGTTCTCTTTTATTATATTAACTACATAACTATATTCCTCGATAATAGCGTAATGTCTAGTCATTAAAATAATATATTTTGTGGAATTATATTTTGCAATGCCAAATATAACCTTTGCAGGTTTTACGAATCTTTCTCCTGTTGTCAGACAACATTTTTTCACTTTATATAACACCATGAATTTCTGCAAAGTTCAGGTATGCATAATCACGTATTCGATATGCACATCGCACATGCAATAATATTACAACGTGACAAATATTCACACGCGTTCATTCATAAGGTACCAATATTTGATGGGATCCTATGGAAATTTAAACATATAAGTACAGCAAGGCCACACTATACTACAGTTAATAGTAATTACTAAAATAAGTATAGAGTAGTGTAGAGAGTCCAAAATAAGTATAGAGTAGTGTAGAGAGTCCTTACTAACAGTTCAATGTGAGGTCTACAGATACCATGCTAAATGCGAGTAATGTTTAATCCACCCGAAAAGGAATACAATGTTATAAGATTTCAAGAATCGTCACTTGTAACACATCGGAAACTCAGATTTGAATACCTTAGATATTTATTAATATTACCTGCGTTCTATTTTACCCATCCATAGTTTTTGTCCAAAAACTTCCAGTTAAAACACAATAATGATCGTAGATAGGCTTTTTCTAACATTCCTATCCGACTCGGCTGATTTTGCCTTGTACTACGACTCACTGATTTTGTCCACATTAAAATAAAGTAAGAATTTGCGTCCGGTTCGTCAGGATTGTCTATTAAAAGTCTGGTCCAATTGTCTTCTCTGAGCGTGGTCAGATGTTTTAAACATATTTTCATATGTGATTTAATATACTGTTTTTTTTTTTTTTTTATTTGGAAAGTGTGAACTTTCTAACAATGCAATAGTTATTTTATCTCTCTAGCATAATTCAAATAAACTTTTGAAATTTTTAGCGCACCAGTTAATAACCTAATGTGTTTTTAAGTATATCACAACGCGTCTTTAAAAGTATATTTCAACATCTTTTTAACCAGCTAAACTAGGAATTTCTATTGAAATAAGAATGATTTAACAAGAGAATCAGAATTATGCTGTTTAAATAAATCTATATGTTTTTCATGAATACATTTATTTTAGATTCTGAGAGTTAGAAGAGCAAGGCGATATAATAAATTTCAAGAGCTATGAGTTCACTAACGTATAATCTCGCAATAGAATGACTAGGCCTATACCGGTCGATCTTTTAGGCAGACCATTAGTAAAGAATTCAAGTTCCATGAGCTATTTAGGACGCGAACTTTCACAGGTAAAAAGAATTTATTGTAGAAAAGTTCTATACGCTGGACACTTTATAAGGTCAGGTATTTCTTAGAGAGGCAGTATCAAAAGGCTGCAAGTTTCATGAGTTAAGAAGCTTCAACCGACTTAGAAGTCACAAAGGTTAGAGCTTTTTTACAGCCTTTCAGTATTTCCAGATTCAAAAAGCACTAAATTCCTGTAAAATCTTTAGGATGGAGCTGGAGTGCAAAGGCATGAATGGGTTTAGTTGTTTTCATATCACACGGATATAAGTATCAGAGATAACAAAAATTACATTTAGTAAGGTATTAAATGCTGTGACAATCCAATGAACATAAAGAAAAGCTTTATTACATTGTTTATATTGAAAACATTTTGCTTAATGTTAGACACGGCAATGACGTGAACGGGAAATTCTTTACTAAGTTACGTGTAAAACATACTTGAGTCTTGGAATTTAGGCCATCTGAATATATTTTATTAAAATATCCACGTTTATTTTAGTAAAAGGAAAGAGAGTTTCATCAATTCTCAGCCAAGTGTATAGC
This sequence comes from Homalodisca vitripennis, assembly GCF_021130785.1. Taxonomy (NCBI): domain Eukaryota; kingdom Metazoa; phylum Arthropoda; class Insecta; order Hemiptera; family Cicadellidae; genus Homalodisca; species Homalodisca vitripennis. The sequence continues at coordinate 198,222,533 of NC_060207.1, forward strand.
TATCTAACTAAATAACGATATTAACCTAGTTTACAGTAGAACTAAGAGCCAGAAGAAGAATTTTTATTTCGTAGAATAAACGTACCTCTATGTCAATGTTTGGAATTTAAATAGTATCGGTTTACTCTGCACCTACCGTAAACGAATAATTAATTTGCAGCTCTGTGAAACTGTCATAACATTGGACAAACTATAATTTCCTCCTTAATAGAACTTTTTGCATGTATTCACTTCAATTATTACCTATAAAGGTGGGTTTATTATTTCTAGTTTTATTGTCTATATTACATATTTCTTTATACGCGTCCTGGAATTGTATATAAATAACATAATCTGTTGTATTTAAGTTATATCTTTCATAATACACATTTTTCTCTTATCAATTATTATGAATTAAGTTTATAAATTTCACTTTTATAACAAGGTGTACGGCAGACTCTGTATCGTAACGGGTTTCGCTAACTTTGGAGTAAGAGAGATCCCAAACAGGAATGAAGATTGCTATAAAATTTCACGTCTATAGCTTAACATTTTCGATATAACAAACTTGGAGACAGAATATGAGTTTTCTGTTCACTGAGTGACTTACTTTTCTAGTTACCAGTGAAGGAGCATTATCATAATATAAATATTCAATGTATGTCGAAAAATTGAAACATACTAACATATAATTACGGTAGCTGCACATTTACATATGATTGAAAGCTCATTCTATTCAATTAAAAAATCTGTGTGTAAGTACAATTTTCTTTAGACTATCCTTTGATATTTTCTAGGTGCTAAAGTAGATGAATTGAAAAAATTACTACTGTCACTATATAAATGTTTATATTTTCTTCATTCGGTTTTTATAAAACAGGATAAACCCACTCGAATGCTTTTCTCGGTAAAAATTAATTATTTATACGTATTTTAATATAAAGTTTATTTTATCAGTTTATAGAAAAAATAAAAAAAAATAAAAATGAAACTTTTTTAAATTTTAGATACGAATCTAAACCATAATTATAAGTATAACTTCAATAACGGTTGTTATTAAACTTTAATTCAGTAACAAAAACTTAACTGGTGCAACAGACGAAATATTTAAATTTACAATAAACATACAATCGCGTAACGTAAGTTTTATATTTAGTAACTTTCTTAAAATCAGATCGCCATTCCAATATATAAAATCAATTACAATGTAAACAGTGCGGTCAAACATAAGTAATATTTTATTTTTATATATCACACTTTAATAAAATATTATTTAGAAGCATTACGTGGTTTGGAATGCAACAGAGACCATTTTTGAAGCCTTCCCCAACCAGTAAATAACATGATATCCGGCTCTAAGCAAGTGGATTGTAGATAAATACATGAATGAAGACCACAGAGCCGGCACACTAAATGACATTCTAGATCAAAGCTAACCCTGAGTGAGACACTCATGCATTTTACATCGCATTGATTTGGTTTTCAGACTGTCTCGAGGTATTTGGAATCATTCAATATCACTATTACCATGTACTATAACCCTTAGTCCTCTTAGACGATGTTGCGTATTTCTATACTTAATGTCAACAATAAATTGACTTCAAAACAATATTGGTAAAATGTTAATCCCTTATTAATTTTAAATATTCTTATTTGATCCAGATTCGTGATTAATTAATTGATAAAAATCATATCTACTGTCTGATTTTTAAGTATATAAGATTTACTTCCATATAGATGTTTTTATGACTTTTTAAAATAGGTAGTGTGTAATTTTATACGAAAGCAGTTATATTACATAGTATAATATCTGAAGAAGGATTTAAGACACAAACGTTTTTTATTTTTAATCATCACTTTATTATTTTATAATTTGAAGTGTTTAATTATTTGATACTAAATATCATATTTTAGTTCTTAAATTGAGTACACTACACAGTACTTCTAGACCAAAAAGTGTACCTTGCAGAAGAAGTATATTACTTGATTGACTTTCAAGAAAGGTCAAAACAGCATTTTTCTCACCGGACTACAGGTTGAAATTTCATACTCTATTCACATTTTTATGTAAGAAGCAAATATTCTGGAAATGTAAAAACAAAGCTCCAATTTGCTGTCTGATTTACAATAGAATTGACTTTTTGCTCTTTCAATAAAAATACTAGGATTGCAAAATAAAATGCCATGGTTCAGATCCATCTATTGCTTTGCAAAATTAATTTGTAATCCATTTTTATTGAGGTCAGAGAAATAGAAGGAATGGCATCATTAATATCCTTAGAATTTGAAGAATTGATTTAAGGAAACTGTGGAGTTTAGTCTTTGTATCCAAAACATCTTTACTAAAACTATCATGATATTAAACACATTATTAGCTGGATTTACAGATTCCACAAACTGTAAATATGCAATTGATATTAGTAAACCCAGGGAATGTTAAAACATCCATTAAAATAAATAACGAAATACAGGTGAGAAGGGATACACTTCAGGATCTGATGAAATATTCCCTTGGGAAATACGTTAATTCGAAGAAAGAATGTATTTACTTTGGTATTTTTACGTGTTTTTACATTAACTTTACCTATCAGAGCATATTTTGGGTTTAGCTTCACATTATAAACATATTTATTTACTTTGATTAAAGTTTTATATGCGGCATCACAAAATAACAATATTTATTATAACAGTACTTAAAAGCAGCAATAGACAGTTTTGTAGGAACACTATAAATACATAATGATATACGTGAAAGTCACCAGACATGTAATTGCTAAAATTGCATGTTAGATTTTATGCATATAGGGCATTTTTTTCCCAGATATCTTCCAGGCTGACAGGCAGGCAATAGGCAAAACAATATTTTACCACCCACTAAATAAGAAGGTCAATTGTGCAGGCTACTATAAATAGAGCTTCATATAAACTATCAAGACTATAGATCGCCGTTCTAGAGATATTGTGCCGTAAGACATAAATAAATTGTTTCAATCCTCTTGAGTTATAGGATTTGCTTATACTCAGACAATAAACAACGTAAATACATTCTTATATACATATTATTGAGGCATCTTAAAAGACAAATAACTTTTATCAACCACAAAGAGTGGCGTGAAATTAGTTATTGTTCTATATATAGTATGAGTATTACTAAGTTATACTAACTAGCAGATTCAATATTGTTTGTCTAGATAGCCATAAACCAAGTTAGGTAAAAAGTCATTTTTTCAAATATTGTATTTCAAATTTATAACTACGTCTAACTTTAAAACGATCTATGCATGAAATAGATATAGCTTTTCTATTGCTTTTTTTATGTAAAATGAAATCTACTAGTGAAACGTCGAAGTTTTTTTCTACAATCAACGAGTCATATTTAAATTTAAATAATTCATTTGAATTGCACCTGTGTATTTCGCACCTTCACAAAACAAACAACTAACTAGCAACTCTGTGGAACTCTTTGTCGCATAACAATTAGCGTTCTACAACTTTGCTCTTAGTCCAACCTACATTCTCCAACTACTGCTTTTAAGAATACATTTTGTTTCTTAGTTAATGAACTTAATCGGTTATTTAAAGTCAGTAACCACTCCGGCTATTAATACATAAAACAGAAAACATACTTAATGCTATAGTAATTTATATAAATTATTTTGGGGAAATGATCGCAAACTGCAACAACGTAAATGAGATATCCAACGTAAGATGAAATAGAGCGATTAATTTTTGTATATAATTTATTACGTACGAAACAACCATAAAATGGCACTGTAAGGAATAATGTTATATAATTACACGGAATAATGCTGTGTGTATTTGCATAGGGATACATGGAAAAAATGTAATATCTATTAGGAATATCAAAGCCTTCTAGCATTCTAAACAAAGGTATATTAAATTTTGTAATTAATTGACTTATATTACTACTGATTTATATTGGCAAAAGGCTCAAACCCTTTAGTAAAATTTACCATACGTTTTATTTAATGTTAATTTAAGGAAATAATTTACTGAATCATCATCCAATATTAGTTGATTTATTATTTGGAACTGTATTATCAAATCAATGAACTGTAATATTTGGAATCTAATAAGTCGCTATTCTAGATGTATGAAGGAAAATACCATTAGAATGTATTTTTCTAATAATGTTTGAACTGTGTAATAACTGTTCAGGAGCATAGTTATGTCTAAATAGTGTTTTTGATAGCATCCTACTCATATACAAGGGTTCTGTAAATTGGTGGAGTCGTATCAAGATGAGAAGAGATGAAGGATCACATAGAATTCGTCCGTTAATTATTATCTACTTCAAAGTTCTTAGTGATATCATGCAATCCAGATATTTTTAGTCATATTCACAATCAACTACTGAAAAACTGGTGCAATGCTTAACATACCGTTTTATATATCCTTATGTCACGTGCCTTCATTAACATCTAATCTTTTTATCTGTTATAATAATTCTTATTCCATTTTATCATCTCATGTTTTATTTCTATCACATCATTGACCTAAAACTTATTGGAAATATCTTGGCATGCAAATATTAGATAATATGAAAATAAAACACTTCTAATTGAAATTTAATAACAGCTGTAGTTAACACGTTAATAATATTCCCTAAATTATATAACGGAATTGCTATAGATATATAAAAAGCCTTGCGATATAAATTTTAGTAACTATTATGTAAAGTTTTATTCTGCATTAATATCAGATCAAGATCTACTTATTCCATTGAGGGCGAAATACGAGCACTAAGCGTCCGACCGTTTAGTGGATCAAACGTCGAAAGACTTGATGCACGTTCTCTGTTCGCCGTTTAGCAATACTGTTTATTTCGTTCTTTTCAACTAGAATGCGCTCGGGTGCACTCAGTTACGTTCGGCGCTGTGTCTTTTCCGCTGAAGTAGTCTATAAGTTATATCAGCTGGAATGGTATTAGCTGTTACTAATATGATACTCACTTTCGCTCTCTGTAATAAATCGCGGTCGGTGGAGTTTGTTGTTTCCAATGGACGATAAACTGTGTTCTTCATTCATTGACAGATTTTTATTAGAAAATTGTAGTGATGTAGAACATGGAGAAAACTATGATTTGCTTTACGATGAATTAGTTCGTGTTCGTCCGGAAATATTAGTGTGGAAACCCAAGCTATGCGAAGCCTTCAATCGAACAAGCTGAATCTTCTGGCCATGTTGACGTCAATTCAGATTCTGATTATACTACCATCACCAGAACACCAGCCAGGCAATAACTATAATTATAATCCAGTAGACAATTCTGACAGTGAAAAACCTTGTCCAAGTCCGTAAAAATATTCTAGTACGCTAACGGATAGCGATCTTATTGAGTCTCTTATTGCTCCTGATTGTGTTGTAAGAATAAATGTTACCGAAAGACTGCATATGGATTGTGGACTGAATTGGCCTCTACTGAGAATAATTTATTGCCAAATACGTATTCAGATTTGCTATCAGTAAATTGGAAAAAGTTGCAAGCAGAAATTGAAAAGTATAAGTTATAAAGTAAGGACGACGAAAAGAAGAAAAATGGTGGAACTTTTAAATTCCTAAACTTTTAAATTGTGGAAATAAAAAAGAATCCATTTTAAACTGACAAGAAGTTCCTAATACAAACAAAATAAATATTCCTTTAAAGGTTACACTGGGGTTAGTCTTGACTTATCTGAGAGCCTGGATTCCAATTGCACTGAGAAAGATGTATTTTCGCTATTATGTGGTGATGAGTTTTTTTAATGATTGTTCAGAGAACCTACCATTATAAAGCTGATCAGGTGATAAATTATCATTCTATAAAAAGCCTAAAAAGTAACACATAATGGGCTTGTGTTACTGAAGACCAATTGCCATCTTACATAGCACTTTACATTTAATTAAATGATCAAAAAAATTACATTAAAAATTAAAAGATCCACTTGAGAAATAGAACAGATCCCAATGTATACAAATACATTGTCTAGGAATAGATTTCTAGATATTTCTAGATTTTTACACTTTTATGGTAAAATCAGTAGAATGAAATCCAAAAGACAAACTTTAGAAAGTATTTTTTTATGTATCAACAAGAATAAAATATTTCCCTGGACGAGACAGCTAATAAAAATGGGATTTTGCTTGAATTATATTCAAATGAACCCGAAAAAGTTAGCAATATGTGGTAACTATATTTACAAGATTTTGAAGTAAGTTCTGGATATTTTTAAATTTTCAAAATTTACATTGGTGAAGAAAAAGTTAGTCAAGTGTTTCTTAGAAACTAGAAAGTTGTACTATATTTGATGCAGCTCTACTTTGTCCTGAGATTTTAAGTATTTTCATACAACTGGTATATCTCGCCCTTGTTTCTTATAGAGCTTTAGACACTAAATACACACGATATTGAGACTGCTCTAAAAACTACTGGACATACATAAGAGTTTTAAACCAATCATGAAAAAACAGATCATCCAATGGTATCTTGCCAATTATGTGGAAAGACAACAAATACGTTGTTGAATTATCCACTTGTCACAATGATCTGTAATTTGAAGAAAGACGTATTTTATTATTATAAATATCTTGAAAGCATGCCAGTCATAACTTTTATTGTTATGAAGTACTTGTTAAGGTACTGCAGATTGCTGAATCATTTAAATTTTTTAATACTTTTGGTCTGCACGTTAACATACTACATAATACATTTTAAAATATTACTTTTATATTGCATTGTTGATCTTACTAGAGAATATATGTCTAACAATAGTTTCTAAGGATGAGAACATAAAAATTACTAAATCATCAATGGAGTAAAAACATAATTATTCATATGGACCTGGCAGGGCTTATTAACATCGTCTTGTATGTCATTCCGTTTGCGCGATAAATCTTAACAGAAAGATCCTTCAGAGTTAAAACATAGTATATGGTTTCTAATGATGCATTGATTCGTCTGTTTTTATGTCTATCCGTCTTTAATCTACCACTTCAATAACATTCTGTCGGGTCATTATACTGGTTTAATATATCTTCATTTAGCCTGTATCGCATTTATTTTATCAATAAAATACCTTTATTCAAATGCAGGCCCAAATATTGAAAGATTCCACAAATCTAGATAAAATTTTACTTCATAGTTGAGTTAGAAACTGTTCTTCTTCTTGTCTCCTGAAGTGAACAAAGCAAAATACGTGGTAAGTACGTTTATATCATTTTTAATAGTGCAGTACTTCTTAAACAAAAAGATATATAATACTGCTTATATTAAGGGATAAAAGTATTATTTGAACATTTAAAAAAAAATCTGCAGAAGCCACAAAATAGGCACTAAGTATAATATAGTGAACCATTGGTGGGTTAATCTAGAGGGCGTGTTACTTGATACTTGAGTGAGTTGAAACTGTTCAAGTCGGTCACAGTATTAACCCACCACGTGAGTGAAATACTGCAACTTTCTGCACAATGCATGGAAAGTTATTACGAACCTAAGTTACCATTCATCTAGCATCAATGAAGAATAACACTGCACCATTATGTCCTGCTTCTTACATTAACTTTCTTCTAATGATAGATATAATATTTAAACACTTGAAATTAATGTGAAAAACCTTTGTTTAAAACAAAATAAAATATATCTTCATAATACTATTAACTTACTAAATCTCAAAGGAAAATGAGGTTTGGATGGGAGTACAATTATTTACCCAATTTTGGACTCTGGTGCCATTTACTAGCAAAGTATTAATGTATTAGGGAAAAGTAATAAATTGTATATTTAAATTGAGAATTATTTTTAATTTATCATCCACTATGTTGAATCAGACATACTCTTTCTATTTAGAAAAACGTGGCAGATTCCCTTTTCACCTTTTTTTCTATCATAGTAAGCCTCTGGTTTGTGCAACGAACAATTTTCTATTAAAATTTACTCTTCAGAAAAGTAACAGTAAATATAGTTATGTGTGTGATCAGCAAGATAAAAAGTTCTAATCTGGAAAAAAACATAAATGGCCTAAGATTTATTGTTAGAATCCTAGTATTTGAAGAGATAAGATTAATAAATTTTACTTATTCATATTTGCGTAATAAGTGGATCATTAATCTTACAAAGTCGTAAATCAATATTTGGATCTCCAATTTATTATTTTGATAGGCAAGATAGTTAATTGATGTTGCCTTCAACACACAAATTATATTTTGAACAATCTTTTTCTGCAAACAATTTGGCTCTACGTATGATGAATAATGACTTTGAAAAATTAAACACATATATAGTCTGTGTTTAAGAAGGTATGTATTCAATGTACCCAATGACTTAAACTATTCATGACCGAAATTATTTTCTACTGTTGTGTACCCCATTGCAGGGGCAATTACACAACCTGTTCATTTACATTCGACATACGCAGTAGTGAACAAATCGTCTGATGAACACAGATATCTGTTGTCACGACATGCATAGTTGGACAGTCAAATTACAACCCATGTTCCGTGACTCCCTCATGCATTCAACCAGTGAAGCTTAGTAAATGCTCTCTAAATTGCCCCTCAAAATATTACTTCAAACTATACATTGCCGGGTTTTGTATATATTATACTTTACTTTTCAATTATACTATCGTTAATATTTGTATCTCATTTCTTATGCATTTTATTAGGTCATAATTTTACACATTATTAATATGTGTAGTGTACTGTCGATATATAATCATTCAGTTCAAATACAATCGTTATAGATTTACTGTCACTAGCACAATATCCCTAACTATTGCATTTATGAAATATTTTTATGCAATACATACAATATAGAATATATTGATTTAGATGGAGTATAGCTCATAAATGTAATCTTTATGTTTTATAATTATATTTTCAAAATAACTTAAGTTTTGATGTTTCTAGTAGGTTATACTAACGTTTGATGAATTTGTTTTAATAAGGTTACAAAACGCATAATCTAACAATGTCTTGTTTCTGATAATAAAGGATTGAATAACCTTGAATTTTAAAACTAACAAGATAGAAGTACGCTACACTATGTGTAGTGTAACAGGTTTCGCCGAGGTCAATGGTAACTTTTTCAGTAGCTATTTTCATTATTGAGAGGTACAACAGCAAATGCAAAAGAAATTGCACATCTCCAAGCAAACGTCTAACAAAAGATCCATTGCGTCTGCCTACTGAGTGACAGGCTTCGACGACGCTCAGTCAAATTGCATGCTTGGACATACACCATCATACAATTCATTCTGTACAATGTACAAATGAATCTTAATAAAACATTTGTGCAATAAGTATGGAGATGAAATAATTATCATGATATCTTGGCACGTTATAAGTCATAATTTTTTTTCAAATTGGATACCATATATGTGTTTAAAATAAAAAAGTCTACACATAAAGTCACGATGAAATAATATTTTGTATGTTGGAATAGCTATGCTACAGGTGTTAATATTTCAAACGATGAATTCTTTTATATCTGTACTGAGTTTGTTAATAAATACATTTATTCTTTTATTATCTCATTGCCATAATGGTTGTACATAAGACTAATGAAAAAGTATTTGCTAACCCTGATGGAACTACTGTAAATTTACTGTATACAATATGAGGTTGAGTAGTAAGGAGGACTAAATAGCCCTAACTGCGCCTCATAAATAAAGGCATTTTTTCGTTTGATTTTCATTTCAATGCACAGAAGTAACATTTATTATCATTGGACTCAGTGTTCCTCATATAGAAATAAAGATTTACTCACAATTTGAAGTTTATTAGTCAATTCGTTTTCGAGGTACCATACGAGCAAACAGACTGGTAGACAGGCAGACATACAGAACGACAGAAACGGATTGTTTCTAGCCCCTCGACTGATAGGCTTCGCTAACCCTCAGCTAATAACTTTCTTAAAAATCTACAGTCACATAAAATAAATTATCCTATATCAGCTTGCTTTCAGGATTCAATCACATAAACAATATTTTCTCACACAGTTATGAAACTATTTACTTATAATGATCTTTGATCACATAATGTGTATTTTCATATACTACACTGTATGGTGAATCTTTCAAAAAATTAGCTGATATATACTGGCTTTTTCATACAATATAGATTATGTGGGTAAACCAAATAAACATTTAATTATTTTTATTGTTTATTAGAATTATTAAAACAGTCCTTAACATAAAACTTTGCCACTAAGTTATTATCGATTTAAATATGAAAGATCTTTATTTATATAGGCGAAGTTAGGACTAAAATGTGTTCTCTTTTATTTAAGCTGTAAAAATGAAATAAAGAAAATTAAAATAAATAATCATTTCAATTACAATATCGTAATTGGCGAGTAAAACTAAATTACGTTTAATAAATAATTACAACAGAACGTAAAAATATCATTTTAAATTGAACAATTTTGTATATTGATTGAAATTTAACAACAATATATGTAATAGAATAGGTAACTAACAAAATTACCCCATCCTTATTAGCTTATATTTTTCATTCTCTCAACTTACATGTAGTTACCCCAATTACGACCACAAGACCCGCCAACCGTCTTGCTGAGTCCGCAGAAAAAGGGCCGTAACTTCCTCCATAACGCGATCACCTTTGTCAGTCATTCGGATATTATTTGGGAGAGCGTTCCTCAATTGACATGCGTAAACAGTAAAATATTTATTATATAAGAAATTCCGATGAATATACATCATAGTATATATTAAAAACATTTATTATTTGATTTTTAAATGTCTTTGTACAATCTTATGAGAAAATTGATGATGAATAAATACGTGAATTTTGTACTGTATACTTTATTAAAAACAATATCCCGACATTAAACATGAATTGTATGTATTCTTAGCAAATGGATTGTAGACAAATACACAAACGAAGACCACAGAGCCTGCACACTAAATGACATCCTGGATCAAAGCTAGTCCTGACTGAGACACTCATGCATTTTACATCGCTATTGATTTGTTGTTCAGGCTGTCCTCAGACCTTCTGAATCATTCAATGTCACTATAACTTACATTATCATCTATTTTCACGTGTCTTATTTTACGTGGTATATTTGTTACTTTTCTGTAGTACCTTCGAAATACTGTGATTGATATTAAAAGATTATATTTAGGAGCAATGTAAGGTACTGATAAGAAACCGAAACGTATTCATTACGTGTGGCTAATAATACGAGGTACAGTGGATGCACATCCGTCTTCCGTTCCATGCCTCAGTACCCTTGGCAGTTATTCTTGTCCGATCTACGGCTAAATATTCATAATTAATTTTGGCATTTTAGGGCATGTCTGCACACTTCCTCAGGACGTAATCAAGGTTAAAACCATTAGGCGCCTTCGCTTTTTGTTTAAACAACAGTTTCGAATATTATACAATTAAGCTCTTTTTTGCCGGTGTCTTTTCCTGAAGAATATTTTATACTAATTAGTTTATGTTATACTATTTCAATTCCACATTAGAACACTTTGAATATTTGGCTGATTTTAAATTTCATGAATATTTGCTTTCATACCCGGCGTCATGTTACTACCTCAGTTACTACAGGTTCAAATTAGTCGAAAATGTTTCAATAAAATTTAATTATTTAAATATTTCAACTCCTCTTTAGTTCAATAATCAATTAAATGTGGATTACTACCGAGCCCGACATGTTACGAACCAAAGAACTAAGAAAATGTTCATCTAACAGATTTAAGTTACTTTGGATCTTAAAAGGTTGTTTATTTTCTTTAGACAACATTTTTCTTACCCCGATTTGACAATACATTTCGTTTTTCTTATACAACACGGTATAAAATATTTAAATCAAAGTAAGAAAAATATATATTCTAAGTCTCCCACTAATTTATCACATTTGAGCTTAAAATACCGTTTTAATCTAAAATAATTTAAAAACTCGAGTCTTCTAAATAGTGCTCCATACCATAAATGGAATATTCTTCCTGGTACATAGAGTACATGTTTCGTTCATTCGTATATATCTAACCAAAAAATATCAAACGAAAAAGCCATAAAAATGTCAAAAGAGAATAGTATGTTCATTCTTAAGAAAAAAGTTACTTCGATGATGGTACAAGTCACTCCATGAGAATTAAATGAGCGTGAGCGAAAAATTTCACATTGGTATTTTAGGTAACCACGATTTCACTGAGAAAATTGCAGAATAATTTCGAAACAAACCTGAGTACTATCGTGTGTATTTTAACATGAATTATTTGTTACACATGATACTAATATATTACCAAAGATTTTAATTTATAATAAACAATCATTTTTACATAGAGAATTTTACGTTCTATGATTCTGTATATCCATCTTTGGGATTTTGCCTGTACATCAGAAGGCTGGCAAAATTTCACTTTCGTCGCTGTACATCTCAAGAATAACGTTGACAGTGTATGTAAATTATTGCATGTATCCTCTACGAACCCTGTTACATGATAATTAACAATGGTTACAGACTTCTGTTCCCATACAATTTTGCAATTCAATTACTATAATTGATTTCTCAGGTTCTTTTCTCATAAAAAAAATCTAAAAATTTACGTAAAGCCTTTATAAACAAAATCTATAATTTTAAAAACATTCTCATCTCCATGTGAAGATTCTTGATAACAATATTTTCACTTACTGTACGTACTTTAAATAGACGCCTGTCCTCGAAAGTGTTTAATTTGTCAAAATTAAAACCCTTATTATGCTAATCATAACAATAAAAACCAGGGAAATATTTTACATGTATTTTTATAGTAAAAGATTTAATTACCTTTAAAGCAAACGTACTATTACGGCAGATTTTCTAAACAGTTATGAAATATAAAATTCCTCCATACTTTACCACCATACAAATTATTGATTACATTTATAGTTTAAGTGAGTTAACACTTCTTTTTATAAAAAACAATTTATACAAATAGCGTTTATGTTCGTAATGTATATTACACTTTTTTCATGTTAAACTAAATCCAATACTACAAATAAAATTGTATAAAAAGAACTTTGAAGTGTCTTCTAAATATTATTGAAATATGAAGAGTATCGTAACGTAATAGAACAGAGAAGGCTGGTGTATTTCTTAATATTTTACATTGCATAGTTAAGGTAATTTTTAAACGTGGTGGATGGAGGCATTTAAAGGTAATCTTATTGATGAAAAATATATATTCTCAATCTCGCCTTGAGCTTGTCCAAATCGTGCACCAAGTTTTTAAGTTTTTTTTTTGTAAATGCTATTAATTAATACAATTAGTGAAGGTGTGTCTCCTCTACAGTAAAATTAATGTTATATATCAGTGTATTATTTTGAATATATTAATCGTTCAAATCAAAATGAAACTAGATAATGTGACATTTTTAAAGTATTTGTTTATTATTTTAAATATTATACACAACTTTTAATAATATCATAGGTTCAAGAGTTTCGAATAAAACTAAACAGACATAGACATTTCTTTTAAATAAATAAATGATTTAAAAACAGCAATATTGAATCACGTTTTACGCTCAGTTGTTTATTTCATGGCAAAATATGATATATCCTATAATAAATAAATATTAATAATTTATATATATTATATTTATTATTTTATAATTTATATATTTAATTATTTATTTATATATAAATTATCAATTGTCATGAGCTTACGGTTGTAGGCCGTTGTACCTCCCTCCACCCGTGAAGTATAAAACGAACCAAGCACATCTACTTACATTTAGTGACTGTGCAAATTCAATGTGAACATGAAAGAGGGGAGGGAAGTACTGTACTGCACTACTGTCAGCAAGTAGCAAAACACCTCCAATATGTTGTCCAGACAATCTTGACCACGTAACCACACTAGGGCCCAAAGGCGCAACAATACTCACGGGCCTTTCCAATTATGTTTAACCAGTATGAAAACTGAAAAAGCAAAACTACTTCTATTATTATGCTTTATTTACTAATAAAATCGGTACTTTAGGGTTTACATAAAAATTATTCACATCACAATCCTCAGAATTGAGTAATACCTTTTTCCGAACGAACCCCATGTTTCCATTATTGCCAGATGGCTGTGGTATAATCAGTATTTAATGTTCAGGAAATTTTAAAAAGAATATTATATTCCTTGTCAGTACGAAGCAGATAAGCTTCATTTTAACACTAAACAAAGATAGCAACAAAAAGGGTATGTAAAAACTTAGAACATAAAAATTGAGAAATCTATATAATTTTAATTTTTACATTAGTCTTGGGATAAATAATATGAGCAAAATTAATAACATGACCACTATGCAGTCTGAAACTAGTTGTGCATTAAGATAGAATCACCTCGTTATCCTTTTTATGTTACGATGTGTTTGTACACAAATCAATTATTATTTTATAGTTCTTTTCTATTTGTATTTTGGACTTGGTGCTTGATTTTAAATAAATTGTCCAATTGCTGGAATAAAATGTTTTCTTACTTCATTTTCACTTAGGGTAATCATAGCTGTGTTTTAGTAACTATTTTTCAATGGAAGTTCAAATTATTATAAGCAGTGCAACTGCAGTAGTAATCACCACGCTAATAAGTAAGGAAGTATATTATCGTTCTATTAATTTCAATATAGTGGAAGCATAGAAGCACTTCTTGTGGACCATAAAATGATAATGCAGTGTCACTGTACATTATCATTTACGGCACCGAGCTACTCCACCGATGCAGGTTATCTTACGTGTTGAGTATAATGCAGAATATCCCGTGCATTGTGCAGAAAGCTGCATTATTCCACTCACGTTCCGGGTTATAACTGTGACCGACTTGAACAACTTCTCACTCAAGTAACAAGTTTCAAGCCATCTATAGTAATAGCTTCGTGCAGAGTTTGGCTTGAATATGCTCAAGCCATCTTAATTCGCAAAACAAATAATGCGATATGGGTTTTATAAATATATTCTTTGCATTGACTATGTTTTCATAACTCACCTCATAATAGGTGATTCTAAAAAAATGTACCAATTTATATTAAAACTAAACTTTAATGAAGATATTCGCGGCATTGAAGCTGTTGTGGGTGTAAAGATATTTGCAATGACCCCCCTCCATTTTTCCCCTTAGGTCACAAATTAATATTCTGTTAGAAACACAAGGAATTAAATTCTGGTAAATCAGTTTCTTCACAATCTATTTCAACTACGTGAATGAACATTGCTACATTAAATCTCTGAAAGTCAGATAATTGAAAACATCCATTGAAAAGGAATATATTGCTGAATTATTTTCGAAATTTACCGCACTGTACTATTGATCTTATGATGGTTAAATGAAGTCATGGAATTAAAATATAGATCATGTAGTAAATACAGGAATTGCAGGAATTTAATGAGTTTTTGCAGGAATTCAATGAGTTTTTGATGGGGTTTAAGGAGCAGATTATTACCGATTTATTCAAACATTTTGATCATTAAGGTGATTAAAATGCACATAGTTTAATTAATTTATCATACTAAAATATGTAACATGGAAAATATATACATAAATAAAAAATTTGGCCCTGAAGCCAAAACATTTATCTTAATTACACATATAAATGAGGTACCAAAAGTAATAAACGTATTATAGTCAAAAACA
The DNA here is from genome assembly GCF_021130785.1 of Homalodisca vitripennis. Lineage (NCBI taxonomy): Eukaryota > Metazoa > Arthropoda > Insecta > Hemiptera > Cicadellidae > Homalodisca > Homalodisca vitripennis. The sequence goes on from NC_060207.1 coordinate 198,238,141, forward strand.
ACTTTCTACGTATTATATAAACGTTTATAGTATAATTCGCACTATAGCTTTCATTCAGATTGCATATTTATTTCATTTGTAGCACTAAACCAATATAAGTTATATTATATATCAACGGACTAAGAAAATAACATTAAATTTATGCATTTATTGCAAATAAACTATCATAAAACGACAGCTTTTACTTTGCGTAGGCAATAAACAACCAGGTCATGACATACGAGATGTTAATGCTGTTGTTTTAAACGAGAGTACAGCGATGAAATCGAACAATAACTTATCCGCGCTTGTAGTCATTGTAACATGTAAAGTTTTTAGAGTGTACTATTCTAAATGCAAATTTAAACGACTTAATCTCACTATAATTGATCTCCAGGATAGTGGCCACGATGCATTTTGCTTCATGATAGGTTGAGTCATAAATATCCCCAATATATACTAAATAACTTATAATTTTAACTTTGCCGAAATGATGTGTAGGAGAATATATTTTGTAATATATTTAACAAAAGCAATAACAAATATAATGTTATAATAGAATTGGAAGGCGCATTTTGAAATTTATTGGAAGACAATTTTAGAAACGACAGTTTTTTTTTCATCACTGCTAGCAATCACTGTTGATTTTGTGGGTAAATTAACATTTTATTTGGTCCATATGATTCCAAATAAGATAATTGAGCCGTGGATGTTAGGTTTTGGATTACCTTGCAATTGAGATGCATTCAATAATTTTTCACTAATTTACATGGTAACAGCATTTGAAAACACAATTGTTTTAGAATCAAACTATCTTGGTACATATTACGTTTGCATTTATCTAGCATTACAGTAAGATGTTTTATTTTTCACAGCGCGTACTGTCCACTATAAAGTAAACTATGAATGCATTTAGCTTTTTTATCTTTATATTAAAACCATACTGTTACTTGCAGTCACATATAATTATCATGAATTAGTTCTGTTCTTTTAAACCCTATCCCTCTGCCAAGTTCAATATTATAACAATCATTTGATTATATTAAATCTTTCAACTCTCCTAATCTATTTAATTAAATATTATTACTAACAGCTGATTTTTTCCCCTTAAGCATCTGTAAATCATTAGTCAACTACTGTGACCATTGACTGTTTGCTTATTCCACAATAGCTAGAATTATAAAATCTTTCCGTAACAGTGTTTATTTATTATAACTTATAAAGCAGTAAAAAGCTGAATGAGGAAAATGTTGCAAAAAGAAAACGATTAAGTATTAAGAATCTGTAACCTCGGTGTTTCTTTACCGATATTAAGCTATGGCTTACTAGTTCGTTACTTGTTTGATAGTTGGTGTATTAATATTCAGTGCTCTTAATCATCTCTGCCCCCTTGCTAAAAGTAACCTTAGGTACCTTTGTGAATACAATTCTTACACTAGGTTTTTCAATATTTTCTATCCAAATCTGAATGTGTATAAGATTTCGAATTTTAAGCATTATTATATTATTCAAAACTAAAGTATTTGTATATAAATTAATAGCCTATTTAATTATAAAAATAATTAGCATGAAAAAAGTTATACAGGATTTACGCTACGCACCATAAACTACCAATTAATAACGTAAATTACTGTGACCTTCGCCTGGTGTTTTTGCGTTGCACTAATGACTATATCATATAAAGTATATCACGTTATTATTATTTTTTTTTTACCAAAATTGTAATCTTACTGACTGAGCGTTAGCGAAGTTTATATCAGGGTATGGAAAAAGATGATATCCATCAGTCTGTATGTCTCCCCCTTAGCACGATACCTCGGGAACGAGCTGACTTATTAAATTAATGGCCCCATGGAGTTTAGCTGAGTCTTAGCGAAACATTTTACAAATTATTCAGGGTTTATACATTTAATACTTTATAAGTTTTCCAGATATATTTTAGATCAATACTACTGTATGGTTTGTTTTATCCTTAAATATAATTGTTTTAGAATGTTAAAAATTACTTTTAATAATAACCTTAGAAAGAAATTAATTAGATTCGACATATCGTTTAATATATAAAAACAAGGAAGAAGTAATCCATAGTATGTGTCACGTAAAAGGCTTCACGAAGGATGTGTACGACATTTCAAGTTTATCGCTTGTTTCATTCTATAGATTTCATGAGGACAGATAGACAGACATAAAGTCATACAGAAAAGAAACTTTTACGACACCTGGTAAAAAAAAAGGAAAATGGGTCAGCCCACTGAGTGATGGGCTTATATGACATTCAGCTAAATCCCATGGTTGGGCATTAGATTAGTTCGTTCTCGACATGTCGTGCGGAGAGACAGACAGATAGACAAAAAATAATATTTTTAAATCATCTCGTGTAATAGACTTCGCTAACGTTTATATGAGCTAGCAAAAATTCCTTCATCTAGGTAATAGTGTAGTGTCACCAGCGATAACTATTCTCACACAACACTCTAATTAAGGAGAAATAATATTTGGTTCTTATAGCAGTAGTTGAAGCGGAGGTAATTTGTACTAAGTGCAAAGTTGCAGATTGCTAATTGTTATGCGACAAATAGTTTCTCGGTGCTGCTTGTTACCTGTTTGTTTACTGAAGTTGCAAAACAAACTGTTACGGACTGGAACAGAACATTAAAGTTATTAAAAACTTACTAAATGTGAGACGAGAATATTCCTTTGTATATAACAATTGTGTATAGCATTTGCACATGTCGTTTTAAATGTGATCCTGCATAAGAGCAGACAATGTCACAGTACAATTATGTTTCATTACAGTTCATTCTATCTTAATAGTGATCTCAATGCTTCATGGCTTTCAAACGGGGGCAAACGTAAAGGAATCTTGTATGATTAATAACATGTTATAATCAATTAATTTAGTATTAAATAAATTACTGTTTGCTTAAACATTACGAGTACTTTCGTATCCTTATCGTAATGCTCAAATATAACTGATACAATAATTTCATAAGTAAGTTCATTAAATAAGTATTTTAATTAAGAAGAAACGCCGTATTCGTTATTAAATAAAGGCATTCAATAAACATATTCTTTAAAAGACGTGGATATATCTTTTTTCAAAATTACAAACGGAGTTAACTTTCTGATCATTTTGTATAATAAAACAGTAAGAATATTGCGTAGTGCGTTTGGAGATTAAAATGTATACGGTCAAACAACTAAATAAAATACTTTATGGCCAGTAGCTATTCAAAAATGTTCATTAATCGTATCGGAATATTTATGGACGATTTAAACTTTATGTTAAGAAAACTGAGCTCAGAATTTAACGTAGCGTATATCAGTAGGATTTATTACGCGCTCTTAAAATAATTATACTTTTTATCACTATCGTTTCAATATTACTTTCTGTTAGTAAAACCTTTAAGTATATTTAGTTATAGTAATAAAATGTTTATTTTAAGACGATATAACCTTCATTGTCGGGGACGGGTGTGTTAATATTAAATTTCAAAATCACGAATTAAATTGAAAAACTGAGCTCAGACTTAACGTACATCAGTAGGATATATTTTTTGAAGATGTTTTTAGGATGTATTATTTGAAGAGCTTGTACGCTCTTCAAATAATGACACCTTTTGTCACTATCGTTTGAATATTACTCATTGTTAGTAAACCCTTTAAGTATATTTAGTTAGAGTAATAAAATTTTAATTTTAAGACGTCTTCATTATTGAGAACGGATGTGTTAATATCAAATTTTAAAAATACCTCAGTTTTAATCAAACGATCCATTTACATTGCTTTAGGCAATAACTTCACAGTTTACACTATTCAAACAAAATCTTTCAATCGTACTTTGCATTATTAACTAAATTATTTACGCTTGTGTGTATGTAAACGATTATTTAACATCTTCAACTAATAAGTTAGCTAATTTTAACTTCTTTTAGTTTAAAATACAATGTAAAAAAATACATTAGAATTATTAAAAGATAGATTACGCCTAACCAGTATTACAAGAACAGTAGATATTAAACCATGTGCGAGAAAATTTGTCTGTAACAAAATAGTGTAGCCTAACATAAAATATTTTTATTGTTTCTAACTGATCTAGCCCTAACCATACGATGTGTTTGGCATATATGCAAGGTAATTATTATTATTAAATGTATTACATGTACTAGTATTTGGTGTCACTAATATGTATTCTATTTTAGTTCAAAAACTCTATAGTTTGCTTTTAAAAAGTAGTTAATTTAATAAATGCAGAAAATATCAAATATTATTTGATCATTTTTGTCTACGGCATCACAAATAAGTAGGAAAGCCGATGGCCGAGCGGTCTATGACGCCAAAAAGTTTGTGAGATGGTGATAGCACAAGTTCAAGCACATCCGTTGTACTTTTTATCAGAGTCGTGAAACTTTAATGTACCGGCTCTATCTAAACCTTATTTTGTTTTTCAGGTTTGTTGCCTAGGCTAGCACAGTTCATGGGGACGTAGAAATAGGTCTGGAAAAGGAATCGGCCTTATTTTTATGTAAAAAAGTTTAAAACTAGTATTTGCTTTCCAACACTTATTTATCATCATTCTATTGTTAAGCTCATTTTAAAAAGATGTTTACATAACTTGACCTAGTTTCATTTTTTAATAATTATTATTTATCTGTACGATATGACAAGAGTTATCTTGTAAATGACCTTGTTATTGATTTATTTTTATTTATTAACCTCTTGATTTATAATCCTAACAATAATCCAGAAAATTTATAAGATTTATTTATAATTCAAGACTTGATACCCAATAATAAATATATTATTGAATAGCAACACTCGCCTAACTAATTAATTGTACTTCATATGATTATTAGTTTATATTATAATAAAATGCCCAACAATACAGACTTAATGTTATAAATAAGGTTTTATGTAAATAAACTTATTCCATGAAATGAAAAAATATTAATAATATTTTTTGTATATTATACAAATATTATTTTTCATACACATTTGCTAGGGATGTTCTAATGGACTTATATTGCAAACAAGTGAATACATGGCAGTGGACATTTGAATTACTAAACATGAAGTTAACATAACACTAAAGAGCGTTATATTAAACATCTTAAATTGTACAATAGTACTTAATACCCTTCATTAAAGTTATTAAAAAGTATAACTGTTAAGTATTTTTTTATTTATATTATGGGAATAACTAATGTTTTCCAGCAGTAGCAAAAACATTTAGGATTTTTGAACTTATGGTAAGGAGAAAGTTGAATGAGATGGGTTTACAAATTCAACGTTATCGTTTTTCGTCTTTCAATTGGTTATTTTTTACGAAAAAAAAATTATAGTGAAGTAAACATTTTTCAAGGAAGTAAACAATAATTTCACATCTAACGTATACAAGGCTAGGTCTCGCCAATATGGTGATGATCCGACGAGAGTATTGTTGGGTGGACATAATCTCACCGTCATAAACACAACATTTTTGTAAAACTAGGGTTGTTTTATGTGATCTGCCCCTAATACATAAAGAATACCGATCAATGTGCAGACATCAGAGTGTTGGCGGTCATAGATATTCGCACCACCACAAACACAAGGCTTTTTATTAAACTTGGGTTCTGTTGTGTCAACTGGTCCTACTACATAAAGAATATCGGTAGGTGTGACAGACATCAGACAGTGTTGGTGGGCAGAGATAGTTGTGTCTTCATAAACTCAAGACTTTATGTAAAACTTGAGTTCTGTTATATCAAGATTTTCTATAATGTAAATACTAGTGGTCCATGTGACTGTACAGCCGTAGTGTCAGAAAGACCTGAATACATCTCCGGTTTGCTGTTATCTATGTTAAACATTACTATGAAAATCTTTAAGCACAAGTATCCATTCAAATTATATTATGGCATTATTTAACTTGTTTATCTACTAAATATTTCATTGGATTGTTCCAAATAATCATAAACTTTGTCTTCTGCAGTAATTTTTAAAACTACCATATGTGTCCTTTTTTATTTAATAAGGATTCCAATTAGTCCTTTACGAATAATTTACATGGAACTGTGAAATACTCTCCCGTACACTCGTGATAAACGACATACACTAGAAGAAACTCCTTACTTTTCATCCTATGCCGTTTCACAGCATGTTCCAAAGGCATGTGTATCACATGTTCTGTATGTATGTGTATCACATGTTCGAGAGGCATTATTAAAGTTTATTATTTTTATCCCTGATAGTTCTTATGTTAAGCTAAAATTATACTTTTAATTTTATTTATACTAATAAAAGTGAAAATATTATGTGAACCTCCTATCATATAACGATAGAGCGTATGTGTTAATAAGGTAGATGTAGGTCAAACTTTGCACGAACCTATTACTGTAGATGACTTGTAACTTGTTACTTGAGTGAGAAGTTGTTCAAGTTGGTCACAGTTAGCCTATAACCCAGAACGTGAGTGGAATAATGATGCCCTCTATACAATGCGCGGACTGTTCTGCCATGTACCTAGCGCGTTATGAGATAATATGTTTAGTAGTACAATTTAGCTTCTGAAACTGTAAAGATATATAGTTATTGATGACTGCATACACCGTTAGTTAAAAGAGCCACCGAATAAGTTATTTATTAATGGTTTTTACGGATTAAATAATAAAGGATACTATGTTTTTATTATTGTTAATGGTGGAAAGAATAATAGGATATCAGTTACTTACCATCGTCGTATGTAACAAAATGTATATCACAACGTTTTTAGGATTCATATAAATCTTATTTCTTAAGCGAAATGATAATTAGTACATAAAAAAGAAAAAAACTAATAGATATAAAAGATATTAAACAAGTCCGTAAACTACTTGGAGTTTAGCCAAGAGAAAATGAACCAAGAGTGGTCTCTGAACAGGATGCAATTCACAAGCACGAGACCTCAGGAGCACTATCCACGTCATACAAGCACAGAGAACAGTGAGACACTGAAAGAAATATTTCGGTACCTCCTGCGGACTCACGGCGCGTCATCTGAAAAACACTGAAATGTCTGAAATACTTGCATGCTTTCGATGAATGATAGCTTTGCTAATTTCAAAACTATTAGAATTTTTTAAATTTTGTGATATATACACATACGAATTAATAAGTTGCACAAACCTATAAATATAGATTTTTTAGTAGATACTTTGTTCTATTTTAATGACCTATTTGCGATATATGTTTCTTACAAAAAGATAACAAGAATTCGAAAATTTAATACTGTATACAATCTGAAAATATAGTGATCTTTGAAGTCGACCTATGGGAAATATTTTAATAGTGTAATTTGCGTTTTGCTATGTCATTCCATAAGTATTTATTTAAAACTATTACAGGCTTTAATGACCAGTATATCTAAAAGCTTCAATTAGTTACAAGATATGTCCAGTAGATCTTAGAGTCTCTAAAAGCATTCCAGTACTAAAACACATTCCTTTGTAAAACTGATCTGGATAACCTGTAGATCTGAATGGTGAGGCCCATAAAATATTGTGTAGTATAGTTCTAAAATAACGGTCGTAGCAAATGTAAATTTGAACTAATTATTAGCCTACTCAAGGACGTATAACCTAAACTCCGTACTGTTTGTCAGTATTGTAATTTTTAAGCGGTTTATATAAGAGTTGCACTTACCCGTTAAGTTGCACTCAGTTTAATATCTTATGCGCACATTTTTCAATAGCAAAATACCTAATATAAATGTGATCACAGGAAGATATTGCAATATCCCGATCCATTTTTAAATACTTCGGAATAGTTTAAAGAACAGTATTTTGGCACCTTGAAGCCGGAGAGTGATATAGTTATTGAAATAACTAATATAGAGGAAACTTATTCAAAAAATTTTAACATTTTAATGTAAATTTGAATAATTTCAGTTACACTTGTACTATTTTAGCCCCGTGGGAAGGAATCAGAGTCCATAGTTTTCTTATTAAAAGTACTTACGATGGAAAAAAATTTAGCATAACAATACATTAAGTCCAAAGGAGGCATATTTAAGCTAAATACTATTTATGTCAATGAATAATATATTCAAAAGTAAATTATATGGAATGGCCTTTATTTTAGGATTTGCGCGCACATGATCATATTTTCTGGTTCGAATGAATTATATTTCAGGTATACAAAATAAAACAATTTACCTAGATCAAACGAATATATATAAGTAAGTCTAAGTAGCCTCTTTCAGACAATAACCGTCTAATCCGGCCCTTAAAATCTACTTCTAATTTAATGCCGAAGTATTGTTTACATTTTATCCCGACAAAAAAAAATTAGATATGAAAAGCCTACTTTAGTCACATAATATCCTCTCCCGACTAAAATAATCTGCTTCCGGTCAAAATAATTTTCGATGGCTTAATTCAGTTAAAAATCTTTTCCTATTCAAGACAATACATGAGTAAATAATAAAAGCCTATTCATTACAATGAGGATTCTTCTATTACTAACTCTCTGTATATTCCTTATAACCTTTAAAAAGTTTCTGAGAAAATGAAAATAAAGCTAATCATTATTTGTTTTTAAATATAATAATCATAATTTATCAGTGTGATACGAATTTCTTACGGTTATTTATATGGGAAGATGGAAACATAAATAAACAGTTTCTCTACATGTGACAACTGTATTACACCCCCAGTCTTCATGAATAATACTTATATGTTGAAAGTATTAGACATACTTGTGTTAACTTTCATCATCATATGAAATAAGTAAGGGAAGTTTAGAAAATCAAAGATATCATTCTTTTAGTGATTGCAACCCCTTAGGGTGGTTGATCTTGATAACAAATCTTTTTTTCTGCATGTTGAGAGCACGAGACGTGTGTGTCAATTTTCATTTTTGTAGGAAATCGGAAAGAATAAAAACAAAGCATAGTGCTCATATGTCTTACAACAGTCTAGAAGTAGAATCATTTCGGTTAACGCCTTCCCTAAGGAATGATACCAAAATATATTTATAGACGTATTGTAATCATTTATGACTACTAGTGTAACACATCTTGATTAAGATAGTACTAGCGAGTATAAAGGAGTCCCCGGGTAAAAATTCTATTTTATACATTCATATATAATATTTTTTGAGAACCATTTATCTCTTAAACCAATAAAACATCTCTTTAGATAAAATTTATAATATATATATATATATATATATATATATATATATATATATATATATACATATAAATGAGCTTCATTACAATTTGAATGTTTCCTATTGCCACTGTAAGATATTCAACATCTATTCAAATCTGGTACTAATACTCATATAAGTTGAGCAAACATATCCGGTATTCGTGACACGGACTGTTGGCTGTAATGAACCCATTCAGGAGTCACGTCGGGACATAACATCAATGACGTCCTTTATATACGCTTACACCATGTACTGTGAGTATAGGCTTAATCAACTTTAAACACGTTTAATCAAATTGAATTTTCAGTGCAACAATTACAAATCTAAATATAACTAGGAAAATGAGCGGAAATCTTCTAGATAAAAGTACTTAGGGTAGCAATTACTTTGAAATAAACTGAAAAATAATAAATGGCAGATAATTTAACATAAAAAATAATAGGGTCCTAAGTATACTAGTACATATAATGAAAAAGAATCTGAAATACGAATAAATGGCTGATAAAAAATTTAATCAGAAAAAGGTTGGAACTAATTTTTTAAATATATTATTCCTACCTAAAAACGAAGAATTGCCATTTATTATATAGTGAAAAGCACAAAAACTCGTATAAAGATTCCAAATGTTGCAGTAAAGAAAGTATTACAATAAAATATTTTTTAAATGCTTTTACTAACATAACATAATATCCTAGGAAGTGGTATGTATTACAAGTCTTGGTAATTTATAGCCTTTTTTCGATGACCGGTGATTTTATATAATAAAATTATTTTCTTCATGATTATTTCTAAAGTCTAAGTGTTAAGATAAAAGCGATTAACAAAATTTGTACCAAGATAAGGTTTTTCAACGTCTTTTAAAAGCATCCACATTCTATTCCTCTAAGTAAAGTGGGTATGCTGCTCAATATATGGACAAAAAACCACCGTTACAATGTTCCGGTTTGCATTGGTCCTTTATATCTGTATTTCAACGTTCTAAACATATTTTTATATGACGTACAAAAATTCTTAATTTCAAATATGATTTTATAACGTTCCATAAAAAGTACTTTAAATATGTATGTAATTCATCATGGATCAAACATTATAAAAATAAAAGAAATTAGCTTATATTTATAATATACACCCTTAAAGTTTCCCACTTCTTAATTTCTTCGTAAATATATTTAAAAATTCAAAGTTATTTTAATAATTTTTAAAATCTTAAAGTAATGCTAAATGCAATAGTAACTGACATGTATTTGAATTTTTTTAATATTAACGAATTTGTCGTAATTGTTTTAATTGTTAAATATTATTTTATGGTTGGAATTTTAATACATACATATTTCTTTACAAAATAATTCATACATTAATTTACTATAGTACAATACCCTATATACCACTGTATTTTATATATTACAAGTCTGTTATGTAAGCAGTAATATATTTTAAAGCTCGTTGTAACGTCACCAGTGTATGACTGAAAGTAGAACAACCAGTAATTATTTGCGCGTAAAATAATACATCCCTTTAAATAGGACAATATAATCTCGCAGTTCTGCGCTCTTCTATTTCCAATTTAGAGCTCTTTGCCGTATAAGGGAACAAACGAGTAATCGACGTTAATCTCAAAAAGTGACTGAATATATGTAATCCCTTCTTTGTTTTTGACTTCTTTGTGTTGTATTTCAGTGGTAAAGCATGATTTATTACTGCGCAATATCCACCTGACAAACCGAATATGAGTTATTTATATGGCCATAGATATGAATAGACTATTCTTTATATTTTTTCTTGTTTATTACAAACATATGTGCTTCTATCATTGAATTTTGCATAGACTAGCTATCTCTCATAACAAATTGAAATAACTGTATAGTAACTAATAGAACATGGTATGTCAACATAAACGATATATATCATTTTGAGTAATCTAAAGGATTACGTACCGGATAGCTTACAACGAAGAAAAAAGGGATTATATAAACAAAGTAATAAACTATGCAATCCAACACATTTAAATATTTAAGAGTGGAAAATTCTTTTGGTTACGCTTTATCACATCTTTAAATGTACAGAGATTGTGAGGATTTTATATGTTAGACCATGACTATCGTTTTTATCAAATTTTATACAGCAAAATACCAATATGAGTTCTTACGATTTTTTCAAATATCATTAGCATTCTTTTTAGAAATATTTCCTTGAATATATTTTGAATTATATTTTATTACGACTATTTTACAATAAGTTTTAATTGCTACATTTTACAAGCATAAAAAGTCAAAAGATATTACATCGAATAGGTGGTTTTAAAAACTGGGTATGTACTTAAAAATAACTAATAAAAGTAATAATAGGTCAAATATAAAACCGAAAACTCTATAATAAGTTTAATTAAACCCCATTTATATTGGTTAGAAAGTAAATATGAGGCAAAAAATAGAAATATACATAGTTATACTAATATATTTTGCTCAAAGGTTTGAGCTGTGAGGGTTTTTTTACTTTTATCACTTATAATATGATTGTAAATTTAGTACCTATAGGTATAGTTTGAATTTTATAACAGAAGAATACCATTTACCTTAAAAGACTTCTAAGAAATCGTGCTCCTAATCATCATCGTCCTTCACTTAGAATTTGAATGTTTTATACTGGCGAGAAAGGTTTAAACATGTTGTTTGCATTTAAATTTGATGAATAAAAGTTTTCTTTTTTCGAATACTCCGTAATTATTGTTACGAATACATTTAATCAAAACAAGAAATTAATTGATTATACCTTAAAATTCAGAGTTAATTTTTTTTATTGGTTGGTGGAAAAGTATTAATTGCAACTATTTACAATCATCCAAATATTACTAATTTGACTCTATCGTGAAATTGACGAATTTATATCGTTTCTTATAATGATAATATTAATTAAGGTGATGCCGTTTTATACCAATCAGTCAATCGTGTTCTATATTACCGGAAAACATTATATTAACATGCATGGCCACCGTAAAAATTTGGCCGATTAATCACAATAATACGTTTAGCATAAAAATAATCATTTATACATCCTTATTCATAAATCAATTGATTCCCACTACAGTCATCCTAGTCTCCCTTTCAAACACCAAATACTCGTCAGCACTATAAAATGTTTGAGATGATATAACGCATTTCATCCGAGTTTTGAACTCTGAAAGATAGAGCTTTCATGGTATTAGCAAACTGTTGATGAAATAAACATAAACCAGGATTGATTTCTTGAAAGAGCTCATTTAGATAGACAGAAAATATTTTTGCTAATCATATGACAAGGTAAATTTTACAGTTTTATCACTCTCTTAGTTCTGAATTGGTATTTACTTTAACTCTTTTTACATTTTTGGTTTATTCTTTACCGAGAATGCTTTTAGAACTTCGGTTTCTGCGATGACACCCCATATTATCAATCTGTCGGACTCATTTTGGTCTATCACCCCATAACACGCCGTCATCAATATGTGAGTAGGGCTGCATTTAACCAAATTTCTCAACAATTTATTGTCTAACGATAATTTTGAACAGACATAGATGATATGAAAATCTCAGTTCAAACGTTGATTAAGGTCTATTCCTATCTATTTAGTTAAATGAACTTCCTTAAACATGGTGTTATCAAACATGATAACCACACCAGAGTTAATGTCCACAATTCACAGAGAAAAAAAACCGATAAATTTGAATTCTTGAAAACTGCTATTCAAATCTTCAAAGGTACGCAATTCAAGTTTTTATCAAGAAAGAGTTTTGCTGTCTGCGTAATTCAAGAGTTTCTCTAGCAGAGGTGATAGCACTGCTAGTTTCCACTTCTTAAATGACTGCTTGTGTTCTGACTGATAATATTACGATAAAGTTATATATCTATTATATTTTCAAGACCATTGTATATATGAAATAGTCGTTACTTGTGATTCTTTACATTTCATTTCTAATATTATAATTTCTACCAAGTTTATTCTTTGAATTTGTTTTTTATTTATAAACAGCTGCTTTTGAAGTTTGCTATAGAAAGATTCTTAATATGATCTCATTTTATTTTCCGTTTTCGTCAAACCTCACTACTTATAAGTCTTGAGCGCTGGCAGTGACGCCGTAGAAACATATTATTACGTTCAGAATAAAAGAACCAACAGTACAGGTTTTCTCGAGGCTGTTCCTCCTTACCAAACCAGGCCATGTGGATCTAAAATAAGTCTAAATAAATTAATAACTTAACATTAAATAAACAGGGCTATCCACCTAAATATTTAAAATTTGAAAAAGTAAAAGAATTGAAAATATCTGAATTTTATAGGAAATGGTAGATAGGGACATAGACGTATATAGTGTAATAAATCTTTTGACAGTGTATTAAAAATATCCCGGTGTGTATTATATATGGTGTGCTATAATTCGTCAGAGAAACAGCTCGAATATGTTGAGTAATTTATACAATATGATACATATACAAGTACGATATTTTTGATTCAGATACAGTATTTCATTAGGAGCTCAATATTGTACTAAAAAGAACCATTCAATTGTTTAGGCCTGCACAGGTGACGTAACGCGTTTCATTGAAGCGGATGGAAACTTTGAACAGATCATATAACACGTGTTATGGAAGCCTCTGTTTTTACTCTTTAAATAATATGGAAATAAATATTTCTGAGGATTTACCATAGACGTACATCTTAAAATATTACAAGATCATCATACTAGGAGTTATTTGTTTGAAGAGTCAGTTTTAAATGATATACAAATTTGCAAAGTCTCAGTGTCGTGTTTTATATAAAACTAAAAGCTCGACGTAAGGAAAATAATATAGCTTCAATACTGCACGAATATTGACCTCTAAAATGTCACAGATGATATACATTCACTACGATTTGTGTTTTCCCCATTACTCGAGGGCCAGGATTGCTTAGCAAATTCTACTTCAAATTCGGAAATCTGAGGATTGCTGTAACTCTGAAATCTGGCAAAGCATTACGAGACGCTTCGATGTGATTGTTATTTAAGCTTCAGTATGAGAAAATCTTCGAAACATGATTTAAATATATTGAAGTTTAGATTTCAAAATTACACTAAAACACAAAAAAAGTGAAAAAATTAACTATTTTCCATCTAATTCCATTTTCAAGTTTTTCAAAGAAAGTAGAGACTTGCACCCCGTATTTTTCAAAGAGGCAAAAAAGTTACAGATTTAAATAATTTTTAAATTTGCCTGTTTTAATCCTATAGTTATTTACATTATTGCCTCAGTTTCTGTTATTTAAATCGATGGTACTGCCAATTTAAAACTTGTTTCATTAGTCTCGCTATGGAAGATACGAGGATATTCGATATAAAAAATTACTATATAGTTTAATAGTACGATGTACATTTAGATTTAATATCTTTACCGATATTCTTCCACAGCTGCTTGATAAAACTGTGTATAAAGAGTAAAATAAAAGTTTAAAAATAACAGTACCAGAAGGCTGAGATGTGCGAAAGGCTATCACGTTTGTATCGGGAGGCTTTAACAAAACTTCTTCCAATATTCTCTATATGCAAAGTTTCCTTCTGTTTTAGGCACTGGTAATAGTGTGCGGTTTACTTGTAATCGCTTTTAATGGCAACGTGATATATTTCAATTTAAAATTTAAATTAACAAAATCTTAAAACGCCCTGGATTTTTATGTTATTCTTAGAAAGTACGTATAAATTAAACATAAACAATCTTTCTCCCTGCTTTTTTCACGACTCAAACTATCCGTACAAAATTTTAATGGTTATTGCTTGTATATAACTGTTTCATTAGATTTCAAAGGAGACTGCAGTTAAATAATTTAAATGGATAAAAGTATTTTAATTAAACAGACTTACCGTAATATAATTGAAAAGTTGTGTAAGCTAATTTTTATTTATTTGTTTACGTTTCAATTAATAAAATAAAATTACTTATTTAAGTATCACATTTTTGACATGCATTATGAAAGAATCGTATATTAAAAACGGTCTTTCAAAATTATGATTATCTGTGTTTATAATGATCCTGGCACACGTGATTGGATGGAAAGAGGTTAGCAAAGTGTAAAATCAATGGCAATATAATCCTCAATGTCCTTAAATAATAGTCTTGATCTTCATCATGAAGCGATTTTGAATAATGTGTTGCACATACGAGTACATAGTGTTATAACATAATTCCAGTTTTTTATTGCCATAAACTGCAACTTGTAATAGAGTGTCAGATTGAAGTGAAAAACACATATCTTTAATCAGTCCAGCTTACAAACAAACCATTAGGTACTTTATGGATACTGAAATTCTTGTATGTCTATAAATAAATATTGGAATTCTAAATTATTGCCATTATGTTCGCTATGCTATCTTGCACATTTTTCTATTCATACTTAATTTTGATTATTTTAATCTAGCTCTAGTTATTTTACTGAAAATAATATGAAATGCTGGTCTTTTGTTATGTCTGTACAAATGTTTTTAAGCCAACAATGTTTCAAAAAAATTTTCCAAACTTGGTTGTAACTTGTAAATTAGTTTTGAAAATATATTTTTATGAATGAAAATTGATAAATGGTGATTTGCAGCTGATATCTAGTACTGGATTTAGAATTTTAAAATTTATATTTAATCCAGAAATGTGTAATAACCTAGTGTAACTTGTGCTGTATGTCTAAAATAAGGCTCTCTGCAGCTATTTTCTGCTTAATGACTCAGTATATATCAACTAGAATATTTTAATTTTACTCTAGTACCTGTACGGTAGATTCTAGTTTTAAACCTATAGAAACTGTTTTACAGACTTTTAAGTTTTAACAAAATTAAGGCATAAGTACGTCAGTAAATGTAGTAAATACTTTCTTATTAATTTTTGATTCGTGGCGGTTAAGCATATAGTTTACTTCACTGGCCAATATTTATGGGCTACATTTAGGTAACAGTAAACTGCTTCTATGAAGATGATATCTTTCATTCTGAAATCCTGTTACCACTACTTGCATAACTGTCGAGTGAGCATTTTAAAACTTAACGTGGCTCATCACTTCTATTTCATGTCAGGTTCGCTACTTCTCTGCACAAGTAGTGCGAATGTTTTTTTTTTGTTAGTAAGAAAACATTAATAATGAATCGGGAAATTCACAAGCATCACAAAACAGTTTTTCCAAGCAACCAATTGATTATATCATTATTTAGATTTAGCCATCTGCAAGGCCAGAAATAAATATCTGCAAGATATTTGGAAAAATATTTTTTTTTTCAGAATCATTCACACACAAAAAGGAAATTTTTGACACTTTTATATATTTAAAAGTGCTATAAAATGTAAAAACCCGGATCATTGCTATTACTGATTAATAAATCTATTTCAGATATGCATAATAATTACTTTTAGTTATGAAATATGCGGCGTTTATACCTACTTACTCTATAGTTATCTATGTATTATTGCAATCCATGTGTACATAAACCTGTGGTAAACATTCGGAACAATAAGTAAGGCTAAATTATCTCATGTTTAGGGAAGACACTGACTTTATATTTTTGAACTTCGTAATATAAAACCCTTGCAGTTATTTTGTACTGTGTGTGCCATAGTAACACTTTTATTCCTTAGAAGTGTGTACGGACAACAAACTTTCAGTACAATAAATGGGCAGTTTTCTGATTTAGCATCCGTTAATTCCAAAGGGTTTTATTCAGAGAATATACATGGTCATGCTAGTTGATAAAGATGTTGTTGCTAAAAATATTGATAAAATTTATAAAGTTGATAAAATATTGTTGCTAACGAGTGGTGCTATTTGACTAACTTTAACGTGTTCCGGCTTCAAGTAGAGTTGTACAGATATGCATTTGTAGAGGCAAACCTATGAGAAAAACCATGCAAACCTACACGACATTCGACACATATTTTCCAGCATTTGACAAAAAGATAAGAACAACCTTTTTAGCAAAAACATAAATATTTTCTTGGCATCTTCCGGAATGACAGGATGTTCACCCTGTTTAAGGGATTAAGGATTTAAATCACTCCTGCTGATATTATATGGTGCAGGGAACACGAAGCAGGATATTGGACTCAATCTCTGTCATATCAACTTGGAAGAAGGAGACCCAATCTCTCTTTTTCACTCCACCAATCAAAGCGGACAGGGAAAGAATTTTCTTACCTTCTATTTAAGCTCTCTGAAAGCTTTAACACTAAGAAAGTCTCTTCAACCATCATGACTTTCTTGATAATGTTTTGACCTGTTTATTTCTTCCATTAATGCTATGGGCCATCATAAACCAGAAAACCCTCTGGTAATATATGTACAAACATACTTAAGAATAACTTATATGTGTGTGTGTGTGTGTGTGTGTGTTTTATTTTACTGTTACCAAGTAAAATTTAAATAATATTTTTTATAATTTTTGTCTTAATTTTAGTTATTTAAGTTACTAAGATAAAAGCTAATTAATTTACAGCTACTTCTCGAGCCCAGGTGTATCTACTATTCAAAGTGCATTAAACCGTACCCAAGCCAGACTACAACATTAAATCTTCAAGTTCCAGTTGTAAACTAAAAGGTACTAACAAATGCCTGGCTTCATTTATTCTTACTCCTTTGCTTCTGACTTTTGTGCAAAAGTTGGTATTGAAGCACTTTAAAATCGAAGTTCAAAAATTTGTTGATCTTTAACGATATGTTTAACATAAATTCATATCAAGTATACTAATAATGAAGAAGTAGCTGTTTAGCTACTATTTTATATGTAACCAATGGAAGTAAAGTCCTAGTGCAAAACCTTTACAGTACTTACTTATATATTAAATCAAAAGTAACATATACATTGATGAACTTAAATATAAAATGTAACGGTCTAGCCTGTAGTTTTATATATATGTATATATTATACTATTTATTATGTCTATATAATAGTAAATTTTATATTAATTATTTTATTAATTATATTAGTAATTTTATTATATAGTACATTTTATATTAATTATATAATAAGTAGTTAAAAAAATTTTGTATTATAGCTAAAAGATACTCATTTCACCAATGAAGGCCAGTAAGAAACTACTATAATCCCCTGTACGAAGCCGTAATTTAATACAAGATATCTTATGCAATCTTATGCGCCAACATATAATTTACAACTTTTGAGTTGATCATTTAATTCTCACAGTAAACAGTGGATTCCTGCAAGAAATATAAACATTTAAGGGGGTAGAATTAGTGAAATAATAAGATAGTGGATAAACTTTTTTTACAATTTCTTTCTTCTCTGAGATACATGGTGACCTATATAATGAGTAGCTATTTTGCACAGTGATAAGAGTCATAGAATACCTAATAATAAAGCAAAGATTAGTTATTTTCCACTCTTAGCTGAATATGGGTGGACTTTGAGAAAACGGTTTTATCAATAATGCAACTGCTGTACTCTATCATTAATGCTGCTGCTAATTATGATCTGGCAAAACATACGATTTGTAGTTTTAAAATATTTTATTTAAATTTTATAAATTATAAAACATTAATAAACCAATTAATTTTAAAAACGATTTATGAAAAACACAATGTTTATTAAAGGATTGATTGCCTTAAAATTAACTGGATTATGTGATCGATACAAAGTAATCAAGAACCTAGCTGTGACCACAGTCCACAGTAACTGCGGGAGTGTCGTGACGTCAGCAATATTTCAGCGGTTCGTTGATTGTCTCACGCCTGCTGAGAGTCCACAACCGATGGGCACCATTCATCACCACTACCTCGATCTACAACCTTTCAATATCCAAAGTTATCTTGCTTACGTCATTATCCAGGTAGTATCAAGGCACGACCACACTGACGGCTAGTATGCCGTGACGTCAGCAATATTTCAGCAGACCGTTGATTGTGTTCACCACCGATGGGTGCCCTTCATCGCCACTATCTTGATATACCTTTTTTCCAATATCCAAAATTATACTTCTTAGCACAATTATCAAAATTTTTTCTAAATAATCCTAACCATGGTAAATAATACTAATATCAGAAAATACTTAGTTACATCGAGACTATCCGATATCATGTACCATTTTAAATTTAGCCAACACATTTTCGTCCTCGAGAGCAACCTATAATGTTAGTTACAGGTAATTGATATACTGTCTTAAATAATATGATTGTTGACCTAAAGTAACACAGTAATTCCTTGTACACTGCAATACAAGGGACATATGAGAGTTTACATTTTTTGGGGGGGAAATGGAACCTCCAAATTATGTATTGGTGTCAAAAAAATCTAACGGGGACAAATGAGGTTCGAGATACCTCTTGGATAGATATTTAGATCGACTAAGGGAATAAACGAGTCCTTGAGGAGACTTTTAAGTGTGTTGAACAACTCTTGATGAATATGTAGTTAGGCTAAAGGAATGGTACCGGTGGAATCCGCTGCATTAATGTTGTAAACTGGTTTATTTGTTTTCTGAGACCTTGAGGATAGTTTAAAGAGTGTTGCAAAACTCATTATGGATATTTATGAGAGCTAAACGAATAAAATAACACATTGCCGTCCTATTGTGGCTTGTATTCCTAGGTTCGGTTTTAATAATTAGTGTTTTGTATTTATTAAGTGCATAGTTTAGAAATAGTGAGCATGTAATTCAAGATATCTCACTAATACATGCTGCAAAGTCCTGGCATGATTTGTTTTATTTTAACCTAGATATGTTTCAGGTTAAGGAAAAACCTATTCACCTGAGGAAGTGATTAGATTGCAGATGTCGAATATTAGCGTTACTTTTTTCTTAGTTCAGTCAAGCAAAGTAAAATTCTGCAAAATTCAGTTTTCTTCGCAATCTTTCCATCGTCAAGAACAAACTTAAACATTAAGATTTGATTTGAAATTAGTGATACACTTTTAGATTAACGTACTGATCAGTGTTAACAATGATGAAACAGAAAGACTTAAAAGAACAATAAGGGTCGAGCACAGTTAATGAAACACACTACTGTTTCTTAACACAATAATGGGCAACAATAAACCATGGAAACAGATAGAGGAGTGATGAAGTATCCGGGTTTGGCACCTGTTGATTTACTCGCTGTTGATTCTAGGATTAATTGGATATCTATGTTGAACTACAATATTTATAAAAATCTAGATTATTAAGAGAATTTTTTATTTGTTTTATTTTATATTCTTATTTGTTATTAATTGAAAGGCGTTACCCGTTGGATAAGTCTGTTTTCCCACTTGCAGCACATCTTACTGTAGGTCATTGACCTTCGGGCTCAAGGGCTGAAGTCCAAATTTAATTCTATAATATTTACATTCTTTTGCTTAAAACAGGTGTTTACTAAAATATACGTGTTGCTCAACCAGTTGACGACCAGAATTGCAAAGGGATCTAAGTGCCAAAAACAAAACTTTTCAGGAAATGAAAAAAAACTTTACATTTTCCAAAAAAATTTGTATTTATATTTTGTAATTATTGAGATACATTGTTTACATTATGTTTAAAATTATTATCAAGTTTTATAAAGCTATTTACTTGAATACAAAGTTTATAAATTCCTTTCGGCAGAAGGTCCTAAGTCCAAACTACCTAACAGTGCAAAAGGATGTAAGTGCCTTAAAAAGAGTTCATTTTACTAACACAGCTCACGATAGAAGTTTCTGTTGTTTTCATCCAAGTATGGAATCATTGTGCAATACATTTTCAATATCTGTTATTGTCTTGCCTTTCTTTCCCGTGGACATAGATCGTTAAATATTTTTTATACAAAAACAGGTTCAATTTGATCCACTTTGATCACGGAAATCTGACTGATGCCTAGTTTTTTTTTTTTATCAATGCAACTAGAAGCTGCTTTGTCAAAGTCAAAAAAGTGATCACCCATTTTCAAAACTTTGAAAGGCTTTGAGGGTCTAGCTTCCTCGATAACTTTCTGTAGATCTTCCATCACTTGCATTCTAGCTGACCGACACTTTTTTTCGATAATAGCGAAGTTTCTATCGGCAACAGAAAAACTGTGGCCGGAGAGCAGAAATTTGTGTTGAACAGACTCAAAAATACCCTTAACTACCATGTATAGGTATAGAAAAATAAGCATTCGATTTTTTAGTTGGCCGGCACAGTTTTCGCTCCAAACAACCAAATGTTTCTTGTGATTTGGGAGTAAACCAGAGTTTATAGCCTGAGTAATGCAAGACGCTACCTGATTCCCTCCTCTACCTGACTGCCCCTCGTGCAACATACAAATTATAGCATCATTAGCGTTGGTGCTATGGACATTGAAATTGTAGCAGGTGAGTTGGCGTAAATAATACATATTGCAATGTGTCAATTTAGGCAAAGGGAATACTTTTTCTAATTCCATTACTACCGGTAAAGCTATCACACTTACCTCTACAGCAGACAATGGTTTCGCTGCTATCTCCTTCCTAGTGTCATATAAGACTTCCCACTTAGTCTTGCTTTCTTCTGTTTTTCTCTAAACGCCAGCTTCTTTTCACTGACATCTTCACCAAAAGCACTGTTATTCAAATTGTTGGTGTCGTCAGCCATGATTGTAAGAAAACTTTATAACTTAAAATAAGCAATATGAAAAACACAGGCAAAGGCAATGACGGGTAGAGCACGCCTATATCAACAGGAGTGGCGGGAATAGTGGTGGGGCGGACGACAACGTGACGGCACTTAGATCCCTATGCATTGCAAGCCCGCCCCGACATACTACCAGCGCATTCTGTTGCATCCTATAACAACTACTAGGAGTTTTTTATGAACACAGATCACAATGCAGGGCATTGGCATGTGGACATAGATCGCTTTGCAGTGAAAACCCCATTGCGCTAAAAGATGGCACTTAGATCCCTTTGCAATTCTGGTCGTCAGTTATTCTCGACCAATGAACAAGTTCATATCATTATAACATATACTAACCCACTTAATAAATGCTGACTTTAACAAAGGCTAACAATCTCGTGTCAAATCATATTTATTTTACAAGTTAGGATTAGACTACTCATGGTTTCGCATAATAATTCTAAATCTTAATTCTTAAACCTATACTGTCTCACATGTTAAGACCAAATGACTTTTTAAACCGAATTAGTTTAAAGGTGTGTTTATTTTGTAGTGTATTTCTCATTTCCATTCTGATGAAGTCAAATGCACAAAACGCATGTCTATAAGTTAGCTAGTTCTTTAGAAATTGTATGGTCGGAAAAACGATAAAATTTTCCATGCCCCTCGAGTGCAAGCTTCGTTATTACGTTGATTTCATAAATCAAAATCTAAGAAATATCCATGGTGACCTTAGGGTAAACTTAGGTTATTGCCCCCTCAGGCTTAACTGTCTCTAGAGGAATGAAATGGTATGAATTGCTTTACTCGTCAGATTAGTGTTTGTCTTAAAAATACAAGTTATTGATTCTGAGAATAAGTACTGAGTATTTTCAATCTCTTCCTTATTGCTCCTCTATACAAAAAGTCTACAAAATTATCATAAACTTTTGATTAAAACTCTTCACGTTTGTTCGCGTGAAATAATTGAGCTTGTTATTAGTTGGATTGATACTGGTGAATACAGATTATTAATTCTCAGAATTTTCATTACAGGAGAAATCAACATTATAACAACTAATAATTATTGAAGTGAATATACGGGATGTAAAAGAGTCCCGCACAGGATTTTACATTTCACAACGATTAAATGTTAGGCGATGCAACTTTTTACGTAAATTTACTTTTTGAAATAACTAACATTTTTTGTCATGTCAGGGGCATAGTTCGCAAGAGGTCAAAACAAAGAGGTTGGATTTACAGCATTGCACTCTACTAATAAAGACCTTAAGACCTTTAATTTGGTATACTACTCGCCCTATGCTCTCAATTAATATTTTATTCTGACTCCATGCGGGCTATCCACTAACTTGACCAAAAATAGCATTTACTTCAAAAATTAGATCTACAAGTGCAAAGCATTATGTAAAAAGTGTATTGCTTTATCTATAATCATTCAGAAACTACCAAGTCCATGTGGAACTATTTCTACACCGTGTATAAGACGTGCATATAAAACTTTAAAATTATATCCATCCAATACGGTAACGTTAATCCCGATGGGCTTTATATAATTAAAGCTTAATGGGTGAATGGACTTCCTATTGATTGTGATATTACAAAAATGTCTAACCAGAGACACCTCAAAAGTACAATAGTACAGCATTCGAAGTGATGGAACAATATTATTTCTGTCTGTCCACTATAAATCTCAAAAATTTAGAGTATAAGTATACTTCAAATTATGCATGCAAACTATTGAAGGAACATCGGTTCAATAATGATGCAAGACAATCAATGCAATTTCGGAGCGTTAGCCAAAATTTTTATATTAGTCTCATGGGTAACAATAATGGCAATTGGGACATTGCAGTATGAATAAATTTGTAAACACATTCATATGAATTTGTACAAGTGACATATTAACAAGTGTTGCTTAATGAAATTAGACTTGCAGTTTTAC
Source organism: Homalodisca vitripennis (assembly GCF_021130785.1). Taxonomy (NCBI): domain Eukaryota; kingdom Metazoa; phylum Arthropoda; class Insecta; order Hemiptera; family Cicadellidae; genus Homalodisca; species Homalodisca vitripennis. The sequence continues at coordinate 198,261,818 of NC_060207.1, forward strand.
ATGCAACTTTAGAGAAAACTGTTGTACGACACGTGGTGTGGGTTTTATCATTAGTAGGTTTGTAGTAGATTTTGATCATCTGTGATATAGGACTTTTTACTTAGCTTATTGTGAGGAAATGGAACCGGCAATATATATTAATACTTTTACCCTAACTATTAACAAACTGATACCAAACTGTGACGAGAAAACGAACGCTTTTGGCAGGCCAAAACATCAAACATCATTGGTCAAGGATCCTTCCCTTTAAGAAAACAAACAAAGGAAGGGAAAAAAATCTAAGGTTTTTATAAAATGTAACATTTTGTAATTTATTGTTTATATTAAGTGTTTATCTTAAACTGTTAGTCACGAATAATTTTACTGTGATTTAATGTTAATATTACTGTGATAGCTTTAACAGTAACTGAACAATAAATGGAACTCATAATCATTGTATTAAAACCTAAAGGTAGTTCATGGATATTTCTTGTCATTTTCATCCATAAATGTTAAGGTCAGTAGATGTATATTCAAACTGATTATTTATATGACAAGTTGAATATTTTTATATTTTTTAAGGTTCATTCAAATAGTTATTAGTTAATTCACTTGACATTTAAATATCAAGTATACTACTATATAATAGGAGATAATAATATAAGTGACTTACCTATTAAACCTTAATTGACTTAAAATATTAGTGAACTAATACTCGTATTAGTAAACATTCAAGAGAGTGTCTTCAGTCTTTTAAATATTACATGAATTAACACCCTCTACTAACTTTCGGGCTATAAATGCAGGCTACAGAACCAAAAATATCCCGTTACTCGACCTCACATAATTTCTCTCCATTAACTTTCGAGTTGTATTCATATGAAAAATAAGCTATGTTTATTTATAAAATTAATTAAACTAAAACATATCGGTCTAAATTTATCTTTTTTAAAGTTGTTTTTCTTTCATGATTAAATAAATATTCTATTTTTGTGCAGGTCAATAAAATCTAGTTTTTATTCAATCTCAGCATGATAAAAATTCTCATAATAAGGAGAAAAAATATTATTTACATACAACATTTACTTAGTAAATGAATATGGGATTAGTATTACTTGAGATTAGAAGTTTATAGAATCAATTTTTTATTTGTACATGCGAAGTTTGATGAAACTCATTTGGTACTTTTTATTGTTAGTTAAACAAAATATGGTACCCTATAATAAGTACTCGAAAACCATTGTTTCCTTCTAAAAATCTCCCTTAACCAAATAGAAAACCAAGAATGAAATACAACTATCATTGTAAAATTCATAGGTATGAGCATGTTTATTAAACTAGTTAAAGCTTTCAGCTTTATAACACATTATATAAGAAAAGTTAATAAAGTTTCAAAATTAAAAATATTCTTGTCCTACTGCATGTGGATTATTAAATGCACTACCTTGCAACATGTATGGTACTATGAGAACAAGAACAATAGATCACTTTCCCAATTGAAACATGCAAACACAATGATTATCATGTTTCATATGTGACGACCAATTTCACACAGTCAAGTCAATAACAACAGCGTGTGGTGTACATTGCACAGCTGTTTGCTGATTCTGTAGGGACGACAGGATGGCTATTGTCTAGCAATATATACTTTATGTTTACAGATTTAACTTTACATCCATATTCCATTATTTGTATTAGACCTCACCATAAATGTACAATTCTTAAATTGTCCGAAACAAAATTTAATTGATTTTGTTTTTAATTATCGACTTGTGTCAAAATTTTAAATATAATCGTTTTACAAATTTACACCACCAGTAAAATAAATATACATAATTGATTTGCTTGCAAAAACATATGTTTTTTACAGTTATGTTTTGTTAATATCTATAATATTTTCAGAAAATAAAGCAATTTATTGAATATAGCGTATTATAGTTCTGGGAAGAAATAAATGTATCATTATAAACTAAGTCTGTGACATAATTGAAATTATTGCTTTATGGATTCTGAATTGCGGCATAGCCTAAGATAATATAAAAATCAAAATGACATGTTTTTAGTTACAATAAAGACAGAACAATATATTTTACTTTTAAATAAACGCAAAAATACAATAGAATCTTGGAGACCTGATACGGTTACAAACGAAAGCCTTAAACTTATCTCATGTTTGCTCTTGGATAAAGTTTAAGCCGCTGAACTTCGTTAACCTTTTTCTGGTTGTTATTAGGTAACATATATGGTGGTCGTTGAGAACAGCGCAAAAAATGTAAATACGTGAACAATTTCCACGTCGTCCATCTAGGAACTCAATGATTTCACTTTTTTCCTTAAATCATGCTTTTAAACGTAAACGTCTAGTAAATATTGCGATACAAATACTTGTAATAGATATAATTTACCCAAACAATATATCCGTAAGTAACTGTATGTATAATAATTTCAGAATATAATTCATGCAAACTCAATAGCAATTTATCTAATGTGCATTGAAATTATGTTTCTCGTAATCCAAATCTATGCCTTTACTGAGTAATTACGTTATGCGAATGTCTCGTAAACAAAAATAGTGAGCAGGCGAGACTGAGTAGAAGGTGGAAGCAAGCACAGCTCTGGAGATGAGTGAACTAAATGTCCCCCCTGGGAAATTATTTCACACAAAGAAAGATTTTATTTGCCTTTGAAATCGTAAAAATCAATAACTCGTTTTTATTAACTAAATCCACTCATTCTTCCAATGTTTCCAAGAATGCTTCAATAAATAACTGATAAGAGTTACGACAACCACAAATATTAAATTCCACATAACTTAATATTAAATATTGTTCTGATTATTTTCAAAAAGCAGGATTTGTTTGGCTGATTAGCCTTAGCAAATACTAAACTAATAGTATTATGAAACTAAGCAGGAGGTGTACGTAAATTATTAGACTGAACTGCCCATACAAGTTATTTTAACTATTTTTTACAAGGAAATATTAATTTAGAAACTAATGTTAAAAAAAACCATAATGGTATGATTACCAAGTTTTAATAAGTATCTCTGTCTTTATAATGAAATGCTAATGATGGATTATAGTAGGTACTGATATAACTTTATATTAACATTGAAATATTAAACCTATGTAACGTAATTAAGTTTACGAACGTGGACAGTATTGTACTTGGTTTAAAGGCACAAACAGAATGGAAAGTATAATTCGGAAAACTGTAATACACCTTAATTTTAATACTGTTAAATTTCATATATATATATATATATATATATATATATATATATATATATATATATATATATACAGCTGGTCTGTAATTAATTATCTCTAGTAACTCGGGTGGGTTTTAGGACTGACATTCCCGGGATCCCAACACAGCAATCTAGGGATATCGGCGTTCAAAATTAACGAGGTTATACTATAAACAAGATTATACTATAATCTTCCGAACGTTTGTAGAAAACATAAATAAAAAAATATTATTATTATTTTCACTATAAAAATAAAATGTCAATAATATAATAACAGTGTGTTACCACTTTAAAAGGTAGCACTCACCTGGTTTTTTGAACTGACATATTTTAACTGTCCGTAAAATAATTACTATTTTCTTCTTATTATGCTCGGGAATCACTGAATAAAGAACGGACACTGAGTAACAAGGATGTTTTAGACCGGCAAGCAAAGTAAAAACTAAGTGAAAATAAATTTATTTCATCTGTTAAAAGTATTAAATACATTTATTCAACTAAAGGATTGCTTTATGTTGCTTTTTTTACTTTAAAAGTACTTGAACATAATTGATGTTTTTAAATGAACCAATGGGCTGTTTATTTAAAACAACACGGAAATAAAGGTAAATGTTACGATTTAAAGATTTTTCTTTTTTATGTACATATATTTAATTAAAGAAAAACAATTTAAACGGTAAAGAATTTCCCCTGTCTGCAAGATGTGGTAAAACTATATATCATAAATAAAATAATTTAAAGCGTAAATCGTGTTTGGAAAATGTATGTCATACGACGTAAAAACAGTTTTTTTCGATATAGGTATAAATCCCGGAATATCGGGATTGGATTGTTCTAATCCCGAAATCCCAGGATTACAAGGATGGTCTACAAAACTTCAAAAATAGTTATGACTTCGTTGTACTTATCGGCATAATTTGTTTATTTTAATAATTTTAATTATTCTTACATATTAGGTTATTACACCTGGAAAACTGTATTTTTAATACAGACAAATATTTTATGTTTCTAGGATATGAATACAATTATAATTATTATTTTCGTACACACTGTATAAAAGAAACAAAATAAAAAAATCGTGAATATAATTATGGTTATTTAACGGATGTGTAAATAACTTCCAAAAACAGAAAACGAATCATTTTTAAATGTAAATAATTGCAATATGTCTGTGTCCATATTATCATTACCATGAAATATTCAATTCAGTCGTCATTTAAATTAAACATCAGTTCCAAAAAAGATCAGAGAAATGCGATTCTTTGCGTTTACGACACCTTTGGTAAAGACGAACGATCAAAGTTGGCACCACACGGAAGCTTATGCATTTAACATCTCTTTTGAGGATCCTTGGCCACATAAAGGGTTTCTAAATCTTTTTCAGCGTTTTCTTTGTGGCAAAGATTGGAAATAGCTGAAAGAGGTAGAGTTCGATAGTTTAACAAACGTAACATAAAATTAGTTAGACTGATAATACCAGTTTTATTATATTGCCTCAGAGTTCTACAACATACACCAACTATAACATAATCACGATTCAAATATATTATGTTTTATAATTCCATTGCAAATTTTCAGGAAATGATTAGGCATATGTGAAATATTTATCACCCTATCTACATATTATCGTGTGTGTATATACTTAGCTTGATAATAATCATTAGTGGTTAGGGTGGATTTTAAACTATATACATAAAATGTAGTATAGTTATTTTTATGGACGCCTACATATACATGTCATAACTTTAAAACAATATTTTTTTTCTTGTGAAGTAGTTTTAATAACACTTTTGGGTTGTTTTTCAGGCGTTAAATAAATTATAAATATTTATTTTTGTCCTAAATCATGCAAACGTTTATAGAGATTCAATATAGTTTTCATTATGTAGTTTATTTTTAATTCTAAAATATCCAAAAAATTCATAAAAAAGTTACGTTACTATATTGTGAACCGTTTATTTGACAATAACTCAATTTCAGTATTTGGTTGATTCAGCTAGTTAATTGTACATTTTTAGTTGAAAGGGAACTAAAATAAAAAAGTCATTAAGAGCAAGAAAACAATGTTTTAGATCAAGTTTAATATTTAAACAGTTTTTTTAGGACATCTCTGACAGTTAAAGCGGCTTGCCAACGAAAGAAATCTGCACAGAAAGATTTAAATCCCACAAAAGCAACTTTACTCTATAGTTAATAACTGCTGGACTTTTTGTTCGGTTTGATATGAATTACTAATGATTCGAATACCTTTAAGGTATTCAATAAAATACCTTAAAGGTATAGTTGTATTGACACTAATTTTTAATCCGCCTAATGTTGGTGCTATCCCAATTGAATAAACTTGTGCTCCTTATATAGTATTATATAAATACTTAAAATAAAAATTTGTTGTTGTTTTTGTAATTTTAGTATATATATATACTAAAGTTACAAATTTATATATATATATATATACATGTATATAATACATATTTACATTTATATTATATACATACATATATATATATATATATATATATATTTATATTTATATTTCCCTCCTAATGTCTGAACGTGACTTTTATAAAGCTCTTCCTTGGGCTAAGAAAAACTCATACACCACGTTTCAAGACTTCAGGACTTTTCTATCGTAAGTTAACGTACAGAAATAAGAGCGGACGCACATCCTTCTATGGCCCGTCGAGCTCTTAAGATAACTTAGATTTCTGAAAAAGTTTATCACGCCAATAAAGTAAAGACAATATTTTTAATTTTACAATGAAAGTTAAAACCAGTCATCAATGGTTTACAAACGTAGCTGTACAATTTGTAGCGTTTTTTTTGTGTAAAATATTTTACATCAAAAAAAAAATTGATAAATTGATCCTGCTAGATATTTCTTGTATTTTCAAAATGAAAACTTATGTATTGCCTTATCTGTCTTTTTAGCTCTCTAGGTGTAAACGAACAGGTAAATTAAGTCATTATTGAAGAGAATCTCCCTTAATTTATGTTACGTATTTTGTGGGTAAGTGTTTAGATCTCTATGTAAACATATAAATGTTCTTGATATCGTAAAATCCACATTACTGATCATATTTCAACCTAAGTTAATAAAAAATGCGTAGGAATGTTTTGATACAATAAATCAGGTAATTAAAGCAACTGAGTCTTCTTTTTATAACTTTTAATTTTACCATAATTCAAAATTGATATTACTAATCTATTTTTAAGAATGTAATAATAAATCATTATTAAAAATGTATAGCAAAATGTTGCAATCAATATGAATTGTAATTTATTCTAATAGGCATTTAAATTGTGATTTGCGAATTGGTCCAAATCAATTGGACATTATTTATAAAAAGAATATTATTAAACTTCATGAACACAGTGCCTTTAGGATGATTAATTGGAAAAAAAGTATTTTTAAGTATCCGTCCAAACAATTTTAGTTTGTTTTATTGGTAATTTTTCAAAAAAGTATGCGTCTATTTATAAAAATATCTAATTATATGTGGGATATTTACAAATATCTAGTTTGATTAGGGAACTATATTTTTCAACTAGAACATGCTTGGGAAGAGGTAGAAGCAAAAATAAACAACCTTAAACTGGAAAGAACGGAGTGTTTGCTCTCCAAACACGGATCCCGCACCAGCCTGGATTTCTCATCTGAAGGATCTTTACTCTCGCTACTTTCCAGAGCAAACTAGAACAACTTACACAACTGTCTCCTAACGTGTCATAGAGCTTGGAAAACATACAGATTGTTGTATTGCACACTCACAATATAGCAGGGATGAGGTATTCACATAGATTTTTGTATTAAATATCGCATTAGAAAGTAGTTTCTTTTTTAATCAACGACCGGTTTTGGGAGATTATTGAGTTTTATTTTATATGCTCGTCTTGTCCATTTTGTCAAAACTTTGCTTATTATGTTTCCAATTTTTGTTCTCGCAACTGAAGTTTTTGTTGTCAATTATTAAATTCAATACACATATACAGGGTGTCAATTAAGTCTGGAACCTCTTTTTTAATTTTTAAACCACAATATAAAAAAATACCAAAGTTCACATGTGTTTACTGGTGATAGTAACGCATACATCTGCCCAATTACCGACCGGATAATCCCTTTGGGGGACGGTCCACAAGGAGTCAGACAAAAATTCCTAAATAGCAGCATAGGTCAAATTTGGTATCAAATTAAAGGTCTTACTTAGCAGAGTACAATGCCGCAAACCGGACTTCAAAAGGTGGATACATTCAGTATTTATAGCTATTTGAATTTTAAAACAATTGAACAATGTAAATTATAAAGTATTACAAGTAAACACCAATTTTTAAGTACCTGTGAATAAAGTAAGTGTTCAAAATGTTCCCCTCCCATCGTCTGGCAATGTCCTAGGTTGTTGTAAAAGCCATCCACTGCATTTTGAAAGTAGTCACGAAGAATATCTTGAGCTTCTTGGACTATGAGATTTCTTAGGTGCGCCAAATTTTCGAGGCTTAGTACGATAAACTTTATCTTTGAGGTATCCCCAAAGAAAAAATCCAGCGGAGATAAATCAGGGGAACGAGCAGGCCACTCTACTGCACCATGTCTTCCAATCCATCTGTGAAGGGAATATTGTATCCAAGTATTCTCTAACAAGGAGAGCAAAGTGTGGTGGCGCGCCATCTTGTTGGAAATAAATTGTTTGAAATTGTCGACTAAGAGCAGCTTGTAGTGCAGGAATTATCTCATTTAGGAGCATTGCTAGATACGAGTCACCATTTAAATTACAATTGATAGATAATGGGCCCATAATTTGATTTCCTATAATACCTGCCCAAACGTTAAGTTTCTGTGGATGCTGTGTATGACTCTATCTGCCACATTCACATTATAACAGTAGTTGTGTTATTGGCAATAATTATTGATTCCTGGCTTTGATTACTAAATTTTTCAGATGATGGGAGGGGAACATTTTGAACACTTACTTTATTCACAGGTACTTAAAAATTGGTGTTTACTTGTAATACTTTATAATTTACATTGTTCAATTGTTTTAAAATTCAAATAGCTATAACTACTGAATGAATCCACCTTTTGAAGTCCGGTTTGCGGCATTGTACTCTGCTAAGTAAGACATTTAATTTGATACCAAACTTGACCTATGCTGCTATTTAAGAATTTTTGTCTGGCTCCTTGTGGACCGTCCCCCAAAGGGATTATCCGGTCGGTAATTGGGCAGATGTATGCGTTACTATCACTAGTAAGCATGTGTGAACTTTGGTATTTCTTTCTATTGTGGTTCAAAAAATTAAAAAAGAGGTTCCAGACTTAATTGACACCCTGTATATTTCGCCATTAGAGGCATTCTTTTGATTTTTTAACTCTTGTGTAACTTTAGTAATGTATTTATTGGCCAGATTGCGACTGCAACCATTAGATTTTGCTGTAAATTATATTGTATTTAGTTATTTGGTATATACAGAAGGAATACAGAAATACATATATCATAAAGATATAACGGATATTGTTAGGCTATTGGGTCCTATGAAGTTGAATAGATTTTTTTAGCTTGAAGTCATCAGTTTTTTTCACATTGCGAGAACAAATTTATTATTATATTACTCTAATTTCATATTTAAATAATTTTCGTTTTTCATTTGAGTAGGATTGGAAATCGAATTTAGTTTTATAATAGATAAGAAAACGAATGTCCTAAATAATATTTTTCAAATCATTTATAATTGTTAATGACATAAAAGTAACATTAGAAAACTAATTAAAATAATCACATTAAAAAATAAATTATATTGAGTAACATGCATCACCATGACTCGCAATTTTAACAGTTTAGAATTGAAGGTTAATGTAAAATTTAAGTCCATGGATCAATTTTTTTTACCATCGTGGCTCTCTATTATAGGCTTTGCTGTACTCTGATGTTTTGTATTAATTAATAATGTACCTCACACGTCATAACAGGTGTCAGAATAAAAACACTTGCGTGAATAACGAGTATATTGCTAGTTTAGTTTATAAAAAAAGGTTTTTTAAATTACTAGACATTGCTTAGAGCGTCTATAGCTTTACACACCATGCCCTATAATAGTTTAACATAGGTATTCATTATCATCAGGTACCATACACTCTGTATTTATTAAGGGTCGAAACATCCAAAATAGCGTTAACGGTTAGCTTACTGCAGTTGAATTTTCAGTCATGTAGTGCTTATATTGGAACTGTATGGGGGAGCTGTTAATATAGAGAGATAGAGCAATATGCAATAAATCTAAAGACTAGAGATCCCGGTCATCTCCGAAGAGAGCTAAGATACGCCCACTAACGAGAACGACATAGAGGGCATCGAAACACAATACGTGACTCCTCTGCTCAATAGAGAATTACGCGACGAGACTACAAGAACAAAGTACGAGATTTTGGAGTGACCGCGACTGTACCACGTCACCTCCGACTATACCAACGAGACACTTCTAATTTCTAGTACGAGAAAATAGGGCATCAAGACCCAAAACTGCACTAGTGTGCCCAAGAGAGAACAAAGCGCGAGACTTTGAGAGTGACCGCAACCGGATCATATCTCCAGAACGACTGCTACGGTTCGAACGTCTAAGGAATACTGCAGAACTGCAGACAGACGGAACCATGCAATATGTCCACCAATGAGAGAAGGCGTAGTTATATCAGGCAACAGGTGCAAGGGTCACTGCAAAGCTCACCAGTTATTGCTTTTAGCATAAGAATGCCCTAAACCTATTTCCACTACTTTCAAAGAGGTCTACTGAATATTAAATACTAAAACCTACTGTACTGGATATATTACACACTGGCCCCCTTTAACTGACGCAGGAGTTTAAAAAAATAACAAACTAAACACACTTAAAAGCTAGTTAAAAACACTAAATCGAGAGGGGACCGTAGAAGTTAGTTGAGAAGTGGAAACACCTGGACCACAGGGCTGCCCAGGGTTCCGCCTGGAGTAGGCACGGCACTGGTGGCGCTGACTCCTGTGTGATAGGGAGGGGTTACCGGCTGCCGTGACGCGGCGTCGGTTACAGCTGACCTGGTGTGCGTTCCTCTGTTCCGCCACACGTTTCAACACATCAGTCTTGAGGCGGTAGGGGGGGAGTTCGTAACCAAGAGAGGGTCACAGTAGTAACATAGAGTCGATGGTTAAATGTTTACCTTATTGTTCAACGCAATCAGCTGGGCTAAAAGGTGCGTGGTATAAAATTCCAGCCTTGGGTGTAACACGCTTAAGAGATGCAACACAAGATTTGTAAAGAATTTGGCTCACGTTCACTGTTTGTTTACCGCAAGTACAATACACCCGCATAACAATTTTTGACGCATCAGAGAACCCATGTATTTCTTACTTTATTGGGCGATTCAACTGTAGAGGACAAGGTATAGATATTTCAGTGACACTTTTAAGTTGTGACAATAAAGAGGTGCAATTTTAAGCAAGTTCGGTGGAGAGGTATCCTAATCACTTCCAGAGATCCAAAGCAACTGCATAAAACATAAAATTTTCAAATAATTTCTACCTATACCTAAAAATGAAGGTTACTTTAAAAATTAAAATTAAAGTTCAATAAACAAATTCAATTATACTGTCGGTTTTAAGTTAGATGTTTATATAACTGTTTCTAATTGAATACGCCTTTAATTATTCTTTAGTGTTTGTAGTATATTATTATTAATTTTTAATTCAAGAAAATATTTTTGTCGTTTTATAATTCTCAACAACCGTTCAATATATACAATCACATAAACAAGTGTGTTCTTACTTAGTCTACTTTTATGTGTATTTTAATCAAAGATGATGCAGTACTTAACTCTAATTACCATGAGGCATAAACAGCCTTTTACATTTAAAACTTTCATTGATCACCTACCCAATATTTGGTTTTGTTTATTTGATCAGTTATTTATACTCAAACAAGTAACATTAAATATAAACCAATCAGTTTTACTTTATTATTTAATAGTGATAAATAATAGTGCAATTACGCGTTTCTATATTTGAAATAAATCAGCTAGTGTATTTAGCTTAGAAATTAATATAAATTCAAGAGTGATATACATGTATACGCTAAATGGTAGTGAATGTTACTGTTAATTAGTGGTAATTCGTTAGGATAAAAGTGTAATTTGAAATTTAAAAACAACGAGTTTTTAACGTGATAGGAATTTATTTAGAAAGAAAAATATATGTATCCAAGATAACATATATGTATTGCTATTTTATTGTAATCATACAAAAAATAACATAACAAATTGTTGGGTAACGTATAACCGTAAAGTATTGAACCAATAAATTCACCACGATTTAAGCAAGAGCAGACAAATGTATTGGATTGTTGTAGATTACTCAACGAAAATCCTATAAACATAGAATCCCTGGTATATCCTTTCTGGCATAACTAAATGAAATTTGAGATCCGTTATCCAATGTTAGTAGAAGTGCTTTACATTGTACTCAGTGAACTCATTTTACAACTTCTTCTTCTATAAATATTAAACGTTATTTCTTACATTCAATTTATATTCTGTCATTGTACGATTTTTATAATAGGTTTATCCTGTACGAAGTAATATTTCCTCACTTCACTAAATACAATATTATAAGCTATTGATGAGCTTTTATAAATTTAAAATTGTTGAGTCCTTGCCACTTATAAAAAGTGTCTTTGTACAAAATCGAAATCACAATTAAAAAAAACATTACAATATAAAAAAAAAAAATATGGCGTGTGTTTCATATAAATGATCCTAACCAGTTTTGGTTCTTCACACGCTAAACTTGAACAATTTCTATTTCCGAATCAAATTTATTGCAGGGGCTCTATCATACTACACTATAATATGTGCTTCGAATAAGAGTATTACGAATTATATTTCCTATACTTTGTCCTAATTATTGTAAAGTGTGTCACTCCATTTCTTGGACATATTCATTTAAATGTATAGAACGTTTAATTTTTAATTTTTTTGGTACTCATACAAATTTTTATGACTTCAAGGGGGGGGACTTTATAATATTGCTTTTTAAACTTAAAGATTTTAGTTGTTTTGAAATTATCAGTAGATAGGAGTATCTTCTAGCGACAGTTATTAATTTTTTAAGGACGTTGTTATACCGTTGTTAAGGGCCGCTATGACGTATTTGTTATTGAATAAGAAACCGCTAGGTAAAATACCTGTCGTATCATTATAATGTCCCTATTATTTATTTTCATCCAGCATAATTTCCAGTTATTTTAATTTCTTACCCACAATTGGCTCACGTTCACTGTTTGTTTACCGCAAGTTAAAAATACACCCGCATAACAATTTTTGACGCATCAGAGAAACCCATGTATTTCTTACTTTATTGGGCGATTCAACTGTAGAGGACAACGTATAGATATTTCAGTGACACTTTTTAAGTTGTGACAATAAAGAGGTGCAATTTTAAGCAAGTTCGGTGGAGAGGTATCCTAATCACTTCCAGAGATCAAATCAACTGCATAAAACATAAAATTTTTCAAATAATTACTACCTATACCTAAAAATGAAGGTTACTTTAAAAATTAAAAAATTAAAGTTCAATAAACAAATTCAATTATACTGTCGGTTTTAAGTTAGATGTTTATAACTGGTTTCTAATTGATACGCCTTTAATTATTCTTTAGTTGTTTGTAGTATATTATTATTAATTTTTAATTCAAGAAAATATTTTTGTCGTTTTATAATTCTCAACAAACCGTTCAATTATATACAATCACATAAACAAGTGTGTTCTTACTTAGTCTACTTTTATGTGTATTTTAATCAAAGATGATGCAGTAACTTAACTCTAATTACCATGAGGCATAAACAGCCTTTTACATTTAAAACTTTCATTGATCACCTACCCAATATTTGGTTTTGTTTTATTTGATCAGTTATTTTATACTCAAACAAGTAACATTAAATATAAACCAATCAGTTTTACTTTATTATTTATTAGTGATAAATAATAGTGCACAATTACGCGTTTTCTATATTTGAAATAAATCAGCTAGTGTATTTAGCTTAGAATTAATATAAATTCAAGAGGATATACATGGTATACGCTAAATGGTAGTGAATGTTACTGTTTAATTAGTGGTAATTCGTTAGGATAAAAGTGTAATTTGAAATTTAAAAACAACGAGTTTTTAACGTGATAGGGAATTTTATTTAGAAAGAAAAATATATGTATCTAAAGATAACATATATGTATTGCTATTTTATTGTAATCATACAAAAAATAACATAACAAATTGTTGGGTAACGTATAACCCGTAAAGTATTGAACCAATAAATTCACCACGATTTAAGCAAGAGCAGACAAATGTATTGGATTGTTGTAGATTACTCAACGAAAAATCCTATAAACATAGAATCCCTGGTATATCCTTTCTGGCATAACTAAATGAAATTTGAGATCCGTTATCCAATGTTTAGTAAAAAAAAAAACAAAAATAATATAAAAAAAGTGCTTTACATTGTACTGTGAACTCATTTTTACAACTTCTTCTTCTATAAATATTAAAACGTATTCTTACATTCAATTTATATTCTGTCATTGTACTATTTTTATAATAGGTTTATCCTGTACGAAGTAATATTTCTTCACTTCACTAAAATACAATATTTTAAGCTATTGATGAGCTTTTATAAATTTAAAATTGTTGAGTCCTTGCCACTTAAAAAAGTGTCTTTGTATAAAAATCGAAATCACAATTAAAAAAACACTACAATATAAAAAATATGGCGTGTGATTCATAATAAATGATCCTAACCAGTTTTGGTTCTTCACACGACTTAAACTTGAACAATTTCTATTTCCGAATCAAATTTATTGCAGGGCTCTATCATACTACACTATAAATATGTGCTTCGAATAAGAGTATTACGAATTATATTCCTATACTTTGTCCTAAATTATTGAAAGTGTCACTCCATTTCTTGGACATATTCATTTAAATGTATAGAAACGTTTAATTTTTAATTTTTTTTGGTACTCATACAAATTTTTTATGACTTCAAGACTTTATAATATTGCTTTTTAAACTTAAATTTTAGTTGTTTTGAAAATTTATCAGTAGATAGGGAGTATCTTTCTAGCGACAGTTATTAATTTTTAAGGGGACGTTTGTTATACCGTTGTTAAGGCCTATGACGTATTTGTTATTGAATAAGAAAACCGCAGGTAAATACTGTCGTATCATTATAATGTCCCTATTTATATTATTATCAGCCAGCATAATTTCCAGTTATTTTAATTTCTTACCCACAATTGGCTCACGTTCACTGTTTGTTTACCGCAAGTACAACTACACCCGCATTAACAATTTTTGACGGCAATCAGAGAACCCATTGTATTTCTTACTTTATTGGGCGATTTTCAACTGTAGAGGACAACGTATAGATATTTCAGTGACACTTTTAAGTTGTGACAATAAAGAGGTGCAATTTTAAGCAAGTTCGGTGGGAGAGAGGTATCCTAATCACTTCCAGAGATCCAAAGCAACTGCATAATACATAAAATTTTCAAATATAATTTCTAACCTATACCCCTAAAGAATGAAGGTTACTTAAAAATTAAAATTAAAGTTCAATAAACAAATTCAATTATACTGTCGGTTTTAAAGTTAGATGGTTTATAACTGTTTCTAATTGAATACGCCTTTAATTATTCTTTAGTGTTGTAGATATATTATTATTAATTTTTTTAATTCAAGAAAATATATTTTTGTCGTTTTATAATTCTCAAACAAACCGTTCAATATATACAATCACATAAACAAGTGTGTTCTTACTTAGTCTACTTTTATGTGTATTTTAATCAAAAGATGATGCAGTACTTAACTCTAATTACCATGAGGCATAAACAGCCTTTTACATTTAAAAAACTTTCATTGATCACCTACCCAATATTTGGTTTTGTTTATTTCATCAGTTATTTATACTCAAACAAGTAACATTAAATATAAACCAATCAGTTTACTTTATTATTTAATAGTGATAAATAATAGTGCAATTACGCGTTTCTATATTTGGAAATAAATCAGCTAGTGTATTTAGCTTAGAAATTAATATAAATTCAAGAGTGGATATACATGTATACGCTAAAATTGGTAGTGAATGTTACTGTTAATTAGTGGTAATTCGTTTTAGGATAAAAGTGTAATTTGAAATTTAAAAACAACGAGTTTTTAACGTGATAGGAATTTATTTAGAGAAAGAAAAAATATGTATCCAAAGATAACATATATGTATTGCTATTTTTATTGTAATCATACAAAAAATAACATAACAAATTGTTGGGTAACGTATAACCGTAAAAAGTATTGAACCCCAATAAATTCACCACGATTTAAGCAAGAGCACACAAATGTATTGGATTGTTGTAGATTACTCAACGAAATCTCCTATACACATAGGAATCCCTGGTATATCCTTTCTGGCATAAAACTAATGAAATTTGAGATCCGGTTATCCAATGTTAGTAGAAGTGGATGTGCTTTACATTGTACTGTGAACTCATTTTACAACTTCTTCTTCTATAAATATTAAACGTATTCTTACATTCAATTTATATTCTGTCATTTTACATTTTTATAATAGGTTTATCCTGTACGAAGTAATATTTCATCACTTCACTAAATACAATATTATAAGCTATTGATGAGCTTTTATAAATTTAAAATTGTTGAGTCCTTGCCACTTAAAAAGTGTCTTTGTATAGAAATCGAAATCACAATTAAAAAAAACATTTACAATATTAAAAATATGGCGTGTGTTTCATATAAATGATCCTAACCATGTTTTGGTTCTTACACGCTAAAACTTGAACAATTTTCTATTTCCGAATCAAATTTATTGCAGGGCTCTAGCATACTACACTATAATATGTGCTTCGAATAAGAGGTATTACGAATTATATTCCTATACTTTGTCCTAATTATTGAAAGTGTCACTCCATTTCTTGGACATATTCATTTTAAAATGTATAGAACGTTTAATTTTTAATTTTTTTGGTACTCATACAAATTTTTATGACTTCAAGACTTTATAATATTGCTTTTTTAAACTTAAATTTTAGTTGTTTTTGAAATTTATCAGTAGATAGGAGTATCTTCTAGACGACAGTTATTAATTTTTAAGGTGGGACGTTGTTATACCGTTGTTAAGGGCCTATGACGTATTTGTTATTGAATAAGAAACCGCAGGTAAATACTGTCGTATCATTATAATGTCCCTATTATTTATTTTCATCCAGCATAATTTCCAGTTATTTTAATTTCTTCTTACCCACAAATTGGCTCACGTTCACTGTTTGTTTACCGCAAGTACAATACACCCGCATAACAATTTTTGACGCATCAGAGAACCCATGTATTTCTTTTACTTTATTGGGCGATTCAACTGTAGAGGACAACGTATAGATATTTCAGTGACACTTTTTAAGTTGTGACAATAAAGAGGTGCAATTTTAAGCAAGTTCGGTGGAGAGGTATCCTAATCACTTCCAGAGATCCAAAGCAACTGCATAATACATAAAATTTTCAAATAATTTCTACCTATACCTAAAAATGAAGGTTACTTAAAAATTAAAATTAAAGTTCAATAAACAAATTCAATTATACTGTCGGTTTTAAGATTAGATATTTATAATCTGTTTTCTAATTGAATACGCCTTTTAATTATTCTTTAGTGTTTGTAGTATATTATTATTAATTTTTTAATTCAAGAAAAATATTTGTAGTCCGTTTTTTATAATTCTCAACAACCGTTCAATATATACAATCACATAAAAAGTGTGTTCTTACTTAGTCTACTTTTATGTGTATTTTAATCAAAGATGATGCAGCCAGTACTAAAACTCTAATTACCATGAGGCATAAACAGCTTTTTACATTTTTAAAACTTTAATTGATCACCTACCCAATATTTGGTTTTGTTTATTTCATCAGTTATTTATACTCAAACTAGGTAACATTATAATATAAACCAAAAGATCAGTTTTTACTATTTATTATTTAATAGTGATAAATAATAGTGCAATTACGCGTTTCTATATTTGAAATAAATCAGCTAGTGTATTTAGCTTAGAAATTAATATAAATTCAAGAGTGATATACATGTATACTCGCTAAATGGTAGTGAATGTTACTGTTAATTAGTGGTAATTCGTTAGGATAAAAGTGTTAATTTGAAATTTAAAAACAACGAGTTTTTAACGTGATTAGGGAATTTATTTAGAGAAAGAAAAATATATGTATCTAAGATAACATATATGTATTGCTATTTTATTGTAATCATACAAAAAATAACACATAACAAATTGTTGGGGTTAACCGTATAACCGTAAAGTATTGAACCAATAAATTCACCACGATTTAAGCAAGAGCAGACAAATGTATTGGATTGTTGTGAGATTACTCAACGAAAATCCTATAAACATAGAATCCCTGGTATATATCCTTCTGGCATAACTTAAATGAAATTTGAGATCCGTTATCCAATGTTAGTAGAAGTGCTTTACATTGTACTGTGAACTCATTTTACAACTTCTTCTTCTATAAAATATTAACGTATTCTTACATTCAATTTATTATTCTGTCATTGTACATTTTTTATAATAAGGTTTATCCTGTACGAAATAATATTTCAATCACTTCACTAAATACAATATTATAAGCTATTGATGAGCTTTTATAAATTTAAAATTGTTGAGTCCTTGCCACTTAAAAAGTGTCTTTGTTATAAAATCGAAATCACATATTAAAAAAAACACTACAATATAAAAAAATATGGCGTGTGTTTCATATAAATGATCCTAACCAGTTTTGGTTCTTCACACGCTAAACTTGAACAATTTCTATTTCCGAATCAAATTTATTGTGCAGGGCTCTATCATACTACACTATAATATGTGCTTCGAATAAGAGTATTACGAATTATATTCCTATACTTTGTCCTAATTATTGAAAGTGTCACTCCATTTCTTGGACATATTTCATTTAAATGTATAGAACGTTTAATTTTTAATTTTTTTGGTACTCATACAAATTTTTTATGACTTCAAGACTTTATAATATTGCTTTTTAAACTTAAATTTTAGTTGTTTTGAAATTTATCAGTAGATAGAGTATCTTCTAGCGACAGTTATTAATTTTTTAAGGGACGTTGTTATACCGTTGTTAAGGCCTATGACGTATTTTGTTATTGAAAATAAGAAAACCGCAGGTAAATACTGTCGTATCATTATAATGTCCCTATTATTTATTATCAGCCAGCATAATTTCCAGTTATTTTAATTTCTTACCCACAATTGGCTCACGTTCACTGTTTACGTTTGTTTACCGCAAGTACAATACACCCGCATAACAATTTTTGACGCATCAGAGAACCATGTATTTCTTACTTTATTGGGCGATTCAACTGTAGAGGACAACGTATAGATATTTCAGTGACACTTTTAAGTTGTGACAATAAAGAGGTGCAATTTTAAGCAAGTTCGGTGGAGAGGTATCCTAATCACTTCCAGAGATCCAAAGCAACTGCATAATACATAAAATTTTCAAATAATTTCTACCTATACCTAAAAATGAAGGTTACTTAAAAAATTAAAATTAAAGTTCAATAAACAAATTCAATTATACTGTCGGTTTTAAGTTAGATGTTTATAACTGTTTCTAATTGAATACGCCTTTAATTATTCTTTAGTGTTTGTAGTATATTATTATTAATTTTTAATTCAAGAAAATATTTTTGTCGTTTTATAATTCTCAAAACAACCGTTTTCAATATATACAATCACATAAACAAGTGTGTTCTTACTTAGTCTACTTTTATGTGTATTTTAATCAAAGATGATGCAGTACTTAACTCTAATTACCATGAGGCATAAACAGCCTTTTACATTTAAAACTTTCATTGATCACCTACCCAATATTTGGTTTTGTTTATTTGATCAGTTATTTATACTCAAACAAGTAACATTAAATATAAACCAATCAGTTTTTACTTTATTATTTAATAGTGATAAATAATAGTGCAATTACGCGTTTCTATATTTGAAATAAATCAGCTAGTGTATTTAGCTTAGAAATTAATATAAATTCAAGAGTGATATACATGTATACGCTAAATGGTAGTGAATGTTACTGTTAATTAGTGGTAATTCGTTAGGATAAAAGTGTAATTTGAAATTTAAAAACAACGAGTTTTTTTTTTTTTGTTTAACGTGATAGGAATTTTATTTAGGAAAGAAAAATATATGTATCCAAGATAACATATATGTATTGCTATTTTATTGTAATCATACAAAAAATAAACATAACAAATTGTTGGGGTAACGTATAACCGTAAAGTATTGAACCAATAAATTCACCCACGATTTAAGCAAGAGCACACAAATGTATTGGATTGTTGTAGATTACTCAACGAAAATCCTATACACATAGAATCCCTGGTATATCCTTTCTTGCAGGCATAACTAAATGAAATTTGAGATCCGTTATCCAATGTTAGTAGAAGTGCTTTTACATTGTACTGTGAACTCATTTTTCAACTTCTTCTTCTATAAATATTATAACGTATTTCTTACATTCAATTTATATTTCTGTCATTTTACATTTTTATAATAGGTTTATCCTGTACGAAGTAATATTTTTCATCACTTCACTAAATACAATTATTATAAGCTATTGATGAGCTTTTATAAATTTAAAATTGTTGAGTCCTTGCCACTTAAAAAGTGTCTTTGTATAAAATCGAATATCACAATTAAAAAAACATTACAATATAAAAATATGGCGTGTGTTTCATATAAATGATCCTAACCAGTTTTGGTTCTTCACACTCTAAACTTGAACAATTTCTATTTCCGAATCAAATTTATTGCAGGGGCTCTATCATACTACACTATAATATGTGCTTCGAAATAAGAGTATTACGAAATTATATTCCTATACTCTATTGTCCTAATTATTGAAAGTGTCACTCCATTTCTTGGACATATTCATTTAAATGTATAGAAAACGTTTAATTTTTAATTTTTTTGGTACTCATACAAATTTTTATGACTTCAAGACTTTATAATATTGCTTTTTAAACTTAAATTTTAGTTGTTTTGAAATTTATCAGTAGATAGGAGTATCTTTCTAGCGACAGTTATTAATTTGTTTTAAGGGACGTTGTTTTATACCGTTGTTAAGGCCTATGACGTATTTGTTATTGAATAAGAAAACCGCAGGTAAATACTGTCGGTCATCATTATAATGTCCCTATTATTTATTTTCAGCCCAGCATAATTTTCCCAGTTATTTTAATTTTCTTACCCACAATTGGCTCACGTTCACTGTTTGTTTACCGCAAGTACAATACACCCGCCATAACAATTTTTGGGACGCATCAGAGAACCCATGTATTTCTTACTTTATTGGGCGATTCAACTGAAGAGGACAACGTATAGATATTTCAGTGACACTTTTAAGTTTGTGACGAAATAAAGAGGGTGCAATTTTAAGCAAGTTTCGGTGGAGAGGTATCCTAATCACTTCCAGAGATCCAAAGCAACTGCATAATACATAAAATTTTCAAATAATTTCTACCTATACCTAAAAATGAAGGTTACTTAAAAAATTAAAATTAATAGTTCAATAAACAAATTCAATTATACTGTCGGTTTTAAGTTAGTATTTATAACTGTTTCTAATTGAATACGCCTTTAATTATTCTTTAGTGTTTGTAGTATATTTTATTATTAATTTTTAATTCAAGAAAAATTTTTTTTTGTCGTTTTTATAATTCTCAACAACCGTTCAATATATACAATCACATAAAACAAGTGTGTTCTTACTTAGTCTACTTTTATGTGTATTTTAATCAAAGATGATGCAGTACTTAAACTCTAATTACCATGAGGCATAAACAGCCTTTTACATTTAAAACTTTTCATTGATCACCTACCCAATATTTGGTTTTGTTTATTTCATCCAGTTATTTATACTCAAACTAGTAACATTAAATATAAACCAATCAGTTTTACTTTATTATTTAATAGTGATAAATAATAGTGCAATTACGCGTTTCTATATTTGAAATAAATCAGCTAGTGTATTTAGCTTAGAAATTAATATAAATTCAAGAGTGATATACATGTATACGCTAAATGGTAGTGAATGTTACTGTTAATTTAGTGGTAATTCGTTAGGATAAAAGTGTAATTTGAAAATTTAAAAAACAACGAGTTTTTTAACGTGATAGGAATTTATTTAGAAAGAAAAATATATGTATCTAAGATAACATTATGTATTGCTATTTTATTGTAATCATACAAAAAAATAACATATACAACAAATTGTTGGGTAACGTATAACCGTAAAGTATTGAACCAATAAATTCACCACGATTTAAGCAAAGAGCAGACAAATGTATTGGATTGTTGTAGATTACTCAACGAAAATCCTATAAACATAGAATCCCTGGTATATCCTTTCTGGCATAACTAAATGAAATTTGAGATCCGTTATCCCAATGTTAGTAGAAGTGCTTTACATTGTACTGTGAACTCATTTTACAACTTCTTCTTCTATAAATATTAAACGTATTCTTACATTCAATTTATATTCTGTCATTTTACATTTTTATAATAGGTTTATCCTGTTACGAAGTGTAATATTCATTCACTTCACTAAATACAATATTATTAAGCTATTGATGAGCTTTTATAAATTTAAAATTGTTGTGTCCTTGGCCACTTTAAAAAGTGTGTCTTTGTATAAAATCGAAAAAAATCACAATTAAACGGTAAAACACTTACAATATAAAAATATGGCGTGTGTTTTCATATAAATGATTCCTAACCAGGTTTTGGTTTCTTCACACGCTAAACTTGAACAATTTCTATTTCCGAATCAAATTTAATTGCAGGGGCTCTATCATACTACACTATAATATGTGCTTCGAATAGAGTATTACGAATTATAGTTCCTATACTTTGTCCTAATTATTGAAAAGTGTCACTCCATTTCTTGGACATATTCATTTTAAATGTATAGAACGTTTAATTTTAATTTTTTTGGTACTCATACAAAATTTTTATGGACTTTCAAGACTTTATAATATTGCTTTTTAAACTTAATTTTAGTTGTTTTGAAATTTATCAGTAGATAGGAGTATCTTCTAGCGGACAGTTATTAATTTTTAAAGGGGACGTTGGTTATACCGTTGTTAAGGCCTATGACGTATTTGTTATTTGAATAAGAAACCGCAGGTAAATACTGTCGTATCATTATAATGTCCCTAATAATATTTATTTTCATCCAGCATAATTTCCAGTTATTTTATTTCTTACCCACAATTGGCTCACGTTCACTGTTTGTTTACCGCAAGTACAATACACCCGCATAAACAATTTTTTGACGCATCAGAGAACCCATGTATTTCTTACTTTATTGGGCGATTTCAACTGTAGAGGATCTTAAACGTATAGATATTATTTTTCAGTGACACTTTTAAGTTGTGACAATTAAAGAGGTGCAATTTTAAGCAAGTTCGGTGGAGAGGTAATCCTAAATCACTTCCAGAGATCCAAAGCAACTGCATAATACATAAAAAATTTTCAAATAATTTCTACCTATACCTAAAAATGAAGGTTACTTAAAAAATTAAAATTAAGTTCAATAAACAAATTCAATTATACTGTCGGTTTTTAAGTTAGATATTTATAACTGTTTCTAATTGAATACGCCTTTAATTATTCTTTAGTGTTTGTAGTATATTATTATTAATTTTTAATTCAAGAAAAATATTTTTTGTCGTTTTATAATTCTCAACAAACCGTTCAATATATACAATCACATAAACAAGTGTGTTTCTTACTTAGTCTACTTTTATGTGTATTTTAATCAAGATGATGCAGTACTTAACTCTAATTACCATGAGGCATAAACAGCCTTTTACATTTAAAACTTTCATTGATCACCTACCCAATATTTGGTTTTGTTTATTTCATCAGTTATTTATACTCAAAACTATGGAGTTGAGTAACATTAAATATAAACCAATCAGTTTTACTTTATTATTTAATAGTGATAAATAATAGTGCAATTACGCGTTTCTATATTTGAAATAAATCAGCTAGTGTATTTAGCTTAGAAATTAATATAAATTCAAGAGTGATATACATGTATACGCTAAATGGTAGTGAATGTTACTGTTAATTAGTGGTAATTCGTTAGGATAAAAGTGTAATTTGAAATTTAAAAACAACGAGTTTTTAACGTGATAGGAATTTATTTAGAAAGAAAAATATATGTATCTAAGATAACATATATGTATTGCTATTTTATTGTAATCATACAAAAAATAACATAACAAATTGTTGGGTTAACGTATAACCGTAAAGTATTGAACCAATAAATTCACCACGATTTAAGCAAGAGCAGACAAATGTATTGGATTGTTGTAGATTACTCAACGAAAATCCGTATTATAAACATAGAATCCCTGGTATATCCTTTCTGGCATAACTAAATGAAATTTGAGATCCGTGTTATCCAATGTTAGTAGAAGTGCTTTACATTGTACTGTGAACTCATTTTACAACTTCTTCTTCTATAAATATTAAACGTATTCTTACATTCAATTTATATTCTGTCATTGTACATTTTTATAAATAGGTTTATCCTGTACGAAATAATATTTCATCACTTCACTAAATACCAATATTATAAGCTATTGTATGAGCTTTTATAAATTTAAAAATTGTTGAGTCCTTGCCACTTAAAAAAAGTGTCTTTGTATAAAATCGAAATCACAATTAAAAAAAACACTACAATATAAAAATATGGCGTGTGTTTCATATAAATGATCCTAACCAGTTTTGGTTCTTCACACGCTAACTTGAACAATTTCTATTTCCGAATCAAATTTATTGCAGGGCTCTATCATACTACACTATAATATGTTGCTTCGAATAAGAGTATACGAATTATATTCCTATACTTTGTCCTAATTAATTGAAAGTGTCACTCCATTTCTTGGACATATTCATTTAAATGTATAGAACGTTTAATTTTTAATTTTTTTGGTTACTCATACAAATTTTTATGACTTCAAGACTTTATAATATTGCTTTTTTAAACTTAAATTTTAGTTTGTTTTGAAATTTATCAGGTAGATAGGAGTAATCTTCTAGCGACAGTTATTAATTTTTAAGGGACGTTGTTATACGTTGTTAAGGCCTATGATGACGTATTTGTTATTGAATAAGAAACCGCAGGTAAATACTGTCGTATCATTATAATGTCCCTAATTATTTATTATCAGCCAGCATAATTTCCAGTTATTTTAATTTCTTACCCACAATTGGCTCACGTTCACTGTTTGTTTACCGCAAGTACAATACACCCGCATGACAATTTTTTGACGCATCAGAGAACCCATGTATTTCTTACTTTATTGGGCGATTCAACTGTAGAGGACAACGTATAGATATTTCAGTGACACTTTTAAGTTGTGACAAAAAAGAGGTCCAATTTTAAGCAAGTTCGGTGGAGAGGTATCCTAATCACTTCCAGAGATCCAAAGCAACTGCATAAAACATAAAATTTTCAAATAATTTCTACCTATACCTAAAAATGAAGGTTACTTAAAAAATTAAAATTAAAGTTCAATAAACAAATTCAATTATACTGTCGGTTTTAAGTTAGATGTTTATAACTGTTTCTAATTGAATACGCCTTTAATTATTCTTTAGTGTTTGTAGTATATTATTATTAATTTTTAATTCAAGAAAATATTTTTGTCGTTTTATAATTCTCAACAACCGTTCAATATATACAATCACATAAACAAGTGTGTTCTTACTTAGTCTACTTTTATGTGTATTTTAAACAAAGATGATGCAGTACTTAACTCTAATTACCATGAGGCATAAACAGCCTTTTACATTTAAAACTTTCATTGATCACCTACCCAATATATGGTTTTGTTTATTTGATCAGTTATTTATACTCAAACAAGTAACATTAAATATAAACCAATCAGTTTTACTTTATTATTTAATAGTGATAAATAATAGTGCAATTACGCGTTTCTATATTTGAAATAAATCAGCTAGTGTATTTAGCTTAGAAATTAATATAAATTCAAGAGTGATATACATGTATACGCTAAATGGTAGTGAATGTTACTGTTAATTAGTGGTAATTCGTTAGGATAAAAGTGTAATTTGAAATTTAAAAACAACGAGTTTTTAACGTGATAGGAATTTATTTAGAAAGAAAAATATATGTATCCAAGATAACATATATGTATTGCTATTTTATTGTAATCATACAAAAAATAACATAACAAATTGTTGGGTAACGTATAACCGTAAAGTATTGAACCAATAAATTCACCACGATGTAAGCAAGAGCAGACAAATGTATTGGATTGTTGTAGATTACTCAACGAAAATCCTATAAACATAGAATCCCTGGTATATCCTTTCTGGCATAACTAAATGAAATTTGAGATCCGTTATCCAATGTTAGTAGAAGTGCTTTACATTGTACTGTGAACTCATTTTACAACTTCTTCTTCTATAAATATTAAACGTATTCTTACATTCAATTTATATTCTGGCATTGTACATTTTTATAATAGGTTTATCCTGTACGAAGTAATATTTCATCACTTCACTAAATACAATATTATAAGCTATTGATGAGCTTTTATAAATTTAAAATTGTTGAGTCCTTGCCACTTAAAAAGTGTCTTTGTATAAAATCGAAATCACAATTAAAAAAACATTACAATATAAAAATATGGCGTGTGTTTCATATAAATGATCCTAACCAGTTTTGGTTCTTCACACGCTAAACTTGAACAATTTCTATTTCCGAATCAAATTTATTGCAGGGCTCTATCATACTACACTATAATATGTGCTTCGAATAAGAGTATTACGAATTATATTCCTATACTTTGTCCTAATTATTGAAAGTGTCACTCCATTTCTTGGACATATTCATTTAAATGTAATGTAATACGAACGTTTAATTTTTAATTTTTTTGGTACTCATACAAATTTTTATGACTTCAAGACTTTATAATATTGCTTTTTAAACTTAAATTTTAGTTGTTTTGAAATTTATCAGTAGATAGGAGTATCTTCTAGCGACAGTTATTAATTTTTAAGGGACGTTGTTATACCGTTGTTAAGGCCTATGACGTATTTGTTATTGAATAAGAAACCGCGTACAAAGCCGCAGGTAAATACTGTCGTATCATTATAATGTCCCTATTATTTATTTTCATCCAGCATAATTTCCAGTTATTTTAATTTCTTACCCACAAATAAACTTTTGGTTGTTTTACTGTTTCTAAAAGTTAATAACCACAAGTTATTAATGTAGTTAGTTTAAAAATAATGTCACAGAATTTAAAGAAGGAGCAATCTGTATTTAGTACTCGTTATTTAAGGAGAGAACTACTTTGTTGTCTGACCTAGTACTGCAAATTCAACTACCTCTGATGAACTATAGTTATTTAATTGTTTTAATTGATGTTTCCTCCTAGTAGGAAACATTTGAATCAAGACAAAATTATAGCTTTCGTAATTGAATATCATGATCTTCTAAACAAAAAGGTTTTTTAAAAATGTGCAAATACCCTCGTAGCTTCAAAACTTGACTTATTGCTGCTATAATTAATGTGTGTAAATTGTAATATACCATCTTCAGCTTGGTTGTCAAAAAATAGTTATCAATAACCAAACGGTATTTAACAGAGATCATATTTCAATTTCATATATTTTTTAATTTTAACGCGTTTTTCCCCCGTTAATTATAAAAAGTTTTAAATTAACTAATGTGTCTAAACTTTAAGTATTTTCGTAGGATTTTCATTTAGATCTGTACTACAGAGCTCATTTTTAAAGTTTTCGAAAATTAGCAGAAAATCTTATTGATAGTATAAACTTGGAATATTATACAAATTAATCTAGCCCGATCCAATCCATACTTTGCTAATATCTTAATGAAGTGGATTACATATCTAAATAATTTATTTGGTAGCTTAACAACGTTTTTATCATACTTCTAATATTTATGCGAAAAACTCAGATTTTTATTTTATTCTAACATGAAATTTTAATTATTCACTATTTGACATGTAAGCAGCAAAAATAAAATATTAAACTAATTTATTAAATAAGAAATAATATAAATACAATTATTTTAAACATTTTTCCCTTCAAGATTTAGTGCAAATGCCTACTAAAACTTGTTTTTCTCACCGGACGAATAAACTGTTATATTTCTTCCTTATTACTTCCTCAAAAAAAAAAAAAAAAACATCTTAACATCAGGCGTAGATACAACAAATAAATAATTTTAAAGCTCGCTTTTCATTAGACAGGAATGTTGCTGAGAGAAATGATATACAAAATTATGCACATTATACATAATTTCATTTATGAAATGTTGCACCTGTGCAGTAATTCCTTGATTTCCGAGTTACGGCTTGTGGCGGCCTCTAACAGGGACTAGCTGAATCAACTATTTAGAGAACTTAAGGCAGCGCTTTCTGTTGGACAGCGGCTGAAGTTCCCCGTCTTCTCCGAGGCTCCGCACTTCCGGCGACCGTAGCTCCGTTGCGGTAGCTAAGCGTCTAAGCACTACGGCAGCTGTGAGGTTCTCGGGCGCCATCACCAGGACAAGTAACCATCACCGTCTAAGCAATCGGGCCAGTGAGGCCGACACCTCTTACATTCCCACTCTTCACCGTCCAGTGGCAATGCATCCGCTGGCTCGATTCCTCGGACTCCGCTTCCGGTTCCTGCGGCTGGTTCCAACTTCAACAACAAGGACGCCTGCCGCTCCTTATGTTCCAGTCCAGTGTCATCCAGATACTTCTCTTCTGAAGCCACCTACCTCCAGGAGAAGCGTGTCGTTCCTCATCCAGTGATAGCCCAACTTCCGCTAATCCCTACCGAAGACCCTACGTACCTTCATTGGCCAAATGCAGAAGCCCCTCTCTTCATCATTAGCGGATATGAAGCGGTGATACCGTAGGGCCTGCGGTGAATATCTCAAGCCTCAGTACATGAAAGCGGTGTAGACTATATTAATATTAATACCCATTTTTCTTTACTGTTATAGTTGTTTTTACTATAGATAAACTAGCCGATTCATTATTGATAATATATGAGTGTTAATAATCAATTGCTAACAGAAAAGAAACATGCAAAAATATTATTAAAAAAATATTAAGCTAAAAATGGAAAACCAGTTAGGTATACCATTGATTTGTAAAACAACAGTAATAATTTACATCATTAAAAATTAATTATTTTCATCGGGAATACGTAAATTTAAATTTAAATTCAAAAAATGAAGTGCCTGATGATGGAATCTTTGATTCAGAAAGGCCTTGCACAAAATAAAAAATTATATATTGGAAAATGTTGTATTCCTTTATCTAGTGATACTACAATTACTCGTTTTTCCAATGCTCCAAGATTCTACATTCAAAAACTATTATTTCCATTAAACGTTTGCGCAGACCATTTTATCTCCAAATGTTCAATAAGAGTTGATACAAATGTCCGATTATATATAAAATTCATTCGTAGGTAAAAAGGGGATTATTTCCACATATTCAAGTACAAACTAGTTTATGTGCACATATTTCATGCAAACTGCTTATTTTTCTAGCAATTTTACATTCAAAAAATCTTATTTCCCACATATTTCATTAAAAAAGTCTCATATTCAAACAGATAAACTATTGATTTGTATGGTTATAATAGCCAAGGACAAATGAATAACTTATCTTTATATTTAGATCCCACAAATTAAATTACTGTAGCATACTTCTGTTTAATTTTAAAATTCTCAATTACATAAAACATGTATAAAAATTTTTCTTCCTTAATTTACATAAACATAAAGGTTTGCCGAGTTAAAATTTAAATCTCTACTAAAATTTCAATGCAGTCTTTTTCTCTTACTGTATATTGAAATGTATTAGTACAGAAAAAAATGTTTTGCATAGTTTGTACTATGATTATATATGTGATATATGTTAAATGCTAACGTTAAATTGATACAGGCATTATGCTCCTTTGTAAAACAACATCCAAAATTTTACATCCTTGAATATATTACTAGCGTTCAGTCAAGAAAAGTGAACATAATCCATGACTACGTCTCGAACTCATACCGACTATAATATCAACTGTGTCATTTATTAATTGAGTTCAATGTTTGATCTACTACACGGATATTTTGGCTTAGACTTTAATTACTTATAGAGTTCCATGTGGCTCTTGGTAATTTATAGTACCCTAGCTCAGGTACCGGGCGTATATCACTTGAATGCTTATCAGTTTCTAGTACATTAGCTTTCAGTTCTTGTGCCTAGCAAACAACCCCTTCTAACCCGTTTCCGCAAACCACAGGATGGCCACTTCGTAGAGGATTATAACTAATAGTGTTATAACGGAATCATTTGGCACTAATACCAAATGAGTCTAGAGACAAATGGTCTTATATTCGGACATGCTATATTTTGCATTACACTCTTATTATTGTGGACAAAATGGATTAAAGCTCTAAACTAGTGAACACTTTCTTAATATTCATTGTACAAACAATATTAAGTTTTTTAATGGTAGTTTGCGTAATTCACAAATAATTGATATGGATAATAGAATAGTACCTATGCCATTGCAAAAATGTATGAATATGTAAAATAAAGTCACAGAAGTTTGTCCTCAAGTTTTAAAATAAAAACATCAACATAAAACATTAACATTAAACAAAAAAATTAAGTAAAATATCGCTTTTTAAATAGTGTTTAATTTATACTACAAGTACCAGTTTCTCTAGTACTTTTATCATTATATATAATAATCTTCAGTTACCAATGATTTAGTTTAGAAGCCTATAAAGTATGAAAGCATATTTACCTCCCGAATTCTCCTTTAGAATCCAAAAAATTCGCAATGTTTACTTAGAGACAAAAAGTGTATTCATCATAAATGACCTTAGGCTGGGTAAACTGTAAAGAGAAACCAAGTGAGTAAAATAACTTAAAACTAACAACTACCGTAGTCCTTTGGAACTGCAAATTTTGGAGCTATTCATACATTTTCATTTATATATTTTCCAACATGCTTTATGCTTTTCCAATATAACCCTATAAACCACCCTATATAATCGATCTTACTTCTCTTTTGACGGAAGTAAGCTTTTTAGACCTTAGTATTTACGTAACACTAAGAGTCGAAAAAATGGAAAGCGGCGAGGGGCACGACCGTAAACTGTGAGGCGGCAAAGACTGTGATGAAAGAAATTAAAAGAGGTTAGCGGTAAGATGCTGGATACAAAGAAAACCGAGGTAAGAGCGAGGGAGAAATTTCACACACCTTGAGGAGTGCATACACACTCACCCACATGACATGAACTATGTATATGCCACACCAGTATGGATGAGAGCCGGCGGCTATCGGCTGTTAAACACTCTCTATGTGGCGTGATCGGTAGATCAACTGAGAAGCTCGCAAACGGAGTAGTTAAACGTTACCAGGCCAGTACGATATTAAAAAAAACTATTATTATATTAAATTTAGTATTGAGAAATTAAATTGATATCTTGCAATAAACTTTATATTCTTTATATCATACGGAGATGTTCTCTGCATCCTCAACTTTGATATATTCTCGAATAAAAATAAAGTGACTTGTACGAAAATAACCCTAAGTAATAAAGAGAGCCATCATAAAAAGTACTTACTGTCGTACAACTGTTAGTTGTGACTTGTTAATAATTCCTATGTATTCTTAAGTAGTTTTATAACACGTAGTGTAAGTGTACATACATATACGGTATGGAATTTAAACTATTTTGGATCATTTCAATGTAAGTAAAATTAATAACTCCTATATTTTTTAAGTTTGAAAAAATTAAAATATAGATAGTGGTTAATTAGAAAAGTTGTAAAATATTACATTTTCTTTTACCTTTAACGTATGGTATAAAACAAAGCCAATTCGCAAAATAAAATAACCTCTCCTTACTACGTGAACGCTTGCTGAGTAACATTCAGTATGAGTGTTATTATGATTAGTAGCGTGACAGAGCGGTCAGAAAGTTCTGATGTATGGTAGGCGAGATATCAGCTTTAGTTACCCGGTTATAGTTTTATAACTTTATTAGAAACTTTTTTACAGCAACGGACCATTTCATAGCCATAGTTTTTAATCCAATAAACCTAAAGAGCTAAAATATTATGATGCTGATGTACGTGGTTAAATTGTTTAAGTGAACGTTTTTCTTTAATTTACCACGTGTTGGATTGTTTGATGTCTGAGAGGTACATGCCTGAAGAAAGCTTTTGATTCACATATATCATAAATTGTGTTTTTATTACTTTACTGTTAGTAATGTCATAAAAATTTCCGGTGCCATATTGACTGACCTTTGCAGAAACTAATTTCCTGAAAGTCTTAAGGCATTATTTCCTTAAACATTGAGAATCATGTTGCATGTTTAGCTTTTACAAAATTTAGGATAATCATCTCTGAAATTCATACCTTTATCAATTTCGTATACAAATTTAGCACTAAATAAGAGTTACTTTTGCAAGTTGTGACGCAAAAATTAATATTCTTATTGTAATATGTTATACAATTTAACTTTTTAGTTATATGTAAATTATCAGTCAACTAATCGGAAATAGAATCTAAACAAATGTTTAGACGTCCTACAGGAAAATGTGAAGGACATATGTTTTGAATACGTATTACTGTATTCCCTGTTTCTAGCACGTACGTTTCAACTCTATTTTCCCTTTATAAATAAATATATCACTAGTTAAAATCTCATATGATTGTACTCAGTTTGCTTAAAGTTTATTCTGTAATTTCCCCCTTTCCTTTATGGTTATCCTTCCGCACGATTATTCATCAGCTAAATAAATCTCATGGAGTGTCCTGTAACAGGAAAAAAGGAAGTGTTACCTATATATAAATGAAGTCTTAACAACAAGCTATAGGGTTAATAAAATTACAAAGAGTAACTGGTTTAATGCTATCATCGCAGTCTAAGTAGTATGTAAAATTTTGTTTATATATGTGCACATACAATATATTTACTCTATTGGTTAAGAAAACATTGCTGATTATTGTTGAGGAGTAAAATATAATTTAACAAAATATATGTTGTTTATGTGTCAAGCGAAGAATAAGGCGGATTTCTGGATTACAATAAAAATATCTTTACTGTCTCAATATCATATTGTTTTCATATTGAAAATGGTATCTTTGAAGTGTTTTGGAATTGCCAACTCTGCCAAAGGAGCTGTTAAGGGAACAATCTTGTTTCGCTGGGATACAAAGTGTGGCTTGGAACGTATTGAATACATTTGTATGCTAAACACATTCGGAGACAGCGTATTTGGTCCAATGGTTTTCATACTTTTCTTATTCGCACCCCATTTACAAAACAACACAGCTGTAAATTTGTTTATACAATATCTGTCTGTGTGATGTACCAAAAAGGTTTTACACAGGGGAAGATTTATTGCAGACTTTAATCTATTGTTTATGTTAACAACTTATAAATATTATTTTAATTATCATTACCAATTACAAAGCAGTAAGCAGGATAATGCATGACTTAAACTTATGATTATTTACGATTAAACTACCTTACACAATTTTATAAACGTTATTAGAAATAGTTAAAATAACTACTCAATATACAGGGTGGAGCGCGATAATTTGCTGATTTGGAAATGGAATAAAAAAATTATGAACCTTAGAAAAAAATTATTTTTTATTTTAATTATATAGAACAGTAAGGGAATTTTTAAATTACATGGTTTTAAATAATGTATCTGGCAAATATCGACCTTCGGCATCCACACACTGCTGCATACGTTTTCTGAAATTTTCATTAACTCTAACAAGCATGTCGACTGGTATTCTGCCAATTTCAGCCTCAATATTGTTCCTTAGGTCTTCCAAGGTGTTGGGACGGTTGATATACACCTTCGACTTCAGGTAACCCCAAAGGAAAAACTCGCATGGGGCTAAGTCTGGTGAGCGTGCTGGCCAGTTCACATTACCCCTCAAAGAGATAAGCCGTCCAGGAAACATTTGCCTCTAACAATTCATGGTAACCCTCGCTGTGTGTGCAGTGGCACCATGCTGTTGGAACCATGTATCCTCTAATTGCATTGCCTGAAGAGCCGGCTGAAAAAATCCTGTATCGTAGTCAAGTACCGTTCGGAGTTCACAGTTATGGCACGACGGTTATCCTGAAAAAGGTAAGGGCCAATGGTGCCTACTCGTGACATGGCGCACCACACAGTGACGCGGTCCGAATGCAGAGGTCTCTGGTGGACTTCTCTGGGGTTTGTTTCACTCCAGTAGCGCATGTTTTGCTTGTTGACACACCCACTTGGGTGAAAATGTGCCTCATCAGAAAAGAAAACAATTGCGTCACGCGGTATAGTTGCAAGCATGTCTTCACAAGAAGTACGCCGTGTCAAATAGTCCCGTGCTGACAATTGATGGGCCACGCACATTTTATACGGGTTAAATCTCAGTTCATCATGAAGAATCCGGTGGAGAGAACGTCTTGAAATGCCAAGAGCAAGTGATTGCTTCCGAGCAGAGCGTTTTGGAGATCGCAGTACTGCTGCTCTAACTCTATCGATGTTTTCCGGTGTTTTAATCCTTCTCTGAGGTCCCCTTCATACACATGACACATTCCCTGCTGTTCTGAATGCAGTTACCCAATTTACAACTGATTGCCGACCAGGAACACGTCCGCGTGGGGGAACAGCAAATCGTAAACGAAAAGCACGCCGCACTGCAATGATCGAGTGGGCATTTGAAAAATACGCTTCAACACAAAACGACCTCTCCTCTCGTGTCCACTGCATGATGGCAACTGGAACGCGGAGGAATACGAATCTCCCGTCAGCCACTATAAGCCACGCTCGCTCTCCCTTCTCTTCGACCAACAGTGCCGCCACAGCCTGCAGTGCAAAAAAGCAAATTACCGCGCTCCACCCTGTATAACTAAAAACAGTTGTATTGGTAATAACCATATTAAATCCGGCCAATAATTAAAATAGACTGTTATATAATTCAAATACAAACGTGACATAGATTTTTAAAGGAGCCTTTTATTTATTCATACAAGAAGCCAATATCCGTGATTTGGCTAAAGAAAGTAGACTTAGCTTATTAAAGTAGATTTGGCTAAACAAATTGATTGCAAGTGTGTAAGAAATTGTCATTAAGTTTATAAATGAAAATGCATTTTACAAGCCTAATGTGCCAAAACAGTATAAACATACATTTCTTTATATTTTCAATTCATAAAAATTTCTAACAAATCAGAAGCAATCGTACATTTAAAAACAATATGTCAACATTGTCTACTACTCGAGGAGCTATATATTTTCGTATTTCTGCCTTTCTGTGTATATGTATGTCTCTCTATCCACAATACATATCAAGACAAATTGTATTTTTTACAGGTATCACTGATTTCAACAGTTTCGCACGTTATTTTATGGGGTTTGGTAATATTTGTAAATGAGTATCCATGATGGCTACCAACTAGAAAATAACAGAATAAAGAATAAGTTTGTAAATAAATTAAGTTAAGTAATATGAGATTTTAAGATGTGATGTAATTTCCCATGTAGGGAATAAAACTATAAATGTGCATGTCTATGTATGATCTATACATAGTATATATCAAAAATAAAATAAGCTTTAAATTTTGCGTATATATTCAGCAAAGACGGTTACGCGTCCTTTGGTGTGACGAAGCGTTCTCCTACCTTTTACATACACAGATTTCTTCACCAATTCTATGGAGGATGAGATATTTTTACTTAGAATCGGAAACCTACAGTCACTCAGTATAAGTCAACATTACAAACAATAAAAATAACAAAACAGTTTAAGGTATAGATTGAATTTTACTTTATGTTTCTATATACAGGAAATTTGGCATGTGCAGTTATAAGTACACATAAAACTGTATTTTAGTTTATTATGTCTGTACAATTAATTCTAAAATATTTAATGTATTTGCAGTTAAATAGCACAATTGTGATCAAAGTATGTTTTCAACCATAAGACAAGTTGAATTATTTTCTACGTTTATAATACATAACATATTCCTATTCACGTATATTCAGAACTAAATTATTCTTGAAAATGAAATGTGAAATAATTTTTAGGTACATAAACTGTAGGGTACCACATTGTAAAAGTCGCCACAAAACAGCAAGAGTTGGACCCTGCGTCCACAATGGTTTCTTCTGCCATCCCTGGAAATTATGATAGCAGTTTGAAAAATATATGTTTGATAAGGACGACCATTCTATATTTTTAAACTTAAAAATAGTAATTTCCTTTGGAGAAATGATTTTATTTTAAAATAAAACTGTATCAGAGGACAAAATATCCACAGTTCCAATCAATCTAAAATATTTCTATTACACAGATTACGTGAAAACAATTGCTAAATCACTAATTTTATAATAATTCATTACATTACTATTAAACGTTGTAAAAAGAAACATAAGTAAAGAAATACATGAATGTACACTTATCTATAGATACTGAAAAAGAGTAAGCTGAAAAATCATTTTTTCGTTTAAAAAAAGTCTTTCTAAGTATAATATTATAATGTTTACGTGTGTTTGAATTGACACTAAATATCCGCATTAAACATCTGACCAAGATCAAATGAATTAAGAAAGTACTTTCATATTAACCCGTTACAATTTGCAGTGAGAATTGAAAGTTAGTTTAAGTTAGAAACATTTAATGTCATTAAATGATATAACAAGAGTTATTATCTAAAAACCATAAAACATTTGTTTTAGGGCATGTATAAGATAATAAAATCAAAACAAAGAGTCTAGGAACAGTAGTAAAGTAAAAAAAGTAAATAATGTCTTATTTTACCAGGCGAAGTTAGGGCTAAGAAGCCCTCTCTAACACTTAACCTAGGGACCAACGGCTTAAAGGGGACTTCTGAACCACCACCAATGGCCGTGCAGGCGGGCCGCTTGCAAGGACAGGATCGCTCAGCGGTCAACTATCCAAGCAGCGACCACGCTCGACGTTGCTTGATCTGGTTATCTTGCGATAACCGCCGTACCCGCTACACTGTGCCATTGGCAGTAGTAGCCAATGGTATTAATACCTCCAAAAAAATAAAACTTTCAGTATTTAAAAAACCTAAAAAGACAGTTTGTGCCAGATTAAACAATATGACTGCGCGATAAAGATTCGATAAAACAAAACTCGGTGACATAATGTCCGTAAAATATGTTCTGAGAATATGGAATCTCATGAATATAACGAACAAAGGAATAGAACAGGAATACAGATAGCCAACGTTTTCAGTACTTTAAATATGACGTTGTGGAGTAAATTATAAAGACTTTATAATCTGCAGAAGCCTTATTTCATCCATCCGATGATGCTAGCTGTAGTTATCCAGGAGAAAAAGATCCAAAACCGAAGGATAAACTTACATTTTTGTGCTAAGTTATTCCATTTCAAAACGGTAGCAGTTCAGTCCTCAGATAAAGTCAGTAAAGCAAGAATCCCGGGTATTTCTGATCCCCTTAGATCACCCTGGTTTTCACGGTCTACTTGCAGACCTATGAACCAAACCTGCCGGTAGTTTTAACATGAAATTTTTCACTCTATTTCCTCTTTCTACCAAAATATTAACTCATTCAGTTCCCGTATCCAATTAATACCTAAATTAACTGATATTCGCTAAAGCGGCATTTACTTTGGAGCGTTACGTGGTTGTTTTAAACTATCTATATTGAATATCTAATCCACATTGGTCCATTTAAATCATTATCCCTATTAAGGCTGTACAAGGCCGTGGGTGGGGTTTCCACCCTGCTTAAGGTTTTTATAGTCCTGTCAACTAATTTTAACTCCATGCCAAAATTCCATTATTATTTGTCCATAGATCCTGGTCATCTATTGTTCCATTCCCTTGTTCACAAAATAATAATTTTGTACATTTTTAAGACGGCATGGAAATGTTTCTTAATATATAATCATTAGAAAAGGTTTTAATATGCAGACCGATCCTCTTCGGTACATAAGAAATATTATAATAATCAGTTAATAAAAGTGCTTAATTCTGTTCCAAATTAACTTTTTAACCATTATAAACTAAATTCGTACTAAAAATTTACAGAACTGAGAAAAAAAAACTGGAAGAGCTAATTGAAATGGAAACATGAGGTAAAAATGAGGTAATGAACAAACTGAAGTTTCTTCAAAGACATATAAAGAATACATTGTTCCATTGTCATCTACATGATAATAATTATATAAAGTAGTGAGAAATAATTAACTAAATAATTATTAAGTTTAAATTAGATTAAATGAACTCTATTTAATACTTATGGCATATGAGCCTTTCACAATTGATGAAAAATACTCGTTTGTGTTGCATAGTACAGCCCGTTAAAAATTTTAAACGTTAAGAATAGAACGTTCTTTTAAAGTTTAAAAAGAATGATAAGATATTGCTTTTGATTAAAAAGTAAAAAATTAATTGATATGACGCAAGCAAAGATAAAAAAAAAACAGTTAAATAATATCTTAGTTTACCACAGCAAGTTTTAAAGCTAAGAAGCCTTCTCTAAAACTATGATTTTGTTTCAAATGTTCTTATGTTTACTATATGCTCATTAATCAAACTAATTAGAATCAAGTTTACCAAGTTGATAAAATAGCGCATGTCAGTGACTTAAAAGCAGACTGTATCACCAAGTTCAAATTTAAGTGAGCGTGCAAAGTACCATAATTATTATTCTATATGATATAACTCGGGACACAGCATTGATATCACGTCTGTCTAAACAATTTTAACACATTGTAAAAATGTAAGAGGGGTACTAACACCGCCATTTTGTTAGGTGTTAACTTTATGCCCCAATCCAAATCCAATCTTGAACGTGACATCATGAACTAAGATAATTAGTAAATCTTTTAGTAGTGCAGTAACTTCTCAAGACTTTCGGTCAATACTTAAAAACACGTAGAGTATATAAAGTAATATTGGTATAACTCTATGTGTATCAATGACATTGGGTATTCTGTATTCACATGTGGTTTAATATATCTTATATTGATATAACTCTTTCCGATCTCAATTCTAAGAGGTCTCTGTTGGTGTATAAGAGGAAAAAATCAGTAAAAATATTAGTTGGCTAGTAATGAAAAAGTTTTACTGTCATATACACATGATAGTGCATAGTATAGTGCATAGTAGCAATTATTGAGATCTAAAATCTGAAGCTTAAGATGGAGCTATGATTTTCTTCTTTATTTATAAAAGAGTTTTATGCTGGTGCATGGCCAACCGAGGAATTAGGCTAAGTGCAGTTGAAGCCTATCACTTAGTAGGCTGACACAATTTTTCTTTTGCCTGCCGAGGAATTTAAAAATTATTTCTTTATGTGTTACTATAGCTTATCTTGAACATGAAATGAGTCGTAGACTTCTAACCCTAGATGTGGCATACTCTTCCCTTGTTAAACTATAGAATAAAGAGACCGGGATAACAGTTCACTCTATCCAAAAACTTCGAATGAAAGTTTTCTGGACTATCTAGGTTTGTTTGTATGCGTCTAAACATGGTTGGCAATAAAATTTATACAAAAATTATTGTTTGCGATATTAAAAAAGAAAATTGAAAATGCAAGTCATACAATCCAAGTACCTTTTCCCCTTATAAGTTGTGATATTCACAAAAATACAAAATTAACTATAATTAATACGATATTATAAAAAGATTGTTTAGTAGTTAAATTACTTGAACACTAAGTAGAATTGATTTAAAACACAATTACATCTTTCATATAATTGACAACATAATCATCAAAATTTAAACATCCCAAAAGTCTATTTTCATTTTAACTTGCATTATTTTATATTCAAAATCAAAGTCAATTGAATATAGTATTTACCTTTAATCCTTAAAGTGTGTTCACAATGTTTTTTCTCAAGAATACTATGCTTTTTTGTTAAAAAAGCACGGATAAAAATACTTTCACATTCAGCGATTTGCCAACAATGTCCATAGACTAATCATTAAACTAAAGATAATTTAGGTATTGTTTAAGTTGGAAAAATATGACAACTAAATGTCTACATGAATTTCCAGAACCCAGGTTGTCCGTTATCACAGACCGCGTATGGTTTTTGGACGAATAAAAATAACTCAGTATTGTGAGTTACATCAGATTTTCAATAGTATTTTCTTAACTTCCAGTTCCTTTTTTCCGTTTCCACTCTACCCTATCTATCACCTTATATGTTATGTGCAAGTTATTGTGCGTATCTCCTCGGCAGTGGGAAGGAAAGCACTTATTATACCTACTCTGGACCTCCAGGTAAATTCTTTTTTTTTTTTCAAATTCAATTTGTTCACATACTTGGATTATGCTTTCGGATATTTAAAATTTAAAAAGACGGTACTTTCCATCCCTCGAAACTGCGTTTCCTAATTAAAAATAATATAACATTAAAAGATGTGCTAAAGCAAGTTATCCATACTAGTAAATCACTCCTTAAAAACACAGTAAGATTTTTGAGAGCCAGGTACTTTAGCACAGCTTTCAAAACCCACGGAATCTCTGACCACACTCCGGGTTACGAGAATAAGTTGATTTCTTGGGACCTAAAGTTCCTGTAATTCAAGCTTTATGGTATAATTTCTCCTTATTGTACAATTCATGCTATTTGTATCAAGATACGTGATTGACATAGAATGGAAAATGCTATTTGATTATTGTTACTTTTGCTTGTGGTTGAATAATATTAAACACAATTAACTGAATAAAGCATATTTTAAACATTAGGTGTATCATCTTATGGAATTGCTAAAAATACAAATATACCTTCAGGCTAAATGATTTAAATTTAAATATGCTTTCTGAAAACATTTCTATTTATATAGAAGCCACCCCAACATAAACACTGACAGAACGGTGCCAATCGGAAATGCATTGAAAGAAACTTTATAGTTCTCTAGAGAAATTAATTTTCTTATATCTTCTGTTCCTAGTGCAACTTACTGTTACTGCGTTACCGAGTTACCTCTAACTTACTTTAGTTATTTAAAATAAATCTATTTTCAGTAATTTACTCACATTGATGTGTTTCCTCATGTATATATTTTATTATAATTTGCTTATACGTTATCATATTAAGAGGATCAATGCTTTGATTGTCTTGATTACGAAACGTTTTTATTTATTTGTAAAAATGTGCACTTTTATAAATTAAAAATGGACTATTTATTTGCAATCAATATAAAACTATTTTTATAAAAATATTTAATTACAACGATTAAATTTTATGTTTCTGAATCTTTTTAAAATCTCGGTTTATTTTATTAATATTCTATGAAATATCCTTCATATAAAGTTGAAATAAATGTTTTTTTTTTTCATGATCATAACGAGACTAAATATATACATTAAAAATATAACTATCTTTATAGCAGTCAATGATATTTACTTCCTGTTGCATAAATTTGATAACATATTTTATAACTCATACTCAATTTA
The DNA here is from genome assembly GCF_021130785.1 of Homalodisca vitripennis. Lineage (NCBI taxonomy): Eukaryota > Metazoa > Arthropoda > Insecta > Hemiptera > Cicadellidae > Homalodisca > Homalodisca vitripennis. Next base: position 198,302,711 of record NC_060207.1, read on the forward strand.
ATTAAGTATATTAATACCTTTTACAGTATAGCTCTAATAACGAAATTTTAAATTGATACAATTAAACTGTATAAAAGTATTACTCAGGCAGTTATCAATTGGTCTGTTGATTTATATTTAATTTATTCAAAGAAAAATGTGCTCAACGAGAAAGCGATACAATTTTATTTACGTTGTTTCACTGCTAATACGAACGTGTAAGAAGAGCGCACCTCTTTCAATTCTGTTTCACTTTGGAACATTTTCTGCATTCTTATAATTATTGAAAGTAATGGAACGTTCCAGTCCAGTCTTTTCCTGCGACTGACTGCCCTGCGTCCTCAACAAAACGGCGATTTTAAAGTAATTCTGTCGACACTCAGTGATTAATTATATAACATTAAATATTAGTTGTACTTTATGTAATGTTCTCCTTAACCAAATTCAAATCTACTAAATAACAGGAAGTGCATCTATCATTTGTAAAGAAAAATAAAAGCACCCTCCATCGTTTGATGAGAAAAACATAGATGATGATGGCTAGACCCTTGAACAAATCAATTCTTTAAATAATGGTTATTTTATTCTACCATAAAAAGTCATGTGGAATCCAATATGGGTCTAATATGTTAATAACTTATTATTAGGGAGCTGCCCTCCTAACCAAGATTGAAAAGGTTAAAGAATATTGAAAATATGAAATGTATATTATAAATAGTAAATAATAGATAGAGAAAATAATGTAGGAGGTGCAATAAAACTATATATTAAAACTAAAGACTCGCATATTCAGGTTTAAAATATATGGTGGGTTACAATATTTCAACAGAGAAAATGCTAAAATGTTTTGATAAAATGTACACAATGTTGATACGAGTACATCAGTATTTATGATACTATCATAATAAGTTAATAACAATAATACTATATTATAATAAAATTATAGAATATTATTAGGAGCTCAATATTTATTAAGAAGAACAATACAATTGTTTACGACTACAAAAGTAATTGTAACGCATTTCATGCACATGGGTGGAAAGTTACGGTAGATCATATAATACGTGTTATATACGATTCTGGTTTTGCTGTTTAAATAATTAGAAAATAAATATATCTCAGAATTTGACGCTCGTCTTAAAATGACAATTTCATAGTATTTGAAATTATTACAGTTACTTAAGCTTGAGTAAGATGAAACCTTTATAATATAACCTAACTCATGTTAAGATTACATTTCACGTGTTATACATGAACTATTACTATACAATTATTCAGCTCATGAAAGAAACCAAAAAACAAACAAATTCAAATTTTATCTCTTATTTTTTTTAAAACTGAAAAGTACTAAATTGTAAATTTTTTGTGGCAAACCTTCTGCTTTGATCCTCTATTTTGATGCCTAATTGATCTAATTTCTTTTATTTATATGGATGGTATTGCCAATGTAAGTCTCATATTTCTAGTCGCGCTATGAATGATACAAAGTAATCGATACATTAAATGAGAGTATAGATTATTGATTTTTATGTAAGTTTAGATTCAACATTTTTACTGATATTTATCCACAATTGTTATCTAAAACTGTGCAAAAACAGTAATATAAAAGTTGAAATAACAATACCAGATGGCTGAGATGTGCGAAAGGCTATCACGTTTGTATCGAGAAGCTTTAGCAAAACTTTTTCCAATACCCTCTATATGCAAAGATTCCTTCTACTTTAGGAACTGGTAACAGTATATAGTTTATTTAAAATGGTTTTAAATGCCAAAATTGTTATTCTGCAATAGAAATTTAAATTGTGCAAAAAAAGAAAAAAAATTAGGCATGGCATACAAATGAAACACAAATAATATTTCATTCTGATGGTCTTTAGAGTAGTTTAACTTCACTTACAGATGGAACTGTGAAAGTTACAATTAGGGTTTTTGCACAATCCCACATCGGCAGTAAGATTATAAGTAACGAAGTTTGAATGGATATACAGTATTATAATGGTTTATCATTCAAAAACATATGATTAAATTCAGACACATTTTTATATAAATTTACGCATGTTATTTTTTATAAACTCTTACCGAGTATGAATAACACGTTTATAGATTATTATTATTATAAGGCAACAACTTCATTATAAATGATTTATTTCCAAACGATATGTAAGCAATGGCGAGAGGAGCAGAAAAAGGCTGTTAAAAACATACTGTAATGAATCTTTTTATAAAATACAGTATTGGCTCATTACAGTTAGATTTATTCTTCTTAGACGCTCACAATTCTGTACTAAAACTATTACCATGAAATCTTAGATTTTAGGCGTTACGGATAGTGCCATATCTGAAAAACGAGGTCCTCCAGTTTCTGTTTCGGTTTAATATTTGTTGTATAACGATGGTTCTCCATAGCGAAATATTTCAAAAGTCAATAGTATACATCTCTCATTGTACTGCAATGTACCATATGGATGCAGTAACATGTACCATATGGAGAAGGCTTTGATGTGTGTGTGTGTATATATATATATATATATATATATATACATACCGGGTGAGTTTTTTTAAAGTGATCCAATAGCTAACTTTTTAATTACACGACTTAGCACCACACTTTAAATTTGGAACTTGCTTAATTTTAAGTTTCACTCAGGAATAAACTTTCATATTTTTTTAAAGCATATAGAACCAGTAGTTAAAAAAAGTATCAAGCACTATTTACGCCATAAAGTATATTGTATGTTGGCTTTCTTCCTTTGAAAACGATATTATTTATAATCTTCATTATTTCTAAAATAATATGCCTATAACTATTAAAACGTACTATATATAAAATTAAGATAAAAATGAAGATGCTGACTTATTTAATCTAAAATTTGTTTGGCTAAAATTAGGTATTGATGACGATACGTATTTTAATTCTTTTAAATACATTTGTGGAAATATAATAATGACAATATATTTTTGCTCGCTAAAATACTAAAGCTAGATAGCAAGAATGAATTAGTGAGCTAATAACTATGTCTCAATAAACAAGGTCATTAGTCACCAGAAGGGAGACAAGAAATGGTATATAGAGAAACGGCAAGGGCTAAGTGCGTTACCATGAACTCCTGAGTTGGCTTTGTAACTATTGATACTTACCGATCCTTAACAGTAGGTCTGTTTGTTGACTATCCTTAAATCCTGGAAGATAAGACAAAGGCATACTGCACGATATATTCTATCTCAGGAATTAAAATTATTGTATACATCACACATAAGACCGTCGTTTAATAGTGCATCGTTATAAATACCGTACGTATGGAGGTTATATTATATTATATTCATAAACTCGCGCTTCCTCTTAAAAATGTAAATATCAAGAACAATTAAAAAAATAACAACAAAATTTAAAAAAAAATTAAAAAATTAAAAACCAAAAAAAATTAAATTAAAATTATTATTTTTTTATAAATTAATTACTTTTTTTAATTATTTAAAAAATTCTTAGAATTATAGTAAAAAAACAATTTCGTGACATGAATTTATTATTAATGTGATAACTTCTATTGAATTTTTGTATTTGCTCAACATATATTATAGACATATAATAAAAATGTACGATTTAATATATTTATAGTTATTGTCTATATCAGTTATGTTATAACATATGGTTTAAGAAATGCGATATTTAAAATTCCTACTACTACCCAAGGTTATTAAGATACACCTTAAAAATAATCGGGAAATAAAATAACTTAAATATCAAGGATAGTATCAAATTTTTGAATAACAAGCAGTCTGCGATAAACAAGCAACATTAATTTATCATATATAGCATTTTTTTATTTGTTTATTTATATTTTAATATCTTCTCTCTTTTATTACTCTTTCCTCATATATAACATAGACAGCCCAGATTTACACCTTTTTATTTTTTTTAATTACCTTGCACCCTAGCTATAACACTTTCAGACAAACGAGTTCTGTAATGTGTTTGTCAAAGAATTATTAGGATGTGATGTGTACCTATCTGGAGTAATGTACAATTTCCTCATATCTGACACTATGTTTATCTTATATTTAGATCGCTCCATCTGATAAATTATCTGAACGTTTAGCGAAGCCTATCTGGTCAGTTGCTGATGACGAAATAATATATCTATCTGACGTGACAACTGTCGGAAGAAATCACTTAGAAGGTTTGTAACAAACTCTACTTCATCTATTACTACATCGTTGTCGACAATGTTAACATCGGTTCACTGGGAGTTCTGATCTTTTTCATTGTGATTATCTAATTCACAAACAAGTAAAACATTATTTGAGAATTGTAATAAATCAAACAAATATAGTAAATTAACTTTTTGTAGCCTATTTAAAAATTATAGATAAATAAATATGACAAATAAAACATCTCAGTATAAAGTGAGCAAGTAAAAAAAAATATAAATTATTATTCTTCATTATAAAAGCGTTCCTGTGAAAAAAAAGGAAAGGAAAAGATTAACTTTCTTCAAGAATAATTTATTTAATCTTGCTCTAAGTACTCTACTCTATTTAATTGTGTTTGTTAATTTAAAGAATAAATAAAGAGCCAAACTAAAATACTGAAAATGGCCTGAGTGCTCTGGATTATCAAACTATCCAGCTGTGTCTATTATTTAATGTCATTTTATTTTATGGCACTAATTTATATATATATATATATATATAGTTTGGCAATATATATATATATATATATATATATATATATATTTGCCAAACTTAATACATTAACCTAATTTTAAAGTAACATTCATAGCATAGTATTAACAATAAAAAGCCAATTTAACATATTTATTAAATTTAATGCCTATTTCTATAGATATTATAATGCTATATTAAATATCAAAGTGACTCTATATTTTACCTAACTTTTTGCTATAATATTGTCAATGTATGCATGATTTGTGTATTTTAATATAAAAATAATATTTACAAACTTTAATTAATTAAAGATCAATACGCGTGGAGAGCTTTAAAAAAGTTGTTGTGTTTATTTATATAACAAATTACAGATTTTAAACAATTCAGCCAACAATTCAGTTGTTACATTGATACCTTTAAAAATAAACAGAGTAATAATAAAGATTCATATAAAACCATTTTTTTAGTTTCGCAGATTTTGTGATGATTTAGTTAATTACATTTTATCTTTATGCATTCATACAGAATGTTTTGTATATGGGTCTGTTTATATTCAAGATACAGCATGGACAGAGAGACGTAAAGTAGTTCGAACCCTTTCTTTAACACTCAGCGAAAACCTAATATATATTACAGTGTATAATTCACATTAAATATTTAATTAATAAGGAAAATATTTCGTGAAAATCAGACAGTAGATAATGAGATAGAAAATAAGCGTAGACTATTTACGAGGTATACAAATACACTATGTAACGAGGTCATGCTTAGTTTAGCCTATGCAGACTATTATTTAAAATTCTATAAAGAATCGAATTAGTTAATAATCGTGATTTTTCAATATATAAAAATTTATAATAATTTAAATAAGAACATTTTTATTAATAAATTACAGATAATACGCTTTTATAAGTAACCACAATGAGAGGAGACTGTCAGTAGCTGTTCATAAAGTTGCACCAGGGTCACAAGATAGAAGAAAATGAATTTCTGTAGAGAATTATAAAGTTGCTGTCAATACATTTCCAGTTGGTACCATTCTGTCAGCGTTTACTTTGTGATGATTTGTAAGTGATTTGAACTTTCTATAAATGTGGTCACAAGATAGAAGAAAATGAATTTCTGTAGAGAATTATAAAGTTGCTGTCAATACATTTCCAGTTGGTACCATTCTGTCAGCGTTTACTTTGTGATGATTTCTAAGGGATTTTGAACTTTCTATAAATGTGGTCACAAGATAGAAGAAAATGAATTACTGTAGAGAATTATAAAGTTGCTGTCAATACATTTCCAGTTGGTACCATTCTGTCAGCGTTTACTTTGTGATGATTTGTAAGTGATTTGAACTTTCTATAAATGTGGTCACAAGATAGAAGAAAATGAATTTCTGTAGAGAATTATAAAGTTGCTGTCAATACATTTCCAGTTGGTACCATTCTGTCAGCGTTTACTTTGTGATGATTTCTAAGTGATTTGAACTTTCTATAAATGTAAGGTTTGAGTTGAAATTACCATTAGAGCAAATAAAATGTTATAAATGTAATCAATGTGAACGCTTAAGAGTATTAGTGTATTACCAAATGTAATTGTGTTTAGTGTAACTCTTAGTAGCGGCATACAAATGAAATATCTATGTAATATTTTGTTTGAGTTAACTATCCAACATCTGTCTTTTTCCCATTATTTTTTCCCCGAATTAAAATATAAATCGAGAATATCACTGATATAGATTTAATCAAACAACAAATTTTGTATATCTGTGTTATGTCCAGTCAAAGGTTATTACCATTGGATTTTGCTGTGAACAATTTCTACATCTCGTCCGTGTTTTCTCTTTTCTATGTATGAAATGTCGTTTACTGCAAAAAGGCACGTAGGATATCTTTTATAGCAAAAACCTTTGATAGCTGTCATATATACATTCAACTTTTATTTTCGGTGATAAATTAAATTTGTATGGTACGTACGTGTGTAGCTTGAGCAAATATAATATATTTGATGGTTATTATACTGTCAGCAACATGGGATATAAATAATTTAAAAAAATAACAAAGTCACCTCCGATGTAGTACATTCCTCTATCAAGGTCAAAACGCTAGAAAATATTTATGTAACTCGCTGACTTCACATTAAAAAGATTGTGTTTTGACTACATAGCAGTACAGTAGCCCTCATACCTGTACTGACATTTTAATACATTATGTTCAACGAAAATATCACATAGATCTGATAAGTCAAGGCAAATAAAGCTATACTTGTCTATTGACATGAGAAATATTATACCGTTATGTGTAATGGACGAAGTTTTCTCGATGTTATTTCTTTATATACGCTAGTATTTGAATATTTTATTCTGGCCGAAAGCCTTGAGAAGTTACCGTACTCCTAAAAGGTTTACTGCTTATCTCAGTTGATGAGTCACGTTCAAGATTGGATTTGGATTGGGACATAAAGTTTACACCTGACAAATGGTGGCATGAGCTTCCCTCTTACATCTTTACAATGTTTTGAAAATGTTTAGACAGATGAGTTGGTAAGTTTATTGAAACAAATCATTTAATGGGTTCTTTTTCACGTCCAAAGATAAATCATCTTTATTTTCTTGAATTATAAATTAACGCTGAAAGTCAAATAGATAACATACTTATTTATTCGTATACTTATTTCATTGAATATCTATACTTTTGTCGTCTTAAGAGAAAAAATAGTCATTTTCAAATAATTTTAAATTGTTAAAACAGCAGTGTTATGGTAAAAACTTTTAATAATCTGCTCAATTAATAACTATCAAATTAGTAAGTTTAAAGTGGCTAATTGAACATGTTTATTTTTCACTAAGTCCATTTAAAAATTTTGAATACAAATTAATTATATAATGATTTGTTAATCGTACTTATTTATTATTAAGTACATATATGCACAGTTTAAACCTGTAATAACTATAAAGAAAAAATTTAATATACTTTTTAATCAATGAAAATAATTTACGAACATATAAATAGTAAATAAGTTAATAAATATTATTCGATAGGAGCGCTATGGAAACAATTAAAGTGAATATTAAAAGCAAAGAGATCTCTGGACTATAAAACTCGTCTGTATAAGCTAATGTATTAATTGTGCTAGTTGATGGTGGATAGACCTATTTTGATTTGGTAATGAAAACGTCAATACAACCCATGATTGGATAACTTAGACATTAATTAAATCGCAGATTATGAAGGCTCAGAAGGTAGGAAGAGCAAGAAGCAGATTAGCAGAATAAACAGCCACTATTAGCTTTTGAAGACCAAGATAAAATTATAGGGAGAGAGTTTCCCGATTATATACATTTAAAAGCCTTCTCCCAAGGACTGTCCCTTGCTATTTCTCAAAGAAATAGACCACTTATAACGAAAGTATATTTTTAGACATAGCTTTTAAATTATTTTCATCCAAGAATTATCAGCATCAATTAAAAAATTAGCTACAGTGTATGTGACTTGTTAAGTTTCCCTTCCATAACCTATCCTATACATACATTCTTACCTTCTTCCTGTATTAATTGAATCTATGTCTGTGACACTCTTTTTTAAACTCTGAGTCACATAGGTCAAGAACCAGAGCTCTGATTTCATAAGTCAGACATATTGGTGTTTCATTACAAGTATATAACCTACACTTCGCCATGTTAAGATTATTCTTTTCAAAATTAAGATTACCCGTAGTTAATAGGACTCATATTATCCTGATGATTGAATTTATAATCTTTTTTTCCAAAACATTATCATTTACGTAATAATTAATTCAATCTGGATAAATTTCATACAATTTGTGTAAGTGGCAATGGCCTAATGCAATTTAAATAATCATTGAATCACAGTACTTGCTCTGTCAAGACTAAACCGGTACAAATACCCAACAAGAATTTTATTTTGAAAGTACAAGGTAACAAACCCGACCTAAAATGGACAACCTAGGTGGAAATAGCAGCTGTTCAAAGATTGTTTTCAATTATTAAGAAAACCTTCAGTTTTAGGTTCGATTTGTGCCATTTTTAATCCCAGTGAAACAAGATTGTTAACAGCTCCTTTGGCAAAGTTGGCAATCCCACATCATTTAAAAATCCCATTTTCAATATTAAAAGATTTTTATGTGGAGACGGTGAAGAAATTCATTTATTGTGATCCGGCTCTGTACACTCTTCTCGTTTGAAAAACATAAGTAAAGTTTCCTGATTGTAAAATGTAAGTCGAATTGACTTGAAATTTTCCCCAGATGAGTTTTTTTACATATACAATATGAAAACGATTGAAATGCCTATATTTACATTTGAAAAACAATGTTAATAGTTTTTTCCAAGGTATCCCTGATGAGACATTGAGAACTACACTGGTTCATATCTATTACACTGGTTAGCTTTAGGTTAAACGAGGCAGAGAACTTGTCTCGTCTAGGTATATCTGATAACTTGAAGGGTTATTACGATGAAGGGACTTCGTTTTGACCGTCTCATCGTCGACATTTTTGGACTTCTTCAGATTCCAGTAGTCCAGTCTGTGACAATGTCAGATTTTAGACTGTGCACTGAGTGGAAGGTGAATTTGAGCTAAACTTAACACTAGAATATTTACAGGTTATATCAATTCGTAATTGATATGAATTCACTATTTTGGAGTGGTAATTACTGTACTTTCATACAAATTGTTAAAATGTATCCCTTTATTATAAACGTTTCCTATCAAGGCTAGTGAAACAGATTACCGTGGAGTTTAACTACTTTATTGCTCTCGGTTCTAATAAAACGAATTATTTTTATCCGTGAGAATCGAAATCCTGTTCACCGTTAAACATCAAAAGTAGAGTAATTTTATTTATAATTATTAAGATCTATATTAACAATATGTAAAAAAAAGTTGATTGTAAAAATATATGAGACGATCATATTTGATAGAACTTAGTATGGTCAAGTAGTATATTTGTATGAAGAGTAGGCCAACTATAAGAGACCAAGATGGATGCAGGCTTATCGTTTGGGCTCGTTTGGGTCGTTTGGGTATGTCTTTATATTCGTTTTTCTCGTTAGTAAAAAGTCCTGGATATCGAAAAACTAAATTAAGTGATCTTTAAAAAAAGAAATCATTTGTTATTTCTAGGTATCTGCATTTCTCGTTCAAAATGTCCCTCAAAATGTAAACTGTAGTAAAATCATGTCAATGTCATAGCTTAAATTATTCTTTAACTCTGCTATACCACGAAATTTTGTCCGATTTGATTCAGTCTCGAGAACAAGTCCATTTTTCTAAAAGACCTGTTGATTGTTAGCGTACAATTCGACCCTGCAAAATTCTCGAAAACGGAAGTATTGAAAAACTGTGAACATAAAACTTGAAAACCTCATCTCTGAATTTAAATAATACCAAATTTCTATTATCCCTGAATTTGCTAACAACCCACTTAGGGGCCTGAAAATTGTAGTCCCCAGCAAGTCGAAGGCGAATTTTGGTTTATACACCTTAAAATAAGCGAATGGATTCAAATTCATGAAATTGTTTTTTCTATTTTTTACATAAACCAGAGAAAACGTCCAAAACTTCTTCATCCTTTCAATTTATCACTCGTCAATAATACACTTCAAATAATCTAGACATGCTTATCGTAACTTAATTCAACAAACTTATTCATTTAAATTTATGTGAAGAAAATTTGAAAAAATAAAAAAAAATAGTTACATTACATAATAAGTTATTTATATGCCAGTTTACTCATTCCTTACATAAGCTATCGATAACTCGAGTGAGAATCAAAATAAACGTTTAAAACCAGTGAAACATATAAAGAACTGCAATATAGGTGCGTAAGGGATTTTAGTGTCTGAATATTAATAATAGAAGTTGGTATTTAAGAGGAAAATCTTCGTTTATCCACCATTACCAATAATCTCTTATGGCGTGGCTATCCTATGGTTTATGGAAGCAGTTTGGGAGGGGTTGTTTGCTAGGCACAAGAACTGGAAGCTAATGTACTAGAAACTGATAAGCATTTAAGTGATATACACCAGGTCCCTGAGCTAGGACAGCATAGATTACCAAAGGCCGCATGGAACTTCATAAGTAATTAATTAACGACTAAACCAACATATTATCCTTGTAGCAGATCAAACATTGGACTCAATTAATAGTTTAGATATTTCCTATCACAGATATTTTGCTTCAAATATGCAGTTAGGTATTTTTTATAATATTCTTGGATAGGTTCTTTCATAAAGCCATAGATATAAAAATAAATTTCACGTAGTTTTTCGTTTATTGTAAGATGTATTTTGTATTGTAATACTAATCCAACATAAATTCATAGTTAAATATTTCTGAAGTTAAATTAATAGCCCTTCAAGATAACTATTCTCAATATAAAAAAGTAAACTTTTTTAATAATACCACGTTACATTGCGGAAATTTTAAGTAGGCAAATTTGTAAAATAATCATTAAAAATAACTGTGTTCAATCGTATAAAAATTTTAACATGTGACATAATAATAATTGTAGCCAAAAATGGATAAACCATAATAATTAAACTTTGTGTTCAATCTCAATGAATCCTGTAAAGATACATAGTGTAGTGTATGCTTACATAGTTTAAAAGAGCGTGAATGCATTTTCGAAAGAATCAACATGCTTTATATATATTACTATAGTAACCAATATTATGCCTTCACAACCAACTGCGATGTGTATTAAACGTAACAGTAGAGTAATGGTATGGCTGTCGGCATTGGTAAATAAGAAAGCAACACGAGGCAAAACTTTGCAATGTGCGTATATCTTACATAATGTGTATTTATTATGATATAATCCGTATGTCTCATACATACACTTCCTAGAAATGTAGGGTTGAAATTTCGCTTCGTTAATACAAGGATGTTTTCAGTGTATAGGCAATGAATACATCAATGAATTCTGGATAAGTTTTGGTTATTATTATATATTACCATATATAACTTTTTAATTGGTGTTTTATGTTTAAATAAGGAAATTTTTATCCCTGAGGCTTAAGAGCAAAACAGTTTCTGTGAGTATTAGTAAGAAAATAAAATTAAACTCCACCTAAAGTTCGATATAAATTGGTTTCATACATAAAAAAATGTTAGTAGATGCTATCATATTATTTAGGGCTAAGAAAGACAAGATCGAAAGTTGTGTAATTGATAGCCCTTCCTTATTGAACGAAGTAGATATTATCCCATAATATCTTGTAAAACTAACAAGTACTACTTACGCGATTATCTGCATAATTTTGTTTTTCATTCTTTCAGTGACTAAACTACGTTTATGAATTATTAAGTACAGCACAACACATATTTCAAATTTGTACATAAATAGTACATACCCAAAAGAGACAATCTTGCTTAATGTCAAAGCCAACCGATCTCGTAGGCCATTTGAACCCTCAGCTTTTCTTCTTTTAAAATTCAATAGTCTTTGAATGCAGTTTTAAAGTATCGTTATAAGATAAGTTAAACATAATGGGTTAATTAACCATTTATAGATTTACTTCATGCTAAGGTTCTATTTAAAAATACATGGCTCCATGTTGGAAGGAGAGGATCAACCAATCAATAAATAATCTTATTATTTTAGGTTTCCCATTCATATTAGGGATGTATATTCTACGGCTGATGTCTTAACCAATGATTGATACTGCTCATATTTAGAGATGAATTCGGGCAGACTTCTCAGATGAAAACCTTTTAAAAACAATATTACAAGAAACGTTTAAAGTTTTTAGTAGAATAAACTATAATACTTGACTAACAGATTAAATGAGTTGATTCTAAGTAGCAAGTATGATTAGATACTATTTAACACCTATCAATCAATTCTCAACGTTTGTATACGTCGTTTAACAACTATACATATCATAGCTATACATCCTAGTTAAAAAATACATGAAATTCAAGTTTTTAGTGACTTTTTAATGTATAATCAATTAAAATCACTATCTTGTTATATTCCAGCATACTTTAGCAGGAATGTACGCATAGCTTAGTACCACATAACCAATGGCCTCTAAAAATTTGTTTAAGCCTATAGTTTTCCGATAATTGAAGCCAATATTGTATGCTTCGAACAATGGGTAGTACTTTTGGTGATATGTGGAAACACATATACACATCTGTTTTAAGCATGTTTGCATTACATTACAAATTACTGCTTAATGTGATTACTTGTACTAATATACATTTTTATATACAGGGTGTTTCCCCAGAGATTGAGGTAACTGGAGGAAATTATAGTAGACATAATATCTCAATGACCGATATTACTTTAAAGATGTTAGAAACGTGCTTTTCCACAATTAATGGCCATTCTAAAAGAATTTCACTATTATAAATTCGTTTAAACATTAAACAGTTACGGCTACTTTAGTTGTTTGGTGTTTTTGCGTTTGCCACATATAAAATTGTATGATTAAATCCAGGTGATCAAACGATTTTGTTATTGGGTTTTCATAATTATGCGTTGTTTATAATTAAAATACAATATTTTTATTTAAGGACAATAACTTCTAAAATTGTTATAAATAAAACTAGTTCTAACTTTGTATTTTTCATTAATTTACTCGAATGGGATATTTTTTTATTTCCATTAATAACCAGCCATTTTTTTTTTTAACATTTTGTAGAGTAAAATATTTTTAAGATCTTTTATCTTTAAAATCTAGCAGTTGAAAAAGTAAATGATATTTCTATTTATTAATTGGCGTTTTAAGATGACATGCTATGATGTTAAAGGGTAAGAAAAACATTCAAAACATCTTAACTGTTTTAAAAATTGTAGACGGGTGTTGTACAATAGGGCCACAACACATTTACCTCTGGTGAATAGAGAAATGTAATGTACCAAATACCATTGTGAGATTGGATAATAGCTCTCGCCCTTCATTCAGGGATATTTCAGATAGGATATGCCAAGGATTGTACGTCTACAGGTGTTGTTCAGTGAGCGGCACCTACAAGAATCCAATACATGTGTCGGCACTTGCTCGCCCACTGTGGAATGTATTTGTTCAATACTTCAAATATTTACCATGTTACTCAATACAGTAGAAGAGGCTTTATACACATTCATTAATTTGGAAATAAATGCCTTTCCGAACGGATAGTCTTTGGCATTAAATTGATATTATTCTGCCCATCTTATTATTAAAAATCCCGTTGCCAAAAGGCATGTTTTGCCTTTACGATATAATATTATAAATAATCTGACTTGAATGTATTAGATTCATTCCAAATAATAATTTTTGAACTTGACAATGTGCAGGCTCAACTGTGTTGTTCTATTAAATTTATTAGACTGTACTATCACATTATTAGTTTTTAATACTAAAATACTGATACGTAAATGTTAATAATATCTATTGGAATGATGGAACCACTAAAAATGTCTTATCGTACAATAACTAATAGTTCAATAAAACTTATGTTTAATAACATCTTTTAAATTCCAAATAAGTAAACTACTGCATTTTGTATAGTAACTTAAATAAGGAATTTATTGCATCGATCAGGTAGATAGACTTAAAATTAGATAAGTACACTTGCATTCAATATAAAACCGATTTTTGTGGATACATAAGCACAACATAAGTCTTAGTAGAATAATAATATTGATTTGTTTAGTTTGGGGTGAGGGTGGGTGTTAGGTTTTCATATTTAGTTATAATAATTAATCAAATTTTACGCATTAATATAGTCTTTTTAATAATAACCAGAATTGTATGTTATTTAGAACTGCTCTTTGCCCACCATTGTTCGATACCATTTTTTATTATAAGCCATCTATTTCCACTTATCTTTGTACACACACACACACACACACACACACACACACACACACACACACACACACACACACACACACACACACACACACACACACACACACACACCTGCATTCCAAATAGTGGTCCGATTGTCACGTGGTATGAGGTGACTTCTGTCGACCAATCAGGCGTCCAGGACGCCGGACAAGAAAAGCTTCCCAAGGCATCTCTCCAGTTCTTCTAAAGACTCCGTCTCGGTAGGTTGTACGTCAACACCAGCTTTAACCAAGTTCGGGCCGTGCCCCTTGTCTTGTCTCTTGTGAACCGTAAGCCGTTCTATGGCAATTAACAGTCCCCTTGCCGGACATTATTTGGTTAACGAGCCAAAAGTAACTTTGTCTCAACGTTCGTGAGTGAACCGAAAACAGTGTCAAGTGAAGGTGGAATCTTCATGGTGCAATCTTCATCCATCAACAAGGACTCGCCCTGCTCAACGTTCCTTGGAAGCAACCCAGGTCGAACTACAATCAACCCAACTTCATGTGTGTCGAGGTGTTAGACAATGGATGGTGCAAGGTAACAGTGTTTCATCATTCTTATCATGGTCCTTCGCAACTAAAGACAATTCTCTTCTCAACCAAGATTTAAAAATCCTCAACTAATTCGGACATTTTTGGACATTTTAATAGAAAACGAAAATCATTTTAACACCTGTATTTTTGCTTTAATTTTGTGCCTTTTTTCTAATACTATGTTTTGTGATCTCATTTCGTATTTTTATTTTTTTCATTCGACTAATAGTTATTCTTAGAAAATCAACGTATGGGCTCCACCTGCTCAGCTATCGAAGTATGAGTTTTTAAATATTATACATTTTTACTGGTCCTTCGAATATAATTGCGGTCCGCCAAGCCGGATCTCCTAACATACCTTCTGGTCCTTCTGACCGGATCTAATAGTGGGGGTTCAGTTACTGATTTTGAACTGTATAATTATTAAAAAACAACCATGGGAAATTGTATCACAAAGTAAGTAAAGTTCAAAATAACACAATAAAAGGTCAATCTATCCTTTATGTCGGATAGTACTAGTGATGCAGCCAATGAAAATGTTAGGACATTGAGATATAGGAGGACAAGAATGTAAAGATTATTAAAGAGAACATTTCAATACATTAGTAAAAAACTAGAATTAGATTAAAAGTTAAAATTTTAGGATAAATTTTCCACTGCAGGTCCCAGATAGAGCAAGCTGCCCGTCTAATAAATAATCAATGCAAGGCGACCATTGATGTGGTTTAATAAGTTTCAACGCCGTAGGTCATCAGGCTGTGTTAGAGGAGGCCTCCAAACTTTTTTGGTTTTTTTTTATTTCCAAGACATGTTTCACCTTTTAGCAACAGGTCTCGTTGTCAACTTCGATAGGGGTTTCCGTTTCCTTCCTTTATGAATACCATGAACTAGACCCCGTATTGTAACTTGGATCCAAAAGGTAATGGATATCTAAATAAATTATCATCCACCGTAAAACCGAATAATACGAAATAAGTCTGACATAATAAACAGTAGCTTCAAAAACTTTAATTCTTTAATTGAGAAGAAAACTATAAAGTATCGATCTAATAACACTATTTTTCCCCATCCTGAATTTATTTCGTTTATTTTTATCCATACATAACTAATTCGTCAATCGTAATAAACTTTAAAAATAATGTATTAAAAATACTATCAAAATATACCAGTTTCAAGTAAATATTCTTTATTACAATAACCAATTCGTAAATTTGATTGATAATATTATATTATGCGATGTGGAACCTTGCATATATTTGCTACCAATGTTCTTAAAAAGAGAACTAAACAAAACATTGTATATTAATTGCATATTTACGTCTATACCAAGACACTGATTGATTATTAAAAGGAAACATTAAAATTCCCACCCATCACATAGCAGTGTACACGCCTAATATTTAAAGTACTCGTGCTTCTGATCTGGCGGTGAATGATGAAGCTGTTTATTGTTGAAGGATTGAGAGCTTGCATGACGTGTCTCGCCACCACATGATTAAACTTTCATTCGGTGCACCGGCTTTTGCGTGTTGTGGCTTTCTGCCTCAACTTTATATTTAGCATAACTCTTCTGTTCGGTTATCACGTGTAATAATCTTCTAGAATACAAAATATATGACTCCCATCCTGAAAGTACTTATAAAATATATCAACATTTATATTGCCCTAAAAAACTAAATACAAATTTAAAACCAAATAATACTCACCCAATTCAATTTTATAATTAAGAAATAATATATAGATTAAAATTTCAAACGTTAACTCTTTAATAGAAATTAATTTGGCCTAAATGTGATTACAATAGGCTAAAAAAGAAAAATATTTTCTATCTTCATATATCTTATTACTTTTTAAAGGTGCATCAGCTCCAAACAAAATGTATTATATAATTCACAATGTCATTATAATTAATTTATTAGATTGCTTTATTTTCAGAAATCTAACATGCCCATGGCTAGGTTTTGTAACTGGCAGCAGACTCCCAAACATAAGGATCTTTAGTATAAAAAGTGTAATATACTTATTATATTAACTCTGGCAGTTATCCACGGCTTCGTATAGATTTTAATATCAGAATTTTAGTAAAACTACTTAAAATGTCATATCAAGTGTATATTACTTTAATTTTTAAGTGGTTTCCAGCTCAAGCAACTGGCTTTTAATCTATATATTGCGCGTGTAAAGTAACATACTTTCTGAATATATACCTGTATCATTATAAAACTATAAATCTGTTTCAAAGTATTGGACCAAAAAATATTAATTTTATTAACTTTATTTAAAATCCTCAAAAATATGGATTACATGCCAAACATCCCTTATTTACCCTAAATTTTGTATCAGGAGACTATTGTTGGAAGAAAAAAACTATATAGTGTCACTCAAAAAAATATATAGAGAGGAATGTCAATATGGTACCTAATTTTAAACGTCTTTAAAAACAATGCATTTTTACATTATAGTGTTTTTTTATATCCCTAACAGTTTTCAGTGAAAGCTCGATATTTTTTTTTCTCAATTACGAGTATAAACGAATAAACACGGGTTAATTAACTAAATATACCTATATAACATTAACTTTGCTGAAATCTATAAGAACTGTATTATTTGTTGGTTATAACGATATTTGACTAAAAATTAAAATGTAATTTACATTGAAAATATTTTACGTTGAATCCTTCCACTTCTGTTCTAGATAGGCAGGTTTGTATCGACGTACTTAGAGCTTCATGAATAATTGAGTACCACGTTACAATCCGTCATCAATAATACAACAGTCGTCTGAGATCCATCTGTCATCTTTCACAAAGTGCACTAAACTTTGCGAGCATATTCTGTATTATTTACTTAGATTATTCAGTAAATAATATGCACTCTTGTTCATGGGATAGCTGGCTGATATAATCTTACTTATAGAAAACCTTTAGTATTATCTACCGCACCGAAAGGAAACGTTGTAATGATACTTTCATTATCAAACTATAATATAACTTTTAAATGTGCTACTTTTAGTAAACATTAACAAACTAACAATGACCATTTGGGAGGATGAAGTGTAGATCTATCCTTTCCTCTATAGTGGGTTTTTAATTTTATATAAGGCTAGCCTCATTATATTTTACAAAAAATTAATGTAGATGTTTCAGCGTATTTGACGAACTTCAACTGAAAGCGTGAACAGCTGTTTAGTGCACGTTCCATTTGGATTAAGGAAGCATAATACCATTTTTTTCAGATTTAAAAATAATCCAGGTGTACTTTCTAATCATTATTTTCTTATATTTCAATATTCACAGAATATTTAAAACAAATATTACCGAATTGGCACTTAGAAAGAGATTTTGCGGTTAATGTTTATTTATAAGAATAACATAACTCTGAATATAATATATATATATATATATATATATATAAAAGTATTTTAAATAATTAATGTAAAATATTGAAAATAAGTTCTTTCAAAATGTGTTGCAATATACTAAAACTAAAAACCAAACTTTCATGTTACCACGTATTTAACGACTAGCTATTATGTTTCTACAAACTTTTTTTTTAGGAAGAGAAAGTTTTTAGGAACTTTTATATAATGCCCTTTATATAATATGTTACTAAGTGACTAACTTCGAGAAGAAAGAAATAAATAGTCACCTTTTGATGCAGTTCTATTCTTGCAACTGAAACGTTTGTAATGGTTTACGCATATGGGGCATTAACAGAGAAATAGATAACTATTAATGATCGCTATTTTAAATGTTCCATTTGCAATATTATATAGCGCAATGGCAGTTTAACTGTATGCAAAAAACGAATATTGCTGCAGAATACCAGGACTCCACATAGTCTAATGAAACGAATTGCTTACAAGTGAAGTAAATATTACTGACCCAATGTAAAATAATGATGTATAACGATACATTAACTTTTATACATTACTTTTAAATACCACTAAGCTAGTTATGGATCTCGTGACACAATAAAGTACAGAAATTAAAGTTGTTAACTAGGAATTAGTATCGCTTTATAGAAATATTCCTCATTATTTTAGTATGGACACAGACAGTTACTATCCAGAGCATCCACTGAAAATGAAAATGATTCCAAAATTTTCTTATGGGTGGTATATATTTGATAAACCGAATTGCAGTATTGTGAAAATCATAAAAAACAACGATCTCATATATTGTAGCAGTGCTCGAAAAGAATCTAATAATTGGAGAAATAAAGTGCACCTCTCACGTTGCAGTTGAACAGTTCTCTAGTTTGTTTGTAACTACGAATAGATGTTAGAGATGTAGCCTCGAAAAGTGTTTTATAAATATGTATAACACAATATGAATAAACCTTTAACACTTTTTAAACTTTTATTTTTCTTACGATGTACATTTCAAAATCTGTGATTCATCTTCAGGTACAAAATAAGGTTAAGTTAATTATAAAAATAAATAATTAAAACCAATTTGTCATGTGTTTTTTTACTACCTTGGTGGCTAAATTTGTTGTATTTAATTTTATGTGAGATCAATGTATATTATATAAAAGTCTATCGAATAATACATTTTTTGTTAGAAAATCTTTGTCATCAAATCAAAATTCAAATTTCAACAATAGTGGAGTATACAAATTAAATTGCAACTATTGTCAATCCCACTATATTGGACAAACCGGCCGATCCTTCAAAATTAGATTTAATGAACACATAAAGGCATTGAAAACATCATCACATTAAAAATATGCAGACCATTTAAATAATACCGGCCATACATACACTAAAATCGAAAACAATCTTGAAATTTTACACACACAAGCAAAAAAAGTCGCTTATTATCTACTTTAGAACATTTTGAAATTTACAAAAGTGCAAAAATTAATCATAATATATTATTAAATGACAAAGATTTTCTAACAAAAAATGTATTATTCGATAGACTTTTAAACAATATACATTGATCTCACATAAAATTAAATACAACAAATTTAGCCACCAAAGTAGTAAAAAAACACATGACAAATTGGTTTTAATTATTTATTTTTATAATTAACTGTTATTTTGTACCTGAAGATGAAATCACAGATTTCTAAATGTACATCGTAAGAAAGATAAAAGTTTAAAAAGTTTTAAAGGTTTATTCATATTGTGTTATACATATGAATAGATTGTTAAAAGAAACTATTGAACGTGAAAAATATCATAGATCACAGTTTTTTTTTTTTCAAAATGGAAGTAAAACCAATTTCAAAGGCTTAGAAGACTTTTAAAATTTGTTTAATCAATCAAAACTAAAACAAACATTACAACAGTATAATTTGTTACATCTAAACATTGTACCTCTAACATTTTAAAGTAATTTTTTCCATTTTATTTATGTTTTTTGTTTATAAGATGTTATGTAATCTTTGAAATGTTCTTGTAACCTAAAGGAATAGTTGTCGATTTGATAAAAATATCGCCATTGTTTTAGCTTATCTTTTAAATTAAAAATACAAAGTTAATAATTAATGCATAAAAACTCCCATGCAAAACGTTTGATAATTATTGTCTTAAAAAATAGTATATACTTAACGTCCAGTCCTACAAAGTGATGTTGACTAGTCACTTAATAACAAATATAGCGATAAGAAGTGATGTCGTAGTCGAGGGTCCATTTATAACGAGATAAATTAATTACACTGGAACAAAAACAGCTGTACATGTCTGCTACATTACCCTGAATCCCGTGATGCCATAGTTAGTTTACTTTCTCCTCACAGGAAATGGACTGTTACAAAATTTAAAACTACTCGTATTTATCATCTTGGAGCTATTGAGTATACGCAATTCAACTCTCAACATAAACCTTTGTAGTTCTGGATAATCAGAATTCCAGTTATAATTCGACCTTGGGAAGTATTGAGGGCATATTGTATACATTAAAAAGTGAGAACTAAAAACGTGTTACCTACACAACCAACACAATGTTACCACTAAAAAAACGTGCTGCGTTTTTTGAAAAAAATGCCTAATACAATAAGAAAAACATGTTAGAGGTATCAATAATCATTCTGGACAGACCATAGTAAATATTATAGCTGGTTCTCTATAACTAGGAGGTTTCTAGGCTGACACAGCAAAATAGGGGAATTTCTATGACTTAGTATTAAGATTATCGACAATTGTAAAAATTACAATTTTTGTCCTTGAAGCTTCCTACAGTTTCTAATGACTAAATCCAATTCTAGTCAGTCTTTAGGCAAAGTAACTGTAGCATGTGTAATAATTTAACGTGTAACTCTATTACCTTTACATTTGTATTGGAAAGGCTAAACATCGGCCCTCTGCCCGCTAAAGGACGCTAAAGTTTAACCTGTCATGCTGACAGTGCTATTGGGTTGTGATTATTTTTTCCGATTAAATACATTAAAATTGGAATATAATACAACGAAGCAATGGAGGGAAGGTTTCACTTAATATAAATGTGAAGTTTAGCTCCAGTTTACCTTCCTCTTGAAGTGTCTGAAATCCAGGGATTCGGAGCTATATATGTCTGATGGGCGCAAAAAGAAGCGGACAACGAAAAAGTTCAAGACAATTAATTTATATCGTTTCGGTATCAGGGGGGAAGATTAGTGTTAGCTTCTAGTTGTATTTTACGTTCCAATTGAACCTAAACTAAGCCTAACAAAAACCGATGTGTCACTAAAATCGGTGCAACCTTATGGATGTCCAGAAGCGGCACTTCAATACCAGCCAGTTTCGAAATATTATGGTTTAAGGGTATATCGATAGGTCTAGTCTACTGCGGGAGATGACTGTTGAAGTAGATGGAGCTTCTGTAATGGTTTGGGCAGTTACTTGCCTAAACTTCAGGGTGCCACTCCAACCTCCTATACTTGGAGAGGCTGGTACAGAGCTAATGTCACATGAGGTCATTAAGTAATATTCCTGGATAATGCGAGGGTGTGTGCAGCGGAGCATCGAGTAAATCTCATCCACTTCCGTACTACACACGTCCCCAAATCAAATCTTTTATTTGCTCGTTACAATTAAAAATGCATGGCAAACGTCATGTTTTACTCTAATATTTGAAACATTCACACCACAATGTTACCACACTTTGATTATATCATACAAAAAATTAATACATAAAGTCTCATTTGTTCATTGACAATTACAAACCATTTCTGGCACCTGAGGCAGTCATCCAATTGGGTGGTCCCCCAGTTAAACGCCAGAAACTTGCTAACGCTGTAAAATGCGTTTGACGCTAGGAAGCGTTTCAGACGAGTTTTTGACGCCCAGGGTGTAGGGGCATATTTTTATAAAATCGGGCAATCTGTTAATGAATTGAACACACATGCCTGCGAAGGCAAGTGCTCATACAATACCATTCTGTGTCTTCCAGTACGGGAGTTGTCTCTCCCTCTTGTCTCATCCCCTTGCATGTCCCGGCCGCTGAATATGAATATGGCACATTTTGTACGCACAGAATAAAGTTGTTTAAAAATGTTGATACTGGGCAGAGTTGCAAATGTGTAGATGGTGTCCGGCACGTATCTCTACAATTCAACTTGGCAATAACGCGAATAGCCTTTTTTGCAATCTGAACACCCTCAGGGAATGACTGCTTGCACAGGCTCCCCACATAACCACTCTGTAAGAAAGGTGGCGATAAATCAACCGATAATATGCCGTAATAATTACCTGACTAGATAAATATCGGATCAAGGATCTTAATACGTATATTTCTGAGGACAATTTGGGTGCATACATGTCTAAATTGTCTATTCCTGTCAACACCCGATCAAGGTGTATACCAAGGACTTTTGACGACTATATTTCCTCCAATATGGAGTTTGCTATCATGACGGCCGTGATAATCAAATGGTTGAAATGTGAAATACAACACGTTTGATCTTAATGGGTTTGTTTGAAGATTGAGGCTGTTAAAGTGTAGGACACAATTACTGAGATCAACAAAAGGGTTTTGCGCCAAATATTCTTGTGATTTATCTCTGATACAGAGTCATGTTGTCAGCATACTGCACGATTTCACCGTCCTGAAAGGATGAATTTACGTCGTTGACGTATATTACGATAAGAATTGGGCTGAGTATCGAGCCTTGAGAAACTGTATAGATCAGTTAAATTGGTTACTTTATATCTTTGTCTTAAAAATGACCTAAGCCATAAAAGTGGTACGCTTTGGATGCCATGATAACTTATTTTATCAAGCAGTATTTCATTTTCGTATTTTATGCTGAGTATTATTACTGCGTTATGTATATAATGTTATGTGTTAACTTGTAGAAGTATTATATGTTGGTGCTAAACAGTCTATAATAATTATAATTTATTTTGAGGTAGCTCGAATCTTACATATTGTGTATTAATTTATGATTAGATTCTACTCAATCAGACAGTAAAAAGTTGAAAGTGAGTTGCATTATGCTTATTAATTATTTCATCCATGACTGATAAATCATGCATGATCTCAAACTTAAATTTCAAGCACTTAGTGAACAAGTGACAGATGGATTTCAGTCGCCTGTTGTATTATTGATGATCCGGTGCTCAATTATTCATGATGCTCTTAAATCTGCCGATACAGTTCCATATGATGATGGAGGATTACTTCAATTATTGCTATGGAGCCTTATATTAATTACCATAATATATGATATCGTTTTAATCATATTATGTGTATGGAAAACGGCATCACTTTCGGTATGATGTAACAACGTCAACATATTTTAAAAATTAACCTACAATTTCAATGAATATAGCTATCAATTACTAGAGACATATGTTTGTATATTTAGTAAGACTATAGGATATTTTACTTTTTAAATTATTTCCAAATTTACTCCAGTCTGCAAAATTATACTTAACTGTTACATAATTAAAAAGTAATATAACCGCTAAATATTTTCCTTGTCGGTTCATAGTAATCAAAACTCTGTGGCTGATGCTTGGGATATACGAGTAAATACAAAATCTTTTGCATCTCATTATGCTGTTCTTATTTCACAAGCATACCAAACTCCATTATTAATGATAAAGCAACGGATTAGCATAACCCAAAAGTACGTTATGATAGAGTTTAGAGGACAGAAAAGAAACTGACGGAGTGCCGTTTTAGCTTTAAACCCCCAAAGCAATACTGTAAAAGGTGATCAAGAATTAAAATGAACCTATAGGCCAAGTTTAAAGTCTCTGTAACTTTTCTATCAAGGTTTATTGTACAGACAATGAGGTGAACAGGTTCTTCTTTGAGCTTCTAATCTCAAATTTATTAGGTGTTTCCTTCGGTTAAAATGAATCTATGTAACAAGTTTCAAACCTCGAGGACGTTTTAATAAAAATTGTTGAACAGTTAGCAGATGAAAGTCAGGCTGAGTTGATTGATCTGCCCTTTGATCTGTTTACCATAACATAAATACGTTTCTTCCTTAGACTAAGAGATAACTATGTTTCACGTCTTTAGGAGTTTCAATGACGGGTTATCACGCATACGGGCAGACATTCGGAAAGAAGAACTGTTTTATAAAATTTTGACATTAATATCAATAGAGATCTTTCTTGAATTAAGAAAAACATATGTACACAATTCCAAGTTCTTTTCATTGAAGGTTATCTCACGAATAGACGGACAAAGTTAGAACTACAAGAATTAGGACTTTAATTATGGCTTCAAATCCTACATGGTTTCTAATTCAGACCATTGAAATCCAAAATAAAATTTTTAAAATCCATATACAATGCTTTCAAAATATATATATTTTAATGGCAACAATTATACATTGCAATTTTAATGATTCGGACAACATAAATCGACCTCAATAAAATATAAATATAGTTTTTATTCTCCGTACATTTTGACAAAAAACATTTATTGGTGTATTAAATTACTGAATACATAGACTGGTTTCTTTCGCTACGAAGCAAACAATTATACTATCTATTATTTCCTTCCAATACAAATTCAAATATATGTGCTTTTTACTATGAACATTAAAATATTTCAACTGTTATACTGCTTTTTATTTTATGAGATATAACCCTTTTGCCTATCATTATTTATCACAACAAACTTTTTGTTAAAAAGCATATAATGAATTATTCATATAACCTGACTTGCTTGTGTAAACATGTTGCCCTTTCCATTAAGCTAGATTTTGAAAATGACAAGTCTAGGTATTATAACTATTTTAAAGGATTCAAAACTTATTATTGCGCTGTACTATTTGCTTGACTCAGAAGTAAAATGAATTAAACTTAACAATACCATGAAATGGTAATTTTAAGTAAATGCTTAAGATATAATACAATAAGCTAGATTGTAATTTTATTTACATGTTATTTGGTTAGTAGTTTTAATACAACTACTCACATATGCGTAAGGAAGCTAGTCAGCAATAATTACAAGGTCTAATCTTGTAGATTTAATGGTTCTGTATTCCCAGATATTCGAGCAAATTGGATTGTATGCACTAATTTTGAAATAAGTCATTAAAATAAAAGTAAATTCCACAGTAGGAAAAGTAACTGGTGGCAATACTAAATCTCAGAAAAATTTTGTTATTACGATTTATTGCCGAGTTTTGCACTGTTTCATGAATTTATAATAATTTTCTATATGGGTGGTGATATTCCATAAATGAAGTGTGACAAATGTTATTACTTCAAACATCCAATTTCTGTCCCTTGTAATTGATTTTTTTACTTATATATC
The DNA here is from genome assembly GCF_021130785.1 of Homalodisca vitripennis. Taxonomy (NCBI): domain Eukaryota; kingdom Metazoa; phylum Arthropoda; class Insecta; order Hemiptera; family Cicadellidae; genus Homalodisca; species Homalodisca vitripennis. The sequence goes on from NC_060207.1 coordinate 198,328,438, forward strand.
TACTATTACATACATATAATGGTATTTATGTATGTGTGCTTTTGTAAATTTGCGTAAAAACTTGTAGAAAGATTGTACTAAACTTTTACATCAATATTCTTATGGGTCCTGGTTAAAATTAAGCCTATTAAAATTTCAGAAACCCCTCTGGTCTATATCTAAGGATTACAAGTAAAATTAAATTGAAAATACAAAAAAAATTATTATTAACAATAAAAATTATTTCAAGCATATAAAGAAAAATATGTCAGGAATTAAAATATGGTTTCTTAGATGAATTCAATGAAGATGTTGCAAATATATAATTTTAAGCAGAATGTTATGGATAAGAACTTTACTAGAACGCAATATTACTAGAGGTAAATTATCATCGTTCGGAATCAATAATTGAGAAACTTTGCTGAGTAAGCCATTTTAGAACATAAAACTGAAACAAAACTAATTTATTAGTTTGCAACAGTAAAGATATTTGAGCTATTTCAGAAAAATTCGTATTTTTTTTTTAAAGTCAGTTTATAAATAATACCTAATTTTAAAAGTTTTACGGTGAAATATAAAATTATTTAAATAACTACATGGTGATCTTTCTAATAAGTTAACTATAAATAGCAAAATAGAACCCCAAAAAAACAATTAAAATTGACTTTTTTGGAAGTAATTTAAAACTATAGCAATACAAATACATTACTATGTAACAAGCATATTGAAACTTAAAGTAAAGGTAATTATGTCAGCAGTCTGAACTGATTGTCTGAGTAATGATTGAACTATATTTAAACAGGAAAAATTACTACACATCCAAGATTCATTGCTATCCAAAAAGTCAAATCTAAGAAATTTAACCGAAATAATACACTTTATTTTATGGATTTGAAGTTTAAATGAATGTTTGCATCCTTCAATGAACTCAGAAGGTCATTGTTTGCAAAGTTTGTAGAATGTAGGAATACAATATAAAGGAACAATATCTTGAAGTAACATCAAATTCTACTTCTGTTACAGGAACAATCTTGTTTTATGGAGATACCAAGTGTGACGATGGATCTATTCAACACATTTGTATGTAAAACACGCTCTGAGAGCTTGTGTTAAGCGATTGGTTACATATCCTTCTTTTTGTGATTGTCATCTCAGCCAAAAACTGTTCATCCATATTTTGTATTTAAAAATATATTACACCGTTTATAATGTAATAAATATCTTAGAACATAATAAGTCCATGGTTTAATCTTTCAGACAATTACAATTTCACATACAAAGAATGTCTAATACGATAAGGATGATTTTAAGGAAAACAATATCAAAACTGCATTTAAGCCAGCTGAACATTCGAGATCAGCGCGATACCAGTTAATGACACAATTTCACTGCAAACATCTGGATTGCGCTGAATTCCATGTGGTTTTGACTCAGTCTCCATTTAGGAAACAAAACGCTTTTCTACACGAATTAGTGATTAAATCTAGGACATAAAACCTAATAAATACAAAAAAATATACTACAGCGTAACATAAAAAACAAACAAAAACATTAAAAACAAAAGTATCTGCGGAAATTTTCTACTTGTACAATGTTTTTGAATTATAATAAAATGCCTCGTATTAATATAAATATAAAAATACGGATAGCAGCATATGCATTTTTAAAACACTATATTCAAACCTTTTAAAAATATCATATACGTTTCTTCCGAAGAAAATTTTCTATATCAAATTAGAGTATACAAAAAACTTTTAAAATGAAAAGAATATTCTTAAACTACTTAGAAATTGGTTATTTGGTGTAAGTTAACGATAATTAAATGCAAACAAGTGTAAATTTTCAACATACTTATAGATAAGAATTAAATGAAAAATATTACAAAATGCACATAAAATAGCTGATAAACTTAATCATGTAATTCTTAATAAAATATAAAAAAAGTCAAACAATAAAATTGTGAATAGATATTGTGACATATATACAAATCAAACAAAATACTTTAAATTTACCATTTCTTTTTTATTATTTCACATTTATGCTTAAAAAACGTTTAGTAAATTTACGGATGCCAGAAATTTAAACCAGATTTTCATTTTACCTAACCATGCATAATAATATTATGTAAAAGTGTAAAACTAAACAGCACTGCTCTATCAATACAGTCGATAATAAATTATTTTTCTTTAGTAACCTTTAATTGAAATATTTCTCTAAGCTCGTTTGATATTTGGCTAACGATCTAAATTGTAACTTATTTATGAAGGTTTATTTAAATATCAAACGAATCATTGCGCATTTACTAATCTTATTATTTAGCCAATCCAACGAAAGACGGAAGGGCCTAGTCTTCAGGGTTTTGGAAAAAGTAGGATAGGGGTTAAAAGACCGCTTTTAAAGTATTTTGCTAAAAACTCATAAGTTATTATTAAAAAAATCCTGGTACTGCAACTTTGCATGCTCACATAGTTAAAGCTGACAATACTTGCTACATCTTTGTTATTTTTGCTAAGACAAATAAGGTGTCGTAAATTGGTAGGTAAAAAAAAACATGTGGCATCACATTTTCCGCTATACCTTTTCAATTAAAATTTTAAATATCATTTATCTTTCTTCCTTTTCTTTACAGTTTCATTCAAAGATTGCAAATGCGTCATATGATAATATAACGTAAAGCTTATACAGTAGTTTAAGACAATAGTTTGTCTGAACCTAAGAGATAGCTATTATATCAAATGATGTAAAACTAGTAGTATACAGGAGTATTTTTTGTTGTAAAATTGGCAAAGATCTTATTTAGAATAAAAACCTATGAAATTATTATTATATACAAAGTTTTAAATACAAATATTATAAAATCTTAAAGTTATTGATGTAGTTTAAGTTCGAGGAATGATGAAGTTCAAAGAGTAAGCTGGCCTGTCTATCAGCCACTTTTGTAGTTATGTTTTCAGTTGATTTCCCTTCAGTGACTTTATAATTTTGGTAGGCCATTGCGGAATTTCCGGTCGATGTAAGGTGGTTTTCTAGTGTACTGGGAAGTGTGGTGTGCTGGCAGAATGAAGTCGCTTCCTCGTCTGGTGTTGGAGTTGTGGAAACTTGTACCTTTATGTTGATCTGTCTTGTTTATCATCAGGATTACTGCTTTAATGTACAAGTCAAAATCCGAAGCGATCTGAAATTCCCTGCAACTTTCTAAGGGTTTAAGGTTGGCAAGTATCCGTATGACTTTTTTGCAACATCAATATTCTGTGTAAACTACACACGCCTTCAGAAGTCCCTCCCCAATCAACAAGGCCATATGGTATATCTGACTCCATTAAACATGGTATGCTGTTTTAGCTGATAATAAATCTCCAATCCGTCTAATTATTCCCACCACATAAACACCAGTGCTTCTTACAGAGGTCATTGACGTAGTTGTTCCATGTAAGGCCTGTTTCTACTGTAATCCCTAGTAGCTTGAATTCTTGTACTGTTGCCATATTTGTTAGGTATGATATTGGCTCTATTTTGCGGCTGAAGTTGATACGGACGGTTTATGTATGGTTGAGGGCCAAATCATTTTGGTTCCAGTATTTGTTTGTTCTGGTTAGTAAGGAGGGATTCTTTGTTGAGTTGCTCTGCGCTGTCATTGTGTAAATATAGAGTGGTGTCGTCACCATATGCATTCATTAGGTGCATTCAGACGTGGTCTTTTTTTATCATGCTAGGGAAGTCATTTGTGAATAAAACATACAAGACCGGACCAGCTGAGGCTCTCATATGTTCCTCATCCAATAAGTTCCTGATCAATAACCAATAAGTTCCTCATCCCATTGGTTATTTCCTGAGTTTCAACAACTTGAGGTCGTCCTCAAAGGTAACTAGCGAACCACGCATTTGCCCTACCATTAACTCCAAGTGAAGATAATATTTGTAAATAAGACTGGGCCAGACAATCGAATGCCTTTCTGAAGTCAAGCAACTATGCTGAGGCATGTTTGCGTTCTTCTAGTTGGTCAATCATGAACTCAAAAATGTTTGTAACTGCACTAGATGTTGATCTTCCCTTTACGACTCCATGTAGATGTTGGCTCATAAGGTCTTCTTTTTTAATAATAATACCATTAACTGAGTTAGATAAATATTTTCGATGACTTTAGAGAAGGCATTTTTTGCAGAGGCAAATAATGTATTAAAATGTTTTCTTTTTAAAGCCAGTTTTGATTTGTTTTGATGAAATTTATACTTATTCTGGAAATAGTAGTTCGTAGAGACATTTTAGAGCTCATGCCTTTGCTTTTTCTTAATCCACTAAAAATACCATATCAAAATATCAAGCAAGCCAACCAGTTTTGATTAGCATGTGCAAGCATTCACCTTTTTCTTTATTTTCGTAAGTTTTATAATAGTATTTTAATGAATTTCCTAAATCAGACGTTATTTTAATATTTTATGAAATTTATTTTCAAAGCATTATATATTTTCGACTTGTCATTTCCGAAATCGGGAATAAAAGTTATAGTATAGGTTTATCTCTCTTATCTGCATTCTAATACTGACGAAAGCACTTTGTACGTAACGTTAGCAAATTTTTCAGCCTCGTTGATTCACATAATGTCAAAAGAATTATAATGAATGAATTATAAGAATTATAATTTTATATATATATATATATATATATATATATATATATATATATATATATAATTTGAATACGTAAATGACCATAAATATACATATATCATATATAATATATACACAACTCCCTAACTTTGAATTTCAACTATTTTAAAGTAAATCCTACATTCTGCTTATTAGTTCCCCAAATTTGATTATTCAATAGGTTACTCATAAAGCTTTATGCCAATTATGGTAGAACGCTATTTCAGAATAATTATTCATAAATAAAAAGGCTGCTAATACTGTAATTATACAGGACGGAATGAGTTAGAAATTAAATTTTATATTTGGATCTGAGAGTATTAATACATGCAGTAACCATGATATCACAATAATAATTCACTGGCTTTAAAATGAAGTGCTGAGGCCCTCATGCTTGTAAATTAATTCAACTGCCTCATAATTAAAATGAACACGCCAATTCTGTACATTTCATGGAAAACACATTCGGGTTCATTAGGTGAAAGCAAATTTATACATGTTGTTTCATTATTCTCCTTTCGTTACCTGGCTACCATTAGAATGAAATTAATAATGCAATATCTAAATATATAACATAGGATTATATGATTCATAATCCATAAAGACTGAAATTTAAATTTACATTCATCCCATTATTACTGTTATTAAGCATACTATTGCTAGAATTAAATCAAACCTTCCCAAGTATTTAACCAAACAATATAATCTTCTTTCTTAAAATGTAATAAAACCAAAGACACTATGCGACTTATAATGTAACAAATTTACAGGCAAATAATAAAATAATGACATTTTGGGCCTGAAAAAGAAGTAATTTCAATTGGTCATAAATTAATTAACCGCTGTTGAAATATAAGTTTATGAGCTGTCAGAGCACAAATTTTACCCTTCTTCATTCTAAAGACAGATGTCAATTCAAAGTAAAACGACAGTAACTTTTTCGTACTCCAGAGAAATCAATGTAATCTTCACCTCAACCAAAACTTTAACTTTCTGTGAACTAGTCTTTTAAATGATTTAGAGTTATTTTCCTTACAAACGGATTATACTTACTCTCTATATACTGAAAAATATTTTAGTTATTCGTGGTACTTCCTCTTCCTATTTGATTCAATATTTGTAATGTTTTAATAGGAACAATATCTTAAGGTTTAATAATGTAAAATTATTTAAAATGCAATGTACTGCAACTAGGGAATAATTTAAAATATTCAAAACGTCACAAAAGTTTCTTAAATAGCTATACGGTTTTATTTACCTACAATTGACATATAAAATGAATAAATAAGACAAAATTTATCTAGTATCATTATTTAAATTAAAAATTCCCAAATATTTTTCATTTTATTGCTAGCCTTTTTAAACACGTCTAAATGGAATAATATACATATAAAGGAATTTCACTATATTACTTATATTAACGTTGTATGGCGTTTCAGACGCACACAGCAGTCAAAACCATTATTAATCGTCAGATATACTTGCAAAAATCTTGAATTTAACCCTATAATAAAAATGTTACACCAATTACCCTGTTTTCAAGTAGAATTGTGGAAGAGGTCTTATTTCAAAGATATAATTAATACACATACAAACCCCTTATTTAGTTTCTTGATACAGTCACATGAAGCTTTGAAAAGAAATCCTAAACTTTTGCACATCATCGTAAAAATAGTTAAAAGGTACTCATTAAAAATAATAGTTAGAATGAATATAAATTATGTAATAAAACATTGGATATCTCCAATGTCGCAATAAAAATCAAAGCGTTCAAATGTATGAGGTTTGAAATTTATTTTGGAAAAAAGACTCAAGGGAGTTTCAGTACAGATGGCTCTTGAAGAGGTTTTTCTGGAGAATTTCTTCATGGCAAAGGCTAAGGAGCAAGCTCGAGGGAGTCTCTTCCCCGCGTCAAGTAACAGACGATCAGGAAGTCTTATGATCTGAAGAAATGTATAGTGTGCATAGAATTACTCATAGATCCAAGATTGGCCTAAAATGGAAAACCAAACAGAATAGAAATAACAACTACTAAAAGAATACAGCTGGCATATATAAAATTTATAATGTCTAGGATTTTATTTATTTCGTGTTCGTGTGAACCGATAACGACTTTTTGTCACTAAATAAACTATAATTTTTATCGCTTATATGTTTTAAGAAAATCTCTATAAGTATTAGATACAAATGCTCTCCTCAAATGCATCCCAATTTTACAACTTATATAAATTTTAGTTGAAGAATATGCAAGGGTGTTTGTGATTATAGCCTATAAACATTTGTTCGGTTACCACCTTAATTGAGATAATTTAACAAAACAAATAATAACGTAAAATGTTGTCATTTCCGTCTGAAACAAAGGATTATTTTGAGAGTCGTTCAGTAAACGCTGTCACTAGGCTCTGTTTACTCAGAACCGCTGAAAACAAAGTCATCAATTTCAAACTGTTGTCGTTTGTTAAACTTTGTCATTCGTTGAGTCTAAAAGTGGAATCTCAATCCTTGTCGGAATACAAGAACATGTTATTGCAGAAGGACTTTCGAAGACTATTATAAAGTTTTAAATATTCCAAACTAAATTAGAATAAAATGAGTTCCGTAACATTTTGAAATAGCGTTTTATGTTTCTGTAATAAATTTCTTTTTTATAAAATTTAAGATCGTAAACGTGATTCGATTAGAAATAACATTCCGTTATGCTAATCTGTCACAAAAGTATCATTAACCGGAGTTTGTAGACTGTTCTTATCATCTAATGTTATTGTTTCAATAAAGAGCTGATTCCAACACTATTGCACATTGAAATATCATTCAGTTTCACCAATAATCCGTATAGTATAATAAAAACTACATTCATACAATCATTCATAATACTGTTTTTATAAATTATTTGACGAAACTAACAAGGAAAGTATAAGATATATATAAGTTTTGAAATCAGTAAAAATTTACTTTCTTTTAAATAATTAAAAAGTGAGTTAATGCATTTAAAAAAAAATTGCATTCAACCTTGCACCTCAAGCTTTCTGGTCGTAAAAGATTTGCCGTTACATATTCGCCGTTGATGTTGAGTATGGGTGTTAACACAAGGTATTGTTTCACTGCGATTGCTTTAAAATTGTTAATAAAACTCGCGGGATATGACTGAGATTTTACATTTTTCTAGTAATACACGGTTTAACAGAACTACAGCATAATTTACCTTAACCTAAACATGTACCTGAAGATGAATTCATAGAATTGGAAATTTACATAGTACGAAATTAAAAAGGCTTATTGTATATAACAGCATAATTTGTTTTACTATTGTTATAGATATCAAAATTGCCAAGCATCGGAATCAAGTTTGACCATCACTACCTGTAATACCAAATAAGAATAAAAATGCGATTTTATTTAATGTAAGGTTCAGTAAAATTATATCTTTCACGTAATTTTTTTAATGCAATCAAAAAATGCTTTAATATCATATAAGTGTTAAAATAAGTCCCAAAAAGTTCCGTTGAGCTTGGCAGAATATTACAACGTAAAAGTGAGCTAAAATGAGATTTTTCCGCTAGCTTTTAACATTGACACTCAAATTTTGATTTTGTTTTGTTCTGTAAATTAAAAGGTCACATGATCAAATCACATATAAATCTACTCAGTTAACGAATTTATTTACTCTGTTATTTCTCATTAGAATCGGGGTTATCCATAATCTTAATGTAACAATACTCGCTAATTATTAACTAAATTTAAAAGAGTATTATCAGTGTTGCTAATATATAAATGAAACTTCAGCCCAAGATTTAAGTCTTAAAGTCTGTTCGCTTTTAATATATCGTTCAGAAATACATAGATATAGCCAAACAGACTATCAGACAAATATGCATTTTTTAAATTATTTTAGTGATAAGATTCTTTGACCCGTAAATCTTTTAGCCAGTAAATCAACCACATGTATAAAGATAGTTTTGGTATAAACGATCGAAGAGCGAGCCTACAACTGTATAAAAGCACAGCAATAAAGAAATATATTTACCAATATTGGTACAAAAAATAATTTTTTTCTCCGCAACACAAGGTAAAGAATAATATAAAAATATTTTCGCGTTGAAACACAAGAAAATATTATAATATTTCCAAACGTCAAGGCCCAATCCTAGTCTTTTATGTAAAAGCTGCACTTTTTAATTTACATAAAATTTCTCAGCTCTGTTCTTTTAAATAATTAGAGTAATCAATGAGAGAATAGGAATATAATGGATATCCTGTCAGAGTAGCAGACTTGATAGTTTCAATTTTGGTTTTTATTGACTTGTTTCTAAATGTATTGAATTCGTATATATGACGTACTTAATCGCTAATAAAAAATATAAAAATTTAAAAAAGCATTACAAAGGTATCCTGGCAAATTTTGTTCACTTTAGTGCCCTAAATGCCAAAGTTGTAAAATTTGATGTTAAATGATTGCCCACATTAGGAGACATTATTTATTTATTAAAAATCTGTATGTTGTATGAATAAATAAATAAAACATATATAGTAGGACGAAGTGATTAAAGTGAAAAAAAATTTATATTATAGATTCCACATCGACATGTAGACATTTTTTGAATTTATTTTCTTTACTGTTATGTGTTGCATTTCTTGCACTAACTAATTTCATACCTGGAGGGACTAATTAATTTCTCCAGTCAAAGGTTCACCACATGATTGTAGAATAAAACGACACACGAGGCTAGGTCCTAATGGAAAAACTCGGAGAAGAACAAATAAAAGAGAATATTGCTGGAAGTTGTTACACTAGTGAACTGCTAGAAGTCGGCCTCAGTTGTAATCCAAGACGTGTTGAGAATTCCGCTTGGTTCTGTAGTTTCTGATAAACTCTTTACTAAATGACAGTTCTTTCAGGTAAGGATTTATTTTTAATATTATATAACATCAATTTCCCTACCTGAATAAGTAAAAGCCTATCAGAACAGGTTTTGAATACGGAATCAAAGACAGCTCTGAGAACATAATTAAATATGCTGTTATAGCTGACGTGCCTTCTGATGGTATACAAGACGTTGCTAAAAATAAATTTGCTGCCAAATCAAATAAAAAAGAACTTAGCTCTTTTTATAGTTGCAGTCTCAAAAAATAAATAGGGAATCAAAGTAGAAGAACTCAAACTTGCCTAAAACAAAATTACGCCAGGATTACCTATTCATCGAAACAACTTTTCAGTACGACAACGTGGTCTCGTTAGAAGGAAATCACCACAACTTATATCCATTCCAATCTGGCATAAAAATATCATCAGAGTATTTATTATTACTTACTGACAAGGTAAGTGATGTCCTTTTTGGCAGGCTAATAGTCGACTACAAGGTCAAATAAGTAAACGATTATAACGAGTGCTAATTAGGTTATCAGTCGGCTAATAATGTAGTCACAATAACATAGAATTTCATAGGCATCACAAAAAAGCTTCTCCAAGGGTTTGCTATTTTATTTGGAATAAAATAATTTGTAAATAAATTATAACCATTGAATGAGCGGTATATTTTAGATCGGTTTAACCATCTGTAAAGTCAGAAATAGTAATATGCAAGATTGTTGGTGTAATATATATTTATTTAAAAAGTCATATACACAAAAACCCACACAAAAGCACATTTTCGTGTTGTAGTGTATTGAAACGTGCTTAAACATGTAAAAACTAAGACGAGTCAATTTAATGATTGCAAATTTATTAAATATATACATAATAAAAACTCTTAGCTATAAATATAGCGATGTCTATCTATACTTAATTGAAACCTAATTTGTTCACAAAACAGTTATAATAATATATAATGAAAGAATAAGTAAGTGTAGTAAAAGTGTAGAGAAGATACAGATCTTGTACTTTTGAAGCTGCGTATAACTCTTGCTGGTGGTTTGTACTACATGTGACAGAATAACACTGTTATTCCAAAGAACTATGGGTAATGACGACACACATAAGGGGTGCTAACAGGTCATTGTTCTGATTTAGCTCGCCCTAATGTCAAAGGGCGCCTATTTAGAGGATGGAACGCCCCACTTAAAGGATGTGCCATTGAACACCTCTGCCCTTCGTGATGACAAAATATTGTTGCTAGCGCGGGATGCTAATTCATGCGCACTTAAACGTGATCCGGCTACAAGTAGAGTCGTATTGATGTGCATCTGTAAAGGCAACCCCAAGGTCGAAGACAAAAAACTACCACTGTTCACTGTAAACAACAATTCACCTCGATTTATAGCCCTTGTTGAAACAACCTTTATTGGAGTTAAAATAAAAATAACAACAACCTTTATTGTAAGAACGTAAAGATTTTCCAAAAATTTTCAGGGATGACAAGATGTTTTTGATGGGTAAGGGATAAAGGATTGGAACCTCTTCTGCCCAAGCAGGATGTTGGATACAACTTCTGTCACATTACCTTGGAAGAAGGAGTCGTAAGCTCTATTTTATACTCTATCAGGAAAAGCGTTGAAAGGAAGAATCTTCTTCACATTTAATTTCTCTCAGGCCTTCAAGATAAAGAAAGCCTCTCCAAATATTATGACGCTCTATAATTATAGATCTAGCTTATCCTTCCTTCAATATATCAACCTTCTGCCGTTAGTGATATGCCACTTCTAGACAACATTGGGAATGTTATTGACAAATATAAATCAATGAAGTAATCCCTCCTCCACCATATTAAAAAACATGCTTAAAGTATATATATTTCCGTCTTACTTGACTACCACATAGCAACATTCGAGAAAACAAATCGCTTTATTTGTTCAACAATTAATTATATAGCTCGGTTTAAAACAATCAAACTAAGTTAGAAGTTACTTCTCAAACCCGTTTCAATGTACATTAAGTTGTACACAAGCCAGATTACATTAAATCTTTGAGTTGCAGCTGTAAACTCAAGGGTATTAAGAAATGCATGGCTTCACTTATTCTTGCTGCTTTATTTCCTACTTTCTTCCAAAACGTGGCGTTGAAGCACGGTTAAATATTTTAAAAGATGTAAATTTAATATGCTTTTTGAACAAACAAATCGAACGAATTTGTTATTCTCTCAAAATATATTGAATACAAATCGATAACAAGTATGCTACTAGTGTAAAAGTATCTCTATTTTGCACTTAGCAAATGGAATTAAATGCCTAGTGATTAGCAAACACTATACTGTATAAATAGTATTAATAACTTTTACCATGCCTGGTTATTTAATAGAAAAACTATACCAGATAATGAGACATATATCCCTCCTGCAGTAATCAGAACAAAGGTTTATTTGATAAATGTGATTGGTTTTAGAATATAAATGTAATGCATACATCAGTTTATATTATATAAACATTTAATGGGCTAACATGTTCTAATATAAATGTCTAAGTTTCATATATATATGAAATATGAAACTTAGAAATTTATATTAGAACATGTTAGCCCATTAAATGTTTATATAATATAAACTGATGTATGCATTACATTTATATTCTAAAACCAATCACATTTATGAAATAAACCTTTGTTCTGATTACTGCAGGAGATATATATATATATATATATATATATATATATATATATATATTAAGCTTTATACCAATGCATTTATGTATCATTTATACGAGTAATCGTATAATCAAACACAAACCTAAATATCATATTAAAAATTTCTAAATCTCAATAATTACTCAAATTGCTGCCATATTGTTATTTTAAATATCCATAACTAGTTGATTTGACATAACTAAAGCATACTTAAAAATGTAACAAAAATTAATAATGCATGAGTGTACATAAAAATATATTTATAAGCGCACTGTAAAAATCAATATTACTCGTAAACAAGTGAAAAAAATTCGCATTAGAGTGTGTTATAAATGATAGAATACCATGGAGCCATGGAATATAGCCAAACTGACGTGAAAAATCCATGGATAATATATACCGTAATTATAGAGCATCTACATTAATATAGTGAATTTCCTGTACATAATAGTTTCAAGCACCAGTATAGACATATTGTAATAGCATAAAAACACTGAAATATCGATACGAATTCAAATATGTTTGTTTCAGTTGTATATATATTCTTCCAAAACAGTATTTTATCAGCGTCCTGAAATAGAAAATGTAACGTGCGGGAATACGATTCCTTTTTAAGTCAAACTGCTTGATATTTTATTAACATCAGAATTTTATTTAGGTAACCATAGATACAACAAATTTAACTATGCTAATTACTAGTATATACATATACAGATATTTTTTATATTGGTATATTTTGTATGTTATTTCAAATTGTGAATAAAAACTCAACACTTTATTTAAAAGGGCAAATCCCTAGTGCAATGGCAAACTCATGGGATAAGGCTTTGACGTCGTGTGTGACACAGGTAAGTAAAATCTCTTTAAAATCTATTTTTACACGTACACATGTATTTGTTACACCCTCGATGTGCTTCCTAAGTATTAACAAACTGCTATTTTCGGTTCTTTATACGGTATGAAAACATTTAAATTTGAATTAAACTTATTAAAACCATTCGGTAAAAATAGAAAGCTATAGTTTACTCTCAAATAAGGAATTAACTAAATAGAATATTATCACTTTTACACGTGTTTTCATCATATTTCAAAATAAAGATTTATGCATACTGCATGTAATGATAATTTCAATGACAAAGGCTAACAAATAATAATAACGTGTTGCTATTCGTCGAATAAAGGGTAGAAATTTTCCCTTTTAGACATACCATATTTACTGCTATTTTTCACGTATTATTATATTTCCTCTGTGAGTAGTATGATAATTTTTTCTTTATGTTATTACTACATTTATTACTCCGATGTATCTCTAACTATTTGTTATATATTACGAGTTTACGTCTATTTTATGTTTAAAATATTATTTTTAACGTATAATTAATTAAAGAAATTGTCACCTTTCATAAAATCCCGATATATTGTATAAAAATTAAAGTAAGTTATTTGTACTGCAACTTTCTCAAATTACAGAGTAAGTTTAAAACAGTACAGTATTTATAAACTGAATAAAAAGTAACCTACATATTTATCTTTAAAATGTAAGGTTAGGTATAGTGTTCTAAGTAGTTATATAAATCAAATACAGTAAATTGGGTATTAATTGATAGTTGTAAACAGTGTCTAATACTTGGAAGATACTGTTTTCACCAATTTCATTTTTATTAATCAGTAAGATAATACTATTGTCTCATACACGAAATTTGTAACACATATTATTACGTATAAAATGAATATCAACATGTAATTTAAATTTTATTTTTAATAATTTATTCCTGATATAAATATGAACATTTGATGGCGAGAATTATTAAGTTAAAAATATATGGAATACGTATAGAATAAGTATTTTAATTTCTTTCTCGTCTAAGGTTTAATACCATGAATGCCTGTTTTGCACAAAGCTGAGAACCATATAAAATCTAATAATAAAGACAAGATGAGTTATTTTTCTCGTTCAGCTCAAAATCATTGAACTTTAAGAATAACTGTTTTACAACTAACGCAATAGCTTTACGTTGTAATAATAAGCTATGAAAACATATGATTTTCAATTCAGGAACTCCCACGAATCGATCATATTAAATTAATAAAAATCTTAAAAATAAATTATAAATGCAATATTTATTGTTATTATTGTTTATTTTTTAAGATTCTAGAATGAACTCAGTCACGACCATCGCGCGTAATTTTTACATTTTATAAATAATTTTTTAACAAGAAGCAAACCGTGTGAATGTCACAAAATATTTAGCAAATACATAGGAGTTATTTAAGTTATTTAAGAATAGCTTTTAACCACACGAATTTATTGTCCATTAATACAAACTAAACAAGAACCAAGACAACACACTGATGGCGGGTGTGTCGTGACCTGAAAAATATTTTAACGAAACGTTGACTGTTTTACACCTGCTCATTGTTCACCTCCATCATCACCACGATCTTGATATACCACTTTGAAATATCCAGAATTGTCTTGCTTACGTCTACCTGTATATTCTGGTAGTACCAACGCACGACCGCAGTGACGGCGTGAGTGTCGTGAGTAATATTTACCTCCAATGGGCGCCATTTATCACAACTATCTTGATTACCACTCTCCAATATACAGAATTATCTAGCTTACGTCATTATCCAGGTGGTAGAAACTCAAGTTAATACTGACGGTTGGAGTGTTGTGACGTCATCAATATTTTAGCGGATTGTTGATTTTCTAACACCTGCTCATTGTTTACCACCGACAGGCAGGTAAACTACTATCTTGCTATTTCACTTTGCAATATCTAGACTTATCTTGCTTACCACAATGACCATAATGATATGTCAGGAATAGCAGCCATTTATTCACAAACTAGACAGCAAAAAGGAATAGAGAGAGAACATGATTTATTTTTTATTTTTAATGTTTAGTGCGGAACTATTGAGGTCTGTGTTATATAGTTTGTGATTTATAATTTGTGTTTTGTATTTTGTATTTATTATTTTTTAGTGCTATTAGACACGAAGTTATTTATTCCTGACTTATGCGCGATACAACGCTTTGGTATAATTTTTTTACATCAACCATAATTGTATTTATGTGTCAGATTATTAATTCACCTGAGAAAGTAATCATATTGCAGATCTCTAGAAGTATTTTTATTAATTTCTTGAAGTACATGCGTAAAACGATAAGATAATTTCAGAAAATTTTGTTTCCTTCACAATCATCGTCTAAACATACTTTAAAATTAAGGTAAAGTTTGAGATACAATTCTTAATTCAACATTTTGTAAAGTTTTAATAATAATTTTAACAGAAAGGCCGAAAAGTATATGGATGGAGCACGGCTATCTAAGCACTCAAAATGCTTAATTTCTTGACACAGTAAAGGGCAACAATAAACAATGGAAGCAGCAAGAGCAGTGATGAAGTATTGGGGTTTGCCACCTGTTGATTTACTCGCTGTTGATTCTGGGATATATATCTAGTATGTTGAACAACAACATTTATTAAAATCTAGATTATGAAGGTAGCTTTTATTTTCAAAACCATGTTAGGTGTTTATGTGTATTAATTTATATATATATATATATATATATATATATATATATATATATATATTAGTTAGCAATTGAAAGCTGTTATTCGCTGGATCTTTGTTTTTTCCATTTGTAGTACAACCTACTGTAGGTTTCTGCCCCACGTTCATCCAAAGTTCACTTTTAATCTTATAGGATTCATTTTTCCTTAGCTTAACAGCTCGTTCCTAAAACACATAAGTGTTGTTTAAGCCCTTATCTTCGATAAACAACTCAGCTTCATATCAGCTGATTCACCATAATATCTACTAACTAACTTAAAAACGCCTGATTCATTATAACATCTACTAAATAACTTAATAACAGCTGAGTTTTACGATGGCTAACTAACTCAAATTGAACCATATTTTTTTCAAAAGATAGGTTAGGCCACAATTTTTTCGTATAACAAGTCTGCAGCTTCATTTATAAATACATATTACTATCTCAGATATTAAAATAAGAAATTATTTGTATTGAGTTATTTTTAAAATTTATCCAACCTGCAATATACTCTCCCTTTCTTATCATGGTTTTGCATCAATGCAATTATTTTCACCGTCTCTGAACCTAATTCCACAAAGTGATATGCACCAACAAAAACATACGCAAATTTTAAAGTCTATAAGACAGCTCATCCTTGAGAAATCGTATAGACGGACAGACTAACAGAAATAAAATGTTCCCTAACCCTGCTTATCTAAAATGTGATAACCTTTGTTCACGTACATTGAAGAAAGAAAAATCTAAGAAATATACACACTCTGATTAGGTTAAAACTTTTGCCGTTAAACTCTCAGACTTATCTTTTTAAATGTACAAAATGTTCTAAATTATTGTGCTCGTCATATTAATGTTTTTCTGAGAAATATATGTTTAATTGCTTTCTCGGAATAATTAAAGAGTATTTTCATTCTAATCCAGATTGCTCTTCTAATTAAAATAGGCTATAATATGATCACAGAGATCTCATTACAACTCGTTACGTTTGTTCACGTGAAATAACAGAGATTGTTATTCGTTAGATTGTTATAGATGAAAATTGATTTTTAACTCTCAAAATCCTCATTACAGGATAAAACAACACTATTACAATTAATATTGGTTATTTTTGTCACTCCACAAATAATGGGTACTTAAGCTATTTTAACTATAAAAGACTTTGTTACGAATATATCTACATCCAATGCCGATGGGCTGTCTCAATGAACCTAAAACGGTGAGTGGATTTCTTAGTTATTGTGACATTACTCAAATGTCTAACCCAAGTCACGTGAGAAGTAAAATATTACTTTATTATATTTAGTTAGTCACGTAATATTATATGAGGGTTAGTGAATCCTATAACGCGAGGGCCTAGGGGTTGTGTATGCAACCTTAAAGAAGGTTTTTGCACGACACGTGTTGATAGCTACACGTATCCTTATCTCGTTGGTAGGTAGTAGAGGATCTTGATCGTCTGTGATATGACTGTTTTAAGACTCTGAGCTTGTTGTCTGGAAACTAGAATGGGTATGACATATTTACTCCTTGTTTACCAAATTGATAACAAAACATTATTTGTGCAAAAAATAATAGGTTCCCTTGGAAAAATCAATTTTAATGCTCGTCTCTCGAGGCCAATATATTTTGCTTATACGTTAAGTAGAACTGAAAATGACAATTTCTTAGGAATATAATTTTGTTAATCTTAATCGGGAATGAAAAGTTTGTTTGGGAAAAATTAGCTGGCACAAAGGTCTAGGATACTTTCTTCTATTAAAGAAACAAAATCAGAAAGAACATTCAAAAAAATGTTCTTATATAAAAAATGGTTTATATAAAATGTAATATTTTGGAAAATATTGTGCCCATTGAGTGTTGATCTGAGACAGTAGGAATTGAAGCAATTTTAACTTGACATAAATGTTAGTATTATAAATTTAACTGAAACCAAAAAATAAAGGAAACTATTAATCTCTGTTCTAAACTTGATCAAAGTATAATGAATTAGATGCTCTCGTGGAATTAACTGTAAAATTAAAAAGTTAGTATATCTAAACCTCTTAATTAAAAGGACCTTTTCAGTACTTTGATATTATTCAGAATACTAAGTTTATCTTAAAAGCTTTTAGAACAGTTAACAGCATTGTCGAATCGAGGACTGCATAATACAAGATAAAAATACAAGTGAATTTCATACTAAACTTGTTAAAAATAAATTTACTTATTATATTAATCAACTAATACTAGTAAACATTCAGCAGAGTGTCAGTATTTGCATATTAAGAATATTTCAGTATGTAAATTAAGAATATTTTGATTTTAGTCACAAATGTAGACAACATCATATGACTCTTGACTTCACATAATTTCTTTTTATTACATTTCAAGTCGTATTTATTTGACCAATTAGCTAATTTTATTTACTGACGCAACTAATTGAACAAACCATTCCATAAAAATTTGTCTGTTAAACTTGTTTTTGAAAAATGATTAAAATATTTCTTTTATGTTTGTACAGGTAAAAAAATAGTTATTATTCAATCCCATAATGACAAAATATGCTTACAAAAAGTACGCAAAATAAAATTTTAATTCGAAATTTACCAGTACATTTATTTAAGATTCTTCATTCTTTAATTTAGAAGCAGGTAGAGACAAAATGTAATGCTTCATGAATGCGAAGTTTGATAAAATTCATCAGATAATTTTTTATATTTGGTTAATCGAATTATGACTTTTAGGTATCTTACATTTAATTCTTCAATAATTGTAAATTTCATTGATATAGCTAGTCAGACCGTTCATCATTAGAATACATAACGTAGTAAAAAATAAATACAATTTTGAACAACAAAGATTATTTTTATATCTTCCAACATGTATGATACTGTGAGAACACGTAAAATGGATAATGTTCCTAATTTAAACTCGCAGATATTCTAATTATCAAGTTTCATATTTGACGGCCAATTTCACACAGAAATGCCATTAACAACACACCGATTATTGTGTACATTGTAGATATTTGTTGAAACTGCAGGGCCACCTGATGACTGTTGGCGAGCAATTTATTTTGTAATGTTTTCATATTTAACTTTCAAACCAGATTCTATTTATTTGCTTTAAAATGTTTGAATGAATTCACTATTTTGTATATTCTAAACACAATAACTTTAAACTAAAAACTGTTGACTTTTTTGTAAAAAATTTCTTTATAACACACGCACGCACACGCGCTCACGCACGGACGGACGAAAAGGTCTGTGAGTTGTAATTATATCGAAAAAATTGTAAAACTTACCGGAGTAAATTGCAGTGATTATAAATATATACTTCTTCTTCTTGTTCTTGGAAAAAAGGTAACCTCAGCATTTGCGTCGGGAATATAATTCACTAGAACCGGGAAGGGTTTATAAACGTGTTTAGCCTATGAAATTGCGTACGAAGTTGTGGGTAACTGCTAGTTTATAACCATTTACAGGAAATCCCCTAGAAAATCTATCCAATTTATTGATTATAAAGTATTTTTCTTATTTATTCATTTATTACAATTACAGTAAGAGCTAGCTTGGGAAGAAATAAAAGTATCATTATAAACTGGACCAGTCACATAATTTATATTATTATTGTATAGAGGTTGAATTTGTAATTTTGTATAGAGGTAACAAAAAAGTTAAAATAAGGATATATGTTGACATAAATATAATTTACTACACATTCTTTACTTAGACACGCTACATAAGATACGCTAGAGTATTGGAGACTCTATGTGGTTATAGCCGAAAGCCTTATACTTATCTCAGTTGCTCTTGGATAAAGGCTAAAGTCGTTGAACTTGTACAGTTCGTTGATCTTTATCAGACTCTTGCTAGGTGAAATTTATGGTGATCGTTTGGATTAGACAAAATTATAATTACACAAAGACCTTTGTTATGTAGTTCTGCTAGGAACTCATTGATTATTGTTTTAAAACGATTCAGTCATATTTACAGGATGTAGTCCGAGATGACGATGATATACTGCTATTAAATCAAAATCATGAGGTCAATGTTTCATTTTTTGCCTTACATATATTGTTACTAAACGTAATTGAAAATAACTGTTACAAACAAGTACTTGTAATAAACCTAATCTAAACCCAAAATTAATATTTGTAAGTGACAGTAGAGATCAATGGTAACAGCATTGGCCATATATAATAATTTAAGAACACAAGTCGCCGAAATGCAATATCAATTTATCCAATATGTATCGAAATTACGTTCCTAACAATCACAATAACTGGATTTACAGAGCAATTCCGTTATGCGAATGTCGCGTAAACAAAAGCAATGAGCAGACGAGACTGGGTAGAAGGTGGAAGCAAGCACAGCTCTGGAGATGAGTGAACGAAATGTCTCTCCTGGGAAATTATTTTACACAAAGAAAGATTTTATTAGCCTTTGAACTCATAAAAATCATTACCTCGTTTCAATCAACTGAATCTATTCATTTTACTAACGTATTTACCAATTTAAATCACTGATGATATTTCCAGACAATTAAATTCCACACAACCGTTACTATAAAATATTTATTGTAATTGTTATTGGTTATTTGATTTATTTTCAAATAGCTTAATTTGGGTAACAGAATAATTTTAGCAAGTATTTAACTAAGTATTACGAAACTAACGTAGATACGTACATTGAAAATTTGACTGAATTGTCCACATCAGTTATTGTACCTATTACTTACAAGAAAATATTAATTAAATCTTACATATTTTTATGGTAAAATATAATATTAATAATTTCTTTATTGCAGGAAGCAATTAACAATAATTGTATTGCAAGCGTCATGTACAAATAAAATTATAATTAAAAATAATAGATAAATGAATATAGAATTAAAATTACTTTTTGGTTGCATGACACCTGCCCCGGTTTCCTCCATAGTGGCTGAATTTTCTTGGATATCAGAATGGGACTTAGAAAAATGTCTTTAATGTTAGTGAAGTCTATCCCAGCGACCCATCGCAAACTCGTCAACTGAGTGAAATACTAAGATAGTGTTTTACTACTACAGATACTAAGAAGTGTTTTAATCGAGATTTAAGTTGTTTGTGGTTATTGACGCGTTTCATCTCTTCAGGGAGCCTATTGTTTAGCCTTACACCAGCCTGAGATGGCAAGCATAAAAAAGTAGTTCTGTGCTGTACTATACGAAGGTTGTCCTGGCCTCTAGTTCCGTATTGGTGTACGTCGTTACCCTGAAGTGAGACGCACTTGAATCGGCAGTATGGCACGACGTCGAGAATATAGAGGCTAGGCAAAGTCAGTAATCCTAGCTCTCCGATGGCCACTTTACACGACTCTCTTTTATTTAATTTTTAAAATAAAATGGTATACTTTTAATACAGAAGTATATTTTTAATACAGACAAAAGCTTATATTTCCAGGATATGAATATATTCTTAATTGTTCTATACTTCAAACTGCTGTCTTTACGTAAAATAGAATAAACTAGATCTATATATCATGAAAGTTAAGTATGGTAAAGTTAAAAATATTGCAATATTTCGTTGTGCATCTTAAAATCTCCACCAAATAATAGTAATAAAATAGACAAATCACCTGTATATTTTGTAGTGATAAAATCAGTCGTTATTTAAATTAAAAATTGGGGCAAAAAGCTCAGAGAAATACGATTCTCTGACTTTAAGACACCTTTACTAAAGACGAATGATCAAAGTTGGC
Source organism: Homalodisca vitripennis (assembly GCF_021130785.1). Lineage (NCBI taxonomy): Eukaryota > Metazoa > Arthropoda > Insecta > Hemiptera > Cicadellidae > Homalodisca > Homalodisca vitripennis. Next base: position 198,349,899 of record NC_060207.1, read on the forward strand.
ACCGTACCGAATCTCATGCATTTAACATCTCTTTTGAGGATCCTTGGCCACATAAAGGGGTTCTAAATCTTTTTCAGCCATTGTGACATTGATTAGAAATTGTTTAAGTAGGTCCAGTTGGGTTGTTTTTAATACAAATCCTAAAATTAGTTAGGTTTATAATACCAGTTATATTGTAATTTTTGGTATTTTTTAACAATATACCCTAACTATAAAATATCTAACCTATATTATATTTAATAATTCCTAAACAATTGTTCAGAAAATTATTACACTATGTAAATTATTATTTATCAATCTATCTACATATAGCTTGTGTTTAAATTGAGCCTGAATTTATTGATACAAAATTTAGCATTATTACTTTTAATGCACATCTTTACTTTTAAAAACAACGTATTTCATTATAATAGTTCTAGTGACACTCTTAGTCATTGTTCAGTCATGAAATAAATTAAAATTATTTATTACTGTCATAAATACAAACTATTGTGTGTCATACTTAAAAATCTGAGAAGAGTTACTGAAAGCCATATGACATACTCGAAATAAAACTAATCGTAAAAAAGGTTTGAAAAATATGATATCAGCTCTTTTATTCATAATTATAAAAAAAGCATTTGCCATTTACATAGTCAGTGAATATTATATCCGTCTTCTGTAAAGAATAAAAAACTTTTACAAGTTGGCTTATATATATTTAGAACTTCGTTTATGTCTTAAAATTTAGTTCAGTATATCTCCAACAGTTATTTTCTCATACAGTTTCCATTTACTTTAAAAGATTTTAGGAAAGTCATGAGTATTTTTTTATAAATATTTGAAAATATTAGTGTTTTAAATGGTACATCTTCAAAATTGATGAAAATAATAAACTAATTGGTCCATTATTGAAGAATTTTCCTAAGACCAGAAGTGTAAATTTTAACCTGAGGTACTAAGTTATATTTAATAATTTAAGTTTAAAATATTTTTATAATCTTATAGTTTGATATATTTTTACACAAATAAAAACTAGTAAAAAACTAGCAGTTTTTTAACTAGCTGATAACATTTGAAATAAAAATTTGTATAAAATAAATAATAAAAACAATTATTTCGATGCAGACAAAAAAGAAATAAAAGGCTTATTCATGAAATTTTAGACGGAACAGAAGAATACGTAAGTAGCATTTTAGCCAATTGATCACAACTCATTCTATCAAATTATATTATACTATTAGTTTAGCGCATATTTAATAAACAGTATGAGCGTTAAAATATTGACCACGTTCATTATAAAACTTATAAAGTATTCTAAAAATTTAATAAAAACTATTACTGTTTTGTCAACTATGTATATGAGAAAATATAAATTACAATACCTCTGAATGTTTTCTTTACATTCAGGAAAATACGTTTTCAGTTGAAAGAGAACTAAAATAAAAATACAAGAAGAGCAAGAAAACACTGTTTTAAATCTACTTTAATATTTAAACTGTTTCTCGTGACTCGTAACATCTCTGCCAGTTAAAGTAGCTTGTCAGCTAAAGGAAAGTGGAGTAAGATTTTAAATCTCAAAAAGTAAGTACTACTAGTAAGTTAATTACTTTGAAAGATTTTGTTCCGTTTTCTGTGCATTACTTATGTTTCAAATGTAGGGTATATTCTAAAAAGTTATTTAATTACATAATTTTTATTTGTTTTTTTTGCTGTTATCTTTATTTATTAAAAGTATGCTCTTGATGTAATCTTAAATACATACAATATTCTTAGATAGATATACCAAATTTCATTGACCTGTATTTCTGCTTAACTGTTTGCTTGTGAGTATTATTGGTATTTGACAAATAACCAGTATTGAAATTAAATATTCATTAAGTATCTTTAGAATAAGTTGAAGGGCTCATGGCTAGCATTCTGTTATTAGAAAAGGTTTCAATGATGTACATCATCTGAATTTTACAGTTGCTTTCCTAGGCGTAGAATGTGAACAGTATTCAGCCCACAATATAATTTATCACAAAAAGAACCAGGCTTTATAAATTCTTTCTGGTGACTTTCTTTTTGATCACTATTATTTGACATTATATCATTAAACGATCAAATTTATGGGTTAAAAATAAATGTAAATGTAAAAGTAAATGGGTTAAAAATGAGTATATCAATAAAACTGAGTTTTAAAGGATTTGACATAAAGGTAAAAAAGAGGCATCCCATGGACGGACAGACTGCCCTTTTACTTTTAGAACCGGAAATCAATAAAGTACTTTCTTTGATAAATAGGAAGTGATATACCAAGTTTCAAGTCTCTAGGACTTTACTATCGAGAATTATTGAAAAGACAGACGGATTAAGAGTAAAAGAGACGATTTTAATAAAGCCTGACTGTACAGAAAGCGTTACGTACGGAGAAAAAATTGTCATACAGGAAATTCTTCACAGACAACCTGTTTGTTTAAAATTAAAGTTCAACATGTCATACGTAGCTAAAAATAAATAGGGCTTTAATTTGTAATGCTTATTTATTCCAAATGTATAACCTCAATAGAAAATCAATACAATGATCATTATTGCTATTCGATTTCTATCAAATTTAGATTAAAAATATATATGTAACTTTATTATTACAATACAATTTGTATATGGAAACCTATATGTTGAGACGCGTTTGGAAAAATATCTCAATTTTATGTGTATTTTGGTATCCGTTAGTGTCTACATGAACAAAGCAATGTTTCTGACACCATCAAATCCTAATATATTTGGATATATCAAATTCCATAATATTTGGATTAGGGAAATGAAACATACATGAGTATCTCTTGTTACTATAAATCAGATAATTAAAGGAACTGTGCCTTATTTATACATTTTTAATTTCGTAATAATCAAACATTGTTTTTGTTTATCTATATTTCGTACCTCAAAAAATATTTTTTGATGTAAAGGTATTTACAGATATACGAGAGAATAAAATGTTTAATTCTAAAATTAAAATTTATTTAAAAATGTGTTGGCCGAATTAACAAGGATAGATAGTATGAATACTTTTAAACTTCATACACCAGCGCCTTCATAATGATGAAATGTACAAGTATTTTTAATGTATCTATCTAAACAATTTCTTTCTAAAAACTATGAGTATATTTATATTTATATATTTATATTATATTATATATTATATTATATTATATTATATTTATATATTTATTAAGAAATCGATTTGTTCATACAAAATTTCTCAAGTATCTAGTTTATTAGAGGACCATGGTTTACAGCTGGAACATGATTGGGAAGATGTTTAGGAGGAAATGAAAATAAACATCCTTAAACTGGAAAGAGCTGAGTGTTTGCTCTCCAAACACAGATCTCGCACCAGCCTGGATTTCTCGTCTGAAAGATCTTTCCAGAGCAAACTAGTACAACCTACACAGCTGTCTTCTAAGGCACCTTAAGCGTTACAAATAAAAAGTTCAGCTCATTAAAACATATGCTCATATAAAAGCAAGGAAAAGTAAATTAGGTTTAAGCGCTATAGCATCTGAGCGTGAACGAAGCCTGCCAATTGAGGACCTGGAACAGTTTTTTTCTCTGCCTGCATGTCTGCATGTTATCTCACAATTTTTCATTTCTATTTATGCACCATCGAGTTCATTGATGGTACAAGTGACTCCATGGTTTGAGTTTGGGGATATTTAGTCTGGTATTATTGGTAACCATGATAGTAGCAATTTCTAAGAATAAACTTCATTACAGTTATCACCCGTTATTTTGTTAGATTGCTTGTTTCCCTATTATATATGTTTATTCCTATTTATACAATACAGATTTCGATGATAATGGATTGGCTGAGTGATACGGTTGAGTTTTGAGAAACATTATAGAGTGATATTTCGTGAATAAATTGAGTTGTGAACTTCAAGCATTAGATGTTTTGTTTACCTACTTAACTTCATGAGTAGCTTAACGAAAATCTTCCACAAAATTCCTTTTCAGTCCGTCTGTCTATCTGTCTGTGTGCCTGTGTTCTGCCAGATATCTCAGGAGGGAATTGAGCTATTGCATTCAACTTTACATATGCAACGTCGTGTTTGATGATGCTATGCCGCTATATGTGATTTGGCTGAGCGTTTTTCTTTGGTTTCATCTGTATTTTATTAATTGTTGATAAAAATATGGCATATGAACAAAAATATGTTAATGTGGCAAGAAGAAGATTTGTTCACGTCATCCACAGGATTTAGCTGGGCATCATTAAATCTTTTCTATCAGTGGCTTGTGCCTTTACAGTGCAGTACATTTCTTATTTGTCTGTCTGTTGGCTACATGTCTATCTAAAAATAGAATAAGAATAGCCTATATTTATTCATAAAAGTGTTACGCATATTTTTAAACAAGTTACAATAATTTTAAACTAATAACTTAAGATTCACTTTTACAATATTTTTGGAATTAACATACATTTCAATATACAACCTGCATGATGACTCTTACATCTAAATGAACTAAAAGTAAAAACAGGAAACACTTCAGTTATATGATCATACTAACAAATATTTTAATGGAACGTACTTTTATGAATATATAGGGCCTCTAAAGGCAAAGCCTGTGCAGAGGTTCCTTCATGCTAAATTAAATTCGTGATCTCAGATAGAATGTTGACAATTAATTTTGATTAGAAAAACTTCCGTTTTTCAAATATTTACGTTACTTATAAATGTATAATAATGTGCAACTCTGATCCGAATCAAACTTTTAAGTAATGGTATGCAGAAGAAAATTTATGTTTTGTTTACTTAATAGCCATAATTTCAATAGTTTTGAAAAAATATGTATATTTTTTAATCACATATTTCTTTTGGTATTGTATTAAACCTTTTTGGTCCTAAAAAACAGTATCTTTTTCAATAATAGTTAAATTGGGTTTTGGAACTGCTATTTTGTTTTCGTGAATTAATGTATTTTTGTAGATATTAGACTAGGCAAATTACCACTAGTGACATAAAATATTTTTAAAACCTTATACACAAACAAATATGTTATTGGAAAAATTTTTAAACATATAAATAATGGATGAGATGGCTCGTATTTACATTTTATTTTAACTAATCGAAAGAATTTCTTTTTTTACATTAGTAGTGGCTTTAAATTTGTTTAATAGGTTCCACCCCCAGCAAAATATTCCGTATTATAATCTGCTGCTTACCAATGAAAAATATAACATCCTCACAACTTCCTCCGTACATACATTTTGTATAAAATAAAAGGTTCTTAAAATACTATTAAGTTTTTTCTTTACCACGTCTATGTATTTTTTTCCAGTTTATTTCCCTATCCACCAAGATTCCCAGGTATTTCAAATTGTCAGCCTGAGACACAATTGCACACTCAGGACACACTCTTTGTTTGTACACAAAAAACTCACACAATTGTATAAAATTTTATTGGTAAAATTTTGTGGATCTTTTTTCAGGCTAAAATTTAAGTACTTCGTTTTTCTGGACTTAATAACATATTGTTCTTATAGAACCACCATTGAAGGGCTTTTAAATCTACACTCATTGCTTCTTCTATATCATTCCAGTCATCATTTATATAAGTTAATGCTGTGTCGTCAGCAAATGATGTTATTTTACCATATAAATTTGAATTTCATACATCATTTATATATAATATAAACAATATTGCACCTAATACTGACCCTTGGGGTACTCCAATTTTAATTATACCAAAGTCACTAAAAGTATAGCTAGTTTTTACACATTTTTTCCTATTATTCAAGTAACTTGAAAACCAGGAAGGAACGTTTCCTCTGATACCGCAACAGTATAATTTATTAAAAAGAATGTCATGGTCTACAGTGTCGAAAGCTTTCTTTATGTCCAAAAATAATCCACTAACTTTGCGCCCTGAATTTATCGCTTCAAATACGTCATCCATAAAGTTTTTTAACGCAATTTCAGTACTCAAGCCCTGTCTAAAACCGAACTGATTTTTATTAAAAAAATAGGTTTGCTCAAGAAATTTAACTAATCTTATTTTCATAATTTTTTCAAAAATCCTTGCAAATGTTGAGAGTAAAGATATCGGTATGAAATGAAATTGTTCCAGTAATTATTCGGTCCACTCCTATGCAAAGGAATTACTACAGCGGTGTTTAAAATATCCGGAAATATGCCCTTTTCAAAACTTAAGTTTATGCAGTACAGTAAGACATTCACTATTTTTGGATACGTCAATTTAATTAGAGATGAGCTAATGTTATCAATTTCAGGAGAGGTGTTATTTTTCAAATCTCTTATAACAGATACTAAATCATCTACAACTACTGGAGCTAAAAACATGGAATTACTTGAATTATATAGTTTTAAAAATCTCTTATAACAACATAAGTCAAAATTATCAGGTTTTTAATCTTTTAATGTCTAGCTTATCTACAATATACAAAAAAATTAATTAAACTCATTACAAATTTGTTGTAATATCGCAGATTTTGTTACCATTAATATTCAAAGATTGTATGGGAGGTCGTTTTGACGTTTATCCTGTTATTTTATTTATAACCTTCCACGTAGTCCTCGAATCTCCGTTACATTTAAGAAAACATTTTCGTAATAAGAATGTTTTAAATTTTTTATTTGAAATTGTAGTTTATTGCTGTAATTTTTATAACGCAATTTTAATTTTATATTGTTTGGGTGATGCTCAACGAGTTTATAGAGTTTATTTTTTTTATTTTCTTGCAAATACAATCACTCATCCAAGTTTTAATTTTTAAAACGCCACGTTTTTTGCTTGATTGTTCAAATTTACTCTCAGAAATTATTGTTTCGATGGTATTATGAAAAGTATCAAACGCAGTTGACGGGTTTTTATCGTCGTAGACTTCTACTTATTTAACCTGTTCAAGCCGTGCAAGAAGCCATTCGTAATGTATGCAATAGGAGGGAGGGGAGGGGCCGGCAGAATCAGCTGATGTCTGTCCGTCCACCCACCCCCGCCACCGACCTCCCGCACACACACAACAGTCATCCTGTGATCTGTAATATTCGCATATATTATCTTTATATCGACCTGAGACTTGACTTTGTTTGCTAATATAGCAAACACGTGATCAATGCATGAAACTGATTCTGATGTTACTCTAGTTAGTTCTTTCAATAAACAATCGAATCCATTTGAGGAAAGAAATGCATTGTAACTGTCAATTATCATACTATTTTCAAACAAGTTTAAGTTAGAGTCATCAATGAAAAGAGAGTTTTTGTTTTTGTTTTTGTTTTAAAACTATTATTACGAAGAAAATATTCATTAATCTCAACTAGGAAATCGTCCTTGCTGAAGCTATGCAGCCTGTAAATTGCAAACAAACAAAACCTCTGTGAGTTAAACTTAAATTCTAATATCATTAGATCTGCTGTTTTAAAGTTTATCGGTTCACATATAAAAATGTCAACATCTAACTTTACAAAAATTGCTAAACCGCCTGCCCTCTGATTTTAATTTGCATTTGAAAAAACTTCTATAATTTGGAATTTCAAAAAACTGTAATTCTTCATTATCTAACCATATTTCTGTCAGTAAAATTATTTCAGGAAATAAATGTCTGCTACTTAATTCAGCAATGAATAAATCGAAGTTACTTCTCATACTACGAATGTTTTGATGCAATATTGTAAAATCCAAACATTGTTTAACGTTACACTGATTCGTCGTATCCATTATTTTACATTTTGAAATTTATTAACGGCTCTTGTGAAAATTAATTGCAACAATTTTACAACTAATTTGGCTACTATGAAAATAATTAAATCCAGCAGAATGTTGTTTGCTTATTAAAAGAAATAAATAAATAACGTATCGTAAATACAAAACATATCTATTGTGTAAAACTATTTTTAACTTTAAAGAGAAATTAAAATTAGACTTATGTTTCCAGTAACAACGGTAATAAACAAAAACAAACAACAAATACGTAGCATATCTTATAAGATGAAAATATTACTGAAATTGAAGTGTATATATATATATATATATATATATATATATATATATATATTTACAGTTTAGTTTAGACCAAGTCCTCCTCTCGTGTGATAACTCAGACTGGCGCCTTTTTTTCTTTCCTGAAGAAGATCTTGCCATTTCTCACCCTGAAGAACTCGAAGTTTTTCTCGCGCTGATACTTCTTCGCCAGAGAGTACAGCGCCCGTCTCGCCTGTGATAGAGACTAGTTGACGTAGATAAGACGGTCATAAGTTGCACCGATGTGACGAGTTGAGAGGGTCCTCTTCACACGTCGCCTTCGTAGAAACTCCTCCTTGTCCAGTCGATGAAAGAACTTCACAAAAATCCCTGGTGGGTTGTTTCCACTCTGCTTTGCACCAAGTCTATGAATCGCGTCCACCATAGTGTCAGATACGGTTAAGTCCATTGCCTTGCCGACATCCTTCACGATGGTCAACACATCTTCATTGGAAGTTACAGGGATTCCTTGAATTTCCACACTATTACTGCGAGAGTATTGCTATATGTTCTCCAGACGATCTTCCAGAGCTATCACCTTCTTCTTCAGGTCCTTGTTCTCCGATGTGATAGACTCCATAAGCTAGCAAAGTTTCTCATTCTGTTCCTGTTGTGCTTTAAGAGCCTTGTTGTTCTCTATGAGCTGTGAGTCCATTGAATCACAGGCCTTATTAAAACTCTGCTCATATTTTGCCTGGCTGTCTCTTATATCTGTAACCACTCTCATGATATCTTCAAAAGATAGTTTACCTTCATCAGCTGCAGACTCGAGTCTCATGTTTTCCTCCTTGTGGATTGACAGTCCTTACACCTCCAAACTAGACCCTCTTCATTTAGGCAATCCACGTCAGCCTTGCTATATTTCAAACATGCCGCATGGAAATCTAGTTTACAGTCCAAACATGTGAGTTTAGATTGATTACTTGTTATATTCTTGACGCATACACCAAAGCTCGACATTTTTACAGAATATAATTGTGTAAAACAAAAATCACTGTTTAAAATAGCAATTAAACACTGTTGCACGACTAGTAGAAACGTGGACTAGATCAACGACCACTGGAAACACAGTAGCAGGAGCACGCACTGATAAGGTTGTTTACTCTCTGAGCGCCGACTCATCATTTGAATTCATCTATCTGTCTATCCATAGCACTTATAGAAAATGAAAAAAGCTATAATATGTTTCATGCCACTTTCGCGAAGCCTGTTACCTGCCATGTGGTCTCACGTACCTTGATCCTAATACTAAATTATATACTATAAAATATTTTATGAGAAAGTGTTTGGGTATAAAATTGCACATCCCTTATTTTTCAATGCTCAGATTCAGGTAATAAACCCCTTCAGTTTTACATAACCATTGAAAAGTTTTTAAATATTTAAGAAAATATGTACATATAACATTACAAAAATCATTATTATTTTATTATAATGCCCTCGTTCTATTAAAAGATCATAATAGCTTGATAAGATAAATGTTTTAAAGTTATTACATTCAACAAAACCATCTGAGGTTTGTAGATTCTCTGAAGCTTTTTGTCGGTAGAAGTATTCCTTTACATCTTGGCTTTAAAAGATTAATAAGGACCAAAGCATTAATATTGCAACTTTGTAGAGTGTATTATTGGTCATGTTAAAGAAATGATTAGCAGTAGTGACCTTTATCTAATTGCAATATTTACATATTGTTACCATCGTTAGTCTTAGACGCAGTGTAGTTTTCAAACTCCCCCCAATGTTGATAATGAACAACAATTATAACCAACGATTTGTTACTTTAAAACCTCTTTCAATCTCTCATAGTGAAGTTTTCACTTATCAAATGTACAACTTACCTGTGTAATGGTACATTTTAAAATTCTTAGATTCTGTAATTGAATACGATTAGAAATATGAATATAGTTCTATAATACATCAGATAAAAAATTTCCGAAATCATATTACAGGTTCAAATCAATCATAGTTCTTAATTAGATTAAAAGTAATACTAAAAACTTCCTAAACTAATATTATAACAAATAATGAGAGATCTCTTTAATGACTGAAATGCAAGTGCACAGTAAATAATTTCAACGGAACAGGGAAGTAAAGGACTGTGGAGCTGAAATCTTCATTCTGAATCTTCTCTGAATTCTCTTTAATCATTATTTAAAGTCAAATAATACAGTTGTTTTGGAATCTCTAGAAAACGCCTAAAACCTGTATGCTACATTTTGCGTCAACATTATATAATACGTGTTCATCGAGTGAAGTTTAGTGTTACTATATATCCAGGTGGTATCGAAAGCCACCGCACGCAAATTATAGCACACCTATTGAAAGTTTGATAGTGTGGTGGTAAGACTCATCATGCGAGCTATCAATCATTCAACGAGGAACAGCTTCATCATTCACCGATAGATCGTGAGCACGTGCTCTTTAAATATTGTGTTTGTGCACTGCTGTAATCTGATTGTGAGTTGAATATTAGTGATATTTTTAATATTCATACCTTGTATTTTATTCTTGAAATTTGTATCAGTCAAGTTTTTTATGTTCTATAAATATATATAAATATGCATTTGAAACAGCACAATCAATTTTAAAGTATTTATGGTAATATCTTTTTAGTATATACATGCTAGATATTTAGCCTACGAACGATGTACCGTAAAATTTACCAAGGAAAATTTTATTTGAAACATTATTTACGGTTAAACAAGGCAGGAGTACACAATACCATATGCTGAATGAATTGTATACCTAATTTGGTTCTTGATGCGTCCTATCGACGAAAAAGATATTTTTTACAGCCTATGAAGTGATATGTTCCAATGATTCTAATTTAAATTTCCATAGATATACGGTGCATCATCATAAAACTAATTTTTGTCTATACAATGAAGTTTCAAATTAAAATCCATAATTCTTCTCAGTTTGAGTGCAAATTATTATTAATTTCTACTTTCACATTGCCATCAAGGTTTCTACGTGAACGAAATGTAAACTGTTTCGCTAAAGTTCAGCTAAATTCTATGGATTGACATGCACTACCATGGAACTCAATATTCCCCTCAATATGTATGTGTAACATTTTGTCTACAGGTCAGTTCGTTGCTCTTTATTATATATAGGCTTTGCTAATTACCAACCAATAAACTTATACTGAATAAGAAAATAATAATTTACCTCATATGTCATAATAGGCGTCAGAATAGAATTAATTTCTTTCCTGTTACTCAGCAGGCTCTGTCATAGGTTATAATTGATATTCATTATCATCATTCAGTCAGTATTTATAAAAGGATTGGAATATTCAAAATAAAGTTTACGCCTAACTTAATACAGTTACGTTATCAAGAATGTAATGCTTATACTTTACCTTTCTGGCAACTGTAATGAAAAATTAAGTGCAATTCTTATTTCTATATTTTCACGGTATGAATAAACACTATAATGATGTACCTTACTCAGATCAAACACGTAACATTAATGTTACTGGCACGACGGTTAAACTTACAGTGTATAATAGTTTTATAACCTAATATTGAATGAATATTTCAGACTTCGTCAAAAACATCTTATTTAATACTTAAACTTTATCCTTTGTTATAATTTTTAAATTTACTCTAAAATGAAAATATATATTGTATATATGTGTCTTCATAAAATTATAATTTACTTGAAAAGACTCAAAATTATGTTTATTTTACAGTGTACTATTAACATTTTTTAACGAAGTAAATTTATCTTTACCGTTTTATAATTCTCGAAACTCGTTCAATATATTACACCACGCAAGTGTATTGATATTTTCTCATACATGTTTCCTTACTTATTTTTATTTGAATTTCAATCACTGCTGATGTAGTATTTAATTAAAATTATTGTAGAGCGGAAACAGCCTAATTATTAACTTCTTTATAATTAACACTGTATTGACCCTGCAATTGTCCACCTAGGCTTTCTATGATCTGGTTTATTTTTCAGTTCTTTACTTTAAACTAGTAATATTATTTACAAATCCATTATTATTACTTTTATATTTTATAATACTGATCAATAGTTTAACACAAATTTTTATATTTTAAATGAAGCAGCTAGTGTATTTCGCTTAGTAATTACTTAAATACATGAATTATATGCAAGTATATTCTGAATGATTGTGAATGTTACATAACAATAATTAAATAAACAACCGTTAAATTCATGTTCATTGAGTAATATAATAGCATGAATTGAATTGAATTATCAAATAAATTACATTACAAAAAGATAGAAATGTGTTTTGAAAAAACAATATACGTATCCAAATCATCTATCAACATAAGCGCTATTAAGTAAACATATTAATGTTAAATGTTGAACCAATAAATTCGTAACTATGTAAGCAAGAGCCAACACATGTATTGGATTGTTGTAGGTTACTCTCGCTCTACGAAAATCATATAAACAGAATCCCGGGCATATCCTTTATGGCATACCTAAATGAAAGTTGAGATCCATTATCCAATCTATATAGGTTTGCTGTACATTACTAACTCCACGCAATATGCACACGTTCAAACATCTCCCTCTATCGATATAAAACGGATCCTTAAATTCAATTCATACTCTAACATTTTCCATTTTAAAGTAAGATTATCCTTTACCAGAAATACAATTCATTACTTCATTATAAATATAATATAATCTAATAAAGTTTAACAGCTTTAGATTGTACACTCATTACATAATAAAAATGAGCTGGTCATTAAATCGAAAACGCAGCTATACTATTAAACCATTATAATACTATATTAATGCGTGTTATATTTTATATAATTACTCTATACCAAAATTGCTCCTTAACATGCCTGAAAATAGAGGAGTGGAAATACCTCAATGTGGTTTACCTTTTGAACCTATTGAAAATGAACACTGACATAATACGCACCATATAAAAATGTCTACTTCCGGTTAAAAATCATTATAGGGCTACATCGTACTACAGATTAATCATACAGATTTTAATAAGATTACTAAATACTTAGTACATCTCTACTATGGAATCAATACGTGTTAGTGAAATTGCTGCACGAACTTATTTAAATATTATGGAATGTTTCAGACAAATTTGTGTATTTCATTGGTACTTTATAGGTCATTCTGAAATTTATCTGAAGATTGAAATTTGTTTCAGTGGCAATAAGTCATTTGTGAAGAATGTGCATACAGCTATTGAAAAGGATAAGCCGTGGTAATTGAAATTATGTTAATTTAAAATCCAAAAGTATGTTTTTCATCTAGTATAATTATTAATATTGTGCTATTAGAACTACCAGCCACATAATTACAAGCTGGGAGAATTGGTATTTCACATTCGACATTTTAAGGATAACTGCTAATTTTTTTCTGACCTATAAATTCATATTCAACTTCCTCTGAATATATGTTTATTTTAACTTGCTGTTTCCTTCTACTATAAAACTTATGAATGGACATAACGTGATAGCTTACTCAATAGAATGTATCAAAACACTAAACTAAAAGGCTGAAAAAATCTAAAAATATCTCTGTACCTTTAAAGCTAGAGTTAGTACTACTATAAATACTCTCTGTAAATTTTATAAGAGCATCTTTAGTTTTTTATCCTTTAAAAAGCAAATTATTCAAAAATGAGAGACATTAAAATGCGTAGGCCTACTCCTGCAATTAATATCCATTAACTTCTCAGTTATGATAGAACTATTAATGCAAACTAATAATTGGTCCTATTGTTTTTTTTTGTATGCAGTTTATTTAAATTATAACAGCAGAGCTCAATTTCAAATTTTTTGGAATTTTTCCAAAAATCTTATCAATAATACAAGCCAATACTGGTACTGCATTATCAAAAAAGGTTAATTAATATTTAATTATTGGACTATTATACTCTGTAGACTTTATGCTTGTTATCCTCCACTTTAGTCTAAGATACAATAAGGGTTGAAGGTAGGTACGTAGCGAAAGCTAGGTTGCAGTTGGGGCTGTACATGGGAGGCAGACTGTACCGAGATAAAGGAATTGTTTTTCTCCACACGCAAGGAATTGTAACGACGGTTTTATATGCCAATTCAATTTATTGTCTAAATAAAATATAATAGACCATGATCTGTGAGTTTTGTTGTACTTGGCATGCTTATGTAACCTGAAATATTGTATAAATTAATCTTAAATAGTTATTCTTCAAGAAGGATTCTTTTCCTAATGTTTGAGAGCAACACTGTAACCATATGTACATTGTAGAAGTACGCCATGATACGTATCAAGTAACAGGCTTTGTTGAGGTTCAATGCAAAATTTCAAGTCTGTGGCACACTTGTATCTGTCCAATTCATTATAGACAGATAGAACGACAAATAATAATCATACAATAAAAAACATTTACATCCGGGAAAACAAAAGAGAAATGTGTCTACAGACGAAATCCTTCTCGAGATGTCTTGCCACTTGGTTTAGAACTGTGTTCAGTAAACGGGGTTTTGAAAATAGTTATTAAATAATAAAATATCCGGTTAGGTAGAGAAGACACTACAACGCAAGAGTGTGCTGAAAATGCATTTCATATCACCGATATTTAAGTCACAATAAAATTATTCTTAATAGAATAGTTAGGAAACACGTTTTAATATGTCACATGTTTCATATTTGTTTTTTTACACTTTTATTTATGATGATATTTTCTCGTAGTCGTCATTGTCGCTCTAGGACCGATGAAAAGATATGCAATGGCTCTCAGCCAAATCCCACAGATCGTCATGCACTGAAATCAAACTGTGTTCTTTATATAGAAATGAAGATTCGTGTACAAGTTCAAGTATTTAGGTTAGTTTTCGTGATATCGTGAAGTGAGACAGACAGACAAGGATATAGATATGCAGATAGTAGGTAGAAACGAAATATCTGCATTCACACAAGTAATAGGCTGCGCTAAGGTTAAGCCAATAATTTTACAGCAAGCATAGTAGTTCAAACATAAGCAAAGTCTTCAAATTTAGGCCACCTTTTGAATCTAATACATACTTGAAAGTTAAATATTTTCCCCACATTTAGAGATTAGTTTTGTATATGTAATATAACAAACATATTTAATAATACTTGATAATTTTTTACTTTATTATACTAGTGCTACGACTGTATTCCCAATAAATAGCAGTAATATTCTTTCTTACATAAAAATATATTATGCTATAAAATGTTGTAGACAATTTTCTCTGTAGGTCTAGTATTTGTTCAAAAGTTAGTAAAATACATAAATGTAGGTACTTAAGTGACATATTATGCAATAATAAAATGTATAGTTCGCAATCAGTGAATCTTTCGATACTTATCGTTATAGCATGTTAGTTAGGCCTACTTATCATGTAGAACTGTCATATTGTATGTAATTTCAATATTAGTTGGGAATCACGTTTCTTAGCCAATGCAGGACGATTTTCGAATAGATGATGTGTATAAACCTTTGCATTGGTAAATTAAAACTAAAATCATATGCCCTTTTTAGTGTAATTGACATTTGATAAAATTGTGTGACAACAGAAACTATTCAACTTACATTCAGTTTTCTGTGAGTAATACCTCCGATTTAACTTTAACCATAGTTGAATCTGAACTACGGCAAAACCCATTGTAACTTTTCCTTCTTTCAATAAATTCAAATAATTAGTTGAATGTTCTGTTATTACTAAATATTTATGAAAACTAAATAGTCTGTAACAAAAACATAACACCCATAGCTTTTCCTGTCACATCTACTTTTATTACAGACAATTATTGCTATTTAGCCTACATCATTATCGCAAATAGATAAATAGACAAATTATTATGGAATAGGTTAAATGCAAGCAATTTTAAGCCAGAGAGCAGAGAAATTGTGTTAGATATACCTATGTATTTATCTTATTACACCATTGGAACTTTGTCAGTTACTTAATGCAAAATGAGTAAGTTTCATAGTAAAAGCACATTTAATTTCTGTTACGTCCTATTAAACCTAATATTTAGGTGCCAACCAGCTTATTTCCGCATATTTATATATACTTTTGGTTTGTGTCTACAGATTTCGTGCAAACCAGCTTATTTTTATATTCAAAACCGTTTTTTTACACATAATTCGTACAAGAAATCTTATTTCCAAAGCAATTATAGGTTGGCTTATTTCAAACTGTTTCATTAGTCAAATCCAGATTTTTTTAAATTTGGTATCCTACTGCATTATGTAACAAAGTACATAGAACTTGTAATACATTCCTGTGAAAAATGTGGATTTATTACTCTTCTTTAAAATTAAAATACTGTAAAAGTATGTAATGGTAACATTTAAAGTAGACATGCATTTAGCTGCTTTGTAAAACACTATATAAAGGTTTACATCGCATAATATTTTATAACTGTTTCATGCAGAAAACTAAACAAAATCCATGAATAATTATGAACCTGGACTAACCAGAATATCACCTGTCTCAACTATTAATTGAGCCCACTGTTTGATGTGCTACAAGGATATGTTTGTTTAGTAGTTAATTACTTATGAGGTGCAATGCTGCCCTTGGTAATTTATAGTGCCCTAGCTCAGGGACGGGGCGTACGTATATCACTTGCATGCTTATCAGTTTGTAGTACATAAACTTCCAGTTTTTGCGCCTGCAGATAACCCCTTTTAAAATGCTTCAACAAACTACAGGATAGCTACTCCGTAAATAATTATAGTTTTAGTAGTAATTATAGTAAGTAGTGTTAAAACGTAATAATTTGACACTGACTATAGTTTACTGTTGAAATGAAAAATAGTTTTATATTCGAATATGTTATACATATTTAAATACACTCGTATTTATGTTGCCATGACGAACTATAGATTTCAATGTCTAAAACGATTGTAACTCATTGCACTAAAACTGGTAAGTTAGTAATCTTGGCTTGTGTAACTAATAAATATTCGCTATGGGTAAACAACAGTTGTAATATTTTAACTACATTGTTAACTCAAGTTGTAACACGCTCCAGATTTTCAAGCAATAATATCAAAATAAAAAATCCAACTCCTTAATACAAGTAAAATAATAATATCAAATTTAATATATGTTTTTATTTATACCATAAGAACCTAATACTCTAGTAATTTTGTATTATTCGTAACACGTTCCAATAAAAATAGTCTCTAAATGTAATATTTAATTACTGATCTCCGTACTATACGAAACAATGTTTTATCTGTTTGTTCATAAGTTCAAAAGCAATATTTTTTTATTGCTACATATTACTTTGCATTCAAAAAATTAAATATATAAGTTACAATGTTTACTTAGAAACTAAAAACGATTCGGCTCAAATTAGATTAAGCTTTAAATAGAAAGCACAAAATAAATAACAAGGTAAAAATTATACGTAAATTAGAAATTGTAAAAAAGTAAAACGATTTTTCAAACTTAGTGGCCGTAACTGCATGGATATGAAAATAACTAAATATTTCAGTACATATTTTAAGTAAATTTTAAAGTCATTTGCATCATATTTGGTAAAAAGTAAATAGTAGTAAAGCCCAATGATAAACTGACTTTTTAAGTACTAGTAAGATATTTTGTTATTACTTTTCATTTTTATTCAGTAATCGTATTTTTTTGCGATCTTGCTATAAATGCTATAAATTAACTAATGTTAATACAAAACAAAGATATTTAATTGTTGCAGTTATCAATTATATACAAAATTCAATGATTTTGATCTCCACATTACAATCTTTTAAAACGAGTTATATTAATAAGTTTTGTAGGTTCCTCAAGATCTTTTTGTAACATATATAAAAACGTATATAACATACATAAAAAAATTTATATTACCAGAATAGCCACAGAATGAAAAGCGAAGTATCCAATTAACAAAATACTGCATACCTGTATGTGATACATTAAATGGAATTGTAAACACTTTAGATATATCTGTATTTAAATATACAGTATCTTCCATTGCGAAAATAAATACTTTATAAACAATGAAAAACTTATTTCAATGTTACAGATCATACTTTTCTTCTTAAAAACCTTTTTATTTCTAGGTATGGGGAAAGAATATATATTAATATTTGATTCATACAGACAAGAAGCAAACAATAAATAGTCTTCTTTTTACCATAGTGCACTTACAGTGGTTATTTAATTTTGTTAAATTTTTGTTTTTTTTTTAGTTGTGATTTATATATCTTTATATATATAAAAATCTTGAGTCACGATGTATGTTGCCAATAAACTCCAAAACAACTGAACCAATTTCAATCAAATTTCACATGTATCCGTAATTTAGTCTAACTTAGAAGATAGGATAGTTATTATCTGAATTATTCGCTTATGTCGTGAATATAAACGAATAAAATGAAGAAAAGTTTTCAAAGCGCCTGCACATTATAACCTGCAATTACGAGATAGATACGTATATTAAACAGTGAAACACTATTTGAAGGCGCTAAGTTATGATGTATAATTGTCTAAACTAAATTTTTGGTTGAACTTAAAGGTTGAGTGGTAGACCACTTTGTAATAAAATACATTATGCATGTACAATACATTTTTGACATATTTTCTTGATCGTGACATCAAGGTAAAATCTACATCGGGGTTGGAAATATAATTTACTTCAACCAGAAATGCTCATACGCGTGCAAAACTTACGAAAAGCGTGCGAAGCCGCGGGAAACAGCTAGTATATATATATATATATATATATATATATATATATATATATATATATATATATATATATTTACAAAATAACCCTACAAGTAACCCTACTGATAAGCTACGTATATGTAATATTTTTCAAATTTAAACTTAAGCAAATGTTTCTGCCTCTTTGGTGAACTTCAGCTGAATCAGTTCTTTAATGTCATTTAACTTGATTCGATTAAGGGCCGTAAATAACATCATTATATTTAAAAATTATTAAATATTTCAGGAAAATGTTTTCATTTTATTTTTGTCAAAACCTTCCTTGAACTTCACTGGATATATTAAAGAACGAATTATCCGTAGCGGTTAAGGTGTTCTCGAGATTAGCGTTTAACAACACATTAAGCGTTTTTATATATATATATATATATATATATATATATATATAAGATGAAGTGTTATATTAATGAATTGAAGTTACAATTTGTATGTCCTACAGCGGTCTTATTGCATCAAAACTGCTCTTAATCTAAAACGAACTATCGAAAACTAAAATACTTTTTTGTAACTTTATCAGTATAGAAAGCTATTGGAAAAAAAATTATCGCACGTTTTTAGATTTCGGATTGTAATAATTATTATGTATGTAACACATATGGTAGGTATACTTTACAGATTAATATATACGTTTTACAATTAAATTATTTTGAATAATTTTAATACCATTGAAATTAATACTTTTAAAGTGTAAAAACAAATATATTGATAGTGATTAATTTTCAAAATTTTGACAAATAAAACTTTCTTTTAACAGTTATGTGTCACATAAAACATCAAATTTGTCTGACAAACTGCTGTTGCTTATTACTTTTACGCTTACTGTGTAACATTAAGTAGGATACTTATTATGTTTAGTAGCGTGACAGAGCGGAGAGATAGTTGTGATATGTGGGATATCAACTTATGTTTAACAGTTTTAAAGGTATATATCTTTATTAGAAACCTCTTTACTCCAACAAACCTTTTCATTCTCATTATTGGAATTCTAATAAAACTGCAGAGCTAAAATTTTAAATGGAGATGCACGTAGTAAAATTGTATAAAGTTAACGATTAGGATTAAATTACCACGTATTTGATTACTTTATAACTTAGCGTTAGTTGCTTTATAAAAGCTCTTCATTACCTGTAATCATAAATTGTGTTCTTTTAATTAACTGTTATTAATATTTCCAAAGGTTTCAATAACAGTACAAACATGATTACACGATAAGTAATATTAAAAAAGTTATCCAAATGATTTTAACAAATTAATTCAATAGACCTCAACAGTCTTTTTGGATATTTATCTTTTACCAAATGTGTTATAAAAGTTCCTGGGGTAAATGTTTTCACCAATGTATTTCTTAAACATGTTTCTCGCTAAATAATAATTTGCTATGCCACAGATTCATATTTTTATTTTAACATGTTCTAAAGTTAAAACGTTTTAGTTTTACGTAAATTACGAAAAAAGTAATTCCCAAAGGTATTTTTACTGATTATTGCTATAAAACAAAAACAAATAATACATAACTATTACATTATTTTTAGTTTCAAAATATTTCGTTCTTCCACGCTATTGTTTATTTGCAGTTTACTCTATAAAATAATAGGAACTTAAAATCTTGAATAATTATACTTAGTATGCTTAGATTGATTTATTCTGTTATTTTTTCGTTTCTTGTATAATTACGCATATTCACAAATACTAAGTAAAATAAATGTCATAGAGTGTCATGTAACATTATCAAACTACGTGTGGGAGTTATTTGTACAAATAAAGCTTCATGCAAACTTTTAGGTCTAATGGTCAGTTTGATTTCGACATATCATTCATACATACAGGTAGAAAAAAAGAATTTCTAGCCCCTCGGGTGATAGATAGGTGCTCTACAAAGATTTAGTTGCCAGAATTAAACAGCTCCTGTTATTTTAGTGTGTTTATTAGCATATTTGGACAATAAGGACAATTATAATAAGATTGTTAGCATTATTGCAGTCTATAAATGTTGTATTGTATTGGACATACAATATGTTTACTCAACTAGATGTATGAAAACATTGTCGATTATTTTTGTGATGTAAAGTACAATATAAGTAATGTATATTTTATATTTGGCAAGCAAAGAATGTGGTGACATTTGGCATTACAATAAAACACAATTTACTGTTTCAATATCGTATTGGTTTTATATTGAAAATGGGATCTTGAAATGTTGTGGAATTGCCAACTCTGCCAAAGGAGCTGTTAAGGGAACATTCTTGTTTCACTGGGATACAAAGTGTGGCTTAGAACGTATTGAACACATCTATATGTTAAACACAATTGGAGACAGTGTATTTGGTCCAATGGGTTTCATACTTTTCTTATTCACACCCCTTTACAAAACAACAAAGCTGTAAATTTGTTTTTACAATATCTGTGTCTGTGATGTATTAAAAAGCTCTTATGCATGAGAGCATGTATAGCAGACTTCCATCTGGTATATCTCTAGTTTATGTAAAGAAAGTAACAATATAACTTAACTTAATGGTGATTACCAATTACATATCCGTAAGCAGGATTGTGGGGGAGTTTAATTACGATTTTCTTGCCTTCCAAAACAATATGAGCATTGCTACAAATTGTTAAAAAAAATAATACCTATATTACTAAAAATTATTTTATTATTAACAACTACATTTGATCCACTATAGAAATGTTAATAGAATGATACATGGATTAAATATGTACATGACATTGATTTTTATTAAATCTTGTATTTTTATACACAATTTGTCTGATTTCTTCATCTACCGTTAGGTTTTGATCTGGAGCATAACTAGAAGATAACTTTCTTCACAGAGTTTCAATGACAGTACGGATTTTAAAGAGTATGTCACCTGCGTTTTCAAGTGAATTGTCATCTAAATGGAAATTTCTCAATATGAGTAAAATTCTGTCTTGGCTACAAATCAAACGAAAAATTGGAGTGTCAAACATGGAGTCAGTAGACCAGTAGAACTTGTAAGAATGTTTTCAATAAAACATGAGGAACAACGCTGCAAAAAATAAAGTTCGTCAGGATTGGTTTTTACCTAACGCTTTACCTTTGAAAACTGACACAGACTATTATCATGTGCTTGCTGTTGTGCATATTTATTTTTTTCTTCTGCTATATGTAAAAATATATAGTCCAACAAATTATGAAATAAATAAATTTCTTTACCTTCAAATCCAGTAGTATCAATAGTGAGGCCAGCTTTACTTTTATAGAATTCAAATTTCCTAGGTTTAAATCCATTAGCATTATGATGCAATGAAAAGAAATCACATTTTTCTGTTTGTTATTTTCATTGTCTATTGTTTTGTTCGCTTTTACTATGCTTTCTATTCACTGTTCAATACACCACTAATATCAGTGCCATATGCATAGCCTCACCAAACACATCATGAGATTGTAAAATCTCCTCATTATTTTCAGCAACCTGATCACCCTCACAGCATGGTACAAAAGTTCAGGTATTTCATGAGAACGTATATTATCCTGTTTACTGAAACTCATAGTCAAGCTGGAAAAATACCCAAAACAGTGAGAATGCAATAACATTTCTACTTTGCTGAACAGTGCCAAACAACAAACATACAGGTGGCTACTGCGCATGACACTATGCGCACTCCCCGCTATTACTGCTGAGGACACTGCGCTAGCAGACGACAGCTGAGTCAGAGAACATGGCGCGACGCTCGTGCCAGCACTGAGTACCACAGTATGCTATTAAATCGGCTTTGACGGCACAAGCCCCAACAACGCTCGTTCTCCTGCTGTAACCTCCTTATCAAAAACCTTTGTCAATATAAAAAACAACGACAATTTATTAAATCTAAACATGAAAAACGTACCTGTACATATTTACTCATTTGGGCATAGCTTTTAAATGACGTACCGGCACGTTGCTACTATTTACCCAGTAATCTCGTAATCTGCAAAGGATTAATTCTTGTATATAAGTTAAATTTGACATGTGTAATTACAATTATAAGTGCCACTGTATTTTAGTATAAAATATATACATGTATACAATAAATTCTACAAAATATTAAATAAG
Organism: Homalodisca vitripennis; assembly: GCF_021130785.1. NCBI lineage: Eukaryota > Metazoa > Arthropoda > Insecta > Hemiptera > Cicadellidae > Homalodisca > Homalodisca vitripennis. Next base: position 198,372,700 of record NC_060207.1, read on the forward strand.
TATTTTTCAGTTAGGCCTAAATACCACACACGTGACCAAAGTTTGGTTTCAAACATATGTTAAGCTAAACTATTTCCTACGTTAGTGAAACATACTATCTTCTTATTTAAATATATCATGAACTAGTTTTTTTTAATCGGGTATGAAGTAGGTTTTAAACTCTAAAACTGTAAATGCAGTTTATGAACTCATTAAACAAAAGTTATTTTAGGATAGTGGATTTATTGTATATTATTTATTTCCCTTCGAACTTGGGAAGGTAACATATTTATGTTATCAGAATTCTGTCAATTTTGTCCAGAATTACTAGAAAAAAATCCCTTTCTTTCGTAATTTTATTCATTATATGAAATTACAAAAAACGTATATTGAGGCATTGTGCATGAAAGGAAAACAATTATAACCATTTATTACTATCCATCCATTACAAGAATCACGTACATTCTTACGTACGTCTTCTACACTAGTGTCATTGACAGTCAGGGTACCTCATTGTACTATTCACCACAAAACAGGTCCAAAAGAGTTGGACTTTGCTTCCACAATGGTTTCTTCTACAATCCCAAGAAACTATGATTTGTATCGGTCTATAAATCTTTGTTTGATAAGAAAGTACATTTGGCTTTGGAAACTTAGAGATCGTCATTACCTTTCCCTAAATTCAATTATTTTAAAAGACACCTGTAGCAGATTACAAAGTAAAATAGCTCCAAGGCAAGCTTAAGTATTTCTAAAGTACAGTCTACCTTGAAGCAATTAGTGAAATGACTAATTAATACAATTAATTTAGGAAATAAATTAACATGTTAATCATGTAAAAGAGAAAATTATGTAAATTAATACAAGTGTGCCACCCTCGTATTTAAATACTGATAAAAAACCCTGAGCTAAACAAAGTATATTTTCAACCTTGCAGTCATTTAAATTAATTATATAAAAATGATTGTGTCTTTTCAATTGACACATTTGTACAAGAACATCATCAAAATATTATTATAATAACCCATTACAATTTGAAGCAGTACTTAAAAGCTACTTAGAAAAATTAAATTTCGGTGACAGATCCAACAAGGGCTGGTATTTATGGAAGATAAATGTCTTGCAGTTAAAATAAACATAATTAGTTTGGGCAATGTATAAGATAATAAATTCAGGAGTCTATGAACTATAAAAAACTTGCACGACAGCCAAGTTGTAAATACATGTTTCAAGAGCCCAAAAAAGAGACTTTGTGCTAGATTAAACAATATGACTAGACATTAAATATCCGAAATAACATAGTTTAGTGACCTCAAATCCGTGAAATGAGTAATGAGAAGACCTCATTGAACTATTATCAAAGGAAAATAACAAGAATGTAGATATTTAGCGTTTTCTGTACTTTATGGACTGAGAATTTATAGAAAAATGAGTAGAGAAACATTATGATTTGCCTTAAGCTTAGCCCATCTATCAGATGAAACTTGCTGTATCTTTTTGGTAGAAAAACTAATATCGAAGTCTAAGTTATATACTTTTGTGATAGTAATTCGATGTCTAAATGTTGCCTAGGCATTTTTCTAAAAATTTAGTAAAGCTAGAATCTTGGGTTTTTCTTATCCCCTTAGTTCGTCCTGGTCTTGCCGACATACCTGTACTTGCAGACCTTCTATGGACCAAACCTCCTGCCAGTTTTACTAAGACCTTGGTTACTCTGATTCGCTCTTTATATCATAATATAAACTCTTTTGATTCCTGGATCTAATTAATTACGTTTCCTGATCTTGGCTAATAACGATATTTGTTTTGCAGCTTTTATGGCTGTCTTAACCACTGATCTCTCTACATCTCCCTACAGTTGTCCATTTAGGTTCCAGTGGCTTGTACCTACCTGTACAAGCCCGTAGGTAGATTGTCTATCCCGCTTTAAATATTTTAAGTTCTTCCATCCAATTATACAATATATGCCTAAATGTCATTATTATTTTTCTAAAGGTCCCTTTAATACATTTTTCTATTCCTTGTTTCTCAAACTTTTAATTGTATACATGTTTAACCGTGTTTAATTGGCTACGTTAGTGTAGAAATATTTACTATAAATAAATATATCACTATATAACAATAGTATAGTTTTGAATACTCAGACCGTTCCTCTTTGTTACATAGAGAAAACAATAGAAATAAATATAAGAAATTAATAGAAAAAGAAATAATAGAAATAAATTATGAGAAATTTTAAATATAATAAATCGTAAGTCATTAAATGTTACAGCAAATGAATTTTTTTAAACCATATAAGTACAATTTTACTAAGTATCATTAGAATGGAGGATAAGCTCGACGAGCTGCCGGTTTCTTAATATGATCAGGGGTATAAATCAGTTATTGAAAAATCTGAATTTTTAAAGAGATTTATCTTAATATAAATAATAAATTGTTCCATTTCTTAACCCTTACATTATGTTAATGATTACGTAAATAATTAGTTATATATACTAAATATTTATAAAATTATAATTACGTTAAACTAACTATATTACAAAGTTATGGCTTATAATAACTTATAATTTATTATTTGTGCACAAAATTACAGATAGTTTAAAATGTTAAGTTTCATAGTTAAATTTTGTTTAATGTTCACTAATAAAAAACATGAGAAAGTCTTAACGTTGCTAGTATTTAACTATACGAAATTAATTATTATGTTCTAAGCAGAGGTTTAAAAAAGTTGATTGATGTCTTCATTTAGTTAGTAGGGTACGGGCTAAGACCCCTATGATGTTTAGTTAAAGTTTTTTATATGTTTTGTTCAATAATCAAACTTATTAGAATAAAGTTTACTAAATTGATAAAATAACGAATTTCAGTTAATAGCAATCATATTGTAAAATTGTATTCCAAGTTATGTGTATGTACAAAGTAAAACAATTACTCTATATGGTAAAAGAAATAATGAACTTTTTTGAGACAATATATTCCTCTAACACACATGTATAGACATTTTTAACACATTGTAAGGATGTAAGAGGCGTGTTAACGCCACCATTTTGTTAGGTGTAAACTTTATGCCCCAATCCAAATCCAATCTTGAACGTGACGTCATCAACTGAGATAAGCAGTAAATCTTTTAGGAGTTCTATAACTTTTAAGACTTTCGGTCAATACTCAGAAATACATAAAGAATATAATGCAAAGTTGGCATTAATCTATTAGTATCAACGATGTAGGGTATATTCTGTATTAAAATGTGGTTATTATATATATATATATATATATATATATATATATATATATATATATATATATATATAATTACTCTTACTTACTCCCAGGGCCATTTATATCGGAGATGATATTTAGCCGCACCAACAAAGCTCCTCCATCTTGAACAGTCCTCTGCATCTTCCTCTGAAGCGCCCATCTTCTCCATATCAGCCTTCACCTGGTTCCACCATCTCACCTTTAGTCTCCCCCGGGGCCGTCTTCCCTCTGGGTTACCGTACATTACCCTCTTCAGTTTGCATTCCTCTTCTCTTCTCAAAACATAGCCTGCCCAACGGAGTCTTCTGCACTTTATTTCTCCTATTACATCCGTACTATTGTAGAGCTCCCTGATTTCTCTATTATGTTTTCTTCTCCATACCCCTTGTTCATATGATGGCCCATAAATTTTACGTAGAATTCTATTCTCGAAAACTAGAAGCTTTTTCTCATCCTTCTTATTTAGCCTCCACGTTTTCGGATCCGTACAAAAGCACTGGACATATAATTGTTTTGTATATTCTAGTTTTAGTTTTGTGAGAGAGAGATTTGGTTGAAAGTATCCTATTGCATGCACACACACACACACACACACACACACACACACACACACACACACACACACACACACACACACACACACACACACACACACACACACACACACACACACACACACACACACACCACACACACACACACACGCACACGCACATACAGTATATATATATGTATATACGTATGTATGAGTATGTGTATATATTTATATTATAATGGAAAAATAAATAAATATTCTAAGGTCAATTACTTTAAATTTTTTTTGACTTATAATGTACACTTTTATGAAACCGAACCTAATAAACCAACAATTTAAATGTAACATGTAGCATGATATTTCAAGAATATTTTCATTAAATTATGGTTCAAACTTTTTTTACACAGAAAGAGTTTTATGATGGTATAAAACCTCAATGTTCAAAGTTATGCGCACAAAAACTATTGAGTCTAGTCTTTCTCAGATATGTGCGGCATGTTAAATTTAATGCGCGTATCTTTTGTGCATCAAAAGGAAAGTACTTATTCCATCTACTCTGTACCGTCAGATAAATGTTTCAATTTTTCTCATTCAACTTGTTCTACTCTCATCTTTTATTTTGATGCTTAACTTTATGACTTAAGGTTTTTGACAATTGATAAAGGAGGTAGATTCCAAAACTCGAAACTTAGTATTCTAGTTTTGTAAAATATTACTATGGCAGATATCATAAAACCTGTTGGTCTTCCAAGTAGAGAAGTTGAGTACACCTTCAACAATAACGGTGAAATATTAAAGCGAAGTTCTTCATCCCCAGGTTTCAAAACCCTTGGAATCTTTAGGAACCCATGAAAATGTTTACGAGTACAAGTTGATTCTTTGGGACCTGCATTTCCTTTAAATTAGGTGTAATGATACTATTTCTCATATACTAAATATAAAGAAACGCAAGTGGGATGGAAGAAGAAGTGTTGTTTTAGTTTATGTACATTTACAGATATTTATAAACGACTTATTAGTTGTTCGTGGTATGATAATATTACATGAAATTAGGTGTCAATGCTCTATTTGGTATACACTACTATTTTTGTGTCAACTTACATTATTGTTAAAAATACAAATATATCTTAGTTTCACTGAGTTAAATATAAATGTGGTTTCTGAAAGACGTTTCCATTCATCTAGAAGCCATCCCAACGTAAACGCTGACAGAACGGTGCCAATCGGAAATGAATTGACAGCAACTTTATAATTCTCAAGAGAAATTAATTTCCTTATATCTTCTGCCCCCAGTGCAACTTCACAGAGTTATTGAAACTGTAATGTGCCTGACTTTTGTTGCGTAAAATGTTTATTTTTAGTTATTTAATGATATTAATAACTATTTTATCATGAAATTATAAATAGTTGTTATAATGTCTTACTACGTTATTTAATCAAAGATAATTATTGCTTTGATTGTTTTGAGTATAAAATTAAATTTCATAATGTTCAAACTTTTTAACGACCAGTATACAGGAAAATGATCAATATAGCTTCCAAAAGTATAGCTGTCACTTCAGAATCATAGAAATCCAGTTGTTTGATAATTCTGAAAACTAATAGTAATTAGAACCTAGAAGGACAAAATATATGTTGGAAAAAGTTAGTTTTGTGGTCAAATAATGGTCGAATTTGACCGCTGCAGAGTATGAGCGTCACGCAGTAACTTCGTCTGGGATCCGAAGTTTGATTGACTCATCTTCGTGGGGGACCAGTACTTATACGTAGTTATTACTGGAGTCAAGAGGAGTTTACAGTATGACCTTGAACACGCGAGCCTAAATTAACCGAGTTACGTGAGGTTACTATACCAATGAATGTTTAGTCTGTTTTAAGTACCTTTCCAAAAACCATAGTTTTTATAAAATTAGGGCTTATGAAGTTTGAATTGTGATAATCTTACTATTTTTTCCGCAAAACCCCGAACATTTATTTAAATTATCGCATTAGCTTCAGAGCAGATTACTCATTTTCATTTTACCGATGATGATTTACCGAACGTTGAGCGATCCGCAGTTTAATGGTGGACTTAGATTAATCACCTCTGGTCGACAGGCTATTGGAGCCGACAACGCATGAGTGGAGTGCAGTGTATAGAGAAAGACTAATTTAATCATATATTCATTAACAATTATATATCATTATAATCATAATATAAAAATATATATTCATGAAAAACTATGTACAATTATGGAAAAATTAAACACTTTTTAAGTAAAATTTATATGTATAATTAATTATTCTTCTGTGAAATGAGGGTTTTTACAAAAGAAAGACATCTTTATAATTACTAAATTAGAAGCCTTACTAAAATCTAAATCCTCGCATCATATTTACACTAACATGAACTCTTTCAAAACTCGCGTTCCGAGTGAGGGTGTAGATGCGTAGTCTTTGTATTTCTTAAAATATACACTGTACACCTAAAATAGATGCATAGAAGCTCAACAACGCATCTGTACAAGCCTTAATAGAGAGTGCCTGTTGAATCGAAAATTATATTTTGTTAATAAATGTGCCCTTGTAGGTATCTTATTTTCAATTTTAAAATGTACAAAATGTTAATTCGAAGACATCCAAATGAAGTCACCAGTAACAGTTTGACAATAGCTTCACAAAGGAAATAATGGAGTAGACATGCTAGCTGACACAGTGACATCAGACTGACGTCACAATGGCAGGGATCATATCCAATAGTAGCACGGTCGACCGATCTATTGTTGAACTTCTAGTTCATGTCTGCTTTGAGATTTTAGATAGTCATTATGGTCACTGGGCAAGAAGCGTTCAATAATACTTCTGGGTAAGGATACAAATAAATATACTTTCAATGTGAACACCTTATTAATATTAGGAAACAAATAAATATCGGCAGTCCTCAATAAAATGCTAGTTCTGCTTATTTATGTCCAAAAAGTATATAAAGGAAGCAAATTCTTAAGTAAAAAAGTTATAATAATTATATTAGAAAACCATTTTGCTGACTTTTGCGTATATTATCTAAACAAAATCTAATTTTTTCCTTGAGATATATTACACAATTTGTCATTGTACGTTTACAGGAGCTGTGGATGGGCAGTCAACATAGTAACAAACACAGACAACGAAACAAACAAACTTCTGATTGCACTTTGCCTCTCTCGACCCGACCTCTTCATCCTCCTCTCAATACATATACCTCGCTTACAACATTTTTGGATGAGCTTTAGCGAAGCCTACGACTCGAAGGGCTGTAAAAAGCTAAATTCTATCTGTATGTATGTCTGTACGCACCATGCGTGAGCATAAATATGCACTCGAGTAGCTTTGGAACTGTGATTCGTGATTTAGCGTACTCCTACTGTGTCAATAGCAACTTTCAATGAAGAAGTTAGGCCTATACCTTTGTTAGCTAATATAACCTAAGGAAACTACTTTAATATTAAGATTAAAGTAATTTATGCTATATGTAATTTAAACTTGAGTCACCGTCTGGGGTTTTTCTCAGTACAAATTTAAAATACCAAATACTGTATGCTACGCTACTTGTCATACTGAACAAAGAGATTTTTACTCTAACTCTTTAATGAGTAAACAATACTTATACTAACCGCAATAGATCTCAAAGATTCGTTAATCGATTTAGATACAGTCAGGAACTAGTATTTAAAAATTATCTTATTATTAATATTTAAATAGATTCTTCCTTCAACTTACAAAGTTGTAATTACGCCCCACCACGTGCTAAGGTGACATGCAACATTTCAAAAAATCTATACCTTATGTCCTTCTTTTAATGTTCTGTAAGCAGTTAAAAAGACGGTTGATCATCAAACATCATAAATAAATCTTAACATTCCGTGCGACAAGTAAAATATAAACTGTTTCAGCCTACTGAATCATAGCGTTTAATGTCGCTTAGCCAAATTTCATGGTTGGACATGCACTATCATAGGACTCATTCTTGTCTATTGGAAATTGTTTCATTTATAATTTTATGTAAACTGAAAAAGATACTATTTCATGTCCATAAATTTTCAATGAAATACAAACTGCATATCTTATAATAAAATAATTTTTTTCCTAATTTAATTGAAAAAAATCTTACTTTGTTTCAAGGTAGAAACATGTCTTTATAATATTTACTATGAGATTAGCAATTAATTTTACGATTTGTTTATATTTTGTAATGCTTCATTTGATCATTTGAGAAAGGCTTATTTTATTTCAAAATGGCAGTACTAATAAAGTTTGGAGTACAAAAAATAATTTCAAAAAACTTCTAGAACTAGAGTACATTTAAAATGATTTAAAAATGCAAAATTTGGTTAAGAATTGGTGTCAATGTAAGAGAAAAATTTAAAATGGAAATATTATTATTTGTAATATTAGCTACGGGACATTAGAGAACCCGAGATATATTTAATACAACACATATTTACCAATTTGTGCTAGATTTCACGGCAAATCTGGACCCAGCAATAAGAAGCTGTGTGGAATACATGGAGCTATATTGATGGGCAGAACATCAATAAGGGCCGTCAGAGACAACTGGAGAATAAGGGTAGGCGTGCAATCACGGTTGCAACGTTTGTTTGGCTGATAGTGCTTTATATGCTAATCCAACCGAAACAACACACTTGTATATAATTGGATATATATAGAACAATATAGAAGCATATATTTCTCTCTCTCTCTGTCTCTGTCTGTCTGTCTCTCTCTCTCTCTCCCTCTCTGTCTCTCTCTCTCTCTCTCTCTCTCTCTCTCTCTCTCTCTCTCTCTCTCTCTCTCTCCTCTCTCTCTCTCTCTCTCTCTCTCTCTCTCTCTCTCTCTCTCTCTCTCTCTCTCTCTCTCTCTCTCTCTCTCTCTCTCTCTGCCAAAATCGTATCTATAAACGAAAATTACAGAAATGGGATTCTCAACCTCTCGATAGATAGATGTTTCTAACGCCAATGAAAGGTAATAGATAGGACAAAATTAAATTTCCAAATCTTATAGTCAAAAAATATTTTTAATGCATAATAAATATTTAAGAAATGTTGAAAATTTTATTATTTATGAAGAATTCACAGATTTTTATAACTATATAGAATACATTTTACATTCACACATTTATGAACATATATTTTAAATATATGAAACCATTATTTAAGTAATACAAAAAACAAACTGTGAATTAAATTAAATATGTCTTACTAAAGTACATGTTCAAAATATGCGTAGAATATTCAAACTGTGTATACAAGTTCATTGATGTATTCTTTGTTACAGACATCATTCATGTACTGTGAAGATTATCATGCAGAAAAATATTTTATATTAGTTGAGAGATCTTTGTTGTCAGTACCTTTTTGCATAAGTTACATATAAAATAATACATAATCAGAATTAATTAGCACAAAGGTGTAGTGCTGCTTATAAACAGCAGCCTAATAGTCTGATTTCTTAATTGTTTAATCACAAATGTCATATTATATGATAAATTCTAAATAAAGCATTTATACTGTACTAATTTACTTATATCAATCACTTTCATACATGAGAAGAAACCAAATCTGTCTTGAATGATGAGGCAAGATCATTCTGGCGCTGCCTGTGACATCCCTTGCATCAACAATGTGCTGTATATTTATCAGACAATGGCGCACAATTAATATTAGAGATGAGGTGTTATCTGGCAGTGACGGGGTTTTACTGGCTACAAGCAGTCACTATAGACAATAGTGTAGGAGTCTTAAGTGTCCACCTCTGCTTTTCAACAAATTTTACACCTTATAACATAATTTGGAAAGGAAGTGATCAGGTTTACTCTCTATTTAACGTACTGTTCCTCATCAAAGACCAATTAGTTAAATATCGCTGTTGTTTATATAGATCAATACATCCAACAGTTATAACCTTTTCCGAGTTGATTGCTTTTCATATAATGTATTGATATTTCAGGAATATTATTTAAGATAACATAGTATCTTTTGGCACTAACGACAGGTTTGGTCCATAGGTCTGCAAGTAGCCCGGTGAGACCAGAGTGAACTAAGGGGATAAGAAGGGCGCGGGATTTTAGCTTTACTAACGTTATCCAAAGACTGAACTACTAATGTTTAAACATCGAGTCACTTATCACAAAAGTATAAGCTTAGACTTAGTTTTATTCTTTTTCTTCTATAAAACTGAAGCAAACTTAATCTAATAGATAGGCGACCTATTAAGATTCAAACCATAAAGAACAGAAAATGCTGACTACCTACATTCTTGTTCTTTTCTTTTGCTCAAGAGTTCTATGAAAGTTCATTATCTTGAAATTTATTGTACGGACGAGATGCCACTGCATTCATATATATATATATATATATATATATATATATATATATATATATATATATATATATTTATTAATCTAAGACAAACTCTCTTCTTTGGGATTCGTAATATGAATATGTGGTTTGTAGTATGTAATTGTAATATGTAAACACTCTCTTCTTTGTAATATGTACATTTAAAGTATTGCTACAAACCCTGATGGAGTTATATGATAATACTTTCAAAATTACATTCATTGTTCAATCAGTTATTATTCAAAATACAAAATTGAATTATTATTAAAGTTCAAAGTAATTACTCAAGGTTGAAAATATATCTAGTTCGTGTCAGGTTTTATAAGTATTTAAAGATGAGTGTGAGAACCATGTATTCATTTACATTCGTTTCGTTTTACACGATTAACGAGTGACTTAATATTTCAGGAATTAGTTATATTAATTAGTGATTTTACTATTTTTTTAAATATAGAATGTAATTTATAAATATTTATTCTTGCCATGTAACAAATACATCTTGTAATCTGCTAAAGTTTTTAAAACATAAAATAACAATCCATAAGTTTACGAATACAATCTGGTTGTCCTTATTAAACAAAGATTTTACAGACCGCTATTAATTATAATTTCCAGGAATGCTAACAGAAACCATTGTGGACGCAGGGTCCAACTCTTGATGTTTTGTGGCGACTTGTACAATGCGGTACCCTGACGGTCAATGGCACTAGCGTAGAAGACGTACTTGATTCCTATAATGGGTGGATAGTAGTAATACAGGGTTATATCCGTTTGTCTGTAATGTGCAAAGGCTCAATATACGCTATGATTAATAAAATATAAATAATCACATATTTATAATAAAACCAATTTGTTTATAAATATTAAAATTACAATGAATTCTGCAGAAATATATCACCCCGCCCCCCCCCACAATTTGCCGGAAAATAAATAATTTGGAATAAAATAAATATCCCGAAATTAATTTTGTTATTAAGTTCATAATCAGCCCACACATTTTTGGGATAAAACCGTACTTCATAGCCCATTTCGGAGAAACATCTGATTCTGATTATGTGTAAAAAAGAACGTGGTATGTTTTAATAACGTATGCAACAGTTCAGCTTGGCCTATGGTTAAAACATACTTTGATCACGTGTTTAGTATTTAATAACAAATATAAATTTAATATTTTCGAACTTATTGTATAACTATATTAACGTTAAAATACAGTTGCATGTCTATTTATTACACATGCGACGTTACTGTATATACAAGGAGAAAGTAAAAGACGATACAATAACCTAAATATTTATTGTTATTTTATCTTTCGATAGTAGTATTGATATGACGAAATACTATAAATCTGTTAAAGGTTACGATCCTTAGTAAAATGTAACATTTTCGATAGAGTTAGTGAAACATTTTTGTACTACAAGGTAGTAATACACCATTGCCACACCAAATGACGCGTTACGTGCTTCTCTGAGGATACATTCAAAATTTCAAATCTAAAATTTATTTTATTCCTGAGCTGTCCTATTTGTAGATGGACAGATATAAAACCAATATAATATTCTTTTTACAAAAATCCGACTGACGAAAGGATAAATGGTGTCTGGTTGCAAGGTAGCAGAGATACATAAACGATACTCAGCTAAATTCCATGGTTGGGCATGCATTATCGAAGTACTCATCATTGTCTGAGTAAAAGTGAAGTTTTAGGCAAAGTAAAAGTCAACAGGTGAACTTTTTCTAGAGAAATCTTGCAAGATTAAAATTCCCATTTATGTTTACAAAGTTAGGTTTTATAGCAGTTTACGAATAATAAAAGTTCTAGGAAAGGTATTAAAACGCAGCAGTAGTATGAAATAAAATTTTGTTACAGACTTTTAATGTTTATTTATTATTACCGCTCTATGTTGTTTTTATTTAATTTATGTGCAATTGTTTCATATGTTAAATCTCATACGACTATAGGTCATTAATTTATTACAAACTTAGATTGTCTTTATCCTCGTGGTGACCAATATCATCAATGTAAATATATATATATATATATATATATATATATATATATATATATATATATATTTATTTATTTATTTATTTATTTATTTATTTATTTATATATATCCTTACACTTTTCAGTTCAGTAGAGCAAGTACAAAGTTCCATGATAATTGTAAGAGACTTTCAGTCACGTACTTTAATTAAATCTATGTATATTGGCACTTGTATAAATAAATAAAGGAATTCTTTAAATCATCATTCTCATGTACATTTTTAAGTTATGTAACACCCTATTTGTATTTTTACAGTGGATGTAATATAGTTTATTATTAATAATATTTTTTAGTTTCACAGTGAATTATTCTTTTTAAAATTTGTTACAACTTTCACAATGTTTTGGAAAGCAATATAATCGTGACTAAATTGAATTTTAATTTATCAATTGTTTTGCTTACAACTTTGTAATTTTAATTCTCCATCAGAATAATACTTTTATAACATAAAACAGAGATAAACCAGTGTATCCAGATATAAACCATATATGTTATAAATCCTCCTCTGTATAAGATCTTTTTGGTACATCGCAGAGACAGACATTGTATAAACAAATTTACAGCTGTGTTGTTTTGTAAAGGGGTGTGAATAAGAAAAGTATGAAACCCATTGCACCAAATACGCTGTCTCCGAATGTGTTTAACATATAAATGTTTTCAATACGTTCCAAGCCACACTTTGCATCCCAGTGAAACAAGATTGTTACCTTAACGGCTCCTTTGGCAGAGTTGGCAATTCCACAAAAAATGAATATCTCATTTTCAATATAAAACAATTGAGACAGTAAAATATTGGTTATTGTAATGAAGAATTTAACGTTAATCTTTGTTTGCAAAATGTACAGTATTTATTATTTTTAATTATATTTTGAACCTCAACAATATCAACAATATTTTCTAACATATAATAGATTTAATAATAGTACGAGGCCCTTGCTCTTATGGTTCTGATCTGCTAATAACAGTGTAGAAACACAGGAGCTGTTTCATTATGGCAATTAAATCTTCGTACGGCACCCATCACCTGAGGGGTTGAAAAAAAAATACTCTCTGTCTGTTTGTATATCTGCACGGTATTTTGAAATCGAACTTACCTTTGGACTTGAAAATTTGCATGAAGCTTCATTTCTATATATGCAACACTTAGTTTTATCATGTTGTATTACACTCCATAGGATTTATTTGGCTGAGTATTTGTCCACGTGGGTAACTATGATGGAAACGATAAAATGGCAGAAGGATATAAATTTTAGCAGACTGAGTATTAACATATGACACTTTAAATTGTGATATTTTTATCAGAAAATACTGAAATATATGAGTTATAGTATTTATATTTCTTAATAGGAATTAGTAAAAAATACTTTTTGGATTAGTTGTTTGATAATTTACGTAAAAAAACGTTTTGACTAAAGAAAATATTAAAATAAAAATAACAATTTGTATGTCTCAAAATGCATAACAAACTTTTATTTTTTTAACAAAAATGTTGAAGAAATACTTTAGTGGAATCATAAACCAAGTGCATTTTATGCTAAATCTTGTAAGGGCTAAATATTCAAACTGGCTTTCGATGTGTAACGAATAAATGTTTTGGATATTCAAAAAATTACTTTTCCTACACGGGTTACTCAGTCTGGCACTGTTTATTAAACATTAAATGATATTAATATCAAATAGGTAATAAAAATAACAATTTATGATTTCAGTGAACAATAGCTTTCCTCGTATATGTACTACTCAGCTAGGAAATAATTAAATACTTGGTAAATTAAACACTAAAATTCACTTAAAAAAATATTTACAACGGACACCTCAATCATCATTTTTTAACTCTGTATTTTTATTTGACTTACAAAACTATAATGAAAAGGGTTGCTTCTATAAAGGAGTTACTAATAAATTTATACAGCTTCAACCCTGTTAACTAAAGCTGATATCTCGCCTACCACACATCAGAACTTTCTCGCCGCTCTGTCACGCTACGAAACGTAATTATTCTCTTACTGAGTGTTACACAGTAAGCTTTAACGTAGTAAACAAATAATAAGTTTATAAACGATTTAGATGTGTTTTATGTGATGATCTACTGTGAAAAGAAACTATAACGTGTTACAAATTAAGAAAATAATTACTTTGAATATATATGTAAACTTTTTTAATATAAAACTAATAAAAGGGTTATCTATTTTCCTTCTTTTAAAATAATTCAAAATAATTTTAACTTCAAACCGTATATAATAATGTCTTACAATTGTGTTAAAATACCTTAACATATATATGAAGTAATATTATGCCAGAGTGTTACAAAATAAACGAAAATAGTTTTTCAATAGCTTCCTATGATGATAAGTGGAGTTATTATAGTTCACGATAGTTCGTTATGGTTCAAAAATAAAATGTTTGATGCAATGAACACCTCGGTATAATACTAAAAACATAAAATGTATTATAATGGACAATATAACTTTCTTAATATTAAATCTTATCTTATATAAAAAAAATGAATTTTGAAATATTTGGTAACCGTCAATCACGAGAATAACTGGACCGATTCGGATAGTAATATTTTAATACAAATGTTGAAGTCTCAGTGTTTAAGGCTTTGACGAAAAGAAAAATATGAAAAGTTTCCCGAAATATTTAAGAATTTGAGAGAATAATGATAACATTTACGATACGTAATCCAAAGTGAAATGACCCGAAACAGCTGTTGAGCTAAAATTCACCAAAGAGGCAAAATGATTGGTTTACATTTCTATTTTCTAAAATATTAGATACACTTTGCTAATTAGGGTTACTATTGCAAAGACGGAGTTACTACTTAATTTTAACTTTATATTCCAACAGTAACGAATAAACCATCTAACTCATTGGATTTATTATTTAAAAACTGCTATAAAACCCACTTTAATGAACGAACTTGTGAATATTTGTACATCAAGTAATCACAAAACTGCTTGACTTTGTGTAGGCATTATTTTACTGTAGTAAATTAAAAGCAAAGGAATGGACTCTTGCCCTTATACCAGAAATAGAACACAGGCGACGGAAGTAGATGCTTTTTAATCATAGTAGTATCTTATGCCATTCTGATATTATATTTATCCACGTGAAGCCTTAAAATCACAGCAACAGAATTATCGAATACCACAAATAGAAGCTTGTATAATCTAAGTTGGATTCTAGAACCCACATGTTTGTTTATTTTCTTAGTCGCTGCAACCATATAGACCCAAATGGATGTTTATAAATTAGGATGTTAGAAATGAATTTAATTAGGCTTGAACTGACATTTTGACCGCAGTAACTTTTTAGTCGTAAAGTTAGTTATATATTTTCTTCATAGGGACAAAGATTAAACTATAAATAGTTTATTTTTTTCCCATAAAGCACTTGAAAATTATAAAGTAAAGGCAAATTAAAATAGTGTAAAGTGAACCATTATTGTATCCAAGTAGGTTTTGTTTTATATATGTCTTCTTTATCTGGGCATAATGCTAACTCAATTATGGCACTGTATAAATACCCTAGACAGAAAGTGAATTTAATTATAAGTTAATGTGTATATATGAACGTTTAAAAAATAATATGAATTTACTTTCTCATTTTTTTATTACAGAGGTTTTGATAACTACAAAATATATATATAGTCATATTTAAAGAATTATTTTACTATTTACAAATACAATTAATAAGTGGTTCTTTTCTAAATGGAAAATAAATTCAGGTATATCTCAGGTGTTTAAAATTACTTGTAACGTATCGCATATGCATATGCATTTGTTAACGGGATAATTCTCTATCCATTCTGTGATCATTTTGGAAATTTACATTTTCTTTGTAAACAATGTTACAAAAAGATCTTGAGAAAGCTACACAATTACAAAACATACTCTTTTCAAACGATTGACATGTTGAGATTAAAAACATTTAATTTTTGGATTTAAATTATAGCCGTAACATTAAAACCAATGTGCCCTGTATTAAGATTAATTTTACTTAATACAGGTATTTCAAGAGTACAAGCAATACTTCTAAAACAGTATAGTATCTGATTCTGGTAGTAACAAAAATTAAGCGTACTTTGATTATGATATTTTACCTTATTTTGTATTTAGGAATTGTATTTTTTATGTCGATGATATTACTTGAAAATGTGAGACATATTGCATTTTGAGTTTGGATAACGTATAAATGTTTGTTTACATTGTTAATATGGTAAGGAATAATCATTATATATTATAAATATTCAGTAATGACACAAACGACCATTACTTAGTTACAAGTTTTAGTACAACGAATAGCTTACCAGTAATGTAAAGCTATAGTCCATTATTCCTAACATAGATATGGGTATACACATTGCATGTCTCATATTTTACATTAACAGTAAATTGTAGTCAGTTTAAAATGATTACAATATTTAAAATAATCCCTAATGGTGTGGCTATCCTGTTTGTTGAAGCAATTTGGAAGGGGTTGTTTGCTAGGCACAAGAACTGGAAGTTAATGTACTAGAAACTGATAAGCATTCAAGTGATATACGCTGCGTCTCTGAGCTAGGACACTATAGATTACCAAGGGCTGCATGGAAATTCATAATTAATTAACTACTAAACACACATATCCATGTAGCAAATCAAACATTAGACTCGATTAATAGTTTAGACAGTTTCTATCCTGATTATCTTGGGTCCGAGAAGTAGTCTTGGCGATTGGATATTTTTCTTGGATAAACACTAATAAAATATTGTTCAATGTAAAACTGTTGATGTTGTTTTACAAAGGAGCTAAATACATTTAGTGTTCCCATTATATACGTTTTAAAGTAATTTAATTTAACTAAACCATTGGCCATTAAAAGCCATTGGTGGTGGTTCGGAAGTCACCTTTAAGCCGTTGGTCCCCAGGTTAAGTGTTAGAGAGGGCTTCTTAGCCCTAACTTCGCCTGATATAATTAAGACCTTCTTTACTTTTTTTTTTAAATTTTCAAGAAGAGTAAACTAATCCAGATTTTCCTCAAGAATGTATTAGAAGTATTTTTTGTAACATAATGCGGTGGAATCTAAATAAAAATTCACATAAACATTTTATGTTGTTTACATGACATATTTAAGAAATATAACTATGGTGAGAAATATATAATTAGCAAATTGGATTTTGATATAATAATACATTTCAGTTTACTGTAAAATGTAAGAAATGGTTCATGTAAATTATAAAAGGTAGATTCAAATTTGATTTTTCATTCGGCTAACTATTTGCTTTTGTAATTGAGGAGGTTACAATCATAAATATCTATGATAAACCGGTGATGTATTTTTTTTCAAGAAGCGCAATAATCTCATATTTTTCACTGGGGCGTATTGTTGTAGGTGTTCAGCTTTACATAATACTTACGGATGAAAATAAAAAGAACAATCACTCGTATAGGCCATGACCATTTAAACAATACAAGAACATTCCGCAATTGTTCTTTGGAAGCAAGATTTTTTTTATGAAATATGCGGAAAATAAGCTGTTTGAAATGTAAAAATATACTACTTTTACGAATAAACTAGGTTGCAAATGTGTTGTATATGGAGATAAGCTAGTTGCTCTTAAAACTTAATTTAATTTTTAGTGGAAATTTTGCATCCTCTTTTTGTTTTCTAGAAAGTTTAAATGTAAAAATAAATGTGCTTTCATTTTGATGGAAATTATTACTTTTGCATTAGATAAATCATAAAATTCCAATGGTGAAATAAGAAAATGCAATGGTACATCCAACAAAATTTGTATTTTTTGGCCCAAGCTTGTTTTCATGTAACTTCGTTAGTACAGTTAGTTTATCAATGTTTTTAATAATATAATTCAGTTAAATAAAAATAAAAACATAAATAGCAATGAAAGGAAAAATCATGTGTTAAATTTTCCACGTTGAAGGCCTATTTAGTCGTTATACACATTTACTACTAGTAGTAGAACATTAACTATTACCTTTAAAATTATTGCTAATTGATTAAAATGCAGAATGAGCAATTTAAATCTTATAAGTGTTATTTAATTTCTCTTTCAAGGGGCAAATAAACTGTCGATGTTCTATTCAAATTTACGAAAAGTAATTATAGCAGCACTAACTCTAGTTTTAAGTACACATACCTATTTGTAGACCTTTAGAAGAATCTTTTAGTTTTTAGTTTGGTGATAAATCCATGAAATGTTAAAAAGTGTTTTGTGGATTCAAAAGTTTCCTAGTAGCAGAAAAACAGCAAGTAAATCCACATATCTAAACAAATGAATTATTTTTCAGAGGTAGTTGAATTTGAAGATTTAGTGTAAGACTAACATGCAGTTATCCTTAAATATCGAATTCTGAATCTCTAAGTACTGTCTAGAGATATAAAAACCTTTTTTCAGTCTGTAAAAACCTCATTTAACTCGTTATTCAGACAATTGATTCTATTTTGACAGTTATTATGGAATTTTGGCAGTAAATTAATTACTTCTTCTTCGCTGTCAGCTCAATTGTAGGGGGTTAGCAAATCTTATAATAGAGAATCACGATATTTAAAAACTAACTAACATATACACTTAATAATAATTAATATTAAGTATACTTATCTACTTAGTGGTGCATGAATACTCCGTAGAATTTACCTAAACTTAAACAACATATTTTACGTCTCATTACTTGTGTTTATGGATAACCACGATAGCAATGAGGAAATAGCAGTAAAAAAAATAATTTTTAAGTAAATTGGGAACAATCCTGAATGTTTGTATTAGAGCAAAATATCTATTTTGTCCATAAGAAATATAAAAAATCATCAAATTAAAGAAATGTGAAATGTTTCGAAGCCTGTTACGCGGCTATTGTGTACTATTTTATTTTTAAATTGTAAATTAGTTTAAAAATAAAACATTTTTTTTCGTAATTGGGTTTAACAGTTGACACTACATAGGTTAGAACATGTCTATTGAAAAAATAGGTGCTTTTGGATTTTCACTTGATTGGTAGTGCATAAATTGTAATAAAAAGTTTTTAAATAAAGGTTTTAGTTAATAAATTAATATAATTGTTAACCTTATAAGTGGAGTTAACATAACGTTTAAGTAATTTAATTTTACTAAACATTGGCCATTAGCCATTGGTGGTGGTTCGGAAGTCAGCTTTAAGCCTTTGGTCCCCAGGTTAAGTGTTAGAGAGGGCTTCTTAGCCCTAACTTCGCCTGGTAAAATAAGATATTCTTTACTTTTTTTTTTAAATTTTCAAGAAGAGTAATTATCCTAATTTTCCACAGGAATGTATTAGAAGTATTTTTTGTATAATGCGGTGGAATCTAAATAAAAATTCACATAAACGTTATCTTGTTTATATGACATATTTCAGAAATATAACTATGGTGAGAAATATCTAATTAGCAAATAATTTGATATAATAATACATTTCAGTTTACTGTAAAAGAAGAAATGGTTCATGTAAATTATAAAAGGTAGATTCAAATTTGATTTTCACTCGGCTAACTATTTGTTTTTGTAATTGAGGAGGTTACAATCATAAATATCTATGTTAAAATGATGTATTTTTTTTCAAGAAGCGCAATAATCTCATATTTTTCACTGGAGCGTATTGTTGTAGGTATACTTTATATAATACTTACGGATGAAAATATAAAAAAAAACAATCACTCGTATAGGCATGACCATTAAAACAATACAAAAATATTCCGCAATTGTTTTGGAAGCAAGATTTTTTTATGAAATATGCGGGAAATAAGCTGTTTGAAATGTAAAAATATACTACTTTTTACGAATACACTAGGTTGCAAGTGAGTATATGGAGATAATCTAGTATGCATTTAAAACTTAATTTTACTTTTAGTGGAACTTTTGCATCCTCTTTTTGGTTTTCTAGAAATAAATTAAAAATAAATGTGTTTTTATTTTGAAAATTATTACTTTTGCATTAGATAAATCATAAAATTCCAATGGTGAAATAAGTCGAATGCAATGGTACAATCAACAAAATTTCTATTTTTTGGCCCAAGCTTGTTTTCATGTAACCTCGTTAGTACAGTTTAGTTTATCAATGTTTTTGATAATTATTCAGTTAATTAAAAATAAAAATATAGCAATGAAAGGAAAAATCATGTGCTAAATTTCCACGTTGAAGGCTATTTAGTCAGTATACCCATTTACTACTAGTAGAACATTAACTATTAGCTTGAAATTATTGAAATTGATTAAAATGCAGAAGTAGCAATTTAAACTTTATTAGTGTTAGTTAATTCTCTTTCAAGGGGCAAATAAACTATCGATGTTCTATTAAAGTTTACGAAAAGTAATTATAGCAGCACTAACTCTAGTTTTAAGTACACATACCTATTTGTAGACCTTTAAAGAATCTTTTAGTTTTAGTTTGGTAAATCCATGAAATAAGTTTTGTTGATTCAAAAGTTTCCTAGTAGCAGAAAACAGCAAGTAAATATATTAAACAACTGAAGTTTTTCAGAGGTAGTTGAAGTTGAAGTTCTAGGTAAGACTAACATGCAGTTATCATTAAATATCGAATTCTGAATCTCTAAGTACTGTCTAGAGATATGAAAACCTTTTTTCAGTCTGTAAAAACCTCATTTAACTCGTTATTCAGACAATTGATTCTATTTTGACAGTTATTATGGAATTTGCAGTAAATTATTTACTTCTTCTTCGCTGTCAGCTCAATTGTAGGGGGTTAGCAAATCTTATAATAGAGAATCACGATATTTAAAAACGAACTAACATATACACTTAATAATAATTAATATTAAGTATACTTATATACTTAGTGGTGCATGATACTCCGTAGAATTTACCTAAGCTTAAGCAACATATTTTACGTCTCATTACTTGGTTTATGGATAACCACGATAGCAATGAGGAAATAGCAGTAAAAAAATAATTTTTAAGTAAACTGGGAACAATCCTGGATTTTAGTATTTCAAAATATCTATTTTGTCCATAAGAAATATAAAAAATCATCAAATAAAGAATATATGTGAAATATTGTGAAGCCTGTTACGCGGCTCACGGTATTGTGTACTATTTCATTTTTAAATTGTAAATTATTTTTAAAATAAAACATTTTTTCGTAATATGTAACAGTACAGCGTTCGTTGACACTACATAGTTAGAACATGTCTATTGAAAAAATACTACAATTACTTTAAACTTGATTTTAGTGCATTAAATTGGTATTTAAATACGATTATAAACATTCTAAAGTATAACTAGGATAATTTCCAAAATCCAGTACAAGATATGAACATTAAATTATCAGTAATATAGAAATCACAACCAGAGTAAAATGGTGTTCCTACACAATTACAAAAAATGCTTGACTCTGATTTATCGGTGAATGATGAAGCTGTTCCACGTTGAATGATTGATAGCTCGCATGATGAGCCTCACTACCACAGGATCAAACTTTGACTAGGTATAATAGCATTTGCGTGCGATGGCTCCCTATCCCACCTGGATATTTAGCAAACATCATCATTTGTAACACACGTATTATAATTTTCTTGCAACATGCAGCATCCAGATTTTAGATGCTTTCTAACCTGTAACTGGTTATTCCTAAATTCCTACACAACTGCATTATTTGTTTATAAACAATTAAAGAAAATTCAGAGCTTTTAAGATTTAGCAATTTACAAACCTAATTATTATGACACTTAATAAGTTAGTTAGCTGTTCTTCCAAAGTTTATTTATTATATAAGTGCATATCAGTCATGGAAGAGATTTGATTATTTATTACAATTATTTTAGATAATTTTTTAATATCTTTCGAAAATATGAATGATTTGAATACTTAACATGATTTCCGACATTGGTATCTTATTTTTTGTAAAATTGCATTTGTACTTTAATATTTCTCTGATGCAAACCTGATAATTTTAAAAGGTTACATTAGAGGGATAAATTATATATTTAATATCATCATATAAAGAAAAGGGACAAAAAGCTAAACTATCCATTCGACTTCATACCATCCAATATCAAAAAATGACTTCTATATCGCTATGATACACATATTTTTGCATGCAATCCGTCTATAACAAGAGACTAAACAAAATATGATTAATTAATTGCGTAATCTAATGGTTGTTCTAATAAAGCCTAAACATTAGTAAAGAGAAGCAAGAATTATAAACAAATTTAAAGAATTAATTTAATGCAAATGGATTACACACGGAATTTAATCTTTCCTTACCAAACTCTGTTGCTAGACAATTAAATAAAAAAATATACATTTTAAGAGGATAATAAATTAAATAACGTTAGAAATTTAATTTTAAAAAGTTGGACGGACAGGACATTACATAAAAAAGTCTATAAATATGTCGAAATTTAAATAGGAAACCATTTCATTTGTAAAAAATCTATATAAAGAAACCCTTCCTAATGTACAATTGAATCAAGAAAGATTATCTTCCTCCTAATATCTACTGGTTTAAAACTTCAACATGAGTGACATTAGAAATAGGTGTAGAAGTAACAAATCCTTGTAATAAGTGCAGTTCATTATTAACATTTGAGAGGATAAAAATATAGATTACGTTTATGACTAATGATAGTAAAAATTCGTAAAGCAAGAAATTATAATTTAATTTGAAAAATATCTGCAACACAGCTATTAACATTGGAAAGGATACCCACCCAGCTGAACCAGTTGATCGGAATGAAAACTTTAAAATGAGGCAGAGCTATTGGCTGTAAAGGGGTTCGGTATCGTTAAGAGCATCCTAGCTTCAATGTCAACAAGGGTAATGGAACCCACAAGAGCAAAAGATTTAAACACATGATAGGTAATGCGAGTGTCCTACCTGAACAGCAACAGCGACCGTCGCTAGTGACGGTGTAGCTGCCACCGCTTGACGATAAAAACAGGTTTGTATTTTGGTAGCGCTACACCAGCGACGGGACGGAGTGTCATCCAACACTGATGGATGGATGACGCGCCGTCTTGCCGCTCAGTGGGACAAAAGTTTTACCGCCGAACGCAGCGTCAGCCGACCTCTTTGGTCGCTTCGTTCTTGCCGTTCAGCTAGGACGCCGTGCTGACACGTTACACTAGTCCACTATACTTCTGCTATTAGTTTATTTAGTTATGTGTTGTGTATTATAACTTTGTTACAAATCCATCGACCTCCACTGCTACGAAAGTTGGATGATGGTGTTTTAGATTGTTTGACGGTAGGCTATAAACCTATCTTTTAATCTAGGACATAATGTTAATTAATACTGAATAAATAAGATAAACAGCATTGTATTTTCCAAAGTGATTCTTGAAAAAAAAACTTTGTATATAAAACAACACAAATACCTATCATTGTGTCTTAGATTTCAACATACGAAGAAGAGTAACATTATGTTAAATTTGCTTTTAACCGAAATTTCCGGCAAGTTGAACAAATAACAAGATTTTAAACGTTCGCTATGTAGTATATTAAAAAAACTGCACAGGTATCTCACATCTTTTATAATAAAGTTTAATTTATTATGAACCTATAGCATTTTATTTTCGAGATGACCTGTGGCCAGATAGACAGAAAATAAATTTGTACATCTGGTCGAGAGATAAAAGAGAAATATACCACCCTACCGATTGATAGACTTCGATCACGCTGGCCTTACGCCATTATTGGCATGCACTATTAAAGAACTAATTCTTGCTTAAATGTAAAGGAATTTTCATGCAAGCTTTAAAGTCTTACATATACTACAATTTTCTAGATATGTTATAACATAATATATTTACATTTTTATACAATTAATAAGATTTCATAGCAGTATTCTTCCGGTAAGTAATAGAGGATATCACGACGCATAAGCGCGCTAAAATCAAATCTTGTCAAATGTGTGTGTTGTTAACATTCAAATTTCTTGCTATTTCTTACTTTATTGCTAAAGCATTTCAAATATTATAATGTCAGTATTCAATTGCTTACAAATTTAATTATTGTGAAATCTTCACGTTGATATTTTCGTTAACAATACAGGCAAGATCAATGTAAAAATATTCGCTAATTCTCAGTCAAATCCCATAGTAATATGTACCGTCAATGAACTAAATGTTGGTGTTATATTAATGAGGACTAATGAAAAAAATCTATAGGTATTACGTTATTGAGGTACAGTGATTTTAGTATGTATATCCCGATACATACAAAAATCACTTTTTTCAGCCCCTCTTGTGTTAATCTTCACTAACGCTCAACCAAAAATTTACAAGATGAAGCCTAATAATCCACTTAAATTCATGCCATATGTTATAAAAAATGGCTGTTACGTTTTAAATATAGGTAGATTTATTGCATTGGCATAAAAGACTATATGTTAAGAATACAGATTTATTTTATTATTGAAGGACTATTGTAGGAGTGCCAATTCTTAATAATGAAATCTGTTGAAGTTTTAAGTTTTTGCCGTAGTTTTTGCGAAGATTTATTCCGTTAGCCACACTTATCCAAAATCCTCCTTAGTTTTATCTCTTTGTAAAGGCGATACAATGAAGTATTACTTGCGATAAAACTATAAAAATAAGATTACAATTCTGTACCAGGTGCAATGAAAAGATTTTGTGGGCATACGGATCTCTGGCAGATATTATCATTATCTCTAGCAAGATATAGAGGAAACTTCAATATAAATTACAGTAACAGAGAACCTTCAAGCCTCAGATTGTTTTGTATATAGTAATAATAGTATATACATTTATTTAATTAAGTCTCTCTTACCCTCAATCGGGGCAAGCACATTTTAATAAAACAACAATGATTCTGAAAATTTTGTTTCTAAACATAATAATCGGTGGTTACGAATTAGCTGGTTCAAACAACATTAAAATTGTATTAATTATTGTGAAGATAAAAAGGGAATTCAGTAAATGCTATGTTGTTATTTAAGCAAAATATTTATTGGATTAACATAAAGCTTTAGGTGCTCTTTAGTTTTTATAAGAAATCTTGTTGAAAAACAATAAACGTTTACAATAAGAATGTACTATTTAGCATTTAAAAACCTTCGGTTGGTTAAATTATTTAAAATTTATAATTTATAGTCTTGGAAGACCAATTATATAAGTTATTTTTGTAATCTCAAAATAATTTTTGGACATTATTCGAGACTAGCTGTTGCTAATATAAATGGCTGCAGGATAATACTTACTAACGGTCTTGGATCGATTCAAAATCTTTTGTCAACAGGCCATACGAAAAAAATGCATACCTCTTTAATTTCTTTGAACGTTAAAGTTTCTCATAACTTACTAAAATGGGAAGTTAATTATATAATAAGATATATTCTATATATATTATATTTTATATATATATATATATATATAAAACCGAAGGTGTTTATTACCTGAATGATGTTTAATATGAATCTGAGATTTGGAAAAATAAGTTATATGTAGTTTTTACACTCAACCTCATTCCCAGATATCATTTAGTGGTGTATAAGTTAGTCTTAGGATCAATCATTAAATGGTTTAAAAGGGTACGCCACCACATGTCAAGTAACAGGCTTCGCTGAAATTGTATGCAAAATTATATATCTTATTTACTTCTCTTCATGTCTTACGGACTACCTATATATTAGTAAAAAATTAATTTTTACAACCACCAGGCAAACAAAGCATTTTGGTGTCCTACTAACTGATAGATGCCCAGTTGAATCCTATGGGTGTCATGAACTATTCTTGTTCAAGCGCCATAAGGGTGTTTTTTCAATATACCATTGTATTTTCATAATAAATTTTATAAATATAAATAAAAGTTTCCTTAAGACACTTGCGCTTTGTTAGGCTACGCAAATGCTCAGCTAAATCACATATTGGAGAAAGCGTCGTTAAACTAAACACGACATTGAATAAGTTACGCAAAATATAAAGTCCATTGCTTAATTCTTTGTAGAGATTTCCAGGGGAAATCATTCGTACAGGTAGATAGACATACAGATTGATAAGAAACTTTGTAGCAAAAGTTTTGCTAAGCAAAATGTCCAAAATTTGAAGTCCATATATCGATTTATTCTTGAGATATCACTCTTAAATATGGTTTTTACGCTTCGCTAATTTCTCCCAGACAAGACATGAATCATCATGGACCTTGTTTATATACAAATAAACCAATATAAAAAAATATCGAAGAATGCTATAGAGCGTAACGAAAGTCTTACTGTCCAATTTAACAAAGTAACCTTGATGAATGCCGAATGACTTTGATGAACTGGTTTAAAAATTTATACTTCAACTTTATTTATAACATCATGCTTACTCATAACAGTTATGTAAATATTTCCAGCCAAATCCCATGGAGTGAAATGCAACATCATGAACTCGATGTGCCCTTAATGGAAATGAATAATATGTTTATTAAAAAAGTAACATTACTAGAATTACAGATTATAAAAGTTCTCCAAAGCATACTTTCCGTTTTGTTTGTACCGAGTACAATCCTGTCCACTTTCAGGAAATCTATTGCGTTATATATGTCCAATATTCAAATGTGTAAACCATCTAATAGGACAAAATTAGGCTTCAACTGTACATAGCTTCATTATATCTCATCAATGATAAGTAGCCGTCCGATGTTCTGGCTACTTAAATGGCATAACTTAGCACTTTTACCCGGTTGTTAATTCTTTAGTTTAAAAAGTCGTGGATAAAATACCACTATTGTAACTTGCATTATGAGAATGTAAATTTGAATAAATATATAAATAGTGAGTAAATAATAGTTAAAATAACAACTATGGAGAATTCAGTATATTTTATATACATATAGGCCTACTTAGTTTCATAGTACTTAATTTAATATTTGCTAAGATCATTCAATCAAAAATCCTGATAATCGAAAATAAATTGAACACGTTATAAAGTTTGATATTATATATTATAAATATTTTATACTGACCGTTGTGTGACATTTGATATTTCATAGTCCTGTAAATATGATTAGTGATTTAATAAAGCTAAATATTGCTAAATATGTTAAAAAAATGAGTAGATTAATTTGATGAAAACGAATTGATCATTTTTACGAGTTTGAAGTCAAATAAAATATTTCTTTGTGTAAAATAATTTCCCAGGAGAGACATTTAGTTCACTCATCTCCAGAGCTGTGCTTGCTTCCACCTTCTACCCAGTCTCTCCTGTTGCTCATTGCTTTTGTTTACGCGACATTCGCATACGTATATCACATTATTGTGATTGTAAGAAGTGTATTATCAATATATATTGGATAAATTGATATTGCACTTGCACGAATTATATTCTGAAATGGTTATATATGGCCAATGATATTGTCAGTGCTTTCTTCAGTCATATAAGGATAAACTGATTGTGTGTCTGTTAGTTTTACTACAACTACTTGTTTGTGACAAATATTTTTGAACGTTTAGAAACAAGAAATTGTAGGCAAAATTGAAAGATTGAGCTCATGATTTGGTATTAAAAGGCCAAAATCATCGTCAGATCAGACAACAGCCTGTAAAAGTAACTGACTAATTTTAGAGTTCCTCATTATTTAGTCCCTAGATGAACAACATGCAGAAGGTTTCTAAGTAATTAAATTATTAATTTTTGCCTGGTCCGAACGATAATCACAGATGTCAGTTATTAAGGACAAAATATAGGATAATGAGCTAGCTGCACAACTTCAACGACTTTAGCCTTTATCCATGAGCAAACGTGAGTTGAGTATAGGGCTTTAGGCTATATATATATATATATATATATATATATATATATATATATATACATATATATATATATACACATATATATATATACATATATATATATATATATATATACATACATACATATATATATATACACATATATATATATATATATATATATATATATATATATACATATAAGTCTAAAAACAAAAACAAAATAGATACGCATTAGATACTAACTTTGTCTTTATATTACAGTACCGAACAGGCACTGCATACTTAATATATGCTAAAACGTACATTTCAAAATATGGTTATACTGAAGCTTTTAAGTACCATCTCTGGGAATTATTTTACTCTGTACTCAACTTCAGAGACTAGTGGGACGTAGGCCGGAGGGATTTATGAAACAAGAATAGGCCTTTATATTAATCAGGAACCCAGTGAAAGTCCGGTATTTGTGTACATTATTGAGGAACAAACTGACATAAACCATTATATTTTTTTACTATAGCATATATAACAACACTAACTGACAGAAAAAAGCTATCGTAAACAAATTAAACATACATATTTACTGGTGTTTATCGAATTTCATACAATAATTACATAAACAATTTTGTCTGCTAAACAAGAGTATAGTATGTTTATTTTAATAGTATTTCGTTTAGAATATATACAATTTTTGAATTTATTATCTAATACAAACAAATGGAATCTGGATTTAAAGTTAAATCAGAAAATATTAAAAAATATATTGCTAGGCAACTGCTTTCTATTACATCCGAATCTACATATTCTACCTTCCAACACGTATTACAGTTATCAAGTGGCCCCTACAATTTCAACAAACGTCTGCCATGTACAACACCATAATGTTGTTAATCGAGCGTCACTTATGAAACTTAATAAACAATGTATTGGCGAATTCCCAATGTAAAGGTTACCCATTGCATTTGTTGTCACAGTATAATACATGTTGGAAAGTAGAATAGGTAGATTCTGATGTAATGGAAATAATAGTTCTCCATACCACGTGTCATGCAATAGCTTTCTCTGAAGTTACAACGAGCGTTACTATGTAATATGTAAAAATTCATGTAATTTTTGTTCACTTGTTTACAAATTCATTTATCCTGTTATGATCTTATTGCCATTATTATTATCCATTAAACCAATGTAAATATGCTCGCTAACGCTCTCATGGAATGACGTGCACTTACATTGCACTCGATCTTCCTACAATAGGTTGCATGCAAAATTACAAGTCTGTAAGTCTACAAATTACTAGTTATTTTCGACATATCGTCTGGACAAACATCAAGATAGAAATAAATGTGTCTAACTTGTCAAGGAAACAGGATTTTTCCGGACATTTGCCATCGTTCAGTGAAACAAGAAATCAGTAACACTACGTTACGAGTAACACTACGTAGTGTTAATGATTTCTTCTTTCACTTAACGATGGCAAATGTCCGTAAAAATCCTGTTCCCTTCACAATCCTTCCATCGTCAAAAATAACCTTCAAACAAAGAAGTGTGTAACTTCTCGAGTTATAGCCTTCACTAAAGCTCATCTAATCAACAATATTTGTAATGTCGCAGTCAATTTGAAATCCATTCACTGTTTCAGCTCACCGGCATTCAATTCAATGAGTGGGATGAAGATAAATCCACAGTTTTATATGCATTGTAAAAGGTTATTCCTCACGTTGAAGGTAAAACAACCAATATTAGTTTCAATAATGTTGCTTTCTCCTGCAATAAAAATTCTGAGAAGTTAAAATCACTCTTCATCTGTAACAATCCAACTAATAACAAACCCTGATATTTCACGCAAGTAAACGTGACGAGTTTTAATGAGATCTCTGTGATCAGTTTTAGCTTCTTTTATGTAAAAGAGCAATAAGGAACAGAGTGAAAATTCTGTGTAATTGTTTCCATGAAGCTTAAATTTATTTTTCTGAGAAAAGCAGTAATCCGAGGAGTAAATCCATTTCTATAATGTCTTTTCTCTGCACAAAGTTAAGCCTGAGGGGGTAATAACAAAATTTATACCAAAATGAGAGCATGGGTATTTCTGCTAATGATCATGTTCTTCGCTGTACTTCGTGCAGTACTTTGCCAAACATATAACTCCAGGGGCTGTGCAAATTTTATTCAGTGTTTCTGTCTGTCCATACGACATCTCAAGAACAAGCTAGTTTATAGTGTTTATATTGATGTTGATGCACGTCACGCCATGATTTGACTGAGCGATAGTGAAGATTTTCGTATTGGTCTCCTAAACCATGATGTGAATGAGAAAATATATTGCAGGTGAAATAAATTTGTAAACTATCTCAGTACGAATCATTTGGCATTTTAACTTGTGATATAGTAACACCTGTTTAGGAATGAAGCTGTAGACTTGTTACGCAAAGTGGCGTAATCCTAATTTTTTAATAACATATGGTTCTATATGTATTTGTTAGACATCATAAAAATCAGCTGTTATTAAGTTTATTATTAGATATTATGGCGAATCAGCTGTTATTAAGTTGGATAGCATTTGGATAGGATAGAGGATGATGTTACTGTCAATAAGATGTTACAAGGTGGGTTAGTAGATTTAATGATGAATCAGCTGATATGAAGTTGCTTAGTAGATTTTATTATAAATCAGCTGTTATTAAGTTAGTTAGTAGATATTCACAAGAACATTAAGATGTTATTCACCTTGTAAGATGTTACAAGGTGGGTTAGTAGATAGAATGATGAATCAGCTAACGTTAAGCTGGGTTGTTGATCGAGAATATGCGCGCAACACGTATTGGTTGTGATAGGAATCAGCTGTTTTAAGCTAAAGGAAATTAATATTAGAAGATTAATATTATATTTTAGACGGAAACTCGCGAGACAAAGACCTAAAAATGCAAAAGATATACCTAGCAAGTAACAGCTTTCAATTGATAAAAAATACGTATAAAAAAATACACGTAAATACCTGAAAGAGTCGTAAAAGTAAAACAGTTATCTTAATAATCTAGTTTTTAATTAATTTTGTTCATCATACTAGATATATGTATATCCTAGAATCAACAGCGAGTAAATCAACAGGTGGCAAACTCCGATACTTCATCAGTCCTCTTGCTGCCTCCATTGTTTATTGTTGCTCTTTATCGTGTCAAGAAATTAAGTGTTTGGAGTATTTAGGTAGCCGTGCTCCAGCCTTATTGTTCTTTTAGGTCTTTTTGTTTCATCATGGTTAACACTTTTCTGTTTGTTGAATTTAAAAGTGTGTCACTAATTACAAACACCTTAACTTTAATGTTCTTTTAGACGTTTGAAGATTTGTGAAAAACAGGATATTCCGGACATTTCCTAGCGTTTAGTGATTTAATAAATAAGTAACACTACTTTTCTAGATTTGCTATCAGATCACTTGTTCATGTGCATAACTAACCTGATATACAACTAAAATCGTGATTAAATCAAACAAAACAATAACAAAGCGTTGTAAGATGCATAAGTTATGAATAAAAAGTTGCATGTTTACTATCTCCAACACATGTACTTAATAAATACAAAACACTAATAACTAAAAACTATCTAAAAGTACAGATCACAATAGGTCTGAATTCGGCAACCAACCACTAAAAAGTCGATAGCTTTTTTTCTCCTTTAACCTCTGTTCTTCTTAGCTATGCTGACTGGCTAGCTAGTGATCAAATGGCTGCTATTCCTGTCGTATCATCTAAGACCTTGCCGGGTCCTATAAAAGCGCGATATCTCAGGTAGAGTGCCGTGCCTACATATAAAATTCTCCGGCGGAGGACAATGAGCTTCTGAAAACCATGCTGTGACCCCTTATAACTTTCTGATAAATGTTTGATACTAGTGGTGTTCAGTTAATACATTTTCTGATAACCACTTTCTCGTATTTTCCTTGTTTTTACTTTACATAGTGGAATTTATTATAGGTGTTGTAAGTTAAATTATATTATTTTGGGTTGGGTCTTCGCTGTAAATTAAAAAAATAAAACTAATTATCAATATGAGTAATCCTATACCACATTTTACTCTTTTATTAATTTTTGTAATATCGAGTAGGTCCAGTCGCATTGGCATTTGTTGATTAGTAAATAAAACATCCCGCTAAATATTTACTAATCTTCCTCCTCATTAAACAGTTATTACTGTATTCGAGAGTTTTGTAAAGATACTCTTTAGTGTTTGTGTTGTGTATCAAGGATGATATAAAATAATGTGAATGTGAAGGAGTGACAAGCCACGGCAGTTTGTCGAGGCGATTGGCGCCAAAATTATGAGTTTGTTTACATGTTTGTGAGAATTTCCAATTGGTTAAACATCCTGAGATCAATAGCGTATATTTACGATTCGCTGTAATATTTCCTTTATTTCCTAATTTGCATGCAAATGATTTGTTACTAAAGATTTAGGAAACCTTATAGTTACCTGAATTATGAATAGGCTTTAAAAGTTTTCAGAACTTTTAAGAGGTTAAGGCTGCCTTTATGTGAAAGCGGACAGTGAAGTAGTCGCCCAGGATGTGAATAAAATAATAACTCGAATGTACATAATTAAGGAATAAAGTGTTATAGAGCCTATTGATAAGACTCCCTCTGTACAATCACAAGGGCAGTATGAGCTGCATGCCACATTCAGTTCTAATGTTGAACTGCATAAATTAGAACTGAAGTACTTTTACGGATCCTCACTAAAATCGGTCTCGTTCACAATTTGTTTGGCTCCACTGACAACCGGAACTCTACTTTACCCATGACACTTTACAAGACAGACACTGATACTGAAATCTTTTGTCTGTCTTATCAAACAAGCCTCACAATTCTGTGAAAAATCGTAATCTGAATGGCAATAACTACTTAATAGCGCATAGCTTATTGCACCAACGCTAATATAATTCTACATGCCTCACTACCGTACATCTGAATCACGTAATAGACGTATGTTTGATGAACTTTAAAGATATACGTGCGTTGTAAACTAGTTCTATGAACATACTGAAGCTCTAAAAGCCCAGCAGTTTGACATTATTGCAAATAACACTCTCATCATTGCAAATTTATTGCGAAAGTCTTACTACAGGTTGCTCTAAAAACGAAAACACTCTTGGGGCATTACGACTGAAGGTGGTGAGGTTCACAGCGATCGTTCTCAACAGAAAATCTTAAAGTTATTTAACATTGAATGCTTTTACGTTGAAGGTGTTAATTGACTTAAACCCCTCGTAATGACAAAGGTTCCTATTCTAGGCTTAAACCGTTATCTCCTCGAAAGGTCTATTTTTCTGCTTAATTGGTTTCTAGAGATGTGAACTTGGTCTCCACTTCCGCCCCGAGGAGGTCTCGTAAGACAGAAGTCCCTGGTAGTCCCTCCTTTTTTGTCTGTAGGCAACTGGGCTACCGTGGTTACACATGTTCCGTGTTAAGGGAGCATGACCCTCGCCAACGTCACAGCATGAAGAAGGCCAATAACCGTCGTGTTTCATGCCTAGATACACACATAACACAGTACACACAGTATAACTCTAAGGCCTTTTGTGCCACATTTTAGAAAAACTATCACAGTCAACTTCACTTTACAATTATTGGTGACTGTCAAGGTCAAAGCCTTATCATTGCACAGTCCAACGCCGTGATTCCACCTCTAAAAGTAAGGATCTTAAAGGTTTCCACCATACAAAAATGATCCTGGTACCGCACTCGTCAAGAAAGCATCCCAGACTTCATCAGCATGCGTATCGCACAGCTGTTATGCATGCTTCGTATGCACTCTTAATTGACTACTGTCGGTCTCTCTCATCCTTCTGTTTATAAAAGGGCTGATTGCAAGTGGAACCCTTCTCAGATCACATTACTAGCCTGTAACTACCCTCCCTATATTTTGTAAAGAACCCCAGTTGATGTATCACTCTTCCGGCAAGTATAGCATACATCCTGGAAGACATCACATTAAATGTACCTGGTCCCATTGAAACACTCATAGGAGATGATATTTACGCTCAACTGATCACACGTGATAACTACTCTCTCGGGTATACATTACACATGTTGCCGGCACCCATTTGGCTATATATATAAGCTTTGCTCTATATTCAAGAAATAAGGACTTGTGTAACTGAAAGCCCTTTAATCTCATAATAATCCATATTTAAACTTGTCGATTTTTATCACAACGTGGCTAAACGGCTAAGACTTATAAGACATTCTAATATACGAGGATTTACTTTGTAATTTTGTATGATTATATGATTTACTACCTTATATCAGTTTTATATATATATATATATATATATATATATATATATATATATATATATATATAAAACTAACAGTAAATATTGCTCTCAAGGGTACAAGTTAAAAGGAGATTTAATACCATACTTATGATTGGGTAGAATCCGCCTTAAATACATATTTTAAGGTAAATTCTTCTATACAGTACACCATAATCATGTTTAGGATTATTTAATTTCCTATCTATTCTGAGAAAAATATGCTACATCTAGTCGGCCTGCGTTTTATTACTTACTAGCATTATGTTTTGGGTAATAAACTGTCTTAGTACATGCAGTTTGAGATAGACGTTAATAAAAGGAAACACTTTCCCAGAGTGGACAATAGGCCCTCAAGGTACTATTGCATACTTTCTTGGCACTATAATACTAATATAAGTATACAAATAGACACATTATTTATATATTGAATATTGAAACTGTGAATACAGATATTAGTAACTTTAATCATTTACAATTTTTCAAAATCAACACAGTAAGTATTGTTTTGAATCACTTCTGGTAATTGTAGTAAGCAAAATATATCAAGATAGTGATGATGAATGGAGCACATCTTAGGTGAACAATGAGAAGGTGTGAAGCAATCAACGATCCGCTGAAATATTGCCGACGCCACCACACGCCCGCCGTCGTTGTCTACCTGGATGATGACGTAAGAAAAATAATTATGGATATTGGAAAGTGGTGTATAAAGATATAGTGATGATAAATGACGCCAATCGGAGTTCAAAACTGAGCAGTTGTGAGACAGTAAAAAATCCGATACTATATTAATGACGTCATGGCACTCCCAACGTCCCTGTGATCGATATTTGGTACTACCTGGATAATGATGTAAGCAAGATAATTCTGGATATGATATTGGAAAGTAGTATATCAAGATAGTGATGATGAATGGCGCCCGTCGGAGGTGAAAACGACCAGGTTTGAGACAATCAAACATCCGATAATATATTACTGACGTCACGATACTTCCACCGTCACTGTGGTCGTGGTTTTGCTTTTGGTTAGTTTGTGCTATTGGTATTAAATTATGTTAATTTTGAAACAAACTAACCTATTTTACAAATGCACACGTTTTGCTTCTTCCCAACACTTAATTTATTAAAACTTAGATTTGCACAACGGCCGAGACTGAGTTCATTCTAGACAAAAATTAATATAAATAATAATTATTACTTTGTGCATTTACGCAATATTTTTAAGACTATCAATATATAGTTTTGAAAGATGCACGTGTGTTTTTAAATACGTTATAATTCACATGTAAAGCAGTTATGTTAGTTGTAAAATAGTTTTTTTCTATGTTCACCTGTACTTAGCTTGCGAGGAAAATAACTCGTCTTTGTTTTTATTTATTAAGTCTTATATAGGCAACACGAGCACTGTGCAAAACCGCCATTCATTATAGAAGATATCAGGTATCTCAGACGAGAAATAAACAAATATGTTTTTGTTTTTATTCCATGTCTAAATTTTTAATAATTCTTCCTCAACAAATATTTTTATTTTGTTTGCAGGGTTCTCAGAAATTAATGATAAGAAAAGTTTAAATTAAAGCTGATGTTGTTCATTAATATACCTAACATATATTTACTGGTGCATGAAGATATTATGTAGAGTAAATTCACAGCCTTCATTTATACGTTGTATGATTATTATTAGTTTATATTTTATCGATGGATTGTCTATGTCAGTTTGGCACATTCCATAGCTCCATGGTATTCTAACAAATCTCAACAAATATTTTTATTTTGTTTGCAGGGTTCTCAGAAATTAATGATAAGAAAAGTTTAAATTAAAGCTGATGTTGTTTATTAATATATCTAACATATATTTACTGGTGCATGAATATATTATGTAGAGGAAATTCACAGCCTTCATATATACGTTGTATGGTTATTATTAGTTTATATTTTATCGATGTATTGTCTATGTCAGTTTGGTACATTCCATGGCTCCATGGTATTCTAAGTACAATAATAGAAACACTCTTATGCGAAAAGTTAGATTACCTTTCATTAGTAACATTGTTTTTTCAGTTATCTTGTACATAGTTTTGTTATGTACATTCATGAATTTGAAACATCAAGAAGTAGGTGATTTCAGATATTAAGTTAAAATTAATTATCTTTCGTTTATTAAAAAATTAAGAGTTTCCTTATAGAATTGAATTGGTTTTAATCTGCTTGTATTTGTTAATGAATAATATAAATTATTAGAGTAACGAAAAACAAACACTTTTTCTAAACGGTTTAATTAATTATTACAATGTGACAGTAAACCGGTCTATTTGGCACTAAACAAGAATATTGTCATATTTTTCCGACAAAAATGTTTGTTGGTTATAATAAAAGATTAAAATGTGTTACATACTCCTGTTATTTAATCAACGTTATGTGTAATAATTAATCTGTATATTGTTTAAGAAAATATAGACCTTAGTATGCTATGTTTAATGCAAGTTTCTTGAAAGCAGTATTACTCTTTTAGTAAAAGTAATAAATCGACAGGAGAGAAAGGGTATCATTTACTTTTGTTTTATCTGAAAGCAAAGTCGTTCTGTTTAGTCTTAAACAGGCTGAACTTGATGTGGTCACGTCACGATTAGTTTATGTTTTCAGTGTCATGATAGATGGTTCTGTGACTTCCAACTTCGAAGACTGAAAACGAATTTCTTGGACGATATCCTGTGGAAGATGACGTTAATGTCAAAGCTTTATTCACTATACAACTCATTGCACATGATAATTTTATATGTTTATGTATTTAACCAACGCTGGCTTTAACATAGAAATTGCAACTAGCTCTTAAAATTTTGTGCCGATTTACATGGAATATTTTATCAGCATTTGAGATGAATAGATTTAAGTAGTGACATATAAGGGAATTATATTTAGGTATAAAACACTTATAATCAATTTTTAAATCTACAGCTAACAAACAATGAGAAATTGACCAAAATGTCTTATTTTTGCCGGTTTAAAAGTAAATATAATGTTATTATTAGATTGTTTTACACCTAACGTAGCTATGGTAGGAAGGGGTAATTCAATTTGAATGTTGACTTTAACTCCAGTTCACCTTCCTCTTTATTGCAGCGACTGTTATCTGACGCTGTCAGACTTAACTGGAACCATGTTCGTCTAAAGAGATCAAAGTAAGTCAGCGACGAAGAATCTCAAAACGATTCTTTACCTCGTTTCAAAATCAGAGACACCTAGTTGAAGTGACAGTCTCATTGTCTCATTAGGTACACAATTGAGTATACTACGATTCTCTGATACG
This sequence comes from Homalodisca vitripennis, assembly GCF_021130785.1. Classification (NCBI taxonomy): domain Eukaryota; kingdom Metazoa; phylum Arthropoda; class Insecta; order Hemiptera; family Cicadellidae; genus Homalodisca; species Homalodisca vitripennis. The sequence continues at coordinate 198,410,202 of NC_060207.1, forward strand.
ATCTGTAAGCATGGTGGAGCAATCGAGTTTTTAACATAAATAGAAAGTTTAGCCTTCATAGCATATCATAAATATTTTATTTTTAATCAATGATAATTTATCTGGGATAAATATTACTGATTGATTTTATGTACTCGACTAGTCTTTAGAAAACATAGTCGTAATCCCTGGAAACTTACAAAATGGCAACACAAAGTTTTCCAAAGATTTTCATATTAAAACTACCATTTTTAATAAGTCAACTGGAAATTAAGGACGATTACCATGAATGTTGAAAATTGAATATGAAATAATTTTGTAATGCTTATTGACTACGATACTTAAAACAAGAAAAATAGAAATGAATTATTTTATGCCGAGGCATCAATTCATAAAATGGAAAATAACTTACTACAAGTGTTAACTGCGTTGATATATACAGTACATAGCTGGCTTGAATCAATGAAAATAGGTAATCACTAGGAAATTAATCCCATAGGTTAAGTTCAAAATAATAAAGTGTAGAGCTACTTTTACATTATTAGCATACCACTAGCATATGTATTATCGATTTATACTAAACGTATGTTTAAAGAAGAAAAAAATTCTTTCACTTTATTTGTACAAAAAAACTAATATAATTAACATTTAAAACAGTTCTTGATCTTTTCTTTTAAAGTGCTTTAATGGAAAGTTTTGCAATTAAGTCAAAAGTAAAGCAGGAAGAATACGTGAAGCCATGGATTTCTTAATACCCTTGTGTTTACAGCTGGATGTATTGTTGTAATCTGGCTTGTGTACAGTTTAATATACATTGAATGGCATATACACACGTGCTTGAGAAGTAAACTGTAACATATTTTGCGCCTACAATAGGTGAAATGTATCAACAATTATTTAAAAAATGAAATGATTTATTTTGTGTTGTTTACTTTATTACAGTAAAATAATACAGAAATATATACGTTAAGTAAGTTTTTAAATATGAATAAGAACGGTTTACTTCACCGGTTTATATTTGTCCATAACGTATCCAAAGCTTTATAAAAATGGCATGTTAGTAATGGCACAAGGTTGATCATTATTGGTATTAAAGGAAGGTTTCACTTGATCTATAATTTTAGATTCATGTTGTTTCATATATCATAATGGTTGGATAACTTTTTATATGGTTAAAGACCTCAGAAAGCTTAAATGTGAAGACGATTCCTCCTATGCACGCTTTTCCCCGTAGAGTATAAAATAAAGCCTTAGACTCCTTCTTAAAAGGTGATATGACTCTAATTGTGTCCAATATCCTGCTTCGACAAGAGAGATTCCAATCAATTATCAATTTCTATCATGAAAATCCTGTAATTTCCTAAGATTTTAGGATAATCTTTATGTTTTTGCAACACAGGTTTTTTTACCCTTATATCAAATGCAATAACAGGTGTTTCGGTCCAGGTATATACAGCGAGGTGAAATGTCGAGTACAGCAGACGGTCGCAGTTTTTGTTTTTAGTCTTTAATTCTAGGATTGCCTCTGCAGATGCATATCTGTACTACTCTTTACTTGAATCTGGAACACTTTAAAGTGGATGCACCTGAATTAGCATCCTGCGCTAGCAACAATGTTTTGTCATCGCGAAGGGCCTGTCATGTTTTGACCTCTTTTATATCTAGTAACTTGATCGTGTCCATCTTCTAAATAAGCATCCTTTGAAATTATTGCGTGCTAAATCAGAACCAAGACTAGTTAGCACTCCTTAAGCGTGTGTCGTCAGTACAGAGTTTACACATAGTCCCTTAGAAAATTTTCTCACATTCAGTACAAATGCCAGCAATAGTTCACATAGGTTCTGAAATATAATGTCTATATCTTCCCTTGACATTTGATGCAGTTTTACTTATTCTTTAAAATGTTTGTAATAGATTTGTGTGCATATTGTGTTGCAATAAAGTATACTTAATTATAGAAAAACAATGCATTGTTATAACTACAAGTTTTTTATGAAGCATATGTAAAATAAATTTATTAGTCAGTAATATGACCTGTCTATTAATAAAAGTAGATACTACGAATATACTAATATACAAGTGATACGAAAAGCTTTTATATGATGGTTGTGAATTTCCAATGTTCTTGGAACAACATTTTTGGACGAATTATAAACTAATTGGCACGTGCTGTAATCTTTTTTCAATTAAACTTTATAGCGCACTATCTGACTACCAAGAAAGACTTCGCGTATCTAGTCAGTAAGTAATATTAACACACATCGTGTTATAAATTAGAACTTTCATGTGAGACATCTATATTAAATGTAAATGGTAAAGTAAATTATCCGTGATAATATTTTATTTTGCAGATTGGAATGGATATAAGTTGCAGTGATGTCCTAACGAGATCACGTTGTCGGGATGAAAAGTTGTCCCGATAAATGGCTAATCCCGGGCAAATTTTGTTTTAGGCAAGTTTGAGTTTATTCTCTCCAAAAGCTCTTCTACCTTGATTCAAATTCAAATATATCATCTCTACAGAATCGGTTTACTGTTAAAACCGAACGCAAAATATTGATATCGGCCAGAGAAATAAACAGTAGGCTTGATTGTCATCAATAAAACTTTTTTTTAATGTTTTACATATTAAAATTTTATTTAAATTTAATAATCTATAGAACTAGCTTTCGTTGGTTTAAAACTAGTCATTGCGGTAGGAATAGTATATAAAATATTCTATTTTAGATAAATACTGAGCTGCTAAAAAGCAAATAATTATTATGAAGAGAGGCCCATAGAAGACAAATCAACAACAGCAAAGGTTATTTAAATTTGTTAAATTAAAAATAAACCATAAAAAGAAACAAGTTACTTTCAGCGTGTCAATTTGTAGTTTTGGCGGTCATCTTGAGTCCATCATCCTGGATTAAGGTTTAATATATTATGTATACATACAATATAGTGCCGTACAGGTTTCCGTTATATTTTTATTTTGAGTTCAATATTAAAATATAATCAATACTTTAAAACATATATTAAGACAAATAAAACTTTAAATAGGCAGATTTATGTAATCTAGAGTTGATTTATCATGCATGCTATGTCACTCCCTAAATATTAAACTTACCATATTAATGTTTCAATTATTAATTACCTAATTGAAATAAGTGAAACAAAGTTGTTTATTGCGTGACTGATAGTGGTTATGATTGATGATGCATTAAAACTTTCATATTTGAATTTGGATAATCAAGCTAATTAGCTTTCTATATTAACATGAATAATACACTTTTGTACTTTGTTAAGTGAAGCACGAGATCTCGTGAAGGAACCGACCTATAGACTGAACATTTGGCAAGAATGGCGCTTGTCCCTTTCAGGATTTGTCTAATTAATGCTTAAAAGTTTTACAACTGTCTTTTGTATTATCGTAATAGCAATGACATATATCATAGAATAAATAACTTTTTATAACAGGTCTAAAACAGTGTAATCACAGCAAAATTTATATATATATATATATATATTTATATATATATAAATTTTGCTGTGATTACAAATGATATATATATATATATATATATATATATATATATATATATATATATATATAATTTCAATAAACATTGAATCGCAAAAAGTACTTGCTCCCGGCGGAGCAAGTACTTTTTGCGATTCAATGTTTATTGAAATTAAATAAGGCTATTGCCATTTATACAATTTAATGTAAATATATATATATATATATATATATATATATCATTTGAGAGGTGTTTTGTCCTCCGATCATATGTTAGTTTAGTTATTTAAACACATATATGAAAGAAACGGCCAAATACAAAATAATTGAATCATAAAAAGTGAGGGCTCTGTGGTGTAATGGTAGCACATTCACCCGGCAAGTGAGAGATCCGGGTTCGAGTCCCGGCGGAGCAAGTACTTTTTGCGGTATGTTTATTGAAATTAAATTAGGCTATATCCACTTATACAAATTTTATTTATGTATATATATATATATATATATAATATATATATATATATATATGTAATAATATTTATTTTATTTTTATCAGAACTCCGACTTTAAAAACTGAATTCCTGTATTATTGACCATCTGTACTTCAAGGCGGCGCTAATGAAACCCCCAATACAGCCAATCTGTACCATTTAGTGTATGTACTCATATTTGTCAAACGGTGATTTACCGAAAACGTGCTTTCTTACTTCAAAAATTGGACACACTGATCGAAATGAAAAACATATTGAACCCGAATAAAACAATTTAAAAATTGTGACCATGTGGTTTGTAAGTAATTTAAGTCAAACAGTTTCTGCCCGTCAACCGAGGTTAAGGTTCAAGGCCAATTACTGTTAGCGGTTGACGGCGGTCCGTGTCCTGCCCTCATACAACCCGAAACCACCACCGAATACTCGTCCACTAATACTATCTCTATCAGCTGGCTGCGTTAGATTGCCCAAGTTATCAGTTTTGATATATATACGTCGCTCCAAACTTGTCACCTACAAATTGTTATTGTTTACAAAAAATGATTTACATATAAGTTTTGAAACATATGCTGGGGTAAAATTGTTGTGTTAATACTGGAAGTATTGTAAATTTAAATTTAAAAAAAATCCAGCTAGTGTAATATTTGGGATTTATCTCATTACATTTTTTTTAATTTTTTTCTAAATACAAAACATAGTTGTAATGTAAGCTAGACGCATTTTTATGTTCATTGTACCAATTCAGTTAGCGTCATAGTCTGGAGAGTCGTATACTTGACTAAATGTACAAAATAATGAATCTAATAGTATAATTGAAGCAGATACTATTTGCACTTAGAGGGGCTTTATTAGAAAGAAAACCTTTTCATTGCAACTACTAGAGAAGTAACTGAAAATTGTGGCACGGCAAATGTCTCTTGAAAATGCATTCACACAATATAAGGAGCTTCTAGAAATTGCATACCCAAAGTACTTGTACTTATTAACGACTTTATTAACGCTCTCATTTGAGTTCAAAATTGCCGTTATATTTAAGTTTTCTATCATTTTTCTAAAAACCAATACATTAATTTGCTGAATTTAAAATTATTTTTGGCTTCCAAGCTTTAACAATAATGTTTTATTATTTATTTATATCCTGTGGAACTGAAGGGGGCCAAGAGTACAGTGTCCATCAGCGTACTACAGGATTGTCATCATTAGAAATAGTTATTGTCAGTATGCGTTCTGATTTCTCGCTGATTTTATGAACGTACAGAAAAATTATTTGTTGTAACTCGCCGTTTTCATGCATTTAATTACTCGTGACTAATAAAGGAGATAAATAACGCATATTTTCTTGAATAGAAGCCAAGATGTAAAACAGCTTTCATATGACGGCTTCAGAGCTAGTTAGGAGATCTGTGAAATAAGCTCCTTCTACTAATTGAACGTCCTATTGAGCGGCTTGTTTATTTACTAAGTTTTTTAATTAATTACGATATAAATAGGGGGGAAAATAAAAGAGTAAAAAAATAATCATTTCATATTCCCTAGTTAAAAAACGAATATATTTTGTATAGTAATAAGGACACAACTTATTTTTCGCGAAGAAGGAAATTAATTTTCACTTTGTGTTTATTTTGGTGGACGTTTTGATAACGGGAGGTAGAGAAGTAGTTAAATTGTGAGGGTAATTACATGTAAACGTTTGTGTTTACTTCTACATTATCTCTCTTTGCAGCGGTAAAAAATCGGACACTGTCATAAAAACTTCCTGAAATTTCTAGAAACTGGAGTATTGATCGTCAGACTGGAAAAAAGTACTAAGTTTCCCGACATTAGAAACATCTTACTGTAACATGAATCTATTTTTTGGAGGTATTCTCGTTGTCTCATACTGTGCACAATTGAGTATAATTGAAAGGATTAAAGCAAATGTAACATGAAATATTATAAACAATGTTAGAAGAATTAGCAAAAATTATGTAAATATCACTAATTTTATGACAAAGGGCAGGTCTCTCAAATGAGCTGTCAGTTAGTAAAGAGTTTATCAGAATCTAAAGGACCGAGTACAATTCTCCACACGTCTTGGATTACAACAGAGGCCGACTTCTAACAGTTCGCTAGTGTAACAACTTCTAGCAATATTCTCTTTTATTTGTTCTTCTCCGATTTCTTCCATTATGACCTAACCTCGTGTATTAATACACAATCACGTGTTTGACCTTTGACTCCTATAGCATTATCTAATAAACTGTGAAAAATTCTCCACACGCCTTGGATTACTATTAAGGCCGATTTCTAACAGTTCGCTAGTGTAACAACTTCCAGCAATATTCTCTTATATTTGTTCTCCTTCGCGTTCTTCAATTATGACTTAACCTCGTGTGTGGTTTTATTGCACAACCATGTGATGATCCTTGAAATGGAGAACTTAAAATAGTCCCACCAGGTATTAAAATGGTTAGTGCGAGTTATCCAACTTATAATATTGTAGGAAGTAAAGGTCCAAAACTTACATGAATACTGTCATATAATACTTGTCTTGATAGTGATATTGTGTACTATTAACACATTTTAAGGAATATGACATGTATATGACATATACATATTATATGACATACATATAATATGACATGATATTTTTTTAATGTTGAGTATAGCCACATTTCATCGTCACCTTGGTTTCAGCGTATGAAATTTAACAATGTCACAGCTTTGAGTCTTGGAATCTAAATGCAATGAGTTGAAATAGGGGATTTACGTCACCGACTTGTTTAGAATATCCTCAGACGGATAAGGACTCCATAATAGTAAATTGCAGGTATATTACATTCGAAATTCACTATAATCGAATAGTTTAACCATATCTATTTTGCGATATGTGTATTGATATAACCCTCAGATCCTATCATTCAATATAAAATTTCATCACTTCGGCTTGAGGACTACCCAAAAGAACAATTTTTGGCAGTTTCAATTATTATGTAATGTTTTATTTAAATTAGTAATATATATGTATGTAGTTATAAGGCCTCTTTTTTATTTTTTATTTATGTATTAGGGAGAAAGTATGTCATATACACGAATTTAATAAATTTACAATTATGGAATTATCAAATTTTCTACGTTTACTGAACAGTTATTTCATCAGTATACCCTCATTGATTACTCTAATTATAGGAAAGAACAAAGTAAAGATATGCAATTTACCCAAAATATTGCATCTTATAATGGAGCATTTTTACATGAAATCTACATGGAATTTGTTTTAGTTTTGAATATTACAACGAACAAGTTTTTTGGACCAGCAGGCATGAGTTTTGGGTTTAAGTAGCTTTTCTAACACAACAAACAGTTTTTTTTAATTTAATTAAAAGACATTAAACGTTTTATTTGTTTAAAAAATAATAAATTTCGATAAGTAATTTGGAAAAAAATCCTTTTTTTTATTATGCTATTCGGATGGTTGGTAAAACTGAATGATATTTCACTGCACACTGTGTTTGATTCAGTTGCTTATTAAAACATCAACGTTAGATGATAAGTTCAGTCTAATAAATACTGTTAATGTTATTGTTGTTACTAATTAGCAAAATAGTGGGTTAGTTCTAAGTTGTATTATGTTTAATGATTTTAAAAGTGATAAAAATAAAAGGCATCACATAAGAGTAAACATAAGTAATTAAAACTGAACGAAACTTGTTCAATCTGACTACATTAGGAATATTTAAACTATCAACTAGTCCTCTGTAGGATTTCTAGAACTAAATTAAACAGAAATGTCCTTATGTAATGAAATGGTCCTGAATTCAAAGAAGAATTGAGATTCCACTTTTAGACTCAAAGAATGATAAAGTTTAACAAATGACAGGAGTTTGAAATTGATGACTTTGTTTTCAGCGGTTCTGAGTAAACAGAGCCTAGTGACAGCGTTTACTGAACGACTCTCAAAATAATCCTTTGTATCAGACGGAAATTATAACATTCTGTCCTTTGCACTATAACTTGTTTTTGTTAATTTTACACTCATATATATATATATATATATATATATATATATATATATATATATATATATATTTCTGTGAATTCTAACTTTCTTCATTAATGTGGTAAACAACAAAATTTTATAACGTTAGAAAATCATACACCCGTGCATATTCCTGGACTAAAACGTGTTAAGTTTTATTTTCAATTCTCGAATTGTGGAGAGTAGCCTATTACATGTACAGTTTTTCTTAAAGGATATGAGCTATAAAAACTATATATTTTTAATGAAAAAAGTATATCATCGTTTAAAACAAACACTAAGTAACAATCCAAGATATTAACAATTTTACAGACGGAAGATGTATTCTCTTAGTAGTTGTTATTTCATTTCAGTTTGGCGTTCTATTTTGGGCCAATCTTGCATCTGTGAGAAGTTCCATGCACACGATATTTTTTACAGATCATAAGACTTCTTGATCGCCTTTCCTTGACGGGGGAAGCGCATTCCTTAAGCTTGCTCCTTAGCCTTCACCGTGAAGGATTCCACGACCTCCACAAGAGCCGTCTGTACCGAATCGTCCTTAAGATTTTTTTCCCATGAGAACAATGTTAAGCCTCATGCACTATTATGGCCTTATTGTTTATAGTACATTCATGGGAGATATCTTATTTTAATGAGGTAATTTATACTGACCCAAACAATTGTTTTTATTGTATACTTTTTGAATATTTTTACTATGATGCACAAACGTTTAAGTTTTGTTTTCTAAGCGATCTATGACTGTAACAAGAAATTAAAGAAAGGGTTTGCATGTGTAATCATAACTTTTTAAAGAGACGAATTGCATAGTTATACTTAAAAAACATTGTAAATGTGCAAGTGGTTTTAACAATGTTTTTATTAAGCTACAACCAAGATAGCCACCGTACTTCAGGCTATCTGGTGGTTTTGACTGCCGTACGCATCTAAAACACCAAACAACCGATAAAATAAATTACAGAAATAATTGTCTTTATCTTTATTACCCCATCTAGACCTGTTTATCAAAGACTACCATCAAAATGGAAAGGATTTGGGAGTTTTTTATTTATTTCATAAAACTAGATACATTTTGCTATATTTCCTCCTAATATGTTTGAATAATATCCTATTACTACGGAATAATATTTTAATCCTATATAAAATAATACTTTTTTAAGGTAAAAAATCCCTCTTTGCATTACATTGCTTTTTGAACATATACACATTTGAATATGACACTACTTCAATTTATACATTAAAAATACAGAATTTAATATGAAGAGGAGCTACCATATATGATAGCTATTCTGTGTGTGTGTATAAATAAGTATTAATCAGTTTCCAAAGGAAAGTAACTGTAAATCATTTAAAGATTGGTCCACGGAAAGTTGAAAGTTGAGGTTGAGGAGAAGATAACATTGATTTCTCTGGAGTACGAGAAAGTTACTGTCGTTTTACTTTGAATTGGCATCTGTCTATAGAATGAAGGAGGGATAAATTCGTCCTTAGATAGCTCATAAACTTATAATCCGACGGTTATTAAAGAATTTACGACCGACTAAATTCAATTCTAATCTAGGTCAACATTTCGTAATTTTGCTGTTTGTTATTTACTAAGACGCAAGGTTTCTCTTGAATTTTTTCATTTTACCCGAGATAAATATATAGTTTGATTAAAAACTTGAAAATGTATAATTTAATTCCAAAAATAAAATGCCTAATAACAAAAAAATTCTTAATGTAAATATTTTTTATGGATTATTAATTAATCTAAAGTAATGTGTAATTATATATTTTGTTATTTATATCACTGTAATGGTTGCCAAGTAACGAAAACAGAATAATGAATCAAAATGTATAATGTTGCACTGACCTAATGAACGTGAGTGTGTTTTCCATGCAATGTACCGAATTGCCGTGTTCATTTCAATTATGAAGCAGTGGAATTCATTAACAAGTATGAGGGCCTCAGCACTTCACTGTAGAGCCAGCGAATTATTATGAAAATATCATGGTTACTATACAAGTTTATATTATCAGATCCAGAAGTAAAATTATGTAATTTGTTACACATCACATCCTCTATAATTAAGGCAGGAGTTGCCTTTATATTTACGAACAATTCTGAATTGAAATTCTACCATAAATTTTATACAGCTTTATACGAACCTACTAACTGGATTGTGTAGGATTTATGGCAAAATATTCGTATATCAAGTGATATCTAATTATAAATTTAAAAAGATAACATAGGCCCACTAATCTGATATAATTTTAAGATATTGGTTAGATTATTACACAAAATTAACTTAAACTACTTTGAATTAATCTGAAGCGCCAGGTACGTCATGGTATAAACAATAGCTAACGTAATTAATCAGTTTTTCTAGGAACTAATTTAAAGATAGTAAATTTCAATAAATTGATGAAAGTATTGTTTTTTTTTTGTATCCTGGGAATAAATTGCTTTATTTTATTCGGACTGAAACATTAGTGGTAGTAATTTTGAACTCTCTGATTGTGATTGAGGATCGGTAGTAACGCAAAAGCTTTATTAGTGTTTATGAGCAATGGTTCTGTGCGTGTGCCATACGTACGTGCACCTTCGTAGACGTAAAGAGGATCAAGTAGTTGTATTGATAACCACCCTAAAAGCATGAAATTTTATATGAAGAAGCCTTATTTATCAATGCACATATGCACTTAGAAATTGAAAAGATATTATCTTATTATTACAAATATAGCAATTATTATATTTGTAATTGTTTGTCACAAAATGTAAATGAGTAACATTATTTACATATTACAAAGATACAAAGTCAAAACACATGTCCCTGGACCATTATACCCCACAATAATATTTCTTCGGTAATGAAAATACCTTTATCGTGAGCAAATTCCGTGAAATAAATATTAACTCTTTTATTGATGTAATTTATTACCACTAGATATTTATCATAATTAATCCACCCAAAACTATTATATATATATAATAGTTGGTTTTTGGTATATATATAATATATATATATATATATATATATATAATTTCAATAAACATTGAATCACAAAGAGTACTTGCTCCGCCGGGACTCCAACCCGGATCTCTCACTTGCCGGGTGAATGTGCTATCATTACACCACAGAGCCCTTACTTTTTAAGATTCAATTATTTTATATTTGCCCGTATCTGTCACATATGAGTTTAAATAACCAAACTAACATATGATCGGAAGACCAAATACCTGTCAAAGGATTTTTTTTTACATAAAATTTGTATACATGGCAATAGCCTTATTTAATTTCAATAAACTTTGAATAACATAAAAAATATATATATACATAATATAGGTATATATATATATTAATATATATATATATAAAACTATTCTAAACTTTCAGGTTTATCACATTACATAGTAATAGTAAATAAAGTTTCAAAATCACAAATATTCTTGTCCTACTGCATGTGGATCAGTACATGCACTACTTACAACATATATGGTACTGTGAGAACAAGAACAATAGATCACTTTCCTAATTGAAACATGCAACCACAATGATTATCATGTTTCATATGTGACGACCAATTTCACACAGAAATGTCAATAACTTCAGAGTGTGGTGTACATTGCACAACTGTTTGATGATACTGTAGGACGACTATTGTCTAGCAATATATACTTTATGTTTTCAGATTTAACATTACTACCATATTCCATTATTTATATTAGACCTCACCATAATAGTACAATTCCATTAATTTTGTTTTTAACTATAGACTTGTGTTAGAATTTTAAATGTAATCCTTTTACAAATTTACACTACCAGTATAATAAATATAAATAATTAATCTGCTTGCGAAAAATATGTTTTTACAGTTATGTATTGTTAATATCTATAAAATTTATATATATATATATATATATATATATATATATACATATATATATATATATATATATATATATATATATATATATATATCTTTATTGAAACTAAATTGGAATATTGCCATTTATAAAAATTTTATGGACGTGAATATGGGTGGTTTGATAGGTATTTGGTCTTCCGATCATATGTTAGTTTGGTTATTTAAACGCATTACAGAAACGTCTAATTATAAAATAATTATATTGCAAAAAGTAAGGGCTTAGTAGTGTAGTGGTAATGCACTCTCGTGTCTAGTGAGAGATCCGGGTTCGAGTCCAGGCGGGCGGAGCAGTACTTTTAAGATTATATAGCCACTAGTCGCCATTTTTATTATCAATAGTCACAAATATTATCTCCAAAAATACTAAAGCTAAATAAAACAAACATAGCACAAATGTTTGAAAAGATAAGAGCAAACCTTTACAAAATAATAGTGTTATTTTTTATATTAACAATGGCGTCATATATAGGCAGGAGCAACAAAAAACCGTACATGTTTGGGACTCCCCACTTGTATAAGCATATGGAGGGTATTATAGCACAATAAAAGTCCTCAGTCATAGTGGTACCGGAGAGGGAGTTATTATATCGTATGGCTATACATTTCTTGCCGTAATTCTGTCTCGGGTGCCAAAGAAATTACGAACTGCTGGTTCCTACTTAAATCTTTAAGTTTGAATCAAACTTATATTAAATTAATACAATAAACACATTTTTTATAAATTAAATGGCATGCAACTTCCGTTTAAAAATATTCTGTGAAATGAATACTTGACCCACTGTAGAGAAAAGCTTTGTGGACAAGCTGTTGCTATTAGGTAAGAAAACCTACTAATTTACGAGAGCTGGTATTTTATTAAAGGCAACTAATAGCAAAAAATACTGCAGGAACAAAAGATGCGGCAATTCCTATTAGCTTTAATTTTGTACACAAGTAATTTTCTTTACGATCAATCCCCAGAGACTGGGCTCTTCTTTCATCGTTGATTGGCCAAATAACGAGATTAGTAAAAACGCATTATCTCCTTTAATAATCAAGTAAATCTGCACCAATAAGCTGCTATTACCCTGAGTTTACCACAAATTAAATCCTCAGATACATTTATGATTAGCAAAAAAGAATAAATTGTTTTCCTCTGTATTAAAAGAACAATTATTTTTCACTATCGGTTAGTTTTTTTTTATTTACAAAACTGTCGGATCAAAAAGCTTGCGATTTCGTGCAATTCTTATCCGAGATGTACGTTTACATTTTTATCTCGCACTTAAATTTCAAATAATTTAGAAATAATAATTGCTAAAACATTTAATAAAATTATCAAATAAGATGTATTTAAAAACACAAACACTGAAGTAAAGAGCAATCCATATTTAACACATAAGGTTTTAAGTTACAACTGTAAACGTCCTTTTCAGCAATAAACACGTTATTAAAAATGTAATGGTTTTGTTGAAAAACATCAGCTACTCTGTATCTCTGTATATGAGTTGGGATATTCAACTACACGAAATGTCTCTAATATGATGTTTCTAAGGTTACAGCCCATTTGCAGCGTTTTTAACGAATTCCATACTTTATTATTTAATTTTGTGATACAATAGAGCCTATTATTATTATTATTTTTAAGCAGAGTTTGGTGGAAATAAGAATTAGTTTTGTATTTTATATATATATATATATATATATATATATATATATATATATATATATAAAATACAGTAGTAGTAAAGTCTATTTTTATTGGTTTTTTTTTTATTTAATCTGTGAAATAGTTTCATTATTTCATAATGGTTATTTATAAGCAATGAAAATTGATCTCTAGTAATTTAAAATTATTTCCTATAAAACATATAGACTACAGAAAATTCTGCGCAAAACTAACTATTCTAACTAACTTAATCGAATTCATCTTGAAAACATAATTTTAATTCATGACATCTTTCTTTAGATGTTTCATATATTTTATTTACTTGCATGCATTTTATGAAGTTATATATCTCGGTCTAAAACTTAAATTATTTTAGAACCGATTATCAAATTTCTTCTATAAATATTTGTACTTATTGTTACATTGTTTTACTCAATTAATAAATATGTGTTCAACCGTAACTGTTTCTTAAGAACATTATTGGTCTACGCTAGGCGTCTACTATTGGGGCTAGGAGCCGGGATGATGGGTTCTCCAGCCAGTACGGGAGAGGTGATAAAACTTCATGTGAGGGGCATGCTGGATGCTGTGGCTTCAGTGGCAATTTATTTTAGAAGTATCCATCCAGTACATACCCAACGGATTTTTCCTTTAATCGGCTTCATTTCAGCCAATTCATCAACATAACTACTCAAGATAGGGTGTACCGAATCAGCAAAGTCCGCGCTTACCAGATTCAGAACGCGGACTTGCAAATTAGAAGGAAAGTTGTGGGACTTAATATATTTTGCGCGCAAGACATACACTGTAAGCAACAATAAGCCAACGAAAGACGACACCCAGATAGCCATATTTTATCCCATGGCAACTCAGCTCCTTCGCCATTCTTGCAGTATACTCGTACTTCACTCTTCTTCGACATTTTTGGAGACAACCTACCAATTTATACCCCGTTTTAAATAGTACAGGTATATGAACAAGTACGCAGCTAAATTATACTGGGTTGGGTGCGTCTTGACTTAACTGTGTATCGTACATTCAGAGTATGCTCTGGAGTGTCCATAATTATTTTTGGCTTCGTTATGTACAAGTCATACCAGTATACAACACTTGGTATAGAGAAAAGATAGCCACCTAGTTCAAAGTGGTAAACCTGTTTGTCTTCAATGCTGCCCCCACTATTGGATACCTGGTTGTGCCCAGGGTCATAATCGAGAACTCTACAAGCTCCGAGGTATTATGGGTGGATTAACCACTTTTGTTGGTCAATTTTGTGTGTTCATCATTGTGAAAACCTTCTTCAAATCAGTAATTACGTATGAAACTTTCCTGATTTACAGTAAACGTGTCCCTACTAGGTACTATCATCTTCTTCCTGTATCTTCCAAACACGCAGGGTCGCAACCTGCAAGAGATCGAGGACTATTTTAGTGAGCACGGAACAATTGATTGCATTTAACACATTGACTCTTTCAATTAACACATTGTTGCTTACATTGCAACTTTAGAGACAAACAACATTTTCGTAATTTTAGAGAACAGTGGGAGGTAGAACGGAGAATGTTTTCTGAAAAGGAATGGGTCTATGTCAACCAGTGACACTAAGAATCTGCATGAAAATTGTTGTTTTAAACCACTTTCTTCCTTTATTGTTCAGCAAATTATTGATTTAACAGACTTTGTTTCACTTCTTAAAGATATGATTCAAATCTAAAATCATAGCCACTGAATGGGTATACTTAGGCACTCTGGTATGCACGTAACACAAAACTCTATGTACAAAACACAGACAAACAAACAAGCGTTGCAAACGTGATTACTCGTCGACCCTCAGTCTCCAGTAGTCTCTGAGGGTCCTTATTGATGTTCTGCCCATCAATATGGGTCTATGTATTCTACACACCGAGCTTCTCATTGGTCAAACTATCTAATAATAAGCTTTGAAAATTGGTTTATGTATCAATACAAGTTTATATTGATGAACTACAATTACTTTAGGAATATCACTAGTACCACAAAATTTATTAGTCAAGAACATTAAAAGAATAGTGCTAGACACGGTACATGTAAAGCCAAACATTGAAATTTTCTGAAAGTTTTAGTATTTCAACACAAAAACCTTCCCGGTTGCATCATCTCCTTTCCTTGATTGACTGTTCGTTAAACAAGTTTCTAAGATATAATTAATATCTTAGGAACTAGAGCCTTTCAAACGACCATGGTGGCACTTAATTAATATAGCCGTCTTGCTTCCTCATGCATATGAGAGTAGTAGTATACATTACTACCAAGGAAATAACTTGCTAATGCAAGTAAAATTTCGGCTAAGCAAGCAATAACTTTTAGTGGACTGGATTATTTATCACACCTACGCTGATATCTTTAAAATAAAGATTAATGGGAAGGGTAATAATTTTTTACACCTTTAAATTAAGTTGTACGATTAAGTAATTTCTATTGTTTTTTGCAATGAGCCTGATCTGACAAATACCAGCGATCTGAGTTACATCTGATCCAAGCTACCATAACAGTTCTAATAAGAATTTTATTAAATGGTACTTAGTAAACAAGAGATATATTTGAACGCTGACTGGAAGCAACTAATAGTAAATTTGTTCAATCGTGAATGACCGGTACTTTATATACAACAGTCCATTAAATAAACCACTAAACGTGTGTTAATGTGAATATGTAGTCGATACAAATAAGACTATGCTTAAAATTGGTTTAGTTTAAAATCTGTTACGTTATCCGTATAGTTATGATAGGACAATACAGATTTTGCCATTGTTAACAATGATTTGTCTGGAGCTTTCAAGATTGGATATCACAGAACAAAAACTCAAAAACATTTGTGACAGGCAGAGTGTAGGGTACTGACGTACATGGCGACGCAGTACTTGCACTACAGCGGCCACCTCTACCCACAGCGCGGCGTTTTTCCTGCTTAACCATTTACCGGACTGGATTTTAGCATGTGCCTGCATTTCTGTGGATACCGTTTTCCACGCTCTAGAGCGTCTCGTTAGGAGTTACCTATATTTGATCCACACATATTTTAAGTTAGTAACACAGCTCTTAGAATTTATAAATGATTGTCTTGTTACAAATGATGTAATGTTACTAATTAACGGTTTAACTGGGCATGCTCATTCTTTAAATAAAAAAAAGTAATAAAGCTTTTATGAATTTGAATTAGATGACATAATTTTAAAACTGATAATAGAAGCGCCAACAAATTAATAAAAAATGTTGTATTGAGAAAGGGTGTTGGTTTGAAAGAAGTTCAAGTAAGCTTTCCTGTGGCCAGTTTTATACTTTTAAGTAGTATAAAGATCTTGAAACTGTTTATTTGGCTAAATTGGTTTGTTAATTAAAACTATCTGACTATTTTGTGATACATAAAAGTATTTAACCTAGCTTGTTTATCCCTCCCTACAGTAATTGTTCTTTTTTTGGAACAGAACTTTACAAGCTCCGAGGTATTATGGGTGGATTAACCACTTTTGTTGGTCAATTTTGTGTGTTCATCATTGTGAAAACCTTCTTCAAATCAGTAATTACGTATGAAACTTTCCTGATTTACAGTAACGTGTCCCTACTAGGTACTATCATCTTCTTCCTGTACCTTCCAAAAACGCAGGGTCGCAACCTGCAAGAGATCGAGGACTATTTTAGTGAGCACGGAACAATTGATTGCATTTAACACATTGACTCTTTCAATTAACACATTGTTGCTTATATGCAACTTTAGAGACAAATATTTTCGTAACTTTAGAGAACAGTGGGAGGTAGAACGGAGAATTTTCTAAAAAGGAATGGGTCTATGTCAACCAGTGACACTAAGAATCTGCATGAAAATTGTTGTTTAAACCACTTTTTTCCTTATTGTTCAGCCAATTATTGATTTAACAGACTTTGTTTCACTTCTTAAAGATATGTTATAATGGTATGATTCGAATCTAAAATCATAGCCACTGAATGGGTATACTTAGGCACTCTGGTATGCACGTAACACAAACTCTATGTACAAACACAGACAAACAAACAAGCGTTGCAAACGTGATTACTCGTCGACCCTCAGTCTCCAGTAGTCTCTGAGGGCCCTTATTGATGTTCTGCCCATCAATATGGGTCTATGTATTCTACACAGCTTCTCATTGGTCAAACTATCTAATAATAAGCTTTGAATATTGGGTTTATGTATCAATACAAGTTTATATTGATGAACTACAATTACTTTCGGAATATCACTATCCACAAAATTTATTAGTCAAGAACTTAAAAGAATAGTGCTAGACACGGTACATTTAATGCCAACATTGAAATTTTCTGAGTTTTAGTATTTCAACTCCAAACCTTCCCGGTTGCGTCATCTCCTTTCCTTGATTGACTGTTCGTAAAACAAGTTTCTAAGATATAATTAATATCTTGGGAACTAGAGCCTTCAAACGACCATGGTGGCACTTAATTAATATAGCCGACTTGCTTCCTCATGCATATGAGAGTAGTAGTATACATTACTACCAAGGAAATAACTTTGCTAATACAAGTACAATTTCGGCTAAGCAAGCAATAACTTTTAGTGGACTGGATTATTTATCACACCTACGCTGAATATCTTTAAAATAAAGATTAATGGGAAGGGTAATAATTTTTTACACCATTAAGTTAAGTTGTACGATTAAGTAATTCTATTGTTTTTTGCAATGAGCCTGATCTGACAAATACCAAGCTGATCTGAGTTACATCTGATACCAAGCTACCATAACAGTTCTAATAAGAATTTTATTAAATGGTACTTAGTAAACAAGAGATATATTTGAACGCTGACTGGAAGCAACTAAGGGATAGTAAATTTGTTCATTCTATAGTGAATGACGGTACTTAATATAAACCAGTCATTAAATAAACCACTAAACGTGTTAATGTGAATATGTAGTCGAAACAAAACTATGCTTAAAATTGGTTTAGTTTAAAATCTGTTACGCTATCCGTATAGTTATGATAGGACAATACAGATTTTGCCATTGTTAACAATGATTTGTCTGGGAGGCTTTCAAGATTGGATATCACTGAACAAAACTCAAAAACATTTAAATTGTGAAGCCATTATTGGGGACTCGACAGGTTGGTCTTGAACTTGTATCGTTGTGGGTCCCTATGTAAGAATACGGGTTCAAAATATTTGAAAAATTAAAATAAAATGTCCCTCCTAATAATGGGAGAAAGTATTGACAAAATATATTTTACAGATACGGACAGACAGCTGATCATCTAGTCGTCGACTGCAATAGCTGACTACAATTTCTTTTGATTGAAACTCTTACAATTTCTTGATTGCTCTGTATGGGGTCAATCAGTAGCGTCGGTAATGATGCAATGAAGACTGGGAAGGAGTGGTATTTAATGCTCCGGTTCGCGATTTTGTGGCATTTTCCCAGTATTTGGGCGTATTGTTTTGTTTTATTTCCATTTTTGTCAAATAACCTTTAACTAATGATGTGTACGGGTCAAATAATTGTAACTAACCTAGCAAAGTAACCGTGCAGTTACAGTGACAGGCAGAGTGTAGGAGTACTGACGTCCATGGCGAAGCAGTACTTGCACTACAGCGGCAACATCTACCCACAGCGCGGCGTTTTTCCTGCTTAACCATTTACCGGACTGGATTTTAGCATGTGCCTGCATTTCTGTGGATACCGTTTCCACGCTCTAGAGCATCTCGTTAGGAGTTACCTATATTGAACCACACATATTTTAAGTTAGAATTTTTAAGTTAGTACAGCTCTTAGAATTTATAAATGATTGTCTTGTTACAAATGATGTAATGTTACTAATTAACGGTTAACTGGGCATAGCTCATTTTTTAAATAAAAAAGTAATAAAGCTTTTATGAATTTGAATTAGAATGACATAATTTTAAAACTGATAATAGAAGCGCAACAAATTAATAAAAAATGTTGTATTGAGAAAGGGTGTTGGTTGAAAGAAGTTCAAGTAAGCTTTCCTGTGGCCAGTTATACTTTTAAGTAGTATAAAGATCTTGAACTGTTTATTTGGCTAATTGGTTTGTTAATTAAAACTATCTGACTATTTTGTGATACATAAAAGTATTTAACCTAGCTTGTTTGGAAATCCCTCGGTACAGTATTGTTCTTTTTTTGGAACACATAAACAATAATGAATGTCCGGAATCCCATTATCCTTTAAAAAGACACCATCTTAATTTTTCTACAGTTAGGTAATCTTTAACTGCATATAATCGACTCCCAACGGTTTAGTTATACGAACATTACTTGTACGAAAATATATACTTTGAAACCAATCATGTTTAACCTGTTTAATATCTCTAACGTAATTAGGGCTATACAGTCTAATGGACAAAATAATAATTCTAACAAAACTATTAATTTTTTCTTGCAAATATTATAATGGTAATAAAATTTATTTTTTTCTTTACTAGAATTCGTATTGTCCATTAAAGTGTTATAAACAGTTAATTTCTATTACAATGTTACTTGAAATAATTGCAGGTTAAAGCTTATTTTCTTTTAGTTGTTGCAGCTTAAAAAAATGATGACGTTATCCGAAGTACGTAATTGAGATTAATCTTTACCTTCTTATATGGAAAACGCTATGAAGCTTAAAACTATGATTTAAGTAATCCTCCACTGTCATATGGAATTGCATCGTCAGATTTAAGAGCATCATGAATAACTGAGAACCGGGTCATCAATAATACAACAGCCGACTGAAATCCATCTGTCACTTGTTCACTAAGAGCTTGAAATTTCAAGTTTGTAGTCTTGCATAATTTATCACTTATCGATGAAATAATAAATTAGCATAATGCAACTCACTTTCAACTTTGCACTATCTGATTATGAAGAGCCTTTAGTAAATAAGGTACATTAAAATTTGATATGGAAAAGTAGAGTTAACCTCAGAATATATTATAATTCTTGTAGGCTGTTTACCATTGTTAGTACATGTATAAGTGAACATGTAAAACGCAAGATATGTTGAGTAAGGAAGTGGGTGAGCTGTGAGCCACCCTTACACTATTCAGTAATACCAATCAATGGCCTACATATAGAGATTCATATTAGCTTTTTACTCTACAGGTGACCACGTTCAACAGTTACCTAGCATACATACTAACTGTAGTTAGATTTAGTCATCAGAAACTGAAAAAGAGAGATTTTGATAAACGCTAGGCAAGTTGTAAAATGTTCACAACTATTGATAATCTTAATTCTACATCGTCAAAATACCGCCCATTGTACTGAATCAGGCTAGAAACATCCTAGCCACAAACAAAACAGTCGTCATTTTTATTTTACGATCTTTCCAGAGTGATTCTTAATACCTCAACTCTGTTTTACAACTTATATGAGCCATTTTTCAATAGTAACAGCCCAGATAATTCTCACTGTTCACTGTAATTCCTGTAATACTTGTCCAAAGTCAAATTATAATTGAAATTCGAAAGATCCAGAATTACAGAAACACAGATTTTTGTGGTTCGTTGATTTAGTACGTACGTGTAAAGAATAGATCAAAGAAAATTTCTCGTTTTATTAAGTTCACAAATTATGTAAGGAGAAAAGAATCTAACTATGGCATCACGAGGTTCAGGGTAACGCAGCGGAAATGTCCACCTGTTTTTGTTCCAGCTAAATTATTTATCTCGTTATGAATGGACCCTTGACTACATCAATACTTCTTAACGCTATATTTGCTATGAATTGATTACTCAACATCATTTTGTAGGACTGAAAGTTAAGTATAGACTGTATTTTTATGATAATAACCATTTTAAAACCGTTTTAAATGGGAGTCTTTATGTATTAGTTATTTTACTTCTATTTTAAATTTTGAAAAAAACTAATACAACTACGTTATTTTTCATCACAATTTATTATACTTGGTTAAAACCATCTTTTTTAGGTATCAAAAAAAGTTGAACGATTGCATAAAATCATTAAATATAAATAATATATATAAAAAGGAAACACGCGAGTTTAAAACTCTTAGGTGGTAAAGAAGTTCGGTAAACTTACTAAATATTGCTTTTATGATATTTATTTCATTGATTTATTTTTATTTCCAAATTACAGAACTCATCACCTTTGCTATTGCGAATAACGTATGAGAATGCTAACATTTTTCACTATATAGTATATATATATAAATTGTCCGATCATTTTTAAACTTTAGAATTGGTTGTAACAATTTGGTCATACTTAAAAAGTAACAAATGAATTGATAAATTGCATCTTATGATGTAAATTATACTTCAATAATTATTATATAATTTCTTTGAGTACTGCTACATTATAACAGTTCCATCTTAACTATATGATAACAGTTAATACCACATCATGATTTATGAAATAGCCTATATAACACCCACAATGAAAATGTGAGTATTATTTTCAATGTATTTTATTGAGCGTACTATTAAAATTATGTTTCTGAAACATCAGGTTGTGTGCTCTGGGTAGTACCTTATCAATTGTTACTGTCACTTACTACACAAAGAGTCTGGCAGCGTCCATACCACAATGAAAATGTGAGTATTATTTTCAATGTAGGTTATTGAGCGTACTATTTAAATTATGTTTCTGAAACATCAGGTTGTGTGCTCTGGGTAGTACCTTATCAATTGTTACTGTCACTTACTACACAAAGAGTCTGGCAGCGTCCATATCACAATGAAAATGTGAGTATTATTTTCAATGTAGGTTATTGAGCGTACTATTTAAATTATTTTTCTGAAACATCAGGTCGTGTGCTCTGGGTAGTACCTTAGCAATTGTTACTGTCACTTACTACACAAAGAGTCTGGCAGCGTCCATATCACAATGAAAATGTGAGTATTATTTTCAAAGTAGGTTATTGAGCGTACTATTAAAATTATGTTTCTGAAACATCAGTTTGTGTGACATAGAATAAGAATGCCCAGTATGCTCGCAATGTTTTTAATACTTAGTGAAAGATAACAGATGGATCTCAGACGGCTGTTGTATTATTGATGACAGATTGTACCGTGGTAATAAATTATTCATGAAGCTCTAAGTACGTCGATACAAACCTGCCTATCTAGATAAGAAGTACAAGGGTTCAATGTTAAGTACCTAAATGTAGAACAGATTTGAATTTTAATGAGACATACCAACGTATCCAAATGACCTTACACGCCTGTCAACATTCCATTCAACATTGAAATAAATAAATGCCAAGTTATATTTCTAATGTTTTTCAATTCTTAAATACATTTCTATTGAATGCTACACAGGATAATTTCAGTACATACATCTAAACGTTAAGAGAAGCATTTTTCCTTTTAAAAGTATTATAATTATTGCTAAAAAAAACTGGAAAATTTATGATGGTAACAAAATTAAACCGATCATACTATCCCTACTGATTCTTCTTTGTTAAACCTACAACCACACTTACCTTAAAGTTTTACATAAATACAGTCTCTATGAGATTGAGTGCTAAACATGTTTTCTCTTCTATGGTATTTTTTTCATCAAAGTTGATTTAAAAATCAATATACTATGTTTCTATGATCTCCAAATTTAAACATCAATCAAATTTACCTTTGGGGTAATGGATAATACCAGACATTGTATTAATGCAGTATTTCATATGTTATATAATTGATCTAGTTTTGGAAACTTGTAAGCTAGTGATCTCTCTTTTTATTCAACCATCACTATTGGATTGAAAATTAACTTTAACCGTAAACCTATTATAGCACCCTAGTACTATAACAATAATAGTTTAACAGTTAATAGTGTAGTTAGCGTAGTGTAGCCATATGGACGCAGTAGTATGCACAGTCTTGCACATAATTGCGGTTTCCAAATGCAATAAACCCTAAAATAAAAGTAATTTTACTTTTCTTTATACACATAAAAACTTAAAAAACTCATACAGGAAGACAGACGTTGAAAAAAAGAGATAGATCATTAAACGCATTTAGTTTTTAACTTCTCTTGGTTCATGGAACATTAATTAAAGATTGTGTTTAGAATTTAATTACACCTTGTATACAATATATAAATAGTGATAACTCAACAAAATTAATAAACGCAGTGAGTTTTTCAAATGAATAATAATATTTCTAAAAAATATATCCTAACTTCTTGTTTGGTGACGGTATTGTCAAAGAATGCAACAGATTTATCAAAGAATCTAGTTTGATTACAGGGCTATTATTTTCAACTGGAACATACTTGGGAGGAAGTAGAGGCAAAAGAAAATAAAAAACCTTAAAATGGAAAGAGCGGAGTGTTTGCTCTCCAAACACGGATCCCGCACCAGCCTGGATTTCTCGTCTGAAAGATCTTTCTCTCACTAATTTCCACACCAAATTAGTGCAACGAACACAACTGTGTCTTGAACCATAGGGTTTTTTTAAATACATACAGCTAAATACATCTTGCTAGCACATATCAGCATGCGTAATACGTATTCATATGATTTGACTAAAACAAAAACTCTTATCGAGGTAAGGTAATATGGAAGCTTCATTACCTTCTAATAAAGCGTTAAATTTTATCTTACATATTAGTATATCATGAGGAAACTGATTAGGGTGAGTAATACTTGGATATAAATATAAATTTTTTTGTAATTTATTAAATTTAATTTAAATTAAAATATATAAGTTCTCTCAAAGTAGGTGTCACATATTGTACCATTCTACAAGATTATTATACCTGATGACCGAACAACAGAGTTATGCTAAATATAGAGTTGAGGCAGAAAGCCACAACACGCAAAAGCCGTTGTACCGAATGAAAGTTTAATCATGTGGTGGTGAGACACGTCATGCAAGCTGTCAATCATTCAACAATAAACAGCTTCATCATTCACCGCCAGATCAGAAGCACGAGTACTTTAAATATTAGGTGTGTAGACTGTTCTGTCCAGAGTCTGATATTTTCTCTATCCGAGGCCTGCAGTGGATAATATATCTTCCAATTTTAGCCTTTAATCGGAATTCTCTCATATTCTAAATTATTGAAATCTTCACTCCTATAATTGTCACCTTCTTTCTGTCCCATACTTACCTACAGTTCTGTGAATTGTAAGAGTTTAAAATTTGTTATTTAGAATAAATTTTATAAATTTGATACATATTACTAATTATTATCATATCACTAAGGCTATATATTCCTTTTAGGATTGGAAAGAGTGATAATGAGATAAGCGGAATAATTTAAGTACAATACCAATGACGATCTGCCAAAAAATAAGTTATTTCCAAACTAATAAATGTGTATAAAACGACTGCTGTGGTCCTGAATGTACTATTGGGTAAAATAGTAAATATTTAAAGTATTGAACCAATAAATTCCCCAGTTAGCGAGCAAAAGCCAACACATGTATTGGATTCTTGTACGTGTCGCTCATCAGCAACACCTATAAACGTAGAATCTCTGATATATCCTCCCTAGCATATCACTAAATGTTATGCTGCATATAAATTTTATCTATTTACCAATGGGAGATGTTTGGTGGCTCCATTTTAGACTCTCTCCTCTATTGTTTTAAACAGACAAGAAATTTCGATTTACGTTATCTTTAAACATTTTTGCGTTGGAATTATTCCAAATTCATTATTATGATCTATTAGATGGCTTTATTAAAATCCTAACGTTCTCAGTTCGTCGCTCTTCAGAACTTCTGTTAATTCGTAAAAAATGACCCCAGACACTTGGAACATATTATGTAGTTTCATCGTGGTCAAAGGGTCAAACAATTGTGTGGTCGTCCAACTGCCTGTCTGTGTATCGTCTGTGCAACAACACTCGTTAGAAAGGTCCTAGAGAATTAAAACCTAGTATATAGGTTCCGCTTGGTTCGATGAACCTTAGGGATTTCGTGATCAAAAGGTTCTGGTGTAATTCATCTGTAGTCTGTCTGGCCGTATTTGCCCTAAATCTTCCATTACGTCCTGTCGGTTACTTCGATATTCTGGTGCACAAGTTAAAAAAAAAATAATTTATGGGCATTCCAGAAATTGCTAATAAAATCAGACCTTTGCCAGGTCTTGAAACTGTAAGTACTTCACAATTATCATTCTTGTTAGATCATATCGTCTTCATCCCGTATGGTTTATTTGGCTGCAGCCGTAAATAACCTAGTCTTCCAACTCAAGCAGATAAAAGTTCACAGACCCATGATCACCAAGAGCTCCAGACTCTATGGTGACCAGATCACACACGATGTGTTTGTGTGACAATGTAGGAGGTGGCAATATTGGCACAGTCGTAGATTATGTGATCATCACCGTTCAACATTTTAACTATAAGACAATAACATTTAGCATTATTTAACCGTCAGTCGTACACAGACTAACACAGTACAATTTATACAGGATAAAGCCACGTCACCAAGTAACACACAGCATCTTGAAGGAACCACCATTAGTTTGGTAATATCTTTCAATCACGTAAATGATACTGTGTAGTTCTTAGAGATCAGCTCAACACTGATCATTAAACCTTACATTCGTTATGTCACTCATCTTCGAGCAGGAATGTGTCGATCTTCAGGGAATAAAGAAATACTATTGTTATCAGATAAAACTTTTTTACCAGCCATAACTCACGTCCACGCTACATAACATATTTTTTGTTATTGTTATATTACAATGCGCTGTAAATCTAAAGAGAGAGCTTTAAGAATAAACCTGAAATTTGTTTGTACTGAAGTATATTCTAAATTAGCGCAATAAGGTAAAATCTTGTTTTCATTAGCTTAAAATAGTCACGAATAAACCATCCAATACATTGGAAATACTATTTAAACACTGTTATAAACCTACCTTAATAAACAAAGCTATGAAGCTGGTGAAGTTTAACTAACAATGGCCATAAAGTAATCGAACCAGGTTGGCTCCCTTGATATTGTGTACGAGATTCTTCTGTAACTTGTAGAAAAAAAAGAGGAGGCACACTCTTCCACTTCTACTCGAAGCTGAAGTAAATGCGTTTCGACCAAAGTATTTATTTTTAAGCATAAGTATGGACATTTTTTTAACCATGGTAAAATCAAAATCAATTATAGCAGCACATATCTTTTTGTGCTCTTGGTCAGTGTAGCAATAAAACTCAACTGTGGAACCGAAAATAAATTAGACTAGGGGTTAATTTAAACTGCCGGAACTGACACATTTTGACTGCTTTAAATTTTCAGTCGTACCTAAATATACGTATTTTATTCATTGAGACAAAAAACTCTAACTATGGCATATTAAATGTAATAACATCAATGTATTTCTAATGCCCACAGATGTACATAGTATTATTAAAATAGTTACTTTTTATATCCAGGAAGTTTATATGAAAGGTCTATTAAGTTTAATTTAGAAGCATTTTACTCGACCTGTATATTGTATCAAAAACTTGTATGTTAAACACGTATGTCTTAAAATAAACCAAAAACTACGAGCAATTTTGTTTACATATTTACAGCTTTATGAAAGAACATGAAAAGGTATATTACTAGTGTTTTATAGTTCTTATCCAAGAATGTTGTAAAAAACTATACCTACTTATAAGACGCAAACGATCTCTGAAAGCAACTATATATACTATTAATTAAGTTAAATATTTGATCTACTACAAGGATATGTTGGTTTAGTCGTTAATTAATTATTTATGGAGTTCCATGCAACCCTTGCTAATTTATGGTGTCCTATCTCAGGGACCTGGCGTATATCACTCGAATGCTTATCAGTTTCTAGTACATTAGCTCCCGGTTCTTGTGCCTACCAAACAACCTCTTCCAAACTACTAGTACAAACTACTGACTAGCCACCCCACAAGGAATTATTGCTAATTTAGGTGAAACTAGGATTTTCCTAATAAATAGCAACTTCTTTTATAATTGTTCAGACATAAAAATGAATTAATCAATAAAATAGCGTTTCTAGAATTTTTTATCGGACACATACATTTATTTCGGTTTGTACTCGTTTTATGGACAGCCGGTGTAACGGGTTATGAAACTGTTACGATGATAATATTTAAAACTATATTATTATATAAATTTATGTTACTTCTATGTGTTATAAATTGGAATGATTTTTAGAAAAGTTAAATTAAGATACGATAAGGAATGTCTATATGGTTAAATTGACGAAAACTTTCTTGAAAGGAAAACAGAGTTTTTTCACGACTGCCAAAGTTTATGTTAAAAAAGAACGATGCTTTCGAGAATTAGGATGTACCCGATTATTCTTCATGTGTATAAAACCCAAGCATGCAAATATTAAGCATGTAGAAAAAGCTAACACACTTTCTCCTTTACCTAAAGGGCACTTATTAACCGTTCAGAAATCATCCGGTTGTCCTATCCTACCCCGTATGGCCACAAATAATGAATTACAGTTATAAAAAGAAATGAAATAACCTAATGTACCAACTTTGTATAGGTTGATCAAGATCTTATAAAAAAATTTAAACATTAAATATCACTTTTATATCCGATTTTAAAATTTATCAAACATAACTGCGCATATTATAAACGCAATTTACAATTTCAATAAATTCCCCTTATACAGCAAAAACTTGGATTGTATTATAACCCGTTTTAAAATAGTAGTACAATACTACAAGTTTATTAATGTATTCCATAAAAAATTAAGTTTATAACTTATTATAAAAAATATACATAACATTAAAAATATTATTCAAATCAAAATTAATTCTTTACTGATACAATATTAAAGTATTTATATGCATTTATAAATAAAAAACTCACCATATAGGCTATGAGTATGAGTATATGAGCTCTCAGCATTAATGGTTTGAAAGCTTTTAATATCTTGAATATTTTATATATCTTATAATCTTGAAACTCCAATAATATCTTTCTTGAATAGGAAAATCAACAAAATTTTAAAATCTCTATAACGTACGTGGAATGCTTCAGAAATTAAAAAGTCTCCTAAACTTGAAGTAACATATTATACTTTATACGAAAATACAATGCTGTTATAAAAACTAAATTGAAATTACCGTAGTATTTCTACCGTTTATCCACTATCGTAATTTGTTATAGATTAGTTTGAATTAGTACTTTAATATGAAAATATTGTCTCGATATCACTAGCTTAATTATGTGATTACAAAATTATTTTTGCTTAGAACAACATAAGAGCTTTCACCCCTGAATCCAAGAATAAAAAATAAATATTTACAAATATTAAATATTTATATAAAGTCCATACTGCTGTTGACATATTCAATCGTTTTTCCAATTTACATTTATAGTTGATGTTAGGGATATATTCTAGGTTTAGCAATATCTAGTTATGGCAATGTACCCTTTGGCGTAAAATATTGAACTCGACGTATGGCAACGGTGTTCAAACATTAAGTCAGATTAATTTCTTTGCTTAGTTTTTATTTTATGGAATGTGTTACCTTTTACACATATTACGTCTTGCATTAAAAAAATCAAAACTTTACAAACAATAATATTAATATTTTCGGCTATTCTTAAGATTTCACTCGAAAAGGAAGGATTTCATTCTACTACAATAACTATAATAATAATAATATGTGTTCAAAATAATCGTATATTATGTACGCAAAAGTTGTTGCACAGAAGTCTCAGCTGGATATCCAAACACTAAAGATTGTGTGTTTATTTTGTGTAAATTTCATTGACAATAACGTCCTAAGTAAGATAAATAGAAGTATTAGACACATTTAGCTTAAAATACGTAATTTTAAGAAATTGTACCTTATTAAGATTTTTTAATATTATAGTTTGAGCAAACTTGTTAAACAAAGACATTAACTGGTTTATTATATAATAATAAATCATATTTTATACAAAAAATTCTAATAAAAACATACTAAATGCATAACTCTTTTTGTTTTAAAGTTGGAATAGGTTAATGTACACATTAAAATAATCATCCCCTAAGAGTAACATATATCACAAAATATAACGAAATCGCCTTGTAAACTACTCATTGTTTAACACGTTAACGCGCACTGTGCACCACTCAGTAAGATAATTATAGTGTTTAATAGGGTGATGGGGCAGTACGAAAGTTCTGATGTGTGGCAGGTTGGATATGACCACACAGGTTTAAAGGCTTATAACTTTATTAAAAACCTCCTTTATAGCATCGAACCCTTCCATTATTTGAGTTTTAATTCCCGTCACCTGCCTGAAACACTACGATGGAAAATGTTGTGGCTAAAATAGTTATTAAACACAAAAGAAAAATTACTTAACCATGTGCTTGTTTATAATATTATTTAGTATTCGCCTACTAATAATTCACTTATATTTTAAATATTAGTAATATTAGTTTCTTGTAGCCAGAGGAAAAGTCCATATTCAATAAAATTTTGAATTACTTTCGTTGGATTTGAGATTTTTAGGATTCTTTCAGCTTTTGCAAAAGTTCATAGAGTATGAGATGCACGGAACTGTGTTAACTTAGAAAATTTATTTAGTCATTGATGTCCAAAATATAAGTATTTTAGTAAATAGGATTTGTATATTTCTACGCTAAATGTGAAAGTGAAATAGGCTAAATATAACGCTTGTTGACTAAGTAGTATTAGAAGTTGGTTTACATTTACGTACACATTTTTTTCCTATGTTGCATCCGAAATTGACAACATTTAACAAAAATTGTACAAGCTAAATTATTATACTAACCTGTCCCCTTTATTGTTCTGTTAGGAAAAGAAGATGAGAAATTGCACTTATTCATAAAAGATCTTAGCGCTGTTTTCAGTGACAGGATATTCTGGATGGGTAAGGTTGGGGTAGGGAATGTCTTCTATCAAGAACCTTGAATGTTATGGGCATTTATCTCAATCATGTCCCGTTGGAAGAAGGAGAATCCAGCTTTGTACCACTCTCTCTAGTCAATGCAGGAAGGGGGTGGAACGCCAGTATTTGTAGGCTAGCAACCGCCTTAGGAAGTGGGGCAGCTAACACTTCGGAAACCCCAAAAACTCCAACAGTAATCTTCTGTAGTACACTAGACCTGTCCTCCTACGCCTGAAACTCAGTACCTCGACATTTGCGGTCACTGATGTGCCGCTCCTGGACATCCGTAAGGTTGCCCAGATTTAAGTAACACATCGGTTTGTACTCCTTATAGTATAGTATACGTATCATTGTATATTCAGATTATAGATTTGATTACTTGATTTCGTAATGTTTAATTTCCGATATTTAAGACTGATTGTTTCGAGGAAATGGTAGGACAGATGTGAAACCATTTAATAAATTGGCCGGGCACACTAGACTTACCTAATTCAGCAATGAGTCAAACAAAATAGATAAGTGTATAAAACACTTTCATTTCAAACATTTTACAATCTATTATCATTATCCCTTTACAAATATGAATGTATCAGTAGCCCTGTTCACGTATTATCACCAAAAATAATCATTCTAACCTATTATCACCAAAAACTTACAGATGCTAAGATTTCTTAAGGCATTATCTAAGAAGAAGTAATATTTACGAACTAGCAATATAACACAAAAATATACAAAGAGCAATATTTTCAATAATTCTTGTTTCATATTCTTAATAGTTTCAACTATAGATAGGTCTTAATTTACAATCAGTCATAAGCAAAAATACCTGTACCCCATACTATTATGATTTATCTTCATGTAAGTAAAACGAGATCATTTGTTAATTCGTTTGAATGTTAATAACACATTATTAATACCACATTATTAATAAAAACCTCATATATTTACTGCATTCAATACAAAAAATCGTTTATCAATAGTTTAAAAATTCTTGATGTTAGAAAGGATAGAACATATTGCAAACGAGAAGAGAGTAAATAGCTGGATCACAGTAAAAGAATCGCTTCAACGTCTACATATAATATTGTTTTTATGTTTAGAATGGGATCTTGAAATGTTGTTTGCCAAATCTGTCAAAGGAGCTGTTAAAGAGCAATTTAGTTTCACGTAGAAAATCGTGGGATGGAAAGGATTGAACATATTTATATGTTAATTACAATTGGAGACCGCATATTTGGTCCAATGGGTTTTATATTTTTCTTATTCACATCCCCTTTACGAAACAATTTGTTCTAGTTATACTATTAGCCCAAGTTCTGGAAATACCTAATGTTTCGTCATCTCTATGAGTTTTTTTCATTCTCTAATCAGGTAAACTCTGCATATGTAAATATCGTCATGACAAAGAAATACACTGGTAAATTTGAACCACTTTTTATTCCTTGATTGGGATGTATTTTTTTTATTTCAACACAAAACCTCAGATATGATAAAAATAATTCAAAATGATTACTGCATTATTTTAGTATATTAATAACTTTTATATTTGTCTTTTGGGTAACTATTATTGCAATCAGAAAATCGTAGGATAAATAAAATTTTTAACATACTACGAACCTTAACTCTTGTGAACATATCCTGAATATTTGTAAAAGTGGCAACCATGTTCTTGGGTTGATCAGTGCAAAATGTCGACAGTTCCTATCCCTCCGCGCTATTCGACATATCCGCACTATTACATCAGTCTGGTCAGACCTATACTGGAGCATTTTGGGACTGTTTTGAGTCCTCACCAGGTTGGCCAGTGTTCCGTTCTAGACGCTGTGCAGAGGTCTCTCCTGAGACTCGTTGATGTAAGACTAGGATTTCGTTACATTGCGGAGAA
This sequence comes from Homalodisca vitripennis, assembly GCF_021130785.1. NCBI lineage: Eukaryota > Metazoa > Arthropoda > Insecta > Hemiptera > Cicadellidae > Homalodisca > Homalodisca vitripennis. Next base: position 198,442,467 of record NC_060207.1, read on the forward strand.
CCTGCACGAAATGGATTATCATCAGTTTTTTGCATACCTATAGGCTCATAGAAGACCAATAGATCTTCAGGGGTTCCTCCATAGAGTCGTGAATAATCAGATTGACTGCCCAGAAATTCTTCAGTTGGTTCACTTCAATGTTTCCCGGCATATATTGCAGTACAATACCTCGTCTTCTGAGAAGAAGGAATGAAATCTGTGCTGACCTGAAATGTTTTGATTCTTCTGTTGAGATTTTCAAGAAACGTGCACTCTCTTACATTCTTAGACAGATATATGCATGCTGTGTTAATTTAGGATTATTGTAATTGTGTGTTTAATATTGTTAAAAAGTACACATAAAACTTTTATCATAATAACACGCTATTTCTATGTGTGAGGTTAGAATAAAAATTCTTGCAATATAAAGAATATATACCACATATTTTTATATTTCTTCTCTATAAGTTGTATTAGTGTCCTACTCCGTGATATTTCTTTTAATAAAAATAACTTGATGTAAAAAAAATATATTTGTACTATGGATAGTATTATAGTATCGTATATTGCATGAATACAGTGATAAACAATTATAACCCTTCATCATTATCCTCCTGTGGTAAGAAGCACGTTCCATTAGTCTTATACACTAGTGCCATTGACAGTCAGAGTATCGCATTGTACAAGTCACCACAAAACAACAAGAGTTGGACCCTACGTCCACAATGGTTTCTTATAATATATCTGGAAATACGGTTATTTGTGTTCTGCTGACCCTTTTTTTATTTTATGAAGACGACTTTCGATTTTTAACCGTATGGCCTGATATGTCCTTCATATTCCATTAATATCAAGGTTTTTCATAGCTTAAAACTAAAGTAACACATTTACAAAATAAATACACATAAACAATAAAAGCTAAATTTTTCCTGCATATTTTACTGTAAACAGTTTTACTGTATTTACTCGTCATATACAGATACGTTAAACTAATTTTTTTATTGAATATTTAATAGTTTTATGAAAGAAAAACCTATACCTTACAAAATACATAAACAGTTTACTTGTTAAACGTGTGTTTTAAATTAGTCAAGTGGTATTAATTAACTTTATAAACACAATAATTAAAGAGTTGATTGAATTTGTTATTACTTGAATGATACTTTTTAGGGAAAGGAGTATTATAAAATAATTAACCGGGATACTCAGATTCGCACTAACAACGAATAATCTAAATTTTATACATAATACTTCAAGAAACATACTATAAGTGTATAAATTATAAACATTTTGTAAAAATGTATAACTCATTTATAAAGACAGAGCTAGGCTACTTGACCTATGTGCTTTAGAATTAAAGAGTACAGAATCTATGAGGCCATAAATTTAATAACCTCAGAGTATTTCAATTCAATACAAACTCAATAACCTCAGATAAGGATATAGGAGTGAGACTAAAACCCTTTAGTCAATTTTTCCATTGATGCTGATAATCCTAGAATGAAAATAGCTAAAACCCATAACTAAATTGATGCTTCGGTTCTAAGTGGCCCAGTTATTGTAAAAATAGAAAGGTTGAGTCCTTGGGAGAAGGCTGTTTGTTAGTTCATCTCCTCTTTAGTCTTTCTGTCATCTAAGCCCATCGGATTCTGAGCTTTTATTAATTTTTTTAAAGTTAGCTAATTATAGTCATGTACTGCACTTTGCATCGAAAGCACGTAAAAGCTCAATCCACCATCCAATAGCGTAATTCATTAGTTACAATAATTATTTTCCTAGTTCTTATTTATCATTCATATAATTCTGTATTTTCTTTGCTTATTAAAAATATATTAGAAATTCTTTCCATAAGATTATTACGTTTCAAATTGCAGATATGTATGTGAAAAATAATTAAGTACGGTTTACAAATCATTATATGTTAAAAAATTTTAAAGTAAACATATACAAATTACAATGATTTAGTTAGTAGTATTATAATTCATTATTAAAAAGATAATTAAAATGTTGTTACCGTAGCATTGCTTGAGTAAATAATTTAAAATGCTTTCAAATTTGAATATTTTGAATCTAGAGCATAAATATTTACACAATATAATTAGTTGAGGAAAATTGTTCGTTACGACGATAGAAACTGGTACATCACCAGTAAGCAAAACCCGGTGTCAACATTCTATAGTGATGTTTGGACAGTAAATTGGTACACGCTACGATCTGGATTGGTTTTAGTTCGAAAGGTCATAGCTTCCTTCCATGAGTAAGAGTAAAAACGTAATTCTATCTAATTGTATATGTTATTGTTAATGTATTATACTATTATATAGTATTAATTAAAATTTGCGAGTATATGTAGTAAAGTAATTGATTTTTTATACTTTTGACAAGCTATCCACACATTTACTAGTTATTGATATTTTTTAAGCTTTTACCTAATATAAAAAACGTAAATATTAAGTTAATAACTACTTTGATATGAATAACTTGAATAGTAATTATGGTCACGTAATCCACGTTAAATGAAAAATACTTTAATTTTTTTCAAACCTTCTTCTACATACAGCTATATGTTACAGGATGTTTCAAAACTCTTACTATAACATTTTATTATACTATTCTTACGATCCAGAAGAAACTAAATACAAACAATGATCACTTATCATTTACTGCCTATCTGTCTTTATGCGATTTTTAAAGTAATTTTTTTAAATAATCAATCAACTTTTACCAGCCTTACATAAAAACCTTTATGTTGATATGGTTATATTAATATATTTTATATATTAATGAAATCATTTTTGTCAAATTCGTAACATAAATTTAAATATAGTGGTGATTGAGTATATTTACATATCTAAAAACACAAATGTTAAAGAAATTAACCAAACTAGTTTATTGTATAAAACCTATTAAAAAAATCAAATGACAATTCTAGAGCTGTAATCGGATAAAAAATAATTGAATTTTGCATTTTTAGACCAATCACAATTTTTTTAAACAAAGTAACAGTTTTAAATTAACAATCACATACAAGTAGACAAATTGTAAACAAATTTGTTAGACCATTCCTTCCATTTCGTCGTTTCCGTCTTTTAATCCAAAGGGATAATTGCCTAATATTTTTGGTGAGATATTTTAATCACCTTTATACATAATATGTTAGAAATTAAAAAAATATGATGTTCCCATCTAATTTATCCTGCTATTTTGGTTTCAGTAAATTTATCCACAATTAATTCGCAAGCGTTGCCTTCAAGTAATGTAATATTCACCAAAGTAGTAAAGTTTATTCCTAATTCAATTGCAGACAAAATAATGTTATACTTTATTGTAGTATCACTAATATAAAGGAATACAACATTTTCCAATATAATATTTTATTTTGTGCAAGGCCTTTCTGAATCAAAGATTCCATCATCAGGCACTTCACAAATTATTAAATGTTTATATTTTTGTAATAATAATTAATTAATTATAATAACCTATGGTAAACAATTTGGACGTATGGTTAGCCAGTATAAAATATTTAATTAGAATTTAATTTAAATTTTTTTATAAATTGAGATGAGAGTAAAACTGAATTTAGAATTGGTCCGTCCTCATTATTGATAAGTTTTTCTTGATTTGTGTTAATGTAAAATGTTTCCCAAGCATTTAAATGAATTGTGTTAGTAACTTCTTTTAATAATCGTAAATTTTTATTAGAGATGGTGTGTCCAGATTCAATACAGTGATTCGCCACAGCAGATTTTTCATTTCTTCCATATTTTATATGTGCAAAGTGTTCTTTGAATCGTGTCTTAATGTTACTTTTAGTTTGGCCAATGCACAATTTATCACAGTCGTTGCATTTAATTTCATAAATTTGTTTTCGAATGTGGTTTTGTCCTTGGGATTTCCTAATATTTCTGATAATTTGTTGTTTGTTTTATAAGTGATAGATTTTTTGTATGCTTTTTAAAGATTTTCTGCAATTGATTTGAAATGTTACTGTATGTTGTACAGATGAATTCTTGTTTATTATCTTGAAGTGGTAGTAATGTTGTTCTAGATTTTCTTAATTTTCTTTTGATTGATTTGTGAAGTATGTAGTCAATAAGTTGTGTGGTTTAACCGTTAAAAAAGCAATATTTTTTAAGTAGTTTAACTCTTTGTTGTAGTTATCGATAGATAGTGGAGTATTCAAAAGTCTGTAAATCATTGAGTTTAAACTAGCTCTTATTTGTTGAAGTGGATGGTTAGATTCGTTGACAATAAATCTATTTATATGCGTCGGTTTCCTGTAAATGTCAACATAAACTCTCCAACCTATTTCTTATCACAATGGTTATCAAAAACAAAACACTTCAAAATTTAAAACGTCTTCCTTCATTTTCGGTCAAGAATAGATATGATTTTATACAATCAATTAAAGACATCGTTATAGAAGAAGAGAAGAACGATTTTCATAAAAAAATTTGGTTTTTATTCATACCAAAAAACATTGGTACAGGTAATACTATGTGTCTAACCTAAACATAGTAAACCTAAACAAATAATATCAATAGCCGTAAATCGCTCATTTCCCAAATATTTTACAAAGAATGCGATATGTGTAAATAAATACGCACAATGCGTTGAAGGCATTTTATTTCGGACAGTGGCCAAAATACGTTCCTTAATAATGAAAATCATGAGCAAGAAAGACGGTGAGTAAAAATTAAATTAATGATTTATGATATGTTATGGTTTGTTTTGAGATCATTTTTGGTTTTATCCGAGGAGCGTTTCCCCCCAAACTACGTAAAATATGAATAATTCTAGGTATAATTACACACTAGTTACAAATATTTTGTTATGGTTTCAAATTCTGTTAAATTAACCGAATTAGATAATTTCTTCGTTGCAATGTAATAGTACCTAAATTACGTATTTAACATAATAAAAACTTAACAATACTACAAAAAGTATCATTAATGGTTATAACATATACAATGGAAGTTAACGAGGCTATTTCTAGACGCTAACATGAAAAGAGCCAATCAACTGTCGTACGTGAGATTATCTGAACACGTACACACATACACAGCATAACCATGTTACTGCTTCTATTTATATTCTACATTCAAATATCAAATTTTATAAACGCAGTTCGACACGTGAGCATACTATTCAACTAAACATCCACATTCATCATTATACAGAAAACATTCTTTAATTATACATTGGATCAAATTCATCATTTATACACCAAATTTTATAAAATATGTTATAAAATTGTGTCTTATGTTATATCATCAAGTTAACGTAAATAGGTTAAGTCTTAAGAAGGTTGATAACTTTTATTTGTATGAAGAATATTGAGTGAAAATGGTTGCAAAGCTAACAATAACTACTCTACCCCAAAACATTTACAGGCTATATTTATGTTATAATTCTAATTTAAATACTTGACAGTAATTGACAGAAAAAATTATTTTAACCCATGGATCTCAGCGGCCATTTATCAAACTATGATAATTAAATTTAAACAATTATACTGACTGTGAATAGATGTTAAAAGTATTATTAGTTATTATTAATGCATAATATAATATGCCACCGCCAGTCTCATCGACAGTTCCGACTGAGCCTCACACCTTGGCCTTTGAAACTTATGCTGAGGCACTAAAAAGCCACATAGTGAACGCTGATATTCCTGAACAAAAAAACTGTATGCTCATAAAAAATTTAATAACAAGGTAGACGCAGAACTAAAGTGTCAAAATCAAAACAAATACCAAATTAACCAAATTCCAAATTCAACCCAAAATTTATCGGTGGTGCACCAAAATGCACAGTGTGCCACCAATAAAACTGACGAGTTGTCACTTATGGCAGGCGAGTTGAGTCCTGATGTTTTTGTAATTGCAGAGCACAGTTTCAGATCTGAAACGGTCGGAAATTTCAGGATTGACAACTATGAATTGGCAACATCTTTTAATCGAGAACTTTTTAAAGGGGGAGGTGTGGCAATTGCGTAAAATTTGTATGGAATTCCTTCCCTTCAGGATCGATCATAGTTGTGATTTAGATTTTGAAGTGGTTGGAGTAAAAATCAACCTAAATCCCGAAAACAAAATTATCATAATTGGTTTATATCGCTCTCCAAATGGATGCAGCAACACCTTTTTTGAAAAATTTGAAATTCTTCTAAATTCTCTCAGTTTAAAGTCGACCAAGTTTATTATAACTGGGGATTTCAACATCGATGTTTTGGACCACACTAACCCCTTAACCCAGCGGCTAAGTGATATTCTTAATTCTTTTGGTATAATCTGGTCAGTAAACACGCCAACACGAGTCACCACCACATCGAGCACAGCCATCGACAACGTCATCACAAACATTCCAAACGCCACAATCTCTGTACTGGATGTAGCCATATCTGACCACTATGCTCAGGAGACCATAATTAATTTTTTGCTCAGGTGAATTCAACGCTTTTTTTTCGTCGGTTGCGTTATCCGATCCATCTTTCAAATGCTCCAACCAAGTGTCATTGATGGGGCCGGTCTCTTCCATGGCACTGCCTCCAGTGAGTGAGGAGGAAGTGTCTCGTCTGATGCAGAGATGTAAACCAAAACATTCATGTGACATTAACGGCATGTCTATGTGGCTGCTCAAACGCTGCTTTAAGCACATTTTGACTCCACTGAAAAATTTGATCAACATGTCTTTCGCTCAAGGCAATTTTTCCTTCCACACTGAAAACAGCGAAAGTCACGCCAATTTTCAAAAAAGACGATCCTTGCCAAGGCATGTTTGCAAGCAAACAACTATCGTCCTATTTCAATCCTTCCAGTCATAAGAAAAATTTTTGAAAAGCTTTTTATGTCGAGATAGAGGGGTTCTTTGAGCGTTTTGATGTTATTTGTTCTCATCAATTCGGCTTCAGAAAAAAACAAATCCACTATCGATGCCGTAACAAATTTAATCGAAACCGTTGTCGATGGACTGGAGAGACGGGAACATGTGCTAAGCATATTCCTTGATCTGTCCAAAGCATTCGACTATGTACATCATGAGACATTGTTGTGCCAGTTGAAGACATTTGGTGTTCGAGGTCTGCCGCACGAATGGCTTTCGTCTTATCTCAGAGATATCAGCCAAGTGTGTGCAGATTGCGTATTCCCTGTCAAAAAAAGTAAAAATGGCCTATGGTGTCCCGCAAGGATCTGTCCTTGGACCAGTACTATTTCTTGTGTACGTCAACGGATTGAATTCGTCGCTCCTAACAGGTAAAATAGTTCAATACGCTGACGATACAACGCTCTGTTTCAAAGCTAAAACAAAGAACCAATTAGAAATCAATACTTTTTTAGAACTGAATTCATGTATTCAGTATTTCTCAACATTGAACCTGAGAGCGAACAGCTCCAAATCAAATGTGTTAAATTTTTGCCTTCGGCAATATGAGACTGAGGATTGCGTTGCTGTGATGGTGGATGATGTCCTCCTAGAGGAAAATGATTCTACCAAGTTCCTAGGGATGTGCCTTGATCGAGGCCTGACATGGGACGATCACATAGAAAGCATCTGTTCAAAGGTTTCTTCCGGCATTTATGCTTTACGAAATCTCTCCAAGTTTTGCTCCTTGGACTTACTAAGAACGGCCTATTTTGGCCTTGTATATCCTCATATAACATACGGGCTGAGACTGTGGGGCAGCTGTTCTAAATACAAATTTGAAAGAGTATTTAGAATTCAAAAGAAAGCGGTCCGACTTATTTAAAAATTGAAATTCAGAGATTCATGTAAAAGTTCCTTTAGGGAGCTTGAATTGCTGACTTTGCCCTGTCTCTATATCCTTGAGGTTGCTCTGTACTGCTGATTCAAGTGTGAGTTGGTCCAAGGCAGGGACGTTCACCAATACGGGACTAGAGGCCGGGACAACTTCCGTATTCAACAGCACAGAACTCCCACGTTCGAACGTCTACCTTCCGAGGTTGGCGTAAGGTTCATAAATAAGCTCCCTTATGAGATAAAAAATTTAAATGATCCTAAAAAATTCAAAGCTCGATTGAGAAACCTATTGGTGTCGAGGGTGTTTTACTCTGTTGAAGAGTTTATGATGAGCCGCTGGGATTAAATTTGAAGTTAATTGAAATAAATTGGTCAAGTCCTTTAGTTCTGTTCTAAATTGTAATCAGCATAGCTGAAAACTTTTTAATGAGTGAACTGACTTGCATTTAATTTGATATATTTTAATTAGTTTAATTCATTTTAATACATGTATATTGACGATTGTATACAATTTGCTTAAATTGTGAACACAATAAAGATTTTATTATTAGTATATGTTTCATATTAACTGTTTGAAGAATCATATATAAATAGAAGTATATAGCTCTATTACAATTTGTTCATGTAAGGGAATAAATACGATATAAATTTTTCAAACCTTATTTGACATATATTGTAGAATTTACTATCCCCATACCCATAACTATGCCTAGGAAACAAAGTATATCTTCATAACGTTGAAAATATTTATGTTAATATGTAAATATGGATTTAAAACGATTTTATCTAACAAACCTTTGTGGATATATTTTTATGAAACTAAGAAGACGTTTAGCCTTATTTACTGTGTTACATCACTAACTTTACTATCATTCAATATGGAGGCATTTTTGGTATATATCAGTGTAGAACCTCACCTTCCAACCGCATAACATTAGTGTTCGCTCAGGGATTTTCTACTTTACGCCCTTACTAAAAGATTTATAATTTGTGACTTATATAAATAATAAAAACTTAAAAATCTTTTGCAATTATTCATAGCATGAAATTATATAATCACATTTAATCTACCAATGCAATGTGTTTTACAACCGAGTATTATTTTATTTCGATAACGGTATTATGTACAGAAATAAAAATAGGTTCTCTGTGTTAGATGGTTCATTTTAAATCTTCATTTTAATTAAACATTATAATTCATAAAGTAAAAAGATTTTGAGGACCAACTTTTGTTTGCATTGTAAATAATTAATCACTTATTTTTGTCCATACTAACTCATATAACAAATGTGCATTATGGTAAGTTTAAACCGACCAAGGTGTGATTATCAGTCTGCGGCAGAAATGCGACAGACTGACAGTTCGATGAAATGGAATTGCAAAAGCTGTTCTAGTGTATAAGTTCTCTAGGTCGTGCTTCCAGGATTTGATAAACGGCAGTGGCAGCATGGACAGGTTTCAAATCTAAGAGGGGCGAAATTTAAGATTAGCCCCGTCTCACTATGCATCGCAGCGTATTAAATCCGACAATGTCGCGCACTTGATTCCTGGAATCTGAGTTTACGTCTGAAAAATCTACAAATCATTCTCAGACGAAAAAGGTTGAAACGATCTCTTTGCATACAATCTTGCATCCAGACTACAAAACAGGCCTCCCTTGTTTCTCAGAAACCATTGATTTTATTACAGAAGAGGAGGTGCTCCTATTTATTATCAGGTGCGCAATTTAATACACTACGTTAGTTTAGACATAATCTCAAAGCACGGTGGAGAAACGAAGTTTTCTACACTTAACGTAGCTAAGGTGGTGAAACTTGTTTCAATGTGAATGTCGAGTGTACTATTCCACCTTCGGTTCAGTGCTCAGGTTCACCTCTCAAATTTGCTTTTATGAAACCATGAGAGCACTTAAAAACAGTGTATACTAGATTCCTGCTTAGTAAACCAAGTAGATCTATTTTCTAGTATAGGTGTCAATTATATCGTAACTATATAACTATCCGTTCTGAACTTCTGCTTTGCCAACTTTTTTAATCACTTTAGACATCGTGAACTACTGATTCAAGCGAATCAAGTCTAGAATAAAGTGTGTAAACAAAGAAATCATCAGTTTGCACTAAGCGATTAATCAATTTAATTAACGTTTGCAGGCGTGAACACGTGCTTGGCTATCATGTAAGTGACCATTAGAGGTATGTAGGAAGAGACGCTTTATATATATATATATATATATATATATATACTGTATATATATATATATATATATATATAAATGAAAAATAAGTCAGAGTGGTGTACGTCAATTACCGTATATGTAGAGATTTTATTATAAAATCGAATAATCGAAATAGAAAAAATTTCTAATGAATTTTCGTGGTCTATACCATAAGAGTTACCCTAGAGCACTTACAAAGGTAAATACACCTTGAAAGTGTCCACATGGCTGACTTAGAGGGACGGACTCAGCAGCTAAAAGACTTCTTCTTTAATAGCCGATAGATAAACTTACAGCTAAGTAAGAAGGTTCTATCAACATTTTTGTGTTAATGAATGTTATGTGACACTAGCACCTTAGAGTTAAAACATTTATATCTTCTTCTTTGTTTGAAGGTTATTTTTGACGATGGAAGGATTGTGAAGGAAACAGGATTTTTCCGGACATTTGCCATCGTTCATTGAACAATAAATCAGTAACTCTACTTTTCGAGATCTGCAATCTGATCTCTTCTTCAGGTAAAGAACTAACCTAATACATAATATTACAAACTAGGTTAAAATAAACAAATCTTACCAAAGCGTTGTGGCACGCCTCAGTCGTAGGTGGTTAGTAGACGAATGAAGACGCATTGTGACCTGTATTCCGTAGTTCAGTTTTAATGATTAGTGTTTTGTATAGTTTTTTCTTAAGTGCATGTTTATAGAGTTAGTGAAGTTGACAAACAACATGTAGGTTGTGATTCCTGACTTAGGCGTGCCACAACGCTTTGGTAAGATTTGTTTATTTTAACCTAGTTTGTAATATAATGTATTAGGTTAGTTCTTTACCTGAAGAAGAGATCAGGTTGCAGATCTCGAAACGTAGTGTTACTGATTTATTGTTTCACTGAACGATGGCAAATGTCCGGAAAATCCTGTTTCCTTCATTTATATCTTTTAGGTAAAAACGCCTTGGTCTATCACTGTAGGGTTTGAAACATCAGTGGAATATCGATAAAGAATATAAAATATTTTTTGCTTCACCATAATTTATTTTACCATTATAATAAAGTGTGGTATTTGAATAGGAGCAGTAAGACTACGCATGGTAGCAGCGACTGTACTTAGTGAAGGAGAAGATATAAGCCGCGGGGTTAATCTGGTAGAGTAATGACGCTGACAGAACACTCATCATGAAACGCGCTTTGTCAGCGGATAATGTAGGCTCCGTTGCTGCAATCTGATTCTAATCTCAGAGTAATACTTGTTCTTAGAAGTATTAAAACATTCCTGCAGTATTTATTTCAATTGTATTTTCACACATCCTAATCACTGTTTTTGAATTTCTAATGTTCTAACATTTTTACGTGAATGTAATTACGATCATCAACAATAAGCCGTTGTAAGAATTTTTAACATAATAAATAATATACTGTTCTATACTTTATGTCTGTAAGAACGTACGTTTATTAGATAGATCGATTATTACTGGAGATAAAGATATATATTTACTACAGTAAGTTTGTACATTAATTTCTCCCTAACTTTCTAAAAAGTTACTTTGGTACAATTCATATTTTATTGTCGTAGGGCTTTTACAAGAAAAAATATAAATGACCTTCTTCACAGGTGTAATAATATAATGCTAAACTTAACTTTAAACGTGGAGCATATACACATTCCATTAAAATAATTTTGTATCACGTTAAATTTGTTGCATTTTTATAAATAACATATTTTGTAAAGAGGAAAAAAATACTTTTTTGAGATTCATTCCAGTCTTCATCGTGGTATCGTAGCCCGTATGAGAATCTTACCAAAGAAAATAAAAGGGAGAGTCGAAAAAATACAAGTTTGATGTTACTAATAAATATTGCTACGACCATAGGCAGGATTTAACCTTCGCTTTCTCTTTAAAATTTCTCCGTATGTATTATCATCGGTAATGATTGGTTGGTGCAAGCTGTTACATTACTTCAAGTTAAGATAATGGCTATCAGGTTATGTGGGCAATTTTTCATCGAAAAATTCGGGATATTAATCATTTTCTGTGGATGTATCCTTTAGCTCGGATATATTATACAGGAAGTTGCATTTTTACTTCATGTAATCAACTTAGGAAAAAATGTTTGTCAATTTAAGATTTTAACTAAATTTATGTCAAAGGAAAATAAAATCTATTGTTTTAGGTCAAATCAAAAGAATTAGTAATTTTTAGTCGTATTTTTTTTAAATAGCAAAGAAGTTTATGTTACTAAAATAAATAACACTTTTTTAATAACTCTAAAGTCCAATGTAAAAGTTAGAGTAGTTTTATGATTAGGAAGCCTTGCCTAGGTTTCTTAGTAAAAAGAATTAACAAATTTAAATCCGTGCGAAATGTTATTGACATATAGGAAATAATTAAAAGCCCTGTGAGTGGTGTTTAATGACAAAGATTGCCCTGTATAATTTAAACCAACTAAAGTTGTTGAATTATCTAACACTGGTTTTATTCTTCAGATATAGGCAAATATTTAGTACTGTTTACCTTAGAACCCAGTATTAAAAATATATTCTCAGTTTAGAAGTGGCAAAGTCGTGCTTTGCAAGTTTACCATGTGTTCCTTCGAATCGAAACAGTTAACAAACACCAGATTAATTACAACAGTTGAATTATATTTATTTTAATTAACAAGATTCATATCCCTGCAAATTTTTTTGATTTTACACATTCAATTTAATGTTTATTTCAGTAACTTTCTATGATAGTTTTAATCAAATTTGTTTTCAATCTATTTAAATCAAATATGATATTTTGCCATCCTGTGTGTACAAGGATTGTTGTACAGGATTGTTTTTTTCAACACCTTAACGATCGCCATTTATTCATTGCCTCTGGTTAGTTCTGTGTGAATGAAAGTTGAGTGCAGACATATTGTGACTTGTATTATGTATATCAGTATTAATAATTATTGTTTTTTTTTTTCATTATTAAGTGCGTGTTTTAGAGTAAGTTAGTATGCTTGGAGTTGATACACATAATGGTTCTTGTGATTCTTGCCTTATGCTTGTGACAGTACTCTGGTATTATTTATGTATTGTAGCCTTGATTGTAGTTATGTGTTATGGTTCGTTCTTCACCCGAGGAAGATTATATTGCAAATCTCGTTAAACGTATTCTTACTGTTTTTTTTGTATTTTCTAAAAATACTGATTTTATGAAAAAATCATGTTTTTCACAAATTAATAGTCCTAGTAGAACTTTAGGGGATGAGCAATTATTTCTGAAGGCCTTAAAATAGTTAAAGTTCAAAATAACTTTCATTCTTCTTTGTACTGTATATGTTCTTATTAGGTACATGCAATATTAATAATGTAAAGATATAATCTTTTTTGAAAAACTTTGATTTATCATAAACTTGGAATTGAACAACCAGTTCAGCGAGTCAAACACTAAAACATTAAAACCTCCTCAAGTTTTGAAGGTTTAAAACGTTGATATGATATTAGAATGGGACAAGTTATTAATCATTTTAGTTACTGTCTGTATATTATCAGAATATTTCCTATCACTCAGAACTTTCATCATGTGTTTATTTTAAGTATGTAATTTCCCCATCCTGCGTGTACAGGAGCTGTTTTACAGGATTGCTATGGCCTCATTATCGCTGTTTACTATTGGCCTCTGGTCAGTTGTATGTGGTTGGCCGATGAGTTCAGACCTATTGTGATGTGAATGAGAAGTTAAGTATTTAGTGCTTTGTCTTTATTAAGTGGACATTTTTGCTGAGGAAGAGATCGTTTTGCAGATCTCGAAAATTAGTGTTACTTTGAACACTTAACAATGGAATATGTCCATAAAACAATCAAATTTTCTTAAACTAATAGTACTGCCAATTTTTAAAAATATGACTTATTGTACAAAATAAAAACATTATTGCTTAAACGAAAATAAAGAACATTTATAGCTTTAATTCAATTATGTAATTAATAAGCCGTCATGATATGGCTCATGTTGAAAAGTTATAAAAGCAATTTTGTCCAGGATCGTTATAAAAAATAAATTATTGATCGTGTTCGTTATTACAAGAACTTTTTATCACAATATAATTTTCATTGCTTTATTAGACTGCTATCATCCAACATATGTATAGAAAACTACTTGAACAGACATTGATGCAAAATGAATTACCTAAAAATTCAAATCACCTTTTTCTGTTTCATTCTACTGTGCTTAATATCTGATTTATGACTAATCTACTTAAAAAGTTATTTTCCTTACCTTGGAACAATCTCAGCTAAGATATTGAAATATTAATAATTTGGGAATATAACTTATTAAACATTGTTTACTGTTTAAAAAAACCTATAATGCCTTATATTGTAAAATTTATTATTCGATATTATCGAATTATGTTTATTATTTCGCCTAATATTAGTGTTCATGTATCACTAATATTTGTGTGTATGTATTGCCCCTAACATAATTTCCCTTTTCAAAAATTATTACAAATACATATTCTCTATAGGCATTAGCAGGGTTTTGAAATTAACAATACATCTAGTAATAATTTTATGCTGTACTAATATTTATTGATTATTTCTTCAGCTATTTTCTTGTTGATCATATTGGTTATGTAATATGTATACAATCTATGTATATATGTAAAACATGCCTTTATAATTTTTGGAGTTTTAAGAATAATCATTTAGGCTAACTATTAAAACTGCCAAACAATTGAAATAAAAAATCATTACTGTCATATTTATTTTTACCGTAGCTATATTTTTTAGTTACCTGGAATACAAACAATGTAAAAATTAAATTTTCCGTGAAAAAACATTCATTGATTTTAAACTTAGAATTGAGAAACTAATTTAGTCACTAAGATACTAAAACATAAAAATATCTTATTCTTTAATGTTTAGAACATTTTTATTAAAAGGGACCAAGTTAAGTGTCGTTTTAGTTTCCGTCACATGGCGCATGGTGATACAAGGTGTTATATCAGAATATTCTCTATAAATGAAAACATTCAGCATTATATGTGTTTATATTCAGTATGTTACTTTAACACTTAAGAATGAAATAATAGGTTTAGTTTTTAATCCACTATATCAAAGAACTTGCAAACGTTCGCGCGTGAGATGTACATCCTCTGAAATAAACAACGGCTCTGCCAGTGGATGGTCGGGAATAGTTGACACAGACTGTGCACAGTGTGTACTCTAGAGTCTCTGGGGACTGGCTTTGTCATCATGTATACGAGACTGTACACATTCAAGGAAGTTCTTGTCCTGTGTACATGGTTCACTTTGGGTTGAGTTTACTCGTGTAAAAATCTGTAAAAGCAATTATTGTCTATTTAACGTAAACTCGTTTTCACTTCTACTCGTATGTATATATCTAATAATAAGTGCAATATAACCTAGGCTAAGCAGTATTAAGTAATTTAAATGACAGTTGAAATCGATTAAGTAATTTAAATGACAGTTGAAATCGATTAACATATCTTTTACTAATAAAGACCCGTTTCGCACTTCTTAAAGGAGTGCCCTTGCCTATCTGTCATTGTGTGAGATAACTTAAGATAAAATTCCAATATATTTGGTGCATGTTACGTGGGTACAGTACGCGCGCTGAAGTTTCGGCCCTGTCGTTGCCCTACTAACCAAATAAAAACATTGACTCTCCAATGATCCGTCACGGACGGCAATGTTTAATTCTCGCTCGACAATCAACTTATGGTTAGACCAACTTCCTGTACAAATAAAATTCTGAAACTTCGCAGATCTATTTTCCTGTGTATGCCAATGCTAATGGATGTATTAAGTTTCAATGTTTTATTACTTTTCTTCAATAAAATATATTTTTAAAATTAACTGTGCCAAAATCGTAATACAAAAAAGTTTGTATGTGAGGATTTTTTTTATTATTTGGCCAGGAAACTTTCACCAGAGGGAAAGTGAAATGAATTCTGAACGAACTGAATTTAATTTTAGATTTAACTTTTTCAGTTCATTAGGTTAGCCGTAACGTTTAGTTGTAAATGCACCGACACCGGCAATACCATTTGAAAGTTTAACATTGAATGAATCACTTTGCAATAGTTTATTTCTGAAAAAAAACACACTTTAGGCCATAGTGGTGATCTGTGATAAACTAAAAGTTTAAACTTTAATGAAATTATGTTGAATTTAATTGTATTATATTCGAATAGAAAGTGTTTTGGGTGTATTGTTTATACACTAATTTTATGACAGATGAATGAATACGAAACACTGATGTATAAAGAATCAGGGACAATAAATATTCAGACTGCAGCGGGCCAAACATTGGCGGATGTCTGCAGAACAGTTGTTATCGGGCAATCCACCTTTCGTCCCCCGACATAGTCTGCTCGGTTGACTCGGAGCCGAACCTTCAGCGAGCGTACTGTACCTATTGTTTAGCGATCAATTCTATTTTGTGGTCAGTAGATGAAAACCGAAGGTAAAAAAAAAAAAAACAAGTAATTTTATACAAAAGTGCAGGAATCTTAAGTCAATAGGAAGACTAAAGTCGAAATCCTTTGTTTTTCAGTATGCTTACTCTCTAACTTGAGCTTAAGCGCCAAAATACTTTCAGCAAAAACTGATCATTGTTCTAACAGAGGTAATGTTCGTAATATTCTAAGTTGAGTTTTAATATGATACGAGTATGCATGATACTACAGGACTAAGATACTTGTTTTACTGCAGTATTCCTCCACCTCTATATAGTTTTTTACTTTTAATTGATACCACATTTTGTTGACAGGTTAATATTTTAACTGGGACAATTAAATCGTAACTTACCTAGCCCATTGTATATTAGCTTCTACTTCTACCCCGTTAATACACATACAATTTTTAAAGCTCGAAGATAAAGAACTGGATTACTTTTAGTTATATTTTTAAGGAAATTATGGCTTTACAGTCTCTATATTACTACTACACATTACTGCATGATTGGCCATATATTATAGGTGGCTTGGTAATGCAATTGTTCTACAGGGAGATTCAACCTTCAATAAAATTTGTAAAGGTACTGAAATTGTGGATTTTCTCCAGGCCTACCTAGCTAAAATAAATATATCTTTGAAATCATGAAATATCATTTGATTATAACACATTATTACAGATATTTATAAATACATTATGCCTCTTAAAACAGTTAAAGAGAGCTAGCTAATTATTTTCGAGACAAACACCTACAGCGAGCTAAACTATTCCACGCTAGCTACTTAATTACTTCTTATGATAAATAACATATTTCATAGACTTACACTATGAACTGGCTTAAAAATGCAGAATATAACAATATTTTCAGTTGAATAATTGATTTAACATTTAAAATGTAAGTTGTTTAGCGTACTTCATGCCTTGAACATTCTTAAAATGTATATTTCACTCTGTAAAGTAAACCACATCCCAGACAATATAATGTTTTATAATAGTTTCTATATTTTTAATAATGTAAATTTATATAAAAACTTACAAATACAAGTCACCGCTTTAAGGAATGCTAATATCATGTAAGGAAGACCATTTACATCTTTTGGAATAAAAGTTAAGAGTACTCTACCGTGTAAATCAAACCAGGAACACCTGAAATGTTACTACCCAAAATATTTGTTACAGAAATCAAGTCAGTAATTTTGTTTATTTTTATTAGAAGAACCTACAACAAATCATTCGTATCTATAATTTTAGGTTTTCTCTATATCTGTTTCATTTACGTTAGTCTGAAATAATTACTTGCTAAGAGCATTAAATTTTGCGATTAGTGCATAAATGCAAGAATTCAGTGCATCAATTGAGAGAAGAACTGTAATAGTTCAGTGTCAAGGAACATTGATAAAAAATGTACAGTAAGCATATAAGCTGACAACTCATTGGTGGCAATTTCCTTTGTGCAGCAGTGAAGAATCCAAAACAAGTTCATGTTGATTCTGCTGATGCGGCATCTGCTTTAGTGTTCCAAGGCGTGAATAAACAGGATCAACAGAGATGTGAATCGTCAAAGTCCGCTGTGAAGGGACTTCGATAACAAATGTACAGCGAGCACAAAAACAGACAGTTAATTTTTGACGGACTATTAATTTTTGACCTGAATCGGCTTTGTGCAGCATTAGTGACTCTGATAAAACATCCCTTCGTTTGATTACGCTGATAAGGTATTTGCTCTATTGCATCAAGACGTAAATACATAGGATCAACTGAGAGGTGAACCGTCATAGTTCGCAGTCAAGGGAGATCTATAACAAATGTACAGTAAGCACACAAACGGACAACTCATTGGTGGAATCAATTGGCTTTTTCCAGCTGTAATTAGTCCTGTACACGTTTCATGGTTGATTTCGTATGTATGATACCTGATTTAGTTTATAAGCAGTTCCAATCGTAAATAAAATCGCTTTTCAATGTTTAGAGAGTACACAATATAGTACCGACCTTAGTTTTCAAAACATAAAGTTGCTGATTAACATTTAAATTTCGAAATATAATTGATGCAAAATGCTAAAGATATAACCATATTTAACTATAGCGAGGGGAAACTTTTCTTGAGATTTAAAACTTTCCGTGCACAATTCTTTGGTTGACAAGCCACTTTAACTGTCAGTGATATCACAAGTCACGAGAAACTATATAAATATTGCAGTAGATTTAAAACATTGTTTCTGGCTAAACTTTGTCTGGTTTATTTCAGTTTTGTTTCAAAGTTTACACGACTACATTTCTCGTAAAAAGAAGGTACCATATTAATACTTAATCGTTCTGGATAAGAAATTAAAAAAGGTATTTTTCTGTCTAATGTTTCGCAATGACTTTAAAATACACATTTAATTTGTAGTAATACATCATATTGTATAAATACCCTAAAAAAACATTACAGTTTATTTTTAGTAAATTATTTAAATGCCATGCAGTTATACCTTTAGCTAAACTTCATTTAACATGATACATATTTTACGTGGTTATATGTAGCTTTTACTGTATTCTATAAATCATGTATATTTCTCATCTAAAAGTAAATTTTACGAGTTAGTATAGGGAACACGGCAGTAGTGAAACATTTTATTGCGTAGCGTACCAACTTTACAACTCAGAGCATATTGAATGTAATTTATTCATATTTATAAACAAAATTAGTGTTAAGAAGTTTTAAAGCACCAAAATTTGGTAGTATTAAAAAACCATTAAACGTACAATTTTCACTCTTGTCGAATTTGAGACTACAAGCAAAGACTAAAGAGTTCTTTCACAAGTCCGTAGAGATTCGCTACTTTTATTGGCTCCTCTATTTGTATTTGTCTTAATTGACTTGTGAGCCACCTGCTGTTCACTGTATATCAGAGTAGTATAGGCGGTGAACTATACATTTGATCCATTGTGGTAAATATCTAATACCTACTACAACCGTAAATAAGTGTCACACAGTCTTAAACTAAATTAAATTACAAATATATTTAGTTTGATTTAATTGGAACTTTCATTAAATTCTATATTTTGACTCATCTCAATTGGAATAAAAATGATCTTAAACAGTAAACTGGTTTGTGAAAATGTTCACAACGAAATTACTAAATTATTATTCATAGGTTTTAGTGAGGAAGTGGAGCAATTACACAACATTAAACTATTCTTCATATTTCATACATCAGCGGTGTTTACGAATATTGTTTTAGAAAGATGAAAAAAACCTCGTCTTCAGCGTATCTATAGAATCGATATGGGACCAAAATGGTAATTTAATCTAAAAAAGTTAATGTAATAAATACTCTCGTCAAGAATACAATGTTTTTATGATCGCACTACACTATTTACAACCGTATTTCTTAGCGAGACAGGCTTATTTAGGAGATAGCACATGTGTTTTAAAACTCCTGTCAAAGTCAACAATAAGTATAATTACTTTACCGGTATACATCTACTCATTGAATATCATTTCGTTCTCCCCAGGCCAGACTCTTGTACGCTACAGTAAATGTTTGTTGTTATTCATTTATCAAAGTCAGTTGAACTTTACAAATGTCATGTTACGTGCAGAAGGTTTTTTTTTGTACGTGTTTGCTTTAATTTAGGTTTTAATAATCTACAGTAAATTACCATAGTATTACGTAATTATAATACGTAACAAAATATTAAAAGAAAAGCTAAAGACTTCGATATTAGTCTCCCTTAAGACTTATGATTCCTTCACACTAAATTAAATTCAATATAAACAAAAAATTTACTGAAATCGTTGAAACTTTTCAAAAACTATGATGAAATATTGGAGAAAATTCCAATAAATTTCACATGTAATTAAAGAAAACAGTTTCTCTCTCTTCGACTTCAGGACTCCATCTTCAAACTTAGAACAAAAATTGATGCAGGAATTTGAATAACTTCAGTTATCTCATTATTGCTTTAAATATGAATAAAAAATTATATTCCCATAAAATCACTTAATATAAATTCTCATGGAAAGCCGCTCGTAACTGCTAGTTTTTAATAAATAATCATTAATATATGTTTATTCAAAGTTTAATATATATATATGATATAATTAGCTATTGACATCTTATAATACATATTCTAACTATAAAATAATAAATCTGAAAAAAATATTCTAAGTTTATTAAAGCAAGTCACAGGTCGACAAGGCCGCAGTGGGTTAGATTATGGCTAAAATGAAATTAGAGCCGACTTAAATGGGCAGACGTTTGCCATTTTTAATACCAATGTTGTGGTATTAGAAATAGAGACCCACATTAACATACTACTCTTCAGGTGACTACGTTAAACAGTTAGTTTGCATACGGACTAACTGAAATTGGATATAGTCATCATAAACTGTAAGGTGGGCATTCGATAAATGCTAAATGTTTTTAATTTTCATAACTGTTGATAATCTTAATCCTACATCATGAAAACTTCGCTCATGTCGCTGTATCAGGCTAAAAACCTCCTAGCCAAAAGCGAAAATGCAGGAATATTTATTTAACGATTAACTGTCCAGAATAATATTTAAGGCTACAAACCTATTTTCTCATTGTATAAGGCATTTTTTAATTAAAGTAAAGTTGGTAGCTTTTAACCTTTACTGCAATTCCCTCAGTACATCCCAAGTAAGGATTTCTGTGGTTTGTTGAATACGAATACAATAGTTCAAAGAGTATATCTATTTCCTAGGTTTTGTACCAGCCCACATTTTCTTTAAGGATAAAGTAAACTAGCTATGATATGACGGGGTTCGGGGTAATGTAGCAGACATGTCCAGCTGTTTTTGTTCCTGTCGAATTAATGTATCTCGTTATAAATGAACCATCTACTAAATCATCACTTCTTATCGTTATATTTCTTATGTAGTTATAAGGCAACATCACACTGTGTAGGGCTGAACGTTCAATATAGACCGTGATCTAACGCAATAATCATTCACAGTTTTATATAGAATTCTTTATATATTAATTATTCACTTTTCATTTTATATTTTTAAATAATCTAATCCATCACGTTATTTTCATTACAACTTAAAACCTAGGTAGGTATTGGGTAATAGGTTTTAAAACATTTTAAAAATTCCCTTACATTATATTAATGTAAATAATAAATGAAAACGAAACACATGCTTATGAAACTCTTATGCGGATAGAAACGTTCATTACGTAGAGTAAATAATAATTTTATGATATTGTTTTTTTTCTGGATTAAAACACTCAGCATCATTACTGTTAATAATAACGTTTAGGAATACTACAATTTTGTTTGTATTGTTTATACAGATATTTTCCGATAATTTTGGCCCTCAAGAATTGGTTTTAATAATTTAATCCATAGTTGCAAACTAAAAAATAAACGGATGATGAATTGCATCGTATAGGGTACATTCTACTTGAACTGTTATTGGATACTTGTTTTGGATACTGCTACATTATTACAGATCCGTCTTATATATAATT
The DNA here is from genome assembly GCF_021130785.1 of Homalodisca vitripennis. NCBI lineage: Eukaryota > Metazoa > Arthropoda > Insecta > Hemiptera > Cicadellidae > Homalodisca > Homalodisca vitripennis. Next base: position 198,464,354 of record NC_060207.1, read on the forward strand.
TTGCTTATACAACATCATATTTTATCAAATACATAAAGCCCACAATTAAAGTTCGAGGATCATTTTCATTAAGAGTTTTAAGAGCGTATGATTTTAAATTATGTTTCCTGAACAACAAAAGCTTGTGTGTCATCCGAGTAGTAGCTTCTCTGCAGATAGGAATGTTTTCAAAATTCGTAACTACCCCCTTACTACACAAGTAGTCTGGCAGTGTCCATATGCCTTGAAGTGGAATATTTCTGTAAAGTGGTACTACATTTTTTTAGTAGTATATCTTTAGTTTAATACACTATATAGCATGTCATTACTCCTGTTAGTATATCAGTAGTTTAGGAATATGTTAAACTTATATTGCGATATCCTCATTAGATTACATTGAGATTCAGTAATACTTACTCCACTTATGACAATTAGTTTCGTTCGTTAGTCTACGAGTTTCGTTTTACTATGTAGAGTCCTAGTATACAGCAGTATTCGTTGTTTTCATCCAGTTAAACTGACCTTGTGAGAGATATTATTGCAAAAAGGTTCGGTTACAATAACGGTAATATGTGTATTTTTGTTACACTATTTAGTAGAGGCTCGGTTAACAACAGCAGTGTTATTTGATTGCTTTCAGTTGTTCTGACATTGTGGTATATATTATTACCACTGGTTCTGGTGTAATACCGATATATTGGCTATCGTTTAAAGACGCAGTTATAGTTATTTATTTGGCTGTTAATGCCATACACGGATACCGTTATAGAGTTTTAGTTACAAAAACAGAACTGCAATAAAGGTTAGCTATTTAGTTGTTTCTTTTCTAAGTCATACTCTTTCTAGTATGGTATATTAAGAGCATTATGTGAAAGTTCTTAAATAAATTGTCATTACTATTTTGTATGTTTACATAATAAATAGTCGATAAAAAGGTATTTTAAAGACAGTTTGGTTTAGGTTATTATATATTAAGATTCTCATATAACTAATTAGACTTGTTGAAATTTTGAAATTAGCATTTACATTTAGTATTTACGTAAAGTTTTGATTATTATCATATTTTATCAGAGATAATTTGCAAAAAACGTGAGTGGATTTCATGCATATTTTTCATGTAGACCCAAGACCTTATATTTTTTACTCAGTGTCTCCTGTATCCTAAATAAAAAATAAAACTCACTATAGAGGCAAGGACTGGTCTAAAACTCATCCTGCCTAATGCTTGTCGATAAAATGTTGAAATTCATCACAATGGTATATTTTTCGATGTATATGTTCGTTTAACATTTATATTATCAATACAAACTTTTAATTTCGGGACGTTAGATAACTCTATTTCTTTTTAAAGTAACGTTGATAAACTTCAAATGACAACAACTGGATGATATTTGACTAGCTTTGACTATATTTGATATATAGCTATATATATATATATTTGATATTTAAACTAGCTGTCCTATCAACTGAAGTGCATCCTATTAGTTGAATAATCTAAAACTAAAGAGTGCACTATATGCTTGCATAGTTTAAAGCACTTAGTAAAAGATGACAGATGGATCTCAGACGGCTGTTGTATTATTGATGACGGATTGTAACGTGGTACTCAATTATTCATGAAGCTCTAAGTACGTCGATACAAACCTGTCTATCTAGAACAGAAATGGAAGGATTCAATGTAAAATATCATCAAGTTTGATTACATTTTTATTTCAGTAAAGCCAACGAACTTATCCACATTATCTTGCATTTTTTCAACTCTCCATTCTTACTAAACAGCATGCTAGATTATAACCGTCTTAAACAATTGAATGTGAAAATGCTTATTCTTTGGGAATATCTGAGCAAGAGAAGAATTTTGGTTTAAAAATTATTACAATTACTACGCAACAAAAAAGAAAGGAGAAAGCCTAAGGTTAGTAATGAACCTTTTTTCCAATTTTATCCCTACTAATTCCTCTTTAATTAAACCTACAGCCACGCTATACCTTAAAACTTAGTACTTATAGAATAAAAATACTAGGTTATACGTTTTTTTTTAAGTATTATGTTATTGAGTTGATGAAAAAAATTGTTTTCTAAAATATGTATTTTGTTCTTACACGTTTATTTAAAAATAAATAAAACTCTATGGCCTTTAGATATCAATCGCGATCAGATTTAATGGGGGTAATGGATAAGACCTGAGAATGTCTTGACGTAGGATTTCTTATAATCAATCTAACTATAACATAAGCATATTTTTTAAACGTAAGTTCGTAATCTTTATTTTTATTTAACTGTAATTATGGAGTTAAAACAACTGTATTCATTCCACTAAGCCGTAACCGCATAGTTTAGACAAATGGACACAATAGCTTGCAAAGTATCATAAACTAAAGAGGTGATCCCACTTTAAAATCTGTGCTATTAAGTGTTAAACTAGCTTGTATGCCCTATTTTTATAATTAGCCTATTGTAGCCATACACATGCTAGATAGGTATGCACAGATTTATACGCTAGTATGGTACTTTAGTGTAATAAAAACTGCAATAAAAGTAATTGCACTAAATTTTAATGTTTTATCCCTAAGAGTTTAAAATTTAAAACAATGTGTCATATCACATACAGACAAGCAGTGAAAAAAAGGAGATAGACCATTAATTGCATTTAGTTTTTTGACTCCTCCGGGTCTATGGAACAATATAAAAAACTTTCTTCAGAGAGTTTTTTTATACTCTAAATATAATGTTAAAATGTGTGATAATTCATATTTATAAAAGAACGCATTAAAGGCTACGGGTGTTTAAACATATTTGTATCAAAATCTTAGCTTTTCGTGTAGTGATTGTAGAGTATTATCAAAGTATGTAACAGATTTTTCCCATTATGTGGTTTTTTCATGGTCATCATTTTAAACTGGAACATGCTTAGCAAAAGGTAGAAGCAAAAGAAAATAACAACCTTTAACTCGAAAGAGTGTAGTGTTTGCTTTCCAAACACGGATCCCGCACCAGTCTGGATTTCTCGTCTGAAAGATCTTTCCTCTTACTACTTTCCAGAGCAAACTAGTAAAACTCGCATAATTGTATTCTAAGGCAAAATAGGTTTTGAAAATTCAATCAGCTAGTAACATATTGCTTACACATGGCAGCAATAGCAATATCCACTCATGTGGTTTATTAACACAAAAACCCATATTGAAAGAGAAAAACATTTATTTTTTTGTGTTACGTCAAGTATAGTTTAAATCGGTATTTCATACACACTCTTCAAACACCATCTATAGGATAACATATAATACATTTACAAATACAAAATTAACACATTTCATCTCCTTTCCCTTATCTTTCCCGTTGTGTGTGCCAACAGTTTTTCTCCTATAAAATGCCCTTAAAATAAAATGTTTGCCGCAGTTTTAAGTCTTTTTATGTTTATAGGATAAATGTATATATCTGACATCTTATTCCCTTTCAATTATACATCGTCAATACAAAATTTAAACAAAAACTAATACAGTTAATAAAGGTTTTAGCAAAGTTAAGGATTAATGCTACACTAGTATCATTTGCACATTAAAGCGTGTTTACTCTTTTATCATTGAAGTAAGTTTTTGAGTGCTACTAAAATTTGTTAGAGATATAAAAATGATTAAAATATACAAATAACAAATATCTTTTGACATGAAAATTTCATTTTATGATGTTGGGACACATCACGTAAGCTGTTTATCACTAAACCATAAAAAGCTTTTATACATGTTATTTGAAACTCATACCTCTTTACATATGTTATATAAAAATGTTTCGGAGTGAAAACTAGTAGTACTCAAGTAGTTTTCTTTTGTGATCTATCACTATCAAGTAAACTTTATTACTTTCTAATCAAGTTTTTAGGTATGAAATGCTCTTCGACATACTAGTGCGCCATTATAAAATTGAATTAGAGGAGTAATATTAGGTTACAAAAATAAACGTGTATGCAACTTATGTAAACTTTTATTTTTTTTATAAGTACTTAAGTGGGAGTCATATATATATATATATATATATATATATATATATATATATATATATATATATATTTGTATTCTACAAGATTATTCCACATGGTAACCGAACAGAAGAGTTATTCCAAATATAAAGGTGAGGCTGAAGCCACAAAATGCAGGAGCCTGTTTACAAATGAAAGTTTCATCATGTGGTGGTGAGGCCCGTCATGCAAGCTGTCAATCATTCAACAAGAAACAGCTTCATCATTCACCGCCATATCAGGAGAACCCGTACTTTTTATGTGTACACTGTTCTTCACTAAATGAAAATTTTAACGTTGGCTGAAAAATTTTTGAGGTGTACAAATCGATGTGTCTCCGTATAAACATACATATTCAATAAATTTTAAAATTTTTATTTGGTCTTCTTAACTTATGTAAGAAAAGAGTAACACATTACTGCTCCAACTAGACACAGTAACAATGGTGGCATGCATTGTAGAGAAAGGTAACATTGAAATGATATTAAGATTTTGGGCAATAGACTTCGTTATAAGTTTTAGATGCTATTACATCAAATTGCTCAGTGTTCCAGTTTCTATGGTGCGAGTGTGACGTGGTATGTGTGCTCTTGACTAGGGCTTGGGCTGTAAGTGACATCGCCTGGGTTTATGTTCTTCAGTCTAGACTTCTAACTGTTAAGGTACCATGTTTAATGGTAACTGTTTTGAGTGGCAGTTCACTACCGTACTTTTTAGGTTTTAAGTGCAGTTTATGTATTATATTTTATAGCAGCTGAGGAAGAGAGTAGATTTCAATGCTCGAAACTTAGTACCATATCTTTTTAGCATATAACAATGGCAAAATCATATTATCTGTTTAAAAGATCTATTGTATACAACAGACTTTAAATAAAGAACTGTACTATTGTTACACCGTTAGATTTAAACTAATAATGATTGAGATTTTCTCTATTCGAGGCCTGCAGTACGGACAATATCTCATCTAGTTTGAACCCTTAGTCAGATTCCAGTCATGTACTAAATTATTGCAATCTTCTCTTCTATAATTGTCACCTACTTGTTGTCCCATATCTCATCAAAGCTGGTACGTTTCATCGAATACGTCAGTGGTTTTTGTATAAAGGTTGTATTAGGTATAAAGGTGAAACTTGTATGGTATTATTTAGAACTTAATTACATTTGCGTCACATATAATCGTAAAATTAATAATAAACTTTATTAAAACAAAAACAATTCTCATATAAAACAATAATTTCCTCTTAACACTTAAAATTTATAATTAGGTATTGGCAATTATAACGGTTTAAAATTAAATATAATGACACAAAGTTAACAAATTAATATAATAATTCTTCAAAGATTTTTGTAGTTTTTTTTTAAATCTATGATAATATTTTAATTATCAGCACTGTAGCAAGTTTATATTATATCACACAGATAATTTTTATTTCAAATAAATGCGTAAATTATCTAATTTTCAGGGTTTATGCCAGATCGATGTGATAAATTTAGGACTCCAGTTACGATATAAAATGGATTGGTTTACTCAACAACCATTTAGAGATATTTCAACGTACTAAATAGTTTAGTTATTCCTAGTTATTGTTTTGTTTTGTATAGTTTTGCATCAGTCAAATATATATGATTAATATATACAAAAACTGTTGTAATATTAAAAAATAATAATTTGAATGTCATAATTGAGCCTGCACATCGTGAAAGTTCAAAAGGTTCAACTTGGAATGGATTTAATAGGTTTCAGGTATTAATATATGTTGATCAAGTCAAAAGTGATTTTTTTGAAAAGCAGTGGGGGGTTTTCAAGTATATTCCAGACTCTTTTATGGAAGAAAGCAGAATTGCCAAAAAATAAAAATGGCTGTAACTATTTTATTTTAGAACTATAAAAGTGGAATGTCATTGGATTGGCCATTATATGTTCTAATACATCTTTCTAACACATATTTAATAGAATTAACGGGTATCGAGATTTTATGTTTACCATTATTTCATCTAGTAGTGTCAATCTCGTGGGAAACACCGAGGATTTGTGTATTTACATAACACTTTTTATAAGTAATAAATATTCGTACTAAATTGCATATATTCCAATACAAACAATATTAAAACACATTTGTATGTGTGCTATCCACCTATCGCCAAAACTACCAGCTATTGTTTGACACAGGAATTATCACTTAAACTATCGGCAAACTATGGGCTTAAACAAATTTGTAGAAGCCATTAGTGATACTGGTACTAAACTATGCATAAATTGCTGACAAATTATGCCGGGATATTACAAGCTGGTGATATTAATTGATTATAAATTCCAAAGGTAATCAAAACTTTTATTGTAACGTATATTTTAACTACGAGGTATACCAATGCTACATATTATTAGGTATAATAACTATGTGAATCGTAATATACGTTTAATAGTTTCAAATCATACTTATACTTTCGAAACAAACTACATAATAACTAAATCAAGTATATCTTGGAATATCTGCCCGATTTTTCTCTAAATATTTTTAGCACCAATCCTTTTTAAGATACCAGCCTTGGAAATATAAGTGTCAAATTTGTAAAGGAAACCTGCAATAATCTAATCTCTTGACTGATTTGTTAATCCCCTTCTTCCAACAACAAAAGAGCCAACAATAGAATCTTTACCATATGATTTAAACTACCCATTAGATTTAAAGCAATCCATTAAGATAAACTTAACTAATAACGATTCTGTAAAACAAAATTCAGAGACTAGTGAATTTAAAAAGAACAGAATCAGAGGGAAATATGTCATTTTATTGAACCGAATATTTTTGAACATATATTTATTTCGAAATTGCCTATTTCAAATGTCCTCAGTTCCATATGGCATTATCATTTAAACTTATTGGGAATTCAGGAAAGTTAGAGTCTTAAAGAGCATTATATTAAAATTTTAAAACATAAACCTAGAATACATTTTAAAAAGTTGTTAAAAATTTTAAAAAATACATACAAAACATATCTTAAAATTAACCAAAACTACGTCCTATTTTAATTTTATATCTACGGATTTATGAAACAACTTGAGTATTTAGTATTTTAGTGATTCTTTAAGAATATTATTACAAATCCATATCTAACCATCCGACGGAAACTATCTACGATTCAATGTTGAGTTGAGCATACATAATATTATGTATGCTATTAATTGAGTCCAATGTTTGATCTGCTAGGAGGATATATTGGTTTAGTAGTTAATTACTTATGGAGTTTCATGCGGCCCTTTAGCATAGATGCGTTATTATTAGGTTGGCATCCCAAACTTAGTATTTCAATGTGTAATATAAACAGCTGTGCATTGGTGGACAGCTGAGCTTTTGGTGGCAGAATGGAGATATCTCGTTAATTCAGCTGAACATTTTTGTACTCTTCAGCGTATGTTGGTAGTTTCTTCCTGTTGCAATCTTTGTCAATGTTATGTTGTGTTTCAAAATGTTTACCAATAAATGTCGTTACCAACTGATATTCTTGTTTATTGAAGTCTTTGTATTAAGAACGATGATACCTTGGTAATTTACAGTGCCGTAGTTTAAGGTAAGTGGCTTGTATCACTGGGATACTTATCAGTTTGTAGTACATTAACATCCACTTCTTGTGCCTAGCAAACGACCCCTTCCAAACTGATTCGACGAATCACAGGCTAGCCGCCGGTAAGGGATTATTGCTTTTTATACGAAACAATTGTTTTCAAATTAGTAATTTATTTTATTAATACCAAAATATTCAAATGACTAAATTCCGAAATTGCTGTTTTGGGTAAGGATTTTATATCGGTTCGTATACGTTTCTTTTTTGTTGTACTCGTATTATCGACAACTGGTTTAATGCAGTTAGGATTTGGTTATTCTTTGTAAGAATATGGTACGTTTGTATCGTGATATTTAAAATGATAATTTTTTTTATTTATACAACATTTTTAAATTGTGTAAATCGTAAAGTTACTATAAAGCATATCTATGTTGTTAAATGTTTTTCATTTGTCGATAACTTGTAGGAATATTGAATTTTTGGACGTTTGGCTTCGTGTATGTTAAATAAAGAACATAATTTTCAAGAGTTTTAATTTATTCATTTCTTATTACACAGGTGTTATGCATAACACCTGTGTAACCATACATGAATATACTAAACATTTTTATTGGGCTAAAGGACGAATATTAACTATTCAAAAAACATCCGTTTGACGTAACCTACGCCGAACAATTACAGATAAAATAAAATAAATAATAAAATAAAAATACCTTTATTGCAAGCGTTTCTCAGTATAACAACTGTTTTACAGAACAACTCTTGTCATATCTTACACTATTAACAATACTGGGAAATAAAAATAAAAACTAAAACCTATAGACTAAAGAAAACACCCAAACAAGACAAATAAATTAACTGTACAATCATTTTTCTTAATTTACTTTTAAAAACAGTAACAGAAGTCTGTTTAAGGTTCTGGGGGAGGTCATTGTACAACTTTGGGCCAAAGTAAGAAAAGCTCCTCCTCCCAAACTCATGCTTGACTCTGGGAAAGTGAAGCAGGTCACCATGGCGGACACTGCGTTGAGAGACCTTCTCCCGAAATTGGAGCTTCTCGCTCAGGTACCGCTGCTCACCCAGCGCAAGCACCTTGTGGATCATGCCACATGTCAGGATCCTGCATACATTTTCCATGGGGGACAAACTGACAGCATCTCGGAAGGGTGACACATGATCAAAGCGCCTCGAATTGAAAATGAATCGAACTGCAGAGTTTTTCAGTCTTTGAATCCGATCTATGTCTCCCCCTAGAGATACTGTTGCCGTATGCAGGATAGCAGTAATAAAATACAGATAGAACAAGAGAACTCATAAGCCGGAGCTTAGCGGATTCTGGCAGCAGACAGATAAAACTTCTAATGATAATACTATAATGATAATACAGATAATACTATTTATAATAAAAAGCAAAAATATGTAAATATAATACAGTTTTTATAGAGGAATGTGATGAACATGGGAAAATCAAAATCTAAATGTAATTATGTTTTTTTTTTTATTTGCGGGCTATAACTGATTTGATGTCATTTATAAGTTCAGTAGAACTGACTGCACAATTTAGGTCACTAATAACTTCATTGACGTAACATTATTATTACGTGAAGTAATATAGTATAAGTATTACGTATATATATACGTAAGTATTATTAAAATAAAACAAAAAAAGTGTACGAAAAAATGATAATATTATGTACGTAAGTTTTGCATAGAAATTTCCGCTTGATTTCCAAATCCTGAACATTAGGTGTTTGTGGTATGTAAATTTCATTACAAATAACGTCTTAAGTAGAACATATGGAAAGTATTAGATATATTTACACAATATCTTTAATGTTGTGAAATTGTGGCTTATTACAATTTGTTTGATGCGACCAGTTTCACGGTCTTTTTTAACAAAATAGTAACTGGTCTAACTCAACATACTTTAAAAAAGGAGTGTTTTCCTTTGTTTAGAAGTTGAAGGAAATTAATTTATCAGAAGACTTTTTGAATGTACATGACACAGTAAGGTATATTGAAAAATATAACGACAACGACTAACGAACTACTCTTTGCTCATTACGTTAACGCTTACTATGTAGCAGCCAGTAACATAATTATTATTTTCAGTAGCGTGACAGAGCGGTGAGAAAGTTCTGATGTGTGGTATTTTGGATTTCAGCTTTAGTTAACAAGTTTAAAGTGTGTAACTTTATGAGTTACCCTTTACAACATCGAACCCTTCCATTATCACAGTTTTAAAGTACCGTCGCCTACCTGAAATACTATGATTGAAATGTCAATGGTTCAAATAATTATCCAACAGAAAATTGTCAATTACTTACCATGTACTTGTTTATCTGTGTCAAAAACTATAGTCTCTTGTGCAGAAATTACGATAGTTGTTTTCACATAAATCATAATACTATTACAAATTAACAACTAAGAATGCCTTCACAATTTTCACATTAGTTTCAGATAGAAATTATCGTGCATGAAAGAATGCTTTAAAGGTTTTTACAAGTAATCAATGTTTAGAATATTACAGTTACAGAAATGTGTTAACTGGATTAAATAATTTGTCAATGGTGTCTCAAATATAAGATGTTTTTCACAAATATAAATTGTAAACTTCTACACTAAAGAATGAAATGTAATAGGGTAAATATGATTCTATTTAACCAAATTATAGTAAGCTTTGTTTAAAATGTTGCAACAAAAATTTACAAAATTAAAAAAAGTAGTACAAGCTAAATTAAGAAGATAACTTTTACTATTAATTTTACACATGTTCAACCAACTTAATGGAACCTAACTAAGTGTTGCCTGTATATAAATGAAGTCTTAACAACACTCTATAGGGTTAATAATAATTTCCAAATAGTTACTAGTTAAATACCATCATCATCACAGTCCAAGTAGTATGTGAAATTTTGTGTATATATGTGAACATGCAATATATTTACTCTATTAGGTGAACGAAAGATTGCTGATTGTTGTTGAGGAGTAAAATGTCATTTAAAACCATAAATACTTTGCAAGTATCAAGCAAAGAATAAGATGAATTTATGGATTACAATATAAATATCTTTATGTCTCAATATCATATTGGTTTCAAATTGAAGATGGTATCTTGAAGTGTTTTGGAATTGCTAACTCTGCCAAAGGAGCTGTTAAGGGAGCGATATTATTTCTTGAGATCCAAAGTGTGGGAACATATTGACCTCATTTGTATGTTAAACACTTGGATACAGCGTATTTGGTTTTCATTATTTTATTCAGTCCCCCTACAAAAAACTTTTTTGTAAGTTTGTTTTTACCGTTTTTGTCTATGTGAGATACCAAAGCGTTTGTATTCAGAAACGAATTCCTAGCAGGCTTATACAAGTATGTATGCTATTAACATAACTTTATGAAATTAGCTATGCTTAGACTATTTTGCATACGTTATATAGTCCTATCAATAAGTGTACGATTTCGTATTATTTGTAACACACACACCACACACACACACACACACACACACACACACACACACACACACACAAAGATAAATGAACACAGAAAACAGGTAAATACATTTGTTATGAAAAAAGTGTAAATATTCTTGTCCTTGAACTTATTGCCAATTACAAAACTGTAAGCTAGGTAATAGACTAGTAGAAGAAATGTTATTAATTGTATATTGCCCTCCTTTACATTAATAAAGTTGCTAAAAGTGTTGCAAAATAAGATGCTTCACTATGTTTTCTTGATGAAATGAAAAAATAATGTCTAAACTAAAATAACTTGAAATTAAAGACTACTTTATAGAATTGTTATGTAATATGCTAGTTTAATGTGTAGTGTTAAGTAAAATATTTTAATATATAAAATATATATACTATAAATTATTATACTTTTTACTTCTAATTATTAAGTTTTATTAGCGTCGTATTCCATATATTTCTGTTATTAGGTTTATTTATGTTACTAAAAATAATAGGATTTTGTGAAAAATTTGTTTTACTATACAGATTATTATCATTTAAATATCGCCTGAGCACAATGATAAACAATTTTAACCCTTCAATGCTATCTTACCGTGGTAAGAAGCACGATCAATTAGTCTTCTACACTAGTGCCATTGACAGTCAGGGTACCGCATTGTACAAGTCGCCACAAAACAGCAAGAGTTGGACCCTGCGTCCACAATGGTTTCTTATACCATCCCTGGAAATTACGATTAATAGTAGTTTGTGAAACCTTTAATATTTAGTAAGGTTTTATACTTTTTACCATATTTAATTTAAAAAAATGTTTTGTCATAGCTAAACATTAGTTATATAATTCCAAAATATATAGCTATCAACTTTACAAGCTTAAATCTACTGTATATTGTTACTACAAACAATGTTACGATTATATGTATCGATATGTTAAATAAATATCATTTATTAATTAACGTATGTATAAAATAAAAACATATACATTACGAAAGTTTATAAATAAATATTACTTACTAAACTTAAAATACCTAAATAACGGGAGTTATATTGAAGTGATGTTAAGTTTCCATGAAGGAATTCATTTTAGGAATATATGCTGCTTTATTTTAGTAAAGTGATAGGTCCATCCACTTCTTGGTCTTTCTATCATCTGAGTCTATCAATTTCTGGGATATAATTAATGACTAAGGCTCCACTCAAGGGTTATACCGACCTTTGAATCCAAATATGAAATGGTTACTTTATCAAATACTACCACAATTACTTCATATGATATATCTAGATTTTTATAGTCCTTAGAACTTTTAGTTTCTTTCCCGTAGTACCTCTATCTAATACGTGTTAATTTATTTATTATTCATGAGTTCCTTAATGTTTTTCGTTCATTAGAAATTATATTAGAATGTCTATGCAATTGATTGTTATTAGCTTCAAATTTGCATAAATATAATTAAAGAAATTAATAAATACTGTTGAATCATTAAGTATTTTGTTCAAAATGACAAATGAACATGGTTAAACATGTATAGCTAAACATTTTACAGCTACTAGTTCATTAGCATTGGGTAATTAAGCAGAGGATTGCAATTATTTTACCACAGCATTGCTTCTTTTAATAATAATTAAAAATAATTTTATATGTCAATATTCTTTTCTAAAGTACATAAAAATTTAAGTATCTTTAAAGAAAAGTGCTGGCCGTTTAATATTTTAAGAGTTTAGAAATAAACAAATTTAAATAAAATATATTGCAAATATCAATATAAAATTGATTAGGATACCTTATTTCAGACAAAACATTAATTTAAATTTTTACTGTAGTTTTGCTAAATAAATAAACACATTTAATTGATATAAAAAAAACGCAGAGTTGATTTCAAATTAAGAAAATAAAGGGTGATACATCTTTACTAAAATAAACTATTATATGATTTGTTACAATACACTTGACGAGTCATCTGTCTAAACAATTCCAAGACATTGTAAAGATGTAAGAGGCAAGCTCATGCCACCATTTGTCAGGTGTAAACTTTATGTCCCAATCCAAATCCAATCTTGAACGTGACTCATCAACTGAGATGAGCAGTAAATCTTTTAGGAGTGCGGCAACTTCTCAAGGCTCAAAATATAAAAATATCAAAAATAAATATAATACTAGTGCATATTATAGAGTCACGTGATACACTTAGCCCTGTAAACATGATACGTGTGGTATGAAATTCCTCACGTTAATAAACTGCTATAGCTTTATCTGCATCAAATCACGGCCATTATGTATAATGCTATAATCTTACTAAACAGAACATATAAAATGGCCGTTACAAGTATAGTCTATGTCTATAGTGTTGTTAAAAGGGCAACGATCACACCCTGATGGTGACTTGCTCTATCACTAAGTTGCAGATTTGTGGGCTGCAGTAGTATCTCATGAGTATCAGGGGGAAAGTGTATAGCCTTCATTCTGACTTCTAAAACTGTAAAATTAAAAGGGTTATATTATTATTACCTAAATAGCTATAGTAGTTTACTTCAGTGTCAAAACTCAGGCTTATGTTACCTACAATTAATTATTATTACAAATATTTAATAAATAAAATATACTCAAGTAACTTTCTAGACGCTATAAAACAACAAACTGTCCGTGATGGTGATGGAAAGTTTTGTTTTGTTCTCTTATGATTGCACCTAGTCGTGTAAGGACCTTTGAGCTGATTTCGGAAGGATATGGTATTCTTGATGGTAGTGATGGGGGAAGGAGCCATCTCCTGTCGAGATTTATTAAGAAGGATTTTGGCCATTAACCCTAGAATGGTAACGCCTATTTGCCACACATAAATGGTAACGCGTAGTCTCTCAGACTACTTTAGGGAAAAAATGATAAAAATTTATAAAAATTTAAATAAAATTAAATTTATTTACAAATGACATTATTTACATCTTAGAGGTGATGTTTCCTGATTTTTGTTGATTTCAGTCTTTATTGGAACACTTTACACACTGCATTCCTCGGTGCTCCAAGCAAATATGCTTATAACATTTTGTGCACTGGAATCGAGTCATTCTCCTTTTTTTCGCTGGGCAAACTGCACAAATCTTCCTTGTTCCTGCTTCTTCAATAACACTTTGAGCCTCAGATGTTGATGGGCCAACGACATCTTCAATGTTGCGTTTGAGATTCCTTGATAAATTTGGCAGTTTTTGTCTTCCCTGAATGTGTGGAGTTGTTAGTTCAACACATATTTCTTTAGCAAATGCCCTTCTTGTCATTGGCTTAATTTTTTTGACAATGCCTGATGGACATAAATAACAAATGAGTTGATTAAAATGATAAAAAAAACGTTTCATCATGATCACTTTCTTGCTCATCACAATCACTTCGTTCAAGTTTAGATAGTATTTTTCTTATTTCAAAAACTAGTGTTCAGTGCATCAGCCATGGTTACTTGACCATCTACGGTAAACATTATCACAAAAACTAACACTACATTCGCACAAAACAACTTTTCATATATTTACTCAGGAACAAAAAAGTTACATAAACGGTAACGCGTAGTCTACCAGACGACTATGGACTCACTGAAATGAACTGAGTGAATGAAATAAAATGGAACCCTATCCCAGCATTGACCTTGGCTGGCAGGGGGAAGGTATTGGTGATGGGGGGTCGGTCACGTCATGCACCTACCACCTGGACCGGTTTTTGTAGCTTGTGTCGTCTGAGAGACTACGCGTTACCATTCTAGGGTTAATCTCGGGTCATGTCCTCAAAAGAAGGGGAGGCGATCTCTGAACCAGCTCCTCAAAGCAAAGTTGGAAGGGGTGAAACATCCTTATGTTGAGGCTAGCAACAACCTCTGACACTTAGGACACGAAACCCCCACCAACTCATCTCCTGCAGTAAACTAGACCTATCGATTTATCCTTGCACAACAGAATCTCGAAATCTGCGGATAGTGATGTAACGCTCCTGGACATCCATAAAGTTGCATAGATTTAAATGGTGTACCCAGTGGTAGGTTCAACAGGAATGTATAAGCCTGCCAGAAGCGATCCCTGTGGGATAATGTAGCAAACCTAAACACCACGAAAGTATTTTTATATGCAATAAACAATGGTATTTTAGTCTGTTTATTCAAAATACAACAAAGGAAATCTTAAATCGGTTATTTGAATAAATATTTTCTAGCTGTTTGAGATACATATATGACTACATCTAGACCGGACTTACTTTGCTATTTTTATAAACTATTGATTTAAAATTGAATACGTAACAAAGAAGTTTGTGTAAAAACCCCTCGGTTGATAATTGATAGGACTAAAATGCGCCTTGTGATAAAAAACTAGTCTATAAAGCACTGTGGATGTTTTTAAATATGTAATAATCGTGACCTGTAATATTTACGATTAAGTTCCAGACGTAATTACAGTATAATAAGAATATTATTTTATTTCACTGAATATAAATGTTGAACGTATTTACAACAGCTATACAAATGTATTTTTAAGAACTAAATGCTGGTGTGTTGCATACGTGTACTAATAACTTGCATGTTTTATTAGATTTTAAATCATGATTCAATTTATATTTTACATAAAATATTGGTAATATATCCCAGCCTAAATAATTCATTTTAAATACGCTGGAATGGATAGGATCTTGACAAGAGTGATCTGTCCAGCCGCTTTGCTAAATATTTTCTCAAGAGATAAGGCGAAAGTTTAAAACATGCTGGGACACAATACCTCTATTTTATTATATTTATAATTTATAAAAACATATGTTGTATGCAATATGTTTTATATTCTTACCTACATTTTACATAGTTTTTAAACATATTTCGTTAACCACTTTCTGTATCAAGCAAAGTAAATACGGACTAATATCATAGTACTGTAGTAGTATTTATTTGATACAGTATTGTTATAATATATGTTATGTGAATAAAATTAGAAGTAAGCAAAGCACGTGTCGCGTAACAAGATTCGCTCAGGTCCAAGGTCGATTCATACTAGTGATATCTCTCTGACACAGAGGCTTTGCTAACGCTCCGCTAAATCCCATGGATGGACATGCACTATGATCGAACTCTACCTTGTTTGTTTTATAAAATCAAACTGATAGAACCGTGTATCGTAAGATCCGATAGATTGTAACAAAACCAATATCAACGATCCACCACACGTCACATATTAAAATGGTGTCTGATTGAATTTAGTATGTTTTCAAATTTGTTTGTTCTATGACTAACTCAGTAAATAATGATAAACCGCTAAATCAATGTAAACCGCTAAATCAATGTAAAAGTTTTCTATAAGATGAGCTAAATTACATGGGGTAACACACACCATCATCGATCTTCTTGAATTTACATAGAAATTAATTATTCAAAATTCCAAATGTCAGTTCATTGACTAGACATCGTGCGGACAGTCAGAAATACAACCTATTTAGCTCTTTGAGTAATAAACTTATCCAACTCTCAAGAAATAATAACAATAATAATATTTTTCCACTTGATAAAAGGACATTTGTTACACATAAAAGAGAATACATTTGACTGAACAAAGCACAATCCAAAGAAAATATTTTGATTGGTAAAAGATTTTAATTTTAGCGATATTATCGATTTTTATTGTATAAAAAAATTCTAATGGAATAAAAGTCATACTTTTGATAATTCTGTAAAAACAGAAATTTACATAATAAAAAAGGCATATATTAGTTTACCTCAAGTAAGATTTATACTAAACAAAATTACGTTTTAAAATGCTCTTCAGCGTTTGCAATGCCAAATATTGTATAATTTGCATCAGAGTACTGTTAAAACAAAAACAATATTTTATTTTATTTCATGGAAATTTAAATTCAATTGTTATATTTATAAGAAAGTTTAAAATACTTAGAAGTCAACCCAACGTAAACGCTGACAGAACGGTGCCAACTGAAAATGCATTGACAGCAACTTTATAATTCTCTAGGGAAATTAATTTTCTTCAATCTCGTGACCGTAGTGCAACTTTATTGACAGCTAAGGACAGTTTTTCTCTCTTACTGTGGTTATTTAAATAATCGTATAATCAATTCTTTTATTGATTAACATTTCCTCAGAAGAATGCTTATTATAAATTGCTTAAAAGTTCGCTATCATCAACTCATTTGTTTTTAGTATGCAGTCTTTTTTATAATAGTCTGGTCAGGCTAAAATGTTACTTGTATACCGCGCGTACATAATGTACATCATCCTATTTTCTATCTCTGTATACGCTTTTTTATTTGGTTTTCACGAGACGAATGAATGGATTTAGTAATTATGCGTTTAATGTTATTCATTTTAATACATAATAATTTTTGATTAAGTGAAAAAGGAAGGGCTGGAAAAATTTCTCTCAGTCCTCGTGATATCTTCAGAAAGAACTAACTCATATATTAAAAATTTTGCTTGAATATACAAACACCAAATGCCACTGAGTGTATTACCACAAAATCTCTGAAAATTCTGCACGGTTCAACAAACCTCTATTATTACATGGTTACATTTTTTGTTAGCAACGTTTAATGGAGGTGAATTTTTAGAATATTTGTAATGTCTTATGTAAATGGAAAAGATTTCTTTTCTCAAAATTTTTCTATCAACATTCGTCTTCAATTTAAGAAATTTTAATATTAATTTTGCACGAAAATTCACAATAAATAATGTACATATTTACATGCTCAAATACAAAATTCATACCCAACTGAGAAGTCCATAATAACGCACTTTATCCTTCCAATTTCTCTTCATTATGTATTCTTGTTTCCTTCTGGTGACTAATTACTTCTTTTGACATGATTAAGAGCTCCCCAATTCATGTTGCCATTGTGCTTTCGTATTTTATTAAGCGAATAAAAAGTTGTATTATTATTTGTCTACCAGTTAATTTCTTTTAATTAGTATACGTATAAAGGTCTGTAAGTATAACCTTCATTTATTTTAGTAGATACACTTTTAGTTTGAATTTTTTATTATTATTCTTCTTTTATAGTACGTTGCAAAGATTACAAACATATTATTTAAGGAATGATAAACATCGTACATATTTATTTAACCAAGTTATCACTTGTGCACGCTTCACTTATATATATATATATATATATATATATATATATATATATATATATATATATATGATGTTTATACTTTAATCAATTTGTTTCTGGTTACTGGCTTGTTACTGTTTTTAAATTATGCACGAGTAGACAGTGTTAATTTTTTTTTTTTTACAATTTCTACAGTACATTGTACAAACCTCAATACAGATTGTTTTTTTTTTTTTGAAAGAGGATTATGCAAATAGAATGTATGTGTACTGGAATAGGCATTTGATTTAAGTTTAAGAGGTGCTTCAGGAAAATACTTTTCAATTCAAAAGTATGAAAATGAAGACACCAGCAGTCATTTGACAATAGCTCGACAAAGGAATTTATGGAGTAAACACGATAACTGACATTGTGCTTCGATAATGACGTCACAATGGCAGGGATCATATCGGGTAACAGTAAGGACGACCGATCTATTGTACTTTCACGTGATGACTGCTTTAGGCTTTTATATTGTCATTTAAAAGCACTCATTCTGTAATATCCCTTTCTTAAATTAAAAATTATTATTTCACGTAAACGAAATTTTTTCAAACAATGAAAATAAACACCAAATCTAATGTTTGCCCTACATGATACTTGATGTTTGTTTCATATTAGTTCTATAAATTTTTCTGATGTTAAAGAATATCAGCTTATTCGTAAAAATGTAACGTACATATGAATTTTTACTAATATCTAATATCGTTCCGGGTATTTTTATAATGTTTTATAATAGGAGTTTTTTATAATTTTTTTTCTTACTTTGAATTATATTGTCTTTATTTTGCGAAAACATGATTCCTGTTTATCTACTACTAGTTTAATAATAATAATGTATATATTTCCGATGTTGTAGATTGTTGCTACTATTAGAGTAGACTCACGTTTACTTTTAATAATTGAATGAAAATGCCTGTACTGATCCAAGAAATTCTCAGTTTTCTATATTTAACGAGATAAAAATGAATATGCGACGGTAGAACAATGTTAGTTATATGCCTAACAGCAAGATAAAAGACATATATTAATTACACAGAATAAATCTTAGAGGTGACAGTATGAATACAAATAAGAAATATAGGCTAAGTAGAGATGATTCGGACCATATGACAACAACAACGTAAAAAGCATAAAGTATTTGCCAAAAATAAACTCTTCGCGAGTCATAATTGGTACCAATTAACACACCAACGTAGCAATCTCTGACGTCAATTTTAAAAATATGGCTCTTTGTCATCTTAATATATTCCTCAGAAAGTCGTTGGAGACCTCCAAGCAATTAATTTTCAGTGAACTTATGCGTGTTTGTATCGTGAAGTATTAAACTAAGAACTCATGTAGTACTAAACAGCAACTTTAAATTTCATATTCTACCTCTAAGGATGTGCAATAGTATTAAAAATTAATTAAGTCTATAGTAACTGCTTAAATACTATGATATTGGCTATATTTTACATTACTCAAATTTTACACGATACAGGACCATAATGTTTTTCAATATACTAAACAGTACAATTTTTGTTACGCTTGTGGGTTCTTCAACACAAAAAAATTGGAACCTGCATATGGTTTTTTATAAAGTAGTGCAAAATAGTGTCAAAAAGAAGTGTTTTATTTCAAGATTTTCCAAACAACTCTTGTAAGCCACTAATATTTAGTGCAATAATTATAAGGTGAAAATGCAGTTACATTATCTCCATTCATTTTGAGTAATATGTGACAGAGCAGTAAATTTAGGTCAATTGTGTCAGTTTTAAAAAAAGTGTTAAGAAAGGAGCAAAAAATCTAAGGACATTTACAAAATAAAGTTAGCTATGTGAAATTTTTAACTTAAAATATAAGCACAATTTAAGTACAAGGATTAAAAAATAATGTATAGAGTTCTTTTAGTTTTAAAATTTATTAATTTGGCATGCCTTGCACACTGAAAACATTCGATAAAACTCGCTTGCTGACCAAGGAGCATGCATGTTACTGTTGGCAACAGATCATATGGCCATGAGCAGAAAAGGCTATTTTATTAAACACTGTTTGTAGCTATCTATTCATAGCTTTCTTTCATATCTAGAGAATTACCGACAGGTATTGAAGCGTTCAAGCTACAATTACGAGATAAATCAGCTTTGAAAATTGTTTTCAATCAAACAGTAAAGAACCTCCAGTCTTCCTTTTTTTTATTAAATAAATTAGATATTTCATTATAGATATTAGATAGAATTTCAGGCATCAGGTTTGGAATGCCTTTAGCACTACACTAAATCACATTAAGACTAAAAAACTTCGAAACCCTTTGCTATCTCTTCCTATATACGTTATTGCTGTTACTTACAAAAAACAATTTCTTTTCTTTAATCTAGAGCTAAAAAATTCAGCTCTTTAATTTTCTAAGCCAAGATCCCTAAGCTGAACTGAGTAAACCATTTAGACTTTTCTGTAATACTTTCGTATTATGGATAGTCTTATTCATCGAACTAGAGCACATTGTACATTAAAAGATAGTTCAGTTTGAATCGAATTTTAATAGGCTGCAGAAAGTGCAGGACCGGCAAATCTACATCTTGACCTACTGGTCGGATCAGGATAAGGTAGCTTATTGCCTTTTTTAACTATGACACCGTGAAAGTAAATATCCCAATATCTATCCGTATCACCAACATTGATTTCAAAGAATTATAGACAAACCATTTAGAAATTCAATACTAAGGAATGCAAAATTCAAACATTTGTATATTTTATAGTAAGTAAAAAGTAATGGTATTGTTAAATTAAATATCATTTCATTATTAAGGTGATTTCCTGACAATGCAATACAGGTGTTTTGGCACGTGAAGTCTGCCCGTTAGATTTAAGCTATAGAAAAGCCATACATTTACACAAATAAAGATATATTGGAATCTCAGACGGATTTCACAAAGCCTGATGCTGTTCCTTAGCTCTTAAGAGTGATGCTTCCTATTATAGACATCCCACACCAGATATGATTCCTTGTTACGTTGGACTGTTAAACGTACAGGTTTATTTAGCCTTTTGATTCATCGGCATTTAGGCTTTAAAATAGCTCGTACACAAATAAATTTATCTGAAAACTAATATTACATTTGTATTTATGAAAATAAGGATATCCATTATGATGTGCTAGGTGATCCCCTTCTCATTTTCAAAATTTTACACAAATCCAAAATTCTGGATTTTAAGGAGGCCGCTGCTGCTGTTTACAGCACCTAATGGTTGTACTCGCACATGCCGACACACCACACTGCATTTTAATAAGATTTTTTGCACATTTGGACTTTTAAAGGTGTATATAAAGTCTTCTGCCTCACTCTATGTTATGTAAAAGTACGTACTGTAATAATGAATGTCTTGAATGAACATATTTTTGGAAAAGTAAGTGTGTTTGATTCGTTGGTAATCAAACAAACTGTGATGCTACATATCAAAGAGCTGTGGATGGACAGTAAACACGATAACAAACACAGACAACCAAACAAACAAACATTGAACTTCTGATTGCCCTCTGCTTCTCACCGCCCGCCCTCTTCATCACCCTCCCAATACACATACTGCTCTTAGAACAACGTATATATAGTATATTAAGATTAATTAGATGGAGTATTTATAATAATTTATTTCTATATCTTTGTTAGCTAATCTAAAATAATTTAACAGCCCTAAGTATTACAAAGAAACTAACGTAAAATGTCGTAAAAATAACTAAACATGTATTATCACTAGTAATCATGGTAACTTTCTCGTTTTTTATACACAGGTATAATTAGGCACTTTCCTGTTAACAAAAATATACTTTATCCTAAGTAACTTTTCAAATTGAACGTAGGAGTGTTTAATAATGTATTGAATTATAAAAATTGTAATCGAATTGAATTAAACTCCTATCTTACTGCCTTGCTGTAAAAAATACATCATACAAAAAAATTTCCACAGTTAGTTGTTGGAACAATAGTATAGTTGGTTTATGTGAGTAAAATATTAATGGTGGATTTTATTACGTATGATTATTTATACTATTGTGTGTGTGTGTGTGTGTGTGTGTGTGTGTGTGTGTGTGTGTGTGTGTGTGTGTACACGCGCGCGCGCTCGCATATGTTTTATCCAGTGCGGTGTGTGATCAAATCACTCACTTTATTATTGGTCTTATATTATGTATGTAAAGATTTTCATTCATTGAATTATTTTGTTACTTGAGTTTTTTCTTTCTAATTGTTAAGTGCTTCTTACCAATCAATTAAAACATTTTCTTTTGCGATGTGTTTGGTTTAAAATTTTAAACCTAAATCAATTATAGTTATCCATAGTCATTTTGGGAAAATTTCACCCAATATGTTTTTATGATGTTTTGCGAGCTATTTTAATGAAAACTACGTATATAATGTATGTTTCATGTGACCAATAATAGTATCAGAAATATTATTCATTATGTTACTGCGTTTAATATATTTATTGGTCAGAAATGTTTCAGCACAACAAAGTCTAAGATTTAAAAAAGAAGTAGTGGGAATTCTCCGTTTGATAGCCAACGTTTAGGTAGCTTTAACATTTGAGCCAAACATTTATTACAATAATTTAGCGGAATGGTCGACGTAACGTGTGACGTATCAACGTGTAAGGAGGCATTATTTTGCTATGCGAAGTATATGCAGTGTAGTTCCGTTCAACTAAAGTTATTTATAAAGCTAAATTTGAAAATAAATTGATTTTATAATGCCATAAATTTAACAATTATTAGGATAAGGCAAACAAATAGCAAGGAAAAATAATCGAATCAAGTACTTGCCAGTAATATTTTTGTGCTGCTATATAAGTAAAGAATTTTTAAATACAAACTAACCAGCTTCTAATAATATCATTAATGTAAGCGAATTGATAAAAAGCATTTGGCGTCCATGTTTCATTTTGAGATGTTCCTAAGTTTTTCATAGGTAGTATTCATTGCAGCTGGCTTACTTGCCTGATCTTGACTCACGTTGTTATTGGAGGAGAGATTTCGGCTAGCCATCTCACTTCCACTTATAGTCATGGTTAAACCGCAGGAGAAAACTAAACCTAATGAGAAAGTGGAAAGAACTGATAAAATTTGCATTGAGAACGATAAGCAAAATTTATAAAAATTAACACCACCTGGAAAATGTCATATTTTCATAAGTGATAACCAAAATTAATGTTACTTTAATTGGAGGAAATTGCAGGATTAAGCCCATCCAAGTGCATGTTCCAAAATAAAGATTTGTTCGGACTCATTCGTGATGGTGTTATTGACCCATTCATATTTTAAAAGAAAACTCAATAACGGGCATACTTACGTAAGTTGCTAAAACTTTATGTATTTACAAAGGTTGATGACATTAAACAAGGGACAGGATTAATTTCCTTTTAACTATATCGTTTCTAATGCATTGCAATAGCTATGTACTTGCTGCATTGAACGTTAGTTTCCAAAACAGGTATATCGCAAGTTAATGATTAATCCTATAGTCTTTTTGTGAGTTCCGATACAGAGGCATAATATTAAGATGCTCATACTTTACATGACTTGTTTTATGGGTGGTGGTATGTAAAAGCATTGCTTTATTCTAAGAAATTGCGTCACTTTGAATCCCTACTAGAGAGGATTACTGCAGCAGACACATTCCGTTACACACGATATGCTCTGCAAGTAAGTTTTCAGAACTGGATTGTCGCTTAGACGTATGCAGGCAACGAAATGTGCGTATACAGAACTCTATTAAACGTGCGCAAATCTTGTGAACTTATCTTTCCATAAAATATTTTATGTATTTTTTCATTAATTTCTCTTGAAATGATACTTTTAATATCGTACTTTTTTTATAAAACACCCGTTAATCTAACTAAAGCACATCTTAAGAATTTCCTTTTTACAGTTGGCTTAAACATTTTACTCCTTTGAAATTCTCTTCGGTAACGCTCCCACTAGAACACATTCTAATTATAAACAACTAAATTGTGTTCTGACTCCCGTTGTCTGTTCACGGCAGATATTATGTACTTAAAAAGAATTGATTTATTTGTACATTAAAGGCTTATTAACACCTTTTGGGATACAAATTATTTGGAGTATTACATAAGGTAAGAATTAAATTGAATTCTTAATATTTGTTAGAATTAAGATACATAATAGAGCTCATAATTGGATCGTTTTCGAAGCAATTACGTAAATGAATTATGCCTACACATTAGCGTGTGTGGCTTGCATTCATTCCACAAATAATATGAGTTGCCCTCTAATTTCATTTACGGGCACATAAACACAAACACACACACACAACACTTTTTTAATGTGTAGTATGTTTACTGGAATTGTTCCTCTCATTCGTACTACACCGATGACCTTTCTTTCTCCCATGAATTTACGCTTCATCATGATGTTACATCGTCAAAGAATCAAACTCAAAACTTGTTTTCACAATAAACATGAATTATTTTAACATTCTGTTTGATTTCTATTGCCTCTCTTCTCTAAAACAGTTTAAAGTCAAAGTTTAGATTAGAAAGGTTAAAATTTCTCAACAGTTGTAGAGAAATCATAGTCAGATTGTTTTCAGTTTCAAAGGTTTTTAACAAAAATGTATGTTTTATAATAAATGTCAATGAAACGTCATATCCTTAAGTTCATTATGTTATGATTTAATCAGTTGCACTAATTAAAACTAAAGTCATAACTATCCCTCCTATTTCATTTAGTAATTAACCGATTCATTAACAAAACCACTAGCTTTTTTGGTTAGATCAAGACAATCCTATGTACCAAGTTTCAACTATGTGCCCAGTTTAAAGTGTCTATGAGATTTCTATCATAGTTCATCGCACAGACGAGCTAACGAATAATGATGTGGCTATAAGTATTCCCTTGCGACTTCATAATAAAATTCCCCTGTTTTAAAAATGATAAATAGCAAAACAATAATTCATATTGATTTATAAAAGAAATTAATAAGGTATAAATTATATAACTGCACTTAATATCTTCAATTGTTTAATAATACCATATTATAACGATAGTATCCACGTGTTTCTCTTTCACCCTACAGTAATTTCTATGTTAATATACATCTAACCAGTTATTTTAAATTGTTATTCATGAATTTTAAACGTACGCTTCCAAGACGGTGAATTCTGTATCATATAAATAATATATGATATTTATGGTATATATCATATATGTATATGTATATATTAGAAACAGTAAGCCTGGCTTGAGATAAGTAGCTGGCAGACAGGAAGTCTGTGGTTAGGATGTAACTGAATGTATCTCCCATAAGAGAATAAGAGAATATGCTTAAATATCGTAGTGAGAGCCCATGTTCAAATAACTCCAAAGAGCCCATATTACGGCCGAAGGAACGCAAGGTCTAATAACACGTAAACTCTTCTTCTCGTCTAAAGCCCGATTATTTCATGTATAAACCAAATGTCTCCTAACAAAAATGCATCGGATGTAGAGGCAAAGTTTGTGAATTACGAATAAATAAGTTATTGATACAATTTAGTAAGTGGGTTAAACTAAGCAATGGTTAAACCAAAGATGTAAGGATCTTTCAATCGCAGGCTTAGTACAAAATAGCTTATCTGGACTATAATTTATCTCAAGGTTTCAAGGAAACACAACTGATAAATTATATTAATACATATGGTACTATATCTTATACTTATTAGTGCTATATATACTTAAAAATACAGTTGGATTTAGCATTTGTTTTAATCCAAAATAAAAACACATCTTTGCTTTGCATTGGTTTTTCAAATGACTTTTTTTAATATACTAAGACATTTTCGCAAAATTTAAATTATGTTAACCTTGAAATAGCCTAATATTTAAGTTTTTAACAAATTCCTCATAACCGTATGTGACTTATGAAATGTTGTAAAACTGTACTTTTCTTTGATTTATATCAAAGAAAAGTACAGTTAAAAAATGTTTAAAAAATCATTAAACACACATTAAAAAATGTCACATATATAAAATAACAATCAATTTTAGGCCAACACTATGAATATTATGAGTAACAATAAATCTATCACTAACGACAATCTAATATCCCGAAAGCGAGCGTCACTTGACAGATTCAACAATAGCCCGGTCGGTCGCCAATAGCACTGATCTCTACCATTGTGACGTCATTATGGCGCGGTGTCAGGAATCCTGTCTGCTCCATTACCTCTTTTGTCAAGCTGCCATTAAATGCTAATGACTTATTTTTACTGCAAATATCATGTACTATTTAAACTGTATAGCTAACATTTGCTATTAACACTGTTGCATACTAGTAATATGTAATTATTTTAGTTTTATATAATATTTCCCTTTAATAGTTTTTAATATTGTATTTTAGAGTTATATCTAAACTCGAAGGAAACGAGACGAGTGAGAGCTGAAGCATTACGTAAATAATTGTATTGGTTTAGTCATTATCATGAATCAAAAGTACAAGCCTAACCACTCATTGTTTGCAGTTCATTAAAGAGCAGTTTTAAAAAAGCTCCTAGAATTTTGGAAAAATTAGATGAAGTAATTTTGACATTTTAATGATGGATTATGACTGTACCAACCTTAGAACTCCTCAGAGGCTGTAATATGGTATCAGTCTCTGCAGACTGCAAGAACGCAATCAGTCTCTACAGAATTGCAAGAATAAGATTAGGCTCTGTAGAAAATGGGATAGTTCACTTGATTCATTCATTTATTTTATCTTCTAACGAAATTACACCAGTGGTACAATTAAATAAGATCAAAAACAATATTAACGATTACTAATAATATTTTCCCCAATAGTATTTTCTTATATAATTAAACAACAACAAATTCACAAAATAAATAATTAAAAAAAAACAATTAATAAGTAAGTAATATAAGCTAATTAACAATACAATAGGTAAATAAGTCAAAGACAACAATAGATAGTTAAATTTCAAAACGAGTAATAGTAATAAATTTGTGATGTGTGATAAGAAACAAATAACAACAGAAGTGATAAAGAATTGATAAATAACCATATGCAAAAATAGTAATTATAACCTGCTACATGCAAGAAAAGATAGTCAGAAACATGCGTAGACATAAAAATAATCAACAAAAAGCTTAAAAATATAAACAATTATAAATAAACATTAACATACATGAATACGTTACTAAATCCGATACATACATACTCGAATAACGCGCGTGTGCGTATGTGTGTGTGTGTGTGTGTGTGTGTGTATGTAAGGCTAGGTGTTAGTTAGGTCTTCACAAAGAAGCCACTTTTCTTCTGAATGATGCGACAGACACCCTACCGTATATATTATAGTTTTGAAACTTTGAATATTTTTTGTGTGATGTAAGTTATTTATAGGAGAGAGTAGAGACCTTTTCTTTTGTATTTGTAGAAGAAGAATTTTATTTTGTTACTTATATTGGAGAATTAACAATAAATGTAATTTGAAACCGTTACATCGCGTATCATTATGAGTTCATAACCTGCAGGTGTCAAGCTTTACTGGGTTATTTTGCCACTCGGATAATCGTTTTGATCCCGCAACAACACTATTTATCACAATTTTTTTAAATCTACAGTAGATACAGACCATTCAGTTAGTCATGTTTAACGCACAATATTACTATTAATTTTGTAAATTATTAGAATTTTAAACTAAGAATCGATTACCACATTAATTCAGACTAAGCTCAGATTTAGACTTATATTCTAGCCATGCCCTTACTAAGATTTCAATGTAGGCTGTAGAATACAGTAACCACATAGCTCTTAGGGGCTATAAAGTTACCATCTTACCAACGTGTGTTGAAGTCAAATATTTATAGACGCCTTCCTCTCTTATTGCCAGACATTATGTTAGACTATCATTATACTTAAGCCATGGTTCGTTTCCACCTAAGGTATTTCACCTAAGAAATTCTCAGATCAACAGAATTTTAATACGTAGACCACAACTTTTTTCCATTTGAGACAGTAAAATTAGCTGTACTTGCCTCTGCAAATGTATAGCAAATAGATCAAATCAGTAAAGTAATAATGATATTTAAACTCTTTGCAAGGTGGACACGAAATCTTAGCTCCTAAGGCTAGAACTAAGAATAACAGAAACATTTAAGGTGTTTGAAATAGGATAGTTGATTCGTTAAAAAATAAATACGTGAAACAGAAGTACATATAAGAAATACTTCCACACTTAAAATATTTCTGTCTATACATACTTCTGTTTCAACCGTTTCTTTTTTATCTAATCGACTATCTCATAACATAGATATAATATATTTTTATTGTATATTTCTTAATATGCAGTAAATTATAGAGCTTAGTTAAGTATTTAAACTACTTAGTTCATGTATAATCATAGACCAATATAAGTTTTAACTGTTTAAAATAAATAGTATATAAGATTTCGCCGAATAAAGTAATATTTGTTCCTCATTAGGAGAATTGGAATGCCCTTATCAGCTTCCACAACGTTACACAAAGGAAGCAGACCACAGTTTAATTGAGAGAACATTTTACTTCTATGACTTTTTAAATGAACAGGAATTTTAATCATTTATATACCTTCTTAAGGAGTTATTTTTTTATTTAAAATATTTAAATACATGGAAGATTATTTGTTATACAGTTACATTGAAATAAGAGAATTATCTTTATTATGTTAGAGATGTAGCCTCGAAAAGTGTTTTATAAATATATATAACATAATATGAATAAACCTTTAACACTTTTTAAACTTTTATTTTTGTTACGATGTACATTTTGTACCTGAAGATGAAATCACTGATTTCGAAATGTACATCGTAACAAAAATAAAAGTTTAAAAAGTGTTAAAGGTTTATTCATATTATGTTATTTATAATTATCTTTAGTCTAGTAGTAATATAATCACATTGTTAACAATATAATATACTTTAAATATCTTAACTGAAACAATCAAAATGAAATATATATTTAGAAAAAGAAAATATTTTAGGAAAAACAATCTCGGAAAAGGTAAAAGCTCATGCCTTCATTGATATATACATGGAAAACAACGATATTAAAAATATTGCTCATTAATGAGAAACAAGGTGTTAAAAAGGGGACGAATTTAATGAGATCCCTTCCACATTATGTTGTAAGGTGCGAAATGTATTGGGAGGCAGAGGTGTACACAAAGACCCCAACACTATTGTCTTTAACTGGTAAAACCCCGTCACTGCCAGATAACATCTCATCTCTAATGTTAATTGTGCGCCATTGTGTGATAAATATACAGCACATTGTTGATGCAAGGGATGTCACAGGCAGCGCCAGAATGATCTTGTCTCATTATCTAAGATAGATTTGGTTGTTTCACGTGTGCCACGCTCCATGTTGCCCGGAGGACAACTAGACCTTCTGTCTTCCGGATCTACGGTGCGCCGCTTCGGGTCCTCGGCGAAGGGGAGTCCTACCAACACCTTGGAGTCCCCACTGGGATGAAGGTGGCTCAAACCCCGGTCGCCACCATCGCCAGGTTGGAGGCCGAGACTGAGGCCGTCCTTCGGAGTGTGCTGGCACCTTGGCAGAAGTTGCACGCCTTGCGGACCTTCATCGTTCCGCAGCTGGAGTTCAACCTCAAGACCGCGCGGATCCGCAAGACTGCACTTAGGAGCCTGGACAGTAAGATCAAGTGTGGTGTGAAGAAGATCTTCAACGTCCCTTCACGGGCCAGTGCCGAGTTGGTCTATCTCCCACCTTCCTGCGGCGGGGCTGGACTCGTCCCGCTGGCTGACCTCTCGGACCTGGCCGCCATCAACCACGCGTTCAGGCTCCTCACCTCACCGGATGCCAGGGTGGCTTCGCTTGCGCTGGAGGGATTAGCGGCCTCTGCGGGCCAGAGGAGTGCTGCCCGCGCCGGAATGGAGTTCCTTGTGGGTTACCTCAATGGCGACTTCCCCGGGAACTCCAATGTCGCCACCACTTTTTCTGCCGCGCGGGCTGCTTTGAATAGGCTGAAGAAACGCCTACCTGACCTGCGCTGGGGTTGGTGTGCCGGCAGGGCAACATTTCAAATCACGATCCCTGGGGATAGGGCCCTCAGGATCGTCGACAGGGGCTCCCGTCACACGCTGTCCGCCAATCTGCGCTCCTCGCTGCAGCAGCACTTCAGGGCCATCCTTTCCGCGAAACCCGACCAGGGAAGGGTGGCCAGGGTCACCACCACCTGCGCCACTGCCAACCACATGCTGCACGAGGGACGCTACACACGTTTTGCGGACTGGCGGTTTGTTCACCGGGCCAGGTTGAATGTCCTCCCTCTCAACGGCTGCCGACGCTGGGGAGTCAACGATCGGCGTTGTAGGCGGTGTGGTCAACGCGACGAGACCACCGCCCACGTGCTCTGCCACTGCACCTCCAGCCTCGCTACTGGCATCACGCGAAGGCACAACGCCGTCCAGGATCTCCTCGTCGCTGCCATCAGACCTGCGGAGGGAGTTGAGGTCCGCGTGAACCAGCGGGTGCCCCTACAAGCGCTGCTCCAAGGCCGAGACGATTTCCCGGAGGAGATGGTGCGCTGCCGTCCAGATGTGGTGATGATCGACGCTCACAACAAGATCGTCAAGATCGTCGACATCGCCGTTCCGTACGAGGACGGCTGGCGGGCCATCGAAGCTGCGCGGGAGAGGAAGCTGGACACCTATGGACCACTCGCCCGGATGCTGACGGCCGGAGGCTACAGGACTTCCGTGGATGCCTTCATCGTCGGCTCCCTGGGTGCGTGGGACATCGCCAACTGGGGGACCCTGGCACGCCTCGGGGTTCACCGTAGATACGGCACATCCCTCTCCCGTCGCTGCGTCTCCGAGGCCATTCGCTGGAGCCGGGACATTTATGTCACTCATGTGTCCGGCGTCCAGCAGTGGCAAGACTGATCCTGTTATAGTTATTTATTGTAGTTATTTATTTATTTATTGCATGTTATTTAGTTTATATGGCCGATTTTAATGTTTTATTCTTGTTATTGCATGTTATTTAGTATTTTAGTAATTATTGACCTACTTTTAATTGACACTTTTTCCTACCAGTGATATCCTGTAATACTGATGTCCTGTGACACTGTTATATTAAGTTTATTTTTATTTAGAATAAGATATTTGATAACTGTTATTTATAATATTAGACATAAGACACTAGGTATGTAGCAAGAAAATAAAGGCAAAAAAGTGATTTATAGGTAAATTAGTACAGTAAAGGTTGGCGCATATGTTTCCCTAGAAGAGAAATTTAAAGGCTTTATAGGTTAATTGAATAAAACACTTTTAGGCAAGAGAATATTTGCTATATTAAATTACTTACATATTACTATACAATGTTATAGCAGTTGTTCGAAATGCCTACCGTGATTTGGTATACACTTCACTCAACGACTGAAAACAGAATCACAAAGTTTTTACGATAAAAATTTATCGTTATTAACAAGTGCAAATGCATTTCTAATTAGGTTTCTGAGTTCTTCAGAATTTTGCGGTATTGAAGCATACACAGCCTCCTTTATATACCCTACAGTGAAAAATCAAAATCACATTGAGTAGGGTCTGGCGAGCAGGCATCCATTCATAAAATGTGTTAAAAAAAATTATTTACGAATTTGGATACCGAAATGCCAAATGAGCGAATTAATATTAAAAGCAGGTTTGTTTCTGTGTTTGGGAAATACTACTTCTTGTAGCAACAGCAAGTAACTTCCTGAGTTAACATCTCCTTGAAGAAAATAAGGACCAATCAGTGCAGTACTCGAAATACTTCCCTTTACCATAACACCGGGCACATTGAGTTCTGCTTGGATTAGGTTATGAGGACTTACATCCGACCAGTACACGCAGTTATGCCGATTAACCTGTCCATTTAGTTTGAAACATGCCTCATCACACCTCAAAATTCATCCCAAGAAATTTGGATCAGCCTCTGAGCGGATAATTCATTGCCTCACAGAATCCCAACCGCCTATCGGAATCATCCTTATGTCTGAGGATGTGAGTAAATATAGACGCTATGGTTTAAATTTTAATTGCTTTAACATTCTTTGCACGCTTCTTCTTTTTCTTGTTCAGCAGATGTCTTACGAGTCGATTTACCGTACTGGCTACAAAAGCTTGAGCAACTGTCTGCCGGTTTTCTTAGTTGCAAATTGATCGTAGGCTACCGAACTTTAGGGCATTTAAAACAATTCCTGTGTTTTCAAATAATCTTATTTAAAATCCTCATATACAATTGAGAGGGTATCACGAAACCTGGTTATTTACCACTAAATTCTTCAACAGTTATAGCAGTATTTTTATTATGTTTCCACCACAATTGAAGGATGAAAACTCGTTGTTTTTCACTGGAACAGATAACAATGAATTACTCCGTGTTTCTGCCAACTTAACATTGTTACCAACTCATTGAAACAAAATATCCCAATTTATGGAGAAACTGAAATATGTGCCACCCTGTATATTTGCTTTATTTAGATTTCTTCACATAATTTAATTCATGTAATTATAATACTGACCTATCAGACTTTTCGGGTGCTCTTTATAAGTAGTAATACACTTTTGTATTATTTAATTCTTATTAGGTATTATCTAATAATGTGTTTTCACTGACTTTTTTAATTAGCAAGTTATGTCATAAATTTATAACACAATAAATAAAACTAAAATGAATTCGTCGTCTTTATGTTTAAGAATTAAGTTCTACCATTGTTCTTTGTTAGTGAAATAGTTAACTTACCACTTAATTTTTGAATTAAATTTTTTTAATATTTTTTATAAAAACCATTAGTTAATAGAGTGAAACGCCCGCGAACCGCATCAGAATACGACGATCCAGTCAGAAATGGCAGCGCAGAATGAACTTCACAATGTGTACCTAAAATAACCCGCCATTTCTGATTGGATAAACCTTTTGAGATGCGGTTTGCGGCATTGAACTCTACTAAGTGAGCTCTTTCAAATGAGGTATCACTCGACCCATGCTTTCATTTAAGATTTCCATGTTTTCCTCTGTGGGCCGTCCCCCCATGGTTGGCATGTCATGGTAATAGCAAGGAAAAATAGTTTACATAGCCATATGACACTGTGCAAAGTTTATAGATGTTATCTCCTATGGTTTTTAAAATATTAAGCCGTACCCACACTTTTCAAACACCTTGTATAAATGAAGCTTCATGCAACATTTCAGGTCTATAAGTCAGGTCATGTTTGAGATATCGTGGGGACAGACTGATATGAAGTTTTTCTAGAGTTATGAGTGGTTGGGTTTGCTAACTGTCAGCCAATTACGTCAGATCGTCCAGGTATCTACGTGTGATTTAATTTTACAGTGGCGTTAAAAAATTCAAGTTAGCAATTGGCCAATTCTCATGAAGGCACCCAGTCAAGTGGATAATTCATTTTTGTTTACAATGTAGAATACCTCAACAATGGTACTACTTCGTAAGGTACTTCAACCGTTATAGAGGTGGACATAACATAAACAGATACATTAAACATTAAATTATATTCAATATGCTCCGAGCATTACAGTTAGTACGTTACGTAATAAAATGATTAACTACTATGGTGTTCACTATATTAACTCGGTAGAATACTTTAAATGTGAAATATACATGATTTATAGTATACAAAATAAGCCACACTGAAACTCATAAAATAGACACAATATTAATTAAAATTTACGTTTAGATATATGCATTAATCCTGCCTAATACCAAATAAATAATACAATTTACAAATCATAATTTCAAATATTGTATGTTATATTAATTTTAATATCACATAAACTCAAATAATTTAAACACGTATTGATTATTTACTTCTTTTAGGATAGAAAATAAACTGTCTCAGGATTGAAACTAAAATAAAATAAACCAGAACAGTCAAGCCAGAAACAATATTTTTATTTAATTCAATCTTCAAGTCGTTTCTATGACTTGTGATATCTGTGACAGTAACAGTGGCTGATTTGGTTTATAAGGTATCATATGAACCAAACAACCATGAAACGTGTACCGGACTAATTACAGCGGCACAAAGCCGATTGATTCCACCAAAGAGTTGTCCGTTTGTGTGCTTACTGTACATTTGTTATAGATCTCCCTTGACTGCGAACTATGACGGTTCACCTCTCAGTTGATCCTATGTATTCATTCGTAGATACATTAAAGCAAATGCGTTTTCAGCGTAATCAACCAACGAACGTATACCAGACTCTGTATGGTTCCCAATACGTCTGTAGAATATCATTATACTGCCCAATAGCCAAACGAACTTTATTGTATTGTTCAAATTAATCTTTCCCGTCGTAGACACCAGACGCTGCACTAAGCGGTGAAATGAAGCGAAACTCGATTTTCGCACTTTGTAGATAAAACCCTGTACATGCTGGACCTGCCGTATAGACCATACAGGATAGTCTTGTATGAATAGATCCTAGGGTTTTATAGGTTATGACGAAATGATGTGCTTTCAATCAAGTGTTTTCAGTCATGTAGTGTTTTCACATGTTCAGAAAAACCTGCAAGCAAAGACTTTAGCGATTTTCACCAGAACATCATTTGTTATGCCATCTTATGGAACTGATTCAGTCGATGATATGTCTAACGTCTAAAAAGGATGGTACTCACCCCTTGTCCGTTTGAATGAGAAAGAATCCTCTATGATCAGACTGTACTTCGAAATATACATTTTTGAAAAACATTTTGCTATAAAAATATAAATTATATACCATATTCGTTGCTGGAATACGACTATGTAATTTCCTATTATAAATTACTAACAATATTATTTGTCAAATTAATTTTTAACCTCCTAATTTATAACTGATTTAGTGAGAGTGTAAATTTGTAATTATAAAACTAACTTCAACGTTAAGTACTTGGAAAGTATAGTTCCATAATCACAACGAACGGTATAATATACGATTTTCCAGAATTTTTTTATTAATGAAGAAACATACCAAACATACTTTCGGGATTCGAAAAGATAATTGCGGTATTGAATGGTAGTTAAGTTAGTGATGTCCTAAAATAAAAAAAGGCTGAGCTTCTTCTTAGCTTCTAAATATTTATCCATACAACTGTTTTCTGTTTTTAGTCAAAAATGTTTTATGTCCGTAGTTACTTTGTAAAAATACAGTTGCTAGAAGTGTAGGTAATATGTTTCCTAGGCATAGTAATGACCATAAGGATAATAGTGATTAAAAATATGTTAAATCCATTTTTAAAATTTTAACATCGAATTTATTCACATGAAAAATTTTAATACTTACATTTATAGCTCAAGCTCGAAAAAGTTATTATGAAACATTTTGGCAGTGCCACGTAGTTTAAGTTTTGTATTTAGGTTATATTCAAACACACTCTTAGTTAATAGAATTATCTGGTATAAATTTAACAGAAAAATGTTTAAAATGAAACTGACCAAAATAAAAATCAAACGATATAGCTGTATAATGTAACTTATGGTTGAGGTAAATTATTGCATTAAGATTATAAGATGTTCAGTAAAAAATAAGATAAAACTGAAAAACATTGTAATAAACATATAAATTGACTGACACCACATTAAAAATCTAAAACTAATTTTTCTTCTTTAGCTGAATATTTAGCATGTATTTTCAGATTTCAGTACTTGTCTAAATCTAAAGTTCTCTCCAACTCATCCTTATATAAACACAGGTCCCATGAATTTTTTATATTTTTTGTGAAATGCATCTATGAACTAGGAATCTGCCAACGCTCCAAAGTATATCGTGTAGGCTACCAATTTACTATCACAACATCAGGATATTGTTTACGCCAGGATGTATTTACGCCTGTTTCTATGGTCATAAAGAACAATATTTGTCGAATAAGGATATTGAACATCTTTGAAATTTCAGTACGATCAGCAAAGTACTTTTTACGTGATTGAGTAAAACACACACATAATTATATATATATATATATATATATATATATATATATATATATATTATATATATATATATATATATAGTGTTTCCTAAAGGTGTTCCAATATTTTTGGATTTTGTTATAGACCTAAAAATGAGCAAAAAACTTCATATGGAGGTATGTCCTAAAACGTTTAGTTTTCTGTCTATCTGACTGTATGTGATTTTTACCAAAAAAGTTATATCTTTTATACCGGTAAAGATCAAGTTATGAAACTTTGCACTTGTGTTTTCCTTTTTTATGCCCATTTGAGAAAAAAAATATTAACAAATTATCTTTACCCGTTTCAAAATGGCAGCCAATCATAAACTTTGATGTTAAATTCCGCAAGTTAGATCCGCAAATTGTTTTCTAAACTGTTTTACTCTGAACAACTGATTTAAAGTCAATGAGCTGATTAATGTGAACAGCTGTTTATTTAAGCTATTAAAATTTGTTTAATTCTTAGTTGGTAAAATTGGTAATATCATTATTTGCCATTCCTGTTTCTAATGAAAAGAAACTAATTAATAAATTACTGGTTACTTGAACTGGTCCTTTGTTTTTGTATTGCTATTACAATAAAAAAATTGTATATAATTTTTAAATGTGTTCAATAAAATATGTATTCTTTAAATGTGTTTGTTCAACTGCTATCTATCTAAGTCACTGCTTTTGAAACCTTTTTTATCTCAAATCTTTTTTTACTAAACATTTAGTCGAAAAGTTAAATGAATATCAAAGGAAAATGATTAATGCTCAGCGTACAATATGTCTAATATCAAAACATATACAAACTACACACATAACAAACCTAACAACACATAAAACTAACATTGATTAAACGTGCTTTAAGAGTTCATGCCACTGATGATGAAAACTTCCAGTCCACGTAGCTCCTAATCCATTAGAGATATTGAAAAACTCTCAAAAGCAAAAATGTTTTATTGTTTAGAGTAGAATCTAAAAACAACATAAAATACAGGGTGTTCCATGAAAGATTTTAAAGTTGGCCACCATATTGGAAAATGGCGGCCATCTTCAAAAAATTTTAAAATGCATTCCTGAGTGACACTTAAAATTGAGCAAGTTCCAAATTTAAAGTGTGGTGCTAAGTCATGTAATTAAAAAGTTAGCTATTGGATCACTTTAAAAAAACTCACCCGGTATGCATCTAAGTTCTGTTTGGATTCGGACCCATTCAGGACAATTCTAGAGAAATTATATTTCTTTTTTATAACGATTAAAATGATAAAGGATATAAATAAGAATCAATGTGGTGATAATATGTATATAGTAATGTAATAACAATAACCATAAACTTTGGTACATTTTACATTATTTTATTATAATTAGTTACTGTAGCTTTATTGAAATATAGGAAACACTCGTTTGAATATTTAGGTTTTTCTTACATCAACAGAAACATTATAAAGGATAATAATCGACGAAATGTATAAATCATGAAACATTGTAACAGACGTTCCAATAAGTCAAATGTTATCAAAACAGGTGTCACAAACCATTTGCGTCCTGAGTTAACGTAATCTGACTGCTGACCCATCCAGTACTTGAATATATGCTGCTAGGGAATAACTGTGCAAAACCATGAGGTGAACCCACAAGATTTTTCTACACTATGTAGCTACCATTGTATCTATTTTCACTGTATATTTTTAATTCCTTGGGGTCTGAAGTGGTGTCAATAAAAGTATGAATATACATACAATATCATTATTTGACAAATATTGTTCGTTATGGCTGTGAAAACAGGATCGTCAAGTGTAAATATATCCTGGCGTCAACAATACCCTGACGTTGTGATGGTAAATTGGTACACGATATAATCTGGGGCGTTGGCAGTTTCATAGTTCACAGACGCTTTTCACACACAATAAATATAAATTCATAGGACCTGTTTTCACATATGGATAAATTGTAAATCATTTTAAATCGAAACAAGTTCTTTAATCTGCGAGTAGGAGCTAATTAGTCTGTAAATTAAAATGATGGCAGTCTATTTGTATGCTTCTTACGAAACCTTTTAGTTTTTTTTTAGTTTGTACTGAAAACTTTATAATCTCAATACATAATTGTCTTTCACCTAACAATAGATAAGTCACAGAGAGATATTGTTTCAGTGCATAATTTAATATAAAAAAATATTTTACTGTCTAATTTAAAAGCGAGTGTTTTTTATGAAACCTAAACACAAAACTTTAATTATGTGTTAATATTACATAAACTACAGTCACGTGGTCTGAATCAAATGCTCTTTAGAAATTTGTTATATATATTATAGATTGTAGATGTAGGTTGAAGTGAAGTAAAGAATATACATTCATAAACTATAAACATAATCCGTTTGTTAAATATATAAAAGTTCGTAGCACCATACAATTTCAAGTGAAATATTAGCAAAGAAACACATAGTGAAACAAAAACCTGAAAAACAATATAAACATGTGTAAGCTAACAAGAATTTGTTCATGGTTTTACATTAAGTGTTATAAGGGTCATGAAAAATTAAATGGCCGCCGTTTTGAAAATACAAAAACTAATTTAAAAATATATTTTTCTTACATAATATTTTCAAACGTGGATCCATTTACCAAGTTATGTACCAATTACAGAAATAACTGCAATGATGAAATAGTTGTAATAAAAAATCAAAATGGCGTGTGGCTGCTAAAGAAAGTTGAAGAACTGAAAAACATTTCTTTCATTTTAGAATCACATATGGAGTTAGAAAATCCACAGCCAGTCCAACCTTTTTGTTACCCCTTTAATATAAAAGTAGATAATAATATGGGGTTCCTGGCGCACTTTCGGAGCCGACCGAAAAGCAATGTAAAATACTGTTCAATGTACCATAAAGGAAGCTGAGAAATAACACAGCAAATCTCAATGAAAAATTAACCGAATCTACAGTCGTTCGTCTCCAAAAGCGATCCAGGATCGGCACATTACTATCTACTCTGAGGAATGAAAAATTAACCAAATCTATAGCTGTTTGCTTCTACTTTCTTAAGCTGTGCTTTGTAAAATGTTGTCAAATCTGCTACGAATAAAGGAAAAATCTTCAATGACAGTCGAGGTGTGCTACTACAGACCGACCATCACGATAATCGCTTCGCCTGCGTCATATCCGTAGTGATATCACGCCGTGAGAGGCGCAATCGTTGGTTTACAAGCACCATTTAGTTAAATAAATTTTTCTATCTAAATGGAGCGCGAAAAAATATCATGTCCGTTCTGCAAAAAAGAAATTTTAAGAAAAAACTATGATCGCCATTATAATTCTAAAAGTCACGAAAAAAACAAGCAAATTTACGATAATGAACTAAATTATTTAAGACAATGGGCTAGAGAAAATAAAATTGCCGATCACGAAAACATGTTTAATATTGAGAAATTACGTGAATTAAAGAGAAATTTCAAAGTTGAAAAGAAAAATCTCGACCTATTTAATGATGAAAAACTTCATTCAATAGCTGAAAAGTTGGCTATCGGTACTAACGATAAAACCAAGTCTGAAATGATCGAAGAAATTGATAAAACTCTTAAAGTAAAATCCGAAAATATCATTGATGTAGAAGTTTTATCCTCAATACACGGTCTTTTCAAGCAATACATTTTAACAAACTTGAACGACAATTCCATGTCAATTTACAAATATCTTTCAATTATGCGGTCAGAAATTAAAAGTTTAATCGAGAAATTTCAAGAAAATGTTAAAAATATGAAGGGCTATCTCTCTTTGGAATGTGAATACGAACGAACTTTAGTGAATGGTGAACCGCAAACATGTCTAATGTATTTTACTATCAAAGCAGACGAAATCTTTGACGTAAACGACTTTATTACTAAGCAATTTAATAAATTAACACATCGAGAACAAACGAATAATCCAAATAAAGGTTCCGGATGGACATTTAAAAGTTGTAAACAACTAGTTTTGAGCCTTAACAAACACGAAATGATGAATGCAGGATCATACATCGATTTACCAAAGAATATCAAAGATAAAAAAGCTTGTATAAATATAAAAAATAGAGATGATTTTTGCTTTATTTACTCAATAAGATGTGCTATTGAAAAACCAGAAAGAGACTGTGAACGTGTAAAGCAATACGAAAAATTTGTGAATGACGAAATATTTTCAGGTTTTGAGTATCCAATGTCTCTGAAAGATATACAAATATTTGAAAAACGAAGCTACAATTCCAAGTATAAGTATCCAACAATGTCTATCAATGTCTACAGTTTTGATGAAAATATTAACATTGTTCCGTTACAAATTTCTGAAAAATATGACGCTGAAACAAACATTGATTTATTGTATGTTAAACAAGATGATAAATCTCATTATGTTTTGATAACCGATTTAAATAAGCTTGTTTCTTCGCAGTTGTCTAAACATAAAGAAAGAAAATTTTTGTGTAGAAGATGTTTAAGCCATTTTTACAAATCTGGAGATTTAACAGATCACTTAGAAATTTGTAAAAATCATGAAGTTTGTAAGCCAATTATGCCATTTCCAGGTCAAACAACTAAATTTACTAATTATCAAAAGAAATTTAACCATCCGTACGTAATTTATATGGACTTTGAGAGCATATTAGAAAAAATTCCGACATGCAAGAACAATCCACAAAGATCGACTACAACCAAGATTCAGAGGCACATTCCTTATGGTTTTACTCTATATTTAGTGTCGAATGTGACCAATCGCATGTACAAACCGATATGTTATCGTGCCAAAAATGAAGAAGATTTGAAAAACGTCCCAACAAAATTGTTTGAAGAACTCAATAAATTATCGAAATACATAGCGAAAAAATATAATTCTAAGAACATGAAACCTATGAAATTGACAGAAGAAGAAGAAATTTCGTATCAAAATTCAAACGTTTGTCATATCTGTGAATGGTCTGCTTATGATGTTGGGTCAATTCAGTATGGTTTTACTCCTGATAGTTGGAAAGATAAGAGTTATAATAAAGTGAGAGATCATTGTCATTTAACCGGCAAGTTTCGAGGCGCAGCTCATGCATGTTGCAATCTAAATTTGAAATTTCCTCAGAATATTCCCGTTTTCTGCCACAATATGTCAAATTACGATACTCATTTGTACATAAAAGAATTAGCTAAGAAATATGGAAACGTTGATTTGATCGCAAACTCAGAAGAAAAATATATAAATTATTCAGTAAATTCTGGATATGGCTATGAGTTTGACAATAATAAACCTAGAAAATTTATAAAGTTCTCTTTCGTAGACACATTTAGATTCATGGCCTCGTCTATTGAAAAATTAGCGAAAAATTTAAAGAAAGAAGACTTCAAACATACAAATCATTTTATACAGGATGGACTGAATGAAATTATAGAAAGACAGCCAAATGACGAAGAAGAAATCTTTAAAATTCTATCTGGAAAAGACATATTTCCTTACGAATTTATCGATAGTATTGAAAAACTTGATTACACAGAACAGCTGAAAATTCAAGATTTCTATTCACTTTTGACAGACGAGAGCATATCTGAGAAAGATTTTCAACACTACTTAAATGTTTGGAACAAATTAAAAGAGAAAAATCTTGGAAATTACTCTGATTTGTACAATATCCAAGATGTTTTATTGCTTGCTGATATATTCGAAAATTTCAGAAACATTTGCCTTAATTGTTATAAACTCGATCCGGCACACTATCTAACAGCTCCCAGTCTCGCATGGGACGCAATGTTAAAATTAACGAAAATTGAGCTTCAGTTAATTAACGATTATAATATGTATTTGATGATTGAAAAAGGCATTCGCGGGGGCATTTCTCAGTGTATTAAGCGATATGTTAAAGCAAATAACAAATATTTGAAAGATTTCGATAAGACAAAGCCCGAAAACTATCTGTTGTACGTCGATGCCAATAACCTTTATGGGTATGGCCTAATGCAAAAACTGCCGTTTAGTGATATCAAGTGGATGGATCCAAAAACTTACACAACTGCAGAATGGAAAGAAACAATTTTGGAACTCACTGGCGACGAAGATTATGGCTATATTCTCGAAGTCGATCTTGGATATCCAACAAATTTACACGAACATCACAAGGATTTACCTCTTGCTCCAGAACATTTTAAAAACAAACTTTGCACAACTCTACTGGATAAAACTGAATACGTTGTTCATTCGAGAAATTTGAAGTTCTATTTGGAACAAGGTATGATTTTGAAACATGTGAATAGAGTTATTGCATTCGATCAGAAGCCTTTTATGAAAGAATACATTGATTTTAACACAAACATGAGAACCAAAGCTACAAGCGACTTTGAAAAGGACTTTTATAAGCTGATGAACAACTCAGTTTTTGGAAAATCTATGGAAAATGTGAGAAACAGATGTGATATTAAGCTTGGAAATGAAGAATTTTCAATGAAACAAGCTAAGAAGACAAATTTCAAATGCTTCACTATCTTTGACGACAACTGTATAGCGAGTCACATGTACAAACAAAAGGTTAAATTTAACAAACCGATTTACATAGGATTTTCAGTTCTCGACCTCTCAAAATTGCTAATGTACGAGTTTTATTACAACAAATTAAAGAAGTTTGATCCAGATTTGAATCTGTGTTACATGGATACAGACAGTTATTTTCTAGAATTGAAACGAGATCCTTTTAAAATTATTAAAGAAAATATAGATGACTTTGATACAAGTGATTATCCAAAAGATCATGAATGTTTCACTACTAAAAATAAGAAGGTAATAGGGAAATTCAAAGATGAGTTAAATAGCGAAGTTTTAGAAGAATTTTGTGGTTTAAGGTCTAAGATGTACTCGTACAAATATCTAGATAAAAACCCAGTTAGGTGTAAAGGAATTAAGAGAAGCGTTGTAAATAAAACAATAAATATCGAAAACTTGAAGAGATGTTTGTTCGAAGATAAAGAAGAATTTAGGGAGATGACAGTCATCAAAAGTTATAAACATGAGTTGTACACTGTTACCATAAACAAGCTGGCACTGAACGCTAAAGATGATAAGAGAATTGTCCTAGAAAATAAGATCGATACAGTACCGTATGGCTATAAAACAGATATATTAGACGAATTAAATAAACTTGGAAACTTTGATATGTAAATGGAAGATGATTTAATTCACTGTCACAAGTGTAAAAAGAAAACGAAAAATATAGATTCAAAAATCGTTCAAACTCAAAATGGATTGTATAGAATTGCTGCAAAATGTTCAAAATGTAAGACAAACAAGAGTAAGTTTATAAAGAATCCAAATCCAAAAC
The DNA here is from genome assembly GCF_021130785.1 of Homalodisca vitripennis. Lineage (NCBI taxonomy): Eukaryota > Metazoa > Arthropoda > Insecta > Hemiptera > Cicadellidae > Homalodisca > Homalodisca vitripennis. The sequence goes on from NC_060207.1 coordinate 198,507,761, forward strand.
CTGTTAAGCAAGAATTGAAGACTAAAGATGAGATAGAGATTGAAGCTCGAGAAATTCATGCACCAGTACGAAAAAAGTTTAAAAAGAGAAAAATTATAACATTAGGAATTGACGATTTATGGGCAGCAGATTTAGTAATAATGTCTAACTATTCGGATCAAAATGATGGATTTAAGTATATGTTAAATGTTATTGATACTTTCTCAAAATATGCTTGGTCAAGAGCTATCAAAAGAAAAAACGGCAAGGATATTTCAAAAGCTTTCGAAGATATAGTAAAAGATGCCATAAGGATCAATCACAAACCTCCTAACCTACTTCATACAGATAAGGGTTTAGAGTTTAAAAATAAAGAATTTAACGATGTTTTGAGGAAATACAACATTAAGATTTATCATACTGAAAACGAAGAGAAATCAATTATTGTAGAGAGATATAACAGAACTCAAAATGAGAGAATGAAAGTAATTTTTGAGATTAATAAAAACTTTAAATGGATCGATATTCTTCAAAAAATCGTAAACAATTATAACGATACAGTTCACAGCACAATCAAAATGAAGCCCAAAGACGTAGATAAAGATGCAGAAAAGGAGTTATTAGAGACCGTTTTCAAGTATATTCCACCAGAAATTCATACAAAAACTAAATTTAAAGTCAATGATAATGTAAGAATTGTTAGTAAAAAAACAAACATTTTCGAACAAATATAAGAACAACTGGTCAAGAGAAATCTTTGTGATTTATCAAATTAATAACACAGATCCTGTAACTTATAGTATAAAAGATTTAAATAATGAAGAAATAACCGGAAAGTTTTATGAATATGAATTGAAGAAGTCAAAACTGTAATATAAATTTTCTATATATAAATGGCGCATCAAAAGAAATGTACAAAGTGCAAAGAATTTAAAGATTTAAATGAATTTTATAAAGATAAAAATAGGAAAGATGGAATGCATTATAATTGCAAAGATTGTGAAAGGGAATATCATAAAGAATTATATGATAAAATAGAAAAATTAACTTTGGAAGATAAAGAATGTCTTAAATGTAAAGAAACTAAAAAAATTTCAGAGTTTAATAGTGATCACTATAGTAGAGATAAGAAAGACTCATATTGTAAAGATTGTGTAAAGAAGAATCTTCATAGATTATATTATGAAGATACTCAATGTGAATGTGGAAGAACTATAAAATGGTTAAATAATTATCAAAAACATTTACAAACAAAATATCATAAGTTAAGAGTTTAACATTTTCATCGTGTAATAATTTTTTCTATATAAATGGAGTCTCAAAAGAAATGTACAAAGTGTCAAGAAGAGAATAGAAAAGACTGTTATTGTAAGGAATTATACGTTAAAATGAACAAATTAACTTTAGAAGAGAAAAAGTGTTACTTTTGTAAAGAAATTAAAAATATTTCTGAATTTAATAACTGGCAGTATAGTAAAGATAGAAAAGATGCTTTTTGCAAAGATTGTGCTAAAAAAATTTTCAGCGAAAGTTATAAAAACGAAATGCCTTGTGAATATGAAAAAAGAATTCTACAATGGTTACCTAGTTATGCTAAACATTTACAAACAAAATATAATAAATCGAGAGTTTTTAGTAAAATTTAGAAACATTTTCATCGTGTAATTTAGATATTCTATAAATCAGTCGAGATTCTGCCATATTTGTAGTAAAATGATTTCCGTTGTATAAAATATTCAAAGATTCTTTCATTTGGTTATACAGATTGATAGAATTTGGTTCGTCATCAATGAACAAAATCTCTAATTCAGGATAATTTATTTTTAGATGTTTTAATCGGTTTGGTATTTCTCGTTTCTGAGCTCTGATAACGTAATAAGGCCATTCCCACATGTGATTCTTCTTAATTAACACAAAAACATGGTGTTTTTTCTTATCAAAATCTTTACATACCATATCTCTCTTCATTAATTCCATTCGCAATTCTTGATTCTCTATTTTCAATGATTTCATTTCATCTTTAATTTGTAACTGTTTTATTTCATCTTTTAACTGCTTATTTTCGTTTTCAAGTTTGTACTCGCCATATTTTCTAATACTCGGTAAAACTTCTTCTAAAACCCAATTTTGAAACGTTTCTGCAATCTTCATTTTAGATTTCAGTATTAAAGAATATATGCCTGGTTCATTGATGAAAATAGTGTCTGGATGTAATTTTTGTAAGAGTCGCGATTCGATACCCTTGTCAGAATCTATGTTTTCAAAGCTTTTTTTGTATTTTTCTTTAACATGATCTATGATAGCTTGTCTCGTATTTTTAAATTCCAATATTTCTGCAACATCTTTAGCCTTAAACCAAATTTCATTATTTTCGTCAACAATCGTGCAAATGTCTTTATTATTGAATGTAAGTTGATTGTTGAGTAGGTCTACAACTGACTCCATTTAGATAGAAAATAAATTTAACTAGTAATTTTTATTTTGAGAATGAAGGCCAGATTCATTGATAAAAACAGTGTCAGGATGAAGATTGTTAAGGGGCCATTCGAATAGCCCCTTGTTTTTTAAGTAAAAATATTGAATTTTGTCATCATCAACTCATTTTTATTCCTTTTTCAATCTTAAATATATTGTTGTTTTACTCTCATTATTTAATAAATTTTCCTCAGAGTCTTGTATAGTCAGAACGATTTTTTGAATTCTTTTAATATTTTTTCTAATTGGAATATAATCGATTTCATTTGGTTTTTCACTAATTTTTGATCCATAAGCAACATTTGGGAAAAAAGTGTACAAAATTTCAGATTCTTTGTGTAAATGTTCGGTATGATTTTCAAAACTAGGTTCAACGAGATTGCAGTGCACTTCAATTACATCGAACGGTCTAAATTTTGGCGTTTTATTTCCTAAATATACCTGATTTGGCTCAATAGTTTCTTGAACAAACCCTAACAAATCTACAATAATTGCTGAAAACATTATTCTTACTGGTGATTTTATTTGAATTTTATTAGAGAGATAATTTTTTTGCATTTCAAACTTGTTTTCGTCAAAGTTTAAAGATTTATCTGATTGTTTGAATGTTTTCAGATAATTTTTAAGGGAATTTTTAATTTGATCGAAAGTATAATATCCTTTGTTTAAACCATAATATTTTGTTATGTTCTTCTCACTAAATCCTATACAATAAGGAGAACTTTCACTAATATTTATTACAAAATTGTCAGAATAAAAGCCGCTTAAACCGATAAAATAATTTGATTCTTCCTCTAAGTGTATAGGATGTTCCAAGTTTAAAACTAATTTAGAGCTTTCTGAAGTCAACTTGAACAGCTTCATTTTCGCAAGCGTTGCCTCAAGATGAAAATCTTCTATTTAAATGGAGAAATTTTTAAAGCAAAAAGATCAGATAAAACTTCAAACGTTTGAAGAAAATAAGAAAGATCAACCAATCAGATTGTTAATTGTTGGTTCAAGTGGATGTGGAAAAACAACTTTATTATTGAATTTTATCTACAATAGGTTGATTCCTTATTCCAATTTGTATGTTTTTAGTAAATCTTTAGAACAAGACGCCTATAAAAAATTACAAGAAAGATTTGAAAATATTGAGAAAAACTTACACAAAAAAATATCACATTTTTATAATGCTTCTGAGGACATAGTTCCGTTAAGCGAATGTAAACCCAATTCGTTAATCGTTTTTGATGATTGTATTTTGGAAAATCAGGACGTTATTAAGGAATATTTCGTAATGTCTCGTCACAAAAACATATCTTGTATCTATCTTTCCCAATGCTTTTCAAAGGTTGATAAACAAGTTATAAGAAATAACCTGAATATGTTGTGTATTTTTAAGCAAGATGATCACTATTCGAGAAAGATTTATAACAATTATGTGGGATCTGATATGAGTTTTAACCACTTTATTGAGTTATGTGATAAAATTTGGAAGGAAGACTACGGATTTTTAACTATTAATCTAACTTTGAAGCCTAAAAATGGCAAATATTTGAATAAATTTTCCAATATAAACGTGTGATAATCTAGTTGTTTTCATGTTTTTACGTTCACGTTCCACGTTCACGTTCATGTTTCACGTTCATGTTTCACGTTCTCGTTTTTACGTTCCACGTTCACGTTCCACGTTCACGTTCATGTTTCACGTTCATGTTTCACGTTTTTACGTTCCACGTTCACGTTCCACGTTCACGTTCATGTTTCACGTTCATGTTTCACGTTCATGTTTCACGTTCGTGTTTACGTTTCACGTTCATGTTTCACGTTCGTGTTTCACGTTCCACGTTCACGTTTTACGTTCCGTGTTCACGTTTCGTGTTCACGTTTCCACGTTCCACGTTTACGTTTCAAAATTTTCCTAAATAAATGGCGAACGTAACTTCTGAAGAAGCGAAAAAACTTGATCAAATAGAAAAGAAATTAATCAAAGAATTTAAAGAACAGATTCGAATTGATGAAAAAGAACAAGAATTTATTCAAAAAATTAATCAACCTGTAACATCTGCAATAAAAAATGTTGAGGGCAAAATTGAAAATGTTTTAAGCGATAATCAAAATTTAATGAATTTGGTTCCAGTTGTACGACAATTTGCTGATATTTCGATACCAGAATCTGAGTTTGAATTGCCAAAATTACCATCTTCAACACCATTTAGACCTCGAATCATTGAAGACTCTACCATAGTTGAACCAATAAGTCCTGGAACAACGGATATAATAATTGGTGAAATTGGTAAAAAATTTCTTCCTAGAGCAAAGGATGATAAATTTGGTTTGTATTGGGACAGAAAAAAGAAAAGTTTTATGATTGGAAATTTGCCCGTGAATTTTGAGCATAATGATATCATTATTAATGAAAAAACATATGAAGGAACTCAAGGTTTATGGAGATTATTAACAGGCACTGATGTTCCAAAAGACGGTTTATATTCTGAAGAAGACTTGAAAAAGTATACTGAAATTTTATGGAAATCTGATTCAATTTACAAAAATAATGATCCATCAACTAAGAAACCAAAGTCAAGTAAAGGTAAAAAATATCTCAATTTGATTAAACCAATTTGGGAAAAACGAATCGAAGGATCAGGTGTGAGAAAATACAGTGATAATAAGATTGAGTACAGATATATCGACGATTTGACAAAACTCGATGGAATTATTAATTATATTTATGCTCAAGAGAAGGCTGGAAACAACAATTTTTTGAACGAAAAGAAAGCGATTAAAGATTTTATTTCGAACAAACTTGATGAAATGATTGAAAAACCTGATGGAATTAAATATTTAAAACGAGTTTTGCCGGCAATAAGTTCATCTATGATTGAGGGTAGTGGACTTTTGAATGATTTTATCAACAATTTACCTTTTGAATTACACGTACCAACTTATCAGTATCTGGGGCCCGGCACAAAACTCGAAAAAAGACTAAAAAGAGGAGATACTGGTATAAATAAATTAGATCAAGCTGCTATGGAACACGATATTTTTTATGCAAAACATAGAGACACAAATTCCAGACATATAGCAGATAAAGTTTTGCAAGATAAAGCAATGGATAGATTTTTATCAAAAGATGCTAGTTTAGGTGAAAGATTTGTTGCGCTTCCAACAGCTGGAGCAATGTTTTTGAAGAGAAAACTAGGAATGGGAATCGAAGAGAACTTGAAATTTTAACTATATAAATGGAGGTGAACGTAAACTTCAGCAAAAATCAGAAAGAAAAAATAAAATCCGCTTTTAAGAAGAAAATACCCGTTAGTATTCAATTTAAAATAGATCAACTAAAAAATGGTGAAGATAAGATATTTTTAACAAATAGACAATACAATAAACTCGAAAAACATAAGAAAAACAATAAAGGAACCAGAATAGAATTTTCTTATAATCAGTTGAAAGAACTCAAAAATGGTGGACTTTTGAAAGATTTATTAGATTTTGGAGAAAATATTCCAGGTGTTAAAAATGTTGTTCCTTATGTTCGTAAAGCTGCTCCAATCGTTAAAAAAGATGTGATTCCTATTGTTCGAAACATTTTAAATTGGTTAGATAAAGAGTTGGAAGATGTTACAGGATCTGGATTAGATGAAAAAACTTTGAATTACGTGAAATCAAACATTGAAAAAAAAATTTAAACCTTTAACATTCGGGGAATTGGAAGAAATCTGCAAAAATATTAAACATTTTAGAGGAATCTTCATGAGAGATACATTACCTGAAAAAGTTAAGAAATTTGAATGTGGAATTGTGAATTTAGACTCGATTATGGGAAGTGGAACGCATTGGATTTGTTATTATAAAAATGATAAGAATGCATGTTATTTTGATTCGTATGGAAGAATTGAGGACAAACCACCTATAGAATTGATTAAATATTTGAAAAAATCAAGCGTCTACTACAATGATTCTCAGATTCAAGATTATAAAGATCCCCCAATTTGTGGTCATTTATGTGTTTTTGTTTTGAATGAACTGAGTAATGGTAAAGATTTTAAAGAAGTTGTTAACAAATTATTGCTTAATAAATATGGATTCACAAAATATTTTTGACGTATTTGGAACACAAATTATTCAAAATGTAGATAATAGTTTGAATTTTGATAGTTTGAGAAATGAGTTTGATAACAAGTTAGAAAATGTATTACAAAACCTTCCAGATTCAGATATGTTTGCTGTCGAGATTGAAGATTTTAAAGCAGAATATGATAACAAACTTGCAAATTTCATGAGTTCAAATGAAGTTGCTGATAAAATAAAAACATTGGAAAAAGAAGTTGATGATGGTGTAAAAAAATTATTTACCAATTTAATGTCTCATATCGAAAAAGCTGATGAAATTACTGAAGCGATCAAAGTTGAAAAGAATTATGTTAGTTTGGCTAATAAAAAAAGAATTGTCGGTGTTCGACCTGGTATTGACAAACATGATGTTGTTGTTAAAGAACAAATTTTAAAACGTCTAAAATTATCAGAAAACATCGATATTGTTGATTTACATGATCCGAATGTTAAAAATGCCTTAGATTTTAAAGGAAAAAGAATTAGCGGTGTTAGTAAAGGAATTAATCCATTTGATGTTGTTGTAATGATTCAATTAGAAGATCCTATTAAAATGTTTAATGAACTAAAACAAAATTATGAGAATCATAAACAGCATGTTAAAGATTTTACAACAGAAGTCTATGAAAAACTTGATGAAAGAAGTAAAAGATCTATAGAAAATTGTGATGAAAAATTTACAAATTTTGAGGAAAATTTCAATCTATATAAAGGCGATCTTTATGGAAAAATAACAAACTTTTTGGAAGATTTCGCTAAATTTCAAGAGGGTTTTAATGAAACCGATAGAAAAAATGGTGAAGTTTTTAAAAGAGTAGTTACTAATCAATCTTTACTTCATGATAAATTAATTAAACTAGAAGAAAACTTTGGCGAAATTAATGAAAAAGTTATAAAAAATAAGCAGTCTTTTGATAAGTTTAGTTTAGATGCCACAAAAACTTTTGAGAATATTGATCATAAACTCGTTGAATACAACGATTTATATCTCGATAAAGTAAATAAACTAGAAGAAAACTTTAATAAATTTAAAGAAGATGTCGATAAAACTTTTGAAAACATCGACAACAGATTTAATGGAGTAGGTGGTTACGATGACTAATTTTCCTTATATAAATGGCGCTCATATATTGTGTGAGATGTAAAGAGAAAACTGCCACAAACGATATAAAATACTATGCAAACATTAACGGAGTTAAGAGAATATCTGGAAAATGTGCTGAATGTAACGCTAAAAAGAGCCAATTTATAAAAACTTGATTTTGAAATTTTTTCTTAATAAATAGAGATGGCGGGACATTACAGTGCTTTCGATCTTTTTATAATGCAACACGAAAGAGATTTGAAAAAAGAACATTGGGATGACATTTCTCAAAAATATGAATTATCCGAAGATATGATGAGATTATACGTAAACAAATTGAATTGGTATAACATTGCTAAATATCAAACTTTATCATCAGAGTTCATTCAAGAAAATATACATTATCAATTAAAAGATCATATGTCTGTTCTTTGTCTCTATCAACACTTGAGTATAAAGTTTTTGGATGAAAATAAAGATACAGTTGATTGGAACAATATTATAGATAGCGGTTACTATCCTGTGCAGATTTTATTGAAATATGTGACCGAGATCGCAAAATTTAAGGAAGAGAATCCTGAATATGACGAAGTAGATCATTAAAAATGACTCTAATCTTTTTAATTATTTTACTAAAATTTATATCTTTTCTTATAAAAACGTACATTAGATCGATGAAAAAATGATACACGATGTTTAAAATTTCTAAATTTTCTCTTATTAAATGGCGGACTACAGAAAATATGCTAGTGATATTGAAAGGGCGGAGTTTAAAAATTTCTATCCAATTAGTAAACAACATTTGAATGAACCGAATAAAAGAACTGAGTTTAATATTGATTTTGGAGATAACTTTTGCTCGTCTAACTTCCAGTTTTATATTTCTGGAACTTTAACAAAACAAGATGGTCAAGCATATCTTGGAACTGATAATGTTAGATTAATCGATAATTTTATACCGTTTTTATTTTCTAAGATTGAAGTAAGAAAACACAATAAATTGATAGAAGAAGTCGAAAACTGTGGCCAATTAAGCACAATTAAAGGAACTATTTCGTATTCAAAAAGTGATGTTATTTCTCAAACTTCTAATGGCTTTGAATCAGATTTTAAATTTGGTGTTTTTGAAGCAGCTGGAAATTTATCTCATTTTGGATTAGGATTTTTTGAAAATGTTACTATTCCGATCTATAAAGGAGGATTTTATCTAAGTTTTATAAGAGCAGAAGACGATGATGTGATTCTGAAGACTGCAACTGGAAATGTTATGCCTGTTGATGAAAATAACAATTACAGATTTTTTTATTAGAGTTCCAATGATTGATTATAAAACCACGAGTAAAATTAGATTGATTGATGAAATTACAAAAAGTCAAAACATTATGTTTAATTTTCTAGATTGGCAATGTATTGAACAAAAAGGTATTTCCGGAACAACTTATTCGTTCGATATTACAAATATTTATAGAAATATCTTCAATCCCAAGTTCGTTATCATAGGTTTTCAAACAGGTAGACAGAATAATCAAGAAAAAAATCCTTCAAAGTTTGATAGTTTGGATGTAAAAAATATCAGAGTAAAATTGAACGGTTCTTATTATCCAGATGAATAACAAAATTTAAACATTTCAGGAGGTCTTTTCAGAATCATGTATCAGATGTATCAAGATTTTAAGAAAGTTTACTGTAATAATAAGGAAATGTATTACAATCCTAAAGAATTTTTAGCGAATAGACCTATTTATGTCATTGATACAACAAAGAGTTTGACAAATATTTCTGGTTCAAAGAACGATATAATTATCAATATGGATTTTCAAAAAGCTGTTACAAACGCGATTTGTTATGTTGTTGTTGCCTCTGAGAAATTTTTAGCCTATGATGTGATTAAGAACGATATTAGAGAAATTCAGTAAAAATCGCGTTATTCGTCGGATAGTTTTAAAACTTTACAGAATTGTTAAAGACATTGATAAAAGTATTCATTTTAAATTGCAGTAAAAAACTTTGAAAAATAGTGATGATATTAGGAAAAAACTATTTCAAGGTCATGGACCGGAAGTGATGATTTTACAAAATACTTTAATATTTACTGAACCTATATACCAAATTTCATCAGAAAAGCTCCAATAGTTCTCTAGATATAAGAGTTTAAATATAAGGGATGATTGGGGTAGATTTTGAACATTTTGTTATTTTCATGAAATTTTAAGTTGAACTCGCTTGTTTTTGAAGTTTCAGATTTGTCTGATAATTTTTTATATTTTTTTATGAATATTAAGAAATAGGGGATGATTTCACCCTTATGGATAAGTTAAATCGAAAGAGTTAAGTATTTACTATATGTGTACCAAATTTCATTAAAATCGGTTGAGTGGTTTTTTAACAACAAGGTTTGAAATAAATATTGATATTCACTTATTTAATATACATTGGAAACTATAACAGTTCTAATATCGATTGTAACCATCGATTTTTATTATCGATAAAACTTCGATATTCATAATCGTTTATCGCACGGAAAAAATTTTCATCATGGGCGTTGGCCACGTATAGTCAGTCATGCTTGATCCTCCTCTATTTTAACGAAATTTAACAAGATATATCATCAATTAGAAGATTCTAATGTATTTGCAAGTTGAAGAAAGAAGATATAGACTTTATATGAAGTAAGAAGATTGTGTGATGTTCTGTGTTTCTTGTTAAAAGTGAAGTGAAGTGTTCCACTGGGCGTTGCCATTCATAGTGTTATTATATTTTATAAGTTACTTTTATATTTGGGACTCGAAGAAAGACGTTACAAGAAGATTGTGAATTTGTGTAGACATTCTAAACTGTGATAAAACATTGTGTGAAAATAGTGATGTAAAGTGTTCATTTGTAATACAGAATTAAGTGTTTTTACAGTGATTTCATTGTCTCACACGGCGTGAGAAAAGCAAGGTCATTGTTTGGTGTCACTACTGTCCTTGTACCACACACGGCGTGTGCAAAGCAAGGTCAAGCGTTAGTGACACAAACGCCTCTCACATGTTTCAATAAAATGAGATTCGAGGTCAAGCGTTAGTGGTACAAACGCTCACAGCAGACGTCACAAATCTAGAGTTGATTGAAATAAAACATATGATACCTTTCTTCTTCTCCCATTCCCAATTTCTTAGAAGTTAAGTAGATATCGCAAAAACACGCACACTAACAACACTCATTTTGTATGTCTTTCATTATATCGTATTGAATTGCTGAATGACAAACGTTTCTCTTTTCTTCGTCAGAATCACACACACACAATATATCTGTTTCGTAAATGTTTTTTCCATATAATTTATCCCAATCTACAACAAAAGCGTGATCTCTTATAAATTCCTTTGATAAATCTTGTTGTTTACAAAGACTTGTTAAAAAACTAGCTGTATGCATATTCCTTGGCCAGTATGGATATTGTCTTCTCAACATTTCAACAAATAAACAATGAAATTTAGCATAAAAGCGATGAAAAATGTCAGATTGTTGGTGTTTTAGTTTATTTTGTAAAAATCGGAATATTTTTCTTATTTTTCTATTATTTAATTTAAAATCTCCTATTACATTTAACATATTTATACTATCTAAGTTGTCTGTAATAAATTGCATTGAACACTTTTTAGTACTTAAAAGTTCTCTGAATTCGTTTTCATTTAAGGATTCGTTTTCACTTAAGGAAAATATCAACATTTGTTTAACATATTTAGGTAATTCAAAGAAGTCTTTATAACTATTTCCTGTGGTAAGTTCTTTAAATGCTAGAAACTGAAGTGATTTTGGAGAGTTCATGTTGTTTGGTGACTATTTAGTAGAAAAGTTTTTTATTTAAGAAAAATAATTTGCTAAATTCATATTATTCTCTTTCATTCCTTCTAAAACTTCAAAAATATACTCTTTCGCTGATGAAAAATCTCGATTTCTTCCGGAATAATCTTTGTAATCATAGACAAAATATCCTAAATAGTTGTACAGTAGAATGAAATTATTTCTATTTATCTCTGTTGTAGAAATGTAAACATAAACATTTGCGCTGAAAAATTTATATCTCAGCAGACTTAGTTCCATAATCTCCATTTATAAAAAAATCTTTTTGTTTAAATGGAAGAGTATAATGCCAACTGTTACAAGTGTTCTAATAGAGGAGAAATTATCGATAAAAGATATTTAGTTTGTAGAGGTTGTAATTTAATTTTGTTAGAAAGACCTAAACCTAAGAAATTTCGAAATAAATTAACACATTTGAATAACCTGCTTACAAAATTGCAATATGGAGACAAGAAGCAAACAAAATTTGTTACAGAATTTAGAAAACAGAATAAAAATTTTTACTTATCTCTTGGAACCATTGACAAAATTATTTTCCTTTTCAAAGAATACATTAGGTTTGTAGGTATCGATACACACGTTTATTATGAAAAGATATTACCTGTATTTTTTTATTATCTAGATGTAGAATTTGTTTATGATTTTGAACCAGAAATCCTCGATGATTTTATAGTACATTTGGAGAAATTAAACGAGGAACCTCTTGAAAAGAATGCGGTTTTACTCACATTCTCCCCGACTTCTCGAGTGAAGGTTAGCGAATTTCATTTTTTCCGTCTTTAAATTTTTTCTATTTAAATGGAGTTCTTGAAAGAGTTAAATGATATTGGAGAATGTAAGTTTAAAGAGTATAAGAAGTTGAATGAATTAGAAGAAAAAAAGAAGTACAAAATCATGAATTTGGAGAAAATGAAAGATAAATTCGGGTTTACAATAATTGCCGAGTTGGAAGATTGTAAAGTACACTTGCCGAACAGATTTTTGACTGTTTTGGATGAGAAAAAGATTAAAGAATTAAACAAAAATGAAAAATTACACTTGGTTGTTACTGGAAAGAAGACTATAAAAGATAAAGAAATTATAACAATTAACTTTGTAGAATAAAGTCTTAACTCTAAAACTTGCAGTCCCTCCCCACGTCATAGTACTGTTTTGATAACCATAGTTGGTGTCTTTCTTCATAGGAATCACATGGAATATTATCTACAGTAATACCTTTTGTTTCACACAAAATGTGGCTATATTCTATAAGAAAAATTCTATAATGCTCTTTAATGAATTGTGTTGATAAATCTTGATACTCACAAAAATTCCTAAGAAATTCATCAATTAAGTCTTGATTATCTTGAAAGAACGTATAATATGGGAAAAATGTCATAAAAAAACGATGAAAACTCTCTGTTTGTTTATTTTTTACTTTCTTTTCAATATCTTTCGTAATTATATTAAATATGTAATCCCTTACTTTTTTAGTTTTTTGCCGATAGTAAAACACTCCATTAGACGTTTTTTCTGCAAAAGACTTTACAAGTTCTTTGAATTCTGTATCATTTAAGGAAAGTATCAACTGTTCTTTAAAATGTTTTGGTAATTCGTTGAACTCGTTAAAATTGTCTTTCTTTGTAAGTTTTTGAAATGCTAGAAACTGAAGAGAGCTTGGTGAGTTCATGTTGTTTATTTAGTAGAAAAGTTTTTTATTAAAGTACAGTATGTTTTTAGTAAAAATGTTTTAAATTGATTAAATTTTATTAAGATAAATCCTTTATTCGTAGCAGATTTGACAACATTTTACAAAGCACAGCTTAAGAAAGTAGAAGCAAACAGCTGTAGATTTGGTTAATTTTTCATTCCACAGAGTAGATAGTAATGAACCGATCCTGGATCGCTTTTGGAGACGAACGACTGTAGATTCGGTTAATTTTTCATTGAGATTTGCTGTGTTATTTCTCAGCTTCCTTTATGGTACATTGAACAGTATTTTACATTGCTTTTCGGTTGGCTCCGAAAGTGCGCCAGGAACCCCATATTATTATCTACTTATAAATATATATATAAACATCTGGGAGGATGTGTCTACTGTCAACTTTAATCTTTTTTCTTCACCAACCGGTATAACGTTATGTGTTTTGTTCTCAAATGAAATACACTGTTATTAAATACAAAATACAGGCAGATATGTCATTGACTGAATCGGACCATAGTAAATTCACCCTCAATAAGCTGACCAAGGTGTGAGTACATCTCTAGATGGCAGACATGTCACTGACTGAATCAGACCATAGTAGATTCACCCTCAGTTAACTGACCAAGGTGTCCCCCAGCGAGCCGATGGATGTATACAAATGTATTCAAATTCTAACCTACTTCTAGAAGGGCTAGAAACTTGAAATGTGGCACACAGGTACCTTTTTCCGTATAACCTACAGTAAAAGTCTGAAAACCGGGAATTTTTACTTTTAAACCCCTCAAAAAAATTCCCGAAAAATCGCGCATTCTCTTCCCTTGCAGGCCTTTCTTGTAAGCCCGATAGCGGGCGAACCGTTTGAGCTAGCTTCGATCTGACGAAAAATCTTTAGTCAGAAATGTAGTGAACTACAAAAAAGGTCCAGTGACTTTTTGTCTTATCTCGTGTGGTTAAGCCACAAAACGCGGAAATGTTTGACATTCCAGAGATTTTTTCGCTTAAAATAAAGTTTCTAGCCCGATAGCGGCCGAACGGTAGGTCGTAGCTCAAATCTAATTGACCCATCAAACTAGCAAATTACGTGATCTACAGAAAAGGTCTAGTAATTTTTTCCCTATCTCCATTGGTTTAGCCGAAAAACGTGATTATGTGCATAATTTTTACGTGAAACTTTTGTTTTGGGAGTTGATAGCGGCGAAACCAATGGTCGGAGGTCAAAAAACAAAGGTTACATTTAGTAAATAAAGTGATCTACAAAAAAGGTTAATTGACTTTTTACTCTATCTCCATTGGTTTGGCCGCAAAATGCGATGTAGTGAAAATAATTGGAAATTTTCGCCTAAAAATGTATCTTCGGGCTCGATAGCGGTTAAACTGTTGGTCGTAGCTCAAAACAAATTCCCATTAAGATTTAGAAAACAGCGCGGTCTACAAAAAAGGTCCAATGACATTTTGCCCTATCCCCAATGGTTTGGCCGCATTACGCGTTTTAAAGTATCGATTTTTCAAGTTTTACGTTAGATATTGTTTTCTTGGCTCCATTGCAGACAAAACCTTAGGTTTAGGCCAAATTGAAAATTTTATCTAATACAAAATAATGCGATTTACAAAAAATGTCTAGTGATCTTTTACTCTATCTTCCATGCTTTAGCCGTAAATTTTTTATTTACACCAAATCTGTTTACACAACAGCTGACCAGTGCAGACTTTTATCCCAAGCGTTGTACCGACTGAACCAGAGATTGTAGCTCAAATCTGACAACAGAAACACAAAATTAAATTTCCGACAAGAAAGGTCCAGTCACACTTTTTCGTATCTGTAACGGTTAAGCCGCAAAATACCCTTAAAGTCAAAACTTTGATTAAAACTGGAAAATTCAATAAAATAGTGCCTAATTTAATTCCAAATTCCGCTTATCCCCGAATTTGGCCAACACCCAAAAGGGGGCCTGGGGGCGTAGCCCCCAGCGAGCCGAAGGCGAGTCTAATATACTATACAGCCGCATATTAGTTCTAGAAGTGCTGCAAACTTCAAATTTGGCATGCAGGTACCTCTCGCTATATGACTCACAGGAAAAGTCTGAAAACAGGGCTTTTTTACTTCTAAACCCTTCAAAAAAATTCCCAAAAATCGCACATTTTTTACCCTTGCAGGCATATTTTGTAAGCCCGATAGCGGGCGAACCGTTGGAGCTAGCTCGGATGTGACGAAAAATCGTTAGTCAGGAATGAAGTATACTACAAGAAAGGTCCAATGACTTTTTGTCCTATCTCATGTGGTTAAGCAACAAAACGCGGGAATGTTTGACATTCCAGAGATTTTTTTCGCTTAAAATAAGGTTCCGAGCCCGATAGCGGCCGAACGGTAGGTCGTAGCTCAAATCTGATTGAACCATCAAATTAGCAAATTATGTGATCTACAGAAAAGATCCAGTGACGATTTGCCCTATCTCGATTGGTTTGGCCGAAAAAACGTGATTATGTGCAATCTTTTTGTAATTTTCACGTGAAAACTTTGTTTTTGGGGTCGATAGCGGCGAAACACTCGGAAGTCAAAATAAAACAAAGGTTAGATGTAGGAAATAATATGATCTACAAAAAAAGTTTATTGACTTTTTACTATATCTCCATTAGTTTGGCCACAAAACGCGATTAAGTGAAAAGATTTTGAAATTTTCCCCTAAAGATTTACCTTTAGGGCTCGATAACGGCTAAACGGTTTGTGTAGCTCAAAACAAATTTTCAGTGTGATTTAGGAAATCGCGTGATCTACAAAAAAGGTTTTGTAACATTTTGCTCTATCCTCAACGGTTTAGCCGCATAACGCGTTTTAAAGTTTTGATTTTTTGAGTTTTACGTGAGATTTTGTTTTCTGGGCTCTATTTCAGACGAAATCTTAGTTTTAGGCCAGATTAAAAATGTTATTTTAATACAAAATAATGCGATCTACACAAAAGGTCCAGTGACCTTTTACTCTATCTTCTATGGTTTAGCCGTAAAACGTGAATATGTTTAAAATTTCACTTAAAAACTTAGTTTTCGTGCTCGATAGTGGCCGAACCGTTGGCCCTAGCTTAAATGTAAAACTTTTTGTAAGTAGGTATTGATAGGATGTACAAAAAAGGTTCAGCAGTAATCTATCGTTTATCTTTCCGTAAGCCTGATAAATGCTCTAAATGGCAAATTCTTTGTCGTCACTTTTAGGTGTTTTAAATTTTGCAACTATAATTAGTGCGATTCATGCTGGTTCCAGATTGACCTTGCATTAATACGTTAACGAGTGACTAAAACCCGCCTCCACGTCAGGAGTTGGCTGAGCATTAGTGAAGCTTAAATAGTAGATAGGGACATAGTGTTTTTTATTATGTTCACAGACACAACACCCTCTAAAATAGGCCCACGTGTGTCATTAACCCCTTGTAACATTAACCCCCCCGGGAATTTCCTCGTATGACCAGACAATATCCTGACAAAATTAAACCCCCTGACGTCTTAACCCACGGTATCATTAAACCCCCCCGCCGGGAATTTTCATGGTATGACCAGATAAACTCCTGACTAAATTAAACCCCCTGAGATGTTTTAACCCCCGGAAACATTAACCCCCCACCAGGGAATTTCCTGGCATGACTAGATAAACTCCTGAGTAAATTAAACCCCTTGTGATGTTTTAACCCCCGGTAACATTAAACCCCCCAGGGAAAATCAATAAAATAGATCTAATTACTACGTTAACGAGTAAATAAATCCCCACCTGCACATCGGGAGTTGGCTGAGCGTTAGTGAAGCTTCAATAGTAGATGGGGACAGAGTGTTTTTATTTAATTTTATGAAATAGTAGTTCATTGCCAAAACTCTATCGTGGAATGATAATTTCTGAAGTAATTTAAACCCCCAGATCAACGTTGTATTTTTATAAAAATTACTGTACACATATTCTCGTTGCACAGACACACATTTCCCAGAAAAGTACCACGCGTTCTTATAACCCCCGATAACATTAACCCCCCTCTGGGGGATTTCCTAGTTGATGAACTCCTGATTAAATTAAACCCCCTGATCAACTTAATAATCTGATAAAGGTAGTTTTGAATTTATTTACACCAAATCCTTTACACCTTTTATCCCAAGCGTTGTACCGACTAAACAAAAGCGAGCCGAAGGCGAGTATACATATGTATTAACACACATATATATATATATATATATATATTATTTAACACAGTGTTAGAACATGTCAATACATACACCATTGCATTAAACATATTCTTTCAATAGCATAAAAACACAATTTATATAGGTATTTATTTTTACTATATGCATATTTTTTCAAGCACCATGAGATTTAGAGTATACATATTTACAAACAATATCATTATTTGACACTGTTCGTTCCGACGATAGAAACTGGTACTTCAACGGTAAACACAACCCGGCGTCAACATCCTATAGTGATGTTTTGACAGTAAATTGATACACGTTACGATCTAGATTGGTTGTACTTTTATAGATCATAGCTTTCTACTACAAGAAAAAAACATAACTTTAAATGATTGTTCATACCATTGCTTTATATTATACTATTATATAGTAATAATAATTGGATAGTATAGGTATGTAGTAACGTAATGAATTTGATACTTTGTACTACTGACAATAATATCCACCAAGATCTTACCAAATACTGACATTTTAAGCGCCACTACTAAATTTGAAATAAATAATTTTGGCTTTTAAAAAATGTTACAGGGTTTCCTTTAACATTTTATTTTTTAGACAGTGTTATTAATGATTTTTTTAACAACGATGGCTAAATAACTAAATATGAAACTATATATTATATCAATTCCACTAATTCTTAACAACATAAATAATAACTCTTGTTTTAGGTTTAACATAGATCTATGATGTTACAATTTCAAACAATTTAACAACTATTTAACAATACGTATAATTTACTTATTGAACAAGTTGAGTTTTACACAATTTATAATAATTTTATGGTTTATACAATTAGAAAAAAATTAATGATTATAAATTTTCAAAATAATAATGTTAACATTACATGTATAACCTTATTAGATGATTTTCACGTTAAAAATTACTTCTATATGAATTAATTATTTAATACAATGAACTATTTTAAGTTTTAAGTTCTAATAATGGTTAAAACTCATGCAATGGAAGTTAACGAGGCTATTTCTAGACGCTAACATGAAGAGAGCCAATCAAATGTGGTACGTGATATTCTCTGAACACATACACAGCGTAACCCTGTTACTGCTTCTATTTATATTCAACATTCAAGTAAAAAATTATCAAACTAAACCCCCTCGTTGATAATTCTGCAGTAAACCTTCTCATCGTTTTAAATTATATTTTAGATTATTTACATCAGTCAAGAACTAAATTTAAACATGGTATTGGACATAAATTTAAATTCACATTAAATAAAACCGTCCCACTGTAGCTACGTTATATGTAAATTTAAATATGTAAGAAAACTCAGTGCTAAAGCGTCAAGTAAACATTAGTGAGTTCAATAATATAAATATTGCATGATATGGAAAATATTGGACATTATTACTTTTACTATTATTCATTATTATTTTTATATTTTTTAAATCCGAAC
The DNA here is from genome assembly GCF_021130785.1 of Homalodisca vitripennis. Classification (NCBI taxonomy): domain Eukaryota; kingdom Metazoa; phylum Arthropoda; class Insecta; order Hemiptera; family Cicadellidae; genus Homalodisca; species Homalodisca vitripennis. The sequence continues at coordinate 198,526,562 of NC_060207.1, forward strand.
TATGTGAAACATTACTTGATTAGTCATAAGACTCATGAAAAATGTAAATTATTACGTTTTTTATAGTTATGGAAACTTGCCTTCAAAGAACATAACATTAATATCAGTTCTTGTCTTTTAAAGATTATACTCTTACTAATTAATTTGCAGTGTTACTGCTAACATATAACAATACATAAATGTATAATATTTATTTATAATTTGAAATTATATATATATTAATATTCTATCCACAAAAGTGTTTTACAGAATTTATTATTTTATTGAGAGTTTACTCATGACTGTTCTATTTTTAGTATTACATACTGGTCTTTTAAGTTAAACAATTCATAAGAAAACTTAATTATAATTCTTTAGTATCATAAATAGTGTTAACAAGATCTGTGACATTAACTTGTGTGGCTTTAACAAAAATTAATCACTTACATTTTATCAATGCCAAATCCTCATACAATTTTGCATGCCGGTATATTTCTCCCAATTTACAATAGTAAAATCACGAAATATAAAGTAAAACAGGTGTTAAATATAAAATATAATCAGTAGATAACAATTTGATACACTTCTGTATTTTGTATTTAATATCAGTGTATTTCATTTCAGAACAAAACACATAACGTTATATTGGTTGATGAAGAAAGTAGATTAAAATTGTCAGTAGACACATCTACCTAACAGAAATCAGTGATTATAAATAATTGTGGGAATATAGACGGACCATAATAGATTCACCCTCAATCAACTGACCAAGGTGTGAGTATCTCTCTTGATAGCAGACATGTCACTGACTGAATCGGACCATAGTAGATTCACCCTCAGTCAACTGACCAAGGTGTGAGTATCTCTCCTGATAGCAGACAGGTCACTGATTGAATCGGACCATCTAGATTCACCCTCAGTCAACTGACCAATGTGTGAGTATCTCTCTTGATAGCAGACATGTCACTGACTGAATCGGACCATAGTAGATTCACCCTCAGTCAACTGACCAAGGTGTGAGTATCTCTCTTGATAGCAGACATGTCACTGACTGAATCGGACCATAGTAGATTCACCCTCAGTCAACTGACCAAGGTGTGAGTATCTCTCTTGATAGCAGACATGTCACTGACTGAATCGGACCATAGTAGATTCACCCTCAGTCAACTGACCAAGGTGTGAGTATCTCTCTTGATAGCAGACATGTCACTGACTGAATCGGACCATAGTAGATTCACCCTCATTCAACTGACCAAGGTGTGTTGATGTCCGCGCCTTCAACAGCCGAGATATCTATTGTAACGTTGAATTGTTTCATTTCCTCTTACATTACGGTGCCTCAATATTGCTGCTTGGCGAGTTTATGCCTACGAGACCTGATCCGGGAACTTTTCTGATCCGGTGCCTCCACTTCGGTTCCTGAACCGAAAAGCCTATGTACTGTGCCTAGCATTGGCTTCATGAAAAGTTAGACGAATGGAAGCTTCCACCACTCTTCTGCCTGAGAATTCATGCACAGCTCATGCGAAGAGGTGAGACCTATTAAACATTTAATGCTTTATTACAGACTATAAATCTTCAAACCCTTTTATTAAATACTATCACTTTAGTTTTAAATTTAACGTTTTAATATTTTATCTACCAATGATACAGTTTGGTGCAGTTTTATCTAGGCATAGATAGTTGTAAATTTTAAATTTAATTTTTGATTGAAAATATTTTTTGGGTAGCTTCGCTATTTTATTGTAAATATGTTATAATTTGTAAATATTTCCTAGGCAATACCAAGTTAAATTGATTTGTGCGCCTTTCTGATGTGATAAATGATCTATAAAGGTGTTCACACAAGTAACGATATTAAGTTTTTAAGACATCAATAATGGCCACAATGTAATTAATTATGTTTAAATATATTGCTGTCTTATTTTGATGCACGTCCGTTTAACGAACATTTTATATTTTATGTAGTCAGCTGTGATAAACGGTCATTTGGAAGTGTGATGAATTGTGTTGATTTAAGAGACGTCATTGTTCTTGGTTCTTGGACAATGTAAATCCCATTGTTTTATTGTTAACTTTTTAATTGAACAAAAGATGGATATAGATCCAGGATTAAGGCCTTATAAATTTTAGAACATATTATATTACTTTTTTCATTAGATTACCAGAGACCTGTAATTGATTAGCTTGGTTCCTCACCTACTTCGAGTGAGCTATGGCCACCTTTCAACGACCCTGACCTTGGCTGAGGTGTTCATCCTGTACTACCGCCCTGCAGGACATTGAAGGAGCGTCACGACCCTCTGACGCCCAAACCGGCGGATTTCGGCAATCGATGTCAGGAAATTTCTTATTTGACATGGCCAATTATTGGCACCTATAAAGTAAGTAATTAAATTAGAATTTCTCGGAATAAAATTAATTTTGTGAATGGACATACCCGACATATAGGACATTATTATTGTTACATTGGGTTGTGTGAAACGATTGTCAAGTAGATCTTCGCGGTCAACAGCACAAAACAGTTATAAGTATCTTCTGGATGTTTATATTGTATAGTTGGAAGTGTTTTATAATTGTAATGCCTTTTCTTCCAGGACGGTGGCAGATATACAGTTTTCCATAGTTTTCCACCCAGCAGATATACATTTTTTGTATCATGATTGCTTGCCGTTGAAATGTATTACTTCCTGATAATTCGTTTGTTGAAGGATTATTACCAATGCAATTAACTGTGTAAAGAACCTGATTATACATTTTTCTTTTTTATGCAGTATGCTTAACTTTCTTGTGTACAATCTTTATGGAGAGATTAACTTTTAAGGTTGTGCTTATATTTTTGGGTACTAAATAGCATTAAAAACTTCACTGTTCTCATTTGAAAATCTCTCAAGTAATTTACTTTGGGTTTTCTTATAACATTAATTTTAATTTGCAATTACATACAGAGTGTTTTTTTCCAAATATCCTTTGGTAATAATTGTTACAAACTAAGTTATAATTCCAATTTTAACTTTGTTCGGAAACAATAATTAGTTGTGTATGCAGGATCATCTAAATAAAAATTTCAAATGAAATTATTTTGAAGGCTGAGTAATAAGAGCTCGTATCCTAGGGAACAGTGGAAACATTCCATGGAACAACAGTTCCAATGTGTCCACATAGGTGGGCTGACCTAGACGGGCGAAGACTCAGCAACTAGAAGTTATCTCCTTTACCAGGCGATGGATAAACTTCGAGTTCAGCTAGAAGACTTTATGACCAGGTTTGTGTTACAGAATCTTATCGGATACCGGCTCTCACGGTATGGTATGAAACATCAGTGGGATATCTATAAGAATACAAAATCTTGTTTTCCTCACCATAACTTATTTTACCAGTATGAGAAAGTGTGGTATTTGTATAGAAGCAGTAAGACTACGTATGGTAGCAGCGACTGTACTTAGTGAGGGAGAAGATATAAGCCGCGGGGTTAATCTGGTAGAGTAATGACGCTGACAGAACACTCATCATGAAACGCGCTTTGTCAGCGGATAATGTAGGCTCCGTTACTGCAATCTGATTCTAATCTCAGAGTAATACTTGTTCTTAGTAGTATTAAAACATTCTTGCTATCTTTTTACCAATATTACTTGCACATCTTCAAGGCGCTATTCAGGAAATTAATTAGGATTATCAACAGTAAGCCTTTGTACGATTTTTTAAGAGAAAATGATAAATATTTATAGCTGATTTCACTCGTCCTCATGGTCTTGTGGCCTATGCGAGGATATTAACATACAGAGTGAAGTCAGAAACGAAACATTACAAGTTTGATGCTACTGAAAAATATTGCTGCGACCCCAGGCACATGCAATTTCTCTTTACGATTTTCCCGTACGTATCATTGGTAACCATTGGCTGGTCCTTTGTGTTACACTACTTCAATAATTAGGGAATGGCTATCAGGTTATTGTTTTGATCGTTTAAGTATGTTCAGATAAAATAGGGAGTGGATTTTATTATTTTATTTGATGAGCTTGGGATAGCAAAACTAAGTTATGTCAATTTACGCTTTTGATTAATATAAGTCAATGGAGAATAAAATCTATCTTTTAACGTACAATCATAAAACTTAAACAGTATTTGAGTGGAACTTACTTATAATAAAGTCAAATACTTATAAAACAATATGTATTGCATAATATTACATCTTGTAATAGATAATGCTTACCAAGAGCATGATTGCTTTTCTAAATAATAATTAATTCGCAATCTATATATATATATATATATATATATATATATATATATATATATATATATATATATAAATGCGAATTTTTGTTTGTATGTTCCGTTATAACTCTGGAACCAATGCACGAAAAATCGTGAAATTTTGTACAGTGATTCTACACATTCCTGGAAGTAACATAGGCATACATACTAAGAGTAAATTTGGTCCTATTTAAATAGTTTATTTAATTAATTTTTTAATTATAAATCGTTGTTGATGTTAGAGTGTTTTATATTGGATCCGACAGACTGCGCTACGACACATAATACAAAGCGAACTGATACTTAACAGCTGTTAATACTTTCAGCTGAAGTTCATCAAAGAGGCAGAAAAATTTGTTTACATTTAAAATTTAGAAAATTTTTATTGTAAAGTGCTTGATCAGTACTGTAATGCAGGTTGCATAGAAGACGTCATTGCCTAATTTTAAATTCAGATTGCACCAATGATCAATAAACTATCTAATGCAATGAAAATACTATTAAACGCTATTATGAAAACAACCTCATTGTAAAAATCCGTGAATGTTTGCACATAAGGTAATCGAATTTGGTTACATGGAAGGTAAATGAAAAGAGCCGAAAGAAGACACTTTATGATCGAAATTGTTTGTCTTTAAAATAGATTTCTGGTTGAACTTAAAGCTTGAGTGTTAGGACACTTTATAATAAAGTACGGTTACATGTACAATGGCTATAAACATACACATTTGACAGATGTTCTTCACCGTGGCAACAAGGTTAACTCTACATCAGTTAGAAATATAATTCACTTGAACCAGAAGTGCTCATACACGAGCAAAGCTTAGGAAAAGCGTGCGAAGCCGCTGGAGACAGCTAGTCGTGTATAATTGAAAACAACTGGAAAAAAATTAATAAAAAATAAATAAAAATGCTGTGTCTAATATACAAGAGAACAGTTAGATATAATGCCTAATGCTCAAGAGTAAGTAGTCTTGTCATTAAGTACCCTTTATCTTAGTTTCTCGCTAGAACTACTTAAAAAGTGTAATCTGTGCAAAAGATTGTTGAGGTAGAGGAAATAATTAAATGTCCTGAGAGTGGTGTTTAATCATAAAGATTGCCCTCTATAAACGGAATCAACTACAGTCTTTCCGTTAACTAAAACTTGTGTCTATCTTCAGATAAGTTTAGAAGTGGAAATGTCAGGCTTTGCAAGCTTTGCCGCTTCAAATACCAATTGTTAAAAAACTCAAGAGTAATTTCAAAAGTTGAGTTATTTTTACGTATTGAACGAGTTTCTAATTGTAGTGATTCTTAAAACCCACAAAACACTTTCATATTATTTTTTAAGATTTTATCCGCGCTAATGTTTCCAGTTCAAAAATCTTATACTGCTTTATTGCGCATATAGAAAAAAAAATTACTTTAACAAATTTTTTCAATTTTGTTACAGATAAACTTAAATTAAAGTTTAAAACTTTTCAAATCTTGTTACAACTTTTACTTTCTTGCATCTTCTTAATTTATTTAGTATTAAAATAATACAATATTAACTATTAGGTTGACAACAATTTCCCATATAAAAATCGAAATTCGTCTATATAACGACTACGTATGCAAAATAATTCACATAACTGGTATGGAACGAGCGGGTGTACCACTAATATAACCCGCTAAACACTGAAAAAGACGTCGAAATTATCAAATTTTTATGTCGTCACCTTCCCTAACCAAAATAACTTCATCAACTATGCCCTTAATTGGCCTCCAACTATTCAATCACAAGGTTAGAGAAATTAATTGTCAATTGTTTAACCCCAATTGTAACCAGATATCATACCAAATTCCGGATAAACCGTTGTCTGTCTGTACTATCCGTACTTTCTCAGACCCTTTCATTAGATGTTACATTTTTGACTTTTTAACAAGGTTTTGACCAAATCTACAATTCTCAAATAATTTCTCCCACAATTATTTATTTATTTAAATTTTATACGCCTATGCATAAAAACACTTGTACTCGCACATTGCTTCAATTTTATATTGTAAATGAACTGTTTATTTCAATAAATTTTAATAGGTGGGAAATACTGTTTTTTTTCTTGAATTATTTTTCGAATAATTTGTATTATAATTATAGTATTATTTTAGAGTTTACTAATACAATATCCATAGAACATTCCATTAATAACAATAGACGATATTAGGTTATATTTTAAGGCGTATTATGGGTATATTATAAAGAATTTGTTTAACGATGCGTTAAAGTTTCGTAAACGATAATGACTGTTTCTGGATAAAAATATATTAAATATATCACAAAATTCCCATTTGTCATCCACCACGTTTTAAAATTATTCCCTCACATTAGTCTGCATACAGCATACAGCATTGTAAGCTTTAGACTAGTCGTTCCATTGTGCGTGCGTCCGACAAAAAATCCGGTGTGTGTGTGTGTGTGTGTGTAAAAGGTGAGTCATACCCAACGTCCGACGCGATGTCTAGAGCGCTCGTCATCTGCTGTCAACTGTACAGTTACTTGGGATGTGAATGGTTAATGTCCCAGTTTACCACTCCAAGGAATCAAGGTCCTACGAAAACGGTTTTACACATGCTAACATATACCCTTCTAAACCTATTATAATAAACGATTCCAGGCTAGAACTCCATTCCACTCACTCAGGAAATAAAACATCTTAAGAAAGAATTATGTTGGTTTTGTTTCAGTTATTGAAAATACGTATTATTGATAAATTGAAGGTCACTTCAATGTGTCTAACAAGTATTTCTACGCATCCCTTTTGTATAGGACTTGTTACACCGGAAGGTTTTAAACGTTGTAACAACCGCTATTTAACATTGACCTCTGGTTAGTTAGGTATGATTGGTAAGTGAATGTAGCACTATTGTGACCTGTATTATGTAATAGTAGTAAATTTTATTAAAACAAACCTTTGCAATATATTCTTGAAGCTCTTTTCTTATTGGAAATAATATAATTATTTAAACAAACTCTCCAATAATAATAAGTAACTCAGTTGTGTGGGTCCGAAGATGTTCTCATTGATTATGAAAGGCCTCCAAAAAATAAAACTTATATTATTGGAGGGTTTGTTTGAATTAATATACTTTCCAATATAGTTTATTTTTTAGACGAGGTCTTTGGAAACCAACGGTTTCATCATCACACGAATTAAATAAAACTTTATTTTGTAGTTCAGTTTTAATAGCTATTGATTTTTCTTATTAAATGCATATTTTAGAATTAGGAGTCATGGAGTTGACCTACAACGTAGGTTTTGTGATTCGCGCCTTAAGCTTACCACAAAACTCTAATATGCTTTATTTATATCAATCTCGATGTAATTTATGCCCGAAAAATATCCTTTTACCTTCAAACATGATAGAATTAATTGTCAAATTATTATAATTATATTTATAATATATTATTATAAATTGAATATTTATGGCAATTTTCTACAAATTTATTGCTTTGTTGTTAGTTTAGTAGCTTCCATTTTTAATATGTTATTTTCTAATTTTTTTAGACTCATTGGTATACAAATGTTTAAATTATCCTTTATTTTGATTGTATGTGGTGCTACAACGTAAATTATAATATATGACCCTAAGGGAATATATTCTGGTATAATTAAATCAATTATCGCTGAAAATATTATAAAGAGCCTCCATACATTTAAGTGAAACCCTCCGTCTTGATATAGCTCATGTTCAGATATACCTCATTAAACCCAATTTTTACAACATCGCGTTTAAAAATAAATTATTGCTAGCGTTAGTGTTTACCAGCATTGTTTCTGTCACTATACACTTTAAATGCATTTGTACGTCCGCTATCATCCCAGAGAAGTAGGAAATTTTTTCGTTATTCTTGATGGAATGATACTTGTACTTTTTACATTTTGAATTTATAGTTTATTTGAACTTTTACCTTAAATTTTGTACAAATGGACTTTCGCCTTCAACATGATTTGATGAGCTTGCTCCATGTCCTTTAATTATAATCTGTTGTAATATATCACAACATGGTGGTATTTGGTGTATTCCTTTTATTGTAAAACACTCCTCTATATATACCCTGTTTTCTGTCTTATTAACTTTTCTTTATTTAAATTTTTTTTAGTTTTATGAATAGGCAGTTACTTGTCAAAGCCTTTTTTCAAATGAAAAAGAATAGTTCTCTACATGAATTTGTACTTCGTTCATGCATGCTTTTTTTTCGAAGGAATACTAGTAATAATAATAAATTGTTATTATTTTGCGATAAACTTTGATTTTTTTTCAAAACTTTTAATTGAACTAACTATTTTGAGGGTCTAGAACTAAAACTAAAACATTACTACACTCTTTCAATTTTTGAAGTTTTGAAACGTTAAGTTGCTATGAGAAACTATACAAGTTATTTATCATTTTAGCTATCTGTATCGTATCAGAAAATGTTCTTACAATCAAAGCACTCAGCATTGCATGTGTTTATGTTAAGTATGTGGCATTAACACAATATTTAATTATTAGGTTAGGTTTCTATTTAACATTATCGAAGAACTTGTAAGCGTGAGTGCGTCAGTAATGCATCCATAAACAAAGAACTGCACTGCCAGTGGATGGTCGGGAATAGTTGACACAGACTGTGCACAGTGTGTACTCTAGAGTCTCTGGGGACTGGCTTTGTCATCATGTATACGAGACTGTACACATTCATGGAAGTTCTTGTCCTGTGTACATGGTTCACTTTGGGTTGAGTTTACTCGTGTAAAAATCTGTAACAAAGCAATTATTGTCTATATAACGTAAACTCGTTTTCACTTCTACTCGTATGTATATATCTAATAATAAGTGCAATATAACCTAGGCTAAGCAGTATCAAGTAATTTACATACTTCTCACTAATAATGGCCCACTAAGCCCATCTTTATATAGCGGCGTTAATAATAATAAGTCTCGTCGTTGCCTATCTGTCCGTGTGTGACATAACTTGCTAGATAGTTCCAATAGATTTGGTACATTTTACGTGGATACCACTTGTTCAATGATAAATTCTATAATTTTTTGGCCAAAAAATTTAAAATAAAGGTAAACAAATAAAATATTAACGATTTAAATAGTAATATAAATAAAAATAATAGAAACGAGAAATTGCAGAAACAATTGTAAAAATACTGGGTACAACCATGACGATTTTTAGTAAACTAGAAACTTACATTAATGAATTTACCTTTTGAATATTACTAGGTGTCCTAATTTCGTAACATATTTTGTGTTACTCCTGTAACTGACTTCTTTAAACGTTGTATAACTAGGTTTGTTCATGTTTATTTAATAGTTATTATTATTATTATTCAGCGTGTCCTAATTTCCTGTGTATTTATATTTAAGTCGTTACCTGCGGCTTTGTACACAATTGCTTTTTGTTAAACAGCCACACCATTATCATATTCTTGGAAATGGTATACCAAACAATCCTGATATATGAAAAACTTATTCAATTATTTTCCAACTTGATTTATTTTACCTAAATTTTTAGATAGCGCTAAGAAGTCCTAGAGTTAAACTGTCTTAGATTTATTTTATAAGCACCTCTAAAATTTCTGAAATTTCTCTCCGTAATAGCTATAAAGATTTAAGTAATGACTGAGTTATTGTATACAAGTGTAGGGAAATATTTATTCTAAAGTGAGACAAAATTCATTTGCTTTTCAATTAACAAACTTATAGTGTAATAAACGACGGAATTTAACTGTACTTGATTAAAATTCAATAAGAGCAAACCCAGATAAAGAAAGGTTTGTGTACATGACATGACGTATTTGTCAGGTTTCTCTGACATGGATAGATAAATCAAAAGAAACCTTTACTATCCTAACCTTTTTAAATATGTCTAACTTAATGTACTTATTTTTTATGACTTTTTGACAAGTGATTATAAATAGATTTCCTATCTAATAGTTAAGCCATAAAAATGATAAATATCAGGGATAATGGAAGTATCAAGAGGTCTTTCTATTCAAGTGGACACTAGGACGAAAAAAAGGAATAGGCCTACGCGTTAAGTAGGGACTGTAGGGAATGTCCATATAAACTTTTAATTTTTCTTTTTATAAATAATAATAATACTTATATATTTTCACTAATACGTCACACAGTTTTTATTCCTTAATGCTAAATTTGTTTTTCTTCCCTAATTAACTTACGTGTATTGAATACTTCACTATAATAATTTCACTAGTTCTACTTCTAGAACATTATATACTAATATTTCACTATTATGGTTAATATTGACTATGCATGGATAAAACTTTCCCTTGCATTTGGGACTTAAAGGTCCCTCTTCACTTGTTTTGCTCATTATATTAGACCAGGGAGAAAGAAGATTACAGAGTTTCTCCATGCAGGCAATTAGGAAATATTTGTAAGTAAATATTTGTGGTGGTTGTTGGACATAACCTCTGTGTACTCGCTTGCAAACTTCACACGAGGTAACAACCGGTCTGTTCGTTTCGACCTTGGAGGAAGCTAGAGCCAAGTAGGACATCTCCACCGGCACTATCAACTGGTCTCGTAGCTCAGGCGGCTAACAAGTGACGCTGCTGTCTGCGATTGACGGCGGCACCAGTTCGAATACCACTCACCGAATAATCTTTTTGCTTCTTCTAAACTGCAATAAAATTATATATTGTTTATAATTATTTTAATCTCATTTATTATTAATTTTAAAACATTCATTTAATTGTTGTTTATATATTGTATTTATACTGTTAATATTGTATTTTTGTGTATGTATTAATATATTTTATTGTAAAAATTAGCCTACTATTATTTGTTGATTTATCAGGTCTGAATTAATGTAAGAATTATGTATATACTTTGTTAAGGTAAAATAATATAATTTATCCGTATCTAGTTACTGTCTTAATTAATTGTGATATTTATTATGTAACTTGTTCAAATTATTCTCTCTAGGATAAGTATCCTGTATGTATATTTGACTACTTGTAATTATTCTTTACTAGTGTTTATTTGTTGTTGTTTTATATGTTTTTATGTTAGCTTACTATTATTTATTATCTATCTATTAACGTGTGCCCGGTTCTGTCATTTGCCATAATGGTTTTAACTAGAAACACAGATGCAAAATAAGATTGGTAGTGATCTATCTGACCGGTAAAAAGCGGCCGCTGCCTTGTATTAACGGCTGGCAGCGTTTGCGCCTGGAATATTTGAAGGCAACTCTAACCATCTTTACTGCATGCGGTACTTGTATCCAGGGTTTTGAAGGCACTGTACAATTTAAACTTATCACTAACTCTAGTTAAAACTCTACCAACAGTGAGTCATCGGTTAGATTTGTGATTTGTTTCAAAAATGGTTCTTACCAGGGCTAAAACTAAATCTCACATTCTGTCCATTAATGAAATTCTTAAAGACACTTTGAATCTTGATGATGTATCTGAGACGTTGGTTACTGATCTATGCATGGTTTTAAATAAACTAAAAGTTAATTACCCTGAGATTGAACTGGACGATTTGGAATCAACTGTTGCACAGTTGATAACTTATCTGAGTGATGCCGTGACTCGAGGCTCCAGCCTCCAAACATCGCTGGACACCTACCAGCGTGAGACAGCCCAACTTGAGTCCAAATATCAGGATGAAAAAACTCGAAGAATCTCGGACTTCAATGAATCGATAACGGCACAGGATGTAGTTATGAAGAAAAATACTCTTTAGCTCATGAAAATAGTTGCCTGAAATCTAGAATTAGTAAACTTAAGGATGAAATTAGTTTAATGGAAAGCCAAAGTAATACTGTACAAAGGTTACTATCTGAGAAGGAGAGTTTTATCTCGAATCTTGAAAATCAAAATTGAGGCGGCATCAGAGGCAAAATGTCGAATTAAATATCTGTTCATAGTAAAATTGGCAGCTCAGTTGCGAGATGCAGAGGAAAAAATCTTGGCATAACAGTAGGTGGCTAGAAGATAAAATTATTGATTCCTATATCGAATCCTTTGCTGACAAACAGACGAGTAAAGATTCGGAAACTCTCTTTTTCGGTCCATCTGTTACGCAATTTGTTAAGTTGGGTGATTCTGCTGATGTTTTGCCAATTCTAGAGGAATTATCATTTTATAACTCTAAATATGTGTTTTGTTTTGTGTAGGCAATAACCTTGATAAAATTAAAAGTGATTCTGGTGATCACTGGAGTTTACTATTCGTAGACTTGTTTGTAAAGCAGGCATTCCATTTTGATTCGCTTGGCAAACACAATCTCTTAAGTGCGAACATTTTTGATCGAGAGACTCAATGCTGGACTTACTCTTGTTGAGGTGGATTGTGCAAAACAAAACAACAACTATGAGTGTGGCTTGAATGTCTTGATGTATACTAAATTGGTTAATGAAGCTTACTGTAATAAGATGTTGCAGATACCGTTTCTTGATTGGTACACTGAATGTGATATTGCATGTAAATTCCTGATTTAAGTGAGGTTTGTTCTTCAAGTAGCTTGATAGTATCGCCAACTGATCAACCTGATCTCATGAAAGTACAGCTTAAACCAGCTTCCCTGGAGGCTGGAGGGGAGCAGTCAGATGAGTTAGGTTGGGTAACTGTCCAAACTTCCAGTAAAATTCACCGCAGTACCTCTCTTGATGTCTCTTTTGAGCACAATAATCCTTACTCCATCCTCTCTTCCCTTGACGAATCTGAACCTCTTTGTGAGGTGGTAGGGGTAACTCCAAGAGTAAGTGGAGATTTTGGTAGTCCAATAAGATTGCACAACTCTCCTAGTCACCTTAAGAGACACAAGACTTCTAGGTCAAACAAATGTGCTAATAGTAAAACAAATGTAATCAGTACGGAAGTGTTAAGCTTAACACCAGAATATTGCGATGAGGAAAATGTCTCTCCTTCTGTTTCTGTAAGACTTCTTCCAAGAAGGAAAATTAGGTTGTTAACTGACAGTGATGGTAAACTGCTAAGTAACTTGTTACAAGAACAATGTAATAGTGGTTCTGATGTACTTTCTTTTGTCAGACCTGGTGCTAAGTTGGATCATGTTGTACATGATATAGATGATGTATCTAGTGATTTATGTAAAAATGATTATTTGATAATTTTTGGTGGGACCAATGATGTAAACTCTGGACCACTGTAGTATTGAAGATTTATTAAACTCATTTACCAGATTATTAACATCGACTAGCAACACAAACGTGATTGTGGTTGGCCTTCCTTATAGACGGGATAGGCCTGATCTAAATAGTTTGATTTCTAAGATTAATATGACAATTTTTCAAATCGTTTCACAGTTTGTTCATGCCCATTTCCTGTCACTCAGCTCAGTATTCAAGCCTCAACTTTACACCAAATTTGGCCTCCATCTTAACATTTCATGGAAGAGGAGGATAGCTAGTCTACTTTTTAACATGATGCCTGTTGATTGTAGCTCCCGAACCTCTCCTATTCCTGTCTTAATTAACCGAGATCTCTCATATAACTATATGTCCGAATCACTCCCAGTTATGTCGGATACAGTGCCGAAAGACACCTATCCTCTTGAGAATGACTATTTTTTTGAGGGCTGTTTGCCGAGAGTGGATAGTGTTTTAATGAATGGTAATTGTTCTTTGGTGGGCAGGCCTCTATTACGAAGTCTCCGAGTTATCCATCAGAATGTGCAGGGTGCCAAGGCAAAAATGCCTCAAATTGAAGTTTTACTTGATCTGTACTCCCCAGATTTGCTTTGTAATCTCTGAGCATTTTTTTAATAAAGCGGACCTAGACTCTTTCAGCATGCTGGCTACTGTATTGCTTCGGGGTACTGTCTTTCTATCTTAAAAAGAGGAGGCGTTTGTATTTTTTAGTTTAAGGAACTACTTAAGTTTTATGAAATTGATATGTCCTGAGTTCTCGATTGAGGGTGTTTGTGAGTTGTGTGGTGTTTAGAGTTGAGTCCTGAAGCAAATAGTATTATTTTTATATGTGTCTATAGACCACCTAATCAGAGCATTTTCTGAAATAAATGTTTTTTTTCTATCGATTTCAGCATTGCTTGGAAACCTGTATCCATCTTGACAGATGGATTGTTTTGTCTGGTGATTTCAATATAGATGTTTCCACCATTAGTCAGTCATCTAACATTTTTATCGATCTGATGAATTCGTTCGGCTTGGTGAGCACAATAGACACTTTCACTCGAAAATTTAATGGTTCCAGTTCACTCATTGACAACATATTTAGCAATATTCAAAAGAATATGTTTTCACCTCAGGTTTCTAATTACTGGAATTTCCGATCATCATGCGCAAATTGGAGACATTGCCTCATTTGTTCCTTCAATCCACAATATTATTAAATTTACATTCAAACGGTGCTTCACCCCCGGACGGCATTCGGGTCTTGAGGAGTCTTCTGGAGGGTGAATCATGGCATGAGCTTTTTGGAGCCGCTGATGTTGAAGAAATGTTTGACTCATTTCTTGCAATTTTGTCATTTTTATATTGATTGTGTTTTTCCTACAAAAAAGATTAAGTTCGGTACATGGGGTACTCAGATGAGGATTCCTTTGGATGAAGATCTAAAAAAACTTCATAATCGCCTTTTGTTTCTCTACTCGCTGTCTAAGCATCTTGACTCTTCTCATCCTTTGAGAGTTTCTTTTATTCAAACCAAGAAGGAGTTTAGGAATCGCATCCATTCCGCCAAAGTGAAAAAGTATTGACCTACATCAGCGGGGCTCAGAATAAACAGCGAGCTGCTTGGAATGTGGTTAAAGATCTCATTCCTGATAAGAAAAGCTAATGCCTTCACACATATTACGCTTAATGACGAGAATGGCGATCTGATGAACAATCCTAGGATGATTTTCAGAGAAATTCAACATCCATTTTGCAGAAATAAGCCCAGAGTTAGAGAGATTCTGAGGGTAATTCTTCATTTGTTCCTCCAAGATCATTGTCTTCATCAAGTATGAGTTCCTCTATATTTTTTGCTCCAACTGATAAGAATGAAATCATCTCAGTCGTAAAGTCCTTGAAAACAAGCAATCAGCAGGATTTGATGGAGTTTCATCCAGGATTTTTTTGAGCTGTATAGATATATTGGCTGATCCTCTTGCACATATTGCGAACTCGTCATTTGAATCTGGGAAGTTCCCATCACACTTGAAGCTCTCAATTGTAAAACCTATATTTAATAAAAAAGGAAGTCCAAATGAACTTAGCAATTACCGCCCCATTTCGATCCTTTCTACATTTTCAAAAGTTCTTGAAAGGCTTGTGCTGACCAGACTTTCCAATTACCTGTCTGTCAATGGAATTTTACATGACCATCAATATGGCTTTCGTGAGGGGTTGTCTACAGTCAATGCAATTTTTTAGTCTTCTAACTGAGGTATCAAACTCATTGGATAACAGGAATCACGTGTTTGGCCTATTTTTGGATCTTACGAAGGCTTTCGACGTTGTGGATCACGGGTTGTTGCTCAGAAAACTTGAAAACTTGGGTATTAGAGGGAAAGCTTTTGATTGGATTGCTTTCTTATCTCCTTAACCGTAGACCAGATTGTTGAAATTCCTTTTATTGATGATACAGGGTGCTTAAGAAAACAATTTTCTGAGGAGCGAGAAGTACGCACTGGAGTTCCCCAAGGCTCCGTACTTGGTCCTTTATTATTTTTACTATTCATAAATGACATCCATCGAAGCGTGAAAGGTTCCAAGTTGTTTTTGTTTGCTGATGATACCTCTTTGGTCATCTCTGGTTGCAATCGAGCCGAGCTTGAAATCCAAACCTTTGTTCAGGCCAGTAATTTGCTGCAGTGGTTGGGTGAAAACTCTCTGTTTGTAAATACATCTAAAACCAATTTTCTTGATTTTGGAATAAGAAAGTCTGCTAAAACGTTGATTGAATCTCAAAACATTATGATTGGAGAGTCATAAATGTGTCCTTCTTTGAATGTTAATTATCTTGGAATTGTTTTGGATGATCAGCTAAACTTTTTTAGTCACATTGATAAAGTAACGAAAAAACTAAGCAGCTGCATATTTTTTATGTATAGACTATCCTGTTTTGCTAGTGAGGAAATTCTTTTGCTTACTTACTATGGGCTGTTTTTATCCTTACCTTTGCTATGGGAGTCTCTATATGGGGATACGAGAGTAAGAAAACTCAATATGTTTTTCGTCTCCAGAAAAGAGCTATACGGATTATTTTCAAGTTGAGTCGTTCCCAGTCTTGTAGAGGTTTCTTTCGCAGTAATAATATCCTTACGTTCCCATCCATTTATATCCTTCAGTGTCTTTCTTTTTACAAAAAGTATCCCCACCTTTTTTCAGTCAACGTTAATCCAGCCCATAATTACTCCTTAAGAAAAAGAAACAACCCAATCCTACCCTGCCATAAAACATCTTTTTTTTGAAAAACAAAGTCTTTACTCCTGCATCCGCCTTTTTAACTCTTTTGCCATCCTGCTTGAAAATTGTTGTGGACGATAGGGAATTTCAAAATCGTCTGAAAAAATTTCTTATTTCGAGAGAATATTACAGTGTCCGGAATACGTTGAGGATAATAAATTGTAGATCACTCCTGTTATATTGATTTGGTCTTGTTGTGTTTTGATCTGTCAGTAGTCTATACTTTAAGTTAGGATATTATAATTTTCTTGACGAATGCCTATGCATGTTATTGTTT
This sequence comes from Homalodisca vitripennis, assembly GCF_021130785.1. Lineage (NCBI taxonomy): Eukaryota > Metazoa > Arthropoda > Insecta > Hemiptera > Cicadellidae > Homalodisca > Homalodisca vitripennis. The sequence goes on from NC_060207.1 coordinate 198,543,496, forward strand.
TTGGCAATAAATTAATTGATTGATTGATTGATTGATTGAGGAATAGTAAGTATCGTACTTATCGTGGGTTCGTTTAACTTAATTAAGTAATAATTTCTTTCAAACTAGTTTCATTTTGTAGTTATTAATATCTGAAAATAATTAAGATAATTATGCCATTATTAATTTACAGAGTTTGAAAATAGCTTTCTACTAGATAGGCTAAATTATAAAATTAGGTAAGATTATAAATACTTATAAGCACGCACTAACAGTAAGATAGGTATTTATGGAAAATATTGGCTCATAAATGTGGTAGCTGCCATGAGTTCAAGAAGTACAGCTAATATCGATTAACCTAATCCACGCCCCTTTTAATTGTGTAGGGGAGTGTCGTTTAGAGCTTGACCGGTGTCCCTGGATTTAATGAACTAATTATGTATTTCACTACTCTCCTAGTGTTGTAAAAAATTCCGTATATGTTAATGGACAGCATCGCATTCCATTTATTTTCCATATTGACTAACTAACCTGAGCTTATGAGTCGAAATACTGCTACAAAAACTTATGATTGTTCTATCAGCATTGAAGTGTGTAATACTCCACGAAGATTTGTGATGCTTCAACTCTGCATGATACTGCAATATAAAGGACTGACATGCAAATTTCACTGCAATATTTCAACTATATACAGAATTTTACTTTTAAATTGTACCAGATTTTGTGGACAGGTTAATATTTAATAGGCTAATTACATTGCAACTTACCTCGCCACTCGTATTTTTTTTACTAATTTTATTCTGTTAATACACATACATTCTTAAAACTATTATTTACGGCTTAAATATCGAACACCGCATTATTTTTAGCTATATTTTAAGGATGTCATTATGGATTTACAGTCTATATTAACACAGATTACCGTATATTACAGCCAAAGGAGGCGTGGTACAGCACTCCGTCACGTTTAGCCTTCCAAAACCTCAACACTTCCAACTCGTAACAATCACAGTCCACAGTCGTGACTAATCATTTTTTCACAATATAATATTTCTACCCTTTATAATGGTATTATATATTTTTTGAAGCTTTACACACCGGTAGGTAATAGGCTTAGTACCAGATACCAATAGTGAGTTTCTAAACTAGTTGAAATTACTTCTTCAGGTATTTCTCAGTTTGTGAAAATATTTTTTAGATTTAAACTACTAACATGGACTTCGAAACCTTTATTAAATATAAAAGTCTTTTCATTTGAGACATCGATATTTAAATCTAAATGAAATTTTTCTATCGTTCTTCAATGCATTACTTGTTCGTAAAATGTGTTTTCATTGTGCATCAAATACCACGTAATTTTTTATGTAATAGGTGCTCTCATTATGTTATCTTGAATTTAAAAATTAAATTACAGGTATCAGGTGCGTTTTAAAAGTGGAAGGAATACCAATACCATGTAATAAATATAATTTAAATTTTCCGGAATAAAAGTAAAGAGTACATCACCGCCTGAATCAAATAAAGAACTGGTTAAATATAAATTTCTTTGTTACAGAAAACAATCAAGTTATTTTATATTTTTATGACAAGAAACAACAATAAATCTTCATACCAAAGATTTACAGGTTCACTCTATACTTATTTGACTTACTATATTCTGAAATAATGTCCTCTATAATCCATTGTATTTTGCAATTAGTGTATAAACACTAAGTCATAGCATAAACTGAGTGGTGTATCTGTCAAGGGACATCGATAACAAATGTACAGTAAGAACACAAACGGACAACCCATTGGCACCATCAATCGGCTTTGTGCAGTTGTTATGAATCAGGTACAGGTTTAACGGTTGATAATGCTGACATGCGTCTGCTGTAGTGTACCAAGGTATGAAGGCATAAGGTCAAGTGAGAGGTGAACCGTCACAGTCCGCTAAGTGAGGGGCCTACAAAATAGGCGGAGTAGCATTTTTTCTGGAAAACATTTATTTTTTACTAAATGTCCAATCAAACAAACTGTGAAATATGTCGATGCAGTTGGGATCAAAGTCAAAACAAACAGATAATAGTTGTGATAGAAATTTACAGGTCACTTAGTTGAAATTAAGATTTTTTTTAATTCGAAGAATGCTGGAATCGGTATGAAGACATTAGTTCAACTGAGAGGCGAACCGTCAGTCCGCAGTGAGGTGACTTCGATAACAAATGTACAGTAAGCTCACAAACGGAAAACCTATTGGCTACATCAATCGGCTTTGCGCAGTTGTTATGAATCAGGTGCACGTTTCATGGTTGAATACTATGACGTGTATCAGGGTATGTATATACAGGATCAAATTACAGGTGATACGTCACAGACAAAGTGACATCAATACCAAATATATGGTATACTTACAAAAAGACAACCCATTAGCGAACTCTACCGGCCATGTGCAGCATTAACGACTCTGATACACGTTTAATGGTTGATTACGCTGATAAGAAATTTACCTTAGTACCTCAAGGAATGGATACATTGGATTAACTGATAGGTTAAACCATCACAGTGAATGGACATCGATAATACATGTTCAGTATGCTTATAAACGGACAACCCGTTGGTAACCTCAATCGACCTTGTGCAGCAGTAAAGACTACGATACACATTTCATGGTTTATTACGGTGATAATAAATTTACCTTAGTACCTCAAGGAATGGATACATTGGATTAACTGATAGGTTAAACATCACAGTGAATGGACATCGATAATACATGTTCAGTATGCTTATAAACGGACAACCCGTTGGTAACCTCAATCGACCTTGTGCAGCAGTAAAGACTACGATACACATTTCATGGTTTATTACGCTGATAAGACATTTACCTTAGTATATCAAGGAGTAACTGAAAGGTGAATTGTCACTGTTTGCTGTCAAAGGACATCGATAACAAATGTACAACAAGCATACAAGCCGACAACTCATTGGTGGAATCAATTGGCCTTGTGGAGCTGTAATTAGTACGGTATGCATTTCATGGTTGTTTGGTTTCTATGATACCTTGTTAGTTCATAAGCAGTTCCATTCCTAAAAAGAACTGCTTTTAGATGATTACAATGATTATTTAATCGTAGTTACTGAATCATTCAAAACATGAAATCGTTAAATATTTTTAATATTTTCAAATTATTAAGAATCAAATAATATAATTAGAACAAAAGTTATAACATAATTTAAATATTGCGAGTGAAAACTTTTCCTAAGATTTAAAACTTCCCCTGCACAATTCTTTGGTTGACAAGCCACTTTAACTGTCAGAGATGTCACAAGTCACGAGAAACAATTTAAATATTAAAGTAGATTTAAAACATTGTTTCCGGCTTCACTTCTCTCGTTTGCTTTAGTTTTGTTTCAAACATTGGATGATTTAATTTCTAGCTAAAGGAAATACACAATCAATTTGAATTCATTAGCTATCATAAATTGAAAAAAATATTTTTCTAACTACTTTGTAGTTAAGTAGTGACATTTAAATAATCATTTAGATTAAAGCAATAAATAAAAAACTAATACCCTGAAAGACATTACTGTTTAGTTTTTTTTTTTTAAGAAATAGGCTAAAACCTTGTTGCATATTGGTTATTAGTCCACATTAATGTACTTATAACTACCCCTAAATATTTTTTAGTATCATGTACATTATATGTAATTATGTTTAGCTTTTATTTCATACTAGAAATCATATATACATCACATCTAAAAATAATCGAACGAACCAGTATATTGCACACGGAAGTATTGAAACATTGTATTAGGTAGCGTACCAACTTTACTGCTCAGAGCATATTGATTGTAATTTTATTCACATTTATAAATTAAATTGAGAATTTTTTTTTCAAGCACTACCAATTCGTTATTCTTAAAATAGGGGTGGCAGATATTGGGTGGTATTACAATGTATTGTGAAGGGATTATTTTAGGGAACTTCTATTACTAGCAAGCTCTACCTCTATGCCTGAGGTGATTCTTGTACCAGCATTCTAACATTGGTACACGCACATTTAAATGTCATTTAACTATGGTTTTGAATTCAGAGGTTCGGATAGGTTCTCTAGTTTTATTGGCTCCCCTAATTGTGTTGGTTTTAACCAACTCGTAAGCCGTCTGTTCACTGTATGTCAGAATAGTATAGGAACTAATGTTTACCATTTTCAACAGCGACGTAGAGGTAATTGACAGTTTTAAATTAACTCTTTACTCTAGTGTGGACGATATTCAACAAATATTTTTCGTAAAGACTAAGACATCAGCAACATAAAGTAGAGACATCACTAAAAGCTAAACAATATTTTAAATTTTACAACTGTTTGTAATCTTAATCCTACATCATGAAAATGTCGCCCATTTCACTGTATCAGGCTAGAAACCTTTTAGCTACAAGCGGAACATCCTTTGATTTTATGAAACTTCTTTTTATTTAGAATTATTCTTAATACCTCAACCCTACTTTTCTTACAGTATCAAAACTCGGTTTTAACAATCTAGGCATAAATACAAATAGCATCAAGTGAACTGGTTTATTGCGAATATTGTTGGATCACTTTTTCTAATCCCTCTACATAAGAAGAGAGATTGACTTATTTATAATTTTGCTAATACCAGGAAATTGTTTATAACATCCACGATAAGGTAAATGGAGATTCATTTTCTATGTTATTTTTAAAGCGTATTATTCAAATTATGTTTCTGAAACATAAACTTGGGTGTTTGAGACAGCAAATTGTCAGTAGGAACAAGAACTTGTTCAAAATTTGCAGGTTATTAACACTTACTACATAAAGATTCTGGCAGCGAATATACTATAATTCTATAAATATAAGCGGAATAATTCTATAAAGCTATTCTAGAATTTTATTTCATACTGTATATAGGTATATTGAAAATTAATAGATCTATAACTATCTCAATAATTTTGTATTAACAATGTAATTGTATATCGTGATATCCTCATTAGTTTGCATTTAGTATTCAATAATATTTATTATACTTCTAGTCAATATTTATAGCTTATTAGTATACAACAGTAGCACTGGCTATTTGCAAAATATTCACACAATAACTAGTCGTAATAAGGTAGTTACAGGGAAGTTTTGGTTTTATGTTTGGTGTATTGTATAATTAATTATAGTTTTATATAATTATTAAATATATAACTATTTAACATTTTCAAAAATTTTAAATTACCATTTACATTAAGCAGATAAAGTATAGTTTTGGCCATTATCACATAATATGAGAGATAATTTGCTAGAATTCACACTCCTACTTGAATAATCTAGAAGTAAAGAATAAACAATATGCTTGCAAAGTTTAGTGCACTTAGTGAAAGATGACAGATGGATCTCAGACGACTGTTGTATTATTGATGACGGATTGTAACGTGGTACTCAATTATTCATGAAGCACTAAGTACGTCGATACAAACCTGTCTATCTAGAACAGAAGTGCAAGGATTCAACGTAAAATATTTTCAACTTACATTAGATTTAAATTTAAAAAAATTCCTAGTAACATATCTAAATGAACTTACGTGCTTTTTAACTTTCCATTCATAATTGGCATGCTAGATAGTAAACTTCTTAAACAATTGAATTTTCAATTTAGCATTTTTGTGTAATGCTAGGAAGGAAAGTTCAGTATATCTGAACATTAAAGAAAGGATTTTGGAAAATATATTATAATTATTGTGCTACAAAATACAAACGAGAAAATGAGTAACGAGCTTAAATTTGCCACCCTATTCATACTGACTCCTCTTTACTTAAACCTACAACCAAACGTGACCTTAAAATGCAATAATTAAACTTAAATTAGTGTACTTATAATATTAAACAAGGTTATGTTGTTTTAAGTAAAGTTTTATATGACTGGTTTTTAAAACATGTATTCTCTAAAATAAGTAGCTTTATTGTTATATAGTATAAAAATAAATAACATTTTACGTATCTATAATCTATATTACTGATCACAATTGACTGTCGGGTAATAGAAGAACTAGAGAATGTCCAAATGTTGCATTACTTACAAATCATCATCTATCACTGCCAAGTTTTGTAAACTTGTAATTTAATAATCATTACTTTTATTCGACTATATTTATGGAATTAAAAAAGAACTTTACTCGTAAAAATAAACCGAACAGTCTAGTGTAGTCATATTGACACTATAGCATGCACAGTATTATATCCTAATGTGGCAATCACACTTTAAAATCTGAGTTATTATGGGGTGCTCTAGCTAGAATATTCAATTTTTTACACTAAGAATATAATGTTTAAACGAGTTATAATTAAACATGAACAAAAACACTTTGAAGGCTCCAAATGTTTAATTATATTTATAAAGAATGTGTCTTAACATTTTGTTTGGTGTTGGTGTACTTTTTTCGAAGTATGAAACCAGTATATCGAATTATATAGTTTTGTTACAGGGCCAGAATTTTAAACTGGAACATGCTTGGAAAGATGTAGAAGCAACAGAAAATAAACAAACTTAAACTAGAAAGAGTGGAGTGTTTGCTCTCAAAACACGGATCCCGCACCAGCCTGGATTTCTCGACTGAAAGATCTTTCCTCTCTCTACTTACCAAATCAAACTAAGATACACTTGTATCCTAAGGTCTCATAGGTTTTGGCCACTGTTGGAAATATGTTGCTTGTAATGGCATTATACATACCATACATTCATATGGCTTCACTAACACAAAAACTATCAAGAAGTAACTAAACATATAGTAAGTTAAAACATTATGTGATTCCAAGACTGAATGATATACTATAAATTAAACTAACGGGTTGATTTTTAGGATATACCAATCAATATTATAAATTATGTAACTCAGAATGATTTTATATCTTAAAAAGAAAATATTCCCTTTGCCTTATACAAACCAACAAGTTATTTCTTAACTAATATTACTGTTGATGTAATGAATATGGAATATTTTGGTTCTAGAACTAAAGATGTAGGGTTTTACATAGACTATATAATTCATAAGATCTAGGATGGAAAACTGTTTTATTTCAAGTTAATTTTAACACTCTTCCATCCCTTTAAAGGGATCACCTTTCTTTTCCTGTTTTGAGCACTAACAATTTTGTTCTTCAAAAGTGTCCTTTAAGTAAAAGTTTTGTAGATTTTTTAACTCTTTAAATGTTTATAGCATATAAAATATACATTATATTTTTTACTAAAAATTTGTTTAATGATAGAAAATTCCCGACATCCTATCAATCATTAAACTCACCTGTCACCATAAAAACTTACACAGGTATATTTAACAAATTAAACCGTGTTTACACTTATATCGTTCTAAGCCATTACTGAAACCTGTTACAGATAAAACAATGTATACATAAATATTACCTTTAATAGGCGTTTGAAGTTAGCTACATTCGACCTACCTCTTTAAAAAATATATTTACGAGTCGCCATTATTCATTTTATCATCAAAAAATATTCTCCTGATACTGAAATTAGGGTACAATAGATTTATTTAGCATATTATGCATATTTTAGTGGATCTTGATTGAAGTTTATAAATTTAATATGTGTTGGTCCAATACTTTGAAATAAATCTTTTAATAATTGACAGTGATTTACATTATATAATTTTAATGAAATGAGATCTGCGGTGAAATTTGGCATATGCATATTGACGTAAAAATAACAAAAGATTTGCCATGAAAATCCACCATTTTGCCATGTGAGCATGAACGAACACAAATATACTTATTTCGACTACAAAAGACAAACTAGAGCATTCTCGTGATAATCAACTATCCATATACTTCAAAATTGTGTTGAAATTGAAGCAATCATAAGAGGCCGGAAATATTCACATTTTTATTTAAGTAGATTTATGATATATACATATATATTTCACCAAGCCAACAACATACAATTAACTGTGGTGTCAAAAAATATAATTAATTCGAATCACACCTGGTTTTACACATATAAAACAATAATAACAGACAGTTTAAATTCACTAAAACTCTGATTATCTTAACAACTAAAATTATTTCATATATTCCTCCTTCCGTTTTAAAAACATCATATGACATTATAAATGCTTTTATTAAAATGTGGTTTTGAAAATTCCATTCGAAGCCGCGGATGACAACCATTTTAAACATATTACAATTTTTATTCCAAAATTAAGATTCATATGTTGGAACTGTACTGCTGGAACTTATCCATGGAGATGTAATTGTTCTAAGGATAAATCAATCTAGTTAAATTCGTATTATAATTTTTCTTTGTTTGTCTATTGTATATGACACGTAAGCCTCATTACTTTCTCATAAGGTGTTATCGTATGATTTTAAACTTCATATTAAAACATTGAACTAGGTGAGTAATATTGGATTATGAAAACAAATGTGTATTTAGTTTATCAAATGTGTATTATAACTACTTTTAAAATCATATATTTTTGTATTTTACCAGATTAAACAAGTGATGACCGAACAAAAGTGTTATGCTAAATGTAAAGTTGAGACAGAAAGCCACAACACGTAACAACCGTTTACGGAATGAAAGTTTCACCATGTGATGTTGATGCACGTCATGCAAGCTGTCAATCATTCAGCAAGAAACAGCTTCATCATTCACCGACAGATCAGGTGTTCTTTGAATTCCAGATGTGTTAGATGTGTACACTATTCTAGTGTCTATCAAATCTATCAGTGTCTCGGTATAAACATAATTATTCAATTAATATACAATGATTTCTACTGTCCCCTTAACTTAAATAAGAGCCTTTGTAACAAATTGAATATTGAATAAAATAATTAATATTAAATGTTGGAAAACCAAAGAACGCATCGTGTAATATGATAATATGAATATCAATTAACTACGTTTACGAGCTATTTATTTTCATCTAATCTATTTACTTGAAACTAATAGAATTTAGATGCCCTTTTTATTAAGCATACACACTAAATCTCCGAGTAAGGAAACTTAGTGTGTTCATAAGTGATAATTTTATGCACATTAAAAGAAATTAAATGTTTTAACCGCAGGAGATTCTCTCTAAGTCTTATCTCGTATTATTAACTTTTATGGTGGAGCATAGTTTTCTTATATATTAATTACTGTTAGGATCCTAGTTAAAATACTAATAAAAGGTAATGGTATTTAAAAATGGAGGAAAACCTTGGAAAATCCCCATGTCATTGCGTTACAGCACAATGTGTTCTCTACGATATCCAAGATAACTTTTAGTTCTTCAAAGTTGATCTAAAAAGTAAATAAAACCTTATGTTTTACGATCTTTAGGTCTCAATCGCTAGTCACATAATATGACCTCGAGTAATGTAAAATATTAAAGAATTTCTTGATGCTGTATTTCATATAAATAATCTAACTATGATCTACTTCACTTGTCACTTAGTAATAATTATATTTATTCAACTAAAAGTATGTGTTCATAAAATTTTGTTGTTCATCCCAGTCAACTCCAACTTATATCAAACATTTTGTAACAAGTAATACCTTATCTAATACAACCTGGGGACGTACGGTTTTGCAGTGACTTATTAAATTAAATCAATGGTCGCTGGCAGTCTGGTTGCTTGCTAGGACAGGATTTCTATGCGGTCACCCATCCAAGGAGCAGCCACGCAGAACATTGCTTGACTCGGTTATCATGTGATAACAAACGCGCCTCACATTTGGCATAACGTTGCGCAGTAACATTGGCATACCATTGTCGTACGGTTGCATGCATCGTAGAGAATGGTGCAATTGAAATGATAATAGGATTTTGGTAATTTGTAATAGTTATATTTTGGCGGATGTTACTACAAAAAAATAACACAGTGTTCCATTTTCCGCATGTGATGATTATTTGTGCTCTTAACTTCTGTGAAGTGACAACAACTGCATTCTAGTTCTTCAGTCTGGACTTCCAGCTGTTGGTGTACCAGGAAGGTATTACGAAAATGTTTTTGAGTGGCAATTCACTGCCACACATTTTATGTCTTAAGGCACCTGAGGTAAAGAGTACATTTCAACCCTCTAAACTTAGTATTATACATTTATAGCATATAACAATAGCAAAATGTGTTACTATTCTTTCAATACATTTGAAGTTTGTAGCAAACTTTAAATAAAGAACTATACCATTGTTGTACGAGTACGTTTAAACAAATAATGGTTCAGACTTTCTCCATCTGAGACCTGCAGTTGGAAATCTCTTATCTAATTTGAACCTTTAATTATATTCTAGTCATGTACGAATCTATTGAAATCTTCACTCTTGTAATTATCACCTTCACGTTGTCTCCTACCTCACTAAATTAAAGGTTGTACTTCGCATTGGATGCAGCATTATTTTTGGCATAAAGGGTAAATTTCCATTTTATTGTATTATTCAGATCTTAATTACATACGTCCTAAAGTTTCCTTGATTGTATTTTAAGAAGTGTATCGTTTTCAAATAAATAATAAAGTTTGTACAAGCTAAACAATGGCTTATAAAAAATAATAATTAATTCCTTAAACTTAAAGAAATTTGAATACGTAATCGCAATTATCAAGATTCAAAAAGATTCTAATGAATTATTAATCACCCAAAGTTAACGAATTAATATTCATATTATACTAACATGTATGCAGTGTTTTTCTTTAATCTATGGTGACATTTTGATTAGTATCAGCATTCAAAAGATAGCTTTATCACACAAATCATTTATATTTTATATGCCATCTAACTTTAAGTGTGTTTCTATCTGATCGAGGCAATAAATTCCGAATTAAAGTTACTATACAATAATGGATTAGATTACTCAATAAGCATTTAAACAATTTTAAGTGTTTTCCTGTTAGTTTACGGTTCTGTTTTATCAGTTCAATAAATATGATTAATATAGGCTAAACATAGCTGTAGTTTAGTATATAAAATTAGTAAAGCTATAGGGAAAAGTTATTATAATTTTAATTCAACCAAATAGTCGAGCCATTACATTGCGGTTTTTTAAGAGTATTTGGGATTCTTTTATAAAAGAAATAAAAAAGTACCAGCCATTGTTCGGACCAGATATTATTGCTTAAACTATCGGCAAACTATGGGCTTAAACAAATTTGTAGAAGCTATTGGTTATACTGGTACGGAACTATGCGTAAGTTACTGCCAAAGTATGCCGGAATATTACAAGGGGTGATTTTAATTAATTATACATTCCAAAGATACTAAAAACTTTTAATAAACGTATGCTCTAACTATGAGTATTACCTATGCTACGAATAGTTTACACACGAGGTATCACAACTATGTGAATCGATCAATAGGCGTTGAATAGTTTTAACTTATACTTACACCTTTGAAACGTCCCATATAATCAATAAATCAAGTTTGTCACCGTATTCCACTTAGAGTTCTTAAACGTTTCTAGCAATATTGTTTGAACAATATTTTCATCCTGGATATTTGCCCAAATCTATCCCTTAATATTTTCAGTACCAATGTTTGTTAAGACA